>NC_087355.1:58227500-60675000 GCF_030014295.1 Loxodonta africana
TGCCCGATAAGATTCCCAAGTCTGTAATCTTTGCAGAAGCAGGCTGCCAGATCTTTCTCCCCATGAGCGGCCGGTGGGTTCTAATCAATGACCTTTCAGTTAGCAGCTGAGCCCTTAACTATTGTGCCCACAGGGCTCCTAAGTAGCAGGTATTAGGGAACTGCAGAGCCAGGTAGATCAATATTGTTCCAATACAAACAGGTTCTGAAGAGCCATGGCATCACGAGTAATAACAGTATTGCTACTCTTTTTTTTTTTTTTTTCTAAATGGGAGATATGAAATAAGCCAGGAAAAGCACGTTTGATAATAGAGAACACATTTCAATCTTGAAAGCTAGGTACTGTCGAAGCACCATTAAAAAATTCATAAATCTTGTATAGAACGTGTCATGATTAGTTTACTGACCATCTACAGAGCTAACGTCATTTTAGAGTGGCCAACTTCTAACTTTCTGTTTAATAAAGGGTGTTAGGTATAAACTGTGGAGTAAAAATAGAGCCAGTGTGACAGAATTGCAAGATCCCTGGTTTTAGATCTTGAAGGCCTTGTTTCTTTCACTCATTTAAGTGAAATTAATTATGTACATATGGAATTATGAGAATGATATAAAATAATGTAAAATATATTAAACTATAGATCGTAATTAAGATCCAATTATTGTTTTAAAATATATATGATATGTAATATGACTGAAGCCATTGGTGAAAAACAAGGCTCTAGGATATGATGGAATGTTAGTTAAGATGTTTCAACAAACAGATGCAGCACTGGAAGTGCTCACTCATCTATGCCAAGAAATTTGGAAGACACAAGTGGCCAATCAACTGGAAGAGACCCATATTTATGCCTATTTCCAAGAAAGTCGATCCAACCTAATGTGGAAATTATCGAACAATATCGTTAATATCACACATAAGCAAAATTTTGCTGAAGATCATTCAAAAGCAGCTGCAGCAGTATATCAACAGGGAACTGCCAGAAATTCAGGCAGGATTCAGAAGAGGATATGGAACCAGAGATGTCATTGCTAATGTCAGATAGATCCTGGTTGAAAGCAGAGAATACCAGAAGGATGTTTACCTGAGTTTTATTGACTATGTAAAGGCATTCGACTGTGTGGATCATAACAAACTATGGATAACACTGCGAAGAATGGGAATGCCAGAACACTTAATTGTACTCATGAGGAACCTTTATATAGAGCAACAGGCAGTTGTTCAAACAGAAAAGGGGATACTGCGTGGTTTAAAGCGAGGAAAGCTGTGCATCAGGGTTGTATCCTTTCACCATACCTATTGAATCTGTATGCTGAGCAAATAATCCAAGAAGCTGGACTATATGGAGAAGAACGGGGCATCAGGATTGGAGGAAGACTCACTAACAACCTGCATTATGCAGATAACAACACTTTGCTCCGTGAAAGTGAAGCACTTAGTGATGAAGATCAAAGACCACAGCCTTCGGTATTACACCTCAACAGAAAGAAAACATAAATCCTCACAGCTGGACCATAAGCAACATCATGATAAATGGAGAAAAGATTAAAGTTGTCAAGGATTTCATTTTACATGGGTCCACAATCAACAGCCATGGAAGCAGCAGTCAAGAAATCAAAAGACGCATTGCATTGGGCAAATCTGCTGCAAAGCACCCCTTTAAAGTGTTGAAGAGCAAAGATGTCAACTTGAAGACTAAGGTGTGCCTGACTCAAGCCATGGTATTTTCAATCACATCATATGTGTGTGAAAGCTGGGCAATGAATAAGGGAGACTGAAGAAGAGCTGATGCCTTCGAATTGTGGTGTTGGCAAAGAATATTGAATATACCACGGACTGCCAGAAGAGCAAACAAATCTGTCTTGGAGGAAGTACAACCAGAATGCTCCTTAGAAGCAAGGATGGCAAGACTACATCTTACATACTTTGGACACATTGTTAGGAGGGATCAGTCCCTGGCGAAGGACATCACACTTGGTAAAGTACAGGGTCAGTGAAAAAGAGGAAGCTCCTCAATGAGATGTATTGACACAGTGGCTGCAACAACAGGGTCAAGCATAACAACAATTGTGAGGATGGTGCAGGACCAGACAGTGTTTTGTTCTGCAGTACGTGGGGTTGCTTTGAGTGGGAGCTATCCCGAAGGCAGCTAACAACAACACTATGACCCCAGTACGTAACCAATTATGAAATGAAGAATATTTATCAGTCTCAACCTTTAAGTCCTGTTCTTAAAAATTCGTCAAAGCAGTTTAGAAGGAAAAGATTTTTAGAGAAGACAGAATAAATACTAATTTTCCTTTACATGAACAAATTCAAGGGAAATAAGTAGAGATGGAGATATTAGTAATACACTTGAAAATTAACGTTTCAAGTGAAAACAACTGAAAATGTAATCAGGAGAAATTCTTTTACTTAACTTGTATCATCGAAAAATCATATGAATTTCTTTTAGTAATGCATCAAGCTCAAACAACCAGGAAGAAACAAGATGAGTGCTGGAATTTGAAAGGACACAGGGCTGTTCATTTCAGACTCATAAGATGGAAAATAAAAAGGCTTCACTTAAGAAGTACAGTATTCATGCAGACACCAAAAAAAGAAACACATTATTTGCCTACCTCCTTGCAAAGGAAAAGGCAGAAACTAAGAAAAAAATTCCCAAGTCATGAAGCATTTAGTACATAATATTGGAAGCTGACTTTACCACTTGCAATTTCTTTGATTTCTGCTTCAGGGTTAAATCTTAAAATCATTCCATTTCCTCCTTAGGATTCTTTTGTATATCAGTACTCAAGGATTTTCCTATGACAAGAGTCCTGTGGCCTAACTCCCACAAGGGTTGTTATAAAATCTGCTTTTGTCTTGCATTTAAGAAAGTAATAGTTACTTTTCATTTTAAAAAATAGATAATTTACTCCTAATTAGAAATCTTTTCCAGCACTGCAAAGAGGGAAGACTCATCGTTGTTATACTCCGAGGTGCTTACATTGATTTAAATTCCCAGCATTCTGCTTTAGTCTGACCTTTGTCCAATGTAGCCTTTATTTCTCTCATCTTAGGGGCCCCTGCCTGGGTCTGGAATGCCACTAGTGAGAAAGAGTGTCAGCAGCATTTCTTAGCAAAACACTGCCAGAAATACAGAAAATAAACATCTTCAAAAAATAGCTGAGTTGAAGTGCTTCCAGATTCAACTCCGCATAGCTAAACTCCCTTAAAGCCTGTTAAATATTATAAAAATCAGGCCATTAGCTGTGCTTCAGCTTGCAAACTGCAACATGACTTACAACCACTGAGAATGAAAAGGCAAGTTTTATTGGCAGCACTGTCGTTGTTAGGTGCCGTCGAGTCAGTTCTGACTCATAGCAACCCTATGCACAACAGAACGAAACACCGCCTGGTCCTGTGCCATCCTTACAATCATTGTTATGCTTGAGCTCATTGTTGCAGCCACTGTGTCAATCCATCTCGTTGAGGGTCTTCCTCTTTTCCACTGACCCTGTACTCTGCCAAGCATGATGTCCTTCCCCAGGGGCTGATCCCTCCTGACAACATGTCCAAAGTTTGTAAGACGCAGTCTTGCCATCCTTGCCTCTAAGGAGCATTCTGGCCGCACTTCTTCCCAGACAGATTTGTTCCTTCTTTTGGCAGTCCATGGTGTATTCAATATTCTTTGCCAACACAATTCAAAGGCATCAACTCTTCTTCGGTCTTCCTTATTCATTGTCCAGCTTTCACATGCATATGATGTGAATGAAAATACCATAGCTTGGGTCAGACGCACCTTAGTCTTCAGGGTGATATCTTTGCTCTTGAACACTTTGAAGAGGTCCTTTGCAGCAGATTTGCCCAATGCAATGCATGTTTTGATTTCTTGACTGCTGCTTCCATGGCTGTTGATTGTTGATCCAAGTAAAATGAAATCCTTGACAACTTCAATCTTTTCTCCGTTTATCATAATGTTGCTCATTGGTCCAGTTGTAAGGATTTCTGTTGTCTTTATGTTGTGGTGTAATCCATACTGAAGGCTGTGGTCTTTGATCTTCATCAGTAAGTGCTTCTTCAAGTCCTCTTCGCTTTCAGCAAGCAAGGTTGTATCATCTGTATAATGCACTATTGGTCCTCAAACAGGACAATCTCCTACTGAGTTTGGGGATGAGGAAGAGGAAAGAGGCTGAGAACTGGGTACAAAAGAACTTTGGGAGGAGGGGGCAAATATAATGTCTAATTTGGGTTGCTGAAGACCAATAAAGAGCTCAGCACCTGATTAAAGCTGCTTCACAAACAGTTCTCAAAGCAGAATAATTGTCTCTGTGTGGAGTCACTGATGGCTGTCTGGGCTGTAATCATAAGCCAAAGACTGAAAGGAATGGCAAATTGGCCTTTTGGAAAGTCTTCACCCTGAAAGATGGTAACCCAAGAAGTGAGGAAAATCAAAAATTCTATATGCAGTCCTTGAACAATGTCACACTTTTCTTATCGTGCTCAACTATCTGGCTAAGAATAAATTAAGCCTGGAGAATGCTCAGTCTCTGGGGAAAAAGTAATCAAACCTATGCATGAGAACAAGAGTAGCTTATCCATGAAAGCATATATCCTAAGCAGTAATACTGTCCCATCAATACAGACTTCTCTGAAGGTGCTTCCAAGGCTCTCAGTGCCAACAAGGAGGAAAGTCTGTATTTCTGTACTGGGTGTGAATTTATAACGACAAGTTGGAAGTACAGGAATATCTCACTACTTTAAATACCTTTAAATCATACTCAGACAGTCAGCTCTAGGCATCCATGTAGACTGAATAGCAGGGAACTTATTCTCCATTTTTATTCTCTGTTTCACTTGCCTCCAAGTGATGCAAAAGTCCTGCCTTTCTTTTACAGAGGATCCAGAGGGGGCACACTGGGTACCGCAGAGATGCTCAGTGATGTCCTAAGAGTCAGTCGGTTCTGCTACTTCTGGGCTACCCTGGGCACACAGCCCTCTGCGGAGGTGAGGAGCACCTGGATTAGCCTCCCAGCTACACACAAAGGGCCTCCTAAGAGGGCTTCTACCAAGGTATGCATACTCAGTTCCCTGCCCTTCCCCTGTCTGTTTTCCCCTCTCTCCTCAGACATTTAGAGTCATCTCTTTTTTTTTTTTTCTCCATCAGCTGAGGTTTCCAGGAAAAACCGAAAAAGAAGTCGTCTTCCAGAAGCTTTGGGTGTGGGCTCCCTAAGGATGAGGCCCTTATTACCTTTCCCAAACAGAGCCGAGGAGGAGGCAAAGAAAAATGCAACAAGAACAAAATACAAATTGATCTCTTTCTCCCTCCCCTCCCTCTCTCCCTCCAGGCTGGGACAGAGACACTGCCGCCTTCTCCATCTCACTTTTCTCTAGTCTCTCTCCTGGGACTAGCCCAAGGCTACCTTCTTAAAGAGGTCTTTCTCTCCTTCCTAATACCATTGTTGTTGAGTCGATGCCGACTCATAGAGACCCTATAGGACAGAGTAGACCTGCACCATAGGGTTTCCAAGGAGAGGCTGGTGGACTCGAACTGCCAACCTTTTGGTTAGCAGCCTTAGCACTTAACTGCTGAGCCACCAGGGCTCCCTCTTTCTTAATAAAATAGCCTCATGCAAATATCTTGCTGGAGGTAGGTTGAGAGAAGAGACAGCCATTCACCATTTTTTCACTTTCAGCTAAACTATGAATTCCCGTTTAGATTCAGCTGGAGTACCTTCTGGTAAAGAGACATCTTAAAATGGAAAAGTATTAACCTGAAGAGGGGAATATATCAAAACACTGTCATCCATTTAACACCTTCGACAATGAAGGAGAGCACCTGGCAAAGAACAAGATTCTCATGGCTTGAGATCAAGTTTTCCAGCAGTAAGGGATCCCAAAATTAAATCAGGCAGCAGTGTTCAAAGAAGCCATTGACAGACTGAGCCGGGTTTACAGAAACTCAAAGAGATCTTCCTGCAGAGCCAACAGAGAGGCAGCCATCCCCCAGTGCTGGTGCCCTGAGTTTGAACTTCTAGCCTCCTGAACTGTGGGAAAATCTATTTCAGTTCTTTTAAACTACCCACTCATGGTATTTCTGTTAAAGCAACTCTAGATAACTAAGACACTTATTAAGTTTTTCAGTGTGTTTGAATCTCCCTAAAATTCACAGGCCTCTTAGATTTTTTATATTAATCAGTGAGGGATTCTGGGTTGCTGAGGGGTAACATGAGGACTCTGGGTGTTTGATTTCAATTATTTCTGGAATTCTGATGAAGATGGCAGTGTTCCCTGAGTAGCCAACTCAGTGGTACCTCCAGAGCCAGGCCGTGCAGCTGGTCAGGTCTCCAACTCTTACACGTTCTGGTTTCATGTCAGGTTCCAACTATCCTCTCCTGTCCCCTAATATCTATCCTGAAAATGTCCTAAGCAGATTACTTTGCCTTCAAATTAAGCCTTGTGAAATGACAGGATCTTCCTAAGAGATGGACAAGAGCAGCTGAAGAGAGGAGAATGGCCCTGTGTCTATCACTTGGCACAGAGTCAGAGACACACGCTTAGAAGTCAGGCAGTCCAAATTTTTGCCAGTCACAAAAGCCTTGTACACCGTTTATAGCATGAATCTTATTTTTTGTCTTTCTAGCATCCCTTTCCCTTATCTTTTGTTAGCTATCCCCTTATTTTATTTTATTTTTATTTTGGGAGACCAGCCCTCATACAATTCCATTTCATGCTGTTTGGGTGAGTCTAACACTACTTCTGGCTTTAGTAATAGGTATGATTTATCACAAGGCCCAGGACAGGCGTGAAAGTGCCTCATCTCCAGTGATCAGTTCAGGGTAGACCTGTGGCCCAAGCCAAGCGAAACATAGCTAATCCCTGGAGGATTGCTGTATTTATTAGAAAACAGAAACTCGCTTTCTTCTGGGGTTACTAATCAGACAGGATAAATTCCTGAAACTTCTGGAAGCAGCATTGCCTCCTACTGGAGACAGCCTGCCTGAGAATGAGGCCAACGCAGAGGGAAGCAAAGCTTGTGGTAGGAAAAAATAATGCTCCTAAGGATATTATTTGAGCACCTGGATTCAGCCATGCTAGGGTTTTTCAGTTAAATATACCTTTTTGGGCTTAAGGCAATTTAAGATGAGTTTCAGTTCCATACAACCCAGTTCACCTCTTGCAACATCACTGGCAAGAGGTTATTCAGCCCTCACTGTAATCATTCCACATAAACAAACTTTCAGTTTCTGCCAGAGCTCTGGTTTTTGAGATCTGATACTCAGCTTATTCTTGTATTGAGTAAAATTTGCTACACTTGATACTAATGCTTTGTTTATTGAGCAAAAGTTACCTAGACTCACTACTAATGCCTTGTTTATTTGTTCATTTAGTTCTTTGCTTAGGTGGAGAATAGCAAGCCTAAGAGTCCTAAGGCGGGTGTGAATTTTGTATTGAAGGAACAGCACAAAACCAATGTGTCAGGGCTTAGCGAGTGACGGGCATAGTGGTACATGTCAGATGGGGTGAAGGTCAAGCATAAGAAATTTGGATTTCATTCTAAGAATAATGAGCCCCCCCAGGAGTGTTTTTAACAGAGGAATAATGTGATTTGAATGACAATGTTTCAATGATCTCAAATTCTATTCTTTGTAGTGTTAGAAGAAGCCTAAACCCTCTGCCACTGAGAGTTCTTCAAAAAGTTGAAATCTCTGGTCTTCCCCATAGTTGTTCTCTTTTCTAGCATAAACATCTTCAGCTTCTTTAACCAAGCATCAGGAAATGGGATAGCCTGGCTCCAAAGAAACATGGTGTCTCCTCTGGACTCATTCTAGTTTGTCGACACACCTCTTAAAATATAATGGCTGAAACTGACCACAGTAACTCAAGATGTTCCTCAAGCAGTAGACAATATTATAGGGCTGTTATTTTCTTTAGTCCATCCCTTTACCCCTATTGATGTAGTAAAAGCCTGCAGTACCATTTTGGGCTACTGTGTCACTCTATTAACTCATAATCCACTCATTTATTCATTCAATCAATCAATATTAATCAAGTACATCTCATTTTAATTAAGTCAATTTCTAGCAAAACATTATTTTGGGAGAGAAGAGTAGACTTTTTTTTCTGAGTGGAGTAAACACAAAGTAAGGTCTTTACACTGTAGGCAAAGAAGTACATAAAGGGCCACTTTCATCAAACTTTTGTACGTGCAAATAAGATAAGAAAAATAAGGGTAAAAAAGTTAGAAGAAATGATCATGTGGCACTTGGATTTATCAGCCTAGTTGGGAATTAGTTTGTGGCCTCCACTGAGAAAGCCTTTTAAGAAATGTGTATTTAAAGCTACCTGGTTTCAACAAGCGCTCTTAACAAGATGTATCACATTTCAAGAGGTAGCATATGATCAGGAACCGATGGTGCTGAAGGAAGAAGTCCAAGCTGCGCTGAAAGCATTGGCAAAAAATAAGGCTCCAGGAACTGACGGAATACCAATTGAGATGTTTCAACAAATGATGAAAAGCTGGAAATGCTCACTTGTCTATGCCAAGAAATTTGCAAGACAGCTAGCTACCAGGCCAAGTGACTGGAAGAGATCTATATTTATGCCTATTTCCAAGAATGGCGATCCAACTGAATGTAGAAATTATCAAACAATATCATTAATAACACACGGAAGCAAAATTTTGCTGAAGATCATTCAAATCGGCTGCAGCAGTATATTGACAGGGAACTGCCAGAAACTCAGGCCAGATTCAGAAGAGGATGTGGAACCAGGGATATCATTGCTGATGCCAGATGGATCCTGGGTGAAAGCAGAGAATACCAGAAGGATGTTTACCTGTGTTTTATTGACTATGCAAAGGCATTCAATTGTGTGGATCATAACACTGGCTAACACTGCAAAGAATGGGAATTCCAGAGTGCTTAATTGTGCTCAACAGGAACCTGTACATATATCAAGAGGCAGTTGTTCGAACAGAACAAAGGGATACTGCATGGTTTAAAGTCAGGAAAGGTGTGTGTCAGGGATGTATCCTTTCACCATACCTATTCAATCTGTATGCTGAGCAAATAATCCAAGAAGTTGGACTACATGAAGAAGAAGAGGACATCAGAATTGGTGAAAGACTCATTAACAACCTGTGTTATGCAGATGACACAACCTTCCTTGCTGAAAGTGAAGAGGACTTGAAGCACTTACTGATGAAGATCAAAGACCACAGCCTTCATTATGCATTACACCTGAACATAAAGAAAAGAAAAATTCCCACATCTGAACCGGTAAGTAACATCATGATAAATGGGGAAAAGATTGAAGTTGTCAAGGGTTTCATTTTACTTGGATCCACAGTCAACAGCCATGGAAGCAGCAGTCGAGAAATCAAAGGATGCATTGCATTGGGTAAATCTGCTGCAAAGGACCTCTTTAAAGTGTTGAAGAGCAAAGATGTCACCTTGAAGACTAAGCCGTGGTATTTTCAATCACATAATATGCATGTGAGAGCTGAACAGTGAATAAGGAAGACTGAAGAAGAATTGACACCTTTGAATTGTGGTGTTGGCAAAGAATATTGAATATACCATGGACTGCCAAAAGAACAAACAAATCTGCCTTGGAAGAACTACAACCAGAATGCTCCTTAGAGCAAAGAGGGCGAGACCGCATCTTCCATACTTTGCACAGGTTGTCAGGAGGGATCAGTCCCTGGAGAAGGATATCATGCTCAGTAAAGTATAAGGTCAGTGGAAAAGAGGAAGACCCTCAACAAGATAGATTGACACAGTGGCTGCAACAACGGGGTCAAGCATAACAATTGTGAGGATGGTCCAGAACTGAGCAGTGTTTTGTTCTGTGGTACATAGATAGGGTCGCTATGAGTTGGAATTGATTCACGGGTGCCTAACAACAACGACATCCCTGTGTAGACCAATAGGTCAGCAGTGCGAATCCACCAGGTGCTCTCTGGAAACCCTATGGGGCAGTTCTCCTCTGTCCTATAAGGGCCGCTGTCATGAATTGAATTATGTCTCCCCCCCAAAAAATGTGTGTATCAATTTGATTAGGCCATGATTCCCAGTATGGTGTGGTTGTCCCCCATTTTGTGTTTGTAATTTTATGTTGAGAGGATTAGGGTGGGATTGTAATAGCACCTGTATTCAGGTCACCTCCATGATCCAAGGTAAAGGGAGTTTCCCTAGGGTGTGGCCTGTACCACCTTTTATCTCTCAAGAGATGAAAGGAAAGGGAAGCAAGCAGAGAGTTGGGAACTTCCTACTACCAAGAAAGCAGCACCAGGAGCAGACCATGTCCTTTGAACCTGAGGTCCCTGTGCCTGAGGAGTTCCTCAGCCAGGGGAAGATTGATGACAAAGAATCTTCCTCCAGACCTGACAGAGAGAAAACCTTCCCCTGGAGCTGACACCTTAAATTTGTACTTGTAACCTACTAGACTGTAAGAGAATAAATTTCTCTTGTTAAAGCCATCCACTTGTGGTATTTCTGCTATAGCAGTACTGGATGTCTAAGACAGCCACTATGAGTCAGAATCTACTGGACTGCAACGGATTTGGTTTTGGTTTTTATCTCTATGCACGCTCCAGGAAACTGATTTTTTTTTTTTTAATTCCTGATTTTAAAAGAACAGAATGAGGTTTAAAAGGCATGCTACTTGAGCATAAAAACATGGTTAAGTTAAGCAGATCAGTAACAAAGCTTCCTTTGGAAAGCTACCAAATTGTCCCGGGGGATTTATTTCCAATAATAACGAGCTCATTAAAATGATCTACTTTCTTCTTCAATATTTATGCTCAACTGTTTCAGTAAAGAGCATGTTAATATTTATAAAATTATCAGTAAGTGAGAATGTGTGCTGATTCCTTCTTTTGGAAGTCCAGCTGCTCAGTCCACCAAGATACCACAACCCACTTGGTAGCAGGAGCCCTGACTACAATGTTCCTGGTGAGAAAAAAAGAAGCTTTTGCATAATAATAGCTTTGCAAACTGTAGTTAGTCTGAGTGTAATATTAAATTCCACAACTGGTTGGAGAACATAAAAACTTGTTTTCATAAACGTAGTAATTAGTTTTTCTAACCAAATTTTTAGATGCTTCGCTTTAGAGGAAATTGTGTTTCCTGTCTGCAGCTATAGTCAGGGCTACTGGTAGCGCAAATGCAAATTAGAAAAAGGCACCCCTTCCTCTTGGAAAACACAAATCCATACTAGGTTACCTGGCTTCATAAGAGAGCTCCTGTTTACCCCCTGGAGCCCTGGTGACGTAGTGGTTAAGAGCTATGGCTGCTAACCAAAAGGTCGGCAGTTCAAATCCACCAGCCACTCCTTGGAAACCCTATGGGGCCGTTCTACTCCATCCTATATATAGGGTTGCTATGTGTCTGAATTGACACAATGGGTTTGATTTTTTGGTCTCACCCCCTACCAGCTATCTATTGCCAGTATAATACTGTGTAACAAACCATTGCAAAACTTAGTGACTTAAAATAAGAATCATTTATTATTGTCATGAATCTATGAGCTGGCTGGCTAGTTTTGCTGATAATGGGTGGGTTTTGCTTTATCTCAACTGGGCTTTTCATTTATCTGTGGCCAGTGCCAGGTTGCTGAGGGCTGGCTGATCTAAAATGACCTCAGCTGGAGCAATTTATCTCTGCTCCCTACGGCCTCTCAACCTCCCGTAGACTAGCCCGGGCTTGTTCTCATTGTAGTGGCAGTTATCCAACAGACAGTACAAGAGCTGTAAGTTCTCTTAAAGTCCATGCTTGAAAATGGCACACTGTCACTTCTGCCACTTCTATTGACCAACAGGAGTGATATGATCAGCCCAGATTTAAGGGTTAGGAAAATAGACTGCACCTCTTGATAGGAGAAGCTCCAAAGCCACATTGCAAGGAGCATGGATGTGAGGTAGAGAATTGGGGCCACTCTTGCAATCCATCTACCACATGTATATTCAACCAGACCCCTGTGGAATTTTACACAGAGGCCCATTCCACAAAATTTTATCTTGTTAAACAATTGGCTAGGTAAAATAATAACTAATACTTTATTTGCTTTGGTTGATTCAACACATATTTTGGAGGAGCTATTAATTTTTTTTTTTTATTATGTGCTCTAAGATTAGAATGGTGAGCAAAAATAGGCACATCTCTCTTTTCAAAAAGCCTACAGTCTTTACAGTCTAGTGCCTTCCTGTTCTCCCACTTTGCTGATAAACAAACATGACATTTTCCATTCAAATTTCAAAAGGTCATGTATAAAATCAGGTTACCTCTTTCAAAACTATGAATATGAAGAGGTGCTATAAGTTTCATGCCTAGAAAAGATCACTTATCAGTTTGAGGCTATTCAGATTGAAATAAGGGAGAGTATAAATGAAAATTGAGTTGTGTTAAAAGTTAATATTTGATAAGAGGTCAACTTTTTTCCCAGCATCAACAATTGTGTCAACCTGAGTCAGTAGTCATTGTTAATTTGGCCATTACCGAGCTCCGCCTATTTTAAAAATGATGAAATCTGACCCAATTCTACTATTAAAAATCAATTGTAAAGCATCATAAAACAAAATATTTGTTCCAGAATTAGAAACGTCTTAAACAAAATCATTGAATTTTAAAATTTGAAGCATCCTTAAGAAATCATCTGACCCCAAGTCTTTATTTTACAGACAAAAAAGCCAATATCCAGGAAGGTGGAGACTTGCCCATGTTTATTTACCCAGGCAGGAATAGAGCCAGAGCCAGAAGGGAAGCCTCTTCTCTTCCATCCCAGTACTCTGCCCACCAAAACACGTGTCTCCTTTCTTCAGATTTGACCGTGTGCTTAAACGTTCTCACTTCCCAGAGGTTTATCATTCATCATGAATGAACTGGAGGAGAGCAAGATAGAATGTGGTGATGCAGGAAAGTCCAGTGTTCTGAAATCAGGGAGCGGCAGAAGAGATGGAGAAAGTCTTCCATAACCTAAAAAGAGCTAGGGCTTAGAATTAACAGAATTTCTAGAGTGAAGAAGAGAGAAGAAACAAGGATGAAATGGGGTTTCTGACATGAACAACGAGGTGGATAATAGGGCCATTCAGAGAAGAACCAGGATTAAGGGTGGAAAATCAAGAGATTGGCTTGCCTCTGGTTTTGTGTAGCCATCCATGCATCCAGTTGGGAAATCTCCTTTGAAAACCTGTAGATACCAATTCAGGGCTCAGAATGGAGAAATACAATGAGTGCCCTTGGTGCACTCTATCAACAAATAATGTGTGAAAAACAATTACGCACTGAGCGTTGTGCTATATGCAGAGAACGCAGCAAGAGGCAAGACAGGTTGGTCCTACTGTCAAGGAGTTTCCATGTTCTGAGGACAGTGCCATCCTGTGAGCATTCCTGTATGTGTTCTTTCCTATAGGTGTTAAAGGAACAGATGCCAGAATGCACAACAATTTACCCCAAATTAAGCTACTGGGAAATGGTAGAATGACAGCTCTACTCTGCCTTTCAGTAGCTCATTTAATCTCAAATTCTGCTTCTCCCTTCACATGTCCTGTGCCATCTGGAGAGGAGCTTCTTTATTGTTGTAAACTAGATGGCCCTTGTTCCCACTTGAGCCTCTGCTGCAACTCAAAGTTTCACAAGTATCAAAAACACATTTTGAGGATTTAAACATGGATTTCTTCCCTTCCCCTTGCACTACACTGGAAGCAGTTCCCTTAGCACAGCTAGGGTTACAATGTAGAGATAAAGGGAGCCCATGACTTTGGACTCTTCTATTTGAGGAACCCTGGTGGTACAGAGGTTGAGAGCTTGGCTGCTAACCAAAAGGTCAGCAGTTTGAATCTACCAGCTGTTCCTTGGAAACCCTGTGGGGCAGTTCTACTCTGCCCTATATAGGGTTGCTTTGAGTCAGAATCCACTCGACCTCAAGGGATTTGGTTTGGTTTTTCCTTTATTTGAGACTTTCCTGTCTTGTTTGGAGTGAAATGTCTTTGGCCATCATATGCTAATCATCCCTCAAGTTACGGTGCTTAAAGTAGAGGCTGCCCAAAGGAGGATCTCATAGTTACAACACAGTATATCAGACATTTACATTGTAAACAGTTATTTAGGCAGAATTAGAAATTAGTGGCAAAACATGGATTGTCTTCTGGTCATTGTCAGTGTTACCATCATAACAAACTCTCTGCCAGACACTGTGCTAAAGCTAAGCTATGTGTAAATAATTTTATTTACTCCTCACGATCACTTTGTGAGGCAAAGACAATTTTTATGCCTATTTGACAGATAAAACTGAAATGTGAGGAGGTTCATTATCTTAAACAAGGCAACACAGCTAGTAAGTGTCAGAACTGAGACTGAAATCTGTCCACTGCCTACACTGTGTTATTCTCAGATCTTCACACAGATTGTTCATCATGAGAACTTTGTTTTGGTTTGTCTGATCTTTGGCACATGCTGAAAGTTGAATGCGGATTGTCATTCATACATTCCCTGTAGTACAAAGTTGCATTACCGAAAACCAAAACCAAACCCAGTGCCATCGAGTCGATTCCGACTCATAGCGACCCTACAGGACAGAGTAGAACTGCCCATAGAGTTTCCAAGGAGCGCCTGGGGGATTAGAACTGCCGACCCTTTGGTTAGCAGCTGGAGCACTTAACCACTGCACCACCAGGGTTTCCAAAGTTGCGTTAAGCAGCCCTAAATGTAACTGATTCTAGGTAGAACAAAGGATTAAAGTTTTCAGAATATTTTATTTAAAATATAAGCTAATTTAATAACTATAGTAATCATCATGCCTCACCTTAAGTGACAATAAAATGAACCATAGATTGTTTTTAATGATGCAATGACACCAAGTAATATCACCTTCACAAAGGAAACAAAGGGAAAAGAAAAGCTGAGTAAGGGATAAAGAAAATGATCTGCATCATTTGACACAATTAAACTAGAGTTGGCTTGGTTCTAGGATGTAATAATAAAATGAACCAATCAGAATGTCTAGATTGGAGCAGGATGGCTTAGTGGTTAAGAGCTCAGCTGCTAATCAAAAGGTCGGCAGTTCAAATCCACCAGCTGCTCCTTGGAAACCCTATAGGGCAGTTCCGCACTGTCTTCCAGGCTCACTATGAGTCGGAATCAACTCGATGGCAACGGGTTTTTTTTTTTGGATTTCAGTTTATGTAAACTTTGAGTTGGAAAGAAATATCAAGAAAAGCGATTTTTTTTTTTTAATGCTAAGAAAATCATGAACGAAAAATGTATTTATAATTTAGTTTGATTTTACTCAAACTTGCTCAACCCTGTCATGGTCTGAAATTTCAGCTGCAAAGCATAGCCACCATATAGGGTCTTTGGAGAAAAACAACATGTAAAGAAAACAAACAGACTCTCCAGTTTTGCAAAATTGAGTGTCTCACGCGTTCAGCAAAGCATGCAGAGACCCAAGTTTGGGTTTAAGCAGGTTTTGCCTTATACCATAATCGCCCACTAGATGGCGAAATATGACATGAAATGGAGGTTGCAGACTAAGTAAAAGTCTTAACTGACTTGAGTGGAAGCAGATTAAGTTTTAGTTAATGAAAACCTGTAATTGTACTAAAATTGTATAGGTGTAATAAGACGTTGTATAGTCATTCTTAAGCTTTTACATTTCCCTTTTATTGATTCACTCAAATTCTTACGTAGGAGTCCTAAGGCCAAAGCCCAGTTTGACAGCAAGGCTTCTCAGTGTTCCTGAACCCCACTTCCAATAACCTGTAACTTCTAATCTCTGTTAACAGAGCCCTGGTGGTGCAGTGGTTAAAGCAATCAACTGCTAACCAAAAGGTCAGTGGTTCAAAACCACCAGCATTTCTGTGGTAGGAAGTCTACTTCTGTAGACTTTTTACAGCCTTGGAAACCCTATGGGGTCACCATGAGTCGGAGTCAACTTGATAGCAGTGAGTTTGGTTTGTTTTTATTCCAGTCTCAGCCAGTCTCCCTCCCAAAGACTCCACTCCAGCCCGCTGTCTGAGAACATTTCTCAGTGTCAACCACCAGTTTGCCTGGGTTTTAATTATTATTCTCTCCTAAAAAAATTTTTTCTTTTCCTGTCACATTCCCCATCATTTATCTTGGCATCCTTTCAGGGCCTTCATTCAATCACCTTTGGGTGGGCAGTGATACATATTTGCTTGGACTGAGCTCAGCTGTGCCCACTTTTTTTGAATAAAACACTCTGCTGGTCTAATGCATTCATTCCATTTCAGTTCATCCCGTAGAATGCTCTATTGCCAGGTCCTAGCCTGAACCAAAATGAGCCTCAAGATACAATAGGAGAGTTTCTTAAAAATGGATCGCAGAAATGTTACAGAAAGATTGATTCGGGGGAAGAAAGAGAGATGAAACTCAGACCAGCTAAGCAGCTTATTTAAAGGTTCTCCATCAATAATTGCTAAGAATAGAACCAGATACTCCTGACACCTGATTTGGCGCTCCATTTAGTCAATAGCATCTTTCTTTGATCATTAAATGAAAGAACAGAGTAGCAATTAGGGGGATGGTGAGTCTGCCAAGTAGACTTAATCATCTTAATCATCTTTTCCAAGTACTATCAGTGAAGCCAGTAATAGAAAAAAAGTTTTCTGCTAGCCTTTCCACTGTCCTGGTCTTAATAATAATTTCTATAATACTCTAAACCCTGAAATTGAATCGTTTTAATGAAATCTCTTGTTAGAGATTAGTATAGTGGAAGTTAGACTGAAATATCCCAGAGTAAGTGCCTTTGTGAGAAATTTCCCATGCAATCCATATAATTTCTCATTTTATACATATATGTCTTATAAAGTGTAGCAAGAGTCAAGACACATTCTTCATGAAATCTTCCTGAACCAAATACACCTAACTTAAACCAGCCTCATTTCCTTTGTGCTTGGCAAATAATAAACCTATAAACCAAACCACTGCTGTGAAGTCAATGCCGACTCATAGCGACCCTATAGGACAAGGTAGAAGTGCCCCATAGGGTTTCCAAAGAGCGCCTGGTGGATTCCAACGGCCTACCTTTTGCTTAGCAGCCAGGGCTTCCTGGCACATAATAGATGTTCAATATTTGTGGAAAGAAGGAAGGGTGAGAGGAGAGGAAAGAGAGAGGAAGGAAGGAAAGAAAGAAGGGAGGGAGAGAGGAAGGGAGGAATGGAGAAGGGTAAGGAAAAAAAGAAGAGGTAGAAAAGACACCTCCATATAAACAAATGCTTCTGAAATCCTCGAGGAGCATGCTTCTTTGGTCCATTTGAGATGAAGAAATGTCAGCTTCTCTTCTCACTACGACTTGTCTTAGGCTTGGCAGTGATAAAAAACATTCTCCAACCATCCCTTCCCTAGACGAAATTATCCCAGCTCCTACAACTTTCACCTCATGGCCAATTTCCCTTCCTTTCATAATTTTTTTGTTCCTATCTACACCCATTTTATTTATTTTTTTAATTCAAAGTCATTTGAGATTATGTTCTATTTTTTTATTGTCCTTTTAAATGTTATCTTCTTTTGTGGAGAAGTTTATATAATTTAAAGAGAAACCAGGTGAAATACTTAAATTTTTAAAGGAGAAAACATTTATTTTTGAAGGCCATAGAAAAGAAGCTTATCTAAGGCTACCTATCCATTGCCACAGAGTTGATTCTGACTCATAGTGACCCTAAAGGACAGAGTAGAATGGTCCCATAGGGTTTCTAAGGAGCAGCTGGTGGATTCAAACTGTTGACTTTTTGGTTAGCACCTGAACTCTTAACCACTATAAAAAAAAAAAGCCACTTCACCACTAGAGCCCCTAAAAAAAGAGCCCCTATCTAAGGCTAAATATGTAAAAACTACTTTTTTACGTACAGAACAATTTCATCAGAGGTTTCTTTTTTTTAAGGATAAAACAGATTAATCACTGGGTCCAGACTTTAAAAATTCTCAACACACATACGTACTTTCGTGCTATAAAGAAATATTCATGGCACTTAGTCTTCCCGTGTTAATAATATTTAATGGAATAAACTGTTAAAAAAATGTATCACACATTCACTAAATATACAAAGAATCTGCTGTAATGTATGAAAACCCAGAGAATCTGTTGGCAGAATTTTTGGGGACATATAGGTAAATTTTTCTGTTTAAGAATTTCCCTGCTTCTAAATTCAAGTGTTGTCTATTAAACCACCTTTATGCAAATCACTTTCCACAGTGCTTCTTTCAAGTGCTGATTCCTGGTCTCCACCCCTCAAGTGGATTCTAACTCATAGTGACCGTGTAGGACAGAGCAGAACTGTCCCATAGGGTTTCCAAGGAGAGTCTGGTGAAAACGAACTGCCCACCCCAGCCCTATAGAGTTAGAATTTCTGAGGTGGTGTCCAGGAATTTGACATATTCCCCAGGTAATTCTGATAAATATTTAATTTTCAAGGGATGTCCATATTTAACTTGTTGGTGTACTCCCTTTTTCTAGGAGGTGCAGAGATTAAAAAGTTGGTATTAAAATAATGACGATGAAAAGGTGAGAGGTATGGCTTCCATCTAGAAATCAAGCACCTGAATCAGTTTAGCAGCTCGATTATGGTGGAGAGAAAATTTAATTTTGTTGCTGGGAATCTATAAAGTTCTTTGATCTCTCCAGAGCCTAATCTTATTTTTGGATGTTGATGTAAGATAAATCCTGAAATCTCTTTTATAATTCACATACTTGGCCACGCACTGAGCTTGCACCCCACACTGCAGTAAGTTTAATTTCTTCCTTGCAGCGAACACTAATGTAACACGTCATCTTTTTAATAAAGAAAACAAGAGCATTTCTTTTCAGTTGGCCACCATTTGCCAGGTAATTGAAAAGATGGGAAAGTAATACTGAGCTGCTGAAACTGCAAAGATTTGATGGTGTGAGCCCAAGAAATGGGATCCCGAGAATTGGGATTATGACCCTGCTATTCGTATTCCTCTAATTCCCACCATTTAGGTCACATCAAGTTCATTTTCCTTAAAGGTAAACCTATTGCAATCATGTGATCGCTTAGAATTTATGTGACTGCAATTGCATGATAGCTTACAAAGTTGCTCATGTTTATGCTAAAGCCTGTCAATAAAGAGATTTCCAAAATAAATTTGCTTCACTTTTTCTTTTTTGCTTTACCATTTTTTAAAAATATATTTTACTGAAAAAAATGAATACGCTTTCAAAGCTCTATGGCTGCGACTCGCTAGATGTTCCTCTATGATCGTTTTCATTTAATTTTACTGACATTTATTTTCAAGAAAATGTTATTGATGTTTGGTTTTCATATAAGGATAACTTTTACTGAGAACTTTCAGATTCATTTGATTGTCCAACTACTCAAAATATTGTATGGAATGTATTGTCTATATTTTAATTTAAATAAATCTTTTAAAACATTATAACTATTATACGAATTTTATCCTCAGTAAGATATTAACACAGATGTTTTGGAACATAACTTTGGTAAAAAGTTAAATTAACATGGAAAATTTGTTTTATCTTGTGCAATACGTGCAATCTGAGAAAGAAACCTTTTGATGAAAATCTGAGTTGCACTGAATCATGTCCTTTTGCGTTCTGTTTGATATAAGAGCAAAAGCTTCAGGGTTCCTGGATTTATGGTGTTTTCTCTGCCATTAACTTAGGACATTGGGCAAGTTTGATTGTGAGTAGAATATATATCTCAGTGAGCCCAGTAGCATCCTATGTTATACTGCCCACCAGCACTCAAAAACTATTCATGTTGATCAATAAATTATAGGATCACTCCTTTATGAGTCACTGGACTTCAATTTGACCAAATAGAAGATTCAAGAACTTGATGAGATAACCTTATGATAATTTCCAGCCCTAAAATATTCTGAGGAAGAATTATCTGTGCTGAAGCATGTGGCCATGTTTAATATCCATACTACTTGTTCCACTATGTGGTTGAGGGAAATCTTACAGGAAGTTAGGCTAAATATGTATAAGAATCACCAATTCACAAATGGATTGGGTAGTAGAAATATCATCTTAAGCTGATTGCTTTTGAACATGTTTTTCTCATTGCAGCTGCTGTTGTTAGCTAGTACCCAGTTGGCCTGACTCATGGTGACCCCATGCACAGTGGAACTAAATGCTGCCTAGTCCTGTGACATCCCTATGATTGATTGCAGCTTGGACCTTTGTGATCCATAGAGTTTTCACTGGCTGATTTTTGGAAGTAGATAGCCAGGCCTTTCTTCCTAGTCTGTCTCAGTCTGGAAGCTCTGCTGAAACCTGTTCTGCATCATAGCAACAAGCAAGCTTTCACTACTTGGCATGGTGGTGGCAGCATATGAGGTGTATTTGCTGGGAATTGAATCAAGCCTCACACACGGAAGGCAAGAATTCTATCACTGAACCAATGTTATAAATGATTATTAAATTCCAAAGTTAATTCAAAATGTACGTAGGAGGCTACCCCAATAAAAATGAGGAGTGGCTATAGCAACCCAGCTCCAGAGAAGGGATATGTAGTGATAGTGAGTATTCAGGTGACTGCAAGCCAGTCACAGGTGAGGGCCACAAAAAATAGACAAACAAAGGCAAACCTCAGCCTCCAATGCAGGAAGAAGCCTTTGATTTCTTGACATGATAATGACACAGCATGGGCTAATTTCCCTTGGGAATGATAACCAGATGCGTTTGAGAGTGTTGGACCTAAACACCTTCTGAGATATGATTGATATGTTTACTTCAAACTCCAAAGAAGGTAATGATTGAGGTAACCCCCCTCCCACCCCTTCTGCAGCTTGGCCAATCATTGTTTTCTCCTCATTTAGGGCATCTATATTCCTCAACTAAGAGATCTCAAGGGACGGGAAGATAAAGAAATGTCTTCAAAAGCAGTGCCTTCTCTCCAGGCTTCAACGATGGGGAGGAAACTTGATTTTGATCTGAATCACTTCACTTGGCCAAAGTACCTGGAAGGCTTGTTAGTGCGTGGCTCCTGTCTCCTCTTCTAGTAAATGAAGCCCCTCCTCTTCCCGCCTCTCAACCGTTTCCTCCAATCAGTGGTCCTGCACAAGCTCCACCCTCGCCAAGGAGCTAATCCCCCTCATTTGAATATGAGGAATATTTACAAATCTGGTGTTTTGAAATCAAGGGATATTTGAATTATGCTGGTTCTGAAACATAAGAAGTTTATTGTCATGATCATGGTGTTTTTCCATAAGTAATTGAAACAACGTACAATGTCTACTATTCAGAGGCATAAGATTAATTTAAACAAAAAAATCAAGCAAAAAATAAAATTCTCCTTAAGCTCCCAGGAGACAGGAGACAGAAAGCCATGCTGGTTTGATTTGAGAGTACTTAGCGCATGTGGAAATGTAAACATATTTTCTTATTTTGATACCCCTTCTTAAAATAACTATCTGGAAACAAATAGTCTCTAGCTCTAATTTGAACAAGGAATTAAAGTGAGATGATGTCATTAAACTGGTTTTATTAGGATGGAGGTTGGTCTTTTATTGAAATGATTGTTCTTGTTCATATTTCCACTTGAACTTCTCACAATCACCTCCAAATTGGATTCATTCCTTCCTTCCCATGCACTGCCAATACCATAAAACCTCTTCTTCCTACAATGTCCCTTATCTCAGTCAATGGTATTGCCATCCACCCAGCTGCTCAAGCAAAAAGCTTCGCAGTCATCTTTGACCTCTCTACCTTAATTAGGTAAGCTTGGTGAGTGCAAGAACCTCGTTTCTTATTTATTGCCACGAACAAGGAAGTAATTGTTAACTAAGCAATAAAATGGTTCTGTGATGACCATCTCTGTGTTCTTAGGCAGGTCACTTAAACTTTCCGAGCCCCAGTTTCTTCATTAATAAATCCAGAGCTATGGATTACAGAATGAACTCTGAGGTTCTCTAATACTATATCATAACTGCATTCACACAACACTTTCTCAACAAATAGATGATAACCGATTAAAACTACCTTTTCCGTGTAGTTTTTCTATGGGTTGACTTCCTATTCTATAAGCTTCCAAAAACTGTTCTGTGTTCGGTTCTAATATAGCACATGTCTTTCTCAAGTACAACTTTCCCTTTATTATCTACCTTTCTAGCAGACTCTAAGATTCCTGAATACTAAAATTAAAACACAAACTATGACCTTGATTGTTTTATCTCCCACTCCTAGCATAAAAAACAAAACCCATTGCTGTCAAGTCTATTCTAACTCACAGCAACCCTATAGGACAGAGTGGAATGGCCCCATAGAGTTTCCAAGGAGCACCTGGTAGATTCGAACAGCCAATCTTTTAGTTAGAAGCCATAGCACTTAACCACTACACCACCAGGGCTTCCTAGCATAGTGCCTATCATATAAACCAGTTGCCATGGAGTCATCTCCTACTCTTGGCGACCCCATGTGTGTCAGGGTAGAACTGTGCTCCATAGGGTTTTCAATGGCTGATTTTTTAAACATAGATCACCACGCCTTTCTTCCAAGACATCTCTGGACTCAAACCTCCAACCGTATAGTTAGCAGCCAAACACATTAGCTGTTTTCACTACCCAGGGACTCTGCCTATTCTATACCAAAAAAATAAAAAGAAACCAAAAACCAAACTCATTGTCATCGAGTTGATTATGACTCATTGCGACCTCCAAAATAAATTTGCATCTGTTTTAATCTCTCTATTCACACTGGCCACCCTAGCCCAAATCTCCATCTTTCCTTCCTGGGGGTGATTATAAATGTTTCTGTAGCTGTCTTTCCTCCTCTTATCCAAAGAGGAGTCAGAGTGATTTGTTTAAAACTTTTCCATAGCTTCTCCCACACCCAGACCCAGTGCCATCAATTCGATTTCGACTCATAGCGACCCTATAGGACAGAGTAGAACTGCCCATAGAATTTCCAAGGAGCATCTGGCAGATTCGAACTGCCGACCATAGCTTCTAGTTGCACTTAAAACAGGATCCGAAGTCCTTCCTGGGGCACTACACTTGACCGCTGCTTACCTTTACAACCTCAGCTCATGCCATTTTTGTCATTGTTGGTCTGCTCCAGGCACAGTAGCCTCTTTTCAGTTCCTTTTTCTGCCTCTGGACCTTCGATCATGTTGTCCAATCTGCCTAGGATTCATGGGAATTGACTCCAGAAAAAGATTTCTGAGATACTTAGGTATTATTGCATGAAATAGCCTTCAGAAGCAGCACATTAACCCTTCTTAAACTGATCTTTCAACAGTTGCTTTTCAAAAGAGAATAAGAAGTTAATAAGATTTTGCTCCTCACGTGTATATTTGTCTGCAGTTAGCTAAGTGAGATATCAAAAGTCTTTCAAGTCTAAAGCAAAATAATCATTTATTTCTGTTGCAGCTACTCCTGGGGTGAAATAGCATAGTGGTTAAGCATTTTATTATACTATTCACCATGAGGAACAATCAAAGATGTTCGCCTAAGTCAGTGTTGTTCTTTATAGAAGTCCTAAAATGTCCTTCTTACCCATATGCAGCTCACAAGATCACATTATGCTCCTAACAAAAGAACCTAAGGCTATATTGTCCCTTGTTGCTGAAACGTAGAAAGTTCCTACCCCATAAAGTGGCACGACATTCACTGGGAATTTCCAACATTTAAAATATTTCCAAGAAATTAATATCTCAAGGAAAAAAAAAAAAATTAGTATGACCTGGTGCTTTCTAAGTTTGAAGATTTCAGAAACATGTAAGAAGTCATAGAGCTTTTATCAGTATCTTTCTATTGCAAGTGAGATCTATTATTGTTTTTGTTCATTTGCTTAGAAAACCAAGAAACAGCATATGCAATAGTCTCAGTACATTTGTACTTAAGGTTCAGTCTCCCTGAATGAGATTTAATCCTATCTTTTACCAAAGAGGTCTTGAATTTGAGGGAAGTTATACGAGTTAAGGGCTATTGGAGGCTTGTTTTCAGGTATTTGTCCCCCACATTTTGTAAGTACTGACGCCAGGAGAATGCTCTTGCGATCACTAAATAACTGGGGCTCATATGTATGCAAAAACAAAGGCTACCACCCAAACATCAACCACCTGAAGCTTCTGAACCTGAAATCATTATTTAGAAACTGAAACCACAAAGGCATTGACCCTTAAAGTACCTGGGGAAAGTGGCACACTTCCTCCCGGTCACTCGGAGCCTTTCTGTGTTCGGCCCTGCAAAATGCAATCATGTTTATATAAGGATTAGTTCTCCTGACAACTATCTGAGTTTTGATTCAGAAACTGAATAGAACTCTGCCACAAACAGCCACTGGATCACAGACAGTGTGTTCTTTTAATTTTCTTCCATAAACAGGCAAAAATTGAAGTCAGCTGTCAGCAAAGACCAAATTACAGAGCTGAGTGTCAGAGCCACAGTTGAATCAAGATCAGTTTTTGAGGTGGGGGAGGTGGGCTTTTTCAGTTTCCAAGGAAGATATGTTGTTAGGTACAAAGCTAAGGCTTTTCACTTTAACTGTGGTTTAGATATACTATGCATTGTTAACTTTTCAAAAATTAAACTTAGACTGAAACTAATATCATTCAAAAAAAACTTTACTTAATGATCTCAAAGTATAATACAATAAATGTGCCAACCATAACCATTCCTAATATAATTAGAGCAAATATAGCTCAGCCTGCTAAGCTTATGGGCTGCGAATCTCCTTGATATGGCTTATAATAAACTCCTAATCCTTCTTTTAACGATTTTAATGATCACTCTAAACCCGTCCTGGTATTTTTCCCTTGTTATTGCCCAATGATCTTGAATCTATTCAAGTCTGTGGTGACAGGACATTACAATTGCAATTACAGGGAAAAAAAGCAATCAATATCTCAATCCTGAAATTCTGATAATTCAATAAATAACATACACATTTATGATACCCACTAAAATAAGTGCAGACAAATGTGACCATGTGAGATGCCTTTAAAAAATGATTAGCTTAGGTATAAATGTAATAACAGGACAGCATTGCACAGTGGTTACAAAACACTAGCTTTGTCAGGTAGACCTGGGTCTGAATTGTAACTCGGCCCTTTGAAAGCAAATTATTTAATTTCTTTTAATTTCCTTATTTGTAAAATAAGAACAATAGTATTTCATAAGGTTGTTATGATAATAAAATATGATAACTATATATTGTGCTTAGTATAAAGCCAAGTACATAGAAAGTGCTCAATAAAAATTATTCTCATTATTTTATTATCAAATGATAATGAATATACAAATGATTCTTCAGATATGCAGGGAGAAGTCTTGATTTGAATTTGATGTCAAAAGTTGGTGAGTGCTGGGTTATTCTGATGAAAAAATGGAAGAAGCTTGGGGAAAGAGGGCTGAGAGGTTGCCTCCTGAGAATGAGGAAGTGGGTGGCGACGAACCAGCAGTTTTCAGAGCAAGAATATTCAATACCGTTTTTAAGTTGTGTGAGCTAATGGATGTGTACTCATCTCCTTCAGATCTTGAGTAAAATCTGTGCTACACAAAGGTCTTATTATCAACAAGCTTTTGCTATGCAATAAACCACTCAAAATTTAGCAGCTCAAAACAATAACCATTTATTTATGATTGTGTGGATCAGAAGTTTGGACCTAGCTCAGCTGGGTGGTTCTTCTGGCATAGGTTGGGTTCATACATGCATCTGCATCACCTGCCAGGTCAGCTGATGGTTGGCTGGTCTAGAATTGTTTCAACTGGGATGGTTCATCTCTGCTCCATGTGGTCTCTCATTCTCCAGCAGACTAGAACAGGCTTGTTCACATGGTATTGGCGAGACTCTAAAAGAGAGAGCAGAAGCACTAAAGGCCCCCTGAAGTTTAAGCTTAAACTGGCACATCGTCATTTCTCTGCTTTCTTTTAGTCAAAGCAAGGCACATACTTAGCCTAGATTCAAGGGGTGGGGAAAATATCTTTACTTGTAATGGGAGGAGTTGCAGAGTCACATAGTAAGGAGGTATGGATAAAGGGAGGGAAATAATTGTTGCCATTTTGTTGTTGTTGTTAGGTGCCATCCAGTTAGTTCCTACTCATAGCAACCCTATATACAACAGAACAAAATACTATCCAGTCCTGCGCCATCCTCAGAATCATTGTTATGCTTGAGCTCATTGTTGCAGCCTCTGTGTCAATCCATCTCCTTGAGGGTCTTCCTCTTTTTCAGTGACCCTCTACTTTACCAAGTGTGTTGTCCTTCTCCAGGGACTAATTCCTCTTGATAATATGCCCAAAGTATGTGAGATGTAGTCTTATCATTCTTGCTTCTAAGGAGCATTCTGGCTGTACTCCTTCCAAGACAGATTTGTTCGTTCTTTTGGCAGTCCATAAAATTCAATATTCTTTGCCAACACCAAAATTCAAAAGCATCAATTCTTCTTCAGTTTTCATTATTCATTGTCCTGCTTTTGCATGCATATGAGGTGATTGAAAACACCATGGCTTGGGTCAGACCCACCTTAGTCTCAGGATGACATCTTTGCTTTTTAACACTTCAAAGAGATCTCTTGCAGTCAATTTGCCCAATGCAATGTGTTGTTTGATTTCTTAACTGCTGCTTCCATGGGTGTTGATTGTGGATCCAAGTAAAATGAAATCCTTGACAACTTTAATCTGTTCTCCATTTATCATGATGTTATTTACTGGTTCGATTGAGAGGATTTTTGTTTTCTTTTTCTTTTTTTTAACTGAAGGCTGTGGTCGTTGATCTTCATCAGTAAGTGCTTCAAGTCCTCTTCACTTTCAGCAAGCAAGGTTGTGTCTGCATAACGCAGGTTGTTAATGAGTCTTCCGCCAATCCTGATGCCCTATTCTTCTTCACATAGTCCAGCTTCTCAGATTATTTGCTCAGCATACAGATTGAATAGGTATGGTGAAAGAATACAACCCTTACGCACGCCTTTCCCGACTTTAAACCAATCAGTATCCCCTTGTTCTGTCCGAACTACTGCCTCTTGATCTATGTAAAGGTTCCTCATGAGCACAATTAAGTATTTTGGAATTCCCATCCTTCACAATGTTTTCCATAATTTGTTATGATCCACACAGTCAAATGCCTTTGCATAGTCAATAAAATACAGGTAAACATCTTGCCCTTTTAGCAAACAATTTGCCAGATGTTATAATGAGCAACTTTCTTGTGGAAATTTACTAAAAAGGGCTTTGCAAAATAAAGACAGCATGCTCAGAAAGCTGAACTAACTCAGTAGAATGAGAACCACTAATCTAAGAATATAAGGTGCCTGTGAAGTCACCAAAGACTTGAAGTGGGCATTAACTTTCTACAAGTCACAGAAAGGGGTCTTGACCAATATTACCTAGATCTTAAGGAATAGCCTGACACCAACTAAGAGATGGATATTATGAAACTCCAAAAAATTATTAGAGGACATGGCATGTCCCTGGCTTATTTCAGCTTGGAAAAATTCTCCCTATTCCCTTTTTCTCCCCACCCCCATCCCCCACTCACTCAGGCACACTCATTCTTCTCTCTCTGTGTTCTCTTCGGACTAAGAAATAGAAATAGGGCAGAAAATGGCCTAGAATATAGGGATGAAGTAGCTTGACTCAAGCTTGTCGGCAGTGGCCTATCCTTGGAAGATTTGTGGTACAGAGTATATGATTGAATTTAGAAGGATTCATCATCTGACAGTATTGAGTAAAGTACATTGGAAGGAAGTCCCATTTTTTGAGAGCGGGAAGCAAACTACACCAACAGCTTCTAAAAGAATCAAGCCAAAATGAAGATGTTCTGTCTTCTGATACCCAAGCACCCAAGACATTCAACAAATGCTTGTTGACTGACTTCTCTGGGCACATCCATGTAAATAGATTTCTAAAGGAACTCCAACCAATAAGAGGCCCTGATCATGTGTCATTTTGTTGAAGATGTTGACCATTTGTTATTTCCTCTCTAGGCATCAGATATACGGCTGCAAATATCAGTTGGATTCAATTGATTCAAGTATGTTTCTTCAATGATAGATAAGAAGATCTTTTAATTTCATAAAGATAACAAAAGAAAATAGTTGAGAATAATTGAACCCTTCACACAGAATGAACTATATACAGTTAAGTGAACAGTTAACATACATGTACACACATACAGCAATAATCAGTTGTGTAATTCTATTACAAATTCCAGTCAGCCTTTACTAAGATGGCTTTAGGAACCAGTCCTGAACCCCTCTAAAGTAATTTCTGCGATCACTTCATTTCTCTGTCCTTCACTTACCTCGTTGACTTTCGTCATTGGTGATTCTGTCTCTCGTACATACCCATATTATTCCATCAAAATCCCTTTACTCTCTTATATGAGGGTTGTATATAGACAAGAATACATGAAGGAATTTTAGGCTCTTTGTCCACAACTCTTCAAACAAATAGAATCTACATTAACTATTTTTTTCCAGCACTCACTATTTCTGTTCCTATGTTGCTGCTATACACATATGCACTAGAAATTAAGTCCCATTCATTTCTGCAAAATATGTCTATTCTGTCTAGCCAACTGCCTTGAACTAGCCTGCTAAAAAGATGTCTTGTCTGTAACAAGAGAGCTTTTATAGGCCCCTCTGCATTTAGATTGCAAAGGCCCAAAATATAATTCTATAGTGGGTGCTGACTTCAAAGGTTCCTCTCACCCCATTAGCCACTATGATAATATTCAGATATCATTTTTTTCAGAGCTATTTCGATTGCGTGAGCACTCTCAAACATACCTAAGCAGCCATATGTTTAGGTTTAAAATATTAATGCACGGTTGCAAGATTTATTTTCAACCATTTCACCATTCTTGTTCACTATATGCTGCACAGTCACATTCAAATACACAAGCAGTAAGAGCCAATAATTAATAACGGCAATCATTTATTGAGAATCTACTGTGTGGCAGACACTGCTTTAAGAGCTTAATGGTGTACTGTTGTTAGGTGTCATCCAGCTGGTTTTGACTCATAGTGATCCTGTGTGCAACAGAATGAAACACTGCCTGATCCTGCGCCATCCTCACAATTGTTGTTATGCTTAGGCCCATTGTCGCAGCAACTGTCTCAATCCATCTCATTGAGGGTCTTCCTCTTTTTCGCTGACTGTCTACTTTGCCAAGCGTGATGTCCTTCTCCAGGGACTGATACCTTCTGATAATATGTCCAAAGTATATGAGACGTAGTCTCACCATCCTTGCTTCTAAGGAGCATTCTGGTTGTACTTCTCCCAAGACAGATTTGTTCATTCTTTTGGCAGTCCGTAAAATTCAGTATTCTTTGCCAACAACACATTTCAAAGGTATCAGTCTTCTTCGGTTTTCCTTATTCATCGTCCAGATTTTGCATGCATATGAGGCAATTGAAAACACCATGGCTTGGGTCAGGTGCACCTTAGTCTTCGAGATGACATCTTTGCTCTTCAACACTTTAAAGAGATCATTTGCAGCAAATTTGCCTAATGCAATAAATCATTTGATTTCTTGACTGCTCCTCCCATGGGTGTTGTCTGTGGGTCCAAGTAAAATGAAATCTTGACAACTTCAATCTTTTCTCTATTTATCATGATGTTGCTCATTGGTCCAGTTGTAAGGATTTTTGTTTTCTTTAAACTGAGTGCAATCCATACTGAAGGCTGTGGGCTTTGATCTTCATCCGTAAGTGCTTCAAGCGCTCTTCACTTTCAGCAAAGTTGTGTCATCTGTATAACGCAGGTTGTTAATGAGTCTTCCTCCAATCCTGATGCCCTGTTCATCATCACACAGTTCAGCTTCTCTGATTATTTGCTCATTACACAGATTGAGTAAGTTTGGTGAAAGGATACAACCGTGACACACACCTTTCCTGACGTTAAACCACACAGTACCCCCTTGTCCTGTTCAAACGACTGCCTCTTGATCTATGTACAGGTTCCTCATGAGCACAAAAAAGTGTTCTGGAATTTCCGTTCTTCTCAATGTTATCCATAATTTGTTAGGATCCACACAGTCTAATGCCTTTGCATAGTCAATAAAACACAGGTAAACATCTCTCTGGTACTCTCTGCTTTCAGCCAGGACCCATCTGACATCAGCTATGGTGCACCAGCTGATTTAATTTATACATATAGTTCATCCTCCATACACATCTACGGTCATCTTTCAAAAGTATAAATATGATCAGTCAACCTGCCAGAAATATTTTTCTTTGAGTAAAATTTGAATCCTTTACCATGCTCTACAAAACCAGTTGCCATCAAGTTGACTCCAACTCATGACAACACCATCTGTGTCAAGAGTAGAACTGTGCTACATGGGGTTTTTAATGGGTTATTTTTCAGAAGTAGATCATCAGTCCTTTTTGCCAAAGTGCCTCTGGGTGGACTGGAACATCCAACCTTTCAGTTAGCAGCTGAGTGCATTAACCATTGGCATCACCCAGGGACTCAATGGCCTACAAAGTCCTCCATAATTTTCTCTTTGCCCATCTACCCAGCCTTGTCATCTCTCTTTCTCACACTGGCTTTCTTTATTCCCCTTCAACTTCCAACCTTATTCCCAACTTACTGCCTTAGCACCTGGCTCTCTAATTTCCTGAAGTTCCCTTCCCCAGGACTTTCGCTGGACTGCCTCCTTTGCACCATTTAGGTTCTAGCTCAAGTGTCCTCTTGGCCCATTCTAGGCATCATGCCACCTCTCTGCTTCTCAGCCACCCTCCCTGACATCTGTCTGTTTTATGTTCTTCATAGAAATTAGCATTATCTGAACTTAAGTTTTCATTTATTTCCATGCTTCTGTCTGTCTTTCCCCACTCAAATGTTAGCACCAGTGAAGGCAGAATTTATACCTATCCTGTTCACAGTGCATTCTCTGTACCTAGAAGAGTCAATATTTTCGACTGAATGAACAATTTGGCAAAGTGTGTGTAACTAGTTTTCCCCCAAATCATGGAGGCATATTTGTGCTAAGTAATTTATCCAAGGTCACACTAATAGTAAGTTTGATCTTGGATAAGCCACTTAACCCCAATATGAACTCAGGACTGCCCAAGCCCAAATCCCATATAATGCCTATGCCACCCTGTGTGAAGTTATACTTCAATTGCATATAAAGAATGCACAATTCTACCTCGCTTTTTCTTTTGAAGATAACTAATTAAATAAATTGGAATAAACAGAAGACATTTTACTCCCACATTCTATCCTGGGTCTGAAGAGAAGAGGACCTAAATATTCTGTGTTGTCAGAGAAATTTGGTTTCATTAAGGCAAATCTGCCAAGGAATGAAGGCAGAAGAGGAAAGAAACTAACATTTTTTCAACCCCTGCCATTTGTGAAGAAACACTGATGGTGTAGTGGTTAAGAGCTACGGCTGCTAACAAAAAGGTCAGCAGTTCGAATCCACCAGGTACTCCTTGGAAACTCCGTGGGGGCAGTTCTACTCTATCCCATAGGGTCGCTATGAGTCAGAATCAGCTTGATGGCAACGGGTGTGCATGTGTGCCATGTGTGAGACCTGTTATATTAAGACGGCTGTCTCCTACGCTATTTGTTAAAACCTTAATGTACAGATGAAGAAATAAAGATTTGAACAGTTATGAAATATGCTTGAGATTACACAATGGTAATGGTAGAATATGAACCCAGCTCTGACTGGCTTAATGAGCGCTAATAGTGTTCTTAAGAGTAAAATATGAAGACTTTTACTGTTAACACCACTGACATTTAAATATTCCCAGAATATAATATGATATTTCTTTATCAGAAACCCGACTTCCATCCTGTTCAGTAATAACAGAAACTTATGCCAAATTAAATAAAGGCACATTACTTAAGGCAGGCTCTTCAGAAACAAGCCAAAAGGCTGGACAGTGCTCAGTAGTGGCTTCAATTTTGAATTTCCCAGGCAGCTAAAAAATTATTTGTCCCTGAGGAAATAGAGAACTTGAGCAGCCTTCTCTTCTATAAAATGGATCAAGCCAGATCTGTGTGACAGTTTTACCTGGAACTCAACTACTGGTCCCAAATCAGTCAAAGTTCCTTTTAAATTAAAGCCCAAATTTAAAGCTCCTCCAACTTTCATGGAATGTCGACAGAGGAAATGCACACAAGTATCAAATGATCAGCATAGAGCCATCAAAACTTGAAATTGACATGGAGGAAAAGTCTACCTGAGGAAATATCTCTCTTTCTGGTTTCTCAGGATCCTCAATGAAAGTTTCCCTGAATTTGTAGGCAACAGTACGATTTAGAGTCCTAGGGTATTGCAAAAAGTTTATTCTTGGCTGCTGACCAAAAAGGTTGGAAGTTTGAGTCTACCCAGAGGTGCCTGGTGATCTACTTCCAAAAAATCAGCCATTAACAACCCTGTGGAGCACAGTTCTACTCCAACACACGTGGAGTCACCATGAGTCAGGATTCACTCAATGACAACTGGTGGAGTACGATTTAGTCTTGGCAATGCTTGAGTCCCTGTGGAACCAGGGCTCTCAGACAGGGACTAGGTGAAAGTTATTTCAATGCCCTTCCTTCAAATTGTTATCATTAGAAATAGGGCCGTATAAAGGGAATCTCCTTGCAGTGGACAGCATCTCTCCCTGTCAACACCACCTCATTTCCTGATGAAGCATCCATTATCCCTGAATTCTTATGGGAACAAAGCTCTTACCTCCTCCAGAATGTCTATCTTTTGGCACGCTGCTCCTCTGGGCTTAAACCTTTTTGAAATAGTTTCCCTTCTTCCTCAAATTTCCAAATGAAACTACTTCCCTGCAAGTGCTCTCCTGGCAACCTTTCTCTCTTACTTTAGAAGACACATTTATACACTCTGTTCCAGCCAGAAGGTCACCCACGACAACAAGCAGCAAACAAAACTAAGGTGGAGAGAAGTGGTGAAACACAACGTTGCTGGCTGCTTCCCTGCCAGTGCAGCTCTTCCTTCCATAGAATCCACATCTTCTCAAACAGCCAGTAGAGAGCTGCCTAAAACCGAGCTGCAGGGCTCAATTGCTTGTGCCACAGAGCATCCAACACATTTTATTAATGCAAGATCGCTGTAAAAACAAAAAATACCATATGCCCCTTGTTTTCAATACTCTTCTTTCTGAGGGTTCTAAACAAAGATGCTGCAACTGAGCTCTTTGAAGAGTTTGCCTAGTAGAAAAATTCAGAGTTTTGGTGTTTGGAGAACTGATACTGTTTCTTATAAAATATGACATCATTTTGATCACTACTTAAAAGAAAATCCAGTGGTACTTAAGCCCTTCATTATCTTCCTTTCCTGGTTATGAACTGAAAACAGTCCCGTATCTCTAGGAGAAGGAGCCCTGGTGGCACAACGGTTAAGTACTTGGCCGTAAACCAAAATGTTGGCAGTTTGAACCTACCTGGCAATCTGCTGCCATAAAGATTACAGCCTAGAAAATTCTATAGGGTAGTTCTACTCTGTCACATTGGGTCAATATGAGTTGGAATTGACTCATGACACCAATAGCAATCTCTAGGATGCTGAACCCTGTTCTGACCTCTAAACCACTCAAAAAGAACCTGGATCCTTTCTTTGTGACCAAAGAGTTGAGCTCTTCTTGTCCATCCCTCCCCTGTGATCTTTAATTCAAATGTGCTCTCCTTCACCTATCTCATTAAAAGGTATGGATGCTTTCTTAACTCATTCTCTCAAACATTTGCTCGTGTAAGAGGCAGGTTAAGACAGCAAGTCACCTCAACCATGTTGACCTTTGGCATAGTTCATCTCCAAACAAATTACAGTTTTCTTTTTCTCTCATTTAGGAAAATTTAGAATCTATATATGTTAGTAGAATGGATTATCTAGATCTTGTAATACTACGCAGTTGTTAAAAAGGATGTTAAAAAATCAATCAAAATTATATGTGCTAATGTAGAAAGATGCCCAACACATGTTGTTGTGTTGTTGTTGTTAGGTGCCGTTGAGTTGGTTCCTACTCAAAGGGACCCTATGCACAACAGAACGAAACATTGCCCAGTCCTGCACCATCCTTACAATCGTTGTTACGCTTTAGCTCATTGTTGCAGCCACTGTGTCAATCCACCTCATTGAGGGTGTTCCTCTTTTCCGCTGACCCTGTACTTTACCAAGCATGATGTCCTTCTCCAGGGACTGATCCCTCCTGGCAACTTGTCCAAAGTATGTAAGAAGCAGTCTCGCCACCCTTGCTTCTAAGGAGCATTCTGGTTGTACTTCTTCTAATACAGATTTGTTCATTCTTTTGGCAGTCCATGGTATATTCGATATTCTTTGCCAACACCTCAATTCAAAGGCATCAATTCTTCTTTGGTCTTCCTTATTCATTGTCCAGCTTTCACATACATGTGATGTGAATGAAAATACCATGCCTTGGGTCAGGCGCAAGGTCAAAAAAAAAAAAAAGCTGCAGATAGTTGGTGTATTTTCACAAAATTTATGTTTAAAATATTCATTTTTAGTTATAAAGATATTAAATATTTCTGGAAAAATTGAAAAAAAACACAAGTCTTAGGAAATTCATGGGGGTAAAGGAAAATTTTACTTTTTCACTTTTAATTTACTTTTTGTTTCTGTGAATTTTTACCAAGAATATGGATTATTTTTTTAAAGAATTATCAAAATGAAAAATCATAAATTGGCCGAGGTAATCAGATGTCATAGTGAGGTTGGATGTAAACTAAAGGAATTTTTGCCTTGTTTCTTTCCTGACTCTATAATTGCCTCTGTTCCTCTTCTAAATAGCCTCTTGTTGATAAATCCCAGCCCATGTGTATTCTTGACCTACTGTGCATTTGGGTAAATCACAAAGATCCTTTCCGCTTTAAATTCCAGGATGCAGCACTCATTCTTCACTGAAGGTGTTGCCACACCACCTTTCTTCTGGGTGCTTTGTGCAGTTCTTCCCTTACTGTGCCATAAAGCTGGACCTTGCACGTCAGTCTTTTATCAATGCCCGCTGTTGATCCAGGAGCTCCTCCAGGTGGTTATAAGGCAGGTATCTTTTCTTCTTTTGGCCTTTCCTAAGTGTCAGGGTGCATCAAGTGTGCATCAGCGTTGTGTCTTCTCACCATACCTATTCAGTCTGTATGCTGAGCAAATAATTTAAGAAGCTGCACTATATGAAGAAGAACGGGACATCAGGATTGGAGCAAGACCCATTAACAACCTGTGTTATGCAGATGACACAACATTGCTTGCTGAAAGTGAAGAGGACTTGAAGCACTTACTGATGAAGATCAAAGACCACAGCCTTCATTATGGATTACATCTCAACATAAAGAAAATAAAAATCCTCACAACTGGGCCAATAAGCAACATCATGATCAGTGGAGAAAAGATCGAAGTTGTCAAGGATTTCATTTTACTTGGATCCACAATCAACACCCGTGGAAGGAGCAGACAAGAAATCAAAAGATGCATTGCATTGGGCAAACCTGCTGCAAAGGACCTCTTTAAGGTGTTGAAAAGCAAAGTTGTCACCTTGAAGACTAAGGTGTGCCTGACCCAAGCTATGGTATTTTCAATCACATCATATGCATGTGAAAGCTGGACAATGAATAAGGAAGATCGAAGAGGAATTGACACCTTTGAATTGTGGTGTTGGTGAAGAATATTGAATATACCATGGACTGCCAGAAGAACGAACAAATCTGTCTTGGGAGATGTACAACCAGAATGCCCCTTTGAAGCAAGGATGACAAGACTGAGTCTTACATACTTTGGACATGTTGTCAGGAGGTATCAGTTCCTGGAGAAGGACATCATGCTTGGTAAAGTACAGGGTCAGTGGAAAAGAGGAAGACCCTCAATGAGGTGGATTGACACAGTGGCTACAACAATAGGCTCAAGCATAACAATGATTGTGAGGATGGCGCAGGACTAGGCAGTGTTTGGTTCTGTTGTGCATAGGGTCTCTATGAGTCGGAATTGATTCGACGGCACCTGACAACAACAACAAGTGTCAGAAAGATGACTCAGTGGTTGATGAGCCAGATCAGCTGAAGCCAGGACCTTAGAGAATCACAGCTGTTAGGGACAGGCTGTAGCTTGAAAACCAATTCCAGGAGAGTGATAGTAGGAATTCCAGGTAGGTGTTAAGCAAACAGAGCAATTTATCCAGAGATGCCAGTTAACAGCTGACAGTTTAGGCAGTGAATGAGCAAGGTAGAGTGATGATACCAGCAAGTCAGCCATCATGGAGCACTGGTAGCAGACCCTGTGCTGCAGCCGTGTGATGCAGAAGAGGAAAAATAGAGCTCTAGGCCAGAGAAGGTACCATCTTGCCTGGTTATCAAGGCAAAGATAGGGGTGAGGGCATAGTAACCAGGCAGAGTTTAGTTACCAGAAGTAGAGCATTAGATCAAAGAGGCACCATTAATACTGAGCTGACTCGTTGGCCAGACTCACAACCTTTTAATCTGTCTGACCAGGGAAGGATGGATCCCACTGCCTGGAGTGCGGCTGAGTTTTCAGGTCAAGTGGACCAAATTGTGAGCTAGCAGAAATTTGGAAGGGAGGTTATAAATGTATTATATCAACCAGAGTGGGGAATAAGGGCCACTTTAGGGTCATGTCACACAAGCCACAAGTGGGGCCAGGACTACCCTGATGCTGACTTCAATTAAAAAGGTTAGAAGCAGATAAAATCTGTTCATTTTTCCTGCCTTCTCCACATCTATTAGACATCAAAAAATGGGGTCCAAAATACGTCCTGAAGTCTCAAATTGTGCAGTAAAACAAAAATATACAACCAACCAAAGAATCAAACAAAAACACCAGAATGATATTCTGCAGTCTTTGATGGGAAACGTGATGACTGGTGTGGAGTCCGCGAGAGGCCCATCCAAGCATTTAACCTTCTTTGCAATTTTCTCTTTATGTCTAGATTAGAGGAACACACCCATTTTCTAGAAATCACATTTAATTTCTTTCTTGGAAATTCTAACATGTTACAAGAGATCATCTTCCCCAGTGCCAAAATCTCCCTTTGGCCCGATCTTTCTCATCTCAAGTTTTGAGACATTGGCCATTTCACATCTCACACACCGTTACCATTACTCACTTTTTAGTCAGATCACCTGGAATAGTCGCAACAGTTTCCTGCTCCAAAACTGAACTGTTACAGATTGTTGGAAAAGGGTTACAAAATGGAGTGTGGGCAAGGTGTAGTTAGGTTATTATATTGTTTTCCTTTAGCTGTCAGTAAAAAGTGTTGAACTATAGACAGTCCAACTGGGCCCTGTTTGAACAGTTAGGATCTGGGACCACACTAAATGGAGTTCAAAATGTTGGTAATATTTATTTCGGTGATGCAAATTGCAGGTGGATAAGCACAAAAAAACAGCTTTGGGAAAATTTAGCAAGCCACTTATCGAGGTATTTGTAAACGGAACACCCAGTGAACCAAAATGCCTCCAAATCTGGCCCATACTGGAATTTGAAATAAAACTACGTTCATTTAGCAAGAGCAACTAGTACTGAAAAGCAATCTGCATTCCTATTCTAAATCTGGCTGAACACATTTAGGTTTCTCATTCCTAAGACGTTGTTGGCCCACATGCTATTCTGATATCACTTCCCAGGACTTTCTCCTGATATATTTCCAACGCTACAGACATTCAAGCGACATTCCTAGGAGTTTTCTCCCAATCCTATTTTCATGAGCTATTATGGTTGACAAAAAGTTGATAGTCTCCTAATTGATTATTCTTCTTTATTCCTTTTGGACACTTTCTAGTAAATCATTTTTTTACAGTGATTAGTCAAAAAAAGTACTAACTGTATTGCATGTGTGTATAAATGTGGTGCCTGGTATAGTGAAAATCAAGATAAAAAAGGCAAGAATATTTTATACAAGGTGGTTTACTCTTGACTACTAAACTAAAGACTGGCTATTCAAACGCACCCAGCAGCACTGCTGAAGAAAGGCCTGCCAATCTGCTTCCATAAAAAGTACAGCCAAGAAAACTCCATGGAGTAGCTCCAGTCTGTAACACGTGGGGTCACCATGAGTTGAATGGACTCAATGATGGCAATGGAGTTTAACCACAATAAATATTTATCGAATTGATTATACTATACTGTAATAAGTGTCATAATGGATGAATGTAGTGCTTTCATTGATGGGACAAATAAGAATGATCAACTGTATTAGGGTGGACATAGGAAGTTTGTATGGCAAGGTGCTTGAAGATCTTGAAGGATGTGTGTAAGACTTTGGCAGGTCTACAGGAAAGATAGGGGAATGGTACTCCCAACAGAAGAGATAGCTAAGCATTACAAGGTGCAGAGATACACAATGCATGGCCATGCTGAGTGGCTGAAGTCATTTATGCATTTGAATCATAGAGGGATGTCGGAGTGCTTGAGAGCCACCCAGACTCCAAATTCAATATATACCATCCCAGGAGAAACATAGTCTTTCACCTCCCCCAATCATGGTGAGTTATGAATATTTATGGGACTGTTATTGCAGCCTTCAAATATTTTAAGGTGATTAATAAAAAATTAAAGCATTCCTTTACACTTTAAAAATAATACACATGAGGAGCGTACTTGTTAGTTCAGATACTTGAGACCTAATGAGCCACTCCTATGCAAAAGCATGATGAGAAGGCAGGCAGGGACAGGAACTGGTTGAATGGACACAGGGAACCTGGGGTTGAAAGTGGGAGTGTGCTCTCACATTGTGGTGATGGCAACTAATGTCACAAAACAATATGTGTATAAATTTTTGTATGAGAAATCAACTTGAGTTGTAAACTTTCACCTAAAGCACGAAATAAATAAATAAATAAAAGCAGTTTGCTACACATTAGCTAGTCGGATTCTTTGCTGCAACTCTGTATAGTAAATAGAATTATCTCCATTTTTTAAAATGAGGAAATTGAAGAGTTAAACGGCCTGCCAGGGCCACAAGGAGAGCTAGTCAATTCTTCCTCGTTCCTCTCAGGGCTGTTTGTAAGGCTGGCTGCTGCCTGCTTTTCACAATGCCTTGGGCACTCTTTCTTCATAAAGAAAATTTGGTCTCCTCTGAGGATGGCGATGCAAATGGCTAACACACTCCGCTGCTAACCGGAAAGTTGGTGTTTCAAGACCATGCAGAGGAACCTCGGAAGCATGGCCTAGTGATATACTTTGGAAAAATCAGCCATTCAAAGCCCTCTGGAGTTTTCTACTCTACCCATGTTCTACTCTGACACACACACGGGGTCAGCATGACTCAGAGACGATGTGATAGCAACTGGTTTGTTATTTGGTTTTGTATTGCCAGCATCAAGTTCTATGGGAGGTATGTAAGAAGATGCTTAGTAAATAATTGAGAAGGGACTACTGTCTTTGAATTCCAAATCCCATGTTTTTGCTACTGGCTCCTAGAGATGGTATCTTAACTTAAATTAAGACCAATCACTTGATAGTTTACCGTTCTATGCCCATGCCCTTTGCTGTTAACTTCATCCACCCACAGTTTTCCATCACTAGTTTCTTCATTTCCTAATGCTTAGAACAGCAAAGAACTAGCAAATGTTTATTATAAAATTGTATTTACCTTTCATTATTTGATGACTAAAAGATAATACGCCAAGCCTAAAACAGTTACGGGGAGAGATTTCAGGTATGTTGCCTGTGTGCTATGTGGCAACACCACTTAGGGAGGGTCACTGGCATGCTAGATATCAAGAAGCAGGAACCAATTACCCAACAGGCAAGGTATACTCTGGCTTACTTGTATTTGTTTACTAATCTATAGCGCACAATTTCACGTGGGTTTCATCACATCAAAGAAACCCACGTGGAATTGTGCACTACAGATTAGTGAGTAAATGCAAGTAAACTAGTACATACCTAGCTCAATGTAAAACCATGCGCACCTTGCTTACTGCTTAATCTGTCCTTGCCAAGAAGAGGTAATTTTCACAATCTGTTGTGTCCACACGTAAAATTGTGGAATTAAGCTCTGGTCCTGAAATTCCACATGTATTCCACATCGAAGGAGCTCTGGTGCTGCAGTGGACAGGCACCCAGCTGCTAACCAAAAGGTCGCTGGTTTGAACTTACCAACTGCTCCGTAGCAAAAAATGTGGCAATCTGCTTCTGTAAAGATTACAGCCTTAGAAACCCTATGGGGAAGTTCTACTCTGTCCTATAGGGTCGCTATAAGTCAGAATCAGCTCAACTGCAACAGGTATTCCATATTTCCATTGTTGTTTTTGTTAGGTGCCATCAAGTCGGTTCTGACTCACAGAACAAAACACCGCCCAGTCCTGTGCCATCCTCACAATTGCTGCCATGCTCAAGCTCATTGTTGCAGCCACTGCATCAATCCACCTCATTGAGGGCCCTCCTCTTTTTTGCTGACCCTCTGCTTTCCCAAGCATCGTGTCCTTCTCCAGGGACTAATCCTTTCTGGTAGTATGTCCTAAGTACATGTCCTCCCCATCATTGCTTTAAAAAAGCATTCTGGCCATATTTCTTCCAAGACAGATTTGTTTGGTCTTCTGGCAGTCCATGGTATATTCAATATTCTTCGCTAACACCACAATTCAAATGAGTCAATTCTTCTTCGCCTTCCTTATTCATTATCCAGCTGTCACATGCATAGGAAGAGATTGAAAATTCCATGGCTTGGGTCAGACACACCCTAGTCCTCAAAGTGACATCTTTGTTTCTTAACACTTTAAGAAATGTGACCATAATATTTATCTCCTGCTCTCTTTCAATGTTCTTGATAATACATCTCACTATATACTATAGGTGCTTTTCTGAAAATTTGCATGCAAACCAAATCTAAAACATTTTAAATACTCTATGGTAGATTACTTGATTTTAATCAATGATCCAGAAGATTCAAGATAAAAACTGCTGGATTTACTTTTTCTTACTTACGAATTACTGCTTATGAAAGTAAGCTTGTTATATTAAGAGAAATAATAAATTTAAGAAAAAGAGTAAACCCAGCTATTTTTATCTTTGAATCTTTCAGATAAATAGTAAAGTACTGGAGGGGAAATGAAAAAATATCTTAAGGGGAAAAGTCTATTTTTTTCCTAGGGTGAGAATGTTAGAAATTTTCCTCTCGGTTGCTAAGCAAAAGGTTGGAAGTTCGAGTCCCCCCAGAGATGCCTTGGAAGGAAGACCTGGCGATCTGCTGAAAAATCAGCCATTGAAAACCCTCTGGATCACAGTTTTACTCTCACACACATGGGGTCATCATGAGTCAGAAATGATTTAATGGCAACCGGATGGTGACAATGCTGATTCCTCCCTAGCTAGATTATGGAAAGAGGTTTAAAAAAAGATTCTCCACACATCTTTAGCAGGCTGAAAATTCAGCATACAGATGACCAAAATGTGCAGAAAAGAAACTTCTTTATTTTCTTTAATGAATTTTATCTTGCTGATGGTAGGAAAAAACTCAAACTTGCCATTTAAAGGCCACTCTCCCTGTTTGAAACAGTCTCTTCCCATTTAATTCTGGCTTATTTTTATAAAAAGCCAGGCAACTCAAATTTCAAACACTTTATAGAACCTGAACTAATGTTCACAAGGCTGGAGCCAATTTTAATTATGCATAAAGGATAAAAGCAACACAGAGAACATTTTGGGTCCTGCTTTACAAAGGTGGTCCTTCCTGGCATGGGGACTCCTGCACACAGACACACTTCTCTGACCAAAGTCAGATGGAAATAACTGCCAAGCTCTTCCAATTTCTTGGCTCTGGGCTCTAGACTCAGACTTCCTGGGTCCAAATCCTTCTTACTTAAAATCCTACTAATGGTACAACCTTCAGCAAATCACTTTAACCCTTAACTAGCTCATTTGTAAAACGGGGTTGAGAAACCCATCTAAAAAAACCAAATCATTTGCTATCTAGTTGACACACACTTTAATATTGCTTTAAATCCATTGCTATCATGTCAATTCCAACTCACAGTGACCCTATGTGTGCCAGAGTAGAACTGTACTCCATAGGGTTTTCAATGGCTCTAATCTTACAGAGAGACAGACAGACAGACAGCAGTGGGGTTTTTTTAATCTTATAGAAGTAGATTGACAGGACTTTCTTCTATTGTACTGCTGGGTGGCTTCGAAAAGCCATCCTTTTAGTTAGAAACCACACGCAAACCATTTGCACCACCCAGTGACCATAAGCACCCAATAAAGGTAATCTATTACTGTTCGTTGAATCCTAGTAGAAAGAGCAGATAGGCAGGCAAGCAGCATGTATGTGCCATTAACTCAAGCCCAGTGTCATCAGTTAATGAGCAATAAGTGTTCATTAAAGGCATAATAGACATGAAAACTCTCAAACACAGCCATATTTATTACCTTTATCCATTTATGTTAAAGAATGAGATGGTTTAGGAATCATTTCATTTTATAAATAAGAAAACCAAGATCTAGAACTGTTCTCAAACCTGGTTACACATTAGAGCCACCTGGCAGAGCTTCTTAAAAATACTGCTCCCTAGTTGTCACTTGAACTAATTCAGACAGGATCTCTGAGGCTGGGCTCTCGCATGCACATTTCTTAAAAGCTGCCCATATAATTCTAACGGAAAGCGCTTTATTAAGATTTTCTGATAACATCTATTATTGGACAAGGTAGGACTCTTTTCTCCTAACCAATTATCCACTAGACTGCATTATAGCTACCCTGGAGGCCTCACTTCAGGGGAAATATATTTGTCTTTGGGGAATTTAGATGAATAAATTTTGTGAATATTAAATTTAAAGTAGAAAGAATTTTATATTAAACACTCGATTTCTCTAAAAGCCTACAGGAAGGTTTTGTGAACCTCCAGGAGAACCCATTGATAAGTCTGATTAGAAGGTTGATAGAGTGTACTCTGTATAACCTTTTAGATTCAGCTTGGAATTCAAGGCACGATTTTTTGTGTCTGAAATATCGTATTTCATCCCTATTTCCAGAATCCTAATCAGAACTCTGGCTTTTATGATGTATTATTTTTCTTATTTGGTTTCCCTTGGAAGAGAATGGAAACTTTGAGTCTTGGCCACTCTTCCGTCACATTCTGATGTGGCCCACATTCTATTGGGCCAGGGTCCTTCATGTACTTTCTTTAATGTCAACAGAATTAAAATGCATTCTGTGGAAAATGTACTGTGGAGATTTATAGACTTCAAAAACATAATAAAATCAAGCTAAATGTTGAAGTTGTCTTGAAGGCAGAGGTAGTGCATTTGATGTGCTTGCCATGTTTAGTTTGAGAAAAAGTATTTAAATTTTTCGAGGCTTCCTTTATTTTACTTATTTTCAAAATATGGGTCTAACCTACCCTGAGTAGATCTCATTACGAAGTAGCTGTGACGGTCTTAAGGCGATACAATAATGAGTGGGACAAATTTTTGATCACATCACAAGCTAAATGATTTTCATAATTTACTAGTGCAAAAGATTGTAGCATAAGGGAGAAGAAATTCCCTGAAGAATTTTTTTACCCATTTCTTGTTTAACCAGGCTGACTCAAATTCCTCACTCAGTCTCATCTTGAGCCTCATTGTCTTCAGAATTCTTCAATGATCTCCCCAGGCTAGGTGGGATCTCAGTGTTATACATTTTTAAATAACCCTACTCTTCTCCTGCATAGCACTTATCACAACTATATTTGCTTAATATATTTCTCCTATTGCTAGACTATAAACTGCTTGTCTATCTTGTTCTATTCCCAGCACCCTAACACTTGTCACAATGCCTGGTATATGTTGTTGTTTTTAGGTGCCATATGGTCAATTCCAACTCATAGCATCCCTATGTTCAACAAAATGAAACACTGCCCAGTCTGGCACCATCCTCACAATCGTTGTTATGCTTGAGCCCATTGTCGCAGCCATTGTGTCAATCCATCTCATTGAGGGTCTTCCTGTTTTTCGTTGACCCTCTGCTTTAACAAGCATGTTGTCCTTCTCCAGGGCCTGGCATATAGAACTGTTCAATAAATATATTTGTCAAATGAATAATTATGCCTCTTGTCCCCTGTACTCTCTCTTCCCCTCCAGATTATAAATTTTGGGCAAAAGAGTAGTGGGGAATATATTCATAGTGAAACCTTTATGAAGTCTTTTTTTTTTTCTATATACGTCCATAAGTCCACTTCCCTATGTCCTCTCATCCCTGTTCAGTTTACATATCCACCTACGTATCCACTTATACATTACTGTTTATTACTGTTGTTGAAGGATTGTATATGTATTAGTATTAACTGTTGTTGCCTTTTACTCTTGCATATCTTTCAGCGTCTTCCTTTGCCTTGGCGATGCTGCGCTTACTTCCCCCATATTGTATATTATCTCTCATTTCACCAAAGTTAGTACGTGCCTACTATCTAGTTAGTGGTTTTCCCTCCACCCTTCCCCCACTCCTGGTAACCATCAAAGAATGTTTCTGTCTGTATGAAAACCTTTCCCTGACTTTTTATAATAGTGTTCTCATACAATATTTGTCCTTTTGTGATTGACTTATTTCACTCACCATAATGTCCTTCAGATTCATCCATGCTGTGAGATGTTTCTAGGATCCTTTGCTATTCATTAACATTTCATAGTGTTCCATTGTGTTTATGTATCACAGTTTGTTTATCCATTCATCCATTGATGGGCACTTAGGCTGTTTCCATCTTTTTGCTATTGTAAATAATGCTGCAATGAAAAGGTATTCATACGTCTTTTCATGTCCCAGCTCTTATTTCTCTAGGATACATACCTAGGAGTGGGATTACTGCATTATATGGTATGTCTATTTCTAGCTTTTGAGGAAGTGCCATATCATTTTCCATAGTGGTTATACCATTTTACATTCCCATCAGCGGTGTATGAAAGTTCCAATCTCCCCTCAGCCTCTCCAACATTTATTTTCTCTTTTTTTAAATCAATGTCATTATTACCAGTTTGAGATGGTATCTCATGGTAGTTTTGATTTGCATCTCTGTAATTGTTTGTAAAGTCTTTAAAGCCTACCTTATAAATCCACAGCTTTCTCAAACTCTATACCATCACTACAAAATCAGAAACCACTTTTTAAGATGGTTATAAATTGGCTGAAACCCTAAACTTATAATGAGACTTGAGCTCAAATCTTGAGTCTGCCACTTGCTAGCAATTTACCTAATTTTACAAAGCCTGTTTTCGCATATATAAAATGGCAGGGAGTAATAACAATAATGGATAACATACCACAAACCATGATCGTGAGGATGTTAGAAGATATAATCTAAAACCTGGTTTCTGGCACAGGATGGGTTCTTGGTTAATGGTTGTTGAATAGGAATTTGAAAAAGAAAATGGCAATTTTGGATGGAAGGTTTTCCATGTTAAATGGACTGTTTAAAGGTAGAGAAGGCTCACATTCATTAAGACTGCTCCCTGGTACCCTGGGCCACAGCTCCTGCAACATTCTTTTATTCCACTTGGGTTTCTAGAGTCAATCAGAGGTGTGGGCTAATTTGAATTAATTTTCCCTCTATAACAATATCAGAAAATTTAAAACTTCTGATACTCTGATTACTGTTTAAAAATCAGATTAAATATTTTTGAGGTTCATCCATGTTGTAGCATGTTTCAGGAGTTCATTTCTCTTTATGGCCGAGTAATCATTCCATTGTATGTATACACCACATTTTATTTATCCATTCATCTGTTGATGGACATATATGAAATATCGAGATGTACAAAGACCAGTGTTTATTAGTAGTTACAAAGTGTGATCGGGAGAAGGCGGAAAAGGGCAACTCACTGCTATAGGGACATTGAGCTTCTGTTAAGGCTGATGGAAAATTTGGAAATGGTTAATGGTGATAGTTGAACAATGTGATAAATACAATTAATTTCATAGAATTGTATATGTGAAGAATGTTGAAATTACAAATGATTTATTACATATGTATTTACCACAATAAAAAAAATTATTTTAGAAACTAAGTTTAAAATAGTACATTGCTATAAAGATTGCTTATGAAATTAATTCTGAAAAGTTTACCTAATCTCACACTCAAGATCTCACAACTTTCTTTTCCTTTGATCTCCTTGATTCATATGGGAGAGCACTTTGCACCTACTTTTTCCTATGCAAGTCTTACCTGTATCCAAAATCAATAGTGTATTCAGTTGTTAACAATTTATGAGTTTTATGACCTGGGGTCAATTACTTAACCATTCTGCACCTTAGTTTCCTTAACTGTTACATGGGAATAATAACAGCACTTATCATATAGGGTTGTTCTGAGAATTAAATACTTTAATTCATGTGAAGCACTTTGAAAGTGTGTGGCACCTCATAAAATCTTGCTAAATATTTGCAAATTTAACAGTGCTGATTGGAGGGCACACACACACACAGAGCTAGGGACAGAAATAGTAATTTACTGTTTAGAGTGAATTTCTTTGAAAATATTACTGTGCTAGCTCATTATGCTCAGGTTGCATATTAAACAGATTTTTTTTTCCTCCCCAAACTCCCATGTAATCGAGGGCTACTGCAGACTGAGTTTTTAAAAATCTAATCAACTCACAGAAAGCTTCCAGAGTACTCTAGAATAGATTTTCTCCAATTTTTGGCCACTGAACACCTACCCCAAAATACTGCTGGTGCTTTTAAAGATGGAGGTACCTGGGCCCCATTCAGTTCTATTAAATGAGTATCCCTGGGTATGAAGTAAGGGAATATGTATTTTAAAGAGTCATTAGGTAATCTGTCTGCATGCTAATATTTGAAAACAGCCACTGTAGGTCTAATTTATTACTTTTGTATTATCATGACTTGTTCACAAAAATGGAAACCCTGGTGGCATAGTGGTTAAGTGCTACAGCTGCAAACCAAAGGGTCGGCAGTTCAAATATGCCAGGCACTCCTTGGAAACTCTACAGGGCAGTTCTACTCTGTCCTATAGGGCTGCTATGAGTCAGAATCGACTCAACGACACTGGGTTTGGTTTGGGTTTTTAGGTCACAAAAATGTCATATTACCTTATTGTAGTAGTTAAAACATAAAATGCCGCTCAAACAAGTGCATGCACACACATGTCCATAGCCGCACTATTCACAACAGCCAAAAGGTGGAAACAGCCCAAATGCCTATCGACAGAAGAATGGATAAACTAATTGTGGTGTATATACCCAATGGGATATTATTCAGCCATAAAAATGGAGGAAGTACTGATACATGCTACAACGTGGATGAACCTCCAAAACACTATACTAAGTGAAAAAAAGCCAAAAATGAAGGGTAACATATTATATGATCCCTGATGGTATAGTAGTTAGAGCTTGGCTGCTAACGAAAAGCTTGGCAGTTCAAATTCACCAGCTGCTCCTTAGAAACCCTATGGAGGAGTTCTACCCTGTCTTATAGGGTGACTGTGAATTGGAATTGACTTGATAGCGATGGATTTTTTTGTTTTATTTATAAGAAAAAGGAAGAAAAAATTCATCAATTAATCTAACAAACATGTTTAATAAGCTTAATAGATAGATAACACAGCAGTGTGCTTACAAAGGCAACTCTAAGGCAAGAAAAAAAATTATCTGACATGGAACCAAGGTTAAAAATGCCACATAAGCCATTTTTGCAATACACCACAACTCTGACCTAATGACATAACAAAAAGCCATGTTTATCCTACTGCATACGCTCATTGTCCCTATAGATGGGGATGCTCTTGAGTGGGGATTGTGAAGCCTGTGTACCCAACATTATTCAAGGCTTTCTGTGACCTCTTACATTAAGACCTCATAGCTAACATCTGACAGTGAGTTAGAGGAACTCAGCCTAATGAAAATATCTTTCTTACACGTTCATAAAACTCACATTTCTTTGAAACTTTGGAGATACTTCTGGAAGTTATGTGCTCCCTGGTTCCCTGCCTAGAACTGATCCTTCCTAAAGGTTAGCAAAGTCCTGAGTCAATCAATTAGAGGCCAAAAATAGCGTGCAAGACTTGCTGCAAAAGAAAGCTATAACTAAAAGAATTTAAAAAAAAAAAAAAAGGTCAGAAGGTAAAATAGCTGTGTTGTTGTTGTTGGGTGCCATCGAGTCAGTTCTGACTTACGGCAAGCCCATGTGACAGAGTAGAACTGCACCATATGGTTTGCTTGGCTGTAATCTTTACAGAAGCAGATCACCAGGGCTTTCTCCCAAAGAGCTTTGGGGTGGGTTTGAACTGCAAACCTGTCGATTAGCAGGTGAGCACTTAGGCTTTGCATCACCAATAATTTTCCATGCCAAATTGTCCTAGGCAATTATAAAATTTTAAATCAGAGAGATACATACATTTTTATAACACAAATATTGAGCACCTTGATGCTGCTAATTCCTAAGGGTCTCTATTTCATTCTTGTACTCATAAAAAGATTTCCTTCTTACATTAAAATCTTTTTCTTCTTATCTTAAGTTGACTGTGATTTTTTAGTTTAAGTATTCAGAGGGACAAGCGAGTAGATGAAACACAAGAAAACACACATTGAGCTTTCTTCAACTGCTGAAGTTTTTTTACATTTGATTAAAAAAAATGAAAGAAAGAGAAGAAATAGGAGGCACATTTTCATCTGCATTTTTCACCCCTAATTGAAGAACCAGTTCCTAATGGAAGAACATGAAGCTGAAAAGGCGCCAATAAAATAGCTGGGTTTCATAAGCCACAGGACAGCTTTTCAGTACAAACAGCATTTGTGGTTTCAAACAGGGAGTCTCTGTGGCGGGGTTAAGTGAACAGCAACTCCAGCCAAACTTCATGTAGCTATTTTGACAAGCAGGAAATGTGTAAACATTTTCACGACTACCAAAGGCTGTCAGTTAAGGGGTTTGCCATACTTCTTTTTTGACACAGTGTCCTCCCCTCCGTTCCTTGCTCATCTGATCAGTTTCTTCAATTCAGAATGCAGTCATCTTTTCATCCTGGAACCAACCTTAATTTGACATTCTATGCAAAATACAATAAATCTCCCTCTCTTTCTCTGTCAGACACACACACACACACTCACACACACAATTAGACAACCCCATTCCTAATTTAAGGAGCCCTCGTGGCACAGTGGTTAAGCATTGGGCTGCCAACCAAAAGATTGGCGATTCGAACCCACCAGCTGCTCTGCGGGAGAAAGATGTGGCAGTCCGCTTCTGTAAGGAGTACAGCCTTGGAAACCCTGTGGGGCAGTAGTACTCTGTTTTGTATGGAATCACTATGAGTAGGAATTGACTCATTGGCAAAGGATGATGGTGGTAGACCCATAATTTGCCCTACCGTTTTACATTTATGATACAGACTTACTGAAAATGCTCATTAAAAAATAAAGAACAAAAAAAAAAGGAAGAAAGGGAAGAAGAAGAGGAGAGGACAGAAAGAATGGAAAGAGGAAAAAAAGAAAAACAGGATCTTTAATAGGACAGTAAGGATAAGTATTAGGGGTAACATAGGGGTACCTTTACGTACCTCTAGAGTATTCTTTGTATTAAAGGCAGACTAATTCACTGTGTGAGACAAAACCGAAACTCTCAGCTTCGGGCTTTTGTTCCCAGCCTTCTCCCACTCAGTCATATAGAAGAGTGTGTATTTATTGCTCTATTATGACTGAAACCAGCATTATTTGGCATTTGCTCTCCAAAAAGTTTAATGTCAAAACTTCAATTTCATGAAACAACGGGTTGATCAAGGCCAAAGTACTCTGAGACTAACTTTTTTCTCATGGTATTTTCATTGCTGGTGCTAGCCAAAACCCAAACTACATACCCAGTTGAAAATAAATATAAATCAAAAAGCCTCACAAATGGTCTGAGCTTAGTGTGAAGAGTGAATGAATGATGACTTAGGTTAGCTTGTGTTTTATCTGAAGTAGATCCTTGATTTTTATGAAAATATAATTGTTATCGTACTGGTAAAATAAAATACCCCCAAACAAGAAATATCCAGAATTTAGCCTACTCCATTACATGTTAGGCAAATTCTAGTGATTGGTGACATATTCCAGTTATTTCCTCAGTTACTCTTGGTAAAAGGCCCAGCTAGGAACTGAACTTTCCTTATAAAATCTAACAAAAGGAAACCTTGAATCTCTAACTCCCCAAATAATTTGTGCTTAGAAGAAAAATGGCAGTGCCTCTGGTGAGTGGTTCCTCAATGTCAGAAGTAATCAAGCCTGAAATTCTCTGAGTTATTACCATTTTATTTGTGTGTAGACTTAGTGATTTTTTTTTTTTCTAATACGGACAGGATGAAGCACATAAAAGCATTTATTAAAGTACGTATTTTTGCCTGAAAACAAGTCCCGTTTCTGCCCCCACAGGATGTTGGTGCTATCCACAGACCTTGTGTTGATTACCCTCTGCGGGAAGTAGCGGTCCATTCTAATGAACTAATTTACTTTCAACAAGTGTTTAATTAGTACCTTTGCCCATATGTTGTGCTCTTTTGAAGATTCTGCACAATGTAGGAAAGTTTTAAACACAAAGAACTGATCTGGTTCTCTGACGTGAGAGGCCTTTGACCGTGTACAAAATTGTCTGAATCAGTTGACGAGTATTAAACTCAATAAGTATATATTGAACAACTTCAAAAGGGCATTGGGCCAGGCACCAGGGAGATAAAATCCTGTGCCTTCAGAAACTAGAAAGGAAGATGAGTACACAAAAGCCAAAGTGCAATACTGAAAAGAGACAAAATCATAATCAGTGATGGTAGATTGAGAGTAATAATAATAATTTTTTTTTTTTTTTACTGTTAACTGTGTGCCAGGTACTTTCCACACTCTATCTCATTTAATGCTCTCAAGAATTCTACAAACTAAGTTATACTCATTTTGCAGATGGGTTACAGAAACAGAGAGGGGTTAAGTAAGTGGCCAAAGTTATACAGATGGCATTCGATTGTGTCAATCATAAAAAAATATGGATAATATTGTGAAGAATGGGAATTCCAGAACACTTAATTGTGCTCATGAGGAACCTGTACATAGACCAAGAGGCAGTCATTCAAACAGAACAAGAGGATACTGCATGGTTGAAAATGAGGAAAGGTGTGCATTAGGGCTGAATCCTTTCATAGTATTTATTCAATCTGTACACTGAACAAATAATCCAAGAAGCTGGACTCTATGAAGAAGAATGTGGCATCAGGATTAGAGGAAGACTCATTAACAATCCGTGATATGCAGATAACACAGTCTTGCTTGCTGAAAGCAAAGAAAACTTGAAAAACTTACTGATGAAGATCAAAGACCACAGCCTTCAGTATGGATTACACCTGAATATATAAAGAAAACAAAAGATCCTCACAACTGGACCAATAAGCAACATCATGATAAAAGGAGAAAATATTGAAGTTGTCAAGGATTTCATTTTACTTGGATCCACAATCAACACCCTTGTAAGCAGCAGTCAAGAAGTCAAACAATGTATTGCATTGGGCAAATCTGCTGCAAGAGACCTCTTTACAGTGTGAAAAAGCGAAGATGTGTGGTTTTTTCTTGAGTAGTTTTGTCACAGCTTCCTCCCCTCTGCCCTCAGTTTTACAGATGAGGAAAAGTGAAGATTGCATAGATTGACAAACATGTCCAAGGTCACTTGGTTAGAGTCAGAATACACTCAGTGTGTCTTCTGAGATTCCAGGGGTCTTGGTGGCAAAAGTGCTGAACCAGAGACAGTAGAGGCAGGTATTATGGGTGTCCCAAAGGACTGGGTCAGAATTAGTTGAGGCTGTAGGTCTTTTTCTGCCTGTCCATTTGCTTTTAATGGTTCCGGTTAAGAGTGGAGAAAACAAGCAGATGAAAGGTCTTCCATTTGCCCTCCAGATAGTCCTACATGTCTATATCACACACGTGGATGTTTAACTGCGAGCAGAGCTGTGAGTATAATTTGCTTAGAGGGTCAGGGAGGAGATGAACTATAAGAAACTAAGCAATACTGATGGTCAGCAGCTGCAGATACTTAGCCAAATAGTCCAAACCAGCCTCTTGTCATTAGAGAAAGGAGATCTTAGAACCAGTTTTTGATTATCGGAGAGGGGACAGTTCTATTAAATATTTCCAACAAATTAAGTTATATCTCATTGAACGAAGAAATAAATAATTTGGTGAGAAAAAAAAACTTCTGTGCATATGATTTTATTCTGAAACAAATAGGGATTTCACAGCAATTCTCAAACTCTGCAGCCCGCCCTGCATGCCGTTTAGTCAGACATTTAATGGGAAGTTGGGAGTTGAGACTCAGGGGTCATAATAGGATTAATTCCCTTCCCCCTGAGAAAGAGTCGATTCTTCCCAAGGAACATGGATTTGTTCCACAAAAGCTAGTAATGAATCGAGCATCTGTTTGGTGGCCCGGTCTGTAACAGGAGCTTTTAAGACCATGGCTTGTCGATCCCTGAAATTTTGTCCATTGACCTGGCGTCATAGGATATGATATTTGTGTCTGGGAGTACTAGTGGCCTTGCTTTTAAGAATGGTAGAACGACCCAATGTGCAAAAGGAGTGTGTTTGAGGAACAATTTTCTTTTCTTTACCTCTCACATGTCCTATTGGGCCCTAATTTTTCTCCTACTTGAGTTGTGGGCTTTGATTCCGGACTAATCTTGAGGAGGAGGAAGAGAATAGCAGATGGGAATCCTTCCTGTTCACTATACTTGAGGACACTGATCATATGGAAGGAGATTCAGTGGCACAGTGGTTAAAAGCACTCAGTTGCTAATTGAAAGAAAGGTTGACAGTTTGAACTCATCAGCCACTCAGAGGGAGAAATATGTAGCAGGCTGCTTCCATAAAGATTATAGCCTTGAAAACCCTAAGGGGCAGTTCTACTCTATCCTAAGGGGTGGCTTCAAGTCAAAATTGACTTGATGGCATGGATTTTTTTTTTTTTAAATCATATGGATAAATAAAACTGCAGAGGAATATCTGCTTTTTTTTTTTTTTAAATGAAAAGCTGGTTAAGGTTCTAACTGAAAATTTAAGATGGACTCAATCATGTTTTCATCCATTCATTCATTCAACATGTATTTACTTGGAATACACTATTTTCTAGGCACTCTACTAGGCAACAGGGATGCATCAGTAAACACTGTAGGTGATGTCTTAGAGATTACATTCTGTGGGGATAGAAGACATAATCAACACAGGCAAATAGATTATATGTCATTGTCAGGAAAACTAAAGCAGAGAAGAGAGAAAGAGTGCAGTGATGGGGAAGAGAAGTTGCTGTTTTAATTAGGATGGTTAGGGAAGGCCTGACAGATGACATTTAAGCAGAAGACCCTTTTCAGAATATTAATGTTTTTATAGTAGAATTATACATAATTTCATAATTTTTTAAAAGATTTTGGATGGCAAAATAATGTTTTGGAGAGCAACTGGTAATTCATAGAGCCTCTATGTGACTCACCTCTTCGATCTTAAGAAAGAATTTTGGGGGTTTGTTGGAGGTGGGAGTGAGCCATGGAGAGTTAAGGAAAATATATATAAATTAAAGGCCTGGGAGATTTCTAAAAGCCAGACACCAATTAGGAAACCAGTTTCAAATTAGAATCATCTCCCTTAATTACCACTTTGAAGGAAATTATCTTGGTCCCCATAATAGAACATGTAGCTCCCTTTCATTTTGCAGCTGAACCTAAGTATTCTGTTTTTGATTTACCTTTTCTTGTCTGTCGTGAGTTTTATGTGTTGAAATCAATATGTTAATAAGAATGAATGCTGAGATTGTCTCTGTATGATCTCCTGGTCCACCTAAAATTGTTATTTATTCATTCACACAGTCATACAGCATGTACTAAGCACGTACTACATGCTGGGCAATGACTGAAGTATGGTTATAGGAATGAATCAGACATGGACCTTGAACTTGAATAGCATATTGCCTACTGGGGGTAGATAGCCATGTAAACAAATCAAAAAAGAAACTGTAAGAGATATTATAGTTCACTTGTAAGATAAAGACAGGAAAGTGGCTTTTCCAGCCTCTTTCTATGCACTGCAGTTTCTCCCACTTCCTGGAATGTTCTGTATTTAGCTCTTCAGAGTCAGCTAGGGTTGGTCAAATTTTGTTATATCTTTAATATTTTTGAAGTACTTAAACCTCCTCCAGGCTGTTCACCTATAAAATAGGAGCAAGAGCAATAAGGATTAAAGGATGTAACATACATAAAGTGCCTAATGTAGATATACAACTAATGTTAGTTTCCTTCCCCCTTGTTATTCTCACCCTTAAAACTAAGTCTGAAAAAAAAAAAAAAACTAAGTCTGATTTTATACCACAAGCTTTAAAAGTTATTGTGAAATATTTCAAATACAAAAGCATCTAAGGAATAAAATCATAAACCCAACTTTTAAGATGAAACGTCATTAATGCAACCGACATCTCCCGTGTACCTAACTCTTTCCTCTCGTTTCCAGGCACATATCCTTCCAAAGAAGTACCCTCCATCCGGAATTCGGTGTCAGTCAACCCCTGCATTTATTTATATGCTTACTATATATGTAGACATACGTACTACATTCATATGAATGTTACTTTGTGTATTTTTAAATTTTCCATAAATGATACCACACTCTAGATATTCTTCTGGAAACCAGATTTTTCTGCAAATGTGTTTATGAGATTTATCCTTGGTGACACATATTGAGCTAGTTTAGTCATTCCTCTGCTGCATATTTTCCATCATGTAAAGATGCCACAATTTATTTAGTTATGCTCCTGTTGGTAGATCTTTAAGTCATTTCCAATTTTTTGTTACTTCAATAATGCTGCAATTAACTTTCCTTTTGGGACTGGAATTGTTGGATCATTGAATATGCACAATTTTCACTTTATAGGTGTTGCCAAATGGCCCCCCAAAGTGGTTGTAACATGTAACTCCCAGCAGCAGTACACCTACTCCTCATTTATTAACATGGTTAGGTTTCAAAGACCAGGTTATTTTGCAGAAATCAGCATCATGCAAAAATGGAGGGTGACCACATCAGACCACAAAATGAAGGATGACTACATCATTGCATAACTACCAAACCACTGAGAACCATGGCCCAGCCAAGCTGACATATAAGCTAACCATCACAGCCAGCATTACTCTCACCTCACACCTCAGCGTTTGTTACTGCCAGACGCACATTATTAATGTGCGAAATAGTTGCATAGTATATTTTTTTACTATTGTAAATGCAAAATACTGGATAACGAGATAGTCAATAGGTGTGTGTATATGAATTCTATTTTTCCATATGCTCATCAATTCCTGGGATAATCATATATAAGCATGTTTTCAACTGGAAGGATGTGAAAAGATACTTCATTATGCTTTTATTTACATTTCCTTTATTACAAGTGGAATTGAGCATCGTTTCACGTTTGGTGGTCATTTGGTTTTACTCTTCTATGAATAGTTTTTGCCCATTTCCTCTAAGTGTCTTCACAACAGAATAACTCACTTTCTTTATTTTTCTCAAACACATATTAAATGTATTGATATTTTGATAGAATATACTTGAATATATTGAGATCTGAAAATAAATAAAATTCTCCTTACCACTCTTGTCTTCAGTCTTCTTCTTTGTGACTAAACTTTGTTCAAATTTGAAAACAGGAAGCAATGCACTAAGTTGAAGGATTATAGTAGGTAGAATAAAATTTAGTGTTCTCTGACATTTGTTACAGGACTGGAGATAGCAGAGCCAAACAAAAAGCAAAGACAAAGGAGAGAAAATGATCATTGATGAGTGACAGTCCAAAGGAAAATTGAGAATAGATGTTCAAGTACCATAAGAAGGGTCGTTAGGGCTCTCCTGCAGTACAGCAGACCCAAGAGTCATTGACTTGTGCTGTTGAATATGTCCTCAAATTACAGTAATGAACACTTGAGCTGTATAGAGATGAGAGAGTCAGCCCCTGCTGACCAAAAATTCTTTATGGAGCCTATTTAGTCATGCATAATGCTGGACATTGCTCAAAGTTCTTTGATACTTTAATGAATAATATATTTTGACTCCAAAAAAAAAAAACCCAAACCCATTGCCATCAGGGTAGATTCTGACTCATAGCAACCCTATAGGACAGAGTAGAACTGCCCCATAGAGCTTCCAAGGACCACCTGGTGGATTTGAACTGCTGACCTTTTGGTTAGCAGCTGTAGCACTTAGCCACTACACCACCAAGGTTTCCATATATCTTGACTAGTGTTTATTAAGTGCTTAACAGGAGCTCTGGTGGTGAAGTGGTTAAGACCTATGGCCGCTAACCAAAAGGTCAACAGTTCGAATCCACCAGAAAATCTCTTTTTAAAAGAAATTAAACTTTTGTTTTAAAAGGTGATACTTTGCCCCTGAAACGCTTTGTGCTTTCAGCAGAATGTGTCCAAGCCAATTTTTTTTTTTTTTTTAATTCCAGTAGAGAATTTTATTCAACCTTAAAACTCTTGTGGCCATTAATCCACAGAAGCTGTTTACTCCTTTGAAGTTTCCTTTCCCACTGAACTGAAAGGGTTTTAGCCAAGTTTGGCTTCAGAAGACCTTCGGAGATTGTTCTCAGCCCAGGTTGTGTCCTCTTTGTGAGGTGGTTGAGCCCTTGGCTTAAATTTCATTGGGAGGACCAAATTGCTGAAGTCCAAAGTGGAGTAGATAAATGTTTCCAGCACAGGGAGAGGTTTGTTAGAGGATTTTGTGTGTGTGTGTGTTTGTTTTGCTGACATAAGCCCATGATGTATTTGAAAAAGTTAAGTTGTATTTAATGTGCTCCTAACATTTACATTTACATTTATCAGATCTGGAAATAAGTTTGTTTAAAAAGTGGTAATGTCTATACAATGGCTATTCTCACTACGTCATTATTTTCCCATGTAGTTAGCTAACTTGAGATAACGATGAAATAATCTTAGCAAATGGTCTAATAAAAAAATAGTGTCATGCCAAATTGACCGAGCAGCAATAAAAAAGTAGCACATGAAAATGGTTAAGTATATTACCCAAAGTTCCCATTACTGTATTCAGCCATCTCGCCTCGCGATGCACTAATATTTCTCTTAAATAGGGTCATGGATCATTAATTTCCTGGACTTGAAATCTCATTATTAAATGTGTTACTTAGCAACTTTTAGACATTGAAGTTAATCCAACTAAGAAAAGCCAAAATGTCTGTTGGTCTGTTCACTCTTATTGTAAAAAGTGATTGATGTCCTGTACTGGAATATTTTTCATTTGCTTTCTTAGAATTATATTGTCTTGACTGGGTTAGGAAAAAAGAGTACAATGTGTGCTTCCTTGGCTCCCATAGATCAAGGAACAAAATCACAAACATATCTGGTGTTCATCCCATATGTCCACCTCACTATTCTCCATACTTGAAAATGCCCCTCCTCCAAATGTTGGGTCTAGCCTTTGAAAGCACTATACATGCTATCTAATATCTGGTTAGTGGATGCAGTGAGGTCAAACAGATTTTTTTTTCCTTCTTTTTTTGCAGGTTTGGTTCATTGTCTGCAATTTTTTGCTACAAGCAATCAAATTTAGATTACTACTTGCTAATTGGTAGAGCCACTAAAACTGTCCAGAATGGAAGTACCACCTCCGTTTGTTTGCATCATACTTCAATACACACTTACTTAGGCATTTACCATCCTGTCCTGAAGTAAAATTATGCTTGCGTTTAGGGCTCACAACATGGGCTTCTGACCTGTGCAGTTGCACAGGGTCCACACTTAGCAGAGTCTCACTCTTGGCTTCATGCTCTGCTGTGGCTGTCTTGAAGTTCTTAATTTTTGAACAAGGGGGCTCTCATTTTCATTTAGTACTGGACCCTGCAAACTATGTAGCAGGTCCTGCTTACACGTCCATCTTCTCTACTGGAGACAAGCTATTTGAGAAAAGGGATGGCATTTCCAGGTCCAGTTGAGTGCATAGCCCATGGACTGATAAAGCTTCATGGAACACATAAAGCTTTGATTACTTATAATGAGAAAAAAAACACAGTTGCTGTCAAGTTGGTTCTGACTCACGAAGACCCCATATGTGTCAGAGTATAACCGGGCCCCATAGGATTTTCAGTTGCTGATTTTTCAGAAGTAGATCACCGGACCTTTCTTCCAAGGCACCTCTGAGTGGACTCAAACCTCCAAACTTTTGGTCAGTAGTCCAGCTTGGTGACCCTTTGCACCATTCAGGAACTCCTTACTCAATATACACCCCGACAATTCTTCATCACCTTGTTTCTGTCTACAAGATTCAGCATGTGTTAAGTGTCTCAGTTATGTCCCTGGAATGTTTCTGGGTACTGAGGAATGAAAAACGAAGGATTGGGAAGATACAGTTGATCCCCAGTGTGATAATAAAACTAACACCTGAGGAGAGAAAATGCCATATTATTAATTTTTTTAAATCTTATATAGTTGCTATAATTTTTTTTTTTTTATTCCTACCGGAGTAGTGGGGCCACCTAGTGAACAGTGGTCATTAGCTACCAAGACTCCCTTCCCTGAATGCTTATCTTTGTAAATTTTTTCCACTTCGATTAGATTTCAAAAAATATTTACTTAGGGCATTTTTATGTACTACTGGTGAAAATGGAAATTATAATAAGTAATTCTAATTATTTGGAATCATAATGAAAAAAATCTAGTAATTTGGAATCATAATAAAAAATCATACAAATATGTGAACATATTGACCAAGCATTTCCATTCTAGGACATTCTCCTGAGGAAGCACAGTCCATCTATACTAGCAAAACATTGGAGACGTTTTAAGTGGTAAATGATTTAAAACCAATATAATAAATATTTTTCTACATCATTTAGTGATGCAGGAAAATGATGTAATAGGTTTTTAAAATAATTATAATTTAAGACCGTATGCTTCATACTTTATTTTTTTAATGTATTGCTGTTGTATTGCTGTTGTTAGGAGCCGCCAAATCAGTTCCAACTCATAGTGATCCCGTGTACAGTATAATGAAACACTGCCCTCTCTGGTGCCATCCTCACAATTGTTGCTATGTTTGAGCCCATTGTTGCAGCCACTGTGTCAACCCATCTCGTTGAGGGTTACTCTCTTTTTCGCTGACCCTCTACTTTACCAAGCATAATGTCATTTCCCAGGGACTGGTCCCTCCTGACAGCATGTCCAAAGTACGTGGGACAAAGTCTCACCAATTCTTGCTTCTAAGCAGCATACTTCTTCCAAGACAGATTTGCTCATTCTTCTGCCTCCCCCTCAAAAAAACCAAACCCATTGCTGTTGAATCAATTCTGACTCATAGCAACCCTGGCCATGGTATATTCCATATTCTTTATCAACACCATAATTCAAAGGCATCAATTCTTCTTTAGGCTTCCTTACACATTGTCTACCTTTCACATACTTATGAGGCAACTGAAAATACCATGGCTTGGGTCAGGTGCAACTTAGTCCTCAAAGTGACGTCTTTGCTTTTTAATACTTTAAAGAGATCTTCTGCAGCAGATTTGCTCAATGTAATACATTTTTTGATTTCTTGACTGTTGCTTCTATAGGCATAGATTGTGGATCCAAGTAAAATGAAATCTTTGACAACTTCAATCTTTTCTCCATTTACCATGATGTCCAGTAGTGAGGATTTTTTTTTTTTTTATATTGAGGTGTAATCCATACTGAAGGGTGTACTTTTTGATCTTTGCTTTAAGTCCTGTTCACTTTCAGCAAGGTGAAGTCCTGTCATCTGCACATTGCAGGTTGTTAATGAGTCTTCCTCCAACTCGATGCTGTGTTCTTCGTATAGTCCAGCTTCTGAATTATTTGCTCAGCATACAGATTGAATAAATATGGTGAAAGGGTGGAACCTTGACCCACACCTTTCCTGGTTTTAACCCACACAGTATCCCCTTGTTCTTTTCGAATGACTGACTCTTGGTCTAGGTGCAGTTTCCTCATGGGCACGATTAAGTGCTCTGGAATTCCCATCCTTTGCAATGTTATTTATAATTTTTATTGGTCCACATAGTCGAATGTCTTTGTGTAGCCACAAAGCACAGGTAAACACCTTCCTACTATTCTCTGCTTTCAGCCAAGATCCTTCTGACATCAGCAATGATATCCTGCATTCCACGTCGTCTTCTGAATCTAGCTTGAATTTCTGGCAATCGATACACTGCTGCAACTGCATTTGAATGATCTTCAGCAAAATTTTACTAGCATGTGATACTAATGATATTTTTTGATAATTTCTGCATTCTCTGCGATCACTTTTCTTTGGAATGGCCACGAATATTGATCTCTTCCAGTCAGTTGGCCAGGTAGGTGTCTTCCGTCTTTCTCGGCATAGATAAGTGAGAGCTTCCGGTGTTGCATCTGTTTGTTGAAACATCTCAACTGGTACTCCATCAAATCCCGAAGTCTTGTTTCCACCAATGCCTTCAGTGCACTTTGGACTTCTTTCTTTAAAATCATCGATTCTTGATCATACGCTACTTCCTTAAATGGTTGAACCTCAACAAATTCTTTTTTGTACAGTGACTCTGTGTATTCCTTCCATCTTCTTTTGATGCTTCCTGAAATGTTCAGTATTTTGCCCATAGGATCCTTCAGTATTGCAGCCGGATGCTTGAATTTTTTTCTTCAGTTCTTACAGCTGGAGAAATGCCGAGCACGTTCTTCTTTTTTGGTTTTCTAACTCCAGGTCTTTGTACATTTCATCATAATATTTTGCCTTCTCAAGCTGCACTTTGAAATTTTCTGTTCAGCTGTTTTACTTCATCTTTCATCCATTCACTATCTATGTTTAAGAGCAAGTTTCAGAATCTCTTCTGACATCCATTTTGGTCTTTTCTTTCTTTCCTGTCTTGTTAATGTCCTTTTGCTTTCTTCGCGTATGAAGTCTTTTAAGTCATCCAACAGCTCGTCTGGCCCTTGGTCATTAGTGTTCTATGGAAAAATGGAAGTTGTCAAAAATGAGATGGGACACATAAAGCTCAATATCCTAGGCAATTGTGAGCTGAAATGGACAGATATTGGCCATTTCGAATTGGACAATCATATGGTCTACTATGCTGGTAATGACAAATTGAAGAGGAAGGGCGTCACATTCATCATCAAAAAGAACATTTCAAGATCTATCCTGAAGTACAGTGCTGTCAGTTATACAACAATATCCATACACCTACAAGGAAAACCAGTTAATACAACTATTATTCAAATTTATGAACCAACCACTAATGCCAAAGATGAAGAAATTGAACATTTTTATGAACTTCTGCAGTCTGAAATTGATCAAAGATGTAGTCAAGATGCATTGATAATTACTGTTGATTGGAATGTGAAAATTGGAAACAAAGTAGAAGGATCAGTAGTTGGAAAATATGGCTTTGATGATAGAAGTGATGGAGATTGCATGATAGAATTTGGAAAGACCAATGACTTATTCATTGCAAATATACATTTTTTAACAATATAAATGGCAACTATACATGTGGACCTTACCAGATGGAATACGCAGGAATCAAATTGACTACATCTGCAGAAAGAAAAGATGAAGAAGCTCAATATCATCAGTTGGAACAAAGCCAGGGGCCAACTGTGGAACAGACCATAAGTTACTCGTATGCAAGTTCAAGTTGAAGCTGAAAAAAATTAAAACAAGTCCATGAGAGCCAAAGTATGACCTTGAGTATATCCCACCTGAATTAGAGACCATATCAAGAATAGATGTGATGTTTTGAACACTAATGACCGAAGACCAGATGAGTTGTGGAATGACATTAGGGACATCATACACGAAGAAAGCAAAAGGTCATTAAGAAGACAGGAAGGAAGGAAGACCAAAATGAATGTCAGAAGACACTCTGAAACTTGCTCTTGAAGGTAGAGTTTAAAGTATACATGCACTATAAAGTCAAAACAGACATATCAAAATGTTTGCAAATGATGCTCTTTTGGAAGACAGAATTATAATTTTTAATTTATTTTTTACCTCTCCACATACGGTTGCTATGAGTCAAAACCAAATTGACAGCAACAGGTTCAGTTTGTTTTATGTATATATGTTTTCAAATAATAAAGTGTTTTAAAATATCAGTTTTTGATAACATTTAAAATACCATCTTCTAAGGTTGTCACATATGTATATACAAAAAGTTGTATCTAGACTATGAAAAGTTTTAAGCTGTATTTAAATTTTCTAAGAAGTGATGTAAGTCCAATGAATCCTTAAAAGAGATGAACATGAGTAGTGTTCCCTTACATCACTCTTTCAAAAAGTGTAACTAGGGAATCTGCACTATGGGCAAATGCCACCTGTCCATATTTTAGTTTCCTAGTGCTGCCAGAACAAAACACACAGATATAAGTGAGTAGCATAAAAGAAAAGAAGTTTTCTCACAGTTTAGGGGGCTAGAACTCTGAATTCAGGTTGTGGCTCTAGGGGGATGTCTTTGTCTATTTCTGCTTCTAGGTTTATAGTTGTCCTTGAGTCAACCCCCTGTGTGTCAGTGAGAGCTGTGCTTAATAGGGTTTTCAGTGGCTTCTCTGGGTAGACTCGAGCCTCTAGTCTTTTAGTTAGCTAAGAGTGTTAACCATTTGCACCACCCAGGGACTCCTCAGCTTCTGGTAAAAAAAACCCGTCCAAACCCATTGCTGTTGAGCCAATTCTGACTCATAATGAGCCTATAGGACAGGGTAGAACTCCTCTACAGGGTTTCCAAGGAGCGGCTGGTGGATTCAAACTGCTGACTTTTGGTTAGCAGCTGTAGCACACCATAGCTCTTAACCACTGCACCACCAGGGCTGCTGGCAATCATTAGCATTTCTTGGCTTATAGATGTTTCTGTCTTCTGTGTCTGTCTTCGTTCACATGGGAATCTTCCTCCTGTGAGTGTGTCTGTTGTTGTTAGTTGCCCTTGAGTCAATTCCAACTTCCCGGAGATCCCATGTGTGCACGGTAGAATTGCCCCATAGAGTTTTCAAGGCTGTGGCCTTTCAGAAGCAGATTGCCAGGCCTGTTTTCCAAGCACCTTCTAGGTGGGTTTGAACCGCCAACCTATCAGCTTGTTGAGCGCTTAACCATTTCTGCCACCCATCGCCCTCTCTGTTTCTGTAGTTGCCTTTATGAGAATCTACTCAGAAGGGATTAGGTCTAGGAGCCTCCCTCCGCAGGTGTGACCTCATTAATATAACAGAAGAAACCTGGCATTTCCAAATAGGGTCATATTTACAGATACAGGGGTTAGTACTTCAACATAACTTTTTGGGGAACACAATTAAATCAATAACAGTCCAAATTTTTTGCAAATCGCATTGCACCACCTTGGAGTGCAGTAAAACAACTCTGCTCTGGAGGCAGGGATTTAGAGTGGCAAATCCTGATGTAAATGTGTACGGCTATAACGATGGAATTGGTAAGAACTGGTCTTATTGGAAATAGTGGCAGAGTTACTCTGTGCTTTAGATGGATATTTTCTATGTCGCTCTATTTTGGCACTTCATATTCTAAGTGTTTGAGTGTCTATTTGCAGCTCTATTTTCTTTTCTGAATTTCCTGCTGCTTGAGGGAATGGGCCATGTGTTTTTCACATATCCTCCCTCCCAAGGCTTAGTGCAGGACCTGGTAGGTAGCACGACAGTGTAAGTGTTTTGAGAATAAACGACAAATGTAAAAATTTGGGCCTTTTTCACCTTAATGTGGGTCATAGTTCTTGACATTTAATGTTAAACCTGTTTTATAAATTATTTTGATGAAATTATTTAAATGAATCAGAACCAAGCTTGGACATCGAAACTTTGAATAAGATGATGGAAACGTGTCTGCATTTAAGTTATGACAGCCATTTCCCCAGGGAAACACCTTTGTCAGGCTTTTCCATTGACCATTGGCCACCAATTTCAGATTCAATTATTATTGAACAAATGTTCACTGATACTCTGGTACAAAAAGAACCGTGAAACTTGGACAAGTCCTCTCACTCAATCTCAGTTTCTTGTTGTGTAAATAGGAATTCCACTATTTGCTTATCCTACCTCATAATTTTTGCAGGGTCCAAATTAAAGGGTAGACAGATGATAAATAGATGATAGATATTGATATTAAAAACCATAAATCCCTGAAGAAATATTAGTTAATATATGCAAAGCACTATGCTAAGTGATCTGGAAAACTAATGATTTAAACCCAAGTGCCCTGTCTTCAGAGAATTTATCATCTAATTACAAGCACGAATGGTTCAATCTAGTAATAGCCATAACCGATGAATTACATAGCAAAAGCACCACCATGATGAATCTAGCAAGGCTTCTCATTCTATTGCAAACTTTATGAGCCTGCACTTCAGTTGCTCAGATTTTTAGACTATTTGGCACCTTAATTTTGGTAATTGTGCACATTTGCTTCAGTGACAAAAGGCAAGGATTCTGATTGTTCATTCTGGATTTGTTCTGCTTTGAATAACATGTAATTTCCAACAAAAATCATGGACCATTGTTTTCTCTGAATTGTATTTCTCCTGTTGGGACAAACTGTGGTAATTTAGAGGGAAGGGAGAGAGAGAGAGAATGATTATGAATCTGGTCCCTCTGGAAAGGTTCATTTAGGGTCTTATCTTCCCCTTCTCTCCTAGACTTGAAAAATATTTCCACAAAAACTATACACTGGGTGAGGACATTTCTAAAAGATTTTAGTATCTTTATACAAAAGGTAAAAAATTAAATTGATAAACTCTTACCAAAACATCATCATCATTATCATCAGTACCAACCAAAAGGAGGTATGAGATTATATTTAAGAAGTAACTCCATACTGTAGTATAGAATTGTCACTGCTAAAAAATCCTGCCAGTTGGGGTAAACTCAGGCACGTCCAAGATGTAAATTGAATCTGCCTTGAATTTGGACAGTTTGAGTTTTACCTGAAAGAAGACAGAGAAGGAATTGCTCAGGTAATAACAGCCCAGAGATTTATGCAGAGGCGATGTGGGATGTGAGGGGGGCATGAACCACTGTGATCCCTCTTTCATCTGGGCCCTGATTTCCTGTAACTCCATTGTCTAGGGATTCCAGACCAAATTCTGGACTTGCTATAAACTTTACCCAACTTTCAACTACACTTATTTTTATGTAGTTTTATATTAAATCATCCAAGGCCTTCACAGAATCATAGAGTGAGTTTGTGGTAGCTTTTCCCCCAAATTATTCTGGGATGTGTTTGGATTGGCATTTGAGCACCATTTTTATTTGTCTCGGAGTGTAAGTCAAAGAAGCAATCATTTCTGGATAGACTCAGGCCCAAGTATTTCCAATAAAGCCCTAGTATATAAAAAGCCTGTAGAATGTTCTATATTTTAGTTAATCTCAATAGTCTAGTATTTGTTTAAACAGCATGAAAATGTTTTAAAACAAATAATTTAAGCACTAAACTCAATCTGCACTGTGGAGCAAAAACAAATTTCACTTAATCTAAGAAAAGATATTTAATAATTGGGGCCAATTTTTAGATGGTGGTCTTTCAAATTTTCTAAATTTCCTAATTAGGGTGTAGCAAATTTAATGACAAAGAACTGCAAGCCAGGACCTAATTACAGTAGAGCACAACTGATATTGAGGAGCTAAAGAAAGGGTAACCAAAATACTATCCATTTTGTCTTTTGCTATTCCACAAAGCACATCAGAGTTCAAAACTACAAGATGAAACACATTCAGCCAGACTATTTTCAAAAGCTCAACAGGCTGTGTTTTTGAAATGCACTAATTTAAATTTAAAGACACATATTTAATGTTTCCCCTTTGTAGGTTTTCAGCAGCATACACACATGGAGTCACCATCTGTTTTTAGCCTGATTCATTACCAATTCATCCCCCTGTTCTGTATTATCAGATCCAGAGGATGGACATAAATTTGGCCACCTGGACACTGGTGTCATTAACGTGCACCCCAGCCACACACTCAAAAAGCGGTTTTGCTTGGAGCTGTAACTTCTTCGGTGCTTCCTTCTTCCATTTGATCAGTGTTGCGTTTTGCTCAGTAAGCTCTTAATAATGTAATTTCAGAACAGACATCAAGAACTTTCAGGAGTATTTTGCCTAAACATCCGTGAGAAAATAATTTGTATTTTCAGGGATGAATACAGATTGAAATACTCAAGGTGGCGAGGGTAGAGTTCGAGACAGAGAGATAGACGGAGAGAGGCAGAGATACATAGAGACAAACAAGACAGAGACATAGAATCCTTTCCTTTTTATTTGAACAGATGTGTGTATGAAAGAGTTCAGAGTGTTTCAATATAATTCTGAGTATGACTCCTGATTGAAAATTTTTTCTCCTTGTCATAAAGGAAACTCATAACCATTCATCCCAGATCACTTAGTTCCTAACAAAATAAAGGTGTCACATTTAAACCAGAGGATTTACTTCTCTAATTAAAACTTTAACTGGCCAAATGTCACTCTTCGAACTACATAGAATTGAGAACTGATCTGATAAATTATGAAGCCAATTAACACAGATAACACAAACATAATTACCTTAGAAATATAATAGGAAGTAATTTATAGTATAACAATATACCTTTTACAAAAAAATCTAATATAAATTTGAAATATCTTACAAATACAATGGAAACTCTCATCCTTAACTCTCACAAACACTTTCCTTCTGGGACTCGGGGCTGATTCAAATTTTAGTAATCATAAAAATCAAGAGGCAATTATTAGACCATCAACCTAATTATTCTAATTAGTGATGAATTTGCTACTACATATGCAATTGTGAGGAATAAAAAGATGCTATACAGAGTACGGTCTCTCCCCTCAAAGGGTTTACGAAAAATTGATTACTTATTTGTTGAAAAACAAAGGTTAAGTCATTTTATTTAAAAGTGTAATAAAGAATCAAATTAAATATAGAGGAGTTGTTCAATGATAAGCCAGGCAAGTAAGCCACATGGAGTAAGTGATGGACAATGGGAAGCTTGAAGGATGGGAATTAGATGGGGGTGTGTGCTGAGGGCAGGGTGGTTAATGATGTGATACGAGAGCACAGTCAAGGATCAGCCTCATTCACACAGACTAATTACAGTATAAGCCATCACTGATACCATTCAGTAGATATTTAAGACTGGTTGAAAGGGCAGGCACATGGAGAAAACCTGTGGCGATCATGTGCTGCCTTGGCCATCTAGCAATATTGCATGAACCCTCAAAAAAGCTGACAGCAAATGATTGTTATCACCATCGTAAGAATGTCCATCAATCTCTTTCATGAAAATGAAATACTTCATTAAAAGTAGATGTCTTTCGAAAAGAGACAGTGGAGGGAGGGAGCAGGCTGTCTCATTAGGGGGAGAGCAATTGGGAGTATGTAGCAAGGTACATATATGTTTTTGTGTGAGAGACTGACTTGATTTGTAAACTTTCACTTAAAGCACAATTAAAAAAAAAAAGACCAGACTTATTGGTCTGACTTAGACTAGAATGACCCCAGAGGTCATGGTCCCCAGACCTGTCCCCAAGACAGGAACCATTCCCAAATCCAACTCTTCAGACAGGTATTGGACTGGACAATGGGATAGACAATGATACTGGTGAAGAATAAGCTTCTTGGAACAAGTAGACATATGAGACTATGTCGGCATCTCCTGTCTGAAGGGGAGATGAGGGGTAGAGGGGGTCAAAAGCTGGCCAAATGGACACGAAAAGAGAGAGTGGAGGGAAGGAGTGTGCTGTCTCATTAGGGGGAGAGCAATTAGGAGTATATAGCAAGGTGTTCATAAATTTTTGTATGAGAGTCTGACTTGATTTGTAAACTTTAACTTAAAGCACGATAAAAATTTTTAAAAAGTAGATGTCATTGTTCTAATTCTAAACTTACACGTATTTATTGTTGTTGTTGTCAGTTGCCATTGAGTTTGCTTCAACTCGTGGCAATCTTATGAATAACAGAAAGAAGCATTGCCTCATCCTGAACTATTTTCATACTTGTTGGTATGTTTAAGTCCATTGTTGTGGCTATCATGTAGTGCCTTCCAATCTGAGGGATTCATCTTCCAATGGATCATCTGTTGTGATCCATAAGGTCTTCATTGGCTAATTTTTGTAAGTAGATTATCAGCCCTTTCTTCCTATTCTGTCTTAGTCTAGAAGCTCCACTGAAACCTGTCCACCATGGGTGATCCTCCAGGTATTTGAAATACTGGTGGTGTAGCTTCCAGCATCATAGTAACATGCAAGCATCACAGTATGATCAAATGATAGATGAGAGGTGGATACCTATTTATCATCCTGGTCAAATCTCCTTTTGACTGTTTTGCTTTTCTAAATCTACTGATCTGGTTTCAGTGAATAAGTAAATAATTTCTTGATCTTGAGAACAAACTGAATAACTGCATTACAAAGTAATACCAGACTACGACACAGTAACAAATAATCCCAGGATCTCAGTGGCTTAAAACAATGAGGGTTTATTTCTTGCTCATGCAAAGTCTGATTTAGGTTGGGTGACCATCCAATGCAACTGTTTTCCATGCAGTGACTCAGTAATCCAGCCAGGTTTCACTTTATGGCTCTGTGTTCACAGTCACAGCTAGAGGAAAAAACAAACTGTATAGAACTCACGCCAGCTCTTAAGTATCCCAGCTCTGAAGTGACATACACCGTTCCCGTCCAAATCTCATTGGTTAAAATTGATCACAACACCCCACCTAACTGCAAGAGGGTTGGGAAGTAGAGGAGAAAAGGATGTGAGAAAGTGAAGAGGAATTGAAGCACTTACAGATGAAGATCAAAGACCACAGCCTTCGGTATGGATTGCACCTCAACATAAAGAAAACAAAAATTCTCACAACTGGACCAATAAGCCATATCATGATAAATTGAGAAAAGATTGAAATTGTCAAGGATTTCATTTTACTTGGGTCCACAATCAACACCCATGGAAGCAGCAGCAAAGAAATCAAAAGATGTATTGCATTGGGCAAATCTGCTGCAGAAGACCAATTTAAGGTGTTGAAGAGAAAAGATGTCACCTTGAAGACTAAGGTGCACCTGACCCAAACCCTGGTGTTTTCAATTGCTTCATATGCATGTGAAAGTGGGATAATGATTAAGGAAGACCGAAGAATTGATGCCTTTGAATTGAGGTGTTGGTGAAGAATATTGAATATACTATGGACTGCCAAAAGGACGAACAAATCTGTCTCAGAAGAAGTACAACCAGAATGCTCCCTAGAAGCAAGGATGACAACACTACATCTCACATACTTTGGACATGTTATCAGGAAGGATCAGTCCCTGAAGAAGGACAATATGTTTGGTAGAGTTGAGGGTCAGCAAAAAAGAGAAAGACCACAACAAGATGGATTGACACAGTGGCTGCAACAATGGGCTCAAGCATAACAATGATTGTGAGGATGGCACAGGACTGGGTAGTATTTCATTCTGTTGTACATAGGGTCGCTATGGGTTGGAACCAACTCGATGGCAGCTAAGAACAACGACAACAAGCACTAGAAGTCTTGGCCATACTTAGTTTTCCCAGGTAGTATCTGTAGGCAAGATCTCTGCGTGGCACAAAAGGTTTGCACTCCACTGCTAACCTAAAGGTTGGTGGCTCAAACCCATCCAGCTGTGCCATGGAAAAATGACCTGACAATCTGCTTCCTTAAAGATTAATCAGTCCAAACCAAATCTGTTGTCATCGAATTGATTCCAACTCACAGTGACCCTATAGGAAAGAGTGGAACTGCCCTATAGGATTTCCAAGGAGTGGCTGGTGGATTCGAACTGCCAACCTTTTGGTTAGCAGCCAAACACTTAACTACTGCATCCCCAGGGCTCAAAATTTTCGTTAATGATCATAGCCAAGAAAACCCTGTGGAGCAGTCCTACTCTGTAACTCATGGGCTGGCCATGAATTGAAATAGACAGTATGACAACGGGTTTGGTTTTTGTTGTGTCTTGGTTTGGGTTTTTTTTTTTTTTTTTTTTTTTTGTATGTGTAGGAGAGAAACTCTGGAGAAGCCTGTGTGATAGGGAAAACAAAGATTAGGAATATATTTAATTTTTTTTTTTAAATGCAATGCAAGCACTTAAAGTTTCAGTTATTTTACACAGCAAACACTGAAAAAAGTACTTTTAACACTGGTCTTGCTGTCCAGATAAATACCATGATCGTAAATGGGTGTGCAATACCCAACTCTGTTCAAACATGTATGCTTTTACATCAGACAACACACTTACCGAAGTACCTCAATAATTACAAGTTTGAAAATCCTCACTGCTGAAAATTACAAACCCAGGGAACTGTAATTCACAGAAGGCTTGTTTTTACTAAATTTGAAAAAAATAAAGGAAAATTCTTTGTAGAGTCATTGAGATAGTTATTTTATCATAAATGTAGATGAAACTGATAGATGATATGGTAACCTTAAATTAAGTATCATTATCACATTTATGTGAATAATAGTTTCGAAAGTTTTTAAGCATTTAGGTAACTTAAGTTCTTTCTTCATGGAAACCATTTTTTAGAAGATTATACACTTTTGGTAAGTTTCACTCTTGGCGTGAAGAATGAGGAAATGAATTTGAGGAGGCCAAAGGCCTAAACAATTTTTTTTTTTTTTTTAATTCCTAATTGTCCTTCACTTTCTCCTGTCATTTTTAAGGGGGAAAGGAACTCCAAAAGCCTTGAGTCCCAGCTCTCGGTTACTCTTAGCGACTACATGCTCCTGGTTTTCCTCTTGGGAAACTTTTTCACGGCCTCTTTGCTGGTGCCTCCTCTTCCGGTTGATGCCTGAAGGTTGAGTGTTCCTAAGTCTCTTCTCTCCTCCTTACACATTCTCCACCTGGGAAGCCCATAAAGTTCCATGGTGGTAAGTGCCAGCTATATACCCCGATGTCTCCCATATCTTGGGCCCTGCCCTTTCCTAAGCTCCAGACTTACATCCAGCTGCCTATTTGGTGTGTCCACGTGCATATCTAACACGCACCTCAAACTTCACATGTGAAAAGTGGATTTATTTATTTCCCACTCTTTCCCATCTCCCCTGTGTATCCTGTTGCTTAGGCCAAGAAATCTAGGAGATACCTTTGATTTTTTTTTTTCCTTCGCCGCTCCCCATGCTCCCCACAACCAACTCATCAGCAAGTCTTGTGGGCTCTTCTGCCAGTGTAATGAAACCAACCACTTCTTCCCTTCTTTATTGCCACCTACAAGCCACATTTCTCATCTGAATACTGCAATGACTTACTAACACGTCTCTGCTTTCCCTCTAAAAATCCACCCTCCACATAGCAGCTGAATAAGTAGAACCCAGGAATCAGATTGCATTACCCCTCCCCTGCTGCTTAAATTCCCCGATGATTTTCCAAGCACTTAGGCTAACATTCAGATTTTTAGCACAGTCTTCATAGCTCTTCACTTGCCCTTGATTACTCTCGAGCTCAGGCTGGTTCCATGCTCCCCCTGACCATACCCCTGCAACTCTTTCCTTTTGTTTGCACATTGATTGACCCTGATCCCACCTCAGGAGTTTTGCACTGGTCATTCCCAGTGTCTAGGCTGCTCCTTTCCCTGATTTTCATATACCCATCAGTCAGGCTTCATGCCAAAGGCCACCTCCCCAGAGACACCTTCCTCAACACCCCCACCACTATCACTTCATCTATCTGTTCTACTGTCTCTAGAGCATAGGGGCTCAAGATAATACAAAGCGTTGGTCTAAAAATCACCTAGCAGTCAAAATAAACATGTCAGAGAACAGGTGCACTACAATCACTGTTGACAACAGGGTCTTACCCTTAGAAGGCATCAGTACATACTAAAGTTTCTTAGGCTAAGACAGAAAATGGGGACTGAACTTTAATGGAAAGAAAAAGTATTACTATAATGGGCACACAATTTAAAAAATATATAGCCTGGAAGCAATGTAAAGAAGCCAATACGAATACACAAATAATCATTTAAGAAATGAGCTTTCTTGGCTGTGTTTAAAATGAGTCCATGGCGGTAACTCATATAAATTGGGGCTACAAGAACAAAGGAAGACTACAACACTGACAAATATTACAGAAAAAAGATGGAGAACTCTTGATGTTGGAGAGATAACAGATAAAGAGAAAATGCATGATTCTATGATTAAAATGCAGGTGGGTAGGGTATGCTGGAACATAACCTTTATTGCTACTTACAGCAATAAAATGCTATAAAGGAGAGAACTTAAGCAGATAAAAATAATTTTGCTTTTGGAGCTTTTAATATTTCACTTCAGGTTTGAGTCAGAAGAAAATAAAATGTCCTATGGCTAACAGGAGATAAAACTAGAAAAGATGTGAGATATCAAGAGTGGAAATATAAATTTGGGGCTGATACACATATCAATTGCTATAGAGTTGATTCCGACTCATAGAGACCCTATAGGACAGAATAGAATTGCCCTATAGGGTTTCCAAAGCTTTAATCTTTATGGAAGAAGCCTGCTACCATCTTTCTCCCACAGAGTGGCTGGTGGATTCAAATCTGTGATCTTCGCTTAGCAACCAAGTTTTTAACGACTGTGTCACCAAGGCTCCTTTATACCCATATACAGGGTAGTTAAAATAGTATATTCATTCAACACATTTATTGAACTCTTACCAGATGCAAAGTGTAAATAGCAGAGACAGAATTAGAGGCAGCTTCTCACAGAGTTTGCAAGGATAGTCCATGAACTAAACAAGCTAATCTTCTAGATCACTGGGTTAGTGACTCACAGCCTATGGGCCAATCCAGCCATCTACTTTTTTTTTTTTTTTTATGGCCAGTGAGCTAAGAGTGGTTTTTATATTTATTTAAATGGTTGAAAAAACACCAAAAGAAGGATATTTTGTGATACATGAAAATTATATGAAACTCACATTTAAGTATCCACAAAGTTTTATCGGAACATAGTTACATATATTTTGTCTAAGGCTGCTTTTCTGCTACAACAGCAGAGTTAAGCGGTTGTGACTGTGATCTTATGGCCCACAAAGCCTAAGATATTTACTCTCTGGACCTTTATAGAAAGAGGTTTGCCCATTCCTCTTCTAGATGAACATGCTCAAAAACAGGCCCAGAGAAGAAGGCTTGCGGCTGAGGCCTATAACTCGACCAGCAACAGGGAGGAAGCCAGTAGAAAGAAAACCAAAGTCGGATGTGCACCTGGAGAGCATGCTGCCACAGAAACTTAAGTTATAAAATGCATGGATGAGTGAGTTGGCAAAGCCATTTGCGAAATTCAGAACACCACCAAAGGGCCATTGTTGAGCTTTGTAAGTGGGAATATGAATTTCTCCAGCAATAAGTGATTATGTGCCAAGGAATATGTGAAACCACAGGACCAAATAAACATGGAATGTCTTTCCAGAATGTGATTTTGCTTAAAGGTTTTTTTTGGGTGAGTGGTGGATCAAAGTTTTGGAGGCAGGGTGCAGACTAGGGGAATAATTTTGTATTTAAAAAGAAACAATCATTTTACTAAGTAGAATCCAAGCTTTGAATGTATTTTATGCTAAAATTAGGAGACTAAAGACATTTCAAACTTAAAATAAGTCTGCTTCAAGTTATAATTCCAGAGTTGTTTTTAGATGCCGTTGAGTAGGTTCCAACTCATAGAGAAACTATATACAACAGAATACTGCCTGGTCCTGCACCATCCTCACAATCATTGCTATGTTTGAGCCCATTGTTGCAGTCACTGTGTCAATCCATCTCATTGAGGGTCTTCCTCATTTTCATTGATCTTCTACTTTACCAAAGACGATGTCCTTCTCCAGGGACTGGTCCCTCCTGATAACATGTCCAAAGTACATGAGACAAAGTCTTGCCATCCACACTCCACACTGTTCTAAGGAGCATTCTGGCTGTACTTTTTCCAAGACAAATTTGTTCATTCTTCTGGCCATCCATGGTATAATCCGTATTCTTCACCAACACCAAAATTCAAATGCAGTTATTCTTCTTCGATATTCCTTATTCATTGTTTGGCTATTGAATGCTTATGAAGCTATTGAAAATACCATGGCTTGGGTCAGGCACACCTTAGTCCTCAAAGTGACATTTTTTACTTTTTAACACTTGAAGGAGGTCTTTTGCAGCAGATTTTCCCAATGCAATATGTCCTTTGATTTCTTTGACAGCTACTTCCGTGGTCATTGATTGTGGATCCAAGTAAAACGTCAATGTTTTCTCTATTTATCATGTATATCCCAGGATTATACGTGCATTTTTTCCTCTGTGTTTAGGAGTACTTTCGTAGAAAGGTTTAAAAAATACTGCACGGATTGTACCAAAGGAGGGTTCTGGGAGAAGCTGTCATGCTCTAGGGCATTAACTTCAACCTGGGAAGCAGAAGTTATAATCCTCCTGTCAACACTAATCTCCCGGGGGTGTTTCCTTGGAACACCTTGTTGGGAAGAATACTGGGTCCATGTGCTTAGCTCAGCAATCAAGGGTGTTGGTTACAGCTGGGGGTGGCAGCATGTGGAAGTTTATTGTAATGATTCATCACAAATTAAGATGAGGATCTCTCTAAATCTTTATTAAGCACACATTTTTCAGACTGTTTCACCTCTCAAACGGATTTAATGTGTTTATATGACGGATTGAACTGTGTCCTCCAAAACCATAACTCCGAACCCTAACCCCTATACCTGTGGATGTCATCTGGTTTGGGAATAGGGTTTTCTTTGTTATGCTAATGAAGTCATATCAATGTCAGGGGTGTGTCCTAAATCTAATCACTTGAGTTATAAAAAGAGTAGATTAGACATGGAAGGAAACACAAACAGGTGGAACATAGATGCCACGTGAAGACTGCCAATGAACTGAGGAATGCTGGGCAACAGATGCTGAAAGAGACAAAGACCTTCCCCCAGAGTCCCCAGAGAAATAGCCTTCCACTGAAGCTGGTGCCCTGAACTGGGAATTCTAGCCTCCTGAACCTTAAAAACATCCACTTCTGTTCTTTAAAGCCACCCACTTGTGGCATATATGCTATAGCAGCACTGGGAAACTAAGATATGTACCATGCACTTTGAAAGCCATATTTATTCTTAGATCTCTGCCTTCATGATTCAACTAATAGGATGCACATGTCCAAGTTTACCAAAGGCAGCTTTGGAGATTTTATGATAATGATCATCTCAGCCCAGTCTTTTCTTATCCCCATAAGACACATGGGTAAAGAGGAAGTTAAAAGAGTGCTGTATTCCATGTTAAAATTTTTAGGATTTTATTCTACAAGTAACAAGGAAGTAAACAAGGGAATGGCAGAACCATGAGTTAATAGAAACATAAGTGAGAGGAATATTAATATTTGGAGTGAGTGAAGCTGGGGGCAAGAATGAAATATAGGAATAATAATGGAACAGTCCAGTTAAGAGACAAAGCAGGCCAGGCCTAAGACAAAGAGAGCAAAGAGGTGGGGAGGAATTAGAGAGACATTTCTGAGGTAAGCTCATGCGAATTTAGTAACTGATTAGATATAGGGAACATGGGGAATAAATAATGAATACAAGGGTCTTGGTTTAACCAACAAGATAGGCAAAGATCTTAGTTATTAGTGAGGAATGTAGGAAGAGGAACAGTTTTGAGGAGCAGGTGTTGGTGATTACACTAGTCATTTGCCTCTTTGCTCCTGGATCCACCCTCTGCTCCTCTGCATCACAGAGAACTACATTACCTAGACTCTCTCACCCACTAGCCTTCTGGGTAGGTTTGAGTAACAGCAGACATTGGTGGAAGACTGAAGCTCCTTCTGTGAGTGTATCTCTAACCACAGCTAGACTTATGGCCCTAGCTGGGTGGTGACCTTGACTTCTGGACTCTGGAAGTATCTTGTTAGTCCTCTTGCTCTAGGAGTGATGGTGGCTTCCTGCTATTGCTGATCTCTGGGTTGTATTGTATTCCTCTTTTGGCTTCTCATCTCTTCCATCACTTGAGTAACCAAGGTCCCATATTAAATTCACTGTTTGAGATACCTAGATGAATTTATTTGCTTGAATGAACGCTGACTGCTAGATACCATAATGAATTAAGTTTTAGACACATTTAACTTGAGATAAGTGTGGAACTCTCTGGTCAAGATATTTAATAGAGTCGTAGATATAACATACCGAAGACCTGGAGACAGAGATATGGATTTTTTAAGTCAATTACATATGAGCGGTATCTGAAATTACAGGATTTCCCAAAGGGAATGAGTTTAAACCAAAAATATGAAACCATGGACTAATGCCTGAAATGTCAATATTTTTAAGTTAGGCAAAGAAAGAACTTGAAGACTGAAACGAAGTAACCTAAAAAAAAAAAAAAAAAAAGGAAATAGCCTAGAGGTAGAAAATCCAAGTGAGGATTATCACAGACACCAAGTGAGAAACAAAATCTCTAAAGGAAAGAGTGTTCCAGTGTCCACTATGGTGGAGATGGCAGAAGGGACATATATGAAACGGTCAAGGCAAATAACACATTTTCCTTGTACTCAGCAAGGAGAATGTCATTGCTTCCTGACCCTGCTGGTATTTGAGTATACCAGTGGCATAGCTTCCAGCATCACAGCAATACACAAGCCACCACACTACAGCAGTGGCTCATAGGGACAATTACAATACAGTGGTGGGGCAGAAACACAGGTACAGTGAATTAATACACAAAGGAAAATGAGAAAAGGTCAGAGCTATCAGTAAATGTATGTTACTTTTTCAGGATGTTGAACAATGAAGACCTGGAAAGAAAAAGTACCATTTAAGTTGGAGGAAAAGGAGAGGTTGAAGAAATGAGAGGAGTCGATACCTAAAGGTCCTGTAAAAGTAAGTGGAATAGATTTTGGGGCAGGGCCAAGATGGCGGACTAGGTGGACGCTACTGCAGATCCCTCTTGCAACAAAGACTCGGAAAAACAAGTGAATCGATCACATACATAACAATCTACAAACTCTGAACAACAAACACAGATTTAGAGACGGAAAATGAACAAATACGGGGAGACAGCAATTGTTTTCAGAGCCAGGAGCCAGCGTACCAGGCAGGTGACCTTCGGAGCCCGATTTGGGGCAGAGCCCAGGGGGGCAGATGGCACAGACAAGGGGCCCAGCCCTAGCCCCCGAACTCATCCCAGGAGGGAGCCCAGCCAGTTGGCGCGGGCGGAGTGGCGGCGCAACCGGTGGGAGAAGTCCCCGGGAGGCAGTGACTGGTCTTGGAGTGGGGAGAGCAGCGTCCCAGCCGGGGAACCGTCCCGCCGGGAGTTTGGCAGGGAGCGGGTGTGGCACGACCGCAGGGACCAGCTACATTGCCCCGAATTGACCCTGGGGGGGGGCCCAGTCGTCCGTGCCAGCAGCGCCCACCCAGTTCGCGCGAGCGGCGCGGCGCACCGGAGGGAGAAGTCCCCAGGAGGAAGTGACTGGTCTTGGAGCGCGGAGAGCAGCATCCCAGCCGGGGAGCCGTTCCGCCGGGATTTTGGCGGGTACGGGTGGGGCGTGAGCGCGGGGACCAGCTATATTCCCCTGAATTGACCCCGGGGGGGGGACCCAGCCGTTCGTGCAGGCGGCGCCCACCTTGTTTGCGCGAGCGGCACAGCGGGCCGGAGGGAGAAGTCCCCGGGAGGAAGTGACTGGTCTGGGAACAGGGAGAGCAGCGTCCCAGCCCGGGAGCCGTCCTGCCAGGATTTTGGCGGGCGCGGGCAGGGCGTGAGCACGGGGATCAGCTACATTCCCCTGAATTGACCCCGGGGCGGTCCCAACCAGTTCGCGCGGGCCCAGCCGGTTAGCGCAGGCGGTGTGGCAGAGCAGCCGGTGGAAGAAGTCCCCGGGAGGCAGTGGCTGGTCTTGGAGCGGGGAGAGCTGCGCCCCAGCCGGGACGTGCAGTCGCGACTCAGGCGCGGGGACCTGCTCCGCTCTCCTGAGCTGACCCCGGGGAGGGGGGAGCCCATCCGGTTCGCGGGAGCGACGCGTGACGCGGCTGGTGGGACGGGGAGTCCCCGGGAGGCAGCGACTGATTTTGGAGACAGGAGTGCACCGTCCCAGTAGGGGAGCCTTAACCTTGGGGGTGGGGCTGACAGTAGAGGATCTGACCATGATGCCAGCAGGCCAGACCCCCCGGGGGGTAATCTCCACACAGCCAGTACATATAGGCGACGCGCCCCGCGGAAATCTCAGATAAAAGAGTCATTCCAAGTAAGACAAACAACTCTGGCTATATTCTGAGGTGCTACACTCCTCGCTCTCTGATCCCTCCCCCACCCTCCCCAGGTGGCTCCATTAACATCCGAATAGCCTGAGCCAGAGGGAGAACTCTGATAGGGATCTGACTGCATTTTTTTTAGCGGATTTTCTGGAAAAACTAGTTTCCCAGTGATGGCTCGGAGACAGCAGTCCATATCAAACCACATAAAGAAGCAGACCATGACAGCTTCTCCAACCCCCCAAACAAAAGAATCAAAATCTTTCCCAAATGAAGATACAATCCTGGAATTATCAGATACAGAATATAAAAAACTAATTTACAGAATGCTTAAAGACATCACAAATGAAATTAGGATAACTGCAGAAAAAGCCAAGGAACACACTGATAAAACTGTTGAAGAACTCAAAAAGATTATTCAAGAACATACTGGAAAAATTAATAAGTTGCAAGAATCCATAGAGAGACAGCATGTAGAAATCCAAAAGATTAACAATAAAATTACAGAATTAGACAACGCAATAAGAAGTCAGAGGAGCAGACTCAAGCAATTAGAATGTAGACTGGGACATCTGGAGGACCAGGGAATCAACACCAACATAGCTGAAAAAAAATCAGATAAAAGAATTAAAAAAAATGAAGAAACCCTAAGAATCATGTGGGACTCTATCAAGAAGGATAACTTGCGAGTGATTGGAGTCCCAGAACAGGGAGGGGGGACAGAAAACACAGAGAAAATAGTTGAAGAACTCCTGACACAAAACTTCCCTGACATCATGAAAGACGAAAGGATATCTATCCAAGATGCTCATCGAACCCCATTTAAGATTGATCCAAAAAGAAAAACAGCAAGACATATTATCATCAAACTTGCCAAAACCACAGATAAAGAGAAAATTTTAAAAGCAGCCAGGGAGAAAAGAAAGGTTTCCTTCAAGGGAGAATCAATAAGAATAAGTTCAGACTACTCAGCAGAAACCATGCAGGCAAGAAGGGAATGGGACGACGTATACAGAGCACTGAAGGAGAAAAACTGCCAACCAAGGATCATATATCCAGCAAAACTCTCTCTGAAATATGAAGGAGAAATTAAAATATTTACAGATAAAAACAAGTTTAGAGAATTTGCAAAAACCAAACCAAGGCTACAAGAAATGCTAAAGGAGATTGTTTGGTCAGATGACCAATAATATCAGATACCACCACAATACAAGGTCACAAAGCAGAACGTCCTGATATCAATTCAAATAGGGAAAGCACAAAAACAAACAAATTAAGATTAATTCTAAAAAATAAATAAATAAACAAAATAATACACATAACAGGGAATCATGGAAATCAATAGATAAAAGATCACAATAATCAAAAAGAGGGACTAAATATAGGAAGCATTGAACTGCCAGATGAAGAGTGATACAAGGCGATATAGAACGATACAAGTTAGGTTTTTACTTAGAAAAATAGGGGTAAATAATAAGATAACCACAAAAAGGAATATCAACTCCATAACTCAAGAAAAAAGTCAAGGAAAACGTAACGACTCAACTAACATAAAGTTAAACATTATGAAAATGAGGATCTCACAATCTACTAAGAAATACGTCTCAGCACAAAAAAGTATGTGGAAAAATGAAATGGTCAACAACACACATGAAAAGGCATCAAAATGACAGCACTAAACACTTATTTATCTATAATTACGCTGAATGTAAATGGACTAAATGCACCAATAAAGAGACAGAGAGTCACAGACTGGATAAAGAAACACGATCCATCTATATGCTGCCTACAAAAGACACACCTTAGACTTAGAGACAGAAACAAACTAAAACTCAAAGGATGGAAAAAAATATATCAAGCAAACAATAAGCAAAAAAGAAGAGGAGTAGCAATATTAATTTCTGACAAAATAGACTTTAGACTTAAATCCACCACAAAGGATAAAGAAGGACACTATATAATGATAAAAGGGACAATTGATCAGGAAGACATAACCATATTAAATATTTATGCACCCAGTGACAGGGCTGCAAGATACATAAATCAAATTTTAACAGAATTGAAAAGTGAGATAGACACCTCCACATTTATAGTAGGAGACTTCAACACACCACTTTTGGAGAAGGACAGGACATCCAGTAAGAAGCTCAATAGAGACAAGGAAGACCTACTTACAACAATCAACCAACTTGACCTCATTGACTTATACAGAACTCTCCACCCAACTGCTGCAAAGTATACTTTTTTTTCTAGCGCACATGGAACATTCTCTAGAATAGACCACATATTAGGCCATAAAACAAATCTTTCCAGAGTCCAAAACATCGAAATATTACAAAGCATCTTCTCAGACCACAAGGCAATGAAACTAGAAATCAATAACAGAAAAACTAGGGAAAAGAAATCAAATACTTGGAAAATGAACAATACCCTCCTGAAAAAAGACTGGGTTATAGAAGACATCAAGGAGGGAATAAGGAAATTCTTAGAAAGCAACGAGAATGAAAATACTTCCTATCAAAACCTCTGGGACACAGCAAAAGCAGTGCTCAGAGGCCAATTTATATCAATAAATGCACACATACAAAAAGAAGAAAGAGCCAAAATCAGAGAACTGTCCCGACAACTTGAACAAATAGAAAGTGAGCAACAAAAGAACCCATCAGGCACCAGAAGAAAACAAATAATAAAAATTAGAGCTGAACTAAATGAATTAGAGAACAGAAAAACAATTGAAAGAATTAACAAAGCCAAAAGCTGGTTCTTCGAAAAAATTAACAAAATTGATAAACCATTGGCTAGACTGACTAAAGAAAAACAGGAAAGGAAACAAATAACCCGAATAAGAAATGAGAAGGACCACATCACAACAGAGCCAAATGAAATTAAAAGAATCATTTCAGATTACTACGAAAAATTGTACTCTAACAAATTTGAAAACCTAGAAGAAATGGATAAATTCTTGGAAAAACACTACCTACCTAAACTAACACATTCAGAAGTAGAACAACTAAATAGACCCATAACAAAAAAAGAGATTGAAACGGTAATCAAAAAACTTCCAACAAAAAAAAGTCCTGGCCCAGACGGCTTCACTGCAGAGTTCTACCAAACCTTCAGAGAAGACTTAACACCACTACTACTGAAGGTATTTCAAAGCATAGAAAAAGACGGAATACTACCCAACTCATTCTATGAAGCTACCATCTCCCTGATACCAAAACCAGGTAAAGACATTACAGAAAAAGAAAATTATAGACCTATATCCCTCATGAACATAGATGCAAAATTCCTCAACAAAATTCTAGCCAATAGAATCCAACAACACATCAAAAAAATTATTCACCCTGATCAAGTGGGATTTATACCAGGTATGCAAGGCTGGTTTAATATCAGAAAAACCATTAATGTAATCCATCACATAAATAAAACAAAAGATAAAAACCACATGATCTTATCAATAGATGCAGAAAAGGCATTTGACAAAGTTCAACACCCATTTATGATAAAAACTCTTACCAAAATAGGAATTGAAGGAAAATTCCTCAACATAATAAAGGGCATCTATGCAAAGCCAAGAGCCAATATCACTCTAAATGGAGAGAACCTGAAAGCATTTCCCCTGAGAACGGGAACCAGACAAGGATGCCCTTTATCACTGCTCTTATTCAACATCGTACTTGAAGTCCTAGCCAGGGCAATTAGGCTAGACAAAGAAATAAAGGGTATCCAGATTGGCAAGGAAGAAGTAAAGCTATCACTATTTGCAGATGACATGATCGTATACATGGAAAACCCTAAGGAATCCTCCAGAAAACTACTGAAACTAATAGAAGAGTTTGGAAGAGTCTCAGGTTATAAAATGAACATACAAAAATCACTTGGATTCCTCTACATCAACAAAAAGAACACCGAAGAGGAAATAACCAAATCAATACCATTCACAGTAGCCCCCAAGAAGATAAAATACTTAGGAATAAATCTTACCAAGGATGTAAAAGACCTATACAAAGAAAACTATAAAACCCTGCTACAAGAAATTCAAAAGGACATACTTAAGTGGAAGAACATACCCTGCTCATGGATAGGAAGACTTAACATAGTAAAAATGTCTATTCTACCAAAAGCCATCTATACATATAACGCACTTCCAATTCAAATACCAATGTCATATTTTAAGGGGATAGAGAAACAAATCACTAATTTCATATGGAAGGGAAAGAACCCCCGGATAAGCAAAGCATCACTGAAAAAGAAGAATAAAGTGGGAGGCCTCACTCTACCTGATTTCAGAACCTATTATACAGCTACAGTAGTCAAAACAGCCTGGTACTGGTACAACAACAGGCACATAGACCAATGGAACAGAATTGAGAACCCAGATATAAATCCATCCATGTATAAGCAGCTGATATTTGACAAAGGACCAGTGTCAGTTAATTGGGGAAAAGATAGTCTTTTTAACAAATGGTGCTGGCATAACTGGATATCCATTTGCAAAAGAATGAAACAGGACCCATACCTCACACCATGCACAAAAATTAACTCCAAGTGGATCAAAGACCTAAACATAAAGAATAAAACGATAAAGATCATGGAAGAAAAAATAGGGACAACCCTAGGAGCCCTAATACAGGGCATAAACAGAATACAAAACATTACCAAAAATGATGAAGAGAAACCAGATAACTGGGAGCTCCTAAAAGTCAAACACCTATGCTCATCTAAAGACTTTACCAAAAGAGTAAAAAGACCACCTACAGACTGGGAAAGAATTTTCAGCTATGACATCTCAGACCAGCGCCTGATCTCTAAAATCTACATGATTCTGTCAAAACTCAACCACAAAAAGACAAACAACCCAATCAAGAAGTGGGCAAAGGATATGAACACACATTTCACTAAAGAAGATATTCAGGCAGCCAACAGATACATGAGAAAATGCTCCCGATCATTAGCCATTAGAGAAATGCAAATTAAAACTACGATGAGATTCCATCTCACACCAACTAGACTGGCATTAATCCAAAAAACACAAAATAATAAATGTTGGAGAGGCTGCGGAGAGATTGGAACTCTCATACACTGCTGGTGGGAATGTAAAATGGTACAACCACTTTGGAAATCCATCTGGCGTTATCTTAAACAGTTAGAAATAGAACTACCATACAACCCAGAAATCCCTCTCCTCGGAACATACCCTAGAGATACAAGAGCCTTCACACAAACAGATATATGCACACCCATGTTTATTGCAGCTCTGTTTACAATAGCAAAAAGCTGGAAGCAACCAAGGTGTCCGTCAACGGATGAATGGGTAAATAAATTGTGGTATATTCACACAATGGAATACTACGCATCGATAAAGAACAGTGACGAATCTCTGAAACATTTCATAACATGGAGGAATCTGGAAGGCATTATGCTGAGCGAAATGAGTCAGAGGCAAAAGGACAAATATTGTATAAGACCACTATTATAAGATCTTGAGAAATAGAAAAAACAGAGAAGAACACATACTTTTGTGGTTACGAAGCGGGGAGGGAGGGAGGGAGGGAGGGAGGGAGGGAGAGGGTTTTTTATTGATCAATCAGTAGATAAGAACTGCTTTGGGTGAAGGGAAAGACAACACTCAATACAAGAAAGGTCAGCCCAATTGGACTGGACTAAAAGCAAAGAGGTTTCTGGGATAAAATGAATGCTTCAAAGGTCAGCGGAGCAGGGGCTGGGGTCTGGGGAACATGGTTTGAGGGGACTTCTAAGTCAACTGGCAAAATAATTCTATTATGAAAACATTCTGCATCCCACTTTGAAATGTGGTGTCTGGGGTCCTAAATGCTAACAAGCGGCCATTTAAGATACATCAATTGGTCTCAACCCACCTGGAGCAAAGGAAAATGAAGAACACCAAGGTCACACGACAACTAAGAACCCAAGAGACAGAAAAGGCCACATGAACCAGAGACCTACATCATCCTGAGACCAGAAGAACTAGTTGGTGCCCGGCCACAATCGATGACTGCCCTGTCAGGAAGCACAACAGAGAACTCCTGAGGGAGCAGGAGATCAGTGGGATACAGACCCCAAATTCTCATAAAAAGACCATACTTAATGGTCTGACTGCGACTAGAGGAATCCCGGCAGCCATGGTCCCCAGACCTTCTGTTGGCACAGGACAGGAACCATCCCCGAAGACAACTCATCAGACATGAAAGGGACTGGTCAGCGGGGGGAGAGAGATGCTGATGAAGAGTGAGCTAATTAAATCAGGTGGACACTGGAGAGTGTGTTGGCAACTCTTGACTGGAGGAGGGATGGGAAGATAGAAAGAGAGGGAAGACAGCAAAATTGGCACGAAATGAGAGACTGAAAGGGCTGACTCAATAGGGGGAGAGCAAGTGGGAGAAGGGAGTAAGATACATGTAAACTTACATGTGACATACTGATTGGAATTGTAAATGTTCACTTGAAGCTTAATAAAAGTTAATAAAAAAAAAAGTAAGTGGAATAGCAGGATGTAATCCCTTTTGAAAGAAGAGGGAGGATAATGACGTTGTTCAAGATAAAAAAACATTTATAGGGTTATTCTGCCACCTGTCCATTTGTCATATTGTGGTTGCTTGTGCATTGCTGCGATGCTGGAAGCTATGCCACTGGTATTTCAAATACCAGTAGGGTCATCCATGGAGGACAGGTTTCAGCAGAGCTTCTGGATTAAGACAGACTGGGAAGGAAGGTCTGGCAAACTACTGCCAAAATTTAGCCAATGAAAACCCTGTAGATCACAACAGAATGTTATCTGATAGTACTGGAAGATGAGCCCCTAGCTTGGAAGGCACTCAAAATACACCGTGGCCACAAATATGGGCTCGGGCATACCAATGATCGTGAAGATGGCACAGGACCAGGCAGTTTCATGTTGTACAGGGGGTTGCTATGAGTGGGAGCTGACTTGATGGCAACTAGTAACAGGGATATTCGTTCTGTTTTTAAATATGATAGTAAGTATCTACAGTGCACAAACTGCTCTAAAATGAAAAGAAGTATCAATTCACTTTTCTTTCATTTGCCTGCTCATAGCTCCCCGTAAGTGCAGAAGAATGGAGTTGGAGAAGGAATCCCCTACATACAAGTCACACACCTGACACTAAGCATTAACTTTTCTCCATCTGTCTCCAGCAAGACATGAAAGATCATGTTTATGGATGATGGATACCAGAATCTTGAAAAAGAAAAATTTACTCATAAAATTGGCTTTTCCAAAAGGCCCATTTGTTACACTTCTTAATTGACAAACTCGTAGCCCCATCTTTTACTGTTATGAAGGCTAAGCTGCCCGAAAATATAGGGAAGAAAACCAGTTTTCATCTGTTCTATTTATACACTGTATGAAGTACAGGAATGGTGTGGTTGGTTGTTGAAAACCACCAGGCTGTCCCCAAACTTTGAATAATCACCCTAAAGCTATAAAATTATACTACTCTGTGTGTGTGTGTGTGTGTGTGTGTAGCCTATAATAAAGAGACTCAGAAATGAAACAGATGTAAATCAATTCCCTTAAAAGTTTGCACAACTAGATGGTGCCTGGCTACGACCACCGACTGCTCTGACAAGGGTCACAATAGAAAGTCCCAGACAGAGCTGGATAAAAATGTAGAATGAAATTCAAAATCACAAAAAAGACCAGGTCTACTGATCTGACAGAGACTGGAGAAATCCCAAGAATATGGCCCCTGGACAGCCTTTTAACTCAGTACTGAAGTTACTCTTGAGGTTCACCCTTCAGCCAAAGATTAGACAGACCCATAAAACAAACAGTACACATAACTCAACCATGTACATGAGACTAAATGGGCATACCAGCCCAGGGTCTAGGACAAGAAGGCAGGAGGGGACAGGAAACCCGGATGAATGGAAATGGGGAACCCAATGTCAAGAAGAGGAGTGTGTTGGTACGTTGCAAGGTTGGCAACCCACGTCACAAAGCAATACGTGTATTGTTTAATGAGACACTCATTTGCTCTGTAAACCTTCTAAAGCACAATTTTTAAAAAGAGAAAATAAATATTCACGTGAGGAGTAACTTAAAAAAAGAATAAATGTTGGCCAAATATGTTTGGCATCAAGTAACAGATTGAAGAGAATGTATACTTTCATAAATATATTCTATTTTGTTGATGAGGAGAAATGAGTATTTTTGAAAAAATTTGCATATCCAAGGAAACAGGTGATTAACAAGGACAACAGGTAACAACTTACGTAGGACTTAGAACGCGCCACGCTTTGATGACTGGACTTCACACTTCTTACCTAATTTAATCCTTAAAACACAACCCTATAGCATAGACGATACTGCTATTCCCATTTCACAGATGAGGAAACTGAGATTTGAAACAATTAAATAATTTTCCCCAGGCCACTTGCAGTTGGATTTGAATCCAGACAATCTGGCCCTAAAATCCCCACAGTCCTCACTATTACTATAGTGTAATTTAGAGAGAAAATAATAAGTGTTGTGAATGTAGTTACTAACATAGGCTTTTTAAATTGTCTGCTTGCTTTTTTTTTTTTTTAAGTTTTATTATTTGGAAGCAGAGTTGACAAAACATACTTTTATTAACAGATTCCCAAAAGTCTTATTTCACATCTACTTCCCAATATTAAACTATTTTAGTTTAAAAGTAAAATATAAGGCATTGCCTTATTTTCTAAATTAATTTCTCTAAAGAAAATTCCCACAAAAAATAGCTTTGAAGTGTTTTTAATGCACAAAAAGAACAACCCAGAAACAGAACAGATATTAGTGATGAAGCACTATATAAAGGAGACCCCTCACCCTTCAGTAACAGGAATATAGTGTAAACAGACGTGAAAGGAGGTGAACACTTTAGGATTAAGCGCAAACCCTAAAGTTGTATACAACATTCATATATGGCTTATTATCTCATAGCAATAATATTTCATAGCGATGTATATGACATTTATACTTATTGGTAAGATGCTTTTGACTCAAAAGTTAAACAGAAATGCTGAAGAGGTAGTTTTTCCAGTGCAAGGTGAGAAAAAGGCTTTACCTTGCTTTGGTTTTTTTCCTCAAAATCTGCAACCATTTCCTTTTCATTCTAATTTTCTCTTGTATCAAAGAGGAAGATAATGACTCTTACCAAAGTATGAAGCCATTTCACAATCCTCTTAAGAACCAGTTACCCCAAGTGAATCAAGGTTTTCAAACAACTGCTCTCAAAGGCACCTGGGGAGTCTCCATATTGTCTTTCTCTCCATCTTGGATATGAAACAGATTCAATAGAGACCTGTTAAAATCTGACAAGGCGTTGTAGGAATTCAGCTTGTTTGCTCCTCAAATTCTATTCATGGTCTCATGATGGTAACTTCTACAGTGACGCAAGAATATTGATAGAAACCCTATCCTTGCAAGTCAGGGACTGTTTAAATTTAAAAAAAAGAATTAAAGTCAGAAATAAAGCCAGAAAAATTCTCCAGGGGACCAGGGAAATTGCATGCTGAGTACTACAAGTGACTGCATGTAAACCCACACAACATTTCAGCTGTATCTCATAAAGTCATCACATCTTAGATTCAAAAGGAGTTTTGGCTTGTGGCTGACGGGTGCCACATGCTGCCTTATCTGTCGGGGAAATGGAGAGTGGGGAAGGGCTTCAGATATTCTAACTCTTTGACACTGGTCATTTGACTATATATACAAACTAGCTTATCCTATCCTTACAGTAAGAAATAAACCCACCCCCCAAAAAACAAAAAAGGTTCAAGGGGCAACAAAACATTTGTCAGTTAATAAAACTAGAACAGTTACTTACTGAACAATGGTTAGGCACCACTAGAAACAAAGTGATATAATGTTAACCAGATATGACTTGTTACACATAAGAAAGCATAAATATACAGTAAATAAGACATTTATATGTAGCCCCAGCAGAGTATGTACACATGAGAACTGCTGTGAAATTGAGCAGGGATTGCTACAGGCTATCACCAGCTAAAGGCAGTTTCATCGCACAATGGATTGAAGGTAATAGATGCTGAGAACATGTGGTAACGCTAAGCAGAGATCTACGTATATTTATCCTTGAAAACGCACAATGTGAGGAAATAAAGGTCACAAGTGAAACAGAGCTTTGTCTACCGAGCATCTTCTTTCACATAAATATGGACAAGTCCATTCGCCAAGGGTGGTCTGCAGTCTCACACCTCTTGCCTCTCCACGGCTGCCAGGGACAGGTTCTCTTAGCAGACACGGAACCAAGTCACATGCTGTGCACTGACACGTGATTCCACTGACTCAGGTCAACCAGCTCCTGACTCCACGGACCCCAGATCCAAATTAACATATAAATAACACAGAGACCATGCTAGTGGCTCTTCCTTTCACAATGTCACTGGGAACAGAGACTGCATGAAAACAGCACAAATGCTGTACACACCAGTGTGCAGGAGTGGAAAGTAGCTTTGTGCACTTTTGCAAAAACAACCCCCCCCAATCCATCAAGTGGGTCTCTTATTTTACTGGTTAGCTCTGTCTGTAGCTAGGAAGACACTGTGTTGCTCCTGGGCTCTTTCTATCAGCTTCCTCTTCTTCTTGTTCTTCTTCTCCTTTGCTTTTGGTGTCCTCTTCCCTGCAAGGGGTGGAAAAGGGAAAAAGAAATGAAGAGATGTCAGAATAGGCTCTTTTTCTGTGAAAGAAAACGCAAAACATGAAGAGTTTTACACAAAGGCCATCTGGAAAACATCACCTATGGAAAAAGCAGCCTCAAAGAGAAAATTGTTCACATTAATTTTGACGGAATAATAATAATTTACTAAATTGGATATGCTGTCTAAAATAGAGACTGATCTTCCTGTTACAGGGAACTGGCATATTTAAAAACCTTCCAGCAGCCTGATCAGTCTTGCAAATATCATCCTGCCACAAAAATTCCATTTATCCCCTCCTACTTTTAACAATGCTACCCTTTACTAGACATCTTTACATCTTTCTACTGCTCCACATGTCAGTGGGTCAAAAGAAAATAAGCATCTATCTACAGTAAATATACCAGAAGTTTCAAACTCCCCTCTCCTTGCCCCATGGGAGAGAAAAAAGTCTTGCTTTTAACATTATTCTCTCTGTGCTCTCCAAAGGCCAATATATGAAATGACATATGTGGAATACTCCCTTATTTTCTATGAAAATTCAGGGGGACATGATTCATTACGTGGCTTAAGACTTCTTATGCAAATCCCTGGCACAAATCATTCTTATTAACTGTGAGCAAGGAAAATGCTTGCTTGTTCTGATGAACCAGTGGTATGTTTTACCGAAGAATCACACCACGTTATTTCGTTTCTCCTCTTCGATATAGCCACTAGGAAGCCCAGAACCATAAGCTAGATAGTCGAGGTTTTCCTCCACTGGAGTTTGGGATGCAATGTTTCCTTCACCTTTGTCTTTTACCTGTAACTTCTTGTGGTGATGGTTTATAGCCTTACTTCATAAGGCTTCGATGCTCTTTGCAAGTATGTATACATAAGATTTTGAGAAAAAAGAATAAGGAACCTCAGTCATTCATTTTAGGCCTATTGTTCTCTTTTGGAGTCATAGAATTTTAGAACAGAGAAGGGTTTTCAAGGTACCTGAGTTTTAGAGAAGGCAAGTAACCACCATCAACCTTCAGTACAGGGAGACTCTTCCTCAGAAGACTGGAAAGAATCCAACTATCAGCTGTTCTTCTCTCCTACTTGTGCTATTTCTGACTTTATCGTGTAGTTCTAGAAAAGTTACCTCTGCCTGTGAGGTGTAGCTACTAGACACTGCAGCAATCCGTACCATAAATAGAACATTAAGTTCTAATCCATGTCTCCCATCCTTCCCACACCTGCAAACTCAATATCCCAGCCCCTTTCATTATAGGGGCACAGCTGGCCAGCTTTCCAATCCACGCAGTTGAGAAGGTGGTTGATAGAAGAAATGAAAAACAGACGAGAGGCTAGCTGGAGATGGATGCCTTAGAGAAACTAGATTGCGGGAGGCCATTAGATTTCTAAAGAGGAGAGGTGTTTCTCATTTCTGCCTTTACTGATCAGAAAAGGTTCGTTTTCTCTGAGGATGGAACATTGTCTCACTCCTCACATCATCCCTAGCCCAGTGGTTGGCACACAGTCCATATTCAATAAACACTGGCTGAGTAAAAATCCTTATCACAAGAGAAAAGATAAAAAAGAGTAACTTATTTTTAATAAGACATGACATGAAAATAATGTGAACATGATCATGCCCCCATATTGAGTTATAAAGGTCCTTGAAGTTAACTTCTGGTTCTCATTAAATTTTGGCATTAGTATCATAATGGCATTTTGCCATTTTTAAACCTAGTTAATCCCACCCAATGAAATCTTAGTTCAAGCCATCATTAATCAAAGCAGCTGTAAAGTTACAATTCTTTAGAAACATCATATCTAGTGATGAGACACACCTAATAAGGGCAGGGAGATGAAATACTTAACACAAAATAGTGTATTTAAAAAGAAGTTTCAATTATGAAGTTTTATGAACACATTTTTCTTAGTTCTAAATTAGTTCAAAAAAATCATGGCTCACTATCTTTTAAAAAAATTCATTGGGTTTACATTTAATTTATGTAAAACTTGGACTTTAAAAGCAAATTGAAATTAAGTGAATGGAAAAATAATGCTAACATTCCTAAATTTTAAAATGTGTTCTGCTAAAATAAAAATATATGGAGCAGATGTAATTTAAAGAAAGTTTTCCACATGCGCAGTTTCTTCACGTAAATCATGGAGCTGAAAGTTAAAGGTATACTACTTTTCACTCACAGCAAATCTATGCTAAATGACTGGAAACTCCCATTTTCAGAGAGGGTCAATTTGGTGTCATTTATCTAACATGTGATTCTGATGTAATTGTCAGTATTAAACGGTCTTTGGGTTTGCTGGTTGACATAATATTGTGTAATAGGCAAGTTACTCGATAGCTCATAGAACAGTTTGTATCATGGCCAAATACTCTGAAAATTTATATAAAATAATTTTTCAAATTGTATGATTATTTCTTTGGCAGTTAAGTTACATGGTATCAGCTCCAACTAGAGATATTTTAGGGACCCTAATTACAATTTCTGGAAACGCTGGTGGTGTAGTGGTTAAGTGCTACGGCTGCTAACCAAAAGGTCAGCAGTTCAAATACACCAGGCGCTCCTTGGAAACTCTATGGGGGGGTTCTACCCTGTCCTATAGGGTCACTATGAGTTGGAATCGACTCGGTGGCAGTGGGTTTGGTTTTTGGTTTTTTAATTATAATTTCTACAAGTAGTCCCGGTGGAGCAGTGGTTCAAGTGCTCAACTGCTAACCGAAAGGTCGGTGGTTTGAACCCACCAGTCGCTCTGTGAGAGAAAGATATGCTAGTCTGCTTCTATAAGAATTTAAAGCCTTGGAAACCCTATCAGGCAGTTCTGCTCCGCCTTACAGGGTCTCTGGGAATCAGAATCATCTTGATGGTAATGGGTTTGGGTGTTGTTTGATGTTTGATTAATTACAATTCTAAGGAGTTTCCCCCAGGAGTGTCTTTGCACGACATCTCTTTGCTATTGATTGGGTTGGCTGGTTTTGTTTTTGGTCAGTCACAATTCTCACATAGGATATGTTGCAATACTAGAGTTAAGAGGAGTTGCCAAGCTTCAACCATGAATAGGCCTAAATTAATAGCAACTATTTTGTGGTCCATAGTAGGTTGTTTTGACTGAAAGCCCAACTCAAAGAATTAAAAGAGTGGCAAAACATAAGATACAGAAGTCTTAGACATTTTCTTTGAAAGGTTTTCAAATTTAAGAAAAAAAAAAATTAGTAAGATTAAAGCTAGTAAAAAAATATATCTATACATTTGAAAAATACTGGGCATATAAGCATGCAAATTTATGTTTTCACTTAACTTCCTTACATCTGTGGATATGAGATTGTTGTTAGTTGCCACAGAACTGATCCAGACTCGTGCAACCTCACGTGTGCAGAGTAGAACTGCTCCATAGGGTTTTCAAGGTTGTGACCTTTCAGAAGCAGATTGCCAGGCCTACCTTCCAAGGCAGCTCTGGGAGAGTTCAAACTGCCAACCTTTAGGCCAACAGTAGAGTGCTTAGCCATCTGCACCACCCAGGGACTCCTAGATATAAGATCTAAAGCAGAAAATGACTTTTAGACTTTCAGATCATTTCACATTCTCAAGCACATTTACCTGTTCAGGAAGAATTCAAAGACAGGTATGATGCAGTCACCTAAAGAGCAGTTCAACTCATGGATTTAACTTTACTTTTTAGTTCACAAGAGAAGACTTGGAAAATACACTGACAAGAGCAGCAGAAAAAGATTGAGTTTTATGCAGAGATTGTCGGCCCCCAAGCATATTCAACTCTTAATGACAAATTCTATATATATTTACCCTGAGTGCTTTAAGAATACAATGGTCTGGACGATACAACTTAGTGATTCTCTTAAAGATCAGATAGAAACTCGTCTTTGGAGCAGATCTTGTCACAGCTGTTGAACGGATGGATGCAAGACGAGGACCTGACTCAGATACTATATGAAGTTTCAATGAAAGTAGTGTGGTTTAATGGAGAAAGTTCTCATCTGGGAGGAAAGAAACCTGGTAGCTAGGCAACGTCTTGTAACTGAGATGTCTGGTAAGGCATTAAACTTGTGACTCTCAGTTTCTACATTTATAGAATGAAGATGTTATAGTCATCTTCCACTATAAAGTTACAAAACACTGTGCGAAAAGTTGTGCTCCCAGGATGAAAGGGAAGATGGACAAGACAAGATTATCAACAAAATGAAACAAGTCAGAAAAATACTAACAAAGGCACTCTAACGAACATAATTACATTGACTTGAGCACACATGTGGAGACTGTCCAGCAGGAGAACCTAGCAAGTCTTCTACAGAGCAAAGTGAACAGCCCTTTATGGAAATACTCCTAAGGCCCAGCTGTGGGTTACTGCTTTAGAATCAGAAATAGGGAAGATTATTTTGAACCAAGGTCTCAGGCAGACTCACAAATTACACGAAGCTGTGCAGATATTGACTCCACTGCCAGTCAGATGCTGATTTCATTCTTTCATAAGCTCCCAAAGTTGAGGAAGATCTTCAAATGCCTATTTCTCTCGCTAGTTTAGGTAAGTCTTTTTGTTGGAACAATGGTTCTTGGACACCCAACAGTAAGGCAAAGAGGCCGTCTAGGATTTTTGTAACGACTCCTATTGGTTTTGACAAAGACTTTTCAAAAGTTCAGTTTGATGCAAAGAAAAAATTCAGTAGCTGTGATTATAAAAACAAAGATAAAAGTTTCTAAGCCTTTTATCCAGGCTAGGAAACCAGGGCCATCACTTCTCTGTCAGCTTGTCATACTGTGGTGGCCCGTGTCTTGTTATGGTGCTGGAAGCTATGCCACTGGTATTTCAAATACCAGCAGGGTCACCCACGGTGAGCAGGTTTCAGTGGAGCTCCCAGACCGAGACAGATTAGGAAGAAACACCTGGTGATCTAGTTTTAAAAAGTATCCAATGAACGCCTTATGGATCACAAGAGAATACTGACGTATTTGCTTTGGACACATCATCAGGAGGGATCGGCCACTAGAGGAGGACACAACGTGTGGGGAAGCAGAGCGCCAGCAACGGCCAGGGAGGTCCCCAGTGTGATGCACTGGCACAACATTCGCAATGATGGACTTGAGCACGCTGCTGACTGCGAGGATGATGCAGGACTGGGCGGCCTTTCATTCTGCTGTCTATAGGATCACCAGGAGTTGCAGTTGACTCAACGGCAGCTAACAACAACGGCAAGTGGGGAGAATGATTAGGGAAACAAACTTAAGTAAGTCTATGACAAATGTAATTAATTGTAACCACCTTTGTCATGGCCACACCATGACAAAGGGAATCACCGGAAACCAAGACCAATTTTTGCCAAATTTTAACGATATGTTTGCGATGCTCTGACTTGAAATCTAGGCTTCATCATGGAGACATTCAGTCATCCTCCAAAGCAGCGAAAACTTAAAGATAAAATACCTGTGTAACCATGGGCCTGGCAAATCTCACCATATAGCTGAGGACATTTTGGAGGCAGAACTAAAAGGTTGCTCCTACCTCTGATGTCCCAAGGACTAAGAGTAGGCAATGAGTAGCAACTGGGCTATTTCTTGTTCTCCTACGGGCAACTTGAGTTTGCCCGAGAACACGTAGCAACAGAAATTTATTTATTTAACAGTGACTAATGAGTCTCTGGAGAAACGCCAGCTGATCCTTAAAATATTTAAAAAGCCCATATAAAAACAGACAAAAGACCTAAATACAGTTCATGAAGGAAATAAAAATAGCTAATAAACACATTTAAGCAAGTAAATCTCAGTTACACTTAAAATTGCCAAATAATAATGAGATGCCACTGCAAAGATTCTTAAACGTGAAAATACTCAAAGCTGGTGAGAATGTGGCGAGACAGGCATTGGGATGTATTATGAGAGTACGAAATCCCCACAACCTTTCTGAAGAGCCATCTGGCAACACGCACAGAAGTGTTTAAAAATATTCCTAACTTTTGATTCACATCTAGGAATCTATCCTAGGAAAATAAACATGGACAAAGGTTTACTGTAGAGACGTTTACTATAATACTGAAAAAAAAAAAAAATATATATAACTTAACTAAATCTCCTACTATAATTTTTCATGACCTCTTTGTTTTTTGATTACTGATGCAGTGAAGTGTGTTTTTAACTACTAGATGAAAAATTTTGTATTTCAAGGCCATGGCAATTAACTTTATTCCCAAGAGTGCTAACTACGGCCTGTCCTTACAACTTATCATAAATGGGAATAAAAAGTCTGTAATTCAAAAGCATTCCTACTGTGGTGGTAAGCTGTTTCTTTAGTGGACTTATCAATGGTTAGTGGGTCTGAGATATAAAAGTTTAAGAACTACTGACCTAAACACTTCAGACATTCACAATGGTTGTTAGTTCATGAAGCTTCTTTTATTGGGAAAGGAATCCAAGTAGGCATATTGTGATGAATATGATGAACATGACTGGGATCTACTACAGTATGTTTTGTGTAGCCTAAGATAAAAATCTGCACATACTAATTCAGAATAACACATATGGATGATTATTTACTTACACTAGTTGGGGAGTCAGAGGACAGAGAAGCTAGAAAAAATAAAACAAAAGAATGAAGGTTCCCTAAAGTAGCATTTTAGGTAGCACCCATCCGGCTTTTTAGAAATATATCCCTTCTTCTAAACACCAAAGACACAAGGTAATTATGAGCCCAAGAGACAGAAAGGACCACATAAACCAGAGACTACATCAGCCTGAGACCAGAAGAACTAGATGGTGCCCAGTTAAAACCGATGACTGCCCTGATAAGGAACAAAGAGAGAACCCCTGAGGGAGCAGGAGAGCAGTGGGATGTGGACCCCAAATTCTTGTAAAAAGACCAGACTTAATGGTCTGACTGAGACTAGAAGCACCCCAGTGGTCATGGTCCCCAGACCTTCTGTTAGCCCAAGACAGGAGCCATTCCCAAAACCAACTCTTCAGACAGGGATTGGACTGGACAATGGGATAGAAAATGATACTAGTGAAGAATGAGCTTCTTGGATCAAGTAGACACATGAGACTTTGTTGGCACCTCCTGTCTGGAGGGGAAATGAGAGGGCAGAGGGGGTCAGAAGCTGACCAAATGGACATGAAAAGAGAGAGTGGAGGGAAGGAGTGTGCTGTCTCATTAGTGGGAGAGCAATTAGTATATAGCAAGGTGTATATAAAATTTTGTATGAGAGACTAACTTGTAAACTTTCACTTAAAGCACAATTAAAAATGTGTATATATATATATATATATACATACATCCCTTCTTCTCACTAAAAACATTTCACAAATAGAAGGCTTTTTTGGTTAGCTGCCATAGCACTTAACCGCTATGCCACCAGGGTTTCCTCTTCTTACACAAGACAGCCTATTAGGTGTGAGATCTGTTACCTATTTTGTTGACAGCAAGTCCAGTTTGGTTTTGAACCCTTGTTTCATACTCAACATGATGAGAATTGAAGAAAAGCTAATCCTGATGAACCGAAACCTTTATAAACTAACTAAATTGTCACTAAGATTTCAACCACATGGCATTTCAAAATTTTCTCATTATTGTCCTTCATGTGCATAACATGACTTTTTTATTCCAATTTTTCTTTATTGTGCTTTAGGTGAAGGTTTACAGAGCAAATTGGTTTCTTATTAAACCATTAATATATATATTGTTTTATATAAAATGACTTTTTAAGGAGCAATAGGATATTCCACAGCCCCTGCTGACTCACTTGAAGCAATGACTACAGCAAAATTGTTTCAACGAGATGTGGGTTTGTTTCCTATAACGTTGAGGAACTCCACCAGACTTGCTTAAATGAAGCTCTTAGCTATCTGGTACCTCAAACAGTAGGGGGGAAAAATCAAGATCAGTTCAACAACAGGACTATAAGGAGTTTAAGATAAAAAAGGAAAAAAAAAAAAAAGATAGGTGAGAATAAATGAGGTCATTTCAAAAATACCTTAAGTTTTTTTTCATAAACACTTTACATTTGATTTGAAAGGACAAAGAGAGTTTCAGGCCATATAAAAATATGGTGGTGGTGTCGATTCTGACTCGTAGTGGCCCTACAGGATAGAGCAGAACTGCCCCATAGGGCTTCCTAGGCTGTAATCATTACAGGAGCAGACCTCCAGATCTTTTCTCCCAAGAAGCTGCAGGTGGGTTCAAACTGCTGACTTCAGTTAGCAGCCAAGTGCTTTAACCATTGTGCAACCAGGACTCCATTATAAAATAATATTCCCCACAATTTCGTTATCATGAGAAAATTAATACATAGTTTTACCACAAGGGGGCAATAATTCATTTTTAATGGTAAGAGAATATCTAGTTACCAAAAAAAAAAATCCAGGGGAGCTTTTGGGCTTTAAATTTTTATATACTCTCTTTTAGCCCCAGTGGGAGGCTTTTTTTTTTTTTTTTTTCCTTTCTAGCCAAAGGTAAGCTCTGTAGTGGACCACAGAGTAATAAGACCTAACTGCAGCAGAAGGAAAAACAGACTTGCAGTGCTGCTAAAAAGATACTTGAAGGTGAGAGGGGCTGGGCTGGTGAGAAAAAGAAAGAAAATTAAGATGAATTCATCATTTAAATAGTGATTTAGAGAAAAAAAGGACTGCTTACAAATGCAGACTGACATTTTTTATGGGAAAATCAACATAAACTACTTGCAAAGAACAGGCTCCTTTCTCGGGTCTCTTATTTGGAAGGATGAAGTTGTAAAACTAAAAATGACCTTCATTATCTTCTGTCCAGAGAGTGTACATAGATTTTATATCAAATGGGAAAGCTGATAGTCTGGTGCTCATTCCTGAAGGAGGATTCTGACAGACTCCCTCCCAGCGTCACAATTAGTTGGCCATGTTGGGGACAGTGGAGAGACAGTGAATATACCAGACATTTACTATCCTCTGCTCTCGTTCAAGGAGTCCCTGGGTGGTACAGTTAAAGCACTTGGCTGCTAACTAAAAGGTTGGTGTTTCAAGTCCACCTAGAGATGCCTCAGAAGAAAATCTTTGCCATTTCCTTTCAGAAAAATCAGGCACTGAAAACCCTATGGGGCACAGTTCTACTCTGGTACACACGGGGTCTCCATGAGTTGGAGTGGACTCGGTAGAAGCTAGTTTTTAGTTTTTTTGTGTTTTGCTATGGTTCATCTTTGCAAAATGGTTTAGAGATGAAGTAAGCAATGCAAAGAAAAACTGGTCGACATACCCAGGTCTCTACAGCTAATTAGCAGCATAACTAAACTTGACCACAGGTTTCAATTTCTTTCTTATATACTTTCACTGCATTAAATGTTATTGGGTAAGAACAAAGTTACAGAGTTATTTTTCAAGAAAGAGAAGCATGAGAAGACAACTAATAGGTTCCTCTGACTAAGCCCTAGGAGAAAAGTCATTGGCGTCGTGTAGCTGTGAAATCCCTTTATGAACTCTTACCGCAAGATGCAATCTAGAAGTTTCCTAGGTAGCATGAGATGCCAAATTTTTCTGCTATATACCATGAATTGTAAGTGCTTTATACACATTAATTGAATATTGTGGGAAAAAAGTAAATACTTAAGCTGTGCTGCCAGAACATTGTGCAGACACTCTCTCTAAATTTCTCAAAATAAATAAAATTCACAGAAAATGATCAGGCTCATTTGGCACTCCTAAATGATGGCAGGAAAACATCAAGTTTTACAGAGAAAATGAGATAACTGTTTTCATTTGATTATGAGATACGGGATAACCAGAAAAGAATTTCAAGTTTCTCCATAGCTGACTTCATAATGCAAGGTACCTTTTAAGATAATTTCATTAGGACAAGAGGCTTAGATACTTTCTTTTTGGTCTTAAATCAATAACCATTAACTAACTGAAAAAAAAATTCAAGAAATGACATTTAAAACTATTATATATGGTAGGCATTAAATTTGGATTCAACACGATTTCTCTAGAACCTGAAGACATGCTTGCAAGTAAAAAGAAAGTTAATAATGGTTCCTACATGGTAGCTATGTATGAGTGTGGGCCATCAGTCCAAGCCTACAGCTCACCTAGTGCACTGAAGAGGCAGGCTTCATATGAGGACAGTGAATACAGGGTAACATGAGATGATGGGTGTTCCACAAAGGATCATGAATGCATTCATTCCTGAGCCCTTGTAATGCTTTGAACTCCCCTCATTGTAAAATTTACCACCCTCTGTTGCAATTTTTTGGAAACCCTGGTGGTACAGTGGTTAAGTGCTACGGCTGCTAACCAAGAGGTCAGCAGTTCAAATCTGCCAGTGGCTCCTTGGAAACTCTATGTGGCAGCTCTACTCTGTCCTATAGGGACGCTATGAGTCAGAATCGACTTAACCGCAGTGGGTTTGTTTTGTTTGGGTTGCAATTTTATGTTTGCCCGTATAGCATGGCTACTAGTTTGTTAATCAGTTCAAACACATCAATTCTTCTTCTGTCTTCCTTTTACATTATCCAACCTTCACATGCACATGAGATGAGTGAAAAGACCACGGATTGGGTCAGATACACCTTAATCATCAAAGTGACATCTTTGTTTTCTGAAAAATGTCTGTTTTAGCAGATTTCTCCAAAACAGTACCGTGGACTGATAAAAGGATGAACAAATGAGTCTTAGAAGAATATACAATCAGAATATTCCTTAGAAACGAGGACGGCAAGACTTCGACTTGCTTTCTTTGGATACGCCATCAGGAAAGACCAGCTGCTAAAAAACGACATCATATTTGGTTAAGGAGAGGACCAACGAAAACAAGGCAAACCCTCAATGAGATGGACTGACACAACAGCCACAAGAATGGACTCAAACATACCAATGATCCAATGGTCATGAAGACGGCTCAGAACCGGGCAACATTTTATTGTCATCCATGTCGCCGTAAGTGGGAGCCAACTCGATGGCAGCTAATAACAACGGTTTGTGAATACTTATAAATAGCTCTAATTTAATGTGATAAGTGCCACTGAGTCCTACTTAGAATCCTTCTAGGAGCAAGTTGCAGATATTCACTTAAAATTACCTCAACTAATAAGATGAATTACCGCAAGATATGTGGACTTGATATAAACACTGAGTCAGGAAACAAAGCTATGTGGTCTTTACCATTCATCATAAAATGAACCCTCTTGTTCTATTCTGGGCTCCTACCTGGCTTCTGCCCCCAACTTCAGGTTTCATATGGTGTATATAGGCAAGCCTGACCCTGAATGCACTCCATGACCTTTCAGCTAACGTCTCTTATGTATCAGCCTCAGTCTTTTTTGCCTCAATTGCATAATCCCAAAAGAGGAATTCACCATGCCTTGCCCACCCTTGCAAACTAAACCAGAATCCAGGATGCCTGGCCAGGCCCAAATGGGTCACTCCCAGGTCTAGCCTGGAAGAGTGGGAAGAATCACATGATACTAAACCAGGAAGGTATCTAGGATACATGGTTATATAGCATGGCCCAAAATTCAAGGTGGAACGTTGCCATTTAAAAGCTAGTGATCTTAGATCAGTTACTTAGTTTCTTTAAACCTCAGTTTCCTCATTTAGAAAATGATAATAGCAATGGTATCCACCTCAGGGTTGCTGTGAGGGGTAACAAGGAATGTATGTAAAGTTCCAAATACTACATGTGGCACATAAATCCTAAATAAGTTATAGCACCATCTGAGGTGCCTCCTGTGTATTATTTCTAATTCTTACAAGAACCCTCAAGGTAAGCATTATTTCTATTTTGCCAATGAGGGAATAGGTTTAGAGAAGTTAAATAAATAGCTCAAAATCACATAGCTCAGCAGTGATTCAAGCCAACATCTGGCAGATTCTAAAACCTGTGCTCTTTCCACTATACTCTTTGGATCCCTTGTGCCCAGCAAAATGCCTTTGATCTCATAATCATTTAAATGGCCGCTGTACAAACAAATTAATAAGTAAACTCTAAACTGGAGGAAGACATCAGACTCCCCGCCCAATCCCATACAGTATCAGGGCTCCCTTGGGTCACATTAGCTCCCCAATGAGCTGGCCTACAACCTCTGTTTCTCACATTAATTATTCCTTGGGGTTAAGGCATTCAAAGCCTCAGTTTCCTGGGGTCAAGCAACACATTTAGGAGTTCCAACTCAGCATCAACAGTGTGGCCAAGGCAACACCCAAGAGAAGAAAACACAGGGCGCTTATTTTTCAGCTGGGAGTCGGAAGAGGTTTAGAGCTATGGTATCCAAAAGCCACTTCACAGGCCTGATGCAGAATACTCCTGGGAGCTTTTTAAACTATAGGTTCCATCGCCATACACAGACACCTGAATGAGACCCTCATGGGGGAGAGTGCAGGATTATTTTTAAGCTTCAGAGGTGATTCAGTGTAAAGTTATGATTGCCAGTGGATAATATAAAACTTGGCTAAGAAAGGTGTAGGCAGAAGAGTAAAGGAACGCTGGACAGAATAAAGAAGTTAGTACCAGGTGCGAGTACCTGACAACAAACTGCAACCTCCTTCTCAAATTTACTGGGCATTCACCTTCTGAACCGCGAAATGAAGCTAACCACCTGGAGCCCTGATGGCGCAATGGTTAACCACTCAGCTAACTGAAAGTTCGGCAGTTCGAACCCACCAGCTGCTGCATGGGTGAAAAGACCTGGTGATCTGCTCCTGTAAAGATTACAGCTTTAGAAACCCCACAAGGCAGTTCTACTCTGTCCTAGAAGGTCCTATGAGTTGGAATCGACTCGACAGCACACCACACCACCACCTTGTGCCTGGACTTGGTTCCCTGAGCTCTGTTTGTGGATGATGCCCCCAAAAAGAAAGCCACAGAAATCAAACCGCCCCTGTGATGGAGGAACGTGCACACCCAGGAAAATGGCCCTGTGCTCAAGGAGGCCTGGTAGCACAATGGTTATATGCTTGACTGCTAAGTGAAAGGTTGGTGGTTCGAACTCACCCAGCAGCTCAGGGAGAAAAATCCTGACAATCTGCTCCTGTAAGGATTATGGCCAAAAAAAAAAAAACCCTATGAGGTAGCTCTTCTCCATCATATGGGGCTGATATGAGTCAAAATGAACTCACCAGAACCTCAGGACAACACCTCTGTGCTCATGCCAACATGCTGTAGCTCATTCATATTACAGCAGATTCATTTCTCATTACCTTCTACTGAAGTGTGGTTATATTTCAGAAACCTGCCTTTCTCTATAGAATAAGTTCATTTATACAATCAAAAGGTTGTTTCATAAGACAATTTAGTTGGTTTGCAGAACCACATAGGTGTTAGCTATGTGCCACACACTAAGTGCTTTACATACATTAAGTAAGTGGTAGAGTTGAGATTTGAACTCAGGCAGTCTGGCCTCAAAGCTTACCCCCTTATCCAATATGCTATACCTTTTCTCATCACCTTTGCAGCTTACTGAATGTAATCTCCTGAGAGTAAAGGATATAACTAGGGATAAGAGAAAGAAGAAGGTCAGTGTTACTTTCTTTCTTTTAATGATAGACTCCTGTAAACCTAGTGAACTGTTCATTCCATTAACGACTCGACCATTAAACTCATACGATAGAGTCTGCGGCCATCACTGGTTTGATACAAGACTGGGATGGTCAAGGGCATATACTCTTTGTTATTCTTACAGGACAAGGAAAGTAAACATTTGCCAAAATGTTTATTGATAAGTAAAGAAAAAGAGCCCTGGTAGTGCAAACCGGATTAGGTGAGATAATATATGTAAGTCAGCTAGCTCTGCTAGTGCGACAGTTAGGTGCTTGGTTGCTAACCTAAAGGTCGGAGGTTTGAACTCACCCAGTGGTTCTGGGGAAGAAGGATCTGGCGATCTGCTCCAGTAAAGATTACAGCTAAGAAAACCGTATGGGGCAGTTCTACTCTGTCACATGGGGTCACTCCGAGTTGAAAATCGACTAGACAGCACCTAACAACAACATAAATGAAAAACAGACCAAGTCTCATACATATTATGTTTACACATTTTGATCACTAGAGAATCTTTGTCAACTACCAAGTAGCAGCAAGGGATCTGGATTAGGGGAAAAACATTTGATAAGGAATTCTAAACGACATGTTCCGCTTACCTCAAGATTATAAGAAACATCACGTTCCTAAGTTAAAAAAAAAAAAAAATCTATAACCTACCTGGGTTATCTTGAATTCTAATATCTTTGTGAGTACCAGATATTCAAATAGTAGGATAGAGCTAATTATTTTTTACAAACATCCTGATGCCTTAAATGAAAATGGTATTTCACTCTCCAGAAAAAACGTGTAGACTGTTAAATACATAATACGAACTAAAATCAAAGGATGCTACTTACATAGTGTATGTGTGCGTGCACACACACACACACACAAAGTATTTCCCTAGCACGGTTTACCTGCATACTCATATCACTGTGTTCTTCAGTTTTATTTAATTTAGGTATTAAAGAGGGAAGCATGAAAACCCTAAAGAGTTTACCAATAATAACATGAGAAAATTTAAGAAGTTACAAAAATTATTTAAAATGAATGACCACTCTTCATCTGGGGTCTTAAACACTAGCAAGCGGTCATCTAAGATGCATCAATTGGTCTCAACCCACCTAGACCAAAGGAGAATGAAGAATACCAAGGTCACAAGGTAATTACAAGCCCAAGGGACAGAAAGGGCCATATAAACTGGAGACTACATCAGCCTGAGACCAGAAGAACTAGAGGCTGCCCGGCTACAACTGATGACTGCCCTGACAGGAAACACAACAGAGAACCCCTGAGGGAGCAGGTGAGCAGTGGAATGCAGACCCCAAATTCTTGTAAAAAGGTCAGACTTAATGGTCTGACTGAGACTAGAAGGACCCCGGTGGTCATGGCCCCAGACCTTCTGTTGGCCCAGGATAGGAACCATTCCCAAAGCCAACTCCTCAGACAGGGATTGGACTGGACAATGGGATGGAGACGTACGCTGGTGAGGAGTGAGGTTCTTGGATCAGGGGGACACTTGAGACTATGTTGGCATCTCCTGTCTGGAGGGAAGATGAAAGAGTAGAGGGTGTTAGAAGCTGGTGAAATGGACACAAAAAGAGAGCGTAAAGGGAGGGAGCGGGCTGTCTCATTAGGGACAGAGCAACTGGGAGTATGTAGCAAGGTGTATATAAGTTTTTGTGTGAGAGACTGACTTGATTTGTAAGCTTCTACTTAAAGCACAATAAAAATTTAAAAAATAAAAAATGAATGACCACTCTTAAATGCTAGCAAGCGTCCATCTAAGATGCATCAATTGGTCTCAACCTACCTGGAGCAAAGGAGGCTGAAGGACACCAAAGACACAAAGTAATTATGAGCCCAAGGGACAGAAGGGGCACATAAATCAGAGGCTACATCAGCCTGAGACCAGAAGAACTAGGTGGTACCCAGCTATAACTGATGACTGCCCTGACAGGGAACACAACAGAGAATTCCTGAAGAAGCAGGAGAGCACTGGGATGCAGACCTCAAATTTTCATAAAAAGGCCAGGCTTAATGGTCTGACTAAGACTAGAAGGACCTCAGAGGTCATGGTCCCCAGACCTTCTGTTAGCCCAAGACAGGAAACATTCCCAAAGCCAACTCTTCAGACGGGGATTGGACTAGACTATAAGATAGAAAATGATACTCTTGAAGAGTGAGCTTCTTCGATCAAGTAGACACATGAGACTATGTTGGCATCTCCTGTCTGGAGGGGAGATGAGAGGGCAGAGGGGGTCAGAAGCTGGCTGAACGGACAAGAAAAGAGAGAGTAGAGGGAAGAAGTGTGCTGTCTCATTAGGGGGAGAGCAACTAGGAGTATAAAGCAAGGTGTATATAAATTTTTATATGAGAGGCTGTCTTGATTTGTAAACTTTCACTTAAAGCATTAAAAATTAAAAAAAAAAATCAGTGACCACTGAATCAAATATCCTAGGGGAGATTAGCATTTCAAATTAGTCCTCTAACTTCAGTGAGAGAAATTACGTGGAGTTCAACAAGAACTACATGAAGAATATCACTGAGCTCTTACTATGTTATGAAGTCCTTAGGTGGTGTGAGCAGTTACTGCACTCGGCTGCTAACTAAAAAGTTGGAGGTTTGAGTCTATCCAGAGGTATCCTGGAAGAAAATCCTGGTGATCTACTTCCAAAAAATCAGTTCTACTCTGACACACATGGGGTTGCCATGAGTTGGAACTGACTCCACGGCAATTGGCTATCACTGTTATAAAAGCGTAACCTCATGATCTTTTAGCAAGACAAGCTTAAAGAAGTATGCTGAAACTTGGGCTAAATGGGTCAGTTAACAGTCTATGCCTGTAGCGGGGAAAAGAAATAGTCGTGGACACAGAGGATGAAGTAAGGTGCGCAGAGCACTGTATTGTACATTTCACATGTTAAATAATATCTCCTATTTGAATTTTAAAAAAAAAAGAATTTAGACAACTTAAACCAGCGAAAGCAAATGAAGGCACCAAAAATGGAAATGTTACCAAAAAAAAGGGACTGGCGGGACTTTGAAGAAAGACTAGACTACAGAGAATGCTTTGCCAAGAAACAAGAAAAGAATCCAATGCTCTCTAGATATGTACAAAATTAGCTTTTCGAAAAAGAATTTTCTGTGTTTTACAAAGTCCCAGATAAAAAACAGGTAATATTATAGCTATAAAGCTCTACCACAATCACATTAACTCCTTTATCTATTAGAGGAATTAGACACTGAACTACTGAGAGCAAATATGAAAAAGCTTTCCTTCTTTACCGTTGTCAAAAAGTAGGTAACCATTTTTCTGACAGCCGTTTAGATAGAACTCCACTGGAAGACATGGAAAGAATTAAGCGACTGCTGGAAATTGCTGCCAATCACTTTGATTCTAGTATAAAACAGTCAAAATGTGTGGATGATAAAAGCTGAAGAAGATTAAAACATATTTTTAATACTTTAGATGAAGTGATAAATATATATTTTAAACGGCCTTTAATTAGTATGCTTTGCAAGTCTTCGTATTAAAATTTTTTTTAATTTCACCAAAATAGTTCAAGACTCATCATCTAAATGTTCTATCAAAGTTAAATTGATCCTCGCATAAATCAAGGTTTTTCTCTGAAACACAAATGCAGCTGTATTTTAATAACCCATCATTTAATCTTCAGTTCTAAGTCACTGAAAGATTCAGTAGCAATGAAACAGGCTACCTTAAAAACCACAGAGATGGTGCACAATTTCTCTGAGGGGTGTGTGTGTATTCATATGTGCACAGGCATATAAAATACAGCCTCCATAGAATACTTCAGGGCATATCCATGAGAAGACAATTTGATTCTGCATAAATGTGTCCTCATCCTATAGCATAAAATTATTTCTTTTTAGGTATTCTGGCCAAGAAACTTCAAGTTAAAAAAATAAAAATAAAGCTAAAGTTCTAGGGAATTAAAAATTGTAAAGTCAAGAAGGGTGAAAAATTCCCAGAATAAAAGCTTGTGGCCTGGAGACGTAACTAATCAAAAGTATTTTTCTGACTCTGGCAAAGCACATTTTGCACTGAATGACAAAGCTTCTCTGTTGTTTTTAGTTGCTGTCCCAACTATTCTGACTCGTGGTGACTCCATGTGTGCAGAGTAGAACTACTCCGTAGGGTTTTCAAGTCTGTGACCTAACGGAAGCAGATTGTCTGCCTGTCTCTAGAGGCGCCGCCGAGTCAGTTCAAACTACCAACGTCTTGACTAGTATTGGAGGGCTTAACCTTTTGTGCCACCCAGGGATCCTAAAGCTTCTTTAAGGTCCTTTTTTTTTCATTGTTGTAAAAATATAAAGATCATGACATTTGCCGATTTAACACTTTTCGCATTACAATTCAATAAAACTAATTGTATCAATCATGTAGTACAACCATCACCAATATCCATTGTCAACTTTTCCAACCCAATAAGCAAAAACTGCATACGACTAAAACAATGATCCCCTTTTGCTGTCCTTCCCACCTGCAGTAACTACTATTAAACTCTAATCTCTATACCTCTACCTATCCTATTGTCGTTAAGTGCTATCAAGTTGATTCTGACTCATAGCGACTCTATGTACTATAGAACGAAACACTGCTCAGTCCTGCACCATCTTCATAATCCTTGTTATGCTTGAGCCCGTTGTTGTACCCACTGTGTCAGTCCATCTCGTTGAGGGTCTTCCTCTGGTTTGCCAACCCTGTACTTTACCATGGATGGTTTCCTTCTCCAGGGAATGATTTCCTGCTTATAACACGTCCAAAATATGTAAGATGTAGTCTCTCTATCCTTGCTTCTAAAGATCATTCTGGTTATACTTGTTCCAAGACAGATTGGTTCCTTCTTTTGGAAGTCCATGTTGTTGCTATTAGGTGCCACCCCGTCGGTTCTGACTCATAGTGACACTATGCACAACCGGTTCTGACTCATAGTGACACTATGCACAACCGAACGAAACACTGCCCAGTCCTGGGTCATCCTTAAAATCATTGTTATGCTTGAGCTCATTGTTGCAGCCACTGTGTCAATCCACCTTGCTGAGGATCTTCCTCTTTCCCACTGCCCTTGTACTTTCCCAAGCATGATGTCTTCTCCAGGAACTGATCCCTCCTGACATGTCCAAAGTATGTAAGACACAGTCTCGCCATCCTTGCTTCTAAGGAGCATTCTGGTTATACTTCTTCTAAGACAGATTTGTTCATTCTTTGGGCAGTCCATGGTATATTCAATATTTTTCGCCAACAGCACAATCCAAAGGCGTCAATTCGTCTTCCTTATTCATTGTCCAGCTTTCACACACGTATGATGTGATTGAAAATATCACGGCTTGGCTCAGGTGCCCTTTAGTCTTCAAGGTGACAGCTTTGTTCCTCAACACTTTAAAGAGGTCTTTTGCAGCAGATTTACCCAATGCAATGCATCTCTTGATTCCTGGACTGCTGCTTCCATGGCTGTTGATTGTGGATCAAAATAAAATGAAATCCTTAACAACTTCAATCTTTTCTCCATTTATCATGATGTTGCTTATTGGTCCAGTTGTGAGGATATTTGTTTTCTTTATGTTGAGGTGCAATCCATACTGAAGACTGTGATCTTTGATCTTCATTAGTAAGTGCTTCAAGTCCTTTTCACTTTCAGCAAGCAAGGTTGCGTGGTCTCCATAAAGCAGGTTAATGAGTCTTCCTCCAATTCTGATGCCCTGTTCCTCTTCATATAATCCAGCTTCTCAGATTATTTGCTCAGCATACAGATTCAATGGGTATGGTGAAAGGGCACAACCCTGACGTACACCTTTCCTGATTTTAAACCAATCAGTATCCCCTTATTTTGTCCAAACAATTGCCTCTTGATCTATGTAAAGGTTCCTCATGACCACAATTAGGTATTTTGGAATTCCCACTCTTCACAATATTATCCATAATTTGTTATGATCCACACAGTCCAATGCCTTTGCATAGTCAATAAAACACAGGAAAACATCCTTCTGGTATTCTCTGCTTTCAGCCAGTGTCCATCTGACATCAGCAATGATATCCCTGGTTCCACATCCTCTTCTGAAACTGGCCTGAATTTCTGGCAGTTCCCTGTCGATATACTGCTGCAGCCATTTTTGAATGATCTTCAGCAAAACTTTGCTTGCGTGTGGTATCAATGATATTTTTCTATAATTTCCACATTTGGTTGGATCACCTTTCTTGGGAATAGGCATAACTATGGATCTCTTCCAGCCAGTTGGCCAGGAAGCTGTCTTCCATATTTCTTGGCATAGACGAGTGAGCACCTCCAGCGCTGCATCTGTTTGTTGAAACATCTCAAATGATATTCCATCAATTCCTGGAGCCTTGTTTTTTGCCAATGCCTGCAGAGCAGCTTGGACTTCTTCCTTCAGTACCATCGGTCCCTGATCATATGCTACCTCTTGAAGTGGTTGAACATTGACTAATTCTTTTTAGTATAATGACTCTGTGTATTCCTTCCACCTTCTTTTGATGCTTCCTACATCGTCTAATATTTTCCCCATAGAATCCTCACTATTGCAACTCGAGGCTTGAATTTTTTCTTCAATTCTTTCAGCTTGAGAAACGCCGAGCGTGTTCTTCCCTTTTGGTTTTCCATCTCCAGCTCTTTGCACATGTCATTATAATACTTTGTCTTCTCAAGCTGCTCTTTGAAATCTTCTGCTCAGTTCTTTTACATCATTAATTCTTCCTTTTGCTTTAGCTGCTCGACATTCAAGAGCAAGTTTCAGAGTCTCCTCTGGCATCCATCTTGGTCTTTTCTTTCTTTCCTGTCTTTTCAATGACCTCTGGATTTCTTCACGTATGATGTTCTTGATGTCATTCCACAACCCGTCTGGTCTGAGGTCACTAGTGTTCAGTGCATCAAATCTGTTCTTCAGATGGTCTCTGAATTCAGGTGGGATATAATCAAGGTCATATTTTGGCTCTCATGGACTTGCTCTGATTTTCTTCAGATTCAGCTTGAACTTGCATATGAGCAATTGATGGCCTGTTCCACAGTCGGCCCCTGGCCTTGTTCTGACTGATGATATTGAGCTTTTCCATCATCTCTTTCCACAGATGTAGTCAATTTGATTTCTCTGTGTTCCATCTGGCGAGGTCCATGTCTGTAGTCGCTGTTTATGCTGGTGAAAGAAGGTATTTGCAATGAAGAAGTCATTGGTCTTGCAAAATTTTATCATTTGATCTCCGGCATTGTTTCTATCACCGAGGCCATATTTTCCTACTACAGATCCTTCTTCTTTGTTTCCAACTTTCACATTCCAATCGCCAGTAATTATCAACGCATCTTGACTGTATGTTCGATCAATTTCAGACTGCAGCAGCTGATAAAAATCTTCTATTTCTTCATCTCTGGCCTTAGTGGTTGGCGTCTAAATTTGAATAACAGTCGTATTAACTGTCTTCCTTGTAGGCCTATGGATACTATCCTATCACTGACAGCACTGTACTTCAGGATAGATCTTGAAATGTTCTTTTTGACGATGAATGCAACACCATTCCTCTTCAAGTTGTCATTCCTGGCATAGTAGACTATATGATTGTCCGATTCAAAATGGCCAATACCAGTAGGTTTCAGCTCACTAATGCCTAGGATGTCGATGTTTATGCGTTCCATTTCATTTTTGATGATTTTCCATGGCAGTCCGTGGTATATTTAATATTCTTCTCCAATATCACAACTCAAAGGTGTCAATTCTTCTGTATTCCTTATTCACTGCCCAGCTCTCACATGCATAAGGTGTGATTGAAAATACCATGGCTTAGTCTTCAAGGTGACATCTTTGCTTTTTAACACTTCAAAGAGGTCTTTTGCAGCAGACTGACCCAACGCAAATGTGTCCTTTGATTTCTTAACTGCTGCTTCTATGGGTGTTGACTGTGGATCCAAGTAAAATGAAATCCTTGACAACTTCAATTTTTTTCTCCGTTTATCACGATGTTGCTTATTAGTCCAATTGTGAAGATTTTTGTTTTCTTTGTGTCAAGGTGCAATCCATACCGAAGGCTGTGGTCTTTGATCTTCATGACTAAGTGCTTCAAGCCCTCTTAAATTTCAGAAAGCAAGGTTGTGTCATCTGCATAATGCAGGTTGTCAATGAGTCTTCCTCTGATCCTGATGCCCTGTTCTTCATACAGTCCAGCTTCTCAAATTATTTGCTCAGTATACAGACTGAATAGGTATGGTGAGCGAATACAACCCTGATGTACACCTTTCCTGACATTAAACCATGCAGTATCCCCTCGTTCTGTTTGAAAAACTGCCTCTTGATCTATGTCTATGTACAGGTTCCTGATGAGCACAATCAAGTGTTCTAGAATTCTCATTTTCCACAATGTTTTCCATGATTTGTTATGATCCACACAGTGGAATGTCTTTTCAAAGTCAAAGATCTTTCTGTATTCTCTGCTTTCAGCCAGGATCCATCTGACAACAGCAATGATATCCCTGGTTCCATGTCCTCTTCAAATCAGGCCTGAATTTCTGGCAGTTCCCTGTTAATATACTGTTGCAGCCACTTTTGAATGATCTTCAGCAAAATTTTACTTGCGTGTGATATTAATGATATTGTTCAATAATTTCTGCATTTGGTTGGATCACCTTTCTTGGGCACAGGCATAAATATCGATCGCTTCTAGTTGGCTGGCCAGGTAGCTCTCTTCCAAATTTCTTGGCATAGATGAGTGAGCGCTTCCAGCACTGCATCCATTTGTTGAAACATCTCAATTGATATTCTATCAATTCCTGGAGACTTGTTTTTCCCCAATGCCTTCAGGGCAGCTTGGACTTCTTCCTTCAGTACCATCCAGGTTCCTGATCATAAGCTACCTCCTGAAATGGCTGAACATCGACCAACTCTTTTTGGTATAATGACTCTGTGTATTCCTTCCTTCTTCTTTTGATGCTTCCTGCATCATTTAATATTTTCCCCATGGAATCCTTCACTACTGCAACTCAAGGCTTTAATTTTTTCTTCAGTTCCTTCAGCTTGAGAAATACCAAGTATGTTCTTCCCTTTTGGTTTTCTATCTCCAGCTCTTTGCACAACATTATAATACTTTACTTTGTCTTCTTGAGCCGCTCTTTGAAATTTTCTGTTCAGTTTATTTACTTCATCATTTCTCCCTTTTGCTTTAGCTACTCAACATTCAAGAGCAAGTTTCAGAGTCTCTTCTGACATCCATTTTGGTCTTTTCTTTCTTTCTTGTCTTTTTAATGACTTCTTACTTTCTTCATGGATGATGTCCTTGATGTCCATTCCACAACTCATCTGGTCTTTGGGCATTAGTGTTCAACACGACAAATCTCTTCTTGAGATGGTCTCTAAATTCAGGTGGGATATACTCAAGGTTGTGCTTTGGCTCTCGTTGGCTTGTTCTAATTTTCTTCAGTTTCAACTTGACCTTGCATATAAGTTGGCCCCTGGCCTTTTCTGACTTATGATATTGAGGTTTCCCACTGTCTCTTTCCACAGATGTATTTGATTCAATTTCTTTGTATTCTATCTGGTGAGGTCCATGTGTGTAGTCACCATTTATGTTGGTGAAAAAAGGTATTTGCAGTGAAGAACTCATTGTCTTGCAAAATTCTATAATGCAATATTCCAAGTCATTTCTATGGCCAAGGCACATTTTCCAACTACTGCATCACCAGGGCTCAACTTGAGCAGTAGCTATGATAATCACTTCTAAATTCTGCACCTTTTTGAGGAAACCCTGGTGGCATAGTGGTTAAGTGCTACAGCTGCTAACCAAAGGGTCAACAGTTCAAATCCTTCTTCATTTCCAACTTTCACTTTCCAAACACCAGTAATTATAAGTGCATCTTGACTGCATGTTCGATCAATTTCAGACTGCAGAAGCTGATAAAAAATTTTCAATTTCTTCATCTGTGGCCTTAGTGGTTGGTGTGTAAATTTGAATAATAGTCGTATTAACTGGTCTTCCTTGTAGGTGTGTGGGTATTATCCTATCATTGACAGCACTGTACTTCAGGATTCATCCTGAAATGTTCTTTTTGACGATGAGTGTAAAGCCATTCCTCTTCAAGTTGTCATTCCCAGCATAGTAGAGCATATGATTGTCTGATTCAAAATGGCCAATACCAGTCCATTTCAGCTCCCTAATGCCTAGGATATTGATATTTATGCATTCCATTTCATTTTTGACAATTTCCAATTTTCCTAGAGTCATACTTCGTAATTCTATGCTCTGATTATTAGTGGATGTTTGCAGCTGTTTCTTCTCATTTTTAATAGTGCCACATCAGCAAATGAAGGTTCCAAAAGCTTGACTCCATCCATGTCATTAAGGTCAAATCTGCTCTGAGGAAGGACCTCTTCCCCAGTCGTCTTCTGAGTGCCTTCCAACCTGGGGGGCTCATCTTCTGGCACTATATCAGACAATGTTCCACTGCTATTCATACGGTTTCACTAATTCTTTTCTGAAGCAGACTGCCAGGTCATTCTTCCTAGTCTACCTTAGTCTGGAAGCTCAGCTGAAACCTGCCCACCATGGGTGATCCTGTTGGTGTTTGAATACCGGTGGCATAGCTTCCAGCATCACAGCAACACGCAAGCCCCCATTGTACGACAAACTAACAGACATGTGGGAGTTGCCTATCCTAGGTATTTCATATTTGTGATATCATACAATACTTGCCCATTTTGTGATTGACTAATTCACTCAGCACAATGTTTTCAAGGTTCATTCATGTGGCATGTATCAGGACTTCATCTCTCTTTACAAAAAAAAAAAAAAAAAAATTTTTTTTTTATTTCACTGGATGTATATACCACATTTTGTTTATCCACTCATCAGCCCATTTTTATGCCATAAAATGGGGGAGGAATAATTCCTACTAAGAGCAAACCATGATACTTAGGGCCTCTCTCTCAGTTCCTGTATTTATAAACAAGATATAGAAATAATGAAAAATTAAGATGCACTAGGCTTCTGTGGAGAAAGAGACATGGAGATGCCTGCCAGATGTGAAGAACTGATTATTTTTCGTTCTTAAGGATGATACTTCAAAAAGGTGTCAAACCAAAAACCAAACCCAGTGCCGTCGAGTCGAATTCGACTCATAGTGACCCTATAGGACAGAGTAGAACTGCCCCATAGAGTTTCCAAGGAGCGCCTGGCGGATTTGAACTGTTGACCCTTTGGTTAGCAGCTGTAGCACTTAACCACTATGCCACCAGGGTTTCCTCAAAAAGGTGCAGAATTTAGAAATGATTATCATAGCTACTGCTCAAGTTGAGCCCTGGTGATGCAGTGGTTAAGAGCTATAGCTGCTAACCAAAAGGCTGGCAGTTCAAATCCACCAACTACTCCTTGGAAATCCTATGGGGCAGTTCTACTCTTCGCATAGGGTTGCTATGAGTCGGAATTGACTCAGTGGCAATGGGATTTGGTTGTGACCACTCAAGTACTCAAACAGAAATTTATAAATATCTTCTCATTTAGAAATCATTTGCTAAAATCAGCCACATGGCAGGTAAACATCTTATTAACAGGATAAAATCTGATTTTTGAAGCTTTACTAATAACACTACTTGTTAGAGCTTGTAAGTTCATATAAAGACTGCTTTGTCTTAGGTCCCATCCAAAGGATTCCCATTATAAAAACAGCAACAAGGGGAGAAAAGAAATCATATTCCCAGCTCACATCTAATACAAACATCAATTCCTAAGTAGATCAAATGTTTAAATGTGAAAGCAGAAAAACTGACAATTTTCAGAACAAAATACAGGAGAATATAGAAGTAGGGAAGTATTTCTTAAAGCTCCAAGAGAACAACTTATAAAGGAAAAGAGTAGTGCATATAATTATAGTAAAACTTACAGTAGATGAAAAACAAGCCACGAAGTGAGAAGACACTTGAAACACACAAAATTAACAAAGGATTTGTACCCAGAATCTTTTCTCTAAAATGCCACATGACTCCATTTATACAAAAATACAAAACTACACAATGTATTATTTATGCATATATAAATGTCTTTAAAAGTATAAAGAAAAGAATAGGGATTGCTTCCAGAAATATTAGGAGAGGGGCAATCAGAAGACTGAATGGGAAAATCACAAAGTATTTCAAAGGTATTGGTAATGCTTTAAGAGCCCTGGTGGCACAGTGGTTAAAGCTCTCTGCTGCTAACTGAAAGGTCGGTGGTTCGAACCTACCAGCTGCTGCACGGAAGAAAGATGTGGCACTTTGCTTCTGTAAAGATTTAAAGCCTGGGAAACTGTGTGGGGGCAGTTCCACTCTATCCCATAGGGTCGGTAGGAGTCAGAATTGACTCGGCGGCAGTAGGTTTGGTAATGGTTAGTTTCATAAGCTAAGTGATGGCTACAGGTATGATTGTTTTATCACTGTGCTTTAAACCCTACATATAAACTATATGTACTCTTTGGTAGGTATGACATTCTTTGAGAAAATTAATAAAAACTCATTGTAAAATTTTTTTAAAAACCCAGAAGTAGCCATTGTTAATTAAAGAGAGATCTTTTCAATAAAAATAACACTGTATCACACAGGGGAAAAAACAACTTTGTTTCTTCCTTTTTTTTTTTTCAAAAAACAAATACATCAGTGGTATATATATTCTTTGTAATTGTATATTTCAGTATCTTTCTTTTCTTTCATAGCACAGGCACACCTCATTATCTGAATCTAATCCATTCCTGAAAACATGTTGGGCAGCAAATTTTTGGATAGTGGAGGCCTGTATTTCATTATTTGAAACAACAAAAAAAATAATTTATTCCAAGTTCATGCAAGTATCCCAACCAATTTCCTAGAATATTACTACAATCCTTGAAAACAATCCATGTACAATCCATCAAAGATTCCTGAATAAAAAACAGTTAAATAACTAAATTACCTATTTATATAAAACTCAATAAACTCTTGAAGGTGTGTCTGTGTTAACCAAGCAATGATACCGTACAGTAGCGGAAACAATTCACATTTAGAAATAATGAAGCCAGTTGTCAAGTCCATTCTGACTCAGGGAAACCCCATGTGTGTCAGAATAGAACCGTGCTCCATAGAATTTTCAGTGGCTGATTTTTCAGAAGTGGATCCACAGGGCTTTCTTCTGAGGTACCTTTGGGATGACCGGAAGCTCCAAACTTTTGGTTAGCAGCTGAGTCTGCACCACCCAGGGACTCCTTTTAGAAATAAAGTGAGCATGAAACACTGGAGCAGCATGACTCCAGCACGGCTGCTAGAATTTCCTTCTTTCTTTGTAGCTTAGGTCATCCCTCCATTGAGAGATCTACCACCTGTCTATTAGTTTATCATACTGTGGTGGCTTGAGTGTTGCTGTGATGCTGAAAGCTATGCCACCAGTATTTCAAATACCAGCAGGGTCACCCATGGTGGACAGGTTTAGCAGAGCTTCCAGACTAAGACAGACTAGGACGAAACGCCTGGAGATCTACTTCCTAAAATGAACCAATGAAAAACCTATGGATCACAACAGAATATTGTTTGAAATAGTGCCAGAAGATGAGCCCATTAGGCTGGAAGACACTCAAGATATATGGTGGCTGCAAAAATGGACACAAGTATATCAATGATTGTGAAGATGGCTTAGGACAGGGCAATATTTTGTTCTGTTATACACGGGGTCATCATGAGTCTGAACAGGTTCGATGGAAATTAACAACAACATTGAGAGGTGGAGACTATTTCTCCCTTCCCCTTCCCTGGGCTGGCCTTGGCAACTTGCATGACGGAGATGATATTCTGAGACTTCTTTTTTCATAAGAAGTCTTGCAGATTCATTCTGGGCCCTCCGACGTGTGAGAAAACCCAAGCTAACCACATGGAGAGACTCTGTGGTTAGAAAGCTGCCCAGCCAACACCCAGCTGTTCCATCTACACCAGCCCAGGAACCAATCATGTTAGTAAGACACTTGCAGATAAATATGATTTTAGCAGTCAACTGACTGCAACAGGATGAAGGCCCCCAAGCAAGGGTCTCCCAAATGCAACCACTCAACCCTGAGATCCACAAAAAAGGATGATAAAATTCTTTATTTTAATCTACTAAATCTTGGCATGTTCATCATGCAAGAGATAAACGCAACACAGATATCCTGTCGGGAGGACTGCTGAGCACATACTCTTGCTCAGACTCATACCTTATTTAAACGTTTTTGCTGGTGAGTGCATGTTGGGTTTGATTCAAGCCCTACATTATGGTAGGCTTTTTTTTTTTTTTTAATGGGGTAAACTTTTTGCAAGCTGTGATAGCAAATGTTCCAGCAGAGACAATTCAGGTAGCATGGAATACAGGTAAAGATAACTTGGCTGAGCACAAGATTATACATGGGTCACAGTCTTCATTTTTAAAACTTAGATGTTCCTCCACTACACACGTGTATTTGTGTGTGTGTGTGTGTGTGTGTGTGTGAGTGTTGTTGTGACTAACACCGAAGAGTCTGAGGACAGCTTGACTTGATTTTTGTTCTTTGGATATAAAGTACTTTTCCTGATGGATGCATATAAGATTTTCTCTTTATCCTTTCTATTCAAGTGTTTTTGCCAGGTTGTGTCTATATGTAGATCTTTTTTTCACATCGTGGATTCTTTGCCTGTATAGACTGACACCACTTTTCAAGTCAACTTTTTTGTTGTTGTGATTAATATCCATCATCTTTTCCATTATTATTTTCATCTATTTGCCCTTATTGCCTAAAATTCAATTACAGTTTCCCAAGTTTTTCCTTCATTTCATTATTCTATTCTCCAAATCATCAATTCTATACTTGAAACTCCTCAATGAACATTTAAACTGGTTACTCTATATTCAGGTTCCCATCAACTCTTTATTTTACCTGAGCTTCTTCTTAATCTGATCCAACTGTCCCTTCATCTCAGCCTATTCACAAGTGCTTTCTAACCTGTTTTTTGAATGTCTTCCCTGCATCCTACTGAGAACAAAACTTTCCTTTCTAAAATTTTCCATCTGTTCTTATAATGCAACAATATCAGAAGTCTGAGCTTTGCTAAGATTTCAGAATTTCTTCTTCTCATTCTACAATAATTATGCCATAGCTTACTGCTTTTTTCTTCCTCAAAAAAAAAACAAGGAAAGTCTACTTAGATCCAAGAGATGAATTGTGGAAACTGCCTTTGGGCCTTGCATGCTGATAAAATTCCATTTTCATTACAACAGATAAACAGCATTTGATTTGCCCATCCCCCAACCTAATTCCAAATTTTAGGTAACTTTTCTCTACTTCAATTCTGCTGAACTAAACTGGAAGCTTCTAGGTACTGTCTGGATCTCTAACACACTCAAGTAAAATAAGTCAAATTATAATCTTCAGCATTCACTCCCATCAGAGTTCTTTCCATCATTTCCCAGATTTATATCACTTAATGGAACCACATTTTCCAGACACAGTGTGCCACGTATTTGTTATGTCTTTGTTTTCTGGAAGTTGGGTATTTGTAAGAAGAGGACTTAGAAAGAAGGATGTTAGAAAGAAAAATATGGCTTCGTAGACAATTTTTTATCATCATTAGGAACATAAGCCCTGTAGTCAGGCTGCCTGGATTCAAGCCCTGGCTCTACTACTTAACTTGCTCCCACTCACATAGCTGATTATTTATCATCTCCGTACCTCTATTTCATCATCTGGAAATCAGCAATAAAATAGTACCTACCCTATAGAATTACTGACATCACTAAATGAGTTAATACATGTAATATCTGATATGAGTATTCACTATTAGTTAAAATTCTTATTCTGTTGTTGATATAAAGCAGAGACCATGCAAAAAAAGGCCATCTTCCCAGATTTCTGATTGACACAGAACTTTCATCGGGATCCAGGGGCCACGCAATGGTGAGTGGAAAAAATCATTTTATAGCTTCCACTTAGGCATAGTCAGTCACCAGCAGCATAACATAAATGACCCTCGACTTACGTTTCTCAATCCAGTCCTTTCAGTCATTTAGTGGCTGAAACTTCCTTCTGGATTCTGATAACAGGGTGACTGATGGTTTTCCTTTGCAGTGTTATCCATTCCATCCTTATAAATCTTTTAGGGAGAAGTCAGGAGGGGTGGCAGCAAGGACAAAATCCATCCGGATACCATTCTGAATCAGAGGCCAGTGATCATTAATCCTAACTATGTTCAAATACTTGGCATTTGAAAGAAAATGTACAACTAAAGTTTCTATGACTAAGAGGAGCTCAAAAGTCCAATTCTGTTTTGTTTATACCCATGGAAAATGTCAAGTTCTAAAAATCTCTTGACTAATCAGAAGCATTAAGTGTAGACCAAAAACATTCATAGTGCTGGGCTGGATCTTAAGAATTCATATACTCCATCTATCTGCCTTAAAATATTACTATACCATCTATCCTGGGGACACACACACATCCTGGGGAGAGGGAAGTATTTCAGAGACCCAAGAAAATACTTGAATATTCTTAATAATCTTGAATACTAAGGAGCTCCTGATTATTTGAACTTCAAACCCCCTTCTGTGGTTAAGTATAGTTTCTCAAAAAGACAAAAATAGTTGGCTACCAAATTCCATATAATCTTTATATTTTTAAAACTTTACTAGATTATCCTTTAAAAAAAAATTATCCTTTACCCCTTTAAAAAGTATATTGTTAACGGATGCATTTCTGAGCTGACCAAGTTTACATAAATAATTAACTTTATATAAACACAAACTGTCTACTCTTCTTTTTGAAATGTCATATTTATTTTAAACAAGAGACTAAAAATTTAGCCTTGCCAGATTATGTAAAGATCTTTCAAACAGTGCATTTCTAGTCTAACCTTTTGATTCCATTTACTAAAGGTACTTAGAGTATATAAAAGTAATGGAACTGGGAGAAATGCCATCCCAAAGCTTTATGTATGGAGCATTTATAAGTGGTAAGTTCCTAAAGTGGACACTTTCCAACAATCATCTTAGTTCAAGAAAGCAATATAGCACAGAGGTTAAGAACATGCTCCTTGGAGACTGAGAGGCCCCGTTTAAATCTTAGCTCTGCTACTTTAACTCATCTAAAGCCTCATAACTGGTATCTTCTCTAAGCCTCAGTTCCTCATCAGTAAAGTGTGAGAAACAGTTTCTACCACATAAAGTTGTTTCCATGATTAAACAATAAAATGCAGTAAAGTTCTTAGCATAGTTTATGGCCCATAGTAAGCACTCAATACCTGTATACATGTTAGTGGTGGTAGCAGTGATAATGATGATGATTAAAAACAAAAGGCATATCAATGAGACCGAGAGAGCAAGCATGCATCTTCTCAGCCTTCCTTAAACCAACTACATGAAACAATCTAAGTCAGAGCCAAACCACAAGGAAGGTTTGACCACATGCCCTGACAACTAAGCCCAAAGTCATGGCTGTGCTGCTCAGCTTGGTCACACCATGGACCCTTAGTCATCCCACGCCTCCTAGAAGTCACTCCTTCCCATTTCTATGGACGGTAACTGCTGGTTTGGGTGGGATTCATTTTACATCCTCTGACTTAAACATCATTGTTTAGAGAGTATGTGTAACACCACAGAAGTCCTCGTGGCCAACAAAGGGAGGATCGCACAACAAAAGAAAAAACACCCAAAGGAAAACAAATGTTTAGAGGAGATAAATTTACTTCAGGATGGATGTTTACCAAAAAGAAATTACATCCACAATTCTCTCAGTTGGGGACCAATGGCAAGTTACATGCCCCCTGTTTAGCTGCTGAAAGCCAGCCAGATCCTGTGGCTTGGCTTCCGCACAAGCTTTAAATACAAGAACTCACAGAACAGTACCCAAATAAGCAAATAATGTGAGGACTGCTCTCGGCTAAGAGCTGAGAGAGAGAGGAGAGCGAAAAATATTTCAATAACTGTAAGCTTGAAGAGATTATAAAGATAAATGGGATCAGTTTTTGCTCAGGTAGAAAACACTCAAGTAAGTTTTCAAAATCTCTTCAGAACACTAAAGCGCGCATACACACACACATACACAAATGATAGGCTGTAGAAAACTTAGAACAGATATAAATTTAATCTTTTCGATAGCTGCTTTTCATCTTCGGTTTTCTCTATCTACCCAAGTAGGTCTCCCACTATGAAGAAAGAGGCAAAGCAATTCTCTCTGTACTATTAAATCTGATTTTTAAAAAAGCTATATGCAAGATGTTTGCTGGAGAGGAAAGATGTTGCCTGTGGGGAGATATATATACATGCACATATATATATATATACACACACACACACAAAATATACAAAAGACAGGCAGCTGCTAATTAAAGAATTAAAAGTAACATAGAAATGCACACAGAGAACAAAGTATCTTCCTAAAACTAGGGGAAGTGCCCCCCTTTGCCCTTTTTCCTACTCAGAGTTTTATTCTATAGTGAATTTGTCAGTATTGCTTCATGATGCTACAAGGTCAGGCTGCATCATAAGCACCCGAAACCCAAACCCATTGCTATCAAGTCGATTCCGACTCATAGCACCCAGCAGGAACTTTTTAAAATACAGAGTACTGGGCCGCAACTCAGCTATGGTGTTCACAGAAAGAATCTATATACCCATCTTCTGCCCTCCAGGTGATTCTGACGCATTTTTGGTTTGGGAACCACTTTTTCAGATCACCCAGTACCATTAAGATTGTTGTTGTTGTCCGCCGTTGGGTCAATTCCGACTCATAGTGACCCTACAGGACAGGGCAGAGCTGCCCCATAGGGTTTCCAAGGCTGTAATCTTTACAGACGCAGACTACCACATCTTTCTCCCATGGAGCAGCTAGTGGACTGAACTGCTGACCTTTCGTTTAGCCGTCATGCACTTAACCACTGCAAAAGCAGGGCTCCTTCCATTAAGATTACCTATACGTTTTAGGTGTATGGATGTCATCAACATCATTATCAGTTAATATTAATATGTGCCCAAGTACAACGCCAAGCCCATATATTGACTCATTTAGTATTCATTACAACTTCTGAAGCAGGCATTATTATCAACTCCATTTTATAGATGGGGAAGCGAAGGGCTGGGGAAGTTAAGTAACTGCCAAAATCACAAAATTATTAAGTGAAGGAGCCAGGATATGAACTCCGGACTTAGAACTCTTCAACAATACACTGGATTGCCTGATGTATAAGTGCTTAAAGCATTAGAAGTAAAGTAGGAGCAGAATATAGGCAACTTGATTTAAAAGAAGAATGAAAAAAGAGGAATTAAACTTTATTTGTTTAGCCTGATCTCTGTCACTTTAATTTCAGTACGTGCCCATAGCCCCCAGTACTGAAGCAGCCAGGCTTCTTTACCTGCTAAACGTTGATGAACGTTGCCCGTATACTCATACATCAGACCAAACAAGCATCCTTCGTTACACCATACTGCCACTAGGGTTTTCAAGATACACACATGCATTTCGAACCACAGAGCTGAATAACAAACACCAGTGGACTAAAATTATATAGTCTTGGTTTTGTAATGATTTCAAAGTATGTTGTTTCATCCCTAAGTAAGTCATCTAACTTACGGTGGGTACTCAATAAAACCTCAAATATACAACTATGATCTCACACTTAGAGAAAGGGGATTACACAGAAGGGCACATACACCACCCCTAGCTCTACAGCGGAGCCAACACTGAGGTTGGGCCTATTACAAGACACTTGGCTTGACCACTGTGTGTCATTTTTCATCCCATGACTGTATGATAGGCTTCAAATCCTTACTTAACTAATTGACATGCTAAACTACCAAGTAGGATTTGATAATCTAATTTGTTTCTCATCGTCTAGGCAGCTGTTTTAACCAAACAGTGCTAATTTGTCTCAGGGCATACGTAAAATCTGGCATTCTTCTAACAGGGTTGGAAAGATAATAGCACTTTGCCAGGGAATAAAACAATTCAAACTGCCCCATCAAAATCTGGGGTATGAAATTAAGCTAATTACAAGACACAAAATTTAAAGTTTAAACTACTTAATAATTCTCATTAATAATCTCACACTAAATTTAATACCGACAATGGACAAGAGTTACTTTGTATAAACTAACACTCTTCAAATGAATGTTATTTCCTTTACAGTAAAAAAGAAATAATATAAAGTAGGTCTTTATTCTTCACATATCCTCAGAATCATAGCTTTGCAGTACTTCTGGCTCCAAGATAGCCAAAGTCCAGTAATGCCCTTGGTAATTTGAGATCTGCAGTACATTTTTGACACAAGCCTTCTTTATTTTCCTTCTAAATGCTGTCAAAACACATGAATGTTATCGCTCTACATTACTTTATATTTAGATGTTTGGCTCTCATGAAATTAACCGAATTATTTGTTTCAAGTCACAGAAACAAATTCTGTCCTAAAAATAGGAAAGTAAAATACAATAAAATTAGCAGAAGACAATCCAATTACACAAAACTATTGGCTGACAACTAACATAAATGACTGAAGCAAGCACCAGAGGATTTTGAGACACTCCCTACAGACAGTTTTGTATCACAGAAGGCAAAGCCTGGGAAAAAGTTGTCAAATAATTCTTTTATCATCCCAGCCGAGAAGCATCCATGTAACTATATATAAAATCTTAAGTTCACATCTCCCATTCGCTAAATGTTAAGAAGAGAGTGTTATGTATACATGTAAGCTGTTCCTTGTTGGTATGTTTGCTTTTCAATAGGGAAGAAACTGGGAGTAGGAAAGGAAGACCCATATTAGATGTTTGCATCTCCCATCACTCTGGTTCACTTCGTGAGCAAGATATTAAAAAGTTGGGTGACAATTTAAAGGGAGGTGGCCACATTAATAGCATAAATGCAACCCATGCTTTTAAAAAAGACAACACCACTAAATAAAGTTAACACCTAGAATATTTGGTAACATTAAAAAAAAATAGGTGCATATTTGTTTGCTTCAAGGTTATAGGTAATAAAAAAAACTAAATACCTACATGAAATAAATGACCTGTAGCTTACATATTTTACCAGTACTGTTTTGAATTTGATATTGAAAAAAAAAAGACCAATCAGGAGACAACTCAAGCAGTCAAGGGGAGCAAAGATAAAAAGAGTAGGACTGGGTACAGAGAGGAACAGGCACTAAGTTATTAAGTTGGTAGAATCAGACAGAATCAGTGACCAAACGAATATGGGAAATAAGGGTAGTAAAGGAGTTTAGGATAACCTCCAGATTGTGGCTAAATTGAGTTGAGAGGTGATATTGCCCACTAAAACTGAATATATTATGTGTAAGAGCTAATTTAAATGAAGAAGTCATTTTAGATATTTTGAAGTACATATAGGATAACAAGTGAAAAAATAAGATTCAGTGGCTAGGTGAAGGCACTGAGAAGGAGCTGGTAGAGAAGAGAAAGAAAATACAATAAAGAGAAAGTTGTAGCAGGTGAATAAGATCTTCCGGGAGAAGAAAGGCTAAGACTCAGGCATGCCGGGTGTATCCTTACAAGCAAAAGTGTTGGCTCCTTTACAAGGAGGTGCAAAGTTTGAAGATCCAGAAACAGGAAGTAAGGTGAGGGAGTTTACTTCATTGTCTGCCATAAGTAGAAGACAACATCATCTTCTGAGGAGAACACTCAAGGTTTGGAGTAGCCGCTGTGCCAAGTGAGGAAGGGAGAGAAAACAGAGAGCTAAGTAACAGGATTGTCAGGCTGGGCTGAGCGCTCAGCTGAGATTGTGAGGACATCTGCCCACAGTGTGTGATTTTTCTCAACCTTAGCTTGAACTGGGCTTGGGGGATTTAGAAGTACTAGAAGGGGATAAGGCTAAAGGACTGGCAAGAGAGTGGATAAATCAATGCATAATCTTCAACACTATCTTGTGTTGGTGGCAGTAGGGGCAGATCCTTGTGGGACATTGCTCTATCCCTCCTGACCGCCAAGGCTCCGGGCTATTTTTCTGACACCTGAAAATACCATTCAATCATAGAAAGCCTAGTCATCATGCAACCTTCTTGTGAACACTGCCTAATGGAGGTTTCACTTATACATACATGTATCTTTCTGATCCTGTTCTAAGTTTAAATTTACCATGTCATTATCAATATGAAAAATCAGATGGCATCATTTTCTAGTATTACAACCTGTTCCATGCTCACGTCAGGCCACTATAAAAATAAACGTAAGATCACATAAAATAGTCAGCTTTTAAAAAGAAATTGGCCTAAGAGATTGCGTATATACTCTTATGAAATACAGATGTATTTAAATGATCCATTCTCCTTCATTTACTTCTATGGTCATAAAAAATGCAGGCCTCAAATTTATCATCCATTTAAAAAACATATTTTTAAAAAATGTTTTAAGCATCATCATGTTAACAACTTCTGAAATGACAAAACCCATGAACAGATTTCTGAGAGAGCACATTTGCCAAGTTTTACCTCTGAGAAATTTTTTAAATTCATTTTTATAAAACAACTTTTCAAAAATAAGTTGACATCTTTTAATTCTATTTGTCTCAGCTGGCACCACTCATGACTTAGAAAGCTCAAAAGACAAAGGGAGAAGCTAAAGCCATCATTGTACAATACAACAGGTTATAAATTCAGCAATTTTAGGAAAACTTTGGACTCATTTCACTCGATCTAAAAATTAAAGACCTTGTACTTGGCCCTGATAATCTTAAGTATCCAACTCTGAAAATTTCAAAACTCTCTGCCATTGTAGAAGTCTTGGACCCTCATCTTAAAAAATAAAATTACCACATTATTTTTTATATCCCTTTTTTCTAATGCATACTCTCTTTACCCATCTTGGGCAAAGGTTACAAAGACAACTCAAAAAGAGGAAAAACGAAACTCGGTAAAGAAACGAAGGGGGTCTCCTCATTTATAATCAAATAAATATAATTGAAAACAGTAGTAAAGTATCAGGTCTTAGCAAAACTGTTTCAAAATATAAAACTTAGTGTTGGCAAGGTGGGCCAAAGCTGGCACTCTCACTTTTGAAAAGCCATTTGGCAACATGAATCTGTGGGGAAAAAAGTTCATATTCTTTTATATAGCAGTTCTACCGTTCAATCTATCATAAGAAAATAATCTGAATTATAGAAAAAAAGAAGTTCATAGTCTTTTATACTGTAATTCTCTTGGCTCAATCTATTCTATGAAAATATTCCAAGTTATAGAATGCTGTATTTTATGATATTCATGAAAACATTTTCTTGTAAAACAACTTTATGCTAAAACAATGTTAACAGTAGAAAATTTTAAAATTACAAAAAGTATAAAGGAAGAACATTTTTAAACATCATCCATTCATTCAAATATTTACTGACAACCTACTTGTATGCAAGGAACTGTTAGAACACTGAAAATTCAGTGGCGAGCATGACTATCCTTGTCGTCATAAACCATAATCCCACTACCAAGACACAAACGTTTGGTGACTTCCCTTTTGGTTTTCCTTCTGTTCAAATGCTTTTATTACATTCTTAACTGGCTGACACTCATGACTGTGAATGCTATTGATTTTTTCACTTCACTTTTTTTCAGGAATCTTGCTGATGAAAGGAAACAACTCTCTCAAAATGTAGGAAAATTTTAAATGTTCAACTTTAAAATTTAGCTATGGTAAAAAAAAAGATCATAAGCTTTTTACATTCAAAGTACTTCTTATCTGTATAAATGCATTTTAAATACATAACAAAATACTGACTTGAATATGCATAGAAAATGGAGATACATGCAAAAAATAATGAAATATTATGAAATATAAATCTTTAGGCTAATAATGTTAAAACTTGTTTCAGAAAACATATATTAATAACCCAAAAAGTGGACAAAAATGGACATAATCTAAGTCTCCACTTTAGAATTTTTGGATCTCATGACTTCCTAACCCAGCCCTGGATTTGTAAGAAATCCTTCTCCTGACTCCGCCCCTCCCTCCCTGGGAGGAATGTTGACATTTGAAGAAAAAAGTGACTAGTTTTCCGGATACAGAAATTAGAGGCAACTGCCTAAGTGGATGGGTACAGTAGCCCGAGCAGGTGGGAAGAACCAGAAGACACACAGACTTGAGACTGACCCGCCCACCAGGGCCACAAAATGATGCTCTACTGAATAACTAACTCCCTTTGTATTCCATGAATAAAGGATGAGGTTAACCTGTTTAATAGAAGGAGCTAGGAACCGGGACAATACCACAACTTTCTGGAATCTGAAGAACTCTAGTGTCTTAGCAAGCCATTCAGGCTCAGCTGAGAGTTGCCACACTCAAACTAACATAAATAACAGCCTAAGAGCACAGCAAATGCTAGTTTTGTGCAGACACTGTGCATTTTTCTTTAAATCTCACAACAAACCTACAAGGGACATTCTACCATCTGCCCACCTTACAGCAAAGAAGAACAATTATCAGAGATATGTTCAAGGTCACAAGTCACTAAGTGGCAGCACTGAAGGGACAATCCCAGACTGTCTGACTCCCAGCCTTTGCTCTCTTCACGTCTTGCTGTTCTGACTTCCCTCATCTGAGAGGTGAAAAAACAGAAACAGATGAGCAAGCGGCCAGCAATGAAGCCTCAAGTGGTAGCGGTGTCGCGGTTGGAACAGGCTGGCAACTAGAGATGCCAGGTCATCAAAGAACGGGAAGGTAATTCACAGGAGAGACCCCTAAATTTTACCCTAGATTCAGTGTAAACACACGATTTTACGTTATGACTTTTCTGTAAAGTTATTCTCATCACACCTTTTAGTAACTGACATTGATCCATATTAGAGGTAGAGCTCCTTTTTCGGTAATTTCAGCAGACTGGTTGATAAAATATACATTTTGCTCATACACACATGAATACAAAGGGAATGAGGTATGTAGAGACTGGTATGTCTTCTGTGTCTTCTTAAAATCCTGAACCTTTCCATATTAGGGTCTTTGAAATAAAATTGCAATATGGCAGTGCTGTATCCGACAGCACTCTCCTAACTACTTGAAAATTTAGTTTCCTTTCAAATTTAAATTTCAAGTTAGAAGAAAGAGATGAAACATTTAATAGAACCAGGGGTTTGATCGCCACAGAAATTAGTTTTTCTACATTGCTTGGCATGTTTGTTAAACCTAATAGTTAGCTTCCGGTTCACAGTAAAACCTTTGCAAATTCAGGGCTTGAAAATATTCAGAAGAAATTAAAATTAAACCAGAAATGCTCAAGTAATTTCAGTCTTGAGACAGTTTAAGACTGTTCACCCCTTACCTAGGTAAATGCTCCAGGTACCCTCCTGAAAATACATTTTATCCTAAACCTTTCATTTATGAATTCCTACAGAATTACTTAACATATTCAAATTAAAGGTTTTCTTTTCAAAATACACATTCTCTCTGCCCACAATACTATCAGCACAAAAGGTCATTTATTAAAGCTATAATATCCCACCCACTTAGCAAAAATAAATAAAATAAAACAGACGTTAACTCCCCAGCCCATCAACCAAATGGATTAGAGACTAGGTGGCTCACCTGATTGTGGCTACAGAAAGAAAGGTCTAAAGAGTCTGGGAGCTAAACACAAAGCAGAGGTTCAGGAAAAAGCAGTCCCTCCCAAGAGGCACAGAACCTCTGAGGACGACAGGTGACAGATGTGGCCATGGACCAAAATAAAATAAAGATCTGGCCAACCTAGCTGGAAAGCAATTTAAACACAACAAAAGCTCATGTTAGCACATGTTGGTGCCAAATGTACTCTGCAATCTCTGACAGTAAAGCATTTTGATGACCCGAGGCTGTTCAGTCACGGAATTGAAAGGAAAACCTTCTAAACAGCTACCTCGGACTGCCCACCACAAACGCTACCCACATTTAGCCACTGTACGAGCTAACATTGTACTGTGCCAACAGAACTGAGACCTTGCTATTACTGTGTTTTTAATTAATGGCAAGGGTCAAAAAAAGTCTTCAATCAGCATAAAATACATTTTGACCTTCTCTATAGGAGTAAGTGAGCATGTCTACAGAAGACGAGGAGAGAGATTGTGGAGAAAGGAAATGTGTATGTGAGCAAAATAAGATTATAACTCTTGCTTGTTATTAACTCTGGCCAAGCCTAAGCAAACATTTTTTTTCTTCCAGTTATTATTGAGTCATATGGCCACCGGCAGGAACTGTTATCACTTCATTTTCTGCAGAATGTTTCAGAAACTTGAAACCTCCCACACTTTCCCCATGTGAATACTCTGGATTTTTAAACAACCATGAAGTGTTTGCTTCCAAAATTGAATACATTTGATGGCCTGGTGGTATAGCTGATCTATTACAAACTGCTTAGCAGGGGGAATGGGCGGGGGGCGGGGGGAGGGGTGTACTGAAATGCTACTAGACTAAAGGGCACAATGATTGGAAGTTATAATGAGATGATTTTATAGAACAGCAATTTAAATTCACTAAATTAGCATTAGCCCTAAAGATGTCTCCATTGTGCTTTTGCCTCCCTGTTTAGCTGTTTCAATAAGTCAAAATGCAGAACACGTACAAGCACACAGTCTGAATTGCAGAGATTAAAGAAAGAAAATTTCAAAAATTTGTCATAATATTTTTTGCATTACTGACCACCATGAAGCACCTTCTCCACCGATACAGAAACATGAGACAGAAGATGTCAACGAAGTTAACTCTCAAGCATTTTATCTACATTCTATCAACATAACAAGGGGAAAACAAAACACAAAAAACCTATCTGGAATCTCAAAGTCTAGTATGTGCTAGAGTTCCTGGTTACTGCAAACTGTTAACATGCTCAGCTGCAAACCAAGAGGCTGGAAGTTTAAGTGCACCCAAAAGCACCTCAGAAGAAAGGCCTGCTAATCTATTTCTGAAAAATGAGCCACTGAAAACCCCACAGAGCACAGTTCTACTCTGACACACACGGGGTCGTCATGAGCTGAAATCGACAATTGTTCCTTTCGCGTGTGCTACTATCTTGAGAGTAAAATGAAACATTGATTTTTCATGGGCTGTTTTACAAATAAAATGTTTCTTTTAGATAAGTTTTTAAAACAATTTCTCTCCTAAAAGCTTGCGATTGCTCAATATCATCTTTGAACCAGAAATAAGTCTAAGGACGTCTCTAACAACAGCAGATCCAAACTAAAATCCTATAAATCAACATAGGACAGAGCTTCCTCAAAGTGATAGGCTGTAGCCACCCCAGAACCTTCTGGATTTTGCTATTTTAGCACCTTCAATTTCATATAAACAATGTGAATGCAGTTTTTGTTGTTGTTGTTGTTGTTTTGCCTTTTGCCTTTTGCCACTGAACTGGCTAAAGAAAAGGCTTTGGTCAGAGTGGATTTCCTTATACTTGTCTACTTCTTCCTGCACTTAGGGCTAGTTCTTGAATTTTCACAGAGGTGGCCACTTCTGCATAGCAGAGAAAGTGTTGAATTTTGCCTAAAAAAAACTCAAAATGTAAAACACTAGGTTTCATAACTCCAGCCAAGCTAAGTATGTGTGTTCTATGACAGATGCTAGCCAGAAATGCAAATTATTTCTACAAAGTTCTAATCCTGTTATCAATCCCTTGAGACGCACCCCCTTACCCTTCATCCCTCCCCTGGCTATGGTTCTACATTTTTATTGCATGTTTTAAAAAAGAAAAACACTAGTAAAGCTACCCTGGATTCTAGTTTAGAAGTCCCAAGAGATGACAGCGAGGTGTTGACTTGAGCAGTTTTCTAATTAAAAAGTCAGATGGTCTGTTTCTCTTAGAAAAGCTTCAACTCCCAGTGTACATGCAATAGATACGTTGCTCACAGCCTCTTGGCCCAAGGCCATTTAGCATCTGCCTCAACAAACTCCTTCCTAAAGAAGGATCTAGCAAGCAATGGAGATTTAAAGGACTTGGAAAATCTGAAGAGCCCCCCCCCCCACCTCCTGCCACGTACAATACTGAAAGCAAATGGCTTTTATAAAAGAACCAATTTGAAAAATATTAATAGATAAATGTGGAAAGGTCAAGTGCACTGAAGCTGTTTTAGGCATTGATGAACTGCCAGTCACAGCTCCCTCCTAATAAAATTCCTTAGAAAGGCTTACTATACCTCCTTGATGCACTTCTCAAGCAACTGGCATCAACATTTTTCTATGATGGCTGTGTGTTCCTTGCTGTCAGCATTTGGTTCTTGCTTTCATTTCAGTTGTAGCAGCTTTCAACCTTTTTCCAATCTTGAATCACTTCATCATCACAACTCATGGTTTTAAAAATACCTATTATAATGAAAAGCCATGCATTGCACCAGAAAAATGCGTATTTCATCAATTTCTTTCAAGACTATGGATCAGGAGACCCTTATACCAAGAAGACAGCAATTATATCCAGACTCTAGAATAACTATTTGAGATTCATCTGGGGCTGTGACAAGACCACAATCAGAATAAAAATTAAAAAGAAAAAAGTGTATCAGAACAGATCCACTAGAAATCATTCTCCTATATCCTTCATCTAGGAATTATTTTCTGCGGTAGCTTTAATTCAAACTGCATGAAAGCTAGAAGCTTGGGTATACAAAGGCCTCACCAGGTCCTTGGTCTAGATCATGGTGATAATAATAATAATAATAACCTAATAAGTGAACACAAAATAATAGCTCATTAAAACAAGGGGCAAGTTTTGAAACCATTTATGTAAAGGTAATTTCTGTACACCGTACTCAATAAAGGAGCCCTGCTGGCACAGCAGTTAAGAGCTCAGCTGCTAACCGAAAGGTTGGCAGTTCGAACCCATCAGCCACTCTACTTAATCATAAGTATCAAAAATTAAGATCTAAATTTGGGATACTGCTGACTCCTTTACAGTACTTGTTTTGTAGCCTGAAATCTTCCTAGGAAGTCCAATTAAAAAACTCAATTTTTCATTGCTGGTAAAATGAAATATCTTTTTTTAAAAGCTTTAAAACCAGTTTTGTCCCCTTAGAAAAATGCAGGTAACAGGAAACCAAAGCTTTCATTCTGATCAATAGGAACTGTATATTTGCTTTTTCTAGTTGGTGGGTGAGGGTAGTTTTGGCTAAGAACTCATTCTGATTTTTTGTTGTTAAAAAGAACAGATGGTAAAACAACGTTTTAATGTGTGGACCAGCTGGTTTTGAAACAAAGGTATAAAATGAACTTAAATCGTGGTTGCTCTTTGTATTTGAGCTATCTTTGTTTCTCACGGGGCTTCTATCTCTTGCAGCGGACAAATGCACTGATTTTCTCAATATGGAAAATGCCAGCATTAAAGCCAAATAAAGTCGAGTTTAAGATAATTGCACTAGACTTCATCAAAGCAACTTGGCACTCATCGAAATTCACTCCCAGTTAGCTGATGAGATTTCATCAAGCTGCTTAAGAAGCAGGGAAATAAACAAAACTGGAGAGACAATGAAAACAATGTGACAACTGTCAAACAAAATGCCGAGCACAACATTGAACATTTCCCTAAATGCAGCACTGAAACTTCTAATTCACTCTCACACACACACACACACACACACACACGCACATACAAATGCACCAGGAGATTAAATGACCACGTATCTTGAATGCTCAATAATCTTTCATTGTGCATTCGCTGCAAAACACTAATTGTGGAATCATTTGGTACTAAGTACTAAAAGTTTGCATAAAGGATCAACAATGTGAAGGATGTATGGTTTTTAAAAAGTTTGGAAATATGAGTGCTTAAGAGGTCACCACCCTTGTTTGAACTCTTTTAAGCAAGTTCTTAATAAATGTAACCTATTATAAAAGAAATGGTTCAAATTAGGCTACTAGCAATGTTATAGTTTTGCAACGAGATACACTCACATGTCATCCACCTGGCAGAAAGATTTCACCAAGGGGTTGTTGGGATCTATAGGTCTTATGTTTCTGATAAAGTAGAAGCAAACTGGTAACGGCAATACAGAGTGCTTTGCTTCAAACAGAGCTACAGAAGCTAGCCAAATAACGCTTAATTCAAAGCATATTTGATGACTGTATTAAGTCAATCTGTGCACTCAGAGTTGATAATTATACCAAATAGAGGAAGATCTGAAATGCAACAGACATTTGACATTTGAGGCAGAAATTACTTTAAATTACTCAAGTTAGCAATACCATTCTAAACATGTAAAATACAGGAACACTACATGAAATCTTTGCACAGATGCAAGACAGAGGCATCCGGTTCCCTTCTATAGGTTCTGACATAAGATGAAAAGAAGAGAGGGAAGGCAGCCTATACAATACACATCTCACCTGGATTAGCACTCAGTTGCTTTTTACTATTTCATCGGAGATGCATTTCCTTTAAAACTTTCAAGACAGAGATATAAGAATTTGTTATTTTGGAAAATATACTCTTTAAATCAGCCAAAGTGTGGTGTACATTTTCTGTTTATAAATCCAAAATAATAATCAAAGACTTTCTGCTAATTTAGGTTTCTAGTTCTGATTATTATCTAGGACTAGACATTCGAATAACTAAATTAAGACTGTATGAGTGACTACAAGTCACCATCAGGCTATTATCACCAAAAGAGTAAGGAGGAAAGTTGTGAGACTAAAATTTTCTCCGAGGTAAAAAGGAAGATAATACCTACTGAATTGAACGTTACAGAGGCAGTTCAAGATAAAATAGTTGTGTTTAGAGCTTATCATGAATTGTGCTTGTCTACCTTGTACCATTCCCCATATGTCTGTCAGTTTGCCCTACTGTGGGAGCCTGCATGCTGCAGTGATGCTGGGAGCTATGCCACCGGTATTCAAATACCAGCAGAGTCACCCATGGCAGACAGGTCTCAGCTGAGCTTCCAGTCTAAGACTAGGAAGAAGGACCCGGGGGTCTACTTCTGAGAAGAATTAGCCAGTGAAACCTCATGAATAGCAGTGGAACACTGTCGGATATAGTGCTAGAAGATGAGCCCCTCAGGTAAAAGGCACTCAAAAGATGACTGGGGAAGAGCTGCCTCCTCAAAGTAGAGTCAACCTTAATAACGTGGATGGATAGTCAAGCTTTCGGGACCTTCATTTGCTGATGTGGCATGACTCAAAATGAGAAGAAACACCTGCAAATATCCAATAATAATCAGAACATGGAATATACAAAATATAAAACTAGGAAAATTGGAAATTGTCAAAAATGAAATTGAATGCATAAACATTGATACCCTAGGCATTAGTGAGCTGAAATGGACTGATACTGGCCATTTTTTAATCTGACAATCATATAGTCTACTATTCCAGAAATGACAAGTTGAACACGAATGGTGTCGCATTCATCATCAAAAAGGACATTTCAACATCTATACTGAAGTACAATGCTGTCAGTGATAGGAAAATATCCATACACCTATAAGGAAGACCAATTACTATGACTATTATTCAAATTTATGCACCAACCACTAAGGCCAAAGATGAAGAAATTGAAGATTTTTACCAACTTCTGTAGTCTGAAATTGATCAAACATGTAATCGGGATGTACTGAAACTACTGGTGACTGAAAGATGAAACTTAGAAACAGAGAAGAAGGATCAGTAGTTGGAAAATATGCCTCAGTGACAGAAGCAATGCTAGAGATTGCATGATAGAATTTTGCAAGACAAATGACTTCTTCACTGCAAACACCTTTTTTCATCAACATAAACGGGGATCATACACATGGACCTCGCCAGATGGAACACACAGGAATCAAATCGACTACAGCTGTGTAAAGAGACAATTGAAAAGCTCAATATCATCAGACAGAACAAGGCCAAGGGCCAATTGCAAAACAGACCATCAATTCCTCATATACAAGTTCAGATTGAAACTGAAGAAAATTAGAACAAGTCCCTGAGAGACAAAGTACGACCTTGAGTATATCCCACCTGAATTTAAAGACCGTCTCAGGAATAGATTTGATTCCTTGAACACTTATGACCGAAGACCAGATGAGTTGTGCAAGGACATCACACATGAAGAAAGCAAGAGGTCATTAACAAAACAGGAGAGAAAGGAAACACCAAAATGGATGTCAGAGGAGACTCTGAAACTTGCTCTTGAATGTCAAGTAGCTAAAGCAAAAGGAAAAAAATGATGACGTAAAAGAGCTGAACAGAAGATTTCAGAGGGCAGCTTAAAAAGACAAAGTAAAGTATTATAACGACATGTGCAAGGACCTAGAGTTACAAAACCAAAAGGAAAGAACACACTGGCATTTCTCAAGCTGAAAGAACCTAAGAAAAAATTCAAGCATCTAGTTGCAATACTGAAGGATTCTATGGGGAAAATACTAAACGATGCAGGAAGCAGTAAAAGAAAATAGAAGGAATACAGAGAGTCATTACACCAAAAATAACTGGCCGATGTTCAACCACTTCAGGAGGTAGCATATGATTAGGAACCAATGGTATTGAAGGAAGAGGTTCAATCTGCACTGAAGGCATTGGGGAACAAGGCTCCAGGAACCGATGGAATACCAACTGAGATGTTTCAACAAACAGATGCACCACTGGAAGTGCTCGCTCATCTCTGCCAAGAAATTTGGAAGACAGCTACCTAGCCAACTAACTGAGAGAGATCCATATTTACGCCTATTCCCAAGAAAGGTGATCCAACTGAATGCAGAAATTATCGAACAATGTCATTATTATCACACACAAGTAAAATTTTGCCGAAGATCATTCAAAAGGGGCTGCAGCAGTGTATCAACAGGGAACTGCCAGAAATTCAAGCTGGATTCAGAAGAGGATGTGGCACCAAGGATATCATTGCTGATGTCAGACGGATCCTGGCTGAAGGCAGAGAATACCAGAAAGATGTTTACCCGTGTTTTACTGACAATCGAAGGCATCTGGCTATGTGGATCATAACAAATTATGGATAACATTGTGAAGAATGGGAATTCCAGAACACTTAATTGTGCTCACGAGGATCCTTTACCTGGATCAAGAGGCAGTTATTCGAACAGGACAAGGGGATGCTGAGTGGTTTAAAGTCAGGAAAGGTTTCCATCAGGGTTGTACCCTTTCACCAGACTTATTCAATCTGTACACTGAGCAAATAATCCGAGAAGCTAGATTATATGAAGAAGAACTCAAGGTCAGGATTGGAGGAAGATTCATTAATAACCTGCATTATGCAGATGACAGCTTTGCTTGCTGAAAGTGAATAGGACTTGAAGCACTTATTGGTGAAGATCAAAGACCACAGCCTTCAGTATGGATTACACCTCAACATAAAGAAAACAAAAATCATCACAACTGGACCAATAAGCAACATCATGATAAATGGGGAAAAGATTAAAGTTATCAAGGATTTCATCTTACTTGAATCCATAATAGATGCCCCTGGAAGCAGCAGTCAAGAAATCAAAAGACTACTGCACTGGGCAAATCTGCTGCACAAGACCTCTTTAAAGTATTGAAAAGCAAAGATGTCAATTTAAGGACTAAGGTGTGCCTGACCCAAACCATGGTGTTTTCAATCACTTCATATGCATGTGAAAGCCGGACAATAAATAAGGAAGACTGAAGAAGAATCGAAGCCTTTGAATTGAGGTGTTGGAGAAGAATATTGAATATACCATGGACTGCTAAACAAACAAACAAATCTGTCTTGGAAGAAGTACAGCCACAATGCTCCTTAGAAGCAGGGATGGCAGGACGGCATCTCAGGTACTTTGGACATGTTATTAGGAGGGACCAGTCCCTGGAGAAGGGCATCATGCTTGGTAAAGTAGAGCGTCAGCGAAAATGAGGAAGACCCTCAACAAGATAGATTGATACAGTTGCTGCAACAACGGGTTTAAGCATAACAAGGATTGTGAGGATGGTGCCCGACCGGGCAGTGTTTCATTCTGTTGTACATAGTGTCACTATGAGTCGGAACCGACTTGACAGCACTTAATAACACCACCACCTTGTGCCATATTTAACTGTATTGAATTTATATATCTAAACAAGAGACTATAAACTACTCGCAGGAAGGGATCCCAACCAATAGTAAACATGTTACTGAATTTAGCTCATGGCTATGTTTCATACCATTATTTCAAGAGGAAACACAGTGTGCCCATTTCATTCATGAAAAAACTAAGCTTTGGGAAATTAAGTAGCTTGACTAATGCCACCCAACCAAGAAATGTCCAGGACCTGCAGATACAAATAAAAACTCTTTCAATTATTCTTCCATACTATATTTTTTCCCCAATATATGGCCATCCACCATCACTGAAAGCGTAAAACAGAAATTAGATGACTATTTGTCAAAGATGTCTGAGTGTGTGTTGGGAATTGGAGGGAAGGCAGGAGAAAAAAAAAAACACACACACACACACAAGCAAAATGGGTGAGGGGTAACAGACACGTAACACACGGCTCCCCATCCCACGCCACAAGTACCACAGATTGATAACTACAGTCTCCTACTGCAACCTGCACTTAACTCAGACTCCTTCTCACCACAATATTCCAGGCAGCTGCTAAAAGCCGATATCCTAGATGAAACTACCTTAAATTATACAAATGAAACAGGGCCTTGTAGGAACATTTTATTCTTTGACCAGAAAAATATTTTATCTGCGCACTTTAAATTTTCAGAGCACTCCAAGCTCACTGGCAGGAAAACCCATTAGAAGGTTAACATGACAAGCTAGAAAATAGGGAATAATACATTCAATGATTTTGGTAAATGGAAAATAGAAGTAGTAGTTAGAAACAAACAGTTCAGCTTGGGTGAAAGTAAAACGAGTCTTGATTTAAAAAAAGGAAAGAAACTGGACAAACACAAACTGAGGAATGGCCTGGCTTAGAAAGTTGGCAGGAAAAGATGTAGGGGTCACAGTGGACCGTAAGGCAAGGCAAAATTCTAGGCTCTTTAGAAAAGCAAGCATAAAAGAAAAATGCATAAACTTCAGAATCCGTAAGCAGTCTCTGGTAATTCTCCCATTAAACCCAGACTCTGCTCAGTGTTCTGCCCCAAGATTTGGATGTACAGTTTATCCTTTTACTAACACCTTACCAACACAACCTTCAGTCTCTTCCATTTTCAATCAGCTTTCTACTAAAATATTTCTATGCTCAAAAGTCCACTATGGCTCTCCACTGTGTACAAGGCAAAATTAAAAATTTCTGCCCTCTGCACAGAGACTTCACAGTCAGTATGAAACTTATATTTTTACTGTGAGTTTCCGTGACTGCCATTCATGGAGCTCCAGCCAGCCTTGCCTGCTCACCCTCCCTTGGGCACAAAAGGCACACTTTGGCTCCCACGTGTTTCCTCACAGTGTTCTAAGATGATCTCCTCCCTTTTTTAATGTGGCTTCCATTCACCCCTCCTAATATTACATTAATTCTCACTCTTCAGGAAGTAGTCCTTGGCCACAATAGCCAAAAAATGGTATTTTTTCCTATAATATAAAAACCCTTTTAAGAATACTTACTTGGCATTTATTACATTCAACTTTTCTTCTTCTTTAATAACTATAAATTTTTTATTTATACCACTCCCTGTTCCCAATTTGCCCATTTCTTTAGAATATTCCTCAAATAACTCATTTGAGGAACCTACTGACATGGCAATAGAGAAATCATGGACTGTATTGGGATCCCACCTCTAACACTTATGGCAATTATCTTGGAGAAATAGGTTCAAAGGCAGAATGAGGAGACACCACGTAACGTATTTTAATAAAGTCAGTTCAACTTAGTAAATTCTTAAAATCTGTATGGTTCTCTCATAACCAATATTTTTGACACATTAACATATCAAAAGTCAGCCTTAGAGAATTAGCAATAATCATAGAAGGTAACCTAAAATATTAGTGCCAGGCTTGAGATAATAACTGCATTAAATATGTAACTTGTGGTCTTAAGAATATTTTACTCTCTTGACAAGAAACCATGCTTATATACAAAAGGTAACTGCTCCCATATCTAAACCCCTCATGAACAACTGCCTCCTTTGCCATGAGGCCAAAATTGGATGGTGCCCGACTACCATTACTGAACATTTTGATCAAAAGTTCTACAGAAGAATCCTGATCAAATGGGGGAAAATGCAGAAAACAATTTAAAATTCTCGTGGACTCCAGACTTTCTGGAGTCATGGAAGCTGTATGAATCCCCAAAACTATTGCCTTGAGATAATCTTTAAACCAAAAATATCCCATGAAGTCTTCTTAAAACCAAACAATAGTTTAGCTGAACTAGTAAAGAATGTCTGCCTGGACCACTGCACTCTTTTGAGATCTATCTATACGGAGTCAAATTGACAACAGCAACTCAAAAGATTAGGCAGGAAGCTTAGGAAGCAGTGGATTTATGTTAACGGGGAAGAACAACTCAGAAAAGGAGGGTGAGAATGGTTGTACAACTCAAAGAATGTAATCAAGGTCACTGAAATGTACATGTAGACACTATTCAATTGGTGTATGTTCTGCTGTGTATACTCTCAACAAGAAAAACAAATTATTTTAAAAAAGGTAACTGCCCCCCAGTACAATAAAAAACCAGTATAATAGACCTGTGCATTTTCTAGATTTTCTAGATATCACGAAATTCCAAATGTATTCAATATCCTCTAAAAGAATCAACTAAATAACTGCAGTCAATGAACAGAGCTGATCAGTCAAAAAGCCCTGATTCCATATTGCACATGCTTCTATCGGGATTATGCCTTCAGCTCTCATCAAGAAACATGCACCAAGCTGCCTTCTGGAAACATACAAATGTGATACGGATGTTGTCTTAGTCATCTAGTGCTGCTGTTACAGAAATACCACAAGTGGATGGTTTTAACAAACAGAAGCTTACTCTCTCACAGTCTGGTAGGCTATAAGTCCAAATCAGAGTATCAACTCCAGAAAGCTTTCTTTGTGGACACTGGAAGAAGGTCCTTCTCATCAATCTTCCTCTGGACTAGGAGTTTCTCCGTGCAGGAACCCCAAGTCCAAAGGATGGCTCTCTTTCTTGGTGGTATGAGGTCCTCCCCCTCTGTTCACTTCCCTCTCCTTTTATCTCTTGTAAGGTAAAAGGTGGTGCAGGCCACACCCCAGGGAAACTCCTCTTACATTGGATCAGGGATGCAACCTGAGTAAGGGTGTTACATCCCACCCTAATCTTCCTTCACATAATCTAATCTTGCCTCATTAACCACAGGCAGAGATTAGGATTTACAACACATAGGAAAATCACACCAGATGACAAAACGGTGGACAATCACACAATACTTGGAAATCATGGTCTAGCCAAACTGGTACACATATTTTTGAGGGACACAATCCAATCCATGACCAACGTTACTGAGTATATCATCCACCATACGACCCACTTCCCTGGAACCGTTTCTTCATGTGGAAAATCCACTTTGAGTGCTGCAGAAGTTTCGTCTCCTCGCAGACCTAAAATGTTTTCTGTGAGAATTAACAGTAGTTTCCTCAATTCTAAAATGTAAATTCCATTCAATTCTATACATACACATTTTAAGGTGTCTAAAATTGAAACTCTATGTATGGATATAGATATATATAAAGACAAAGAAAGAGAGAGTCAGTTCCTGGGTGGTGTAAATGGTTAACCCCTCAACTACTAGCCACAAGGTTGGCAGTTTGAATCCACCCAGCGGTGCCTCAGAAGTAAGAGCTGGTGACCTGCTCCTGAACGGTCTCAACCTGAAAACCCTGTGAGGCAGTTTTACTCTGCACAGGTGGATCTACACACGTCAGAATCGACTCGATGGCAACTCACAGGTGGATCTACACACGTCAGAATCGACTCGATGGCAACTCACAGGTGGATCTATACACGTCAGAATCGACTCGATGGCAACTAACACCAACAACCATTCCTACACATACGCACACACACACCATACACACACTGAATGCGTGCAGGGGAGATTTCTCCCTCCAGAAGCTAGTTGATATTGTATGTTATAATTAATAATCTATTTTAAATGAAGATGGAACCACATCTACCTTTAAAAGCAAGTAGGAATCAAAGGCTGGTAGCAATCAAAGCCAAATGTTTGGCTCAATTAGTTCAACCATACAGACTCCTGTGGATTTTTTTTTTTTTTTTTATCAGTCTTGAGCTCTTATTCTAAGTTAACTTTCTCCTGGTTCTGATCTTTCAATTTTTTTGTTTTGTTTTTCCATATTATCACATATCTTTTTATGATTTAAAAAAAAAAAAACCTTGCCGTCAAGTTGATTTCAAAGCTACAGGACAGAGTAGAACTGCTCCACCAGGTTTCCAAGGTACGATGGTGGATTCAAACTGCTGACCTGTTTTTGGTTAGCAGCCATAGCACGCCATAGCTCTTAACCCTGCGCCCACTAAATCCTTTCAGTAACAGGCAGGGTATAAGCGTATAACTTCAACTATTAGATGTATCTTGACTATACAAATATTTTACTCCTAGTTTCCAAAGTCTTCAAATACAAAAAAATAACACTGTCACAAAGAAATATTAGGTCCAAAAATTACATAAATAGGACAATTGGAAAGCAAAGACTACCACCTCTACATTTTTAGTTTAAATTAATGGTGGTAATTTTTGCCAAATAATCCTTCCGTCCTCCCCCCACCCCTGCTTCCTTTTGCACAAAGTAATTTTATCATCTTAACCACTTCTGCAAGACGACAGATGTGAATCACACTGGGATTTTAGTAAACCACTGTCATTATTTCCATTAAAATGTTTTCTTGCTGCCTCCCGCTTCTGGAGAACATCCATGCGCACAGCTCTAGGTCTGTCCAGTAGCTGGAGAGGTATTTACAGGAAATCTAAACGAGCCAACCGCCTGTTTTCTTTTTATCAACACCATTTAAAGATCCCAGAGAGGTGTCTGATGAGGAAAATAAGTTGTTCTAAGAAACCACCAGGGGATTTATACTTAAAATTTTCTTATCTCAAAAGGAAGGGGAAGAAAAAAAAAAATCCCCTGAAGGGGGGAAAAAAGTCTGCCACGGACAACATGTGTGTCCCATTAAAGTTGTTTTTATTTTGGAGCGTTGTAAAAATTATTTTATATTTTTTACATTAAGAGCAGTGTCACTCACTGCTGTGTGGAATTCATAGAAGAGCCCCTTTGGAATTTTCCTGTCCTTGCCTCATCATACAGGGAACGTCAGGACTTCAGGGGCACAGGCAATTGAGAAATCCTTTTTACAAGTACCCATAAAAGAGACTAGTACATACTGCTCGGATTCTAATTAAATGGGGCCAGTAGAGACTCCAGATAGGAAGCTGTCGAGAATGGCACAGGCCTGTAGGCGAAGTGGTGACTTCTTTCACTCACTCACTCCTCAGCTGCACTTGCAAGCAAGGCTGGCCCCAAGGCTGGTTTGTAATGAAACTGGAAAAAAAGGTTGTCTTATATCTATTCCCTCAGCCTCCACATTCTGGATGCTTTGCATTCCCTTAGACTGCTATGTCTACATCCATGTCCGTGCTCAGGAATAAGTTCAGTCTTGCCCTCCCTGGGAAGTACAGGGGCTTTTCATAAGCTCCTATACACCATCGGGGCCCACTTTCCTGCTGTTTCATTTCCTCAGACCCTTATCCTCTGATATATGCTAAAACCTGTGAAAACCAGAATCTGTGTAAGGCAGAAGCCTCTCATGAGAAGAAAAACGCAGTATTTCCCATGAACAGACAGCGATAGAAAAGTGGTAAGACTTTGCACCCTATCAAAAGCATAAAACTTGGGAGACATAAAAAACAAGGCAATCCCGTCGAGTTCTGGCTATAGGTTTCGCTATACGAAAACTAGTCATTCTGAAAACGAACCCCACCCACTTTCCAGGAAATGAGTGAGTGAGTGAATAGACAGACAGACAGATAAATGGGGAGGGGGGGGGGAGGTACTTTCTAAGCCACTACCCTAAAGGCACTTAGATAAGACCTGCAGGTAGATCTTTGTTAAAGCTGAAAGATCAACTTTGTATGGTAATTACACATTAACATCTAAAATATGGCTACTTATGCGTGACTCCTAGTTTACCATCACTATAAAATGCACATCACAATTAGCTGCAGTTTATTCAAAGTACCTGGGAAATTGTCTGATTTGTTTAATTTACAGCAACTAACCCAAATCACTGATTTTCAAAGAAACATAAACATTCAATACCGCAAACAGAAGGGAAATAAGAATTCCCCTTGCTTAGATGCTCTCTTCTTTGTATGAAAATTTCAGTATCTACATTCCTGACAACTATGGAAGTTTCAAAAGAAAAGAGATTTCCTCTTATCCTATTCTCCTCCAAACTACTCTTGAGAGGTTGGCATGTATAAAGTAAAAAAAAAAAAAAATTTTTTTTTTAATGTATAAAGTAGACCACATAAATTGTGACTCAAATATAAACAAAATGTAGAGAAATAAAGAACATATGTCTAAAGCATGTTTTCTTGACCCTATCCTACTGAAAATGTGCTTATTTCCTGCTCTCGGTTTAATCCGTCACAATCCACAACCATCTTTATATTCTCTAAATACCTAGTCCACATGTTGTCACGTCAGTTTATATCCAGAAAACACAGATTAGAGAGATCTTACCACTATTTGCCATTTTGAAACATAAATGTTTGCAGAGATTCAAGTTCTAAGTTGCCAAATAATATTTTCTTTTGATTCCTACCAAGTTAAAAGCCACTTTGCGGGGGAGGTGCTTAATGGTCAGGTAATATCTTATAAGAGGAACAAGTCATTTTCAAATTGAAGTAGTATGCTCCTGAAGATTTTGTATTTAAACTGTAGCACAGTGCTGGAAGTGGCTTTAAAGAATTATACTGTATTATTACTAACAACTACAGTATGGTGAGCTGAGGCAGTCCCAAGCAAAAGAGGCAGAAAGCCATCCGAACATACATCTAAAAAAAAAAAATCTAAGCCTCACCTAAATTACTTTTTAATAGTCTGATTGCTGAAATGTGTCAGAAAGAGAAAAACCATACGTGGCACAGGGCCATCAGATGTGGTGGTGGGGCTCAGGACTCCCAGTGCTTCCATGCACACCAAAGAGCAGGTGTCAGAGATGAACGCTGTACGTGGCTCAAAACAAGACAGACTCATCTAGAGGGCTGACTTTGAAAGGCAGTGGACGGAAAGAACAATCTTTAAGTTACACTTTTTCCCCCCAAGCAAACTGAGGAGTGAAGTCACTAGAATGATAGGAGAAAAGGGCCTTAACATAGGGGCAGCTCAACCAAAGCAAAGCCAGCAGCTCAACACTGGCATTTATTAAATGAGCTTTGGAGAATGTTTCAAGTTGGAAGATGTTAGGAAGTGTTGGCGATGGCAGGGTATTATGTTTTGAAAGGATTTGTAGAGTAAAAGTAAATATATATTTCTGAGTGGATGGAAAAATAGTTAAAAGCAGGCTACTTCAATGTAGGACAGTCACAGCTTTTTATCTTTGAGCTTTATTATAAGGTACAAAGAAAAGGCACAGGAAAACATTGGTTTCCTATGCAGCAAGATTTTGCTCTTACTCTTGCCTCTACCACTAACAACTTGCTAGTATCACCTTGAATCAGTCAGGATCTCAGGTCCTTCCTATTCCCTAAGGTATAAAAAAAAAAAAAAAAAAAGGTATAGAGGTAAAAAATAAATAAATAATAATTTTTTTTTTTTTTTATAGAGGTAGAATCAACGGTATTCACAAAAAGGAGCCATTTAGTCAATAAGTAAAGAATTTTCCCTAAAGGGCTTGCTTCCACACCTTCCATATCCTCCTCCTATTCCTGACTTTCCTTCTTCCTCTGTTACTCCAGGGAGAATAAAGGCCAATTGTTGTACCTTGGATGGCCACGTGCAAGCTTTTAAGACTCTGGGCACTATACAACAAACTAGGAGGTAGGAAAGAAACACTAAATATGTTATTAGGCCAAGTAACTAGGATGGTCCATGAAACCATGAACCTAAAACCTACCTCTAAACTAAGGAAGCAAATCCCATGGGGTGTTTGGTTGTACATAAGCAGATTCAACAGCTGCTCTTTTTTTTTTTTTGCCATTGTTGTAAATCACACAACTTTTGCCAATTCAACTTTTACAGCTTATTGACAGCAATTACAATACTCAGCTGTGCAACCCTACCCACAATCAATGCAATTTTTCCATCACCATTAACTTCTCTTTTCCCCCTCCCTCCTATCCCTGGTAACCACTACAGAATGTGTGGCTAATTGTCTCCACGAACAACTGCCTCCTTTGCCATGAGACCAGAAGAGCATTTTGATCAAAGATTCCACAGAAGAATCTTGATCAAAAGGGAGTAAATGTAGGACAGAATTTCAAATTCTCAAAGACTCCAGACTTTCTGGAGCTGTGGAGGCTAGATGAACCCCTGAAACTATTACCCTGATATAATCTTTAAACTTTAAACCAAAAATATTCCCTGAAATCATCTTAAAACCAAATAGTTTAGCTTAAGTAGTAAAAAAGATCTGAACATTATGCTCTTTTAAAAACCATCTATATGGGGTCAAATTGACAACAGCAACTCAAAAGATTAGATAGGAAGCTTAGAGAGCAGTGAGTTTACGCCAATGAGAGAGGAACAACTCAGAAAAGGAGGGTGAGAATGGTTGTACAACTCAAAGAATGTAATCAATGTCACTAAATTGTACATGTAGACACTGTTGAATTGGTGTATGTTTTGCTGTGTATATTTCTCAAGTGCAAAAACAAAATCTAGAAAAACAAAAAAGTCATGCTCCTTCTTTCTCAGATCTCTGATCAGTGTCACTTCTTCCCCCTCAACCCAGTCATTCACTAACTCCTTATCCTGCTTTATTTCTTCCCAACCCTCATTTCCACATGAAATTATACCATATACTCATCCATTTACCTTTTAAATGCCATTCCTTCCACTAGAAAAAGTTCTACAGGGCTTCTTGGGCAATCCAATGCCTAGAACACCAACGGGCACACTGAGTAAGGCTCAAAAAAATATCTGAATACATTTGTCATGGATTGAATTGTGTTCCCCCAAAATATCTGTCAACTTGGCTAGGTCATGATTCTCAGCATTGTATGACTCTTTACCATTTTGTTATCTGCTGTGATTTCCCTATGTGTTGTAAATCCTATCAGTATGATGTATAATGAGATGGATTAGTGGCAGTTACATTAACAAGATCTACAAGACTAGATAGCATCTTAAGCCAATCTCTTTTGAGATACAAAAGAGAGAAGCGAGCAGAGAGACATGGGGACCTCAACCACCGAGAAAGCAGCACTGGGAGCAGAGCGTGTCCTTTGGACCTCGGGTTCTTGTGCCCGAGAAGCTCCTTGACCAGGGAAAGATTGAAGACAAGGACTTTCCTCCAGAGCCCACAGAGAGAGAAAGCTTTTCCCTGGAGCTGGCACCCTGAATTTGGACTTTGAGTCTACTTTCCCGTGAGGAAATAAATTTCTCTTTGCTGAAGCCATCCACTTGTGGTATTTCTGTTATAGCAGCACTAAATAACTAAACCAACATTCACAAAATCAGTTGTCTTGGGACTTTGGAAAATAACGAGGAGTCCCATGTAGGTAAGACAGAATATTTGAGGATGACGTTATAGTGGTAGCCAATCCTGTGAAAGAGTGGAAGACTAAAGCCACCTCCAGAAGACAACATCCTCTTCTGTACGTAAGCATCCTCCCAATTCACATCTCAGCAACTACAATTTTGTACTCCCATTTGCCATTTAAATATCTGATAATAGCATGTTTATATTTTTCTATTAAGAAATGCACAGCAGGGTCCAGACTTGAAAGCCCTTCAAAAATAAATCCCTTAAAGTGGCAGGTTCTATAGCAATAGAATAAATTAATCCCAAAAGGATTAACTCTATTAGCATAGTCAGGGTAGAGAGTGGGGGCTGCAGACAGTTATATCTGCAGTGAGGACAGCCTTCATTTTTAAACAGTTCATTCTGGTTTTTTCCTTGTTTCCTATACTCAGTGTTCAATTTTTTTTTTTTTCTCTGACCCACGGGCCATCTTTCTTTTTTTTCTATGATCTTTTATTCTCTACTTTTTTCTCCTTTCTCATTCTCCACCCTCCTATCTTGGTAGCTAAACCAAAGGTCATGTGCAGACTTATGAAGAGTTTTGCTTAGTCTTTGAGGGTTGACTACACAAGTTGAATCCTTCCTGAAGTAGGAGGGTGAACGCCGCCAGATGTGGAAGGCTTGGCAAATGCATGGTGCAGCTACTGGAAAAGGGTTCAGTTCTTTGGTTATAAAACCATGCTCTTGAGCTTCCAAGTCTCTTCCTCACTTTACATACGACAACCACAGAACTTGTCCACATATTTTGGCAATTAATTCTAGAAGCATCAAATTTTAAAGGTGGTCTGGATATTAGAGACTGGCTACCCTAACTTCCTCGATTTACAAATGAGGAAATAGAGGCCAAGAGAGGTTAAGTGACTTGCCAAGGGTCACGGAATTAATGAGCTGACAGGGTGCAGAAACCCAGATCACGTGATCGCCAGGCCAAGATCCTGAAGAATGAGCATTGGAAGAGTCCCAAGAAACACTGCAGGTTAAGTCATTGGACATGAAAGATAACAAATCAAAAAGAAAAGATTGGGAATGAACACTGAGTAATCTCAAGTGTAACCAATACACTACTTAAGATATTCCCAGATATACTTAATTTTTTCAAATCAAATAAGCATACGACAATTAAGAAAAAAGGTTAGAGCATTATACTGTTTTTTAAATGTATCGTGCAGCCATTTATTTTCTCATATTTAATGGTTTTCAATGTAATGTCTTACACACTTAGTGACTATTCCATTACATTGACCTCTAACTTATGCCTTTAAGTAATCAAAAGCAGCTGATTTTAATGTGCCCGTGCTTCAGTGTGAAGAAGGTTAAGGCTACATTTGTGTGCAATCTGGTTAAGATTGGCCCCAACAGGAGAAAAATCTACACGTGTGTTGAAAAGATCTGAAAAATGCCTGTATTCCCAACCTGATTACGACTTAGATTTTTGCATGGTTTGTCAAAGCAGATCACTGAAATCAAATCAAGATGTAAAATGGGATAAAGTGGTTTCCTTCTGGATTCTTCCATCTTTTCATTAATCACCATGACCTATTGAAGAAAGACACTTTTCCCTCTCTCACCTGGGGCAAGGTGGGATACGGCCGCTGGAAGTTATGCCAGTTTCTATCACCTGGTGCTCAAAGTTCCAAAATTCATGTCCTATTTTTCATTTCCTACATTTGTAAATAAAAGGTATTTTCTGGCAGAGTAATTTACCATTTCCAGCAATAATCAATTAAATTTTAATTCTTTCGCTATAAAACAAAGAAACTTCAATTTGACTTTTCAAACCTACTTATTCTACAGGTTATATGAAAAACTGAATTTATTAAAGTAAAAATGTAGATATAGGGACTAGAGTGAGAGCTGGTCTTTCCAAACAAATAAAACTTGGTAAAACCTGAAGATGAATTAACTCAAAGTCCAGTACTGGTGCATTTCTTAAAAAAAAAAAAAAACAGAATTATTAGCAGACTATACATTTGTTTGGGTGTAATTTAAGTTACTGACAGTGCAGGTTATATTCCATTAAAGACAGTAAACTGTTGTTGGTAGCATAAAAAATATGGATGCAATAAACATTATAGTTTCACAATTTAGCTGTTATCTACAAAATTTTCAAGCAAGGCTGGGGCTAGGTCAACACAGAGTCTTGGGGGGAGGGGAAAGTGCTGGCTCTCGTTACACATAAGCACGTTTGTTATAGGAGCATTTTCAGGTTAATTTTTGCTATTAGCGTAAACCACAATTGGGGGGACCACGTTGCTGGAAGAGGAATGGGGGGGGAGTAGTTATATAAACAATATACAACAAAGAAAGTCTTTATTTCCCATACCTGAATACATCAGGTTTGTTTTGAGGCACAAGATTGCAGGTTAAATGCTCTCAGCTATCCAAGAAGTGGCTTATTAGTTTTGTAAGAAAATATTTTCTTATATTTTGACTGAAAAATACCCAGTTTAAGTGAACAAAACCATCCTTGTTAGTGAAAAGCACATCCAAAAAAACTTGGTTTCAAAAACCCAGCAAGGAAAAGCACAACTAATTCAAGAGGAAAAGCTGCTTTCCTAAGAGTAGCTTCTGAATCTGGATCTAATAGTTCTCAAAGGCCATTCGGAGTCTTCAAGTCTTAAAAGTTTTGTCCTTCTCCATGGGTCATAGATAATTCTCTATCAAGTCGCATGATACGGATATCAAAAACTATCTTAAAAATATATGTCTTTGCTTTCTGGGCTGTAGTCATAAAGCTGAAAAAACTGTGCACCAACAGAAAGAATGAAGGAAACAAAAGCTTTGATTATTTTATGGGGCAATTTTCTAAGTACAACTTTGTTTATGTGCTTTCCCGTTTTGTGCACTAGAAAATTCCAGCTTCATCCCTGGTATTATATAGTATCTGCTAGAGATACAACAAGGGTAACAAGCAATCGATGCTTTAAGAACCACGGTGACGATGCTGAGAACTGCAATTCAGGGTGCTGATTGTGCTTCATCTGGTACCTCAGTTATGTACGTCTTCTAATTCCTAAATGGGCCTAATTTTGTTATTACACAATAATTACTGCAAATCAGCACAATTACGACAAAGACATGAATAAACACACACATACCAGTAGCTGTTTTCTACAAATTATTATCAAAACAAAGAGAAATGGCTAATTGTGGTAACATTAGGACAAGGTTTATTCTTCCCAGTGTTTGGGTAAGTTTATTTTAAGTTGTCATCTTCAACTAGTAGTGATGCAGATGACTCTAAAGATTCCATAAATCTTTCTAATCTAAACCCTTCTCAACTGTAAGTTGACTGCCCTCTCAGAGTAACATCAGCAAAGGCCTGATTTCAGTCTGATTTCACATGAGCCCGCTTTTAGGGTACGTTAACCAAGCACACATGCACGCACGCAGGCACACTCACACGAACTTTTAGAAATCTCATTTTAAAAATCTCATTTGTAATCTATTCTTCTAAATTATCTTTAAGATATCATGAAAATAAATGAAACATTCACTTTACATGCTTCACAACTTAAGCACTTGTCTCTAAATAAGTACACTGTAGAATTTTACCCCTTCACCAATGGTTATTTACCAGGCTTCCTGCATGGATAATCTCTTTTGGGAGACAGGGTGGCTACAGAGGGGGAGAATCAGAAAACACACAGCACATGACAGTGATTACCCAAACTCACCTCCTGGACAATGCCTCACTGCCATCTTACATCTCCTGGACTCTGCAATGGTTGGGCATGGTATCGTGTCTTTTGCCGGCTTTTTAACAATTTGCCGTGTTCTGGTTTCCAGACCCCATTTAAATCCACACGTGCGATTATTTCTGCTACAAGTTCCCCATTCGCTCCAATGACCAACTTCACATCCTTCTAATAATAAAAAAAAAAAAAACAAATAGCACTTTGATATGCATTTGTTCCACGGTCATCAAATTCATTTAGCAATGTTCCTCTACTCCCTCTCTTCCTTCCGATACCAAAAATTAAATTGAGCCCACAAAGACCTAAGCTTGTCTTTTGGGAACTATAAATTATTTGAAACAAGAAACAAGTGCCATCTAAGTAATTAAACAGCTGTTACATTCAGTCTGTCTTAGTTCATTTATTTGAAGGAAAGCTACTGATCCATTCTAATGGCACTGAAATTTATAATCTTTAACAGGATTCAACAGCTAAAACCTAGAGTATAAGACGTTATTTCCTTATGACAAAAGACAAAATTTTACAGGTAAATAAATTATAATGCCCTCCCCACCAAATCACAAATGCGTTTGTTTTAATTTTGAAAGCTATTAGGGAAGAGGATGCGGAGGTTGTTTTGCATTTTTTGATTCTCTATATTTTTTCAACAGACAATTGGAAGCCACTGTATTTAGTATTTCTTGTTCTCCGTATTGGTACTGTACATTACTTCAGTTTGAAAAACACAAACACGATAAGATATTTGAAAATGCGTATTTTTCCTAGATATGTAAAAAGCTTTTAACATCTCTTCTGGCAAGTCCATGTGGTTGAAAACTAGGCTTAATCTCCCATCATCCTCTGGGAAGGGGGTAGAACGAAAATATATAGATATGCAAAGTTAAACCTTCTCATCAAATTTACCATTAAAAAAAGCTCCTTCTAGTAAAGCTATTTAAGATTTCTCTTCAGGGTAATACACTGAATTTTATTTTTAATTTATCTTACAAGTCTCCATTGAATATCTGTAGTGGGTATGGGTCTTGCCTCTCAAAAGCAAATTCAGCCTTCTCAGTATGCTCTTCCAGTAACTCGCTTATTTTTTACAGGATTTGCATGAGTGTGTTAATTCACCCACGAATAGGAACACAATATACATCTCTTCAAAAAAACCCTCACGTAAACATGTTCCCCTCTGAAACTTTCCAATATATAATTACAGGCTATTTCAGCAGTACTTCTACAGAAAATAGTTCTTAATTGTCTTTTAAGTCTTCATTTTAAGGGGATGCAAAGTCTCATTTTTAATACATAGCTCTGTCGTGCATCATATCAGCTGTATAATATGCCAGATAAAATTCAGGAGTGAGAGGACATGAAGATTCCATTACGCTGGTAAGTAGGTTCAGGCATTCATCAAAATGCAGCCACTGACAGGTGTTTACCTTTCAATCCATGGTATAGAAATACCAAGGCATTTTGAGAACACTCAAATATAAACTTTATAACGTGTGTATTCCCAATTACTATTTATGAATAAAAAACCTAAACCTGTTGCTGTCGAGTCGATTGTGACTCATAGCAACCCTATAGGACAGAGTAGATCTGCCCCACAGGGTTTCCAAGGAGCGGCTGGTGGATTCAAACGCCCAGCCTGTTGGTAGACAGCGGAACTCTTAACCACTGAAAGTATACGTTCTAGGTGTCTAAATTTAGTGAAAGACATAAAATTGTTTTAATGTGCAGTCAATCACATTAAATAAATTTGGCACGAAAAATTTGCCTTCGATTTTTTTTTTTGAAAGATAAAGTCAAGAAGATGCTCCATAATTAATAGGCATAACAAAAGCAATCAAATAATTAACAGACACGGTACTGCTTGAAAACTCCATTTTTGTTCTAAATTAAAATTTTTTTTCTCCAACAGTTAGTACCAATTTATTAAGATAATAAGAAATGGATGTATTACATAGTCTATAAAAATGTTATTATCAGCACATAAGTAGTTTAACATGGCAAATATCCAACTAGTAAATTTTGTAACAAGATATAATAAACAACACTACCCCCCATCATCATGATGCCTGAAGAATCCAGAAAGTCTACAAAAAAAACACTTAATGTCCAGTTTAAATTAACAATAAGAGAACACATTTGGTTTTTAGACTGAATATATCCAGCATACATTTTTCAAGAAATAAATGTTAAAATAAAAAGTTGCAGTTTGAGAATTAATTAAAAACCACTCACCCACACATTCCATGGTTTCATCTAATGGTGCAAAACCACCTGGACATTCATCAAAGCAACGGCCTCTATGCAAATAAAAGCCTACTTTGCACTTGGTACAAAAGTCTTTGCTAAAGCAAGAATCACAGTTTTCTATTCTGCATCCTAAAAAAAAAAAATTAAACAGAAAAAGGGAAAGTTTCTGTCAAAGAAATTCATTTGTTTTGCAAATAAAATGTTCACGAGCTCATGGTTTAGCCCCATTGAAATTTTAGTGGTCAGAAAAATGCATTTTATACCATTTGTTCTAATGCCACCTCTTTATCAATCATTCCTGTCTCTTCCCAACAGTTCGCCATATCAATAGACTGAAAGAGAAATGGCCACTCCATGGCCATAGGCAACATGAGACCCTCCAGAAATGCCCAAATGATTAAAGTAAAGGATTAAAACTAAAAAAAGGAAACATCTCCATTATTAACTGCATTGCTGCTGGGATTGAAACCTCATCTGCCCTTCAAAAGACGTACAATGAAAAATACTATGAGAACACTCTAATCAGTGTCTTCTGATTCAGGATAAAAAATGAGTTAAGAATTTTAATTCTGAAAATATTTTAAAATGCATGGTCTATTACCTAGGCTCCTGGTCAATGCTCACATCTTCTTGCAGAGAGTGACTTGACTTGGATAGCCAGTTTAGGTGACTTTGTTAAAAGCCTACAATGTACCAAAGGCTTTACGTGCCTTTTCATTTAATCTTCAAAATAATCTTACGAAGCGAGTAGCAGTACTCTGATTTTGCAAATGAGGAAACTAGGAGAATGTTACATAGCTAGTAGTTGGTTCTGAAAGCCTAAAGCTATCTGCCTCCTAAATCTGTTCCTTTTTTTTTTTTTCTATAACACACTTATTGAATTCTGCGAAGGGCAGTTTGTGAAACAAATGCTTACAGGTCTGTCTGAGTCCTAGCCATACCCTTACCTATTCTGTGACAGAGGCAGTTAAACACCTCTCTCAGCCTCTGTTTCTTCATGTATAAAGCAGGGATGTCATTGGTTGAGATAATATATGTAAACTCTGGTGATGCAATGGTTAAGTGCTCGGCTGCTAACCCAACGGTTGGTGTTCAAACCCACCCAGTAACTACACAGGAGAAAGACCTGGAGATCTGCTCCTGTAAAGATTACAGCCTAAAAAAACTCTGTGGGGCAGGTCTACTCTGTCCCATGGGGTCACAATGAGTCGAAAACAGCAATAACATAATAGATAGTCTACAGATAAGAGCAACAGTGAATTAAAAAAAATATTATTATTTATTTATTATTATTATTATTATTGTTTTTTTACAGTGGATTAGAAGCATGTATTTTCCCACTAAACTGCACACATTACAAGCAGGTGTAAAGAGCAGCAATAATTTATAGGCTTGTATTCTAGGATAGATTCCCTGTGAGAAGGCCAAAGGATTGTTTAACTGAAACGTTAAGTTTTCAAAAGAGTATATTACATTATTACTTGTAAGAGATTTAACTCACGGCAATAAACAGCATGCAGACCTCGATGACAGTTCCATGACATGGCATGTCTTCATTTAACAAGCCTCTGAGTGCCAGCACTATATTTAGCACTTCAATGATTCAGAAAAGCTTTAAAATATATAGCTTAAGCAAAGAGATGATGGAGTAGAAAACACAGCCCACATTTAAAATCACTGAATATTAACATTTTGAAAATTGAGAAAATGAAGTCAGAAAGTAAAATTAACGGCTAAAAAAAGATTGCATTGAACTAGGCTACTTTATAAATAATAAGTTTCTAAAAACAAAAATAAAATGGAAACTCTTTACTTTTCAATTTTGAGTCTAGGCAGATTTTCATACATTAAATGGCCACCATGTAGCAGCTAATTCAACTGCTAAAAAGTTACCAAATTTACAATCAAAATGTTAACTATGTGTGGGTCAAAGTCCACAGTCAAATTACACTATCTCTGCTTTTGGGGGAGACCCTGGCGGCGTAGTGGTTAAGTGCTACAGCTGCTAACCAAAGGGCCAGCAGTTCAAATCTGCCAGGTGCTCCTTGGAAACTCTGTGGGGCAGTTCTACTCTGCCCTATAGGGTCGCTATGAGTTGGAATTGACTCGATGGCACTAGGTTTGGTTTTGGTTTGGTCTTCTGATTTTGGGGGGGGCGGGGTAGGGATGGTGGGCACAAAAGAACAATTTATCACACCATAAAAGGTTCATTTGTATTTATAAAGGTTGTAACCTATATTTTAATAAAATGATGGTCTATAGTTGGTCAGCAGCCTCTTAATCATGGTCAAAATACATGACCATTATGTCCACAAATTGTTAGTTTTCTTGCTATATTTTTTTTACTAAAGCAAGCAACTCATTCTGTTAGCAGAATTACTTTCCAAGAAAAAATGATAAACATTCCAAAGGATAAAACAGAACTAAAGGATAAAGAGAACAAAGCATTTATATTTAAAAGAAAACAACTGTGCTACAAAAAAAAAAAATACACTTCATAAATCAGCTGTTATCTAGAAGGTCTGATTTCTCTTTAAAACATGGCCTTCACCAATAAGCTTTTTGGCCAGAAAGCTATAGCAGTAAGCATTTGGAATTAATTTCACAAGGTCCTGGACTAATCTTTATTGCTACTCGTAGCTCCCTTTCCTCATTTCACTCTATGCTCCTAACACCAGTTCATAGAATGTGGGATTTCTTTTTTTGTTTTTTGTTTTTTTTAGAATGTGGAATTTCTGAAATACCTATCATTTACCATAAAGTCCCCTAGGACTTTCTTCAGGCATAAATCATACTAGAAGAAAGCTTAATTATTTGTTCTCCAAACTTAAGTAGAATAAAAATATGATACATTCAAACTGTAGAATACTATACCCATTAAAAAAGGCAAGGTGAATTATAAGCAATGCCCGAGATAAGCTCTAAGACCTATTGTTAAGGAAAAAAGACAGGTTGCAGGATGTATTTGGCATGTTGCAGTGTGTGTGTGTGTGTGTGTGTGTGTGTGAAGTTTCTTAGAAAAATTAATTTTGGGAAGTATTAATGGAATTTTGAAACATATAAGAATTACATACTTTTACATCATATGAATTGTAATATATTTATGTATTAAAAGTAAACTAAAAAGTAACCTCAAAATGTAGTTTACAAAAACAAACAAACAAAAGCCACTATATTAACATCCTGAAATAAACCATTTTTATTTCAACAGGTAAGAATGAATAAAGGGCATATTATCCCTTTCCAGACTTTTTCAGATTTGGGTGCATGAAATTATACCCCTTAACTGATAATGCTGAACCTGCTGTAGGCTCCAAAATAGACACCGATTTCACCATCTCTCTTTCCACCGTCTTGTTTTCACATGTTCAATGTCACATTTCCCTCACTCAAATCATTATAATTTTTAAAAAAAACTAAATAAAGTACTATCTATACAATTAAGTGGAGTTCCTGGTGGTGCAAATGGTTAACACATTCATCTGCTAACCAAAAGGTTGAAAGTTCAAGTCCACCCAGAAACACCTCAGAAGAAAGGCCTGGTGATCTACTTCTGAAAACTCAGCCCCTGAAAACCCTGTGGATCAGACAGGAAACTTAGGAGTAGTGAGTTTATGATAATGGAAGAAGAACAACTCAAAACCGGAGGGTGGGAATGGTTGCACAACTCAAAGAATGTAATTAACATCACTGAATTACTGTAAAAATTGTTGAATTGGTGTATGTTCTGCTGTGTATATTCTCAGCAACAAATAATAAATTATTAAAAAAAAAAGAAAATCCTACCGGGCACAGTTCTACTCTGACACACATGGGGTCACCATGAATTGGACTCAACTTCAACGGCAACTGGTTGATTTTATTTTTATATAATAAAGCATTGGGGAAAAAAAACCTTTGACTGGTGCCAAGCATTAACTTCTGAAGCTCTGGCAACCTCCTGGTCTCACTCTTTGTCACAACATAGAACCAACAAAGGCAGTCACCAAACTCATCAGCTGGAACCTACCAAACTCACCTATGGCCCCAAGCCTTTTGCAAAGAAGCAACTGTATATGCCACCTATCCTAGAAGTCTACTTGCATCCTTCAGCACCTTCAAACCTTTTCTCACCAGCTCCAGGTCCATCCACAACCCTCTGTCCCATTCAGCCACCTCTCCAGGAGTTAAATCTTCTGATCTGGAAACAGCACTAATTGTGGGGCTTCATAGTCCTATACTTTCTCCCCTAGCCTGTAGCCACTCTCCCAAGAAATTCTTAAGCTTGTTATTCTTAAGTAATTGAGATTCACACTTGCTCTATTAACTCATTTTTTATATAAAAGTGAAGCATGCTCATAATAAATATAAAAACCAAAAACAGCACAGAAGGTTTGAAGGCAAATATAGAAATCCTCTTCCTCACCTGAATGGCGCATCAGGCCTACTCCCCAGAAACAGCTGTCAGGTTAACAGTTTCTTATATACACTTCAGGAAAATCTCTATGTAAACTTTATAAATAAATGGATTTTAAAATACCAATAAGAGCATACAATAGATTGTTAAACCTCAAAATTTTATGCTGCATGAAAAAACAGGTATATCAAAGTTTATTAAACATAGGTCTTTTCTATTGCAATCTGTGCTTTAAGTCCTTGTGCAGAAATATAAGACCCTGGTTTAGCCAACTTACATGCTTCCAAATTACAGAGCCTCCTCAAAAATGTAATCCACCAAATGAGGACTGCCAATATTGGTTTGAGAAAATTATTGTTCAAGGGAAACCATGTCCAAAATGCAGTCTGACGAGGCTGGCATTTGGCAAGAGGGATTCACCCCAGGCCAAGAATCTGAAAGCTAGACTGGGTACCTTTCTCCTGTTCTCCCACAGCACCCGATACAGGCCCTATTATAACTTTTTCAAAACACGCCGTGATTCAGTTCAACAGTTCATTCCAAACATTCCCCAAGGACCTAGTATGTGCCAGGTACTGTGCCAGATCTTGAGAACATAAAATTATAATACCCATTCCCTTCCCTGGAGGTGCTAAAGCCAAGGGTGGGGACAACGCGGCACTTACAGAGCACTGTAATGTAACATAAACCAAAACCATCAAGTTGATTTCAACTCATAGCAACCCTATAGGACCCTACAGGACAGCACAGAACTGCCCCATAGAGCTTCCGAGGTACCCTGGTGGAGTCCAACTGCCAGCCTTTTGATTAGCAGCTGTAGCTCTAACCATTGAGCAACCAGAGCTCCGCAACATAAAAGCAACATAGTAGGGATATATTAGGGGCATGTGCTAGGTGCTATGGTGGCAAAGAAACTCTTTTCTGTTCCGTTCTCCAATTCTGTTCTGCCATGAAGTTTTCCTTATTTTTTCAATCTGCAAATTCCCTGCTTCTTAACACAGTGCTAGACATATAGTGGGTTTTTAAGGCTTGGGAAGTGAGCTAACATAAATACCATTTAAAACTCAATTCCTTTAATATGTAAACACTTTTTATCACGAAATTGCTTGCACAGGCACTGCAAATATCCCTAATACCACAATTTTTTAAAAGCCATTCTTGCTTTGAAGGACTGCAAATCTTATTAGAGAAACCAAGAATTAAACACCTAAAAACAATAACAATATAAGATGTGAATAAGGTGTGGCAGGTAACATGTGCAATGGCACTTGGAACCTCAGCTGTGAGTTCCAGCAAGGGGAACTACATTCATAAATAAACAACAGAGAAAAAAAAACATGGTTGGTGTGGGATGGGGAGATGAAGAGTGGCTCGAATCAAGTGGAGATTAGGTGATAGGGATGGTTACCCAGGTTTAAAGGCTGTGGGTAAGGAATTCTGCTTATTTTATTTACTTTCATACAAAAAAGGTACCAGTTGCCATCCAGTCAGGTCCTACTCATGGACCCCAGTGTATTAGTGTAGAACTTTGCCCCATGCAGCTTTCAATGGGTGATTTTTTCAGAAGTAGATCTCCAGGCCTCTTTCCCAGGCATCTCTGGGTAGGCTCGAATCACCAACCTTTCAGTTAGCAGCTCAGTAAGTTAACCATTTGCACCACCCAGGGACTCCAAAGGGAGGACAGCATTACGAATTGTTTGTACTTTGCTTGCATCTAAGTATGTATACCAAAAAACCAAACCCACTGCCACTGAGACAATTCCAAATCATAGAGAGACTATAGGACAGAGTAGAACTGCCCCATAGGGTTTCCAAGGAATGGCTGTGGATTTGAACTGCTGACCTTTTGGTTAGCAGCTGAGCTCTTAACCACTGCACCACCAGGGCTCTTAAGTATGTATAGAAGAGCTAAAATTAATAAGAATGAAGTTAGGTTTAAGATTAGCGGCTTGGTCTGATGACTAACGAAGAAAGTCCCAAGAGATTCTTGAATATGTGAGCAACATGACCAAAATGGCATCTCATTTAGACAGGAAAAGCACCCAGGGCCAGGTATCAGGGCAGATACACTAATGGAAAGCAAGGGTCCTGCCCTCCAAGGTCTCAGTCTACTGAGGAGAAAGGTACACAGGCAGGCAGTTAAGTAATAATGTGGCTAAACTGAAGTATATACAAAGAGATCTGGGGAATAAAAAGAATTCTGAGGAAGGTGAACTCTCCTGAAAGTAGAGAGAGAGTAGAGGGAAGGGAAACCACCGGGAAGCTCACCTCTCTACGATGTAACAATAATGAGAAAGGAGTTAGGATCAATCAAGAAAACTGACAAACAGGGTGGAGGCAAAACTGACAGATGCCATAGATTTGTCACGTTGAGCTAGTTTTGTCTTCTCAGCTAACGCTAGATGACAAGAACCACCTCTTAATTGAATATCTCAGCATGGCCAATCATATAAACAAAAAATTAAAACTTTTGAAAGCATGGAAAAATCAATCTTTGTTAAATCTAACTGTGAAATTTTAATTCTATATATTACAATCAATTACTGGAGAAAGGGAAGAAATCAGTGAGGCAGAGAGGCCCTCAGACACACATTGAGGAATCTGTTTACATTATTTTTTGATGCTCATCAGGGCTGTGTGCTCACAGTGTCTTGACACTCCATAAGAATCTGCTTGTTGTTCTTCAACTGCTCTCTATTGTCAAACTACCAGCATCTCGATTTAGAATGTGGCGGTCACCAACACCCACTAACCAGTTGCTTTTGATTTGACTCTGACTCATGGAGGACCCATGTGTCTTAGAGTAGAACTGTGCTCCATAAAGCTTTCAATGGCTGACTTTTTTTTTCTCTGTAAGTACATTGCCAGGCCCTTCGAATCTGAAGCACCTTTGGGTAGACTTGAACCGCCAATCTTTCCATTATTGACTGAGTGCAGTAACCATTTGCACCACTGGGGACTTTCTGACACCCACTAGGGGGCACTTAGTCTTCAGAGAGCAACTGCAAGAATCAAAATGCATCAAGCCAACCTTTGGAAACCCCTAGAGGTTTCTCTGCTTATTGTATGCCAAAATTTGAATGGAGATTAAAGGGGCAGGTTTTTCCAAAAGACATTCAAAATTATAGTCCTAGCAATTTTTCACGTGGAAAGGACCAGACTGGGCAACTTAATATGAGGTTTCTTAAAATTGTTTAAATATTTTTAGGTTTTGCTAACAATTTCAAATACTGCTGTTTAACATTCCTTCTAAAAACTTGCAATGGTTTATAAATATCCCTAAATAAAGTTTTATTTTACCCACACCAGGCATTTCTAATATGGACTGTTGCAGTAGTCTCATTAGAGTACTAATGGTGAAAACTGTCCTAAAAGCTAAAGTTACATTTTTTGTAACATGGTCTAGTTACACTCAGCTCATTAGAGGCTTCATTATATTTCAACAAAAAGAAAACAAAGAACAGATCCCGAAGTTTCAGGACTCAGTGTTCTATACTTACAACTGAACTGTTTGAGTGACGATTTTTTTAAAAAGCCACTGTTATGAAATTAACAGAAGATGCAGTGGAACAGGTCTAAATCAAAATTGCCTTCACTAGTTAGGAGAGTTCGCACAGAATGAAATCCAACGACAGAATGAAACTCAACCATATCAAGTGCCAAATAGCACATACCGAGCAAGAGCCAAAAAGTGGAAATAAGAATCATGTTGAGAATATAGCGGCCATTCATACAGTGGTTAGCAGATCCAAGCTTAGAATCTTGGCTTGCTCACTAGTGGTGTGACCGTGGCCAAGTCAGTTAAGCTCTCTTTCCCTCAGTGCCCTCATCTACAAAAGGGAGGTAATATCGATGCCTATCTCACAGGTTTGTTGAGAGAATTCTGCAGTTTAATGAATGTGTCTGCTGTGTAGGTAGTGGTCAAAAAACGTAAGCTCTTAAGATTATGCAAGCTTATCAACTACTCAAGAGAGAACCAAGAGATGGCAGCCCATGATGGCAGATGGAAGCAAGCTCAAACAGTACACTCTATGTAGAGAAACATTATATGAATGGCATTATCTGAAGACCACGGTCTGTGGTAAACAGTAGTTTTATGCTAGGTCACATAGCTTAAGAAACTGAGTACAATTCTTTCTTGAGCACCTATATGAAAGACTATCTGCCTTTAACACTAAGAATCAGGAGTTAGGAAAATGGAGATCTGAAGGTAATTTTGACCAGGTGGGGCGGGGGGGTCACATGGGGCGGGGGTCACATCCTCTCTGAGCTCTAGTCCCCCCTCTCCATCAGACTGAAGAGTGAGATACTCTTACCTATATCAGACGGTTGTTCAGATTATCAAAGCAGAGATGAGAACGAAAAGATAGGTAAAAGGTACCACAAACATCCTATCACCCCGTGTCCATGTAAGTTTATCCTTCAAAAGCTATTGCTTGAAACACACAGTGTTGCTTTCTAAGCATAACAAAGGTGCTCTATTTATGAAAAGCACAAAACACAGCCTATGACAGCCAGTGGGGCAGTGACTGTGAGGATAGTAAAATCCCGGCCTCAGCAGTGACTTTAATCCTCAAACTGCAATTAGTTAGGATGAATGGATTCCAACCAGAAATTTACATAGTACTTTTTCAAATTGTTATAGGGTTCTATCTTATATATCATACCCATTCCATTGCCGTCAAGTCGATTCCGACTCATAGTGACCCTATAGGACAGAGTAGAGCTGCCCCATAGAGCTTCCAAGGAGCACCTGGTGGATTCGAACTGTCGACCTTTTGGTTAGCAGCCGTAGCACTTAATCACTATGCCACCAGGGTTTCATAAGTGCCCTTTATTTCTACTTCTGAGGAAATATACGCAGGCAAAAATAAGTTTTTTTCTCCTGACTCATTTTAACCTAAAATGTTGCAATAGTTCATTTAAAAATATCCAAAATTCAAACTTGTGAAAAATGTTGCTGGTAGCTTCACTGTAGTATTGGAAGGTTACATATCATATCTTGCCTTTTCATACAAAATAATCTGAAGAAACACTAAGGTTTGTATAAAATTCCGTGGTCAAATAACCAGAAACTATAAAAAATGTCAACTTCATTTCTCATATATTCAAGTGAGGCATACTTGAAATCACGCTCAAGTAAGCCAAAGCAAAACCTGAACACATTCTCGGGGAATACAAAGCTAGGTGTTTAAAGAGATTTTCTTCATCCATTCAAGGGCGGTGAGATGAGGGTGACTACTTAAAAATTAAATAGGAAAGAAATGTGATAGCAATGAAAAACTTTAAAAAAAATTATAAACCAATTTAACATCTCAAATCAGATTTTAAATTTCTGCCAGTAGCATTTCGCTCGTCTTGGTTACTTACTCCTTGTCCTCTTCCTTTTTTGGTAACCTGTCACCCTTTCATATTAAGGTGGAACCAGAGCAGTTTAATAAACTTCAGGCCTGAATCTTAGTGGGATTTTTCAAAATGTTGGAAAATGCAGGTCTGTCTACTCAACTAAATGGAAAAGCACATGTAGGCTAATACATGTCTTGTTTTCCGCTTAACACTCATCCAAGAATAATGAGAACAATCTCTCAATCCCCTCACACTCTAAATAGGCCAGAAGAGGCATTGGCAAACTTTTCCTGTAAAGGGCCAGATAGTAAATATTTTGGGCTTTCCGAGCTATATGGTCTCTGTCCAGACTAAACTCTGTCATTGCTGTAGCTATAGATAATACGCAAATGACTACCCATGGCTCTTTTCCCATAAAATTTTTATGAAAACTGAAATTTTAATTTAGTATCATTCATCTGTGTCATGAAATACTGTTCTTTTGATTTATTTCGCCAACCACTTAAAATTCTAAATGCTATTCTTAGCTCTACAGTCCCATGAAAAGGTGACAAGAAGCTAGATTTTGCCTGTAGGCTATAGTTTGCGGGCCCCTGGGCTAGAGAATTACTGAAATCCCTGGTGGACCTTGAGAGGAAAAAGGAAGAGAGAAAAGTATTTCATTTTTAAAACACCAAATGGTAGCATTTAAGTTCAGGGAAGCATAGTGATGTCTTACATATGCCATCTGGCTTTGTGTATAAGACAAACAATCAAATGAATACGGGATGCTGGAATTTACTATCTCTGCCCAGGAACACTTTTACCATAGTATTTTTATACTATATTGATCAATCAAGAAAGAAGACTCCTGGTTAGCTGTCAATAGGTCATATTTTAATAATCTTTTAATTTCTTGATTGGTATGCCATTGACTCAAGAATGAAGGGACTGGGTGGAAAGAAAGGCTAAAGAGAGAATAACTTTACAAAACAATGCATTTTGGCTAAAACCAGCATAACTTTTATGCCTGGTCCTATGGTCTGATATAAGGGGGCATTGATAGTTTAGTGGTAGAATTCTCACCTTCCATGTGGAAGACCAGGGTTTGACTCCTGACCAATCCACCTCATATGTAGATACCACCCATCAGTGGAGGTCTGCATGTTGCTATGACATTGAACAGGTTTAGTGGAGCTCCCATACTAAGACAGACTAGGAAGAATGACCTGGAGATCTACTTCTGAAAAACCAGCTAATGACAACTCCATGGATCACAACGATCTGATTTTGTTGTACATGGTATTGCCATCAGTTAGGGGCCAACCTGACACAGCTAAACAACAACAACATGGTCTGATGTACTCATCTAGCTTTATGTGGAAAGGTAGCTTTGTCATGCCTATCAAGCTGGTCTGATGATAAAAGAAGATACAGTCTCAGCTGTGCCATTTAATGGCAGCAGACCTGGGGCTCGTCAATAAACTTCTCAGAACTTCTGTTACCTGATCTGTAAATGTAGGAATAAGGGAAGGAAACGGAAGGTATGGCTAATTGCCTCTATGAACAACTGCCTCCTTTGCCCTGAGACCAAAAGAAGTGAATGGTGCCTAGCTACCATTACTGAGCATTTTGATCAACCATTTTATAGAAGAGTCCGGACCAAAAGGGGGAAATGCTGAACAAAATTTCAATTTCTCATGGACTCCAGACCTTCTGGGGCCATGGAGGCTGGAAGAACTCCCAAAACTACTGTCCTGAGATAATCTTTAAACCTTAAACCAAAAATATCCCCTGAAGTCTTCTTAAAACCAAACAAAAACTAGCTTAACTACAATAATGTCTGCCTTGAGCATTATACTCTTTTAAGAACTATCTATATGGGATCAAATTGACAACAGCAACTCAAAAGGTTAGACAGGTACCTTAGTGGGCACTGAGTTTGTTCAGGGGGTAGGAACAAGTCAGAAAAGGAGGGTGAGAATGGTTGTACAACTTCAAAAATGTAATCAGTGTCACTGACTTGTATATGCAGCTGAACTGGTGTGTGTTTTGCTATGTATATTCTCAACAATAAAAGTAAATATATATATATACACATACATATGCATACATATAGTCACAAGATACCAATTTTTAAAAAAGAAACTGCCAACCATGCCTATGACTATTTTTCTGAGATGTTTTTATAGACAGATTTATGAGAGATATTAGAACTAGAAGGCTATTATTTCAGAGTGTATTCTATAATTTGTCTAAGGTCACAAAGCTAGTTACCGTCAGAGCTCACATCAGAGCCCAGCTTTCCTTCCAATCTTGTGTTCTGTTAAAGATGTGATTTACTGCAAAGTGATTTCCCTCTTTAGAAGGTAAAATTTTATGTCTTGAAATCTTTACTGGGATTTGAAAAACTTAAATTGATCACTCTTTTAAGAAAAAATAAACATTCAGATTTTTTTAATACTCAGGTTTGTAACTGTGTATAATAGTTTTCTCTACATCACATGGTTTATTTTTTAAGTAACAGTATTATGAAAAGAACATCCCATTAGAGTCAATATTCTCAGACATTAAGCCTACTTTGCTGTGGACTAACTGTGTGACTTCAAGGAAATATTTCCCTTATGAGCCTCAGTAGCCACATTTGTTAGGGAGTGTGGGTCTGGGGCAGGGAGGAGAGAAGGAAGAGTCAGTAAGGTCTCTTTCAGATCTATGTGCATAAATTTTAGTTTAAGGCAACTTCTTCATCCTTGACAGGGGCCATGCAGGGTTGTAAACACACCAGTTAATCAGTGGAAATACTTATCAATTAAATAACACATCCTCTCCTTTAAGGACTATTTGAAACATGCTGTTATTAGTTGCTTTCTTAGGCACAATGCAATAAATTACTGCTTCTCTTTATCTGAACTCAATCTACAGAATGAAGAGATTGGGCATATTTTAAACTATTTCTTATTACAGCATTTTTAAATAATAGAAATGAATTGTCTGATTGTCCTCATCACTGTGCATGCTAGCTCCCTAAAAAAAATAATAAAGGCACTGAAAGGGGCTTTCACATGATAAATAGTGGCCTACTGCGGGAGGGTGCTCCTTTGTACCACCACCTCCCTAGATAAGACATATCTGGCATCTAATCATCAAGAAATTAATTTCTTTATCCTTATATAATTTGAAATGATAAAAGTAGTTAATAAATAGGAATGCTCATTAAACATAAAAACACATTCAAATTACGCTTTATCTACTTCACAAATTTATAGAGTGATCCCTCTTTAGAACAAAATCGAAAATCATTCAGGGAGGCATGCAGTCCAGTGACAAGGAACATGAGTTGTCATCAGTCAGACACACGTTCAAGTATCAACTCTGCTACGTACTATTTGATGATTTTGATAGTCACGTATCTACTGGATAAAGCTGTTGAAAAGATCTAGCCAAAAAAAATAAAACTAAATATGTGTCCATTATTAATGGTACACAGCACAATGTCTGTCACAACAGAGCAGCTAATATTACTGAGCCCTCCCTCCTGCTCTTAGAGACTCCAAGCCATCTGGGACATTTCACTTATTTGATTGAGCATTTATTACATGCCAAGCCTTTGACTGACTGGCCTCAGTCAATTAAACTGTGGCCCTGATGAGACCAAGCTTTTGTATACAATTCCTAAAACTGAAATCAATCGACAAAAGTTTTGTTCTATCCTATAGTCACTGGTGCATCCAAATATCTTGCAGAAATGAGTTTTCTTCAGAAGAAAGCATAAGAATCAAGATACTCAGCATGTAAGGGTTTCTTGTTCTGATAAAAAAAGGGAACAGTAAAGCCATCTTTATAGTCCTCCTAAAGAACTATAACCTTACCAAGTTATAACCTTACCAAGTTATAGCCAGGGTATTAACTGGCTGCTAGTGCTAACCAAAAGTTCGGCAGTTTGAATCCACCACTCACTCCTTAGAAACCCCATGGGGCAGTTCTACTCTGTCCATAGAGTTTCTGTGAGTTGGAATCTACTCTACTACAATGGGTTTTTGATTTAGCTGCCCTTAGGAACCCTGGTGGTGAAATGGTTGGTTAAGACCTCAGCTGCTAACCAAAAGGTCAGCAGTTCGAACACTCACCATTGTCTACATGGGAGAAAAGACCTAGCGATCTGCTCCTGTAAAGATTACAGTCTGAGAAACACTATGGGGCAGCTCTATTCTGTCCCATAGGGTTGCTATGAGTTGGAATCAACTCGACAGCATACAACAGCAACACTTATATAATGATGTAAGACCACTTCAGGGCAATGAGCTTTCTCCAGCTGGCAGTAAACTATTAATCAATTGAGAGCCTTCTGCAGAATACCCTCTTAGGAAAAGGTCCCTCTTTGGAGATGAAAACAGCACGAGAGAACATCCTTTCACAGCATGCTAGTTAAAAGTGAAGACCTATCCCCATACCAAAAATACAGTTTCTAAAACTTATCCAATAATGTGCTTTCGTTATTTTGTTTTCCCCAAGAGATGCAGCATGGTATGGTTAAAGAAATATGGGCACTGCCGTCAGAGAGCATCCTGGATTCCATTCATGGTTCTGCTTCATACTGGGTGTCCTTGGGTAGGTTTCTGAACCTCTCTGAGCTTGTCTTTTCAACTGTAAAATGTAAATGCTATCCTATCTCATAGGGTTGCTGAGAGATCTCAAAAAATGTTTTATTAACTACTCCTCTACTCTCTCCCTTGGCAAAAAATCATCTTTAAGAACTGCGGCCATGTCCAGGGCTGAAATTAAGGGAAGGAATGCTTAGTACAACATAGAGAATGGACAGATGTGATCACAGTGGTGGAGAAAGATACTGCAATAGCCATTCCCAAGGGGAGTTGAGAGGAGGGGGCAGGTCTAGAATGCTGAAAGGCAGTAACTTCCGGAGGCATTCATAGAATCACAGAACATTAGTGAAAATGTCTCAAAGTCCTCCCTGCAGAGGCATAACGAAGGTATGGTGGGTAGGGAGGCACTTGAGGAGGGGTGCTAATGAGCAGTTTCAACTGGCCATCTCAGTTTCCACTGCCAGCTATGAGAGGTCATTCAGCAATTTAAAACTAACTGCCATAGGTGCTATTTTCCATAGATAGACCCCTGCTCCCCTGGCCTTTACAGACAAGGACACAGGCTCAGAGACTGTGTGGTTCACCCACTGTCAAAAAGAACATTAGTACACCGACCGATCTGGAGCCAGCTGTGGATGGAGTGATCAGGATTCTGCCTGCCTAAGTAGTCTACCATGATCCCTATCTGCTGCCCACAAACACTCCCCTGAACTTTCTTGTAAAGTATGGTATAAAATAAAGGTTTAAATTACTATTTGTGTAAAAGCTATGTTTTCATCAAAATCTTTTGTCAGAACCTTTGTCGACAAAATAGAATAACTTAGATCCTAAGATATCAAGACACAATTATAAAATACTGTATGTTTCACAATTTATAAAATAGTGGGAACCTTACAGAAGAAAGAAGGGAGAGTTATGAGAAAGTGGGGGAGGCAAAGAAGGGGGTCAGAGGAGGGGACATTTGGGGGCATCAGAAGTCTTTTTGGAAGCCAGTGTATTCTATCATCATCAGCTCAAGAGAAGCCATAACTTAATATATGATAACAAGGGAGGTGGGAAGGGAGACATATTTCCTCAGAATACCTTCCTATGCTTGTTGTTAGCTGCCATCAAGTTACCCCAAACTCATGACTGTCCCATGCACAAGGCGATCAGACCATCGTGATCCATAGGGTTTTCACCAGCTGATTTTTCAGAAGTAGGGTGCTAGGACTTTCTTCCCAGCCTGCCTTAGTCTGGAAGCTCCACAGCATCAAAGCAACATGCAAATCTCCACGGACAGATGGATAGTGGTTGCATTTGAGGTGCGTTGCCTAGGAATCAAATCACATCTCCTGGACGGAAGGCGGGAATTCTACCACTGAACTACCTTGCCGATGCCCCCTCTTCTTAGCAGTACTAAAACTTGTCTTTTACTAAGTAAGTCTTCTATTTCATAATTAGTGACAAGGAACTTCAAATGCAGGTAGAAACACCATAGAGTGATTATACTGTAGAGTGATTCTCAACGTGTAGTCTACAAGGCAGCAATGTCAGTATCACCTGGAAGCTAATTAAAAGTGCATATTAGAAGTTCTCAGGCATCACCTCAGATCTATTAAATCAGAAACTCTAGGGATGGGACACAGTAACCTGTACTTTAACCAGGGCTTCCAGTTGGTTTATTCCAGTTCTCAAAACCTCTGCTGAGAATTTGCATTTCTAATAAGTTCCCAAGAAGTTATACATAAGAATCACCTGGAGAACTTGTTAAACTGTGCCTTCTGATTCAGTATATCTGGGGTGAAAATGCTTCTGATTCAGTATATCTGGGTGAAAATGCAAATCCTCAGCAGGGAACTCCTTAAAAATGCAAATTCTCAGGAAGGGTTCAAACCAGACCAAACCAGTTCAAAGCCCTGGCTTAATCAGGTGATTTTGAATACACTTCAGTTCACAAACTGTCTCACTCCAGCATAAAGTTTCCATCAGTATGTCATAATAATTCCTGCTTTTGAGAATAATAGAGATGAGAAGGCAGATAAGAATGCATGGTCCAGAGCAGAAGAGGGAAGGTCATGACCAAGGAGGACCACAGGGAGAAAAATGGAGAGGCAGTGAGAGGCACATAAGAGTCAAACCTCACAACTGCATGCAGGGTGGTTCCGTTTGCCATTAATTTGGATGGGGAAATAATTTCCCCAACATATACACCTCTGTTTGAAGAACTCTTGAAGGGTACTAGGTTATTGCAGATATACTACGGTTTCATTTCCACCAGAATGTGGTGTGACTGTATAGTAGTACTCTGGTAAGCATTTAAACATAATAAATATTCCTGGTAATATTTCCATCTATAATCAATATTATCAGGAGATGTAAGATGTACCAGGATAGCAGGAAGACCCTAACCTGATTTTATCCAAAGCAGACCCAGATATGCAACTCCCTACCATATATCTCTACATGAGTGTGTCACCTCAAATTCAACGTTTCTACACTAGAACTCCTTTCACTGCCAATCAAAACCAACAAAAACCATAAAACCAAACCCATTGCCATCAAGTCAATTCTGGCTCATAGTGACCCTACAGGACAGAGTAGAACTGCACCATAGCACTTTCTATGTTGTAATCTTTAGAGCAGCAGATCACCGGGTCTTTTTTTTCTCAGAACGGCTGGTAGGTTCGAACCACAGACCTTTTGGTTATCAGCCAAGCACTTTACCACTGTGTTACTGGGGCACCTTCAACCAAAACCAAAATCAATAATAATAAGCCCGGATTTACCTCATGTTTGTATTCCCTCCCATTGAATGCCACCAATATTTATGCCATCCTTAAACAGAAATCTGAGAGTCATCATGGACTCTTCCTTCTCTGTTACTCCTATGCCCAACCACCAACTCCTGCTAATTCTATCTCCTTAATCTCCTAAACCTGGTCTTCCCCTTCATCTCAAATCCTTGTTTCTTGTCTGGAATTGTACAACAGCCTCCTAATTGGTTCTCATGCATCCCGTCTGGTCCACTCTCCAAACTATCTCCCTTGCTGCCACCAGAAGATATTCCAAAGCAAGAAGAAAACTGTGTGTCTTCCCAGTTGACAAATCCTCCATCCTCATCTTCCAGGATTCTATTCCTCAAACTTATGTCCCAAACTTCAGCTGACTCTCTGCTATGCATGCCCTTTTCCCTTTTGCTCTAATTCCTTCCTACTCCTCTTTGGGGACTGTTTCAGGTAACACACTCTTTGGCAGTCTTAAAATCCACCCACCCCCCAGAGCAGGTTAGATGAGATCCCCTATGGGTTCCCTAAACACCCAGTATATAATTGCTACCAAAGTCCTTATTACATTGTATTTCTCCATTTCTCTAACAGCACACATTCCTGCCTAGTATATAAAAGGTAAGCCTTGAATGTTTGCTAAATTTACAAGCTTTATAAAGTAACCTAAACTGTCCTCCAAAACACAGTCTGTCCCTCTCTTCCCTCCCCAGATAAATACCTGCTAGTAGTTTTTTTAGTAGTATTGGAGGGGGAGCCCCGGTGACACAGTAGTAAAACACAGCTGCGAACCTAAAGGTCAGCAGTTCAAATCCTCCAGGTGCTCTGCGGAAGAAATATGTGGCAGTTTGTTTCTGTAAAGACTGAAGCCCTAGTGGTGCAGTGGTTAAGAGATTGGCTGCTCTAGGCAGTCCTTGGAAACACTATGGGGCAGTTCTACTCTATCCTACAGGATCACTATGAGTCAGAATCAGCTCAATGGCAATGGGATAGTATTGGGAAAAGGGGCCCTGGTGTTAAAATGGTTAAGTGCCCAGCTGCTAACCAAAAGGCTGGCTGTTTGAACCCACCAGTGGCTCCACAGGAAAAAAGATGTGGCAGTTGGCTTCTGTAAAGATTACAGCCTTATAAAACCTATGGGGCAGTTCTACTCTGTCCTACAGGGTCACTATGAGTCGGAATTGGAATTGACTCAATGGCACTGGAACCTGTGTTTTACTTAACAAGGGATAATGCTTCCAGCCTCTATTCTTCCCACCTGTTTGGCTTTTTTTTCCCCCCTAATCCTAATCATGTTGAAAACCTCCACTGCTCTTCGTGAGTTTCCTCTCGTTTATTGCTGCAACCCATTCCAACCTTTGGAAAGTTTATTTTACCCAGTTTAAGTAACTTCATTGATGAAAGAGAAATAGCATAGCCTACTTTATATACTTATTTGAAAAATCAAATGAGTAAAAGTACATATAGCAGAATAGTTTGAACAGAATGGAATCTAAATCAGCAGTCTGTATGTCATACTGCACTGGATTAATTGTTGATTTGTTTGTCTTTTCCCTAGACCAGGGTTTCTCAGCTTCAGCACTGGTGATGTTTTGGGCCAGATAATTGTTTGTTGAAAAGGTTGTTCACAGCATCCTTGGCCTCTATCCACTTGAGGCCAGTAGCATCCCCACCAGCTGTGAAAACCAAAAAAGTCTCCATGTATCACTACATGTCACATAAGGGGCAAAATTTCCCTTGGTTGAGAACCACTGCACTAGGCCATAAGCAACTTGAGGGCAAAAGCTAATTATTACTCATTATTATATCTCCATGTACCTAGTACCAAAGCCAGCACACAGTAGGTGCTCATTAAATGTATAAGAGTAAGAACTACAATCCTGCCTTCTAGCATCACAAATTAGTTTTGCCTATTACTGAAATGTATGTAAATGAATTATCAGTATATGTTATTTTTATGGCTTCTTTCATTCAACATTATGTTTTGAGAGTTATCTATGTTGCTGTAGTTCATTCATTCTCAGTGCTGTATATTTCCTTTTATTAATATACTATACTTTTTTAGTTATCCTATTGTTTGGACATTGGGATTGTAGTGCTCTCATGCATATTCATGTACATGTGTTTGATTATAAGTCAAGATAGTGCTTACGATGGAGGAGAGAGGGGTGGTCATTGCGAAGAGACACAACGCGGGTTCCTAGGGTGCGACTAACATTCCTTCTTGACCTAGGTGGTGGTTTTATGCGTGTGTTCACTTTGGGATAATTCACTGAATTCTCTTTCATGAACTTAGAATTGTGTGCGATACTTCATTTAAAGTTTTTTGTTTTTAATTTTTAAGAACAAGGCCATTGTTCAAATAGGAAAAAAAATAAAAAGCCAGAGATACTGGTAAATATTCTGTAATACCAATATTCATGTGAAAAATGGATGTGTCAAACTTCATTAGTATCCCAAAAAGCATATTAAAACAAAAAATGTATTTTTATAATTTTTGTCAACAACATTCAGTGTTGGTGGGATGCAAGGAAATATATCTGTTATTGGTGAAGATGTGAACTGCTACAACTTTTCTGGAAGGTCATTTGGCAATACAGATCAAAAATCTTTAAAAATTTTTACTATGTTTAAAAGTTTATCTTAAGAAAATAAACCCAACAAATGTGTAAAACTGTGTGTGTTTGTGAGAGAGAGAGAGAATGTATATACAAGAAAGTGCTTCACAGAACTGCTATAAACTAAAAGCAAAATTTCAACAGGTGATTAGCTAAATAGATTATGGTACATACATTCAGTAGAATATATGTAGCTGTAGTTAATGACATGAAAAATGTTCATAATTCATTAAACTAAACATGTTATACAATGGAAGAATGATATATTTATAAGTGGGAAAAGACATAAATATGCATAGAAAGAAAATATCAAGGACAGAAGCCAAAATGTTAATTTTTGCTATCTTGGAATAATTTTTGTTATTTTATTTTGTTTTGCTGGGTTTGCTTTTTTTTTTTTTTCTTTTAGGTCTATGTATTTTCTAAGCATTCTGCAAGGAATACGTATAACAATTAAAAAAAAATTAAGCTTTATCATGTAAATGAGTTTATCAATGAATTAGAAAGAGAAAATATAAGTATCACCTAATATAGTATTGGAAACCCTGGTGGCGTAGTTGTTAAGAGCTATGGCTGTTAACCAAAAGGTTGACAGTTCGAATCCCCCAGGTGCTCCTAGGAAACTCTATGGGGCAGTTTCTACTCTGTCCTATAGGGTCACTGTAAGTCAGAATTGACAGCAGTGGGTTTGGTTTGGTTTAATATAGTATCGGGGATAATATTATTGTCTGTTAATATATATACTCACTACATGCCTCAAATGGTTATTGAATTGGTTTTTATACAAGTGTTTGAATTTCATAAGCTTCATACTGTGTTTACCAAGAAGCCTACTTTAGTCAGCATTTCATAGGTTAGCCAACACTTCAAAGATAATAAACCTTTGGAAGAAAGACTGCTTTACAATTACAGTCTGACTTTAGTGATCAGAAAACAGATGAGCACATTTCACCTACGGAATTTTTTAAGCTACTGATGCTTGAAGTACATCTTTCTTCTCTACTGCTGAGCAATATCTTAAGAAACAAAAAGTAGGCATGATTTTAAATTCTAAGTCTATGACAGCTTTTCAATTTAAATGTCTCATCCTCTGAATGGAACATGTATAATTATGTAATACATATGCAATATGTATAAAACAGCTATGAAAAAGAGGAAATAAATAGTATGAAAAAAACCATGGTAATCTAAATTCACATACTAAGAATTAAATAAATTTCCACTTTCACTTTGGTTCATAGGAGTCTTGCTAATAAGTACTTCCTGCCTGGTAAGTAACGATTTCTTCTAGGTCAGTAAGCTACAAAATTGATTACATTCACTTACAATAAGTATAACCCATTACAGAATGAGTATAAACTCAATCGCAAGTAGATTCTCTATAGAACACTGAATTACAAACACTGCTCTCTTCATTTCTGAGAAAAGATATCAAACTCACCTTAATGTCTTATTAACCCCTTCCTGGGACTATCACTCTAAGGAATACTTTGTTGATAAACTCTGAGGTATAGCTGAGGTATCCATCCATTCCAGTTTGCCCATGACAATCCCAGCTTGGAGCCCTTACAGCACAGTGGTTAAGAGCCTGGCTGCTAACCAAAAGGTCAGCAGTTCAAATCTACCAGCTGCTCCCTGGAAGCCCTACAGGGCAGTTCTACTCTGTCCTGTAGGGTCGCTATGATTCGGAAGTGGCTTGATAATAACGAGTTTGGTTTTATCCCAGCTTACACCCGATGCCTCTGAATAATTATTAATAGCAGCTTCTTTTACTTCCCAACATTCCAGGTTGAGCGACACATTATATGATCAGCCTATTGTCCATCCACAGTATGTATAAATCTGGGATTTGAACTTGGAATATATGCCTAGAGCCATCTATGTTCTTGTGTCACCCTCCTAGCACACTGATGATTTAGAATGAAAAGTGCACGGGATAGTCGTGAACTCAAATCCCTCCACAGGTTGTCTAAATCAATCTGAACAGGAATCCATTTCAAGGTGGACTCTATCCTCCTATGGAATTTGACAACTTAACAGACAAATTACTAATTCACTAATTTTTACTAACCAACTCATACACCTCAAGGACAAGACATGTATTTGCAAAAACTAGTCAGTCTTTTGACACTTGTTGGGAGTTGTATCCCTCTAGATATTAACCCAGACAATTCCATGAAATGATGGTAGACCCAAATTTCCTCTAAGCCTATACATGTCTATCTTTGCTAATGACAAAGCTATCTACACTTGGCTAGAATCCTCAGGATCAAATTTGATTCTCTCTCTCTCCCAGTGCAATTAGTTACCAAATCTAATTGACTCTATTTCAAAAGCTTCTGGAACTCTTTACTCACAGACACTACTTCTAATCTCTGACTGTTCCAATAGCCTTCCTCTACTTTCTATTCTATTCCAATTCATCTCATTTCTGCTAGAATTGAGATCCTTGTTATGAAAAAATATTTTGGTAACCTAAAAAAAAAGTATGGGTGATACATGTCTATAAAAAATAAAATGCAAGTCCTCTTCTCTGACCCCATCACATTTTTTTTTTTTTTTTAAGTTTGAGCTTACAGTATTTTGGGGCCTACTACAAATGTATAGGTACCCCTGGTGGCACAGTGGTTAAACCACTCAACTGCTAACTGGAAGGTCAGCAGTTTGAAACCACCAGTAGCTCAGCAGGGGAAAGATGTGGTAGTCTGGTTCCATAAAGATATACCGTATTGGAAACCCTATGGAGTCACTATGAGTTGGAATCAACTCAACAGCAGTGGATTTGGGGTTTTTAGTTATTATTACAAATATACCACTTCTTTAGACAAAATTTCCAACTTAGCTCTTTTCTAAATTTCATAAACAATAAAATAAGGCTGACAAAAGTCACTCACTTGCACATCTGTTCATATCTGGGGCTCGGTGTCCATAGTACCCTGATGGGCAAGAATGCAGGCACTCTCCATACTGACGCATCCCTTCTCGTCGAAGAAAGAAGAACAGCTTCTGTTGACATCGGCTGCACCCATTGTCCTTTGAACAAGACAAGCAACCCTTGCAAATGGGATTTGACACATAGCTTGCTGCAAAAGGAACAAATAAAAAAACATGTTTAAATACGAATATAATCAGAAGTCTGGTAAATACAACATGCTGAGAGCAAAGTGTCTTTTGTCCCTCTGCTCTAATCACAAAGAAATACTAGATAAAATATACCCCCCGAAAACTTAATATACAACCAAGCTTAGAGACAATGAAGAAACCAAGACACAGAGTTGAGGCTACAAGCTGAAACTGAACCAGCTCATGGGATATTAGACCAGACAGAGGCAGACCTTACGGCAGGGTTGTGTGTCCAGGTCAAAATACATGCATGTGGAGAACTGAAAGTTTGATCTCTTTAGGTACAAAGGAGTCATCTGGACTGTTCTGCCTATGAATAAGTACTAGAACCCCATCCTCACCCCAACTAGCTAAGAAGAGGACGGCAACCCTGGATTGGGGCCGTGGAAACCGTGAGCTCAGAAGAGAGAAAACAGCTATAAGAAAGAAAAATCCCAAGCCTGCAAGACATCTAAGTGTGGGGTCCAAATTCAAATATCAATATGTTTTGGAATCCCTAAGTAAAGAAGTTAACATAAAAACTTGTCCACAGCCAGAAAAACCAACAAAGAAGAAAATGTGAGACTATCCTCTAGATATTTTCTACAATCTCAGGACCTGGGATTTTTACGGACAATCACCTTAAAATAAAAATGAACAAACCACATGCAAGTCATCAGTCTCAATAAATGGGAGAATTTACATCCAAAGAACTAGACACCACAGAACAGTCTGAAAGTGCCTTTAAATGTGTATGTTTAAAATACTTGAGGAAATAAAGGATCGAATATAAACCACATGGAGAAGAATGAGATTGTATAAAAAATGTGCAAATTAGAAAAAAAAAATTAAAATTTTAAACTTCAAAAACCTTGTCTCTGAACAGAGTGAATTAACTGAGAGAGAAATCTAAAGAAGCCACACAAAAGTGCAGCACAAGAACACGTAAAACATGAAAATATAAAAAGGTAAGAAGCATGTAAGCAAAAAAAAGGAAAATGTTCAAATACATGACTAGCAGGTATTATGGACTGAATTATGTTCCCCCAAAAAATGTGTGTCAACTTGGCTAGCCCATGATTCCCAGTATTGTGTGACTGTCCACCATTCTGTCATCTGATATGATTTTCCTATGTGTTGTAAATCCTACCTCTATAATTTTAATGAGGTGGGATGAATTGATGGCAGTTGTATTAATAAGGTAGGACTCAATCTACAAGGTTGTGGTTGTTGTTGTTAGGTGCCATTGAGTCGGTTCTGACCGATAGTGACCCTATGCACAACAGAAGGAAACACTGCCTGGTCCTGCGCCATCTTTACAATCATTGTTATGGTTGAGCTCATTGTTGCAGCCACTGTGTCAATCCACCTTGTTGAGGATCTTCCACTTTTCTGCTGACCCTGTACTTTACCAACCATGATACCCTTTGCCAGGGACTGATCCCTCCTGACAACATGTCCGAAGTTTGTAAGACACAGTCTCGCCATCCTTGCTTCTACAGAGCTTTCTGGCTGTACTTCTTCTAAGACAGATTTGTTCATTCTTTTGGCAGTCCATGGTATATTCAATATTCTTGGTCAATACCACAATTCAAAGGCGTCAATTCTTCTTCAGTCTTCCTTATTCACTGTCCAGCTTTCACATGCATATGATGCAACTGAAAATACCATAGCTTGGGTCAGGTGCACCTTAGTCTTCAGGGTGACATCTTTGCTTTTCAACACTTTGAAGAGGTCCTTTATAGCAGATTTGCCCAATGCAATGCGTCTTTTGATTTCTTGACTGCTGCTTCCATGGCTGTTGATTGTGGATCCAAGTAAAATGAAATCCTTGATAACTTCAATCTTTTCTCTGTTTATTATGATGTTGCTTATTGGTCCAGTTGTAAGGATTTTTGTTTCCTTTATGTTGAGGTGTAATCCACACTGAAGACTGTGGTCTTTGATCTTCATTACTAAGTGCTTCAAGTCCTTTTCACTTTCAGCAAGCAGGGTTGTGTCATCTACATAGCGCAGGTTGTTAATAAGTCTTCCTCCAATCCTGATGCCCTGTTCTTCTTCATACAGTCCAGCTTCTCAGATTATTTGCTCAACATACAGATTGAACAGGTCTGGTGAAAGTATACAACCCTGACGCACACCTTTCCTGACTTTAAACCACTCAGTGTCCCTTTGTTCTGTCCGAACAACTGCCTCTTGATGTACGTACAGGTTCTTCATGAGCACGATTAAGTGTTCTGGAATTCCCATTCTTTGCAATGTTATCCATAATTTGTTATGATCCACAGAGTCAAATGCCTTTGCATAGTCAATAAAATACAAGAATAAGTTGTGTTTTAAGTCAATCTCTTTTGCCATTTAAAAGAGAGAAGCAAGCAGAAAGACATAGGGATGTCATACCACCAAGAAACAAGAGCCAGAAGGATAGTGAGTCCTTTGGACCCAGGGTCTCTGTGCTGAGGAGCTCCTTGACCATGGACGATTGATGACAAAGACATTCCCCCAGAACTGACAGAGAGAGAAAGCCTTCCCCTGGAACTGGCACCCTGAATTTGGAGTTCTAGCCTCCTAGACTGTGAGAAAATAAATTTCTCAAAGTCACCCACTTGTGGTATTGCTGTTATAGCAGCACTAGATAACTAAGATAGCAGGTATTCCAAAAGGAGAGAATAAAGAGAATGGGTCTAAGAAATAATAGCTGATTATTTCCCAGAATTAAAGAAATACATGAGTTCTTAAATGACGAGTCTTGGGAAGATCAGTAAAACAAGTGCACACCTAGACACAGCATGCTTGTACTAGTGAACAAGTCAAGACAGAGAGAAATAGATTACTTACAAAGGAATGAAAATTTGACTGGCAGGTTTCTCATCAGAAAAAAAAAAAGTAACTCTCAAACTACAAATCTGTAAGAAGTTAAATGATAGTTCAAGACTGAGGCCAAAATAAAGACTTTTCAGTCAAAATAAAGGCAAGAAATTTATTAATCAAAAGCACTCACTGAACCAGTTAACTGTGTATTCTGAAGAAAATAAAATCAAACCCATAACAAAGTAGAGCAAAATATACAGTAGTGAGTAAAATGAATGATAAACATGTCAGTATATCTATAAAACATAGGTATTTAAGAAATGATTAATTTTCAGGATCCATAAATATTTTATACTTTCAAAGCAATAACCTAGAAGACTGGAAGGGAGAAGCCAAAATTAAAGCATTTAAAGGTTTTGTACTATTTGTGAGGAAGACTTTGTCATATAGATTAGTTTTTAAGTTAAATATATATGCTAAAATTTTTAACCCAGGAACTGTAAGAACAGTAATAGCAAATATAGGTCCCAACGACTATAAACAGATACAATAAATTATAAAATATAAATAGGAAACCACCCAAATGGCCATGAAAAGGAGAATGGATAAGCAATTTGTGGCATATTCATACTAGGAATTTTACTCAACAATGAAAAAGATCAATCTATCAATACACATAACATGAATAAAGCTCAACACATTATGGTGAATGAAAAAAGCCAGACACAAAAGAGTATATGTTCTTTATAATTCCATTTATATTAAGATCAAGGAGCACCAAAAACCAAACCCCTTGCCCTCGAGTTGATTCCAACTCACAGCAATCACATAGGACAAAGCAGAACTGCCCCACAGGGTTTCTGAGGAGCAGCTGGTGGATTCAAACTGTGGACCTTTTGGTTAGTAGCCAAATGTTTAACAACTGTGCCACCAGGCCTCCAAGGTCAAGGATAGATGAAGCTAATACAGAAATCAGAACACTAGCAATCAAAACACTAGCTACCTTTGAGGGGTAGAAACTGATTAGAAAGGGGCACAAGGGAATTTAGGGAGAAATGATAAAAATGTTCTATATCTTGATTGGAATGTTGGTGACATTAGAATGGGATATTGATGACATAAATGTACATGTTTGCAAAACTTATCAAACTGCAATTCAGATGTGTGTAGTTTTACTGCATGAAAGTTATATTTCAATTTTTTTTAAACAAAAAATGGACAGGATATCTATATACTAACTTCAGGAAAATGGAGTTTCTTATAATTATGTATCTTTTAAAGGTATTATAAATTACATTGGATACTAACATATTTAATAGTTTTCCGAGTTAATTTAAAAATTAAAAAAAATATTGAAATAGCATCTAAAAATCAATATATGTACCTCAAGAAGTTCACTACCTCTAGTGGTGAAAAAGGTAATTAAAAAAAAAAAGAAAAACTTTAGACCTAAAAAAAAAAATTTTTTTCCTAGTATATAATTTGGAAATGATATAATCTGAAATCTCAATATAATTTCTAAAATATGAAAAATTTACGTAAGTTTCAGTTCCCACTGCACCAAGCAAGACCATAAATATAACAAGATACATAAGGTCACAAGTGACTTAATTTTATTGGGTTGAGCTAAAAAGGGAATACCCAAAAAGCTCATCAATTATTCAACCATTTAGCTTTGGGGTATATACCCTGTTTGCCCTACATGTAATTTTTATTGCATACAAAACTAATATCCAGGAAGTTAATATCAGATCATCAGTTATACCATAAAATACAACGTACCCTACAGCATTTACTTGTAATGATTCAAATAAATACATCTCTACTCGTAGTAGATAAATTTTATTTCCACAAGATGCTCTCCTCTCTTCTCCCAGGGTCCCACAGCCCTGATTTGGTTCTATAAGCTCTCTTCCAGGGAGATCCCAAAGCAAGGGCTTAATCTACGTTTCAGAGAAAGGGCTGAAGAAGAACCAGGGTACCTCATGACCAGGAATCAAGGTGAAGATAGCTTTGGGGGTGGGGGTGGAATTTTATTTTATGTTTTCAATTATCATACAAGTAACGCTGACTTTTTTCCTTTTAACATACAGTTTCATGAATTTTGACACACGTATAGATTTCTGGCTGATGATACTGAGCTTTCCCATCGTCTCTTAACAGATGTAGTCAGTTTGATTCCTGTGTATTCCATCTGACAAGGACCACATGTACAGTCACCGTTTATGTTGCTGAAAAAAAGGTATTTGCGATGAAGTCATTGGTCTTGCAAAATTCTATTATGCCATCTCCAGCACCATTTCTATCACCAAGCACATATTTTCCAACTACCAATGCTTTTTCTTTGTTTCCAACTTTCAAATTCCAATCACCAGTAATCATCAATGCATCTTGATTGCATGTTTGATCAATTTCAGATGGCAGAAGTTGGTAAAATCTTCAATTTCTTCATCTTTGGCCTTAGTGGTTGGTGTGTGAATTTGAATAATAGTTTTATTAACTGGTCTTCCTTGCAGGCGTATGGATATTATGCTATTACTGACAGCATTGTACTTCAGGATAGATCTTGAAATGTTCTTCCTGACAATGAATGCAATGTCATTCCTCTTTAACTTGTCATTCCTGGCATAGTAGACCACATGATTTTCTGATTCAAAATGGCCAGTACTAGCCCAGTTCAGTTCACTAATGCCTAGAATATTGGTCTTTATGCATTCTATTTCATTTTTGACAACTTCTAATTTTCTTAGATTGACACTTCATACTTTCCACATTCCAACTATTAATGGATGTTTGCAGCTGTTTCTTCTCATTTTGAGTTGTGCCATGTCAGCAAATGAAGGCCCTAAAAGCTTGACTACATCCATGTCCTTAAGGTCACCTCTACTTTGAGGAGGCAGCTCTTCCCCAGTTGTATTTTCATTGCCTTCCAACCTGAGGGGCTCATCTTCCAGCACCATATCAGACAATGTTTGGCTGCTATTCATAAGGTTTTCACTGGCCATTTTTTTCAGAAGTAGAGTCCCAGGTCCTTCTTTCTACTCTGTTTTAGTCTGGAAGCTCCTCTGAAACCTTTCTACAAAGGGTGATCCTGTTGGTATTTGAAATACCAGTGGCAAAGCTTCCAGGATCACAGCAACATGCAAGCCAACACAGTACAATAAACTAATATCAATAGTCAGAACAAAGCCAGGAGCCAACTGAAGAACAGCCTATCAGCTGCTCATATGCAAGCTGAATAAAATTAGAGCAAGTCCACAAGAGTCAAAAGTATAACTCTGAATACATCCCACCTGAATTTAGAGACCACCTCAAGGACAGATTTGACACATTGAACACTAATGACAGAAGACCAGATGAGTTGTGGAATGACATCAAGGAAATCATACAGGAAGAAAATAAGAGGTCATTAAAAAGACAGGAAAAAAAGAAAAAAACAAAATGGATGGCTGAAGAGACTCTGAAAGTTGCTCTTGAATGTAGAGTTGTTAAAATGAAAGGAAGACATGATGAAGTAAAAGAGCTTAACAGACGATTTCAAAGGGCAGCTTGAGAAGACAAAGTAAAATATTATAATGACACGTGCAAAGACCTGGAGATTGAAAACCTAAAGAGAAGAACACACTAGGCATTTCTCAAGCTGGAACAACTGAAGAAAAAAAATCAAGCCTCTAGGTGCAGTATTGAAGGATTCCATGCAGAAAATACTAAACAATGCAGGAAACATCAAAAGATTCAAGGAACACAAAGTCACCATACCAAAAAGAACTGGTTGATATTCAAACATTTCAGGAGGTATTATATGATCAAGAACCAATGGTACTGAAAGAAGAGGTCCAAGCTGCACTCAAGGCATTGGCGAAAAATAAGCCTCCAAGAATTGACAGAACACAAATTGAGCTGTTTCAACAAACAGATGCAATGCTGGAGGTGCTCACTTGTCTATGCCAAGAAACTTGGAAGACAGCTACCTGGCCAACCAACTAGAAGACATCCACATTTATACCCATTCCAAAGAAAGGTGATACAGCAGAAAATGGAAATTATCAAACAATATCATTAATATCACATACAAGTAAAATTTTGCTGAAGATCATTCAAAAGTGCTTGCAGCAGTACATCGACAGGGAACTGCCAGAAATTCAAACTAGATTCAGAAGAGGGTATGGAACAAGGGATTATCAATGTTGATGTCAGAAGGATCATGGATGAGGGTAGAGAATACCAGAAGGATGTTTACCTGTGTTTAACTGGCTATGCAAAGGCATTCAACTGTGAGAATCATAACAAGTTATGAATAACACAGTGAAGAATGGGAATTCCAAACACTTAATTGTGCTCATGCAGAACCTGTATATAGACCAAGAGGCAGTCATTTGAACAGAACAAGGGGATACTGCATGGTTTAAAGTGAGGAAAGGTGTGTGTCAGGGCTGTAACCTTTCACCATACTATTCAATCTGTATGCTGAGCAAATAGTCTGAGAAGCTGGACTATATGAAGAAGAATTTGGCATCAGGATTGGAGGAAGACTCATTAACAGCCTGCACTATGCAGATGACACAACCTTGCTTGCTGAAAGTGAAGAGGACTTGAAGCACTTACTGATGAAGATCAAAGCCTACAGTCTTCACTATGGGTTACACCTCCACATACAGAAAACAAAGTCTCACAACTGGACCAATAAGCAACATCATGATAAACAAAGATGGAAGTTGTCAAGGGTTTCATTTTACTTGGATTGACAATCAATGTCCATGGAAGTAGCAATCAAGAAGTCAAAAGACACATTGCATTGGGCAAACGTGCTGCAAAAGACCCCTTTAAAGTGTTAAAAAGCAAAGATGTCATCTTCAGGACTAAGGTGCGCCTGACCCAAGTCATGGTGTTTTCAATTGCCTCATAAGCATATGAAAGCTGGACAACATATAAGGGGAACTGAAGAATTGATGTCTTTGAATTATGGTGTTAGAGAAGAATATTGAGTGTACCATGGACTACCAGAAAAACAAATAAATCTGTCTTGGAGGAAGCGCAGCCTGAATGCTCCTTAGCAGCAAGGATGGCAAGACTTCATCTCACATACTTTGGACATGTTTTCAGGAAGGATCAGTCCCTGGAAAAGGACATCATGCTTGGTAGAGAGCCAGTGAAAAAGAGGAAGACCCTCAACCAGATGGACTGACACACTAGCTGCAACAATGGACTCAAACACAGCAACCACTGCGAGGATGGCACAGGACCTGGTAGTGTTTTGTTCTGTTGTCCATGGGGTAGCTATGAGTGGGAACCAACTCAATGGCACTTAACAACAACAACATAGTTCTCTGTGACCACTATTATATTTAGGATATAGAACAGTTCTATCACCACTCCCCTGGGTGGGGGGGGACACCTCTTTTGTGCTATTCCTTTATAGTCAGTCATCTCTTCCCCCCACCCCTAACATCTGGCAATCACTGATCTGTTCTCCATCACTAATTTTGCTTTTTCAAGAATGCCATATAAACACAACCTTTGAGATTGGCTTCTTTCACCTAGCATAACAGATTTGAGATTTACCTATGTTGTTGTACATCCCTTGTTTTCTCACTGAGTGGGTTCCATTGCATGAAATTTACCACCATCTGTTCATTCATTCATGCATTAAAGGATGTTTGGTTGTTTCCAGTTTTTGGTAATCATGAATAGAGCTGTTATAAACATTCATGCACAGATTTTTGTTATCAACATAAACTTTTATTTCTCTAGGGTAAAGAGCCATGAGTGGGATTCCTGGGTCTCACAGTAAGTAACTGCCAAACCATTTTCTAGAGTATCTGTATCATTTTGCATTCTCACAAGATAGTTCTTTGACTTGCCCATTAAGGTCTACTTCTCATCTATTTGAGGACTTTGATCTATCAACAGTCCAAGAGCTTTTATCTAGATATTTGATCTATTTCATAGACACTCACTCTCTGCCTCGAAGCCTATCTATGCTTTCCAAATGATTTTTAAAACCCACTTTTATCCCAATCCTACTAATCCCGTTTTTTTTTTTTTTTTTTTTAATCTGTCATTGGGTGAGGGGGTGAAGAATTAATTTAGATTAAAAAATTACCCCCTCAGGTGTAATTACTAGTAAAATTTTGGCAAATATCTTTCCAGATGTCCTTGTAAGTATGTATGTGTTTATATGTGATATATGTGTGTATGTATATATTTATGTGTGTATATATATATATATACATTATATATACATACACAGATACATATATACATGAAATAAAATTTGTGTTTTTCCTAACTTGTTGACTGTGAAATCTCTGTGGCTAAGATGATCATACTTTACATGCTATGTTGTATCCTACTCAATTTCAGTCAAGTTGTGCTCATCTTTCCATAGCAATGATCCAGATCAACACTACTATCACAATTCATGTAAGTTTCAGTTTTTCCTGCAGCCTTTAGTTACCCACCACCACCTCCCATTCAGTTATTTCTTATGAAGACTACCACCAGTTTTCTAATGCCCATTTGAAGACCTCATTCTCACTTTCTGGCCCTCAGGACTCCTGCAGACTGGGCCATTGCTGGAAGTGTTCTTCTTCCTCTAGCTTCCATGATAATGACACCTCTACAGAATGGATTCTACTCCCTCGCTATGGTGATTTCCGCTAATCTTCCCATAACTCTTTACCTTCTTACTTCTCATATGGATAGTTATGGTCCCCAACCCCAGGCCCACATCTCTCTACTACATTCTACATCATAATGATGAATTTTCCTACTCTTATTATGATATTTGTTATATCTTACTTTGACTAGATCATTATGAGGTATAAAGCACTTTCAGATATCTGATAGAAAATCAGTCTACAATTACTTACAATTTCTCCAGCTGCCTTCTGAAGATGTTTTATTCCGTTATTGGTGTCCTGAGCAAGGTGTAAGAAGTGAATACAAAAAGCTGGAGTACAGCTCAGTTAGAAAGTAAGAAAGGTGTAAAGATTGGGACTGAAGGTGGATAGGGTACATAAAGATAGGAAAGAAAAATAGCAACTGGGAATATTCAGAGGCTGTATGAGGAAATGGTTATGGTGGGACAGGAAATGACTGGGAAGAATCCAACTCAGTTTAATTTTCAGGGTTGCATCAAAGAACATAACTTGCCATCAACACAAAGACCCTATAAGCATGATATCTCGGAGAAGCAATTCATTATTATTTTGTGAAAGAGAGATTTTTTAAATATTAACTACCAGCAGATTAAGGCAAGGGCAGAGGGATACTGGCTAGAATTGCATCAAAAGTGGCCTCACATTGCAGGGTTCTCTGTAACATGTCCAAGAGTAGTTTCCTGGCCGCCTTCTGTTCTTGAATTTAACTAGAGTTTTGAAAAAAGCAGTATCAAGATTACCCAAACCCCAAACTTAGCTTTGTAAATGAAAAGAGAATTTGGAAGGTTTACGTACATAGCAGAATGGTTTAAGGAGAAGGCTCTCTGTACCACAGTCATCGCAAAGTAAAGCTGAGGTTATACTTACTTTCAGTTCAAAAGTTAAACCAAAAGGTCTTTATCACCATAAATCACACTCCATGGTAAAAAAGTATGGAAAGGAGAGAATTAAAGAACAAAGTGAATCAACATAAATTAAAGGCTTTTTGTTTTGTTTTGTTTTTATGTACCAGAAGCCAACTTTCATCTTAACCACAAAGATTTCAGGGTCAACAAGTTGTGCCCTACATTTTTTTTTTTAAAAAAAGGTATTATTAAAAACATTAAAAGCATTGCTTTATTTACCTGAACCTCAACTGACTTAGACAATGAAAATGAATTAAAGAACACTTACCCGAGTCCATATCTTAGATACCTTTATAACCCTACACAGAATGATTTCTCTTAAAGCAAAAGTGATATAAGCCACCCCCAACCTCTTCCCTTTCCCCAATCATCTTCAGTCATTAACAGTGCTCTTCGATGCTGAAGGATGAGAGCATCATTTCATTTTTTGCAATTTGAAGCTTCATGCTCCAAACTGTGAAGAAACTTTTCAGTTTAATTAACCATCTTCCAGTGTCAACTATCCTAAGAACCTTCTCTGTGTTGTAAGTCGATAATTTAACAAATCAACAAGAACTTCTCCATCCATTATACAGTGACTACACTAATCTGTGTGTTCAAAGGCAGGCAAAAATAGGCCTTTAAACATGACTAGAGTGATTTATTTTGTCATGATCCGAATAAGCTGAATGGCTCTGTCTATTGCTAAGAGATTTAATTCAAGTGTGCAGGTGAATAAACAGATATTAATTCCCAGCTTTGATGGCCATGTTTATTTGCTCTCTCTGTAAGCTTCAACTTTTCCAGCCCTGAAGCCTGCTGAGATCCAGAGCCTCACCATTCCAACCAAAACACTTTTCTAAATCTAGATCCACCCAGAATCCTACAGATGAAGTATATCACGTGAAACATGAAAATCCTCAATAAAAATTATAGATGGTGATTTTAGCACAAACCCACACATACCTCCATGACAGGGAAAGGAATCTATGGATTCAGAAAATGAGGAAAACCATAAGGTAGAAAGCAAGTAACAACACATATATCACTTACAATTACATTGAGAGAGAAAAACTCAGCACAAGTAGAACTTTTTACTTTTAAACCTAATAACTGATTTGTGTTCCTCTTAAATTGCAAAGTAACTCTGGCCTTTTTATGAATCCTGGTATTTTAAGTTTGGTCTTTTGTTAAATCAAATCCAGTTATTCGCATTTTATCCCATACAGCATTTTATGTAGGTGTTGAATGCCCATCTGTTTCCAATATACTCCTGACACTTTTTTTTTAAAGCACACTCCTGTTTCTGGATTTAGCCCTTGCCAAGTAAGAAGAAATCTAAATTCCTTCTAGGGGAAGATACCTATTCCTGAAAAGGGGGACAGATCTCTAATCCTGAAAATAACAGGACTGAAACAACTGGGTTGTTTGTATCTCTGCCTCATCCCATATTCATTGGTTAAATAATGTTACAAGTTCAACATTATTTTTTAAATGAATAGTTACTATTAACCTCAACAAGCACATAATAAAATTACTAATACCTGTCACTTCCCTAATCCCGAGCTTAAGCCATATGTTTTTAAAAAAACTGTCTCTGGCACCAATAACAGGGACCTTGAATGTCAGATCCTATATAAATCAAGTTGGGCACAGATCCTGCTCACTAGAACTTGACAACACTGGGATGAAAATCCTATAATCATGTATACTAACACCAAGCTCCAAACTCAAGTAAGCAATCAAAGTAATGAATTAATGAGCCCAAGAAGATGTGCCTAAAATGAAGAAATGCCTATCTTAGAATGCTTTTGCTTAGATTTACATAAAAGTATAAATATTTACAGAAAATATCTTCATAAAACATGTAATCTGATCTTAATATGAAGCCAACAAATTTTAATACTCAATGTTCACCATTACAATCCCAAGCAGAAAATAAGTGTTAAAATAAACAATCATAATAAAGCTTAGAAATAGATAAATTGCTAAATGCCCATTAAAATTTTAAAGAGGCTAGTTAATGAGCCTAATCTAGAAAAATTTTGAACCTAATTAAGGGCAAAACTTGTACGAAAAATTCCAGAGATTTTAGGACCTCTAGAAACAGGCTATATTTTCTCAGAATCTCTTGTCATGAGTTCTTCAACAGAGAACACATTTTAGATACAAGGCTTACAAACCTTTAATACCCCAAAGAAGCACTACCTGTGACAAATACAAACTGCCTGCCCTAAAATGTTAGTTTGATAATTAATAATACCACTTTATTCATCTACAATACGTCAATTAGGAATGAAAGGCTAGACATATCCTTATCCGGAGAAGTATTCCTTGAAAAAAAAAAATTTCTAAATATGTATACCTATACCCACTGTACCCATTGCCATTGACTATGAGTTGATTCCAACTCATAGCAACTCTATAGAACACAGTAGAACTGCCCCATAGAGCTTCCAAGGAGCACCTGGTGGATTTGAACTACCAACCTTTTGGTTAAAGCCATAGCACTGAAGCACTATGCCACCAGGGTTTCCGAAATATGCATAAGCCCCTTCCAAAATATGAAAGTCATCTCAAGAAATGAACGTTCTTAATGATATTAAGATTAAAGGTGTTTAATCATATGATTTTGCTTCTCCTACAAAGTATGTATCTCACCATATAAAAATTCAAAATGATTATAAAATTTTAAAATATGGAAGGAGAAAGATAAATAGAGCTAAAGATTTATTTTAACACATACAGTGTTAGTATCATCAGAAAAACGTGAAGAAAAATAAGACAATTATGACCCTTTCCCGCTCCTCCCTCCCCCCCCCCATTACTCTCCAATGCCAGATCATCTAAGCCACATCCTTGAAGACTGGCAGCTCAGAGGTGCATTTACACCCATGATGAACTGTAACCATAGTGCGCATCCCTGGATGGGTATTTTTTTCCACAGCAGAAGGAAGCAGAAAGCTTCTATGAGGCATGTGTACTGCATGCTCTAAGTCTAATTTAACTAAAATGTCACAGGGAGGCTTAGAATACTCAATAACTGCAGGTCAAGGAAAGACAATGAACCAAGATATGGTTGCAAAGCAAATGGGGATGGAGTCTTAACATGGTTCTGTTACAGGATACAGCAGCCTGTCTAGAATATCACATTTTCCCTCTAATTAACAAGTTACAGACATCATCAACATTCAAGACAATATGCTAAAACTGGAGGAGACTGAAAGGATATGCCAAAAGCAAACAATCATTGTAGTTGTCAGAGGAAAAATAACTGCTTCAGCACATTTCACCCTGATACAAAGCAGTACTCCTTCAACATATTTCACCCAAAATGTCAGCAGCTGAAGCAGGTGTGGGTTGCACATCTGGTGATGGTAGTAGCCACAGATCTCCTAAGGTACCTTCTGGGTAATTTTATATCAGCACCCATCAGGTTCTGATCCTCAGGGCTCAGTAACCACAGAGAGAGACTCAAGAAAAGCCAAAACTGGCACTCCAACATGCCAGTTCTCCAGGCTGATCAACAGAGTCTATCTTCTAGCCTACACCAGAGTCAGAAGCTCAAGTAGAACAGAAGAATCCAAATGAAACAAGAGGGATTTAGAAACTCTCCAAAAACATGTCATTTCCAAAACAGTTAATACCAAAAGTCAAGTAAAAATATAAGGCACAAGAAAAGGTAGAAGTAACTATGTACAGACCTGGATAATAAAATCACGGTCCTTGATTTAGCACATACAATTCCCCAAATGATGGAATTAGCATTTCCCGTAATCAATTAACCTTTACTTTGGAAAGCCAAGCCCTATAAGAATATTTTTTCCCCCTTACAAACTCTTTGTCACAAAAATCTTAATGCAATCCCTGTAATAGATGTTAAGGAACCCTAGTGGTGCAATGATTAAACATCTAGCTGCTAACCAAAAGCTGGGCTGTCGGAACCCACCAGCTGCTCTGGGGGAGAAAAGACCTGGCGATCTGCTCCCATGAAGCCTACAGCTTAGGAAACCCCATGGAGCAGTTTTAGTGTGCCCTACAGGGTTTCTATGAGTTGGAATCCACTCAACGGCACACAACAAACAACAAACACACACTAGATCTTAATTCTGTCAAGCAATGAGAAAATGCACAATTATAAATAAAAACACACTCATCACAAGACTAAACTATTAAAATAGACAAAATACACCACCCGAATCATAAGCTCTTCAGTTTCTACAAATGCTAACACCAATAATATTAATCAGTCAATGAAGCCAGATAAAAAAACAGGATGGTTTGGGATTGCTTGTTTGTTCAAAAAATACATGATGTTTCTGAAACAAAGGAAGAATCATATCCTATGTTCCTTAAGATAAGCCACCTGCTTGAATCTGTGGAAGAAAATAAATAAATAAATAACTCCATAAAACTGTTCTAATGCCAAAAGAAACATAAGCTTAAAATTACAATGCGTGAGATCCCAGAAGCAGGGCTTAGACAGAGCTGTGTAGTACAGATTACTCAAGCCAAACGCTCGTCTGGGCTTTCCCAACCTACTTAAAAGGCTCTGTGGAAATGTGGACACACTGTTGGTGTTCATGTAATCCCAACATGAACAGATGTAAATATATACATTTATGATAAATTGTGAAACCATCACTCTCACAGAGTTCCATGTTTACCCAAAGAGATAATCCAATTACTTAAATAGGAAAAAACAAAACAAAAAAACAACTGCTCACAAAACAGAGCCAAGCTTTTTATTCCAACCAGTATTTAAATACTTTTGATACAAACACTATTTCAAAACAATTTTTGCATACTTCCTAAGTACTACGACATTAGTGCATGGTATCTGACCTATTAAACTGCCTGCAGGAAAAATCTCCCCATCTGCCTATCTAAAAATTAAATTGTTTAAAAGGGGGGAGGGGAGCGGGTGGAAGATGGAGTACATTCAATTCATATTCTCACCAGGGATGGAATATATTCAAAGTATATTCTCACCACATACAAGTTATTCAAATATCCCTCATATTCCACCTGCATTCTAGAATAGATACTAGTTGCTAACTCTTGCTTACACCACTGTGTTCATTCAAAAAAAAAAAAATGGAAAGCAAACCGGACGCCTTGCTTGGTGTCATGGACACAGCCCTCAAGAAGAATCAGCGTCATAAAAAACTAAACATATTAAAGATCCCATGTGTGTTTGATGTGGAAACTTCCTTGGGTCATACCACTGTGTTTTCAAATTGGAAGGAAAACTCAGTTAGCTACACTGTCCTAGAGAAAGGTTTCTTCAAAGAAAAAATACAAATTATTTTAATAAAACACAGTTGCCTTAATGAAAAGAGCACTAACAAGCCCTGAGGGTTGACAAACATCATTATGTAATAATTATTTGGAAATACACTATGACTGCAAAAAGTGAAAACTTTTTTATCTTCCATATTGGTAACTGTTGGTAAGTATCACATATGTTAACCAAAGTCAGTAAAATCCACTACTAAATTTCCAGACTTACATAAAATTTAGTTCTCAAAAATCTTCAATAACAAAAGTCTGCATTTAACATTTATACACTGTGGGACATGCTTTGTTGATTTATTAACTTCTCAGCAATCTGTACATTTGACCTAGTTTCATATCTAACGGCTTAACTATTCTTGTACCAATAAATTCTGTCTAATCACAATAAGAAGAAATAAGCCGGGGACAGTCAAAATGGAAAAAGTGAAAAAAAAGAAGGAAAATGAACACCAGAGGACATGCTACATGCCAGATTGCAGGCTACATGCTTGTATACTTTTTGAAAAGTAATGCTTATTACTCACAATTTCCGTTTATCAAAGTAAATACATATATTAGAAAGTTTAAGAAACCTTTCCAAGGTCATACAGTTCTTTAGTGACAAATCTGAATCCTGCTGACTTCAAAACCATGATTTCCTATTAAGCAATATATATACATACAGCACCTAGTAGGGAAAAAAAAATGCATTATACCATGATGATAACTAAGAACTTCCTTTCAAATAAAACTGTACCTTGTAGTTCACTTGCTGCCCCTTTTCTCTGCTTTTAATAACCAACTTCCTTTTGATGATCGGTTATCAAGAGTGCTATACTAATTTCTTTCCCAGCATCCCTAGTACCGTGTAAGTTTTACAAACCAACAAAATGAAGATGTCATCCCCCAAAACACTTCAGAATAAAACTGCTGATACGCCAAGAAGAATAGGGGGAAAATAGAATTACAGGTTTCCTCTGACAGAAGTTAACGGTAAATCTTCAAAATCATAAATGGAAAGTCTTTAACTGTTTGGACATACAGCAAAAGGCCAGAACTTTTTAAGGAGGAATATACATTTAACAAGTTCAAAGAAAAAAAAAAAAAAAAAATCACTCCAAACCATGCAATTTCCTGCAAATGGTCCACTCTCTTCACTGTCTTTGAAGACAGATCCTGTCCTGGCCAAGGGGCCTTTGAAGTAACACAACAGGCCTACCTATGTAATTAGAAAGCCTCAGTATGCCATTCAAATGATCAAAACTAGACTTGAAAGATGTACTAAAGGAGGGAGGTATGAGCTGACTGATGCAAAGAGGAGAAGCTTCTGCTCAGAACAGATTTGGAGAAAAATTTGCCACTGCTTATTGACTGCGATTCTCCACCACTCCTTGAAAGCCCTGGAAGCCAAAAGCAACGTACACGAACATTAATGGAAAACTGTAAACAGCCTTTGACCACTCACCAAAAGTGGCAAAACTAAAGGCAAACACATATCAGAATTGTAGCGGTACCAACACTATCACATATAAAACAAATTCCTCCATTGTGATTCACAAAAACTTGCTGTTTCAGAGAGGCAAAGCAAAAATCTGTTTCCCTCTTAAGAAAATTGCCAGTAATGTGTTTGCTTACATATGGACAGATATAAAGCCTCAGTATACATATGCACCATTGTAAACCAGTGAATTTAGGAAGGGGTGACCTACAGTACAGAATAGCAGGTCTTTTAAAAGTATTCAATACAGAATTTGTTTAAGTCAGTAACCCTACTTTTAACCCTAGAGTTAAATAAAGGAAACCCTGGTGGGTAGTAGATAAGAGCTACAACTGATAACCAAAAAGTTGGCAGCTCCAATTCATCAGGCGCTCCTTGGAAACACTATGGGGCAATTCTACTCTGTCCTGTAGGGTTACTATGAATTGGAATTGACTCGATGGCAATGGGTTTGGTTCGAATTTGGTATATACCCTTTACCCAATTTCACCGTTTACATTTTGATATATTTGTTCTGTTACTGGTGTTTATTCTCACTCTCTCATACGTTATCCGTCTATGTATCTAACTGTACACACATGCTTGAAATATATGTGTGTATATACAAATACATACATAATTTCTCTGAATCATTTGAGTCTAGGTTACACACATTAAGCCCTTTTTTCCCCAAACATTTCAGTGTTCAGTGTGTCTTTCCAAAAGTAAAAAACATTGTCTTAGAGCAACCATATTGATACAACACTATTTTCTAATCCACAGTCCATATTCAATTGACCCAATAATGTCTTTTATATCTTTTTTTTTTTTTCCTCAACCAGAATCCCATCCAGGACTAAGCATCATTTTAGGTTGTCACGTCTTTTCAGTCTCCTTTAACCTGGAACAGTTCTTTGTCTTCCGTGAGCTTGACATTTTTGAAGGATACAGGCTACTTAACTTGCAGAATGTCTGTTTGGATTTCTCTGGTGCTCCCTCATGATTGGTCATGCATTTTTGAGATTATAAATGAAGTCACATTATGCCCTTTTCTATGCATTGTTTTAGGCAGCACATGATGAATTTGCTTGCACTGTTTAAAATCATTTTATTTTATTGTTGTTGAGAATTACACAGTAAAAACATACACCAAGTTTCTACGTGTATAATTCAGAAACACTGGTTACACTCAAGTTGTGCCGCCATCCTTTTCTGAGTTGTTCCTCCTCCGTTAACATAAACTCACTGTCCCCTAAGATTCTTATCTACTCTTTCAAGTCACTTTTGTCAATTAAATCCTATAAAGATAGATCTTAAAAGAGCACAATGCTCAAAACAGACATTCTTTACTAGCTAAGTTACTGTTTGGTTTTAAGAAGACTTCAGGGGATATATTTTGTTTAAGGTTTAAAGATTATTTTAGGGCAATAGTTTCAGGGGTTCATCCAGCCTGCATGACTCCAGAAAGTCTGGACTCCATTAGAATTTGAAATTCTGTTCTGCCTTATTTACAATGCTAACTTTGATCACTTAAGGTGGTTTCTGCCTGGTTTCTCCACTGTTAAGTTGTTATTTTTCCCTCTGGAATTAATAAGCAAAGAATCCTGGTGGTGCGACAGTTAAGCACTTGGCTGTTAACTAAAAACTGGCGGTTTGAACCCACCCAGCAGCTCTGCAGGAGAAAGACCTGGCAATCTGCTTCCATCAAGACTACATCTAAAAAAACCCTATGGAGGCAGTCCACTCTGTCACATGGGTGGGGTTGCAATGAGTTGGAACCAACTCAAGGGCACCCAACAACAACAAATGAATAAGTAATTTGTGAGGAGATATATTACAACAATGTAAATATCTTACTCTTCATCAACCTCCCACACACTATTTTGGCTTTCATCCATTCTTGCCTACGTCAACTGCTACTCTGATGGTTGTCAAAGGAGATTTTCTAACTCCATCATTCGTTTACCATTCATTAATGAGTATTCTACTGTTAGGAAGAACTGTCCCTTTTCCTAGATTTGTCCGTTCATTCATTCATTTAACTAGGGACTTAAGGATTTTATTCAATGGACTATAATCTATTACTATCTTTATTTGATGCTCAAATTATCCCAGAATTGTCCAGTGAGAGCCCTTCAAGGTCTTGTAGTTTTTAAATTACTTTTTATGTGTACATTACCAAGTGCTTGGGGTTAGAGAGGAAGGAGATTGAATTTATCAAAAAAAAAAAAAAAAAAAACTAAGAAATAAGTGGTAATATGAGTTGTGTCTTGAAGAGAAAGTAGGAATTTGCCAGTTAGAAAGGGCATTCCAAGCAGAGAGAACAGCATGCGCACAGATGTATACACAGGGATGGGATATGCAAAGACAAAAAGTTTAGTATGACTGATAAATACTGAACAAGCATACTGACAATTTACCTTTCAGAACACAGAGAAAACAACAAAGGGAGCTGGTATTCAACACCTAACGTGGATCTACAAGGAAGCGTTTGTTACTAATATGGAAATCACCATGTACCACGAGACTTTAAGAGTAGAATATATAAACTGTGACCCTAGAAGTATATAATCTCAGACTTTAAGAATGCATATTTTTAAAAGTTCAGAAGAAAGAAGGTTTGGATTCACAAAGTTTCTAAATTAGAATAGGAGTTAAGAAGGCAGTTTTAAAGTAAGATTCTGCTTATATAATCCCAAAGAAGGAGAAATGAGTAACATTCTCAGGAATTCAATATGATTTCATAGAGAGTTCTGTAATTAATTTCAACATTTTAAGTAACAGATACAAAAGGATACATTCAGGAGAAGAATGAAATAATTACAAAAGAAATGTGAAGAAGGCTAAAGTTTCCTGAGATTTATTGAAAATTATTTTTAGGGCAAAATAAACAAACAAGAAAAGCTAATGCAACCTATTAGGATCTGTGTAATATATTAGATGAAAGACAAAGCAAAACTATTTTATTTTCTGCTTTCATTTTTATATTTACAAAAAATAAAGAACTCCATACTAAAAAGGGAAAAACCAATCACAGGTTAAGAAAAAAATATTAAAATATAAGGTTGACAAGAAGAGCCTAACAAATTACATCTTAATATATTTTTTAAAATATTTAGACATTGATTTTTGAAAAATTAAAAAAAAAATAGAGGGTTTCAAAGGAGGGAAACTGATAAATACCTAATTTTCAAGAAATAGGAAAAAGTGAACTTCAAACTCTCCAAATGCTAGAGGAGGTTTTAGGGCATCAAGTTTGTATGCACGTATAACTTAAAGCAATAATTATAAATACCTAACCAGATATTTAAGTCACTAAGGGAAAATAAAGATTATGTTAGACTAATACCATTACTTTAAAAAATAATAATTTCCCCTGCTTTCTCTCCCTATGTACACATGATATCTATGTCTATACACCTATGTCTATATATCCATTTATCTATCCACACAGACAAATAAAGGTAGAAACAAAGATATGGAAATACCACACATACATCTTTTGGTAAACTATTTAAAAAGGAATTTGCAAACTTTACACTAAATTCTTCGCCATGTACCTTATGTGAATACTTTATCAGATCTCAGAAATTTAACATGGATAAAATAATGCTAATATACTCATATTCATATTTCCTCAATTGTCCCAAAAGTAGACACTGTTTCTCCACTATCCAGAAGCCAATCAAGGATCAGGCATTGCATTTGGTTTTCTTTCATCTTCTTTAATTAAGAACAGTTCCTGCGCTTTTTTTTTTTTTAATCTTTCCTGACATTAGTATTTCTAGAGTCTAGGCCAGTTATCTTGTAGAATGTCCCATAGTCTACATTCTAAAGACTGCGGCTGCATAATTTGATTCTGGCAGGGAGCATGTGCATCCTAACACCACTGGATAAAAGTTTGTCAGGAAAATATCACCCAGGAGGTTATTTATGACTTCCAGAAGGGAAACATTACCTTTACAAAGGAGAGATCTGGTGGAACCCACGTTAACCACACACTCAAACTTAGCATCACCACAAGTGGGACAGATGGAACCACATGCCTTCTGATGTGACACAAAGGGAAGTATGCACCTGTTTAGAAGTCTTGTCAATAGATTTATTCTTGTGATGTTAAATTTCCAATTTATTCAAAGGGATCCAGAACTTCATATTGTAGATCCCTGTTGCTTTTTTATTCTTTTCCTTGTGTTTTCACAATTAGATTTCAAAAAGGAGTGCAGCAAAAGGGGGGTGGGAAGAGCCAGTAGATACAGATTATAAGGAGTCTGGTTTCTGTTCAATGTTAAGAGCTGATCGTTAGGCTCATACAGGTAGCCATGCAAGTATGCATGTGTATGTGCACACACACATATACTCCAAGGGAGAAAAATGGGAAATTACCTACTTCCTGAGAAAATAAGTTCATCATCATGGTGTATAATAGCCTTAGGACTGCCATGTTTGGTTATGCGCTACACAGCTCTAGGGGACACTCTTCACATAGAGCAGTTTTGCCCATACAAAGAATATAATGCAGAGGTTGCAACCTGATAATCATAAGCCCTATTTCAGCATGTAGAAGTGTTCTGTTTTACCTATAGTGCATTTTTCCCTCTAAATTTTTAAATAGGAAAATCCGTATTTCTAGCTTTTTCTTGAATAGTCAGAGGGCATGGCCCACGTTCTTGCTTGATAACCTTTGACCACAGTCGCGTAGCAGCTGCCTCCAGTGGACAAGCATTCATTCTCCATCAGAGTTCACCTCTCTCCATTGTCTAGCACATGGCCTGCCTCACTCATGGACTCTACTTGGCCTCTGAGGACCGCCTTCCCCAAGGGACAAAACACTAGAGTTCATGCTGTCACGGACCTTCCACTAACATTCACTCCAGTCACTAACTGAAAAGTTTGAGTAATCTTATAAACCAACACAATCTTGCTCACTATGAATTAATGATCAGGGTTGACGGCTTTTTCACTGTAGCCTAGTAGAGACCAACTGGCATAAAGAGAAATAGATACTATCACATACAAAAATATTAATAAAACAAAATTAAACTATTCACTATTACAAATATTTTTAAATGTACTCTAATTTCATAGATACACCATATAAATATCACTTTGTAAAATGGTTTGCCCGTTTTAAAGTCTGTTCATAGAATAATTAAAATGAGCTTCCTGAAAAGGCTGTGTGGCAAAGTCAGAAAATGAAGAAGAAAAGAAAGGTAGATTTGACTAAAAAACAAACCTCTACATGGCAAAATACATATCAAACAAAAAATACAAACTGGAAAAAATTATTGTAACCTACAACAAAAGGCAATTTTTCTGTATAATGAATACTTGCAAATTAATATGGATAAAGGTCCTTCTAGAAGAAGAAACAGCACTGGGTAGAAGAAGAAGTAGATAATATAAACAAACTATTGGAAGAAAAAAAATTACCAAAAAAGAAATGGAGAGCTGTACATAAAATACATTATTTCTCACTAGTGACAAAAAAGTACAAAATCAAAATAAAGAATAAGCCTCAACGTATTCTAAGGTTTAGAAGATTAATGCTTAAAAAAATTGGTAATCATTCAGGAAGTGGGCCTCTCAAACACTGCTGGTGATAACGTAAATTGGTACAAAACTTTCAGCGTATAATTTGGCAATATCACACTTTCCCTTTTTTACCCAATGATGTGACTTCGAGGAATTAGCTGAAAGAATTAACTGGACCAGTGAACAAAAATATTTTATTTCTATCACAGCATTGGTTTTAATCATGAAAATATAGTAAACAGTCTAAATGTCTCATCAATAAAATATTGAATAACATAATTAGATCTTAAATATTGACCGCAAAGAGCCATTTATTTCACGTAGCAGTGGTGGTTAACATGTAAAGAAGGTTTTCTCTTTACAGAAAGAGAGGAGGCAGATTATAAAAACAATGAATCAGGATCGACTTCATGGCAACAGGTTTTACTTTTATTTATTAAAAATCACACATACATTATGTGTGATGGGATATTTTGGAGTATGGCCTGATTTATTATTCCTTTTAAGTTCATTTTTAGCTCTTTACTTTTTCTTCATGCAAATACATAAGTGGAATAAATTGGCTCAAGGAGGAGTGGTTCTTAAAAGAAGCAGCTCAAATTTTGTTTCCAAAAGGAATTTTAGAACTCTTAGAAGGGACAAAAGTCTTGTCTTTAATTTTATCGCATTATAAGATACTGAATGTTTAGTTTCAAAATCCAAAGACATGAAAGACACAGAGCAAAAAACATTGTCATTGATAAGCATGGAAGACTGTTATCTATCAGAGCCAATTTACCCTCTTCAACAAGATAAAGACCCCATGAACTGGGTGGGGGAAGGACAGAACACTGAGTTTATGTTGAATGAGTCTCTAAGAAGGGACCTGTGCCCTAACCTTAGGGGAATGGCAGAACAAAGAATATATCCTGTCCGGATAAATTTGGGAAGCTGAGACCAGAAGCTTCTGCAAAGCCTGAGAAAGTAGCAGCATTCAAGTGTCCTCCATCCCCACAGTCACCCTGGTAGGAGAGTGGAGATAGTAGCGAGGTATTCTGAACAGAGAGGGCCTGAGAAGTCCCTTTGAGTCCAAAGCAGTATAAGAGGCCAGTCAAAAGAATCTTACCTCCTGAGAGGAGTTCAAAAGGGTACAAGAGAGGCCAGAGACATGTCCTAGTCAAGACAGACGATGCAAAGAACAGGGACAGATGAACAGAGCCCTTGTGAAGGCAGGGCATGGCAGGAGATGATGCAGGGTAGATGTGGAAGAGTAAAGATCAACAGTGACAGCGCACATAGTAGTGGAAAGTGGCATCTGCTGACAGAGACCCCCACCTCTTTCCCTCCTCTGACAAGCTTGATGCAATCCTGGGAAGGTGAGGAGGGGGGAAAGGAAGTAAGTGCAAAACTCATCTGGGGATGAAAACGGAAAAACACTTAATTGACAGAGTACATGAATTTACCAGGATTAATTTTCCATTACTAAGAGGAACAAGGCCTCAAGATACAAATGACTTCAAGTTAGAAAAATAAAGTGGCTCTGTGGCACCCTTGGGGATCTACCTTTGAAAATTTCTACCTTCTGCACATGCTCATAAAAAATATCATGGAAAGATAGACACAAAATATTAACAGTGGTAACTTCGAGGTGGTAAATAAGTCAGTTTTTTACTTATACTATTTGGTGCTTTATAAATGTTTCACAATAAACTCATTACTTTTTTTTAATAGAAAAATTATATTGGAAGTAAAAGATGAATAATAATTATTCTGCCTTAAACTGTTTTAAAGAAAACATTCAAAGAATACTTTGATTTTTAAAATACTTTTGTACAAAGTATGATGGACCATTTCGCTTCATTTTTTAGTTTTTATTGTAAGTTATCTAGAGTTTCACATTTTAAAAAAAGCCCTAACTCTTTAACTTCAATTGGTGATTTACCTGAGAGAACAGAGTAGGTCATATGCCACTTGAAACCGCATGAACTAAACCCACATGCTCATCCATGCAGAGGAAATAATGGGAAAGGAAAGAGTTACTGTCTCTTTAAAAAACACATAAAATCCTAATTTGTTTAAAATATACACAGGAACCCCAATGCCTTAATAACCTTAATTACAATTTCCTCCAAGTAGAACATTCATAAGCCTTAAATCCTTTTACTGAGTTTTATTACCAGTAATTAGGCAAAGTATACAGAGCCTTTTCAGGGACTGAAAGAGAGTGTTGAAATTTAATAGACTGAAGCAAAATTTGTGCCGTTTAGTCCCTCATTTTTCAATACAAAAAGAAAAGATTTAAGAAGGAAGAGGAAGAGAGATGGGAAGAATTCCAAATAGGCGGAAAAGAAAGAACATTTCTAGTTTAGTTTGATATTCAAGTAAATATAGTATTTGGGTACTGCTCACATAAATAATTTGTTTTAATTATTCCTTTAGCATTCCAAAACCATATTTAGTAGAAAAACCGAAACCAAGATTAAAAAAAAAAAAAACTACAGCACTAAATTAGCAAGCAATATTTTAAAGTCCACTATGAAAAGTCTGGTCATTGAATCTGCACCATTAGCGTCACCTGCTTGTTAGAAATGCAAGATCTCAGGTCTCAAGCCAGACCTACAGAATTCAGAGCTGCATTTAAACAGGATTCTCAGGTTACTATGCACTGTTCTAAGGTGTTCAGCTCAAAGTTCTGGATGCAGACCCCATCCCCTAAAACTAAGGTAGAACAAATCTCTGGACCTGAAAACATCAAAATTACCTTTATGCTTCCCTATGTATTTGGATTAAAATCAATTTAAAGATGAATGTTATATATCTATTAGAAAAACTAAGATTCATAATAGAAGTATAATCTTTCTATTTTATGATCTCAATTTTCAGTTGAAAATGGGGTGGTATGCAAGAGAAATCCCAAGTGTCAAGGATTTATTTTCCCAAGGTAATTAGTTGATCCTACACTTTTTTTTTTTAATATACAACCTACGGGAGACCTGATGGTGCAATAATTAAGTGCTCGCCTACTAATCTAAAGGTCAGCAGTTGGAACCCACGGGCTACTCCGTGGGAGAAAAGACCTGGCAATCTGCTTCTGTAAAGATTACAGCCTAGGAAACCCCATGAGGCAGTTTCATTCTGTGCCATAGGGCCACTGAATCAGAATCGACTTGACAGCACACAACTACCACATCACAAAATACCATTGAGCACAGGCTACATAATAAGGAGATCTTTCAAAAAAAAAAAAAGTTGGAAAAGAGGCTTTCAAAGTACACTATGTAAAAGGGAATTAGCAAAGATTAGAAAATACAAAAGTTAAGGTTTTCAAGTTTTCATTCATTAAAATTTACAACTCTCATATTGGAATTTACTCTAAATTTACAATCCACAGAAATCTGGCACAGATCAGAGTCTAATAGGTCTTGCTACACTGGATCAGACTCATGATCTTTCCTGTCCAGGATTTTGATAATGGCACCAAGGGACATGCTGTGGGAAGAATGACTGCTCTTTGATGTCAACCTCAAAGGTTAGGAGTGGACCCAAAACATCCTAGTTCCCTGTAATAACCCATTATGGATCTGTCATCCACAAATTTAGTTAAATAATTTTTGAGGCTATTTATATTTTCCACTCCTACTTCCTCTTAGAGTAATTGGTTCCATAAGTTTATGACTGGTTGGGTAGGGTGATATTTTCTAGCCCCACTGCTCATCAAATCCTGGACTGACAGTGTTCATGCCATCAATACTATTTGTACCATTCATGAGGTCAAAAAGTTTGGCCATAACTTATTGTAGCCCGTCTTTCTATATAGATTCCTGTAGTTTTTATCCCCACCCCCCACCCCCATGGCATAGATACCTTCTATCCTTGCCATTTTAGAATCCTTCTTCTATCTTCTCTAATTCCATTATATATCTTTGTAGGGGATTATCATTCTATTACAAGGTATTCTAGGATTCCAGAGTAGATATTTAATTAATTTGTTCAAAGATAAGAGAATGTTCTCTATGTGATTTCAAAATTCATTTTCTGATGACTCAAGACCTCAGTCAGAATCCTCAGTGACCCTAAAATCCCTCATCATCACTAGAAACTTAACTTTCCATAGTTATAATTTGCTTTATTTTCTTTCTTATTTATTTATTCCTTGACCACCATTATAAATATAAATTCAGTCACCTGTTTCCATTCTGCACACTCAGGTAAGCTCAAGGGCTTGCCCGACAATTTCCCCCATTGGCTTGGCCTTGTAGACATTAGTATTAGCAGTCAAAAATGAAACCTGTATATACTTTTAAAAATAGTAAATTACACATCAATCAATGCCCAGGTTGCTCTATAATCCCTTTGTAGAAAAGTTCCCCATGCTTGTGATTCCTAGACCTAAGTTAGTTAGTTAACCATAACAGATGGAACACAAGCACATCCTTCAACTCTATGGTGACAAAGTGTTTTTGAACATAAAATTATATTAAAAAATATATATATACCTTCTTGTAATATACTACATACATACTTTGATTAAATTCTTTGATACGGCTAATATCCTGACAAGATTAGCCTTAGGAAAGAAATTATTATTCTCCCCAGTAGGATATCTATATATCTATGTTGCTACATTTTATCCCACTTTCTAATAATTTGTCAAGTAAATAAATAAATGATATTCATGAGAAGAATTACAAGGACTACCTTGAGAATTTTTAATAATACCTGACCGTCTATGATAGTTACCCACAAGAATACCCACAAGTACAAATACGCACAAGAACCCAAACCATGATGAAAAATAAGGTACCAGCTACCAGTACCAATGACAATTTTTGAAGGTGGGGGGCGTGCAGAGAAGGGAAAGATACTCTTTTAGAGAAGTGTATGTTCCCAATTTTCACTGCTCATTTTTGGTGCTGGAGAAGAATTATAAGGAAATTAAGAGAGTTAGATGTAGTGAATGTTTCAAAGTCTCATCCTGAGGTTGAAACCTGGGGAGTGATGGAGTGGCTACAGAAAATTTCCACAGAGGATACAGGACCAAGGGCAAATGGAAATACGCCCTATTCATGCCACAAACCCTGGGGAACAATCAGTCATGCAGAATGCCTAGTATCAATGTGGGGTGGACACACTCAAGTACAGTGGGCACAGGGCTCACATAGAAAGGAAAAAGACCTGAGATTGAATTTACACTCCTTTAATCTCCCTCAGTTCCTATGTAGCATGGGTGTGATCACAAGAGTACTCCATATGCCTCAGTGCAGGAAGCCCAGCGAAGCTGTGTGAGCTAGCTGAACACCTCACCAGGGGGGTTGCCATGGGAAAGGGCAAACTGACATCTAGCAAGAGCCTATGAATGGATTGCCAAAGTCAAGACCTGAACCTCAGCCAGACATCAAGAGGAACCACAATACCAGCAATGGCCCACTCACTCAGAACAAGGAAACCCGCAGATGCTGACCACACCAAGAGAATTCAGCCGAAGTTACCCCAGTCACAAATACTTCAAAGTAGGGTTCTGATGCAGACAGATAAAGAAAATTGTTTTGCATGTTTTCAAAAATTTGAAATCAACCATACTTATAATTAAAATAATTCAAAAATCAAAATTAAAATCCAGTAATTAATAAATTAAAAGGCCTGGACTAGCAATCATGAAAACGTTTAGAGATTAATGCTTGTGGCAATATGCATGTGTATATTTTTTAATTAAATTAACTTAGACTGAAGAGATTGATTAAAATCATAGGGCAAAAAAGAATAAGGGAACTGGCTATAGCTGGGAACTATGTGGAGGTCTGGAAGCACTGATTCATCACGGTCTGTGTAGGGGACTGGGGAGATATAAAGTGAGTTGTTTGTTAAGCCAAATACATTTTTTTGTAAGAGAAGGTATAATGCAATCTTTTTTTCAACAGTGAGCTTATACTTCCTACTAAAGGTGACAAATTAAACCTTTACATTTAACTCTACGTCTATCAAATGCCACGAAAACATAACAATGGTATTTATTTTTTAAAGATGTAAATCTTTAAATACAAAGAGAACAGAAGAGGAGAAAACTGCACAATATTTTGGACATTAGAAAGCCGATGCTTTATAGCAACTAAGTGAACAACAATAAGGAGCCCTGGTGGTACTATGGTTAAGCACTCTGCTGCTAACCAAAAAGTTGATAGTTCAAACCCACCATCCACTCCACAGGAGAAAGATGCGGCAGTCTGCTTCTGTAAAGATTTACCACCTTGGAAACACTATGCGCAGTTCTATTCTGTCCTACAGGGTTGCTATCAGTCAGAATCAACTCGATGGCAATGAGTTTTGGGTTTAAGTTAACAAGCCCAAGAAAGCTAAGCTACCAGAGTGAAGAAAGACAAGAGTAACCCATTTAACATCACAGAATGAGTAAAAGGTTCAGAAATTGGCACCAAATGCTCTTGAAGTTAACACATATTTGGGACTAAAACCAAGAGAAATGGTTTAAATTCTGTGTGCGACACAGTTTAACTTCCAGATCTTCTCCCACACAAAGCTGGGTAAGTGTCTTTCCATAATACCTGAAGAAGGGTTAAGGTTGCATCTCTGAAGAGGAGTAAATAGAGATTCTCTGGACAGTGAGATACCAGGGAAAGTTGAGAGTGGGGAAAATATACTGGAAACATGAGGGATTAAGTGGAAGTTTCCCTATTGAAGGAAGAGACACCTTGGGCTTGTCAGCTTCAAGCTGGCTCTTCGAACCATGGCAACCAGGGATCTTTAAGCAGATCAGAAGTGTCTTCTTAGATAATTGGGCTAGCCTACATGAAAAGACCCAAAACTAAACCTGCTGCCACTGAGTCAATTCTGACTTACAGCAACCATATAGGACACAGTTGAACTCCCCCAAGGGCTTTCCAAGGCTGTAATCTTTATGGAAGTAGACTGTCACACCTTTCTCCTGTGGAGCAGCTGTTGGGTTTGAGCTACCGACCTCCTGGTTAGCAGCTGAGCACTTAACTACTGCACCACACCACCAGGGCTCTGAAAAGATCAAAAGGTATGAACAAATGGAGTCTTACCAAATGAACTGCCCAGCCATATTACATTACAGTGAAGACCACAGTTAATATACCCCACTTCTTCAACCATGTATAGTTTCCAATTTTTTAATACTCCACTCTTAAAAAATATCACCAGACATTTAACTAAAGCATCTAATATGAGAGATAGAGACTAAAATAATCAGAAAAGTGGAAATTGGCAAAAAAAAAAAAAAATATTCAAAAAATATTAAAAAGAGAAACCCTTTAAAACTGATTAATATTCTCAGAAAGACATTTTAACCATAAAATTAGAACAAGAAGGTATAAAAAATTAATATTTAGAGAACAAAAAAATTTATGGAAATTTGACATGATGACAGAAAAAAAATCTCAAAAGCTGAAAGATAAAACTAGAAAATCTCTTTCAAAGTAAGAAAAAAAATCTAACCAGGGATATAAAAGATCTATACAAAGAAAACTACAAAACACTATTGGAAGAAACCAAATGAGACTTACCTAAATAGAAAAACATACCACGCTCATGGATTAGACTCAACATTGTGAAAATGTAAATCCTACCCAAAGCAATCTACAGATACAATGCAATCCCGATTCAAATACCAACAGCATTCTTTAATGAGATGAAAAACTAATTACCAACTTTATATGGAAAGGAAAGAGTCCCCAGATAAGCAATGAATTAGTAAAGAAGTAAGAGTCATCACACTACTTTATCTCAGAACCTACTATACAGCAACTGTAGTCAAAAAATTCTGGTACTGGTACAATGACAGACACAAGACCAATCGAACAGAATCAAACAGATGTAAATCCATCCAACTATGGTCAGCTGATCTTTGACAAAGGACCAAAATACATTAAATGGGGGAAAGACAGTCTTTTTACAAATTGTGCTGGCAAAACTTGATATCCGTCTGTAAAAAAATGAAATAGGACCCATATCTCATACCATACACAAAAACTAATTCAAAATGGATCAAACACCTAAATTTAAAACCTAAAATGTAAAGATCAAGGAAGAAAAATTAGGGACAACACTAAAAACGAACCAAACCCACTGCTGTCAAGTCAATTCCAGCTCAGCTCATAGTGACCCTACAGGACAACATAGAACTGCCCCATAGGGTTTACAAGGAGTGCCTGGTGGATTCAAACTGCCAATCTCTTAGTTAGCAGCTGTAGCTGTTAACTACTACACCACGAGGGTTTCCTAACCAACACTAATACAACCCTAACACATGGCATAAACAGAATAAAAACCATAACCAGCAACAAACACACACCAGGAGATAAACTAGATAACTGGGCACTCCTAAAAATTAAACACTTATGGTCTTCAAAAAACCTCACCAAAAGAGTAAAAAGAGAACCTACCAGCTGGGAAAAATTTTTTGGCTATGACACGTGCGACAAGGATACAATCTCTAAAACCTTTAGACTATTTCAACACCTCAACAAAAAAAGACAAATAACCCAATTTTAAAAAAATGGACAAAGGATATGGCACTTCACCAAAGAAGATATTCAGGCAGATAACAGACATATGAGGAATGCTCGAAATCATCAGCCATTTGAGAAATGCAAATCGAAACTACAATGATACACCATCTCTTCCTGACATTACTGGCACTTATCAAAAAAACAGACAATAACAAATGTTGGAGAGATTGTGGGGAGACTGGAACTCTTATGCACTGCTGGTGGGACTGTAAATTAAAACAACCACTATGGAATATGATATGGTGCCTCCTTTAAAAGCTAGAAATAGAAATACCATATGATCCAGCATTCCCACTCCTAGGAATATATCTTAGAAAAACAATAACTGTCACACAAATAGAAATCTGCACACCTATGTTCACTGTAGCATTATTCACAATAGCAAAAAGATGGAAACAACCTAAGTGCTCGCCAGCAGATGAATGGATAAACAAATTATGATACATACACACAATGGAATACTACATAACCATAAAGAACAATGATGAATCCACAAAACATCTCACAACATGGATGAATCTGGAGGACATTATGCTGAGTGAAATAAGTCAGTCACAAAAAGACAAATATTGCATGAGACCACTGTTATAAAGTCCCAAGAAAAGGTTTCACACACAGTAAAAAATCTTTGATGGTTAAGAGGGAGGGGAGGGGCAAGGGGATTACCAACTAGATAGCAGACAAGTGTTAACTTTGGTGAAGGGAAAGAAAATACACAATATAAGGGAAGTCAGCACAACTTGACCAAGGCAAAGTCATAGAAGCTTCCTAGACACAACCAAATACCTTGAGAGACTAAGTTACTGAGGCTGAAGGCTAAGTACCATGGTTTCGGGGGACATCTAGGTCAATTGGTATAATATAGTTCATAAAGAAAACGTTCTACATCCTACTTTGGTGAATAGCGCCTGAATCTTAAAGGCTTGCAAGTGGCCATATAAGATATATCTATTGGTCTCATCACATTCAAAGCAAAGGATAGTGAAGAAAACCAAAGACACAATGAAAATATTAGTTTAAAGGGCTAATAAACACATGAATCACAGCCTGCACCAGCCTGAGCTCAGAAGAACTACATGGTGCCCAGCTCCCATTAACAACCACTCTGACACATTACAATAGAGGGTTCCAGACAGAGCAGGAGAAAAACACAGAACAAAATTCAAATTTACAAAAAGAGACCAGACTTGCTTGTCTAACAGAGACTAGAGGAACCCTCGAAGACTATGGCCCCCTGACACCCTGCTAACTCAGAACTGAAGCCAGTCCCGAAGTCTACCTTTTAGGCAAAGATTAGAAAGGCCTATAAAAAAAATAACACACACAAGGAACGTGCTCCTCAGTTCAGTCAAGCATATGAGACCAAATGGGCGACATCTGTCCAAAGGCAAAGACCAGAAGGCAGGAAAGGACAGGAAAACTGGACAAATAGACATGGAGAACCTAGGGTAGATAGTAAAAGTCCCCTGTGGAGACTGCAACACATCACAAAATAACTCGTATATAAAATTTTTGAATGAAAAACTAATTTGAGCTGTAAAATAAATATATGTATGTAGAAAAATTGGAACTAAGAAAAAAATCAGAAAATATAAAGACCAGTCTAAAAGTTTCAACCTCTGAATAACAACAGTTAGAGAAAGAGAGAAAATAAAAAATGGAGGGGAGGAGACCATCGAGAAAACAACTCAAGAAAATTTACCAGAGCCAAAATACAAAATTTGGAAAAAACCCACTCCAGGGGCTCAGTAGATGAAAATACAGCACATTGCTGTAAAATTTCAAAGTACCGAGGTTGAAGAGAAGATCCTATAAGCTTCAAGAGAGAGAAAGAAAAAAATCAGAGCCGCACCATTCTGCTAATAGCAACATGGAAATTAGTGAAAGCAGTAGATGTGGGATAACATTTTCAAAAATCTGAAGGATAATAATTTCCATATTAGAATTCTATACCTATCCCAAACAGTCAACTGTGAAGTTGAAGACACTTTCTGATATGCAGTGCCTCAAAATGTACCCTTTCTCAGTAAGCTACTGAAGGATGTGTTCCAGAAAAAACAGGGAATTAAATTAAAAAAACAAAAGATGGACTCCAAAAACAGGGTATTCAACATGGTTAGAGGCAGAAGGAATCTCCAAGATGATAGGGAAGGGAAATCCCAAGATCACAGATTTGAAGCAGTCTAGAAACCAACCAAACCAGACTGGTACAGGTCAGAGGCTCTGGAAGAAGTTTCTTTAATAGAATAAAATAGGCAATATATTTCCGTGTACTGAGATTTAGGAATTAGGGATGTGTAAAAAATCACCTAAGGAAAGAAAATGTAATATATACAACATACACTATTTGGTTCAGCTGTGGATAATGTTTGCACAGTTATAAAAATATAAAAATCACAACTCGTCCATTCAAAATCACAATACTGGGAGGAAGGAGAGAAGAAGTGTACTTGTGTTGGTGAGGAAGAAAGGCAGAGAAAATGAACTAAATCCTTATCTTCCATACTAGAAACTCGATAATACCCGAAACTAAAAAGTTGAGAAAGAGTTATAAAGTCACGTTATGAAGAGTTAGGAACACAAATACCAAAAACCTCTAAAAGAGTAGAAAGTGGTCAGGAGAGGAGGTGGAAGGAGGGCACTGGGACAAGGACAGCAATTTTTCCTAAAAAGCCTGGAGAACTATTTGACTCTAAGCTATGCGTATGTGTAACATTGATACAAACAAAATCTTAAAACAAAGAATGTGTTTATTTTCTTGTGATATTAGTACACCTACTCCTCACTTATCGTCTATCTCATTATTCGACACTTCACATTTACAATAGTAAAAAAATCTACTATCTTGACTATTTTGCTCATTAACAATGTACATCTGGCAGTAACGAGCGCTGAGGCGTGAGGCAAGAGTACACCGGTTATGATGGTTCAATTATGTGTCCACTTGGCTGAACCGTGATTCTCAGTGGTTTGGCAGTTATATAATGATGTAATATTGCAATTGTGTAATGATGTACTCATCCTCCATCTTGTGATCTGCTGTGCTCATCCTCCATTTTTGCATAATGCCGATTTTCACATTAACGACCTGGTCTTTGGAACTTAACCATGTCGATAAGTGAGGAGTAGGTGTAATGAATGATATACCTATACCAAAAAACTTGTTACTGTTGAGTCTATTCCAACTTACAGGGACCTTGTAGGACAGAGTAGAACTGCCCTATACAGTTTCCAAGTCTGTAATCTTTACAGAAACAGACTGCCACATCTTTCTCCTGTGCAGTCTCTGGTGGGTTCAGAACACCAACCATTTGGTTAACAGCCAAGCACTTTCACCACTGCACCACTTGCAGTTAAACCTATGCCTGATAAGCCTATATTTACGAAATGTTAATTTTTATATAGTTAAATTAGAAGATATTCCAAAGTAAATATTCAATTACATAGCACCTACAAAGTCAAAGGGAGGGAAATATATGTAGGAATGTAAATACTCTGTGGAAAGTCAACGTTAATATACCAATATTCAAATCAGATTGTTTCTAATGGCTACCAAGAAAAAGTCTTTCTAGAATCTGAAGACTCGTTCTCTACAGAACTTTGAATCATTCGGCCATTGCACAAAACTTACTTTGTTTCTTGTAGAAAAAAAACAAACATTGTTTCTATAATATTTTTTATTTATCGTATTTTTTATACAAAGAACACCCACTTTCTATGTTTGTTTGCCAACTGTGCCCGCCCTCCATGAAGTATTTTCACGAGCTCACTGTGCTTTTTTTTTTAAACAGCAACATGTAAAAAAAAAAAAAAATTGGCATACTTAATTGTGGATAAAGTTTCATGCTGAATTCATATTTATATTTCTTAGCTAAAAGAGGGTGTCACTTAAATCTTGTCAGAAAGAAGAATCAGAGTTTCAAAACAGAGATACAGCTTTATTCTAGGATAAATCTTTTTGAGGGTCTCTGAGCCCTCGTGGTGCAATAGTTAAGCACTCGATTGCTAACTAAAAGGTCAGCAGTTCGAACCCACCAGCTGCTCCGGGAGAGAAAGATATGGCAGTCTGTTTCTATAAAGATTTATAGCCTTGCAAACCCTACAAGGCAGCTCTTCTCTGTCCTATAGGGTTGCTATGAGTCTGAGCTGACTTGACAGCCATGGGTTTTTGGTTTATTTTACTCGAGGGAAAATGAGGGATTAATCCAAGTTACTGTGATACACTCTTACAAAAAGAGTTGGGTTTACATGGAAAGAATGCCTATGTTAATGATATACAGCATTTGTAATAAATCCTCTCACACTATGGGACATTAACCAATGTTTCACAAACCTCCCTTAGGTCAACACAAGAGACCTTAAGTAGCCAACCATATTAACTAGGACCACATCAAGTAAAACCAGGCCACACAGAAGTACTTTCCTATATAAGAGACAGAACAATACATGTATGATTTCAATAGTTTCTCAAGCTGTCCCAGTGTTGGCTAAAGCTTCCTTCCTTCCAGACTTAGCAAAACTACAGACATTATCCAGGCCTAAAGAGTTTCATATTCTGTACGAATTAAATCTCTTTAGCTCCTTTTTGCCAAGACGTCTCGAAGCCTTAAATAGGACTGAAAAGGGGGGAGGGGCAGATAGAAAATCCAGATAAAGCTTTAAAAATGAAGCCATGTGTTATCAAATATTAAGATTTTTCTGTAAAGCACCCAGAATCTAAAAGTGCCAGTATTCTGAATTTCATGTCTTCATGAACTTTTAGTGAATTTGGCTTTTATGTTTAACAAAACATTTTATGTTTAACAGACTTCATGCCGACACATGAATTGCATATATGTTGAAAATAGTTTTAAAAACTGACTGATGGATATTTTTAAGAGTAATCAATACAATCTAGATTATTCTAAATATAAATACAAAAGAGACATAGAAAAGTAAACTAGAGAAACTTTGTTTTATTTATGGTCTGTGGACCTCCTAGTCTCTAATATACTCAAATCTACCTATATGAATTCAGGGTGGTACAAATAGCTAAATGCTTGCCTACAAACCGAAAGGTCTGCAGTTCGAATCAACCCAGGGGTGCCTCCAAAGGAAGGACTAGAGATCTACATCCTAAGTCACAGCCATTGAAAACTATATGTGCAGCTCTACTCTGAAACACATGGGGTCGCTGTGAGTCGAAATCGAGTCAATGGCAACTGATTTTGGTTATATGAAGCCAACTCAAAAATGTTACAGTGAATCACCCAACACTGATACTTGTTATTAAAAAGAAAAATCATACAACTCACTCCCATTTATATTTTCATCATCTCTTCTGCAAAACTGACCCTCGCTCCATGGTAATCTTGCCCTTTCATGGGGCTCCCTCAGAGTGTTCATCTGAGCCACTTTATCAGTCACATATTACATGCTGCTTTTAAACTTTCCTTTGGTGGTTTCTATTTTTTACTTTTCACTCAAATCAACCTGGGTGAGAAAGACAACTGCTTTTTTTCTTTCTTTCTTTCTTTCTTTTGGTTGTTATCCTTCAGGGATTACAATCATCAGACACTAGAAGTTCTAAAGCACTTATTGATTGAGTGCATGTTGGATATGACAGCCCCTTTTTTTTTTGCATATATAGTAGTCCCAATGAATATGTGGCTTATTTTTCAAAATGTTCTTAAAAAAATAATAACCTTTGTCTTCTTTGTTTAATATTGGCGGTAGTAAGGCAAACAGGTAACCTATTATGTAGCAGACATTCCTAGTCGCTCACTCTTCTTTCAGGACCTTCAGGGAGGTAAAATGCATTTGGCTAAAAAGCTTTCCCAGGCCCTCTGGCAGTTAGGAGGTATCCGTTGCATAGCATCCTAGGCATGGGTGAGGGCAAAAGGTATGTGCCAGTTGAGTCTCTTTCGTGTTCAATAAGAAACCAATAGCCCTACCAAGTAGACTTCTGCTTACACAACAGAGACCAAACTCCTTACATCCAACCTAGATTCCCATACCCTTACCATATAGTCAGTTACCAACTTCTGTATCAATCTTTTTTCAATGCATCCTTCACCCATGTTGTATAGATCACTGATTTGAAAGGCAAATCAAATGTATCTCATTGGCAAGCAAACCAATAACTAATTTATTGAGGTAGTTTGATTCATTGGAATATGTAAATAAACAGATTTTTCTCTCAAAACCTGCCTCCCCTCTTTCTGCTACACTGAGCCCCATTTTCATTCAAGTACCAGTTTCCTAGGTATACTGAACAGATTCCATGAATGAAAGCAAATAGAAATTTGTTAAAGTAGTTCTTTAATATCTAAGACTTAGTCCTTTTTATTTCCAGACATTAATCTATATTTAATGCAAAGCCTTTCCTCCCTTTCCCTCAGCACAAGTAGGAAATATCTAAGTCTCTAACAGCTTGGAGTGCATCAGGGTTGGGGGCAGTGGGTGCTAACTCCGTGACTGTGCTGGAGAGGAACAGAGCCATGTCTTCTACTTAAAGACTGAGGTTTTAGCTATCTCCTTGGTTGGCCTTAATTGTCTCACTGCCTAAGGGCTCAGTAAGGAAGGTGAAGCCTTCACTGTCTTCATCCTCAAAAGCAACCCTGTCTGTCACGCATGAAGCTTCCCTAGGCTTTGGCTGTCTCATGCAAAAGATCTCATATCTTTCAGCTAATACACAGCGGGGAGTATTCGCAGAGCATTCCTCTGACACATGCCTTAGTTAGCCCTCCCTCATCCACCCCATGACAGTGTGGTGATTGAGGACTGTAATTCCCAATCTCAGTGCTTCTGGGTGGTGCAAGGTATTTGTGACAGGCTGCTAGTTGGCAGTTGGAACCCACCTGCGGTGCCACAGAAGAAAGGCCTGGCAATCTGCTTCTGTTAAGATTACAACCAAGAAAACCCTATAGAGCAGTTCTACTCTGTAACATACGGGATTACCATGAGTTGGAAGTTGAAATCAACAGCAATGGGTTCTGGTTTTTTGGACTCATCAGTCTCATCTATTATGTAGCCAAACGTGTAGGATCCATCTTTAGTACCTCCTAGAGACAGTCCGTCAGGGTCTCCCTTCTCTTCCTCAGCACAAAGAGAGCGCAGCAAGTCCGCTGACTTAGCAGGTTTTGGAAGGAAAGGCCATTCTCCACTTTCTTCTCAGTAGGACCAAAATTTAAGCTGATTTGCTTGAAGTCACTCATCCTTGCCTTTGGAGAGGAGAAACATTTCTCCTTCATCCTCAAGCCCCAAATATGTATGACAGTTTATGTGTGGGAGGGTATAAACACATAGGAATTACCTGAAATTGATATAAAACAGCAGCTACATCTAGAGAGAAATTATAAAACGGGACATGGGAGACATGCTTTTTACCTTTTTTTTTTCCCTCACAATGAGGACATATTTACGTATTACAAGCGTAACTGAGAACAAGAAGAGGAAGGAAAAACAAAGGGAAGAAGAAAGAAACGGAGATTGATTGACTTCTTATAGTGAAATCTGACTCAATAATCAGGTTTCCAAATTAAACGCCCTTCAGAACTCAGATTACTATTTATTAATTTATCCTTCAGAAACAGTGAGAAAAACTCCCCTTTATGGTTACTGCCAAGGAATAAAATTACATCATTTTAACCGAATGCAGGAAATTCAGAATTCAGAAAAACGTCATAGTATTTCAAAATCCCTGAGGAACACGCTAGCTACGTTACCCCCAGAGCCCATTCGAAAATGCAGCTTAGAAAGCACCAGCTTCTGGTTAAAGTCAATCAGCCCAGAAACAACAGAGTCTTTGTCAGGGAAATCTGAGTTCAAGCGCACAAGGATCAGATAAAACACAACACATGGCATCTGAACTAAAATGATACGATTTGATTTTAGATTAAAAGTTAAGAAACCAGCAGAATGTGAACACTTAAGAGAAAGGACGTACAAATAAAATTAAGATTAGCTTCCTCTCAGGTGGTGACAGTTAAACAGAAACATAGTAATACAGAAGGTAACGCAGAGCAGGCCTATAACCACCTTTATTTGTAAATTCGCAATATATACGGTCCTACTTAACAGGACATTTTGTTATAGTCACAGGTAAAAGCTTATTAGATAATCAAGTGTTTACAAATACATCATTTCTAAGGCTGCTAATAATAAAAGAACAATTATTAATTGGGAAAAACACATGGCCACGCTTGCAGTCTTTCAGGCCTGCGTCCTGTATAGGGAGGAGGAAGTGGTAGATGGAAGGAGTTATGCAGAGCTGTGTCTCAATTACGGCTATAAAACCAGCTACCCAAATTCTTTTAGAACCTCTCGTTAGAAGCTACTCAGATTACCTAAGATAATAAAAAGCCAGGAAGCACAAGGGCTCTTTTGACCACACATTAAACATGAATTAAATTACTAAAATTTCACGGTGTATAGTCCCAATACGGTGTTTCTGTGTTTAAAAGTAGGAGAATTTAACAATATTTTATACTCTGAAGATACTTCCAAAGGAAGATAAAAAAGTTAACACACACATAACCCTAAAATTCTCTCCATGTATGACAACTTGAAAAAAAAATTGGATTAAGTTGCTTTGATGAAATAAAAATTACATTAATTTAAAGATATATATGTACAGGGTTATTCTTTGCAGCACTGTCCATCCCTGAAAAATACTGGAAACAACCTAAATGCCCACACACTGGAGAGTGATTGGAGAAATTACGGTACATCCACACAATGGAGAACAATGTAGCTGTAAAACAGAACAGGGAAGATCTCTGAACCAATATGGGATGGTTTCTAGGATATACTGTTAAAAAAAAAAAAAAATTACAAAAGAATATATAGTAAATATTACCTTTGGTATAAAAGGAAACCCTGGTGGCGTAGTGGGTAAGAGCTAAGGCTGGTAACCAAAAGGTTGGCAGTTCAAATCCACCAGGCACTCCTCGGAAACCATATGGGGCAGTTCAAAATAAAAAGTTAAACAATATAATCATGCAAGTTTCAGCAGAAGAACCAATGACCAACCAATCCATTTCAAAATAATTAACATAATAATTACCTATAAGAAACTACAGCAACTAATACAAACCGGTTTCTTGAAAGTGCTCCTGGGGTTTTCAAATAACCAGATCTCTATATCACTTCCATATTTCCTGGAATTTTTGAGTAAATTATGAGATCAACTTCTGGTATTTCTTAGATAATAAGGTTCACTACCCAAAAGAAGAACATGCCCAAACACACTGCATTTTCCGCTTAGGTTTCTCAGAAGGGAAAATTACCCAACTGATTAACTCATTAACAAATAGTTATTGAAAGAAAGACACCATCTAGATACATAAACAGATAAGATGTGCATCTAGTTCATCCAGTTTATCACGAGTTCAGTGCCAACAACAAATCACCATACAAGCTTTCCCAAGTAGGTTTTTTTTTATCAATTTGGTCAATCTGGTGGGATAAACAGATGCCAGCAGAACAATATAGTCATGGTAATGAAAACAATTCTTGAATAATAAATTTCAACGAACTTATCGCAAATGCATTCTTTATTACAAAGACTTTTCTGTTTGGGAAAGCAGGAGAGTAGAGACCCTGCATTAAAAGATAAAAAGCCAAACAATCCATGGATTGAATCCTAACAATTGACTCCAAATCACCATTATCCATTAGAATGGAGAGATCAGAATAGGTAACAATTTGGGGAACTGAATTCTAAATAACTCATTTCAGAGCCCAACAGAACAATAAAAAGGGATCACATTTCTTTCGTTTAGGGTTTCATCCTTTGCAAAAAACAAAACGCTTCTTGATGTTTTAATTCATTCCTTAATATTTTCTTATGTGGCTTCAACATGTGTATTCAACAATACACAAGCCTCTATTTGCACATTTACATACTCTAACATTCAATATAACCTTCACATCTCTCAAAAACCTTCAAATGGGTCCCTCTGTCTACTGAACAGCTTTCGGTCTCTCACTCTTATAACTAGTGGTTCATTTAGGGCAGTACATACACATGTATGTACATATTTTTGGGGTTTTTTTATACACATGTATGTACACATATGTGTATATATATATACACACACACCAAAAAGTCCACAGCCCTGGTGGCATAGTGTTTAAGAGCTCAGCTGCTAACCAAAAGGTCAGCAGTTCAAATCCACCAGCCACTCCTTGGAAACCCTATGGGGCAGTCCTACTGTGTCCTATAGGGTCACTATGAGCTGGAACTGACTCAACGGCACTTAACAACATACATATAGCCATTCTATATATTCCACAATCCAACATAATAAAGGTCCAAGTTGCTAACCTGGCACCCAAGGTCCTCTGTAGGGATGTTAGTCATCCAGTTTGCCCAGGACAGAGGGCTTTCCTGGGACACAAGTCTTCCAGCACTAAAACTTGAATAGTTTCAGGCAAATCAGGACAGTTGGTCATCATAATGCTGTGACCCAGCAACTGACCCTCCTTGGTCCCCCAAATGGACCTTTGCTTCTAATATTCACTTCCTCTTGTTTATCCTGTCCCCACTATCTCCACTTATCGAAATAAAGAGTGTTCAAGGACTTTTCCAATGCCACCTTCTTTGTCAAATTTTCTCCAACCCTAGGAGTAATTTCTAATCATTTTAACTTCTAAAGCCACTTAACTTTTCTCCTTCTTATGCCACTTGCTCTATGTTGAACACCAGGAAAGGAACATTTATTCCCTACTCCTGATGTTTCTACTCACATAATGTTATTCATTCTCTTCACTCCCTCACTAACTCTTCCCCACTGAAAGGGAAGGGGTTCTCAGAATGGAGTGTTCATAACTAAGAACTAAGTAAGCATGGCAGACTAGCGCTCTCCCCTTCTTCTCTTCTTTGGAATCTGCTTGACCTTCCTGAAGGGTTACAGAGGCAGGCCTCCACATGGAGTGCTGGGGCCATCACACATTCTCTATACGTGGCTGGCTGAGCCTAAGTCCAACGTATGGGGGTAGGAAGCTCATTTTTACTCTACACCCAAGCTATGTTTTCTAGTATCAGCTTTACCAGTAATCAAGATATTTAATTTGTCATATGAAAACTCTGGTATTTTGTCATCACTCATGACTTAGGAAGGTAAGAGAGATGCTATTGACTATCCCATCCTCTGAAGTACAGAGTCCTATAACTAGGTCTGTATCACTTCCATAGCACACTGTACATAGCCTTGCAAGTAGTGGATACTGAACTGAATGAGCACTTAAAAAAACAGATATCTTATGATTGACTTTTTTGAATCATGACATAATAGAATCAGTTCAAATCCTGATGCTCACACCTTTTAACAAGACGATCTTAGGTAAGTCTCAATATCTGAGGTCTAATTATCTCATCTAAAAGAGGAGATGTTTGGCAGAAGGGGTCAGCAAATTACGGCCCACCAGTCCAATCAAGCCTATGGCCTATTTTTGTAAAGAACATCTTACTGGAACAGTCAGAGTCATGTTTTTACACACTGTCCATGGCTGCTTCTGCACAACAGCAGAGTTGAAGAGTTGAAACAGAGACCACATGAACCACAAAGCTTAAAATATTTACTCCCTGGCCCTTCACAGAAAAAAGTTTGCTGACCCCTATTGCAGAGGGCTGTTAGAAGAATTACAGATAAGTTGCTATTTTATTGCTAGAGCACGGTATATAATAAGTTACTGCCATAAGCTTGGCTGCTAACCAAAAAGTTGGCAGTCTGAATCCACCAGCTGCTCCTTGGAAACCATGTGGTTCATTATGAGTCAGAACCAACTCGACAGTGATGGGTTTGGCTTTTTGGTTCAGCATCAATTTAAATACATGGTAATATTCAAAGTAATATTTATAAAAGAAAATCCCTGTGGGCATACAAATTGAGGAAGGTAAAACAACCTCTACTCACACACTCCACACCTAAAATAGAGAGGAAAAACAGCCCACAAGAATCATCATTTTTAACTTGCCACAATTGGGAGGCTCAGGAAGCATTAGCTACCACAGAACTCACACTGCAAGGCATCTTCACGACAACATTTTTCACAGTGTTCCCAACAAGAACAATGATGACTCAAGGGAAAGAGAAAATACGTGAAACATTTTTCCCCACTAAAAGGAATCTTGAAATAGAACTTGAGCAACAAGAATAACTATACTTACATATTTAATATTCTTTAATGGATGGGAAGCAGAGGGTCCTGAAGGGAGGTATTCCAGCTTGAAATGAGTTGTGGAAACTACACTGCAATAATTCTTCCTCCACTCTGGCCTCTTTACCACTAAGTGAAGTGCCAGGAATCAAAGAAAAGGACAATCCCTGCCCTTGTAGAGCTCAAAGGAATAAAAACATTCATTTAACAATGTATCTGACTCTACTCGCTGGAGTTCACTTTTAGTAGCAATGACCTCCTCTTTTTTCAACTCGGTCTCCCTTCTGTTTGGTAACTTGGGATGGAGGGAGGAGTTTTGTGAGGCAAGGCCTTAGGACAGATAAAAAGACAAAACAGGTAGGCATCTGTTGTTGGCCAGTCCATTGGACTGGGTTTGAGGCTCAAAAGTTAGAAGGTTGAGGAACAGTAGCTGTAGGAGCTGTTTGAGGAGATATTTTTCAGAGGGGCCCAAGCAGTAGTCATTCATATGACCAAGGTACAGCTCAGAGTTTGGGATGGTGGCAGTGTCTCTACTTCTGCATGGAAGTCAGCATGGCCCTGGCACCCTACAAGTTGATAACTTGAGAAGTGTCAGAAGCGAGAGTCCTTGGTCCTGTCTGAGCAGTAGTCATGGTGAGGCTCCCTCTAATGACTTCAGGAATGACAGGCATTGACCAGCAGGTATCCAAGCAAGGAAGGAAAACCATGATGGATGTTGTACAGTAACCACAGGCAACGCGTAGAAATAACTACGGAAATTGAGTGGGGGCAGGACCCACAACCTTCAATCATTTCTTGACTGATATATTTAAAAAAAAAAAAAAAAAGTCGCTATTGAGTCAATTGTGACTCATGGTGACCCCATGTGTTTCAAAGTAGAACTGCACTCCATAAGGTTATCATGGCTATGACCTTTTGGAAGTAGATCACCAGGAGTAGATTTCAAGGAGCTTCAGAGTTAGTCTGAACCACAAACCTTTCAGTTAGTAACCAAGTGCTTAACTGGTTGTGCCATCAGGAACTGCCTACTGACTTAAATATGTTCTACCTATTTGGGGCATGTATGAAAAATAAAACCAACACAATAAGGTGAGTGCTAATAATACAGTACAGAACCAATGGTACTAAAGGAAGAAGTCCAAGCTGCACTGAAGGCATTGGCAAAAAACAAGGCTCCAGGAATTGACGGAATACCAATTGAGATGTTTCAACAAACCCATGCAGCACTGGGAAGTGCTCACTCATGTATGGCAAGAAATTTGAAAGACAGTACCTGGCCAACCAACTAAAAGAGATCCACATTTATGTCTATTCCAAAGGAAGGTAATCCAACAGAATGCAGAAATTATTGAACAAAACCATTAATATCACATACAAGTGAAATTTTGCTGAATAGCATTCAGAAGTGGTTGCAGCAGAACATCATCAACAGGGAGCTGCCAGAAATTCAAACCAGATTCAGGGGAGGATGTGGAACCAGGGATATCATTGCTGATGTCAGATGGATCCTGGCTGAAAGACAAAACAGGTAGAACACCAGAAAGATGTTTACTGTGTTTTATTGACTACGCAAAGGCATCTGACTGTGCGGATCATAACAAGCTATGGATAACATTGCTAAGAATGGGAATTCCAGAACGCTTGATCACACTCATGAGGAATCTGTACATAGACCAATAGGCAGTCATTTGAACATAACAAGGGGAAACTGCATGGTTTAAAGTCTGGAAAGATGTGTGTCAGGGTTGTATCCTTCCACCATTGCCTGTTCAATCTGTATGTTGAGCAAATAATCCAAGAAGCTGAACTATATGAAGAAGAATGGGGCATCAGGATTGGAGGAAGACTCACTAACAGCCTGTGTTATGCAGATGACACAACCCTGCTTGCTGAAAATGAAAAAGACTTGAAGCTCTTACTGGTGAAGATCAAAGATCACAGCCTTCAGTATAGATTACACCTCAACAGAAAGAAAACAGAAATCCTCATGACTGTATGTACCAATAAGCAACATCATTATAAATGGAAAAAAGATTGAAGTTGTCAAGGATTTCATTTTACTTAGATCCACAATCAACACCCAGCAGTCAAGAAATCAAAAGACACATTGCATTGGGCAAATCTGCTGCAAAAGACCTCTTTAAAGTGTTAAAAAGCAAAGATGTCACTTTAAGGACTAAGGCATGCCTGACCCAAGCCACGGTGTTTTCAATCAGTTCATATGCATGTGAAAGTTGGACAATGAATAAGAAGACCGAAGAATTGACTCCCTTCATGCCAGAAGCATGAACAAATCCATACTGGAAGAAGTACAGCCAGAATGCTCCTTAGAAGTAATGATGGCAAGACTTCATCTCACATACTTTGGACATGTTATCAGGAGGGACCCACCTCCAGAGAAGGACATCATGCTTGGTAAAGTGGAGGGTCAGTGAAAAAGAAGACTCTCAATGAGATGGACTGACACAGCGGCTGCCACAATGGGCTCAAGCATAACAATGATTATGAGGATGGCATAGGACCAGGCAGTGTTTCATTCTGTCATATAAAGGGTCACTATGAGTTGGAACTGACTCAATGGCACCTGACAACAAGAACAGTGATAAAGGTGTGTACAAGCTACTGTAGGAAGAGGGGTTCCTAACCTAAGTAGTTGAGGCAAGTCACAAACAACTCAGAGAAAGGCCACTTATATTTTTAAGAACACAGCAAGGCAAGCCCTTCCTAGATCATCAGGTAACAAAATTCTGAAATAGTTTTTTTTTTTTTTAACATTTATGTCAGCTATTCAATTTGCCTGTTGTTGAAGATATAATGATGAGATGCATTTTATCAAGTGTATCTAACATTCAGTGAAATCACTGCATGGTATCCAAGGTCCTTGAAAAATTGGCAAGCATTTTTCTACTGATGATTGTACTCCTGTTTTAATATTCTTTAAGGATCAAGATGATTTTTTACACTACCAGGGACAGAATTCATGTCTCCTCAATCTACTGATTTCTTTCAGTCTCAACCAATTCCATTGTTAAATCATTCTTGTAGGATGTGCATCTAAGTTATACTTCCATATTGGAACAAGCATAACTTGAACTAATCTATTCATAGGTCACGGTGTTATAGGCTTGAATCTACCATCAGATTAATCTTTCTTTAAATAATAGTCATAAAGAGGATACTTATGAGATCCCCAAGATGTTGCAGCACTAACGGATCATGACTATATGGTGCAGAAAACTTGACTCAGGAAATTGTAAAGGTAAGCAGCTGGAGTCCATTATGTGTTTTCTTTTTTTTTTTTTTTTTTTTGTGGTGTAACTAAAGGCCTTTTTATGCTATCAACTTTAAAAAATAGATTTTAATGTTTATTACTGGTTATTAAAACACTATGCATCCTATGCACTTTGAAAAATATGTAGAGTAGACTGTCAATTCATTTTAAAAGAGACTAAGCCTTTCATGTTGACAAAAGCTCCTCTGGATAAGAAAAATACAAGCATTGAGTATCACCTGAATGAGAATAAGAAATGGCATAAAAATCAGGGATCGAAAAAGGCTATAATTTTCTACATTGAAAATTCAAGAACCATGAATGAAAATATAAAAATAATATTTCTTGAAATGAGGAAAGCTAAAGATTGAAATTTTGGTTAGCGGGTTTCATTTCAGTTTTTTGTTTTTGTTTTTCCTGTAGATAGAGGGGAAAAAAGTGACCTTGAACCAGTAGACACATCAAGTAGTCAAGGTTACTTTGGAGACAGTGACTAGCTTCCCACATCTCTAGCACACAAGTGGAGAAGTGAAGAAAAGGTAATAGAATAGGATTGCTGTTGTTGTTGAGAGTCATCCTATTTTTTGCTGACCTTCCACTTTACCAAGGATGATGTCGTTCTCCAGGGACTGATCCCCCCTGATAACATGTCTCAAGTATGTGAGACGTAGTCTTGCCATCCTTGCTTCTAAAGAGCATTCTGGTTGTACTTCTTTCCGAGACAGGATTGGTACCCTACATTTCATCTATAACACAAACTGGCCCAGTAGCTACAAGTGGGAAGCGAGGAGGACTGCTACCCATATTTCAACACGCAACTTGTAGAAATAGTAGCCTTAGCCCAGGAACTATATGATTGGACCACAATGATATAGACCAAATAGAAGTTCTGATCCCTGATCCTGCCCCTTAAACTCAACAACTTCAGTGAAATACCATATACTCTCTATTCCTACTTCTAAAATAAAAATTTTGAAAGGAAAAAAGGATTAGAGAAGGAAAGAAAGAGGAAAACCATCTATTGATTGTACCAAATTCAACCAGCTGACGTTGAGTTGATTCCAACTAGAGGCAATCCCATGTGTTACATAGTAAAACTGAGCTCCATACGCTTTTCAAGGCTGTGGCCTTTCAGAAGCAGATTACCAGGCCTTTCTTGTGAGATGCCTCTGGGTGGGTTCGAATCCCCAACTCTCAGGTAGTAGTGGAGTGCTTAACCATTTGTACCACCCAAGGAATCATTATACTAAATTTGTGCTTATTGTTGTTGTTAGGTGCTGTCAATTCAATTCTGACTCACAGCAACAGAGTAGAACTATCCCATAGGGTTTCCAAGGAGCAGCTGGTAGATTTGAACTGCTGACCTTTTGGTTAGCAGCCAAGTTCTTAACCACTATGCCACCAGGGCTCCATACCAAATTTAGGCCTTCCTATACAAAAAAAAAAAAATTTTTTTTTTTTATACATAATCATGGAAACCCTGGTGGCATAGTGGTTAAGTGCTATAGCTGCTAACCAAAGGGTTGGCAGTTCAAATCCGCCTATAGGGTCGTTATGAGTCAGAATCGACTCGGTGGCACTGGGTTTGGCTTGGTTTTGGTTATACATAATCATAAACATTTAATAACAACCATAGTTCACACATGGTCTGCTCCTCTGAGAACTCACCCATTCACTTCCATTCCTGCTAAAATGATGAACTCCTTGAGGGTAGAAACTCTTAAATTTCTATTACTGTCACCTTCATGGAGCCCTGTTATCACAGTAGTTAAAGCACTCAGCTGCTAACCAAAAGGTCAGTGGGTTGAAACCACCACTCGCTCTGCAGAAGATGTGGCAGTTTGCTTCCATGAAAGATTTACAGCCTTGGAAACCCTATGGGGTAGTTTTACTTTGTCCTACAAGGTTGCTGTGAGTTGGAATTGACTGGATAGCAGTGCGTTTGGACTTGGTCACCTTACGTGTCCCTGGCACATGAAGGTTAATGTCTTATATAAATGAACAAATGGCTTTACTCATCATCCAAATCAATAATCCCCACTTCTATCCTGTTCCTGCCACATATCTCTAAATATTTACTATTTCCTCTTAGGTGTTCATGATTTCGAAGTTAAGATACTGAAACAGAAATCAACCTCTCCCTACCAGTCTCTGTGTATCTTTTCAAAAGCATAATATGGATCTGTATGCTGTAGGATAAAACTCTTGGTCAACACCATCCTTCACTACCCAGATCTAAAAAGTAACCGAACAAGAAAAGTTTCTAAACTTTTCTAACATCTTCTTAGCACCTGACGCCATGACCCTAGTCCTGCGGCCAATTAACTTGTACCTGGATTGCTGCAGGAACTTCTAGATGTCCTCCCCAATTCCCGCTTCCTCTCCTCCAAACGGCTAATCTTCTCCAAGCTGGACTTTCATCCTCCCTCCGAAGACAGGCATGCCTCGAAGTCAAGTGCCATTTCTTACTACACTTAGTGTCCTTTCACATGTGCACAATAAAAACCTTCAATTACCCCATGGACTGAGGTGTCACGTGGGCATCAATTTATGTTAAGGTTAGAATTTTCTGGAGTCTGTGGATTATTTTCAAGTAAAAGCACAGCTTCACAAACCTTTGTAATCACAAGGGAATGGACAGCTTACTTTTTAAGAAGGGGGCTGGTTATGGAGATTTACAATTCACCTGTAAACTGTACTTCCAAAACTCTTCGCAACCTTTTAAAAAAATAAGATAAAGAAAAGGAGCTGGTTGTGCCTGGTGCTAGTGGTGGTATTTGGAAAGAAAGGCAGGAAGAGCAGAAAAATGCAACACAGAGTTTGTGCATTCTTTATGCAATTCCATCATAACTGGAAAGCTTAAAGCTACAACCCACTGGCACGCCCTTTGCTGAGTCACTGTATTCTTTGCGTGCATTTTTCTAAGAGCAATCAAAATGATAATTGCAGGACTAACTTTAGAACATGAAATCATTGCATCTGCAATGACATGGAATGCAATGTGAAAAGTAATCTCTCATTAAACCAGAAACTGTGGTTTACATTGTTTAAAAAGTGCATCGGATCGCTCATTCTCAGGGGATAGATCATAGTGCTCCTTAAGGACAGAAAATGGAGAGAAAGTATTAGTTCCTTCCACAAAATACTTAAGAAATCCTATGATGCTCTGGGTTCCCCACCCCCTTTCCACTTGTTCTAATTATATGAGGAATATAACACATTCTTTAAGGATGTCTTTAGTGCCACCCTTAAAAATGTCCTTTTCCCAAACTAGCATCCCTGTTCATATAGACAAACTATAAAAAAAAAAAAAAGCATTTTTGAGATGGTCTGAGAAATGTGATCTCTGGTGGGTATAAAATGATATAGAGGAATTACTGTTAATTTTTTAAATGTGATAATGGCATTGTTATAAAAGAGAATCTGCATTTTTTTATAGATAACGAAGCATGTTGAGGTAGAAATACACGATGTCTGAGATTTGCTTTAAAATGCTTTAGCAAAGACAAAAGAGAAAGGACAGATGAAGCATATATCAAACAACCTCCCTAAATGTTGAATCTGAGTGATGTATATGGGAGGTAACTTCTATTTGTGATCTGACTGAAATATTTCAAAATAAAAATCCTTAGGTCTATAGCTCCCTTTTGGGGCCCTGGTGGCACAGTGGTTAAGAGCTCAGCCACTAACTAAAGGTCAGCAATTCAAATCAGCTGCTCCTTGGAAACCCAATGAGGGAGTTCCACTCTGTCCTATAGGGTCACTATGAATCAGAATCAACTCAACAGCAACCGTGTGGCTTAGATATCTCTTTTACGTCAGACTAAGAATGACAATTGGTGCAGCCTAGCCAGGGCATTATGGGGCATTAGCAGCCATCAAAATAAAGACTGGCCATATCCAGGCTGTGGTCAAAAAAAAAAAAAAAAAAAAACTAGTGGTCAAAGCTGTATGAAAATCAACTCCCGAACCTGCCAGTCTGGGAAGCATCATAAATACTGGTCTAGAAAAGATACACGTGTGCACAAAACACTTAACAATCTTGTCACACCCTTATATGATCAATTAGACTCCTAAGCATAAGCTAAATTTTATTGTCATCATGTTTTGACTGAAATAACCAACCGCTTTCCCTACCACCACCACCATATTGCATAACCGTTTTAAATTAATCATTGAAACACACTTCCCAATGTACAGTGGGGAGAGAAAAAGGAGTTCGGAACAAGGAGAGCAGATCCTTTTCAATGAAAACAACATAATAGGGACAAAAGACCAAATGATAACCTGGGTGTATAGCAATAGCAATAGAATGTTAGAAATCTAAACATCTTTTCTGAATTATTCTTTATCTTGAAATCACAGTCTCTTGTAGATCCTTAGGATAAGTAAGGTGTCAGATAAGCAAAAAGGACTTTGGTGATACTTCCTATTGTCTCTCGACTTACTTTTATGTCTTCTTACTGTGTTTCAACTCACTTCTGTGCATGAATTAATATCACAGACCCAATTAGTGCCAGACACATCAATAGCACAAGCTTACAGTAAACACTGTTTCCTCCCCGTTTTTAAACTTCTGTGATTTCTGGACAGATCCTGAGCTCCATGCCCAGACAGTCTGTTTTCGATTTTCTGGATTGGGGCCCAGGCTCCCACATTATTAAATGCTCCCCAGGTTATTCCCACCATTATCAGATTTAGAAACCGAAGACAAAGATCTATCCACGTGCTGACTAAACATTTTTCTTGATTTTTGTGAAACACATTACAAAGACAGGAACACAGAGGTATCCTGTGTTTCTCAGCACGCGATCCTCCAAGTTAAAAAACAGCTCTTAAAAAGACTGTGTTAAAAGCCAAAACATCTTATTTAAACAAACAAAACAAACAAAAAACTTGGTACAACAAGCGTTCCCTTTATACCAAGTAAACCACCATGGGTGCTTTGCTATCCTCACACATTTTAGTCGGCAAAAAAAAAGGGCAATAAACAAAACAAACAAACAAACAAAAACACCCACCTCACATCATTACAATGTGCTAACATCCATAGCAAAAGGTAGACTCTCAGCAGAAAACTGTCTCATTTTTCAAGACAGCTCCTAAGTCACCCTCCTCTTTCAAGACGTCACGCATGTCGCAGGCAGAGAGGCTTACGGCACACTGTACGTACCTGTGTTAATAGTGCTTTTCAATGTTGGGCTGTAGTTTATCGGTTTACCAGTTTATCCCACAAATTTGAGAACGCCAAAACGAAGACCATGGGCTATTTATCTTTGTATCTAGTAAGTACTGATAAATGCTCTGCTCGGTGTCTACTAGTTACCACATAAATTATTATCCCTATTCTGAAATGTCTTTAGTTAAGGCATCAGCCAATTCCCAGGTGTATATGACAGTACAACAAAGATGAGGCTATATTCCATAATTATCCATAATATGCCCACTCATTCTCTCTTTTACTATGTGCCACATTTTAAGAGTTTCTAAATTTTAGCAGTTCTTCTTCTGTATTAAAACCACAGTACTTTAGTTGTCTGGCAAGTAAATTAGAAACTCTAAGTTCTAATACCTCACACCGTTTTACTTGCAGCAATTTTTCATTGCTTAGTAGTAATAACATTAGTCACCAGCATTTGAAAATGTACTAAATGCTACATTGTTTAATATGCTTTACGTGTATTTGTTTAATATTTATAAAAACCTTATAAGGGAATGTTATTATTTCGGATATACAAAGGGTGAAATGAATGAACAGAGAGGTTATATATCTTGCCCAAGGTCACTCAGCTAGTAAGTGGAAAAGCCAGGATTTAAACTCATTCAGTCTAGCTTTAGTGCTTAGAATAAAGGATTGTTTAAACTGTACCCTTCTGTGTGTTTAAGACTGAAAAATAATGTGTAAAATATGGATTATCATAAGATTGCCTTTCAAAAGGCAAAAAAATAGAGCCAAGTTCTAAAGATACAGGAGCTCATCCATTCAACCACCACACCAAGCTCAACCTGCCTTCCTCCTCTCCTCTCCCTTCAACCTTAAGAGGGTCCCTATGACTATCCAAGCAAACCTATCCTTTCTTACTATCGGTCAAATAATAAACAGTAAAAATAAAGGATTAATTGAGAAAATAATACTGAGCACCTGTTGTTAGAAGGCTCTGAGGAATAGGTCCTTGAAAGGCACCTAATCAGAGGGACCATAATACCACACCGAAACCAAACCCATTGCCATGGGCTCGATTCCCACTCCTAGTGACCCTATAGGACAGAGTAGAACTGCCCCATAGGGTTTCCAAGGAGCACCTGATGGATTTGAACTGCTGACCTTTGGGTTAGCAGTGGTAGCTTTAAACCACTATGCCACCAGGGTTTCCAGGTATTGTATAAGCAGGCATTAAAACAGCTGTACCATCAGGCGGGTAAATGTTGTCAGCATAAATAATACTATTTTCTATTTCATCACTAACTCCTCAACAATGGGCGATCACTGTGGAAGGCTCTAAGCTGGGTCTTATGGGCTGAATTTTAAAAGGCAGAAGGAAGGTAAAGGGGAAGTAAAGACATTTTAGACAGAAAAAACAAACTTATGAGCAAAAGGCACAAAGAAAGAAACTACAAGGCACGCTTAGGAAGAGTAAGTGCTGTAGTTCAGCTAAGTAGAGAGTAAATGCAGATAATCTTAGAAGAAGGTTGAAAAGGTAGGTTGGGTACATACAAAACAGGACATAGAATATCACACTCAGTATGAAAATTGTTGTTGTTGTTGTTGTTGTTGTTAGCTGCTGTCAAGTCTGCACCCAAATCATGGCAACCCCAAACACAATGGAATGAAATGTTGCCCATGCCTGTACCATCCCCATAAGAGGTTTCAGATCAAATTTTTGTGATTCACAGGGTTTTCACTGGCTGACTTTCAAAAGTACATCACTAGCCTTTTCCTTCTGGTCTGTCTTAGTCTGGAAATTCTGCCAAAAACTATTCAGCATCATAGCAACACTCAAGCCTCCACTGACAGACAGGTGATGGCTACACATGAGACACGTTGTCCAGGAATCAAACCCAGGTCTTCCACATGGAAGGCAAGTATGAAAACTGGCCTCTAGGCAATGAGAAGTTCCTCAATTCTGAGCAGGAGAATGAACATGACCAAAGAGAAACAGGAAGCCTAACCTGGATTAATGTATGGGATAAAAACTAATGAAGGGAGTGGGGGCGGTGAATAAAAGAGAAAAGTCAGTTAAGAGAGTTTTGCAGTCATCATGACTAACATACTCATCTGGGCTAGAGTATTGCAAAGGGGAAATTTGGCAAAGGGTAAATCTGATTCATTATAAACCAAAAAACTAACAAGTAAATTGAGCTTGAGGTCTGAAGGAGAGAGAATATTTGAGGATGTGGTCAAAATTCCCTACCAGGGTGAAGAGAACTGAGGTATCACTGAAATCAACAGCAAAGCCAGTACAGAGTAAGATGGTAGTGTGAAGTTGTGGGGTTTTTTGTTTGTTTGTTTCATTTACGTTGAGGAAGGGGGTGTAGAGAGATGAATTCACTTTTAAGACAAGTTAAGTTGGCCAAGAAAGTGGAGCTGTCCAGCATGTAAATGGAAACGCAGGGCCTGTCTAGAGAGAGATTTTAAAGTTATCAAGCAATTTAGGAGGACATCTCTAAAACATAACCTGATATCTGATTTCTTCTCCTTGCCCCACTATAAAAGGCATTAAAGAATGAACGAATGGAAAGACAGAAGAATGTTAGGAGGATTGTAAATTGTTTTTGTCTGAGAAGTTGGACAAGGAAAGGAATGCCCAGAGCAAAAATAGTAAATTTTAAGGGTTGGTGAGTCAAAAGACATTTCTATATATAAGGACTGAGGATATAAAAGCACATTTGAAAGTAAAATGGGAAGGTACCAGTAGAACGAGAAACTGAAGACACAAATTGGACAGATCATATCTGAGCAAGATCCAGAAAAGGAGATAACAAAAGTGCAGGTGGAAGCAACCGACCCCACTTCATCTAAAAAAGAAAAAGAAATTTAAAAGGAGGGGTGAATATATAAAGAAGGTTTTAAGAAAAGAGTAGAGTAGGGTAACAAGAAAGTACAAGTATGGTAGGCATGAGAGGGAAGATCAGTGAACGCCCATTGGATAACGTCTGATCTTCTTGGTAAGTTAAGTGACAAAGTTACCTCAGTGACAAAAGATACATCATGGAATAAAAACTAAGATTGCAGAAAACCATTTGGAAGAGCCTCTGTGGGGGAAACGTAATAAAGAATCCAAAATCAACGTCTGAATGTATCTCCAAGGAGCAGTAAATCTCAGTTGAGGCCAAAAAGCACACCAGATACATGGGACTGGCATCACAAAAGGTCAAGGAAAAAAGGGTCAGGGTAATAAAGAGGTCAGCCTAGAAGATGACCACGGGCCCAGGCACAATCTTTAGTTTACCACTACGCTGACAGTCTTAAAAACAAGAAACTGAAAGTTTAATGACCTGTGGTTACAAGGTCAAATAGCAAGTTCTATTAAGGAAGGGTTGAGTGATATAGTCTGTCCAAGAGAAGGAGATGCAAATTTGAGACCTGGGAGTTAGGAACATCTCAAGATGTTGCCACTTCATGAGGTAATTGAGAAAATAATATCAAGGACAAGATTTCATGGGTCACGAATGGTACCTCTTGGTGCTGACTTTAGAGGAACCTCATGTACCAAGTACGAAGTTAACGCAGGACTGTAAAGGAAGGTCAGTGGGCACAATGGTAATGTGGGGAAGGCAGCATAAATGAATCTACTAGTAGACTACAAAAAAGGAGACTGTTAAATAATGGAGGTGGACGCATGGCTACAAAGTGACACAGAGTGATAAGAAGCAGCCCTTCCTTTTCCAAGGAAATCTGGAGAAATATCAGGACTCTCCACAAAAGGGAAATTACAGAAAAGAGGCATTGTTGCCTGCAACCCAGATTTCATTACAGCTCAAGGCTGGTGCTCGTTAACTGTTGAAAAAATGAATGGTAAGAAGTATAAAACAACCTGTCATCAACATAGTTTTTTTCCTAAAAAAAAAGGAAACCTAAATGACAAAATGAGGCACATGGGGAAGTAAGGAGCCGAGTCTATAAGGATGGTGGCTGGTCATAGAAGTAGGATAAGCTTTGGTGTCTAGGGCAACAGTGATGGGTAACAGATGAAGGAAGCATGAAATTGGCAGACTAGGAGGCCGCCCAAAGCTGGAAAATTGGGGGATCAAAGGCTTTGTTTGGAGTCAGGCCCAGCTTCAGATCCTGGTTCCATCACATGATAGCTGTAAAAGCTCATCCCCTCATCTCTGTGCTCCCTAAAACACGCCTCCATACTAACTACACGTGGCTGTTTCAAGGAGTAAATGGAGTAATACTTGTAAAGCACATGACTGAAATATAGTACAGGTAGTACCTGACTTACGATGTATTTGAGTTACGACAGATCGCACTTATGACTTTTCTTTTTGTACATCCTATCGTTAGTAATGTTATAGCATGTAATTTCCTGATGTTATTCTCAGATGTTCAGCGTTATGCTTTACTGTTCTAAGCATTGCCCAATAGCAGGCAATAATGAAAACTAAAAAAAAATGAAGAGGTATTCAACTTATATCAGAACTGACTTACAACCAGTCGTAAGTCGGGAACTACTTGTATACAGAAACAACCACCAAAACTAATGGTAGCTATTACTACTAGAGCAGAAGCATTGAATAGTCTCAGATAGAGGCTGTTAAAAGTGAAAACAACCTAGGTCAGCCAGTGGGTGAGGGGGACAGAGGAAGATAAGAGCAACTGTATTAACAGCAAGTACCTTGATAAATGGGGCTTTTAAACATTAAGGATCCCAAAAAGCCCATTTCCATCAAGTCGATTCCAACACAAAGCGACCCTAGTGTACTTAATTTGTAGAGAGAAGTTTGTTTTGGTTAAAATGCTTCCTCTATTTACATGTAATGTTAATGTTTTGTCACTTTAAAGTCCTGCATTTTTTTTTTTTTTTGTATGAACCTTAGAGAAAGCCAGGGTAATGTAATGGAAAGCACTGGTCTGTACATACGGAGACCTCGACTGTTGTCCCTCTGCTCTGGCAAGGTAAGGATTGTTTCATCTGCTTTGTTTCTCGAATGGTGCCAAATAAGAATTCTATCTAGCTCATAACAAAGAACAAAGAAACACAAGTTCTTTCTGAAGTTGTATCTAAAACAGTATATTGCTCTTCTGTTTATTTGCTCCAGGAGAGTGGTTATTTAAATTTGGTTATACTTTTTACTAATAAAGTTTGAAAAAGAGTAGTACATTGGAAAAAAACCAAAAGATAGTCTTAGCACCTCTCACCCTGAAGCATGCCAACATTCTCTCAGTCCACATTTAATTTGAAGAAAATTAAAGAGATACCCATGACCACTTGGCCGAGCTTCACAATTATGAGAGCCAGGCAAGAAGCAAAGGAATGTGAAAGCGCTGCTGCTGTGTGATGGCTGTCCGAGCAGGGACAAGAAAAGTAAAGGAGTCTGTGAGGAGGCAAGAAAACACCGCAGAGAAGTGAAATGAAAAGAGCCACTTGTGCAAAACATTGTTTCAATGGCAAGGTATTTTAAAGAACATGACATGGATACAACTACATTTGAACTGTAGCAACAGCACCTTCAGAGGGAAAAAAAAAAAAAAATACTCACTTATCCACTAAAAAAAAATATTTTAAACTCAAAAGCAAGTTCTTTACTAGCTTATAAGTAAAAATCTTTTTTTAACACAATGCCTGACACCCAATAGGAACTCAAGAGAGCTTTGCTCAATGAATCCGCAGCCCATGAAGACTTGGTATGTCCCACTGATCATGCTACAATTCTACAGTGGGTTTACAGTCATAAAATGCCACTGACTCTGTTGTCCCCAGATGGCTATATATATTTATGTAGGAAGTGATCAAGAAGGGAAAAAATTCTCTGATTTTAGATGTCAGGAAGGAACACTAATATCTATACTCCTAATTTCTAAAAGGTAAATTGACTTTCAAACACGTAAGTTTCCCTCTTGATCACAAAGCCCATGTACTGGACACCTGGGCTCAAAATCCAAACACTCGGAGAAAATTAACTCCTTTCCCTCTTAAAGTTATTATATAATATGATACATTCAAGACTATAAAGTAGTGTGGTCCATTCACTACCCATAAATACCCAAACTCAAAAGTATTAAAAGTTCTTTGGGGGAGAGAGTAAAATGAGTAGGAAAGAGAAACGTATGTTCCACATAGAGCTGCAACACAAGATTAGATAAATTATGTTCACCTTTTCTAGACATTCCAAGATAGCCATCTTGTCTATATATGTTATACTGATATATACATCCTAAACAGTAAAAGACTTTTTCCTGCATCTACATAAATGAGTTGCAGGGGAAAACATGTGAACAATTTGCTAACTGCTTACTCCATTCAGACTGCCATAGAGTCAGCACTCCAGGATATATATATGGTTGGAATTAAACTGTATAATATAAAACACAGCTACATTTTGACTCTCTCCTTCCTACCTTGCAGTCTTTCTTCACGGAAAGTGGAGAATCTTTGTATCTCAGGTTCACATAAGTAAATATTCAATAAAACATGAAACACTTCTTATCTCGGAAGAGATAAAAAGCCAAGACAGGTATAGTTAAAAGCTAAATGACCCCTATTCCAGACAGTGCAAACGGTGATGGCTGCTGCTTGAATAAGGCTCGCCCGCACACATTTTACAGAGTATGGAAACCATTTGTTAATAAGGAGCTGTAATTTAGGCCTAGGGCCTTGTGAAAAGAAAACGTTTATACATTTGCAGAACAGTGTAATAAGATTTCACAAATGCAAAGAAAATGTGCTACCATTTATCTTGGATTATAATATCTGGGGTTTGATTACTTTGTAAAATATCTAAATCAAAAACAATTATAGATTTTTCTTACACCACACACACCATGAAACATTTAATAAGTACTTCTGTTAGACTATTCCAAAAACTAGACGAGAAAAAAATTGTCTATTCAGTGGTAGGCAAAACCATTAAGATGTGTATAAGATATGATATAAACAGGAAAAATGAAGAGAACTAAGACTAGCAACGAAAACGGTCATTGATATATATTTTTTAAATCAATAGTTTGAGGAAGGAACAATCCTATAATCACATGTAAACTTTTTCCCAGGTTAAAACTGGGCACCTGGAAACAAAAAGCATCATTTACAAACCCCCCCCCCCAAAAAAAACCCAGTGCCATCGAGTATACTATTAACTACAGAGGTAGGCCAGTGGTCTGCTTTAAGTCTATAATTCAAGCCTAGCCCAGTATATTGACAATTCTGACAAATTACACATAAAATGGATAGGAAATTTTAATATTCACCCCATGAATTCCCTCTCCAATACAATTGCTTAAGGCAATCCACACAGAACCTTTCCAGAAATGAAATAAACCATTTGGTTTTACATACAAAACACTCAACGTTTATGTAGCCAGCAGACATAATTGAAAAAAATCATAATCATTCCTGTTTACTGTATTTGTAATTTTGTAAAAAATTAGAAGACAGAAAGATTTAAAACAACTCTTGGGAGAAGTGGGGTTTACTATCACCAAATCTGAGGAAGCATACAGTAATGATATCAGTTGGTTTTGCCTACTCAATATCCATTCGTCCTTTACTAGAGAAAATCACCTTGACTTTTCTTTGGGGACCTACTGTAATGCATTACCCCTCAGTCCACAGTTCAGGTATGGCTGCCACCACCACCTCACCTCCTAGTCTAAGGGTGGACGATGACAAAACCCAAACAGGTATCTCAGCTCCCTGTCCACTGTGATCAGTTCAGGGATGGACACATAATCAAGCTGGGTCAAAAAGAATCAGCCCCAGGACCACTTCTGGGAACTTTTGGAAAACAGAAACTGCTGGGGAATCCTGCTTGAAAATCAACAAAGCAAGAGAAAAACAAAAGGATAATATTTCTGTCCCTGGATCCATATTATTTCAGGCCCTGGATAATATATAAGCACCACAGTCATTAGGGGTTGGGACAGAACTCGATGGCAACAGGTTTGGTTTGGTTTTTCTTAATAATTCTATGAGCCAATATGGAAAACTTGGTGGCACAGTAGTTAAGAGTTCAGCTGCTAACCAAAAGGTTGACAGTTCAAATCTACGAGGTGCTCCTTGAAAACCCTCTGGGGCAGTTCTACTCTGTCATATAGGGTTGCTATGTGTCAGAATCAACTCGATGGCACACACCACCACTTTCTAAAAATTTCGCTCTTTCAACATATTAATATTTGAGGCTTGCATATCAAGTAAGTCCAGAGATCTTATTAAAGGCAGAGTATTTGGACCACTGCACTGATTACCAGCTAAGTGAAAAAATACAAATACAGTACATGAGAAATTCATTGGGGCAAGGGCAACAGCTGGTTCCAAGTACTTGGAAAGAAAAAAGTCAAGAAAGGTAAAATGATAGAGAACTGGGAAAGGGGGAAACAAAAGATGGGGATTGGAGGCTGCTGTGAGAGTCAGAAGCAGGAAGCAGCACCCAGAGGCATGAGTGTTTAGAGGACTCAGCAGTCAGGAAGCCCACTGTCTGCCAGAGGCCAACCTGCAGAAGCAGGACTAGCAATTGGTAGTATTTTTATCACCTTTCTGCCTTTCATATAATCTCTGGGCATTATCCAGGATATGAAGTATTAATAATAAACGTGAGACTTGATCATATACCAGAAAATCCTATTCAAAGCTTTCAATCTTATTATAAATACTTAAATTGCAATTTTTAATCCTGCTTACGTCAGAGACCATGCTAAGTATATTAATGAGAACTTTGGGGAGTTTTGACCGAATGTCTTGTCAGCAGAAGGGCTATCTTTTGATAAAGATGAAGAATTTGCAGGCTTCACCACACAGGCTCTTCCAAACACCTCAGGGAAATTCCTGAAAGGTTGCTGGGCAGCGTTCCTTCTCACTGAAAGGATATGCAGAAAGTGGATACAATTTAAAAGGAAACCTTGGTCTACTGTTTGTAATATTCGCTCAAAGTAATGGGACAAGTTAAGCGATCGACATAATAAATACTTTTCTGGAGACAGAAAAAAAAAATTTGCTTACAGGGATCTGCTTCTGGGTTATTTGCTAAATAATTCTGCAGAAAACTATTAACAGCTGAAACTTTTTATTCTTACTACGTGCTAGGTACTATATTAGGCATTTAGTAGGTGTTGCTATCTAATCCTCACAATTAAATAGATGATTTCACACCATGAAATCATCTGTTTAACAGATGGCAAAATTTAGGCTGAGAGAGGTTAAGCAAATTGCGAAAGACACACAGCTTAGACCTAGGGTCTACTCCAGTACCAGTGTGCTATCCATTAAGCACCCTTCCACTCCTTATTTGCTTCATGTCAACTTTGTGAGAAAGAAAGCAAATCCCAGGGCCACTTGGAAAGGGGAGTAGAGCCAACATGACAACATTTATTTACCTTTACGTCTCCACTGGTATATAGCATGATAGTTCCAGGTAGAAATAAGGGAAAGTCTCCAAGAAGAGTAAAATTACAGAAATTGTATTAGAATCAGTAAAACAAACATATTTAAGAAAGAAATGCATCAATTTTTCCAAGTTCTAACAATTAAAATATTTGTTTTCATCTATCTATAATCCTGGCTTTCCAAAATGACTTATTCTGTAGAGTTACTAATAGCTTAGGCTTTACTATATCTTTAAAACGGACAGTCTCATATTTGTAGAAGAACACAAAAGTTCTTTCCATTCCATTTTTTTTTTACCCCATACAGAATTCCATATTCTTAAAAAGAAAAAGAACAAACACTAAACTACTGTTCTATTTTTTCCACTAGTTAGTCAACATTGGGAAATCGGTAGCACCCTCCAAACCACTTGTGCTTCTAAGATGTATTTGTTTTAAACATACCGCATTTTCAAGCAGACTCTCCACATAAAAAAAAAAAAAAAATTTTTTTTTTCCACATATAACCCATTAAACAAACCACATATACCCTTCTCAAAAAGAATCTTGCAATAAAAACAAATTGCTTTTTACTTATATTTGATTAGTTACTAGAATTGAGCTTCCAGAAGATTTCGGACTAGAGGTATAGAGCAGTTAATGAAAACAATATTTACGTTTGAAAAAACAGATTATGCGAGAGTGAAATTCATACTTTTGGATAATTCCTCGCCTCTGTCACGGGACCATACAAAACAGCTTTAGCTCACCTGTTAAAAATGAGCAAGGAAGGTATGTATATACAGATCGATGAAGCAAATATGGCAACATGTGAATTTTTTATTCTAGGTATGTGGTATTCTAGGTATTCTGGGTATGTGGATGTTTATTTTACTATTCTTTCTACATTCCTGATTATTTCCAATTTATCAAAATTAAAAGTGAAACTTCTTTTTAAAGTAACAAAGGAGGCAAGGTGGCATTAATGAAGTTCCATTTGGAAGGAGCAAATCAGAGAAATAAGTTGCCAGCATGAATAAGTGAAACAGTCTACAGAGAAAACCGCCGTCACTATCTGGTAAATATTGACCAGGACCTATGATGTGGCTTGGCTCAATAACCCACCCCCAACTCACCATTTTCTGCACTTAAATTTGAAAAAGAAGAGGCAACATAGTATTCTTGATGAAACCAGGGAGGAAAAAGTTATCTACATCTCCAAGGACAGAAGAATCATACGGTAAAAAGCTGGGGGGCAGCGGGGGGAGGTGCTCCTACGCTGCTTTTGTCCTGGGTTCTTCTTTACTGACTTGAACCTTCAGATTTCTTCCTGGTAGATTAATTACAGTGATGGCCACAGCAACATACCACAAAAGAATCAAGAAGTGAAGAACCCTCTCACACCATGAAATCAAAACCACATGTAAGGACGTGTGCGAGACCTAGAGAACCCTGCACGGCTTCAAGCAATGAGCAATAACTTCCCTAGCCCCACTACACCCTAAATCCTCCAATAAAAATGAAAAACAAACCCACTGCTGTCAAGTTGATTTCGACTCAGAGTGACCCTATAGGACAGAGAAGAACTGCCCCATAGGGTTTCCAAGGAGTGGCTGGTAGATTCGAACTGCCAACCTTTTGGTTAACAGCCAAACTCTTAACCACTACGCCAAATACTTGGTAGAAAAAAAAAAGAAAAACTAAATGAATCTTAAGGGAGAGAATAAAAACTGGTAGTTGATTTTTTTTAAATCTCATCTAAACATTAAAACGAGATGTTTATTACTATAGAACGATCTAGACAGCATGCCACTGGCAGTCACCAAGTTGACAGTGACCACCGGAGAGATAGTGTAGGGGGTAAAAATCAAGACCCTGCATTTAGCATACTTAAGGTTTGAGGTTATGTAGTATCATCAGCAGAAAAAAAGGCTGCCCCCCCCCCAAATTTTTTTTCTTTTGAACTGGCTACCTTCTGCAATGTTCAGAAGATATGAGTACTAAGAGGTACCAAATGTTTTAAAGAAAATTTCTCAATATTACCTATTTCCTAAAAAAACCTTGTCAATAAAAACAGCTGTGTACAGAGAAAATGCATGAATGTTAAGCAAGCAGGGCCAAAGGGTCAGAGTCTCATCAAGACTGTAAGAGAAGACATTTTGAAAGGACAGGACCAGCTGAGCAAAGCAGTTTTGAATACCATTCCAGTAAATGAAGGGGAAAGATGGGCAGGGAGTTTTTAGAGATAGAAGGGGGAGTAGCAATCACCTCCTCAAACTCATTAGTTTAAAAAAGACCATAGTATTAAGGACAGCCGGTACCCCCTTATCAGGGATTCCAGCCCAGGACTCCTGTCTCTTAAGTTAGCTGTTTTCTTTATCCCCAAAGAACTACAGTCACACGCACCACCAGGGTTAAGTAAATTTACGTTTGTTTCTCCAAGTGTTTTCTTCGGGCATTTATTTCCATTCTAGTTCTTTGGTAACTTACACCAAACCGAGCAATGTACATGTTAGAATATTGGTTTGTATGTTTACTTTTTAAAAGCAAAAATGCTATGGTAATAAATACAGAAAGGAAAACTTTAGCTTTTTCAGCTGGTAAAGTATTTCTCTTTTTTTTTCCCTGGGTGAAGTTATTTCTAATGTGACTCATCTTCACAGTGAAATAAACCTATTTATGTAATATTGGATCATACAGGAACTGGATCACACAGAAAGCCAGGAATCGAATACATGCTGATTTAGAGTTCTAGATATACATGCTTCTATGACATCATTTTTATAAGGTGTATTTTGCATCTCAACAGACCTAAGCAAATCTCTAAGCATATGCCTTTTTTATTCTTCCCTGCCTTTAAGAAATTCAAATTTAATGCTAATAAATGGGGGATATTAGAAAAACGTATTTTCCTGGATACATGATGAAACAGACTAGGATTAAAAGAATGAGCTTTATTACAAAGAACTTTAAAAAAGGAATAATACCTATGATTTTGACAGGCGAGCCCTGGGGGTGCAGTGGTTAAAAGCACTTGGCTGCTAACTGAAAATTCAGTGGTTTGAACCCACCAGCTGCTCCACCAGAGAAAGATGTGACAGTCTGCTTCCATAAAGATTTACAGCCTTGGAAACCCTGTGGTGCAGTTCTACTCTGCCCTACAGGGTCATTACAAGTTGGAATTGACTTGATGGCAGTGAATATGATTTTGACCAAAACTTCCAGTTGGGATGTATTCCTCGGCACCATGATCAACAATGCTTAATTAATATCACTACCTTTTCTCCAACCCCTACACATTGCAGAAGTTTACTGGGGTTAGAACAGATTTTAAAAGGACACTATTTCAGAGAATCTTTCAAAACCATGAATGGAGAATTTATTAGACACCTGGTGTGGGAGGCAAATATGAGCAAAAAAACATCCACAGAGTAAGCGGAAAGCTTAATTTGCATCAGCAGCTAAAAGTCGCTGCATGCTTGCTCAGTGCCAGGCACTGTTCCAGGAGCTTTACTTAACATAAAAATCAAAAACCCCTTGCTATCGAGTAGATTCTAACTCACAGCACCCTACAGGACAAAAGAGAACTGGCCCAGAGGGTTTCCAAGGCATAGTTGGTAGATTCAAACTGCTGATCTTTTGGTTAGCAGCCAAGCTCTTAACCACTGAGCTACCAGGGCTCCTTAGTATAGGATCTACTTAACCCTCACAACAAAATTATAAACTAGGTAAGTGCAATCACCCCCGTTTTACAAATAGCAAAACAATGGCATAGGCTACAACATATCTGACAAGGGTCTAATCTCTAAATTTTACAAAATACTTCAACTCCTCAACAACAAAAATACAAATAATCCAATTAAAAAATGGGCAAAGGATATGAACAGACACGTCACCAAAGAAGACATTCAGGCAGCTAACAGACATATAAGGAAATGTTCATCATTATTAGCCATTAACCTGTTGCCATCAAGTCCATTCCAACTCATAGTAACCCTATAGGACGGACTAGAACTGCCCCATAGGGTCTCCAACAGGCAGCTGGTGGATTCAAACTGCCAAACTTTTGGTTAGCAGCTGAATGTTTAACCACTGTACCGCCAGTGCTCCATTAGCCATTAGAGAAATAAAAATCAAGACTACAATGAGATGCCATCTCACCCCGGCAATACCAGCACTAATGAAAACACAGAAAATAACAAAAGTTGGAGAGGTTGTGAGGAAATTGGAGCTCTTATGCACTGAAGGTGGGAATCTAAAATGGTATTACCACTTTGGAAAACAATATGGTGCTTTCTTAAAAACCAGAAATAGAAATACCATAAGATCTAGCAATCCCACTCCTAGGAATATACCCTAGAGAATTAAGAGCCATCATATGAATAGGCATATGCACACCCATGTTCATTGCAGCACTATTCACAATTGCAAAAAAAATGGAAATAACCTAAATGCCCATCAACAGATGAATGGATAAACAAACCATGGTACATACACACAATGGAATACTACACAACAATGATGAATCCACAAAACATCTTACAACATGGATGGATAGGGAGGGCATTATGCTGAATGAAATAAGTCATTCACAAATGGGCAAATACTGTATGAGACCATTATTATAAGAACTCAAGAAAAAGTTTACACACAGAAAAAATATTCTGATGGTTAGGAGGGTAGTGGGGAGGGGAAATCACCAACTAGATGGTAGACAAGTGTCAACTTTGGTGAAAGGAAAAACAACACACAATGTAGGGGAAGTCAGCACAGCTCAACCAAAGCGAAGGCATAGAAGTTTCCTAGACACATCCAAACACCTTGAAGGATTGAGTTTCTGGGGACCATAGTCTCAGGGGACACCTAGGTGAACTGGCATAACACAGTTCATAAAGAAAATGCTCTACATTCTACTTTGGTGAGAAGTGTCTGGGATCTTAAAAACTTGTGAGCAGCCATCTAAGAAACATCTATTGGTCCCATCCCATCCGGAGCAAAGAAGAATGAAGAAAAACAAAGACACAAGAAAAATATTAGCTCAAAGGACTAAAGGACCACATGAACCAGACAGAGCCTCTACCAGTCTGAGCCCAGAAGAAGTAGATGATGTCCGGCTACCACCACCAACCACTCTAACAGGGAACACAACAGAGAGTCCCAGACAGAGCCGGAGAAAAATGTAGAACAAAATTCAAATTTATGAAAAAAGACCAGACTTACTGGTCTGACAGAGGCTGGAGGTACCCCTGAGACTACAGCTCCCAGACACTCTGTTCACTCAGAACTGAAAACACTTCCCAAGCCCAATTTTCAGACAAAGACTAGACAGGCCTGTAAGATAAACTATAACACACATGAGGAACATGCTTCTTAGTTCAATCAAATACACGAGACCCAATGGGCGACTCCTGCCCAAAAGCAAGACGAGAAGGCAGGAAGGGACAGGAAGGGACTGGATGGATGGACACAGGGAACTCAGGGTGGAAAGGGGAAGAGTGCGGTCACATTGTGGGGATTGCAACCAATGTCACAAAACAATATGTGTATAAATTTGTGAATGGGTAACTAACTTGACTTGTAAACTTTCCCCTAAAGCACAATTAAAAATAAATTTAAAAAAAGGCACAGAGATGTAAAATAATCTAATAGATGTTACACTGTATTTAAGAAACAGAATAATTTTAATCAGGGGGATAATCTGGACCTAATAAAAAACAGAAATGCAAATTTTATTGTTAGAAGGAGTCTTGGGATCATTTTGTCAAATCTTCATTTTAGATAGGTGGGATATCTGGTCAAAAAGATGAATTTAAGTTGCTTCTTTCTCACAGATATACACATACATACGTGCACTCTCACACTCACACACACAGCTGTGGCTGAGCTACTGAAGTTAGCTTGTTAGTTGTTGTTAGAAATAACTTAGGTGGTACAGTAGGTTACCAATTACTCTTGAATATAAATAGGAATAAAAGACTCTGAGGCTTTATACGTTCTAGGTCTTAGCTGGAGTCCCTGGGTGGTGCAGGTAAGCACTCGACTACTAGTCGAAACGTTAGCAGTTTGAACCTACCCAGAAACACCTCAGAAGACAGGCCTGGAGATCTGCTTCCAGAAGGTCACAGCCTTGAAAACCCTAGGGAGCAGTTCTACTCTGCACACATGGGGTAGCCACGAGGCAGAACTGACTCAACCCTAACTCACAAGAACAGGCCTTAACTGGGTTCTGAACCTGTGTATCTGGACCATCTTACAGATCATGAAACCTAGGCCATCTGTTGGCACTACAGTACATACATTTTATCTGCACCTGCCTTGGGAGGCGAGCTTCCTGGTGGAAAGGTGCTCAGACCCTACCAGAGAGCTGCCTGGGAACTTCATTAGCAGGAACCGTCACTGTCCACTCACCCATCCTCCTCCCCCGCCCGGATCTCAAGGTTTCCAAGAAACGAAAATCAGGTTCTCTTCTCAAAAGGCTTGGAAATCCTCAATCTTAACAACAACAACAAAAAAAATCCTTCCCATCGTCCACAGTACAATGCCAGCACAATGCTCTCTCCTTTGAGCTCACAGACATTTCTGGAAGAAACATGACCAAATCCTAACCCCAAACAAATGTTTCTATCACAAGTAAAATAACAATCTATTGAACCTTGAACATCAAGGGATTTCACTAGATTGCTAATAGAAGTAGGCATAACTTCTATGCTGTATCAATTAAGAAATCCACAAAAGTTCAAACATATGTTGGGCACAATCATGAAGAAATAAAGGAAAGAAATTTTTAATATTGTTTAGTCATAGGCGTCAAACTATAAAAAGAATTTGGTATAGCCTAAATATGTGAGCTGTAATTATATTCCACCTTTTCAGTGTAAAATCACTGTCCTGCATCTTTAGGTTTTCAAAACATGTGTGGCTAAGAAATATAAGAACCACTGTATAAATAGTGAATACCGTTAGCTTAAAGTCCCCATTTTTATGAAACTTTTTCTTCTAGAGAATCATTCCACAGTGTTCTTTCCCCTCTGGAACACAAGATAGTTCTATCTGTATTATTCTGACATTCTGTATTGAATTATTCACATATTGCTATTTAAAGGCTGAACTTATTTGTTCAAAAAATATTTCTTGGATACCCACAACAGGCTAAGCACTGTACTGGGCATTACTGACACAATGTAAACAAGGCCACCACCCTTTGGGAGCTTATGTTCCAAAAGCTTTGGTGGGAATAACAGAGTCTGCCTTGTTTAGGCCAAGCAAGGCTAGCTTCTGAGCAAGCAAGTCTCAACATCTTAGTGGCTTAGCACAATACAAGTTTGTTTTTTGCTCTTATAGAGTCCAGTGCAGATGTCAGGTCAGTAGGGAGACTTCCACAGGGTCCTTCAGGGAGTTCTTTTCACCTTGTGGGTCTGCTGTCCCCAGGGGCTGGATCTTCTGCACCAAGTTGGCAGAGAGAAGAGCAAGAAGCTCTCCCATAGGAGGCTTCCAGGTCTGGAAGTAGTAAGTACATTACTTCTGCCCACTTTCCACTAGTTAAAACTCGAGTCTATAGCCACACTTAACTCCAAGGGAGTCTGGGAAATGTCAACTAGCTATATGCCCAGGAGACAAAGGAAAAGGGTTTCAGAAGAAAAAAAAAAAAGAGAGAGAGAATTCTACAGTGTTTAAGAAATAAACAGTTGATATTACAGAAAGCAGGGCCCAGACTAGGGTGAGGTTTAAGTGAGGTTCCTAAAAAAACCCACTGCTGTGGAGTCGGTTCCAACTCATAATGACCTTATAGGACAGAGTAAAACTGCCCCATAGGGTTTCCAAGAGCACCTGGGGGATTCAAACTGCCGACCTTTTGGTTAGCAGCTGTAGCCCTTAATCACTACACCACTAGGGTTTACAGTGAGGCTTCTAAAAAAAAAAAGTGCAAAATTCCAGAAGGCACTCACTCTTAGGCTCAGGTAAGTGTACTCCTTAGATTTTGAGCCCTAGTCCCCGCTTTTGCCTCACCCTAACCCTGGCCCTGATAATCTAACTGCAGAAAATGAAGAGGTAGAAAAAAAGTGCTACTTTAGATACAGCTATCAGAGAAGGAGCTAGTCATGAAAAGGTGGGGACAGGGCTTCCTAAACAACATAAACAAAAAATGAAAAGGTCTTAAGACAGGAACAGGTTTAAAGTGCTTAAGAAATGGAAAAAGAGTCAATGTGATTAAGCATAGACAACAAAAGGAAAGTTGGAGAAGTAAACAGGGACTAGGTCACACAGATCTTGCAGGCTGGGCAAAGAAATTAGGATTTTATTTGAGGTATAATGGAAATCCACTGAAGCATTTAAGCAGGGAAATCAAATGCTCTGACTTCTGTTTTATAAGCATTCACTCTGGCGGCCCTGTGGAGAATGGGTCAGGGAAGATTAGCTGGAAGGCGACTGAGTGGTTTAGGAGGGACACATGACAGTGTAGTCTACAAAATGGCAGACTTAGAAGAACAAGAAGATTCAAAATATACTGGAAAGGGAGTGTAGAAATAGCAAGTATTGCTGAGTAAACCAGGACAAACGTTTAAGCAACTGACTGGGTATTAAAGTTATTTGGAGCCAGGAAAAAAATGGGAAAGAATTTCCTGTCTCTCTATTTGAACTGTGAGCTTCTTGGCGACAAGGGAGATACTTCTTATTCTCAACAGACACACTCAAGGGAGAAAGGAAAGGAAGGAAGGCGGGAGAAAAATTAACATAGGCTCAAAGTAATGTGCACCTCATCTCCCACCTATAGATTAAAAATGGTTACAGAATTCTGGAGAACAACTGGCAACAAGATTGAGCACCGTACTTTTTAGCTTGGTGTTTAAGAGCATGGCCGAGCCAGAATACCTAGACTGAAATCCTACCTTTACCTCTTACTAGCTCTATGACCTTGGGCAAGTTATCGGCTCACCAGCAATGGGTTATTTTTAATGAAGGAAATAAACAGGGCCTACTTCACTAGGTCATTTGGAGGATTAAATAAAATAATATGTAGTATTAAGAACTATGCTTGGCATATAAGTACTCAATAAATGTAACAATTACAGTATGTTAATTGCTCTACCTAGTTCTAGGACTAATTCCTAAGTAGAAATGATGTAGGAAAAGATTTCCGTACAAGGATATTCATAGCAGCATCATGAATAGTACTGTAAATCTTTAATAATACTTAAACGTTTAACTGTCCAATAATGTTGTTGTTAGGTGCCATCGAGTTGGTTCCAAATCATAGCAACCCTATGTACAACAGAATAAAAGAGTGCCTGGTCCTGCACCATCCTCACAATCATTGCTATGTTTGAGCCTACTGTTGCAGCCACTGTGTCGATCCATCACCTCGTTTTTTGCTGACTCTACTAAGCAGGATATCCTTTCTCCAGGGACTAGTCCCTCCTGATAACATGTCCATAATACTTAAGATGAGGTCTTGCCATCCTTGCTTCTAAGGAACATTCTGGCTATACTTCTTTCAAGACAGGTTTGTTTGTTCTTCTGGCAGTTCATGGTATATTCAATATTCTTCAACACCATGATTCAAAGGTATCAGTTCTTCTTTGATCTTCCTTATTCATTGTCCAGCTTTCATATGCATACTGAAAACATCATGGTTTGGGTCAAGCACATTTTAGTCCTCAAAAGTGACATCTTTGCTATTCAACACTTTAAAGAGGTCTTTTGCAGCAGACTTGCCCAACACAATATACCCTTTGATTTTTTGACTGTTGCTTCCGTGGGCGTTGACTGTGAATCCAAGTAAAATGAAATCCTTCTTAAATATTTTCTCCATTTATCATGACATTGCTTATTGGTCCAAATGTGAGGATTTTTGTTTTCTTTATGTTGAGCTGTAATCCATATTGAAGGCTCTAGTCTTTGATTTTCATCAGTAAGTGCTTCAAGTCCTCTTCACTTTCAGCAAGCAAGGTTCTGTCATCTGCATAACACAGGGTGTTAATGAGTCTTCCTCCGATGCTGATGCTGCATTCTTCTTCCTAGAGTCTGGGTTCTGGGATTATTTGCCCAGCATACAGACTGAATAAGTATGGTGAAGGGATGCAATGCTGACACATACCTTTTCTGATTTTAAACCACTCAATATCACCTTGTTCTGTTTGAACAACTTCCTCTTGGTCTATGCACAGGCTCTGCATGAACACAATTGAGTGTTCTGGAATTCTCATTCTTAGCAACGTTATCCAGAATTTGTTATGATCCATATTTTTTTTTTTTTTTTATATAGTCAGGTAATAAAACACGGGTAAACATCTTTCTGGTATTCTCTGCTTTCACTTGACACACCTCACATCAGCAATGACATCCCTCATTCCAATAATAGGGGACTAGATTTTAAAGTTGCATAGAGAACAATAACTTATCATGTAGCTATTATAATGTCAATGAAATACTTAAGAGTATGGGTTTATGATGCACTATGTTTTAAAAATGTATATTTATGTAAAATGGAGGAAAACGGCTGGAAGATATTGTTAAGCAAATTGTAAATAGTGGTTATTGGTGAGTGGAAAGATTGTCTATCAGTTTTGTTTTATTCTTTGTGTTATTCTCTATTTTCCAAATTTTCAACAATGACCACATGTTGGTTTTAAAGTCATAAAAACCCCCAGTGGTTTTTTTTTCCCCCTTCTTCTTTAAACCAGCTACTTACATGAACAAAACGTAAAGTCTTTACCATTCGCTTCCAAGTTGAAACATTTCAACAATATGGAGGTTTATTACCAAATAACTTTCAAAACTAAATGAAGAGGGAAAAAAATGAGGTATGAAGGACATGAGCTACTTGCCCTAATTACTGGCTACAGCTCATTTGTTTTCTTACTTTAAAACATACAGGTTGAAGGGGCAGGAAAGCAAATTAGAGCTCAAAAACCTTTCATTAGTAACAGAGCTACTTCTACTCTTAGTTCTACCCCCTGGCTTGCATGCAATATAATCAATTTCTTTAGTTTGTGATACTTTTTGCTTTCTTAATTATTGTGAAGGCACTTTACCAGGAAGAGAATGTTGTATTTCCTCCTGCAACAGGTTTGTTTTTGTGAGCCCCATAGTAAATGTGTTTACATTCAAAATTTATAACAAGCTACTTAATTTACTTCTCCCCATAGACATTTGTGTGAATTAAATTTTCAACTTCACTACATCATAAAATTATTAAACGTAGATATGATAAATATCTTCCAATGGGTCATACAAAACTACACCAATGGGATCCTGACTGGGAGCAATGAGCTAAATTTTTAAATGGACAAAGGAAAGATTTCTGTAATTAGAAAAAGCCAGCTGCAGCTAATAAGTAGGAAGAATGTTCATTTTTTTTAAACTTCACTGCCACTTAGCCCCTGAAGACAAGTAATCTCTAGACCCTTTCTTTATATGCCGGCAAGTTAAGGACTACACAGCAAAAAAAAAAGGAAAAAAAAAACACAAGCAGTTGATGGGTTGAGAGAGCAAATTCTAAGTGGCGAGCTGCCATTCAGGTCAAGCTTTGGGGAAACGTTAATCCTTCTCAGGTGACGTTACTTCTATTCTACCACATCCAGTTGATCTCCTCAAATATTTTCCTTCCTCTCCTCTCTAAGCCTTTCAGTGAGTGTTTAAGTAGCACAAAGTACTGTTTTTCTACCCAATGAGCCTCAGATTACACCAGGCTGAAGCTACTGTACATTCACTTAGTAGTTTCTCTGAAAGCTGTTAACAGAAAACATTATCAGAAGATGTCTAATAGGATTCAGGTTTTCAGAAGGCTTGCATTTCATTCCTGGTAGCAGAAGCCAAAAACACTTCAATGTCATTCTACCACTAATGTTTCAGTAAACAAATTGTTGGAAGACTTCACCTCCTCCACCTGACAGGCAGCAGCTTGACACAAATCAAAGCCACTTCTTCACTGGTAGTGAAGTCGACCCACTGGCCAGCCTAACAGTTAAGAACAGCCCTACCTGCACTGACCCTTCCCTCTGAAAATTGGCAATTAAAGGGAGGAGTTAAGCTATAGCCTGCCATTCCTGTACGAACTGTAATTTCAGAGTAAAATAGCTATGGTTGAAAAGAATGTTTGTTTTAGTTAGAAGAATTTCAGCTAATGTGAAAGGAATGATAAGACTTTTAAAATCACTGTTTTGCAGCCCCCAGTGAAACTGAAGGAGTCTCTGGGTGGCACAAACAGTTAAGAACACAGCTAACTAAAATGTTGGTGGTTCAAAACCACCGAGACAACTCTTGAAAAACTGGCTTCCAAAAGGTCACAGCTACGAAAATCCTTGGAGGACAGTTCTACTTTGCAACACATGGGGTTGCCATGAGTCAAAAACAACACTACAGCATTTTTTTTTTTTTTAATGAAACCGGTAACTCAGACCAAGATCATCGATGGAAGAAACCATTACATGAAAGGATAATGGGAACCTGAATGTGGAGGGATCAGGCTGTTACCACATGATCCCACTGATTAAGAATTTAATGAACCCATCACTAAGAATTTCACAAGGGAACGTTGTAGGCTCCCTAATGTGATGTAACAGGAAAAGATGCAGCACCATCTGTGAAGTGTTTTAAGAGTTTAACCTGAATCTCATCAAACCTTCAAGGACAACTACTTTACAGGAAACATGAAGGAGAGAGGAACAAGTTAAATGACCCCCACAGGGGAGCAAATGGAAAAATCCATAATGTTAGACATTCTGCAGATAACTGATCTGGTTTCTTCAAAAAGTCAATGCTATGTAAAAATGGGTGGGGATGAAGTGCTGGTCTACATTCTAAGGAACCTGAGGGAGATACCGACCAAATACAATGAGTGAGTGTTTTATGAATCCTAATTCATACATGCAAAACCGAAACCAAACCTGGTGCCATCGAGTTGATTCTGACTCACAGTACCCTACAGGACAGAGTATAACTGACCCATAGACATTTTAGTCAATTGGGGGAAATCCGATTGCATACTGATTATAAGTGTTACCAAGGAATTACTAATTCTGTTAATTATGTAATTACTAATTTTGTTGTTGTGCTGTCGTCAGTTTCGACTCTTAGTGACCCTATAGGACAGAGTAGAGCTGCCCCATAGGGTTCCCAAGGAGCAGCTGGTGGATTTGAACTGCTGACTTTTTGCTTAGCAGCCAAGCTTTTAACCACTAGGCCACCAGGACTCTCCTAATTTTGTTAGGTATGTTAATGAATTGTGGTTTTTAAGAAAATGTCCATATCTATAAGAAATGCACACAGAAATATGTAGGGTGAAGAGATGTAATATCTAGGAATTGCCTTATAACATCTCAACCAATAAAAAGTAAAAAAATAAATAAAAGCAGCAGTGTGACAAAATCTCAATAGTAGTTCAAACTGGGTGATGTATATATGGGGATTCATTATATGACTCTACTTTTGCTTATGTTCAAAAATTGTCACAATAGTTTTAGAAGATGTTCCTACTAGCCCTTTATTATACATTATGCAATCAAGAATAGATAAGTCTCTTGGAAATGCCAATATAAGGTGCTGCTCAAAATCACAGGGGACTAATTTAAGACACCTCTACTAATTACCCCGCTTCCACCACTACTACTCATCTACCACCACGTCTGCGTCTACCTCCACGACTACTACCACTACATCTACCACCACGTCTGCGTCTACCTCCAAGACTACTACCACTACAACTACCACCACGTCTGCGTCTACCTCCACGACTACTACCACTACATCTACCACCACGTCTGCGTCTACTTCCACGACTACTACCACGACATCTACCACCACGTCTGCACCTACTTCCATGACTACTACCACTACATCTACCACCACATCTGTGCCTACTTCCACAACTACTACCACTACATCTGCTACCACATCTGTGTCTGCCTCCACTACTACTACATCTACTACCACTTCTGTGTCTGCTTCCATTGTTAATACCGCTACATCTACTACCACGTCTGTGTCTAATTCCACCACTACTACTACATCGACTACCACGCCTGTGTCTGCTTCCACTATTATTACCACTACATCCACCGCCATGTCTGCGTCTACTTCCACCATTACTACTACTACATCTACTGCCACCTCTGGGTCTACTTCCACCATTACTACTATTCATAATAATAATATAATTAATAATAATGCTTATTTCACAGAGTTGTGAAAATAAAATGAGGATTTAAAGGATCCTGGGTGACACAAAAGGAGCCCTGGTAGCACACCGGTTAAGCAGTCGGCTGCTAACCGAAAGGTCAGCGGTTCAAACCTGCCAGCAGTTCCATAGGAGAAAGATGTGGCAGCCCGCTTCCATAAAGATTTACAGCCTTGGAAACTCTATTGGGCAGTTCTACTCTGTCCTATAGAGTTGCTACGAGTCAGAGTTCAGTCAACAGCAGTGGGCTTTTAGTTTTGGGTGGCACAAATGGTTTAGCGCTGGGTTGCTAACTGAAAAGTCAGCTGTTTAAGTCTGCCCAGAGGGCCCTTGGAAGAAAGGCCTGGCTATCTACTTCCGAAAATCAGCCACTGAAAGCCCCCAGGGAATACAATGGCAACTGGTTAACTGAAACAGGGTCTGACTACAAATCAGTATTATAATTGATGCTGCCAGTGTACTTCTGAAAGTAAAGGCAACCAGAACAGAATATCTTACCTCTGATATGGGCTGGGGACCTTCATCTGCTTTATTCCTGAATCTAGATAAACATTTCTCTTAATGCAACCAATTTCTTTTTGCAACTGTATCACATTGTAACCTTAAGATGTATTCAGGATCAATGACAACCCCTTGTCTCCAACATGGGCAGTGGTCTTACCTCTAGTAATCATCCCAATTCCACTACTACTACTACATTCTTCCATAGTTAGTGTTTTGACCTTAGGAACTAAACTCTTCATGTACCCTGTTAAGATTTCATTCTTAAATTCACCCTGTCATTCCCACCCATCTTTTTGCAACCAGTCAGCCAACATTTTAAACGTCCTGTTCAACTTTGTATTTTGCAAATCTACAGTCTATGTGCCATCTGTCCTCAACCAAATCATTAAGAAAACAAATGCTGTTCCAACAAAGCTGGAGACAGGGCCCTTTACCATACACACCAATCACCACCCTCTGCAAATGCATTTCAAGTAACATTAAAATTATATCCTGCCTTTCCCTGCCTGTCTAAAAGAATTTGAAAAGCCTATTATGCTTCCTTGTTGTTAGTTACCGGTGAGTTGATTCTGATGCATGGTGGCCCCATGTATACAGAGTAGACTTCTCCATAGGGTTTTCAAAGCTGTGACCTTCAGAAGCAGACTGCCATGCCTGTCTTTCAGGGCACTTCTGGGTGGGTTCTAACCACCAAACTTTCAGCTAGTAACTTTCATAGTGCAAAGTATTACTGTTGATGAATTTTTGTCAAATGCTTCTTTACCTTCCCATTAAAGAAGGTAAAATATTTGTATGGCATAACCCATACTGCTTATCTATGCATTAAGAGCTCAGACTCTTCATAATGAAATATTCTAAAAATTGACAGCAAGATCATGTAAGTTGAGAAATAAACCTTCCCTTCACTTTAAGGGGAGACCCTGGTGGTGTAGTGGTTAAGTGCTACAGCTACTAACCAAAAGGTCGGCAGTTTGAATCCACCAGGTGCTCCTTGGAAACTCCATGGGGCAGTTCTACTCTGTCCTACAGGGTCGCTATGAGTTGGAATCGACTCGACGGCAACGGGTTTGGTTTTTTGGTTTGGTTTCAGTTTAAGGAATCCAGATTAAACTTCAGTATCTATACTATTATTTATTACTGAGGTTTAGAATGATGACCCAGAGGCATATGATACAGAATCTAAACAAACAGTTTTGTTCTGTCTCCTCTATTTAGGGAGGCAAGAGTCTCATAACTGTAGTTCAAATAGCTGTCAACAAGAATTTATATTTAAGAACCTGTTATGTGCCAGATGCATTATAGATATTCTCATCATGACTCTTACAGTGTGAACTGTGGTCCCTCTACACTCTATGAAATCATCTGCTTTACAACTGTCTTAAGAGATACCCTCTACTGTTAGAAAAAAAGCATTTTCCTCAAAGTCAGAGAGTCAGGGCATCAAGACAGGGTCTCTTCCATTAATGAATAGTTTCCTAAACATAATCTTTAGTCTTCTTCCCTATGAGTTTCCACCGTTTTGCTTTAATTCCAAAAGGTAGAATAAATTGCATCTTTTTTCTACATGACAGGCCTCCAAGTCTTGAAACAAGTGGTCATGTTCCTGCACTTTCTTCCCTTTCCTAGGTCCAGCTTCTCCGTTTCTTCAAACCGTCCTCTTTGATTTAAAAAAAAAAAAGGATGACTACTCACTGTGTAGAAGCATGTTAAAGCCTTTAAAATGGTTATTATACACTCGAATCATTTTCAAATCAAGTTGAGACCACCTATAGCAGTTACAAAGCACTATTCTCTTTACTTCCCAAAATGGAACAATTAAATTGCACTAAATTGATTACTTTGGACAACCAATTTTCAAGCAGTAATTGTCAAGATCTAGATCAACTTTCAGAATAATATTATTTAAAGGAAGGGACAAAAACTTCTTTCATAGTTGACAGGATTCAATCAAGAACCACATCAGCTACTTCACTACTTAGTGGCCATCAGGAGTGATACAAATCACTTCCCCAACTCCACAAAAACCTAACTCAGCCCACTAATCATGCTTTTGGTAACCACTGCTGTCCATTTTTCTGACACCAGTGGCTTTTCAAGTTATTTAGTGCCCTGATCATAACAAAGTTTCTCTACTACATTAAGGTGGGGGAAGAAGGGTAGCACGAGATATCCCTTGCTGGTCAGAAAAGTGTTGTGGAATAGGATAGCTCTGGTTCCTCTCAAAGAATTATGACAGGGACCTAGAACCTTAGATAAATGGAAAAAAATAAGCTAGTTTGCTCATTCCATTCACCCAATATACAGCTGCTTTCTACCACTTATTCATATCTACTTAGCAGAGCTCAACACCAATACCCAAATCCCACAAAATTTTCCTATAAATCTTACCCATAAACACACATTCACTTCCAAAGAAAGTGAAGCTCTAAAAATCAAACACCAAATGTCAATAATTGCCATTAATTTTAACAATTTTTGAGTGCCTTCCACTGAAAATACAACAAATAAAGAACTGCCTCCTCAAAAATAGAGTTGACCTTAATGATGTGGATGGAGTAAAGTTTTCAGGACTTCATTTGCTGATGTGGCATGACTCAAAATGAGAAGAAACACCTGCAAAAATCCATTAATAATCAGAATGTACAGAGTATGAATCAAGGAAAATTGGAAATAGTCAAAAATGAAATGGAATGCTTGAAGATCAATATCCTAGTCAGAGTGACCCTATAGGACAGAGTAGAACGGCCCCATAGAGTTTCCAAGGAGCAGCTGGTGGATTCAAACTGGTGACCTTTTAGTTAGCAGCCATAGCCCTTAACTACTGTGCCTCCAGGGCTCCTAGACATTCCAAAACAAACAAACAAAAAAAACCCATTGCCAGGAACTGCCTTAATCTTTATTCAGGCACAGTCACTGGGGGTCCCTGGGAGCATTTCCTCCCAATTCACTGGGCTGTTGGGGTCTCTCATTAAGAGCACAGTCTTTCAAAGACCATCTATGGCAGTAAAAGATCCGAGAACAACCTAAAGGATTAGTTTTTTGTAGGTGGACATAGGATACACCAAGTTTGGTCACAGTATATTAACCACACTATGATTAGCTAGGCAACCCTGGTGGCATAATGGTTAGGTGCCAAAGCTGCTAACTAAAGGGTCGCCAGTTTGACTCTGCCAGACGCTCCGTGGAAACTCTATGGGGCACTTCTACTCTGTCCTATAGGGTCGTTATGAGTCAGAATTGACTCGACGGCACTGGGTTTGGTTTTGGTTTGGATGATTAAATAAATTGAATGGTTAAGAGCTACATCTGCTAACCAAAACCCCTGGGATTTTATTACACAAGAGGAAAAGAAAAAATTAAACTTGAATTTTCAAAATAAGGTCAGGCAATTTTCATCATTCTCAAAGGGCTAAACATATGGGAGGCCCATTGACAGAAATTGGTCTTTCCATAAAGATTTAAGAATCTGGCAATTAATTGGGAAGTATTCATTTGGAGTTGTTTGGCTGACCCAAACTTTACCAGTTGGTTAAATTTTTAGGTATGCTCTTTACGGGGCAGAGGCGGGGGGTGGGGGGGATGTCTTTCAAAGTGGCTGTAAAAACTGAAATCCAGCTCCAGGTTTATGCAATCTCTAATTTTAGTATCTATCCCACACAGGAGGCAAACTGTGAGGTTGGTTAAGTCTTTTGATGAGAAGTTCTTGTTGGAAGATTAGGGACCAAAATTAGCAATGCTCAGCAAGACTGAAAACTCTCTTATTCAGTCCTTTTTCTTCCTCTGTGACAAGATCATGATGATCTCAGCATCAATCTTAATGGAAAGAGGAAAGCAAGTCTGCCACGTGAACCAAGGAGCAAAGTAAGCACAAATCCTGCAGGACTCAGAACAAAGCACAAGGAAAAGAATGTGAAGTGTGCCCTCTATTGGTCAGTGCGTTTTAACAGCTGAGGTGGCTGGCTGGCAAGTTTTATTCAACCAGCCCCAGGTGTGAGACTAAAAGGAACACGGTAAAAAATTCTAAACTGTGTTGACAAAGCAGCCAGAATCAAGCAGAAGCCCACTTGGCTGGAACTGAAGAGTGCTAAGCTCAGGTTCTAGAAATTTTTGTGAACTGTGAGACATACAAGTCACATCAGTGCCAGCACCACATGGCATTGGCTGGGAAATTACAACTATTTCTAAAACTATGTATTAACTGTTTTGTTAATGAGATAAGAATTAGATCATAGGCAAAGTTTTAACAAGACTCCTTAAGATGTGTATTTATTTTGTACTTCCATAAACTTTCTGGGGGATGCAGAGGAAAATTTAACAACTATTGTCTCTGACTAAGGAATTGCTGGCCAAGTAATTATTTACTGAAATAGATTTGGGGATAGTGCTTCCAATGTGGCCTCATATCGTTAAGTATGCACATGACAAATGGTTGAAAACCCACATAAAAAAAAATGAACTTTTAGAAGATGTACATCTACATTAATTTGAAGCAGCTATTTGGCATCAAGTTAATAAGAAAGTCTACTCCTATTTCTTTAACTGATGCTTCTTAACTTGTTGAAGGAAAGAGATGGACCTCTTTGAGAATTTAGTGAAAGCTCTAGGTCCTCTCCCTACACCCCAAAAAGAAACAGAAAATGTTTTGCTTATAATTTCAGGAAGCTCACAAAAACCTTGGTCCCTGTCTCTGAACCCCAAGTGAAGAAACCATGCTCAAAAGAGAGGTGCTGAAAAACATGTTGTTGTTGTTACTGTTGTTAGGTGCCATTGAGTCAATTTCGTCTCATAGTGACCCCATGTATAAAAACTACATACTATATTTCATAACTGCTTTTAATGTCCTTCAGCAGGTGAAGTTGAAAAGTTTAAAGGAAATTATAAAGGTTTCCCCCAAATGACTAGAAAAGAGAAGAAGCTACCTATAGTTAGATTCTTTGCATTTTAGAGTAAAAGTAAGAAATATACTTAATAGTTTTTTCTAACCTTGGTTGGTTTTTCTGATTTTATCAGGGTGGTAGAAGGCTGCAAACAGGCTGTAGTCAAGCGCTGGGGAACCTCAAATGCCATGTGAAAGAGGCTGTCATTTATACACACACACACACAGGTGGGTATATATAAAATCCAGGCATATATACACACCTACACACACAGAGACATGCACACACATGTATGTTCTCACTAGAAAACCAGAAATAAAAGAAGTTCCCATAATTTATATATACAAGAGTAATGATCAAACAAATTTAGCACTACAAGCAACCACAGGCAGAGTTTCAAGTCCTAGGTCTGCATTCAAGTCCTAGGTCTGCAAATTTTTACCAGAACATCCTTATGACTTATGCCTCAATTACTCCACCCTCGCAGCCTTCAGTTATTTACTATCAGTTACTCAATTAGCATAAATATAAACTGTAGGAAGTTCTGAAGCTGATTAAAAGTCTGGTCTGTAGACATGAATGGGTTCAGAGGTGATTTCATTTTCTTTTAAATGAATGTTAGGCTGAAGTATACTGTGTACAGGAAAAGCAAGTACATTCAGATAAGATGGGTCTAAATCTAGCTCTCTTCCACTTAATTGTTGGTTTTTAAAATCATACAACATTTCAGTAAGCAGCTCACCTTCCTTATAAGTCAAACCAGTCCAGTCCCACCTCCTTCAAAGGGTAGTGAAATGTCAGTTGTTAAAAAAAAAAAATGGTGCCAATTGTAAGAATGGCATGGCGGCACCCTTAGACCTCCTTGTCTAACTTCACAAGGGGAAAGAAAAAGGGTCATTATTTGCATCAACAGCCCAAGGCTGATTCCTATGAAGCTGAGGTCAGACACACCCCCTCGCTCCAACCTTTTTTACCAATTCCTACACCAGCCATCCCTCGCATGGCACTATCTACTCCTTGGCTGTGTTCGCTAATTCATTGCAGTGGCCACACAGATCTCACAGACTACACTCACAATGATGGGGTTTATTAGGGAAGTTTATCAGGTTACAATTCAGGTTCAGGAACAACTCAGCATACAGTTCTTCAGTGTATGGAACCCTAACAAGGGGGTTGGTCAGTTTTGGCATCAGAGAGCCAATTCTAGAGGAGTGGGGGACTTCACTACCACCAAGAAGGAAAAGCCAGGAGTGGAGCACATCCTTTGGACCACTGGGGTCCCTGAGAACCTTGTAGACCCAGGAGACAAGGCAATGCCCGCAGGCAAGCCTCTCCCTGGCCCTCAGCCCCTCAGTCCAGCCTCTACCCTGCTCCAGCAAGTATTACAAAGCTGGCTAGCTCCACTGATTAAGTGCTCAGAGGCACCCCACTCCGCCAGCAAGCCTCCGCCCGAAAGCACTCAACTCTCTAGCTCCATGGGTTGGCAAGCCTAACTCCGCTGGCAAACGCCTGGAGATACCCCACTCCACCAGCAAGCCTTCTGGCCAAAGATGCTCAACTCTCTTGCTTCACGGGCTGGAAAGCCCACTGCACCAGCCTACTGGTTTTGCTGCTGTCAGTTCTCTGCCACACTTGCCACGACTTCTCACCATCTTGTGCCATCTCTTGTGTTACAGTTCTGTCTCCTGGGTCTACAAGGTTCTCAGGGACCCCAATGGTCCAAAGGATGTGCTCCACTCCTGGCTTTTCTTTCTTGGTGGTAGTGAAGTCCCCCACTGCTCCAGAATTGGCTCTCTTTTTAAGTCTAGCAGGATGCCAAAACTGACCAATCCCCCTTGTTAGGGTTCCATACACTTTATTTGCATGGTCCCACCCCTGCAAGTATTCCATACACTTCACCTGCATTACTAGCAGGCTGCCCAATCCCCTTGGTGGGCCACAAGCACCTTATTAGCCCCATCCAATCATTACAAAACCATGGATGGCTAAAAGGGTCATATTAAGTAATTCACTGTGCTGCACAGTGCTTTCCTGAAAGACACTACAGGAAAAAAAATGATGTAGTCTATTTACATCTACATAAGAGCTTGTTCTAAAATACACACACTCATCTGTCTCTCACTGAAGTGTCCTCAGAGCTACACTTATTATCCTAAAGTCAAATAAAAGAGTGACTCTCAAACATTTTCCTACACTAATTTATCTATATTAATATTAATGCCTTTTAAGCTATGTTTTTTCTTTTCCCCTAAATGATTATTCAAATGGGGTAAAGTATTTGAGAATGAAAATCCCTTATTGCCCCTTTCTCTAGGAAGAGTGTTTTTAAAAATACAGGTAGCCCCAAACTCACCTGCCATTTGGGATACTCTATCACTCATATAATAAACAGACATGGATACACAAAAACAGGCACTAGTATGGTCTGTAAAATTCTGGATAATATCAGAAGAGACTGTGGAATGAGTAATGGGCTGAGGATGTTTTTATTCCTCTGTTTTCTTTAAACTCTAAAGAAGAACAACAAATAATGTGATTACACCTATTATTGGTGATATTTAATCATTCATTAAACTTTATGTGCAAAGAAACTCAAACTTTTAAAAAATTCACAAGGTCATCAAAAGTATTTTAAACACAAAGAAAAAATCTCATATGCAATGGCTTTTTGTTCAGCCACGATGGAGGAAGCACTCTACTAGGCCTAGTTTGGGGAGTACATGACGAGTAACCCACAGTCCTGCCCTAGCGAAGCTTCAAATATGATGAAAATGAGATATATGCCAAAATAACCAGAATAAAGGGGAAGGGAGGGGGAGAGTCCTTGAGCAGTAGCACAAAAAGCTAAGACTATGAGAGAATAATTGATTTTGACTTCAGAAAGGCAGGCAGAAAATCCCAGGAAGGCTTCGCAGAGGTAGTAGCATTTTAGCTGGGCACTGCGACGGCACTGATTTTGTTTTTACTGCGTGTGCACAACACAAAAGCACAGAAACACATGGTGCACTGGGAAAATGAAGTAATCTGGTATAGCTTAAGCATATAGGGCTTTTAGGGTGGCAGAAGGTTGGAAATCGGCTGCGGTCAGATGGTGAGGAACCTTGAATGCCATGTGAGAGAGGCTGGTGTTTATTCTGCAGGCAAAATGGAGACACGGGATGTTTGGGGCTTATTAAGCAGAGAAGTAACATGATCAGATCTGCAGTTGAGAAAAATTCAACGTGGCAGCACTGTGAAGGATGGAGTGAGAAAGAAGTGGATGCTGAGAGAACAGGAGTAAATGAGGGTATGAGCTAGGAAATTAAGGATGGGATGGATATAAACATTTCTGAGGCAGACTCACAAAGACTGAATGAATTAATAAAACGACAACAGAAAAGCCAAAGACTACAACGAGGCCTCCAGCCTTGACTCACAGGAACATTTCTACCCAAGAGTAGAAATTAAGAACCCAAGCAGAGGAACACATGTGAGAGAAGACACAGAAGATGAAGCAAGTTGTCAAATCTGAGTATGCATGGAACATCTACCCTTTTGGCAGAAGTCGGGCAACTGGAAGGTAATGTAATTTAAAAGAGGAGGACGGAGCTTGCGACTAGAGTAAAATGACTCTACATGGAAAAAACCATTGCTGACACAGGTATGCGTAAAATCCCCCAAAGAAAGGAATGCAGGTGAAAAAATACTATTCTATACCTACCCTGAATGAATGGCCCAAAGAAGAGAAACGGGCAGAAAAGTAGAAGGTAAAACTAGAGTGTTGCATCACTAGCCAAAGGAAGACATCTCCAGAGGACCGAGTCACAGACAACTGCAATGGTGTTATAAGAGCTGGCAATGAAGCGAGTATGGATGACCACTAAGAAAACCCTTATAGTAAAATGGTGAAGGTAGAAGCCAGATTGTATCAGATTCAAGAGTGAGTAAAACAGAATTTATTAACCAAGAGAAGGGAAAGGTAAAGGCAAAGAAAAAGGTAAGAGATTGAGCATCAATGTAAGGAGGAAAGAATTTTTTTTTTTTTTTTTTTAGGACTGGGGAATAGCGGCATGTTTGAAAAGACAGTGACCAATACAGAAAGGTCTTAGAGGAGAGAAAAAATATGTAGAACAGGTAGAGGCTGGCCTTGGAAAGAGTAGGAATATTCTATCCTCATTCTCGCATTCTCTTTATATATATATTGTTGTTGTTGTGTGCTGTCGAGTCAATTCTAACTCATAGCAACTCTACACGTCACAGTAAAACTGCCCCAGAAAGTTTCCTAGGCTGTACAAATCTTTATGGACCCAGATTGCCAGGTCTTTTCTCCTGCAGAGCAGCTGGTGGGTTCAAACCTCTGATCTTTTGAATAGTGGCCAAGTGCTTAACCATTGTGCCACGAAGGTACCATATATGTGTGTGTGTATACACATATACACACACACATATACACACTTATATATACATATATGTATGTCTTTTCTATTATATATAATTATATATGATATATATATACTTTAGTATTAATTAGCATCTAGTTATCATCCTTGATTGCTGGTGATAATTACAAAAAATGGACATCATGGTATCTTGAAAAATACATACAATTTGAAAATTTCTTTTCATCCCAAAGTTTGTCAGATCCTTTTAGCAAAGTGATAATTAGGCATTATATCAAATGATTTGTCTGTCATCTATTTTCTGTACTTGGGAGGCAGAAGAGTGCTTACTTCCAGAAAAAAAAAAAAAGGCTTAAAAGGCAGTCAGTTGGAAGGAAAGAAGTAAAAGTAGCCTGGATAATCCATAAACTGGACAGTCAGTCTCTGAATAAATCAAGAGGTGGTTTTGCATTAAGGAATTAAAGTATCATTTCCAACTTGTGATTTCTGCAAATATTGGATTCTAACTAAGGTGGATTTTAAAAGCAGATAAAGCAAGCCAGAATTAAATGGAGGCCTGGGGGACGTCACCTATTCTGAATCACTTCCAACTTATCAGTAGCAAAAAAAAAGATGTTGCTTTGAGGACCGCAATTTTGTGACCTCTCCGCACTAGTAAGACACTGGCCCGAAAAACGCATGGAATTAGGCTGGAAGAAAAAGTAGACATAAAAAAAAGAGAGAGAACAAAGGAAAAGAAAGAACACGTTTATGCCGCAAAGTTAAACATCACCTCAGCTTTTCTGAAATACTTTGGAGCCTAAAAAAGCGAGCCTACAAAATGCATTTTGAAGCTTTTTTCGTTTTAAGTGTAGGTTAATATGTTCCATGTGCCATTTTGCATTTTGAAAGAATACCACAAGAAATAAACAATTATTAAAAGCACTTACAAAAACAAATACCTCCAAATCTCTTTGTTAAAGTTTTTAAAAAATAAAAACGTAAATTAATTTAGCCATATAAGCCTTAAGAGAAAATGTTTATTTTTTTCCAACCTCAGTTGCCAGAAAAACACCACACTATTTGTCATGAACACTTCAGTTTCACGGGATAAGCCAAATCTAATCTTATGAAAATGAGATGTTACGGAGGGAGCTGAAGCTTCAGAATGGAAAGGGCTACAGCAGGAAACACTTGTCACACCACACCCCCTACCCTCGGACCACCAGAAACATGAATTATATGTTTCAGAGCCTTGCTGCTTTTAAAGAGCCTTATCAAGTAGTTATAAATTCCTGGTTAAAATATGATTAGGTATTTAAAAAGAATGAACTATAAAATTAAGTCACTACATATCAAGCTCAAGAAATTCCAGAAAGACCGTAATAAAGTTTTGATTGGTCTATCCACCTTTCAGTGATTAGGCCTGAAATGTGGCTTATAACTAGTCTAAAAACTAATCAAATAATCCCATTTATTATAAAAATAAATCATAAGAGGTTTCAAGACAGATACAGGCAATAAGGGTTAAAAGCAGCTAATAATGACTGCTAGCTTCGGGGTGGCGGGGCTAAAGGACTCAGTCAGTCTTAGGACCATTACCTGATACACAAAACTCTAGTGGTTAATCAGCTTTTTAAAAAGTAGCATGCTTACCTGATTAACAGAAAATTATTGAGGCCAGATCCCATTAGTAATTATCAAATGAATTTTTAATCTATGATTCTGTTTTCAAGATAAGGAGAAGAAAGAATGGCAGGTAATTACTGGTATTGTTTATGATGGTCTCCCCCCATACAAAGTTTTGTTCAAAAGCAGGAAAGGTTGCCATTCTATTTTCTCAATCCTCTGGCTATATTTTGAAATAAAACATAAGAGTTAAATGATATATTTGCTCTCCATTCCAGACTGGATGCAATTGATTTTAACTGACTAAATTATCTGATCTCTGCCAAGAATTTTATTTCATTAAGAAAATGATATTATGGAGCATCTGAGATCATACAGCAGACTAAACATAATGCCAAAGGAGTTCTGAGAACGCTCCACAGTGAAGGTTTGATTATTTGCAGATGGAATATGAAAAAAAAAAAAAAGAAAGAATAAGGTCCCAGGCATTAGCCTACCAATCCTGGTACTATAAATGCCTACATCCTAGCACAAAGCCGAGAAAACTGATCTTCTAAGCTACAACACTTTCTCTTTTTAAAGCTACTAATCGCTTTTTTCCATAGAAAGTAATATTTAACTACCACCATCCAAAACAAAGGGAAAAAGGGAAATGTTGGTACCACAATAGGCCCCAGCACGTCAACTGTCACTGCTGGCATGATTTGGCAAGTCGTCAAGCATTCACCAAGGAACTAATGTAAATCCATCTCCTTTGGGAGAGCCAATTGTTTGGTATGCACAACAATTGGTATAGGATCAATCAGTGCACATGCGATCAATTAAAACCAGCTTAAGTTTGTGAAGAAGGAGAATTCACACAACTTGAGTTAGATCTCTATTCATTTCAATACTCTCACAATGCAATCCTTAAGCTTCCTTGCAAAGCAGAAAAGCTACTATCACCCTACACTGTCTAGCCAGTCCTTTAAGTAGTTCCACTTTTAATTAAAAACACAGTACACCCTTTGTTGGCACAGATTGTGTGGTCACTTTTAAGGACCACAGTTATTTGGGCCAGAAACTTGGGATTTGGAAAGGGACATCTGTTGAGAAAGAAAAAGAAGGAAAAAAAAAAAAACTTCAATAGATTTTTTTTTTCAACCACCTTACCAATTTACACACACTTGAGAGCATTTGAATTTTATTAAAATGAAAGGTTGGTTTGGCAGAAGTTGCTATTGCACACTTTAGAATTGGGTTTCTAAATGTCAGCGCTTGGGGATGTGGATAGTAATTGCTACAAGAGATTTTGCTTAAGTAAGCTTTGAAACAAGTAGATTTTGCCTCAGATACCTAAGAAGGCATAGGCAGAACTGCAGAGACAGACGGCACAGTGTGCAGTATCGCTTCTGGCCGCAGGAGTGCTGTAATGTCATTCTCCACCAAACAGCATCTCTGCATTCAGTTTTACTAAAACAGTAGGCTTGGTTGTCTCCACTCAACCACATAGGAACCAGCAGTGTGGATCAAAAACGACCACTGAATTAGTATGTCACTTAATAAGCAAACAAGAGCTTGGCAAAGGGTTTTAGGTTATTTCTGTTTCATAAAATTAAGCACTTTAGCTTTTCAACCAAACAGACTGCAGCTTCTGCCTATAAGAGGGGGAAAGGCCTTTCCAAACACTTTTAACCACAGTGTAATCAAAAACTGCGGCTCTGAGGAATAATACCTCGAAAGAAAATACTAGGGTGGAAAAAAGAGCCAGTTGGGAGGGGAGGGAAGTTGAGAGAAAGAGATGGAAAGGGACTTTTCCAGGACAAACATCAGTATCAAACACTCGTGACCTTTGGGAAGAAAATTTCTCCCTAGTATTTTTATGCGGGACAATTTCTGAAAATAAGAAGCATTTTCAAAATATTAGAAACAAAAGAGTAAAAGAAAGAGAGAAGGAATAGCTCCCATCTTATGAACCACAGATTCATATCGTCAACTGGCGAGCACAGGCTACAGACGACACACATCACCAGATAGCTCGAGCTTTGCCCTCGGGCCCGCCAACCTCTAACCCTGCCTAGAGGTGACAACAGCTTTAACGATGTCCTAAAAAGCCATCAAGAAAGAAGAGTGCGATAAGCCTCCAAAGTTTGAATGCGGGACCGGAGATTCCATAAAGAGGTATAAACAAATCATCTCACAGGTCGAGTAAGACGTTTATATACCGGGAAAATCAAGATCTATTACCTCCCAACAAATTCTAACCGCGCAAAAACTCAAGTTACTGCTGGATAAAGACAGCGCTCACCAGATGCCTACAAGGGGTTGCTGCTGCGCACCTTCCATGCCCAAGTAATGCAAGGTGTGTGTTAAGGTTTATGTTTAAATCCTCCAGATCTAACTGTCTAGCAGTCCTTCTCCTAAAACGCGACTAGATTAGCTGCACCCCAGCAGGACTCAGAGACTGAAATAATGCAGCGCACTAGATCTGCGGGAGAGCTAGCTCTCTGAAATCTTTCTGGAGGCTTCCACTTCCCTCTCCCCGACTCCCCGATGCGCACACAATTGATGGGGAGGAAAAGGGCGGTTAAAAAGCCGCAAGTGAATTTCACCGGGAACAGAAACCACTCACCGAAATAGGTGCTTCTGAGGAAGCAAATGGAGGGTACAGAGTCGGGCCAGCCTCCAAACATCACTTCGCAGGCGAGCGCTTCCCAGAAAACTAGCGCACGAGTGGCCGCTGAATTGGTGAAGTTCAATAGATCATCCCATCTGGTCTCAGGTTCTTAGGGGGCAATGCTGCCCTTTCCCTGGAAATGCGGGTCCTCTACCTCGACTTGGTACCCCTCCCCAACACACACACACACAGATACGAAGGGCCAGGTCCACGACGATCTGGGCCAGGATTTAGGGCGCAACTTGGGTGGAGTAGGGGTAGACAGACGCGCTGCTGGGGAGATAGCTAGGAGAACAAAACTAAAGAAAAAACAGAGGGAAACGAAAAATAGAAAGAAAAAGATGCCAGATAAGGAATGCGACCTAAAGCTAAGAGAGTCTGAGTGGAAGCGCTGCCGCGAACGTGGGTGTGGACTGCACGACTTCGCCCGGAGCGCCCGCGGGACGCCCAGCTCATGCTGCTCTCTGCATGTCACGCTCCGGCTCACCGCGCGGACTGGCGACTGCAGAGCGGGGCCGGGAGAGTAGGGGCGGTGGTGCCCAAAAACGATAGTGGCGGGCACAGTCCTGCCTGGCTGGGACCCTGGGAGCCCAGGGCAAATGAATGCCGCGCCCCACACCTCCGGGCCCCCACGCCCCTCGGGCAGAGTGAGACCCACCTCGCTTGCTGCGTCTCCATCGATTGCCTTGGCAGTGGCTGTAATCCATACAGTTAAGGATGATGAGGGCAAAGGAGAAGAGGCGAAACTGCATCTGGGCGGTCGGGCGGGGGAGAGATGTCTCTCAAAGTCGGGGAGCTGAAGGGCTCATTCAAGGAGCCGGCCGCGCTGCTGGAGAGGACCCAGAGGGAGAGGCGCCACTGGCCCGGGAGCAGCACTGGTCAGTTCAGCAGGACCAACATCTCTCCGCCGTGAACCTGCGAGACCAGGGGGCGAGAAACTGGGTGGGTGAGGGGTGGAGAGAGCCCGGGAAAGGCAGCTGCGCCTTCATGCGTTCCAACTTAAGGCGGCGGGGGGGGGGGGCGGGGGGGAGGGGAAACGAGCTCACTGCCTGTCACCAGCCGGGGAGCGGTTTAATTCACCGTACAGCTGCGGGCGACTTGGAGAGGAAGGTGATTACAATCAGTGAATTAGCAACCTCTCCCGAGCCCTAAGCTCTAACCCGGGTAAGTGGCATTGGCGGGCGCTCCGGGGGAAGGAAAGAACTCCAAGGCACCGAGGGCTCAGGATTAAAGGAGCTCACTTCGGCCCCTGGGGCCCCACGGTGGGGTCCCTGAGCGTCGCAGCGGCGGCCGGGCGCGGGTCGCCTACCGTGCGCACGTACGTCTCCGGTGGCGCGGCGTGCCTAGGCGCTGCGCTCCATTTCGGGCTCGGGAGGCGAGCTGCCTAACTAGCACGTGGGCTGTGGAAAAGTTTGGCGAGACGCACGGATAGCGCCTGGCAGCTCCGGGATTCCCGCGACTGCTGCGGGGTGGGCGTGCGCGGAGGGTCCGCAGGGCCGGCGGCGCCTGTCAGGAGCGCGGCGAAGACTGGGCGGGTGCGTCTGCAGCCACTGGGATGCTGCGTCCGAGCCGGTGAGTCCGAACCCAGCGAGGGGCTCGCCCGCTCTCACTCTCTGCGTCCCTAGCCAATCCCGCCGTTTCCCGGCCTCTTTCCACTTCACGGCTAACGTCAAGGTCTCTGTCTTTCCAAGCTGGGGCAGACAACGCTCTCGAGAAGCCGAGGGGCTGTGGCAAGCGCAATTGCCGATGGAGATGCGGACCGGCTGAGGCTCGGGATGCTTCTATAAGTAGGTGGTGCTGTGGTCCAAGGCATCTAAATCTAAGCTGCCGCGGAGTTCCTGGGTCCTAAAGCCAGGAACGCTCGGGTTTCCCTGAGGTCCTAAAGAACGCTGACCGCCTGTAGCGAACCTAACCCCAGGCGAATCCCCGCTGGGCTTTCCAGGAGGAGGGGGCTAAACTGAAGAGTAGCTGGAGTGGGGGCGCCCCGTGTCCTTGCTGGTCCTGGAGACTCGATGTCTTCACGCACAAGGCACCCTCTTAGACGCTCGAGGGTCAGTTACCAACCTCAGCGCCACTTTCCTGTAGGGGGATCTGACTGACTGACAGGCGGCTTCTCTGAGATCTTCCTTCCAGAGCTCCAGGCCAGGGCTGCTGCTTCTGACAGGCAGAGATTAAACATGAGCCGCCTCCGGAAAGATGCCACACCCCTGCCACTTTTTAATTTACATCTTGGCGCTTTGTTTTATAGGGAGATTTGTTATCAAGGCTGAGATAAGAGCACGCTCTCAGTTTAGGGAGTGAAAAGCGGACTTCCAACAGCTTTTGCTTATCCTCAAAAGTGTTATTTCTTAACTTTGTTTCTGTCCCAGGAAAACTTATAAAAACCGTGTGATCCTTTGCTTGCATTCCGAAAGGAATTGAGGCTTTGCTTCTTTAAAGAAAAGCCCACTTTGCTCTGAAGCATTTCTCATTCCTATCCCTTCTCCTTCCCCACTGCTCTCCCCCAACCCATGCGTTAAACTTTAGGTGCCTTGAGAATGGAGAAATACTCTTTTTAATTACATTAAATGTACTTGACGCTACCCAATTTCTGTCTGGTGAAATCTCCTGCATCCATGACTGCAGAAAGAGTGTATTTGCTCCTTAGATAAAAGGTAAGAATTTATACTGCTAACGATGGCCTAAAATGCTTCTGTAAATATCCTCATATTATGTCAGCATGTTGTACTATTTAAATTCCTTTTTCTATACCTCCAGTTTCAGAAGATGTTCATAAATTTGGCCACTTGAGGCAATTATATAGAAATAATAAGAATCAATATTAGAATAATCATGTTTATTGACTATCCCATTATTGTTTATCAATACTATTTTACAAACCTTACTGTTACATAACAACAATTATGTACAACAATTTTGGTGTCTTTCCTTTATGCATGCCTGAGTACACCCAAGTAAACCTGAGATGAAGTTATTGGTCCCATTTCATAGATAAGAAAATTCAGCCCCAGAGACAGGGCCCAGAGTGCACAAAACACAGTGCAGAAACTATCTGTTGCTCTGCTTTCTGGACCCTTAATTTTTATCACAGAATTTGGAGTTGATTTTACACTTTTCAGTCAATGGAGTAGACCAGCACATTTGCATGACTTGATACCTCAGTGAATACCCTCCCCCAGCATCATAATACTACTTCCCCTGAACACACGGGTACACACAAAGTTTATTACACTTATAAAAGAATTAAATCCACAGGAGAAAAAAAGTCCTGTCTACATAAGCCTCCTGCTTTCATATACAGTTTTGAGATCCATTCAAAATCAAAGATTATCAGTGTCCTTTAAGATATTGAAAGGCAAAAATAAGCACAGACCAAGCAAATTCAGCTCTATCATTAAATGCCTATGTTGCTTTGAGCAATTCTCTAGATCTCAGTTTCTTCAGCACTATTTTCAGGAACTTAGACCAAGGTTCCTTTCCCCTTTACTATGTTCTAGTTTACAATCAATTTTCTCTTTCTGTCAGGAAGTTTGCTGTCAAGTCTAACCAATGTCAGGACAAATTCGTCAGTGAAGGCTTTTCCATGTGGAAATATGACACTTAGCTTCTGTCATTCTTATTTAAACCATAGACAACTTTCAGCCTTTTGTCATCAAAGATAACTTCCTAAAATTTTAATCATTTGGGTTGTACAGTTTGTTTTTTTTTTTTTTTAAACCAGATGTCTTGTCCAGTTTAGTGAACCCCTAGGCCCAGTTCATAGAAAAAGCTTTTAATAACACCACTTCTGTGGAAGATTGGTTAATACAGTTATGCCCTGGAAGACTTTATCTTAAGAATAAAAAAAGAAATGCTGAAGTTTGTCGTTCATAAGTTCATTTAGTTTATTGCAAGGTAATCATGGCATCGCACACAAGTAAGATCTCAATTAACAATTACAATGTTAATTCAGTGATTAGAATCTGAATCTTTAGATTTCCTGAATGAATTGTTTTGAGAGGAAGGCTTGACCACACCTCAGACTCAGAGGAGGCCCTCCATAGCTAGGGCCTGAGGTTGGATAAGATAGGCAGTATCTCAGCAGGCTCTCAGCCTTTAGAGAAGAGTGAGGGTCAGACCTTTTGCTGCTGTCATCGCTCAGTAAGCGAGCAGAAATTCAGAGTTTATATGTGATTTTCTCACCTTGGCTTCACACAATAAGGGCCAGGTAAACCCTGGTGGCGTAGTGGTTAAGTGCTATGGCTGCTAACCAAAGGGTCAGCAGTTCAAATCTGCCAGGCGCTCATTGGAAACTCTATGGGGCAGTTCTACTCTGTCCTATAGAGTCGCTATGAGTTGGAATCAACTCGACAGCACTGGGTGTTTAATGCCCTGCTTAATGAAGACTAATGTGTTCCATTGTTTCTTCCAGGTGGCCATGTGGTGTAGTGTTGCATCTTTCTTCAAGATTAGACATTAAGGGGGTTGTTTATGACATACTTATACCTCATGGCCACCGTACAAGAATTTAGCTGGAAGCTACATTTCTTTAATCACAGCATGCAGGTGCGTGGCTATCTTAGAGATTTCTAAGTTCAGAAATCCTCTGTTTCTGACTTCACATTATAAGTGACTCATACATATGGGGATACAGAAAGCATACATGACAATCATAAGTGATTTGAGTGCATTACAAAGGCATGCATAACAGATTAATAAAACAAGAATATGTTCTGGAAAAATGAAAGATTCCTGATTCCGTTTTTCATGTACTCACTCCTGGTTTGTCTCTGCCTTTTTAAAGGACACCACTGAAACTAAAAAATTTAAGTCACAGTTAGTTTTGGGGGTGCTTAGTTAGAGTTTGACACTTCTTTGGGGCTAATTTGTTGATAACATACACCTTTTTTTGCCATTCACTGAATATTTCTCTTGATTTCAAGAACCCAGGAATGTGCTTGCTACTAAAAAATATAACCCTAGCAGATCCTAAACTATCATTAACTTTAATCCCATATTTCTGCTTCTTTTCATTTCTAAACTATGAATGTGTTGTTGTTGAGGCTCAGAGATCACAGTTTCTTCATTTTGGAACTTGATGGACTTTTTCTGTAACCTGAGTTTAGAGATGATATTTTCAGATACTAGCTTTGTAAATAGACACTTGCCTGATGTTTGTTTACAGGGAAGTAGAGTGATGAAGTAGACTCCATAAAACTCAATGATAGTAAAAAAAAAAGTTAAAAAAAAAAAAATTTAAAAAAAAAAAAAAAAGTAGAGAAGGTTAATTGAGGATAGTAGAGAATGTTATAGATGGGAGGCGTCCTTTCCATTTCACTCTTTTTCCAAGCTGTAATGCTTTCATACAGTTCAAAATTCGATCCTTACAAAAGGGCATACAAAGTCTATTTGCAGATGACACGATTCTTTACATAGAAAATCCCAGAGACTCCACAAGAAAGCAACTGAATCTAATAGAAGGATTCAGCAAAGTGACAGGGTACAAGATCAACACACAAAAATCAGTTGGGTTCCTTTACACTAACAAGGAGAACTCTGAAAAGGAAATAAAGGAAACAGTACCATTTACAGTAGCCCCCAAAAGGATAAAATACCTAGGAATAAACCTAGCCAGGGATGTAAAAGACCTATAAAATGAAAACTATAAAACACTACTGCGGGAAACTAAAAGTGGCCTTCATAAATGGAAAAACATTCTATGCCCATGGATTGGAAGACTTAACATTGTGAAAATGTCAATACTACTGAAAGTGATCTATAGATAAAATACAATACCAACTCAAATTCCAACAACATTCTTTACTGAAATGGAAACACGTATCACCAACTTTATAAGGAAAGGAAAGTGACCCCAGATAGCCAAAGCAATATTAAAGAAGAACCAAAAAGTAGGAGGCCTTACACTCTCCAATCTCAAAGTGTACTATACAGCTACAATAATCAGCCTGGTACTTGTTCAATGACAGACACATAGATCAATGGAATAGAATTGAGAACCTAGAAACAAATCCATGCATCTGTGGGGCTTCTTTGGGGCTAATTTGTTGATGACACACACCTTTTTTTGCCATTCACTGAATATTTCTCTTGATTTCAAGAACCCAGGAATGTGCTTGCTTGATTTTCGACTAGGGGTCAAAGCCCATTCAATGGGGAAGATGCAGTCTCTTTAACAAATGGTGCTGGCAAAACTGGATATTTAAAGAAAAATAAAACAGCATCCATACCTAACACCATACACAAAAACTAACTCAAAATGGATCAAAGACCTAAATGTTAAAGCTAAAACCATAAAGTTCCTGGAAAGGTAATATAGGGACAAAACTTTGAGATCTAATTTTTTTCAGTAATAGATTACCAAACACAACAACAAATGCATGAGCAACAAAGACAAGTTAGATAACGAGGACCTCCTAAAAATTAAATACTTATTCTCATCAAAAAAGTTGATCAAAAGAGTAAAAAGACAGCCTACAGATTGGGAAAAAAATCTTTGGGAATGATATATCTGATAAAGGTCTAATCTCTAAAATATGGAGAAAACTTCAACATCTCAACAAGAAAAAGACAAACAACCCAATTAAAAATGAACAAAGGACATGAACAAACACTTCATGAAAGAGGACATTCAAGTGGCCAACAAACACATGAAAAGATGCTTGCAATCATTAGCCATTAGAGAGTTGCAAATCAAAGCTACAGTAAGATCCCATCTCACCCCTGCAAAAATGACACTGACCAAAAAAAAAAGAAAACAGCAAATGCTGACAAGGCTGCAGGGAGTTTGGAAACCTACTCCACTGTAGGTAGGTTTGTAAATGGGTTCAACTACCATGGAAAACGGTATGGTGGTTCCTCATGAAGCTAGAAATAGAAGTACCCTATGATCCAACAATTGTACTCCTAGGTATATACTCTAGAGAATTACAACTACTGACATGAACGTATATGTACACCTATGTTCATTTGAGGATTATTCACAAGAGCAAAAAGATGGAAACAACCTAACTGCCAATTAACAGATGAATGGATAAACTGTGGGGTACACACACGTAATGGGATGCTAAGCAGCATTCTCAGAATATGCTATAACGTGGATGAACCTGTAAGACATTATACTGGGTTAGATAAGTCAATCACAAAATGACAAATACTGTATGATCCCATTATTATAAAAGAAAGAATACATATACATAAAGAAAATAACATCCCTTGGTGGTTACCAGGGATGGGAGGGGGAAGGAGGGGAAATCACTTTCTAGAAAGTAGACACTTGTTAGTTTTGGTGATAGGTGAGGCAATACCGAATAAGGGTAAAGTCATCACAACTTGACCAAGATAAAAGATGACACTAAGAAATACACAAGAATAAGGGATAATTTTGGTAAAAGCCACAACACAATTTTGCAACAACAGTAATAACAACCAACACATATGTGCGTGGTTACATAGGTAGATAAAAAAAAAAAAGGTAGATACGTATGCTTATATATATAGCCCTGGTGGCATAGTGGTTAAAAGCTCAGCTGTAACCGAAAGGTTGGCAGTTCAAATCCACCAGCTGCTCCTTGGAAACCTTATGAGGCAGTTATGCTCTGTCATATAGCGTTGCTTTGAGTCAGAATTGAGTTGATGGCGATTTTTTTTTTTTCTTTTGGAAGCTGCAGTGCAAACCAAAAAACCAAACCAAACCAAACCCAGTGCCGTCGAGTTGATTCCGACTCATAGCGACCCTACAGGACAGAGTAGAACTGCCCCACAGGGTTTCCAAAGAGTGCCTGGCAGATTCGAACTGCCGACCCTTTGGTTAGCAGCTGTAGCACTTAACCACTACGCCACCAGGGTTTCTGAATAATGTGTATAAAAACTGTTAAATGAGAACCTAATTTGCTATGTAAATTTTCTCTAAAAACAGTATTTTTTTAAACGGCATAGAGAGAAAAGTCTTCTACCTCTCTCCCACAGCCATCCAGTTTTCAGAGATAATCAATGTTATTTGTGTATAACTTTCCTGATTTTGACTAGACTTCCAAAAATATTTTGTGCTTGTCAAGCATGTGCATGTGTGTGTATAATCTTCCTTCTCTTTTACACAAACAGAACACAGTATTCTCTAATCTGTGCTTTGTTTTTTTGTTTTATTTTCATATATCTTGGAGTTCATTCTGCATGATTTCAGAAGAGCGTCCCTCTTCAATTTTACAATCACATATCTCATTTTTGATTATACTGATGTCTTCTAATGTGTTTGACCAGTTCCATACTGATAGACGGTTAGTTCCTTTTCATTTTGTTGTTGTTGTTGTAACCTATGCTTCTGCTAACAGACTGGGTCATTTCACTTTTGTCTGTATTATAAATTTCTAAAGATAGAAAAGTTGGATCAAACAGTTGGAATATATATAGATAGAGAGATACAGATATAGATATCAAATTGCCTTCCACAGAGGTTCTATCAAATTACAGTGTATGAGAGTGCCTGTTTCCTTATATGTTGGCCAACAGTTTTTGATCTTTGAAACTCCTAGGCAAAAAGTGGTATCTTAATAAAGCTTAAACTTGTATTTTCTTTTAAATGTAATTATACATCTTTAATATTAATATTTTCCTTTACCATGACCTTTCCGAAGATATCATTTGCCTCTTTTTTTGCTGTATCCTTGGGAATTTCTTTTTGCTATGTAAAATATATAGATACAAAAAAATTTTTTTTATAGATGTTATCTTTCGTGATTTGAGTTGCAAATATTTTCCCGTTTATGATTTGTCTCAACTTTGCTTTCGATGTCTATTACTATGCAGAAACTTTATGTAGTTAAATTTGTCAGTCTTGTCTTTTATAGCTTTTGTGCCCTTTCGATGCTATTTTTAAAATTTTTCATTTGGCAGTTTTCTAATACATTTTTTCAGTGTTGAAAACCATAGGATGCTAGTGATTTTATGACTGTATACGTGAGGTGTGGAACCTCCTTGTGGTAAGCAATTTGGCCTTTCCCCCCTGTTCCTGATATCTGAACCACCAAACCAAAAACCAAACCCACTGCCATCGAGTCGATTCCAACTCATAGCGACCGTATAGGACAGAGTAGGACTGCCCCATAGAGCTTCCAAGGAGCGCCTGGTGGATTTGAACTGCTGACCTTTATGGTTAGCAGACATAGCACTTCACCACTACGCCACCAGAGTTTCCAGCTGAACCACACCAGAGGCCAATGAGGGTGGGATGGCCAGCCCAAGAGGGCTAACCCGAGTGATTAATAGTGACTAAACCTCCTGAGACATGGTGTAATCTATCAATGAGCACATGGACTGCTTGGGAGCCCCAATCCCAGGGACTCAGGTGGAGCTTCTGGGTTGGAGAGACCAAACATTTGTCCTAGGAAGGGTAAGCACATCCCCTCAGGCACAGCAGCTCTATTCTGGGACCCCTCCCAGAAGTCTCATCATTTGTATCCTTTTAGTTGTAATAAATAGGTAACTGTAAGTATAGATGATGCTCTGTGAATTGTGTGAGTTACTCCAAGGAATTATCAAACCCATAGGGATAGTAGAATCCAGCATGTCAGAAGTTAATGGGGACCCCTGAACTTGTGACTAGCATCCTGAAGGGGTAGTGGGAAACCAGGCCTGAATCTCTGTCCAGCAAGGTAGAATGTTGGGGCATGGTGTGGACTCCACTAGCTTGTAGCTAGCATCTGCCTATTCGGCCATCTAAAAGAAGCAGTGTCCCTTTAACTGGTGAGTCTCCAGCCTACGTCCAGGTGACTGGAGTCACCAGAGGCAAGAGTGTGTACCACTGAAGGGGCTGGCATGAGGATAAAGAAGTGGGAAAGTGAGAACAGAATCCATTTCCAGGTGGGAACTGGATTCATGCTGAGCCTGACCACACAGTTAGCAATGGAGGTGGGAGGGGCCCACATTGCCCCGTATTTAGTAGCACAGTATAACAGGCTACAGTATAATAGATTAGAATTTTCCCAAATCTTTCCTAAGTTAGTATTTATATTCAAAGATTTGGTTGATTTTGGCACTGACTCTCATTTTCATTAGCTAATTGATTTAGTGTTCTTTACCTTTTATCAGATATTCATAGTCTCGAAGTTTCCCACAATCTTGTTATTCATTGTTGATGTTGGTTGATGTTATACTCACACTTCTAGTCTAGAATTTATCCTTTAATTATTTTGGAACAAATTATGGCATTTTTTGCCATTGTGTCAATCTTGATAGTATAATTTTCTTCCTGTTAAATATAAGCAGAATGTCCACTTCGCTAGTTGCATGTGATTGCCTATGTTCATTTATAATATTTTGAATGAAGTAATTAATTACTATGAAAGATCTTCAACAAGGTCACTGACCAGTCCTTATCCTGGCTAATTTGTTGTTTTAAGGGCAACATCGTAATCATTTATTTAACATTTGAAAAATGTGTAAATATTTGACTCCTCCGAATGTTAATGCTATGTTCTGCCTCTTGAGACCTCTTCTGTAGACTGATGTGATAAGGCAAAATTCTCGATTTGCTCTTCCTCCCCATGGAAGAGATCCAGGAGGCAGTTTTGTTGACTTCAAAGGAAGTCCAACTCAGATCAGCTCAAAAGAGAAAACTCCAGATTTGACATAAAGTTTTAAAATTATTTCCCTTTTTTAATCTTGCGTGCCTTGAACTCTTTTGAACTAGTGTGTGTCGTTTACATTCTTTTTTGTGTGAATGTGATTGCTGGAAGGAAGTGTCACTAAACTACACCCCGTTAAAAACAGGAGGTACATAAAAATTCACAGCTATTTTAAGAATTAGGCTCAATTTTCATTAATGTGGATAGAATGCCTGTTTTCACTATGTTTGTGGTTTTGGTACTCCCCAAGAGCAGGAAATACCCTCCCCAGAACTTTTTTCAGTCCTAGTATCCAAAGTAGGCATACGTCTTCTAAGCAATGGGTTTGTCTTCAATGAATTGTCTTACTGTTCAAGAGCAAATTTATGGCTCACTCTCAGCAAGTGTATAAGACTTTATTGCATGCACCTTAAGTACTAATCTGGTTTCTTGCTTGATTTTATGTTTTTACCCATATTACCTCTTTGTCATGTTTTTCTCACCTATTTTTCATTTATTTTACTCTGTAGTATTATATGTATCTCTGTAAGCCATGTATCTCTGTAAGCCACTGTAACTTTGGAACAATGTGGAGAATAAAATATGATAATAGAAAAAATATAGAGAGAGATCAGAGAACCAATGTGGGGGTTCTTCTATTGCTAAGTATGTATAGGCTAGCTATTCATTCCTGAACTGGGGAAGTAAGCATGATATTGGATTGGGAACCCCACTAGGCCCACTGGAAAATGGACCCAAACCAAAACTTCATTAATCACTCAATCTTCATAAGCCCCCTGCTCTGGAGGACCACAAAGGCATTTTGGATGTCAAGAAATTAGTGTCACAACATAGAACATAAAGTCAGTGTTCTGCATCCTACTTCAGTGAGTAGTGTCTGGGATCTTAAAAGCGTGCGAACAGCCATCTAATATACAACTATTGCCACTTCCTGTCTGGAGCAAGGGAGAGTGAAGAAGACCAAAGACTCAAGGGAGCATTTATTCCGAAGGACTAATGGACCACATGAACCACAGATTACACAACCCCAAGACCAGAAGAACTAGACGGTGCTCAGCTACCATTGCCACTGCTCTGACTGGGATCACAACCAAGCGTCCTGGACAGGGAGGGAGAAAACTTTAGAACAAAAAAAAAAATCAAATTTACAAAACATGACAGGGCTTGCTGGTCTGACAAAGACAAGAGGAACCCCCGAGACTATGGCCCTAAGACATGCTTCTGACCTGGAAATGAAGCCATTCCCAGAGACCACCTCCCAGCAAAACAATAGACAAGCGCATAAGATAAACAGTAACACTCAAGAGGAACATACTCCTTAGAACAATCAATTATAATGATGAGAAGGCAGGAAGAGATAGATAATCAGGACAAAAGAAAATGGGGAAACCAGGGCAGAAATGGGGAGAGTACTGACCCATTGTACAGAAAGAAACCAAAGTCATGAAACACTTTATATACAAACGATTGAATGGGAAACAAATTTTGCTCTATAAACTTTCAGCTAAAGCACAATAAAAATAAAAAGGAATAATGACACATATCCACATGGAAACTTGTATATGAATATTTGTAGCAGTTTTATTCATAATCACAAAATTAGAAACAATGCAATGCCTGCGTACATCCATGTAATGGAATACCATTCAACACAAGAAAGGAATGGACTTTAGATACATGCAACAACGTGGATGAATCTTAAAAGCATTTGGTATGTTAAAGAAGTCAGAGATTCAAAAGGCTGTATACTTTATGATTTCATTTATATGACAGCCTTGAAAAAGGACAGTAAACACATCATTGGTTGCCAAAGGGGAGGGGGAGCATGTGTAAGTGGTACTTATTCATTGTAGAATAACATAAATTGTAAAGAAATGTGTATTTCACAAAAAGAGCATTCTTTTTATATAATGTTTTGTAACCTGATTTTAAAACTTAATATTACATCATGAACATTTATATTACTACATTATTACCTTAAAAAAAAAGAAATTAGTGTCAGTTCAGAGTTAGTGTCCAGTAATCCCGAAGAAGGCTGGTTATTTCCAGGTTCTCAGTACACAATAATCTGAGTAAATGGCTCTAGGTCCTATTGGGGAAGGCTAGGAGAAACAGTGCAGAGTCCTTGCTCAAGATATCTGACCTCCTCTGGATCTGATCTGACCCACGTTTGGAGGTTAGGGACTTTGACTTTCTTTTGTGTTGACTTTGAGGTACAGAAAGCAATTTGGCCTTTGTTCTGGGTTCCAGAGAACTGGACTACACCTGAGGCTAATGAATGGGGGCTTACCATACCAAAAAGGACCACTTGGTGGCCCAACATTAACTAGGCATGATGTACTCTATCATGGCCAGTAGGGAGGCTGATAAGAGCTTAGAACACTAAGATTCAGATGAGTTGCCTGGTTGGGAGAATATCTGCTCTCCAGAGGGTTGTCCATCCCTGGGACATGGAAGCTTCCCACTGGGACCCTTCTCAGACCTCACCCTATGTGTCCCTTCGTTTGTATCTTTTTTGGTTGTAGTAAATCTGTAGTAGTAGGTATGGTATACTCTCTGGGGGGTTCTGTGAGTAGTTCTAGTGAATTATCAAACCCAAAGGAGCAGTGAGAGTCAGTAGGGGCTGATGTCTGCCTATTAGGCAGTCTGAAGGACTGTGTCCTTTTTAACTTGTAAGCTCTGACCTAGCTCCACGTACCTGGGGTCAGAGAAGGGCTGTGTGGGCAGCTGGCCTGAAGAATGGTGTCCATTTAACTTGTGAGCTGTGACCCATCTCCAGTGGTTAGGGTCAAAGATAAAGTGCCACTTGAGTGGGAGGCTAGCAATGAGGATGAAGAAGTGGGAATGTGAGAACTGGCTCAATCTCCACCTTTTGAGGTTGGATTCATACTGATCCTTACCACTCATCTGGCAACAGAGGTGAGATTTACCTGTTTTGCCCTTACTTAGTGCAGTGATTCAAGTAGTAAACCAGACCTAAAGTTTTTCTATTTAGACAAATCAATTAAGATTTTAGTAGGCTGTCCATCTATTTCAGTCTTAGGTAATAATGAGGGAAAAGGAAGTTATAAATACCAGCTATAATCACACGCCCAGTTGCAGAAACACAGATTGTAGCAGTTGCAAGTATTTCTAGCTTGATGCGATATGAATACATACATACATACATATACATAAATACACATACATGTACATATATATGTATATGCACACACATACATATATATGGAGCTCTGGTAGTGCCGTAGTTAAGAGCTACAGCTGCTAACCACAAGGTTGGCAGTTTGAATCCACCAGCCGCTCCTCAGAAACTCTATGGGGTGGTTCTACTCTGTCCTATAGGGTCACTCTGAGTCAGAATGGACTCAGTGGCAAAAGGTTTTTTTTTTTGGTTATACAAATATGTATGTATATGTGTGTGTGTGTATATATAGCAATATTTTTTCACTTCTACTGTCTAACATATCATTTTTTTACAGTAAAAGATGAGAATTTAGTTTCCTTTTTTTGCCTGTTTCTTCCCTACATATCACCCTCCAATCTTTCAAATATGGTTATATAGAATTTTTTTTAGATCGATATTGTGTTTATGTTATGATGCCTAAATATGTTATTTATTGCTGAGTCACGTAGTAAACTTTTACTGCTGTTAGTTTCCCCTGCAACTTTTTGTTTTCTTTAGAATGAAATTAATTACCTTGTTTTCTCATTTGCATAGTTTTCTGAAACTTTTCAGAAATTCAACACCAAACTCCCTTCTAGTCATCTGAATCACCACTTAATATGTTCATTCATACTGAGTAGTCTATCAAGTTCATCCTCTTAAAGTCCTTGAAGGCTTGTGGAATGCTTCAGCTAGATTCATTATCTTGTGTGCTTGATACACAAATGTCAATCTTTGTCCCTTCACCATCTTCCTGGGGATTCCCTCCTCCTCTCATCTATGGTGGATTTTTTATTTCCTGTATCTTATATCTCCCTCTTTTCCAGTAAACCATTAGTTGTGATGGATGACATTGTCTAACAGTTTCCTGAAAAAAATTGGGTATGGGTAAGTTTTTGGAGACTTTGCATGTCCAAAAATGTCTCTAATCTATACCCGTAATTGATTGTTTGGCTGGGTATAAAATTCTATATTTGATATTGTTTTCCTTTAGTATTTTGAAGATACTACTCCATTACCTTTTACCTTTCAGTGTTGCTTTTTAGAAGCCCAAAGTGATTCTGGCTACTGATTGTTTTTACGTACCTGTCTGCCTCCCACTTCCAGAAGCTTGAAGGCCTAACATCTCACTGAAAGTACTTTGGTGTGGGTCTCCCTTCATTTTGATGAGTTTTTGGTGGTTTTAACCTAAAAATTTATGTTCTTCAGTTCTGTAAATATTTTTGAGTTATTTTGTAGATGATTTTCTGCACTACATTTGCCCTCCCTTTTTGGAACACCTGTTGTTTAAATATTGGACATCCTAGCCTGGTCCTCGGATTTCCTCTACATTGTCTCCCCTATTTTCCATCTCTTAATCTTTTGCTGTCTACTTTCTGGAAGCTTCCCTGAACTTTATTTCCAAGTCTTTCAATGAGTTTTCCATTGCTCTTTTCATGCTTCGTTTTGTTTGTCTTTTCATTCAAAGAGTTCTTTTTTTCTTTATAAAATTTCTTTACATTTGTTGGTGTTATTAGTTGCCATTAAGTCAACTCCAATACATGATGACCTTAAGTACAACAGAATGAAACATTGCCCAGTCCTGCTCCATCTTCATGAATGTTGATATATTTGAATCCATTATTGAGGCTATTTTGTCAATTCATCTTATTGAGGGTTTCCTTCCTTTTCACTGGCCCTCTACTTCACTAAATATGATGTCCTTTTCTAGCAATTGGTCTTTCCTGATGATATGTCCAAAGTAAGTGAGTCAGAGTCTTGCCGTCCTCACTTCTAAAGAATATTCTGGTTGTATGTCTTGCAAGACTGATTTTTAGTTCTTTTTTGGCAGCCCACAATATATTCAATATTCTTTGCCAATGCCACAGTTTGAATATATCAGTTCTTCTGTCTGTATATAGTCTCTGTTTATTCCAAGTTGCTTTTCTCTGTGTTTTTTTTTTCTGATCTTTATTTTTCATGTTTGAGGCTTTTCTTAAAATTTGGTGATTCTTGTATGTTTGCTTATATTTAAAATTGAGAGGCTAAAAAGCTGATTTATAAACTCTGGGCACTTGGGAGATGTTTGCTAGCTTGAGTTTTATTATATGGTAAAGATGGACTGTAAAAAAAACACTGAAATATTTGTTGGAGGAATCAAATAATCATTTATTTAATTTTCACTGAGGCTAGTTAAATTTTCCAGAGAAAAGTTTTCTGATATTCTGCCTAGAGGGTAAAGTTCTGACTATTGGAGGAACAGGGAAAGTTGGTGGTGGGAGATTGTTCTTTTCTCTTTTATACTTCTTTGCCTTGTAGATTTTCCCAATTTTGAAAAAAATATTTTAGATTTAGTCAGATTTCTGGAAAGAGCAAAATTAGAGGCATGAGAGTCTGTTTATTGCTATTTGTCTTCATTTGTTTCTCTTCTATTCATTCAGTTAATATTTATTGAAGTCCTATGTATTTATACCATTCTGGATGCTGAAGATACAACAGTGAACAAGGAAGGCAAGATCTTTGGCCTTATGGAGATTACATTCCAGTCAGGAAGGGATAAACAATAAAAAGTAAATAAACAAGAGATTATCTTTTGTTTCCCCCAAGTGTTTATTTTTTATACTCTTTATTTTGATATACTTTCAAAAAACTCTCAAATGCTTTTTTCCAATTACCACAAATTACTTAAATTTTACTGCATTTGCGTTACCATTCATTCTGTCTCTACTGCTATGCATACTTTCTTCTGAGTCATTGACTAGTAAGTTTTAGACATAATCTGTTACTCTTAAGTACTTCAGTGTATACTTCCTGAGAACAACAACATTCACTTACACAATTCCAATACGATCAATATTAAGAAATTTAACATTGATACAATATTATCTAATCTATAGTCCATATTCAGATGTTCTGTATTATCCGATATGTCCTTTGTAGATACTTGTTCCCAAGACCAGGATTAAAGCCTGAATCACATACTGCATTTAGTAGTCACATCTCTTTGTCCCCTCTTAACCTGGAACTGTTCTTCAGCCTTTCTTTGTCTTTCATGACCTGAACATGTTTGAAGAATACAGGCTATTTTGTTGAATTTCCTGCAGTTTGGATTTGTCAGATGTTTCCTCATAATTTGGAAGTTACTTTTTTTAGGAGAAATACTATAGAAGTGATGCTGTAGCCTTCTCAGGGCATCATATCAAGAGGAACATGATGTCGGTTTGTCCCATTACTTGGTTAATGTGTTGTCTGTCAGGTTTCCCTTTGAAATTAGTAATTAATTTGTGGGAAACCCTTTTAAACTATATAAATAGTCTTTTCCTCATCAAACATTTACCCGCTAGTTTTGGCATGCATTGATGATACTTGTCTAATCAATTTATACTCTGTTGGTTGCCAAATGGTGATTTTCTAACTCCATTATTTCTTCTACATTTACTGTCATTCAACTGTACAGATGAGATTTCTCTTCTTTATTTATTTATATGTGTATAATCCCATGGACTCTTATTTTGTTGAATGGATTGTATTCTATTACTGCATTTATTTTGAGGCTCAATGTGTTCCAGATCTGGCCAATGGGAGCTCTTACGCTGGCTTCTATGTCCTTTTGGCGTGTTCTCAGAATCCTTTGAGTATATTTTTACTTTATGCCACAACCTCCAGATTCATCTTGTATATCCCGTTTCTGCCCTAGAATCAGTTATTTCTCCAAGGAGCTTTGGATTCTTTTAGTGGAGAATCCTACCTAGAAACCAACATCTAATTGCTCCTTGCTATTAGATTGTCAGGAGCCCAGGTAGCGCAATGGTTAAGCACTAGGCTGCTAAACAAAACGTTGCTGTTTGAGCCCACCAGCCACTCCACATTAGAAAGATGCAGCAGTCTGCTCCTGTAAAGATTTTACATCTTCAGAAACCCTATAAGGAGGTTCTACTCTGTCCTATAGGGTTGCTATGAGTTGGAATCGACTCGGCGGCAGTAGTTTGGTTTTGGGTTGGTATGTAGTAGACAAGGAGCCCTGGTGGTGCAATGGTTAAGCACTCAGCTGCTAACCGAAAGGTCAGCTGTTTGAACCTGACAGCAGCTCTATGGAAGAAAAGGCCTGGGGATCTGCTCCAGTAAAGATTACAGTTTAGGAAACCCTGTGAGGCCAGTTTTACTCTGTCATATAGGGTCACTAGAAGTCAGAATCAACTCAACAGCACATAACAACAACATGTAGCAAATATCTGCTGTTTTTTTCATGTGCATTTTCTATGCCCCCTTCCTCTGAGACAGCACTCTTATTTTTGTTGTTTTCTTCCACTCTGTCCGTCTAGTTCTGGTAAGACTTACTTTCCTCCAGGGTCATGATCCTAGCCTGACCAACTGGTACATTCCATTTCCCTGGTCACTGAGATAGATTCAGGAGTAGGATTGTGTCCCAGGACAGGCCAATGAAAGTCTTTTGCTAGAACCAATGAAAGAAGGGAACTGCTAATGTTGCTAAACTGATAGGCTGTAGGTCTGGAGCTACTGGTAGCTCTCTTGTAACCGTGAGTAAAGATTCTGCCTGTGAATGAAGCCGCCACCCAGAAAAGCAAAGCCAAGAAGAGAAACAGATTCCTAATGACATCCTTTAACTACCTAGATTCTATACCTAAAGGCCTGAGACATTTCCATTTAATGAACCAGTGCATTCCTTTTTTCTGCTTAAGCCAGTTTGAGCTGGGTTTCTGTAACTTGCAGACAAAAGAGTGCTGATTTATAAAAACTATATTCAGAGCCTTGGGCTAGCTACAAAAATAAAAATATCTGAAAGAGAGAGAACGTGTCAGTCAACGAAGGAGAGGGGAAATTAAAAAAAAGGAAATGGCAAGAAGATTCAGATAATTAAGCTGGTTAATTGCCAACCCACTCTAAAATAATCTCCCACTACTGAATTTTTATAGCACTTTATTAATTACCCTTTCCTGGCACTTCAAACATTTTACCTTGTAGTGTGGCTAACTTTGTATATTTTTCTCACTTACAAACCAGCAAACCCTTGGGAGCAAATAATCATAGGATTTCAGAGCTATAAACAGCCTTGGACAGATTTAGAAGGATGTTCTCATTTCATAAATTGAGGTAGGAGCCATGTCTGATTAATCTTGATATCCTAGATTTACTTAGAAGATAATATTGAGTGAAAGAAAGAGTTAATGAAAAGAAAAAAGACTAGGAAAGAAGAGAAATAATGAAAAAGTGAGAGATATAATAATGAAAAATTTATGCATGGGGGAAGGAAAAGGAAGAGAGGATGGATGACACAGAAAGGAAGAGAAAAAGAATGAAAGTGGAAGAAATTAACGACACTAAACAGTTGGGCGATAGTGTGTGTCCAGTTGTGGGCTACATTATCATGTTCTTCTTTTAGAATACTGACCCTTCTAATTTTTCTCTGCTCAGGCAAATAATAACATTTGTTTTTAATGACTTAAGTACACACCAAAAAACAGGAGGAAGGAACTTTGGATGTGCTCTGCATGGCAGGGGGAGTCCTGTGTTAAATCATGGAGCTAGGATGGAGACTGAAAGCACCTTATATTGACTGGTGATGGTATTGAAGCTCCTGTTGATATCCTCCTAGATTGTACTATGCTTCCCAACTACTTGTCCCCCTTTGCCGTCAACCTGCAGTGGTTCCCTGCCTCATTAACATCAGGCTTGGCCACATGCCTTGCTTTGATCTGTTGACCCATGCCACATCCACACAGAAGTGTTAAGAGTCATGGTACGTTTCTGCCAACTTTCTTGCTCTTACTTTTTGATGCAAGAATGGCATGTCCCAAATAAGGGCTGCTCCTTTATTCTGGATCCTGGAATAAGAGGACATGTGCATCAGCGCCATGACTGACCGTCAGACACAAACACTGAAATGAGTCACTGAGATTTGGCGGGGGTGGCGAAGAGGTAGTTTGTTACCACAGCAAAGCTGACTTATACATCATTAAATTGCCTTTGAGATACAAACACCAACATATTTTTAAGTGAGCTCCTGAGTTACTTTGGTCCCTGGACTACATACTCTGAGATAGAACTGATTCAGGGGGAAAAAAAAAAAAATGCAATATTTAAAAGATGTTTAACAATGTTATAGTAGTAAAACATATATAATAAAACATCTGCCATTTTAGCCATTTTTAAGCATACAATTCAGTAGCATTAATTATACTCACCGTGTTATACAGCTAGCACCACACCCATTTCCAAAAGTTTTTCATCACCCTAAACAAAAAGTCAGTATCCCTTAAGCAGTAACTCTCAATTCTCCCGTCTCCCAGGCCCTGGTAACCACTCATCTACTTTCTGTGCATTTGCATGTTCTTATAAGTAGGATCATAGAATATTTGTCCTTTTGAATCTGACTTATTTCACTCAGCATAATGTTTTCAAGGTCCATCCATGTTGTAGCATGTGTCAGAACTTCATTTCACTTTATGACTGAATAGTACTCTGAAAGATAATTCTGCCTCTATTTATTCATCTTTTTATCTTAACAATGCCTATGTTGTACAAGAAATAGAACCACAAAAATCAATCCATAATCTTCATAATTCAGAGATACACAGTGTCTGAGAATGCAATCAAAGGAACCTCCATAACTTCTCCCAGCAGAGAGTGAGATTGCTTTGCCCTGATTGCAGGAAAAAGAGACTTACTTTCAAATGTTAAAAAAAAAAAAATCATAAGGCAGTCTGTGTGTATGGGGAAGACCACCCCTTTCTTCACCACTACCACCATAAAAATATTTACAGACCATAAATATCTTGGTTTCAGGACCCAACTGGTCATCTGATAGTTCAGTAATAGCCTTAGTGCAGAAAGAAAAATATGTTTCTTGGTTTTAGAGGGAGGAAAAGGAAAACAACTCTAGTAGTTGCATTTTTTAACTCCAAGCTGCAAAGGAAATGTTTTCTTTTATGAAAAACCAGTGAATCAAGACTCCCCTGAAATTTTCTATATATCTCCAAAAAATAAATGAATAAAAATCAATGGACTATAAGGTGGATTTTCACAAAAAGGTGATAATAATGAGCAAGAGTACCACCAGTAATACAGGATGTATGAGAGTGTGTCTATCATCAGTTGCCAAGGAGTCCATTCTGAATCACGGTGACTCCATGGGTTTCAGAGCAGAATTGCGCTCCATAGGGGTTTCAATGCCTGTGACCTTGAAGGAATAGATTGCCAGGCATTTCTTCCAAGGCATCTGTGGATGGATTTGAATCGCCAACCTTTTGGTTAGTAGCCCAGTGCTTGTTTATGCTACTCAGGGACTCCTGGATATGTGTATAGACATATCCAACCTGCTACACAACCCTGCTCCTGAAAAAAATCAAAATTATTTTTCTTCTAAGTCTAATAAACAGTAGCATTACATTTCTCTCCCCCTTCCCCCCTTTGTTCCAAATCACAGAAAAAAGAAAGGGAAAATTAGAGAAAGTATGAAGGGAGGGCTCTTATAAATCATTTGAAAGTTTTTCTATTTTTTCCCTCCCAAAGGCTAAATGCACATTTAAAAAACCATAAGAAAAATATGCTGCTCACTGCATCCTGAATCCTCATCTTTCAAACTGGACCTGTTCATGACTGTCAGTTCAAGCCTGCCAGCTGCAGAAGGTGTATTCCTGTTGGCAAGTCTGAGTGCATGAATCTCACATTTCTTCTGGAAAGGACCCATTGCAATTTTCTAATATTCCTGAGGCGAGGGGGCAAATGCCAGTTCGCCAGCTGTACCCAATAAGTCGGTTTTGGAAAATGATGACTCTTGGGTACTCAATTAGGATTTTTTAGATTCTGAATGTTTAATTTTTTTTTTTAAATTTGTTTATGTTTTTTAAAAAATCCTCATCCACAAAATGACTGGGTTAGATTTCCTTGCTTGGGAAAGAATTTTTTCTTCTCCCCTCTTTGGTAGCAATTCATTATTTATATAAGATTAATCACTGGCCATAAATCTCATGTGTCTAAGGTACTTGGCCTGCTCTTTGCTGCATCACAGTAAAATAATGGCAAATCTAATATAGCAGATTGTGTCATCCGATGTATGTGTTTCTGAAAGTAGAAGCCAAATGTAAGTAAATTGAATTGGCTGACTTCTAAGAACCAGAGAGCTGTATGAGGTAGTTAGTTTGGACTGAGTACAATCTCAGACCTCCTCCATTCTGCTCTTCCCCCTTCAGTAACCATGCTCTTTAATAGCAAGTCCCTGGCTATGGAAAGACTGGTATTCTTTGTTTACCACAAAGGACAGTTCTGGAGCCAATGGTATGGAATTTGGAATCCTCCCATGCCCACCCCCACTTCAGTGAAGAAACAGGAGCTTTGCCCCCAAATACAGTTGCTCTACAGGTATGTGTTCGCTCCAAGTCTAACCACAACAACTGCCCACTAGGTCCAATTAGGTTTCTCCCAGTATTTCTGAAAAAGGAGAAGGTATCCCTTTCTTTCTCACTTGCCCTTTTTTTTTTTTTTACCAGGATATCATCGGGTGCTGGGGTCACAAACTCAACCAGCTATTAGGGGCCACAGGTGCAATATAAATGAGTAAAGTGAGTAGGCAGGGACTATGGTAAATTGCAGATTGCATGCCATATCTAAAGAGGACAGCCACTACTTAGTTCCGACCAAATTTTTCACTTGAGAATTTCACCTACTGAAGCCATATCTTTCCAGTTTTTAATAGAAATGGTATCTCAGACAAGGTTGCCATCAAGAACACCATGCAAATCCAAAACTTTAGGATGGCTCCCAATTTTCACAGGAAGGCAATTGATTTAAAATTTTAAAACGTACATGCGTACACACATTGCTTACCAAATTAAGCCTGTGGGCCTCCAGGTTGTGATAGTGAGATTTCTTTAGACCTGTGAGTGATAGGGTTAGCCTCTTAAAATATTTTAGCGCAACCTGAAGTTACAATGGCCTTGTTTTACACAAAGTCTCACCCTTTTCAGAATTGCAAGACACATTCAGCTCCAAAAACTTAGACTACTTAACCTACGAATATTCATTTAATTGTTCGTTCATCCATTAAACTTTATGGAGTGCCTGTGCTGTTGTTGTTAGGTGCTGTCTAGTTGATTTTGACTCATAGCTCCCCAATGTGAGACAGCAGAACTTCCCTGTAGGGTTTCCTAGGCTGTAATCTTTACAGAAGCAGATCAGCAGAGCTGCTGGGTGGGTTTGAATCACCAACCTTTTGGTTTGCAGCCAAGTGCTTAGCCACCAGGTCTCCTTATGCCTATGTTAGGGACTGGGTATTCAAAGAAAAATAAGACATTGTACCTGCCTTCAGGAAGCTTACAAACTACAGAAGTAGTCTGACATATAAACTAAATGAAGTGCAATGGCATGTAATAGCTGTCTTTTTTCATAATACGAGTATGAACAGCCCTATCCTAGGAACTTGATGAATGCAGAGACAAACTGTTACTGAGTTGTTTTGAAAATCCCTCAGAACTTCACTGCTGCCCAACCTTTCCCCAGTCTACCATGCCTAGCTCCCCCTACCCCACCCACTATTTGTATCATATACAGTAATTAGTGCATATACTGAAGGAGTTGGATAAGTCCATTGGGCAAGAGTAGAGCCCCGCAGTCCTTTGCCAGTGTCTGAGCCAGTTCCCAACTCAAGCTTCTTTCCCAGATCCCAAACCTTTTTCATTCAGGGTTTACTTTGCTCCTGTCCTCTGAGATATATCCACTGACTTGCATTATTTCTAATAAATCCAGGTACATGAGGTTTCTTTGATAGTCTCCTTCCTGAAGGAACCCATGGTGATGGGAGAAGCTGCTTCCTACCTAGTGTGACTATGTTTGCCTTTGGGCATTGTCCGTTCAGACTTTGTTGATCTGTGGTGGTTAAAGAGATCCTACATGAGATATTCCTCTGATCCATTCCAGGGCCCCCCATCTTTTGCCTTCAGCCCTGGTCCCCCAAAATTAGGAGATATTGGTGGTATTTTTACAGGGTATTTTTCAGTTTGCTTCTATGAAACCATGCCACTTTCTTAAAAGGGAGAGTTGTGGACCCCTTGGTGTCTTCCTTTAATTTGGTCCCACCTGCAATAGATCTAGCAAAAATTTATTAGAGATTATAGGATATGGACGGTCCTCTTCCAAATTTTATGTATGGCTTTTCTGTTTTTTTATATTCCTTTATTCATTTTAGTTGAGGGTGGGAGGTTTTTAAGATATATGTGTTCATGCTGCCATTTCCCCTTGAAGTCCTTTACTTAGATTTCTTCCATGTTTCTGTTTTTAGAAAATCATACCCACCCATCCCCCTTTCTGGAATTTTGATCAAAATACCACTTTTATCAATGAGAGTTTTCTAAGGCTAAAGGAGGGCTTTTGTATCCAGAAAAAAACTATTTAGAATAACATGGGTTTTAAATATTCAGTATAAAAAGTCCCAATTTCAAATCCAAATTTTCCTTAAGGCTTTAAATCCATCTTAAAGATATCTAGTGAATTTTACATAAAATAAGAATAATGATTTTCAGGAGACTCTTTAATTATGTAATGTCTGGTCACCTAATGTAGAAGGAAATTCCACTTAAATGGTTCTCTTTAGGACTTGATTAATTTCCCTAAGCATTTTAAACTGCATTTGTAGATTAGTATATTTTATTTTTTTGAAGAACTTCAACTCATTTGTCTAATAAACTGTTGTGTGTGTGGGTGGGGGAGAGAGAGTTAATTTCAAATTCTCATATGTATTCCAATCATCTTTTAAAATGTTGGCAAAGTCTCTTACAACTTTCAGCTTAAAATCACAAACCTAGTATCAATTACTTTTTAAAAGCTGAGATCACAGGGTTAGTCTCTCAAGTTCTCTAAAATGTCGAAATTCTTTCCAACATTACAAACTATTTGTATAACAAACAATCACAGATTATTCTGAATTGAACAAAAATTATTTAAGCTATGGGTTTCATTTCTTCATCATCTGAATAATATAATTAACAAATTTAACTCAAGAGCTACATATCAAAGCCTGGGCCACCAAAACCAGGAATGGACATTCTTTTCAAACACTAGTGGAACACTGACAAAAATTTAATGTATCTTAGACCACAAAGAAAACTTTAATAAACTCAACAAAGCAGAATTAAATAGACCATGTTATATAGACAAAATATAATAATGAAATATCATCATTTTAAATGAATAAGAAAAAATAAATACAAGAAATCCATGTATTTGTAAAAAAAAAAAAAAACTTTTCTCAATAATTCCTGGGTGAGAAAAATCAAAACTGTAATAAAAAAATGTTTTAATAACAATACTGATGCCAACACAAAATCCTGTCAATACCTGTTACTGAATCTCTTTGGTGCAGTCATCTACCTCTTGATCAATCTTCCTTGTTCATCAATCATTTTGGCCTTTATCTCACTGCTTTCCTCTCTATCACTTATCCTCATCATTATTGGTGAATTTAATTTCATATAGATAATTCATCCAACATCTCGTACTTTCAATTCCTCAACTTCTTAATTGCAGGGATGGCTTCTTCCACAGCTAATGATAGAATATTCCTATCTAATTTGCATTAGAAATCAATTACTAGAGTATCCTCATAGTGTTATTCATTTCATCCCATAATAAATTCTATACTAAGATATAGTTTAAGTCCTATAAGGTTGCCTGATTCAATCATCTATCTAATTATTTTAACAATGACCTCTGAAATTATAAGTATTCTTTAATAGAAAAATTAAATTAAATACTGAAATGTAACTGAAAGAAGTCTCAACAACTATTTTAAAACACATGGAAAACCCATAGGCCAGAATCGGATTTGTAGTGCTACAAGAAAACTACTCTAAAACTCAAACTCCCCCAGCGAGTACTCTGTCTACTATACTGGACATATAATTTACATTGTTATATACTTATTGGCTGATTGACATGATCTACACTAACATTTATTTATTAGCCACCTAGAATGGCATCTAAGAAGATAAGTGATGAAATATTGATAAACACATATAAGAACACATCCATCCACAAAAAGATTACTACCTCGTTGGAGAGAGAAAATGAACAAAGTCAAAAGGGCAAGAGAACAAATAATTGATTTATGGTATGATATTGACTCTAAATGTATGCAGATATTAGATAGGAATTGTATAAAGCTGCATACATCATCTGCTTATATATTATGAATCACCTAAACAGGGGTTAATTTTTCTCATATAACAAAAAATGTCTGAATAGGCAGTGCAGGGCAGGTACAGTAGCTCCATGATGTTATCAATATTCCAAGTGCCTTCTCTTTCACTTTGCCATCCTTAGCATTTAGCTTTCATTCCTTTGGTCACTTGATACACACAAGATGGCTGTTCCACCTGCAGCTCTGGTCAAGGATCCAGGAAGAAGATGAAAAAATTACTCAGGAGGAAAAGGTGTTATCATGTCTGTATCAGGGAAGCAATTCCTATAAGTTATTTCCTTTTGATCAGAATATGATCACTCAAATACTTCAAAAGAGCTGCCCAGAACAAAACCGGTGTTCTACAAAGAAGGAAGAAGGAAAGAGTGGATATTTGGTAGATGACCATTTGTGTCTGCAATATTGAAAGTTGAAAGAAAAAAGTCTTGGCAAATGTTATTGGAAAAGGTTTCATGGAGGAAGAGGGACGAGAGCTAGATCTTGAAAGATATCAGGAGTTAGCTATTCAGAGAGAGCCAGGAACCAAAATGAAACCCATTGCCATGAGTCAATTCCAACTCATAGCAACCCTGCAAGGGTAAAGTAGAACTGCCCTGTAGAGTTTTCAAGGCTGTAAATCCTTATGGAAGCAGACTGCCATATCTTTCTCCCGCGGAGCAGCTGATGGGTTCAAAACGCTGACCTTTGGGTGAGCAGCCCAGCTCTTTAACCACTGTACCACGAGGGCTCCTGCCAGAGAGAACAGTGCAGTTTATTCCAGTGGCATGGATAGCATGAACAAAAGTGACAGATTCAAAAGATTAGCCTGACATATTCAGAAAACAGGTTAAAGTGGAGAATTGGTAGAGTACAAGTTGTGGTAACATTTGACAGAAGAGTTTGGACTTGACATGGAGCACATTAGGGATCTACTGGAAGTTTTGAAGCAAAAGGAAGAATGTATTTAACTAATAGCTTAAGAAAGCTTGCTGCGGTTGTAGGATGTGGTATAGATTAAAGTGGAAAGAGATTGAATCATTTTGCCTATGAAGTCACTGAATAACGTTCAAGTACTTTCACTACAATTATGATTGTTGCCCAAATGAAGATCTTAGAGTTACCCTAACACAGTGTTTCTGACTAATGGTTCACAAACTGGCAATTGTCCATGGCGTGCTCTCTGATCCTCCCCAAAAATGTGCTATCAGTTCTTGAGACTTCACTAACCGTCATCATTGAAACAATTGTGTCACTGTACTTTTCAACATATGAGATATTCTCTACCCTGGATTGTGGCAATTGAGCTTTTGAGAAGGCTATATAAGTGGTGATTTTTAAAAAGCAGGCCATTTTTATTTGGGTCAACATGTTGGAAGTGTTGACAGCATCCATGTGTGGAGAAATGTGTGAAGACAATTTTTTATGCCAGTGTTCTTTTCAAACTATGTGTATCCAAAACCTGGTGTAATAGCCTGTCTAACTCTCCACTCCTTCCCCCATTCCTCTACACCCCATCCCTGGGGCTACTCAGATTTCTGCTGCAAGCTGGAGCTCCGCCCCCAACTTAGAGACCAATCTTCCTCCCTCCTATTAGAGAAGAAATTCTGGAACCGTAATCGGGTAGCTCAGGGACTGAGCACCCCAGCATGAAGTCAGTCAACCTTGCCTCTGGATATGGTTAACCTTTGAATCCTTTCTGGTGATTAGGTCCTCATAGTCTTTTTCCTCATTGAAAATCCTAATTGTGATGCCTGATCCAAAGCTTCATCCCTCTAGAGCTGAAATCCTACCTGGAACTCATCGGTCCTCCTAGGGAACAATGTCGTTTCCTTGCATCCCAATCCTCTCTACCCTTTGTCAGGCCTTTCTGATGCCACCTTCTTTGTCGCTGGCATTTCTAGCTATTGCTTGCTGCCAAATTCCCAGGAGCTCACCTGCCAATATTTACTTCCTCCTATTATCTCCTATGGCTTTGGGTTGTTTGGTCTCTTGAGTCAAGCCCACTGAACAGCCTGACTACAACCCTGACTCAGACTTGCACTTTATTTTTATGCAAGTTCACATCTCAGGGACTGTCTGTCTGCTAGGCTCAGCCTTTTGTTCGTGGAGGCGTTTTTTTCCCCCTAATACCCAAAATGGGTAGAATAGAGAAACATGTGGTCTATGAAGAGTAAGAGGTGGAATTCAGGCCCTTCTCAGGAGAGTGCCCCTGAGAGTTGACAAGACTTCAGAGGGATTACGTTATGAGTTACCAAGAAACTCAGGCCCAGGAACCCCAAATGCCTAAGCTTCCTATACCCCACAAGTGGTACAGATGTCGCAGGCAGAGCTGCAGAAACTGAAACAGCCATTCCAGCTGGGTTGAAGATGTTGTAGCAGCGAGTGGTGTCAACTGATGATAGGAGAGGAGCAATAAGCAATGAAACTGATCTTCCCTCCAGCCCACTGAGATAGGGTTCAAAGAGGGATTCTAATACCTAGAGAAGTAACTATAAGTAAGACATGTTCCCTACTTTTAAGGCATTTCAAGATAAGTAAGGAGGTAAGATACAGATATAGATATTGATATACATGTAGATATCGATACCAATAGATATGTTGTTGGGTGCCATCGAGTTGGTTCTGACTTATAGCAACCCTATGTACAACAGAACGAAACACTGGTCCTTTGCCATCCTCACAACGGTTGCTGTGTTTGAGCCTACTTTTGCAGCCACTGTGTCAATCTGTCTCATTGAGGGTCTTCCTCTTTTTCCCTGACCCTCTACTTTACCAAGCATGATGTCCTTCTCCAGGGACTGGTCCCTCCTGATAACATGTACAAAGTATGTGAGATGTAGTCTCGCCATTCTTATTTAAGGAGCATTCTGGCTGTACTTCTTCCAAGATGGATTTGTTCATTCTTCTGGCAGTCCATGGTATATTCAGTATTCTTCACCAACACCATAATTCAAAGGCATCAATTCTTTTTCAGTCTTCTTTATTCATTCATTGTTCAGCTTTCATGTGCATATGAGGTGATCAAAAACATCATGGCTTCTGAGAGAGATCACAATAGAGGGTCCCGAACAGAGCTGGAGAAAAATGTAGAAAAAAATTCAAACTCACAAAAAAAGACCAGACTTATTGGCCTGACAGAGACTGGAGAAATCCTGAGGATACGGCCCCAAAACCATTTTAACTCAGTACCAAAGTCACTCCTGATGTTAACCTTTCAGCCAAAGATTAGACAGACCCATAAAACAAATAGTAATACACACAGCTCAACCACATATACAGGACTAAAGGGCATACCAGCCCAGGGGCAAGGATGAGAAGTCAGGAGGGGACAGGAAAGCTGAACGAATGGAAATGGGGAACCCAAGATGGAGAAGGAGAGAGTGTTGACACCTTGCAGGGTTGGCAACCACTGTTAATAAACAATATGTATATTATTTAATGAGAAACTAATTTGCTCTGTAAACTTTAAAGCACAATAAAATACATATATATTAAAAAAAAATTCCTAGAAAATACCATGGCTTGGATCAGGTGCACCTTAGTCTTCAAGGTGTCATCTTTGCTTTTGAACACTTTAAAGAGGTCTTTTGCAGAAGATTTGCCCAGTGTAATATATCATTTGATTTAACTGCTGCTTCCATGGATGTTGATTGTGAATCCAAGTAAAATGAAATCCTTGGCAATTTTAATATTCTCTCCATTCATCATAATGTTGCTTATTGGTCCCATTGTGAGGATTTTTGTTTTCCTTATGTTGAGGTATAATCCATACAGAAGGCTGTGGTCTCCGATCTTCATCAGTAGATGCTCCAAGTCCTCTTCACTTTCAGCAAGAAAGGTTGTATAATTGGCACATCACAGGTTGTTGAGTCTTCCTCCAATCATGATGCCACATTTTTCTTCATATAGTCCAGCTTCTCAGATTATTTGCTCAGCATACAGATTGAATAAGCATGGTGAAATGATACAGCCCTGACACACATCCTTCCTGATTTTAAACCATTCAATGTCCCTTTTGTTCTGTTCGAACAGTGCCTCTTGGTCCATGTACAGGTTCTGTGCGAGCACAACTAAGTGTTCTGGAATTCCCATTCTTCACAATGTTATCCATAATTTGTTACCATTCAGAGTCGAATGCCTTTGCATAGTCAATAAAACACAAGTAAACATCTTTCTGGTATTTTCTAATGTCAGCCAAGATCCATCTGACATCTGCAGTGATGTCTCTGGTTCCATGTCCTTTTCTGAATCCAGCTTGAATTTCTGGAAGTTCCCTGTTAATGTATTGCTGCAACCACTTTTGAATGATCCTCAGCAAAATTTTACTTGCATGTGATATGATATTGTTTGATAATTTCTGCATTCCATTGGATCACCTTTCTTTGAAATGGGCTCTAATATGGATCTCTTCCAGTCTATTGGCCAGCTAGCTAGCTTCCAAATTTCTTGGCATAGACAAGTGAGTGCTTCCAGCATTGCATCCGTTTGATGAAATCTCATTTGGTATCCCATCAATTCCTGCAGCCTTGTTTTTCACCAATGCCTTCAGTACAGTTTGGACTTCTCCCTTCTCCCTTATCCTATCAGTTCTCAATCATATGCAACCTCCTGAAATGATTGAAAGTCACCAGTTCTTTTTGGTACAGTGACTCTGTGTATTCCTTCCATCTTATTTTGATGCTTCCTGCGTCAATATTTTGTCCATAGAATTCTTCAATATTGCAACTTGAAGCTTGAATTTATATATATACATATACGCATGTACATACACTTACCTATATGTATATCCATGTATGTATGAATATATATGTGTATACATAGATATGTATATATATGCACATATATATATATCATAATACATAAAGCCCATTGCCATCGAGTTGATTCCAACTCATAGCAACTCTGTAGGACAGAGTAGAACTGTCCCACAGGTTTTCCAAGGCCGTAATCTTTATGGAAGTAAACTGGTACATTTTTCTCTTGTGGAATGGCTGGTGGGTTTGAACTACCAACCTTTCAGTTAGTGTTATGCTATGTATTATTATATATATCATATAATATATAATAATATACAGTATATATAAATTTTATATATCATCATCATACATTAATAATAATCTGTAGCATAACATATATCATAATATATAATGTATATCATAACATATAAATATATAATACACATAATATAACACACACATAACATAATATCATATCTGTGCCTTGAAAGATATCTTTAAAAATACCTCTGATTGGAAGAATCAAAAACATCTTCTCAGAGTAAAAAATCTCAAATTGGGAAAGAACAAAAAAGATGTTTAAGCAGCTTTCAGTGAGAAGTCCATTTTGCTGGAGCCTGCGATGCTTGAAGTATCATGGTAGGTGGTGATACAGTTGGAGATGAAACAGGACATGTCACTTTGTTCTGCCAACAGGGTGAACAGAGTATGCACAGTGATCAGAACCACGTTGCAATGTAGGAGATGAATTCCAGACAGTATAGCCATCCTTCACTGTCTCAAGAATTAGCTAGGACATAAATACAAACTCACAATCCTTTATCCCATTTATAACTAACAGTAGGCTCAATCAAAATAAAATAAGATTGACAACAGGTAAACTTATGAGATCTTCAAATTGACCTGGGAAAGTTAGACTTGGTGGAAATAGAGGCCAAAAGGGGTCAAAAAATTTAAATTGAAGAAGCCATAATGGTAATACTCTATATGGACAAAAAACTAATCAATGAATCACTAAATCAGATTTCATTGCAAATTTTATATGGGAAAAAGATCTCAATAAAAATAGTAAATGTAATTGATAAAACAAAAATGGAAATATTAGAAATGGTTTAACGGTGCTTTATAGAAAATTGATGAAGGAATTAAATTGATGTAGTGCAATTCCCTCAAGAAAAATATTTTCTTAACAAAGATTGCTCTGTGGAACAATTCTGATGGATTCTCCACATTAGCACTATAGTGTGAGGTGGGAACATCATCGGAGTAGGCACTAGGTTTTATTTTTTGCTGAATCCTCAGTGCTTAACCCAATACAGGTGCCTCAACTTACTTTTCCATTTTATTTCATTTGGCCTGCTCGTTTTTTACTGAGAACTTACTGGATAACAAGTCTTCATTAGGCCCTATGGTCTGTGGATAGAGCTCTGAACAAGAGAGATGTTGCCTTTGACCTCAGAGATCTTACAGTGTCTCACAATCTAACCAGGAATTCTTCCAAGCATGTTTTACTGTCTAAAGAAATCCACTAGGATTCTGAGTCTACTCCATGTTTTTCTAAGTCAAGTTGTGTTAAAGCTCAAGCATTAAGATAAGCAGTGTGACACAAGTCTTCATAATTGACTTGGTCTATTTCAGATTCTTTTTTTTTTTTTTTCAACCTGGCAGCATTTTCATCATTATTTTCTCCTTGTGAAGGAATTTAGGTAGAGCCGTGTGTCAAATTATTCTGATCTCTGACTTAGTAAAAGTTTGAAAAATGACCCTCTGCCACAGGGAACTTAGAATTCAGGAGTTAAGTCCAGCCCCACTAAGAATGTATATGACTACTCCACACATTTAGAAATTATTGGTCTGGCTGCTTATAATTTTGTACTTTGTCATTTAAGAGTAATTGAATTATTTGTGTAATTAAAATCAAAGTAATCCTTGTTTTATCTTCCCCATATACCTTTATCAGAAATACCCTTTCCTTTATGACCACGAAAATGTAGTTTCTAGACCTGAAAAATAATAAAAAGCCTTTCTCTCCAAACCCTTGGGGGCAGTTATAAAAAGAAACTTGTCCTGGTGTCATTGCTAACAAGTAGTGAACTATATGATTACGTCACAAAAGAGAAAATGGCATTGAGTTTGGTTTCCTGTCGGAACGCCAAAGTAAAAAACATTTAAATTCTACTAAAAATATTCCCCAATCATTTTAGCACAGAGAAAGGTCCTCCTCAATGAGGAAATATTGAGCATTTCTACTATACCTGGTTTCTCAGGCCAGGATTGCAAAGAATTTTGGTTGTAGAGAGAGCAGCGTAGGTTATGTTGCCAGCTTTGTCTTCCCAAGAATGGAGCGGGATTCTCTTCCTCACTCTGTCCCAGCCCTTTGCCTCTGTTTCCACCATCACCCAATGTTTCCTCAAATCCCAACTCATCTACTTAACACACATTCACCCAGCACCTACATCACCAAGAGTGTTTGTCACTGAAGGAAAAACACGTTGATTCCTCTTCTCTTCTACCTTGTCAAGGACCTCTTGCCATTATGCACCTATGTGTTTGTGGTGGGAGTAGAGGGGGGGCAGGAATGTAAGCATGATAACTATGTTCAGGGAAGGACCTGAGACAGCCTGGAAACTCTGAACTTGACCATCATCATGCACCGGGGTAGTATTTAAAAGTCCATAAGAATAGCAAAGCAATCCCTTCTCTGTTCTCCTTAAGAAGTTGCCACATCACAGTGCTTTGAGGGGCCAGAACATGCCTTTTATTAATCCCATTACCAAGACTCAGTCCCCTTAGAGCAAGACCAAAATCCCACCCCAGTTTTGACACAATAGAATTCCCAAAAGCAAAAAGTTCTCAGGGTAAGAGCAATAAATCAGGATGCAGCTCCTCCCTGAGTCTTCTCCAGCAAATGTCATGTTTTCCAGGCAAACAGGAGCAGGCAGCAAAAAACAAGGGAGCTCAGGTTTCCCTGTGATGTGATTACTACTTTGGGGAAGGGAGAAGGAGGTGGAAGGAGAGAAAACCTGACCCTACCTCGGATAAAATTTAAAAAAAAAACAAGCTAGCATTTTGGCAGTCAATCTACAAGTGCTTTCTGAATGCCAAGTCCACTGTAGAACACAGCCAGAAACAGACCTCCGGTGCCTTGTGATAAGCCACTGTTTCACTCGCTCCTTTTTTCAATAGTGTCAGGTGAACAGAGCCTTGGGCTGCAACCTTAGAACAGAGAGAACAGAGGCTACAAAGCAACTGAACACCCCCTTCCACCACAGTGCCCGTGCTGCATCGCCAAGCTGGGGGAGGAGGAGGTGGTCTTTCTTTTCTTTAAAGAAAGATGTTGCTATTTGGCCCTTTTTCTTAACCTTTCCTTTTCTGCAGTATACTCCAGCCAGGCCTATCAGTCAGGGGGCTAAGTTAGACAAGCTCACGCTGCACCTTTGCCTGGGCAATCGCACCCTCAAGGTTTTTCAAGGACAGAGAGCTTGACTTCTACATCATCCTCGCTCCCTTTATGCTTAGGGTACTAGGAGCACTGGCTTGGGAGTCCAACAAACCAGGCTTGAACTTTGGCCATGTGCCCATAGGCAACATACTTAACCTCTCTGAATCTCAGTTTCCTTATTTGTAAAATGAGGATAATTCTTGTTGCTGTTGTTAGCTATCTAGTTAAAACGCTGTCCAGTCCTGTGCCATCCCCATGATCAGTTTAGGTTTGGACAGTTATAATCCAGAGGTTTTTCATTGGCAGATTTTCAGAAGTAGATTGCCAGGCCCTTTTTCTCTCGTCTGTATTAGTCTGGAAACTGCACTGAAACCTGTTCAGCATCATAGCAACATGCAAGCTTCCACTGACAGACAGGTGATACCTGACAGATGCCAGGCGCTCCTTGGAAACTCTATGGGGCAGTTCTACTGTGGCCTATAGGGTCACTATGAGTAGGAATCGACTCGACAGCACTGGGTTTTTTTTTTTTTTTTTGGTTTACCCATCGTCAGAATTCAAACCAAACTTCTCTGTGTCTAGAAAAATCTTCCCAACTTCAAAGAGTTCAGTGCTTCTTGTTCTGTGTTCCCAAAGCCAGCTGTTTGAGCATCCACACTCAAGCAATTCCCAGACTGTTAAATATAGTCATTTTCTTGTTTGTCAGCCCCATCCTACCTTAACACTGGGAAGGCAAAGGAAAGATTGTTCAGTGTGGTGGTTACGAGCACAGGCTCTGGAGCCAGTCTTTGCCTGGGACCAAATCCCTTCTCCTTTTGACAGTTAACTCTGTGTCTCAGTACTCTCCCTGCAACTAGGAAGGTAATAATTGCACCTACCTCCCAAGGATAGCTTTAAAAAGTGCCTGGCACATACTAGGCACCATTGAAGGTTGTTGTTGTTGTTGTTAGGTGCCGTCAAATCAGTTTCGACTCATAGCGACCTTATGCACAACAGAATGAAACACTGCCCGGTCCTGAGCCATCCTTACAATTGTTATGCTTGAGCTCGTTGTTGCAGCCACTGTGTCAATCCATCTCGTTGAGGGTCTTCCTCTTTTCCGCTGACCCTGTACTCTGCCAAACATGATGTCCTTCTCCAGGGACTGATCCTTCCTGACAACATATCCAAAGTGTGTAAGACACAGTCTCGCCATCCTTGCTTCTAAGGAGCATTCTGGTTGTACTTCTTCTAAGACAGATTTGTTAGCTTTTATTATTATTCTTCTTTCCTTCCCCAGAGCCTGGGAGATAGCAGGTGCTTGACACATGGACGTTAGGAGAACAAGAAAAGCTCTGCAAAATCCAAGGAAAATGATCCATGTGTTTCACCAGGGGCACCACATAATACAGTTGTTCAAGAGTCACTAAACTGGTTAGCTAAATTAGTAAGGAATGTCTGCCTTGGGTATTGTCCTCTTTTAAAGAACTATCTATATTGGATCAAGTCAACAACAGCAACTTGAAAGGTTAGATAGGAAGCTTAAAAAAAAAAACCCGTTGCTGTCAAGTCAATTCCGACTCATAGTGACCCTATAGGACAGAGGAGAACTGCTCCATACAGTTTCCAAGGAGTGACTGATGGAATTGAAGTGCCAACCTTTTGGTTAGCAGCCATAGCTCTTAACCACTACGCCACCAGTGTTTCCAATAGGAAGCTTAGGGGGCAGTGAATTTATGATAATGGAGGAGGAACAATCTGGAAAAGAATGGTGAGAATGGTTGCACAAATTGAAGAAGGTAACCAATGTCACTGAATTGTACATGTGCAAATTGTTGAATTGTATGTTCTGCTGTGTATATTTTCAACAACAACAGTTTTTTTTTTTTTTGATCACTAAACTGGGTATGTCAAGCTCAACATGACAAGCTTGCTTCTACTCAGCCTTACCTCTGAGATGAGTGCTCGTCTGCATGGGGAACTCAGTCAAATTCAACACTAAATCACAGTTCCTTCTTTATGACATATGTATACATATGTATGTGTGTCTGCATGATAATGTTTATTTTTGATAAGCACCCACTAACACCATTTGAGAGTCCTGAGGCATTCAACTTGGGAAAAACTGTACAGAATGAATGATAGTGAGGTACCTAGGCTTTATTTTCTCTCTACCCAAGGAAAAGTTTACTTTCCACCAAGTCTTGTGCTAGATCACCTGTTTTATTTTTCATCATAACACTTGTCTCGTCTGGCACTATATAATGTATTCCTTGTTTTGTTGGCCTATTACCTACCGCTATTGTTGTTAGGTGCCATTGAGTTGGTTCCAACTCATAGTGACCCTATGTGCAACAGACTGAAACACTGCCTGGTCCTGGGTCTTCCTCACAGTCACTGCTATGTTTGAGCCTATTGTTACGCCCAGTATGTCAATTCATCTCATTGATGGTCTTCCTCTTTTTCACTGACCCTCTACTTTACCAAGCATGATGTCCTTCACCAGGGACTAGTCCCTCCTAACAGCATGTCCAAAGTACATGAGATGAAGTTTTGTCATCCTTGCTTCTGAGGAGTGTTCTGGCTGTACTCCTTCCAAGACAGATTTGTTTGTTCTTCTGGCAGTCCATGATATATTCGATATTCTTCACCAACACTATAATTCAAAGGTATCAGTTCTTCTTTGGCCTTTCTTTTTCAATGTCCAGCTTTCGCATGCATATGAGATGACTGAAAATACCATGGCTTGGTTCAGACACACCTCAGTCCTGAATATGACATCTTTGCTTTTTAACACTTTGAAGAGGTCTTATGAGGCAGATCTGCCCATTGTAATACGTTGTTTGATTTCTTGACTGCTGTTTCCGTAGGTGTTGATTGGGGATCCAAGTAAAATGACCTTGACAACTTCAGTATCTTGTCAATTTTATCATGATATTGCTTATTGGTCCTGTTGTGAGGATTTTTGTTTTCTTTATGTTGAGGTGTAATCCATACTGAAGGATGTGGCCTATGATCTTCATCAGTAAGTGCTTCAAGTCCTCTTCACTTTCAGCAAACAAGGTTGTATCATCTGCATATCGCAGGTTGTTAATGAGTCTTCCTGCAATCCTGATGCCATGCTGTTCTTCATATGGTCCAGCTTCTCAGATTATTTGCTCAGCATACAGATTGGATAAGTACAGTGAAAGGATACAACCTGGATAGACACCTTTCTTAACTTTGAACCACACAGTATCCCATTGTTCTGTTCAAACAACTGCCTCTTGGTCTAAGTACAGGTTCCTCATGAGCAGAATTAAGTGTTCTGGAATTCCTCTTCTTTGCAACGTTATTGATAATTTGTTATGATTCACACAGTCAAATGCCTTTGCATAGGCAATAAAACACAGGAAAACATCTTTCTGGTATTCTCTACATTTAGCCAAGATCCATCTAACATCAGCAATGATATCCCTCATTCCACGTCCTCTTCTGAATCCGGCTTGAATTTCTGGCAGTTTCGTGTCGATGAACTGCTGCAACTGTATTTGAATGATCTTCAGCAAAATTTTACTTATGTGTGATATTAATGATATTGTACCTGCTAGTAGAATATAATTTCATGAGAGCATGGACTTGTTTTGTTTACTACTGTATTCCCAGCACCTGGAAGAGTTTCTAGCACAAGGTAGGTTCTCAATAAGCATGTGTTGAATGAATGAATTAATCCCCTGTTGTGGGAAAGAAAGGAAAAAAAATAGATTGCTTAAGATGAAGAGGAATTGTCTTTGAAAGGATGGAACTCCATAATCTCTCTGCATGCTTTTATACCTTCAGATTAGATGACGCAGCTCTCAGCGCCACCCTTTTAAAACACAGCAAATATGGATTTAGTTATGATTCCTTAACTAGATGTCCAGAGCACACTGAACTTCATAGACTTTTTAACAGCCTGATAATTCCAGGAATTGAACTTAGTGACAAAAACTCATTTGATGTGGATGGGCGGAGAGCAAATCAATCAGGAAGGGCCAAGAAGACAAGCATAATTATATCCTGAGCCGTTTTAATACACTCTCAGATAACGTCACTTGAAACTATACCCAGAGCAAAAAAAGAGGGGTGTGTGAAACACACAGACTTGGGGTACCACTGCTGTGGTGGCTGATCACCCTGAGTTAACACCCTCCCTCTTTCTTTACTTCCTTTTAAAGCTAACCAGATTGTCCATCTAAAACGTCTGCTAGCTTTGTAAGGCTTAGAATCCTGGGATTGCAGAGTCACTCTTTATATTTATGTTGACGCTTCCTTATGTGCTTATTGAAAGGATGAACAAAATTCTCGTCATTCTGACCTGTGAAGTTCTTGTGTCTACAACCATCAAAAGGGTCCTGTTCATACCAAAGCTTCAGTTCCGTTGAGCCAGTATTTCAGTCTGTAGCATCTAATGTCACCTCCTGTTGGCCAACAGAGGATTATTTTTACATGCTTCATTTGGGCTTTCTTATGAAATACTGGGTCAGACAGGCCCCTTTCCGAAATGATACTTGGAACAGCTACCAAAACTTCAGAGGGAGAAGATACCAGTGACATTTTTCATCTTTACTTTTCTTTGAAACAATTCTGGGGAGGAGGTTTTGGGGAAACTGGGTTGGATTTCTGATCCCCCTGCATCAACAAACTGCAATGGAAACAGTGTCAGTAGCTGACATTACACGGCAGTTTCAAAACCAGAAACCAAAATAAACTGCCAATAAGAGCCTACTGACTGCAGGATTTCACTGTGTTTTTCTCTGTTGTGTAATCCAGCCTTCATTCCATGGGGAGGGATCATTTCCCTTTTCCCGCCCCTAGCAAGTGCCCCATGAATGCATCTGTAGTTTGTAAGATTCCTCGGCTAGATTGGATGTGGCAGAAAAGACTTTGGAGGGATCAGAGCAGGAGACAAAGATCTGAGACTGTGGGTTCTCTCCCTACCTCACTCCTGATCAAGGTGACCCAGGAAGAGCTCAGGGTCAAGGAAATATCACAAAGAATGAACACTTGAATACAATTAAAATCCAGATTACAAACAAAATCAGTTGCAGTATTCAAAGGGGAAATACAGTTAAGAAAGGCCAACAGGAAACTGCCAGATGTGAGTGAAAAAGGACTTAATCCTAGTGGTGGCAGCAGGCACACCCAATGGAGAGTGCTGTATATGACTTTAATGTTCGTGATAATAATGGTAGAATAACAGCCACATTATGTTGAGTTTTTTCCACACATTAACTCGTTCAGGAACAATGCAGTCTGTGCATTTGCCTTTAACTCTGTCTCTCCGATGATGGCCCCAAGGCTTAAAGAAGGTAACAGTGTGAGCATGGCCAGTCAGCTGCAAACGAGAAGAGCTGAGATCTCCACTTCAGGTCCTCCTGACTCCAGTTTAGCTGTCCTCGCTCCTGTGAAGGGCTGCTGTACTGGAAGCTTTGCAATGGCCTTTGGATGAAATATCCAAGTTCTGATTCGTGTCCTCCTTCTTCCCAGCCATCTGCCAACCAAGCTAATGCATAGGAGGAAGGGAGGGTAAACCAAGAGGCAATGTGTCCTTTATTCCTCCCCTAGGGGGTGGCTCTGGAGTCCCTGAGTAGTGCAAACAGTTACTGCACTTGGCTACTAATCCAAAGGTTAGAGGTTCAAGTCCACTCAGGGGTGTCTCAGAAGAAAGGCCTGGTGATCTACTTCCAAAAAATCAGCCGTTAAAAACTCTGTGGATCACGGTTCTACTCTGATACACATGGACTTGGCATGAGTTGGAGTCAGCTCCACAACAGCTGTTTTTGTTTTTTTCCCGAGGGGAGGCTCTGCGCCGTTCCTAGAGAAGGGGCAGACTGACCCCCGTGATGGGACAACAGGGAGGAGAGAGAAGCCCACAGAAGGGCTGTTTTGTCACATCCTCTGTACAATATATCTGCCTCAAGGCCCCTGGGCCTGCAAGATGCCCCTCTAGACTCCATCTAGATTGCTTCCTTATTTTCACCTCTGCAAGCTCAATTTGTCAGTGACTCTTCTGTTTCTAAAAACATTTTAGCCCAGCTCAGCTTTTGCTGACTCTTCAACATGGCTCCCCATGAACACCGTTTCCTTCCGCCATCAACATGCAGAGTAGTTGAATGGGGGCTGAAGGGAAGCCAGTCAGTCCCAGGGCACTCACTCGCTTGGCAGTGGCTTTTTGATTTGGAGGAGCCCTAGTGCCTCATATGCATGAGAAAGCTGGGCAATGAATAAAGAAGACTGAAGAAGAATCGATGCCTTTGAATTATGGCATTGGGAAATAATATTGAATACATGGACTGCCAGAAGAACAAACAAATCTGTCTTGGAAGAAGTACAGCCAGAATGTCCCTTAGAAGCAAGGATGGCAAGACATTGTCTCACATCCTTTGGACATGTTATTAGGAGGAACCAGTCCCTGGAGAAAAACATCATGCTTGGTAAAGTAGAGGGTCAGTGAAAAAGAGGAAGACCCTCGATTAGATGGAGTGACACAGTGGGTGCAACAAGGGCCTGAAGCATAACAATGATGATGATGGCTCATGACCAAGCAGTGTTTCGTTCTGTTGTGCATAGGGTCACTGTGAGTCAGTACCCACTTGACAGCACCTAACAACAACTAGTGGTGCAGAGCTTAAGCGCTTGCCTGCTAACCGAAAGGTTGGAGGTTCGAGCCCACCAGCAGATCCACAGGAGAAAGATGTGGCAGTCTGCTTCCATACAGATTTACAGCCTTGGAAACCCTATGAGGCAGCTCTACTCTGTCCTATAGGGTCACTACGAGTTGGAATTGATTCAACACCATTTGGGGTTGGGTTTTGATTTGGTAATGGGCATGCAAGGGCTCCAAGAAACATAAATACACCCCTTTTTATTTTTGGCAGAATTGATGGATAAGAGCTTTAACAAGTACAGGAAGGTGACAAAGAGAGGCAGGGAAGAAAAGGGAAAGAGAAAGGGCTTCTAACTAAATAAGAACTCCACATTGGAGCTCCCCTTCTATCTGCTAAGATGATTTGTACTGTATATTTTAAACTCACCAGACAAGAGTCTTGTCTTCGAGGTTCTCAGCAGTGGCTACCACGTTGTTGGAATTCCACTCATTTTCTTTTTCTGTGGTGATAACAAAAACACTTCTCCCCAAAGCTGAGTATAATAATGACAATGGTGATAATAGCTATGATGTATTAAGTACTTCTTTATATATGCTATCCTGTGCTAAATACTTTATATGATAATAATGACGATAGCTCACACTTTTGCAGTCCTACTACGTACCAAGAGATGTTCTAAGTGCTTCACATATATTACGTTGTTGTTTGTTGCTGGCCAGTTGATTCTAACTTAGGGCAACCCCATGTGTGCAGAGTAGAGCTGCTTAATAGGGTTTTCAAGGCTGTGGCCCTTTGGGAGCAGATCCCCAGAACTGTCTTCCAAGGCATGTCTAGGTGGGCTTGGACTGCCAACCTTTCTGCTAATAGTCGAGCACTTAACCATTTGCGCCACCCAGGGACTCTTCATATATACTAACTCATCTGAATATACGAGTGGATATATAATTTCTTACAGAAAAACTTTGAGATGGGTACCGTGTTTACTGTTCCATCTTACAGATGAGGAAACTGAAAAAGAGATTAAGTGACTTGCCCAAGGTCATGGCCCTGAAAGTGGTTATCTATTTATCCCCCAGGAAACTAAGGTTCAGAGGGGTTAAGTAACCTGCTCCAGGCCACACAGTTAGAAAGTGGTGAAGCTGAGTTTCAAATCCAATCTAATCTGCCTGAACTGAAGACACACTTGCTATTAACCATTATGCTAGTAGATTAACTAACTCTCTCTCTCTACACATGCAGATACACACACCACCACTAGCACCATCACCGCCAAAACCTATTGTCTTTGATTTGATTCCAACTCGTAGCAACCCTAATAGGACAGAGCAGAACTGCCCCATAGGGTTTCCAAGGCTGTAATCTTTACAGAAGCAGATTGCCACATATTTCTGCCCTAGAGTGGCTGGTGGGTGGGTTCAAACAACCATCCTTTCAGTTAGTGCAGAGCACTTAACCACTGTGCCACCAGGGCACCTTACACACAACACACATCCTATAAAACTAGAAGCTAGGTAAGTTCAAACAGCCATCTTGTTTCTGTCCAAGAATTTGAGACTCTTAGTTTCTAAGATAGCATTTCTTGGAGTAGGACCTCCAAAAATTTCATATCTTTGTATTCACAAAAAAGGATAATATTTTATGGAACTCTGGCTACATGGAAAACGCAGCTTAAGACCCCCCTTGACCCTGCTCGGGGCAAAAGGGATGAATATTTTGGCCCCCATGAAATCACACTGGCTGGGAAGTTCTGCCTTGTTTAGGCAGATATTCCAGGCAGGTAAGCGAGAAGTGGACTGAGAACTTGCACCTCTTCTCCCCTTTTCACCTCTTCCATTTCTTGGCTCCTTCACTCGCTCTGAATTTCAGTGTCCCGAAGAATAAAAAGAAACATGTTGAACAAAATCAGGTTCACCACTAAAAAACAAATATGCTGCCGCACCACCTGAAAGATCCCAGTTTCAACTTGCCTTTTTCTTTCTTCCTCCAGGAAAAGAAAACAATAGCAAGAAAAATGGAAACATTAGGAGGCCCAGAGTATAGAGTGAGCACCATTGCCCTAAAAGATGGCCAAGCTGCAGAGTCCACTTTTTCCTGCCCCAAATGAACAGCAACTACCATCTTGCAATGCCGTCATCAAAACCTGCCTCCCGGATTTGGAGCGGAAACGGTGGCTGCACTTGGTTTCCTCTAAGCTAAGCAGTGTGAATTGTACCCCCTGGGGCTTTTTTTTCCCCCAGAACAGAAAAAACATTGGCATACACATGATCAAGGCAGACATGCCCCGGCAGAAGGGCACACTGTGTGACTGGCAGCCAGGTCCTCTCTGGCTTTCAGTTTTGTATTTCTCAAATTCTAATTGACTTGCAACCACATCAGGAGTTCTGCTTCACTTGTGTCTTACAGAAGGCTGGCTGGCCCGCCCTAGGGGACACAGGCTGCCGGAGTTCTCTGTACCTCAGGCTTGGACTGAGTGGGCCCAAAGCTGCCATTACCAATGAGAAGGAGGGCAACTGTAGCTCTTCTTCTTGGCCTTTTCACTGCAGAGGTGGCGCAGTAATAGATGGTCTGCAGACCCTGTTGCCCCTAATGCCAGATGCAGCATGCATGTGTTGTCAAACTAGGATTAGTTTATTTCTCCTTTAAGTAGGTTAAGCTTTTTTAAGCAGGAGTAATTAAGATTATGACTAGACAATGAATGAAATCACAGGGTTTAATGAGGGTACCAGAATGATCCTCAAATTAAAAGGATAACAAGTTTGATTTTATTCCTATGAGAGAAGAAAAAACAGAGAAACCATGAAAGAAGCTGAAATACACAGCTCCATCTATCATTTCCTGGTGGAACTGAGAGCACACCTGGCCACTATTATGTAACTCGACCATCATTTTTCAACTGGTTTTTAAGAGGGTTTTCTCTCCACTTCTCCCCATTGCTTATTGGCTACCTAAACTCTCTGTGGTTACTAATTTCAACATACCAAAAATATACATTCTTACCCTCAGAGGTAAAGGTGGTCACGTGGGCGCATACACTTTGTCATCACAGGTCCTGCTGAAAAGAACTAAGTAGAAAACAGAAAGGCACACGAAGAGAAGCAAGAGCAGTCAGAAAGGTTATGCAAACCCTTTTACACTTGATTCTGTTCATAAACTGTTTCTCCAATCTGTCCTTTACCCACAGCACCCACTGCTTGCTCTCACCTGAAGAAATCCAAGAGACTCTTGACTGATCCCCTTGCTTCCAGTTGTTCCCCACACTATTCTGTCCTCCAGACATCTGCCAGAGTGATAACTCTAAAATGCTTCCTAGGGGCACAGAAATTCCACCTCTCGGAGTACCTCCTGGTGGTAATACTTGCACATGGGTTCAAAACAAGACTATTCAAATCAGCACTGTTTATTAACTGACAACACATGTAATGCTCATCATTAATGGACTGGTTAAATAAATCAAGATACCCAACCAAAACCCACTGCCACTGAGTCGATTCCGACTCATAGCGACCCTATAGGACGGAGTAGAACTGCCCCATAGAGTTTCCAAGGAGCGCCTGGTGGATTTGAACTGCTGACCCTTTGGTTAGCAGCCGTAGCACTTAACTGCTACGCCACCAGGGTTTCCAAATCAAGATACAGCTACCTAATTAGGAAACATGGAGCTGTGGACAAGAATGAGATCGATCTAAACATGCCAAATGTGCTGATGTGGAACAATTTCAAGATACAGGAAGCAAAAAAGCAAGGTTTGTATACTTCGCTCCCATGCATACAACAAAGGATGAAGAAAGACGGTATTTATACAAAGAAACATTTCTGCAAAGATACACAAGAAGTTAGTAGCCATGGTTGCCTCCCAGGAAGGAGACTGTGAAACTGGGAAGCAAGGAGGCTTTTTATTGTATGCTCTCTGTAGATTTTTAAATCATGTGTAGATAGCACTTCTTAAATAAGAAACACTAATTTTAAAAAATAAAACCCTCCATGGGATGAAAGCACTTCATCACCATGTAATGAAGGTACTTTATCACCTGCCCCCAACTTGTTTTGATGCCTCCCTGCTTGACTCAGGTCGCATGATGCCAATTGCTACCACCTGACCTGCTCCTGCTACCCAAGAGTATGCCACACAAATGGGTCTCCTCATCTATAGACTGGGGATAATAGCAGTACCCATCACAGAGTTTTTTGTGGGTTAAATGAGATAACCGATAACAAGTGCTAAGGATCAAAACTCACTGCTGTCAAGTCGATTCCAACTCATAGCAACCCCATAAGGTTCCTAAGGCTACAAACCTCTCTATGGAAACAGACAGCTACATCTTTCTCCTGAGGAGCTGCTGGTGGTTTAGAACCACCAACCTTTTGGTTAGCCATCAATCATTTTAACCACTGCACCACCAGGACTCCTTTGTGCTAAGGACAGTGCTTAGCAAATAATAAGTTCCAATAAATGTTAACTGTTACCATTAGGCCGTCCTTTCTAGAAAGTCTTTGCTCCTTTGCTCTGTTATCTGTCTGGTAAAAAGCTACTTACACTTTAAGTCCTAGTTCAAATGTCATCTTCTCTGTGCTCTTCACAACCTCTGAGCTCTGAATATTTTGTTCACATCTTTGTGTAGTGTTTTTTATATTCTTCATAATTAATAACATCAGGGTCTACTTCTATCCATAACGTATGGAGTATATTGAACAAGGACTATATTTTTTCCAGAGTCTAATATAATTTTGGGGTTTGTTTTTAGTTGTGGTAAAAACATATGTAACAACATCTGCCAGTTCAACAATTTTTTCATGTATAATTCACTGACATGGATTATGTTCATCATGTTGTACAATTACCGCTATCCTTTTCCAGATTATTCCACTAAATGAATAACTATTTAGAGAATTTGGAGCCCTGGTGCAAAGGGTGGTAACCAAAAGGTCAGCAGTTCAAGTCCACCAGTTGCTCCTTGGAAACCCTATGGGGCAGTTCTACTCTGTCCTATAGGGTCCCTATGAGTCAGAATTGACAGCAGTGGCTTTGAGTTTTCTTTCTATGTAGAGAATTTAATGGAATGAAAGTGATACAAAATCCTCAGAAGATGTAGCTTGCATGTATCACGGCAATCAAAATGCCCTCGCAGTGTTTCTGCTAATGGTTTTCCCTGCACTGTGACACTAGAGGAACTTTCTGGGAAATAGTGATTAGCATTAGTGCCTGGATTCCTCCCAAGGTGATCTAAGCACTTCACACCATTTTGGTTGTCAGGCCTTGCTGTTCACAGCTCATCCTTCTTGCCAAGATGCTAGGCCAGCTTTTAGTACTTAGCAATATAGATTGTGAGCTAACGCTTGGCCGATGTCTAATTTAAAAGATTGACTGTGCATTAAAAGCCCTAAAAGACAATAATAATAAAAAAAAAAGGCTTGAATAAACTATTTCAAGAGGAATCTCTTGGGTCATTATTGTTTTGGATTTCAGTCTCTAATATTAGCACAACAGCGTATCCGACCATCCTCCCTGCTTATGTGGGAAATAATATATTATTCAGAGGTATAAGGCACAATTTCAGAGTTAAAATATCGAAGGGGAAAAAGGTTATTGAGACTGATATTCCTCCAGGAATCATGTGTTATCAGATTCACCTGGAGGTACTTGTTTAAAACTCGGGCGCCCAAGCTCCACCCAAGGCCTTCAAAATTAGAATATCTGAGACTCTGCTTTTTCATACAGAATCTCTTGGTGATTCTTCAGCATATTAAACATGGAGAGCCACTGATTAATAATAACAAACAAACCAACCCAGTGCTGTCAAGTCGATTTTGACTCATAGCGACCCTATAGAACAGAGTAGAACCGCCCCACAGAGTTTCCAAGGAGTACATGGTGGATTCGAACTGCCAACCATTTGGTTAGCAGCCGTAGCACTTAACCACTATGCCACTGATTAATAATAGCATTTAAGAAATTCTAAAGTTGAATACGAAAGTACAGAAAATGTAGATCTCACAAAAAGCCAAGCTTCACCTAATCACCAAATATGTCCTGTATTATAGGGTGACTGTGCTGCTTCCCATATCAGGTGCCTTCTAGGCAGGGGTGTCATGTCTTTGGTTTAGGTAGGCAGCGTGCACAAAGCCATGCTTGCAAAGGTAGCACGGATATAAGGAGGTTTGGACAACCGCAAAGAATTGGAATGTGGTTTCCTAAGGATTGATTCTCTGTTACCTTAGGCCCTATATTGGGTTTCCCAGTTCTGATTAGAGGTACACTTTCCCGGGCCTCAGGCCTGCCTAGGGACCAGACCAAAGGAAGGAAAAGAGAAAGGAGCCTCATGTGGGTCTCAACTAATGTGGAACCCAAATCATGAGTATTGAATCAAAACTGTACTTTAACCTTCATGCCAGCTTTTTTTACGTTCTTAAAGGCCTATCATTTGAGTCTATCCATTTGCTTTTCCACTGCCTCTCTGCACAGCCCTGTAAGCACATGGTATAAAGGTAAAAAGCAGAAGCACACTCCACTCAGCCCTTTCCTCTTCCCCCATGGTAGTTGAGTCAGTCTGGTTTGGGGGTCACTGCACTTTATGAATGAATCTACTGATTAACAGACATTTACTGCAAAGCTATTGTCTCTACTGTAAAGAGCATTTGTCTTCAAGTCAGCATCTATGTTTAATTGAGAAACACTTCACCTTTTCTTAGCTGTATGACTTTAAATCACTTCTCCTTTCTGAATCACAGCTCTCTTATCTATAAAATGGGAATAAGAACTCCCACTCAGATTATTGTCATAAGGATAAAATAAATAATATCAAAGAATCACTCAGAAAGTTGTATAGTACGTAGTAGGTACTTAGTAATACGTGTCATTAATTCAATTATGAGTCAAATAGCAAAGCGTTTATTGATTTCCAACTATGTGGTATCAATGAACTCTTGCTGTGGGAAATACTAAGTAGCGCAGATCATAACTCAGCTACTAAGGTGTTTGTTAAACAAGATAAAATAAAACACAGAAACTGTAACAATGTTGGGTAAGAGTTAAGTAATACAAAATATATCACAAGGCAGTATGAGATTAACTGCTGGATTAAAGGTATAACTAAAAACTATGATAAATAAGGGAGGGAAAAAATCATTCAGATACCAAGAAGCAGTTTGCTAAGATCTCCCTGAATATTGTGAAAGTATTTTTTATTCAGTCAAAAAATATTTCCTGAGTATTCTGGGGGTGTAGTGGTTAAGAGATCGGCTGCTAACCTGAAAGGGCGGCAGTTTGGACCTACCCGGTGCTTCTTGGAAACTCTATAGAGCAGTTCTACTCTGTTCTGTAGGGTCACTATGAGTCAGAATTGACTCGATGGCAATGGGTTTGGTTTTTGGTTTTTCAGTATACAGTACTCATGAAGACCCTAAAGGACAGAGGAGAACTGCCCCACAAGGTTTCCAAGGTCCAGCTGGTGGATTTGAGCCTTTTGGTTAGCAGCCTGTTGGAACTGACTCAACAACAATAGGTTTGGTTTGATTTGGTTTGGTATATAGCACAGTACAGGTGCTGTTTTAGGTTGTGGGGATGCAGCAATAAACAAGGCAGAAAACGTCCCAGTTATCACAAAGCCCATATTTTACGGCAAAAGAGAGACAAAAAAGAGAAGAAATAAATACATGCTCAAGTCTAACAATTTTATGTAGTGAGTGACAAGTGCTATGAAGAAATGTAAAGTGGAGTTAAGGATTAGAGCAGGATTATTGTTGTTAGTTGCTGCCAAATAAGCTCCTACTAATTGTGACCCCATGTGCAACATAACAACACATTGCCTAGTCCTGTACCATCTTCATAATTGTCGATATGCTCAAGTCCATTGTTGCAGCCTCTGTGCATTCTGAGTTCCTTCCAACCTAAGGAATATATCTGCCAGCACCATATAAGGCAATGTTCTATTGTAATCCATGGGTTTTCATTGGCTAGTTTTCAGAAGTTGACCAGACCTTTCTTTCTAGTCTGTCTTTATCTGGAAGCTGTGCTGAAACCTGTTCGCCATGAGTGACCCTGCTGGTCTTTGAAATACCAGTGACATAGCTTCCAGCATCATAGCAACACATTAGCCACCAAAGTAGAACAAACCGACAAATGGGTGGTGGGACCAGCTGGTGGTTATGTTAGAAATTGAGAGTTGGTAAAGAGGGGATATTTGATCAGAGACTTGAATGAAGTAAGAGACTGAATAAAGAAAAGATCAGAGGACAGGCAAAGGAGCAGCAAGTGCAAAAGCAGGAATGAGCTTGCCATGCAAAATTTTGCAAGAAGACCAGTATGGCTGAAATGAAGTAAGCCTGGGAGCACTGCAGGAAACAAGAAGGTGGCCATCAAAAAGGGCCTAATTGAGCAGGAGAGCAGTGGAATGCAGACCTCAAATTCTCCTAAAAAGACCAGTCTTAATGATCTGACTGAGACTAGAAGGACCCCAGACCTTCTGTTAGCCAAGACAGGAACCATTCCCAAAGCCAACTCTTCAGACAGGGATTGGACTGGATTATGGGGTAGAAAATGATACTGGTGAGGAGTGAGCTTCTTGGATCAAGTAGACACATGAGACTATGTAGGCAGCTCTTGTCTGAAGGGGAGATGAGAGGGCAGAGGGGGTCAGAGGCTGGCCGAATGGACACGAAAATAGAGAGTGGAGAGAAGGAGTGTGCTATCTCATTAGGGGGAGAGCAACTAGGAGTGTATAGCAAGGTATATATAAATTTTTGTGTGAAAGGCTGACGTGATTTGTAAACTTTCACTTACAGCACAATTAAAAAAAAAAAAAAAAAGGCCTAATTTCACCCTAAATTTTGATGTGAGTCCATTGAAGGATTTTGAGCAAGAGAATGGCATAATTTCATTTTTTCCTTTACAATGATCCGTTTGGATGTAGGGTGGAGAATTGACTATGAGGGGAAAGAGCATAAATATGAGACCAGTTAGGAGACTAATACATTGTTCTAGGAAAGATGATGGTGGCTTAGGCTTTTGGAGACCAGAAAGGATAAAAACAGAGTCATTGAAATCAGAAGAAATTAAAGAGTATCTCAAAAAGAAAAATGGTAGTGATTTAAGATGAAGAAATGTAAGATAGCACATAAAAATAGGCAAAATAAAGAGGATAAAAGAAAAATGAATTAGAGCTGGGGTGAGAAATAAAAGTATTCATTAAAAAGTCTGTGTAAGAAAGTATAAAGACCTGAGTCTGGAGCACACTTGAACTTGAATCCCAAGTCTACCACTCACTATCCATTGTGCATTTGGGCTTGTTACTTAACCTTTCTGTGTCAGTTACCTCATTTGTAAAATACCCATTACTGTCGAGTTGATTACAACTTCATAGTGACTCTATAGGACAGAGTAGAACTGTCCCATAGGATTTAAGGCTGTGGTTAAAAGCTCGCTTGCTCACCAAAAGGTTGGTAGTTTGTCAGTTCAAATTCACCAGCTGCTCCTTGGAAACCCTAAGGGGCAGTTCTACTCTGTCCTATAGGATTGCTATGAGTCAGAATCAACTTGATGGCAACCTGTTTGGTTTTGGTTTGGAATCTTTATGGAAGCAGGCTGCCATATCTTTCTCCCACAGAGTGGCTGGTGAATTTGAACCACTGACTTTTCAATTAACAGCCAAGTGCTTAACCACCACAGCACCAGAGCACCCCTATGTAAAATAAGAATAATGATATCTACACCATAGTTGTGAGAGTCAAATGAGAAAACATATTAATTCCCTGATACATGGTCGTTTCTCCAAATATTAGTTCTTCCCTTTGCACCTCAATTGAATTTGAACTTTATCACTTTTTAATAGCAAGAAACCTGTAAATACCTTAAATGAAATGCCATTAGAAACACTTGTGACTTCCTCAGGGAGACTTTGTTTCAGTGGATTGACAATTAGAGTTTATTTTTGTTAATTACTATATTCTTAAATAGTGTAAGGGGAGTTCTACAAACCCGCCCAGAATTACGGCAAGAAGGGAGGAGATTTCCAGAGCAGACCCTGCCAGGCCAAACCATGTTGTGAGGTCGGATCAAGCCCTATTTACCAGACAGCTCAGTTCTGGGTCCACCACGGTGGAGAACTGTTAACAGACACATTGTGGGGCGATTTTGATTGTCTGTGACACTACATAGAGGGAGGCAGGATTTAAGGTAATCAAAGCATAAACTCTATTGGGCATTATGGATTAAGGTCACAGCTCCTCCATGAATACATAATACCCTAAAGATGATTCCCATTTGCTCATCCAAAAGGGCAAATGGAACAACAGAAGGGAGGTGGCTCTTATTTCCATTCTGTTGTACTAAGTCACTCCAGAACTCGCTGCAATTTCCCATTAGGACCTCCCTTTTAATATGGCCTCCTACTCATCACTTGGTATACTAGACACTTGAACAATTGTCTAAAAATTAGAATGAACTCCATTAAGCAGTTGAAGATGAAATGTGGAGTCAGGGTTTCCAGGTGTGAGACACAGCTCAAGACTTGGTCTTTAATACTGTTAGAAGCACTTCATTCAGTACTGGATGTAGGGGTGCAGATGTGTGATACTTAGTCCTAAGGAATAATGCCTCAAAGCAAGAGTAGGACACTTTCAGAAAAGCCTCTTGGTAGGGAGGAAGGTGAATTCCTTTGTTCACTTGTGTTAGCAAACATGTATCAAGGCCCTAGTCTCAAGAGTCCCATGATAGGTGTCAAGACCACGAAGCAATACGTCTTATTATACACCCTCACCGGTCAACAGTCTAATGAGCAGGTTTGAACCCTGGAGGATTTCACCATTGGCTTGAAACTGATTGTATTATGTGGCAAGAATGTAAGCGCCCTTCCTTGTCCTATTCTTTGCATGCATCTCATCTCCTGCATGCCTGTATCTTATCACTGTCCAGATGACCCTATATACCTTACTGTCTTTCCTTCTTCCCCCAAATCATAAAATTTACCTATCCAGCATTCCACTTTGTTATGTGCCCTGCTCTTCCAGAATTCATCTGGACTCTGTTATCTATTAAACATTTTTCTTCCTATAGGTAACAAGTTGTCTTAACTGACTTAAGATGTACATGAGTACATGTAGTTAGTATCTGATTATCTGTATCCCTGAGACCAAACTGTCTATTGGTCTATGGAGCCCTAGTTTTCAGTGAAATTCTCAATATGTTATTCTGGCACTTCGGGAAGTATCAAAGGTAGAATGAAATTAAGGTTTTCAGTTAAGAAAAAAAGTAATAAAAATTCTCTCCTCTTCTGTACTAACACTTCAAGTAACTTTGTGTTGTCTTGCCATCCCTAGGAAGGCATTTATAGACTGCTCAAACTTTACTGAGCAAATAAACACTCATGGAAGCAGCAGTCAAGAAATAAATGATGTATTGCATCAGGAAAATCTGCTGCAAAAGATCTCTTTAAAGTGGTGAAAAGCAAAAATATCACTTTGAGGACTAAGGTGCGCCTGATCCAAGCCATAGTATTTTCAGTCACCTCATATGCGTGCAAAAGCTGGGCAATGAATAAGACTGAAGAAAAATTGATCCATTTGAGTGATGGTGTGAGAGAAGAATACTGAATGTATCATGGACTGCCAGAAGAACAAAAAAATCTGTCTCGGAAGAAGTATAGCCAGAATACTCCTTAGAAGCGAGGATGAGACTTCATCTCATATACTTTGGGTATGTTATCAGGAGGGACCAGTCTCTGGAGAAGGACATCATGCTTGGTAAAGTAAAGGGTGAGAGAAAAAGAGGAAGACCCTCCATGAGATGGACTGACACAGTGGCTGCAAGAATGGGCTTAAACGTAGTGATTGTGAGGATGATGCAGGACCAAGCAGCATTTTGTTCTGTTGCATAGTCACTATGAGTTGGAACCAACTTGACAGCACCTAACAACATTCTGTTTCTAGGTTTTGTGAGTGCAAAGACAAAAAGATACCATCCCTATCCTCAAGGACCGTAACATCTAATAACAGATTGAATCAGTTTAGGAAGAAAAAAAAAAAAAATAGGAAGAGAAACTGTCAAATGCAGATTCATAAAGTCAGGGAACATAGAGTCAACTAGCAGAAGATTTTTTTTTAATCTCTGAAGAATTATTTGAGTACAATTTAGTTATAAAAATGTAGGTCCAGGAATAAGCCAAGGAGCCCTGGTGGTGCAATGATCAAGCTCTCGGCTGCTAACTGAAAGGTTGGCAGTTCAAACCCACCCAGCTGCTCTGTGGGAGAAAGACTTGGTGATCTGCTTCCTTAAAGATTACAACCAAGACAATCCTATGGGGGCAGTTCTACTCTGTCGCATGGGGTTGTTTTGAGCTGGAATCAACTCCATAGCACCCAACAGGAAGAAACCATTTCCTTGAGGGAAGGGGTATAATGAAAATGTCTCTGGTCTCTGAGGGAATGGTTCTTGGCATTGTCCCTTGGGATTTAGAGCTCCTTTCTAACCAATGCTCGCAAGAAGCCCAGAGCCTTCTGGTAGGGAAGGGACGAACATTCCAGCTCTATTGCCAAAGATACAAAAACAGAAAAATAGGAAGGGGTGGTTCTGGGAGGCTCTGACAAGGGTCCCAAATGGGGAACCTCCTGAAGGGGATTGGGAAACCGTTTCAGCGCAAAGGCCTAAGGCTTCGTTGCAAGCAGTAAAACCTGGAGAACTGACTTACCAAAGTCCCCTAGAATATGTCCGCAACAAAGAAATTGTTTGGGGGACAGTACGAAACCCAACAGGAGCTAAAAACAACACTGCTTTTACTGTCAAATGGATACAGTGTATTCACCTCCTGTACTTGATGTCACAGTTTTTTCTCCTGACCACTGATGTTGGCATCCATGATTTGTGGTTCACAACAATGGACAATTACAGTTGTATTGCTCCATGACTCAAGTGTGGAACTTGAGTTGTAATCGTGAATGGTAACAGACTGTCTTTGACTTTGTGCATTAACTGTTGTGCTTTGCACTAAGATGGTACTTGTTTAATTTTTAACATTGTGAATACTGTGACTGTATTTCCTAAGAGTTCAAATAATGAAAATGAGAATATCATCTCAAGAATGACCCAGACATCACTGAAAATGAAGTCTAAAAGACTGTGTTATTTAAATGGCAGATGGAAGGGCACATACGACTGGTTTGGGGAGGCAAATAACCCAAGCAAAGCATGCTGTTGGTACAATAAGCAGGAAAGAATTTGAAATTGGGCATTGTGGAGAAGGGAAGGTGAAAGGACACATGAAGACTAAATCTCACAAATCCAGGATAAAATATAAACTGATTAATTTTAAATCAATTAAAAGTGTTTTTTTTGTGTGTGTGTCTTCTAAAAAGACAATATTCAGTCAAAAATAGTAGCTATTGAATTAGTTTGGGCTTACCACATAAGCAGCATTATCATTGTTGTGGTAGTGGTAGTGCACCATTAAGCTGATTCTGGCTCATAGTCAGTTTATAGTTCAGAGTAGAACTGCCTCATAGAGTTTCCTAGAACTTCCCCATTGGGTTTCCTTGAACTGCCGCATACAGTTTCCTTGAACTGCCCTATAGAGTTTCGTAGGCTATAATCTTTACGGTACCAGATTGCTAGGTCTTTTCTTCCATGGAGCTGCTGGTAGGCTCAAACCACCAACCTGTGTGTTAGCAGCTGAGCACTTAACCATTGTGGCACCGGACCTCCACTGTATGAGGCTGAGTAAAGTTACATTTCCAAATTCATAGGTTCCAACTAAAATGCGCTGTGGACAAACTACAGGAGAATTTTGGTGCCAAATGTGTTGGCCCTCGTAGAGCTGATTCTGTCAGTTCTCACCAATGATCATGCTTTAGTCTATAGCATAAGGGATAGGTTGAATCATGGCAACAAAAACTGTTCCCCCTGGCTCTAGGAACTTTGATTTTTAAAATGGAGCTTTAAACAACCATCTTGATTTTTATGAAGATATTAATGAAACTGCAGAAAATATGAAACATATTGATAACCTTGTTCAAATAGAAACTAGACTTTGCTCATCTATCTGCATATTTAGCAATGAAAATCTAAATGTGAAGAATTTCATTCAGTATAAGTTTCTTATAAAAGAAAATGAAAATGCTAAGGTGTCCTGCACACCTGTACACAACATTGCTAAAAAGGGGTGTGATGTACTTACCTGTGATATTGACACTTTCATAATGAAAGTTTTGGTCATTTTTCAATCTCCTCAAAGCCTACAGAAGCCCTAAATGAGATTTTTGACTATATAGAAATGGAAGTAGATAGTTGCCTTAGACACTTGCTTACAAGATGGCTATCATTGTTGCCAGCCATAGAAAGATGTTAAAATGTTAGCTCACCATAAAATCATATTTTCAAAGTGTGGGACAAGAATGTCCTTTTCTTAGGAGGGGACATGAAAGCTGGTAATAGGGAATCCCAGGTTGAGAAGTGAGAGTAGCGACATGTCATGGAGTTGTTAACCAATGTCATAAAACAATATATGTAATAACTGTTTAATGAGAAGCTAGTTTGTTCTGTAAATCTTCATCTGAAGTACCATAAAAAAAAAAAAAAAAAAGAATGTCCGCCTCTAATTTGGAAGTACACTGAAGGTAACAGTGGAGAAAAAGATTACCATAAAACACAAATTTAAATACTATTTCTCTGAAGCTGATGATCTTTGTATGAAAAGGCCACAAGACGCCTAGAAAAGGATACATTCGTTATTCCTGAATTCTTTGATGTTATGTATAAGTTGCAACAAAAACTCATACAGGGGGAAAAAAAACTCACTTTTTAGAAATAAGACTGCTTTAAAACTCAGAAAAAGGGCAGCCAAATTAAGCAGGACTTTCTCATTTCTTTACTAACACTTCATCTTATTTGGAATTCGACTTCAATTACACAAGTTCAAATTATCTATATGCTGTAAAGCTATTTTCGCTGAGAGGGATTTAACTTATGATTACATCCAATGTGGTCCAGAATATTTAAAAAAGTATGGACAATGTGGACACTGATAACCTATATGATTATGGATGTAAAGGACCTGATTGACAATCAGCCACTCTACCAAAACAAAGCCGTAGATACAAAATGAACAGGCATTTTCAGAGAGTTGGAAACTAATTCTTATAAGTCTGAACACCTGCTGTTACTAGTCAGTAAAACCCTAAGTATTCCTGCTCAAATTCTTTCGTTGAGAAGGTCATTTAGATTGATGCCGTCACATTGGATTGACACTAGGAATCAGTGTACTGTGGACTTGATAAGAGCCTGGCTGCAAGTCAAAGAAAATTTCACATTTGATTGTATTCTGGTTTGCCACTACATAAAAGAAAAAAGGGTGTACTTTTTCTAAAGGCTGCAGGCAGTTCAGAGAAGTATTATTGGGAAAGGAAACTGAGAGTAAAAATATTCTACTGTATCATGGGACAGAAACATCTCATTGTTAATTTTGTACTAGATATTGATAATATTCATTTAATTAGTACTGTTGTATTTATGGAGCCCTGGTGGCACCATGGTTAAGAGCTCAGTTGCTAACCAAAAGGTCTGTAGTTCGAATCCACCAGCCTCCTTGGAAACCCTATGGGGCATGCCTTAGGCTAGGTTCTCTAGAGAAGCAAAACCAGTAAAGCGTAGAAACATATATACAGAGAGAAATTTTTATCAAGGGAACAGCTCACAAGATTGTAGAGGCTGGCAAGTCCCAAGTCCGCAGACCAGGATAGAGGTTTCTCCTGATTCACACAGCTGCAGGGGCTGGTGAACCCAAGATATGCAGCTCAGAGAGCAGGGCTTTTGCTAACAGGATGTGAAGATCGACAAATCCCAAGCTGGGCAGATAAGCTGCTAGCTCAAGCTCCAAGAACCAGAGGTCAGTTGAACAAGAGGCAGCTGCAGGATCCAGAAGCAGCCAAAAGCCTTGGCAAGGTGAGCAGGAAGGAAGTAGGTGGTGGAGGGTGAAGAGATGAAGGCTGAGGGGGTGGTGAACTGCCACAGGCCCCGCCTCCACCGGTACCACTCAGCAGATTCCATCATGGGGTGATCACATATCAAATTTCAATAGGGACGTGATCACAAGATTATACAACTACCACAACACTGAGAATCATGGCCCAGCCAAGGTGACACACAAGTTTAACCACCACAGGACAGTTCTAACCTGTCCTATAGGGTCACTATGAGTTGAAACAGACTCAAGAGCAACCGGTTTTTTGGCTTGTTGCATTTATGTTCTTTTGAAAAACTTACATTTAGATATCTTAAAAACACATACTAATATAGCCTACAAAATTTCAATATCTGGTAAAAAGATAACAAAACAGTTAAGTCAATGTATGGCAGAAGAGAAATATCAAAATAGTGTTATATTTTTCTCACACATTTGTTTAATTAGCCCTACTATTAATTGCTACTAATTACCTCAGAAAAGTAAATAATACAAAATTTAATGTAATTCAAGGACCCTGGTAGCTCAATAGTTAAGTGCTTTGCTGCTAGCCAAAAAGTTGGTGGTTCAAGCCCACCCAGCCGCTTTGCAGGAGAAAGACCTGGAGATCTGCTTCCATAAAGATTACAGCCAAGAAAACTCTGTGGGACAGTTCTACTCTGTCACTTGGAGTCGCTATGAGTTGGAATTGACTTGATGGCACCTAAAAAAATATAATTCATATAATTTCGAGTAAACGCTCACTCTTCAAGTTTCATGTTAAAGTAATAACACGTATGAATTATTTATAATGTATCTAGCTGTGTCCCAGGTTGGATCTCTACAAAGTTGTTTACCCTACTTCTCTTCCAACACAATCGTGCTCCATCTCCCTTCTTGTGCTCCCAAGAGCATTCCACAGAAACGTTCTTCATGCAACTCCATGCCAGCCAGAATCTGACTCCAGGGAACTCGATGACAATGACCTGCACAGAAATGGTCCCTCTTTCATGACCTTACAGTCTAGCAGGAAAGAAAGATCAAACATGTAATTACAAAAAAAGTGTATGGAAAGGGAGGATAGGGGGATGTACTGAGAAAGACAGAAAATACAACTAGGAAAGCTATCTGGCCAGGCAAGAGGCAGCTAGTCAATTTCCTGAAGGATAAGATGAAAACCTTTTGCAAGTCCAGGTTTCCTGCATTGAATAAATTAGGGGTTGCAAATTGATTGCCTATTGCACAGATTCAGTCTATTGGCTTGCTTCGTTTGACCCATATTGTCGTTGTGTGCCGTGGAGTCAATGTTCAACTCACAGTGATCCCATATGATAGAGTAGAACCGCCTGAGTTTTCTTGGCTGTAATCTTTACGGAAGCAGATCGCCAGGTCTCTCTCCTGAGGGGCCACTGAGTGAGTTCAAACCTCCAACCTTTCCATTAGCCATCAATTGCTAAATCGTTACACTACCAGGGCTCCTTTTGAGCCATATATTGTTTTACAAAAACTTAAATCCAATATGTCTTTCTTTTTAATCTGGAGATTTTTACTTAAAGACTGGATTTCTGGCTTCTTTTGGAAAATAAGAAATTTAGCAACAGCAGGCCACGTCCCACATTACGGTGATCAGCTGAGTCTGAGTAGCCATGCCCTCTTTAGATAATGTATGCCTTTCCCAGTTCACATCGTCCCCATCATTCCCAGCCACTGCCCTACCCTGAAAGTTACATGCCATCTGTCACCCTGCCAGCATGCTATTTCTTATAGTAGAAACGTGTTTCATATCAAAATGAGAAAATAAAAGGACTGAGTGTCCATTCACACCCAGCCCATTTCACTTACTTAGGTCACTTTAAGCATTTGTGTTTGTGTTGCCCATTATAAGCTACCCTCAGATAAAACAAAGGCCTGTTTATATTTTAAAATTAGGGGGCACTTTGTAAGAGAGGAGCCTTGGTGGCACAGTGGTTAAGAGCTATGGCTGCTAACCAAAAGACCGGCAGTTGGAATCTATAAGCCACTCCTTAGAAACCCTACAGGGCAGTTTTACTCTGTCCTATAGGGTCCTATGAGTTGGAATCGACTTGATGGCAACATTTTTTTTTTTTTTTTTGGATTTTGTAGGAAAACTGTAGTTCAGAACCCATGTGCACTCTCCTTCTCCCAAACAACAACCTCCCCCCCTCAAAACCAGTGTTTCTGAAACTAACTTCCTTTCTTAATTTACTTAACCTGGCTGAACTTTTGCTGGGGCGGAGGTCTCCAGCTGGAGCTGCCATTCTTTTAGCCTTCTCCTAGGTTCCCTTCAGTCCATGTCCCTCGGACAAGATTTGGAATCATTTTCCTATCTTCTGTCAACCTTTGCTTAGGTCATGGGTCTACAAAGTGCCTTGGGTGCATGCCAATGGGGTGCAGGAAGATGTTAGCTTTTCTATTTTTATCTTATAAAAAGAAAGAAATTAAGGCTAACAGGCACATAACATACAGCTTGACACATGTATCCTCATGCTATCCACGTGCCAGGCTGTTCTGAGTCTAGGGACCCTCACTCATTGTCTATTTCAGTACATTGTAATGTATTGCAGTTCACATTAGTCAAGTTGATGAAGTGGTTGCCCAAGGCTTAGGGGCAGAAATGGGACCAGAGTCCACATCTTAGATGAGTAAGTCCTAATATACTATGTTGAGTCTTTCCACTTTGGGGGGTAACTATCATTTTCTCGCAGTTTTTTCAAAGGCTGTATTTTTCCCTTTCCCCTAGGAAGCTGCTGCTTTGTGCTTTCCAGTAAACAGCCTCATCTTCTAGTTTTTATTAGTTTAGAAAGATTTCTAGATATACAAATCCTTCTAGGAACCGCCCGTCTCTTCTGACCAGATCTGATAAGATTCCTTTTAAGGTTTCCTCCTCCTTCTTCTTAAGAAACTATTGTTTTGCTTTGTGTTCAGACAGAAACCCTAGCTTCACTAAATGTTCTTGGTCAAGTCATTTAACCTCATAAAGCTTGGGGTTTCTTTTCTAGAAAAAAAATACTAATTTTGTAAGGTAATTGAGGGATTTCGTGAAGTATCTAGCACAATCACAACAATAACAACAACAACAATAAAATGGTTATTATAACCAGGCAAGATTTATCTGCTATGGTATTCTAGTATTCCTTTTATTTAGCCTTGGACATTTACCTTGTTCCCAGAATAAGAGAGAGAGAGAGAGAGAGAGAAACAGAGAGAGAAATTGGTTGATTGATTTAGACTGAGTCTAAAGAATACAGAAATACTTCTAAATATCCAGCTCTTACCTGATCAGTCATTAAAAGATTATAAAGGGTTCAGAATGGCTCTTTTCCCTGGTGGTTAAATTCTAGAGGCATTCAAATAGAATGTTAAACTTAGATTCTAGCTCCCACCTCCTGGACTTGCATCTTATTTCCTCGACAGTGCACTTAAAAGAAAGAAAGCAATGAGCAACGGAATGGCTGGGGCTGATTTTGGACACAGGAGATAAACTCCAAGTGTCTAAACTTGCACATGTATCTCCCTATATCTCTTTCTAATCTTCATAGTACAAGTACATTCCTTGGGTTTATCCTCACTCGATCTCTTCCATTTCCCCACTGAGCACGGACCAGACTCTACATCAGCCATACCATCAATAATGGGATGAATTCCATCGTGCATTTCGGTGGGGTGTCATTTGTCAACTGGAATAAGGGCTTCAATTGTGAGGGTGAAGCCCTTAATATAGATAGGCAACTCCTGGCTCTCAATGCCTCACTCTTGCCTTGTGCCTGATACCCCAGCCCAGCTAGCTAGGTGTCAGAGGTAACATTCCTCTTGGAGGGTTCAATACCCTCAGTTGTGACACTTGACTAGACCTGATGACTTCCGTTATTTATCTCTGTCTATTGAGGAAGGTGAGATTTTAAGCTTACGGGAGCGGGGTGGAGGTGGGGAGGAGGAGCAATCAATTGAATGTCATTTAGCACTCACAAAGAAATAGATTGAATGTCACCTTATTTGTTTTAATTCCTGCTACTCCACAATGAACAGCACCCTCTGGCTGGGCTTCTTGCCTTCCTGGACCTCATTTGCACTTACTTGTAAGTGATTTTACTTTTTATTGTGAAATATATCATCCACAGAAAGAGTGTATAAAGCATACATGCGCATGTTAAAGAAACAGTTGTAGAGCAAATATGGAAGCTCTCGCCTCTCGTTATGAAATAATAGAATACCGTGACTACCACAATGCTCACTCTGTGACTGCCCCCCCCCCCAGATATAACCACTCTCCTGACTGTTGTGATAATCATTACCAACAGTTCTATCATAGGCTATCCCTTCACAATGTAATTTAGTTTTGCCTGTCTTAGAATTTTACATAAATGGGCTAATACTGACTTTTTTGTGAGACTTGTTTTTTTCACTCCATATTGATATCTAGCTATAATTTGTTAATCTTCTCTGCTGTATAGAAAACAATTGTATTACTTTATTATAACAATTTCCTACATCTATTCTACTGCCGGGGGCAGTGGTTTCTCCATATGTGCTTTGCTCAACTTCATTCTCCAAACATTGCCCAAGCCTACGAGACTCTCCTTTTTCTCCTATGTATTCATTTCCCCCAATATACTGAATATTGTTCTTTCTGTTTCTTCTTGAGACCCAAATTTGTGGCATACAATCACCATCAGTAAACCAAACCACCAAACCTGTTGCCATCGAGTTGATTTCGACTCATAGCAACCCTGTGGGACAGAGTAAAACTGCCCCATAGACTTTCCAAGAAGCACCTGGTGGATTTGAGCTGCCAGCGTTCTGGTTAGCAGCTGTAGCTCTTAACCACTACTCCACTCGTTTCCTCACCATCAGTAACCCAAAAACCCATCAGTAGGAGGTAGCAAATCCAAAATAAGATTTATGTATTAATAAGAAAAATATGATTTGCCTAACCCTAATCTGTCTCAGCACTTATGTTATCATTTTACAATGTCCACTTATCATTTTGATTATTAGAACAAATTTTGGGTGGGAAAACTCAACAGCTACTTCAAATAGGTAAATAGTGGGGTTTTCATCCTCCCCAAACTCTTCTTTCCAAATCCCTGTTTATATTTTAAATACTTATGGGTCATGTCCCTATTTCAAATTCATATTTGAAATTTTAATTTTTCTTAATCAAAATAAGTTCCTATAGTTCATGTGATCCTGAACTAAAAATAAAGTTATGGAATTTTTAGGAGATGATACCAAAAGTTTTCTAGATGTTCTTTAAAATTGATGACTGATTCATATATATATGCTGACTTGGGAAAAATAAAATAGAGCTCAAGAAATGATTCAAGCATCTAAGCTATTAAAATTCAGATGACAATTGACCCCAGTCTGCCAAATGCCAAAAGAAATAAATTGGAAAATGCTCGATGCCCATCTTCTTTCTGGAGGTTCCAAAATTTATGACTAAGTTATTTCTGTAAGTGTAGGCCCAGTTTCTGCTCTTCCCATAATGCTTAAAGCAATGCTGTCACTGTACTGGATTCAAAAGGATTCATCTGTATTTTAAGCTATGGCTGCAATGATCTAAATTGGACTTAATAAAGTAAATATGGTGGAATAAATGAGATCCTAAGGATAAGACCTTAGAAACAGATACCTTCCTATGGCCACTTGAAATATGACAGAGGACCTATACCTCACATCATATGCAAAACTCTGTCCCAGGTGGATTCCACAGCCACGTGTGAAAGACAAAACTATAAAATTTCTAGGAGAATATTTTCATGACTTTGTGGTAGGAAAGGATTTCTTAAACAAAATGCAAAAAGCACAAATCAAAGGAACAGATTAATAAATATGACTGCTAAATTTAAGAACTTATTATCTTAAAACCGAACAATAGTTTATCTTACCTGGTTAAAAAAAAAAAAAAAAGGTCTGCCTTGAGCATTATGCTCTTTTAAGAACTACCTATATGGGATCGAATCGACAACAGCAACTCAAAAGATTGGATAGGAACCTTAGGTGGCAGTGAGTTTATGTTAATGAGGGAGGAATAATTCAGAAAAGGAGGGTGAGAATGATTGTACAACTCAAAGAATATAATCAATGTCACTAAATTGTACATGTAAAAACTGTTGAATTGGTGTATGTTTTGCTGTGTATATTTTCAACAACAACAAAATAAATAATACTTAGAAAAAAATTTAAGAATGTATGTTCATCAAAAGACCAAGGGAAAGACAAATAGCTCAAAATACAACCTACATGAAGAGAATGTTCTGCATCCTACTTTGGTGAGTAGCATCTGGGGTCTTAAAAGCTTGTAAGCAGCCATCTAAAATACTCCAATGGTCCCACCCCACCTGGAGCAAGGGAGAATGAAGAAAACCAAAGACAGAAGGGAAAGATTAGTCCAAAAGACTAATGAACCACAATTACACAGCCTATACCAGACTGAGTCTAGTTTACAACTAGATGGTGCCCAGCTACCACCACTAACTGCTCTGACAGGGATCACAATGGAGGGTCCCAGACAGAGCTGGAGAAAAATGTAGAACCAAGTTCTAACTCACAAAAAAAGACCAGAGTTACTGGTCTGACAGACACTGGAGAAACCCCTAGAGTATGGCCCTGGACACCCTTTTAATTCAGTACTGACGTCACTCCTGACGTTCACCCTTCATCCAAAGATTAGATAGGCCCATAAAACAAAATGAGACTAAATGGGCACACCAGCCCACAAGCAAGGACAAGAAGGCAAGAGGAGACAGGAAAGCTGGTAATGGGAAACCCAAGGTCAAGAAGGGGAGAGTGTTGACATGTCATGGGGTTGGCAACCAATATCACAAAACAATATGTGTATTAATTATTTATTGAGAAGCTAATTTGCTCTGTAAACCTTTATCTAAAGTACAATTGAAAAAAAAAAAAAAAACCTACAAAGGACCAGGTATCCACAATATATAAAGAACATTATGATTCACTTAAAAAAAGACAACCTAATAGAAAAATGGGCAAAAAAATGAATTTCACAGGAGCCAAAACAAAAGAACACAGACAAGAAAATATACTCAATCTAATTGATAAACCAGGGAAGTGAAGATTAAAATCACAGTGAAATAACATTTATATCCACTAGACCGATCAAAATTTAAATGTCTGACAATACCAAGTGCTGATAAGAATGTAGAACTAAAGGAATTCTCATCCACTGCTGTTAGAATTAAAACTTGGTACAGTTACTTCATAAAACATTTTGGATTTCCTAGTAAATGTGAACAAACATAAAGACTATAACCTAGCAGTTGCTCTATTAGACATACACTAAGGTGTCTCTTGCACATGTATACACGGAGACATGTTTAAAAATATTTATAATGGTATCATGCTTAATAGTAAAAACCTGGGAATAATTTAACTGTCCATCATTGGTGAAATGGATAAATAATTGTGGGATATTGACACAACAGACCAGTATACAGAGTAAACCATAGCTATGTGCATTCATTTGGTCAAATCTCAAAAATCCAGTGTTGAGTAAAAAGAAATCAGTCATGAAAAAATACATATAATCTGACTTGATTTATATAAATTTCACAAACAGGCATGACCTAACAATGTATTGTTTAGTGATACATATGTTGATGGTAAAAACTGTAAAGGAACAGTTGATACAAATGTCAAAAGAGAGAGAGGTATAAATGGCAGGATCATAGAAAGCATCTGGGCTAAAACGGTGGTCTATTTCTTGACTTAGGTGATAAGTATGTAAAAATCTGTTTTATTATTGTTTTAAAACAACTCACATGCATTTTCATATACCTTTTCTTTTTCTCATATGCAATCACACATCCAGAAATTCTTTAAAAAAAAAAAATAGAAGCAAAAAACCTGAATATAGCCATGTGTCCAGTAGAACTCTTGGTTGCAAGCAAAAGAATCTACTGCAAACAGTTCAAGCAAAAAACATGAGTTTTGTGAAGGATATTATGTGCTCACTGAATTTCTGGTAGAACCTGCCCAAATTATTCTGCTAGATGGTCCCGGTGGAGCTGCCACTTTAGCAACCACATGGTGGATATGCGGTTGGCTACACTGGCCAATGGGCATTGTTACTAGAGTCTTTGTCTCTGGAATTGCATGGCCATGCTCCCACCAGCATTGGAATGGATTTCTAGAGTGCCACCTTCTTTGTGACAGTAGTTTCAAAGTGATGGAACCTAAGTCACAGGCTGGGCAAGTTGAATACGGTAAAACAGTGGGGCGGGAATATAAAAATTATGAAAGAGTTTCTCAAGTCAGAACAGTGATTACTTTAGAGGAGGTTTGACTGGGATGTTGGAATTGCTGTGCATCTTGATCTGGATTGTGGCTACAAAGGTGTGTGTGTGTGTGTGTCTGTATATGTATAAAATTTCATTGAGTGGTACACTTTAGGCTTGCACACTTTACCATATGTATGTTATACCTCAAATAAAAAGTAAATTAAAGAAAACAACCTCAAAAATGCCTGGCACTGGTTTTACTGGCAAGCTTTTTTTAATTTTCAAAGAGTAGATATTTCTCAGGCTATATAACCTGTCACAGAGTTAGAAAAAGATGGAAAGTGACTGAATTAATTTTATGAAATTAGCATAATTCTGAAACTGAAACAACTGTTGACCAATTTCATTCAGGGATAAAGATTTTAAAATAATAAATAAATTATTAGCAGTACATTTCAATGGTGTACTGAAAATAAATCTTTCACAAGGACAATTCCAGGAAGGCAGAGATAGTTCACTTTTGAGAAATGTATAAAAAAAAAATTTTTTTTTTTTTTTTTTTTACCATACATGTCAGTAGATGTCAAACGGCATTCTACAGATTGCTGATTTTTGAAACGAATAAACAAACAATAAAGGTAGCTTTTCAAGATGAAAAAATATATGTAGTATCTTAGCCTGGGTTCTCTAGAGAAGCAAAACCAGCAAAGCACACAAATACATACAGACATTTATATCAAGGAAACAGCTCACGCTATTGTAGAGGCTAGAATGTCCCAAGTCAGAGAATCAGGATAAAGGTTTCTCCCAGTTCATGTAGCCGCAGGTGCTGGCGGACCCAAGACCGGCAGGTCAGGGGACCAGGCTCTGGCTCACAGGCTGTAAAGATCCACTAATCCCAAGATCTGGCAGGCAAGCCCTCAAGGCTTCACCTGATTCACATAGCTGCAGGGGCTGGCAAACCCAAGACTGGCAGGTCGGAGAGCAGGGCTCTTGCTCATGGGCTGTGAAGATCGAAGAATCCCAAGATTGGCAGGTAAACTGCTAGCTCAAGTCCCAAGAACTGGAGGTCAGACTAACAGGAGGCAGCTGCAGGACCCAGAGACGGCAAAAGCCAGAACGTCCACTTACATTCGGATGCAGGCCACAAACCCAAGGAAACTCCCTTTCAACTGACTGGCTACTCACAGCAGATCCCACTATGTGGGTGATCACATATAAGTACCGAGAATCATGGCCCAGCCAGGTTGACACACAATTTTAACCATGACGTGTAGTAAAATCAGGCAACTGAAAGGATGCCCACTATCATCACTATTGGTTGACGTTGCATCGATTAGAGATCCCAGAACAATGAGAGATAAAACAAAAATAAAAGTTGGAAAAGGGCCTATACACTATTGTAAATAATATAATTATATATGCTTAGAAAGCTAATGAGAATTAACTTCAAAGGGTCCTAAAATTCATTTTTTAGGTTTTCAGCAAAGAGAATAGAAGTTCAATGTGCTAAATAGCTGTTCTTTCAATCAGCTAAAAAAAAAAAAAAGGAACGATTTCATTGCCCTACAAGCAGAAACATAAAATAATTTTAATAGAAATTATGTAGGGCTCATGTGACAAAATTATATCACTTTACTTATATAAAATCAGATTTGAGTAGAGAAACTCACCATGTTCCTGAATGGGCAAGCTAATTTTGCAAAGGTGTCTTTTCTTCCCTAGTTACCGTAATAAAACTAGAAGAAAGACAGGTGTGTGTAGCTTTGTAATGTGTCAACTTTACGTTTCTTGTTAAGAGTGGATAAGAGAGATTCTTAAGGGAGATTTGAAGGGTGGAAGTAAAGCAGCAGCCATTTGTAGCTCACATGCATTGTGAGTTATCTGCTGGATCATCTCAGGATGTAAGGTAGAACTCCAGCCTGCAACAGTTCATTCTACCTTCCCCTGAATCCTCTTTCAGCTGCTTTGACTCCTGGGCCATGTGTGTGTGTTTAGCCTCTTGACTAAAGGCTCTGGGGTATAGACATCCACATCGCCAAGGTCAGAGGCAACAAGAACTAGCACAGGTTTCACTATGTCCTTGTGGAGCTGTGGTTCCATCTTGTCCTTGCTCTTCCCTACTTTACCTTTCCTTCCCAACTGCCTGTCCCGTGATCCTTAAGTTCCAGCATCAGAGGCTGCTTAACCAGATCCTAAAATTGTATAAATCAAATCCCTGTAATAAATACTTTGTCTGTGTGAGTGTGTGTGTGTCTGTCTTCTAGTGGTTCTGCTTCTGTGATTGAATCTTTGCTGATACAAGGTGAACATACCCGTGATCAAGAAGATAGCACAAGACCAGGCAACATTTTGTTCTGTTATACATAAGGTTGTCATGACTTGGAGCCAATTCAACAGCTACTAACAACCACAGCTGAGGAAGGATTGGTGTAAAGGACTTTTTAAAAGAATAATGGCAATGGAAGGAATCACGAAGTCTGAGAATTATGACTACATACAAATTAAAACTTCTGAATGTCACAAATAAATAAGTCAATGTAAAAAGCCCATTGCCATTGAGTCGATTCCGGATCACAGCAACCCTAAAGGACTGCCCCATAGAGTTTCCAAGAAGCAGCTGGTGGATTCTAACTGCTAACCTCTTGGTTAGCAGCTGAGCTCTTAACCGCTGTGTCGCAATGAAAAAAACAGTAAAGAAGTTCTTGTGATGTATGATAGATTAAAGCTTCAACATACTAAATAGAGAATTTCTATGAGAAATGTAATTAGCCATTCGACATATGAAATCAATATGGAATTACTTTATTTAAAGAAATACAAATTAAAATTTAAAAGTGGCTGCTAACCAAAAAGTCAGTGGTTCAAATCTACCACTCACTCCTTGAAAAGTCTATGCGGCAGTTCTGCTCTGTCTTATAGGGTCGCTATGATTGGAATCAACTCGACGGCAATAAGTTATATTGTGTTTTACATAATATACCAGTGATAACTTACCAAATTATTAAAAACCAAGGTCCAACCTCACATAATGATAGCGAGAAAGTAAATTGATACATGGTTTTCAGATGTCAGTTTGGTCAGACATTTCAAGAGCCTTGGGGGAATTACTAATTCTGCTTCTAGAAACCTAACCTAAGAAAGTGCAAATATTTGAACAATTAATAATATACAGAAATGTTCATTGCAGTGTCACCTAAACTAACAAAGCATTGCACAACATAATTAAACCATGAATTAAAAAAAGAAAAAACCAAAAACCCACTGCTGTCAAGTTGATTCTGACTCATAGCGACCACATAGGTCAGAGAAGAACTTCCATAGGGTTTCCAAGGCTGAAAATCTTTATGGAGGGAAACTGCCACATCTTTCTCTCGCAGAGCCTCTGTGGTTTCCAACTGTTGACCTTTTGGTTGGCAGTCAAGCACTTTCACCACTGTGCCACCAGGGATCCTTATTCATAGATAGGAGATTGATTAAATAAATTATAGTACATTTATAAGATGAAGTAATTAGTCTCTATTAAAAATTACATATTTGTTTTTTTAAAGGTTAAAAATTTTAATTAAAAAATTACGTATTTAAAATATTAAAATGAAGTAACGTCCATCCATAATATAATGCTATGTGAAAGGAAAGGCCTATATAACTTGGTAAAGTATGGGCCTTAGTTTGATTACAAATTATAAATCCACAGGAAAATATAAGACTGGAAGAAAAAATACATCAAAATATAAACGGTGATAATACAGAGGATTATGAATTTTTTTTTACTTTTGTCTTTTACTTATGTTTGATTTTCTCTTTTTTATATTTAAATGTTCTATTAGTTTTATAATATAAAAATAGATGCTATTAGTATACTAAGTTGTTAAAAATGGTAGTCACTGGGTAATATAATTAGGGCCATGTTTCTGGTTTTAATTGCAGTTTTTAATGTATTAGCTTTATGCGTTTTTATAAAAATTGGCCTTTTCACATTATAGCCTCATCTCAAGGGTCAAGTGAACACTCTTGAAGATTCCCAACATTCTTGGGAAAAAAATGAGCTACCTGTCCTTTCCCTGAAGGTGTGAGATCTCTAAACTGGAAGATGATTAGAAATAGTTTAAACCTCATTAATAAAAACTGGTTGTAATTTCTCAGAATGACCTTTCCATGGTGAAATAGCTTTAATTGTTAGAAGTTCTCATCTAATTGCTTCCAACAAATGGTTCTAATTCTAGCCTCTTGGGCCACACAGAGTATATCTAATCCTTCCTTTATGTGCAAACCCTTCAAATATTTGAAAAGTTTTTATTTCCCCTGTGTCTTCTCGAGAGTAAATATCTCCATATTCTTCAACCATTTCTCATAGGTCATGATTTTGAGACTCCTCAACACAGAATGCTCCTTCGAAGTGAGGATGGTGAGACTATGTCTCACACATTTTGGATGTGTTATCAGGAGGGACCAGTCCCTGGAGGACATCATGCTTGGTAAAGTAAAGAGTCGGTGAAAAAGAGGAAGACCCTCAATGAGATGGGTTGACACAGTGGCTGCAATAATGGGCTCAAACATACAATGATTGTGAGGATGGCACATGACTGGGTAGTGTTTTGTTCTGTTGTACATAAGGTTGCTATGAGTTAGAACCAATTCAATGACACCTAACAACAACAACCCAAATGCGATCCTTCAGACACATTCCCTTTTATCAGACAATCAACAAATGTGAAAACATTATTGACCATCCATGAAAACAGAAGAAAAGTCGATGGTAAGATTTCTTTTCAGATTCAGTACTATGTACCAAGGAAGAGTTTTTTTCTCTTTTAAAGGGTATATTTCCAGGAACTATTCTTCATTTTAAGTCAAGTACCCAGAATATTCTAGGTTAAGGACATACTTCACTGAATTATTTAGGTTATTCCTAGAAGCAGAGACTAGGCTCTGCAATCAGACTGTCCATGTTCAAATCCTTGCTCTACTTACTAGCTGTATGACCTTGAGCATGGTGTTTAAACTCTATGTCTCTGTTTTCCTTCTCTGTAAAATGGATGGTATTAATAGTAAACATCTCATATGTTATCCTTAAAAAGAATAATATATGTAAAGAACATAAGTCACAGTGCCAGGCACATGGTAAAATCTTGATAATTTTTAAAGTAAAACAGTTTATAAATGTTCTCAAAATCATTTATAAGTGTACTTCAAAGTAGATCTAAATGTGATCAGAAATCAAAAGCATAATAGCCATTAACAGCAGTATTTGCAATATTTCACTTCCTAATCCTAAATGTATGAAGGAAATTCTGGTGGTGTAGCGGGTAAATGCTACCGCTGTTAACCAAACGGTCAGCAGTTCGAATCCACCAGTTGCTCTTTGGAACTGTATTTTTACAAATTCAAGTCAATGGATACATAAATTTAGGATGAAGGACACAGATAAATAGGGCATGGAGAACAATTAGCTAGATATGGTATTCCAGGGGAGAAATGGTGATGGCTTAATTAAGGACAGTGGGGAGGAGGAGACAGTTTTATAACAATGAAAACTACCATTTCATTGAGTGCCTATCTTGAACCAAACACTATCTTGAAGAAGATAAGGAGGAGGAGGACTGAAAGGAAAGGGAAGGGAAAGGGAGGCGGGGAGGAGAGGGAAGAGAAAAGAGTGGGAAGAGAAGGGATGGGAAAGAGTGAGCGGTGGCTAACGTATATTGAGAGCAAAGCACTGTATTAAATGCTTTACATGGATTGTTTCATTTAATGCCATAACCCTACGAAGTAGTTACTGGAAACAGAGAAGTTCAGTAGCTTGCCCAAGGCCATACAATTCATAATTGGCAAACAAGATTCAAACCCACTTCTTAACCGCTAAGTCATTGTTGAAAACAAAACAAAACAGTGTATGTGACTGTTTAGATAAGGGGAGTAAAAGGGCAGGGAAGGAAAGACCAACTTTCAATGTCTAAGTGACAGAATCAATGGTGGTAAGAAATATAGATTAGAATGGGATTGGGAGGTGGAATAAAAAGAGTAGAAAAATGATGTTTTGGGTGTTTAAACATCTTAAAGCAATAGCCATGATACTCTAAAGTAAAGAAAATTGAGACATTTAGGTTACAAGAATTCAATTTCCCATCACAAAAGAATGGAATGCTAAAGGCCAATAACATTTAAAAGACTGGGTAACATTTTCAGTTCTCCCTTTTACTTAATTTTGATTTCCGGGAAAATTTAAATGAAACGTGGAAGATAACGAAAACACTTTTTTTTCCAAGGTAATTTTTTAATTTGATAAATTTAGGAAGGGTCATGTTTGTCTCCATCTGGTAAAATAAAGTTTAGAAATGGCAAATAACTTCAACCATTATTTCCTTAAATTCATATACCATGGGAGACCTGGCAGGACCCAGCAGCACATTTTAGTCATGCCATGTTCACTCTCAGGAGATTGAGAGTCTGGCTGATGAGATTGCAATCCCCACCCTTTCTCCTCGTTGATACACACCTGATTAAAAGCTACAGGATCAAAGAGCAAACCACTTACAGCAAAGTGCTGCAGACCCAAAAGCTCATCTGTGAATGGAATCACTTAAAACTATTTTAAAGGGTCATCACAAAGAGGGTGCTTATTTTTAGAAAAGAGTTTTCTTTTGATACAAAGAAAAATGTTGGCCATTTCCCTTATGTTTATAACAACATTCCAATTTAATCTTCAGTTTAAAAATTCTTTAATTATTGCACAACAGTACTTTGTTGGTTGCACAACACCCACATCTCTGTTTGACACTAAAATCTAGACTTTTCTATGAGGGTGTGTGTGTGTGTGAGGGTGTGTGTGTGTGTGTACGCGCATGTGTTCTTTTTCTTTTGGGGAAGGATATATGTTAAAGCTATGGTTTAAAGTTTTAACTCTGTACTCAGGGGAAAGCTATAAACATGAATGATAGAAACAAAGTCTTAAAAAAAATTATATTGGTCCTTTTACTTTTTTTTTTTTTTTACCAATTTCATTATTATACATCCAAATTTTTTTTTCTGGTAGCAGCAATGGAGCTGGAAAGGAGCGTGGTGTTATGTAGGTATCATTTGACTTGTGTTATAAAAGTTTATTCTTCTCAGTGTCCTAGTTCTCTACCACTAAAAATCACCAACATGTACATACACATAAGGTCTTCAAAACAAAGTAACTACGAGGCGTTGGAATTTTCCTTAGGGTGATAATCAGAATCTTCACACCGAAAAAAGCTTTCCAACCTAAATTTCCTCTGTTGGTTATCATCAGTATCACTGAAAATCTGGAAGATTTTTGCCAAAACACACAACCGCATGTTTTTTGTCCAGGCATACATAAGAACCCAGCATAATTATTCTTGAATTAAAATCAAAAGCAAGTTTATAAAGAGATCTATGTTATTTTAAATGCTGAGGCCTGATTTGCTATTCTGTTGACAATCTTTGTTTACTTCACTTTTGTTTAGAGTCAAATTAAAAGTTAAGACAAAAAAAATCCACCAATTTAAATAAATTATAAAAAAAAAACCACTGCATACTACTTCATACCTTTATATGCCTTTGGCTTTTCTATTTTGAGCAAATACATTGGTCTAATACAGTATAACTTTAAAAATTTTTTTTCCTTGTCTTATGTTGTTTTATAAAATGTAAGGGTAAACTTTTAAAACAAACAAGCAAATAAACAAAAAACAAAAGGAGTTTGTTCACTCCGAGAAGACAGAAAAAAAACACTGGGTGAATTTAAAACACACACACACACACATTACTTTTTCTTCTCTACAATTTAGTCATTATAACAGAATATAACTTTCAAACACACAAAACCTCGAGTCTCCTGGTGCATCTTGTATTACCATCTCTTGTTCCATTGGCATTCCTACATTGGAGCAGAGTGTTCTTAGGATAATTTAGCCAAAAAAAAAAAAAGCTACAGATCTTCTTTATTGTCTATTCAAATATCCAGAGATGCTGAAAGAAGTTTTTACTTTTTTTTCTCTTAAAGCTCTAGAAGGAAGCAAAATGTTTTGTTTCATTTTTTTCCTGTGATGAATGGTGCTTCACCTAAACTCTTATTCTGTTATTTCGGTGAGAGAATGTATTAGCTAATAAAAGAAATAATTTTGTTAGCATGTGACTATGTATCTTCTTTATTTTACAATCAACTGTTCTTCTCAAAGTTCCTTAAGCCATTAATGGTTAGACAAATCAAGGCTGCCAAATGATCAACTGAGTAAAACCAAAGAACAATGTCCAACTTATATTACAGGGTTATTTTGAGACTCACTTAAAATAATGTAAATGAAGGGGTTACAGGTGAATGTTGAGTAAAAGTGAAAATATAAAGCAAATAAGAGACATTATAATTGAGTGTTGATGAAATCTCGTTTGAGTCTACAAATCCTCAAAGATCTAGGCCTCAAATCCCAGGGCAAGGTAGTTACTGCCAGACAGCTAAGAACATTGTCTAACTTTGCTATCCAGTAAAACATGTGGTGTACTGGTTTTGGAGAGTTCTAGATAATTTCTGAATCAATGAGATTACCCACATTTCACCCAGTATTCTCTAGGACTTATTATACAAACTTACTAACAGAAATTTATTTTTTAAGTAAAAATGATAACCAACGTTGCAATATTCAAGTTTGTCACGGCCTCTTAATTTTTGTTCCTATCAGATACTGTTGACACTGACAGCAGCACGTGGTGCCAATGTACTGACCTCTGACTATAGACAAAGATAAAGCTGATCTGCCATGAAGGGATTCATACTTTATGTTTTGTTTTGTTTTAGAACGTTGTGATGAGTTTCAGCTGATTTCTTTTCAGGTCTCCCTCACAGCCAATGACACGCATTTAGGAAATAGTTGACAAAGGTTCAAGATGCAAATCTGTACTAGGAATGAAGAAATCCTAACTGGCTTATGGAGAGATGGACCAAGAGCTCCGGCCTGATTAGGCAAACGAGCAAAGACACAGCTAACCATGTGCTTCCTTTCTGTGCAGACCATTTATCTTTAAAACGAAGTGAGAAGTTGCTTACTCCCTCACAGTAGAGGAAGTCAGAGGGACTCACAGCAAACTTCTGTCTGTCAGAATGCTGCTTTAATAGTCCCCAAACATCACCTGTCTACTTGAATGACTCAGTGACTAATGAACTAGTGAATATCTACTAAGTATCTACTACAATGCCTACTGGTTGGGGAGTACAAAGATGAACAAATCCTGGTTACCGTGCTTAAAGGGCAAAGTAGAAGGCAAGAAAAAAAAATCCCCAAATAATGCAAGCCAGTAGTGTTTTATTCCTCTAGGAGAGCTGCCAGATTTCAAGTCCTGATTAAATAAGAGTGTCTTTCCATGATGCAATTGTTTTGTCTTTTTTTTTTCAGGGCATTCTGCATACAAGCCATTCCTCTGGTCCTCAAAACAGCCACCGACAAATGTGGAATCTTAGACATGTACCTTTAAGCAATTTTACTTAAATATACACACAGAGGGGAGCCCTGGTGCGCAGTGGTTAAGCGTTCAGCTGCTAAGCAAAACGTCAGCAATTCAAATCCACCAGCTGCTCCCCGGAAATTCTATGGAGCAGTTCTACTCTGTCCTGTAAGGTCACTATGAATTGGAGTCAACTGGACCACAACGGTTTTTTTTATACACACATAAGCATACTTACCTTATTTACCTGGAATTGTGCCTAAGTGGCCAAGCTTTTCCCGGTTGAAAATGTTAACTTCTAACAACATTCTCCTCACCCCTAAATTGTCCTCAAAACACTTAAAAACAAAATTAATCAATCTGGCATTGTTCTCCCAGTCTCATCAGACTAAATGGAAGTCAGCACAAGAGTCACAGTTTTAGAACCAAAATAGGAGATGCCTTAGATTAATGTTATTTCTTGCAGATTCTAAAAGTCAAACAGTTTATTAAATACATGAGATGAAAAATTAACAAAACATAACAGTGTTTGTGCTACCTCTCCAGGAAGTTAGCACTTTCCCAGAGGATGGCTTGATCTCTGAAAGAATTAAAACTGCATGGGAGTAAATTATGCATGGGAAACACACAAAACGGTTTACCAGTGAGCTATTTTCTCTAACTGTCTAATTAAAGCCTCATTGGCAGCTTTAAACAGTTCACTCTAGCAGATAGTTTGGCCCTGAACTTGGCTACTTTTCTTACGCTAGTCTTTACTGCTCAGTGTTTTACTACTGGAGGCAGTAGTGGACTAGTGGTAGAATTCTTGCCTTCCCTACCAGAAACCCAGGTTCAATTCCCAGCCAATGCACCTCAAATGCAGCCACTACCCATTTGTCAGCGGAGGCATGTGTGTTGGTGTGATGCTGAACAAGTTCAACATAGCTTCCAGACTAAGACCAACTAGAAAGGCCTGTGATCTATGGAAATTGGACATCTTTTCATTTTGTTGTGCATCGGGTCCCTATGAGTTGAACACCAACTCAACTGCAGTTAATGGTTTTACTACTGGCCTTTATTGCTGAGGTGGGCCTGGCTTAGGCTTTTAGTTGCTCCTGTGTAAGCAGGGTCACTATAATAAAAATTTACTTGCCAAATGACCTCTTCAAGGTACCTGAAGATATTTGAGGCTACCTTTATCACTTTCCTTTGTCCACACATCCATCTGTTGGAAAGCAAAACAGCAGCCATACGCAGGGATCACAACAGATGTTGTCAAATCTGGAAGTCAACAGCTTTGTATGCTGTCCAGTTGTTTCCCTGGTCACTGGGAAGTTGAGAGCAAGGAAAACATCTGAAATCATTAGTGGATCTGGCACTCTCCATTTTTACTTCCAGCATTACCAAGACAGAGCCATGGCCAAGAAGATGAATTTAGAGACTTTTCATAAATTATATACCCTGATGATTTTAACAAATCTTTGAATTATGTAAAAATTTTTTTTAATGTATCTTGATAGCGGCACTTCATAAGTCTGTGTTTTCACATAAATTAGTACTTACTATATTGTATTATGTGGAAACCCTGGTGGCGTAGTGGTTAAGTGCAAATGGCTGCTTGGTCGTCAGTTTGAATCCGCCAGGAGCTCCTTGGAAACTCTATGGGGCAGTTCTACTCTATTCTATAGGGTCACTGTGAGTCAGAATCCACTCGACGGCAGTGGGTTTGGTTTTTTGGTTTATATTGTATTATGTTTGTGTGTCTGTGCCCCAGACTTAAATTGTGAACTCATGGAAAGAAGGGCTGTGGCAGTCTCTTGTTTTGTTTTGAATCTCAAGTAACCAGGCACACAAAGCAGTTAATATTGCCATTAGACATATTAGGAAATCAGAATAAGCAGCAAATAATTTTGCTCAAAATCACCTGACAATAGCAGAATGAGAGTTAAGGCTTTTTGACAGGTATGTTTATTTTTCAGCCTATATTTCCCCTTCAAAACCACATTTCCCCCCATATATACCATTCTGAACAACAATCATTCGCTCATTCCATCATTCACTGATGGCCTAATGTGAACCAGGCATTAGAGTCTGTAGTGAACAAGACAAATATCATCCCTAAACAAATGAAAATGACAGTCAAGAACAGATAGTAACAAATTAACTATAAAATTAATAATGTAACTACAAGTGGGGTTAATGAGACTAAGACCATAACTGAAGAACCCAGTCTGGGGTTAAGGGAAGTATTGTTTGAGAGAAGAAATACCAAGTTTTCCTTGACATCTGAATTGAGTTTGTAGGATAAATAAAAAACGAAGCACATGTGTGCATAACTTTTGCATCAGCTAAATATGTATATTTAGGAGGATTGGTCATGATGTATAATGTCTTTCTTACTCTGCAGCAGTCAGAAGAGCTTGAAGCCACTGTTGCGGAACACTGAGAGCAAGACAGCATGACTTGATACTGTCATAAAGTGAGCCTGGTGCAGCAAGCAGATGCCAAATAATGAGAGCCACGTTAAGGATTAAGTCATTCGGCTAAGAACAATGGGGAGCCACTGCCGGATTTTAACCAGAGGAAAAAAACAATCAGATTTAAATTTGAAAAGATCACTCTAATTCTATAATACAGAGAATGGGGTGGGGAGTAGGCCAAGAATAGTTACAGTGAGACTAGTTCAGAAGCTATTGTACTCATTTAAATGACAGATGATAGCTTGGCAAGAATGGTGGCAGAGAAGTCAAAACACAAAATATATTTTAAAAACACAAGTGGGTATTGAAAGTATGATAAGAACAAAATAAGACTGTGAAAGATGAAAATATAATTGAAAGGCGAAATTTCAATGGATAGTTAAGAGCAAATTGGACACAGCTGAAGAGATCATTAGTGAGTGCAAGACAGAGTTGAAGAAATTACCCAAAATGCTGTGCAGCACAGATGAGAGATGAAAAATATGAAAGGAGTGAAGTTCTTCTGGAGTGAGGAAAACAAAACCTGAAGAACCAGGGAGAAGAAATATCCAAAGACAGAATTTTCCAGAATTACTGAAAGATAAAATTCATCTTCAGAATAAAGGCCCAGTCAATCCCAATCAGTATAAATAAAAATTTAATTTAGATATGACATAGTGAAAGTCCAGAATATCAATGAATAAAGGAGATCCTAAAAGCAACCGAAGAAAAAAGTCAAATTACGAAAAGAATGAGCAAGAGAAGTGGTATTGTATAAAACAATGTCTTAATTTTTGAGTTTATAAACAAAAACGATAGAATATGGACAACAATAACATAAGCTGGGAGGGATATGATTGCAGTAATTGGCTTCCTCATATTGCTGTAGGAGGCAGAGATATTAATTTTAAGATTGTAAGTTAAAAATACATATTAAAATTTCTAGGGTAACCACTTTAAGAATAGATGGAGTGTTTAACTGTTCAACTAGGAGAAGGGAGGAAAATGGAATTGAGGGGATGATCAATCCGTAAGAAGTCAAGAAATTAGGAAAAGCAAACAAAATATGACAAATAGAAAGCTCATAAAATGGTAGCAATAAACCCACATATATCAGTAATCATAAGCGGAAACAGACTTTAACTCTCCAGTTAAAAGACAGATAGTTAGTTTGGTTCAGAAATTATAGACAAGAAGCTGGAAGCAATCCGTGTGCACCAACACTTGAATGAGCAAATTATGGTACATTCACACAATGGAATAATACAAAACAGCGAAAAAGAACGCATTGCTGAGTATGTCAATAAGGATAAATCAACATGGATGAGTCTGAGTTATTGAGAAAAGCCACAGGATACCAAGCATGATTTCAACTAAATGCAGGTTGAAAACATGTAAAGCTGAACATCTTTGTTAGGGAAATACATACACACACACATATATAGGAGATACAATAATAAGTAAAAGCAAAGGAACTTTTAACACAGGAGTCCCAGTAGTCGTTACTTTGCAGGAGCAAAGAGGAAACTACAACTAGCGAGGAGTCCACAGGCTCTTCAAAGTTGCTGGGACCATTCTATTTCTTAAACTGGATAGCAGGTAAGAGGTATTGTAACCAATGAGAATTGTTTTTTCTTTAAAATGTACATTTACATATATCTTAATATATGTACATATATACATACTTTTGTCTCTTCATATAAACAAACACACATCCTTGCGCATGCACAGAAATTATGAAAAGACACATAACCAACTATTAACGTAAGCTTTGATGTGTTCCCAGTGCCTATAAAAATGGATGATACATAGAAGGCTCTCCTCAATATTGACTAGGAAAAAAAAAAGCGCAATTAAGCTGTGCTTACTGGGACAGTTTACCTGGTATCTAAACTTAAGGTTAAATCCAGAACCATGTATTGTTTTTATGCAAACCTCAAGGATGCATTTCAACAACAGATGTTGGTGATGTCTAAAAACGGCCATGAGTTATATACAGCTTATTTTTTCCTATTGACCCTAACGATCAAGTGCATCATCCTTCAAGGTCAAAGGGCGGCAACACGTGAAAAGCAAAAAAGTAGGAAAAGCAACTACAGTCAACATTAATTATTCATATAATGGATAACCTTGAAGCAGAGCATAAATAGGAAGAAAATCAATGTCCATCAAAGTCTGTATGTTTTTAATAGGTTTTTCGGTGGGGCCACTACTATCCAATGATTATACTGGTAGAAAAAAGATAACCCTTTGTTCCCATTTGAATGCTTAGACTTGCATAATTTTTTTAAGAGCAAGACCCTTTCATTCACAATCTACTAAACATATATCCCTTAAACCTCTGCAATTTTAATTTGAAAGGATTATCAGGTAATGATGATGTAATGAGGGGCAGTGTGATATAACAGAAACACCTGCTCTCGGTTCTTTGTGTTAACATTTACTAAATGACCTAGAACAATCATGTTTCTCATCAATAATGTACAAATTATATACCACCTAAAGTTCAGTGTTTCCAGGCACTCAAATGCTAAGTATCTTTTCTTTTCCTTAGGGTTATTTAGAAAAATAGAGGTTGTGAAAATACCTGAAATGTAGTGAATGCTTAATAGCTTTCTTTTATCTCTAGGGATTTTAGTGATCCAGTAGGGCATGCTTAACTGTTGAACTTGGTGGTAACCGCTAGCTATGTAATCACCTAGAAATCTTTGCCTGCTGTTAATGTGATTTGCTTGAGCTGAATCAGAACTGACTCAGGCACACAACAGGCACTGGTAAGAAGGGAAAACATGGTCTCTTAACACCCTTCTTATTTTTCATATCCTGAGTATCTAATTTTACAGTTTTGGATAACTATTGCTGGTAACAGATCTGAACTTTTGATTCAAGGGATCGGCTCACACACGTGACCTAGGGTCTCTACGTTACTGGTATGTTACTTCTTGGTACTTTTTCTATAAACCTAGACCATTTTGTACTATAATCTATCCTCAATTTTCCAGTTTTCTTGTCCCATACTTGGCTTTTTTCACAACACTGGTCAGAAACTCTCACTAAACTCGCTGCCATTGAGTCGATTCCGACTCATAGTGACCCTATAGGACAGAGTAGAACTGCCCCATAGAGTTTCCAAGGACTGCCTGGTGGATTTGAACTGCCAACCTTTTGGTTAGCAGCCATAACACTTAACCACTACCCCACCAGGGTACACCAGTCATAGGCAAATAAAAAAGGTATTTGGCTTAAACTGATCAGTACTCCTAGCTTCAGCACCTTTGGACTACAGCTTAGAAGTACCAATAACCCCAAGTCAAGGGTTGCAAACTATGGCACATGGGCCAAATCTGGCCCTCTGCCTGTTTTTGTAAATAAATCGTACTGGAACATAGCCGTACCATTTGCTTACATATAAGGCTGTGTTTGTACTGTAAGGACAGTTGAGTAGAAGCAACAGACAGCATCCGGCTCACAAAGCCAATTTACTCTCTGGCCCAAAGTTTAACAGTAGGAGGAGCTTTGTATGCTGTTTAAGTGGCAGGTGTAATTTGACTACCCTAGTCTCCAAACCTAATTGCATATTGAGTGGCCTGGTCAAATGTCAGCTAATAAGAATAATATGTACCTGTCTTTTATTTTTTGTACTACCCCATGAAAGTAGAAATTAAAATTTTTTATCTGACCGGGTTTTAGTTTGGAAACCTTGTTGGTGTAGTGGTTAAGAGCTATGGCTGTTAACCAAAAGGTCGGCAGTTCAAATCCACCAGGCACTTCTTGGAAACCCTATGAGGGAGTTCTACTCTGTGCTACAGGACTGCTATGAGTCGGAATCGACTTGACGGCAACGGGTTTGGGTTCTAGTTCAAAAACCAAAGTGAAACTCAAAGCACTTCTATGTAAAAGAGACCCAGCAAGGGCTTTATATAACTTCTTGGAACTTCCTGTGAATTTGTAATTATTCCCAACATACACTTGCGTACACAAGAAAATTCACAGTAAGATAAAATGAAGCACAACCAATTTTATTCAAACTCTCCAAAATTTATACTCAAATTGTTGTTTCTAAAATGTACATCACATTTTACATAATGGTTTTATTGTCACATCTTTCTTTTTAGTTTTTTCATCTTTTTTTTAAAACCAGTTCATCAGTAGAAGCCAGAGTCCTGAGTTGCCCAGTTAGGAGCCTAAAATATACAAACAAGAGATCCACAAGGTGAAAAGAAAATTTCTAAAATAACTAACATGGAAAAACTGATACTATCATTTACTTTAGCAAGTAAAGCATTTTACATTTGACTAATCCTGACAAACCATTCTCTTAAGACTTTAGCAATCTCTACAAGTACTAAATGTCAGATGTCCCACTTAGAACAAAACAAACATATCAAAATGCAGTATTTTCACACAAATAACACGCACCTTCTACATTTGTTTGCCAATCGCACCCTCCTCCCACAAGGTGTTTTCGTAAGCACGCTATGCTAATTTTTTCTTATAGAAACATGCAAATAAAAATAGGCATAGTGGTGCTCATGAAAGTACTTCGTGGTGGCAGGGGGGTAGCCACAATTGGCAAACACGTAGAATGCACGCATTATTTGCATAAAAGTACGGTATCATTCAAGGTAACTTTTGGCTAATTATAAAGGATAACAATGACAATATCACGAACACTGTTTCAATACTCTTAACATAAATTAATCCTGAAGCACAAAGAAAAAAAGTTATTATATAAAAGTTGTTTTTAGGTTCAGTCATTCTAGACTTGGTTGTAACAGGCATGGGCAACAATTTTCTAATTCTTTCTTCACTTTTAAAACTAAATGACTATTCTAAGGCCATAAACCTGTTCCTAATACTTCAATCAAATGAGTCCTTGAATGTCCCACAACAGCTTCCTAATGACTTCCTACCCTCCCTAGGTAATCATAATAGTTAGAGAACCTTAAAGGCAGCTTGGGATTCCATTATAACAAAGCCATTCAAGTTCCTTCAAAAGATTTCCACCGAAAATTGAGATACATTTTTTGACAGTTAAATATGAACATCAGCTAAAGATAAAATGAAATCTGTATAAGAACAGCACTAACTGATGGAGTAAGAGCAACATTTTTACAGATATTTCTTTAGATTTAGAAAGAAAACACATTTCAAAGCAATTGAAACAGGGTTACACATGTAAGTTATCATCTGCTAGTATCAAAATTATGTGTTAAAGAAAACCCCGAGGAAATGAGTTAATGAAGTCACACAGGACGAGTAAAAGGAAAAGAAAAATAGTTATAATAAACTAGGAACACTTAATTTGTTTCAGTTTCCTTGACTAATTAACATGTTCTCAAATGAAGTCCATGTAACAACTGTGTTATACTGTTGCTAGATCTCAGACAGAGTAGAAAACCTGTGATTCTTACCTCTGACCTACTATTCTGATTAAGTTTCTTCTCAATATTCATGGCCAACATCTGGCTTCTAAATGAAAGGCTTTTGGTCTTTTCAATCACTTGCTGATAGGGTGACACTGCATTGTTACCCATAACCACGTGACCCTGAAATGAAACAGAGGGAAAGTGAATTTCACAGGTAAGTCATGAGGATGATATAATAATACTACATGATTGATAGTACATCTTTTTAAATACTGTATAGAGATAACAATATTCACCCAGCAAAAGAAAAAAAAAAAAGGATGTTGCTATTGCTTTCAAAGAACTATTATACACAACTCACACACACATATTCTACTAAGAACAGAACAAAATATCTTAAAAATTCTCAAAAAAGGGTAATATATTCAGCAACTAGTATCTATTTTTTTTTTGTATGTAGCATTAACTAAATAACACTCACTAATTTAGAATCAATCTTGGCATCCAGTCTTGCATTTCTAATCAAATTCACAATCCATCTTTCAGCTTCCTCTGGGGTCATGTTCAGTTTATCTGCCAACATGCTAATGAAAAAAATAAAACCGGCAATGTTAAATGAGTCTAAAAACTTACTGTTATGTATGTAATGTGTTTAACCTACACTCAGCATAAACTTTTAGGTAATTCTGGGGCACTCTCTGAAATACTAAGATAATTACTATGTGCATATTTTCTTGTACTATGCACCATCTATCTCATTTCAACAACCAGACTGTAAGAACCTTGAGAGAAAGGCACCATACTCTGCATTTACAGAAATACCTCCAGCTTCTCAGACAGCACCTTACACTCAGCAGGTGTTCAACAAATAATGACCTGTAGGGTGGGGGTAGAGAGGGAGTTGTATACGTTGTATAATAATTACACAGACTAAATTTACTACAAGGAACATCAATAGCCATAATAAAATACAAAACATAAACTCAGGACTGCTGTGTGTAACTATGCTACAAAACTCGGCGGGGGCACTCCCTGGAGTTGTGTGCTACATAACCTACATGTCCACTGAATTTAAGAGAGGACAGAGAGAGACAGAACAGAGAGAGTGTGAGTGAACTCATGAGCGTAAGAAAGAGGCCAAGCAAAAAAGAGACACACCCTGATCTTTTTGAAATCAACCAATCTTCATTTTACACTATTCCAATTTATGATCAGGCCAAAGAGGCCATGGTAGTGTTTCATTTATTAAAGCAAACAGCAACCTTCAAAGTAGGTAAGTCAATCCATCAGCTGATGGAAAAGTATCTATGTATGCATGTATATAATATTTCAAAGTATACAGTGTACAGTTCATCAACCATGCCACGCTCTCTACCACTTCAGGGCCTTTGCACATGCTACACCTTCTGCTTAAAGGCACACCCACCATTTTCTTCACTTAGCTATTTGCTACATGGGTCTCAGCTAAAACAGCACTCACATGAGCCTTCTAAGACATTCCCAATTGTGATATATCTGCTTGATGCTTTCATAACCCACTATATTTTTTCACTGCATTCCTAACAGCTGCAGTTGTTTTGTTAAACATCTGTTCATGTAAGATGCAAAACGGCTTACCAGTTTTAGTCTGGGGGTTTGAGGACAGCTTAACCTTAGGAAATATTTATTCTCGGATTTTAAGATAAAAGAAAGAAAATTCCATCATGTATAATAACTATACATAGAAGTTCTCTGTCCTTTCTCTAAGGCTCATATTCCGGCATGGCTGGGCAAATAGGCAACATGGCCCTGGACCTATGAATGTCTGTATGCTCTAACCTATAATCCTACTTTGGGTGTATTTATTGTTTGCCATTATGCTTGCTGATCCTTTAAATTAAGTCAGAGAAAAACTTGAAATAAGGTCCAGGAAGTATTAGTAAATTATTGATGGCATCTCAGGTCATCTATTGTCAAGTCAATTCCAACCCATGGTGACACCATGTGTGCCAGAGTAGAACTGCACTCCACAGGGTTTTCAATGGTTGTAATTTTGCATAAAGAACCCTACATGGCACAAATTTGCTCTCAACCACTAACCTACAAGGTTGGCAGTTCGAACCCATTCAGTGGCACCATGGAAAAAAGGCCCGGCAATCTGCTTCCATAAAGATTAAAGCCAGGAAAATGCTATAAAGCAGTTCTACTCTGTAACACGCAGGGTCGTCATGAGTTGGAATAGACTCAACAGCAATAGGTTTGGTTTTTTTTTTTTTTTTTGGTTTTAACCTTACAGAAGTAGATCATCAGGCCTTTCTTCCACAGTGCCAGTGGGTAGGTTCAACCTACTGAGCAGATTGCTGTTTGACCGCTGATCACCCTGAAAGTGAGCTGAGGAATGTGGCAATAGTTCAGTTTAACTAACAGGAAAATATATAAAGTAAAAGAGATTAAACAATTAATAGAACAAATCCTCAAAGTCTACAATTCTCTTCCACTCTAGTGATTTCATGTAAAAAGTAAATATTTAAAAATAAAAAGTAATATCAAATCAAACACACAAAGTTGGCTTAAGCTATCCTAGGCCATGTTATCTGAATGCTATTTGAAATAACTCAGTTCATCAATAAAGGAAAATACAAAAGACAAAATGCGTCAAATGTGTAATTTGAGAAAAATATCTAACTCAATCTAGATTTTAAAAACAAAAATAATTTCTGGGTTATTTAGGTTACATTAAAAATCTCAACCTTGTCTGTATGGGCAGCTTAGACATTTTACTATTTTGTGTAAATGCCGTATACACATCTTTAGGTTGACTAGCTTGCCTACTCAATTACACATAAACATAATATTGAATATGTTAAATAAAAATATACATGGAAGCCTTAAGTGCTATTTCCAAAGACACAGCAAAAATAAGTACTTTTTTGTCAGTTCGATTTCCTTCTTTAAACATGTTCATGCTTCCAGCATAAAACCAGGTACTTTTGTTTCTGGGCTGTAATTAATACCAATGGTCCTACTTAAAATCAAATATATAAATCTAACTCTAGGGAACCGATTAGGGTTTCGTAACACAAGGTTGATTTTCTAAATGGTGGTCAATGCTAATCTTTTTGATGGGCCCCCTTTCCTGAACCCTGCCAACCGCCCTCCTACCAAGACATATCTTGACAAATAAGGATTTAGGAAAATAAAGATTTTGGGGCTCAGCATTTCACTTCTTTAAAATTAATTTCCTCTTTTAAAAACCTGGGTTTCTAAATTTTACTTATAAGCATAATTTATTTCAAATGCAACTGACTTAAGCATTGAGATACAGGAACCTGTGGTCTGGATTTCACTGTGGCCAACTATTCAGCCTACTCAAAGAAATGTACTCCATTCTTTTATGAGGGTATGGTATTACAACTAATTAAAGAAAAAATGTTAAGTGTAAACTATGTTTAAATGTAAAATTAGGATGAAGTAGAGGAAATCAAAAAATGCTAAAATATACGCTGTGTGTAACAACTGAAAATTCTGAGTTTTTTAACATCCCGGTAATTACAGATAAGAGCATATTACTGTATATTTTATATTTAACATACACATGCAATAATATTGAACTTTGCACTACTTTCTCTCCATCTGGAAATGGATCTTTTCTCTCTAGTATCAATATAATCCTAAATATAAACTGACGTACAGTAATAACTTTAAGAAAATATTAAGACCTTAAATGTCACTTACTAAAACAGGCAAAGCAGAATGACTTCATAACTTAACGACATGCAAGACTAGCTGGCAAATATCACCGTCTTTTGTGAAAAGCCAAAACTAACCCCCTTTAGGGAAATTATATTAACGTATGCTCCAACATGTTTATCATACACATTCAAAATATTACTTCCATATTTTGTTTTTATCTACAGTTGAAAACACGTCCAAGAATTATTTAGAACAGCTTTTAAATTTCAGAGACACCATATCTGATAAACTATTCAGTTATACTAAATTAAATCCCACCACAGTAATTTTTCTTGACAGATGTTGCATACTTTATGGTAAACAGATTTGTAACTTATCCTAGGAATCTGTAGGGTTATATGTAAACTGATAAAAACATTTTTAATATGCATTTTTACAAAGATATGACTATCACATGTGCTCATAGCCATTTTGTTAAGAAACCTATTAACAGGGAATGCTCCAAATCCCCAATGGAAAAAGCTGTTTAATAAACAACCATGGTTTTACAGTACTATTCTATTCAGCATTTGAAATATGTCCATTGAGGAAGGAAAGGAGGCCAGAGACAACCCCTCCACCACCACCAAATCAAATAATAACTTTAGATTAAACAGATACCAAACCCAGTGCCGTCGAGTCGATTCCGACTCATAGCGACCCTATAGGACAGAGTAGAACTGCCCCACAGAGTTTCCACAGAGCGCCTGGCGGATCTGAACTGCCGACCTCTTGGTTAGCAGCCACAGCACTTAACCGCTACGCCACCAGGAGGCAAGAATAGGTCAGCATAAACCAGTGAATGGAATAATTTGTCATCATTAGTAAAAAAGTTTAGTTTGAGGCTTAACGACACTACATTTAAGGAGTTGTCAGGGTTCACTGAAACTTTAGTCTAAATTACTTCTCTGATTTTCCAATACATAAATTATGTCCATGTCATTCTCTCTTATCACTCTGTATTTTCTTCAAAACACCTACCATCATTTGTAATTTTATATTTATTTGTTCATTTATTTAATATCTTTTTTCCTCTGGATTTTAAGCTCTATGAGGGTGCGCTCCCTGCCTCCTATGAAGAAGAGGCAACCATTAACATTTGTAATGTTTTCTTTTTTGAACAGCAAATACTACTAGTTATGCTGCTATTAATTAACCACGATAAATAACATTTTTGTTCTCTTTTAAAAAAAAAAGCTAAAACACTACCTTTAAAAACAGTTTTGCAGATTCTGAAATGATGGAATTATAGAAATGGAGAACAGATTAATGGTTGCTAACAGTAAAGGAGTAGTAGGAGCGGGTGCGCTTGGCTATAAAAGGGCAACACCAGGGGTCTTTGTGGTGACAGAAATATTTTGTATCTTGAATACATCAATGTCAATATCCTGGCTGTGGTATTTTACTATAGTTTTGCAAGATGTTACCACTGGCAGAAACGACATCAAGAGCTGAGGGAATCCCTCTGCATTATATCTCACAACTACATGTGCATCTATGATCATCTCAAAATAAAAAGTTTAATTAAAAACAAAAAGGTTTCACATGAGAATCACTAGGACAGCCTTTTAAAAATACAGATGCCAGGGTTTCCCCTCAGAGATTGTTTTCACTTTTTTAGGGTTGGGCTCAGTCATCCATTATTTTTATTTCTTCTTAAAGATGCCCACTTGATTCTTATATACAATCAAGATTACAAATCACTTGGTTCAGAGTGATGGTTCACCAAGGCTGACTACAAAAGAAATAACTGGGATGCTTAAAACTCAGATTCTTAAGCTTTCATCCTAGGGATTTTTAATTCAGAAGGTCTGGGGAGGAGACTGGAGATCTTTTTCTTTTTTAAGCTCTCCAGATGATCTGTTGTACAACTCGGTTTAAAAACCTCTGAATTAGTGAACCATTAATTTTTTTTCCTATGTACTGCTTAAAGGTAAACTTTAGCTCTGCTGGTCATTTATCATGGATTCCAAATCCTCGGCATCAGAATTAAGACATTTGCTGTATTTACAAAGCCCAGCTTAAATGGTTAGCATTATTTCCAGCCCAATAAACTAGCTTTAAAAACATGAAGAAGTGTACCCCCTGGACGGAGTCCTACTGGATCACACCCTTTCCCCTTGAACTTTACAACTTTAGATCACATTGTTGCTCTAAGAAGGGTATTCCTTTCTCACCTAAAACTACTTTCACCCTACCTTCTTAATTCATTATATACTAAAAATATTACATCATTGGGTTTTCACGCCATTACTTTAACCTGTTTTGCCATTGAGTCCAGTTAATAAAGGGAAAGAGCTAGAACTACACAAACCTTCTTAACTCTCAAGGTACCTCAGAAGAAAACACTTAAGTAAAAAAGCATCATCATCGACAAAAATGCAAGTTCATTGATGCAAAAGACAGAAGACGTTCATTAATTTAACAAATATCTACTGAGCATATATTCTGTGTAAAGTTAGTACACTAGGTGATAAAAGATAAAGGAGAGTCTGTTTTCAAAAGTCTTACAACAGAGGCAGTTAACTAATTTCCTGACCAAAAAAAAAAAAAAAAAAAACCACCCAAGTGCACAGATTCTAATGAGAAATGGGGAAAGGAAACCCAAATACTAACCTCTGCCATTCACAAACCCTAATCATAAATGTTAAAAACAAAACAAAAAGTAAGGCAAGGATTTAGTTATGTCACCCACTAGAGCACCACATATGATGGACCTACTTCTTTATTTCATAAGCAACTACATTTATAAATTTACGGGTACTAAGAGTAACAGATTTTTAGAATTGTATGTCTGCTAGCTATAGCAAATCAATAAAACTGGAGTCAGACTCAATTCCCATAGGAAAGCCCCATGATCCCACTATACTTCTAACTCTGGAAAGCTCCTTCAATGACAACCCACTAAAACCAGGCAGCAAGTATGGATGCCTTAGCAAAAACAAATGGCATTAAAGAAAGAGAATCTGGCCTTCACACAATTCCTTACAGACAAACATTAAAGTAGTAAGTTTATAAACATTTACGAAGCATTTACTGTTTGACTTCATCTGCAGCCAAAGGGCACTAGTTATTTTTCAAACCCTAATATGTAAAATTAATTTCTAATAGGTTATATAAGTTTCACAATTTTTTTCCCAATAATTTTCTCACACAACAGAGAAAATTGTAACCAAAATTCACAATAATTTTTTCCATGTTTCAACATTTTAGTATGTCACAGGAGTTTACTATATGGGAATTCAAATATGTAATTAAATAAAACAAACTCAATTAGATGAAATTATTACCAAATGTGGTGGTCTCTCAACAGAATTGCTGATTTATTAAGGACTAACTCCTTATTTGAACTCCTATTAAAAACCACTTAAAACTAGTTAGTTCAATTTCTCCATAAATAATAGCATAATACTATTTATTCTTAAAAAAGGTAACCAACAGTCAAGGTTATTTTTAAAAATCATCATGCTATGCTACACATATAGAAGCTAAAAAGGAAAACTGAGTCTGCAGCATCCCATAATTCAACCAAGTTAGGATTTTTAATAAATCACTATTAGATTGCTTCCGTTTTCTTCTAAAAAGCAAAGGGAAATAAGATTTAATTAACTGGAATCCTATTAGTATAACTTTACAGTAGACGGAAACTTCTAGGAACTTAAAAGTAGAAAATATAAATCAAATCAGGGTGTTCTTACTTAATGCTGATACACTGATGGATGCGACAAAAAGTCTCAAATATGAAAAGACGGGCATTTTCAATGAAATCCTCAAGACAAGCCACCAAGAAAAAGTCATTCACAAGAACCTGTGTATACAAAATATAAAAGGCCAAAATTTAATGACACTGACATGCAATTTTCAAAAACGAAACTCAAATATTTTGTCTGCTTTACTCACTATTCCATTCATTTAGCACAATTCCCCAACCTAACATCATAGGAGTTCTATACCACAGCACTTTCTAAAACACTATGTTCAAGCCTCTAGAAATTTATACAAGCAGTAACAGAATGCTGCAGGAAAAAGGCCTAACAACTGGAATATTTGCTTGTTGCACTGGTGACTTTAAATTATCAGTGAAAACTTCTCACAAGGTAGTTTTGTCCTGTCCACTATGCTACATAAATGTTCTGAAGATAACATGTCTTTACCAGCTATTTAAAATAAACAGACAAGAATGGACTAAAGATGAGTATTTCTGTGACAGCAGATAGACTTGGAAACATACAAAGGAAAAAAAAATACAAGGAGTCAATTCTGACTCATGGTGACACCATGTGTGCCACAGCAGAACTGCATGCCGTAGGGTTTTCAACAGTTGTGATCTTGTGGAAAGAACCGTGGGTGGCACAAACAATTTGTGTTCAACTACTAACCTAAAGGTTGGCAGTTCAAACCCACCCAGTGGTGCCACGGAAGAAGGCCTGGCAATCTGCTCCCATAAAGATTACAGCCAAGAAAACCCTAAAGAGCAGTTCTACTCTGTAACACATGGGGTCACTATGAGTTGGAATCAACTGGACAGCAATGGGTTTGGTTTCTTTTTTTGTTTGTTTTAATCTTACAGAATTAGATCGTAAGGCCTTCTTTTCAGAGTGCCACTGGGTGGATTCAAACTGTCTTTGAGTTAGCAGTCAAGTGCAAACCTTTTATGTCACCCGGGGACTTTGGTCATAGCAAGGGTCTATATACTTCTTGTAACAAATGTACACCAATATTTACTTCAATATGGCTACACGAACAGAAATTATCAGACCGGGATTCTAATTTTATATCTTATCTAATGGCTGAAAACTACCTCTGAACTTGTATTTGCATGATAATTTTTTTCCTCTTAGAAAAATAAGATCTCACTGCTTCAACAAACTTTGCACATTTTGTGCCAGTATTTGGATTCAAAACATGAAGCTGACAGCTAGTAATGTGAATTTGGTAAATGCAACTATAACAGAGAAGTTCTTAGTTCAACTTTTCAAAACTTGCAAGCTAACTTACTTTTAAAAACCTATAAATCTAAGTCTAAAAGACTCTGAAGGTACTTCAGTTTTTGCTAAACAACAGAAGACCGTGTAGTTGTAAAATTCATGCTCTTGGTCTGACTGGTTTATATAGCAAGTAACAAAAGAGATACGTAATGTCAACAAAATTCAAAATGTCTTTCATTCAGCACGTTCCTAAACAATCTGCCATCTTAAAATTAACAAACATACTTCTGATATAATTACTTTGTTATTTTAATTAAATCACTGCAAGGTTAACTCTTAAAATATCCAAGAATTTGATATTATTATTAATTTATAAGTAAAAATTCATACTTACTGATTCACATTCCCTCAGCTTTTTCTGAGCCCCATCAAAGTCAAAGTTAACATATAAGCATTCAACAAACTCTGTAATTGGGTCTTTATATGTGTAAGATTCCTGTAAAATTAAGTCAAAGGTGAAGCTGGGTCTGATTTAACACTGTTTAACAAATTGCCTCTTGAGTAGCACAATATTCCTGTTTTCTCTTTCCTTACCATTCATTTCTAGCAAATTACCCACTATTACCTACTCAAAGCAATTAATTACTCCTACTGGATTCCAGACCACAGCTTAAGCTTATAATGTCTTCCAGACCAAGGTCTCTAAATTCTCATTACAGAGCCATTCTAAAAGCCTTTCAAATTCCCATACTTCCAAAAGTCTCCCTTAGTCAATAAAGAACAGTGATGAACCTCCCCATATATAAGGGTATTCAGACCCTACTGAATGACAGTTACTTCTTTGTATTTAATTTACTGCTACATCAAATATTTAGTTTTTTCTAATCCATAATTATTACTGAGAAGCTTGCTGAAGAGCAATCAGTAAGGCTGCAGCTTTTGCACAACTTGGGGACTGTTAATACTGTATTCTGTGAAAAGGTCATCTCTCGGGAATTATGCAGTTAGTTTTTTTTTTCAACCCATCAACAATAGGCTCCAGATCTCTTTCAGCCCTTGCAACAAGAGCAACACAAATATATAATGTAAAGTAAACGAATCATTTCTTTTATAAGGATCAGCACCTAGCAGAGAGCAATATGAATTCATACCTCATCTAACATAAGTAGATCTTGGACTTAAAGATAGTAAATGGCCATTTGAGACTCTCCTTTAAACTTCATGTATACTTGCTGCCTATTTTTTAAATGTTTTTATCTTAAGTACTAAGAGTCAGTTAAAACAGGAAAGTCAGACTTTAAATTTAGGCATTAAAAAAAATACACCAATAAAGATTTTAGTTTTTACCTGTTGAATAACCTTGACTAGGTCTTTTAGCACCTGCCGGCGTTTTCGAACATCTTTGTTTGTTATGACTGCTGTAGTCAAATAGCGGAGAATATGTGGACACATTGTCTGAATTGCGTTAAGATACCTAAGGAAAAAATATAAAAGTTATTTAATATTTAAAAATAGCTTTTCTAGATCTATAATCATATATAACTTAAAACACTTAAACAGACCATCAGATTGTACTGTTTCAGTAAACTAAGATTTCAAACACTTAAGCATGGATATTATAAGTGCGTCTCCTCCAAGTAAATGAAACAGAATCCAACCTTAAAAATCAAAACTGGTGAGAAAGCCAGTCAGCTGGTATTACTTAGTTATGAGTGCAAAGCATGATTCTTTTAAGAGTTTCATAATCCTATTCCCATGTTAACTAACACATCTTTTACTTGAACATTTAAGCCCAAACTATCTGTCCAGCTCCATCTCCCATAAGAACACGCCAATGACTGCGTCCTATTTCCTCATTTCTTAAAGCTCTCTCCAAATGGATTGTTCTCCCAAACACATACCCTTGAAGGCCTAAATCCTTGGCATCCTTCAATTTCCAGCTCAGATATCCTATCTTCCAAGTTCTCCATAGTGTTAATCAATGTTTATATTTTTTTACACTGTAGATTTCTCATAAAATGTTGCTTGAACCTTTTAGGGGACTCCAGAATCTGATAATCACCTAACACTCAAATACTATCTAGCCCCACTTAGCCTCCTTAAAAATCCTTTCTAAACTAGGCAATGTAGAAAAGGATTCAGTACTCACACAAAAAATTAAACAATTTCTATGAAAACATACTTAAAACACATCAGCTAGAAGCTGCATCATCTAAAAAAATTAAGCCTGAGTTTCAGATGGAAATTTTTAAGTTGCAATACTCTTTAGAAACAATGGTTTGTCCCAACATTCTCTGAGAGACCTCATGTATAAGCACAGAAGAGAATGACTATTTTCCTTAATATCATCTCTGAAGTAGGTAATTTCAGTAAGCATTTATGAGACTCATTCATAAATTTATGTAAAATTAGATAGGAATAAAAAATTCAAACCGACTACATCTGTGGAAAAAGACAATGGAGAAGCTCAGTATCATTGATCAGAACAAGGCCAGGGGCCAACTGCAAACAGACCATCAACTGTTCATATGCAAGTTCAAGGTGAAGCTGAAGAAAATTAAAACAAGTCCACCAGGGCCCAAGCATGACCTTGAGTATAGCCCACCTGAATTGAGAGACTATCTCAGGAGTAGATTTGACTCACTAAACACTAATGACTGAAGACCAGATGAGTTGTGGGACAATGTCAAGGACATCATACATGAAGAAAAAGGTCACTAAAAAAGAGAGGAAAGAAAGAAAAGACCAAAATAGATGTCCCTTTCTCTTGGACGTACAGTAGCTAAAGCAAATGGAAGAAATGATGAAGAAAAAGGGCTGAACAGATGATTTCAACGGGTGGCTGGAGAAGACAAAGTATTATGATGACATATGCAAAAACCTGGAGTTAGAAAACCAAGAGGTAAGAACATGCTCGGCATTTGTTAAGCTGCAAGAACTGAAGAAAAAAATTCAAGCCTCAAGTTGCAATACTGAAGGATTCTCCAGGCAAAAAACTGAACACAGTAAGCACCAAAAGAAGATAGAAGGCTTACACAAAGTCACTGTACCAAAAAAAAACTGGCCCCAACACCAATAGGCTCCAGATCTCCTTCAGCCCTTGCAACAAGAGCAACACAAATATATAATGTATAATAAGTACACGAATCGTTTCCTTTGTAAGGATCAGCACATAGCAGAAAGCAATATGCATTCATATCTCATCTAATGTAAGTATATATTGGACTTAAAGATAGTAAATGGCCATTTGAGTCTTTCCTCTAAACTGCATGTATATTTGCCGCCTATTTTTAAAAAGTGTTTACCTTAAGAACTAAGAGTTGGTTTAAACAGAAAAGTTAGGCCATTTCAGGAGGTAGCATATGATCAAGAACCAACGGTATTAAAGGAAGAAGTCCAAGTTCCATTGAAGGCATTGATGAAAAACAAGGTTCCAGGAATTGACAGAATACCAACTGAGATGTTTCAACAAACAGATGCAATACTGGAACTGCTCACTCTTCCATGCCAAGAAATTTGGAAGACAGCTGCCTGGCCAACTGACTGGAAGAGATTCTTATTTGTGCCCAATCCAAAGAAAGGTGATCCAATAGAATGCAGAAATTACTGTACAGTATCATTAATATCACACGCAAATAAAATTTCACTGACTATGCAAAGGCATTCGACTCTGTGAATTATAGCAATTTACAGATAACATTACGAAGAATGGGAATTCCTGAACATTTATTGTTCTCATGAGGAACTTGAGACTGAGAGGTAGTCATTCGAACAGAACAAGGCGTGGTTTACAAACAAGAGTGTGAGTCAAGGGCTATATACTTTCACCATACTTAATCTGTATGCTGAGCAAATAATCTGAGAAGCTGGACCATATGAAGAAGAACACTGCATCAGGATTGAAAGATTCATTAACATCTGCGATATGCAGATGACACAACTTTGCTTCCTGAAAGCTAAGAGGACTAGAAGCACTTACTGATGAAGACTAAAGACTACAGCCTGTAGCATGGATCACACCTTACCATCAAAAAAAAAAAAAAAAAAAAATCCTCACAACTGGACTAATGAGCAACATCATGATACTGAGAAGTCGTCAACAATTTCATTTTACTTGGATTCACAATCAACACCCATGGAAGCAGCAGCCAGGAAATCAAATGATGTATTGCACTGGGAAAATCCGCTGCCAAAGACCTCTTTAAAGTGTTAAAAAGCAAAGATGTCACCTTGAGGGGTGTGCCTGATCCAAGCTATGGTATTTTTTATTGCCTGATATGCACGTGAAAGCTGGACAATGAATATGGAAGACTGAATTATGATGTTGGTGAAGAATAATGAATACACCATAGACTGTCAGAAGAATGAACAAATCTGTCTTGGAAGAACTACGGCCAGAAAATGCTCCTCAGAAGCAAGGATGGCGAGACTTTGTCTCACATACTTTAGACATGTTATCATACTTGGTAAAGCAGAGGGTCAGTGAAAAAGTGGAAGACTCTCAATGAGATGGACTGACACAGTGGCTGCAACAATGTGCTCAAACACAGCAACCACTGTGAGGATGGCGCAGGACCAGGCAGTGTTTCATTCTGTTGTACACAGGGCTGCTATGAGTCGAACCAACTTCAAAGCACCTAACATGTTTATTGTATATGATGTTAAACTTGTTATTTCTTTTTACTTTTCCTAACTTTGTATCACTGCACTACGTATTTTCATTACTTTTATTGGGGGATGGCTTCCTTGGAAAATCACCTCCCTGTTTCTGGCAAACTATGGTAGGGGTTGGCGAAATTTTAGTAAAAGGCCAGATGGTATATATCTTAAGCTTTGCAGGCCAAGAGTCAAAACCAAGAATATTATAGAGGCAAAATTGAGAATATTATGTAGCTATATACACACACATAAAGAGAGAAAACCAATCTCCACAATATTTTTATTGACAAAATTAAAATACCAGTACAATATTTTTATAACACAGGTCTATTATTAAAAAGGATGGAATTCATTTACTGGGGATAACTTGGCTTAATTGGGTTCAGAGTTGGAGTCTCTGTAATTAAAACTGATTATAAATATTCATCTATTGATGTTTATGTGTAATAAGATTTTACACATTTCACCTTTGAAAATGTTTTCACAGATAGGTACTACCAAATACATCAATCGACAAGCATATGATTTTCATAGAGCATATTTATTGCTTGAAAGGCAGTTGTAGAATTCAACTAGATTTTTCTTTTATCTGGCAGCTGCTTTCCTTGGGAATATTGTGATTAGTGCTTATAGCTGGATAATGTTAATGTTAACATTTTTAGCACAGCAAATCCACCAGCCGCTCATTGGAAACCCTATGAGGCAGTTCTACTCTGTCCTACAGGGTTGCTATGAGTCAGAATTGCCTTGAAAGCAACGGGACACTGGAAGTACATAAATACAATGCTATACTTTCTAATTTGATACAAAATAATTGCCATTCCACCTTGCCTTAATGACACATTTGAAGTCCACCTTTTTTGTTTTGTTTTGACATGAGGGCTATGACATGGGACAATTGCATTTCCGCATGCAAATGAATGAAGTTGGACCTCCACCTCACACCAAATAAAAAATTAACTCAAAATGGTTCAATGATTTACTTATAACAGCTAATATCATAAAACTCTTAGAAGAAAAACACAGGGATGTAAATCTTCATGGCCCTGGATTTGGCAATGGATTGTTATATATTTTATCAAAAGCATGCACAACAAATGAAAAAAAAAAAACAGATAAATTGGACTTAATCAAAACTAAAAAGGGTATCATCAAGAAAAAGACAACCTATAGGAAAAAATCTTGCAAATCATGTATCTGATAAAGATTAATATCCAGAATACATCAAAGAACTCTTATAATTCAACTACAAATAGACAAATAACCCAACCAAAAAATGAGCAAAGAACTTGAACAGGCATTTCTCCAAAGAAGGTATACAAATGGTCAGTAAGTACATTAAGAATACTTAACATCACCAGTCATTATGAAAATGTGAATCAAAACCACAAAGAAATACCACTTCATCCCCACTAGGACAGGTAGTATAAAACGGAAAATAACAAGTTTTGGAGAGGATGTGGAGAAATTAGAACCCTCATCCATCACTGGTGAGTGCAGAATGGCGCAACTGTTGTGGAAAACAGTTTGGCAGTTCCTCAAAGAGTTAAACATAGAACTACCATATGGCCCAGCAATTCTACTTCCAAAAGACTTGGAAGCAGGAATGCAAGCAGATACTTACACACCAAAGTTCACTGTAGCATTATTCACAACAGTCAAAAGGTGGAAACAACCCAAGAGACCATCGATGGATAAACAAAATGTTGTATATACATACAATGGAATATTATTCAGCCATAAAGAGAGCTTAATTTCTGAGACATGCTACGACATGGCTGAGCCTGGAAAACATTATGCTAAGTGAAATAACCCAGGCAGAAGGACAAATACTGAATGACTCCATTTATATGAAATATCTACAATAAGAAAATGCATAGCCATAAAAATTTATTAGTTGTACCAGGGGCAAGGGGAATGGGAATTATTGCTTAAGGGATAATGAATTTCCACCTGGGGTGATGAAAAAGTTTTAGAAATAAATAGTGGTCACAGTTGTGCAACATGGTGAATGTATTAATATGAATGAATTGTACACTTAAAAATGGCAATCTTTATGTATTTTACCACAAATAAAAGAAGGGAAGTGTGAGGACGACGAACGGAGAGCCTAAAAAAAATGAATTCTGTGATCATACAGGAGATGACTGGAAACAAGCAGAAACTGGAGTCATAAAAACCATGTAATTCTCCACGCAAGAACTGTAGGCTTCAACAGAGGCAATTATGCAGGATAAAAAAAGAGACAAATAAGGGAAAGACTTCAAGGATCAATTTACAAAACATTCTAATTAGGTATTACGGAGAAGGGAGTCAAGAACCTGATACAATCTCATGTTTCAAGCTTGGATTTTGCCACAGAGAACAAAAACAGCAAGTTTTAGGGGAAGAGATTGTTTAAGTTCACTTTTTTATTAAGACGCTTTCAAGGTCTCTACAGGATATCCAAGTGGAGACATCAGGTCTTCAGCTCAGGACAAAGTTGGGTTCTGGAGATGGTCGTGTCCAATGTAAATGAATGTGAAGTGAAGCTAAGAGAATGATTTATCATTGTCTCTCTTCTTTGGCAATCTAAACAAAGGGTCAACTGAATTTTCATCTTCAATGGATTATTCTAACTTCTCCAAGTCTCACTGATGCACCTACAGTGTGTTCAGCATGAAAATGCAGATGTACATAAATACATTCTCAGGCTACTTGTGTAATCAGTTTGGACTGTAAACTATTAAGCATATCGCTTCTTTTTAGAAATCCAGCTTTATTCGTTTTTTAAAAAATTGAGAGCCTTAGTATTCATTGTGCTTTGAAGTGTAATTTCATGATGGAAAAAAAAGAACCATTGCCGCTGAGTCAATTTTGACTCGCAGTGACCCTACAGGACAGAACAGAACTGCCCCACAGGGTTTCCAAGGAGCGGCTGGTGGATTTGTACTGCTGACCTTTTGGTTAGCAGTCGAGTTCTTAACTACTGCGCGACCAGGGCTCCAATGTCATGGTAGGTAAGAAAAACATTTTAGAAAACTTTTTCAGTGTAGCACAACCCTATTTCAATGGTATAATTTTCTAGAATTTTTTTGTAGAGTATTTCATAATTATAAGTCAGAAAATTTAGTAATCAAAATATAAAATATGCCTCCAAATTAAAAATATTTAAGTATTTATTATGTAAAGGATGCTCCAAGAATATAAAACATGAAAACCCTGACCTCAAGTATGCTCATAATTTAGTTGGGGAGATGAGGCAATTTTAAGTTTTTTTTTTTTCATTTCAGTGGCATTAATTACAGGAATGACTTCATGAAGGAAGTAAACCTGAGCTTGACCTTGAAAAATGAAAGGCTTTCGAGAGGTAGAAAAGGAGAGCATTCCTGGAAGGGCAGGAAAGATCTGCCTGGACAAATTCTGGATACCATCTAGTTGACCTGTTAATGGTAAAACTTGAAATTTCTTAGGAAATTCACATTATTTTTATTTAGAAAACAAATTAAGCATACATTTGCTAGCTGAATTTTGAACCTTTCTTTTTATAACTGGAGGGTAACTACAGCATTGTATTACAAATGCATTCTTTCCCCCTAATAACCCCTAATAGCATCTACATTTAGTGGCAAAGCCTCATCTCTAATAACCGATGAACACTGCTCTATCTCACACCTGATACCTTATCTTGCATATTATGTTACATTTAAAAGTTCAACATTTTTCAAAGGTGTAAATCATCTCCATTTTAGATTCAGAATTAATTATGGCAGAAATGGTAATATATATGGTGTAAGAGACCTTAACCTGCATTAGCATCTAAATTTTCACTTCAAGGACAAATGCACAAATTATCTCCAAAGTACTTCTATATTATAAAAACAAAAAATTGAAATTCACAGCCTATATAAAGTATCAATTTAACATGTACTCAATCAACCTCATTTAACTGTATTCCTGTGCTATCAGAACTTAAAAACAGAAAGAATATGATACTTTCTCCATTAACCTCTTCTAACAGAAACAATTGAAAAAGACACACTGATTGTGGACATGCAAATTACATGTCTGAACAGACAGTAGCTATCCCACTTAAAGAATATCCTAGCAGTCACTGTATTTTTCACCAAAACATGCTTGAAGTAGGACAAAATGCCAGTTTCACTTAAAAATTTCCTTCATTAGGCAGTTAAAAGTATCAATTTTTAAATATCTCAACCCTTGAATGTACATCATTCTGTATGACTAAATGGGACGTATGCACAAAGCTTTTCTGCTATATACTTCAGCGTCATGGTTGTTTTAAGGAAAAACACTTGTGTGATTGAGCTGCCAACTCAATGAGCTGCTTTTTGCACAGAATACCATTTTTACTTGACAGACAGACAAAACACTGCTATTAAGACTTGGTTATCTGGCAGATATTTTTCTATAAAATGAATGTATGGAGTCTGTCATTTCAAGAAAAACAACTGCAGATGCTGCCAATGATAAAATTAGAGCTTTCAAGAAAAACTAGACTTTTGGAAAGCTTTTATCTGCCACTAGGAGCTTGACTGCCTTCTAATACTTAAAGCCTCTTCTAAGAAGTTTGGTAGTGATATTAATAAATGATTGCTAGTATTATACGACGTAATGTGTCAACACATTTGGATGATATGCCTAACTCACTGAACCAGTATTTTCTATACAACCAATGCATCCTGCTATAAAATCATGCATGGGTAAAAGGTCCACTCAAAGTACAAGACAGACTAATACAGTTTAATATATCAGAATACAAAAAGTTCACTGATAGGATTCAGATTCCAAATTACAAATAACCTTTAAAAAATTACTTGTTGCATTTTGGTGTATCATCAAAGAAAAATATCCACAATTATCTGAAAACACCTGTTTTCCATCTACAGGTATGTGAGGCTAGAGTTTCTTCATATAAGCCCACTTCTCCCTTACCAACTATCTCATTATCCAACATTTCACATCTACTGACAAGAGTAAAACATCTACTATTCCACTATTTTGCACATTAATGAGGCAATGTGCATGGAAGCAACAGTTGCATAGCATCCCCTCCCTCGAGGAGGGTCTCCAGGTAGCCTCCGGAGGTGCACATCCAGCTGCCACACAGAACTGGCCTCCTCCATGACCACTGCCACAGGGTGGGCAGGCAGGCAGCAAAGAGCCAGTGGGCACCTGTTCTGGGTTCCCAGCTCCTATGTGGCCTGAGGTCCTGCAGCTTAAAACTGCTGTGGCACAGTAAGGGAGGAAAGAAAGAGGCATCAAAGAGGTTATCTGCAAGAAATGCCTGCGAGTTTGAAAAACGAAAAACCAAACTGGCTTCCGTTAAATCAATTCCATCTCATAGCGACCCTGTAGGACAGAGAACTGCCCCATAGGGGTTTCCAAGGAGCGCCTGGTGGATTCAAACTGCCGACCTTTTGGTTAGCAGAAGTAGCTCTTAACCACTATGCCAGCAGGGTTTCCAATGACAGCTCAAAGTGAGCAGAACTAGGCCTGAAGCCTTGACCTCAGTAAGCCCCTAGGTACTTTCCAGGCCCAGAGGGCAGGGCAGGCTCTGGCATCAGGAATGCAGGGCTTGCAGGGGTGGGGGTAGAGACCTGGAGACGGCTCAGCAAAGGAAGCCTAATCCAGCACAGAAGGAAAAAAAAAAAAAGTTATGTAGCCTAGCTTTATCCAGCTTTGTCTCCTCCAAGCCTCCTTCTCTACAAAGGAATAAATTGTAACTGGACTCGCTACAATGATGAGCACAACAGTAAATCTTAGCTGACATTATTTCTATGATTGTATTTTGTAAATTAAAAAAAAAAAAAATCAGACAAATGGATAGTCTGAAAACAGGAAAAAAAAAAAAACTCATTTTTGCATAATGCCAATTTTCCCATACAGGCCTGGTCTTTGGAATCTAGCCAAAGTGAGGAGTGGGTGTACTTTGACCAAAATAAAACACCACAGAGACTGAATGAAATTCAGGTATAGATGCAGGTATTAATATTCAGCTGTCAATTAAGCCAGAAATTGATGAGGTCTCATCTAATTTTTCTCATTTTAAAACTACAGTTATTTTTCATAAAAAAAAAAATCACGTCAGATCTGATCATTTTACTAATACGTATTAAATCAATTAATAAATATTTTAAAGTTTGTTTTAATTTCTAATATAGTATATATCAATATACACAGCCAACATAAAATAACACTCAATAATTTTTAATAGTTGTAAAGGGATTCCAAGACAAAAAGTTTAAAAACCATTGCCATGTAACAATAATATTGTCAAAGGTATTTCTGATGTTATTTTTCTTCCAAAAAATTTAAATCAATAAAAATAAAGCCATTCTCATTTCTAATTTTGTTTTCATCTTTCTTCATTTATTATTGGCTACCTAAAACGACCAGTTTTAAAAATACTAATTTCAAAATTTTCTAATACATTGCTAATTTTATTTTCATTATCTCCGTTAATGCTTTTCTTTGATTTTAATAAAGGTTTTAGCCAAGCCCTCATAGGATTTGGTTCCTTGATTTGGAGGTTTAGGGTAATGGTTTCACAGGTCATCACAATTAATTGGCCTAGTAACATGTTTAGTGCTTCTGTTCTACCTCCTGGTTCATCGTGTACTGCCTGGGGTCTTAAAAGCCAACAAGAACCATCCAAGGCAGGTGCAACCACTGGTCTCCATTTGTCTGGGGCAAGAGGAAGGAGAGTCAGGAATAGGGCGAAAATATGGAATGCATGGCTAATTGCTTCCATGAACTGCTGCCTCCTTTGTCATGTGAGCAGAAGAACTGGATGGTGCCTGGCTACCGTTATTGAACATTTTGATCAAAGATTCTACAGATAAATCCTGATCAAAGGGAGGAAAATGCAGAACAGAATTTCAAATTCTCAAGGACTCCAGACTTTCCGGAGCCATGGGGGCTGGATGAACCCCTGAAACTATTGCTCTGAGATAATCTTTATAACTTTAACCAAAAATATCCCCTGAAGTCTTCTTAAAGCCAAACAAGAGTTTAGCTTAACTAGTAAAATATGTCTGCCTTGAGCATTTTGCTCTTTTAAGAACTATCTGTATGGGTTCTATAGGGTCGCTATGAGTCAGAATCGACTCAACAGCACTGGGTTCTGGGTATATGGGTTCAAAGTGACAACAGCAACTTGGCAGACAAGACAGGAACCTTAGGGGGCAGTGAGTTTACGTTAAGAGAGGAGGAACAGCTCAGAAAAGGATAATGAGCATGGAGGCACAACTTGAATATAATCAATACCACTGAATTGTACACGTAGAACTGGTTGGATTGGTGTATGTTTTGCAAAAATTTTCTAGGATCTCAGTTACGCTATTTAGTATTTCTAATACCCATAACAAATGATTCTACTAGAGAATTAAACATGTTCTGCTTAATTTCATATCAGCCATAAAATTGACAGGAATTAATCCACAGTTTTCCCTTTATTTGCATTATAGAATTTTCACAGTAGGGTTGAATACTGTTATTTCTCTTATTTTTCATACAACCTTTCATTACTGAAAATCTTCAAAGAGCCAGTTGAATTTAATGTTGTTTTTTGGATACATATATAACTAAAAAATTTGGAGAGCAGGACTACCAGTGAGTGGCAGCATGGAAAGCCATTCCCTAGTGATTCCTATGGCCGAGTGCAGCAAAAGCTTTCCTTATTCTTAATCCATTCAACAGGCCTCACGTTTGGAAGTAGTCACAGGCTTCAATATTAGCGTTAACGCTGCTCATCAAGGAGCCCTGGTGGTACAATGGTTAGTGCAAGGAGCCACTGGGTGGCTAATCGAAAGGTTAATGGTTCAAACCACAGGTGGCTCTTTGGGAGAAAAGACTTGGCAATCTGCTTGCATAAAGATTATAACCTAGGAAACCCTATTGGGTAATTCTACTTTATCTTACAGAGGCACTATAAGTCAGAATTGACTCAATGGCACACAACAACTGCTCATTCAGGGTAAGCTCATCTTCTCACTCCTGATTTTGGGGGTGTCAATCAGTACTTCTAACAATCTCACAGGTTTTATTTAGGAGAAAGGTGAAATAGTAAATGTTAGTTATTATTTTTCAATCTTTTCTCATTTGAAAGCATGTTTAATTAATCTCTATAAATATTGAGAAATATATCCTTAATTCTTAGCATGAGATTGAAATTTTCATAAAACATCTTTTTTTATAAGATACATGGATAGTTTAATATTAAAGACTATTATTTACCTATTTCACTCATCAAATCCCCAAATATCTTGCAATGATTTATCAGTCATCCTTCTGTATACTCCAGATTCATCCAAAGTTGGTATGTCTCAGCTACTGCATGAAACTGTAATCATAACTATCACAAAGTAATAAAACTATAATATCTTCATTTAGATTAACAAATGACAAAAGTATGGCTCGATGGTATTTATGTGAAATTTAGCTAATTATATAGTTAATATAAGCCATACTGTGACGTAACTGCTGAAATATATTATTGTAATCTTGAGCTGTATTAACAGCTAGTAGGAGCTAATAGTGCCACTGTAATCTTAGAAAGCTTAGATAATAACCTTAGAATAAGGTGTTCAATTTTGAAGATCCAAAATTTAAGGAGAAGGATAAACTGGAGAATATCTAAGGAAGGTAACCACAATACTAAAGAGTCTGAAAAAAATATGCTAAAACCAAGGATATTTAGTCTGGAGGAAGAAGAGAACGAAAAATCATCTTCAAATATCCGAAGTGTTTACATAAGGCCATCTTGTTTTGTGTTGTTCTAGCCAAATAAGAAAATAATGGGCAGAAGTTTCAGAGCACTTGATCTCAATTGGAAAATTAAAAAAAAAAAAAACAAAAAAAAAAACACATCTCTAGTCAACCGTAGAATGGTTTAATTTATAGCAATGAATGTCTTACGATTTTAAGATTAAACAGAGCTGGATGGTGGAGCAAAGATGATATTAAATAGGATTCTGATGCGGGATGTACATATTCCTTCCAAATAATATGGCCTAGAGCCATATTTCTAAAACTTTAATATGCACATGAACTACCTCCAATCTTATTAAAATTCAGATTCTGATTCAGTTCTTCCAGGATGAGGCCTGAGATTCTGCATGCCTACATTGCTGGCCCAGGGACTATACTCTAAATAGCATAGGCCTACATTTATCAAATAACTTACTTAAGAGTTACACTAAGCATCAATTAAAAAACAAATCTACCATACAAAAAGGAAAAAAAATGAGTGACAACAAATCCAAACGTTAAAGAATACAAATTAAGCTTTAAAAAATTCTATGTAATTTCACATAATTAAAGCCAAAATCATATCGTGAAATAACTTACTGTGGCTGGTAAAGGAAGAGATCAATAATGTTATCACGGCCTTTGGGGTGGTTGAAGAAAACAAACAGAGACCAATGAATGAGCCATGTTCGCTGCTGAAGAGACTGGAGTGGAGAACTCACAGACTAAAGGGTTTAAAAATGTACATAAGAGAAATATGAGTATATGAAAAAGCTGAAAAGGAATAAAAACAAACATTGCTGATTGCAAGATTTTAACTAAAAACTAGCACCTTCACTAAGGTCATTATTGTTGAAATGTGATTTTCTGTACTTCCTACTCTCTACATAATCTCCAATGTTCAAAACTATCATACTGTTCTCAAAGACAGATTCAGTAACATCTGCTAAACCATTCTTACAGAAGCTGTAAATTACACTCATTTCAGAAAACATTTTAAAATGGACTGAACTAAACATTCCCTAGGTAGTAATTTTACCGGACATTAACTGTGGATGAAAACTGTCCTCTTCTGCATAAACCAAACCAAACCAAACCCATTGTTACTGAGTCAATTCTGACTCATAACGATCCTATAGGACAGGGTAGAACTGCCCCATAGGGTTTCCAAGGCTGTAAATCCAAGGAAGCAGACTCCCACATCTTTTTCCTGCAGAGGGGCTGGTGGGTTCAAACTGCTGCAGTTCCGTTAGCAGCCAAGCACTTAACCACTGTGTCACCAAGGCTCCTATCTTCTGCATAGGACTGTCAATAATACCTGGCACTGACAGTATTGTGTCATTTTCACGGGCATTAAAAAAAGGAACACAGCCGTAACAGAAATGAAAATTGGCTTCTTTTCTCTAAGAACCAAAAGAAGTTTCACAGTTTCCTTCAAGGACCTTCAGTGAAACTAGTCAACCCGCTGATCCACTATAATTTTTATGTCAGGTCAACGAAAGCTAATCTGAACATATTGGCTTATTTAAGTACATAGTGTTTTCCTTATCAGAAACTATGAAAGACACAAAATTGGTAGAAGATGGTAAATCCACAAATGACTCCAGTGTAACTCACATTATTATCTATGGTCTCTTTTAACCGTGTAAGGTCTTCCATGGCTGCATCCCAATTCTGCATTAAGATTTCAGAGGCCAGTTTTCCCCAAAGTGAACTCAGCGCATTTCTATCTGTTGCTGGAACCTGTTTAAGTAATCATAATTATTTTCTGAATACTCTGGAGGAAAAAAGATAATGTAAAATTTATACCTTACACAGCCATACAGTCTACTACAGACCTATAGCTAACTGCCCAAAACTCTAGTTACCTAAGCCCTTACTGGATACACACTTTGGTTAAAATGATTCAAATATCTTCCATTCAACTAATTTTATTGAAAATACTCAGTCTTTAATATTCAACCTAGACCAAAAAATGAAGGTTAGCTTTTAAGACTCTCAGAACAGGAATGCTATTTAATTTTGGTGTAACCTATTTCAGATAATTTATACACAACTAGGTAAACTTTTTTAGATAAACTTTAGGCACCTAAAACTTTGAGAACTAAGTTAGATTCAGAGAGCATCTGTTGCTAAAATCAGCGGAAAAATGTGGGTAATTAAGACGTGTAGACTCTTTCAAAATGTAATGAGAAATTACTTCCACAACAATTTACAAATTATGACACTGATATAGGATTACTGGGAGGGGGGACTCAAGTCCATCATTTAATAACAACAATTAATAGTTATCGAGGAATTAAGTACCAAGCAATAAAGGTTTGTTTTCTCATATTATCTTACCAAAACAATATTTTTATCCTTATTTTACAGTGGGGAACTGATACATGGAGAGTAAATGACTTGTCCAAAATTACATTCCTAGTAAATAACTGCTGGATCCAGATTCAAACATGTTGTGCTTACTGCTGTTAGTTGCTGTTGATTCCAACTCATGGCAAACCCGTGTGTGCAGAGTATAACTGCTCCATAGGGTTTCAATAGCTTGACCTTTTAAAAGCAGATCGTCAGGCCTGTCTTCCGAGGTGACTCTGGGTGGGTCTGACAGCCAACCTTTCAGCTACCAGCGCAGTAATTAGTCATTTGCGCCACCCAGGGACTCCTGACTCAGAAACAGGCAACTTGATGTTAGAGCAATAGAAGCTACAAATTTTATAGCATAGTCTTAGTCTACAAAAAAGGAGAATTGAGGGCCATCCCCATCTCATTTCTCCACTGGTGGAAGAAGGTCAAAAAAATCAAAACACAAAGAACCAGGCTAATAACAAATATGAGTAAAGCACGACTCCCTTAGAACAAGGCAATGGAACTACGCAGAATGACACTGAATTTATCATATGTGCTAAAGCACCAGAAGCAAATGATGAGTGTTGGAGGGAGACAAATATATTTCTATACCCCAAGGTGAAATTTACAATTTTTTCAAAGCACTTACATGGTAGTATAATTGTAAGACGCTATTAGCATATATAATAATTACAAGTTAAATTGCATGGGCAGGATCTGAAATCTAGATACCAAGTATTCTCAGTCTACCACTTATTATACATATACAGGCTAACTGGGTGGTGCCAATGGTTAAGCACTATTAGCTGAAACGTTGGCAGTTGAAACCCATCCAGTGGTGCCTCAGAAGACAGGCCTGACGATCTACTTCTGGAAGGTCACTGCCTTGGAAACACTATACAGCAGTTCCACTCTGCACACATGGGGTTGCCATGAGTCAGAACTGACTCAACTGCAACTGTGCTTTAGCTTCCTCATCTATAAAATAGGAACAGTAATAGGCTCTACCTCAGTTGTTGTGAAATTAAATTTTTAAAGATAGCCACAAAATCAGTGGTTCCTATTATATCACAAAGCATGTCTATAAAATAAGCTGTACATGAATATTCATGACACCTTTATTTATAATAAATAAAAACTGGAAGTAGTCCAAATGTTCACCAACAGGCATAGTTAAACAAATTGTGATATGTTCACAGAATGGACTACTACTCAGCAATACAAAGAAACTAACTTCTGATACACATAATAACATGAGCGAATCTCAAAAACTTACTGTTCAATCTTGCAATGCTATAATATACTATCATAACCAGGATACTGACACTGGTACAATCAAGATACAGAACATTTCTATCACCACAAGGACTTCTCATGTTGCCCTTTTATAGCCAGACCCACTTCTTTCCCCACCAGTCCCTTCATTAGCTGCTGGTTACCTCTAATCTGTTCTCCATTTCTATAATTTTGTCATTCCAAGAATGCTAAATACAGCCATCTAAGATACCCCACTGGTCTCACCCTGTCTGGAGCAAGCGAGAATGAAGAAAACCAAAGATACAAAGGAAAGATCAGTATATGTGACTAATGGACCACAAGTACCACAGCCTCCACAAGACTTAGTCCAGCACAACTAGATGGTGCCCGGCTACCATTACCGAATATTCTGACAGGGATCACAATAGACAGTCATGGACAGAGCTGGAGAAAAATGTAGAACAAAATTCTAACACACACACAAAAAGACCAGGCTTACTGGTCTAACATACTGGAGAAATCCTGAGAGTATGGCCCCCAGACACTCTTTTAGCTCAGTAATGAAGTCACTCCTGAGGTTCGCCCTTCAGCCAAAGATTAGACATGGCCATAAAACAAAAGGAGACTAAACTGGCACACCAGCCCAGGGGCATGGATGAGAAGACAGGAGGGGTCAGGAAAGCTGGTACTAGGGAACCTAGGGTCAAGAAGGGGAGTGTTGACATGCCGTGAGGTTGGCAACCAATGTCACAAAACGATATGTGTACTAATTGTTTAATGAGAAGCTAACTTGTTCTGTAAAACCTTCATCGAAATTAAAAAGAATGCTAAATAAATGAAATCACGGAGCAAAAAAACGCTATTTTAAATAAGCCAGACATAAGCATACATACCATATCATTCCATTTACATCAAATTCCAGAATAAGCAAAACTAATCTACAGGAACAAAGAGGGACAGATTACCCAATAAACAAGGTATGCATGGGCTTACTTATTGTTAAGGATTGAACTGTGTCCCCCCAACATGTGTGTCAACTTGGCTAGGACATGATTCCCTGTACTGTATAACTGTCTATCATTTTGTCATCTGATGTGATTTTACTATGTGTTGTAAATCCTATCTCTTTGATGTTAATAAGGCAGGATTAGAGGCAGTTATGTTAATGAGGCAGGACTCAATCTTCAAGATCAGGTTGTATCTTGAGTCAATCTTTTTTGAGATATAAAAGAGAGAAGGAAGCAGAGAGACAGGGGACCCCATGTCACCAAGAATGAAGAACCAGGAGGGGAGCATGTCTTTTGGACCCAGGGTCTCTGCACTGAGAAGCTCCTAGACCAGGCAAAGACTGATGACAAGGGCCTTCCCCCAGGGCTAATACAGAAAGCCTTCCCCTGGAGCCAGCACCCTGAATTTTTAGCCCCCTAGACTGTGAGACAATTTTTCTTTCTTAAAGCCATCCACTAGCAGCACTAGATAACTAAGACACTAATCAACAGTGCACAATTTCACCTGTTTTTTTTACCACATCAAAAATGTGGTGAAACCCATGTGAAATTGTATGCTACAGATTAGTAGGTAAGCACAAGCAAGCCTGTGCATACCTTGCTTACTGGTTAACTCGCCCCCAGGAACAGAAAGAAAATCAACAGATGCCTAGGGCAGGAATAAGAAATGAACGGAGAGGAACACAAAGGGTCTTTTGAGGTGACAGATACATTCTGTCTCAATTTGGGTGGGTTACACAGGCATATATACATTTGTCAAAACTCACTGATATTAAAATGTTGACTTTTAAAAATCCATGAAATAACTGTTTTAATTATGAAGGATAAAATGTTTGATCCTTAAAAGAAAGGAAATCTGAGTACTAACATATTTTGTTGAAGCTACAATGCCATCAAATTTAAGATACACTATTATTTTGTTTCCAAAACCAAACACAATCCTATAATTAACATATCACCAGTTTTTAAAACACGCTCCAATTTCAGATGTTAAAATATGAGAACTTGTGTATCTGAGAATCAGGATGAAACAGACATTTTTATGCTGATATTATCAAACTAGATACATCAGACCCAAAACTCCAGCCAAGACCCTAAAGCTTCCAAAAGTCATCTTTGCTCAAGTTGGCTTGAGCCTCAAATATCTTTAAACCCAAAGTACACACTTCACAGTAAAGAAATTTTAAATGCTGAGTTGGGGGGAAGCTACCAATAAATAAATATATGTGCTCACCAACAGTGCTAGCACCTAAACATCACTATTTCAAAAAGCTGCTGGATCGGTGAAGGGGCTATACTTTGGAGCCAGACCAAAGGCCACAGTGAGGGCAGATTTTAACAAAATAATTAACTAACAGTATTAATAACTTCCGAAACAAAAATGTTCAAATATTCCTACCAAATCTGTTCCAACATTTCATTTGAAATTAACTCATTTCCCAGAGCATAAATCAAAGGAAGAAGTTTCACAATCAAACACAGTACACCTAAACACTCTTGATGGATACTAAAAGTCACCAAATCTTTTTAAAAATAGATTCTAGGGTCACACAGCTTTAAGTTATACAACACCGAGCTACAATAGGTCACTCAGAGAGTCAAATTCTAATCTCAGATCACAGTTACAATGGTCCTTTCATAGCTTATGTTTCCCTAACCATAGGGAATAACCAACCACCAGAAAAGAATGGAGAAATGAAAAAGGGTACTACAAAAAGATAAAACTAAATAAATCAGTAAGCAAAACACTGACATTTTCCACCTCAAAATCCAAAAACAGGATTTTTATCTTTGTTAACAAATGCATAGGTTTTATAATAATGACTATCTAAATGCAAAAGACGTAAAATAATCTATTGCTTTAAACTTAGATTTGTTAGCCTCTCCCAATATATCAATGGGAAGTAACAAACTCCCTCTTACTTAAAATGTTTTGAGGCACAACACGAGATAAACGTACAAAAATGAATTAAAACTAAATTGCACGTAACTTCTAAGCACTATCTAATCACTGCATAAATCACTACTCTTAACATAAAACAATTTTGTGTTCAGATCATGGTATTCAATCACTTAACCAAAATATCCTAACACCACAGTTTGAGTTCCAGCACAAGAGTATATTAGGGGCAATGCAAAAGCTCAAAACCAACCCAGAGATTTTTAAACACAGGAATCTAACTTGGATTTATTATATATACATAAAAGTAAACTCAAAAACTCCCCAAACCTTTAAGTATATACCTACCACTTGTAGAAATTTTTAGACTAATTATAAAACCATACAACATAATGTTGCTAGTAAAACTAGAATATGTTATATATGTCAGGATAAAAGGTTTTTGTAGCAGTGCAGCAGATTTTTCAATCCCCAAAAGGTTCATGTGTACTGGTGCTCTGGCTCAGCTCCATGTCATTACAGTTGGCTCTTCATACCAACCTGCTTTCAAGGGTGGATATGCTAGAAGAGTTTCAATATCTGGATTTTCCAGCAGTTACCTTAAGTTTCCATGTCTTAGCAAAATGTCACATTCACTCACTGACCAGCAACAATAAATTTACTGTGCTGAAACTCTAACACGACACTAAATCTTCATTCTCAAAATTCACTCCCAGCATTAACAAATGATATGAATAACCAACTCTTTTCATGTACCTGTAATCATATCAGGCTTCTGATTTTACAATCCTGGTTTAAGCTGTTTACAGTCCCAAAGTAATCAACTTTTGCTCTCCTAAATCCTTCATAATATTCGAAGTAAGACTGATGGAATTTTCTGATAAGCCACTACAAGTTTAGCATCACTGATTACCTTCAATGCTCTTGCAAGCTAACCACTGCTAATGCGTAAGAATTCACTTACAAATGGGAGTAGGAAAAAAATTAACATTTTCAAACCAAATTTCAAAATAGACCAAGAAGTCTTTACTTCTTTAAAGAAGGATAGTAGTCAGTCCTAAAAAAAGAGATTAATTTTTTAAGTGTCAGAATTACCTAAGTCAATGACAACAATCCCTGCCCTCCTCCCAAAAAAGGGAAAATTTCATTTCCTAAAAAACAACCAACGATAACAGTCACAAAACGCCTTTTCTTTGTGGCATGTAGTTGGAGAAGTTATGAAACATGCACCAGAAAACAAAGGTAAAAGAAACTAATCTTTCCAAGGTTGGAAGAGAAAAAGTCCCTGTCATAAGTGGTCTTTTCCCAACTTCTAGGATTACCTAGAGAAATCAGAGACTTAAGTACTTCCTTACTAACCCTAAATGAGCAACAAATTACAGTATTTCAAAAGAGAGGGTAGTTAAAACAAGCATTTCGAAAAATCTAGAAGGAATTTATTACTACAATTACCTAAACAGAAGATAGAAAGAAAAAGTAATCTGTCAATCTGAAGGCTTGATTTTTCCCTTTGATTTCATACAACTCTCCTTCCCTAACAAAAGCAATGAATCCAGGAACTTGTCAAAGAGACAAATGACAATACCAGGGTACTTAATGGTTAGCAATTATTCCTTTTGCTGTAATAGTGCCATTTAAATTCCTCTACCCACTACATATCAAACAAATCATTGACCTTTATAATATTTTAATCACTAAGGACGGGGGAAAAAAAAACCCGTCACTGTCGATTCGTACTCATATCAACCCTATAAGACAGAGCAGAACTGTACCACAGAGTTTCCAAGGAGCGCCTGGTGGATTCGAACTGCCGACCTTTTGGTTAGCAGCTGTAGCACTTAACCATTATGTCACCAGGGTTTCCAAAACCAAAAAAAAAAAAAACCAAACCCATCGCCATCTAGTCTATTTTGACTCATAGCAACCCTCTAAGACAGAGTAGAACAGCCCCATAGGGTTCCCAAGGAACACAGGGTGGACTCGAACTGCTGATCTTCTGGTTAGCAGCTTTATCTCTTAACCACTACACCACTAGGGTCTCCAAAGTAAATGGAAAGAAGTTAATATTGAGGCATAATATTTTTTAAATATCACGAGAACTTCACAATTGTTTAGAACAAACTCAAGGAATACACATAGCACAGAATATTGAATTAAAATTAGGAATAATGGATTTGTTCAATAAATATTTATTAAGCACCTACAACGTACCACTCACTGTGCTATATAGTAATATAATAATACCAAATCCATTACATGACAGAATTCTGCTAATGCTAAAATTATAGAATTATACGAAATAAGACACCAAATCAGTAGTTCCTAATTTTGGATTTCAAAGATGAGTTAAATCTCCCTACAAATTTTAAGGTCCTGTTTTCTGTTTGCTGGGGAGTATTTTTGTTTTTTCTCCATTTGCCAACAACTGTCGAAAACTTAACGGACAGACCCCAATCTACAGATGTTTTGGACAACCACAAGAATCCTACAAAAGAGGTGAAAAAAAAAAATTAAAATACTTACCAGCACTCTAAAAAAGTAAAGATATTCTGCTGCTCCTGAGTAATTTCCACATTCATACTGGAATTTTGCATACCTGTAGAGAGTGTCTAAATATTCCTGCCTGAACTAAACAGAAAAGATTATGCTTTACTTTCTATTCTGAGTTTTAAAATAGAATCCATTTACTTTTTTAAAACCTCCAGAAGTAATTCTTTCAAACTCTTTCAAAGGTTACCCCCCAAAATAAATATCACGGTCAGAGAATCAGTTGACCTTTAAAGTGTGCATCAGAGAACAGGTGCATCTAACATTTGCAGTTTTGACCTCAAAGTGTTATGAATCATAATGATACTGAATTTGTTGTGATAATCCAAAACCCAAAATTGATACAAACTTGAACTGCAGCTAAAGGTCTAGGGAGTGAGTCCTAGAGCTGGTAACTGAACTTAGCCAACTACCAAGCATATACGACCCTGCAAAGGTTTGTAGTTCTGGATGAATAATATGTAAACTTATGGTCTCTGTGAAAATGGTCCCAAAATAATAACTTTCACAGTTAATGATGCAAGCAAAGTACAAGTGAAGAAATCTAAAAGAAAGGCTTAGAATTAAAACATTAACAAATCCATTGAACAATCTATACAGAAACCAGAAGGGGCAATTTGCACAGTGGTCAGCAAGTCTCTCATTACAGCTTGTTAAGTGAGAGATTAAACTTCAATGCAAGTTAAAGAATTAAATAAAAGCAAAGCTTCAAATTTAGGGTTAACACAAGGGAAAAGAGATTGTGAGATGGTTAAAAAGGGGCCTATAAGAACATTTCTGTATTTGTGAATATGGAGGTTTACGAAGGCCTTGATAACGCCAAGGGCTACTGTATTCCACATGGTAGCCAGGTATTACTTAATTCTGCTGTTGAACACATTACTAATTCAAATGTAATTTTGTCCTTACTTGTTAACCCATAAGAAAATACCCAATATAAAATGCTATTATATGATTATTGTGAAAAAAAATTTTGAGAATTTCTGCGGAACTAGTGGCGAATTAAGTACATATATGGTCCTATCGGAAACAGCATCGATTTTTTAAAAAGTTTCAAAAACATACCATATATTATACTTAATAAGTTAACCTGGAAATTACATTACTGTTAAGTTGTGAACCTACCTGTATGGCACTAGTCTTTAATTAGCCTTATTACAACACAGTAGCTGTAAGGTATTTTAAAAACAACACTTACACCATGCTTGTCCGCCAGGTAGTCAAATAACATCCGACCATCCCTTAATAACAAACACAATTATTGTATTTTATAGGCCAGAGGAAATAAAATAAGCACATCCAACTTTGAAGTAACTGCACACATAAAATCACTTTAAATGTGTTAATATTTCAGCACTAGAAATAAGACTTCCAGAACAAAATAAATAAAATATTACATGTTTTGAACACAAGGAATAAGAATACAAAGAGAATTAAAAGCTTTAAAACACACTTTCACATTTTTCTAGTTCTAACTGAAAATCAAATGAACTGTTTTACCAGAACATGAAATGCGACAAGATTCTGACTATTTTTATACTGCGGTCAATAGCTTACATAGGTGGTAACCCACCGGGAAAGTTATTTGTTCTCTGAGGTTAGATTTCTGACAGATTATATATTTTTATTATATAATAGAAACTAAAATAAATACTATACAAAATAGTAGGGATTAATCTTACTAATAAATCTTGTCCCCTTCAAAATCTGTTAATATTTTTCACAATGACAGTGATTTAGAAAATTTATAAGATTAATAAATCCTTCCTAACTTACATACTACCTGTGCTACATGCCCAGTATAATTAATATTATCCACACCAAAGTATCAAACATAACAATTTAACTTATGCCCACCTTCCAGGCATTTTTTAAAAATGAAAACATTTTCTTATGCTTCTCCTAAGGACTATGCCAGGGAGTGTCTTTTGGGAGCATAATCTAACTTGAAGATTTGAGGAGGAGGAGATATCAGTAAAAATAACATTTTAATATTGAATATATAACATGCATGAAATTTTAACATAAATTTTTTTCAAAAAAATGTGACACCTGCTATGCATCACAGACTCACTTTGTATAATATTCCTTACATCCCCCAGGTATATAATCACTGTCCTTTGCTAATAGGACATTTCTTGGAAAGCCTTAGAAGTACAATACTATGTTCTGTAACATTTTAAAAAGGGAGAATTGGTGAGAGGAAGTCACTATTTTGTAGTTAAGTAGCTTATAAGTATACTTAGGTTACAAGTTTATAATCCATTAATTCCAGCTTTTTTTGCATCACCAATTTAATGCCTATTAAGCTAAAAGGAGTCCCCTTTCTAGTATTTGGTAAGCATATCTGTATTCATCTTATTCATAGCCTAGTCACATTATTTCCCAGTATTTAAGTGACTACACTAAGCCAACCTAAGCTTGCTGTTAGCCTCAAATACCTAAATCATTTCCACTGTCTCTTTGTGGGCAATTATATGTGGCTTGAAGGTCTGTAATTTCTAAGAAGAAACAAGTAGTATATACAGACACACACACACAACTGTGTGTGTGCGCACATATACATATATAGTATAGTATAATATGGTGTAGTAATCATGTAATATTTGCTCCTTTTCAAATATATGTGGTAATACTTCCCCAAATGAAAACTTAGAACCAATCTCTCTAAATATTTGGTTGATCACAGAGTAGAACCGCCCCAGAGTTTTCAAGGAGCACCTGGAGGATTTGAACTGCCAAACTTTTTGTTATCAGCCATAGTTCTTAACCACTACAGCACCAGGGTTTCCTGATCAAATATCCCACTGCCGTCGAGTCGATTCTGACTCAGCACTAAAAATGCAAGGACAAAATCTTCAGCAATTCTTCAAGAGGATATATTAGCAACAAAAAATTTATCACAATGGCAATATCCAATTTTAGTAGATTTTACTTTTACATTATTTCTAATAACTCAAAGGGCTTCAACTGGTGATATGTATTAAGTCAGGCTAAGGCAACATGCTTTCTTTGGAAACCAAACAATAAGTCTATTTCTAGCTAAGGGGAAGTTAGGAGTAAAATAACCTTATCAGCTCTCCACTACCCTCCTTGGGCTGGGCATCGAGGTTGGAAGGATATGAGAGAATGCAGCAAAGTGATAAAGTGAGCTCTAGTTTCACTTGCAGCAAGCAATCCATTTGCTCTAGGTGTTGGCCTAACGCAGGGATTCTAAACCTCTAGACTACTGACATTTTGGCTGCATAATTCTTTGTTTGAGGCTTGGGCGGGCAGTTGTCCTGTGCACTGTAAGATCTTTAGCAGCATTCCTGGGCGCCACTCACTAGGTGCCAACAGCACTCCTACAGCTGTCTCCAGATACTGCCAACCGTTCCTGGGGTGGGGGTGGGGGTGGGGATGGGGGGGTAAGGGCAGAGCTGCCCTAGCATAATCAGGTGTGCATGACCAGTAAAAAAATTTTTTAAAAATTAGTATTAACATGTATCACTAAGGACTGCTGCCCCAACTCAATAAGCATAAATGAAAATAACCAAATATATAAAGCTATAATTTAAATTATGAATTTTTACTATGAGATACTAAGTAAAAGTTTAAATTAACATTTGTATTAATACAGAAAAGATTTTAGGATTCAAATTAAAAAGAGATTACCTGGTTGACTGCATTTGCCTTGTAGTTTCTGGATCTTCAAACATCTTCACAATTGGTTCTGTTTCTGCCTGAAGTTGTTTCAGTTGTGCAACAACTGTGGTTCTTTTTTCTCTTAAAGCTAATTAGGGACACAAAGTAGCACTATAATGTGAAGGAATGTTAAGCTACAAGGTTCATCCTGAAGATGTCTCTAGAAATTATAAAAATTTATTTAAATCACACATATACCGTTATATATTTACCCCCCATACAGTCACATGTCAGGAACCACCAACTCAGTAATTTCTCCCTGATTCACAATTTCTTCTTTCTAGCACTGCAAAGGTACAGAAAGGAAGGAGGAATCCTCTTCCTACTCTTAAAGGTAACGGGAAATTGGAGAAGTGGCGGTGTGAAGAGGGTAGGAAATTATTTGATTCTGGGTTTCAAGGGCTTCATTCTAAGTGTGTTTATATTTGTTCTCATTTAATTCTCTCAAGTGAGTATCATTCCAGTGCTAAAGGTCAAAAACAGAAGGCCGGGGGGTTATATATTATTACTACAGGTATTCTGCCAGGTTATGAGGAATTTAAACTCAGTCCATAATTGCTTTTCACTACGAATCCAGTTCTGTAATCTCTCAAACCCAATTCTATATCTCTCTTTTTACTACATCATTAAGAGTCAGAGAAAGCTTGCACATAGCCTGCCCTGCTAATGTGCATTAGATTAAGGTTTCATTAAAAAATAAGTTTATTTTTTTGATCACAAACTAAAATTTAAAGATTTAAAAGAGAAGTTACAAGAGCTCCTGTTACTACAGGGAACTGCAATATAAATAAAATGATGATTATGTTAGTGCAGTAACTTATGCATTATACATTATAAAGTATATTATTAGAACAGTGTTTCTAAAACACAGAAAGGGATTTATGATCAAATTTCAAAAAATGTCAATTTAAACAAAATAAATCCCATTTCTCTACTGCCAGAGTTCTTAGAATCTTTAAAATGCCATGCACATGGAAGGGTATACGGTAATTTCCTAAATTTATGGGACTTTTTTTCTTTTAGGAACATCTACTACCACAAAGGAGACCCTGGAGGTCACAAACAATTAAGCGCTTGTCTATTAACTGAAAGGTTGGCAGTTCATACCTACCCAGAGGTGCCTCAGAAGAAAGGCCTGGTGATTTGCTTCCGAAAGGTTTGAAAACCCTATGGAACAGTTCTACTCTGCAACATGTGGGGTCACCATGAGTCAGAATCCACTCGACAGCACCGGTAACTGCCGCACAAAAGAAGGGTTTGGAATATACTATACCACAGTAGTATTCCAACTGGAGCGCTGGGCCTCACCAGACAGCTTCTGATTAAATAAGTACAGAGTATGAAGACTCTGCAATTCTAACGAGCTCTCACAGGGCAGCTAATGTTGGTCCTAAGGACTGTATTTTAAGAACCATAGCTATACCAGATGCTTCAACATGAAAAGAAAATCTCTAAGGCAAACAAAAAGCTAACTGGACAAGTTGGCAACCAAAAAGTTGCAGCACTCTCAGAAAATTACAATCTGAATCATAAATACAACTTCGATGATACATACTAATAAGAACTGAAGGTATCTGACAAAAATGTTTTAAAGTATTTTCATGTCTTTTACAGGGAGAAAATAACATACTTCTGTAACACCTGTAACCAGCACATTACCTTTCATCCAAAGAACTTTAAATCATTCAAATAATAATTAAGACTTTCGGCTAACTTCTTTTATAAATCACAAAACCTTAAAACACATATCCACAGTTTACAAGATGACAAACCTTACCGTGAGGAATATCATCAGAATAAAGGTTTTTGTATACATCCATAGCAAAGTCCACCATGTTGGTATCACTAAGAAGATCCAATTTCCCTTGTAGTAATTCTTTTTCATTATATATCTGCAAGAGAAAATTCCTTTTAATGAATATATTAAAGCTCCTCAAATAAACTAAGATTAGTTTACTTACTGAGACACTATTTTTTTCTATAAACTATTATAACCTATTATTTCACTTCTTTTAAGAATAAAGTGAAGCAATACAGGAGGGTTGGTGGTGCAGTGGTTAAGCGTTAGGCTACTAACCAAAAGGCAGCCATTTCGAATCCCAACAGTCACTCCTTGGAAACCCTACAGGGCAGTTCTACTCTGTTCTATAGTATTGCTACGAGTCAGAATTAACTTGGCAGTCGATTTGGTTTGTTTCTGGTCAAAGCAATATAGCAATCAATGTAGAGAGACATTAAGAACATTTTGCTTACCTGAAAATGTAAAAATGAAGGCAAATTACACACTGCGAAGTCATTTCCACCTTCAAATTTATATTACCTTACTTTATACTATCTTATTTACATTTTCTTGTGTCCCTACAAGCCACTTTTTATCCTTTCTGGAAGGCTACGCATAAATAAACAAAAAACCACAGTCTCCACTGCAAAGCATATAGAGTTGTCCCCTCTCCACATCCAAGTAATTAGGAAACAATTCTGAAAAATTTTACCTTCTTATATTCCTCATACTCACGTGATGTCTACCTGCCTCTTCTTGAGGTGTCCTCTCCTTTACCTCGTACATTTCCCTTCATTAATAGTTTTAATCTTTCATAACGTTTTCCCATCACTACACCCATAAAACTAGCAGCCATTTTATAAGCTAATCCTATCATATCAGGGTTTTTGCTTTGCTAACGGTTTAAGAAACATAATTTAACCTATAGTCCAGGATCGAAACAGATACATACGCAAATTTCATATAAAGCGTACTGACCAATATATACGGATTCTACCAAATTAACACTCAGGAATACAGATTATAGTTGAGAAAATATCAACTTTTATTTTAACCGAATCTTTTTTTTTTTAATCAAATGGATACTAAAAATAAAAGAAGTACCAAAAGAAAAGATTTCTATATTGAATTAAATTTTTCCAAAGAAAGAAAAATCCAAGAAGTTGTATCAACATTTCATTGCCTATAAAAAGGAAAGATAAAGGTATCAAATGACTTAAGACATAAAATTCAAATCGAACCTTGCAAAACATATAAAGAACTCCTACACAACAGTAAAAGACAAGCTGTTGAAAAATGGACTTTAATAGGCACTTTACAAAAGGCAATATCCAAATGGCCAATAAACACATGAAAAAGTTCTCAACCTCATTAATCCTCAAGGAAATGCAAATTAAAACCACACTACAAACTAGAACAAAAACAAAAACAAAAATCTCCTGACAATACCAAGTATTGGTGTGGATGTAGAATAACTGAAACACATAATACTCTGCTAGCTTACGTACAACCACTTTGATAAATTGCTTCTAGCTTCTAAAGCCAAACCTCCTTTTTGACCCAGCAGTTCCGCTTCTAGGTACCTGTTATGGATTGACCGTATCCCCCTGCAAAATGTGTTGTAAAGCCTAACCTCTATGCTTGTGGTTATAATCCCATTTGGGAATGGGTTTTCTGAGTTATGTTAATGAGACAGGGTTGGTGTTGGGTGTGTGTTAAATCAACCTCTTTTGAGATATAAAAGAGAACAGACAAGCAAGCAGAGATGGGGGAAGAGAGATGCCTAGCCACATGAAGACGGCCCAGGAACAGGAGCTCAAAAGAAACAAGGACCTTCCTTCAGAGCCAACAGTTTTCCCCTACAGCCTGTACCCTGAATTTGGACTTAAAAAAAAAAAAAAAAAAAAAAACCAAAACCCACTGCCATCAAGTTGATTTTGACTCACAGTGACCCTATGGGACAGAGGAGAACTAACCCATAGAGTTTCCAAGGAGTGCCTTCGGTTAGCAGCCGTAGCACCTAACCACTACGCCATCAGGGGAATTCAGACTTCTAGCCTCCTAAACTGTGAGAAAATAAATTTCTGTGTGTTAAAGCCAACCATTTGTGCTATTTCTGTTACAGCGGCACTATATAACAACAACAAAAAAATTTTTTTTACATAACTACGACAGAATTTGGTACTGAGAAGTACTAGCAGACATCTAAAACGTGGAAGCGGTTTTGGGATTGGGTAATGTGTACAAGCTGAAAGAGTTTTAAGTTGCCTAACAGTAAAAGCCTAGATTGCCTTGAAGAGACTGTTGGTAGAATTCTGGCCGTCACAGGTGATTCTGGCGAGGGCTCAGAAGGAAGCGAGGAGAGCTCCACACAGAGGAGTTTCTACTGTCTTAGAAAATATACACGGCACCGGCAACAGAATGTGGCCAGAAACATGGACAGTAACGGTGCTTCCAGTGACACTGTAAAGGAAAATGATGAGCATGGGATTGGACAACAGAGGAAGGGCAGTGCTTTTCATGCAGTGGCAGATAACTTGTCTGAATTATGTTCAAGTGTCTGGTGGAAGGCAGAACTTGTTTAAGTGATTAACTTGTAGCAAGATCTTAAAGAGGCTGCATGGTTTTACTTGCCATTTATAGTAAAACGCAAGTGGAAAAAGACGGACTTAAAAATGAACTGTGTGAAATGAAAACAGACCTTAAAAGATTTGGCAAATTCTGCTGTACAAACCTGTCCTAGAATGTTCACCAAGGACACGGCTATAGGATCTACTGTTGAAGAGATTAAGCCTGTGACTGACGGATCTAACCAACTACCACAGCAGAAAACCCAACAGCTTAAACCAAAGGGGACAGACAGCAAAAGGAAAGAATGCTGTCTGCCTCTTAGAATTCTACAGGCAGAAAACAGGCCAAAGGGGATACATCTATTGTCTTCCAAGAAAAGAACCACTCCTTGGAGCAGCTGGGAGATCAGCAGAACTACTGGAAGGAGTATGGGAAGCAGGGGCTTCTTGGCTTCAAAGGTGGGGCCAGGGTCTCCTGGATTTCAAAGGGTGGGGTCACACACTCCTAGGTTTCAAAGAGTCAGATCTTCACCAACTGAGTTCCAGTGTGTGGTGTTGCCATTGAGGTGTGCTGGGGGCATGGGGCCGCCACCCAAAGGTAAGGGAGTGGGGCTGCCATGCCCAAAGGACAGAAGAATGGGGCCTAACAAGGCCAAGGGGATGTGGCTGTCGCTCAAGAGGACTGGGAGAACGGGGCCACCTAAAGCTGAGGGACCAGAGTTGCAGCGCCAGTGGGCCCAGAATGGGGAGCTGGAGCTCACAGGCCAACAGGCTTCCACCCACAATCCAGACGGCATGGCCAACACCCAGATTCTGGAGGGCGGGGCCATTGCCCAGATGGTTTCAGAGAACAGAGGATTATTTTCAAGGGTTGAGAGCTAATGAAAACTGTTCTGTTGGGTTTTGTACTGCTTGGTGCCTATCATCCCTTCTTTCCCTCCAATTTCTCCCATTGGTAATGGAAATGTCTGCCTTGTGCCTGTTCCACCATTGTACTTCAGAAACAGATAATCTGTAGTCCAAATTTCAAAGATTCACGGATGAAGAGGAATTTTGCCCCAGAATGGAATACGCCTAAAGTCTTACCCATATTTGATTTAGATAATTCAGAAGATGAAATTTTGAACTTCAAGCTGATTTAAGACTTTTGAGACAATGTGATGGAATGAATGTCTTTTGCATGTGTCTTGAGCCAATCTCTTCTGAAATACAAACAAACCAGAGAGCAGAGATGGGGGAAGAGAGATGCCAAGAGAGGAAGTTCGCCCAGGAGCAGAAGCCCAGAACAAACAAGGACCTTGTTCTAGAGCCTACAGAGCCAACACCTTGAATTTGAACTTCTAGCCTCCTGAACTGTGAGAAAATAAATTTGTTTGTTAAAGCCACCCATTGGTGGTATTTCTATTGTAACAGCACTAGATAACTAAAACAGCACCCAAGAGAAATGGGTACACATATTCAAAAACCAAAACCAAACCAAACCCATTGCTGTCCAGTCAATTTTGACTCATAGGAACCCTACAGGACAGAGCAGAACTGCCCCATAGGGCTTCCAAGGAATAGCTGTTGGATTCGAACTGCCAACCTTGTGATTAGAAGCTGTAACTCAAAGACATCTCTAAATGTTCATACCAGCACCATTTGTAACAGCCAAAATTATCAATACTGGAATGGATAAATAAATTGTGGTTATTTATTTATTCATAAAATAAGTAACATTTGGCACTGAAAATCAAAACACTACTGCAGTCCTAACAGCTTGGATCATTCTCGCAAACTACGCTGTGTAAAAAATGTACGGTTTCCAATTTCATCTGGACTCTCTGCACTTACCAATCCTGAACGTGTCTTTGGTCAGTTTCCTAGGCTACCATTTCCAGTCTTTACCTCACTCCTCAAAATCACAGCTGGCTGCCCCATATCACTAATCACTCTCTCATACCAAATGGCCTAGCCTCTTAATAGCAAACTTTTTAGGAATACTTATTCTGTCCCAGGAGACTAGGTGCTTTATATGCACTGTTGTTTTCAGAAGCTTTCTTCGAGTCAGCCCCCAATTTATGGAGACCCCATGCACAACGGGATTGAATGGTTATGATCCACAGGGCTTTCACTGGCTGATTTTTTAGAAGTTCATCGCCAGGTCTCTGTTCCTAATCTGGAAGCTGTGCTGAAACCTGTTCAGCATCATAGTAACACACAAGCCTCCACAGACAGATGGTGGCCACAAATGAAGTACATTGGTTAGGAATCGAATCCAGCTCCCCCATATGGTTGGTAAACCAAAAACCAAATCCACTGCTGGTGAGCTGATACCAACTCATAGCAACCCTATATGACAGAGTAGAACTACTCCTTAGGGTTTCCAAGGAGTGGCTGATGGATTTGAACTGCCAACCTTTTGGTTAGCAGCCCAGCTCTTAACCACTGTGTCTCCAGGGCTCTACATGGTTGGTAGTATCATCATTTTATGCAGGCTTAATTAGAGAAGGAACTTGCTCTTAAGCACACAGTTCATTTATTTGAATCCAGAACCCAGGATCCTAAACACTGCACTATCTAGCCTTTCACTGTACAAGAGAATAGAGAGTAGTTAAGACATAAATAAGTATCCATTCACGCATTTACTAAATACTCATTAAAACTTATGTGCTGAGATCACAGTAGAGAACAAATCTCTCCTTTCCTGGAGCTTATATTCTCCAAGACACTACAAATATATAAAATTGTTTTTCTTTCATTGCTATGCCCTTATGTATCATGATCACTGTGACTATAACCTAACCATCCAGCCTTTAAGATTCAATGTAAAGCCTCACCTCCCAAAGTCCTTTTTGCCTAGTAAGATAACCAAAACCAAAAACCAAACCCACTGCCATCAAGTTGATTCCGACTCATAACGACCCTACAGGGCAGGGTAGAACTGCCCCAGAGAGTTTCCAAGGAGTGTGTGGATTCAAACTGCCAACCTTTTGGTTAGCAGCTACAGCACTTAACCATTATGCCACAAGCTTCCACTAAGATAACAGTATCTCCTAATTTTCATGGCAACTACTGGTATCTCTCTGACATTTAACTTTTTGCCTCATATTATAGACATTTATCTCCTCTAAAGAACAGACTGACTCCAGGTTTGTTTGTTAAAAAACAGGTAGACCTACTAACCCACTGCCGTCAAATTGATTCTGACTCATAGCGACCCTACAGGATAGAGTAGAACTGCCCCACAGGGTTTCCAAGACGCGCCTGGTGGAGTCAAACGCCAACTTTTTGGTTAGCAGCTGTAGCTCTTAACCACTACACCACTTGGAGATTTCTGGGTTTTATCTTGGATTTCTCACAATTCTATGGCCATCCGATACTTAGTAATCACTAAATATTCCAGGATCTGTCTTCCTCTTGGTGTATTACAGCCATTTCACCAGCATGCTCTACAAGTAGAAACCAAACGACGTACTGCACAGGGCAAACATGCTGCAAAAGATCTCTTTAAAGTATTAAAAAACAAAGAAAGATGTCACTTTGAGGACTATGATGCACCTGACCCAAGCCATGGTGTTTTCAATCACCTCATATTCATGCGGAAGCTGGACAATAAGGAAGATCGAAGCAGAATAGATGCTTTTGAGTTACAGTGTTGGTGAAGAATATTGAATATAATGGACTGTCAGAAGAACGAACAGATCTGTCTTGGAAGAAGTACAGCCAGAATGCTTCTTAGAAGCAAGGATGGTGAGACTTTGTCTCACTTACTTTGGACATGTTATCAGGAGGGACCACTTTCTAGAGAAAGACATCATGCCTGGTAAGGCAGAGGGTCAGCTAAAAATAGGAAGACCCTCAACAAGATGGACTGACACAACAGCTGCAACAATGGGCTCAAACACAGTAACGATTGTGAGGATGGGCAGTGCTTCATTCTGTTGTATGTAGGGTCGCTATGAGTTGGAATTGACTCAATTGCACCTAACAACAGTAGCCTTTTCTCACTGACTTTCAGCTGCAATACACAGTTTTGTCTTGCCCTATGAAAAACTAATCTACACTTATATTCCTCCTTTTCTTCTGTCTGCCTTGAAAAAGAAAGAGTAAAGAACATATCAGAAAAATGAAGTTTAACTAGTTTAGAAGCAAGCATTTCTACAAGTAGCTGGTAAAGGATTTCAAAATATGGCATTTTGTCTTCCTTGATCTGTGGTGAATCATCTTACCTAAGCCTTTGGTACAAATGTTAAACACTAGACTGCTCATCAAAAGGCCGGCTGTTTGAACTCACCTACAGACTCTGTGAGAGAAAGATCTGCTGCCCTAAAGATTAAAAAAAAACCTAAAGATTACAGCAAAGAAAACCCTATGGGGCAGTTCTACCCTGTCACATGTGGTCACTATGAATTGCAACTGACTCCGAGGCAGTAACAAGTTCTAAAAAACAGTACACCCTACATAAACATCAAGGCAAAAATACATTCTTTAAAGATAAAGCTTTATGTAGCAGGACATTTGTTGAAATTAACTTTGTTGTTCCCTAACGTCATCAACTTAAGTCCACATGTGTTTATAAAAAGTTAATGGTATGGATTTGAGGATGATAGCTCTCTAATAAACCATACCCACCTGGAAGCTCTGAAGAGTTTTCAGAACAAATTAATGTTTATTTTCACGACCTTTTTTTTTTTTTTTTTTATTGCTATTGGAACATCCACAAAAAGCCCCCAAATTCTGTCCCCTCAAAAGATCTATGCAGTAATCTGCTTCCAGAAATAACTTATTTTTCTGGTCAAAATTCGAATCCCCTCATCATAGTAATATTACTTTATGATTATTAAAATGCACCGATTTCCCAATAAACTGCAGCTATAACTAAGCCCAACATTTCAAAACTTTTAGGACAGAAGTATATTTTAAAATGAGATCCCGGAACTACAGCTACGTGAAAATTAACTACCAATTCAAATCACTTGACGAAATCTGTACATCTATCTAAAAAAAAAAAAAATCTATCTACACATTAGAAAATAAACAATAAGTTAAAAGTTTTTGTTATTATTTCTGGTGCTCTTGCCCATCCGATAAAATATGCTACGCTTCTAGAAAGTAACTACTTATCAAAAGACCAGGGAAACTGCACGCAAAAAGCTCACAACTTCTTGGAAAAAATGCTAGATATTTAAGTGTAAGAAAAACATTCTAAACGATCCGGCGAACAAAAGCACAAAGTCAAGCCCACTCTTCCCACGGTTCCGTAAAGAAAATCAAAACTTCGAACACTGCAATTTGCTTTTTAGAAGCCGTCCTGGGATAAAGCTCAAACGTTATAGTTTAGCCAGTTAAGCGTCAACTTCCGAGAGCAGACGCAGAGGTCCCCCGGGTGCCGGCACCTCAAGAAGCGATACACAGACCTCTTTGTCACCCAGTTTCATTCCTTCACCTCACTCCTTCCCACAGCCGAACTCTGCTGTGCTAACTAACCAGGTCAATGCTAAACTACCAGTACACCTCCTGCCCGGGCTGGGGCCAAACGCCCGTCTGCCTCACACGTGCGTCAGGCCTAAGACTAAACACACCGCCCTTCGGCACCCCCGGCACCTCACGCGCTCCGACGCGTTCCGCCGGCTCAAAGCCGCCCTTACCTCCTTTACCGACAGAAACTCAAGCAGCGGAAACACTAGATGCCGATCCAAAAAGTGTGCGATTCGAGTAGTCAAGTCGTACTCCGCCATCTTGCCAAGGAAAAGGGAGTCTGTACTCATCAAAACTTTATTGATAGCGGTGACAAGGGAACGGACAAAACCAGTATTGCGCATGTGCAATGCTTACACCCGAGAAGGAAAAGGGGAGGGGTTCAGCCAGGCGCGCGCCGAGAGGGAATGGCGCATGCGCACGAGTCCTCCCTTTACCTGGGCAGGACGTGAGCGGCGGGCCCGGTCTCTTCTATTGCCGATTGGTTAGTATCCGCCTCCTGTTGCAGGCCTACGATTTACAAATCAATGACCTGAAATCCGTTTGTTAATAAAATTATTGAAAACTCGGGATTGGTTGCTGAGACGCTGTTTCACTGGGATGCGGCAGAGGACAAGGAAGTTACATGCAAGAAGGAATATCTGAGCTAATATTTGACATATGGTAATCGTTTTGTAGGAACCTTGGTGGCGCAATGGTTAAGGGCTGGGCTGCTAACTGAAAGGTGGAGTTGGGGGAAGGGGGGTTCTGGCGATATGTTCCCGTAAAAATTATAGCCTAGGAAACTTTATGGAGCAGTTCTACCCTCATATAGGGTTGCTATGAGTCGGAACCAACTCAACACGCAAAACAACAATCATATTGTAAGCTTCATATAAAAACTGAAGTTTTCTGGGCAGAAAACAAGTGAAATTATTTCACACTGTAAAAAAAAAAAAAAGAAGGGCTAAAACTTTGTGATGGATGGTTGGGCTGGACCTATTAAGGTGGTTAGCAAAAACTGAGATGGGGTAACAATTTATCTGAGAGTTGGAGTAAGAGAAAGGGTTTTTTTAAAATGAGAGCCGGGGTAAAAATATTCCTGGTGGAAGGCACAGGAAAGACAAAGACCATGAGAGGAGAGGACTTGGTGTGTTTAAAAAACTGAGAAGCCTCTGTGACTGAAGAGTGAGTTAAAGAGGTTGAGAGAGACCAAGTCAGAATTACGGTAAGGCATTTGGATTTTATTCTCCTTTACTGATTACTTCTCATCGTTCAAACCCCTGGATGCCAAGTTCATGCCAACTCCTACCAACTCTATAGGACAGAGTAGAACTGCCTGCTAGGGTTCCCAAGGAGCAGCTGGTGGATTCAAACTGCCGACCTTTTGGTTAGCAGCAGAGCTCTTAACCACCGGGCCACCAGGGCTCCTCTCATTCAAGCATCATTCAAGCATCTTCATTTTGGAGTGCCCCAGGGGGTCTTGCACATCTTCTCCAACTACACCAGTGCCCTTAGTGATACCATCCACCAAAAAACCAAACCCATTGCCATTACATCATTTCCTACTCAGCAACTAGAGGACAGAGTAGAACTGCTTCATAGAGTTTGCAAGGAGCAGCTGGTGGATTAGAACTGCTGACCTTTTGGTTAGCAGCGGAGCTCTTAACCACTGTGCAACCAGGGCTCCAATATCATCCAATCTGGCTTTAAATTCCATCTACACATTGACAGTGTTCCGCTGCTATTCATAAGGTTTTTATTGGCCAATTTTTTTAGAAGTAGATCACCAGGTCCTTTTTCCTAGTCTGTTTTAGTCTGGAAGGTCTACTGAAACCTGTCCACCATGGGTGACCCTGCTGGTATTTGAAATACTGGTGGCATAGCTACCAGCATCACATAAGCCACCACAGTATGACAAACAGACCGATATTGTGAAGAATGGGGATTCCAGAACACACAATAGTGCTCATGCGGAACCTGTACATAGACCAAGAGGCAGGTATTCAAACATAACAAGGGGATACTGAGTGGTTTAAAATCAGAAAAGGTGTGTGTGTCAGGGTTGCATCCTTTCACCATATATATTCAATCTGTATGCTTAGTAAATAATCAGAGAAGCTGGACTATGTGAAGAAATGTGGCATCAGGATTGGAGGAAGACTCATTAACAGCCTGCTTGATATGCAGATAACACAACCTTGCTTGTTGAAAGAGGACTTGAAGCACTTATTGATGAAGATCAAAGACTCAAGCCTTCAGTATGAATTACACCTCAACATAACAAAAAACAATGACTCTCACAACTGGACCAATAAGCAACATCATGATAAATGGAGAAAATAGTGAAGTTGTCAAAGATTTCATTTTACTTGGATCCACAGTCAATGCCATGGAAGCAGCAGTCAGGAAATCAATTGACTTATCGCGTTGGGTAAATCTGCTGCAAAGGACCCCTTTAAAGTGTTAAAAAGCAAAGATGTCACTTTGAAGACTAAGGTGCACCTGGCCCAAGCCATGGTATTTTCACTTGTCTCATGCATTACAAAAACTGGGTAATGAATAAGGAAGACCGAAGAAGAGTTGATGCCTTTGAATTTTGGTGTTGATGAAGAATATTGAATATACTGTGGCCTGCCAGAGGAATTAACAAGTCTGTCTTGAAAGAAGTACAGCCAGAATGCACCTTAGAAGCAAGGATGGCGAGACTTTGTCTCACATACTTTGGATGTGTTATCAGGAGGGACTAGTCCATGTAGAAAGACATCATATTTGATAAAGGAGATGGTCAATGGAAAAGAAGAAGACCCTCCGTGAGATGGATTGACACAGTGGCTGAAACAATGGGCTCTAGGATAACAACAATTGTGAGAATGGTGCAGGACCAGACAGTCTTTCATTCTGTTGTGCATACAGTCACTATGAGTCAGAATCGGCTCGATGGCACCTAACAACAACAACAAGATACTCTACGGTCTCACCCCATCTGGAGCAAGGAGAATGAAGAAAACCAAAGATACAAGGAAAAGATTAGTCCGTGTGACTAATGGACCACAGGTACTACACCCTCCACCAGACTTAGTCCAGCACAACTAGATGGTGCCCAGCTACCACTACTGACTGCTCTGATAGGGATTACCATAGAGGGTCCTGGACAGAGCTGGAGAAAAATGTAGAACAAAATTCTAACTCACTCACACACACACACACAAAAGACCAAACCTAGTGGTCTGACAGAGACTGGAGAAACCCCGAGAGCATGCCCCCCAGGCACACTTTTAGCTCAATAATGTAGGCGCTCCTGAAGTGGCACCTAACAACAACACATTGACAACTCACAAATTATGACCCCAACACAAACCGCTGGTTAACTCCAAACTCGCATAGATCCAACTGCCTGCCCAATATCTCAACATTAACATGTCCGAAAACAAACTCCCCCATGTAGCTCACCGAAACTTGCTTCTGTTCTTTTCTGGACGTCATTGAATAGCAACTGCATCTTTCTAGTTGCTCAGGTCAAAACTTTAGAATCATCCTTGGCTTTTACGTTCTACATCAATTTTACCACCAAAGCCTTTCAGCTCTAACCTCTAAAACAAGAACAGTGTCAGTGAGTGGTGGATGAAAGGCTGTTTGGAGTGGGTTCAAAAGAGGGGAGGTGAGGAGGTGAGACAAAATATACAAACACATCTTTTGAAGAATTTTGCTAGAAAAGGAAGTAGAGAAATAAAATGGTAGATACTGGGTCTCAGGAGGGTGTCTTAAAAGGTGTGTGTATGCTGATAGACGTGATTCAGTATTTATGTAAGTATCTGTAATGGAAGGACAGAATGTTTTGAGAAGCTCTATGGAATATGAGAAGAGCATGGCGTCCAGTCAGGTTGGCCCCAAACAGAGATTGATTCTCAATGGGGAGGGAGAAGATGGAAAAATCTTAGTGGATTGTATGTTTTCTCTTGGGACGGCTAACTTTTAGAATAGATATGGAGGAAAGCATTTCAAGTGGTTCAGGAACAATTTGAACACTGCAGATACATAAAGACAGGGAAATGTAAGACATATTAGAGAAACATAACTTGGGAAACAACTGCTGAATAGAGACTAGAGCAGAGGATAAGCCAGGAAAAAAAGACCAATGTCAAATAGTAGAAAGCTTATGTGAGGAATTTTAAATTTATCTTAGGTCATGTGGAGCCTTAAAATATTTTTGAGTATGAGGGCAAATAATTATATTTGTGTTTCAGGAAGGTACTTCTGACAGCGTGGACAGTGGATTGAGTAGGTGAAATGTGGAAGGTTTTCAAAACTAGGTTGGAAAATTTTTTGATCAGGTAGGCAATGGAAGCCACTCATTAAGTTCTGAAATAGAAAACTAATGAAGAAAGTGATGTTTTGTACTTTAAAATTAAACTGGAAGTGATTTACAAGATGGATTAAAGTGGTGACAGATTGGAAACTCTGCTGATTTGCCTGGCTTTTCCCCTGGAATTTTCCTTGCTGGTTTGTGAAAATATCTTGTTTCTTTTTATAAGAGAGATTTAGCCCCAAATATGGGAAATGGGAAATCTTATTTTTGTGCTTTAGTCTCTTCTAAGTCTTTTAGTTTAGAAGAGACATCAGCTAGGAAAAGCAAGCAAGGCCTTACCCAGCAGTTTCTTGGTGGTATCAGATGTAGATTCTGATTCTCAAACATTCATCAGATACTTATTGAATGCTTTTTTGCTGGTCACAATGTCAAGCTCTGGGGAAACTTGGGAAATAACCAATGATTAGAGGCTATAGGGGAGGATAAGCCAGGAAAAAAAAAAGACCAGTGTCAAATAGTAGAAAACTTATGTGAGGAATTTTAAATTCATCTTAGGTTATGTGGAGCCTTAAAGTATTTTTGAGCATGAGGGAAAATAATTATATCTGTGTTTCAGGAAGGTAATTCTGACAGTAGTGTGTTCCATGGATTGAATAGGCGAATTCCAGCCTGCAAGGAGCTTATGGTTTGGTGGGAGTGGTACATATGAAAATGTAAAATAATCATAGCACAATGTAACAGGGTCTATGCATGAAGTGCTCCTGAGAGGCCACGGAAGACAGTACTTCTCTGCCAGATAAAATCACAACTTCATGAGGAAGGTAACATTTTAGTACCTGTTATTGGTAAGGTTGTGTGTCAACTTGGCTGGGCTATGATTCTAAGTGGTTTGGCTGTTATAATGTAGTTTGGCAGTCGTATAATGATGTGATTATCTCCATGATGAGATCTCATATAATGTGATGACCTCCATGATGGGATCTGCTGTGAGTAGCCAATCAGTTGAAAGGCAGTTTCCTTGGTGCTGTGGCCTGCATCAAATATAGGTGGACTTTCTGGCAAAATTTATGGGTTTTTGCTTGCTCTGGATCCTGCAGCAGGCTCCTGTTTATCTGACCTCCAGTTCTTGGGACCTGAGCTAGCAGCTTGCCTGCTGATCTTGGGATTCATCAACCTCTTCAGTCTGGATCGTGAGTTCACCAGTCCCTGCAGTTATGTGAGTTGGGAGAACCCTCCAGCTTGACCTACAAACTTGGGACTTTCCAGCCTCTACAACTGCATGAACTATTTCCATATATATATGAATGCTTCCCTGGTTTTACTTCTCTAGAGAACCCAACCTAAGACATTTGGTACCGAGAGTGGTTCTAGAGAAACAAAACTGCAGGGATGAGTTTTCTAAACTGGTTCTCGAGTCTGGTTAATCTTAAGGATGTTGATGACTCTGCCTCTAGTACTAAAGAGGGCACTGCTAATCCATGGGGTTAGGTGGTAATAGAAATACACAAAATATCACCACCAATAAATCAGGTTTAAGAGCATGACTGCTAACCAAAAGGTCAGCATTTCAAATCCACCAGTCACTTCTTGAAAACCCTACAGAGAAGTTCTACTCTGTCCTACAGGGTCACTATGAGTTGAAATTGTCTTGACAGCAACAGGTTTGGTTTTTTGGTTTTAACAGATCAGGTATTGGTGAGAGGCGAGGCTCTAGAGGATGACATATTTGACACCTTTCTAATGTTTTGTCAAAATGAGAGGTATACAACATAGCTGAAAAAAAATCAGATAAAAGAATTAAAAAAAATGAAGAAACCCTAAGAATCATGTGGGACTCTATCAAGAAGGATAATTTGCATCTGATTGGAGTCCCAGAACAGGGAGGGAGGACAGAAAACACAGAAAGAATAGTTGAAGATCTGCTGACAGAAAACTTCCCTGACATCATGAAAGATGAAAGGATATCTATCCAAGATGCTCATCGAACCCCATTTAAGATTGATCCAAAAAGAAAAACACCAAGACATATTATCATCAAACTTGCCAAAACCACAGATAAAGAGAAAATTTTAAAAGCAGCCAGGGATAAAAGAAAGGTCTCCTTCAAGGGAGAATCAATAAGAATAAGTTCAGACTACTCAGCAGAAACCATGCAGGCAAGAAGGCAATGGGATGACATATGCAGAGCACTGAAGGAGAAAAACTGCCAGCCAAGGATCATATATCCAGCAAAACTCTCTCTGAAATACGAAGGCGAAATTAAGATATTTACAGATAAACACAAGCTTAGAGAATTTGCAAAAACCAAACCAAAGCTACAAGAAATACTAAAGGAAATCAGTCAGAAAACCAATAATACCAGATACCAGCACAACACAAGGTCACAGAACAGAACATCCTGATATCAACTCAAACAGGGAAATCGAAAAAACAAATTAAGATTAATTAAAAAAAAATGCTCAAAACAGGGAATCATTGAAGTCAATATGTAAAAGATCACAATAATCAAAAAGAGGGACTAAATACAGGTGGCATAGGACTCCCATGTGGAGAGGGAAGCAAGGCGATATAGGACAACACAAGTTAGGTTTTTACTTAGAAAAATAGGGGTAAATATTAAGGTAACCACAAAAAGGTATAACAACTCCATAACTCAAAATAAAAACCAAGAAAAATGTAACGACTCAGCAAACATAAAGTCAAATACTATGAAAATGAGGATCTCACAATTTACAAAGAAAAATGTCTCAGCTCAAAACAGTAAGTGGAAAAATGAAATTGTCAACAACACACATGAAAAGGCATCAAAATGACAACACTAAACACTTATCTATAATTACGCTGAATGTAAATAGACTAAATGCACCAATAAAGAGACAGAGGGTCTCAGACTGGATAAAGAAACATGATCCATCTATATGCTGCCTACAAGAGACACACCTTAGACTTAAAGACACAAACAAACTAAAACTCAAAGGATGGAAAAAAATATATCAAGCAAACAATAAGCAAAAAAGAAGAGGAGTAGCAATATTAATTTCTGACAAAATAGACTTTAAACTTAAATCCTCCACAAAGGATAAAGAAGGACACTACATAATGATAAAAGGGACAATTGACCAGGAAGATATGACTATATTAAATATTTATGCACCCAATGACAGGGCTGCAAGATACATAAATCAAATTTTAACAGAACTGAAAAGTGAGATAAACACCTCCACAATTATAGTAAGAGACTTCAACACACCACCTTGGGAGAAGGACAGGACATCCAGTAAGAAGCTCAATAGAGACACGGAAGACTTAATTACTACAATCAACCAATTTGACCTCATTGACTTATACAGAACTCTCCACCCAACTGCTGCAAAGTATACTTTTTTTTCTAGCGCACATGGAACATTCTCTAGTATAGACCACATATTAGGTCATAAAACAAACCTTTGCAGAATCCAAAACATCGAAATATTACAAAGCATCTTCTCAGACCACAAGGCCATAAAAGTGGAAATCAATAACAGAAAAATTAGGGAAAAGAAATCAAATACTTGGAAAATGAACAATACCCTCCTGAAAAAAGACTGGGTTATAGAAGACATTAAGGAGGGAATAAGGAAATTCATAGAATGCAACAAGAATGAAAATACTTCCTATCAAAACCTCTGGGACACAGCAAAAGCAGTGCTCAGAGGCCAATTTATATCGATAAATGCACACATACAAAAAGAAGAAAGAGCCAAAATCAGAGAACTGTCCCTACAACTTGAACAAATAGAAAGTGAGCAACAAAAGAATCCATCAGGCACCAGAAGAAAACAAATAATAAAAATTAGAGCTGAACTAAATGAATTAGAGAACAGAAAAACAATTGAAAGAATTAACAAAGCCAAAAGCTGGTTCTTCGAAAAAATTAACAAAATTGATAAACCATTGGCTAGACTGACTAAACAAATACAGGAAAGGAAACAAATAACCCGAATAAGAAACGAGAAGGGCCACATCACAACAGACCCAACTGAAATTAAAAGAATCATATCAGATTATTACAAAAAATTGTATTCTAACAAATTTGCAAACCTAGAAGAAATGGATGACTTCCTGGAAAAACACTACCTACCTAAACTAACACAATCAGAAGTAGAACAACTAAATAGACCCATAACAAAAAAAAGAGATTAAAACGGTAATCAAAAAACTCCCAACAAAAAAAAAGCCCTGGCCCGGATGGCTATACTGCAGAGTTCTACCAAACTTTCAGAGAAGAGTTAACACCACTACTACTAAAGGTATTTCAAAGCATAGAAAATGACAGAATACTACCTAACTCATTCTATGAAGCCACCATCTCCCTGATACCAAAACCAGGTAAAGACATCACAAAAAAGAAAATTACAGACCTATATCCCTCATGAACATAGATGCAAAAATCCTTAACAAAATTCTAGCCAATAGAATTCAACAACATATCAAAAAAATAATTCACCACGACCAAGTGGGATTTATACCAGGTATGCAAGGCTGATTTAATATTAGAAAAACCATTAACGTAATCCACCATATAAATAAAACAAAAGACAAAACCACATGATCTTATCAATTGATGCAGAAAAGGCATTTGACAAAGTCCAACACCCATTTATGATAAAAACTCTCACCAAAATAGGAATTGAAGCAAAATTCCTCAACATAATAAAGGGCATCAGCCAACAGCCAGCATCACTCTAAATGGAGAGAACCTGAAAGCATTTCCCTTGAGAACGGGAACCAGACAAGGATGCCCTTTATCACCGCTCTTATTCAACATTGTGCTAGAAGTCCAAACAGAGCAATTAGGCTAGACAAAGAAATAAAGGGCATCCAGATTGGCAAAGAGGAAGTAAAATTATCTCTATTTGCAGATGACATGATCTTATACACAGAAAACCCTAAGGAATCCTCCAGAAAACTACTGAAACTAATAGAAGAGTTCGGCAGAGCCTCAAGTTATAAGATAAACATACAAAAATCACTTGGATTCCTCTACATCAACAAAAAGAACATCGAAGAGGAAATCACCAAATCAATACCATTCACAATAGCCCCCAGAAGATAAAATACTTAGGAATAAATCTTACCAAAGATGTAAAAGACCTATACAAACAAAACTACAAAGCACTACTACAAGAAATTCAAAAGGACATACTTAAGTGGAAAAACATACCCTGCTCATGGATAGGAAGACTTAACATAGTAAAAATGTCTATTCTACCAAAAGCCATCTATACATACAATGCACTTCCGATCCAAATTCCAATGTCATTTTTTAACGTGATAGAGAAACAAATCACCAACTTCTTATGGAAGGGAAAGAAGCCTCGGATAAGCAAAGCATTACTGAAAAAGAAGAAGAAAGTGGGAGGCCTCACTCTACCTGATTTCAGAAGCTATTATACAGCCACAGTAGTCAAAACAGCCTGGTACTGGTACAACAACAGACACATAGACCAATGGAACAGAATTGAGAACCCAGATATAAATCCATCCACATATGAGCAGCTGATATTTGACAAAGGCCCAGTGTCAGTTAATTGGGGAAAAGATAGTCTTTTTAACAAATGGTGCTGGCATAACTGGATATCCATTTGCAAAAAAATAAAACAGGACCCATACCTCACACCATGCACAAAGACTAACTCCAAGTGGATCAAAGACCTAAACATAAAGACTAAAACGATAAAGATCATGGAAGAAAAAATAGGGACAACCTTAGGAGCCCTAATACAAGGCATAAACAGAATACAAAACATTACCAAAAATGACGAAGAGAAACCAGATAACTGGATGCTCCTAAAAATCAAACACCTATGCTCATCTAAAGACTTCACCAAAAGAGTAAAAAGACCACCTACAGACTGGGAAAGAATTTTCAGCTATGACATCTCCGACCAGCGCCTGATCTCTAAAATCTACATGATTCTGTCAAAACTCAACCACAAAAAGACAAACAACACAATCAAGAAGTGGGCAAAGGATATGAACACACACTTCACGAAAGAAGATATTCAGGCAGCCAACAGATACATGAGAAAATGCTCTCGATCATTAGCCATTAGAGAAATGCAAATTAAAAGTACAAAGAGATTCCATCTCACTCCAACAAGGCTGGCATTAATCCAAAAAACACCAAATAATAAATGCTGGAGAGGCTGCGGAGAGATTAGAACTCTTATACACTGCTGGTGGGAATATAAAATGGTACAACCACTTTGGAAATCTATCTGGCATTATCTTAAACAGCTAGAAATAGAACTACCATACAACCCAGAAATCCCACTCCTCGGAATATACCCTAGAGAAATAAGAACTTCACACAAACAGATATATGCACATCCATGTTTATTGCAGCTCTGTTTACAATAGCAAAAAGCTGGAAGCAACCAAGGTGTTCATCAATGGATGAATGGGTAAATAAATTGTGGTATATTCACACAATGGAATACTATGCATCGATAAAGAACAGTGACGAATCTGTGAAACATTTCATAACATGGAGGAACCTGGAAGGCATTATGCTGAGCGAAATTAGTCAGAGGCAAAAGGACAAATATTGTATAAGACCACTATTATAAGATCTTGAGAAATAGTATAAACTGAGAAGAACACATACCTTTGTGGTTACGAGGGGGGGAGGGAGGGAGGGTGGGAGAGGGTTTTTTACTGATTAATTAGTAGATAAGAACTGCTTTAGGTGAAGGGAAGGACAATACTCAATACATGGAAGGTCAGCTCAACTGGACTGGACTGGACGAAAAGCAAAGAAGTTTCCAGGATAAACTGAATACTTCAAAGGTCAGCGGAGCAAGGGTGGGGGTTTGGGGACTATGGCTTAAGGGGACTTCTAAGTCAATTGGCAAAATAATTCTATTATGAAAACATTCTGCATCCAACTTTGAAATGTGGCATCTGGGGTCTTAAATGCTAACAAGCGGCCATCTAAGATGCATCAATTGGTCTCAACCCACCTGGATCAAAGGAGAATGAAGAACACCAAGGTCACACGATAACTAAGAGCCCAAGAGACAGAAAGGGCCACATGAACCAGAGACTTACATCATCCTGAGACCAGAAGTACTAGATGGTGCCTGGCCACAACCGATGACTGCCCTGGCAGGGAGCACAACAGAGAACCCCTGAGGGAGCAGGAGATCAGTGGGATGCAGACCCCAAATTCTCACAAAAAGACCATACTTAATGGTCTGACTGAGACTAGAGGAATCCCGGCGGTCATGGTCCCCAAACCTTCTGTTGGCCCGGGACAGGAACCATTCCCGAAGACAACTCATCAGACATGAAAGGGACTGGACAGTGGGTGGGAGAGAGATGCTGATGAAGAGTGAGCTAATTATATCAGGTGGACACTTGAGACTGTGTTGGCGTCTCCTGTCTGGAGGGGGGATGGGACGATAGAGAGAGTTGGAAGCTGGCAAAATTGTCACGAAAGGAGAGACTGGAAGGGTTGACTCATTAGGGGGAGAGCAAGTAGGAGAACGGAGTAAGGCGTATATAAACTTATACGTGACAGTCTGACTTGATTTGTAAACGTACACTTGAAGCTCAATAAAAGTTAATAAAAAAAAATTAAGAATATCAAAGGCACTTTCAGGTGACAAAAACAACTGGAAGGAAACTAGCAAAAAAAAAAAAAAACAAATGAGAGTATAAGGAAGCTGGTTTGTTGGTCCTACTTTCACTATACAAAGTGATGAAAACAAGAGATGAGCTCAGGTCTTCAGAGTCAAAGCTTAAATGCCGCATAATAAACAACTTCAAAGTTTCCACTTGTTCCTTGAAAGAAAGGCTTATTTCTTGTAGTAACAGAGCTGATATTGCCGCAAACCAAATACAGAGCCTTATCATAAGAGTGACTGAACTACAATGCCGACTCAATTCCCAAACTCTAGTGGTGTCTGAAGTTAAAGTGAGAGCATTGATTGGGGGGAAATGGGTTCCTGAAACTTAGGATGGGGACATATGGACAGATAATCAGGAAGCGAGGAACAATGAGCCCTAAATTCCCTTGAATCATTTCTACCAACAGAACTAGCCCTTTCACTCCCATCTGAAGTGATTACTCCATAATTACCTGCTAACCCACCCTCCCCAGTAAAACCCCATTAGCTCCTCCACCCCCATCTGATGAGATTAACCCAGATGTGTCTGAAGAGCCTTTGTCTGACTCATTGCCTGGGGCATCACCTGAGGCAGATCCCTTATAAGAAATGCTGAATGTTCTCAAAACACATCCTCACCACTCATTTCAGCTTCTACACCTATAGTTAGACTTAAGTCCCAGTGAGCCCGAAAAGGTGAAGTACAAAGTGTGACCCAGGAAGAAATATGCTGCACTCCAAAAGAACTGCTTGACTTTTCTTATATGTACAAACAGAAACCTGGGAAATACGTGTGGGAATGGCTGTTAAGGGCATGGCATAATGGTGCAAGGAATGTAAAGGTGAGTCAGTCCGAGTTTATTGATATGGGCCCACTAAGCACAGATTCTGCATTTAGTGGTTCAGCTTGAGCGGTTAGGAAAGGATCCAATAGTTTATTTGGTATGGTTGCTGAAGCGTGGATTACATGGTGGCCTACACTAATCAAGTTGAAATGCCAGACCTGCCTTGGCATACCATAGAAGAAGGTTTCCAAAAGCTTAGGGAAATTGGCAAGTTAAGGTAGATGTATCAGGTTATATGCACAGACCCACACATTGAGTGCCCAGAGGACACACCTTTTACCACAATGATGAGGAACAAATTTGTGAAGGAAGCTCCAGCATCCTTGAAGACTGCTGTGATTGCTGTTTTACATAAGTTAGGTTTGACAGTGGAAACTGCCCTAACTGAATTAAGACACCTAACTACGATGAGTCTGCTTGGGCCCTGTTATGGATTGAAATGTGTCCCCCCCAAAGTATCTGTCAACTTAGCTAGGTCATGATTCCCACTACTGTATGATTGTCTACCATTTTGTCATTTGATATGATTTCCCTATGTGTTGTAAATCGTATTACTATGATGTAATGATATAGATTACTTGGAAGTTATATTGGTAAGATTAGATAGTGTCTTAAGCCAATCTCTTTTGAGATATAAAAGAGAGAAGTGAGCAGGTCGACATGGGGACCACATACCACCAAGAAAGCAGCACCAGGAGCACAGTGTGTCCTTTGGACCTGAGGTTCCTGTGCTGAGATGCTCCCAGACCAAGGGAAGACTAATGACAAGGACCTTCCTCTGAAGCTGACAGAGAGAGAAGGCATTCCTCTGGAGCTGGTGCCTGAATTTAGACTTGTAGCCTACCAGACTGTGAAAGAATAAATTTCTCTTTGTTAAAGCCATCCACTTGTGGTATTTCTGTTACAGCAGCACTAGATGTCCAAGACAGACCCTGGAGTAGTAGGGGCCAAGTGGGAGCACTCAATCAACAAAGACAAGGTGAACGTGGTTACTGTAATGGACAGCCGTGTCAAGGCAGTAATCAGAAAAGTCTGACTTTTATGGCCTTATAACATTGACTACTTAGTCATGGTGTCCCTAGGAATGAGATAGACAGGAAATCTACTAAATATTTACTCGATCTGTACAAGTGGAAGAATTCAGGGTCAAGTAAACAGCAGTCTAACTTGAATTATCAGAATAGAGAGTCACGGCCCCTCAATCAATTCCCAGACTTGAGTGAGTTCACACACACACAACCTGAGGAAGGACTCCACTGCATTGCCAAAAATGTATTCTGTTAATCTTTCTTCCAGCCTTCCCCAAAAGGATCTACAGCCTTCTATGAGGGCGACTGTTAATTAAGGAAAAGAAAATAATGAGACTTTTCGGGGATTACTGGATACTGGCTCTAAACTGACACTAATTCCAGGAGACCCAAAACATCACAGTGGCCCATGAATCAGAGTGGGCGCATATGGAGGTCAGGTTTTCAGTGGAGTCTTAGCTCATGTCTGTCTCACAGTAGTTCCTGTGTGTCCCCAAACCCATCCTATAGTGATTTCCTCAGTTCCAGAATGCGTAATTGGAATATATATACTCAGGAACTGATAGACGCCCCCCATACTGAATCCCTGACAAGTGGATCAGGGCTATTATGGTCGGAAAAGCCAAGTAGACACCATTAGAAGTGCCTGTACCTAGGAAAATAGTAAATCAAAAGCAATACCACGTTCCTAGAGGGACTGCAGGGATTACTGCTACCATCAAGGACTTGGAGAAGGCAGGGGTGGTGATTCCAAGACATCATGCTTGGTAAAGTTAGAGGGTCAGTGAAAAGGAGGAAGACTCTCAACAAGATAGATTAGCACAGTGGCTGCAACAATGGACTCAAGCATTACAATGATTGTGAGGACAGCGAAGGACTGGGTGGTGTTTTGTTCTGTTGTACGTAGAGTTGCTATGAAACGGAACTGACTCCATGGCACCTAACAATAACAACATTTGGCCTGTGCAAAAAACAAATGAATCTTGGAGAATGACAGTGGATTATCGGAGACTTAACCAAGTGGTGACTCCAATTGCAGCTGCTGCTCCAGATGAAGTTCATTGCTTGAGCAAATTAATACATCTCCTGGTAAATAGTATGCAGCTATTCATCTGGCTAATGCTTTTTCCTCCATACCTGTTTCAAGTACCACCAGAAGTGCTTTATGTTCAGCTGGCAAGGCCAGCAATACATCTTCAGTGTCCTACCTCAAAGGACACTTTCCAGCCCTATGTCATAACTTAGTTCACAGGGACCTTGATTGCCTTTCCCTCCCACAAGATGTTACATTGGTCCATTACATTGATAACATTATGCTGATTGGATCTAGTAAGGAGGAAGTGTCAATGACACTAGAATTATTGGTAAAACATTTGTGTACGAGAAGGTGAGAAATTAATCTGACAAAAATATTGTTGCCTTCCCTGTCAGTGAAATTTCAAGGGGTCAAGTGGTGTTGGGCATATTGAGATATTCCTTCTAAAGCAAAGGATAAATTATTTCATCTGTTCCTTCCCACAGCTAAAAAGGAGGCCCACAAAGTCTATTGGGCCTCTTTGGATTTTGGAGGCAACATATCCCTCATTTGGGTGTGCTACTCCAGCCTATTTATCAAGCAACTTGAAAAGCTGCTAGTTTTGAGTGGGGCCTGGACCAAGAGAAGGCTCTGCAAAAGGTTCAGGCTGCCGTGCAAGCAGCCCTGCCACTTGGGCCATACAATCTGGCTGATCCAACGGTGCCTGAAGTTTCAGTGGCAGATAGACATACTGTTTGAAGTCTTTGACAGGCCTGTATTCACTAACCCACAGTGCAGACCCTTAGGATTTTGGAGCAAAGCCCTGCCATCCTCTGCATATAACTACTGTCCTTTTGAGAAACAGCTTCTGGCTTGTTACTTGGCTTAGTAGAGACTGAACACTTAACCATGGGCCACCAAGTCACCTTGCATCCTGAACTGCCCAGCATGAACTGAATGTTGTCTGACTCATGGAGCCATAAAGTTGGATGTGCACAGCAGCACTCCATCATTACATCGAAGTGGTATATATGAGATAGGGCCTGAATAGGACCTGAAGGCATAAGTTGCATGAGAAAGTAGCCAAAATACCCTGTTTCCATTCCTGACACATTACCTTCCATCTCCCGGTCTGCACCTATGGCCTCATGAAGAGTTCCTTATGATCGATTGTCTGAGGAAGAGAAAACTCGTACCTGGTTTATAGATGGTTTTGTGCAATATGCAGGCACCACTCAAACATGGACAGCAGCAGCACTACAGCCCCCCTTTCTAGGACTTCCCCAAAGGACAGTGGTGAAGAGAAATCCTCCTATATGGCGAGAACTTCGAGCAGTGCACCTGGTTGTTCGCTTTGTTTGGAAGGAGAAGTGACCAGATATGCGATTGTATACTGATTCATGGGCTGTGGCCGACGGTTTGATTAGATGGTCACGGACTTGGTAGGAACATGGAAAATCAGAGACAAGGAGGTATGGGGAATAGGTATGTGGATAGACCTCTCTGAATGTGCCAAAGAAGTGATGATAGTTGTGTCTTATGTAAATGCTCACCAAAGAGAGGCCTCAGCAAAACAGGATTTTAAAAGTCAAGTGGATAGGATGATGTGCTCTGTGGAAACCAGTCATCCTCTTTCCACAGCCACTCCCGTTACTGCCCAATGAGCTCATGCACAAAGTGTCCATGGTGGCAGGGATGGAGGTTAGGCATGTGCTCAGCAACATGGGCTTCCACTAACCAAGGTTGACTTGGCTACAGCCACTGCTGAGTGCCCAATCTTCCAGCAGGAGAGACCAACATTATGACACTATCCCTCGAGGTGATCATCCTGCAATCTGGTGGCAGGTTAGTTACATTGGACTGCTTCCATAATGGAAAAGGCAGCATTTTGTTCTTTTTGGAATAGACACTCTGGGTTTCGATTTGCCTTCCCTGCACCCAATGCTTCTGTCAAAACTACCATCTGTGGATTTACAGAATGTCTTATCCACCATCATGGTATCCCACACAGCATTTCATTGGATCATGGGACTCATTTCACAGCAAGTGAAATGCGGCAGTGGCCCCATGCTCATAGAATTCACTGGTCGTACCACGTTCCCCATCCTCCTGAAGCAGCTGGCTTGATAGAATGGTGAAAAGGCCTTTTAAAGACACATTTATGGCACCAGCTAGGTGGTAATACCTTGCAGGGCTAGGGCAGTGTTCTCCAGGAGGCTGTCTATGCTCTAAACCAGCATCCAATACTTGTTACTCTTTCTCCCATAGCCAGGATTCATGGGTCCAAGAATTAAGGGATAGAAATGGGAGTGGCACCACTCACTATAACCCCTAGTGATACACTTGCAAATTTTTTAAATTGTACTTTAGGCAAATTTTTAAAATTGTACTTAATCTCTCATATAAAATTTTATACATATATTGTCATGTGACATTAATTGCAAGCCCTGCAATGTGACAGCACACTCCCTCTCTCCACCCTGGGTTTCCTGTATCCATCCAACCAGCTCCTGTCCCTTCATGCCTCCTCATCCTGCCTCTGGACAGGAGCTGCCCATTTGGTCTCATATATCTGCTTGAACTAAGAAACACACTCTTCATGAGTATTATTTTATGTTTTATAGTCCAGTCTAGACTTTGTCTGAAGAGTAGGCTTCAGGAATGGTTTTAGTTATGGCTTAACAGAGAGTCCAGGGGCCATGGCTTCCGGGGTTCCTCCAGTCTTAGTCAGACCATTAAGTCTGGTCTCTTTATATGAATTTGAGTTCTATTCCACACTTTTCTCCTGTTCTATCAGGGATTCTCTCTTGTCTTCCCTGTCAGGGTGGTTATTGGTGGTAGCCAGGTACCATCTAGTTCTTCCAGTCTCAGGCTGATGGAGTCACTGGTTTATGTGGCCCTTCTGTCTCTTGGGCTAATATTTTCCTTGTGTATTTCGTGTTCTTCATCCTCCTTTGCTCTACCTGGGTTGGGACAAATTGATATATCATAGATGGTTGCTTGCAAGCTTTTAAGACCTCAGATACCACTCACCAAAATGGTAACCACTTGCAAAATTTTTGCTTCTTGTCTCCATGACCTTAAGCTCTGCAGATACAGAGGTCTTAGGAAGAATTCTCCCACCTGGAAACATGTCATTGATTCCATTGAACCAAAAGTTAAAAATGCCACTTGGCCAGTTTGGGCTCCTTGTGCTTCTGGATCAACAGGCAAAGAAAGGAGTTATCACATTGGTTGGTGTAATTGACGACTTCTTCATTGCAAATACCTTCTTTCACCAACTTAAACGGCGACTATACACATGGACCTCGCCAGATGGAACACACAGGAATCAAATTGACTACATCTGTGGAAAGAGACAATGGAAAAGCTCAATATCATCAGTCAGAACAAGGCCAGGGGCCGAGTGTGGAACAGACCATCGATTGTTCATATGCAAGTTCTAGCTGAAACTGAAGAAAATCAGAGCAAGTCCACAAGAGCCAAAATATGACCCTGAGTATATCCCACCTGAATTTAAAGACTATCTCAAGAATAGACTTGACACATTGAACACTAGTGACAGAAGACCAGATGAGTTGTAGAATGACATCAAGAACATCATACATGAGCAAAGCAAGTCATTGAAAAGACAGGAAAGAAAGAAAAGACCAAGATGGATGTCAGGGGAAACTCTGAAACTTGCTCATGAATGTCAAGCAGCTAAAGCAAAAGGAAGAAATGGTGAAGTAAAAGAGCTGAACAGAAGATTTCAAAGGGCTCTTGAGAAGACAAAGTATTATAATGACATGTTTAAAGAGCTGGAGCTAGAAAACCAAAAGGGAAGAACATGCTCAGCATTTCTCAAGCTGAAAGAGCTGAAGAAAAAATTCAAGCCTCGAGTTGCAATAATGAAGGGTTCTGTGGGGAAAATATTAAATGATGCAGGAAGCATCAAAAGAAGATAGAAGGAATACACAGAGTCATTATACCAAAAAGAATTAGTCAATGTTCAACCATTTCAAGAGCTGGCATATGATCAGGAACCCATGGTACTGAAGAAAGAAGTCCAAGCTGCTCTGAAGGCATTGGAGAAAAACAAGGCTCCAGGAATTGACAGAATATGAACTGAGATATTTCAACAAATGGATGCAGCGCTGGAAGTGCTCACTTGTCTATGCCAAGAAATACGGAAGACAGCTTCTTGGCCAACTGACTGGAAAAGATCCATATTTATCCCTATTCCCAAGAAAGGTGATCCAACCAAATGCGGAAATTATAGAACAATATCATTAATATCACATCCAAGCACAATTTTGATGAAGATCATTCAAAAATGGCTGCAGCAGTGTATTGATAGGGAACTGCCAGTAATTCAGGCTGGATTTAGAAGAGGACGTGGAACTAGGGATATCATTGCTGATGTCAGAGGGATCCTGGCTGAAAGCAGAGAATACCAGAAGGATGTTTACCTGTGTTTTATTGACTATGCAAAGGCATTCAGCTGTGTGGATCATAACAAATTATGGGTAATATTGTGAAGAATGAGAATTCCAGAACACTTAGTTGTGCTCATGAGGAACCTTTACATAGGTCAAGAGGCAGTTGTTTGGACAGAATAAGGGGATACTGATTGGTTTAAAGTCAGGAAGGGTGTTCGTCAGCGATGTGTCCTTCACCATACCTACTCAATCTGTTTGCTGAGCAAATAATCTGAGAAGCCGGACTGTATGAAGAAGAATGGGGCATCAGGATTGGAGCAAGACCCATTAACGACCTGCGTGATGCAGATGACACAACCTTGCTTGCTGAAAGTGAAAAGGATTTGAAACACTTACTAATGAAGATCAAAGACCACAGCATTCAGTATGGATTACACCTCAACACAAAGAAAACAAAAATCCTCACAACTGGACCAATGAGCAACATCATGATAAATGGAGAAAAGATTGAAGTTGTCAAGGATTTCATTTAACTTGGATCCACAATCAACAGCCATGGAAGCGGCAGTCAAGAAATCAAACGATGCATTGCATTGGGTAAATCTGCTGCAAAGGACCTCTTTCAAGTGTTGAAAAGCAAAGGTGTCACCTTGAAGACTAAGGTGTGCCTGACCCATGCCATGGTATTTTCAATCACATCATATGCCTGTGAAAGCTGGACAATGAATAAGGAAGACCTAAGAAGAGTTGACGCCTTTGAATTGTGGTGTTGGTGAAGAATATTGAATATACCATGGACTGCCAAAAGAATGAACAAGTCTGTCTTGGAAGAAGTAAAACCAGAATGCTCCTTGGAAGCAAGGATGGCGAGACTGCGTCTTACATACTTTGGACATGTTGTCAGGAGGGATCAATCCCCGGAGAAGGACGTAATACTTGGCAAAGTACAGGGTCAGCGGAAAAGAGGAAGACCCTCAATAAGGTGGATTGACACAGTGGCTGCAACAATGAGCTCAAGCATAACACTGATTGTAAGGATGGCGCAGGACCGGGCAGTGTTTCATCCTGTTGTGCATAGTGTTGCTATGAGTCAGAACTGACTCGATGGCACCTAACAACAACAACAACAATTGATCCTGATTACCAAGAGGAAATTAAATTGGTATTACATAATGGAGGCAAAGAAGAGTATGTCTGAAATGCAAGAGATCCCTTAGGGTGTGTCTTAGTACTACCATGCCCTGTGATTAAATCAATGGAAAACTACAGTGACCCAATTCCAACATGACTACTAATGACCCAGAACCTTCAGGAATGAGGGTTTGGGTCATCCCACCAAACAAAGAGCCATGACCAGATGCAGTGCTTGCTGAGGGCAAAGGGAACACTGAATGGGTGGTAGAAGGTAGTTCTAAATACCAATCACGACCATGTGACCAGTTGCGGAAACGAGGACTGTAATTGTTATTAGTATTTCTGCTTTGTATATGTGCATCAAATATTTTTGTTTTCTTCACTTATAAAACATAAGATATAAACAGGGCTTGTATATTTGCAGTTGTATGTGTGTTCATTGTTTCATATCAGGTGCAAGTGTAACTTTTTAATTGTGTTTATTCAGAGATTATGTATGGTTTGGGGAGATGTGTATAGGTGCCAAGCTGACTAGGGGTGGATTGTGATCATTAAGATTGTTTGTCAACTTGCCTGGGCCATGATTCTCAGTGGTTTTGCCCTTATGATGTAGTTTAACAGTCGTATAATGATATGATCATCTCCATGAGATCTGATGACCTCCATGATGGGATCTGCTGTGAATAGCCAAGCAGTTGAAAGTGAGTTTCATTTGGGGTGTGGCCTGTATCCAATATAGGTGGATTTTCTGGCAAGGCTCACAGGTTTCAATTGCTCTGGATTCTGCAGGTGGCTCCTGTTCACCTGACCTCTGGATTTTGGGACTTGAGCTATCAGCTTGCCTGCTGCTCTTGGGATTCGTTAGCCTCTGCAGTCTGGATCTTGGGTTCGCCAGCCTCTGCAACTACGTGAGTCAGGAGAAGTCTCCAGCTTGACCAACGGACTTGGGAATTTTCAGCCTCTACAATCATGTGAGCCAATTCCTTGATATAAATCTCTTTCTCTCTCTTTATGGACGATCCACTGGTTTGCGTCTCTAGAGAACTCAGCTTAAGACAGTACCTCTACCTGAATAGACGTTCAGTTGGCTGAGAAAAAGGGAAAGAAAGTTTCAGGCAGAAGAAATGCAAACACTGCTTGGCCTTAAGAAAAAGGATAGTGTGATCAGAGAATGAGAAGGTCTTTGTGCCTAGAGGGTAGCACACGTGATGGCATGACATGATTCTGTATTGAGGGGTCAGGGCCAAATTTTCAAGGGCCCTGTAGATTATGCGTAGGAGTTTGAATTCTATCTTGCAAACCAGTGATTCTTACCCTGTTTTCCTGTTGACTCTTTCAACACCTTCCTTTCCCCATGCCCTTGTCTGTCTCTTTTGTTTAGACACTGATCACCTCTTACCCACACTATGGCAATAGTCTTGTCCCTGGACCTTCACCTGTCTAGCCTGTCCTCCACCCTGCTGTCTGGGTAATCTAAATGAAGATCTAACCTTCTCATTTCCTATTTCATATAATAGAAAGTCAAAACTTCTTAGCACATTATGTAAGGTTCTTTAGAACCTTATCTCTGTAGAGCCGTGTACCACTTTTGTGCTAAGCTCTGCACAAAAAGCCAGTGTTTATTGTTTCCTCACTTGCTCCTCAGCAGCTCCTTCTCCCTAACCTCCTCCCACCCTGTTGACTACCTCTTCGTGTTTTTAAGATTCAGATGAATCATTATGTTTCCTACGCTGTGTTTCCCTTAACAGATCTTATCTAAAGTAATCACACCCTCCTTCTGCCCCTCTGTACTGGCAGGAAAACTTTTATCCTGTAATATTTTCATATGCTTTTTGTTTTTTCTTACTTTTGTTTCCTCCTACAAGGCTGTAAACATCCTGTGTATAAAGATCACGAATATCTGTCTTTATAGTTCTAAATCCTGTCTCAGTACCTGGTACATAACAAGCACCCATTAAGTATTCTAGAAATGAATGGATGTGCACAGAGCCTGGATATCCAGAACTTCCCAATCTTGAAAGAAATTCAACCATATTTTGGAATAGTCTAATGCACTGTGCCTATCACTGCTGTGGTGGACACACTTTTAGTGATCAGAATGCTCATGTCTGTTGATTCAATCTACTCTTAAAAAACCCAGTTGCTGTAGAGTCAATTCCAACTCACAGTGAAATCACGCAGTTTTTAGATTCAGTTCCCTTTTTCATACTGCATGCAGATGCCTATTGCAGATAATATGTCCACTTTCTTTAGTTATGTTTCTAGTTCATTTACTTAACAAGCATTTATTCAGTCCCTGCTCTGTGCCAAACACAGTGCTAGATTCTGAGGGAACAAAAATGACTAATACACTGTCTCTACAAAAAGGAGTTCACAGCTAGATGGAAGGAACAGACACATAAACCAACAATTATACTGCAGTGTGAAGTGTAATGATAAAGCTGTGCATGAGGTATTGATGGAGTGATTTAATTAGCTTGAAAGCATAAACACATCTTACATGTGCTCTCTAAGTCATTTTTACAAAACAATTATTGTTCTTGGAATGCGTTTCTTCAGAAGATGACTTTTTCCTGACCTTATTCTCTTATTCTGAAAGGATGTTATGGAGCGCCCTATGTACTGATTACACCTAATGTCTGTGTGACAATTTCCAGAAGCCTCAGTCTTGCTGTCATCTCATTAAAGAATGATACAGAGAGAAGGCGCCTTCGGAGGACTTTAATCCCCTTCTTTCTTTACTTACCACCTCATTTAAAGCTAGGATTGACAGCTAATTCTGCTCCAATTCTGTGACCTCGTAATACGTGCAGTGAAAGACACTGGGCAAAGGGAACCATCGCTGTTTCTCATCTGTCCCCAGTGCTAGGGCCTGGAATGTGGCTACCCCATTCTTCAGGGAAAAGTAGCAATTCCCAGTAGTTGGGAGTCCCTTAGAAACATCTTAAAGAATTGTGGCAAATCTAGGAGAATTGTCAAGCTAATATAAACCACTAACCACTTTAGAACATAATTAAAATATCTATGTATTTGTCCAAGCACTTCTAATTTTGTGTCTTTTATAGCATATTCTGTACTCGTGTCATCTGCCTTTAAAAATTCCTGAAATGCCAATAAACTCCAGCTGCCTGATTGCCAGACCAACTTGGTTGGTTATAGTACACACGGAAGGAGATGCAGCGATATTAAAATCTAATAATGACGATTACCAGTTGAACCCACTCTGTTCGGGTATAACAACCAGTTTAAGCTATCTGGCCAGAAATCTTATGTAACTGTTGTGTGAGATATTTGGGGTAAAAAATATGGGCTCTTTAGGAAAAATTTAAAATAAATTTTCCATGTTGCTTTAATGTAATGTGTCTCCAGCCAATGCTAGGATCAACTGGCTAAGGAGGAATTGAGCTAGTATTGCATGCAAGTCAAGTTACTTCTGACCTAGCCAAAAAATAAAAAAATACTGAGATAATATAGGAAGCCAGGCAGAATTTTCAGCCTGGAACCCAAACAGGAAAAGACCAAGGCTCTCCAGGGATTCCAGAGACTGAAAGAAACTCTCAAACTCAGGCCCAAGGCAGAAGAGTTAACTAGTAAGAACAGTAACCCTGTTCACACTTGTGGTAGAGCCCTTGCTATGTTGTATTTACTTATCTGTTTACACATCTGCCTCTTCCACTAAAACATTCCACAACATCAGGAATGAGGTATATTTATGTCCGTACCCTCTGTACCTTTGGCTAGAAATGAAGAAAGGTGAAGAAGGCCTGTAGGTGGCTCCAGAAGGGGAGTACCAATTGGGATTTACAGGCATGCATTTTTTTTTACTTGAAAGTTTTTGTATTGTCTCAAAGTAACCTGATAATGTGAAACTGCTTATGGTTAAACAAGCCTTCCCTGACTATCTTATTTAGAATGGCTTCCCCCAAATTCTCTCTCTCTCTCCTTCTCTCATTACCTTGTTTATTCCCAGTGCTTATCACAATCTAGAATGACCCTGTTTATTTTGTTTACTGGTTTACATCATTTTTCTGGCTTCAAGGTAATTTCAGGGAGGCAGGGACCTTAGCTGTCATCCTGTTCACTATTGACCAATAACTATTTGTTGCTTGATGGCTATTTTCTGAATGAATCTTTGAATTAATTAATATGTAATGAATCTTAGAATTAATTAATATGTGTGCTTTAGGCCAAATGAATATAAATTTTTGTCCTGAAAATGTCTCACATAATAGAGGGAAAAAAAAAAGCTTAATTATATACTAGAATATAGTGAGCGGAAGGGGAAGCAGAACTATTGAAAAACAAACAAATGTGGAAAAAAGGCCTTGAATCCTGTCGTTCGATATCTGGAGGGAAACCATCCCTTTTTAAATTCTTCTAAGTGACTGGAAAATTAACTCAATACTAGTAAGGAGCGGCAGGGGGTAGGGGAGAGCTGGGTTAGTGATATTCTTATCTTTGAAAGCTTCTTTTGGGATTAGAGATAGAGAATGAGGGAGTTGTATCAACCAGCCAAATCGTCATAAGAAGTTAGGTACTGTTTGAGTAGCAAAAGTCTTCTTCTGCACCTGCCATGTGATTAGAACTGGTGAGACCACACAGATACAAAGGTATCTAAGGGGAAGGTTGTAAGGCAGCAGCAGGTATAGAGCAGAGCTCCCAAACATACTTGTTGGAAAAAATCTGTGTACTAGCTTCACTCACTGTCTTTATCTCTTTGTTTCTTTTTGGTTTTCAAAATCATTTCTTTTGAATTTTAACAGTTTCCTGTTTTTCACTATCTATTTCTCTTAAGGCATTGTCTATTGCGTTCGTTTGACGTTAGAGTAGTTTTAGTTTTGTCTTCATTTCTGAAATGATTTTTTCTTTTGTTTCTGATTTATGATGTTCTTTCTTATCTTGAATCATTTTCTTAATGTCTTTTAGCTCTTGTTGAAACAGTAGATTGCAATTTTGAGCTGTTTTGTGGGTACAATTTCCTGGCTGCTTTCATTGTCTGTGGGGATATTGGTCTGCTCCTTATTCTTTTTCTTTCTCTCTCTGTGTCTCTCTCACAATAACTTTGATTGGGACTTACCCTCTCTTATGGATTGAATTATGTTACCCAAAAATGTGTCATAAATCCTAACCTCTATGCCCATGGTTATAATCCCATTTGGGAATGGGCTGTCTTTGTTATGTTAATGAGACAGGATTAGTGTAGGGTGTGTTTTAAATTAATCTCTTTTGAGTTACAAAAGAAATTAAACTCACAAGCCAGAGAAGCAGAAATGGGGCAAGAGAGATGCCAACACACATGAAGATTGCCCAGGAGCAGAAAAAATAAAAGAAGCTCAGAACAAAGACCTTCCTTCAGAGCTGACTGAGAGAAAAAGCCTTCCCATAGAGCCAGCACCCTGAATTAGGACTTCTAGCCTCCTAAACTGTTAGAAAATAATTTTTTATTTGTTAAAGCGACCCACGTGTGATATTTCCATTATAGTAGCACTAGATATCATTAATACCATATGCAAATAAAATTTTGCTGAAGATCATTAAAAAGCAGTTGCAGCAGTACATCGATAGGGTACTGCCAGAAATTCAAGCAGGATTCAGAAGAGGACGTGGAACGAGGGATATCATTACTGATGTCAGGTGGATATTGGCTGAAAGCAGAGAATACCAGAAAGATGTTTACATGTGTTTTATTGACTATGCAAAGGCATTTGACTGTGTGGATCGTAATAAATTACGGATAACATCGTGAAGAATGGGAATTCCAGAGCATTTAATCGTGCTTATGCGGAACCTGTATATAGACCAAGAAGCAGTCATTCAAAGAGAGCAAGGGGGTTACTGCATGGTTTAAAATCAAAAAAGGTGTGTATCAGGATTGCATCCTTTCACCGTATTTATTCAATCTGTATTCTGAGCAAATAATCGGAGGAACTGGACTATATGAAGAAGAATGTGGCATCAGGACTGGTGGAAGATTCATCAACAACCCGCAATATGCAGATAACACAACCTTGCTTCTTGAATGTGAAGGTGACTTGAAGCACTTATTGACGAAGATCAAAGACCACAGCCTTCAGTATGGATTACACCTCAACATAAGAATACAAAAATCCTCATGACTGGACCAATAAGGAACATCATGATAAATGGAGAAAAGATTGAAGTTGTCAAGGATTTCATTTTACTTGAATCCATAATCAATGTTCATGGAAGCAGCAGTCAGGAAATCAAATGACTTATTGGATTGGGCAAATCTGCTGCAAAAAATCTCTTTAAAGTGTTAAAAAGCAAAATGTCACTTTGAGGTTAAGGTGCACTTGACCAAGCAATGGTGTTTTCAATCACCTTTTATGCATGTGAAAACTGGACAATGAAAAAGGAACACTGAAAAACTGATGCCTTGGAATTATGGTGTTGGCAAAAAATATTGAATATGCTATGGACTGCCAGAAGAACTGTTCTGTCTTGGAAGAAATACAGCCAGAGTGCTCCTTGGAAGTGAGAATGATGAGGCTTTGTCTCACATACTCTGGACATGTTATCAGGAGGGACCAGTCCCTGGAGAAGGACATGATGCTTGATAAAGTAGAGGGTTCAGCAAAACAGGGGAAGACTCTTAACGAGATGGAGTGACACAGTGACAGCAACAATGGGCTTAAACATAACAATTGTCAGGATGGTGCAGGACCAGGCAGTGTTTCGTTCTGTAGTACACAGGGTCGCTATGATTTGGAACTGACTAGATGGCACCTAACAACAACAACAATAGCACTAGGTAACTAACACACCCTCTACGCTTGTTCATTTCTATGGGGCAGTAGTTTTTCCAGAAGTTTTACAATGAGGCGGGTGCAGGAAATCTTTTTTGACTTTAAAAAGAACCGTGTTGTTTTTGTGTAGTGGTCAAAAGCTTGGCAACTTGTTTTCTGGGCTTCCCTGGCCCTGTTAACTCTGTCCTGATTATTCTTTTCCTTGTCCCAATTGTCCTTGTGCTGCTGAAATTTGATTCCAATGGAGGCAACTTCCCTTCCTTAGAGAGCCCTGGTGGCACAGTGGTTAAGCTCTCCGGTGCTAAGAAGGGAAAGGTAGGTGGTTGGAAACCATCAGATGCTTAGCTGGAGAAAGACATGGTGGTCTCCATAAAGATTAACCAAACGAAACCAAACCTGTTGTCATCGCGTGGATGCCGACTCATAGCGACCCTATAGGACAAAGTAGAAGTATCTGACAGAGTTTCCAAGGAGTGAATTGTGGATTCGAACTGTCGACCTTTTGATTAGCAGCCTTAGCTCTTAACCACTAAGCCACCAAACCTTGGAAACCCTATGGGGCAGCTCTACTCTGTCCTACAGAGCCCCTACTAAGTTCGACTCTACGTTGTTGTTTTTTTTTTTTTTTTTCCCCTCTTCCTCAGTGTGGGACTTGTCCCAGAACACAGCACTAGCGCGGGTCACAGGTTTTGGAATCACAGACCAGGGGCCTTGACTGCCCTGGCCGCTGTAGTCCTGCCTGTGAGCAGAGCGCCGTGGAGCGGACAAAGCGTTCTCACCTGAGCTGTGCGCTGCCACCCACTCCGCCCAGGGCAGCTGCTTGTGGGCCACGAAGCCGCCCAGCGCACCAGCCGGCAACCATCAGGAGCTTGGGTTACTTCTCTTCTGCTGTCGTCAGGTTTCCTTCCTCCCGTACCCGTTGCCGTCCAGTGGAACCTGACTCTAAACGTTTCCAAGTAGCGACTGGTGGAGTTGAACTGCCCATCTTTTGGTTAGCAGCCCAGCTCTTTAAGAACTCTTTAACCACTGTGCCACCAAGGGCCCCCAAGACCCTGGGAATAGGTGGTGTTGGGGGCTTGCCCCACCCACTTTTATTTTGGGACTCCCTAGCTGTTGTAAATATTGACCAGGGGATTTTGGCCTTGTTATTCAGTTGCTTTGTTTTGTTTGTTTGGTAAGGATTCGAAGAAACTGAAAAACTGGGTCTTTGCCGCCATCTCTCACCTTTAAAGCCCTCAATCATCAGGTCTTGTTGATGTCACCTTGGAAGCCTATCTCAGATCCATCCATTTCTCTCCTTACCCACTGCCACCACACCACTTGAAGCCATGTCATCTCTCTCCTGAAACCATTTAAAATAGATGCCTAAGTGCATTCTCGTATACACTCTTTGATTTTCTCTTTTCTACACGTGACAAACATATGTGAAAGTGAAAACCTGGCCATGCAATCCTCTGCTTAAAACCAATCAATAGGTTTTCATTGCCCTTAGTATGAAATCCAAAAATCCTCATATTGGTCTCTATGTTCCGGCTGTTCCTTTAGCACACTGGCTTTGATTTGCTCTGGCAGAGAAAGTGCCCCTATACTTTAAGTCACACAGGCTGTGGCATTCTACTTCCCCTGGTGGTAATCAGTTCAAAGTTCAGGAGCAGACCTGAAGCTTGTTTACCTGGACTTTCGAAATGTGGAGAACATAGGGTTGCTAACTCTTTATTTTTCTAAGTTAAATATATATATATATATAACAACTATTTTACTGTTGGAATTATTTCATAAAAGAGAGGACATTTTGAAATCCCCAAAGTCGAAAGAAGATAAGCTCAAAATAAAGGACAATCCTTCAAATACATTTAGATTTTTAAAAACTTGCTAAGGTCTCTTAAATTTTCATTTTGCCATGAACTGGTAGAAAATTTATTTGGGTGACTCTGGCTCAAAGAAAGAAAAAACAACACTAAAACTTAAAATTACCCAGGAACAGCAAATGTCATAGATATTCTTTCTCAAAAGCAAAGTACCTAGGTTTCCCAATAAAACTGTCTTTAAAGTTGAGAGTAATGGAACTTCTAGAGTCACGAGTCAAGTTGGGCTTCTCTCAAGCAGAGCTTCTCCAAATTATTTATTTAATAATTTAATTGAGGCCTTGCCCCAGACCTACTGATATTGCATATCTGGGAGTGTGGTCTACAAATCTTCATTTTAAACGACATCCTCAAGGGAGTGATGGTAGAAACCACTGTCTTAAGGGCAAAATATACTTGCCCATCCTCTCAAAATAAATCCTCTAGAGAGCTTAAGACATTTCACATTTTTTAAATTGCATCTCTAGCTGTTTATGCTTTGATTCTCATCCATAACAGTCTTCCTTACTGCATTATTGCTTATTGTAACATTTTATATTAGAAAATATTTTGTGATTGTTTCTACTGGTGTGTCTTTACAAACTTTGTTATTATTATTACTTGTAAATATATAATTTTTTCTGTGTTGGAAATCGAGGCGCAGCAACCCACCGTGAGGGACAGAGCTCCTTGGAGAATTTGTGGCCTCTGATTTTGATCCCTGATTTATCACACACCTTCACTCTTTTACTGGTGTCAAAAGGAGGCCTGTTTTTTCTTGGAATGCTACATTCTTTGGGAATGAAGTGTTTCAGGTCTTTAACACTGTATTAGAGTGTCTCTTGAGTATTCAGCATCTGGATACAGCCGTCATCACAGTAATGAGAGATAGAGCAGGCCAAAACTGACTCTGTCCAGGGGAAAGGCAGGATCAACACCAAACGTATCATGGCTTTTTCCAGTTTTGCAAAAAGTATGGGTTAATAAGGCATCTATATGTAATAATTCTGCAGCCTTGCATCTAACTTATGTTATTGTCACCCATCCTATTAAGTGCAGTTAGGAAATGATTCTAGTAGTTAATGGCATTGCTGTCAAAATTTTAGGAAATCATAGGCCATGCTTTTCATTAACAACAGCTGTAGGCTGCTATCGTAAACTCTTTTGCCTATGCACAAATAATGGTATCTTTCTCTTTTTTCGATAATAAATAGTGCTAAAGAAATTAGAAAGATTTCTGAAATATAATAAAGAACCCATTTTTGCTCAGAAATGATTTTCTTAGGGTTACCAAGAGAGACAAACTTCTAAGCCAGATGGACCATCTGATTTATTTTGTTTTCATTTAAAAAGAAAAAACTTCAATTACTTTTGTTATAAATATACCCATACATAATAAAAAGGTTAGAAAATTTCAGATAAATGAAGAAGAAAACAATTAAAATCACTACTAGTACAACCATTTAGAAATAATCTCCATTAACATTCATATGCTGAGTGTCTTAGTCATCTAACGCTGCTATAACAGGAATACCACAAGTGGATGGCTTTAACAAAGAGAAGTTTATTCTCTAACAGTCTAATAAGCTACAAGTCTGAATTCAGGGTGTGGGCTCCAGAGGAAGGCTTTCTTTCTCTATTGGCTCTGGAGGAAGGTCCTCTTTATCAGTCTTTTGTTGGTCTGGGAGTATCTCAGTGCAGGAACCCCAGGTCCAAAGGACAAGCTCTGCTCCTGGCTCTGCTTTCTTGGCAGTATGAGGTCCCCATGTCTCTCTGCTAGCTTCTCTCTTTTATATCTCAAAAGAGGTTGGCTTAAGACACTGTATAATCTTTTAGACCTCATCAATATAACTGCCACTAATCCGTCTTATTACATCATAGTGATAGGATTTACAACACATAGGGAAATCCCATCAGAAGTTAAAATGATAGACAATCATACAAGGGAATCATGATCTAGCCACGTTGACAGATATTTTTGGGGGACGAAATTCAATCCATGACATAGAGCTAGACGAAAAATTAGGTTCATAGGACACTGCATTTATTTCACATGAACAGTGTACCACACACTGCTTTATGTGTATTGTTGTTAGATGCTATCAAGTTGGGCCATATGTAGAACAGAATGAATACATTGCCTGGTCATGCGTCATCCTCACAGTCCTTGCTGTGTTTGAGCCCATTGTTGCAGCCACTGTGTCCATCCTTCTTATTGAAGGTCTCCCTCTTTTTCACTGACTTTCTACTTTATGAAGCATAAAATACTTCTTCAGGGACTAGTCACCTCTAATAACATGTCCAAAGTATGTGAGGTGAAGTCTCGCCAGCCTTGCTTCTAAGTAGCGTTCTGGCTGTACTTCTTCCAAGACAGATTTGTTCGTTCTTTTGACAATCCAGTGTATATTTATTATTCTTCACCAACACCATAATTCAAAGACGATTCTTCTTTGGTCTTCATTTATTATCCAGCTTTTGCATGCATATGAGACAATAGAAAATACCATGGCTTGGGCCAGGTGCACCTTAGCCTCAAAGTGACATCTTTGCTGTTTAACGCTTTAATGAGGTCTTTTGCAGCAGATTTGCCCAATGCAATATATCATTTGATTTCTTGACCGCTGCTTCCATGGGTATTGATTTTGGATCCAAGTAAAATGAAATTCCTGACATTTTCAGTATTTTCTCTGTTTACCATGATGTTTCTTATTGGTCCAGTTGTGAGGATTTTTGTTTTCTTTATATTGAAGTGCAATCCATACTGAAGGCTGTGGTCTTCAATCTTCATCAGTAAGTGCTTCAAGTCCTCTTTGATTTTAGCAAGAAAGCTTGCATCATCTGCATATCGCAGGTTGTTAATGAGTCTTGCACCCATCCTGATGCTGCATTCTTCATATAGTCCAGCCTCTCGAATTATTTACTCAGCATACAGATTGAATAAATATGATGAAAATATACAACACTGACACATACCTTTCCTGAGTTTAAACCACTCAGTCAGTATCCCCTTGTTCTGTTTGAATGACTACCTCTTGGTCTATGTACAGGTTCCTCATGAGCACAACTAAGTGTTCTGGAATTCCCATTCTTCACAATGTTATCCATAATTTGTTATGATCCATAGAGTTGAATGCTTTTGCATAGTCAATAAGACACAGGTAAACAGCTTTCTGGTATTCTCTGCTTTCAGCCAAGATCCGTCCTGGTAACACTCATTCCACATCTTCTGAATCTGGCTTGAATTTCTGGTAGTTCCCTGTCGAGGCACTTCTGCAACTGTTTTTCAATTATCTTCAGCAAAATTTTACTTGTGTGTGATATTAATGATATAGTTCAATAATTTCTACATTCCATTGGATCACCTTTCTTTGGAATGGGTACACAGGACACCCAGTTAAATTTGCATTTCAGATACATAATGCATAATTTTTTAGTATAAGTATGTGCTAAATATTGCAAGGGACATAACCAAAAAACAAAACAAAACCTGAGTCAAATTCCAACTCATAGAAATCTCATAGGATTTCCAAGGCTGTAATCTTTATGAAACTAGACTGCCACATCTTTCTTTTGTGGAACAGCTAGAAGGTTTGAACTGCCAACCTCTTGGTTAGCAGGCAAGTACTTAACAGCTTAATAACTAAGCCACCAGGGCTCCTGTATGGGACATACTCATGCTGAAAATATTCATTGCTTATATGAGAAAGAAGAACAGTTCCTTCTTTCTCGTAAAATTTAGTATTCTATGACCATATTTATCCTATGTCCTATTTTATCTGACAGGAAACCCTGGTGGTGTAGTGGTTAAGTGCTACGGCTGCTAACCAAAGGGTCGGCAGTTCAAATCCACCAGGCACTCCTTGCTATGGGGCAGTTCTACTCTGTCCTATAGGGTCGCTATGAGTTGGAATCGACTCAACAGCACTGGGTTTGGTTTGGTTTTATTTTATCTGACAATCCTAGCTTTGGAACATATGAAGCATACATACCACCATTTTGAGTCCAACCTACGAGCCAGGCGTGGCAGAAATATTACTATATATTCATTAAAAATCCATATGTCCCTCTACATTTTTAGCTTTTTTGAGGTAAGGCAGAATTGACTACACCTGGCCAGGTGATGTGGTTAAAAGTGATGTGGGTCAATTGAAACACTTAAAAGACAAAAACAAACAAAAAACACTCCTTAGTCACTCTTTCCCTTCTGCAGCGAACTAGAAACCATGTGTTCAAGATAGCATAGATGCAGGATACAAGTAGCCTTAAAGGGAAGGTTGGAATGAAGGTATCCAGGAGAACCACTGTATCTACAACCTACTTTGTATGTGTAAAAAGTAAAGCTTCATCTGTTAATCCATTGAAATCTCAGGATTAGTTTGTTATTGCAGCTTTGCATTGACTTTCCTGACTAACACAGTGTGTGTCATTAGGTAAATAAATTCTGTGCATCTAAATTTGTTTTCTTTATTTTAGCATTTAGGAAGTTGCCGTCAAATGTCCAGATAAGTATGGAGGACTGAATGAGAATTACTGGTGAAATGCTTCAGCACTCTGTCTGCTGCGTGGTAGGCTGCAACAAATGAGAATAATAACTAGTGACAGCATGTCTATTATGAATATTCTTTTAATTCTTACAACAATTTTATGAAATTGGTGTTGTTATTATATCCATTTTATAACTAAGGGAAATGAGGCTTGGAGTGGTTTAGCGATTTGCCCAAGGTCATTTCACAAAGCTCTTGTTAAATATAGGGTTGAGTCTCCATTCCAAGGAAGTCTGACTTTACAATCCATACTTTCAAATCTATGCTACATAAACATTTGCCTGTGACATACAGAAGCCTGTGATGTGCCATTCATTCATTTTTAAAACATTTATTGGTTACCTAATATAATAAGATGCCCTATCCTAGCACTGGAGCCCTTGTGGCGCAGTGGTTAAAAGCTCAGCTACTAACCAAAAGCTCAGCAGTTCGAATACACCAGCCACTTCTTGGAAACCCTGTGGGGTAGCTCTACTCTGTCCTATAGGGTCGCTGTGAGTCAGAGTCGACTCAATGGTAACGGGTTTGGTTTTTTGGTGTTTTGTACTAACACTAGGGATACAAAGATGAAAGACCAGTACAGTCTTATCCTAAGGAAATCTACCTTGTTCAGGCAATTTTTAAATGTGTCATTACAGTTAGTACAGTAAGTTGTTTGATAAAGGGAAGCCCAGGAATCGGAAGGGGCACATGTTGAGGGTGAGGGTGGGTTAGAGGAGGCTTCAAGGAGGTGGTAAAATCTGAAGGATGAAAGAGAGTTGGCATGACTGAGATTGTAAGAATAGGCTAGGGATTCTAGGTAGAGAGAAGATATACTAAAAATGCACAGACCAATTTGATATGTTCAGGAATTGTAGTTAGTTATATGCCGGGGTTACAAACATATAGTGAGCTCAGAAGCTAGGTTTAACCAATGGGAGTTAGAAACACAGCAGAGGTTGCCCGGTAGGAATGGGACTACGAGATAGGGTTTGTCCAGAAGGACAGAGGACATGTAGCTACCACCAGATATGCTGAGGTGCTGCCAAAAGCAGAGAAAGAGAGGCAGAAATATCCTGACTCACCTCTCCATTCTGCCCCCTGATCTCTCACCACTGGCTCCCACTGGTCAAACCTAACTGGAAGCCAATCATCAAGAGAACCAAGGAAATGTAGTCTGTAGGTGTCATCTTCCTGCCATAAAAAACAGAATAGGGGAAGAGTGGGTAATAGACCTGAGAACAAATAGAAAAATGACCAGATGAGCAATGTGAACTGCATCCAACACTCCTTGAAGAGAGTGCTCACATTCTTCATTCAACATTAAAATGCCCTATTGTCTCCAGTTGGGTTCCCTGGAGAGCAGACCTTGAGATGGAGATTAGGATATAGGATGTTCACTGAGGAGTGCTTTTAGAGTCTATATTTATGGAAAGGAGGAGAACGAAGCAAGACTGGGTAGAGGGAGAAGCTGAGCAGCAGTGTAGGCCCAACAAAGACCTCAGCTGACCCTGTGTGTAGCTCTGTAGCAAGAACAGCCCTTCAGAATTTTCCTGAGTTAGGGCAATGGGGTTGGATCTTTATACTGTAATGCTGATTGGTCAGGAAACCCTGGTGGCGTAGTGGCTAAGTGCTATGGCTGCTAACTAAAGGGTGAGCAGCTCAAATCTACCAGGCGCTCCTTGGAAACTCTATGGGGGCTGTTCCACTCTGTCCTATAGGGTTGGTATGAGTTGGAATCGACTTGATGGCACTGGGTTTGGTTTTTTGTTTTTTGGTTGGCTGGTCATTTGAGACCAGCTATGCTGGGAAGGGAGAATGGCCTTGGGCAAGGCAGTTTTATTCAGCTCAAACCATTTCTACAGAGTGCTGATGACTGAGGGCCATCTTCCAGCAGTGCTCCCACCAGGGGAAATAAATCAGTTTTTTTTTTTTTTAACATAATCTACTGCTTGTTCTGCAAGCAGCTCCCCATGAGTCTCTCTTCCTGGGGGAAACTTAGAAGAAGGAGATTAGTGGAACAAACTATAGTTCTCACTGCTGCAGCTGGTCACAGGACCACAACAATTACCTGTTATTTCCCTCTTTTACTATCCGTTCTACATCCTCTCACCCTCAGTTGCATCTCTACTGGTCTCAGTGGTGTACCTGGAGACATGACCTAGACCCTCTTCCCTAAGGCATCTGAGCCACTGGTCACCTTGCCCTTCTCAGGCCAGAGTTACGACATTTGTCAATTTACCACCAGAACTGGGCAAGGGAATACCGAAATGGACCCAGGTGAATCACCTGGGCTCCACATGGATTCCTCCCAGCCCTACCTCCTGTTGTTGATCAGAGTCTGTCTTCCCCGCAAAAATGCTGACTCCTGTCTTGCTGGCTGGTCCCTGGGCACAAGGAATCTGAAGTGCTCAGGCAGCAGCCATAGTTTATAGTTCAGTTGGAGTCTTGTTGCATCCATTGGTGGAAATATTCCCCCTTTGGGAACCAGAGTCTGTAAACCCTTAGTATCCAGAGTTCTATGCTGCAATAACAAAGAAATCTTAACATTTCAGTGAAAATCAGTATTGGGGCACTTACAAATTTAGAGACCAGAAAGCGCAGGAAAAGCCAAGAAAGAAGATCAAAAAGGAAGTAGCCAGTGAGGTAGACAGGAGGAAAACAAGATGTATGTGATACCCCTAAAGCCAAAAGAGGGAAATATTCAAAAAAACAGAGTTTGATCAATTATATCAAACGCTGCTCTGGAAGAGGTACAATAAGCTGAGGACTGAGGATAGATCCCTGCATTCAGCAAGAATTAGTGCCCTTGAAGAGTGTATTTTTGGTGTAGTGGGGGAAATGAAAGCCTGAGTAGAGTGGAATGGGAATAAAGATGGTGAATATTAGGATGTTTTCCTATAAACGGGAAGGAGAGGAAAAGGAGGTGGCTTGAGAGAAAAGGCTTCGAAAGATTTTTTTTTTTTTAAGATGGGAGATAGTTATTGGAATGATGCAGAATAGAGGGAACAATTGAGGAGGTCTACTTATTCTTTGTCACAGGTTACTAGCAGGAAGTGATCTAATTATTTTATTAAAAAAACAAAAAGCCAAAACCAATCCCGTTGTGGTTGAGTTGATTCTGATTCACAGTGACTCTATAGACAGGACAGAGTAGAACTGCCCCATAGGGTTCCCAAGGAGCAGCTGGTGGATTCAGACTGCTGACCTTTTGGTTAGTAGTGGCTCTTACTCACTGTGCAACCAGTGCTCTAATTATTTCATACTACTTTTAAAATCAGACTTTGGTAATTATAAAATCACCTGCCCATTTTTTATTTCAAGCAGTTTCCGGGTAATGTCATCAACATACCCAGAATTTCAGATGTCTGTGAATATTGCAGTGAAAAAATAAGAACCAGAAAATTTTACTGCTTCTTTATGACCATGTGAAAATAAAATTAAATATTTTGGAGGGGAGGGGTTAGGTAGAACAGTCCATCCATGTAAATATAAACTTGTTGTTACTGTAAAGCAGTTTAATTTAGAAGTATGATAAAGTTTATTATTTGAACCAACTTTTGTCAGCAGTCAATGCCAGAAGGCCCTGGGGATGTGTAGAGCCATGAAAACAAAGAAAGAAAACAACACACAGCAACAATGACACACGGAACAAAGAATAAGGCCAACGGAACTGTTACAGAGCCAGGAGGCACAATCTAAGTATTCAGATAGAAACTCTTCTGTTTAAAAGTAACTATGGTGACTGGGTAACTAATCAGGGTGCCTGGGATTAGACCTATTTAGTGAATCTAGGACAGAAACAAAGGGAGGGGATGGTGGATTGTTTTTGCTATTTTGAACAAAAGAGAAAAAAAGTGACCCTCTTTACTTGTGATATTGTTCAATTTGCATGTGAAGAAAAGCTGTGGCCATGACCAATCAGAGCCATCATCCAAGTAAAAGATTACAGAGAATTATTGTCAGATGCTGGATTTTTCCTTCCAGAGAAATGACAACCCTATACCTTGAAAATTTCAAAAGCAGTCCGCCCAAACCCCTACAAAATACTGAACTAATATGCTTGCAATTTTGGTACAAATCGGAAAATGCAAAAATTGCAGTATTCATAGTGATATTAACTAAGTTCACAGGGCACACATGTAGAACCTTTTATTCCAAAGCAGCCCAGTTTGAGGAGTTAATATTTCGTTCAGGACTGAACACTTGTATTTTCCATCTTCTCTGAGTTAAGGTTAGAAAACTAAAATGAGGGTTTGCATACCGCATTTAAAATATAATTTTTTAGCATTGCCAAGATGTTTGGCTGACCTCTGGTTTTCTGTCAATATTTATGTGAAGGTATTAAGTGGGAAACCATCTTGGGAAAATTCAAAGACCATGTCACATACTAGGGCTTTTATACTTTTTATGTTTATACTGCAGTAATTCTATTTTGTGAATAGTTTCATTACAGGTTTCTCTAAATTAAAAGGAGAAAAATATTTAATTTCTAAGGGCAAATTTCCCAGCTTTTCACTCTTTTATGCTAAAATATTCAAGAGAATTATGCAGACAAATCGAACATTTCATTTACTTATTGTTCTCAGTGAAATTTTTCATGCTATGTTTTTTAAATCGTCCAAATATTTTTGATTGGTTTAAACATGCATATTGATCTGGGAGCTGATAAATACTTCTAAAAGTCAAGATGATGTGTCTACTGGCCAGTATGACAATGGGCATAACAAACCTTACATTTTTCAATTAAGAAAAAAAAAATAGTCATCGTAAGAAATAATGGCATATCAACAAAGATGATTTTATCATATGGGGACAATCTGAGGAGCTATGTGGAACGCCTCAGAACTGTCCACTCAAGGGGTGGAGCCCAAGCCCAAAGCCCACTGCCGTCGAATTGATTCCGACTCATAGCGACGCTATAGGACAGAGTAGAACTGCGCCATAGAGCTTCCAAGGAGAGCCTGGCGGATCTGAACTGCCCACCTCTTGGTTAGCAGCTGTAGCACTCAACCACTACACCCACCACCAGGGGTGGAAGAGAAGCGTATTTATCTATCAACCCTAGTCCCCTGTTTTCAACAACAGGTATTAACTCCCTTGCATATGCAAGTTAGCACGTGAGTCAAACACAGGTTCCCACAGTTACCACAGTAAAAAAAAAAAAAAAAATCCCTAATGCCGAAAACAAGAAATTTTCACTGCAGCGGAGGCAAGGTGCTGTCAAGTTACACTTGTGCACAGCTGGTTGTCACAGCAACATCTGGCCAAGAAGTGTGTTAAGGTGATGTGAGGTCGGGCATGAGAGGTGTCTGCAACATCCTCTCATGATGAAGTTTGAAAATGTAACATGGCATAACCATCTGTAGATATGGTTATATGCAAATGGACGGGTTAGGTGAGACAGGAATACCCGAGGTTTATCAAGGTGCCTATAAGTAAGAATGTCTAAGTCTAATCCAATATATTGTGTTTAAGTAAAGAAAAGATAGACTGTAGTTAAACAATAAATCCTGTGCTTCAAGTCTGCAGGGGCTTATTAAAGGGAAACAAAAAGTAGCATTAGAAGCTTCAGTGAGCCTTCAATATAGTTACGAAGCAGTGTCCCCTGATGAATTGGCCAAGTATCTAGTCTGTTAAGCAGCATGGTCTTCAGAGAAGATGGGCATTAAATAATCATAGCTCGAAGACATTAGCTAGGAATACCATCCAACTAACTTCATCCACTTTGCTTCCATGTTCACCAGTCTTCTGATTCTACTGAGGCTTCCTAACAAATTGGTCTATAAGGATAAAATACACTCATTTATCAACACAAGTAATTGTGTTCTCTTTGTAGTCATATTATCATTGTAAATTAAAAAGTAAACCATGGCTTATACATCAGTCCTTTGTGAATGTGGATAGTGTGAGATGAAGACTGAGCACAGTTGGAGATATTGTTACAAAATACATCAAACATGGATATGACAAGGAAACCAAGATGGTATGAAAAGAAAATGATTATATTAAGTTCTTAGAAGAAAAGCAGTTGAGTGAAAGTTTCTAGTAGAACAATGAATAGCCTGAAAAGAGGAGAAGGTCCAAAGAATGTGTTGACTCTATCCTGGCTCTGTGGGTAATGTGAAAGAGGTCTGGGAGACGGTGAAGCAGGTATAGTTTTCAACTAATGAGAAATGGAGAGTGTTTAAGAAAAGTTTCGAGACTATAGCTTGGCTACTTTGACAATGGAAAGGGTTCTACAATAGACTGTAGACCGAATTATCCTAACTTTCCAATTGGAGTGTGTGATGGTTCCATCTACCTCTGCAAAATTGCTTTTCCAGATTAGTGGTTTGGCTTGATCCACTATCAAAAGTCTTTGGAGAGGGGAAACAAGGGTGGTTACAAAGCATTTGATAAACATAAATTAATATAAAACTCAACATTAGCAACTTTCCAGCAAATGTCTCTGAAGTAAGTGGCGTACTTTGTGTAAAATTTCATAGAGTGGTTTCTTGGTACATTAAAATGTTTTTCTTTTATTAGTGATGCTTTCATAGTTGGCTTGTGTCACTTGATATCGATGATCTACACTGTAATAAAATTTAAGCAGAGAAACTTAATACAGTCTGAATTAGGAACCACAGCTTCGTTGGGACTTTGTAGGTCATGTTGCAGCATAACATTCTAATATACATAATTTCCTAAATCGTGCATTGACTTTGGGGAGTACTTAAATATTCAGCTCAATTCGCTCTTAAGTGTCCAGAAAACACTTAACAATATAATGTCCTCCACGCAGAAGGTAGAAAAGCTTCTCTTCACACCCACATTTTCCAGCAGAGCCAGAGAATGAGAGAACAGCCATGTGAAAAGCCTCCCTGGCAGAGTTATTGCCTGCACATTTTGATGAGACGTAAAAGAAATGTAAAAGAATGAACGTTTCCTCAATGCCTACTGTCTTAGTTACCTAGTGGTGCCATAACAGAAATACAAGTGGTGGCTTTAAAGAGCAGAAATTTATTTTCTCATAGTTCTGGAGGCTAAAAGTTCAAATAAGGGCTCTCAATTACTTTGATTCCTTCCGTGAGCCTCTCTCCTAGTTTCTGGTATTTGCCAACAACTCTTGGCATTCCTTTGCTTGTAGATGGGTCCTCACTTGTCATCTGTTTTCCTATTGTGTGTATCTATGAGTTGGAATCGACTCCACTGCACTGGGTTTGTTTTTTTTTTTTTTTTGGTGTACTCATTTTATGACTCAGAATTGATTCGGTTTGGGGTACACCCTACTCTGGTATGATCTCATTAACATAACCAAAGATAAACTCCTATTTCCAAATAGGGTCATAATTAGAGGTACAGGGGTAAGATTTCAATGCATATTTTTGGAGGACACAATTCAACCCATAACATCTACTACATGCATTTTACTAATATTTGAACATACTTTAATTTAATCCCTGAAACAAACCTGAAAGTATAGGTATTCATTAGTCTCATTTCACTTGTAAGGAAACTAAGCTCAGAGACGCTGAGTGACTTGCTGAAGGTAACACAGATATGATGGAACTGAGAACGGAATAGAGTGTTGTCTTTATTCTGTTTATACACTTGACCAAAAGTCTATTTCCAAATCTATGACTGTTAGAGAGTTCTTCCTGAAAAATCCCATAATTTTTGTTGTTGTTGTTTTGTTTTTAGCACCATTCCTTCATCAGACATACTTCCAGTGCTGTCAAACTAGACAGACATACATTTAAGAAAGAACAAAATCTCTACCGCCTCCTTAAAGGGAGTTATCAGACCAATCTTTGCTTCCTTACTGACAATAGTTACAGCTTCAGGAACCAAGCTGTAACTTGTTCACTGACGGTAAACTCCTGAAGGACAGAGACCGTGACCTTGACTTCCAATTTCACTTAAATCTAGCTAAAAAGAATCATGCTCATAGTCAAGTCATGATAATAATAGGTCCTAGAACTATATTTTTGTTGGTGAATTTTTGCTTTCTCTAAACACTGAAGGCTCAAACCCTGAATTATTTCAACTATCTGTGAAATAAACCCATACTCACATTAATACAGTTCTTACGATATAAGTAAGCAAAGAAAATGTTTGGCAAATGCCCACTTCTAAAGTGAGTTGGGTTTGGCATGATGACCAAGTGGCAAAGGATTTGGCTATGAACACTTTCAGTTGGAAGTAAGGAGAAAGAATTCTCCATTTCCTTCTTGTCATTGTGAGCTTAAGGAATGCTTTGTGTTGCTATCTTACAGCCCTTACTAATCTAAATATGCAAGTAATGGTACCCTGTAGCTTCCAGTGGAAGACAATATTGGGGAAAAGATGAGTATATTTTATTTCTGAAAAGGGTAAAATCTGTCAGTAAGAGGAAGAAGGACTCTTATTTTGAGGCTTAAATATAAATTTTGGGGCCCCGGTGGCACAGTGGTTAAGTGTTTGGCTGCTAACCAAAAGGTCAGCAGTTTGAATCCACCAGCTGCTCCTTGGAAACCTTATGGGGCAGTTCTACTCTGTTCTATAGGGTCGCTATGAGTCAGAATTGACTCGATGGCAACCAGTTTTGTTTTCTTTAAGTATAAGATATCCACACCCTGTGTAATCTCCTCCCATTGAATGTGGACTAGACTTAGTGACTTGATTTTAATGAATAGAACAAGGTGCAACTGTCAGTGTGTGTCGTAAAAGTTAGTGTGATGTCTTTCTCTCTCAGATCCATTCATTCTGGGGAAAGCCCACTGCCCTGTTGTGAGCAATGCTATGGAGAGGTTTATGTGGTGAGGAACTGAGGCTTCTTGCCTGCAGTCAGGTAGTGAGCTTAAAAGAAAATCCTCCAGCCCCGTTCAAACCTTCAAGTGACTAGCACCAGCTGACGGTTTCACCAGGGTCAGGAGAGACTCTAGCCAAAACCAACCAGCTGAGCTGCTCCCCAATTCCTGATCCTGAGAAACTGTGTAAAATGGTAAATGTTCATTGTTTTAAGCCAAATTTGTTATGTAACAATAGATAACATGGGGTAGGAGTGATGACAGCTGTGTAGCCTGGAAAGGACAGGGCCAGGAGCTTATTTCAGCTGGAGGACTAGACAGGAATATATCACGTTTCTCTGGAGAGTCTGATGTTGAGGGAAAAGAAGTCACAGGTCTCAGTACTCAGCATTGCAAGGCTGGAGGATCAGAAAGCTAGCAAAGTTGGCACACTTGAGAAAAGTTGGCACATAGGAGTTTAATCCTAAACATTGGTAGAGGATGGAGGTGAATTTGGCCTTGACATAGGCAGCTACAGAGAGACTAGAATTTTCTCACAGACTGGAAAATTTTCTGTGAGACATTTGCTATGGAACTTGTTATTGGAGTTAAATTTATTAAATGGGCATGTTTGCTACCTTCTAAGAAACTTTATTTTTAAAGGGACAAATTGATATGGGCAAGCACATAAAGCAATGTAACTCCATTTTGAAATGCATGTTTCTCTTCCTCCTCGTCATTCTCTCTGCCTTCATCCATAGTTACGGAACTCAGCACCTCATGCCTAGCACTTAATGGCTACCAGGTTGTTTCTTGTTCTTTAGATTTGCCTCTTCAGCAAGACGGTAGGCTGCCTAAGGAAAGGATCATGTCTCATTCAGTAATCCACCTCCAACCACAAGCTCTTATTTGAAATGTGAGTATACGTGGACTTACTTCTGTATACCTTCTCTGAAACCACAAGACTTTTGAATCAGTATATATTAATCATTCCAAGTTGCCACCATCTTGTTTCTAGTGAAATTCAGGGCCTTCTGGGTTATTTGCTTCTATCCAATTCTGCCTCTCCATACTATTTGGTCACATTCTTTTAAATTCTTTGGAAGATGCATTAGCTTTTTTTTTTTTTTTTTTAAATCATGGGCATGTTCTTGACATTGTGGCACAAGGAAGGTGCTAGGTTTGGGGAGGATATACTGTTATGTGATAAGATAGACACAAACCCTACCCTCCTGTCGCTTGTAACCCATTTAGTCTGTACAGTAGGAGCCCTGGTGGCACAGTGGTTAAGTGTTCAGCTGCTAACAGAAAGATCAGCAGTTTGAAGCCACCAGCTGCTCCTTGGAAGAAAGATGTGGTAGTCTGCTTCTGTAGGATTACAGGATTACAGCCTTGGAAATCTTATGATGCTATGGGGCAGTTCTACTCTCTCGTAGGGTAGCTATGAGTCAGAATCGAATGCATGATGACAGGTTTGGTTTATTTATTTTTTTTCTTTTTTCCCTGTTTAGTCTGTACAGTATTAGGGGAAAAAATAATTCAGCAGTGTCATAGCTATCAGGTGCCACTATAAGAGAAATACCACAAGCGGATGGCTTTAACAGAGAGAAATTTGTTCTCTCAGTCTAGGAGGCTAGAAGTTCAAAGTCAAGGCGTCAGCTCCATGGGAGAGCTTTCTCTCTCTGTCGGCTCTGGAGGAAGGTCCTTGTCATCAATCTTCCCCTGGTTGAGGAGATTTTTAGTGCAAGGACCCTGGGTCCAAAGAACACACTATTATCCTAGCATTATTTTCTTGGTGGTAAGATGTTCCCAAGTCTCCCTGCTCGCTTCTCTTTTTTATATTTCAAAAGAGATTGGCTTAAGATGCAATCTAGTATTATAAAGTCTTGCCCCATTAACAAACATGCTGCTAATCCCATCACATTACGCCATAAAAACAGAATTTACAACACAGAGGATAATCACATCAGATGACAAAATGGTGGACAATTCACACAATACTGGGACCTATGACCTAGCCAAGTTGACAGATATTTTGGGGGGACACAATTCAGTCCAAGACAAGCAGCAATACACTTGAGCTGCTGCAGCTCCCGGGAATGTTGAAGGCAGTATCCATGATGTGTCATGCTCTTGCCCAATACAGGATCCACCTTTTCATCTGACAAGAAGCCGGACGTAATTTTTCATACCAAAGAAAGCTTCATATGACATCTTCACACAGAATGCTTTTTAGAGCAGAAAAATGCATCCACATAAAGGATGCAGACATCGAACACGAATGTTGGAAAGACAGAAAAATGTAGTATGAAAGCTGGCAGCAAGCCATCGTCAGGGCATATTGACAGGCAACAAAATCTTAGGAAAAAACTTCTGAAACCGTGGTTTTAAAATTTTCACTTAAGCAAGCGTGTATACAGAGTGTCACAAGAAAAGAGCTTAACATCTGTTTGAATGATTTACTACAGTTCTATAAAATAACTAACTCCTTCTAATCCGTTAGGAATCCATTTAAAGTTGTCTCTTCCAGGAATCCCCCCAAATAGTCCCATAGACCCTTGGTCTAGACTTCACATAAATTTAGTGCAATTTTGCCTAAACCAAAAGCAAAGAAGTTTCCTGAATAAACTGAATGCTTCGAAGGCCAGCGTAGCAGGGGCAGGGGTCTGGGGAACATGGTTTCAGGGGACATCTAAGTCAATTGGCATAATAAAATCTATTAACAAAACATTCTGCATCCCACTTTGAAGAGTGGCGTCTGGGGTCTTAAATGCTAGCAATCAGCCATCAAAGATGCATCAATTGATCTCAACCCACCTGGATCAAAGGATAATGAAGAACACCAAGGACACAAGGTGATTACGAGCCCAAGAGACAGAAAGGGCCACATGAACCAGCAACTACATCATCCTGAGACCAGAAGAACTAGATGGTCCCAGCTACGACTGATGACTGCTCTGACAGGGAGAACAACAGAGAACCCCTGAGGGAGCAGGAGAGCAGTGGGATGCAGATCTCAAATTCTCATAAGACCAGACTTAATGGTCTGACTGAGACTAGAAGAACCCTGGTGGTCATGGCCCCCAGACCTTCTGTTGGCCCAGGACAGGAACCATTCCCAAAGCCAACTCTTCAGACATGGATTGGACTGGACAATGGGTTGGAGAGGGATGCTGGTGAGGAGTGAGCTTCTTGGATCAGGTAGACACTTGAGACTATGTTGGCATCTCCTGCCTGGAGGGGAGATGAGAGGGTGGAGTGTGTTAGAAGCTGGTGAAATGGACATGAAAAGAGAGAGTGGAGGGAGAGAGTGGGCTGTCTCATTAGGGGGAGAGTAATTGGGAGTGTGTAGCAAAGTGTACATGGATTTTTGTGTGAGAGACTGACTTGATTTGTAAACTTTCACTTAACACACAATAAAAATTATTAAAAAAAAAATGAGGAGTGATATAATGTCTTGTACTTAGTTCCCAATGAGTGTCACTGGTATGAGGAAGGAGATGATGTGGAATGGCAAAAAAAAGAAAAAAAAAAAAGCCCCAAAGCCATTGCCTTCGAGTTGATTCTGACTCAAAGCAACCTTATCAGACAGAGTAGAACTGCCCCACAGGGCTTCCAAGGCTGTAATCTTTATGGAAGCAGACCTTACAGAAACACCTTTCTTCTGTGGAGTGGCTGGTGGGTTCTCTTAACCACTGCACCACTAGGGCTCCTTGTGGGATGGCAGGGTCAGCTGAAGTAGAGCTTTAACTTCGAAGGGTAAAAAGGATTTAGGTAAGTAGTAATACATATAACTTGTTCCCAGGAAAACATAGAGACCATGCTGGTTGTAGCAGTGCTCCTCAAACTCCAGAATCACTTGAAGAGCTCAGTATAACGAGAATTCATGTGATCTGTCAAAGCCCTCCAGCCAGAGACCACCAGGAACACACCTGTAGTTGAATGAGGTTAAGTTTATTGACTCTTTACCAAGAGGAGAATCACATATCTTGGAGAACCATGGTATCTCAGTAACAAGGTGTTAGACATTACAGGATTTGGGCTTATATTGGTGGTTTTGAGGAGGGTTCAAAGAAGCAAAGCTTTTCTCTGAGTTACATGCTGTCAGGAAGCAGGGGTAATTCTATGATTGTGTATTTTAATAATTCTTATCTAGAAGGCAGAAGGAACTAGGCAACAGTAAAATGTAATTGGTAAAGAAGCAGCAATCACTCTTACTAGCTGGGATAGTGTGTTTTTGTGGTTTGGACAATGTTCCTGTTTTTCTCTGTGTTCACACTTGATAACAATTTGCCCTTTTCTGATATTGGTGTTCTGTGAAATTGCTTGTGTTTGACAGAACACCAAGGTCTAGTTCTGAGTGCCAAGCTGGCTTATAGCAACGCCAAGGCATGGGTGACAGTACCAGGCCAGCTCCCAGATGGCAGGGGCTGCTTTTCAGCTTCTCAGATGCAGTCAAAAAGATATTGATTCTGTAATCTAGGACTGGACAAGAAATTTATGTTTTTAGACAAGATACATAGGTGATTCTGAATGAAAGATCTGAGGGCTATGCTTTGAGAAACACTCCTATAGAAGGATATAAGGCTGAAAGAGAAGGCCAGACTGTAGAGAGCCTTAACAAACAGACTAATAGGTTTGAACATAATTCTGCTAGCAGTGACAGGCATTAAAGGTATATGAACAAACAAGGAACATGGCATATGAGGGTTCTGGGAGAGTCTTCTGTTGGTTGGTAGTATATAGAACTGGTTTGATAAACCATAAGGGGTGGGGACTGGGGCTGAGCAGGGAGAACGGAAGCAGGCAGACCAGCTAGGAAACTAGTGCAAGGGTTCAGGCCTGAAAAGATTATAATTTGGATTAAAATATTGGCAGTGGGACTGGAAGGAAAGTATTAGATGTGAAAGGCATTCAATAAGAATCTGAAATCTATTCACTGTATGCGTAAAGGGCAGGGACTTCTCTTGATATTCTTAGCTCCCAGCACTAAGCTTGGGGGCACAGTGGGCACATAGTAAATATTTAAGAACTGAATTCACCAGCCATCTTAATAGGATATGTAACTGACAAGATGTAGGAGAAGAAGATGACAGCTAATCAATAGTAATTGAAAGACAATTTTGAAGGGAAAATTATTTCTGAAAAAGTTGCATTCAGTTTGGGTATGCGGAGTATCTCTGTGATGGTGGAATGTCCAAGAGGAGATATCTAGCCAGAAGTTAGCAGTGTGGGTTTGGAGTTTGACTTTGAGAGCGAGGTTTAGATAACATTGCAGAATGAATAAATTGGACAACTGACGTCACCAAAGTACATGGAACTCCCAAGGATGGGTAGATGTAAAAAATTAGAAGACAGAGTCTGTCTCCCACCAACTCGACGTGGCAGTTTTTGTTTTCTACTCTAGAAGATGCGCTGGCATTTAGGAAAAGAATACTTATATCTATTTCAGAAATACAGAGGAGGCCTTATGAACATGGTTTGTGGAATAAGTGCTCAGGATTCCTAGTATGTCTCTGTGTCATTCAAATTGTGACTTTTCATGTATTTAACTTTTACTAGGTTAAAATTTCCTCATCTGTTAAAAGGAGATAATAATTGTAATCTCAAACATCAAGATGAATCTACAAAGAAAACTAAAAAATAAATCTCATATGGGAATGTTTGAGTGAAGACATGTAGTAAGTGTGATGAAGTTTCAGTTTGCTGTGTAGGATATTTCAGCTTTCCCCAAACATGGCTCCTTAGGAAGGAGCGGCCATCATCAGTGACTATACCTCTTTCATATCACTGGACAAAGACTGAGAATTTTGGTTACTGCCAAAATAGCGGGATTTTCAGAGCACTCTTCAGAAACTAAGTAGAGTTCCCTTTTGACCTGACCAGATAATACTATATCCAACCACTAGTGGAATTGTTAAGTAAAAATAAATATATTTGAGATAGGTCTTGCCTAGCCCATTCTGAGTTTTATAAAAATGTACTTCCAGTCAGCTCACATAACATACCAAAAAACAAACAAACAACCAAACCTGTTGCTGTTGAGTCAATTCCGACTCACAGTGACCTTATAGGACCAGTAGAACTGCCCCATAGAATTTTCAAGGAGAACCTGGTGGATTTGAACTGTCAGCCTTTTGGTTAGCAGCTGTAGCTCTTAACCACTATGCTACCAGGGTTTCCTTCATATAACATATGCCTTTCTTATTAAATCTAGCCAAAAGGTGGTGGTATTCTATTTAAATGCTCATCAGTTCTTTAACTATTGCATATACATTTTATTCTATAAAAAAATTATCCTATAGGGTCGCTATAAGTCAGAATCAACTCGAAGGCAATGAGTTTGGTTTTATACATATATGTACATATATACATGTATGTAAAGTAAATGTTTCAACAGTACATATTATGACAAATTATTAAGAACCCTCAAAAAAAAATTACAGGCTTCACTGACAAAATCTGAGATTTACAATAAAATGTCTTTAAAATGCAACATAGAATACCAAGTGGTGCATTCAGAGCACTCTTATGTACCCACAACAATTTCTGTGCTACATGAGATGTTGGAGATATAGGAGGTTGAAGCATCATTTTAGCTGCTTTCTTCTTGCTTATCATACTGCCCATCTGAGTATTTAAAAATTAGGGATTTTTTTCCTTAGACAGGTTTTAGTTGAGGCTTTTGATGGTTAAAGTTGTGTATCGGCTGGGCTGGGCCATGATTCTCAGTGGCTTGGCAGTTTTATGATGTTGTGATCACTTCCACAATGAGATTTGATATAATGTGATCCCTTCCACGATGGGATCTGCTGTGAGTAGCCAATGAGTTGAGAGAGAGTTTCCTTGGGTGTGCGGCCTGCATCGAATGTAAGTGGACCTTATGATGAGGTCCTTCGCTCGCTCTGGATCCTGCAGCTGGCTCCTGTTTGTCTCAATTCCAGTTCTTGGGATGTGAGCTGGCAGCTTACCTGTGGTCTTGCCTGCCAATCTTAGGATTCGTTGATCTTTGCAGCCTGTGCACAAGAGCCCTGCTCTCTGACCTGCTAACCCTGGGTTCACCAGCCCCTGTGGCTACGTGAATCAGCAGAAGCCTCTATTCTGACCCACGGACTTGGGACATTCCAGCCTCTATAACTGCAGGAGCCATTTCCTTGATATAAATCTCTCTATATGAATTCTTACATGTTTTACTGGTTTTACTTCTCTAGATAACCCATCCTAAGACAAAGCTCAGTCTTAACTAGCTGGATGATACTGGGCAAGTCACTTCATTCATACTTCTATTTATTTATTCAGCTCTGGATAGGTGAATGGAGGTTGAGGATGGAGTGGGTTCTGAGATAAACTTTAAAAGGATGAGGAGTGGAAAAAGTATTTCAAGAAATGAGATGGGATAAACAAAGTCAGAGATAGAGAAATCAATTTAATATTTGAGGGCAGAGAATAGATTGTTTGGAGCAGAGGGTTGAGGAAGGGAACCTGTGCTACATACATTTAGGAAAACCAGATTGTGTTGAACCTTCTTTCAATGAATAAATATTAAATATCTTTTATGTGTGGATATTGTTAATGGTGAGCAAGAGATTTCCTTGCTGGGGTTTATGTTCAACTCAGTGACTCCTAGTCAGTTGAATCTCAATGCTATATCCAACCTGCAGGCCTCGGTTTCTTCATTTTTTTTTTAAAGTAAGTAGTTTATCTTTAAAGTTCCTAATAAACAGAACATTTTACTATGTTCTGTTATGCAAAATCCTGGTTTTAAATAATGATTGACTTTTTTTGTTGTTATATCTGTTGTTGTTAGTTGCTGTCGTGTCAATTCAGGCTCATGGCAAACCCATGTGTGCAGAGTAGAACTGCTTCACAGGGTTTTCAAGGCTGTGACCTTTCGGACCTGCCAGGTCTGTCTTCTCAGGCAACTCTGGGTGGGTTCGAACTGCCAGCCTTTCAGCAAGGAGTCAAGTGCTTAACTGTTTATGCCACCCAGGGGCTCCTTGTTATACTACCTAAATGGTATTAATTAGGACCAGTTTGACTCTGCAGAAAAAGACCAATAAGAAAAGCAGTAAATTAATCCAAACAGGCATTAATTGTTTGATTGATTTGTTTGGTAAATATATTTACAATATTCATTAATTAAATCAATATGCTCCTTAAGGAAATAAAGTTTTTTGTACATGGTAGAGACTCTATAAATGCTTATTGAATGAAATTGAGGAAAAGTATATGTTAAACAAATTATTTTTTTAAAGGAAAAACTATGTATTATTTCCCATCCCCACCTTAACAAAGCAGATTTTCTTATTACACGGTATGTTTTAATGCTCAGAACTATAAAAATGGAAGAAATAAACATTAATGAACCATCTACCATGCTCTAAACCAAGCATATGTGTAATCTTGCTTAGGTGGTAAAGGAGGCTTAATAAAGTGAATACCATTAGTCCCACTTTATTGATAAGGAAAACTGAGGCTCATGGAAATTAAATAACCTGTCCAAAGTCATTGGCTAACACTAGTATGTAAACATTTAAACTAACTTTGAAGCCCCAGCTCTTGCCATAATACCAATTTCTATGACTAGGTGAATATTCATATTTCTTGGTTGCTATTTGATACTATAATTGGGGAAAAAAAAAGCTACTATAAGTTAAGAACATTATTCGGGATATAGGGTATATTTTTATAAAGATACTTTTAATAGTTCACAGTATGAGTTAGTTGTGAAATGGAATGATCTAGAAATATGTGTTCTCAGTGAGTGCATTTTAATTTCTTTGGAATAAATTAGTTACATTATGACGTTATTCAGTTTTATACTTAAAGCTTAACGTCAGAGAAAAAGGCTGAATGACAACACATGATCAGTATCCATACCTTATTTTTATGCATTAGCCTACATTTTTCCCCTAGGATTTCCATTTTCCAGTGCTGTTTAAGGATTTTGGATTCCCTACTATTGCATTTTCCAAGTCTTTGACAGTCTCAGTCAAAATTCAATTGATGTCGTGGGCTGATCTTTTTCTCCTTTTATTTAAACAGTCTATTTCTCTGGAATATTTTAAGGCTGTTCTTACCATTTCCTGTTGGGTGGGACTTTTTTTTTTTTTTTTTGGCTATGCCGTTTGCTTAAACTATGAAGCCATTTCAAGTAGATGTATTTTATCATCCTTTTTTTCCCCTTTAGAGGAACCTCCCTATAATTTAAGGTTGTTAATAACCTCACCAAAGTGACATTTCTAATATTTATTTTTCTTTCGGAAACACGGAGTGAAGGATAGTGGTTTTTCAGCAGTAGTTGTAATTCCAACCTATTGAAAAGCTAATTAATTGTTGATTCTGTATGCTTTTAATGAAATTATGTGTCATAAGTGGCTAAATGGAGGTATCCTGAATATAAATATAAATAAAGCTAATAATTTAAATAATACATGAGAGGAATAACTAATACTAAATAAAGCTAATAATGCCTTAAAATATAGTTTATCCATTTGGGGATCGAAAAACCAAAACACATTCACTGAAGTTGCTTTTGGAGAGCAAAAGGCATTGGGATTGAATCACTCAAAGGCGTAGTTAGAGGATGTGTGTTATTATCTTCCCCATCATCATTATTATCCACTAGTAATTTACCCACAACAAGAATATAGCATATGTATCCATTTTATACTTTATCATGTAATCAAAACAAGCGACTTGCTCTTTGGAAACTTATTAATAGAACAGAACAAAAATGGTAAGGACCACATTACGCCCACAAGTTCATTGGAGCACTGAAGGTGAGGGAAGAATGGACATCTTTCCCTTTCACAGATGCAAACTTGAATGCTGTCTTGTAAAGTTATTCCAATATTTCCTGCTCCATTGAGAGAAGAATTTCTCATTTTGAAATTCCCCTGTTACAGTATTATTATGGATTGAATTGTATCCGCCCAAAATATGTGTTGTAAAATCCTAACCTCTGTGCCTGTGGCTATAATCCCATTTGGGAATGTGTTGTCTTTGATAAATTAATGAGACAGGTTTAGCACAGGGTCTGTCTTAAGTCAGTCTCTTTGGAGATACGAAAGAGATTAAACAAGTATGGGAGAAGCAGAGATGGAGGAAGAGAGATGCCAAGCCACACGAAGACTGCCCAGGAGCGGGAGCTCAGAAGACACAAGGATATTCCTCCAGAGCTGACAGAGAGAGACAGCCTTCTCCTAGAGCTGGCACCCTGAATTCAGACTTCTAGCCTCGTAAACTTTGAGAAAATAAATTTCTGTTTGTTAAAGGCACCCACTTGTGGTATTTCTGTTACAGCAGCACTAGATAACTAAGATAGGTTTCTTGATGGATTCTTAACAAGTTACCATCAGCTGCATTCAAGCATGATGCTAGGGAAGGCAGATTAAACCTTCTCAGGCCATCCCTCTTGCTCCAGCCAGCTGTCCTATTAATGTGTTCTACTGTTCTAGACTCACTGTGTTAAAGAGTGTGGGAGGATCAGTCACTCTGGAAAAACAATTCAGGAGCATATGAACCTGATGTGAGCAAGTACTGTCCTCTCACACAATGCAGCATAAAATCATTTTTTATTTCCAGTAAATGTAGGAAAAGGACAAGACTGGGAGTCAGTAAATAGGTTCTAGTTCTAACTCCATTTCTATTAGCCAGTCTTTGCAAGTTACTTAGCCTCTCTTGGTCTCAGTTTCCCAACTAGTAAAATGAAGGCGTTCTGGGGGCTATTGTCTCTAAAATGCCTTCCAGAGTCAAGACTTTGAAAGGTCCGCAAAATCTGTATTTAGTACCAGAATGCAACTGGAATAACTACAAGTTTACCAAGTAAAGCTCGGAGCACTAGTAGAAGTCTGCATTCCTTGATGTTTTGAAGCTTTCTAAGCCTTGTGACCCCTTCTACAAATCACAGCATCATACCATTTACTTTACCCTAACATAGATGGCATAAAAATGAATGAAATTCCCAGTTTCAGAACAGTTTAAAATTCTTCAGAAGTTATCTTCAGTAGGTATACAGCATATAGCTACAGTAAAATGACTAAATATATATTGTAATAAAACATGTTAATTTGAAGGAAGAAAAAAATCAAGTAAAAAAAAAGATTTTCTTTTTTCAGAGAATCTCCACATGTTTCTCTCATCTATTTTCAAAATTAAGACTTTGGAGTGTTGCCTTATATTCAATAAATTAAACAACAAGGAAGAAGAGACAGAGATTAGGGAAGGAACAGAAAATGGAGGAAAAATAAAGCTGAGACAGAGAGAGACATACACAGAGACAGAGAAATAGGCAGACAAACCAAGAACAGAGAGAAGAGGGAAACAAGAAAGGCTTGCCTAGAGATTGGTAAAGTAGAGAAAGACTAGCACTCTACCAATCAAACATGAGTCATTCCGAAAGAAAGGCTTTCAGGGAGAAATAGCTTGATCAATGACTTTTATTGAAACTAACCATATTGCTTTTAAGCAATGACAGGCACATGGGGGATGATAAACTCCTGGTACTTACCTCTGGGTCAACTGAAGAGGAGTTGAAGACTGAATCTGAGATTCCCCAAAATTAGTTCAGTTACATAAAATTAACATCTTCAATGGGTCTTCCGTAAACTATTGCAAAATGAGAGGAACTAATCAGAACTTTACACCTCCTCTAGAAAGATGATGACAGAAACTCAGGACGGAATAAAAATGTATTTTTTAAAAAATATTTGGTTCTCTACGGGAAAAAGAAATTATTTAAAAAATTTCAGGGAAGTGATTTATTTACAAGCCTTTTAGGTAATATATAACATCTGTTACCATAAATCTCTTTTCATATCATTAGTTCTATTAATTCAAAATAGAATCTCATATTAAGCAATCAATTTTTTACTGTTTAGGTGTTATAGGTGATGGCATAATTGCTATATTTAAAAAAAAATTCTTATTAATTGGACATGTATAGTAGATATTTATAACTTAAATTACATGATTTACATTGATATACCAAGAAACCAAAAACCAAACCTGTTGCCGTCGAGTTGACTCCGACTCATAGCAACCCTGTAGGACAGAGTAGAACTGCCCCCTTGGGTTTCCAAGGAGTGGCTGGTAGATTTGAACTGCTGACCTTTTGGTTGGCAGCCGAGCTCTTAACCACTGCGCCTGTGTAGAGGGATAGAGATAAAACACAAGTGTCAAAATACTGAAAATGTTTTAACCCGGGAGGTGGGTGCGTCAAGGTTTTCTGCATTATTCTATTTTTTGTGTATCTTTGGTTCTATAAAAAAAAGTTAAAAAAAATAAGATATTTCCTTTAACTGAGTCAATTGTGTACAAAACACGCCATGGCGTTCAGAATCAGCAGTGCAGATGAATGCACAGCCTCAGCTCCGGGGCATCAGGAAGGAATCTGAGGGACGTTTTGGTACGGAAGTTTCTTTGATCTCTTCTCTTTTCTGCAGCGACTTCTACAACCTTCTTTTTCTTTTTTTTGTTTCTTAACTTTTATTGAGCTTCAAGTGAACGTTTACAAATCAAGGCAGTCTGTCACATATAAGTTTACATACACCTTACTCTGTACTCCCACTTGCTCTCCCCCTAATGAGTCAGCCCTTCCAGTCTCTCCTTTTGTGACAATTTTGCCAGCTTCCCTCTCTCTCTATCCTCCCATCCCCCCTCCAGACAGGAGATGCCAACACAGTCTCAAGTGTCCACCTGATATAATTAACTCACTCTCCATCAGTGTCTCTCTCCCACCCACTGTCCAGTCCCTTTCATGTCTGATGAGTTGTCTTCGGGAATGGTTCCTGTCCCGGGCCAACAGAAGGTTTGGGGACCATGACCGCCGGGATTCCTCTAGTCTCAGTCAGACTATTAAGTATGGTCTTTTTATGAGAATTTGGGGTCTGCATCCCACTGATCTCCTGCTCCCTCAGGGGTTCTCTGTTGTGCTCCCTGTCAGGGCAGTCATCGGTTGTGGCCGGGCACCAACTAGTTCTTCTGGTCTCAGGAGGATGTAGTTGCTGGTTCGTGTGGCCCTTTCTGTCTCTTGGGCTCTCAGTTATCGTGTGACCTTGGCGTTCTTCATTCTCCTTTGATCCAGGTGGGTTGAGACCAATTGATGCATCTTAGATGGCCGCTTGTTAGCATTTAAGACCCCAGATGCCACATTTCAAAGTTGGATGCAGAATGTTTTCATAATAGAATTATTTTGCCAATTGACTTAGAAGTCCCCTTAAACCATGGTCCCCAAACCCCTGCCCTTGCTCCGTTGACCTTTGAAGCATTTAGTTTATCCTGGAAACTTCTTTGCTTTTGGTCCAGTCCAGTTGAGCTGACCTTCCATGTATTGATTGTTGTCCTTCCCTTCACCTAAAGCAGTTCTTATCTACTAATTAATCAGTAAAAACCCTCTCCCACCATCCCTCCCTCCCTCCCCTCTTTGTAACCACAAAAGTATGTGTTCTTCTCAGTTTATACTATTTCTCAAGATCTTATAATAGTGGTCTTATACAATATTTGTCCTTTTGCCTCTGACTAATTTCGCTCAGCATAATGCCTTCCAGGTTCCTCCATGTTATGAAATGTTTCACAGATTCGTCACTGTTCTTTATCGATGTGTAGTATTCCACTGTGTGAATATACCACAATTTATTTACCCATTCATCCGTTGATGGACACCTTGGTTACTTCCAGCTTTTTGCTAATGTAAACAGAGCTGCAATAAACATGGGTGTGCATATATCTGTTTGTGTGAAGGCTCTTATTTCTCTAGGGTATATTCCGAGGAGTGGGATTTCTGGGTTGTATGGTAGTTCTATTTCTAACTGCTTAAGATAACACCAGATAGATTTCCAAAGTGGTTGTACCATTTTACATTCCCACCAGCAGTGTATAAGAGTTCCAATCTCTCCGCAGCCTCTCCAACATTTATTATTTTGTGTTTTTTGGATTAATGCCAGCCTTGTTGGAGTGAGATGGAATCTCATCGTAGTTTTAATTTGCATTTCTCTAATGGCTAATGATCGAGAGCATTTTCTCATGTATCTGTTAGCTGCCTGAATATCTTCTTTAGAGAAGTGTGCATTCATATCCTTTGCCCACTTCTTGATTGGGTTGTTTGTCTTTTTGTGGTTGAGTTTTGACAGAATCATATAGATTTTAGAGATCAGGCGCTGGTCGGAGATGTCATAGCTGAAAATTCTTTCCCAGTCTGTAGGTGGTCTTTTTACTCTTTTGGTGAAGTCTTTAGATGAGCATAGGTGTTTGATTTTTAGGAGCTCCCAGTTATCTGGTTTCTCTACGTCATTTTTGGTAATGTTTTGTATTCTGTTTATGCCTTGTATTAGGGCTCCTAAGGTTGTCCCTATTTTTTCTTCCATGATCTTTATCGTTTTAGTCTTTATGTTTAGGTCTTTGATCCACTTGGAGTTAGTTTTTGTGCATGGTGTGAGGTATGGGTCCTGTTTCATTCTTTTGCAAATGGATATCCAGTTATGCCAGCACCATTTGTTAAACAGACTATCTTTTCCCCAATTAACTGACACTGGGCCTTTGTCAAATATCAGCTGCTCATATGGGGATGGATTTATATCTGGGTTCTCAATTCTGTTCCATTGGTCTATGTGTCTGTTGTTGTACCAGTACCAGGCTGTTTTGACTACTGTGGCTGTATAATAGTTTCTGAAATCAGGTAGAGTGAGGCCTCCCACTTTCTTCTTCTTTTTCAGTAATGCTTTGCTTATCCGAGGCTTCTTTCCCTTCCATAAGAAGTTGGTGATTTGTTTCTCTATCACGTTAAAAAATGACATTGGAATTTGGATCGGAAGTGCATTGTATGTATAGATGGCTTTTGGTAGAATAGACATTTTTACTATGTTAAGTCTTCCTATCCATGAGGAAGGTATGTTTTTCCACTTAAGTATGTCCTTTTGAATTTCTTGTAGTAGTGCTTTGTAGTTTTCTTTGTATAGGTCTTTTACATCTTTGGTAAGATTTATTCCTAAGTATTTTATCTTCTTGGGGGCTACTGTGAATGGTATTGATTTGGTGATTTCCTCTTCGATGTTCTTTTTGTTGATGTAGAGGAATCCAAGTGATTTTTGTATGTTTATCTTATAACTTGAGACTGCCAAACTCTTCTATTAGTTTCAGTAGTTTTCTGGAGGATTCCTTAGGGTTTTCTGTGTATAAGATCATGTCATCTGCAAATAGAGATAATTTTACTTCCTCTTTGCCAATCCGGATGCCCTTTATTTCTTTGTCTAGCCTAATTGCTCTGGTTGGACTTCTAGCACAATGTTGAATAAGAGCGGTGATAAAGGGCATCCTTGTCTGGTTCCCATTCTCAAGGGAAATGCTTTCAGGCTCTTTCCATTTAGAGTGATGTTGGCTGTTGGCTTTGTATAGATGCCCTTTATTATGTTGAGGAATTTTCCTTCGATTCCTATTTTGGTGAGAGTTTTTATCATAAATGGGTGTACAACCTTATTTTTCATTGTTGTCTAAGTTTTATTTTCGGAACAGGTGAACTGTGTTGTTATAAATTTCCAGTTTAGAAATACAGGAAATCCGAAGAGATGGATGACAACCAGGTCCTCCGTGTAGGGTTTTCCATTATGTTAACTTGAGTCCCAAATTCTAAAAGCAGAAGTGGAAGTGTCTTTATGTCTGTGTAAAGATGTCTCAATTGTTCCATGTGAAACCCGGGGAAAGAGCTGGGTTTGGAATCCTTGCTTTGGCTATCACCTGTGACTGGTATCCTAGAAGTAGTCCGTCTCCTGGAGGACAAGAATGCTTGCCTCTTACGCACTGCTTTATTTGCAAACTGAAGTCTCAGAGGAGTCTGCCTGTCGACCCAGCTGCAGAATGTGTATGCAATGATTGCATCTGTTGCCATGGAAACTGAAGTATAACCGATAAACTACAAACTTCAAACAGATTAAAATTGACTTAGAAAAACTATGTAGGGTTATTACAAAATTTATGATAAAACATTTCTTTACTGCACCTCCCTCTATTTAAAATGATAGCTCATGAAGTAGAATTTTCATAGACATAATTCTTCCTAACAGAGTTTGTTGGTGGTAGCATGTTTATTGCTGAATAACTTCTTAAAATAGTACAAAATAGCTGGGCATGGCAGTAGATGAACGAATAGCATAACTATGTATGCAGGAGCCCTGGTGGTGCAGTGGTTAAAATGCTTGACTGCTAATTGAAGAAAGGTCAGTGGTTCCAACCCACCAGGCTGCTCTGTGGGAGAAAGATGTGGCAGTCTGCTTCCATAAAGATTTATTGCCTTGGAAGCTCTATGGGGCAGTTCTACTCTGTGTATGTATATGTTAAATGTATATGTGTGAGGGTAATAACATGTTTATGAAAAACTGAGAGTCCAAGAAATCTAGGCTTAAATAAATGTGTTTGAACATCATAAAAAATAAAATTGATATCTGTTTTTGCATGATTTTTTTTATTTCAAAGGTGTGTATCTATTTGTCTCTGTTGAACTTATATCAACCCAAAGTTAATAACTGCCGTTATTGTTAGCTGCTATCAAGGTGACCCTGCTGACCATGATGAGGTGACCCGTGATGACCCTGGTTCCCAACTCATGGTGACCCTCAAACCTGATCCAGGGCAACCCTGGACCCAACCCATGGCAACCTTGGACCTGACTGTGGTGACTCCAGACCCAACATTCATGACCCCCGACTCATACCGACCCTACACACAATATAATTGGACTGTTGTGACCCATATAGTTTTCACAGGCTTATTTTTGGAAGTACATTGCCAGGCCTTTCTTCCTACTCTACCTTAGCCTGGAAGCTCTGCTGTAATCTGTTCAGCCTCATAGCAACATGCAAGCCTCCATTGACAGATGGATGGTGGCTGCACTTGAGGTGCATTGGACTGTAATCGAACCTAGGTCTCCTGCGTGGAAGCCAAGAATTCTAACACTGAGCAATCACTGCCCCCAAACTTAATAAACTTAATAATAGCTATCAGTTATTCAGCACTTACCATTTGTGGGAAACTGTGCTGTTTATTTCGTTTCATTTTTACAAAAATCCCATATGTGTATCCTTTTATTTTTATTCCCACAAGATGAGGAATGAATCTCAGAGAGGTGAGGCATCTTGACCAGAAGTGTGGGATATGTACCTTGGTTTAAGTAGCTTCAAACTTTAGCTGTACAAATACCACTATGCTGACTCTCATCAATACTAGTTATGATATAAGCTCAATATAATACTGGTAGCCCATAACTGAGGTATTAGTAGAGGCTCCAGTGGAATAATTATTAAAGAATTTCTAGTATACCTGGTGTAAATTTAGCTTATAAGTTTCTCTTCCTAACATACCATATTGTAAGCTCTCAAGAGTATAGGAACTGAAACTTCACAAAGGGAAATGTATGAGTGATGTTCGATGAATACTCATAATGATAAAAAATCACAGCTACAGAGAAGTAATCAACACTCCTGTAGAACATTATTTGGTTGAAATGGAGATACACTTTTTTTTTTTTAATGAAATGGGAATATCACGTCTAGCGTTAAAATTGGCCATTTGAATAAACTAAAAAATTCTGTAAAGATAATTCCTTAGGTGGTATGCATTCAGTAAAATATTATTATTTTTGCCAAGGGTCAAGGTTAAGGTCATTTGATAAAAAAAAAAAAAATCAGTAAAATATTATTATTTTTGCCAAGGGTCAAGGTTAAGGTCATTTGATAGCAACAATAAAATCAAAATAAATTTCCTAGAAAAAATAACAAATGGTAGCATATTCTAAGGAAAAAGAACAAAAGGGTCCAACTGGGATTGCAGTTGAACACTTTGGAAATTCCATTGTGTAGTAAATTTGTTCCACATTACAGATTTAAAAAAACAACCTTCCACGTTACACAGAGCAAGAAGACAACTTATGAAAGACATGTCCTGTGGAAATTTTAAACAGTTTATTTTGCCATCTTTCAAGTCAAAGGAGGGCTGGAGAGCCTGTTTTTCCATTTGTTACTCTGAAGATTTATAGAAAGGTTTGGAAAGTAATTTTGGAGAAAGTTGAAACAAGGTTCCAAGGTTCTAAATTCTGTCTTTGGAAATGACTTGTAGCTTTTAAAGGAGGAACTTCTTCTAACAGTTGGTGTACGGAGATACGGGATGTTCAATGGCCTAGGAACTGTGATAACTGAGTCTTAGTCTCTGTTCTGCCATTCTCTGGTTGGTCTCAGACATTTCTGGGCCACAGCTTTCTCATCGGTCAGATCTCAGTAGTGGGTGCCAAATAACCTCGAAGATCTTTCATAAAATGTGGTACAATGTTTCTGGTTGACCCAATCTCTATCCACAATTCCTTTCTCGTGTGTTATTTTCAAGGGTAACTATGTGTCCTAAATCTGATCAATGAACTGTAACTGGCTGAGATTCCAGGAAAGCTTTTAAAAAGGACAGACTGGACTAGAATGTCTTTTTTAGCGCTGTTTTCTGTTCGTTTCTTCTGGCGTACAGCAAACACAATGCCTAGAGGTATCGCAACAATCTAATGCCCATGAAGTAACAAGCTAAACACTAAGGACAGCAGAAGCAGAAACATTGAAAGAATGTGTGTCCCTAGTGACTTCCTTGAGAAACTGCTCCAACCTGGATTTCTTGTTATATGAGAAAGATAAACTCATAGTTATTTTTGTAGGGTTCACTGTTATTTTCAGTGGAACTAATGCCTAATCGATGCAGCCTAAGAAAACAAATAAAACTAAAATGCTGTGAATTGAAGATTTCTTTTGAGGAATACAAAGATGAATACCATGACTGCTTCTCTCTAGGAACTCCTAATTAAGTAAAAGGCAAAAGACAAACACCAAATAGCAAAAATACAAAATAGAATCCATTAAGAAGAGGTACAGTAGCAATGACATTTTAAACAAGATGAAGTCATATTTGAATTCAAGGAAAGATGTAAGGAAATTAGGAATAGAGCCCTAAAAATATGTATACAGGAAGTCCCCAGGTTATAAATGTCTGACTTATATACAACTAAAGTTATGAACCAACCCCCATAAAGCCTATCATATTAAAATTTGAGGTACGTACAGTGGTTCCTGGTAACAAACAGGTGCTACTTTGTGAGGCACATCAAAACATTATTTTTATTATTACTGTATTATTATGTTAAAGATGTTTTAGTGTGTCTCTAAGTGTTTCTTTAATGTTTTTTATGCACAGAAAGGCACGCTGTATACTATATACTAAGACAAACATTTTACTAACTGACGTCGGGAACAAACCATACCTAACTGTTCTGATTTACAAACAAATCTGATTTAAAGGCGGATTTGGGAATGGAACTCATTTGTAATCTGGAGACTGTCTGTATTTTAGTGCTCTTGGAACTTGATGCTGCCTCCAAACAATTACATTCTTAAGTTATTAATTATTACTAAATTATTAGTACAGAACTAACAATGGGACACAGTTATGATCAATTGCTTAATTATGCTGATCTAGATTTATCCATCTTTAATCTTCCACTGAAGTTTTATATTGTTCTAACTTGACTTTCAAACTAAAATTATAGGAAAATTTTTTATGAACTATCCTTTTAAGAGAATTTCATATTTTTGGACTGAAAGGACAAAATGCCTATGATGTCTAGAGTAGTGAACTTTGCAATCAGCATTCCTACCCTGCTCACAGTGTCAATTGCCCAAATCAGTCCAGGGAGGCCAAGATTTCCCACCTTTGATGCCAAATTCTATAGTGGATAACATCCCATGCCACATGCGTTTGGAAATCTTAGCTTCCCTTCCCTGGCCAGTTCAGACCCCAGATGCCCATGCAGCCTTTCAATCTTATTCTCATCCACCCTGGTCTAAGTCAATGGGTACCAGCCACAAGCACAGGGGTCTACATAACTCCCTGCACTTCGCAGCAACGGGTCCCCAACTTTGGAGCTTTCCTCCACCCCCTCAGGTTCCTAGTCTTAAAACTTAGGAGTTTGCTTGCCTCTCCCAATTTAGACTAGCCATCCCCACAACTCTCTTTAGATCCAATAATTCACTGGAATGACTCACAGAGCTCATGGAAACACCATACCTGTGATAACAACTTTAAGAGAGAAAGATATAAACAAACAAAGATAAGCATAAGGTGAGGTTCCAGAGGGTTGTCAGCACACAGCCTCAACATTTCAAAGGGGACCTACTTATCCTTTCTGAAAACTGACGTTCACTCTCACACCACCCAGGAAACTTTTCAATCAGGAAATTTTTCAGCCAGGTAGGGCTCCTGGACAGCTCTCAGAATGGCCTTCTGCTCAGGGTGCCTCAGTTCTCAGAGTGTTAAAGCTCCCAGCTTGGGTTCCACCGCTACACTTTGCTGCTGCCATCTGGGTTTGCTCAATTACCTCTGTTGCCTCTAGCACCGTTGCAGCTCTAAGGGTGTTACAGCTCTTTTACCTTGTCTGGGAGGGTCTTGGGGACCTGGTGATGCAGTGGTTAAGCGTTTGCCCACTAACAAAAGGATTGGCAGTTTGTACCTAACAGTCGCTCCTTGGAAACCCTATGGGGCAGTTCTACTCTGTACCACAGGGTTGCTATGAGTTGGAATTGACTTGATGGCAATGGGTTTGTTATTTTGTTTGTTTGTTTTAGAGGGTGTCAGTACCGGGCCTTCTGTCTACAGGATGGATTCTCCTCCCTGCTCTCAAGGACCAGGAGGCTTTCTTTGAGCCTCAGTATTCTAGGGTTTTTATCAGTCATCAGATGGTCCCCTGGGGCCCCCAACCAATTCTCATAAAGGTCAACTGTGGGGGAGCTCCCAGCCAATCTGTGTAAAGGTCAACTACTGGGCAGGGGGGTGGGAGGCTTGTCAATTTGGTAAAGTTTGGTACTGGCCAGGGCACACCAACCAATACAGGTAAAGTTTAGTTATTGGGTGGAGCTATGGAACCAGGACCAAAAGGCCAAAATGCTTATTGTAAGGTGACTACATACCATACTGTGGTAGTCCATTTTCTTCTGCATGAGCAACTACTTGCTTATGCAAAAACTCCCAGTGCCCTAATAATTTGCATTTTGGTAAAAATATGTAATGAACTCATTGCCTGTCCTCCCTCTTTCTATACACTTTCCTCTTCTTCTTCTGATGCTACTCCAACCATACCTTTCTAAATTTTTCCAAGACTATTTAATCTGATAAATTATTCAACATAAATGGGTTAACAAATGAAAATGGCATAATATGCTCTAGTCCTCCCTCAGTGTTTGTGGCACAGTGGTTAAGAGCTGGGCTGCTAACCAAAAGGTCGGCAGCTCAAATCCACCAGCTGCTCCTTGGAAACCCTATGGGGTAGTTCTATCCCGTCCTATGGGGTAGCTATGAGTCAAAATCCACTCAATGGCAATGGGCTTTTTTTTTTTTTTGTTTAACCTAGTAATGATAACCTCTGATTGCATTTTAGAATTATCAGAGAGGCTTTAAAAAAAATACCCCCCTGTGCCCCAGTTTAAATTTAATTGGTCTTCAGTGGAACTGGTGCTTTAATCCAATATTCAACACGTATCCATATACCAATCAGGTGCTTGACATTGCAAATTAAAAAGGTATTCTTGGCCTTGTGGGATTGGGTAATTAATACAAATTAATTTTCCCCTTGACCTAAAAAAAGAGTTTGTTGAAAGAATACTGAATTTTCTCAAGAAAACCATAGACAATGGTGTCATTATTGGGCCTATACCCAGTATCAGGGAAGTTGATGGGCATCAGGTAGTCTGCCTGTCTGTCTGTCTGTCTCTCTCACTCTCTGTGTCACACTCACACACACACAAACACACACACTCACACTCCTCTGCTTCTCTGCAGATTTTTGGTTCATTCTTTGTTTTTCCCCAGATCTTTGGTTCATTCTGCCCTTCCTACAGCACAGCTCTCTCTGCTTTCCAGCTACGAGGGGGCATACTATAGCTACCTGGGCCACTGCATACATTTGCACCCTGCACTTGAGGTTGCCTTTATCTAATGTGAACAAAGATACCCCTCTGGAGGTACATGGCCTCACAGGCACATCACTACTAGTGACACTGTGGCTGCTCTGCAGTTCCATTTAGGAGATGGGCCCAGACTAAGAGGCTTCTTACAAATTCATAGTCTCAGGAGAGAAGATCTACCTGGCCCTGCACGGTCAGGTACCTGTTTCTAATCTACTTATTTATGTTCTGAGAAGTAGGGCAATGTGATAGAAGCACAGCTGCAGAGGACTTGCAGAAGGTGATACTTCTTCAAAAAAGGGTATCATATATGAAGTGTGAAATTAAATGAAAAGGTTTACTCAATCCTCAAAGAACTAAGTTTGAGAATGGGAGATAAGTCTAAAATTCAAAAATGCCTCTGATAAGCCTTATGTGGTAAAATGAGTTCCTATATGTGGCCTTTTGCCTTGGTTCTTTGGAAAAACAACTTGAGAGATTTTCCCCTTATGCCCTGAGGAGTTATCTTTGCCCCAGTTTTCTACCCCAGAGTCTTTGTTACTTTTGTCCAGGTTGACTGAATCCTGGGTAAGCTGTAAACAACTTGGTTTGATACTTTTTGTCTGGTCCTGCGTTGTAGCCCACCCTGTGATTGGTATGCACCTTGCAGGGACTGGTCAATGGACTACGCAAAGGAAGTATCTGTAGCCTACTATGCAAATTAAGTGTCTGTAGCCTACCTAGAGTCAGTTCATGGCCCTGGTGGGAGTGCAATACCTTGATATTGACAAGGAGTTTGTGTATTTAAGCAGCCAGCCCCAGAGAGGTTTTAGAGATGAGAAGAATCAAGAAGAGAAGAAGAAGGAAGAAAGAAGAGAGAAACAAAGAGAGAGAGAGAGGAGACAAGGAACCTCCTAAAAGTGCTGTAACATGGGTTAAGGCCTGTAACACTGAAGATGGTGACAGGCCTTGAAGCGGTACAACAGCAGAGCCAGAGGCAATAGATGGCAGGGCCAAGAAGAGCCTATCCTCAGTGGGCTGAGAGGAGGCTTGTCCTGAGGGGACTGAGAGGAGGCCTGTGTGGCCAAGAGGAGCAAAGAGAGCTGTCCTCCACTAAGAAGGGGAGAATTTTGCCTACGCACTTCCTGATCCTGATCTTGAGTGTAGCCTGTTGATTTTGACTCCGAGTTGTACCCTGTTACTTCCTTAATAAACCACTTAACTGTAAGTATGGTTTGTGATTTCTGTGTGGCCATTGCAACAGATTATCAAACCAGGCAAAGAAGTAGTGAGTACCATGGGAGGGGCAGCTGGTGTCAGAATTGGTAAAAAGGTTGGAGAGTGGAGGTATGTCTCCGCCTTGGGCTGATCTTGATTCACGTTATCCCCCCTGAAGTTAGAAGTGTTATGATGCTGATGATGCTATTACTACTTCCACCATTTTATACCTTCTATCAGTGGAATGGCATCTAAGATAAACAAGAGGTGACTTCTGACCAGAGTATTCTAAGAAAACATCATTGAGGAAGTAGAATTTCTATAGACAATTTAGAGAAAGAGGCATCCTAAGCAGGCAAGCCAGTTGTCAACGAGTCAACTTCAATTTCATGGTGACCCCATGTGTGTCAGAGTAGAACTGAGCTCCACAGGGTTTTCGTTGGCTAATTTTCTCAGAAGTTGATTGCCAGGATTTTCTTCCAAGATGCCTTTGGGTGAATTCCAACCTCCAACCTTTTGGTTAGCAGCTGAGTGTGTTAACTGTTTGCACCACCCAGAGACTTCCCTAGGCAGGCAGAGGGATTATAATGAACAGAGGCATGGAGGTGAGAATGATGACTATTTCAAATTGATTGTACCATGGAATTTAGAATGTAGTGGGGGATAAAGTTCAGACCAAATTGTAGAAATTTTTGCAAGTCAGGCCGAGGACAAAAGATACCTTCTAGAAAATGTAAGATTTTTGAACAAAGGAATTATATAATCAGATTAGTATTTTAGGAAGATTTATCTCTTCCACAGTGTCTAGTAATAATTAAAAAGGAGAGGATCTGAAAGCAGATGTGTAAATCAAATAGGAGTTAAGACAGAGACAGTGATAAGCATCTAAACCATGATGGTGGCAGTAAGAGTTAAAAAAAAAAAAAAGTACATTCTTGAGAACCATTGGGAATTTCATGGAAAATGCCAGAGGCAGGGAGAGAGAAGTTTGGATTAGGAAGTGTACTCAAGTGCTAGGGCTGTGAAGCCAACCTTCTCTAACAAGTTACTTTTTAAAGCACCCTGTTGTATTTATTTATTTCATTGTATTCATTCCATCATTCAGTCAGTCAGTATTTATTGAGCATCTGATTTGATCAGACATTATAAAAGGAGGTGGTTGAGATAAGAAGATGAATAAAAAATAGGCCTCTTTTAGTGGGGAGATAGACACGAAAACAATGAATGAGAAGACACCATGAATACTGCCACATTATCTCAGAGGGCTGCTGGGAAGATTAAATGAGATCACGTCTGTAAAATGCTTAGTTAGGCATAGTGCCTGGTACCTAGTAAGCGGTCAACAAATAGTAGCTATTATTCCAAATAAAATCTCATGGGAATGAAAAGAAGGAGTAACTGTCTTGAGATGTTGAGGACAGCTTTAGAGAGGAAGTGAGATAATTCACCAGGCAGAAACTGAGATGGGAATTATAGATGGAAAGACCCACAAGAGAAAACGCTTGATGTGTTCTAAGAAGATGAAGAAATGTGGCCTGTATCTATGAGATGCGTATTTGGGAGTGGCAGGTATAAGACTGGGAAGGTAGGTTGGGCTGAGACCTTAGAGGGCCTTGAATGCCCAGCAAAGGTATTTAGGCTTCATAGTTTAGGTACTCAGAAGCAATGATTGATTTTTAAGCAGAATGGGGGAGGCAGATTGCTTATTAGAAAGAAAAGACCACTCTGGGTACAGTTCTGAAGGTGCTGTGGGGTGGGAGTTGAGAATAGATCAGAGGCAAAGAGATTGACACTGAAATTGAAGCTACTGAAATTGTTCAAAGAAGTTACATGAAGCAAGGACATGAATCAAGACGGTTGCGGAGAAGATGGAGTGACAGAAGCAAACGATATGTTTTTTTTTACTTTTACAAGTTTGTTTTGAAAAAGCATTTTATGAAACATTTCCAACAATCTATATACTTCTAAAATTCTAAAACTTTGTATGTTTGAAAACTTTTTATCTAATTCAAAATATATTGCATTTTTACCAGCTTACTATTATAATATTAATTTCTTCTAAAACAGAAAAGGCCATACTTAGGGAAAAAACAAAAAGATGAAAACCTTCACAAATGTAATATCATAATATCGCAGGTTGGATTACTTGTATAAATGGTGTGCAAAAATAACCTCTTGCAAACATTTTAATGGTGTGGTCCAATTTTGTGTATTCTTGATTTTACATTCCAAGATTATGAAATAGAACCTGATTTGCTAAATCTAAGTATTCTGGTGGGCCGATGGAAGAGTATCCTTACTGCGTTACAGGAGAACTGGTCAGTGACCTAGACACAGGTCAACCATGAAGACACTAGGCAGATTTCCAGGCTAACAAGCACCTCACCTGCCAGTTCCCTGGAAAAGTTACTGTGTAATTGCCAGAACTTGCTGAGATGTTATTACTGTAGTTCTTGTACAGTCGATGCCCATTCATTGATAATTCAATTAACCAGAAATTTCAAATAATGGGAAGTTATTTTTTATAGTCCTTATATATGACAACTCATTATCATAACAAAAATCACAAGGAACTGTAAGCTCCTGCAATTTACTTTAAAGCAAACCAGAAAATTACATTTCATTTCCAGTTATTTCAGTGCCTTCTTTAAATGAAACTTTTATTTTAAGATACTTATACATTTGGTATTATAAAAAAAAAAAAATTTTTTTTTTTTTTTTTTTATACATTTGGAAACCCTGGCGGCCTAGTGGTTAAGTGCTACTGCTGCTAACCAAAAGGTCAGCAGTTTGAATCCGCCAGGTGCTCCTTGGAAACTCTATGGGGCAGTTCTACTCTGCCCTATAGGGTTGCTATGGGTCGGAATCGACTCGACGGCAGCGGGTTTGGGGTTTTTTTTTTTTTTTGGGTTATACATTTACATACAATTGAGAAAATACAATACAATCCCTTGCATCCTTTATTCAGTTTTCCCCAATGGTAACATCTTGCAAAACTGTAGTGACCAGGATATTGACAATGGTGCAGTTAAAGATACCATTACCAGTTCCGTTACCATAAGGATTCCTGGGTTGCGCTTGCATAAATACATCCACCTCCCTCCCCACTTTGTCAAAAATTCAATTGAGCATATTTGTGTAGGTCTATCTCTGAGTTCTCTATTCTGTTCCATTGATTTATACGTCTTTTCCTCTGCCAATAACACACTGTCTTGATTACTGTAGCTATATATAAAAAAATACACACCACCAATTGCCATCCAGTCGTTTCTGACTCATAGCGACCCTAGAGGACGGAATAGAGCTGCCCTATGGGATTTCCAAGGCTGTAATCTTTACAGAAGCAGACTGGCACATCTTTCTGCCGGGGAGTGGCTGGTGGGTTCCAATTACCGACCTTTCAGTAAGGAGCTGAGAGCTTTAACCATTGTACTACCAGGGCTCCCATAACTATATAACAGGCCTTAATATTGGAAAGGGAAACCATGGTGGCTAGTGGTTAAAAGCTATGGCTGCTAACCAAAAGATCGGCAGTTCAAATCCACCAGGCGCTCCTTGGAAACCCTATTGAACAGTTCTACTGTCCTCTGGTGTTGCTATAAGTTGGAATCGACTTCACGGTAACGGGTTTTTTTGGTAATATTGGATAGAATAATTCCTCCCACTTAATTCTCCTTTTACAAGATTGTTTTAGATATTCTAGTTTTGTTTTAGTGTCCTTTTATAATACCTTATTTCTCTGAAAAATTGGAAATCCAAGTGTGCACTCTGTGTAACAACTCTTAGGAAGCTATAATATTAAGTTAATTATTAATGCCTCGTTTCTCAAAAATTCTGAATAAGCAATAATTTACTCTACTTTTAGCCCTTACCTTAAGGTAAAGTTAAAATAAAATATGTTAGAAAAGCAAATTATGGAGTCTTCTCTGTAGGTATTTAAAAATTATCCTTTTTTTTTTATTCCTATCCATCTGGACATGTCATGAATATTTCAGATTGAATAGTTCTAAAATATTCATCTTTTAAAGTAATTTTAAATGCTAGAAGTTTTAATATGTTATGCCAGTGGAGCATTCTTTAAAATGTCCTGTTTTATTGACCTTTAGCCATATTTACCTACCTATAACCTTTATAAAGCAATGAATAACTGGAGGCACAGAACATGAACAAATCCCAAGGTCAGCTTGTTGAAATGCAACTTTGTCTTTAAAAATTCAGCTGTGCCATTTACCTTTGGAGAAGAAAGGCAAAGGCATGGAAGGACAAACAAAAGCTTCAGCAAATTAATGTTCTGATATTAAATGTACTTAAGTATGGCTGCTATATTTTTACTCATGAAAACGTAGAATATTCTCACCAAGGGTGCTGTCGTAATTGCCTGCTTAACAAATGGTTCAGGCTTCGTAAGCCTGCAAACTACTGAAAACCCCTGGCAATTACTGAATTTCAAAACAACCAAGCACTGTAAAATTGTTACCCAATCTTCTCTAATCCATGATATTTCTCATTTCTTTTTGGGGGAGAAGGACTTTTTATTTTCTCCCAGAGAATTCATTAAAATATTTTTGGTGTCTTTAAACAATAAAACAGGCCTTTCACAAAGTACTCTTTTATTCCTGAAAAGTAAAAAGTCTAACCCTATGAGAAATCTTTGCAACATGTAATCAAAAGGAACAAAAATAAAAACACCACCATACATGATACTTCTTATCTAATGAATAAAAAACCCAGACCAGCTGGAGAGCTGATTCTGACTCATGGCGACCCCATATGAGTCAGAGTAAAGCTGTGCTCTATAGGGTTTTTAATGGCTGATTTTTGGGAAATGATTGCCAGGCCTTTCTTCCAAGGCACCTCTGGGGGGATTTGAACCACCAGCCTTTCAGTTAGGAGCCAAGTGCTTAACTGTTTGTACCACCCAGGGACTCCTTAAACAAGAATAGAAGAGCTTTTTTAAAAAACAGCTTTATTGAAGGAAAAGTTGACATAAAACAAACTGTCCACATTTAAAGTACATAATTTTATGTTTTGACATATGTATACCTTTATGAAACTATCATCACAGACAAGATAATAAATAAATCTATGACCCCTAAAAGTTTCCTCATGCCCTTTATAATTCTTCCCACAGCTCAGGTAACCAGTGATCTGCTTTCTATCACTATGTATTAGTTTGCATTTTCTATAAATGGAATTATACAGTATATATTCTTTTTTTGGTCTGGCTTCTTATCTCAGAATGATTATTCTAAGATTTATCCATGTTTTGTTGCCTGTATCAGTTGTTCATTCCTTTTAATTGCTGGAGTATGGATATACCACAATTTATTTTCCCATTCGCCTGTTGATGGGTATTTGGGTTGTGTCCAGTTTTGGACTGTTACAAATAAAAGTGCTATGAATATTTGTGTTTAATCCTTTTGGATATATGCTTCATTTCTCTTGGGTAAATGCATAGAAGTAGAGTGGCTCAATCATATTACAGGTATGTGTTTAACTTTGAAAAGAAATTGTCCAAATTTTTCTAGAGTGGCTGAACCTTTTAAGTGTCCATCGGCAGTGAATGGGTATTCCAGTTTCTCCACATCCTCATCAACACTTGATATTGCTTTTTTTTTTTTTTTTCTTTTATGGATTGTTCCTTTGGCATCATATTTTAGAAATCTTTGTCTAATCCAAAGCCTCAATGATTTTATCTTTTTTTTTTTTTTTTTGAAGTTCTATAGTTTTAGGTCTTTACATTAAATCTATGATCCATTTTGGGTTAGGTTTTTTTTATACAGTTTGAGGTATGGATTGAAGTTCTTTTTTTGTATATGGATATCCAAATATTCCAGCACCATTTGTTGAAAAGACTCTCTTTTCTCCACTGAATTGCCTTTGTGCCTTTGTTGAAAACCAGTTGTCTAGATGTGTGGGTCTGTTTCTGGGCTCTATTCTATCCCATTGATCTACTTGTTTATATGCCAATACTGAAAACCCTGGTGGTGTAGTGGTGAAGTGCTATGGCTGCTAATCAAAGGGTTGGGAGTTCAAATCCGCCAGGCACTCCTTGAAAACTCTATAGGGCAGTTCTACTCTGTCCTATAGGGTCGCTATGAGTCAGAGTCGACTCGATGGGACTGGGTTTTTTTTTTTTTGGTATGCCAATACTTCACTGTTTTGTTTATTCTACTTTTGTAATAAGTCTTGAAATCAGATAGTAATAGTCCTGCAACTTTGTTCTTCTTTTTCAGTTGGTTACTCAGATAACCATGTTATTAGGGCTAAGAAGAGCTATTTTTAAAAAGTGTCTCTTAGTTATTCTAGTCTGTCCTGAGAAGATGGATCAAATACCCATCTCATTGTGTGGGATATCCTCATAGTTAATGTGGTGATGCTTTATCAGTCCTTCTGTGTCTTAGACTCTGCTGGACATAGACGGTGTTTCAATTACTATGGACCCAAGCTCTCAGTTCTTAGCAAATACTAACTACTCTGGTATAAACCAAACAAAAACCAAACATGTTGGTGTCTAGTCGATTCAACTTGTAGCAGTCTTAGAAGACAGAGTAGAACTGCCTGATAGGATTTCTAAGGCTATAAATCTGTGTGAAAACAGACTGCCACATCTTTCTCTCACGGAGTAGCTGGTGGGTTAGAACTGCCAGCTCCTTAGTGAGCAGCTAAATGGTTAACCACTGCGCTACCAGGTATACTATTCAGGTATAGATAAGTGAAAAAGTAAGTGCTGAGTATAATTTCCAGAGGGCATCTTTGTTTTTTGTGTTCTTGTTGCATCTAAAAGGAAGGTTGAGCAAGTTTTCATACAAAACTCTACTAGGAATTCAGCAGGAACAAGAGCCATTGTCTAACATGTGGTAACATGCATTGATGAAAAAAACGTGTGTAATCTTATTGTCCAATTTCCTGCAACTATCCTCAATCTTTGTCATCCTTTCTGCCTGATATTTTGCTTGGGAACATTGAAAGATATGTTAAAAATAATAGTTATTTCTATGATTTATTGAGTATGTGCTATTGTAATTGTGGGTTGTTATTATTATTTTTTGTTTTGGCAAAACTGGGATTGTTAATATGCTATACCTCCACTGGGTTTAGGAAATCTATGGATAGGAAACTTGCTTAGGTTAAGATTGCATTGTAAGTGAGGTCTTGGGCTTTGGACTTGGATAATCTGGCTTTAAATATTGACTCTGCTTTGTACTAGCTATCTGGCCTTTATTATGTTACCAAATATTTCCAAGCCCTATTGTATAATCTGGAAATTGGAGAAAATATGGTGTCTGCCTCTTAGAATGGTTAGAAATATTAAGTTAGATAATGTTTATAAAGCACTTAGGCTCTAGGTACCAATATGCACGTATTGTTATGCACCACGTCAGTAGTTCTGAAACTTCTTTGCACATTAGCATTACCTGGGGATTATTAAAAATTTTCAAACCTCAGGCCATGCTCCTGACTAAGTAAATCACAATCTATTGAGATGGGACAGGGATTTGTATTTTTTGAAGCTCGCGAAGAGATTTCAATGTGCAGACAAATCACTGCACTAGGTGATTTATATAAATAATTTTATAATAACTTTATGAGTTGTACTTTACAACTATATCACAGATAGGAAAACTGATGTTAATATCGAGTATATTGAACAAGTTCATTCAGAATGTGGAGCTTAAAAGATTAATACTCAAGTTTGTCCAAATTCTATGCTTCTAACTGCTTTGCTGTATTGCTTTAAGCAAGATTCTTAAGAGGATCCTAAATTCAACTTAAAAAAAAAAAAGCACACGTCCAACCACAGAAGGTTTTATTGCAAATATCTGACCCAAAGTTGTTATTAACACAATAAAGGAATTGGGAACATTGTGATGCCATTTGTGAAGAAGTCTACCATAATCCATTAAAATCATCTTGCAAAATCAGTAGGCTCCTGATCAAGGCTTCATCATCACCTAGCATGGAATTAACTTTGATAGATTATACACTATAGCTTGATATGTGCTTTTTTTCCCTAACCTTTGTAGTAGGCAAATAAATCTAAGCCATGAATCAGAGCTTCTATCCAATGTTTTCCTGAGAATAATTCCCAGATGTGCTGCATGTACAATGGCCAAGATAACCTGATGACTAGTTTCTGGAATAATACTCTGTTTGCTATAAAATGCATTCCTTATGGGCAAGTAATTTACTCCCTACACACCTAATTTAAGACATAGATGAACCAACAGCACAGCTCTAACGGGAACACTACGACAACAGGTTTTGGTATCCAAGTGGCAGATGGCTCTAGACATCACTATTAGCTATTGCTCTTCCAGACTTGTAAACAAATCACAAGGACTGAGCAAAAAATGACACTTCTACTTTCCTGATGACATAATTATGGGCGTAGACTTAATTTTAGAGAAGAATCCCAAAAGAGCTTATGTCACTACAAATTGTAAAGACACTGACATAGGAGTATTTTAGGATTTCTCTACTCCCACAGTAATTGCAAAGAACTTCATGTCATTTGGCAGTAATGCTATTATTGTGAGAACTTTCCACTTGACTAGTAAGCAACAACTCTTCAATCCTACCTGGCATTTTGTGGCTAAGGACTCTCCAGACTTCATCAACTGAAATGACAGTAGTTTGGGTTCAGTCTAAAGTACTGATGCAAACAAAAAGGTTAATATTACTTTGTTGTTCTGAGAAGTGTTTTCCCAACAGATAACTCTAACACCACTAGATGCTATTTCGCAGAAAACAAAGTAGATCAGCAAGATTGGTTTTTTAAAGATTTTCATTCTTTTGAACTGAAAACAGCTTTATCTTTCTTTTATAACTATAAAATTTTTGCCTACTCACTGTAAAATATCTGAGCCATACAAAATGGTAAAATAAAGAAAGAAATCACCTGAAATTTCACTGTTGTAATAATCTCTAGATTCCTCCCTCCTTTTCTCCCTCCTTCCTTTTTCCTATTATCTGTTTATCGCTCTGTTTGTTTAAAATCAAGGCAGTAAACACACATGCATGGTTTTTTTTAAAAAAAAAGTATTAGAGAAGGGATGTAAAATGAAAAGCAAATCTTCCCGCTCCTCCATCCTTTTTCATCCCTAGACTGGGATTCAAGAGGTTAAATGCCTCTCTTACTAGTTCTGTTGATTACCCCAATAACTCTAAAGAACATACTTATACTGATTTTTTTTATTTATCATCTTTGGACATTATCTGTTGACTCCCAGTATAAAGGGTAAGGATTTTAGATGACTCATGTTACTTCCTACCTATCCTTTTCTTCCAACCAATTTTAATAAGTGTCCTTAATTATCGAATATCTTGCTATCTGACATCTTGTATTTATGAAGATAGTAAAAAATTTACTATCCAACTATTTTGCACATTAATGATGTATGTCTGGCAGTAACGAAGGCTGAAGTGCAAGGCAAGAGTAAAGCTGGCTGTGATGGTTAAGCTTATGTGTCAGCTTGGCTGGGCCATGATTCTTAGTGGTTTGGCAGCTGTGCAATTTGGCAGTTATGTAATGATATAGCCATCTTTCATTTTGTGATCTGATGTGGTCATCCTCCATTTTCACATAACGCTGATTTTCACATAATGCCTGGTTTTTGGAACCTAATCATCTTGATAAGTGAGGTGTGGGTGTGATTGTATTATTACTTTGACTTCTATTGGTTACTTTCTAACTTTAAATATTCTACTGAAATTGCTATTGCCTTCTCCATCAGCTGTCAAGTCTGTCTCTTCACTTTTCATGTAGTAAGATGGTAGTAATATCACTAGTCAAACTTTCACCTCTCCTGCCCATCTTTCAAGTTTCAAACTTCTGTACTTTGCAATCTCAAGATTAATAATATTTACATTTCATTCTGCTATAGTTCTAAAATTAAGAGATCTGGGTTCACATCCTAATCTATTACATCCAAGCTGTGTAATGTAATTCCTCTAAGCTTTGGTATTGAGTCTGTGACTTATCTATCTCTTCGTTTTCTTAATGGTGTCTTTTGATGTGTGTAAGTTTCTAATTTTTTTTAAATAATTTTTATTGTGCTTTAAGTGAAAGTTTACAAATCAAGTCAGTCTATCACATATAAGCTTATATACACCTTACTCCATACTCCCACTTACTCTCCCCCTAATGAGTCAGCCCGCTCTCTCCTTCCAGTCTCTCCTTTCGTGACAATTTTGCCAGTTTCTAACCCTCTCTACCCTCCCATCTCCCCTCCAGACAGGAGATGCCAACACAGTCTCAAATGTCCACCTGATACAAGTAGCTCACTCTTCGTCAGCACCTGTCTCCAACCCATTGTCCAGTCCCTTCCACGTCTGATGAGTTGTCTTCGGGAATGGTTCCTGTCCTGGGCCAACGGAAGGTTTGGGGACCATGACCGCCGGGATTCCTCTAGTCTCAGTCAGACCATTAAGTATGGTCTTTTTATGAGAATTTGGGGTCTGCATCCCACTGATCTCCTGCTCCCTCAGGGGTTCTCTGTTGTGCTCCCTGTCAGGGCAGTCATCGGTTGTGGCTGGGCACCATCTAGTTCTTCTGGTCTCAGGATGATGTAAGTCTCTGGTTCTTGTGGCCCTTTCTGTCTCTTGGGCTCTTAGTTATCGTGTGACCTTGGTGTTCTTCATTCTCCTTTGATCCAGGTGGGTTGAGACCAATTGATGCATCTTAGATGGCCGCTTGTTAGCATTTAAGACCCCAGACGCCACATTTCAAAGTTGGATGCAGAATGTTTTCATAATAGAATTATTTTGCCAATTGACTTAGAAGTCCCCTTAAGCCATAGTCCGCAAACCCCTGCCCTTGCTCTGCCGACCTTTGAAGCATTCAGTTTATCCTGGAAACTTCTTTGCTTTTGGTCCAGTCCAGTTGAGCTGACCTTCTGTGTATTGACTACTGTCCTTCCCTTCACCTAAAGTAGTTCTCATCTACTAATCAGTAAATAACCCTCTCCCACCCTCCCTCCCTCCCCCCATCATAACCACAAAAGTATGTGTTCTTCTCAGTTTATACTATTTCTCAAAATCTTATAATAGTGGTCTTATACACTATTTGTCCTTTTGCCTCTGATTAATTTCGCTCAGCATAATGCCTTCCAGGTTCCTCCATGTTATGAAATGTTTCACAGATTCGTCACTGTTCTTTATCGATGCATAGTGTTCCATTGTGTGAATATACCATAATTTATTTAACCATTCATCCATTGATGGACACCTTGGTTGCTTCCAGCTTTTTGCTATTGTAAACAGAGCTGCAATAAACATGGGTGTGCATATATCTGTTCGTGTAAAGGCTCTTATTTCTCTAGGGTATATTCCGAGGAGTGGGATTCCTGGGTTGTATGGTAGTTCTATTTCTAACTTTTTAAGAAAACGCCGATAGATTTCCAAAGTGGTTGTACCATTTTACATTCCCACCAGCAGTGTATAAGAGTTCCAATCTCTCCGCAGCCTCTCCAACATTTATTATTTTGTGTTTTTTGGATTAATACCAGCCTTGTTGGAGTGAGATGGAATCTCATCATAGTTTTAATTTGCATTTCTCTAATGAGTTTCTAATTTTGATAAAGTTCAGTTTATCAATATTTTTCTTTTAAGCTTAGTGCTTTTTACATATGAAAAAATCTTTTTCTACCCCATGATTGCAAAGATATTCTTTATGCTTTCTTCTAGGGACTTTATAGTTTTGGCTTTTACGTTTAGGTTTATAGTCCACCTTAGGTTAATTTTTGTACATGGTGTGTATATAGGTCAGGATGCCAGTTATTCTAGCACCACTTGTTGTAAAAATTTTCTTTTCCCCAATGAATCTCTGGCATGCCTATCAATTGCCTGTATATGTGGGAAGGTCGATTTCTGGATTCTCTATTCTATTCAATTAATCTTTTGGTCTTTTCTTAGCGAATAACACACTAACTTTATTACTGTGGCTTTACAAAAAATCTTAAAATCAGGTAGTCTGAGCCTTTCAACATATATATATATATATTTTCTTTTTCAAGATTATCTTCTCTATTTTAGGTCCTCTGCATTTTGATATAAGATTCAGTAGTGGGTTATCAACTTCCACACACACAAAAAAAGCATCCTAGTTCAGAACTACATTAATTCTAGAGACCACTTTAGATGTAATGACATCATAACAATTTTGAGTCTTACAACTTATGCATGGCATATTTCTCCATTTATTTAGGGTTTTCTATGTTTCTGAAATTTTGTACTTTTCAAAGTAGAGATATTTTATACGTTTTCTTAAATTTATTTCTATGCATTTTACTACAAATGTTATTTTCCAGTTGTTTGTTGAAACAATATAGAAATACTCACTTTGTATCCTACAACCTTGCTGAACTCACTTACTGGAGCTAGTGGATTTTTGGAGAATCATGTTTTCTGCAAATAAAAGGCAGTTTTATTTCTGCTTTTCCAATCTTTATTCTCTATTATCCATTTCTTTCTGTATATATTATATCCACCTGTAGACTTTGAAACATCTTCAAAGTTTTGCTGTGCCATTTCCAACACCTTTGTTGGTCTCCATTATTGACTTCATATGTCTAGTAATTTTTTATTGTTACGCTGTGGGTAATACGTTGAAGAAACTCTGACTTTCCTCAGAAGAGTCTTGAGTTTTGTTTATGCAGGCAGTTAAATTACAGTTACCTTCAACTTGTGGACGATTAGTTTTTACTTAGTTAGGGCAGGTCTATGTTTTAGTTTTGGTGGTTCTAGGGTCCTAGGATGTAATCTTCATTTCTAACTTCGTGGAATGTCTAACATGTTTACCAAGTCCTTCTAACTTGGTTTGATTCAAATCCTAGTCTGTCTTCCCTGCAGTGGGCACCAGCTAAAGTCTCTGCTTAGCTCTTTGAGCTTTCTTTTCCAGCAGTTGTCTTCTTCTAGGTTCCTCAGAATCACACTGGCACCATTCGCAGTAAGTAGTCAGCCAAAGATTTGAGAAGAGTTTATATGCAGATTATGGGACTTCTCACCCAGTCACTCTTTCCTCTTTGGGATTTTTCCCCTTAAATTTTTACTGTTCTGGCAGTCTCAAACACACTCTCTAAATTCTTGGGCCAGTAAGACTGTGGCTTTCTTCTAAGTTCTATCTACCTCATTTTGCACAGACTGAAGAATGGAAAAAGCTATTTTTATAGATACTCTATATAGGGTTAAACAGATACATGGTAAATCTAATGAGGATATATTCCCAAACTAGACAAAGTCTTGCCAAAGTTTCCCCATTTTCCTTAACAAATCTCTTTTCTCTCAACCCTGATCTAATAATTTGGAATTTTTAAATTTCTTCTTTCTATAACTGTCATCAAACACTAAATCGTGGTTCTAAAACTTTTTTCAGTTATATTCATAATTGCCAAACATTGGATTTTTTTTTTTTTTTATAACTGGTGTCATGAAAGTAGAATGGAATTGGGGATTAGGAGACCTAGTGTTTTAACAGTGCTCTTCCACTATCAGCTGTGTTATATTAGGATTAGGGAGCCACTAAACTATTCTATTCCTTGATTTCCTGTTTGGGCAAAAGCTAAGACTGGATTAATTAGTATATAAAAATAATCCTAATGAGATTCTACACACATATACCTATATACATACATACAGATATACAGACAAATTATTTCAGGTTCTGAGTTCCAAAAAACTATTTTGAATTTTTATTTATAAAGATGTTTTTATACTTAGTAAATTTTTAATCAATATATCAGATGACTAAATATAAGTAACCGTTATGGCAAGAAAATTGCTAAAATATAAGAACATTTATTGTATCCTGATTCTTTTTAGGCTAAAGTATCATCCCTTTTAAATGATAAAGGCAAATGGTATTACATAATTTCTTAAAGTGTTTTATGTATATGATAGCCTTAATTCAGAACAAACAGTATAAAATATTTTATTTTTAATGGGCTCTACTTAATCATTAAGTTAAAAAATATATATATAGGTCATAAAAAGTCAAGTGCTGTCCTTAAAATTTTCATAAGAAGCTCTATTATAAATATGTATAAACCTCTTTTTACGAATTGCTTGACTTTAAAGGAAAACCACCAAAGCAACACAAAATCTATAAACCTAAAGAGTTTTACTTCTGAATACTAACTTTCCTTTCCATGTGTGACCAAATAAAATAATGATACTTTTGCATATTTTGCTTGACATTTTGCTGAATTCAATTCCATATAAATACCAAAGAAATATGTGGGATTGTGAACCCCAAAATTAATATTAAGCAATGCTTCTAGGAACTCTGCAGATTATTAAAAAATTACCTCACTTTGTATCTCTTTGGCTTGCATTTCATCAGACACTATTAATAAGAATAACACACTTTTTTTTATTTAGATAGCCCAGCTTTGTCCTCCCTATTCATACGTAGACAGACCCATTTTTATAGCCCATTTTTCTATAGGGTGGTTGTCTTTTTTCTTCCCTTTTTCTAGAAACTTTTTATAAATTAGAGATATTAGCCCTTTGTAATAGAGGTTAAAAATAATTTTTGCCAGTTAGTCACTTATCCTTTTATTAAGCTGCTTTTACTGCCACACGTTTTAATTTTATGTAATCAAATGTATCATTGTTATTCTTCTAAAGTCATAGTTTTCCCCACTATCGGTTATACAAGAATTCAGTTGTGTTTCTTTCTAGTAATGTATAGCTGTAATAGTACCCAATTTAGTGGGTTGTAACCAGCAACTTTTTAATAAAATAGAATTAAATAGAATATGATATAACTAAATGCATCGTACATAATAAATGTAAGTATTGTTTTGTAATAGTTTTTTATGTTTTATATATATCAATATAGATATAGTTATGAATCTATTTTATTGTGATGTAAAATGTATTTCTTACCACGGATCATAGTCAAAAAAAGTTGAAAGCCACTTTCATCTGGGGCCTAGGAAATCTCTTGGCTGTGTTCTCTATGGCGCTGGTTCTTATATACTATTTACCCACTCAAAAAACTCTAATACAAAAATAAATGTCTTCCACTCTGTTATCAGTTTATTAGGGCTGACATAATAAAAGTGTCACAAACTGGGTGGCTAACAGGAACCAAAACTTATTGTCTCACAGTTCTGGAGGCTAGGGTTCCAAATTCAGGGTGTTAGTTAGACCATGCTCTCTTCGAAGGTTTAAGGGGAAAGGTCCCTTCTTGTCTTTCCCAGCTTCTGGTAGCCCCAGGTGTTCCTCAGCTTGCAGCTGTGCTTAACTCCTACTCTGCCTCTGTTGTCACGTGGCCATCCTCCCTCTGGGTCTGTCTCTGTGTCTCTTCTCCTCTTTTATAAGGACACCACTCATATTGTATTAGGACCCACTCTACAGTAGGAAAAGACCCAATTTCCAAACAAGGTCACATTCACAGGTACCGGGCATTTGGACTCCAGTATATCTTTCTGAGGGATGCAATCCAATCCATAACACATTCCCTGCAGCAACACCTCAGTGAAGGTGTAGACAATGTATCTTCATGATTGTTATTATTTTCACCCATTCAATGGGCATCTCACAGTCTGGTACTTCTCAACCAGAAATTACTCAAACTCTGTAAGTTGGGGCAAGTCCTTATGTCAATGTCCCTCTCCTAGCTGATTGATATCTACTGAGCTAGCAAAAAGACACCAAAGAAGGCCCTATAACCTGACAGACATGCTTACCCTCATTCTGCTCATGCCAGCCATAGTCTCCAATTGCAACATTATTGTTTGTGAGGCAAGCAGGAGTTTTCAAGCATAAACGTGGCCTGTAACTTTTATTTCCTTTAGTACCAAGCCTTTTTGGTAATTTAGTCTACTTAACACAGTCTTGTACAGCTTACCTATGTCCACACCTTTGTTCTTGCTCATAGAGCTCATCTAAATAAGTCTCACCCATTTGCAAGATCCAATTTAAGTCAATCTCCTCTCTGAGATTTTTCAGATACCTCATCTAGCCCTTATTTTATTTCTCCCAGTCTCTGAGTGCCCCAAAATTTTATTTCCTGAACCATTCTTTTGAACACAGAATCATTTACCACAATGAGTTTATTGCTTAACTATTTTAAATGTATATGAGCCTTGACACTCCTGTTAGATTACAGGCTCCTGGAGTAGGCTGTCACTTCCTTCATTGACATCCTCTCAGTAGTCAATAAATTGGCATAAAGTAGTAACTCAATATGGATTCATAAGTGATTCAATGCATTAATGCTGCTCTAAGGACAGCTGTGGACATAAAATGTTAATCTCTTTTAAATTATTTTTCTGAACATGATGCACTATTTACGAGTATCACAAAATTAGCAGTTCATGAGATAGAACCAGTTCTTATAACCAGGTCTTTTTAGAATTTAAAAATAACACTGATGATGCTAGCTCTCACAATTGCAAAAACATTTAGAGAGATGAATAATGGGATTGGTTAGTCAGCACTGTAATCAGATGATAGACCTTCCCTATGTAAGACTAATTAGAAACTTCCTTCTGCATGTGGAACTCCTAATTAATGCCTGAACTCATAATTCCCTGACTTTTTGCCACAACATTCATCAATTCAGTTCTTCTCTCCCGTTGAACACATAAATCTAAGTAAAACTCCTTTGTTTTTTTTTCCATCTAAAAATTAATCTTTCCTACCTGTACCTGTTGCCATTGAGTTGATTCTAACTCATAGCAATCCTACAGGACAGAGCAGAACTGCCCCATAGGGTTTTCAAGGAGCAGCTGGTATATTCTAACTGCAAACCTTTTAGTTAGCAGCTGTAGCTCTTAACCACTGTGCCACCAGGGCCCTGATCTTTCCTACAGGATGAGGAAAATTCAAAGAACAAACAGTATATAATTGAGTTACATGTCACGTGCAAACTCTCATTAGACATTGGCTTATATCTACAATACTAAACAGTCAATGTCTGTTACGGATTGAATTGTGTCCCCCCAAAATGTGTGTCAATTTGACTAGGCCATGATTCCCACTATTGTGTGGTTGTTCACTATTTTGTGATCTGATGTGATTATCCTATGTGTTATAAATCCTAACCTCTATGATGTTAAAGAGGCAGGGTTAGAGGCAGTTATGTTAATGAGGCAGGACTCAATCTACAGGATTAGGTTGTATCTCGAGTCAACCTTTTTTTAAATATTAAAGAGAGAAGTAAGCAGAGAGGAGAAGCACCTCCTACATCAAGAAAGTAGAGCCAGGAGTGAAGTGTGTCCTTTGGACCCAGAGTTCCTGTGCTGATAAACTCCTAGACCTGAGGGAAGACTGATGACAAGGATCTTCCCCTAGAGCTGACAGAGCCTTCCCCTAGAGCTGGCATCCTGGGTCCCTGTGCTGAAAACTCCTAGAACAGGGCAAGGCTGATGACAAGGACCTTTCCCCAGAACTGACACAGAGAGAAAGCCTTCCCTTGGAGCTGGCACCCTGAATTCAGAATTCTAGTCTCCTAAACTGTGAGGGAATATTTGTTAAAGCCATCTACTTGTGGTATTTCTGTTATAGAAGCAATAGATAACTAAGATGGGGCCTAAACATTCAACTTTGGCATTACCTTTTTTAAATCTTCAGGTATCCTCCTTAAGTATCAACATCGTTGGAATCATTGATCTATCTTCTAATTTATACTGAAATATCTTTTAGGTTTTTGTGTCCATAGAAGTTTCTTGACTATTTTTTTGGTTATCTATTTGATTGTTTTTAAGATAGGGAAGATGCCGGAACAACCCATCAAAATTCCCTGTATCCCAATGAGTCCAGGATTAGTCCTTTAGGTTAAAACTACTATCTAAGTGGTCCGATAACCAAACAACTCAACCAGTGTCTCTGTAGACTCCAAGTTCTGATTAAGAGTTCATTTAGCTATGTACATTCAGAACAAGTTGCTTGGTTTTTCCTGCATTTTTAAGATACTGTCATTTTTTTCTTTATTTTCAAAAACAAATTCACTCAATAATTATATTAGCCAGCTTTGGCTATAGTAATAAACAACTACAATATCTCTATGTCTCATGACAACAACCATGTTCAAGTACATCAGGCCTGTGGCTTCAGCTGAGGGCTAGGTTCAGTTGAGTTTGGTTGAGCTCCATGACAAGTATTTTTTTCATTCTGGAACCCTGGCTGAAGGACTAGCCACTATCTGAGACATGCTATTCTCATTGTGGAGGGCCAAATCACGACAGTGATTATGGGAGTACCAAACCATGCAAATTATGCAAGCACACTGAGAGCTTCTCCTCACTCTACTGGCCAAAGAAAGTAACATGGCTTAGGCCAAAGTCACTGGGGCAGGGAAGTATACTCTGTTCATAGAGAAGCATGGCAAGAGTACTGTTAGCTGTCATCAAGTTGGTTCCAACTTGATGTATAACAGAACCTTATGTATAACAGAACAGAACGTTACCTGGTCCTGTGCCTTCTTCATGATCACTGGTATGTTTGAGTCCATTGTTATGGCTATTGTGTCACTCCATCTCACTGAGAGTTTCCCTTCTTTTTATTGACTCCGGTACTTTACCACACATGATGTGCTTTTCTAGAGATTGGTCTTTCCTGATGATGTGTCCAAAGTAAGCAGGCTGAAGTCTTGCCATCCTCAATTCTAAGGAACATTCTGGCTGTATTTCTTCTAACATGATTTGTTCATTCTTCTAGTAGTCCGTGGTACATTGAATATTCTTCACCAACACCACAATTCAAATGCATAAATTTTTCTTTCTTTTTCATTGTCCAGCTTTCACATGCACATGAGGCAATTGTAAAGACCATGGCTTAAGTCAGGTACATCTTAATCAAAAGTAACATCTTTCCTTTTTAAAACTTTAAAGAAGTCTTTTGGAGCAGATTTTCCCAATGCAATATGTTGTTTGGTTTCTTTCACTACAGCTTCCACAGACACTGAGTGTTGATGGGATGTGTATTTATGGAATAATGCAGTGTACCATAGTCCCTCTTCCTGTTCCTAAATGCTTAAATGTTAATCCTGTAAACAAGATGCATTCACCCCCTCCTAAAGATAATTTAAAAATTCTAAATATTAAATTTAAATTTAAAAAAGGCTAGATTCTGAGGTTCTGGGAAGGACATGAAATTCAACCCAATACGGTTGGGTTTAAAACTGTGGAGTCACAAGTCTCATAAACGGGCTTATAGTAGATTATGAGTTTATAGACAGAAAATTGAAAAATAACTGTGCTTTTCCAAACTGGAATACCCCAGGAGGCATGGGCATTTACACTTATACAAATTCAAGATAAAAGGCAGAAAGTTTTATTAAACTGCCTTGTGGCCTGGCATTTTTCTCCAGCATGCTTTGTGGAAGAAATCGTTAGTGTTGACAATAGAGTTGAGTGCTGTTAATGTGGTAATTATTTTACTATCAAGGGTAATTGACAAGAGGAAAATTGCCTTGAGCTTTACAGTTTATATATCTGGTCAAAAAACACAATTGCCTTCCACCAATTTGCCAGATTCTGGGAAAAACAGAATTTTTTTTTATTGTATTGCTTTTCAAGGTGTGACTTTGAGTTTGATCTAACTAGTGTGAAGGAGTCTTAGTTATTTTGTATCTTAGCACAAAACCCTGCCCTGTGGAAGAGTTCAGAACACTTACGACACGGATAACAGCATGGATTGGCCCCACTGTTCTTCTGAAATGGGGAGCTGGGGAATGTTAACATGCTGATGACAGGCATTGGAAACTAACAATTCTGGCCCAGTTAGTACTCAATGTGCATGCATTTTAAAAAAGAGGTATCTTTTGCATTTCAGCCATAAACTACTTTCAAAACAGAATTTGGGAAAATATGGCTTTGCTAAGTAGGCCAGGATACAGAATTTAAAAATATCCACCTTTATTTAAGAAGCACTTCTCATTTCCCTTAAGCATCCATGTAGTACTAGTGACTATCACTGTATGGACCAGTGGTGAAAAGGGGAGTTATAGTCAGTAAAACAAAAAAATTAGAAACAAGAATTGGGAGAGATCAAATGTTGATGTAATAACATACTACATGTGATCTTTTTATCACTAAAACACTGGATGCATGACAATATATTTGCACATAAGCTCTACCATGTCCTGTCACATTATTGCTGAAGTCTGTATTTCTGTTCTTGTCTTAGCTAAAATTATGGCTTTGGTACTACTCTTTCACTCCCATTGCTCTTGCTACAAAATTACCTCTTCTTCTCCACCCTAATATTAATAGCTAACTTTGACTGATTGCTTAGCCACAAGCTGGACACTGTGCTCATCAATGTATGTACATCATGTAACCATAGGAGGGAAGCATGTTTTCTCTCATCTTACAAATGAGAAAACTGATACACCTCAAACATTAATTTACTCAAGCTTATAAAGCCAGTAACATGGTAGGTGAGGCTCAAACCAGATCTTTATGACTCTAAGAAAATCCATTGTTCTGACCACAATATAAAACTGCCGTATGGGCTTGCTTTGTGTTTCCTACTGTAAAGCAACTGCTAAGAGGGAAGCAATCTGCTTAAACTAAGGTGTAAATGACTACAATCCATCCTCGCCCTCCTTCTGTTTTTTTTTTTTTTTCACTTTGAAAAATGAACTTATTCTTTCAAATGAATTTATACTAGGATTAATTTCATCCAAGCTGACAAGTGAAAAAAATATTTTGGGAGGGTAATGAAGAGCAGGAGTCATTCAGGTGCCACTTGAATCATTCCACATAGTTGACAGTGAAATCTCTTTGACCCATGCTTTCTTTTGGAGCAGGTCTAATATTACAGACTTATGCATCAACTCAGCCTCCTCTCTCAAGAATGCTGAGCATGACTTAATGCTTTAACTAAAAGAAAAGACCAAAGCAAGTCAGTGAGTTGCATTAATAGCAAATATTTGAATCTAGGTTTTTATTTTCCTGCTTTAGCACACAAGCTGTTGGTAATAGAAGTTAGTAAATTAATCCAACTTACACAGATTGAAAGCCTCTGTTATCAAACACAAGCTTTCTACTTGTCCTCATTCATAATTTACTTATTAGGCAACTTCAGCTTATCCTTTGGTTTCTAACTATATTTTTTGTGAACCCTTTTCCATCCACTTCCCACCTCCATCTACGTACAGAGTTAATTTCTCTCTCTTTTGTGTTCCCAAAGCACTTAGTATCTCTCTCTGTAATGGCACTGATACATTACATTTTATATATATAGTTTTAGCTGTTTGTCAACTTTTTTCACCTTAATACATTTCTAGGCTCTACTGTCATATGGGGTCACTATGAGTCAAAAATCGACTTGACGGGACCTAACAAAAATAACCACATCAACTCCTATATTTTTAATGAGACCATCTGACAGTGGTATTTAAACCCAAAAAACCCAACCCCGTTGCTGTCCATTCCATTCCTACTCACAGCAGCCCTACAGGACAGGGTAGAACAGCCCCCATTGGGTTTCCAAGGAGTGCCTGGGGGATTTGAACTGCTGACCTTTTGGTTAGCAGCTATAGCTCTTAACCACTATGCCACCAGGATTTCCAACAGTGGTGTCTGGCACCGATTAATTGCTGAATAAATAAGTATATACTTTTTGTATCTGTATATCGTATTTGAAAAATGTCAGCCACTGGATCAACATAAACTAAAATGTATGTCTGCAAAAGTTAAATTTTTTATCTATATGAAAATGATTCTTATCATTCACTTCTCTTTGTCACTTTTAATTGCACACTCACTCATGCTGTCTTTTGTGTTCATGGTCTCTTTCATTTTTGCCTTTTGCTCTCTAACTCTTTCCCTCTATAACTCTATCTGTATCTCATCACTGTTTTTCTCTGCTTAGCTTCATTCTGCAGAAAGCCTTCCCTTTGTGGTAAAGAAGATGAGTGCTGGTGCCTCCAGGTTCAATTTTGCCAACTTAGCAACCTTATCAAAGAGAGGATTTGTTTCTTCTAGCATTAAGAATGTCATCCTCAGAGGCAGGGCCAAGAAGGCGGAGTAGTCAGACACCTCCAGCGATCCCTCTTACAACAAAGACCCAAAAAAACAAGTGAAATGATTACATATATGACAAGGTTGGAGACCTGAACATCAAAGGGGCAAAGTTAGGAAATCAGACTGAGTGGTAGAGGGAGGGAGAGTCGGTGCAGAAGTGGTGAGGAGTTGCTGGACCTGACTCAGCAGGAGCTGGTGCCCCTCGAGCATGTTCCCCTGGAGTAACCACAGCAGGGCTGGCAGAAGCATTTGGGACGTGGTTTCCTCAGGGGAGACAGCGAGCTGCACAGTCTACTCACACTTCCGGAACCAGAGAAGAACACAGCTCTTGGCAAAAGCTAAGTACTTACATTTATTTTACTGTTCCCCCAGCCCCCAAGCCAGCCTCAGTGGCTGCCGATTTCTCTGGACCTGAAATAGATCCTCTGCACATCCTGAGCCATTCTCCCGGCCTTGGGAAAGGAATAAATTAACAATTGGGGGAAAAGATAATCTTCTAGCTCCACTAAGCTGGGGAGCTCAGGCAGAAATGCCTCCTGTCCAGGCACAAATGGTCTGTGGACTTTGAATACCTTTTACCCTTGCATGGAACTATGTGGGCCCATTTCAGATTAGGCCCTTGTTACTGCAACGGTGTATGTGCTTAAGATCTGACTTCGATTGTTTCAGCTGTGCAGTGGAGAGGTGGGTTTTTGATGTTTGATACTGCTTTGCCTATTAAACAGGGTCCTCACCTACCCACATCAGGGGCATGAGGGCTGGTGGTTCCACCCACGGCATCTAGCCCCCTTGGCAGGGGTCCAAGAATAAGTGATGCCCCCACAGTCCTTACAACCAAAAGCATTAGGTGCCCGTGGTCCAACCACAGAACCCACCCACCTGTGTGGTGTACAGAACAGGGGCGCACTTTCCTCACAGATACTCAGGGACAGTTGTCAGCCCCCTGCCTTTGTTCAGAGTGTGATCCCCTGCTGCACCCAGAGATCTGTGTCAACACCAATCACACCTGCCCCTCTAAAACTGTAGGACAGAGCCTGAACCACACACTTGATGACCAACTACCTGGACATCTGAGCTGAATCCATACAAGAAAAGTGAATGGACTACTAGACTCATAGAGCTCCAAAGGCAGAAATAAGCTAGCTCACTCAAGCAGCCTATTTGGGCATATCAAAACAAAACAAAGCAAGAAGCTAGGATGCAGTAAGAAAACATAAAACAAATTAATACAATAACTTATAGATGGCTCAGAGACAAAAGTGGATATCAAATCACAGACCACGATCGCTTCAACAAGCTCTCAAAATAAAGAACCAAGGCGTCTTCTGGATGAAGGTGTATTCCAGGAATTAACAGACGTAGAATACAAAAGTTTAACATACAGAACTATTCAAGAGATCAGGAAGGAGATCAGGCAAAATGCAGAACAAGGCAAGGAACACACAGATAAAGCAGCTGAAGAAATTAAAAAGGTTATTGAAGAACATAATGAAAAAAATTAATAGGCTGGAAGAAACCATAGAGAGGCTGTAATCAGAAATTCAGAAGATTAACAATAAAATTACAGAATTAGACAACTCAATAGAAAGTCAGAGGAACAGAACTGAGGAAATGGAAGGGGAGAATTGGTGAAATTGAAGATAAAACACTAGGCACCAAAATATGTGAAGAAAAATCAGATAAAAGAATTAAAAAAAACATGAAGAAACCCTAAGAATCATGTGGGACTCCATGAAGAGAAATAACTTACGAGCGATTGGAGTACCAGAACAGGGAGGGATAACAGAAAATACAGAAAGAATTGTTGAAAATTTGTTGGCAGAAAACTTCCCTGATATTGTGAAAGATGAAAAGGTGTTTATCCAAGATGCTCATCGAACCCCACATAAGGTAGATCTCAAAAGAAAGATCTGACATATTATAATCAACCAAGACATATTATAATCAAACTTGCCAAAACCAAAGATAAAGAGAGAATTTTAAGAGTGGCTAGAGATAAGTGAAAAGTCACCTACAAAGGCGACTCAATAAGATTAAGCTTCGACTACTTGGCAGAAACCATTCAGGCAAGAAAGCAATGGGATGACTTGTATAAATCATTGAAGGAAAAAAATTGCCAGCCAAGAATCATATATCTAACAAAACTGTCTCTTAAATATGAAGGCAAAATTAGGACATTTCTAGATAAACCGAAGTTCAGAGAATTTGTAAAAACCAAATCGAAACTACAAGAAATACTAAAGGGAGTTCTCTGGTTAGAAAATCAATAATATCAGATATCAACCCAAGACTAGAACACAGGACAGAGCAACCAGATAGCAAGCCAGGTAGGGAAATCACAAAAACAAATCAAGATAAAAAGCACTCAGAACAGGGAGACAGTGATGTTATTATGTAAAAGATGACAACATTAAAACAATAAAGAGGGACTAAAAAATGTAGTCATAGATCTTTCATATGGAGAGGAAGTCAAGGCAATATAAAGAAATAAAAGTTAGGTTTAAACTTAGAAAAATAGGAGTAAATATTAAGGTAACCACAAAGGAGACTAACAATCCTACTCATCAAAATAAAATACAAGGAAAACATAAAAACTCAGCAAAAACAAAATCAACAAAAAACAAATATGAGGAAAAGACAGTATATAAACTACTCAGCACAAAAAATGAAGTGGAAAAAAGAAACTGTCAACAACACACAAAGAAGACATCAAAATGGCAGCACTAAACTCATACCTATCCATAATTATGCTGAATGTACGTTGACTAAATGAACCAAAAAAGAGATAGAGTGGCAGAAGGCATAAAAACAACAAAAAAAAGCACATGATCCCTCTATATGCTGCCTACAAGACACACAACTTAGACTTAAAGACACAAACTGAAACTCAAAAGATGTAAGAAAATACACCAAGCAAACAATAATCAAAAAAGAGTAGGAGTGGCAATATTAATTTCTGACAAAATAGACTTTAAAGTTAAATTCACCACAAAGGATAAGGAAGGACGCTACATAATGATTAAAGGCACAATATACCAGAAGGATATAACCATATTAAATGTTTATGTACCCAATAACAGGGCTTCAAGATACACACACACACACAAAAAAAAAACTCTAACACCATTGAAAAGTGAGATAGACAGCTCCACAATAATAGTAGGAGAATTCAACACACCACTTTCGGTAAAGGACAGAACATCCAGAATGAAGCTCAAGAAAGACACAGGAGATCTAACTGCTACAATCAACCAACTTGACCTTATAGACATATACAGAACACTCCACCCAACAGCAGCCAAGTATACTTTCTTTTCCAGTGCACATGGAACATTCTCTAGAATAGACCACATATTAGGTCATAAAGCAAGCCTTAATAGAATCCAAACCATCAAAATATTACAAAGCATCTTCTCTGACCATAAAGCCATAAAAGTAGAAATCAATAACAAAAAAAGCAGGGAAAAGAAATCAAACACTTGGAAACTGAATAACACCCTGCTCAAAAACGACTGGGTTATAGAAGAAATTAAGGATGGAATACAGAAATTGAGAGAATCCAAGGAGAATGAAAACACTTCCTATCAGAGTTTGGGACACAGCTAAAACAATGCTCAGAGGTCAATTTGCAGCAATAAATGCACATACTGAAAAAGAAAAAGGGGCCAAAATCAAAGAATTATCCCTACAACTTGAACAAATACAAAGAGAGCAACAAAAGAAACTCTCAGGCACCAGGAGAAAACAAATAGCAAAAATTATAGTAGAATTAAACGAAATGGAGAACAGAAAACAATTGAAAGAGTTAACAAGAACCAAAAGCTGGCTCTTTGAAAAAATTAACAAAATTGATAAACCATTGGACAAACTGACAAAGAAAAACAGGAGACCAAGCAAATAACCCAAGTGAGAAAAGAGATGGGCGATATCAAAACAGACCCAATGGAAATTAAAACAATCATATCAGATTACTATGAAAAATTCTACTCTAACAAATTTGAAAACCTAGAAGAAATGGACAAATTTCTAGAAACACACCATCTACCTAAACTAACACAAACAGAGGTAGAACAACTAAAAAAAAAAACCCATAACAAAAGAAGAGATGGAAACAGTAATTAAAAAACCCCAACAAAAAAAAAAGCCTGGCCCCGATGGCTTCACTGGAGAGTTCTACCAAACTTTCAGAGAAAAGTTAACACCACTACTACTAAAGGTATTTCAGAGCATAGACAAGGATGGAATTCTCCCTAACTTATTCTATGAAGCTAGCATATCTTTGATACCAAAACCAGGGAAAGCCACCACAAAAAAAAGGAAATTACAGACTTATATCCCTCATGAACTTAGATGCAAAAATCCTCAACAAAATTCTAGCCCATAGAATTCAACAACATATCAAAAAAATAATCCACCATGACCAAGTAGGATTCGTACCAGGTATGCAGGGATGGTTCAACATTAGAAAAACAATTAATATAATCCACCACATAAATAAAACAAAAGAACCACATGATCTTGTCAATTGATGTAGAAAAGGCATTTGACAAAGTCCAACACCCATTCATGATAAAAACTCTCAGGCAAATAGGAATAGAAGGAAATTCCTCAGCATAATAAAGGGCATTTATTCAAAGCCAACAGCCAACACCAACCTAAATGGAGAGAGTCTGAAAGCACTCCCCCTGAGAACAAGAACCAGATAACGATGCCCTTTATCACTACTCCTATTCAACATTGTGCTGGAGGTCCTAGCCAGAGCAATTAGGCTCAACAACCCAACCCAGTGCAATTAGGCTAGACAGAGAAATAAAGAGCATCCAGATTGGCAAGGAAGGAGTAAAAGTATCTCTATTTGCAGATGACATGATCTTATACACAGAAAAACCTAAGGAATCCTCAAGAAAACTACTGAAACTAATAGAAGAGTTCAGCAGAGCATCAGGACACAAGATAAACATACAAAAATCTGTTGTATTCCACTACACCAACAAAAAGAACATTGAAGAGGAAATCACCAAATCAATACCATTTACAGTAGCCCCAAGGAAGATAAAATACTTAGGAGTAAATCTTACCAGAGATGTAACAGACTTATACAAAGAAAACTACAAGACACTACTGCAAGAAACCAAAAAAGACCTACATAAGTGGAAAAATATACCTTGCTCATGGATAGGAAGACTCAACATTGTAAAAATGTCTATTCTACCAAAAGCAATCTATAGATGCAATGCAATTTCGATCCAAATTCCAACAACAGTTTTTAATGAGATGGAGAAACAAATCACCAACTTCATATGGAAGGGAAAGAGGTCCTGGATAGGTAAAGCATTACTGAAAAAGAAAAACAAAGTGGGAAGCCTCTCACTACCTGATTTTAGAACCTATTATACCGCCACAGTAGTTAAAACAGCCTGGTACTGGTACAACAGACACATAGGCCAATGGAACAGAATTGAGAATCCAGACATAAATCTGTCCACATATGTATGAGCAACTGATATTTGGCAAAGGCCCAAAGTCAATTAAATGGGGAAAAGACAGTCTCTTTAACAAATGGTGCTGGCATACCTGGATATCCATCTGCAAAAAAATGAAACAAGGCCCATACCTCACACCATGCACAAAAACAAACTCAAAATGGATCAAAGACCAAAATATAAAATCTAAAACGATAAAGATCATGGGAGAAAAAATAGGGACAATGCTAGGAGCCCTAATATATGGCATAAACAGAATACAAAACATAACTAACAAGGCACAAACAGCAGAAGAGAAACTAGGTAAATGGGAGCTCCTAAAAATCAAACACTTATGCTTATCCAAAGACTTCACCAAAAGAGTAAAAAGACAATGTACGGACTGGGAAAAAATGTTTGGCTACAACATATCTGATGAGGATCTAATCTCTAAAATTTGCAAGGTACTACAAAACCTCAACAACAAAAAGACAAATAACCCAATTAAAAATGGGCAAAGAATATGAAGAGGCACTTCACCAAAGAAGACATTCAGGTGGCTAACAGATAGATGAGGACATGCTCATGACCATTAGCCATTAGAGAAGTGCAAATCAAAACTACAATGAGACACCATCTCACTCAACAAGGCTAGCATTAGACCAAAAAATACAAAATAATAAATGTTAGAGAGGTTGTGGAGTGACTGGAACACTTATACACTACTGGTGGGAATGTAAAATGGTACAACCACTTTGGAAATCGATTTGGCGCTTCCTTAAAAAGCTAGAAATACAAGTACCATATGCTCCAGCAATCCCACTCTTTGGAATATATCCCAGAGAAATAAGAGCCTTTATACAAACAGATGCATGCATACACGTGTTCATTGCAGCACTGTTCACAATAGCAAAAAGACGGAAGCAATCAAGGTGCTCATCAACGGATGAATGGATAAACTATGGTATATTCACACAATGGAATACTACGCATCGATAAAGAACAATGATGAATCCATGAAAAATTTCATAACATGGAAGAATCTGGAAGGCATAATGTTGAATGAAATTAGTCAGTTGCAAATGACAATTATAGTATGAGATCATTATTATAAAAACTCTAGAAATAGTTTAAACACAAGAAAACATTATTTGATGGTTACGAGTCTCGGGAGTGAGGGAGGGAGAGGGGTATTCACTAATTTAATAGTAGGCAGGAGCTATTTTAGGTGAAGGGAAAGACAACACACAATACAGGAGAGATCAGCACAACTGGACTAAACCAAAAGCAAAGAAGGTTTCTGAATAAACTGAATGCTTCAAAGGCCAGAGTAGCAGGGGTGGGGGTTTGGGGACCATGGTTTCAGGGGACATCTAGGTCAACTGGCATAATAAAATCTATTAAGTAAACATTCTGCATCCCACCTTGGCTAGTGGCTACTGGGTTTTTAAATGCTAGCAAGCAGCCATCTAAGATGCATCAATTGGTCTCAACCCACCTGGAGCAAAGGAGAATGAAGAACACCAAAGACAAGGTTATTACAAGCCCAAAAGACAGAAAGGGCCACATAAATCAGAGACTACATCAGCCTGAGACCAGAAGAACTAGATGGTGCCCGGCTACAACTGATGACTGCCCCCACAGGGAACACAACAGAGAATCCCTGATGGAGCAGGAGAGCAGTGGCATGCAGACCTCAAATTCTTGTAAAAAGACAAGATTTAATGATCTGATAGTAGAAGGACCCTGGAAGTCATGGTCCCTAGATCTTCTGTTGGCCCAAGACTGGAACCATCCCCAAAGTCAACTCTGCAGATTTTTTTTTTATGGGGTAGAAAATGATACTGGTGAGCAGTGAGGTTCTTGGCTCAAATGGACCCATGAGACTATGTGGGCAGCTCCTGTCTGGAGGGGAGATGAGAAGGCAGAAGTGGACAGAAGCTGGCTGAATGGACACGGGGAATACAGAGTGGAGAGAAGGAGTGTGCTGTCTCATTAGGGGGAGAGCAACTAGGAGTGCCTAGCAAGGTACATACAAATTTTTGTATGAGAGACTGACTTGATTTGTAAACTTTCACTTAAAGCAGAACTAAAAAAAAAAAAAAAAAAAAAGAATGTCATCCTTCTCCCTTGGTATATTTTATCCCCTTTTTTACTGATTTTATCATTGTAGTTAGTATGACTGCAAGTCAGGAGGATATATATCTCAAATATCTGAAACCTGACTTGCCACCTTCTTTGATGTATTTTTGTTATGGTTAGGTGCTGTCTAGCCAGTTCCAACTCATAGAGACCCCATGTACAACAAAACAAAACACTGCCTGGTCCTGGGTCATCCTCACAATCATTGTTCTGCTTGAGCCCATTGTTGCAGCCCTGTGTCAATCCATCTCCTTGAGGGTCTTCCTCTTTTTCACTGACCCTCTACTTTACCCAACATGATGTCTTTCTCCAGGGACCGATCCCTCCTGATAACCTGCATGAAGCATGTAAGACATAGTCCTGCCATCCTTGCTTCCAAGGAGCATTCTGGTTGTACTTCTTCCATGACAGATTTGTTTGTTCTTTTGGCAGTCCATGGTATATTCAATATTCTTTGCCAACACCACAATGAGTGTATTAGTCAAGGCTTTACTGTGATAATGCTATTTAACAAACCCAAAATCTCAGAAATTTCTCCCTGGTTGTACCAAAATTGTTAACGGTATCTTTTAGGGTTACATGCATCCCCAATAATCTGCTACATATGTCCCCTTACCCTAAATTTTGATTTAAAGTCCTAGGCTTTATTGTAATGGCACTAAATTAGGTCTATCTAATTTAGTTACTATCTCTGAACACAGGAATCAAATCGATTAATCTGTGGAAAGAGATGATGGAAAAGCTCAATATCATCAGTCAGAGCAAGGCCAGAGGCTGACTGTGGAACAGACCATCAATTAATTACTCATATGAAGGTTAAGGCTGAAAGTGAAGAAAATTAAAACAAGTCCACGAGAGCCAAAGTACGACCTTGAGTATATCCCACCTGAATTTAGAGACCATCATAATAGATTTGACACATTGAACACTAATGACCGAAGACCAGATGAGTTGTGAAATGACATCAAGGACATCATACCTGAAGAAAGCAAGAGGTCATTAAGAAGACAGGAAAGAAAGAAAACACCAAAAGACCAGAATGAAGTCAGAAGAGACTCTGAAACTTGCTCTTGAATGTTGAGTAGCTAAAGCAAAAGGAAGAAATGATCAAGTCAAGGAGCTGAACAGAAGATTTCAAAGAGCAGCTCGAGAAGATAAAGTATTATAAAGACATGTACAAAGAACTGGAGTTAGAAAACCAAAAGGAAAGAACAGTTTCAACATTTATCAAGCTGAAAGAACTGAGGAGAAAATTCAAGCCTCGAGTTGCAATATTGAAGGATTCTATGGGAAAAATATTGAATGACGCAGGAAGCATCAAAAGAAGATGGAAGGAATATACAGAGTCACTATACCAAAAAGAATTGGTCAATGTTCAACCATTTCAGGAGATACCATACGATCAAGAGCAAAGTAGGGAAGGAAGAAATCCAAGCTGCACTTAAGGCATTGGCAAAAAACAAGGATCCAGGAATTGATGAGATACCAACTGAGATGCTTCAAAAAATGGATACGGGGTGGAAGTGCTCACTCATCTACGCCAAGAAATTTGGAAGACAGCTACCTGGCCAACCGACTGGAAGAGATCATATTTATGCCTATTCCCAAAAGAGGTGATCCAACTGAGCACGGAATTTATTGAACAATATCATTAACATAACATGTAAGCAAAATTTTGCTGAAGATCATTCAAAAGCAGCTCCAGCAATAGGTCGACAGGGAAATGCCAGAAGTCCAAGCCAGATTCAGAAGAGGACACAGAACCAGTGCTATCACAGCTGATGTGAGATGGATCCTGGCTAAAAGCAGAGAATACCTGACAGATGTTTACCTGTGTTTTATTGACTATCAAAGGCACTCAACTGTGTGGATCATAACAAATTATAGACAACATTGCAAAGAATGAGAATTCTAGAACACTTTATTGTGCTTGTGAGGAACCAGTACATAGATCAACAGGCAGTCACTGGAACAGAACAAGGGGATACTGATTGGCTTAAAGGCAGGAAAGGTGTGTGTCAGGGTTGTATCCTTTCACCATACCTATTCAACCTGCATGCTGAGCAAATAATCTGAGAAGCTGGACTATATGAAGAAGAATGGGGCATCAGGATTGGAGGAAGCTCATTAACAATCTGCATTATGCAGATGACACAACCTTGCTTGCTGAAAGTGAAGAGGACTTGAAGCACTTACTGATGAAGATCAAAGACCACAGCCTTCAGTATGGATTACACCTCAACAAGAAAACAAACATCCTCACAACTGGACCAATAAGCAACGTCATGATAAATGGAGAAAAGATTGAAGTTGTCAAGGATTGCATTTTATTTGGATCCACAATCAGTACCCACAGAAGCAGTAGTCAAGAAATCAAAAGACGTATTGCATTGGGCGAATCTGCTGCAAAACACCTGTTTTAAGTGTTAAAAAGCAAAGATATCACCATGAAGACTAAGGTAAGCCTGACCCAACCCATGGTGTTGTCAGTTGCCTTATAAGCATGTGAAAGCTGGAAAATGAATAAGGAAGACCAAAGAAGAATTAATGCCTTTGAGCTGTGGTATTGGCAAAGAATATTGAATATACCATGGACTGCCAAAAGAACGAACAAATGTGTCTTGGAAGAAGTGCAACCAGAATGCTCCTTAGAAGCAAGGATGGCAAGACTATGTCTCACATACTTTGGACAGGTTATCAGGAGGGACCAGTCCCTAGAGGAGGACATCATGCTTGGTAAAGTAGAGGGTCAGCGAAAAAGAGGAAGACTCTCAATGAGATGGATTGACAGTGTCTACAACAATGGGCTCAAGCAGAACAATGATTGTGAGGATGACTCGGGACCGGGCAATGTTTCCTTCTGTTGTAGATAGAGCCGCTATGAATCAGAACTGACTCAGTGGCACCTAACAACAAGAAATCTCTGAACCGGTCACCAAACAGGCTCATGCTAATTAGTTTAGTCCTGAGCCACAAATACCACCATAGAGGTGAGATAGAGCCATTTTTCCTTGATGGACGGGAGCTGCTTAGAGGGGTGTTAGTTACCTAAAACGAAATCAGTGTGCTAGAACTAAAAGAAGGTGATTAAGAGTTGTCAGAATCGGCCAGTGTTCAACACAGAATATCATGGATACATTTTAGATTTCAGATTTCAGCTCAAGTTTTTGGTTTAGTCTACTTTGATTAGAAAAGAAGGGCCAGACAATAGATATGGTCTGAGCTCTCTATTAGTAAACATCTCTTGAAAGACTGAACTGCACTCACATAATTTGTTGAATAAAGAAAGGTGAAGAAGAGGCCCTTGGTAAGGAGTAATGATATCTTCCTTCCATTACCCAAGCTAGTGATAAAAAGCAGCTACTTGAGTTTAAACTTTTTCATTCTTTTGTAAGAATATAAAAAAACATTCTAAATGAGAAGCATCTTTTGGAACACCAGTCATTGTTCCATTTCTGGAAATAAATAGAAAAATATTGGTCATGATTGTGAAGGAAATATTACCTGGAAAATTTTTTCTTTGATTAAAAAAAAATCAAAATATGTAGGTAAGAAATGGAGAAGGATAAATATTAAATATTTAAGGCATATGAAAAACATCCAGGTATATGTAAAGTTTTGTTGCTGCGTGATCCATACTTAAGGATGGTTAAGAAACAATGTTAGTGCTCATACCAATAGAGTGTCTTGGATTCAATGTTTATTAAATTGGTTGCTATGAGTTATCAATGAAGGATTTCTATATACAATTCACTGTGGTGATAAAGCTCCTGCCTCAATCTTTTTCTTATTTGTCTGCAAGGTGGTTCTGAACTGTCCTGAAAATTTAGGGTATTCTTCATAGCTCTGCTTGAAGCCATCCCTCTGGGGAAGATCTGAAATTGTCTGCTTCTTTATATTCTAGAGATGAAATAAATAATATATGAACTGTGATTAAAATAGTCCCAGGTACATGGAAAGTGCTCAATAAGCTGTAGAACCAGGTATTTTTGTTATTGCTGCTGTTCTTTTGCCCTATCTCATTTGAATCATTTTTTGTTTGCTCTTGGAAGGGCAAATTCTGTGTGCAAGTTGCTGTTCTGATGTAAGGATTTTGTGGCAGGAGAGTCCACCAACACCTTTGTCTGATTTCAAAGGCAGCTGCTTTCTGGCATTTTCGCTTTGACAGCCCTCAGAGCCACCAGGGCCTCACATGCAGTTGGGACTGTTGTGTAGCTTCTTGAGAAAGAGCATTTGAACATCTTCAGAATGCTAACTTTTTTTTCAAGGAATAGTATCCATGTGTCGCAAAGTGAAAATTAAATCCAAGCTTCCTTCATCATCAAACACTTGCTGTTCTTTGAAAACTTGGTGAATCTGGTGCTCGTGAAAACACGGGTTAGTGAGGATCAATGCAAAAGGCCAAGTAACATATGTCTTCTTCTTCTTTGAATCTTCATTTTCCTGATCCTAATTACTCCCCAACAGAAGAAAAGTGAGCAGCAAAACAAAAAAAGATATAGAAATAATGCTAACAAAGTATAGTGTCAACCTAACGTTAATGACAGAAGGGGATGCTAGTTGAAATACAGCATGCAGTGATTCGAAAATACTGATATTTAAATAGTAATTTAGAGGTTTGCGGTTACTACATTTTTAGATTGATTTATTTGAGTAAACATTTTATAATGTATTTTAACTGCATTACCGGTAATGCAGTTTAAATATATTATAAAACGTTTACTCAAATAAATGACATTATGTACTGTATGAAGAGCAGAAAGTATACCACAAAATGATTAGTGTTCTTTATTTTTGAAGCTTTTATCTTTTAAACACCTATACATATTTTTTGAAGATTATTCTCAAAACATAAAATGGGCACTGGAAAAAGTAGTAATGGACATTTTAATACTTATTTCTAAAAATGCAAGTCAAAATGAGATTTGATTTCTACACTTCAGATTGGACCAGGGTGGAGGAGCAGAGGGTGTGGAGATAAGTAATTAAATATTTTGAAGAGAGAGCCATCAGGATTTATATACAGATAGATGGGATATGGGTGTGAAAGAAGAAGAGGTTTCAGGATAGCTCTGATACCTTTAGCTTGAGTGCCAGCAAGAATGGATTTACCACCGACTGAAATGAGTAAGACCTTGAGTAGAACAGGTTTGGGGTAGGAATGGGGGGGAAGGGGAAGATGGGTTCAATTTTCTACATGAAAAGTTTGAGGGGACTGTCAAGATGGAAAGTAGGCAGTTGGAGAAATAGTCTAGAGTTCAGGAGAGGGGTCTGCGTGCGGATATACATTTGGAGTCATTAGTGCATATTGCTGTCGTTAGCTGTCGTGGCGTTGCCCCTGCCTCAGGGTAACTGCATGCACGACAGGATTGAACAGCTGTGATCCATAGGGTTTTCACTGGCTGATTTTTGGAACTATATTGCCAGGACTTTCTTCCTAGTCCTTCTTCGTCTGGGAGCTCCATTGAAATCCATTCAACATCGTAGCAACAAACAAGTTTCCACTGACAAGTGAGTGGCGTGTTTGTTTGAGGTACACTGGTCAGGAATTAAGTCCAGGTCTCCTGCATGGAAGGTGAGGATTCTACCACTGAACCACCACTGCCCCCTTTATAGTTCTTACATTCCCAATTTGGCAGGAGGGGTAAAATTATCCTGATATACCTTTTGAAAAATTCTTCCTTGAAAAGTACAAACACGATTTTATTTTTACTCATGTGTTATCCACCCATAATCAGAGAGTTAGAGAAGTGTCTAAATTATAACATTCATTCTCTAGCTCCACTTAACATTAATGAAGAAACCTTTTTACCTCTTAGGCTTGTGCGCCTGAGTAATACAAGATCCAGGACAGCTATGCACATTTAATGCTTGTTTCAGATGGGCAGAATCAATCTTGAAATTAGGCAGCCCCTACCCAAACTGGAAACACTGGAAGTCAACCAAGTTCTTTCTTTTCTATAAACAAGGAACCAGAGTTCCTCCTGCTTCCATTTCTTGTTGGTATTAGCTGCTCTGTTGGTCAGCTACTGTTTGGCATCTGACTCCTTTCTTTGGCTACCAGCTGTTTTCAAACTTGACTTTTCCTTTTTTTGAAAACTGAATGCCTTCACAGAATGACTCTTTCCTTAATTGAGAGTTCAGTTTTTATTCCAAAAACTTAATATATCCTGAGACTCTGAAAGTAGACTTTTTAAAAGTAAGGCCAGATTCAAGGTAAAATAGTGAGGAAAATGGAGAATCAAATAATCTCTTTGAAACAAATTTCTTTAGAAATTCATAACCTAAATTAATGCTAACTAGCACATTAATAAAATCCTCTTTAGTTATTTCTTCCGAAGTCTCTTTGAATGTTAATGTGGTATGTTGTTAGTTGCCGTTGAGTCGGCTCCAACTCATGGGACTTTACGTATAACAGAACTTTGCCCGCTCCTGTGCCATCTTATTATGGTTGGTATATTTAAGCCCATTGTTGCAGCCACCATGTCAATCCATCTAATGGAGGGTCTCCCTCGCCTTGGTGGACTCTCCATATTCCCAACCACAGTGTCCTTTTCTAGGAATTGGTCTTTCCTGATGAAATGTCCATGGTAAGCAAATCAAAGTCTCCCATCCTCGCTTCTAAGGAACATTCTGGTTGTATTTCTTCTAAGGCTCATTTGTTTGTTCTTCTAGCAGTTCGTGGTATGTTCAATATTCTTCACCAACTCCGCAGTCTGAATGTATCAGTTCTTCTGTCTTCCTTTTTCACTGCCCAGTTTCACATGGATATGAGGTGACTGAAAAGACTGTAGCTTGGGTCAAGTACATGCACCTTAATCATCAGAATGACATCTTTCCTTTTTAAAACTTTAAACAGGTCTTTTGCAGCAGCTTTGCCTGATGCAATATGCTGTTTAATTTCTTAACTGCTGCTTCCATGGATACTGATAGTGATCCAGCCTTTACTTTATTTGTCAAAAAAATAAAAAGAAAGCCTATTCACTTAATGTCTAGAAGGCAGATTTTCCTTTGTATGTCTTAGTCTCTGGTTTATTTCCTTATAGATGAGTTACTGTATTTTTCTATTCTCAATTTAAAAGCTTGCTATGAGAAAAAAGTTATGCCAACGCAACTGGTCTTTAGATAGCTAGTGCCAGGAAAGCAACATTCATATTGTCCTAACTGGCTTTTCTTCTGGAATTGTGGTACCAGGGAAGATTATTTACTGCTGCTTGGACTGAGACTTGAACTTTGTAGAAAAGATTTATTGTCATCTACTTAGCATAAAGCCATAATCATCCCTGAAAAGACATTCGTCACTATAAACCTTTATTTTCAGGTGACTGACACTTTCCATAAAACCATGCCAACTTAAGGGCATCTAACAATAACAAAATGCTTCAAGTGGAAAAGTCATTTGAGTTTTTGATCCTTTGTTACAGTGTTGCCTGATAATTTTCAAGTCTAGGATTTCTACGAATTTTCTGGACACACTAAGGCAGTGTTTTTGGGATCCAAACCTAGGTTTCCATGAGGCAGGGGTGGGAATCATAAACATGCATTCTAAATAAGTGCCTGAGGAAATTTCGCTGCAGGTAGAAGGGTTCGAGAAACACTCTTAGAAAGGGTCTCTGGGATCCTGAGTATAAATTCTGGCTCCACTATCTTTTACATGTGTAACCTTGAATGAGCTATGTAGCCTCTCTATCTCATATATTTTCTCACATGCGTTTCCTTATATATGCTTAATTGGGCAAGCATACTTTCTGTTCATAAATCCTTGTAAAGTTTAAAGAAAATAAAGTAAGAAAATACCTAATAGGGTCTGACCTAAAAGAAGCAGACAATACGCCTTAGATCTATTCTTTTTTCTTCAGTTCTGAAAATAAAAACAAACACACAAATAAAATCACATGAGTATGCAAACAACCCAATTACAAAATGGGCAAAAGATGTGAACAGACACCTCACCAAAGAAAATACACAGATGGCAAATAAGCATAGGAAAGATGCTCAACATTACATGTTACTAGAACAACAAAAACAAACCCACTGCCATTGTTGATTCTGACTCATGGTGACCCTGTAGGACAGAGCAGAACTGCCCCATTGGGTTTCCAAGGCTCTAAATCTTTTTGGAAGCAGACTGCCACATTTGACTGCTGGGTTCGAACTGCTGACCTTTTGGCCTTTAACCACTACATACATGTAACTAGGGAATTGCAAATCAAAACAACAATGATCTTCCACTGAACACCTACGGGAATGGCTAAAATCCAAAATGCTGACAACTTCGAACGGAAATGGAGCAACAGGAATCCTCATTCATTACTGGTGAGAACGCAAAATGGTATGGGCACTTTGGAGGACAGTTTGGCTGTTTCTTACCAAGCTAAACATAGGCTTATCATATGATCCAACAATCATGCCCCTAGGTATTTACCCAAATGAGTTGAAACCTTATGTCCATACAAAAACCTGCACATGAATGTTCATAACATTTTTATTCATAATTGCTCAAAATTGAAAGCAACCAAGATGCCCTTCGGTAGGTAAATGGATAAACAAACTATATGGTACAGCCGGACAATGGAGTATGGTTCAGCAATTAAAAAAAAAAAAAAAGCACTATCAAGCTATGAAAATTCCTGGAGGAAACTTAAATGCATGTTGGTAAGTGAAGGAAGCCAGTCTGAAAAAGTTACACATTGTATGACTCCAACTATGTGACATTCTGGAAAGAGAAAAGTATAGAGACAAAAAAAAGATGAGCGGTTGCCAGGGATTCAGGGGATGTAGGGGGAGGAAAGGCTAGGTGGAGTACAGGGCATTTCGGGGATGGTGAACTATTCTGTATGGTACAGTGAAGGTGGACACATGACATTATGCATTTGTGAAACTCCATAGGATTGTACAACACAAAGAATTAACACTAATATAAGCTATGTATTTTAGTTAATAATCATGTATCAATATGGATCCATCAATTGTAAAAAAATGTTACCACACTACATGCAAGATGTTAATAATAGGTGAACTGTGTGCAGTGGGGAGAGGGAGTAGATGAGAACTCTCTGTACTTTCTGCACAATTTTTCTGTAAACCTGAAACTCCTCAAAAAAATAAATTCTATTAAAAACAAATCACATGTGTATATACATCCATGCACATTCAGCAGTCAGTCTGGAATGAAGCAGCTCTAGGAATAGTAAGTTGGTTTCTAGATCAGAACGGGAGAAAAAATTCACTTGTAGGAAGCAGCAATTAAAACAAGCCCACAGCACACCGTACAGTCAAGGTTAGGGGACATAAACAAGAGTCAGGGTTTATAGCGGGATGAACCATCAGGGAGGTTCTGATTTGGGAGACTGGTCATAAGGAAGACAAAGAGACTGAAAACATTCCTCAAGTACCAATAACAAGGCCTCAGATTTGACCAAAGAGTTTAAAGTGCTTGATGCAGCTAAAGTAGCCCTAAAAAAAAAAGCCCTAAATAGCCCTCTATTTACTTTGCCATATTCCTTAAACTTGTCAAGATTTAAAGACCTTAGAAACTGTGCACAAATTAATTAGTCCACCATTTACTCTTATCTGTGTCACAAATCAGAGGAGTTCAAAAGTCAACTTCAGTGCTCTTGTGCCTTTCAATTGATTCCAAATGTAGGCTTATTGCAGTGTTTGCTTTGTTACAAAATAATTTATAGCAAAAGCGTCCTCTATAAAGTGGATCTGTGAGATCTAACTGAGTCCACTTATTTAGAATGTTTAAGTTCTGAACTTTATGTGATTGTTGCAGTCTGACTCCTCTTTGAAATTCAGGGAAAATTCTCACTTTAGTCAGTTTTGCTGAAAATAAAGTATCATGAAAGTAGCCAAAAGAAAAAAATTATCAGACATAGCACTTTTTATGATATAGCTGTTATTTTCAGAATTGTCCTTTTTGGTTATAGTCCAAGATGTCTGTTAGATTGTTTCTTTTATTTACAATTATAAACACTATGATAATATAAACAATAAACATATATACTAAACAATAATACAATTTACATGTTGTTATCAGTTGTATTGATTTATAAGCAATATAAGTTTTTTATTATATATAAAATTAAATTATTATTTTAAAATGAGATATATATTCAATAGAGGTTTGGCCTTTTAGTCACTGTTTTATAAATTTCCAGAGAATATTTCAAAAGAATTTGGTACTTCAAACTCTTAATATCCAAATCCTATTTGTTAACCTAACAGATTTATTACCAAGAGACATCGAAATGTTCATTAATAAAATACAGAAATTTTACATTGATATAAATATCTAGGTCTCAACAATAGATTTGTTGGAATGTTTTAACGCTAAATTTACTCAGATGATTTGAAATGAACTATAGATTAGTAGAAAAGAAAACAGAGGCTAAAAGCTTATGGAAAATTTGAAATGCTTATTGACTATAAAAAAAAAAAAAACATGAAATATGAACCTTTCCATTAAAACTATCAATAATCAGTTAAACAACCAAACTGAAGTTTCCTGGAGAAGAAGGAATTCTTCCTGAAGATTTGTAACAGAAATCTCAACTGAGTTTCCAGCCCGCCGGACTGCCCCACAAATTTCAGACTTGCCAGCCCCCGCAGTCTTGTGAGCCAGTTCTTCAAAATAAACCTCTTGGCTCTATTCCTCTGGAGATCCCTGACTTATACAGGACACCATCCTCATAGTACACAGTGTGAATGTCCTCCTGGAGTTGTGCAACTTGGCGCTGGGGCTCTGTGCCCACTGAAGGTACATTAGAAGAATGCAGAAACTCTCTCACACAAACATTTCTTTGTGTAGAATGGAGTGGTTAGGAGTCTAGGCTCTAGAGCCAGACTCCCTGGGTGTGAGCCCTGAGTATTCCAGTTATAGGCTGTGGGACCTTGGGCATGTCATAGTTTCCTCTTTGCTAAAATGGTAACAGTAATATAATAGCACCTACCTCATAAGATTGTTGTAAGGATTGAATTAATATATATAAAATTCTGGGAGCAGCCTCTGGCACATATAAATGCTATATTCCTGTTTTGATTATTATTATAGTCTCAATGCTTGATCAGTTTAAGTCTTCCTCTAAGGAAAGACACTAATTCTTCCGATAAACATCCTCACACTTAAAAGTTTCCTCCAAATTAGTTTTGCTTTCAAATTATGGAGAGTATAGTTTATTGTGAACGATTCCTTGATCCAAAGAAGGATCATGGTGAAATACGAGGTGAATATTTTAAGGTCTCAGTTTGTTGAGAAAATTATCCTGAGACAAACCATATTCTGCAGCCTAGTGGGATGACACAGATAAGCTTGATATCAAAACCCAAAACCCAGGGCCGTCGAGTCGATTCCGACTCATAGTGACCACTATGAGTTGATATCAAAGGGTGAGCTAAAACATTTAACTTTCTGGGCAAAAATGGAACAAAAGAGAACAGAGTAATAAATTTACAGAGAAAAGTAGGGACTGGAGTTCTTATGCTAGTTCAATTCCTCTGACCCTGATACCTTACTTTGTCCCAAAATGGAATGGGAAAGGAAGGCAGTGGTGACACAAGACACAGACAGGCAGGTGCTTCCCACTTCTCACTAGAGCTGCTTTCAGACACATAAAAGATGGCCATACAATTATTCTACCCTCTTTGGGGTTCGAATAGACTCGATGGCACCGGGTGTGCGTTGGGGTTCTTATTCTCTCATGTTCTTTCTTCTGGTCTCTTCTTTCCTTTATCTTTCTTACATCTAACTTTCCCTCCTTTTCAACCTCATTAAGGATACTAGGGTGACAATCTATTCTTCAACTTTTTTCCTGGGGCTGTCCTCTCTTCTTTGATCCTTGTTTCTTTACTTATCAATGTTTCACATAAATTTAATCTGTCTGACAAGCATCTACCATCAATTCCATGTTCTTCTAGCAGCTTTTTGAGAGAGAGAGAAAACACACACACACACACACACAAATTAGAAAAGGAAGGCTCTGCAGCGCCCACGGAAACCGTGGTGGTGCAGTGGTTGAGTTCGGCTGCTAATCAAAAAAAAGGTCGGCAGTTCAAATTCACCAAGTGCTTCTTGGAAACCCTATGGACAGTTCTACTCTGGTCTATATGGTGGCTATGACTTGAAATCGACTTGACAGCGACCAGTTTTTTATTTTTGCGGCGCCTACATCTTTGGAAGAATTAAGTGCAAACAGTTCCAGTGGATTGGTGGGGATGGGGCCTGGGGTGAGTGTAGGGGAAGAGTGTTGGAGGATTGCAATTTATTGGTACTTACCTTACTGCTGGAAACCCTGGTGGTGTAGTGGTTAAGTGCTACAGCTGCTAGCCAAGAGGTCGGCAGTTCAAACCGGCCAGGCGCTCCTTGGAAACACTATGGGGCAGTTCTACTCTGTCCTATAGGGTCGCTATGAGTCAGAATTGACTCGAGGGCACTGGGTTACCTTCCTGCTGGAAACTCTGGTGGCATAGTGGTTAAGTGCTATGGCTGCTAACCAAAAGGTCTACAGTTCAAAACCATCAGGTGGTCCTTGGAAACTCTATGGGAGGATACCTGGTGGCACAGTGGTTAAGAGCTGTGGCTGCTAATCAAAAGGCCAGCAGTTTGAAGCCACCAGCTGCTCCTTGGAAATCCTATGGGGCAGTTCTACTCTGTCCTCTAGGGTTGCTCTGAGTGAGAATCAACTTAATGGCAACGGGTTTGTACCTTCCTGTTGTGCCATCAGGAGAATCTGAAAATTCCATCTTAAATACGTAATTTGATTCCATATTTACTAATTTCAATTCTACGATTTTAAAAGTTATACCTTCAACTTATCTAGGTGGGCATCATGGTGGAGAACATCTAAATGTGGCTAATGGCCTTGTGTTGTGCCATTGTCTGGACTGCTCTGGGACTCTACTCTTTCCTGAAGTTAAAGCCCAATTCAGCTGTTTTCCTCCAATCTTAGCCAGCTATTGGCAAACTTAGCTCTCCTATGGGTTACTAGATCAGAAATTCTCCAGTGGGTCATTCTAGCATGATAACAAGAAAAGCAGGCATTCCTCTGAGCAAAATTACTTTTATTGCACTCCTAAATTTACCAATTTTCATTAAAAGAGGGCTGGAATTAACTTTTGAAAATTCTAGCTCCCAGCCACTGAATAGTTTTCTGTGTCAACTGTGGTTTAAAGTATGGTGAAGTTGTATTTCTTGGTAATTTAGAGAGGATGTTGTTGTTAGTTGCCATTGTATTGGCTCTGACTCATGGTGACCTTATGTATAACAGAACTAAATGTTTCCTGGTCCTGATCATTGGTATGTTTGAGTCCATTGTTGCAAATAGGGAGGATACGTTCCTTCAATTGTTTTACAAGATTTTTAAAGTCTGGCCAAGTTTGCTGCCTCCAGTCCTGGGTAGCACAAATGGCTAAGTGCTCAACAACTAGCCAAAAGGCTGGAAATTCAAACTTACTGTCAGAAGATAGGTCTGGTGATCTGCTACACAAAGATCACAGCCTTAAAAACCATATAAATCAGTTCTACTCTGTACACATGAGGTTGCCATGAGTCAGAATCGACTCAATGGCAACTAACAACAACAATAAAGCCTTTGAAAAATTAAGAGATACATTTTTATGGGCCAGTCATTCTCCAATAGAATCTGAATGGAGGAAAAAAAAAAATCCTGAAGGCTAATGTATTGGTGGGGATGAGGGAGTATGGCTGCTCTATTTGATAGTCACTTATTCTTTTGCCTAAACATTTATATTTCCATCACTTAGAGGTAAAGGAGCAATGAAAATGAGATATCTAGAGGATTTAATAATCCTTCCTATTCATGGAGAATTTCCAAGGGCCTCACATCTAGTAGTGCTAGCAGCACATACTGATAACCAGGCCTGAAGAGAAATGTCCTTATATCTTAGGAAAAACTACTTTTATTAGGGTTATTTGTGAAAGTAGCACAGTTAGCTAGGGAACAAACAACTCTTTATGAAGAATAATTTACTCCTTTTGTCACTTGAATTGATCTTCCCTAGCTTAAGTTGGCTTCTAATTAGAATATCATTTGTTAGCTATCATCAGGTCAACCCCTGACTCATGGCAATCCCACATGTAAGAGAATGAAATGCTGCCCTGTCCTGCACCATCCCCATAACTGGTTGTGAATCAGACCATTATAATCCATAGGGTTTTCACTGACTGATTAACAGCAGTAGATTTTTTGTCATTAACTGGGCAAGTCTGGTCCACTGTAAGCAACGAAACTTGTAATACAAACCTGTTGCTGTTGAGTCAATTCCACTGCATAGTGATCCTATAGGATAGAGTAAACTGCCCCATAGGACTTCCTAGGCTGTAATCTTTAGAGAAGCAGACTGCCACGTCTTTCTCCCGTCCTTTCCATTAGCGGCAGTGTCTAAAATGAAAAAAGCTTTCCCAAAACTTGAGGAAGCTATTTATTTGCAAAACAAATAAAATTTCACAGGATATGGCTTTTTATACATTAACATGGTAGTCTACTAGCCCTCATTAGCACATTACAACAGGGTATATACCTGAAGCCAGTTTTCAACTGCAATAGCTAATGGGGAGTGGTAGATTCGTGAAATTTGACACTGTCCTGCCCATTAAGCAGGGTCCTCACCTACCGACATCAGAAGTCTGGGGACTGGTGGTTCCTCCCAGTCTACCTAGCCACCCGAGATAGGGGTCTGAGAATAAGTGGGGCCTCCCAGTCCTTACAACCAACAGAATTGGGTGCCCCAAATCCAGCTGCAAAACCTGCCACTTACACACTCTAGGGACCAGGGACGTACCTTTTACCCAGGCACTCAGGGACAGCCATCAGACCCCTGCTCAGCACATGACCTCCTACTGTAGCCAGATACCTATGCCTACTCCAATCACCCCTGCCCGCCTAGGACTGTAGGTGAGAGCCTGCACCATACACTCGGACCTGGACAACTGATCTGAATCCACACAAGAAAAGTAAATGGACTCCTGGGCTCACGTACTTAGTTATGGGTCTAACCACCTGGTGATGGGGCATGAGAGTTTCAAAGATGCCAATAATCAAAGTAAGCTCATATGACCAGACTACATGGACAGATCAAAACAAAACAAAAGAAGAAGCTAGGGTACAGTAAGCAAACATAAAATAAATAAATATAATAACTTATTGATGGCTTGGAGGCAACAGTCAATATCAAATCACATAAACAGGCAAACCATGATGGCTTCAGCAAGTGACCAAAACAAAGAACTAAGAAACCTCCTGGAGGAAGATACATTCTAGAGGGAAACAAATTCTTGGAATTACCAGCGGTAGAATTCAAATGATTAACATATAGAGCTCTTCAAGAGATCAGGAAGGAGATTAGGCAAATGCAGAACAAGCCAAGGCACACAGACAAAGCAACAGAGGCAAGTAAGAAGGTTATACAAGAGCAAAATGAGAAATTTAACAGGCTTCAAGAATCCACAGGGAGACAGCAAACAGAAGTCCAAAATATTAATTATAAAATTTCAGAATTAGACAACTCAATAGAAAGTCATAGGAGCAGAATTGAGGCAATGGAAGCCAGAATTAGTGAGAATGAAGTTAAAGCACTTGACACCAATTTATTGAGGAAAAATCAGACAAAAGAATTTTAAAAAACTTTAAGTGAAGAAACTCTAAGAATTATCTGAGACTCTATCAAGAGGAATAACCTACGAGTGATTGGAGTACCAGAACAGGAGGGGATAACAGAAAATACAGAGAGAATTGTTGAAGATTTATCAGCAGAAACTTCCCTGATATCGTGAAAGACAAGAAGACATCCATCCAAGAAGCTACCCCACAGAGGGCAGACCCCAAAAGAAAGTCGCCAAGACATGTTTTAAGCAAACTTGCCAAAACCAAAGATAAAGAGAGAGTTTTAAGAGTGGTTAGGGATAAAAGAAAAGTCATGTACAAAGGAGAGTCAATAAGACTAAGCACAGACTACTCAGTAGAAACCATGCAGGCAAGAAGGCAATGGGATGACATACATAAAGCCTAGAAAGAAAAACATTTCCAGCTAAGAATTATATATCCAGAAAAACTGTCCCTCAAATATGATGGTGAAATTAGGGCATTTCCAGATAAACAGAAGTTTAGGGAATTTGTAAAAATCAAACCAAAATTACATGAAACACTAAAGGGAGCCTCTGGTTAGAAACTCAATAACATCAGACAACAACCCAAGACTAGAACACAGGACAGAACAACCAGACATCAACTGAAACAGGGAAGTCACAAAAATAAATGAAAGCTAAAACACTGAAAATAAGGAAACAGAGATGTCAATATGTAAAAAGTGACAACCTTATAAGAAAAAAGAGGGACTAAATAATGTAGTCATTTAACTTTCATATGGAGAGGAAGTCAAGATGATATCAAGAAATAAAAGATTAGTTTAAACTTAGAAAAATAGAGTTAATATTAAGGTAACCAAAAAGGAAACTAACAATCCTACACATCAAAACAAAAGAGAAGAAAAACATAAAGTCTTAGCAAATAATAAATCAACAACAATGAAAAAGGGGAAAAGAAAACACACAAAGAAAAATGACTCAGCACAGAAAATTAAGTGGGACAAAGAAACTGTTAACAACACACAAAAACAAATACATCAAAATGACAGCACAAAACTCATACCTATCAATGATTACGCTGAACGTAAATGGAATAAATGCACCAATACAGAGACAAAGAGTAGCAGAATGGATAAAAAAAAAAAAAAAGACAATCCATCTATATGGTGCCTACAAGAGACATACCTTAGCCTCAAAGAAACAAACGAAATAAAACTCAAAATTTTATATATACAAAAATATATATACAGCAAATGACAATGAAATAAAGCAGGAGTGGCAATATTAATCACTGACGAAATAGACTTTAAAGCAAAATCTACCATAAAGGATAAGGAAAGACACCAGATAACGATTAAAGGGTCAATACACCAGGAGGACATATCCATAATAAATATTTATGCACCCAATGACGGGTCTCCAAAATACATAAAACAAACTCTAACAGCATTGAAAAGAGAAATAGTTTTACAGTAATAGTAGGAAACTTCAACACCCCACTTTTGGTGAAGGACAGAACATCCAGAAAGAAGCTTAATAAAGACATGGAAGATCTAAATGCCACAATCAGCTGACTTGATCTCATAGACATATACAGAATACACCACCCAACAGCAGCCAAATATACTTTCTTTTCCAATGCACATGGAACATTCTCCAGAATAGACCACATATAGGCCACAAAGCAGCCTTAACAGAATCCAAAACAATGAAATATTACAAAGCATCTTTTCTGACCAGAAAGCCATAAAGTAGAAATCAATAATAGAAAAAGCAAGGGAAAAAAAATCGAATACATGGAAACTGAACAACATCTTGCTCAAAAGCTACCAGGTTACAGAAGAAATCAAGGACAGAATAAAGAAATTCACAGATTCAAAAGAGAATGAAAACATATCCTATCAGAACCTTTGAGACAAAGCAAAAGCAGTTCTCAGAGGTCAATTTATAGCAATATATATATCCAAAAAAAACAAAGTGCCAAAATTAAAACATTAACCCTACAACTCGAAGAAATAGAAAGAGAGCAGCAAAAGAAGCCCACTGGCACTGGAAGAAAGGTAATAAAAATTAGAGTAGAAATAAATGAAAAAAAGAATAGAAAAACAATTGAAAGAGTTAATGAGACCAAAAGCTGGTTCTTTGAAAAGATCAGCAAAATCAATAAACCATTGGCCAAACTGACAAATGAAAAATAACCCTAATAAGAAATGAGATGGATGATACCACAACAGACACAACTGAAATTTAAAAGAATGATAACAGAATATTATGAAAAATTTTACTCCAACAAATTTGAAAACCTAGAGGAAATGGACAAATTTCTAGAAACATACTACTTACCTAAACTAACACAAACAGATGTACAACAACTAAATAAATCTATTAAAAAAGAAGAAGAAGAGTTTGAAGAGGTATTTAAAAACTGCCAACAACAACAAAAAAGCACTGGCCTGATGGCTTCACGGGAGAATTCTACCAAACTTTCAGAGAAGAGTTAACACCAGGACTACTAATGGTATTTCAGAGCACAGAATAGGATGGAATACTCCCAAACTTATTCTATGAAACCAGCATAGCCCTGATACAAAAATCAAGTAAAGACACCACAAAAAAGAAAATTACAGACCAATATCCTTCATGAACATAGATGCAAAAATCCTCAACAAAATTCTAGCCAACAGAGTTCAACACCACATCAAAAAAAATTCACCATGACCAAGTGGGATTCATACCAGTTATGCAGGGAAGGTTCAACACTAGAAAAACAGTCAATGTAATCTATCTCATAAATAATAAAAAAAAAAAAAGATAAAAACCACAAGATCTTATCAATTGGTGCAGAAAAGGCATTTGACAAAGTCTAACACCCATTCATGATAAAAACTGTCAGCAAAAAAGGAATAGAAGGAAAACTTCTCAACACAATGAAGGGCATTTATACAAAGTCAACAGCCAACATCATCCTCAATGGAGCGTGTTTGAAAGCATTCCTGTTGAGAACAGGAACCAGAAAAGGATGACCTTTCTCACCACTCTTATTCAACATTGTGCTGGAGTTCCTAGCCAGATAAATAAGGCAAAAAAAAGAAATAAAGGGCACCCAGATTGGTAAGAAAGAAGTAAAAGTATCCCTATTTGCAAACGATATGATCTCATACACAGAAAACCCTAAAAAATCCACACGAAAACTGCTGGAACTAATAGAAGATTTCAGCAAAGTATCACGATACAAGATAAACATACAAAAATCAGTTGGATTCCTCTACACCAACGAAGGGCACCTTGAAGAGGAAATCTCCAAATCAGTATCATTTACAATAGCCTCCAAGAAGATAAAATATTTAGGAATAAATGTAGCCAGAGACGTACAAGACCTATGCAAAGAAAACTACAAGACACTACTGCAAGAAACCAAAAGAGACCTACATAAGTGAAAAACATACAAAAATCAGTTGGATTCCTCTACACCAACAAAAAGAACATCAAAGAGGAAATCACCAAATCAATACCATTTACAGGAGCCCCCAAGAAGATAAAATACTTAGGAATAAATCTTTCCAGAGACATAAAAGATCTTTTCAAAGGAAACTACAAGACACTTCTGCAAGAAACCAAAAAAAACCCTACATAAGTGGAAAAATATACCTTGCTCATCGATAGGAAGACTTAACATTGTGAAAAATATCTATTCTACCAAAGCTATCTATAGATATAATGCAATCCAGATCCACATTCCAACATTTTTTAATGAGATGGAGAAACAAATCACCAACTTTATATATGGATAAGTAAGAGGCCCCAGACAAGTAAAGCACTACTGAAGAAGAACAAAATGGGAAGCCTCACACTACCTGATTTTAGAGCCTATTAATAACCCTGGTGGCGTAGTGGTTAAGTGCTACAGCTGCTAACCAAAGTGTCGGCAGTTTGAATCGCCAGGCACTCCTTGGAAACTCTATGGGGCAGTTCTACTCTGTCCTATAGGGTCGCTATGAGTCGGAATCGACTTGACTGTACTGGGTTTGGTTTTTTTTTTTTTTTGGTATACCACCAAAGTAGTCAGAACAGCCTGATACTGCTACAACAACAGATACGTAGACCGATGGAACAGAATTGAGAATCCACGTAAATTCATCCACATATCAGCAGCTGATATTTGACAAAGGCTCAGAGTCCATTAAATGGGAAAAAAAGACAGTCTCTTTAACAAATGGTACTGGCATAACTGGATATCCATCTGCAAAAAAATGAAACAAGACCCATACCTCACACCATGCACAAAAACTAACGCAAAATAGATCAAAGACCTAAATTTAAAATCTAAAATGATAAAGATCATGGCACAAAAAATAGGGACAACACTAGAAGCCCTAATATATGGCATAAACAGAATACAGAACATAACTAACAACATACCTTGCTCATGTCGACATTCTGAAAATCTCATGTCTACCCAAAGCGACCTACAGATACAATGCATGGTACATTTTGGTTGCACAATTCAATCCATGACATTGCCGAAGAGTTAAAAAACAAAAGGGACACATAAGCCAGAGACTCCATCAACCTGAGACCAGAAGATCTAGATGGTGCCTGGCTACCACCAATAACCACCCTGACAAAAACAAGAGGCACACATTTGACTCTAAGTTTCCTAGCGGCCAAGGTAAAGCAAGGAACAGAATCAGTAACACGATTTGCAACGTTCATAAAATAATGATAAAAGAAATATTCTCTCTTTATCTGAGACTGTGGAGGATTTTCTCCTCTAAATCTCATAATACGGGTGTTCTGAAATACCAAAATATAAATAAAAATAAAAAAAGTACTCAACGACATCCTTAACAAGAAGTTATATATACTTTTTTTTTTTCACTTTGGCTGTATTTGTTGCATAGAATAAGGTTAGGTCAGCCCATGCTAGCCTAAAAATATAAACATATATAAAGTACAAATCTTATGTAGCTCAGATCTGCAAAACCAAGCCAAATCTGTTGCCATTGATTTGATCCCAACTCATAGTGATCCTACAGGACAGAGTAGAACTGCCCCATAGGGTTTCCAAGGAGCAGCTGGTGGATTTGAACTGCTGACCTTTTGGTTAGCAGCCAAACTCTTAACCACTGTACCACCAGAGCTCCAGCTCGACCAGCAGCACAAATTATATCCCAAACTGCCATGTCTTGAATATTTTGAGTGAAAAACGTATGCAAGTTTCAGTGCGTACAGTCCCAGTTAATGACAAAAAAGCCATGATTACTCGTATGTGCCAGCACATGTACTTCGGACGACTTTTCTTATACATTTCTTAGTTTACCACTAAAATGTTGCTACTTTATTTACTGAACAAATACTGTGATTACCTACTATGTGCTGGGTACTGTTCTAAGTGCAGAGAACATAATTCAAAACAGACACAATTTCTTGCCCTGATGGGTGACTGAGAGGAAAAGCAGTTGTACATAAACTTAGAGAAGCAACAGTGGGACACATTATGTAGCGGGATTTTAGAGGCTTTGAACTTTTCTCTGAGCGAGATGCTTGACTATCATGAAGACTGGAGCAAAGTGACATGATATTGTTTAAAGAGAAGCAATCAGGGGCAAGGAGAAAAACCTAGAAACCAATTAAGAGTCTAGCAAAATAATTCAGAACAGATTAAAAATCAGGAAGAATAACTCCCAATCTTTTTCCCCTGGATGACTAGTCCATACCTTCTTCTATCTCCTGGAACTTCTCACAACTCCCTTATTCAGCATGATGAGCTGATGACCTATTTCACTGAAAAACTATCAACTCTACCTCTCACCACCACTCTTCTCTAGTAACTTGCATGCATGCTTCTCTGGAGGTAGTAAATCCTTTCTCTTCTAGTGTTTCTATAGAATTTTGTATACACCTCTAGTATAACAGCAGTATTATATAGAACTTTTATTAGTTATTTCTGTCTTCCTCAACGTGAGCTACTAAAAGTTAGAGATAGTGATTTTTTGTTGTTTTGTTTCATTTGTTTGTTTGTTTATAAATCTTTATATATCCATTTCCTAGCAAGATGTTTTACATATAACCAGTCCAGTTGCCATCAAGTCAATTCTGATTCATGGAGACCCCATGTATGTCAGAGTAGAACAGTACTCCATACGGTTTTTAATGGCTGTGATCTTTTGGAAGGAATCACCAAGTTTTTCTTCCAAGGCCCCTGTGATGGTTAATGTTATGTGTCTAATGGCTGAGTTATGATTCCCAGTATTGTGTAATTGTCCTCCATTTTGTGGTATTGTGTAATTATCCTTTATTTTATGTATTATAAATCCTAAACCTCTATATGTTAATGAGGCAGGATTAGTGTGGGGTGTATCTTGAGTCACACCATTAATAAAGGGCATGACTCAAGTCACTGCCCTACTCAACTATCTGATGTAAGGGGAGTTTCCTGGAGGGTGTGGCCTACATCCAATATATTTAGATGCTCTGGCAAAGCTCGCTCTTGCTCTGGGTCCTGAATACAGCTTGTCATCTTCTGACCGCTGGTTCTCAGGACTTGAGCCAGAAGCTTGTTGTCTGACCTGCCAATTTGGGATTCGTCAGCCCCTGCAAGCACGTGATTCAGAAGAAGCCTCCAGCATGATGCCTGATGCATGGATTTGGGACTTGCCAGCCTTCACAACCGAGTGAGCCATTTCCTTGAGATAAATATGAATATATATATATATACACACACAGAGACATATATGCTTCATTGGTTTTGCTTCTCAGCATCTTTGAGTGGACTTGAACCTCCAACTTTTTGGTTAGCAGCTGAGCATGTTAACCATCCCTGCTTAACATGTATAAACCAAAAAAAAACAAACCCATTGCCGTTGAGTCAATTCCAACTCATGGCAGCCCCATGTGTTATGGAGTAGCACTGCTCCGTACAGTTTTCTTGGTTATAACTTTTACAGAAGCAGATCAGCACACCTTTCTTCCATGGTGCCCCAGGGTGGGCTTGAACCTACACCCTTTCGATTAGTAGTCATGTGCCAATCATTTTAGAGGGTGCTAAATATTTATATATATTATTTATATAATAATTATAATAATTCATTATCAAAGAAATAATGAATTGGAGATTTTATTTAGCAAGACTATAGGTGATAAGAACAGAACATTAGGTGAGCTATAAACCTAATTTTCAAGTTCTTAGTTATCTGGTTGCCTTTTCTCATTAAAGTGTGATTTTCACTTACAAGTATCTTAAACAATTATTAGTTAGTTTCATTTAAGATAAAAAATATGTAGATATTATTTTGTTCAGGTTATCTAAGAGTAGTCAAGAGTTAGTTGGTTCTATTGCCAGAGGAATTCGAAACTGCTATACTGATGGGATTCTAGGATATTTGAATTTGCATTTGAAAGTTTGGATTAGTGTAACATTACCTTTTGTTTTGAAAAGATATGCAAGATGATAGTGGCTCCCTCCCTCAGCTTCAAACTTTGAGTCAATAAGGCACGGAAGCACATGTTGTCATCACTGGACCACATTACATTGAATGGGGACCATATCAGGACTATAACACTTGTACAGTATGCTTTACTCTCTTTAGTCCTTAATTTGCTAATACCAAATTATTTTACAGTTTAAAAAAAAAAAAAAAGAAATTGCTGGATCTCCATTGGCTCCCAGGACAATTGAATGTGGTAATTTACATTTTTGAAAAGATATCAGCTTGGGCATGTACCCAAAGCTTGATAAATGCCACATTTTAAAAATCACTAGCTATTATCCAAGCTCCAACTTCCAAGAAGCTTGAATATTAAGAACTGATTTTAAAAACCAAACCCACAAAGTACTCCCGGAATTGTAAATGATTCTTCAATTGTCAACCACCAGGGAACTTAAACTTAGAAAAGAATCAAGGAGACTTTCCAGTTATTCAAGTCTAAACGTCTTAACCTGGCTTCAAACTGGGGACAAAACACTCTGAAGAAACATGTAATGTACTAGCACTCACATTATTATTATTTTGACAGAAGCCCTTCTGTACATTCCCTAAGAAACTGGTATAAAACTTTGTTACTAGTCATTACTGATCGAGGTGAGAGGGAAGCTGACGATCTGAACAAAGCTGAAGGCCAGTTGTCTACGTAATTAAAATACCAGACTTCCATTTAGATCCCTAAATAGTTTTCCAAATTTTTTTTGAAGTGGTTAAGTCCATCTTCTGCATTATTTCTCAAACACATTAGGATATTGTTACCATGTGTGTTTTCATTTTTTTTTGTTACTGTTTTTATAATTTACCCTGATTGAATGAAAAATGAGGGTATGAAGTAAAACATGCGGGTTCTCGATTCTTTTTCTCCTTTAACCCCACATGTTAAGCACAGCATTGCCCCATGCTGATTCCTGTAGCACTTTGTAGGAGGCCCTTATCCAACAATTGTTCTTTGTGACTTCCAGACAACTGCCACCCTTATTCTTGGTTGGGAGAAATGGAAGGGTTTAGCAAATTGAAAATTAAGAGTTTTGGCTCTGTGATCTTTTGGTTCTGTCTGACAATGTCCCAGCCCAAAGCAAAACTTCACCAAATCCATACTCATCAGGTCTCTAGCATTATTTTGAAATTTTCCCTTTACACTTTTCAAAGTATAATATATCACTTGAGCGAAGTGAGAATGACATGATCTTGCTATAGTTATCTCATTTACAAATGAGTATTAACTCACTGTCAATTGTATAGAGTGCTAAATGGAATTTTTGGTAAATGTTAACATTTCCATTTGAAAGACTGACTTATAATATTCTGACCTCTGTTTAATAATTTCAAACTAGTAGCGGTGGCTTCCGGAGGAGTGAACTTGGGAGGGATATGAAGTAAATACATCTGTACTGTTGTGTTGTTTGAATTTCTTACTATATAGATGCAATACTTATTGAAACGTTCTGGTTTAGTCATAAATACTTTTTTCAAACTATATAACAAGCACTAATTGCAGGGCACTTGCTTCCTTAACAATGGTAGGAAGAATTGAAAGATTTGCCTGAAGGTTTTAGACATGTCAGAATCGGGAAGAGAATCAGAGGCCAATATCCCAATTTTTTCCTTATCCGTGTCCTTCTCTACCATGTTCTATTTAGAATTGGTCACAAGTAAGTTTTTATTTCCGATATTAATCCAGGGTTTTGTGTTTTTATTCCTAGATAGCTACCCAGTTTTTATTTTATCTGAAGCATGTTTTAACCACTCTTGATTATGTTTTTTCCACAAATAATTTTTCCCTAGTGACAACTGAAACTCAAGTGATGATTACAATAAAAGAGATTTTAAGAGTTTTTCCAGAACCAGGGTCATTGGTGACACTTCCATAAATCACACACAATCTCAACCCAGACCATCTTACAGAGAAGCCTCATTCTAATAAGCTTTATATACAGAGGTTAAAATAGCCCTGTTGCATCTATCTTTCACTGTGCAGCTTACCAAAACCAAATTTCTGTCATCGACAATTATTAATCATCCATATGCCCTGCATAGAATTTTAATAAAGCATATTATGAACCTGGGCTGGGGGTGTGTGAGAGACACAAATGTGATCCAAATTTATAAAAGGAGGGGGGGTCCCTATTACCCCACCACATCTGTTTGCCACATGTTCATAAATCACATCAATGTTTTGAACATTTCTCCTAGCACCTTCTTGTCACTCTGGCTTTATAGTTCATAATTCTCCTCCTCCCTGCAAAAAAAAAATTCTCATTATTATATTTCAGGCTTGAAACTGACATTTAACAAAGCATTAGGTTAAATAAATGCAGCTAATGGCTGGTGCCCAAGGACCCTCCAGTTTCTTGAGATTTGGTCATAGCAAGCAAAAGCAGGAGCAAAAACTTTTTGTTTACTCTGAAAATCAGTATAGTGATATGAAGACCGCAATGACCTCCAATGCCAAGCCAAAAAAGAAAGCTACATTTCTGAGTCTGAATCCATGAAAGAGTTGCTGAATAGAAAGCTGCCAACTTAGAAGATGTTTTTTCTTGCAAGCAAGATCTTCAGAGACATCACACAAACTATACTGTGTTTATTTTCATCTTCCAGTAACGCTAGTGCATGTCTGCATGAGTGTGCTGCTTGTCTTCCCCAAGTTTGCTATCTAAGACACCGTGACATACAGAGACAGAGCAACAAGATTCAAGGCTCCATTTTCAAGATAGTCTATGTGACCTGCTAGTTTACTTAGGGGGAAGAAGGTAAACTGAGGAGCAGAGGAAGTGTAGTATATGTGGTATCATATAGATTAAACCGAGATTTCTGGTTAATATGACTGATTGCACTGAGATGTAAAGCCCCACCTTCATCTTGCTCCAAACATATATTTCTGAATAAAAAATAGCCACAAAATACGCACATACAGGATTAAACTTTAAAACAAAAAAGAAAACCCTTTTTTCCATTAGGTGCTAAATATAAACAGAGTGAATGTGAAATCAGAGCAGAAAGAGGGATAAAGCCAAATGGCCCATGAGGTTACTGGACCCAGATATTCTCCTAAGTGACTGAGGTTTTAACCTTAGAGTAGGAGATTGGGAGAGTAGGACAGGAGTTAAGTTTGCAGGCCCTGGGGGAACGGGAAGCTATAGGTGCACTCCTATCATAAAACTGAGAACCTAAAAGAGACTAGAAAAATTCTTCCCACTGGACTGGGGATTTGGCAAGAAAAATAGGCTGCCTGTCCTAGGCCATGGTTGAAAATTAATCATCTGGGAGAAGTCTAAACTCATATGTGCTGATATGGGGTTGAATTCACACTATTATACTTGCAAAAAAATCTTGAGTGAAGAAATTATTGTAAAACCTGGTTGAGAAACCCATAGAACTGGCAGAGGTAGCATAAAACCACCCCCACGCTAATGACTTCACACCCTTGAACTATGACTTATCCTTGGAAAGCAATTCCCTCTACAGATAGGTTTTAAGTCTAAAATTTAAAGACCTCAAGGAAATAGATGTCCACGAGAGCCGCCAGGAGTCTTAACAAAGAGGAGAATTCACATGCTAAAACCAAGAGAAAACGGAACAATCTGAAAACAAATTTGCCTTAAATGTTCAAAGGTATAAACAAGGAACAAAAAAAACAAAAACAAAAACAAAAAAACCAGCATCTCCTAAAAAAGGAGAATTTTGAAAAAGGATGTAATAAAAATGCTAGACATAAAAAATATAATCAAAAGAAGGAAAAGCTCAGTGTATGAACTACCCAGTATACTAAAAAAAAAAAGAGGAAATAAATGAATTTGAAGATAGATCTGAGAAATTCACCAAAATGAAGCACGAATAGATTGAAAAATATATATGTATATACAATGAAACCTGTAAAACCTGGAATTTGACAGGACTGCCTTGTTTTTCCAGGTCTCACAAGTTTTCTGCCTTTGACAGGGTGTAGTCTTACCACTCTTACACAGTTTCTGGCTTTCACAAGTTTTACCGTATATATGCCTTATATACATATACGTATACACACACATGAATATATGGGAAGTTAAGTAACATGGTACATACTGTATGTATGTTAGCTCTCAAATTATTTTATTTATTTATTATTAATTCATTAGTAAATGAATATAAATTATATTACCAAAAAAGAAGTTGAGACATGAAGGATGGAATAAGAAACTTCAACATATGTCTCATAGACATTATCTCTAGAAGGAGAGATTGAGAGAGGCAATATTCCAGAAACGAGGGAAAACATGAATCTTCAGACTCAAGGAGTGGATAGCTCTGAGTAGGACAACTTAAAAAAAAAAAACCTCTCCTAGACACACAATAGTGAAAATTTAGGACATCAAAGATGAATTTTTAAAATTTTAGAAGAAATCAGAGAAATGGCAGTTCATCTACCAAGGAATGACGGCAAACATATTATCAGCAATAGATGCTAGAAGGAAATGAAATGATATTTTCATATCACTGAGGAGAAATAATTTTCAACCTAAGACATACAAATATATGAACATTCAAGAGTGAGGGTAAAAAAAAAAATATTTCAGAAGTACAAAGACTGAGAGATGTTATATTTACAGTTCCTTACTGAAATATTTTCAAAAAATAAATACACTTCAACAAGAAGGATATTGAATGTAGAGGAAGGAATGTGATGACATAACCAATGGTGAACAAACAAATCAGAAAACATGTGGGTAAATCTAGGTTTACATGTTAAAAATGTATATGTACGTGTGTGTGTGTGCACTAAAATAAACTATAAACATAGATGGTGGGATGTGTGGATTGCGAGTAAAACATTGTAAGGTCCCTGTCTTATTTCATGAGTCCCTGGGTGGTACGAACGGTTAACGTGCTCAGCTGCATGTTGCAGGCTGCAGGTTCAAGTCTACCCAGAGGCACCTGTGAAGAAAGTCCTGGTAATCTGCTTCTAAAATACCAGCCTTCGAAAACCCTGTAGAGCACAGTCCTACTCTGACACACATGAGGTCAAAACTGAAGTCAGCTGGGTCTGGTTATAAGAGAAGGGTAGAGTTATTGAGTCACCTCACAACTGACTAGGTTATATATGTTAATGATTAAGAGTAACTAGAACTCCAATGTATAACTCACAACCTTACCAAGACATCTTTTTTCAAGAGTAAAGTGAGGATGGGAATAAACTCAGCCAATACAATAGATCAAACAGCCACTTAACTGTCTGGGTTTTTTTACTTTTCAATTGGTTGTTCAGAGTTACAAAAGCACATCAATAAAACAAGGTATTACATGCATTTCCAAGGATTATGACGAAGCTGAAGCTAGAAGAATTATACATAGGCTGGTTTTGAAAAATAAGAAAAAACACTTAAAATAGGATAAGCACACAGGAAGGAACAGAGTGTAAGAGCTCAATAAATGATAACTATTATTATTATTATTATGCTTAAACTTTATGAAGTCAGAAGAGAAAGTACTTCTAATTAGCCTAATTAGTCATTTTTCTAAAGTATACAGGGTCACTATGAGTTGGAATCAACTTGACAGAAATGGGTTTTTTTTTTTTTTTTGCATAATGAAAAAGAGACAAGGAAGATATTGAAAGAGAGCTAACCATGAAAAGAAGCTTGCTCTTTCCTTGATATTAATTTCCAGTGTGACTGCAAATGAACATTCTAACTTACAGGCCATTTGGCAATTTGAAGCAGGAGGCAGAAGGTTAAAGCAACAAAACACTTCTGACATTTATCATACAGAATATAAAAAATTATCAACAACACAGTGAGGGAAGATGATAAACAAGAGCCTGTCAATTGAATTTGAAGGGATTGCACAGACTCATTTGAAAGCTAGTGTTTATACTTCTCATTTTTAAAGTAAAAAAAGAAGAAAGTGGTGGTCAAAAATTCAACTTAGAGATAATGCTGCAAAAACATTAAAATCTTTCTTAATCAAAAGTGCTCTCCTCATTCTTAGAAATGTCACAGAACTGTGTATCATTTTCATGGCATTTTTTCATATTTTAACTAGTTTAATAATTTTATGAGCACTTGTCATATTTTCTTCTTCTTGAGCATAACAAATTTAAAAGCTGAAATAATGTCACTCATCTTTGGCTTTCCTCAAGTGCCTACCATGTGCCTTGTACATAGTCAAAACTCATTAAAATTGGTTTGTAAATGAAGAAATGAAAATATGTCTTCTAAAAATAAAGAACTGAAATTTGTAAGAAGAGCTGCTTAAATTCAGTAGCACATTTTCCCATTGTCATAGAAAAAGATAGCTATTGTGCTTATCCCTCCTCTCACCCCACCAAATAGAGACCAAATAAAGGCCAAGAGTAAGATTTACCAAGGAATGAATGCTTCTAATTTTTGAAGTTAAAAGACTTCTAATGCTTCAGGGGTAGATCTGCCTGACAGGAACATCAAATATTGATGGTCTTGAAGGTATCAGACACATAAAGGCACATTGCTGCCCCATGATTTAGCCATGGAAGCTGACTCCTTTGTTCTTCATTCAAGAAATATACTGCTCTGCAGCAGATGCCAGAATTGAGAATTCTAACGGCCCCCATTTACCTCCAACGATCTATTGTGCCTGTAAAGATAAAGGCAATAGATGTAGACTATTCCGTGATGCATATTCTTATTGAGGCCTTCCATGTTTTCTTTCACCACGTCTCTCGCATCCCAAAAAGGCTCTCTCCATTCTTAGAAACTTCACAGAACTATGGATCACTTTCACTTCATTTTTCATATTCTCACTAGACCATTTCTTTACATCTCTGATTACTGTGCAGCAGAGGACTCTAGCATTGTTGTCTAAATATTATTATCTATTAAGCCAGAGACAGCTTTATTTGGAAAAGTGGCTAAAAAGCTGCTCTTTACTATATGTATAGAACTCCTTGAGTGCCAGATGGTTTCATTTCTACATTGTTGTTGATCTTTTGTGACACTTGCCAGGAGAAAGTTTGGGACACCTCTTCACATGTTTCTTGAAGTAGCCTCTTGATACTAAGGAAGCCTCTCCAGATGTAACCCAGTAAAGATAATACCTTGCAAACCATAAATAAAACGGCTCTAACTGAGCTCAAATCAGAAGTCTGTCAGCCTGTAGGAAGGCTTCCCCCAATCTCAAACTCAAGAAATAAGACAGCAGGGAATTGAATAGGGTGTGGTTCTTCCTTTGCCTGCACATTAAAATTATCCCAGATCAACTGAACACGAATTTCTAAAGAAGAGGGTTCAAGATGTGAGTATTTTTTTAAAAAGTTCTTTTAGTGAGTCTAATGTTTTGTTTTTAAAAAGATGATTGTAGATGAGAAAAAAGAGGAGGAAAAATCCATGTATAATCCTGATACCTAGAGATAAAAATTATTAAAACTTTAGTATATTTTCTTCCAGATACTTTACTTTGCATGGCTGCATGAAAACATGTGTACATACAAACCCTGTTTTGTTTCCAGTATTTTTTCACTTCATATATCATAAAAATATTTAGGATCATAATTCCACTGAGAAAATAGCCGATAATGTAGGAAAAAATAATCAATGCGATTTAGCCACTGATACTTTTAGTTATGTAATATCTCAGTCCAAAAAGTCTAATTCATTATCCGAATGACCCTATCAGCAGGAAAACATTATCAACCTCACTTATTGAAGAGCCAGCTTTTCTTCCATACTCCCTCATTCCCTTTTTGCGTCCTTCACTCCCTTCCTCCCTTTTTTTTTCCTTTTTCCTTCTTTCTAAATAAAATAGATTTATAAAATTTATAAAATAGATCGAACGTCGAGAAATTGGAAACTTTATATATTGTTGGTGGGAGTGTAAAATGGTGCAGCTACTTTGGAAAACAGTTTGACTGTTGCTCAAAGAGTTAAACAATTACCATGTGACCTAGCCATCCACTTCAAGAATCCACTCAAGAGAAATTAAAACATAGGTTGCTAAAAAACTTGTACACAAATGTTCAAAGCAGCATTTTATTCACAATAGCCAAAAAGTGTAAATAACTCAAACGTCTATCCATCAACAAGATGATAGATAAAATGTGATATTTTATTAAATGCAATATTATTCATCAGTAAAATGAAATAAAATACTGATAAATGCTACAAGATGGATGACCCTTGAAAACATTGTTGTTAGTTGCCATCCAGTCAATTCTGACTCATGGCCACCCTGTTCGTGCAGAACAGAACTGCTCCACAGAGTTTTCAAGGCTGTGACTTTTCGGGAGCAGATTACCAGGGCTGTCTTCCCGGGCGCCTCTGGGTGGGCTCAGACCACCAATCTTTTGGCTGGTGGTCAAGTACTTAACCATTTGTGCCACACAGGGATTCCTTTGAAAACATTATGCTAAATCAAAAAAGACCACATATTGTACAATTCCCCTTAGACAATGTACTCAGAATAGACAAATTTATAGACTAGTGGCGTTTTAGGATTGGGAGGTAAAGAGCGGGATGGAAACTGAGTGCACAATCCTATGAATATACTAAAAACACTGAATTGCACAGTTTGTGAATTATATCTCAATAGGGCTTTTATAAAAAAAAACAAACAGGAATACAAATTCTTTATTTCACATCTTAATACTGATGTTACTCTGTTCATTCCCTCTTTTTAAAACGATTCCTCTCCATTTGTTATTCTTCTTTTTCCTCCTTCTCCCTATAGCTCTCCTATAAGTGAGCTGACGGGGACCTCTTTACTCTCTCCTTCAGGAAAAAAAAAAAAAAAAAGAATGATAAATCTGCTTAGTTTTATTTAAGAGAAATATATGAGATTACAAATCTCAATGCCACCAGTGCCAACTTCAAACTCACTGCAAAGAGGAGATTTGAGAGAAGTCAGTGTCACTAAAAGATGCTGCCAATATTCTTTTGATATTAAAATAACCTTCTTTAGACCTTGAACTCTTGGAACATACCTCCCCAATTAGCTAAATTCCTTGTTTGTCCTTTTTTACTATCTGCTGAAAACACTCTTTAAAATAAACCCAATGCTATTCTGAAAAAAAGCTCTCATGGAAAAATTCCATTTTGGTAATTCACCACCAAAAACAAACAAACAAGTTGCTACTGAGTTGATTCTGACTCACAGGAAGGCCATGCGTGTCAGAGTAAAACGATTCCATAGGGTTTTCAATGGCTGATTTTTCAGAAGTAGATTGCCAGGACTTTCTTGCGAGATGCCTCTGGGTGGGCTTAAACCTTCAACCTTTTGGTTAGCAGGCAAGTGTGTTAATTGTCTGCACCACCCAGGGATTTCTCTGATGTTTTAATCTCCTGAAAAACATAAGTACCTAATAATGTAGACTGGCAATGTGTTGAGAATTAAGAGGAGGTTGGGGCCGTTAAGAGTACTGTGGGGAGTTAATGAAACCGAGAAGCATTTTGTATCGATAAGGAAGGACATAATAGCAAATGCCTACTTTGTTCCTGATTGTATGTTGTGGTTAACTTGATTAAAGACAAGTTTAGAATCAACTTGAGCTTCAGGGTTGCACTAAGGTGGTCAAATTCAACTGTTATTTGAAATTGCACTTGGACACTTGGAAATGGCAATTTGAGGTCTTCTGGGAACTTTTTTCTCCCCTTTTACTTTCAAGTGGTATAAAATAATGTGGTGGGTTTTATCATAGACTGGTTCGGCATATACAGTAAGAAGTCAACTGTGAGCTAATCTCTAAGGGCAGGCATCCTAGAACTGGTGGGTGTATTCCCTTAGACTTAAAATACTAGTCGAAGGCCTCATAAAGGGCGGCAAAGCATGCATTAATCTCAGTAAAACCCCAAAAGTATTGCCCATAATTACTAGATAGAAAGTGATTTAAAAAAACTGGGAGGATACATTTAGTGCAATTCCTATCCAAATCCCAAGGACATTCTTTAATGAGATGGAGAAACAAATCACCTATTTCATATGGAAGAGAAAGAGGCCCCGGATAAATAAGGCATTACTGAAAAAGAAGAACAAAGTGGGAGGCCTTACTTTACCTGATTTTAGAACCTAAAAAAAAAAAAAAAAAAGTAAAAGAAAAAGAACAAAAAAAATTTTTTTTCTTTTATACTGCCACAGTAGTCAAAACAGCCTGGTACTGGTACAACAAGAGATACATGAACCAATGGAACACAATTGAGAATCCAGACATAAATCCATCCACATATGAGCAGTTGATATTTGACAAAGGCCCCAAAACAGTTAAATGGGGAAAAGACAGTCTTTTTAACAAATGGTGCTGGCATAACTGGATATCCATCTGCAAAAAAATGAAACAAGACCCATACCTCACTCCATGCACAAAAACGACCTCAAAATGGATCAAAGACCTAAATATAAAATCTAAAACCATAAAGATCATGGAAGAAAAAATAGGGACATTAGGAGCCCTAATACATGGCATAAACAGTATACAAAACATCATAACGAATGTAGAAGAAAAACTAGATAACTGGGAGCTCCTAAAAATCAAACACCTATGCTCATCCAAAGACTTCACCAAGAGTAAAAAGACCACCTACAGACTGGGAAAAAGTTTTTAGCTATGACATTTCTGATCAGCACCTGATCTCTAAAATCTACATGATACTGCAAAAACTCAACTGCAAAAAGACAACACAATTAAAAAATGGGCAAACGATATGAATAGACACTTCACTAAAGAAGACATTTAGGTAGCTAACAGATATATGAGGAAATGATCATGATCATTAGCCATTAGAGAAATGGAGATCAAAACTACAATGAGATTTCATCTCATTCCAACAAGGCTGGCATTAATCCAGAAAACACAAAAGAATAAACGTTGGAGAGGCTGTGGAGAGATTGGAACACTTATACACTGCTGGTGGGAATGTCAAATGGTACAACCACTTTGGAAATCGATTTGGCGCTTCCTTAAAAAGCTAGAAATAGAACTACCATATGATCCAGCAATCCCACTCCTTGGAATACATCCTAGAGAAATAAGAGCCTTTACACGAGCAGATATATACAAACCCATGCTTACTGCAGCACTGTTTACAAGAGCAAAAAGATGGAAGCAACCAAGGTGCCTATCAACAGATGAATGGATGAACAAATTATAGTATATTCACACAATGGAATACTATGCATCAATAAAGAACAGTGAGGAATCTGTGAAATATTTCATAACATGTAGGAACCTGGAAGGCATTATGCAGAGTGAAATTAGTTGCAAAAGGACAAATATTGTATAAGACCACTATTATAAGAACTTGAGAAACAGTTTAAACTGCGAAAAAAACATTCTTTTGTGGTTACAAGAGGGGGGAGGGAGGGAGGGTGGGAGAGGGGCACTCACTGATTAGATAGTAGATAAGAACTACTTTAGGTGAAGGGAAAGACAGCACACAATACAGGGGAGATCAGAACAATTGAACTACACCAAAAGCAAAGAAGTTTCCTTAATAAACCAAATGCTCTCAAGGCCAGCATAGCAGGGGCAGGAGTCTGGGGACCATGGTTTCAGGGGACATCTAAGTCAATTGGCATAATAAAATCCATTAACAAAACATTCTGCATCCCATTTTGAAGAGTGGCGTCTGGGGTCTTAAACACTAGCAAGTGGCCATCTAAGATGCATCAGTTGGTCTCAACCTACCTGGAGCAAAGGAGAATGAAGAACACCAAGGACACAAGGTGATTACGAGCCCAAGAGAAAGAAAGGGCCACATGAACCAGAGACTACATCATCCTGAGACCAGAAGAACTAGATGGTGCCCAGCACAACTGATTACTGCCCTGACAGGGAACACAACAGAGAACCCCTGAGGGAGCAGGAGAGCAGTGGGATGCAGATCCCAAATTCTCATAAGACCGGACTTAATGGTTTGACTGAGACTAGAAGGACCCTGGTGGTCATGGCTCCCAGACCTTCTGTTGTCCCAGGACAGGAACCATTCCCGAAGCCAACTCTTCAGACATGGATTGGACTGGAGAATGGGTTGGAGAGGGATGCTGGTGAGGAGCGAGCTTCTTGGATCAGGTGGGCACTTGAGACTATGTTGGCATCTCCTGCCTGGAGGGGAGATGAGAGGGTGGAGGGCGTTAGAAGCTGGTGAAATGGACCCGAAAAGATAGAGTGGAGGGAGAGAGTGGGCTCTCTCATTAGGGGGAGAGTAATTGGGAGTGTGTAGCAAGGTGTATATGGGTTTTTGTGTGAGAGACTGACTTGATTTGTAAACTTTCACCTAAAGCACAATAAAAATTATAAAAAAAAATGGGAGGAAAAGGAAATTTAAAAGGGAGTTGTATAGTCTGTATTAAAAAAACAAAAACAAAAAATCATTGCTTTCTAGATGATTCCAACTCATAGTGACCCTATATGAGTGTATTAAAATAGGTGAGTCCATATCGAAGTTGTATTCATGGTCTATTCAAAAAAGGTCTGTATAGAAAATGAGTGGTATAGAAAATAAATGGTATATTATACTATGAAAATCTTATAACATAAACTATTCTCTCTCATGGAGGCATATATCCTTAACCCACGTTGTGTACCTTCCTCTCAAACAAGGGTCCCAGAAATACTGGTCCTTGGCAAAGTGTAATTGCTATAAATCAGTGGTACTTAAACTTTAATGTGCATAAGAATAATTAGAATTTGAGAATCATTGACATATTACCTCCAATGAAATACTATTGGGGTTCTTGCTGATACTACTGTGGCTGAATTGTCTGAAGCCTGCAATAAGTGATCACTACTGGTGCTGCAGTGGTTAGGAGCTTGGCTGTTAACCAAAAGGTAGGCAGTTCGAGTCTACAGCCACTCCTTGGAAACCCTATGGGGCAGTTCTATTCTGTCATATAGGGTTGCTGTGAGTAGAAATCGACTCAACGGCAACTGGTATAAACGGTATATTAACCTCTTCCCCCACCACTGTATCTTTATTATAGCAACTATCACCCTGTATTTTAATATTTGGGTGCAAGATGAAGGTGAGATCAAGATTTTTCATCCTCAAAGCACAGACTTAACACAGTAACTGACAAAGTTGAATCAATAAATATTAATTGAACAAATGAGTTACTAGGGCCCACTTCCCTTTAGGCATTCCACTCCTGTCTGAAAGTTTCCTTTAAACATCTGAAAGCTTAATCACAGATGAATAAAAATAGGTATTCCTTTTTTATCCTTTTCTTAAAATCTGTTGAGCTTCTTGAGCAGCTGAAAAATATAAGAAGTTTTAGGATATGAATTAGCTTCAGTTTGTCCAATCTATGTCACCTATTTCTTTGGATGTCCAGTAGCAAGGAGATAGAACAACCCATTTGAGGAAAGTTGGTTCACAGACAAAACTTTGAAGAGTTTGGAGTATTTAACTTTTTATAAAGCAGGTCTCAATCTCTCTGCCTTTTTTTCCCCTTATCATCCTTTTTTTACTGAGTTTTTTTTTTTAAAATTTTTATTGTGCTTTAAATAAGTGAAAGTTTATAAATCAAGTCAGTCTCTAATACAAAAATTTATATACACCTTTCTATATACTTCTAGTTGCTCTCCCCCTAATGAGACAGCACACTCCTTCCCTCTACTCTCTATGTTCCTGTCCATTCGGACTGCTTCTGACCCCCTCTGCTTTCTCATCTCTTCTCCAGACAGGAGCTGCCCGCATAGTCTCATGTATCTACTTGATCCAAGAAGCTAACTCTTCACCAGTATCATTTTCTATCCCATAGTCCAGTCAATCCCTGTCTGAAGAGTTGGCTTTGGGAATGGTTCCTGTTTTGAGCTAACAGAAGGTCTGGGGACCATGATCTCTGGGGTCCTTCTAGTCTCAATCAGACCATTAAGTCTAATCTTTTTACGAGAATTTGGGGTCTGCATCCCACTGCTCTCCTGCTCCCTCAGGGGTTCTCTGTTGTGTTCCCTGTCAAGGCAGTCATCAGTTATAGGTGGGCACAATCTAGTTCTTCTGGTCACAGGCTGATGTAGTCTCTGGTTTATGTGGCCCTTTCTGTTTCTTGGGCTCTTAATTACCTTGTGTCCTTGGTGTTCTTCATTCTCCTTTGCTCCAGGTGGGTTGAGACCAATTGATGCATCTTAGATGGCCGCTTGCTAACGTTCAAGACCCCAGACACCACTCTCCAACGTGGGACGCAGAATGTTTTCTTAATAGATTTTATTATGCCAATTGACTTAGATGTCCCCTGAAACCATGGTCCCCAAACCCCCACCCCTGCTATGCTGGCCTTCAAAGCATTCCGTTTATTCAGGTAACTTCTTTGCTTTTGGTTTAGTCCAGTTATGCTGACATCTCTTATATTGTGTATTGTTGTTCCCTTCACCTAAAATAGTTCTTATCTACTATCTAATTAGTGAAAACCCCTCTCCCTGTCTCTCTCCCCACTCTCATAACCATCAAAGAATATTTTCTTCTTGTTTAAACTGTTTTTTGAGTTCTTATAATAGTGGTCTCTTACAATATTTGTCCTTTTGCAACTGACTAATTTCACTCGCATAATGCCTTCCAGATTCCTCCATGTTATGAAGTGTTTCACGGGTTCATCATTGTTCTTTATCAATGCATAGTATTCCATTGTGTGAATACATCATAATTTATTTATCCATTCATCTGTTTGATAGGCACCTTAGTTCCTTCCATCTTTTTGCTATTAAAGCTGGTCTCTTAAGCATTTTTTTTTCTCTAGACTCCTTGGATAAAAACTAGTTTAATTTCAAACTTCTTTTCTCTATAGAATTATCCCCATTAACCCAGCATTTCTTTGAGATGAACTATTTAAATTCACATATATAAGGCTTAAACCTGTTGTAACAATTTACTGATAGGATGAATATGTAATTAATAATAGGGACGGGGTTATTTCTCACTAAAAGCTGTTGTTGCACTTTTAAAGGCTATAATTGATGTGTGATGAGAGTCTGTTATAGGATTTTAGTGATTAAGAGCTATGGCTGCTAACCAAAAGGTCGGCAGTTCAAATCTACCATGTGCTCCTTGGAAACCCTATGGGGCAGTTCTGCTCTGTCCTATCGGGTCCCTATGAGTCGAAATCAACTCAACAGCAATGGGTTTGGTTTCATGTGTGCCACTTTGATTTTGAAAAAGCCAAAATATGACTTCCTTTAAATTAGACACCCCGGTCAGATTAGTCTCAGAACCTTTGATATGCTAGCTGTCTCATGTTATAGGCCGAAAACCAAATGAAACCTGTTGCCATTGAGTTGATTCTGATTCATAGCCATCTTATAGGGATAATAATAAATAATAGCATGCTGAAGGCTTAAAAAATATGGCAACAGAAAAAAAAAAAAAAGATTTACCTAACTGAACCAATTGATTTGGCTATAGAACCTCTCCCCAACTTATCTTCTGGTAATATCTATTACCATCCTATAAAACACACTGTGGTACACAAATGTTCATTGCAGCACTATTCACAATAGCCAAAAGGTAGAAACAAACTTAATGCTTATCAACAGATGAACAGATAAACAAAATGTGGTACATACACAAAATGGAATACTACTCAGCCAGTAGGGTAAATGAAGTCTCGATACATGCTACGGTATGAATGGAGCTTGAAGAAATTTTGCTGAGTGAAATAAGCCAATCACAAAAGGACAAATATTGTATGACCTCACTTATATAAAAAGATAAGAAAAAGCAAATGTATAGAGACCAACGGGAGGGAGGGGGAATAGGGGAATTAACGCTGAGGGAAAACCCACATTGATTAAGGGTAGGAATGCACAGGTGATAAGTGTAATTGCTGTCAATAAGTTGTATATCTGTAAAAAGTTGAATTGGCAAAAGTTGTGTGATAGGTATATCAAAAAAAAAAGTAATTGCTAAGGCTGCTTATGTACAATCAAACATCTCATGGAATTTGGTTCCTTGGTTTGGAGCTTAGGGTCATGTTTTCATGGGACATCCTAGTTAATTGGTCTAATAACATGTTTAGTGCTTTTGTTTTACCTCCTAGTTTTTTATATATTGCCTGGAGTCTTAAAAGCTTGCAAGTGGCCATCCAAGGCACAACAGTTGGTCTCTATTCACCTGGAACAACAGAGCAAGAAGAGGTTTCAGGAGGAGAGTATGGAATATATGGCTAATTGCCTCCATGAACAACTGCCTCTTTTGCCATGAAACCAGAAGTACTGGAAGATACCTGGCTACCATTACTGAACATTTTGATCAAACATGCCATAGAAGAATCCTGATTAAAAAGGGGGAAATGCAGAACAGAATTTCAAATTTTCATGGTCTCAAGACTTCCTGGAGCTATGGAGGGTAGATGAACCCCTAAAACTATTGCCCTGAAATCATCTTTAAACCTTAAACTAAAAATATCCCCTGAAGTCTTCTTAAAACTGAACAATAGTTTAGCTTAACTAGTAAAAAAAGGCTTGCCTTGAGCCTTATGCTATTTTATTAGGAACTACCTATATGGGATTAAGTAACATCATGATAAACGGAGAAAATATTGAAGTTGTCAAGGATTTCATTTTTACTTGGATCCACAATCCACATGGAAGCAGCAGTCAAGAAATCAAAAGATGCATTGCATTGGGAAAATCTGCTGCAACAGGCCTTTTTAAAGTGCTGAAAGGCAAAGATGTCACTTTAAGGACTAAGAGTGCCTGACCAAAGCCATGGCGTTTTCATTCACTTCATATGCACGTGAAAGCTGGACAATGAATAAGGAAGACCAAAGAAGAATTGACTCCTTTGAATTATGGTGTTAGTGAAGAATACTGAATATACCATGGACTGCCAGAAGAATGAACAAATCTGTCTTGGAAGAAGTACAACTCGAATGCTCCTAAGGAGCAAGGACGGCGAGACTATGTCTCACGTACTTTGGATGTGTCATCAGGAGGGATCAGTCCCTGGAGAAGGATATCATGCTTGGTAAAGGAGAGGGTTAGTGAAAAAGAAGAAGACCATCAATGAGATGGAAGGACACAGTGGCTGCAACAATGGGCTCAAGCATAACAACAATTGTGAGGATGGCACAGGACTTGGCAGTATTTCGTTCTGTTGTGGATAGGGTCACTATGAGTCAGAACCGACTCAATGGTACCTTACAACATATGGGATCAAAATGACAACGGCAACTTGAAAGACTAGACAGAAACTTTAGGAGGCAGTTAGTTTATGCTAATGAGGGAGGAACAACTCAGAAAAGGACAGTGAGAATGGTTGCACAACTCAAAGAATGTAATCAATGTCACTAAATTGTACATGTAGAAACAGTTGAATTGGTATATGTTTTGCTGTGTATATTCTCAACAACAACAAAATATAATTTAGAGAATAAAAAAACGCAGCTTAGAACATGTGTTATTAAAGTACTACTTTTTTTTTTTCCCATAGAAACCAATTTTGAAATAAGTTTTCTGAAAACCAGGGAGGGCTGACCTATTAAGTAAATTTTTATTTATTTATTTATTTTTTTTGGTGCTATATTACAGGTATATGTGTTTTGTTGACTATACAAAGGCATTCGACTGTGTGGATCAGAATAAATTATGGATAACATTGAGAAGAATGGGAATTCCAGAACACTTAATTGTGCTTATGTGGAACCTGTACATACACCAAGTGGCAGTCATTCAAACAGAACAAGGGGATACTGTGTAGTTTAAAGTCAGGAAAGGTGTGTGTCAGGGTTGTATCCTTTCACCATACTTATTCACTCTTCATGCTGAGCAAATAATCTGAGAATCTGGATTATATGAAGAAGACTGGAGCATCAAGATTGGAGGAAGACTCATTAACAATCTGCAGTATGCAGATGACACAACCTTGTTTGCAGAAGGTGAAGAGGACTTGAAGCACTTACTGATGAAGATCAAAGATTCCAGCCTTCAGTACGGATTACACCTCAACATAAAGAAAACAAAAATCCTCACAACTGGACCAATAAGCAACATTATAATAAATGCAGTAAAGACTGAAGTTGTCAAAAGATTTCATTTTACCTGGATCCACAATCAACACTATGGAAGCAGCAGTCAGGAAATCAAAAGATGCATTCCACTGGGCAAATCTACTCCAAAAGATCTCTTTAATGTAAAAATCAAATAGCGTGCTCCTCTGGTCACTGGGTGAGGGTGCACGGGCACTTCCCGTTGGCTATAGCTAATGAAGTGTGTATGTGTGGGTGCTGTCTGCAGTCTGGTTGGGAGGGAGTCCTGTTGACACTCTGCAGATCTAAAACTCTGTGTACACCACCCACTTCAATAATCTGGGACTGCTGATAGTGGGTAGCCCTGTCTCTGGGTACTAGCTCCCTTCCTGCTCTACAGATGCCAAGATGCCTGGGGCCTTTACTCGCTTTCCTGTACTTTCTCTCCCTAGATCATCTTGCTTCATTCCGGGTATGTCAACACAGTTTTTCTGTCTCCTGTTGGGAATTCTGTGCAGTTGCCTTTCTGTGTTCCTCATCCTGGATTGCTGCTGGTTTTGTCCCAAAATGGCCACACCATGCCCTGACAACTGGCAGGGCACCTCCGCTCTGTATTTCTCCTTTTTCACTATTTCGATCAGTTTCTTCTTCCAATCGATGTTCAATCTAATTCTTTCTCCTTTCATTTGATGCTCAGGGTTCCAGGATTGTCCTCTGTGTCTGCTTCATTTGGTTTATCGGGCCTTTGCTGTGGAGGGACAGCAAGGTGTGTCTGACTAAGCCACCATCTTGGCTCCTGTCAGGAACATATTACATCTTCTTAAAATGCAAACCTCTTTAGGTGTTAATATACAAGTCACCCTGAATCACTTGTTTTTCAGAGTAATGTAATCACAGATTTAACATAAATAGCCCAAAGAAAATGGAAGACATATTTAACATATCTTATAAAAGACAAGTCACATTTAGCAATGATTTAGAAGACAGAAAACTGATTTTAAGGTGTTAATCAGCATGGAGCACATTAAATTCAGAAGGATGTCTGTGTCAGGAGAAATGAGAACCCTGTGTTTTAAAGAGAATTAAACTGCAATAGGTAGACTGGCTGATGATTTAAACATGTAACGATATTTGAAATATTTAAGACATTCAAAATTGGATTATTTATCCTGGCTTACATATTCCTTGATTGTTTGGATGTGTCAGAGACTTATCAAGTTACTAATAAAAGTTGAAATTATTTTCCATAAGAACGAAAAGTGGTATTTTGTCTCCCATAACGCGATTCAGTGTAATTCTTCAGAGAAAGAGCTAGATCAGGAAAATAAAAACAGACAAACAAAAAAAAATCAAGGTAAATCACTGCTACAGGTCAAGTAGTTGGTCTAAGTGAACTCTCAGGTTCCTTAAAACCTTAATTTTAATAATGGTTATATGGTGTAATTTAAAACACATGAGCTCTTGAATGAGATAGACTGTTTGACCCCTACTTCTGTCACCTTTTAATTGTATGATAGAGCAATTTAATTTCTCTGAACATCAGTTCCCTAATCTTTAAAACAGGAATTAAAATTAAAATAATTCTCTTGAAAGCTATTATGAAGATTATTAAAAATGAATATACTGTGCCTAGAAAAGATCCAAAATCTTGACAAAAATATTAAGAAATACCGTTTTGTCAAAAGGGTCAGGAATCAGAATGGCATTAGGCTTCCCAATAGCTACACTGGGAGCTAAAAGACAATGGAACAATCCTTCAAAATAGTGAGTGAAAATTATTTTCAATAAAAAATTCTGTACCTGACCAATCTCTCAATCAAGTATGAGTGTATAATAAAGACACTTTTGTGTCTGCAAGATCTAAAAATTCCAATGCATCCTTTCCAGGAAGCTGTTGTTGTGTTGTTAGGTGCTGTCTAGTCGATTCTGACTCATAGTGACCCTAAGTACGATGGAATGAAACACTGCTTGGTCCTGTGTCATCTTCACAATCATTGCTATGTTTAAGCCCGTTGTTTCAGTCACAGTGTCAATCCATCTCATTGAGGGTATTCTTCTTTTTCACTGACCTTTACTTTGCTAAGCATGATGTCCTTCTCCAGGGACTAATCCCTCCTGATAACATGTCCAAACTGTGAGATGAAGTCTTACCATCCTCGCTTCCAGGAAGCATTGTGGCTGTACTTCTTCCAAGACAGATTTGTTTGTTCTTTTGGCAGTCCAGGTTATATTCAATATTCTTTACCAACACTATAATTCAAAGGCATCAATTCTTCTTTAGTCTTCCTTATTCATTGTCCAGCTTTCACATACATATGAGGCAACTGAAAATATCATGGCTAGGGTCAGGCACACCTTAGTCCTCAAGGTGATATCTTTCCTTTTTAACACAGGAAGCTACTTGAGGATATTTTCCAGAAAACAAGGGAATAAGTCAAGAAGGAAAAAAATTAGGCTCTGTAGCTCTCCTGATAACCAAGTTCACAAGAGAATGATGTATGAATGATATGATATAACTCAGAAGACAATTTCCATTGAGAAAATGTAATTATCAAGTGCCCTGGAACACTGTTTACCATCTGGTCATTGCATTCTTTCCCTAGTGGAAAATCGACATTAGAAACATGATTATAATCAGAAGATTGTTGCTTTGTAAATATGAATGAAAGCAAAGGGAGATACCATATTAGTGCCAATGTACCCACGTCCACTGCCAAGACATAAGCTAAAAAAATCAAACCTGTTGCCATGAAGTCAATTCAAACTCACAGTGACCCTGTGGAAATCCTGGTGGCATAGTGGTTAAGTGCTACAGCTGCTAACCAAGAGGTCAGCAATTTCAATCCACCAGGCACTCCTTGGAAACTCTATGGGGCAGTTCTATTCTGTCCTATAGGGTCGCTATGAGTCGGAATCGACTCGATGGCAGTGGGTTTTGGGTTAGTGACCCTATAGGACAGAGTAGAACTGTCCCATAAGGTTTCCAATGGGCAGCTGGTGGATTTGAACTGCTGACCTTTTGGTTAGCAGCCGAGCTCTTAACCACCGTGCCACCAGGGCTCCTATCAAAGACACAGTACATATAAAAGTATTTTGGGACACCACCACCCCACCTAAGATAGTAGGGAAAATGCACTAGGAAGTTCTTATCAAAGTATTATTCTACAGTTAATTGTCACCCTATCTAGCAAATAATTTTCACTCAATATGTCATTCTTTCTACTAACTGAATTTAATCTACAGATTAACCTTTACTGGAGGTTTTTGAAATTTCCTCAATCATACATTTACAAATTATCTGTTAGAGTGGATTACTTCCAGTCTTCAGTGATTATATATGATTCTTAATTCTTTCATTCACCATAGCTCCTTATGTATATGTGCCCCCCCCCCAATGGAATAGAATTAACAGGAATTCTCAAATAGATCATCACAAAACAAACTGGTTATTAGGAATTTGCCTAAAACTCTTATCTTATTCAGAGCATATTTAATTGCACAAAGCAGACATGAGCTCAAGTAAAGGTTCATAAATTATAATGATAGATTTTATAGTATCTGAAGAAAAGCTACACAATCAAGTTTCTGACTTGATGACACATTTGGGGACCTTGACATCAAGAGATATTGTATCATTACTGTAGAGTTCTACTATTATTGGGACCAAGCTACCGTACTTTCTAGTATTCTATCATTAATACAACTCAGGTATACTACATATGTCTAGTTCTTTTTGGTTTCCGATCTTTTTGATTTTAGAACATGAATTTTATGAGATCAAAATATATCTATATATTCTACACCTTGAATAGTCACAGCCATTCTTTGTAATCACATCATGCATGCACACACACACACACACACACACTGACACACCCATGCACAAACTCATGCACTCACACCAGCCATTCAAACTCCATTTCAAAATCATTAAAGTAGAAGTAAGAAAACTTGATATAATTTCAGAATAAAAAGTACTTTTGACAGTGATTTTTTTTTTAAAGTCTTAGGTTAGACAGCATTACATCAAAGTACAGGGTCAATCTATGGTTTCCATGTTGGACAGTTAAATATAATCTATTCTATAACCACTGTTTGCTAATCCCAGTCACCTTGACCTTTTGTATCATTTGTCACAGTGGAGACTCTGTGGTTGTATGAATGCAATCTATCCCTAATACTAGATTAGTGATCTAACAATCTCAAATTACATGCTACACAGTCAGTAAGGGTTGACATATTGATAAATATAATCACTTTGGATAATTATAAGTACCACTGAAACCAAGGTTAGGAGCTGGAATTGAAACAAGCTAAAAGACAATCTAAACACATAGAAATATTAGAGAACAGAGCAGGTAGAAGGGAAATGCTAGTGTAAAGAATAAAGACAGAAAGGAAAACCAGTGTCTACATAGAGAATGGAGGGGTTAAGAAAGTACAGAGACAAAAGGAACGAAGTATTGACGATTCAGTGTATTTTAAAAAGGTGAGATAACTTCATATGAACCATCAAATTAAGGCCCTGTTAAAATAGACAGGAATCTGTGGGACCACTCCTAATGTATTCCATCCTGACCTCATCATTCTCTAAGGCTAACTTTAAATAAACGGTCTATGTAGCCACATTGAATGACATGAAACTTCTTTCAAATGAAAGACTAGATATTTTCAAACTTATGTATAATAGGCAGAGTTTCTTAATCTGGAATGCAAGATCTCCTAAGGGGTCCATGGATAGAATTCAGAGGGTCTGTAAACCTGGATGGGAAAAACTATATCTTGATTTTTATTAACTTCCAACTGAAATTTAGCATTCCTCCAACTGTGAATATAAGCAAGAAACCACAGTAGTATTTGTAGTACCTGGAACTTTATCATAAATAGAAGTCATAGATATTTTCATATCACATTACAATTTTTGCAGATATACAAACTTTATTACTTCTTTGGAATTACAGTAATTACTAGAACTTCCCCTGGATATTACTGTCAAATGTGTCCATAAAGAAACAATACTATATTAATATCCCCCACACATCTGTCAGTTTGTTGTACTGTGGGGGCTTGTGTGTTGCAGTGATACTGGAAGTTATGCCACTGGTATTCATATACCAGCAGGGTCACCCATGGTGGACAGGTCTCAGCTGAGCTTCCAGATTAAGACAGACTAGGAGGAAGGACCTGGCAGTCTACATCTGAAAAGAATTAACCAGTAAAAACCTTACGAATAGCAGCAGAACATTGTTTGATATACTGCTGGAAGATGTGCCCCTCAGGTTGGAAGGCACTCAAAAGACGACTGGGGAAGAGCTGCCTCCTCAAAGTAGAGTCAATTTTAATGACGCGGATGGAGTCAAGCTCTCAGGACCTTCATTTGCTGATGTGGTATGACTCAAAATGAGAAGGAACAGCTGCCAAATATCCATTAATATTTGGGATGTGGAATGTAGAAAGTATGAATCTAGGAATATTGGAAATTGTCAAAAGTGAAATGGAACACATAAACATCGATATCCTAGGCATTAGTGAGCTGAAATGGACTGGTATTGGCCATTTTGAATTGGACAATCGTATGGTCTACTATGCCAGGAATGATAACTTGAAGAGGAATGGCATTGCATTCATCGTCAAAAAGAACATTTCAAGGTTTATCCTGAAGTACAATGTTGTCAGTAATAGGATAATAACCATACACCTACAAGTAAGACCAATTAATAAAACTACTATTCAAATTTATGCATCCCAACCACTAAGGCCAAAGATGAAGAAACGGAAGATTTTTACCAACTTCTGCACTCCAAAATTGATAGAACATGCAATCAGGATGCATTGATAATTATTGGTGATTGGAATGTGAAAGTTGGAAACAAAGAAGGATAGTTGGAAAATATGGCCTTGGTGACAGAAATGCCACCAGAGATCACATGATAGAATTTTGCAAGATCATCAACTTCATTGCAAATACCTTTTTCAACAACATAAACAGTGACTATACACGTGGACCTACATCTGTGGAAAGAGATGATGGAAAAGCTCAACATCATCAGTCAGAACAAAGCTAGGGGCTGTCTGCAGAACAGGCCATCCATTGCTCATATGCAAGTTCAAGCTGAAGCTGAAGTAAATTAGAACAGGTCCACAAGAACCAAAGTAGAGCCTTGAGTATACCCCACCTGAATTTAGAGGCCATCTCAAGAATAGATTTGACACATTGAACACTAATGACCAAAGACCAGAAGAGTTGTGGAATGACATTAAGGACATCATACATGAAGAAAGCAAGAGGTCATTAAAAAGACAGGAAAGAAAGAAAAGACCAAAATGGATATCAGAAGGGACTCTGAAACTTGTTCTTGAATGTCGAGTAGTAAAGCAAACAGAAGAAATGAAGTGGAAGAGCCAAACAGGAGATTTCAAAGGGCAGCTCGAGAAGACAAAATATTATAATGACATGTGCAATGACCTGGAGTTTGGAAACCAAAAGGGAAGAACACGCTCTACATTTCTCAAGCTGAAGGAACTGAAGAAAAAATTCAAGCTCTAGTTGAATATTGAATGATTCTACAGGGAAAATATTTAATGGCACAGGAAGCATCAAAAGGAGATGGAAGGAATACACTGAGTCACTACACCAAAAAGAATTCGTTGACGTACAATCATTTCAGGAGGTAGCATATGATCAGAAACTGATAGTACTGAAGGAAGATATCCAAGCTGCACTGAAGGCACTGGTGAAAAATAAGTCTCCAGGAATTGATGGAATACCAACTGAGATGTTTCAACACACAGATGCAGCACTGAAGGTGCTCACTTGTCTATGCCAAGAAATTTGGAAGACAGCTACTTGGCCTACAGACTGGAAGAGATCCATATTTATGCCTATTCCAAGGAAAGGTGATCCAACCAAATGCAGACATTATCGAACAATAACATTAATACCATATGCAAGTAAAATTTTGCTGAAGATCATTCAAAAGCAGCTGCAGCAGTACATAAAGAGGGAACTGCCAGAAATTCAAGCCAGATTCAGAAGAGGATGTGGAGCCAGGGATATCATTGCTGATGTGAGATGGATCCTGGCTAAAAGCAGAGAATACTACAAAGATGTTTATCTGTGTTTTATTGACTATGCAAAGGCATTCGATTGTGTGGATCATAACAAATTGTGGATAACACTGAGACGAATGGGCATTCCAGAACACTTAATTGTGCTCATGAGGAACCTATACATAGATCAAGAGGCTGTCGTTCAAAAAGAACAAGGGGATACCCTGTGGTTTAAAGTCAGGAAAGGTGTGCATTGGGGTTGTATCCTTTCACCATACTTATTCAATCTGTATGCCGAGAAAATAATCTGAGAAGCTGGACCATAAGAAGAAGAATATGGCATCAGGATTTGAGGAAGAGTCACTAACAATCTGCGTTATGGAGATGACACAATCTTGCTTGCTGTAAGTGAAGAGGACTTGAAGCACTTACTGATGAAGATCAAAGACTCCAGCCTTCAGTATGGATTACACCTCAACATAAAGAAAACAAAAAGCCTCACAACTGGACCAACAATCAACATCATGATAAATGGAGAAAAGGTTGAAGTTGTCAAGGACTTCATTTAACTTGGATCCACGATCAATGCCCATGGAAGTGGCAGTCAAGAAATCAAATGACACGTTGCATTGAGCAAATCTGCTGCAAAAGACCTCTTTAAAGTGTTAAAGGCAAAGATGTCACTTTAAGGACTGGGATGCACCTGATCCAATCCATGGTGTTTTCAATCGCCTCACCTCCATGTGAAAGCTGGACAATGAATACAGAAGACCGAAGAAGAATTGATGCCCTGAATTATGGTGTTGATAAAGAATATTAAATATACCATGGACTACCAAAAGAACAAACAAATCTGTCTTGCTAAAAGTACAGCCAGAATGCTCCTTAGAAGCAAGGATGGCCAGGCTTCATCTCACATATTTTGGACACGTTATCAGGGGGATCAGTCCCTAGAGAAGGACATCATGCTTGGTAAAGTAGAGGATCAGCAAAAAAGAGGAAGACCCTCAACCAGATGGATTGACACGCTGGCTTGCAACAATCGGCTCAAGCATAACAATGATTGTGAAGATGGCACAGGACCTGGCAGTGTTTTGTTCTGTTGTACATAGGGTCGATATGAGTCAGAACCAACTGGGTGGCACCTAACAACAACAATTATTATATCACAAATTTGTTTTTTAAAAAATATTTTTATAACAGTATTTTAATATAATTAAGTTCCTTTGGACTCCTAGATATTTTACTTAAGACATTTAAAAACATTCTGAAAAACTTTTCATAGACTTCACTAGACTACAGGGGGGTCCATGGAGCAAAATTTCACAAATCCTGATTAAGGGGATTCGAAATATTAGTGATGTAAGTTGTACTTTCATGATAATTAAAATTATCTTTTTTATTTTGCAAGCAACACAGGATCATTTAAAAAAAAAAAAAAGAAAAAAAATCAAAAAGTTCAAAAGTATGTAAGTATAATAGTCCTGTTACCTCCACAGACTCCCACTACCCAGAGGCACCCACTGTTCACTCTTTCATGTGTATCCTTCTTGATATTTTCTATGCATTTAAAAATATCTCTTTTATAGCCTTTTAAAATATATAAATAGAATCACAACATATATACCTTCCTACAGTTTGGCTTTTAAATTTAATGACCTATTGTGAACCTTTCTCCATATCATTACATATAGATTTGCCTCATTATCTTTTAATTCTGAAATAATACTTCATCGTATTGTTATACAAGTTATTTAACCAGTCTTCTACTAGTGGTAATTCAGATATTTCATACAAACTGCAGTAAACATCTTTATTTACAGAGTTGATAATGAAAATATTAAACAGTCTTATGTAATGGGTAGCAACCAGCCAAAATGGATCCCAACTTTAGTGCCGGAGCAAGGTCCTAGTGGCCCCCTACTGGGCCATGCTTTGGTACTTCAGCTGCTGGATCCTGGAGAGGCCCACTGCAGAGGGCTAGGCGGTTGAGGTACTGGATTAGGAACTCAAGGAGCTCAGCGCCAGAACCATTTATCACCTTGTACAGAAGTATTTCTGTGTTTTAACAACCATCATGGCTATAACTTTGCCCACTGGCTGTATATAAATCCTGCTTGTACATATAACTTTGAACATTATGTAAGTGTATCTGTTGCTCACATTGTTAGTGCGCAGTTGCTGGATCAAAGGAAATATATATTTTATATTTACATTAATATTTCCAAAAAGCTCTTCAAAGAAGTGGACTAATTTATTGTCATATCATATTTTTTATCTTTGTCGATATAAGCATTTTAATACTTAGTATTATCAAGTTTTCATCTTTGCTTATGTGTTTTACAGAAATTTATATTGTTCTCTTTCATTTTGCAATTTTAAAAATTATGAGCGAAGGTGAATGTCTTCTTATCGATTTATATGATTAGTATTTTCTTTTCTGGGGCCAGCCAGAAAATTGAGTCCTTTGTCCATTCTCCTGATGAGTTTTCATTTATTTTTTACGGCTTTTTAAGAGTTCAAAACACATGTATTAAAGAATTAGCCCTCTGTCTACCATACTTGTGTTCATTTTCCCATGTTTGTATCTTTTGGTTTTATTAGTGTTTTTAGATTTACAGAAAACTTTCGTTTCTATGTAGTCCAAATTATCAGTCTTTTCCTTTTGAATCCTGGGTCTTGTGTTACTTTTTAAAAGTCTCTCCTATTCCATACTTATTGAAAACAGTCATCTGGGTTTTTTTTTTTTTTTTTTTAACTACTTTTATGGTTTTAGTTTAAATTTTATTTTGATCCATCTGGAATTTATTTTAGTATAATGAATGAGGTAGGAATCTAGCTTAATTATTTTCCAAATGACTAGCCAGTTGCCCCAACACTATTTATTGACTAATCAGTCTTTCCTCCACAGATTATACTAAATTCTCAAATACATGTGAGTCCATTTTTTAGATTTTCTGATCTGTTCAATCGATCTGTTTATTCCTGTTCCAGTATCACACTGTTTTAATTACTGTAACTTTACAATATGTTTTAATATTTAGCAGGGATATCTCCTTTTATTACTCTTTTCTTTCAGATTTTCCTCAATAATATTATATATTTCATCTGCCACATAAAACTTTTAAGTATTTTTTCATGTTTCACTAAAAAGAGTTTTCTAGTTAGGATTAGAGTGAATTGCTAGGTTAGAGTTAATGATACCAATAATATTGAGTCTTTCTAGGAAAAAATCTTATATACTGATATCTTTAGTAGAACTTTAATGTTTTCTTTGCTTTTCTAAAACTTGTGTCCCTAATTTTTTTATCGTGAGTTGGATCTTTTTTATAATATATAATTTCTAAACAATTTTTTTGGTTTGCAGAGTCCTGGTGGCCTACTGGTTAAGAGCTACAACTGCTAACCAAATGGTTGGCAGTTTGAATCCACCAGCTGCTCCTTGGAAACCCTATGGGGCAGTTCTACTCTGTCCTATAGGATCACTATGGGTTGGATTAGACAGCAACAGGACTTTTTTTGTTTTGTTTTTATAGGAAAGTTATTGATTTCTTGTTTAATTTTTAAACTAGTATGCTTACTGAATTCTAATTGTTTCCCATTGTTTTAACTTGCTTCTCTTCAGCTGTGCAGGTAAACAACCATCCCATCTGAAAACACTGGCTCTTCTTTTACGGTATTTATATCTTTTATTTCATTCTCTTGTCTAATTGTATTCTCAAATATGAGAAAACCTCAAAGTAATAGGAGGGAGATAGGGACTTTGTCCAGGGACAAAACCATATCAAGCACCTTGGCTAGAATAAAATGTTAAAAAATAACACTTTGTGCCCATGGGAGCTACTTTTGTACACAGACTTCACTGTATGAATCATTCTTGGCCATACTTTCAAGTTCAGCACCCAACTCCTGCCCCACAATTGCTCTAATAATTTTAAAATAAAAACACTGATAGCTGCGGACAGCTATAAATAACCAAAATGGAAGGCATTCGCACCATGCTTTCAAAATGCACTTGTTTAGCTTTGTTTTGCCAATAACTTAAACCATACGGAAAGGGCAAATTCTTCGGCACAGACACATTCTACAAGTGGCATGCACAGTAAATGATAGCATTTGACAAGTTTTTAGCAGTTGATTTCTTTTCAGAGATGGAAAAGCCAGTTGTTATAATCAGTGTAAAGTGAGAAAAATGTGTACCTTTCCTATACAAGGAGATTTTTTGTGGATTTTTTTTTTTTTTTTTTTTTTGGCCTGTGTTAAATTATATTTACACAACAGCAGCTTTGCTGGACACATTGCCATGTATCCACACCTGCTCCCTTTGCTCCTGTTCCAGAAGCTGAAGTTCAGTACCCATTAAACACTACTTGGTAGGAGCTTAAAGTTGCAGATATCAATGGACTTCCAGATGTTTTGACACCCTTAAAGATAACTTGCAAAGCCAATGACTGGACTTCATGTACCTAAAAATACCAACTCAGGCTCTTCTGATCATGAGTAGGAGTAATGCACAGAAACTGATTATCTAAACTTTTGAGCCCTTTCTTCAATAATGAGGAGGCTGGAACTTAAAGAACCAAAGAAAACTCGGATTTGAACTGTGAACACTTAATTACATGGGATAAAAAGTAACCCCTCCACTCTCTGGTGTGTTTATATGTATCATGGCCCTTTTCCTGTACATTGAACACTTGGGTCTGGAGTATGAACACAGAGAGGTGAGAAGATGAAAGCCTTGCAAGTTGGAGGTTGAATGAAGGCAAGATTATGATTGCTTGAAGAGGAACAGGGAGTTCTACAGCTGGTTAATCCTACTTTCTTTCCAGGTGGATACAAGAAGCTTTTATCTACACACATCGTGAAATCGTATTTTCCCATTTTTAGGGAGGAATTGATCATTTGTTTATATTTAATATTATATTTTAATCTCTACTGAAGATTCAGTACTTCTCCTTGAGTATGCTATTCTAAATAACTTAAGAAAGTTAATGATGACTAAATTCGGTGAATCTGAGTGTTCAAGATCCAGGTGAATGAGGATTAAGTTTACTTTAAGCCTTTCATAGTTGTGATGGTTAAGGTTATGTGTCAACTTGGTTGGGCCATGATTCTCAGTGGTTTGGCAATTATAATGTAGTCTGGCAGTTAAGTAAGGATATATTCACCTCCATGTAGATTAATTTTTTTATGATGTGATCTGATATAATGTAATCACCTCCATAATGAGATCTGCTACCAGAAAGGGAGTTTCCTTGAGGGTGTCACCTGCATCTAATATGTATGGCTTTTGCTGGCTCTGGATTCTGTATCTGGTTCGTCACCATCTGACCTCTGGTTCTTGGGACTTGAGCCAGCAGCCTGCTGTCTGACCTGCCAATCTTGGGTTTGTCAGCCACTGCAGCTACGTGAGTCAGGAGAAGCCTTCAGTCTGATGCCTGACCCATGGACTTGGGACTTTCCAGCCTCTACAACGACATGAGCCATTTCCCTGACATAAATCTCTCTCTTTGTATATATACTCACACACACACACATACATATATATATATATATATATATTTCACTGGTTTTGATTCTATAGAGAACCCAGCCTGAGACAATAGTCAGTTATAAACACGAAGCTTTTCTACAGGACTAGAATCATAAGAAGAGAAAGGAAAGAGATGAGAAAGGGTACAGTTACAGTCCACATTTTCAGTGGTGAAAAGGTAAAGATAAAGTCGGATAAGTAATGATGAGGAATGAGATGGTGCTTCATAGGTTGTTTTCTATGCTGCAGATGCTGGGTTACAGTTGAGTGCCAAGTTCTAAAAAAGTGAAAACAGAAAGATCCTTCAAGACAGTGACTTTTAATTTGTTCAGTTGACCAAGCACTCTATCCTTGTACCCAGAAACAGTTACACGTCTATGCCATTAGGAACACTTTTATTATCAGAAAATACAGAGATTGTATTTTATATATTTTTTAATATGTATATCTATATTAATACAGTCTAATTTTCTGATAATAAAAAATTGGTATGAGGTTTTCCAAATGTCAAAATAACGGTGTATAAAATTTATAATAAAACCACCATTAATACTTAGGAGGATAAATATTAATGGTACAAACTGAGTTACCCAATTTAATATGAAAAATGAGCTTTGCTGGTTGAGCAATACTTCTGAGATAATAATTTCATGTCAAGTTATTTTCACATCTGTTAGAAGATAAGAAAAATCAGGCATTAAAATTTAAAGAAAGAATTCTAGAAAAATTTAACTTTGAGAAATCTCATTCACTAACATTTTCTGTTAAAAATTCACTGGAATTTCTATAAGATGAAAAGTTGAGATAGAAAGGATGTTCATATGTGTTCTTTAGATATGACCAGTAATTATTCTTTGTATTTAGGGCCTATTTTTTTCTAGGAGCAAAACATTGAGGTACAAATAAAATGCCTTAATAATTTCTCAGGCAACATTAAAATGTTACACAAATTATATTGGTAAAAAGCATTCCCATGCTCTCAGCACAGGAAAACCCTGTTGAGTCTTTAGTGATTAATCAAACCCTTTCAGTAGCAAGATACATAAACCTAATTCAGATGATTTGGGGGAATATATTATCATAACATATTGGCACCCGTAACTAGGAAGGATACTAAGGTAAGTCATGAATTCAAGGAAGAACTGAACTGGAGTTGAGGCTCACTGCCACCAAGACTCTGTTCATCTCTCTACTTTATTTGTCTGTGCTTAATTGCAACTTTTTTTACTCCCTACAAAGAGAGAGTCTGTTCTTTCATTTGTTTTGTATCAAAACAAATAGGCCATGAGAAGTAAAAAGAGTGGGCAATGAGCAAGTTGCCTTTTCTCTCCTCCTATTCACCAGGGGGCATGGGCTTCTGCAGCACAAAGAGTTTACATACCAAAGATTAATCATCTGAGTCTGGAGAGTCACTGCAATTATTCAACCAGATGACTTGGATAAATGGCACCAGCAAGGGCGGCTATGATCTCTATCAAATCTTCCAATTTCCGTGAGGATTATCTGAGAAATTGTGGAAAAAACCCCATCTCTAGTAGATCTAGACAGACTGGCAATTTCAAACACCCACTGAAATCTTTGCTTTGCAATGTCCACATAAAAATGGATGAGTGAAGATCATATTTAATTTTAGTGCCTTCCAAAGTTCCAACAAAGTAATAAAATAGGAATTTTTAAAAATCAAGGCATGAACCTATAAAGACAGGGAAAACAGAAGAAGAAAAATAGCACAAAAACTGGGAGCTAGAAAGCAGATGAAAAAAGTGATGCTGATTTAGCTGATTCGAAAGCTAAATCTAAAGCCTGCAGTGAGAACAATGAGGGATGAATTCAGTTTACTCCATAGAATCCTCCCAAAAAAGCCTCAGGAAATGGTGATACACCATTCTGGAAGTACAGATGAAGGGAGCAGCTAAAATAAAGAAGACTGGTTGAAAGCTGTTTAAGAAGCATATAGATCACCAGATCAACCCACCTGCTCTCTGTAGCTGACTGACTGCCTGTGTGCACTCCAGTAGACAACTGGAGGTTTACCACTTGGAGGGGAAAGTACAACAGGGTTCTGGACCGGTAGACACCAGGTACTGTTGTGGTGAGGAGAATCTTACTGAAAACAGGACACCTGAGACGTCTAGTTCTTTCTGTCCACTTGGCTCCCAGAAAACTGAAAGCCAGGCCTTTATCCTCCAGGAAGGGCACCAGGGGAGTGTCTTCAAGGGAAATGGTTACCCCCAAAAGAAACATGTGAAGATGCTCAAGTTGGAAGCTCATCAACAAAATATTCTAGCCAAATCATCCTACCATGAAGCCACGGTTGATAATTACCCTCATGCTGAGATCTTCCAAACAGTGTTTTGGTTCTTTATCTTCAAATATGAGCAGACAATTAGGATTACTAGACATATGAGGAAAGGCTTTAATGTGGAATATAAAGAAAGAAAAAACACTTTGGAGGAAACGGAGACTATGCAATGAGGAGAAAATTTGACAATCAATATTTTCAGAGGGTGAGAAGACATTGCAAACATGAGTCAAGCAAGAGATCTTGGAAATTAAAAATATGAAAGCAGATAAAAAAAAAAATAGGTTGGAAGACACAGTTGAGAAAAAATCCCAGAAAGTGGAACAAAGACACAGAGTTGACAGATAGGAGAGAAAAAGTATGAAAATTGGATGACAATTCCAGCAGGCCAAAGTCCAAGAGATCAAAAACAATTAAATGGTCCTTATGATATGATAGGCAAGCTTTACACGTACTAAATCATTCAAGCCTATGACGCAGGTACTTTTATTATTTCTGTCATCCTAGTGGGAAAACTGCAACACACAAAAAATAAGTCACACAACTAATGAGTAGAAAATCTAGGATTCAAACCAAAGCCATCTGACTCCAGAACCTAAGAATTTTACCACTTTGCCTTCCCAGAGTTCAGGGTAGAGAAAGCAGGGAGAATAGAGTGGGAAGAAAACAGTCTTTCCAGATAGGAAGTGTTTATAAAACACCCAGCACAATAAATGAAAACAGACCTGCACCCAGGCACATCTCAATGAAATTTCAGAAAACTAAAGAAAACAGGAAGATATAATAAGCTTTTAGAAACAAAAGAACAACTGATAAACAAGATCAGGAATCAGAAGGCTTAGGAGTTCTTGATACAAATTCTGGAAGCCAGACAATAATGGCACAATGCCTAAACAATTCGGAGAAAAAATGACATCAAATAAAGAATTCTACCCTCATAAAAACTATCAATACAGTGTGAAAATGGACCAAATACATTTTTAGACATGTGAAGTCTCCAAAAATTTTCTCTCATACCTTTTTCAGGAAGTTACTAGAAGAGAGCTCCACAGACAGGAAGGAAGAAGAGAAGACTAGGCAACAGGAGAGAGGCAAAGGGAATCAATTGCTGGGCTGCAAACAGCCCAGATGAGAGCAGGTCAGAAGGCTTGAGGAATTTTTTTAAGAAGATTAAATTAATACAATACAGTATTCATTTAAACTCTTAAGAGGACATTCATACAATTGGCAGAGAGTTCAAGGTTTGAATTTGAACTTATGTTATTTAAAAAAAAATGAAAAAAGTGACTCCAAGGAAGTGGGCAACTCCTGTCTGGAGGTGAGATGAGAAAGAAGAGGGGGACAGGAGCTGGGTGAATGGACACAGGGAATACAGGATGGAGAGGAGGAACGTGCTGTTTCATTAAGGGGAGAGCAGCTAGGAGTACGTAGCAAGGTGTGCATTACTTTTTATATGAGGGACGGAAGATTTGTAAACTTTCACTTAAAGCACAATAAATAAATAAATTAATTAAAAAATTATCTGTGTGTATAACTGATAAAAAAACTAAAATAATCCTTTTGTGATTATTAGAATTTTCTTATGATTATGATTATTTGGAGTGTAAATTAAAGTCCCCATACCCTGAGCTTAATTAAGAGCATTTAAATGGAATAAATACAATCAGGACACATACTATTATTATATAATGTCTTTTAAGTTTGGCATATTTTTCATAATCCTCTCTTACTTAATGTACCCTGTATCCTTATGAACTAAATGTTATTCCCAGTTTAAAATGAAGTTTCAAAGAATGAGAGAAATTTTTTAAATTGCCTAAAATCCCTTAGAAATTTTGCAATGGTAACAAGACCAGAACATAACATTCCCAAATCCTTGTCTTCATGCCAAAAAATCATGTTGAATTTTCTCAAATATTTTAAAAACAATAAACAAAAGCCTTAGATAGTTTGAGGATGCCAAAAATGAAAAAAAAAAAAGTAACAATGTTGGTACTGTTGTACACTAATTTTGCGTATTTAACAAGGACTACCGACTTCCTGTTAGATATAAAAGTAAAAAAGTTAATTTCCTCCAAAACTGTGGTAACCTTAATTTGATAAACACCCTTATGAATAAGTATAAATAGCAGCATAAGAGATAAGATCAGGTATATAATCAGTGAGTAAATAGGGTCCAATAAAAAAAAAAATTTTTTTATAGGCTAAATCAGCTATAAAATCAATAAGGTGACTGGAAATCAAAAAAAAAACAGCAACAAAACCTTTGTTTACAATTTTTTTTTCCATCAGTGGGACTGATTATTTCTGGGTTTGACTGGATAGACTCTCAGTTTACCTTTATACATCAGAATATATCATTTAGATATGTTATATGAGAGCTTTCCTCTTTAACAAAATATTAAAAGAAAAGAAACAAATGAGTAGATGCAGAGTTGGCCTCAGATTCCTCGTCTGTAAAATTAGGATAATAAGAGTACTCATCTCACAGTTGTTGTGAAGGGTAAATGAAACAATGCATGAAATTAGTTGCCATAGTGCTTCAAGTCATTTAAAAGATAAACTCTAATTTCAGTGCTCCTGCTTAATTTTCTGTCCTACTCTGCTACTGAGGAAAATAACTTATATTTATAAAGTGATGTCAAGATCCTTGGGCATGGTCTAGATGAGAAAATTGAGGAAAAGAAAAAATTTGCTCTGCATATTAATAAGAACTTTCAATTGGTAGGGTGTTGGGGGGTAGACTAAGGGTTTAGGGGTCCTGGGCAGGGAAGGTGGTGCCCTGGTGGCCCAGTGGTTAAAGCACTCAGCTGCCAACCAAAAGATTGACAGTTTGAACTCCATTCGAACCCACCAGATGCTCTGTGGGAGAAAGATGTGGCAGTCTGTTCCCGTAAGGATTTACAGCCTTGGAAATTCTATGGGGCAGTTCTACTCTGTCCTGCAGGGTTACTGTGAGTCAGAATTGACTCCATGGCAATGGGTTTGTTTTTTTTTTGGTTTTTGGATAAGGAGGAGAAGAGCGTAATAGAAGAAGAAAGACAAGGAGAAATACCCAAAGATAAGGAGACAGCAAAGTTTAAGACAATGTTTTAATGATTTTTAGTTTTTCCTCTTCTATGTTAGTGAATTCTCCCACTCCAAAAGTTTTGTTTCATAAACAGTTGGTTACTCACCCAACAGTCTTTTGTCAGTGGAGCTTTGTGAAGAAAGCAGGGATTAAGGAAACAGACAATGAAAGAGGTCACAGAGAAAAGGTAGTAAATGGGGACTGAGGCTGGGAGAGATGACTGGATCATGCAAGTATCTCCCAAGCCCTCACCATCCCCAGGAACACCTGGGAAATTTGCAGGGCTCTGAATTTCCCAGGGTACATAGAATAAGGAGCCAAACAATTCTGCTGGATTATCGTAGAAAGCTGGAAAACTTGGGTTTCTCAGGATTAACATTGTTAACTCTCCTTTCTTTAACTAAAATAATTCAAAATACAAATGGTTATAAAGATACTGTAAACAAAAAGCACTTTGAATGTGAATTAATTTATTAGATGGGAGCTAGCCTTATGTGGTTCTCTAATTAATGGAGCATAATGAGTAAGTTTTGATGGCATAAAAAACAAAATGAGACAAAAAAAAAAAACCTGTTGCCGTGGAGCCAATTCTGACTCATAGCGACCCTATAGGTCAGAGTAGAACTACCCCATAGGGTTTTCAAGGAGTGACTGGTGGATTTGAACTGCTGAAATCTTGGTTAGCAGCTGAACTCTTAACAACTACACCACCAGGGTTTCCTCTGATGGCATAAAAAAAGATAGGGGAGATGAATTAAAAAAAAAATTTTTTTTTGAATGTTTAAGTGTTTAATGTTTTATAAAATTATTTTACAAGCATTAGTTCATCCAATGATCACAAAAACTGAAGCTGTGGAACCCCTTTTATTTCTGAAGAGAAAAACAGGCTCAGGTATAGTAAGGAACTTGTCCAATTACCACAGTGCTGTTAGGCTTTCCATTATACTGCGAACTCATCTGAACATTAGGGAAGAGGACAGAGGACAAATCTGACCTTCTTCAAAATTTTCCTATACCCTTTCTGAGTTGATAAATCAACTTTAAACTGACTACATGTCTAGTATTATTGCAGCTGTCATTTCAAGATATTGATGAGTGTGATTTTACTAATTTAGGATATCATCAAAATTTTGCCAAAAATTAGTGTGCCTTCTAAAAGAAATTGCCCTCCAGCATGACTTCATAATCAATATTTTTATAAGGAGACATCATTCCATATTTCCTTCATGGTTCTCTAACTTTCTTTTGTTCCACTATATCTTAATGAAAGAAAACTATTTTAATAAGTCCAGTTGTATAAAGGGGGAATCTTTATGCCAAAGTGAAATAAAAGCTAGTCTGTAAATATATACTCTTATTATCAAAGCACTCATGAAAGTATGGGATCTACATACAAATGAAGCAGTAATTTAATTCAATTTAAAAGCAAACAACTTGGGGATGCCCAAAAACATTAGACTTAGGAATTGAATCGTTAAGAAGAGACAACTATAGTTTATAAGTTACGTGTTCATGACAGAAATTTATTGGCTAATTTGTTCAAAAGGTTATGCATGCCAACTTTATATGGAAAGGAAAGAGGACCCAAATAGCTAAAGCAATATTCAAGAATAACAAAGTAGGAGGCCTCACACTTCCTGCTCTCAAAACTTACTATACAGCCACAGTAATCAAAACAGCCTGGTACTGGTTCAATGACAGACTTATAGAACAATGCAATAGATTGAAAACCCAGAAATAAATTCATCCATCTATGGACAACAGATCTTTGACAAAGGGTAGAAGTCCATTCAATGGGGAAGAATCAACCTCTTTAACAAATGGTGCCAGCAAAATGAAACAGGATCCATATCTAACACCACAAACAAAAACTAACTCAAAATGAATCAAAGACCTAAATGTTAAAGCCAAAACTATAAAGTTCCTGGAAGATAATGTAGGGACAAAACTAGGGGACCTAATTTTCAGCATAAATAGCCTATTGAACACAACTAAAAATACACGAACAATAGAAGTTAAACTAGATAACTGGGACCTCCTAAAAATTAAATACTTATGTTCATCAAAAGACTCTACCAAAAGAGTAAAAAGAGAATCTACAAACTGGGGGAAAAAAATCTTTGGAAATGACATATCTGACAAGGGCCTAATCTCTAAAATACACAGAACACTTCAACAACTCAGCAACAAAAATATAATCCAATCAAAAAATGGGCAAAGGACATAAACAGGCACTTCACCAAAGAGGACATTCAGGCAGTCAACAAATACATGAAAAGATGCTCTCAATCATTAGCCATTTGTTGTTGTTAGGTGCCGTCGAGTCGGTTCTGACTCATAGCAACCGTATGCACAACAGAACGAAACACTGCCAGGTCCTGAGCCATCCTTACAATCGTTATGCTTGAGCTCATTGTTGCATCTACTGTGTCAATCCACCTCATCGAGGGTCTTCCTCTTTTCCGCTGGTCCTGTACTCTGCCAAGCATGATGTCCTTCTCCAGGGACTGATACGTCCTGACAATATGTCCAAAGTATGTAAGACGCAGTCTCTCCATCCTTGCTTCTAAGGAGAATTCTGGTTGTACTTCTTCCAAGACGGATTTGTTCGTTCTTTTGGCAGTCCATGGTATATTCAATATTCTTTGCCAACACCACAATTCAAAGGCATCAATTCTTCTTCGGTCTTCCTTATTCACTGTCCAGCTTTCACATGCATATGATGTGATTGAAAATACCATGGCTTGGGTCAGGTACACCTTAGTCTTCAACGTGACATCTTTGCTCTTCAACACTTTAAAGAGGTCTTTTGCAGCAGATTTACCCAATGCAATGAGTCTTTTGATTTCTTGACTGCTGCTTCCACGGCATAGAGAGATGCAAATCATAAGTACAATGAGATACCATCTCACCCCTGCAAAAATGGCAATGATTAAAAACAGAAAACAGAAAATAACAAATGCTGGTGAGGTTGGGGGGAGACTGGAACTCTTACACACTGCTGGTGGGATTGTAAAATGGTACAACCACTATGGAAAATGGTATGGTGCTTCCTCAAAAAGCTAGAAATATAAATACTTTATGATCCAGCAATCCCACCCCTTGGTATATATCCAAGAGATATGAGAACACTGACATGAATAGGCATATGCACACTTTTGTTCATTGCAGCATTATTCACAATAGGAAAAATGCATGGATAAACAAACTGTGGTACATACACATAATGAAATACTATACAACTATAAAGAATAATGAGCCGTCAGTGAAACATAACATAGATGAATCTGGAGGACATTATGCTGAGTGAAATAAGTCAATCACAAAAAGACAAATATTGTATGGTTCCACTATTATAAAATAGGTATACACACAGACAGCAATGATCTTTGATGGTTACCAGGGATGGGAGGGGGAGGGGGAAATCACTTTCTAGATAGTGAACGCTTGTTATTTTTGGTGATGGGAAAGGCAGTATCAAATATGGGTGAAGTCTGCACAACTTGGCCAAGGTAAACGAAGACACTGAGAAGGATACAAGAAAAAGGGACAACTTCAGTAAATGCTATAACAAATACAATTTTTACAACAGTAATAACAATGAAAAAATATGTGTGTGGTTAGTAGATATGTGTATAGGAAGGCATAAGCAAGTACATATATGTGCATGCATAGATGTATCTGTAGTCATATATGTGTATATATACATGTACATGTTTGTGTGTACTGCACATATATCCATATATATAATATAGCGCATGGGGGCACAGTTAGGGAGACTTCCTAGACATATCCAAACAACTTGTGGGATTGCTTACTGGGTTAAAAGGTTTAGCACCAGAGCCTCGTGGGACAACTTAGTCAGATGGCATAACACAGTTCATAAAGATTTATACCCTAGTTTGGTGAGTAGTGTCTGGGGTCTTAAAAGCTTGAGAGCAGCCATATGAGATACTTTTGATCTTCACTCATCTGGAGCAAAAAAGAACGTAGGAAACCAAAAACTCAAAGATGAAACTAGTTCACAGAACTAATAGCCCACACGAACCACGGTCTCCTCTAACCTGAGACCAGAACAAGATGGTACCAACTGCTCTGACCAGGGACACAACAGAAGGTCCCGAATAGAATGGGAGAAAAATGTAGAACATAAGTCAAATTCCTAAAAAAACGTCAGTCCTACAGGACCGATAGAGACAAGAGGAGCCCCAAAGACTATTTCCCTAAGATACCCTTTGAACTGAAGCTACTCCTGGAGGTCACCTTTCAGCCAAATAATAGACTGGCTTATAAAACAAACAATACCATCCATGAGTAGTATATGTTCCCTTAAACAACCAAGTATATGAGACAAAACGGTCAACATTTACCAAAAGCAAAGATGAGAAGGCAAGAAGGGGAAGGGAAGCTAAATAAACGGGAACAGGACGAACAGAATGAAAATAATGAAACTGTTGACACATTGTGAAATTTGTTACCAATGGCATGGAACAAGTCGTATAAAAATTCTTAAATGGGGACCTAATTTGCTGTGTAAACTTTCACCTAAAACACAATAAAATATTTTTTTAAAAGTTTATGCATGGATAAGTGCTCAATATGTGGTTCTGTACCATGTCTTTAAAATTGATTTTCTTATAATGACCCATTGAAAGCACAGAGAAAACCAGTTTGGGTATTAAGTTTCTATTTTGCATGTATGCAATTTGTTTTGTTTTTTTTCTTCAGTGTTGATGGCTGCTGTTTATATGCTTGGTGTTGAAAAGCCAACTTTTCCTTGCTTCCTTTGTTCTATTCATAAACAAAATGAAAATCTGTTGGTTGGGCTCTGGTGGTGGTAAATCTTAGTGCTTTGCCTGTTTCGTCAGCCTTCTCATTAAATTGTACTTGAGATCATTTGGTATCATTTTATGTTAAACTAATAGCTATTTTGCTTACATGTTTGATGTGTGAAAGGTTTTCTGTACCTTTGCTTACTAAGATTTAGTGCTACTGAATATGAAGCACTATCCAGGCCAAAACAAAAAGAAAAAAATGCCAAAAATTATGAACTAGTGCAACCCAAAAAGTGTACAATCACAGCAACAATGCAAAACATAGTGTGGATAGAGAGACAACTACAGGAGAACCCATTACACTTCTTTGGCTAGACTTCATTACCTGTGAATATTCTTCTGTGACAGTTTTATCTGTGATCATTTCATTTGCCTCAGTTCAAATGAAAGTGATTTTTTTGGCATTTTTTTTTTAATTGTGCTTTTTTTTTTTTAGGTGAAAGTTTATAAAGCTCAAGTTAATTTCTCATACTACAATTTACATACACATTGTTAATGTGACCCTAGTTGCAATCCTTATAATGTGACAGCACACTTCCCTTTTCCACCCGGATTTCCCTTGTCCATTCAACCAGCCCTTTTTGCCTTCTCATCTCTCCTCCAGACAGGAGCTGCCCATTTAGTGTTGTGTATCTACTTGAACTAAGAAGCACACTCTTCATAAGTATTATTTTATAGTCCAGTCTAATTTTTGTCTGAAGAGTTGGCCTTTGGGAATGGTTTTAGTTCTGGGTTAACAGAAACTAGTCTGGAGGCTGTGTCTTCTGGGGTTCCTCTAGTCTCAGTCAGGCCATTAAGTCTGGTCTTTTTACGTGAATTGGAGTTCGGCACCACACTTTTCCACTGCTCTGTCAGGGACTTCCTGTTGTGTTCCCTGTCAGGGTGGTCTTTAGTGGTAGCCAGGCAGCATCTAGTTCTTCTGGTCTCAGGCTGATATAGTCTCCGGTTTATGTGGCCCTTTCTCTCTTGGGCTAGTATTTTCCTTGTGCCTTTGTTCTTTATTCTCTTTTGCTCCAGGTGGGTTGGGACCAACTGATGCATCTTAGATGACTGCTCACAAGCTTTTAAGACCTCAGACACCACTCACAAAAGTGGGATGCAGAATATTTTCTTAATAATTTTTTTTATACCAATTGACTTAGATGTCCCCCAAAACCATGATCCCCATACCCCCACCCCTGCTACTCTGTCCCTTGAAGTGTTTGGTTGTTGTTCAGGAAACTTCTTAGCTTTTGGTTTAGTCCAATTGTGCTGACTTCCCCTGTATTGTGTGTTGTCCTTCCCTTCACCTAAGAGAATTTTTGCCTACTATCTAGTTAGTGAATTCTGCTCTCCCTCCCTCCGCACCCTCATAACCATCAAAGAATGTTTTCTTCTGTGTTTAAACATTTTACTGAGTTCTTATAATAGTGGTCTTATACGGTATTAGTCCTTTCGCGACTGACTAAATTCACTCAGCATAATACCTTCCAGATTCATCCATGTTGTGAGACGTTTCGTAGATTCATCGTTGTTCTTTATTGCTGCATGGTATTCCATTGTGTGAATATACCGAAATTTGTTTATCCATTCGTTCGTTGACAGGTACCTAGGTTGTTTCCATCTTTTTGCTATTGTGAACAATGCTGCAATGAACATGGCTGTGCACATATCTATTTGTGTGATGACTCTTGTTTCTCTAGGATATAGTCCAAGGAGTGGGACTGGGGGATTGTATGGTACTTCTGGAAACCAGCAGCTACGGCTGCTAACCAAAAAGTCAGCAGTTCAAATCTACCAGGAGCTCCTTGGAAACCCTACGGGGCAGTTCTACTCTGTCCTATAGAGTCACTATGAGTCAGAACTGACTTAACGGCAATGGGTTTGGCTCTTTTTGGTTTATGGTACCTCTATTTTCAGCTTTTTAAGGACGCGCTATTTTACATTCCCACCAGCAGTGTATGAATGTTCCAGTCTCTCCACAACCTCTCCAATATTTATTATTTTGTGTTTTTTTGGATTCATGCTAGCCTTGTTGGTGTGAGATTGTATCTCATAATTTTGATTTACATTTCTTTAATGGCTAATGATCATGAACATTTCCTCATGTATCTGTTAGTCGTCCAGATGTCTTCTTTGAATTGCCTGTTCATATACTTTCTCCACTTTGTAATTGGGTTATTCGTCTTTTTGTTGCTGAAATTTTGCAGTATCTTGTAGATTCTAGAGATTAGGCCCTGATAGGATATATCATAGCCAAAAATTTTTTCCCAGTTTGTAGGTTGTCTTTTTTACTGTTTTGGTGAAGTGTTTTGATGAGCAAAAGTATTTGATTTTTAGGAGTTCTCAGTTATCTAGTTTCTCTTCTGGTATTTGTGCATTGTTAGTTATGTTTTATATTCTGTTTATGCCATATATTAGGGCTCCTATTTTTTCTCCCATGATCTTTATAGTTTCAGATTTTATATTTAGGTCTTTGATTCATTTTGTGTTAGTGTTTCTGCACAGTGTGAAGTATGGGTCTTGTTTCATTTTTTTGCAGATGAATATCCAGTTATGCCAGCACCATTTGTTAAACAGACTGTCTTTTCCCCATTTAATGGACTTTGGGCCTTGGTCAAATATCAGCTGCTCATAGGTGGATGAATTTATGTCTGGATTCTCAATTCTGCTCCATTGGTTTACGTATCCGTTGTTGTATCAGTACGTGGCTGTTTTGAGTACTGTGGAGGTATAATAGGTTTAAAAATCAGGTAGTGTGAGGACTCCCACTTTGTTCTTCAGTAATGCTTTACTTATCCAGGGACTCTTCCCTTTCCATATTAAGTTGGTGATTTGTTTCTCTATCTCATTAAAAAATGCCATTAGAATTTGGATTGCACCGTATCTGTAGATTGCTTTGGGAAGAATTGACATCTTTACAACCTTGAGTCTTCCTATTCATGGGCAAGGTATGTTTTTCCACTTATGTAGGTCTCTTTTGGTTTCTTGCAATAGTGTCTTACAGTGTTCTTTGTATAGGTCTTTTCCGTATTCCTAAGTATTTTATCTTCTTGGGGGCTATTGTAAATGGTATTGATTTGATAATTTCCTCTTCGAAGTTCTCTTTGTTGGTGTAGAGGAATCCAACTATTTTTGTGCGTTTATCTTGTATCCTGATACTTTGCTGAAACTTTCTATTAGTTCCAGAAGTTTTCATGTGGATTCTTTGGGGTTTTCTGTGTATAAGATCATGTCATCTGCAAATAGGGATCCTTTTGCTTTTTCCTTACCATTCTGGACTCCCTTTATTTCTTTTTCTTGCCTAATTGTTCTTGCTAGGAGCTCCAGCACAATGTTGAATAAAAGTGGTGATAAAGAGCATCCTTGTCTGGTTCCTGTTCTCAAGGGGAATGCTCTCAGGCTGTCCTCATTTAGTATGATGTTAGCTGCTGGTTTTGTATAAATGCCTTTTATTATGCAAAGGATTTTCCCTTTTATTCCTATTTTGCTGAGAGTCTTTATTATCAATGGGTGTTGAACTTGGTCAAATGCCTTTTCTGCATCAATTGAGAAGGTCATGTGGCTCTTGTCTTTTGTTTTATTTATATGATGGATTACATTAATTGTTTTTCTAAGGTTGAACCATCCCTGTGTACCTGGTATGAATTCCACTTGGTCATGGTAAATTATTTTTTTGATATGCTTTTGAATTCTATGGGCTAGAATTTTGTTGAGGATTGTTGCATCTATGTTCATGAGGGATATAAGTCTGTAATTTTCTTTTTTTGTGGCATCTTTACCTGGTTCTGGTATCAGGGTTATGCTGGCTTCATAGAAGGCATTTGGGAGTATTCCGTCCTTTTCTATGCTCTGAAATACCTTCAGTAGTAGTGGTGTTAACTCATCTTTGAAAGTTTGGTAGAACTCTGCAGTGAAGCCGTCAAAGCCAGGGCTTTTTTTTTGTTGTTGGGAGTTTTTTTAATTACTTCTTCAATCTCTTCCTTTGTTATAGGTTTATTTAGTTTTCTACCTCTGTTTGTGTTAGTTTAGGTAGGTAGTGTGTTTCTAGAAATTTGTTCATTCTATGTTTTCAAATTTGTTGGAGTACTATTTTTCATAGCATCTGTTCTGATTCTTTTAATTTCAGTTGGGTCTGTTGTGATATCGCTAATCTCATTTCTTATTCAGGTTATTTGCTTCCTCTCTTTTCTTTTTTCAGTTTGGCCAATGGTTTATTAATGTTGTTGATATTTTCAAAGAACCAGCTTTTGGTCTTGTTAACTCTTTCAATTGTTTTTCTACACTTTCATTTAATTGCGCTCTGATTTTTATTATTTGCTTTCTCCTGGTGCCCGAGGGCTTCTTTTTCTGCTCTCTATTTGTTGGAGTTGTAGGGTTGATGTTTTTATTTTGGCCCTTTCTTGTTTTTGCATATGTGCATTTATTGCTCTAAATTGACCTCTGAACACCGCTTTTGCTATGTCCCAAAGGTTTTGGTAGAAAGTGTTTTCATTCTCATTTGACTCTGTAAAATTCTTTATTTTGTCCGTAATTTCTCCTATAACCCAGTAGTTTTTGAGCAAGGTGTTGTTTAGTTTCCATGTATTTGATTTTTTTTACCTTGTTTTTTTTCTGTTATTGATTTCTACTGTTATGGCTTTATGGTCAGAAAAGGTGCTTTGTAATATTCTAATGTTTTGGATTCTGTTCAGGCTTGCTTTGTGGCCTATGTGTGGTCTATTCAGGAGAATGTTCCAAGTGCACTGGAAAAGAAAGTACACTTGGCTGCTGTTGAGTGGAGCGTTCTGTGTATGTCTATGAGATGAAGTTGGTTGATTGTGGCATTTAGATCTTCTGTGTCTTTACTGAGCTTCTCTCTGGATGTTCTGTTCTTCACCAAAAGTGGTGTGTTGAAGTCTCCTACTATTATTGTGGAACTGTCTATTTCTCTTTTCAATGCTGATAGAATTTATGTATTTTTGAGCTCTGTCATTGGGTGCGTAAATATTTATTATGATTGTGTCCTCCTTGTGTACTGATCCTTTAATCAGCATCTGGTATCCTTCCTTATCCTTTGTGGTGGATTTTACTTTGAAGTCTATTTTTTCGGAGATTAAGATTGCCACTCCTGCTCTTTTTTTATTGTTCTTTGTCTAATATATTTTTTCCCATCCATTGAGTTTTAGTTTGTGTCTTTGAGGCTAAGGTGTGTCTCCTGTAGGCAGCATATAGATGGATTGTGTTTTTTTAATCCATTCTGCCACTCTTTGTCTCTTTATTGGTGCATTTAGTCCATTTACATTCAGCGTAATTATTGATGGGTGTGAGTTTAGTGCTGTCATTTTGATGTGTTTTTTTGTGTGTGTTCTTGACAGTTTCTTTTCCCCACTTAATTTTGTATGCTGAGTCATTTTTCTTTATATATTTTCATCGTTGTTGATTTCATATTTGCGAGTATGTTTTTCTTCTTTTTTATTTTGATGAGTAAGATTGTTAGTTCCCTTTGTGGTTAATATTTACCTCTATTTTTCTCATTTTAAACCAATCTTTTTTTTTTTTTTGATATCACCTTGACTTCTTCTCCATATGAAAGTTCTATAACTACATCATTTAGTCCCTCTTTTTTGTTTTAATGTTGTCATCTTTTACATGTTATTGTCTGTTTCCCTATTTTCAGTGTTTTAGCTTTGATTTTTTTTTTTTTTTTTTGACTTCCCTCTCTGGGTTGATATCTGGTTGTTCTGTCCTGTGTTCTAGTCTTGGGTTGTTACTTCATATTATCTTGGGCTGTTATTTCATATTATTGATTTTCCAACTGGTGGACTCCCTTTAGTATTTCTTGTAATTTTGGTTTGGTTTTTACAAATTCTCTAAACTTCTATTTATCTGGAAATGCCCTAATTTCACCATCATATTTGAGAGACAGTTTTACTGGATATATAATTCTTACCTGGCAATTTTTTTTTTTCCTTCAAGGCTTTATATATGTCATCCCATTGCCTTCTTGCCTGCATGATTTCTGCTGAATAGTCTGAGCTTAGTCTTATTGACTCTCCTTTGTAGATGACTTTTTGTTTATCCATAGCTGGTCTTAAAATTCTTTCTTTATCTTTGGTTTGGCAAGTTTGCTTACATCTTGGTGACTTTCTTTTGGGATTTACCCTTTGTGGGGTTCGATGAGCTTCTTGGATATGTATTTTCTCATCTTTCATAATATCAGGGATGTTTTCTGCAAACAAATCTTCAACAATTCTTGCTATATTTTCTGTTATCCCTTGCCTTCTCCTCCCCGCCCCCCCCCCATTCTGGTACTCCAATCACTCCTAGGTTATTCCTCTTGACAGAACCCCACATAATTCTTAGGGTTTCTTCATTTTTTTTAATTCTTTTGTCTGATTTTTCCTCAAATAAGTTGGTATCAAGTGCTTTATGTTCAATCTCACTAATTCTGACTTCCAGTGACTCAATTCTATTCCTATGATTTTCTATTGAGTTGTCTAATTCTGAAATTTTATTCTTAATCTTTTGGATTTGTTTGCTCTCTCTTTCTATGGATTCTTGCAGCCTGTTAAATTTGTCCTTATGCTCTTGTATAACCTTCTTAAGTTCCTCTGTTACTTTGTGTGTCCCTTGGCTTGGTCTGCATTTTGCCTGATTTCTCTTCCTGATCTGTTAAAGAGCTTGTATATTAATCTTTTGAATTCTACCTTTGGTCATTTCAAGAAATTATCTTCCTCCAGGAGGTTTCTTAGATCTTTGTTTTGGTTGCTTGCTGAAGCCATCACGGTTCTGCCTCGTTATGTGATTTGGTATTGACTGTTGTCTTTGAGCCATCAATAATTTATAATATTTCTTTATTTCATGTTTCCTTATTGTGTCCTAGCTTCTTCTTGTGTTCATTTTGATATGCCCAAATAGGCTGTTCATGTGAGCTACTTTGATTATTGGTGCCTTTGAAGCTCTCATGTCCTTTCATCAGGTGGTTAGAGCTATTATTAGGTATGTGAATCCAGGAGTCCATTTACTTTTCTTGTATGGATTCAGCTTATGTGTCCAGGTCATCAGTCACCAAGTGTGTGGTACAGGCTCTCACCTACAGTCCTAGACAGGTAGGGTTGATTGGAGTAGGCACAGGTACCTGGCTACAGTAGGGGATCATGTGCTGAGCAAGGCAGTGGGTTGATGGCTGCCCCTGAATGCCTGGGTAGAAGGCATGTTCCTGCTCTCTAGAGTGCTTAGGTGGGTGGGTTTAGCAACTGGACTATGGGCACCCAATGCTGTCAGCTGTAAGGACAGGGAGGCATCACTTATTCTCAGACCCGTCTCGGGTGGCTAGGTAGAATTGATGGAGCCACCAGTCCCCAGGCCCCTGATGTGGGTAGGTGAGGACCCTGTTTAACAGGCAGAGAAGTGTCAAATGTCATGAACCTACCACTCCTCCTTAGCTGTTGCATTTGAAAATAGGCTTCATGTATATACCCTGTTGTACTGTACTAATGATGGCTTACACTGTTGAAATGGGCCCACACAGGTCTAGGAAGGGGTGAAAGGCTTTCAAAGTCCATGGACCCCTTATGCCTGTGTCTAGGCAAAGGGACTATGCCTCTCCTGTGTTCCTGGTCTAGGGGAGCTGGCAGATTATTTTTTCCTGCTTGTTAATTTGTTCCCTCTCCAAAGCCAGGAGAATGGCTCTAGGTGTGTGACAGATCCTACTTCTGGTCCAGGGGGTACAGCAATTGCTGAGGCTGCACTGGGACCCAGTGCAGAGTGGAGAGGTGGCAGGTAAATGGGAGAGATGTACTTCCCAGAGGGTGGAGGGATTTTTTTTTTTTTATCTGCGCAGCTGGTTAGAGGCTTGTACTTAATTTTTGCTGATTCAGCTCCACTTCTCCCTGGTTCTGGAGGCTCAAGCAGACTTGTTGCTGCTCAGTTTCTCCCAACGTAGAAAATACGCCCCCAAATGCTACTGCTTCATTTAGTCTGCACACGCCAGCCAATCCAGCCTGCAGGGTGCTGGCCAGGTCAGGTCTGGCAAATCCTCACTGCTTCTGAAATGTCTCTCCCTCCCTCTACTGCGAAGTCCTACTCTTCAACTTTGCCTCTGATGTTCAGGCCTCCTAGATTGTCGTATATAATCAATTTACTTGTTTATTTGGATCTTTGTCGCAAAAGGGACCACAGGAAGTGTCCGACTTCTCCGCCATTTTGGCCCCATCTCTCAAAGTGATTTTTTAAAGTTTATCTATAAATACCTTGTCTTAGGCTGGGTTCGCTAGAAAAGCAAAACCAGTAAAGTATATAAGTATATATAGAGATTTATATCAAGGAAGCAGCTCATGCAATTGTAGTGGTTGGAACGTCCCAAGCCCTTGGATCAGGAGAGAGGCTTTTCCCAATTCGTGGAGCCACAGAAGCCAGTGAACCCAGGATGAGGATGTTGGAGAGCAGGGCTCCCGCTCCCAGGCTGTGAAGGTCGAGGAATACCCAAGGTTGGCAGGCAAGACTGCAAGGTTTCTCCTGATTCATGGAGCTGCAGGGGCTGGTGAACCCAAGATAGGCAGGTTGGGGAACAGGACTCTTGCTTGCAGGCTGTTAAGATCGAGGAATCCCAAGATGGACATGTAAGCTGCTAACTCAAGTCCCAGGAACCAGAGGTCAGAGAAGAGATAGCTGCTGGATCCAGAACAAGCCAACAACCTTTGCAAGGTGAGCAGGAAGTGGAAAGTGGAGAGATGAAGGCTGAGGGAGCGGTGAGCTGACACAGGCTCCACGCCATTGGTACCACTCAGCAGATTCTGTTATGGGGGTGATCATATATCAAATTGCAACAGGGAAGTGATCTCAACATTCTACAACTGCCAAAACACTGAGAATCATGGCCTAGCCAAGTTGACACACAATCTTAACCATCACAAACCTCAAAATGTAATTCCATCAAAGAAGTCAGCTGGAGTATAGTAGTTAAGCACCTAATTGTACTACTTACAGTTGGGTGGCTAAACATTTAACACCTCAGGATCCATATTGATAATAGAGGATAATGACAGCATATTGGACACCTCACAGGATTGCTGTGAGGCATAAATGAGAACCTGAATGCTTAAAAATAGGGTTTGGCACATAGTAACTCAATCAACATTCGTTTCTTATTGTTTCTAGTTTTCTTTTTGGCTCAATTTTTCATGGTGAATGTACTAGTTAAGAATGTTTTTGGCTGTAAGTTTAGGCCAAATAACATTGGCCTAAACAACAGGAGTTTGTTTCCTCACTGAACAAGAAGTCTGCAGATAGATAGTTCTCTCAGAGGCTAAACAATGGCTGTTAGCCAATGTTTCCAGAATTCTTTTGGCCTCTGTACCCCCAATCCTTACCCATGCTGACAGCATGGTTACAGTATTACTTGAGTTTCCAAAGCAGAAAAGGAAAGGGCAGGCAGAAAAGAGACTTTCTTTTCCAAAAGAGATTCTCTTTATATCTCATTTTTCCTGAACTAGGTTACATGCTCATGCACAGGCCAAAAACTGTCAAGAAAGAAGGAGATTCCTATGATAGGCAGAAACCAGGAAGAAATCTATTCCCTGGGGCTGTATACACTGCTACCCTCCCTCCAAAATCGTAGTTTTTTCATAAGGCAGACAGCAGGGTGCATTGGTGAAGCAGTCATCGGGGTAACTCATGGTGTCTTCCTCCTAAGGCTCTCCTGGAGCCCTGGTGGTACAGTGGTCAAGCACTCTGCTGCTAACCAAAAGATCCATAGTTCAAACTCACCAGCCTGTCCACATGAGAAAGATGTGGCAGTTTGATTCCAAGGTTACAGCCTTGGAAACCCTACGGTGCAGTTCTACCCTGTCCTATAGGGTCACTATGAGTTGGAATTGACTCGATGCCAACGGGTTTGGTTTTAAGGTTCTCCTGTGGTAAATCCTGACCAACAACATACTGAATAATTTTCTGCCTATTCTTTTTTTTGTTCTATTTAAAAAAATTTTTCGTTATATAGCAAAGGAAGATTAGTTCTCATTAATCTGTTTTTCCCCTTCTAGACAACAAAATAAAGAACAGATCTATACAATTGTGTAGTAAACTCAGTGTGTGCAGATAGACCTTTTCCCTTGGTAGTGATTTGTTCATTTTCCCTGAATTATCCAGGCAAATGTTTATCCACAGTCTCACCATGCAAGTACAGACAGTTATTTTGTTTGTTTTATGTGGTTACTTTTAACAGAACGGAAAAATAATCCCTGTTTAGTATAAATTACAAATATAAGTGAGAATAATAGCAAAATATGAAAATGTCTACTCACAGAGTAAAAATAATCTGTCAGGTTTTGTCCTAAGATCTTGTTGTCTACTGGGCATGATTTCTACATTGGAATCAACAGTAACAAGCAACAACCAGATCAAGCCTATTGACCTTGAGTCGATTCCAACTCATAGGAACCCTGTAGGGCAGGGTAGAACTGCCCCTTACAGTTTCCAAGGAGTGGCTGATGGGGTTGAACTGCCAATCCTTTGGTTAGCATCCAAGCTCTTAACCACTGCGTCATCTGTGCTCAGTAACAACACTTATTTATCTTTTACCCCCTGCTGTCTTTTGGTATAATACACACCAGAAGTCTCCCAATTTCTTATGGGACTGTCCCTTTACACCAATTGTTTCTAAGGTATCATAGCAGCTGGCAGTTACATAAATATTCATGAGAATACCATATGATCATTCATTCATTTTATCCCCTTATGGCTATTCCAACCCCATGTAGTTAATAATATGTTACAATATGTACTATATGAACCTGGTTCAAAGATGATAATACTATCATAACTGAAAAATACTTGAGATGTGTTAATACAGAAATGGAATCAAGTTTCTTTAAGAGGGACTGATTTTCTGGTGGGAAAGCTTATAAATTAACAAGCATGGTTTATTCTCATAAAAGGCTTCACAAATGATTTCTAGGGCATAAGGATTTCTTAGCACTTTTGTGGAGGTTTTAATAATTACACTTACTGACCAACAAATAAATTGACCCAACTCTTCAGTGGACTGGGTAACCTATAGGAAAGAGTTATGTAAGAAGTCACTCCCATTAGGCCACATTGATAAGAAAACATGGACTTGGCATTTAGGCAATGCTTTTTTTTTTTCCTTTTTAGGAAATGTTTAATTTGGTTCCAAAGAACCTCTGCTAAAAATTAAACCAAAACTCATGAATAAATAACCTTCCATCCAAGGCTCGATGAGGAGAGAATAGAAAAAACAAAAAAAACACCATCACGGCCATTAGCCCTGAGAGATGTGGTGAGTGTGCTAAGAGACCACGATCTGTGGTCTCCTAGCTTTAATTGGCCTCCTGGGATATGTAGAATGCTGTGTGTTTGTCACACTAGTAGAGATCCTGGCAGGAACTCTTTACAGCTGTTTGGGGCCTTAACATACAATAGAAAGGGTCTGCTGGGTCTGGCATTTGCTGACACAGCCTTGGAGTCAATGGAAAAGTCTAGCTTCTCTTTTGAGGTCCTCACAGGGAAGGATTTGCAGACAGTAAAGTATAAGAAGCTAAGAATCATCCTAAACACAGTCAAGGCTCTCCTCTGCAGGGACTTCAGGGAGTTTAGTTACTATACTTTTTCTGCAGAGCCCCGGAATATTTTCACCTTCCCCACTTGGAGAACATATCCCAAAATAAAATATTATACAATATTTTGCCTAGATTTGCTACAGAAAGGTGGCAAAGTAGTAAGCCTATAGGCTGAATCCAATGCACAGGTTTTTTTTTTTTTTTTGATCCTCATAGTGTTTCATTTGTTTTGTTTAGTTAATTTGAATTAGTTGCTAGGTTCTAAAAACGAGGACATTTCACATTAAAAAAAAAAAAAAAAAAACCCAGATTATTGGTTTCTTGGGCAAATCAGATCTGGCAACAAATAGGCCTGAGTTCCTTTTTGGCAATTGGGCCTGAGTTCCTTTTTGGCAACAGATCGCTCCAGCTGAGTAGCAGCTGCCCTCTTCGGAGAGGGGGCATGGGATCTCCAGTGTGCCAGAGCCCCACTGGAAGGGTTCCTGCATTTACATCCCCTGCCTGGGTCTACTGGACATTTGAATTCACAACCACTACATTGGAGTCCTGGAGCTCTGGTGGCATAGTGATTAAGAGCTCGACTGCTAACCAAAATGTTGGCTGTTTGAATCCACTAGCCACTCTCTGGAAGCCCTATGGGGCAGTTCTACTCTGTCTGTAGGGTCACTATGAGTCGGAACTGACTTGACAGCAGTGGGTTTATCTTTCCTTCCAAATTTTAAGGGAGACAAGCAAATGCCTTTGCAATGGATGGCAACCTTCCCTAGGTGAGTTGTCCCCAGGTCCCAGTCTAACCTAGGGTCTCTGGGGATAACAAGTTTCTTGGCAGTAGGACTATGCCCCTTACAGTGGTTCTACCCCTGTTCCATTGGTTTAGTCCTTTTACTGGTAATGGACAATTGTAGAGTACGGAGCCCTGCTCTCAAAATCTCAGAGGTCCTCTCTCCATATCTTGTTGTCCTCTCCTCTCCCAGTTTCCATTTCCAAGAACCTCCTCCACCGTCTATAGGCTTTCTCCTACAAATACTCCAGTTTAATTCTCTCCTAAAAAAAAAAAAAAAAAGTCTCAAAAAGATCATAGGTTAGAATCTCAGTCCTTTGCAACCTAAAACTTGTATACCCTATCTTCAGGCCCCAGAAATCCCAGTCCTTAGAAACATGGTGACATTCATCCCCTGCCTAATAATATCCTACTCCAAATACATAAGTCTCTCCATAGGGCAAATGTCAGAACAAATTATGCTGGGATCTCTGCTATCCTAGCTAGCATGGATGGAAAAGAAGCCAGGATTGGTGTGGGGGCTGGGTCTGGGAAAAGTAACTCAGCAGTAAGGTCTGAAAGACACAGGCCAAAAGACATGATTAAGTCCACTGTGATCCAGAAAGCCATTTTGTCCTATGTTGGTGTTGTTAGTTCCTCCGACTCCTGGCAAACTTACGTATAACAGAATGAAATGTTGCCCAGTACTGCGTCCCATGTTACCGCCCTAAAAATGTGAAATGGGGCTGGGGGATGGGGTTCAGACAACCATCAATACTTAAAGTCAAGAAAATGTTTATATGTAGTCATGCTGTTGAGTTGTTGTTATTGCGTGCTGTTGATTCCAACTCATAGTGACCCTATAGGACACAGTAGAACTGCCCCATAGGGTTTCGTAGTCTGCAAATCTTTACAGGACCAGAATGCTAGGTCTTTTCTCCCACAGAGTGGCTGGTAGGTTCTAACCGCCAGCCTTTCAGTTAGCAGCTGACTGCTTAACCACGCACCATCAGGGCTCCTTATACAGTCACGCAGAAGATATTAAATAAGTTGGTTGAGTGAGTAAGTGAACAGTTGATTAGCCATCATCTTCCATCCAATTCCAACCAATTCAGCAAGTAAACCTCAACCCCTTCCACTGCCATATACTTCTCATTCAATCAGTCAGTAAGCTGAGTCCTATTATTTCAGTTTTCTAGAAGTACAGAGGTAAGGTGGTTCCAGGGTTATAAGTTCATCAGCTCAAAGAAGCTGAGATTTTTTTCTTGCTTTCCTCTCCATCATCTGCAACTTGATGGCTGCCACAGCTCTAAGCATCACATCCTCACAAAACTACATCAAGCAGCAGAAAAGAAATGTATCCCTGCCTGTGTCCCATTTTAAAATTGAGGAAAAATTTCCCAGAAGGCTCCCAATGAGCACCCTATTACATCTTATTGGCCAAGGTTTCATCACATGTTCATGCCTGAAAAGACTACTGACAAGAGAAATAGAATAATCATGACTATTTTACACTAATGACCATCCACTCCAGGGGCTGGAGAGGGGCCTTTGGTTATTAGGCCTCCAAATACCAAAAAAAAAAAAATTCTATTAACATGGAATGAAGGTAAGAAGAGCTGTTGAATAGAGAACTCTAGCAGACACTGTGGGTGCCCCAACCATATTCCCTAGGCCTACTCAAAAAAAATTTTTTTTTTTTTTTTTTCACTCTGAGGACTCATACAGTTTCCTCCCACACCTACGGCTCCCTGCTTTGCTCTGCTCGACAGTGTTCTTACTCTATCAGGAATAACCTTCAGTCAATGAGGAATGGGCATTGGTGGGTAAATACTCCAGCTACCTCCACCATTAGTGGAACAATCTTAAGGCATATTCCACACAGACTCTCAGAGGGTCACTGGTAGGATGGAGCCCTAGTTGCCCACAGTGGCATCCTGCTCATTCATGCATACTTCATTGACTTTCCTCCCTTCCCTGTCTCACTTCCTCACTCCCTCACAGTGCTTCCTGGGGTTGCACCCAAATCTTTGTCTTGGGGTCTGCTTTTAAGAAAACTCAACTAAGACAGCAACCAACAGTGTCTGCCACTTGCAGCTCAAGTGTCTTTTTTTTTTTTTTTTCTGTGAACTCTTCCCTGCTTCCCAGTCAAAAGTTACTTATTCCTTCATATTTTGTATAAAACCCTATTATAGCACAGTTTGTTTTAAGCATGTTTCTTTCCCACTATACTGTAAGCTCCTTATAGTCAAGGACCATGTACTGTTTGTTGCTACCTTCCCATTCTTCAGCAGAGTGCCTGACATGTAGTATGTACTGACTAAATGTTGAATGTATCAACAAGGCCCACTGTATGGCTTCTTACCTGGGGCCTCTTCTCAAAAAAAATTACAATCTCTTGAGCGCCCCAGTCCTTCCCTTCCTTTCTCCCTTTTGTTGTCATCACTCCCATTACTCTCTGCTTCAACTGCTGCCTCAGAGGTTAAATATCTGGACTTCTCTAGGCAAGAAAGGTATTCATATGGGATAAATACGCTCTCTATTAAGTGAATGTCCTGCAAGACATTTATTTTCTTTACCCATGTTTCAGCATTCCCAATCTCTGAGACAGATCTTTTAACCTAAACACTGCCTCACAGCTGGCAGATCATCTCCAGACCCACTGAACTCCAGCTTACTGTGAAAGCTAATAATTCATTAGCTTAAAATATGGGCAGTGGGGCAAAGGGCTGCCCTTCTGCTGCTGCAACGAAATTTTATCTGAGAAACTCTAATTCTTAGTGACATATTTAGTATATTCCCATTTTTTCTTTAACTTTATAGCCTTATCAGTAAAACTAAAACTGTCTTAAAGTATTGAAATAGAGTAGCTGGGAAATAAAAATCAAATGGACAGGGTAGTGCCTGCTCTGCATTTGTCCTACCCTCATTCTTTAAAAATTCAAATCCTGGGTGAAAAAAATAAACAGAAAAAAATAGTTACTGTTGCTAATAAAATAGATGCCAATTCCTGATGTGGAGTGACAGGTAAAGGACACAAAAAGCAACTTGGGACTCTAGGCAACGTTTTAGAAGGAGAGGAGAATGAGATTTTCAGACCAATATGAAGCTAGAGCAATGCCAACATAACTACTGACATCATGGATTAGTATCAGTGTATTAACAGCTGTTGGGGTGAGTTTGGCTTCTCATACTGATATCTAGTTGGCATTTAGTTGAACACAGTAAACACAAGGGACAGAAGTGGGAGAAATAGTGGGGCTGCATCAAGGGTCAAAGAGAATAATCTCTGTGATGAATGTGGCTCAGATGTCAAACAGTGGGCATAAGTGCAAGAAGCAGCATGTTGCAATAAGGATTTCACTCTAGTTGACAGAGGCAGATTTATGTGGAGCTAAACAAAGCTTAAGTTTTAGGCTTCCCTAACTCATACAGGTACCTTCGAAGGACCTGGACCTGTCACCATGATATTTTTCCTCCAAGGGATCCCTCAAAATTGTATGAGCTTCAAGCTCCAAAACATCTGGACCTGATCCTGTCAGTTAGATTTCATTTTTAAGGAACTCTTATAAGACGCCAACTAACATTTTAATGAAATACAGATTTAAAAGAGAATGTGAAATATTTCAAATCTGAAAAAAAAAATGTTAAAAATCTTATATCATGAAACAAGTATTTAGTAAGAGGCTAATTTTTATAACCTCTAATCAAAAGGTTTAAAATGCTATCTCTTTCCTTAAAGCCATTACAGTATAATTGAAGAATAAGATATAGGTCCATAAAAATAATTATTGAATTAATTGAAAACTGAGTATTCATTTAACAAATATCTATTGATTTTGAACTTGGTGCTAGGTACTATGCTAGGCACTGGATAGCCAACAGTAAATAAAACAGATATGATCAGCCTTCATGGAGCCTACAGAGCAGTGGGAGAGAAATCAAAACAAGTAAATAAATTAATAAATAGGATAACTGCGAGTTATGAAAAGTTCTCTAAAGGGAAATAGGTTGTCAAGTCAGAGGATAAAGAAGGAAATATATAATACATAATATTATATATAATATAACATATATAATATTATATATATATAATATATAATAGGAAATATCTTCTTTATCCTCTGGTTGGGCAGTCAGTGAAGGCCTACTTGAGATGACACACCTGGAGGAGAGAAAGAGCCAGCCATGAAAAGAGGTGAAAGGAAATAAATTCTTGGCAGACATGTAAACACCTGAGGTGGGAAGCAGCTTGGCCCTTTTGAGTAACAGAAAGAAAGCCAAACCAAAACCAAATGTCTTGCTATCAAGTTGATTCCTCCTCGTAATGACTATAGGACACAGTAGAGCTGCCCCATAGGGTTTCCAAGGAGAGGCTGGTGGATTCAAACTGCCGACCTTTTGGCTAACAGCCAAGTTCTTAGCCACTGCACCACCAGGGCTCCCAAAGAAAGCCAGTGTGGGTAAATAACATAAGGGAGGAAGAGACATGAGATGAGGCAAAAGACCCCTGGAAACTGGAAAACTGGCCTTGGTTCTTAGAACGTAGTACTATAAAGTCCAACCACTGCATTCCAAGAGATAGTTTATAAAAGTTTCAGTAAAGGAATAAAAATAAGTATGTATTGTTCTCTAAAATTATTAGATACCATTCTCTGTTAAAAATTGTGTACACCTGATAATTTGTATTTTCATTAAGTTAGAGAATGGTGACAGTCCACTTCTCAGTGTTTCAATTAAGAAACACCGTAATTGGATGTCAACACTATCATGCATCCGGCTTATAAAATAATGAGTAAGGTTGTACCTCCTTCCCCCACATCTTTGGAAGAAGTTGCTGTGTTCCCAAACTTTAATGATGTTATCTTACCTCACATGTTAATATAGGGTAGAAGTGGCAGTGGTGCCATTAGGATTGGTGTCATCCAGTACAATAACTCATGATGTCACCCTCCAAGCCCCTGCCTGGGGTTGGGGTGAGGGGGCCAGTCAGTGAACCTCACCCCCTAGTGGGTGGAGCTGCCTGGCCCTGTCTGCCCATCCTGGCCCTGCCCTGAGGCTCCCACACCTTCTCCCCTCTCTCATTGACCAAGGCAGAGACCTTTCCGTCCGCCCAAAGGCTGGCACCACTGCCCAGCAACCGCACTCTGACCGGTGGGTGAGGACGAGAGTGATGAATTACTGCACTGGGTAATGAGGACACCAACCCTAGTGATGCCACTACCTTGGTGGCCGCTCCTTAAACAGCGCCGGCCCGACTGCCGCAGCCACCACGGTCCCTGGGGTCATTTTGGTGTCGCCTCCTCTGACAGTGTCGGGGGTGCACTCCATACCTCATAGGCCCCCCTAGTGATGTCACTGAGAAGTGGGACAAGAAGGAAAACCTCAACTGTTGAAGCTTCTGAAATAAAGAAAATAAAATCTTACCAGCTAAGGTCTGAGAAACCATGTGGGTAAAATTTTGTCATTACTTAATATTAACTTGGATAAAAATAATAGAAGGAATTTTGTTGAAAACCCTTCTGGCTGATTTCTTTCTCTTGGACTTCTGAGTCTCCATCAACTTCTTAATGAAAGATCTAATTCATTAGGGTCTTACAAAGAAAAGCTGGGCAGGAGCCAGACTATACTTGGCCTTAAAGGCAATGGCACAAAGACTGAATTTTGATTTAATGCAATGGGAAGCCACTGAGAAGTTTTAGCTAAGAAAATAATTTGGTCCAATTTAAGGAGTTGTAAGTTTTAAGAGGTAGCATAGGCAGTTATACCTGGGGAGATCTAGGTGTGTTTGTCATAGTCTGGGGAGGCTTCTGACTGGAGATAAAACTGGGGCCTTCAATGATGGGTGAAATTAGATCGGAAAGCTGTGTGATTAAGAGCAGGCATTCTTGGCAAGCGCAATGAAATGAGAAAAGTTTTGAGATGAGCTGAGATCACAGAAGGTAGGGAATATACCCACTCATTGGGGGTATGTTAAGTTTTGATCAAATTGTAATGACTCTGTGCATCAGAATATGAACATGTAAGTGATAAGACACTAAAAGTTTTGTCTGCATGACATAATAGAAGCAAAGCTCCAGCAACAACATTTTGGTGGACATGTAAAAGGACAATCCATTAGAAAGTGGAAAAGTATGAAAACTACGTAAGAAAAATATAAGCAACAATTAATGTAAGGACTGAAGTGAAATATACATTTCCTTTTTCACAGCCAGTTAAAACCCAAGGGACCTTGCCAATAGTTGTATTATTCTTTGATTTGCAGGCCAAAAAAAAAAAAGAATAAAAACCCATGATGAATGCCCATGAGGCTAGGGCTAGCTGTTGAACCAATCCCAAAGGATGGTGACAAGAATTGAAATCACACTGAATATGGTAAATTGATGGACTTAGCTCTGATTCAATCTGGTGTTCAGTGAATCTAATATGGAAGACGGGATATGGTGGCTGGTTCCATATATACGTGTTGATATAATTGTCATATAGTGTTAGAGTCAGGCAAATGGTCCTAAGAGGGTGGGGATGGAAGGGAGACAGCACAGGTATTCAGATTGAAACAGGACCACTGTCAGAAGTATGCACATTGTTGTCAGGTGCCCTTGAGTCAGTTCTGACCCTATGTATAACAGAACAAGACACTGCCCAGACCTGCACCATCCTCACAATCCTTGCTTTGCTTGTGCCCATTGTTGCTGCCACTGTGTCGATACATCTCATTGTTGAGGGTCTTCCTCTTTTTAGCTGACCCTTTACCAAGCATGACGTCCTCCTCCAGGAACTTGTCCCTCCTGATAACATGTCCAAAGTATGTGACATGAAGTCTCGCCATCCTTGCTTCTAATGAGCATTCTGGCTGTACTTTTTCCAAGACAGATTTGTTTGTCCTTCTGGAAGTCCCTGGTATAGTCAATATTCTTCGCCAACACCATAATTCAAAGGCATCAATTCTTTTTCGGTCTTCCTAATTCACTGTCCAGCTGTCACATGCATATGAGGCAACTGAAAATACCACATCTTGGCTTAGGCACACCTCAGTCCTTAAAGTGATATCTTTGGTTTTTAACACTTTAAAGAAGTCTTTTGTAGATTTAGCCAATGCGTCTTTTGATTTCTTAACTGCTGCTTCCATGGGCATTGATTGCAGATCCAAGTAAAACGAAATCCTTGACAACTTCAATCTTTTCTCCATTTATCATGATGTTGTTTATTGGTCCAGTTGTAAGGATTTTTGTTTTCTTTATATTGAAGTATAATCCATACTGAAAGCTGCAGTCTTTGATATTCATCAGTAAGTGTTTCAAGTCCTCTTCACTTCCAGCAAGCAAGGTTGTGTAATCTGCATATCAAAGGTTTTAATGAGTCTTCCTCCAAACTTGATGCCACATTCTTCTTCATATAGTCCAGCTTCTCGGATTATTTGCTTAGCATGCAAATTGAGTAAGTATGGTGAGAGGATATAACCCTGACACACAACTTTCTTGACCTTAAACCATGTTAAAAGTCTTATTTGTCCCCGTTCTGTTCAAATGACTGCCTCTTGGTTTTACTACAGTTTCGTCATGAGCACAATTAAGTGTTCTGGAATCCCGTTCTTCACAATGTTATCCATAATTTGTTATGATCCACACAGTCAAATGCCTATGCATAGTCAATAAAACATAGGGAAACATCTTTCTGGTATTCTCTGCTTTCAGCCAAGATCCATCTGACATCAGCAAAGATATCCCTCATTCCACGCCCTCTTCTGAATCTAGCTTGAATTTTCTGGCACTTCTCTGTCAGTGTACTGCTCCAGCCACTCTTGAATGATCTTCAGCAAAATTTTCCTTGTGCGATATTAATATTTTTCAATAATTTTCACATTCTGTTGGATGACCTTCCTTTGGAATGGGCACAAATATGGATCTCCTCCAGTCGGTTGGCAGGTAGCCGTCTTCCAAATTTCTTGGCATCAACAGGTGAGAGTGAATGCTTCCAGCACTGCATCCATTTGTTGAAACATCTCAATTGGCATTCCATGAATTTCTGGAGCCTTGCTTTTCGCCAATGCCTTCAGTGCAACTTAGGCCTCTTCCTACAGTACTGTCAGTTCTTGATCATATGCTCCCTCCTGAAATGGCTGAACGTCAACCAATTCTTTTTAGTACAGTGACTCTGTGTATTCCTTCCACCTTCTTTGGATGCTTCCTGCATGGTCTAGTATTTTCCCAGTAAAATCCTTCAGTATTGCAACTTGAGGCTCGAATTTTTTCTTCAGTTCTTTCAGCTTGAGAAATGCTGAGCGTGCTCTTCCCTTTTGGTTTTCCAACTCCAAGTCTTTGCACATTTCATTATAACACTTTACTTTGTCTTCTCCAGCCTCTCTTTGAAATCTTGTCAGCTCTTTTACTTCATTTCTTCCATTTGCTTTAGCTACTCGATGATGTTCAGAAGCAGGTTTCAGAGTCTCTTCTGACACTCATTTTGGTCTTTTCTTTCTTTTCTGTCTTCTTAACGACCTTTTGCTTTCTTCATGTATGATATCCTTGATGTCACTCCTCAACTCATCTGGTCTTTGATTATTAGTGTTCAATGTGTCAAATCTATTCTTAAGATGGTCTCTAAATTCAGGTGGGATATACTCAAGGTCATAATTTGGCTCTCATAGACTTGTTCTAATTTTCTTCAACTTGAACTTGCATATGAGCAATTGATGGACTGTTCTGCAGTTGGCCTTGTTCTGGTGATATTGAGCTTTTCCATTGCCTCTTTCCATAGATGTATTTGATTTGATTCCTGTGTATTCCATCTGGCGAGGTCCATGTGTATAATGTGTATACTCACCATTTATGTTCTTGAAAAAAGCTATTTGCAATGAAGTCACGAGTCTTACAAATTTCTGTCATGTGATCTCTGGTGTCATTTCTATCACTAAGGCCGTATTTTCCAACTACCAATCCTTCTTTGTTGCCATTTTTTGCATACTAATCATCAGTAATTATCAATGCATTTGGTTGCATGCTTGATTAATTTCAGACTGCAGAAGTTGGTAAAAATCCTTCAGTTTCTTCATCTTTGTTCCTAGTGGTTAGTGTGTAAATTTGAATAATAATAGTTGTATTAATTGGCCTTCCTTCCACGCGTATGGATATTATCCTATTACTGACAGCATTGTACTTCAGGATAGATCTTGAAATGTTCTTTTTGATGATGTACATGATGCCATTACTCTTTGTCATTCCCAGCATAGCAGACCGCATGATTGTCCAATTCAAAATGGCCAACACTAGCTCATTTTAGCTCACTAATGCCTACGATATATCGATGTTGATGCATTCCATTTCATATCTGATGACTTCCAATTTTCTTAGATTCACACCTAGTACATTCCATGTTCTGATTATTAATAAATGCTTGCAGCTTCTCATTTTGAGTTGGGATACATCAGCAAATATATGCATGAGGACTAGGATATCACTCTCCAAGAAGATGATCTTGGCAGGCTAGGTTGTTCATTAAGATTCCATGATGTACATTAAGGAGTGTGACACAACTCAGTCTTAATACATATATCCAAGTTTGCACTTTGAATGTTCTGACTTCATGTAGGTAAAATACTATTTCAAGATCCCAAACACTAGGGAAATGGTGCCCCTAATACATTGTAAGCCTTGGTTCCAATGGTCGCAGGGCTTGGACAAATCTTGAGACTATCTAACACAGGGAGGTAGTATGGTTTAACGCAAAACAGCTCAAGGACCTGGCCTCCCATCTTGGGTTCATTCTGACACTTACTGTTATAATCTCTCTGAGCCTCAATTTCTTTATATATGTGCATAATAATACCTAAATGGCATGGTTGCTTTGATAATGTTTGTAAAAGTGTAAATGGCAGCTATTTTTCTTTTTATGAAGAGGTCATCAGCAAAAATAGTCAGGAACCTATATGAATTATTACCCTGAAAGACTATTCTACAACTTAAAATACCTATTCATTTCTCTTGTGCTCTGAGCCTAAGCAGTCACAAAAGACAACCAAGGGTACTATGCTTCTCCCTACTGGGCCACAAATGGGCATGTATTAATGATAAATAATGAGGAACATAAGACATAATGGCTCAGAAGGTAGTGAGTGTCCTTGGTAAGCCAGATCTTTATGTTCAACTATGAAAATGTCTCACAGCATTTTGAAGAGGCTGCTCAGGGTCTAAGGAGACACTACTCTAAGTATCAGCCCCAAAATGAAGATATCTGAAAAATGACAGAGCATTAGTTCACTTGGCAGTTAGTGCAGAGGAAAAGTGTTTTGCAGTAATGAATCTGCACACCAAGTAGCCTTTGGAGTATAATGCTTAAAAGCAAAATTAGCACAGAAAAGAAGAGGTAGGTATAAAACAAGTGATATCGTACAGTTAATGACAGTGCCTGAAGAATAAAGAAGAATTGTTATACAAACAGAATTTGATCCTATAGGAGGCAGAAGAGACTGTTTAGGGGAGAAGGTCTCCATGTAGTCATCTAGAACCCTGTACTAACACCATTATAGCACTTAGCATTCTAGAGTGTAATTGCCCATTTGTCTGTTTCCCTTGTGAGATTGCAGGCTCCACGATAAGAGGAAATCAGTCTAACTTGTTAATAATTCAATTTCCAGGGTCTAACACAGTGCTATGTGTTGGAATCGACTCGAGGGCACTGGGCTGGGTTAACACAGTGCTTGGCACATAGCGGATGGTCAATAAATTCTTGGTATGAAATGAATTAGCAAGTTAGCATCATCGAAGATACTGTATTAAACATACGGATTTTAAGTAGGAAGAAACATACGGATTTTAAGTAGGAAGAAATAAAAAGAATAAGAAAAGAAAGAAGGCTGTAAAAATGACATGAGGGAAGTGTCTAACTTCACAAGCAGGCGGGGGGGGGGGGAGGCGGGGGAGAATCAATATCAACAGCCCAAGGCTGATTCCTATGAGGCAGAGGTCAGGCATGCCTCTTCTCTCTGCCATCTTTACCAATTCTGACACCAACTGTCCCTCCCACTATACTCCCTACTTCTGTGCGGAGTTTGACAGTTCACTGCAATGGCCACACAGAACTCAGACAATATTCATGATTATGGGGTTCATTAGGGAAGGAACAGATTACAATTCAGGTTTAGGAAAGCTTAGGGTACAGTTCTTCCATCAGGACAGCCTCTCCCCAGCTGTGCTTGCAGGTACACCTCCCTCTGGCCCTCAGCCTCTGCCCTGCTCAGGCAAGCGTTACAAAGCTCTTTTAGCTCTGCTGATAAGTGCCCAGAGGCACCCCGCTCTGTTAGTAAGCCTTCTGCCCAAAGACACTCAGCTTTATTGCTCTGTGGGTCGGCAAACTTACCTCTACCAAGTGCCCAGATGCACCCTATTCCTCCAGCAAGCACCCTGCCCAAAGGCACTCAGCTTTCTTGCTCTGTGGGCCAGGAAGCCCAATGCAGCATCTCTTCCTGGTCTCTCCCACCATAGTTTCTCTGCCACTGCTTCTCACCATTCCTCTGTGTTACAGCTCTCTGGCTCTCAGTTACCTGGTTCTAGGAGTTTCTCAGTGCAGGGATCTTGGGTCCAAAAAATGTGCTGGCTCTTCTTCTTTGGTGGTGGTGGGATCCTCTATTTTCACCTCTGGTGTGCCTCATTTGAAGCCCAGCAGGATGGCAAAACTGACCAATCCCACTAGTGGGCTACAATTAGCCTATGTGCACGGTCCCACCCAATCACTTGGGTGGGAGTTACAACACCATGGTGAGAAAGGCCACACAAAAGTAATCCATCACACTGCAGAGGCAGTATAGTAAAAACATAGATATGTTTTTAAAATGCCCTTAATAATGTTTCATGTCTAAAAAAAAAAAAAGGAAAAACTGACTTCTCTGTGACCACGATGAAAAAGGGAAGAAATAAAACAGAGTTTAGTTCTGAGTAGTAAGTGAGTGTATATTAAATTTTAAATTGTGACCAAAATGGTTAGAAATCAGATTCAAGGTCAATTTGTGATGGCAGTAGTCATCATTTTATCTTAGTTTGTGACATTAAAATGTAAATATCATTAGTTTGCTTTACATTTAGGATCCAGTCTTGGCAACTTTTATAATAAAAGGAGAAATAATCTTCCAGTATAAAATAAAAATATAATCAGGAACAGTAAAACAATATGGTTGTTAATTCAATACCAAAGACATGACTCCATGTCCAAAAACCTTACAAACTAACTTTGACAAATGTGGTCCGTGGGAGATGAAGGATGACCTGTAGGTGCTGGAATTGGAGGTATACATCTATTGCTGTATGTTACAGCTGCGTGATTTAAAGGGATCCCAAAGCTAAAGAATACCAGACCAAAAACCAAACCAAACCCACTGCCGTTGAGTCGATAGCCGACTCATAGAGACCCTACAGAACAGAGCAGAACTTCCCCATAGAGTTTCTAAGGAGTGCCTGGCGGGTTCAAACTGCCAACTTCTTGGTTAGCAGCGGTAGCACTTAATCACTACGCTAACAAGGTTTCCAAAGAATATCAAAAGGAACCAGAGACTCCCTTGACAGGCACGTATGGATGTGTAAAATAACAAAGAACCTGAATGCAAGTGTTTGTACTTCATCACTCCATTTGAAACTCTGTCCAATCCATTCAAACTCAGAGAAACGTGCAGCTTTAGCAAAAATCAGTCCCTCCCTTGAAACAAAATATTAATGTTACCACTGATGCACCCACTTTTTCTGGATATTCTTCACTTCAGATGTTCTTAAGAGAACTCTGAAACTGCACCTAATCAATCCGAATTAAAGGGCCAGCAAGAGGACTTGACATTTCTTCTGGAAAATTACACTTGTTAACACAAGATCTGGGCTTTTGCCACAGAGTTATTTTGTATTAAGTCAAAACTGCTGCTTAAGAAAACAAAAAATTTTGCCTGAAGACAATCTGGAACTTTTTATCCAGCTTAATCTGATATTGAAATTCACAAAACGGGATGGGATAAATACATTGCTTTTTCTAAGTTGATATTTATACACCAAATGAAACTACTTTTGCTCTTTTTTTTCCTTGTGTTTTCTACGATACAGTTTATCCCACATTAAGACTAGCTTTAAAACAATAAACATTCTGAAAAGAGTAATAAAATTTAGCTTGAAGGAAAAATTCAGTTCAAGTTTGGGGCTAATCAGACAACCAGACAAGGTATTTTTCTGGAAGACTGTGGTTACATTGTTTATATCTTCTCCTGAGCAGTAAGATGTTACCATATAATACCAAGAATAATTGTAACTCTTATTAACTTCAGCCTGATATATATATATATATATTTTTATATAGTCGATGTGTTTAATGTCAGAAATGGTCGTTTTAAAGATACGGGCCTTTAAAAAGGCATTGTGTGCTTTGATGACGCTGAGCTTCTGTTAAGGGTGATTGAAAACTTTGGAAACAGTTAATGGTGATGGTTGAACAACATGATGAACATAATTAATGTACATGTGGATATTTTTGAAACGGCAAATGTTTTGTTTCCTATATATTTATCACAATTAAAAAAAAAGCATTGTGTATGTACTGTCATCCTACCTCTTTAATAATCATGTTCCTTAATATATACTGATTTGTACAGGCTAAAAGTTGATCACTAATGCCATTAATTTAATCCAGTCCATATTTTTTCAGTTTTTTACAAGACAGAAACACAAAGAAATTAAAATCTTATACTCGCAAAGTCACATTTTATGATGCTAAGTTAGATGAGTGAGAAAGCTCAAAGTCATAAGCATCAATACTCCATGCTTCATGACAACTAAGTCTAGGCTGGCCAGACAGAGCCAAAGTTTTGACTAGCTCCAGCCCCTTTCCCTCTACCCAAGATCTTGAGTTTGGACAAACCAAAAAACCTGTTGCCATCAAGTTGATTCTGACTCCTAACAACCTTGTAGGACAAAGCAGAACTGCTCCATAGGGTTTCCAAGGCTGTAATCTTTAGGGAAACAGATTGCCATATCTTTCTCCCATGGAGCGGCTTGGTTTGAACCACTGATCTTTCAGTTAGCAACTAAGAGCTTAACCACTGTGCCACCAGGACAGCTTTAAGCTTGACTCCTTTTCCTCATATAAACTCTATTCCTAGTTAATCTCACCCACTTTCAGGGTTCTAAATAACACCTCCAGCCAGGGGTGGATTATTCAATAAACAAGGTAAGCAAGGGCTTACTTGTGCTTACTTACTAATCTGTAGTGAACAATTTCACATTTTTTTCACATCAAACACTCTGCTTCTAGGTATTGCTGGCATCTGTCTCTCTTCCAACTCCACAGCACCTTCCTACAGAATCAAAGCCTCTTTTCAAATTTGTAATCCTTGACACAGAGGAATGATCCAGTTAAGTATGGTAAGCACAGGCTTACTTGTGCTTACTAATGAGTAGTGAACAATTTCACATGGGTTTCACCACATCAGCAGGTCAGATGACAGGCTGCTGGCTCATAGGCTGTGGAGGCTGATGAATCCAAAGATTGGTAGACAATACTGCAGGCATCTGGCTCAAGTCTCAAGAACAAGAGGTCAGATGATGACAAGCCAGATGCAGGATTCAGAGCAGGCAAGCAAGCTTTTCTAGAATGTCCATATACTTATTGGATGCAGGCCATGTGCTCAAGGAATTCACCTTATAACAGACTGGCTGATCACATCAGATTACATCATGGAGGATGACTACATCATTACATAACTACCAAACTACATCATGACATAACTGCCAAACTATATCATCATGTTAACTGGAGGGACCATCCCTGAAGGACATCATGCTTGGTCAAGTAGAGGGTCAATGAAAAAGAGGAAGACCCTCGACAAGACGGATTAACTGCAACAATGGGCTCAAACATAGCAATGACTGTGAGGATGGTGCAGAACTAGGTAGAGTTTAATTCTGTTATAGGATCATTATGAGCTGTAACCAACTTGATGGCACCTAATAACAACTTAAAGGCCACACATCCATTTAAGAATCCATTCCCCATAGTTATATTTTTTAAATGTGAACAAGAGCATGTTTCTTTTCTTCTTAAGATTCTTCAGTGGCTTCCATTGCTTATAGAATAAAATTCTGATTCTTTACCTGGGCCTATAAGGCTGTGCATGCTGATTTTTTTCTAACTCTCCATATCTTCTCTCCAGGCATATGTCTATCCTGGCCTTCTTTTGGTCCTTAGAGAAACCAAGTCTGTCTTTGCTCTCCTCAGGCCTTTGCACTTGGCCGTGGATGATTCTGTTTTCCTTACAGCTCCTTCCCTAGGTTTGCTTATCTTTAGTCCTTGAGTCTAGTACAAAGATCGCCCCCTTGCTGCTCCCCTATCTACCTTATTAAACTCTCCTCCATTCAATCTTTCTCATCTTCCAGATTTTTTCACCCTAGTACTTTTGTCAATCTGTAACTATCTTATTTTTAATTCTATAAAATGTTTTTCTTTTTCACACTACCTAGTTGTATGCTATCCTGTCTGCAGCTGGAGGCAACCATTGTCTCAGAGAAGACGAGGTTGCTATAGCATGAATGCAAGGAAAAGATAGAATCCAGATTCTGCCCATTTCAGTGAACCCTCGGGCACCATTCCAGGGAGTGACTGCGGCAGGCTGGTGGTAGGGAGAAGCAGCCAGCCGCACAGCCTACTCACACCTCCAGAACAAGAGAAGAATGGTGCTCTTGGCGAAAGCTAAGAACGTGCATGTATCTTACTGTGCCCCCCAGCCCCCAAGCCAGCTTCAGTGGCTGTCGATTTCCCTGCGCCTGAGACAGGTCCTGCTGTATGCCCTGAGCCATTCTCCCGGCCTTGGAGAGGGAATAATTCACAACTGGGGGAAAAGATAATCTGCTAGCTTCCCTAACCTGGGGAGCTCAGGACAGAAGCAGCTCTTGCCCAGGAATAAATGGTCTGTGGACTTTGAATACCTTTACCCCTGCATGGACCCGTGTGGGCCTACTTCAGGAGAACAGGCCCTTGTTGTCAGACTGCAGCTATTTCAGCTGTGCAGTGGAGAGGTGGGTGTTTGAAGTTTGACATCACTTTGCCTAGTAAACAGGGTCCTCACCTACCCATACTAGGGGCCTCAGGACTGGCGGCTCCACTCACATCACCCAGCCACCCATGACGAGTCCAAGGATAACTGGTACCTTCCAGCCCTTACATCCAAAAGCACTGGGTGCTCACGGTCCATCTGCAGAACCCACCCACCTGTGTGTTTTAGGGAACAGCGATGCTCTTTCCTCACAGACACTTGGGGGACGGTTGTCAGCCCCTCCCTTGTTTAGCATGTGACCCCCTACTGCAACCAGATACCGGTACCTACACCAATTACCCCTACCCCTCTAAGACTGTAGAACAGAGCCTGTACCACACACTTGATGATCAATTACCCAGACTTGAGCCAAATCCATACAAGAAAAACTGAGGGACTCCTAGGCTCATATACCTGATGACAGATCTAGCCATCTGGTGACAGGACATTAGAGCTTCAAGGCGAAAATAATGAAGCTAGCTCACTCAAGCAACCTATTTGGGCATATCAAAACAAAACAAAGCAAGAAGCTATGGCACAGTAAGTGAAAAGAAAATAAACTAATACAATGACTTATAGACGGCTCGAAGACAACAGTCAATATCAAATCACATAAAGAAAAAGACCATGATCACTTCAACAAGCTCTCAAAACAAAGAATCAAGGGATCTCTTGGATGAAGGTGCCTTCCTGGAATTACCAGATGCAGAATAAAAAGATTAATATACAGAGCTCTTCAAGACATCAGGAAGATCAGGAAGGAGACTGGGCAATACACAGAACAAGCCAAGGGACACACAGATAAAGCAGTTGTAGAAATTAAAAAGGCTGTTTGAGAACATAATGAAAAATTTAATAAGCTGCAAGAATCCACAGACAGCAATCAGAAATTCAGAAGATTAACAATAAAATTACAGAATTAGACAACTCAATAGAAAGTCAGAGGAACAGAATTGTGGAATTGGAAGCCACAATTAGTGAGACTGAAAATAAAACACTTGGCACCAATATATTTGAAGAAAAATCAAATAAAAGAATTCGAAAAAATGAAGAAACCCTAAGAATCACGTGGGACTCTATCAACAGAAATAACCTACAAGCGATTGGAGTGCCAGAACAGGGAGGGATAACAGAAAATACAGGAGTACTGTTGAAGATTTGTTAGCAGAAAACTTCCCTGATATCGTGAAAGATGAGAAGATACCTATCCAAGACACTCATCAAACTCCACATATGGTAGATGACAAAAGAAAGTCACCAAGATATATTATAATCAAACTTGCCAAAACCAAAGATAAAGAGAGAATTTTAAGAGCGGCTAGTGATAACTGAAAAGTCACCTACAAAGACAGTCAATAAGAATAAGCTCAGACTACTGGGCAGAAACCATGCAGGCAAGAAGGCAATGGGATGACTTACATAAGAATTGAAGGCAAAAAATTGCCAGCCAAGAATCATATATATAGCAAAACTGTCTCTCAAATATGAAGATGAAATTAGGACATTTCCAGATAAACAGAAGTTTAGGGAATTCGTAAAAACCAAACCAAAACTACAAAAAAATACTAAAGGGAGTTCTTTCTTTAGAAATCAATAATATCAGGTATCAACCCAAGACTAGGACACAGGACGGGGCAGCCAGAAGTCAACCCAGTTAGGGAAATCACAAAATAAATCAACGTAAAACAACATTCAAAACAGGGAAACAGCAATGTTATTATGTAGAAGACAACATTACAAAAATAAAGAGGGACTAAGAAATGTAATCACAGATCTTTCATACGGAGAGGAAGACAAGGCAATATAAAGAAAAAAAGTTAGGTTTAAACTTAGAAAATTAGGGGTAAATATTAAGGTAACCACAAAGGAGACTAATAAACCTACTCATCGAAATAAAATACAAGAAAAAAATAGAGACTCAGCAGAAACAAAATCAACAACAACCAATAAGAGGAAAAGACAATATATAAACTACTCAGCACAAAAAATTAAGTGGGAAAAAGAAACTGTCAACAACACACACACAAAAAACATCAAAATAACAGCATCAAACTCACACCGATCCAAAATTACACTGAATGTAAATGGACTAAATGCATCAATAAAGAGAGCGAGTTGCAGAATGGATTACAAAAAAACATGATCCATCTATATGCTGCCTACAAGAGACACACCTTAGACTTAGAGACACAAACAAAAACTCAAAGGATGGAAAAAAATGTTATCAAGCAAACAACAATCAAAAAAGAGCAGGGATGGCAAAATTAATTTCTGACTAAATAGGCTTTAAATTTAAATCCACCACAAAGGATAAGGAGGGACACTATATAATGACTAAAGGGACAATACACCAGGAGGACATAACAATATTAAATATTTATGCACCCAGTGACAGGGCTGCAAGATACATAAAACAAACTCTAACAGCATAGACTAGTGAGAAAGACAGCTCCACAATTACAGTAGGAGACTTCAACACACCACTTTTGGTGAAGGACAGAACATCCAGAAAGAAGCTCAATAAAGACATGGAAGCTCTAAATGCCACAATCTATCAACTTGACGACATAGACATATACAGAACACTTCATCCAACAGCAGCCAAGTATACTTTCTTTTCCAAAGCACATGGAACATTCTCTAGAATAGACCACATATTTGGTCATAAAGCAAGCCTTAGCAGAATCCAAACACTGAAATATTACAAAGCATCTTCTCTGACCATAAGGCCATAAAAGTAGAAATCAATAACAGAAAAAGCAGGGAAAAGAAATCAAACACTTGGAAACTGAACAATATCCTGCACAAAAATGACTGGGTTATAGAAGACACTAAGGATGGAGTAAAGAAATTCACAAAATCTAAGGACAATGAAAACACTTCCTATCAGAACTGCTAAAGCTGTACTCAGAGGTCAATTTATGTCAATAAATGAACACCTACAAAAAAGAAGAAAAGGTCAAAATCAAAGAACTATCCCTATAACATGAACAAATAGAAAGAGAGCAACAAAAGAAACCCTCAGGTACCAGAAGAAAGCAAATAGTAAAAATTAGAGCAGAATTAAATGAAATAGAGAACAGAAAAACAATTCAAAGAGTTAACAAGACCAAAAGCTGTTTCTTTGAAAAAAATAACAAAACTGATAAACCACTGGCCAAACTGACAAAAGAAAAACAGGTGAGGAAGCAAATAACCTGAATTAGAAATGAGATGGGCGATATCACAAGAGTCAAGTGAAATTAAAAGAATCATATCAGATTACCATGAAAAACTGTACTGTCACAAATTTGAAAAAGAAATGGATGAATTTCTAGAAACACACCACCTACGTAAACTAACACAAACAGAGGTAGAACAACTAAATAAACCCATAGCAAAAGACATTGAAAAGGTAGTTAAAAAAGTCCCAACAGAAAAAAGCCATGGCCTGGACAGCTTCACTGTAGAGTTCTACGAAACTTTCAGAGAAGAGTTAACACCACTACTACTAAAGGTATTTCAGAGCATAGAAAAGGATGGAATACTCCCTAACTCATTCTTTGAAGCCAGCATAACCCTGATCCCTCATGAACTTAGATGCAAATGTCCTCAACAAAATTCTAGCCCACAGAATTCAACAACATATCAAAAAAATAATTCACCATGACCAAGTAGGATTCATACCAGGTATGCAGGGATGGTTCAACATTAGAAAAACAATTAATGTAATCCATCATATAAAGAAAACAAAAGACAAGAACCACATGATCTTATCAATTGATGTAGAAAAGGCATTTGACAAAGTTCAACATCCATTAATGATAAAAACTCTCAGCAAAATAGGAATAGAAGGAAAATTCCTCAACATAATAAAGGGCATTTATACAAAGGCAACAAACAGCCAACGTCATCCTAAATGGAGAGAGTCTGAAAGCAATTCCCTTGAGACTGGGAACCCGGCAAGGATGCCCTTTATCACCACTCTTATTTGACATTGTGCTGGAGGTCCCAGTCAGAGCAATTAGGCTAAATAAAGAAATAAAGAGCATCTAGATTGGTAAGGAAGAAGTAAAAGTATTTCTATTTGCAGATGATATGATCTTATACACAGAAAACCATAAAGAATCCTCAAGAAAACTCCTGGAACTAATAGAAGATTTCAGCAAAGTATCAGGATACAAGATAAACACACAAAAATCAGTTGGATTCCTCTACACCAACAAAAAAACATTGAAGAGTAAATCACTGAATCAATACTATTTACAGTAGCCCCCAAGAAGATAAAATACTTAGGAATAAATCTTACCAGAGATTTAAAAGACCTATACAAAGAAAACTACGAGACATTACTGCAAGAAACCAAGAGAGAACTACATAAGTGGAAAAACATACCTTGCTCATGGATAGGCAGACTGAACATTGTAAAAATGTCTATTCTACCAAAAGGAACCTATAGGTACAATGCAATTCCAATCCAAATCCCAACAACATTTTTTAATGAGATGGAGTAAAGCATTACTGAAAAAGAAGAACAAAGTGGGAGGCCTCACTCTACCTGATTTTAGAATCTGTTGTACTGCCACAACAGATACATAGACCCATGGAACAGAATTGAGAATCCAGACATAAATCCACCCACATATGAGCAGCTGATATTTGACAAGGACCCAACATCAGTTAAATGGGGAAAAGACAGTCTCTTTAACAAATGGTACTGGCATAGCTGGATATCCATCAGCAAAAAAATGAAACAAGACCCATACCTCACACCATGCACAAAACTAACTCAAAATTGATCCAAGACCTAAATATGAAATCTAAAATGAAAAAGATTATGGAAGAAAAACTAGGGAAAGTGCTAGCAGCCCTAATACATGGCATAAATAGTATACAAAACATTAATAACAATGTACAAACACCAGAAGAGAAACTGGATAACTGGGAGCTCCTAAAAATCAAACACCTATGCTCATCCAAAGACTTCACCAAAAGAGTAAACAGATTACCTACAGTCTGGGAAAAAGTTTTTAGCTATGACACTTCCGATCAGCATCTGATCTCTAAAATCTACATGATACTGCAAAAACTCAACTACAAAAAAATAAATAAATAACCCAATTAAAAAATAGGCAAAGGATATGAATAGGCACTTCACTAAAGAAGACATTCAGGTAGCTAACAGATACATGAGGAAATGCTCAGGATCATTAGCCTTTAGAGAAATGCAAATCAAAACTAAAATGAGATTCCATCTCACTCCAACAAGGCTGGCATTAATCCAAAAAACATAGAATAATAAATGTTGGAGAGGTTGTGGAGAGAATGCAACGCTTACACAGTGTTGGTGGGATTGTAAAAGGGTACAACCACTTTGGAAATTGATTTGGTGCTTCCTTCAAAAGCTAGAAATAGAAGTTCCATGAGATCCAGCAATCCCACTCCTTGGAATATATTCTAGAGAAATAAGAGCCTTTACACGAACAGATACATGCACACCCATGTTCACTGCAGCACTGTTTACAACAGCAAAAAGATGGGAGCAACCAAGGTACCAATCAACGGATGAATGGATAAATAAATTATGGTATATTCACACAACAGAATACTTTGCATAGACATAGAACAATGATGAATCTGTGAAACATTTCATAATGTGGGAATCTGGAAGGCATTATGTTGAGTGAAATCAGTCAGTTGCAAAAGGACAAATATTGTATGAGACCACTGTTATAAGAACTCAAGGAATAGTTTAAACAGTGAAGAAAATATTCTCTGATGGTTACGAGCATGGGCAGCAAGGGATGGAGAGTGATATTCGCTACTTAGAGAGTAGACAAGAACTACTTTAGGGGAAGGGGAAGACAACACACAATACAGGAGAGGTCAGCACAACTGGACTAAACCAAAAGGAAAGAAGTTTCCTGGATAAATTGAATGCTTTGAAGGCCAGGGTAGGATTGGCTGGGGTTTGGGGACCATAGTTTCTGGGGACACCTAGGTCAACTGTTATAATAAAATCTATTAAGAAAACATTCTGGATCCCACTTTGGTGAGTGGCGTCTGGGGTCTTAAGCACTAGCAAGTGGCCACCTAAGAAGCATCAATTGCTCTCAACCCACCTGGAGCAAAGGACAATGAAGAACACCAAAGACACAAGGGAATTATGAGCCCAAGAGACAGAAAGGGGCACATAAACCAGAGAATCCATCAGCCTGAGACCAGAAGAACTAGAAGGTGCCCAGCTACAACCGATGACTGCCCTGACACAGAACACAACAGAGAACCCCTGAGGGAGCAGGAGAGCAGTGCGATGCAGACCTCAAATTCTGCTAAAAAGACTAGACTTAATGGTCTGAGTGAGACTAGAAGGACCCTGGAGGTCGTGGTCCCCAAGCCTTCTGTTAGCCCAAGACAGGAACCATTCCCAAAGCCAACTCTTCAGACAGGGATTGGACTGGACTATGGGATAGGAAATACTAGTCAGGAGTGAGCTCCTTTGATCAAGTAGACACAGGAGACTATGTGGGCATCTCCTATCTGGATGGAAGATGAGAGGGCAGAGGGGGTCAGAAGCTGTCGGAATGGACATGAAATTAGAGAATGGAGGGAGGGATTGTGCTGTCTCACTAGGGGGAGAACAACGAGGAGTATATAGCAAGGTGTATATAAATTTTTGTATGACAGACTGACTTGTAAACTTTCACTTAAAGCGGAATAAAAATTAAATTAAAAAGATTTAATATGGATAAAGCACTTAGAACAGGGCATAATATATAGCAAGAACTCAGTATTTTCCAGTTTTTACTACGTGGCAATCTCTCATTCATTGTTTAAAATTTTGGTTAGTCCTCATCTTTCTGAAGACTTTAAGATTATCCCTTTCCTAATTCCCCACTGAATAAAAGTATTCATACCTCTGTTCTTCCTATCTACTTAATTAGTCAATATCATGAAGTAATTAACTTCCAATACAAAATTGGTAAACTACATTAAAAAACCAAACCCGTTGCTGCCGAGTTGATTTGAACTCATAGTGACCCTATATAAGTTAAATTTTGCTCAATTACTCCAATTCCTTTTAAAGGAATAAAAGTTTCTGTAATGTAGTTTCTACAGCAATATGTTTAAGTCAAATTGTGGAACTGTAGAATTTTAAGTTCCAGATAAAGTTTATTTTCTCAGAGGAATTTTATCAGGCACATTGTTAATTTTTTAAAAAGAGCTCAAGAGAATTTATATAACACATTCAAATGTTAAACTTATATTCTTTAAGTGAATTATTAATGGGAGGGTCAGTATCCCTTTCTTACATTCTGAATCTAATGGTAGTGTTCTCATATTTATGGCATAATTATTAAAAGAATACAATTCATATTTCAATTATTTTCAATTGCACATGTTGCAATGACTTTTTCCCTCTGAGATATTGCTTAATTTAAAAGTACATCAAATTCACTTGTGGGAACACGCAGAAATCGCACTAATTAAGTGCACATGGAGAAATTACTTAGCATTCCGGGGTTGCTTCACAGGCTATACTTCGATAATACATTAGTACAAGTGGAGCAAGAACAATAACATAAACCATAAGTCAAAGGAATGATAAATTTAAAACTTATGCCCTGAAAACTAATGTATACCTTTTGCAAGATTGTTATGAATCAGTTATTGTATAGAGGCTTTTAAAAATATATGTTGGATCAATAACTGCAGTTTTTAGACTCCTTTATAATTTGTCTTTAACAAACTGTCATTGTAATACAATATCAGCAGAAGACTCTGGGGGCTGAGTTTCTAGTCATCAATGAGAGCATTTCAGCTGTAATGTAAGTCCCAAAGTTCTATTTTGGTAAAGTGATGAGTTTCATCTTTGGTCCTAGGAGGTAGCAAAACAATGATCTAAATAATTTCACTAATATAACTAGGATCTTCTGCTTTCTTTATGAAAAACTTCTCCTATCTACCTTGGTGTCACAGTTGGAACCATAGATTGTTTACATATTCATTTTCTTTCCAGCTGACTATGTTGCAAGTCCAAGGGTACTATGCTTACTTGCTAATCTCTATTCTTTACGCATCCTTCCTCTTTCACCTGCCAGACATACTTTCCTTTCTGGGTCAAAGTTCTCACAAATCTCATCTTCTCCACAAAATTTCCCAAACTAAATGTAAACAAAATTAAAATGCCTTAATCTTTTCCCTCTGGATCTCACAAGGTGGGAGAAGTTAATGTAAAAATATTAATTTGTCTTTTTTTTTTTTTTTAATACAGTCCTCTATTCTTCCACAATTCCCAATCCTACTACAGAGCCCTGCCCTTTAGTGGGCCTAAGCCCTGAGGTTCTCATCAAAATTTACCTGTCTGGCATTCCACTCCCTCAGGTCTTTCAAGTGATGATTAGATCATCTGAGAAGGCAATTTGCGCTAATGTGATGTACGGAAGTAGCACTGCCCGTGGTTATAAAACACAGAATCTTATAAGGTATGAACTCAAAGGGGCCACCCATGATCTGCCACCAGCCACAGGAACTGGAACCAACTAGTTAGATTCTGGCACAATTAGGAAAAGGCTTTATTTCTAGTTTGTTTTATAGCGTACGGTAGATATTTTAAGTGGTTGGTACTGTATTTCAAGAAAACAAATGTAATGATCTAGTAAAAACCTCAATTTAGAGAACATATTTAAAAATTCCATGGACTAAACAGGTATTACTGGAACTAAAATTTAATGAATTACACTTAAGTAGCCATTGTAACACATGCCTCCTGATAAAATATTACTTTCCTTGAGCATGTTCTGATGCACTAACCCGAAGGCCAAGTGACTTCATTCTTCCCAGAATGTCAACTTCTCAGCGTAACACACCCTGGAATGTATTATTGTAGTTTCGAAATGGACTGTGTAGTGGGAAATTTGTCATAATTAAAATGTTTTTCAGCAAATAATAAAGTATTAAGTGAGAGTTATCCCTAAGTATTGAAATGTGTGGAGATTTATGTATATAAATATATAATTGAAAGTACTCTTACATTTATATAATTATACATTTTATGTGTTGTTATATTAATACATTTATTCTATATGATTTTATATATTCTATAATTATATGTTGCTGTTGTGTGCTGTTAAGTTGATTCTGACTCATAGCAACCCTGCAGGACAGAGTACAACTGCCCTGTAGGGTTTCTAAGGCTGTCATCTTTATGGAAGCAGATTCTCACATCTTTCTCCCATGGAGCAGCTGGTGGGTTTGAACCACTGACCTTTCTGTTAGCGCGGAGCACTTAACCACTGTGCCACAGGTCTCCTCATACAATTATATACATATATAACCTTAAGTTGAATTTAACTTTTTCCAGATGTATTTCACAATCTTTTCTCTGCATGCAATTTATTTAGCTGTTATCCTGCTTCTTAAGTATAAAACTTCTGAGGAGACTGAACTGACCAAGAATAAGGTAACGACGTTTTCATGAATTTACAACATAAATAAACTAACACCCAATGCTAGTAAGGGTGAGGAGAAACTGGTGAGTTCTCACACTCCTGGTGAAGATGTATATCGCTACGTATCGTCTGGAGGTCAATTTGGTCTTTATATCAAACACCTTAAAATTGTGGATACCTTTCACTACAACATCCATACCCAAAGATGCATCCTAAGGAAATGATTCGATGAAAATACAAAAAAGGCATATGAAACGGTGTTCATCGTAGCATTATCATATTAAAAGAATGGAAAATATCTACAAGTACACAAAGAGGAGCTTCATTAAATATGATATATAACTACAATGAACTATTTATGCTTTAAAAGTAATTATACAGATTACACATAACACCATTAAAACCAAACACACTGCCATCGAGTTGATTCCGACTCATAGCAACCCTACAGGACAGAGTAAAACTGCCCCATTGAGTTTCCAAACAGCGCCTGATAGATTCAAACTGTCAACCTTTTGGTTAGCAGCCAGAGCTCTTAACCACTACGCCACCAGGGTTTCTGGATTACATATAATAACCTGGAAAATGTTCACAGTATATGTGTTAAGAGGAAAAACTCAGGTTACAAATGTTATGAATACCATGACTCCGTTTTTAAATACAAATTTACATGTGTGCATATACCTCTGTGTTTGCGTGTGCTGCTTCATGCATTAAAAAGTCTACATTTACAGCACTGTCAGAATTTTGGGTGGTGATGGAAATATTCTTTGTCTGTGCTGAAAATACTTGTGATTACTGAGCACTTGAAATGTGGCTAGGAAACTGAGAAACTTAATTTTTAATTTTATTTAATTTTAATTCAAATAGCCACATGTGGCTGTTGTTTGGTGTCATCGAGTTGGTTTCAATTCATAGTGACCCTGTGTACAACAGAATGAAACACTGCCTGGTCTTGTACCATCCTCACAATCGTTACCTTTGAGCCCATTGTTGCAACCACTGTGTCAGTCCATCTTATTGAGGGACTTCCTCTTTCTCGCTGACCCTTCACTTACCAAGCATGATGTCCTTCTCCAGAGGCTGGTCCCTCCTGATGACAAGTCCAAATTACAGGAGATGAAGTCTTGCCATCCTCACTTCTAAGGAACATTCTGGCTGTACTTCTTCCAAGACAGATTTGTTCATTCTGTCTTGGAAGAAGTACATGTGGCTTACCTGTTGCCTTCAAGTCGACTGTGACTCATAGTGACCCTACAGGACAGAGTACAACTGCCCATGGGGTTTCCAAGGAGCGGCTGGCGGGTTTGAACTGTCAACCTTTTGGTTAGCGGCTGAGCTATTAACCACTGTGCCACCAGGGCTCCACATGTGTCTAGAGGCTACCATACTAGATAGCACAGATCAAGAAGGGTATACACCATGATGTTAACAGTGATTATCATTGACTGCTATTTATTTTCTTTTTGTCATTCTTATTTTTAAAGTTTACAAATGAACGTGTATTACATAAAAGACGTGATAAGAAAAGAATAAGGGTTCTGTTGTGGGAGGCTGGGGGGAAATTTAAGCATAGGACTAGGAGTCTGAAGTACTAGTTCTGCCTTTTACTGGCAATGTTAATTTTCACTCAAAACAGAAATTAGAAAAACTTGTGTAATACCTGCAGCACCTCTCATGATATCATTTTATGGTGCTTTTGATTAAATTATTTAATGTCTGTGACCAATGTCTTCATTTAGGAATAACTGAGAATAAAGGAGGCTTTATTTACTGTGGAATCTCTATGTGGAAAATGAAAAGAACAGTCAAAAAAGAAAGACATGTAAGAATACCAAAACCAACTTAAGATTATGATATTTATGATATGGAAAATGAAAACTAAAAGTCTGCATAGAGGGAAAGAAAAGTTGCCACATTTACCAAAAGCAAATGAAATTACTTGAGACAGAGTCATTAACGTGAATGGAACCCTTGGTGTGTGTCGTATAGCTATTCACTATTTCAATAAGGCATAATAAAAACAAAAACATTCATCTAAGAATATCTCACTGATGAGATGAGTTATCTAAAACACTAATAGAAGCCTTGCACTCCCATTATTAAATTTCACTAATTAAATTTTAAAATCCACATGACTGCAATAAAAATATGGCATTTGTATGCTCAATCTATAACATTGTGTTTGAAGAGCAGTTTTCTGTTTGAGATTGACAAAGGATCTTTTGTAAATTCATAAGACTCTGAAGAACCTACTCAAAATGAGTTCTTAATTCAATGAAAAGGGTCATTGACAGGGTCAGCAGAAATACCTTCATGTTGTTGTTGATCTTAGGTGCCATGGGGTTGGTTCCAACTCAAAGTCACCCTATGTACAACAGAATGAAACACTGCCTCATCCGGCGCCATCCTCACAATCATTGTTACGCTTAAGCCCACTGTTGCAGCCACTGTGTCAATCCATCTCATTGAGGGTCTTCCTCTTTTTCGCTGATTCTCTGGTGGTGTAGTGGTTATGAGCTATGGATGCTAATCAAAAGGTAGGCAGTTCGAATCCACAAGTGGCAGTTGGAAACCCTATGGGGCACTTCTACTCTGTCCTTTAGGGTCGTTATGAGTCAGAACTGACTTGACGGAGATGGGTTTTTTGGTTTCTACCAAGCATGCCGTCCTTTTCCAGGGTCTGGTCCCTCCTGATAATATCTCCAAAGTAAGTGAGATGAAGTCTCCCCATCCTTGCTTCTAAGGAGCATTCTGACTGTTCTTCTTCCAAGACAGATTTCATTTTGGCAGTCCATGGTATATTCAATATTTTTTCACCTATGTCATATTCAAGGAAACCCTGGTGGTGTAGTGGTTAAGTGCTATGGCTGCTAACCAAAAGGTCAGCAGTTTGAATCCACCAGGCACTCCTTGGAAACCCGGCAGGGCAGTTCTACTCTGTTCTACAGGGTTGTTATGAGTTGGAACTGACTCGAGGGCAAGGGGTTTTTTTTTTTTTTTGCACCATAATTCAAAGGTGTCAATTCTTCTTCCATCTTCCTTATTCACTGTCCAGCTTTCAAATGCATATGAGGCAACTGAAAACACCATGACTTGGGTCAGGTGTGCCTTAGTCTTCAAGGTGACATCTTTGCTTTTTAACATTTTAAAAGAGGTTTTTTTTTTTTTTGTAGCAGATTTGTCCAATGCAATGCATCTTTTGATTTCTTGACTGCTGCTTCCATGGGTGTTGATTGTGCATCCAAGTAAAATGAAATCTTCGACAACTTCAATCTTTTCTCCATTTATCATTATGTTGATACTGGTCCAGTTGTCAGGGTTTTTGTTCTCTTTATATGGAGTTGTAATCCATACTGAAGGCTGGAGTTTTTGATCTTCATCAGTTAAGTGCTTCAAGTCTTTTTCACTTTCAGGAAGCAAGGGTGTGTTATCTGCATAACAGAGGTTATTAATGAATCTTCCTCCAATCCCAATGCTCCGTTTTTCATGTAGTCCAGTTTCTCAGATTATTTGCTCAGCATACAGACTGAGTAAGTATGATGAAAGGAACAACCCTGATGTACACCTTTCCTGGCTTTAACCCACCCAGTATCTCCTTTTTGTTTGAATAACTGTCTCTTGATCTATGTACAGGTTCCTCACGAGCACAATTAAGTGTTCTGGAATTCCCATTCTTTGCAATGTTATCCATAATTTGTTATGAAGAAACAACATTTTAAACGCATTTACTTAAAAGTCAGAGGCAGATGAACACATACTTCTATATTCATAAATGAAATCAGGTATAGAGTTTAAGGATAGTCGGAAGCTAAGATTTAAAAATACTCAAAATGCTCTGTCTCATTTTTTTTTTCTATAAGATGGCCATAGGGAATAATGTTTTTAAGAAATGACTAAAATTTTAGGATGTTCTTATAGGATTCAAATAAGAAGTAGAAAGAAATAATTTATTATTACCCATAAAAAGAAAATAGATATTTATTAAATACATAAAGCTTAAGAGAAATAAAAGACAAAGACAAATTTCTACCACCCTAATGACCAAAGAGTTATTATCCTTGTCTTCCTAGAAAAACTCATTTGTGATCTGATTCATCTAAACCCATTGCTGGCGAGTCAGTTCTGACTCAGGGAGGACAGAGTAGAACTGCCCCATAGGGCTTACAAGGCTGTAAATCTTTACGGAAGCAGATTGCCACATCTTTCTCCAGTGGAGCGGCTGGTGGGTTCGAAACACCATCCTTTTGGTTAGCAGCATAGCACTTAACCTCTGCACCACCTGACTCCTTCTTATTCACCTAGGTGGCTAAAAATGAATGTGACATCAAAGAATGGCACTAAAATATACGAGAAAGATGTTTTTCTAAACTGAAAGCTTTCCCATTTGTAAAGTCCAATTCTTTCCTCTTAGGTTTCTTAGGAAACCCTGGTGGTGTAGTGGTTAAGAGCTATGGCTACTAACCAAAAGGTTGGTTTTTTAAGGAATTGGTTGAAGTCATCAGTAGCCAGTAACAATTGTTTTGGGGAGACTGGACAGATGCCAGTCGGCTAGGCTGTAAGTGCTTATAATCACAAGGAGAGAAAATAACGATGTTAGAAGCTATAGATTTATAGCATCAACTACAAAACTTGGAAAATACTAATACATATTTTGAAGAAATAGATTTGTAATCATTTAGGCCACGGGTTAAAAAACAGCTTGACCCATTTCTTTTCATTGAATGTTATTAAAAATGACCATAGAAATTAAGTCTAAGTTTTTGTATTTGAGCATGAGATAGTAATGTTGTAGTGATTTGTTGTTTATAAAGTATTTTCATGTAACTTTTACAGTTTTACCACAGAACTATGAGCTAAAAAGGGATTATCGGAATGAGATGAGAATTTTACAGAAGAGAAAACTCAGAGAAATTTGTAAATTTATCTAAGGTAAGCAGCATTGGTAGAGCATGAACCTAGATTTCCGGATTCTAAGGCTGCAATTTTAGTCTTTATGACCTTTCCAAGTCAGAATCAAAATGAGTGCATGGTTATTTATTGATGCAAATACCTTTCCTTCATATACTCCCAGAGATAGGTAAAGAAGCACATAATGAGGGCTGGATGAATCTTTTTTTTTTTTTTTCTTTTTCCTTTTCTATAGTATAGTATAGGCAGTGTGGTTACTTCCTTGTACCCATTTGAGTAGGCACTCAGTCACATGCCCCTCTGTTTGGGATACAGGAGATCATTGCCATATACTTAAAAAATAAGCTGTAGTCTAGACCTGCTGATTCTTTTAACAACATGGAATATCAAAGCCATATGTAAGTATTATTATAAACTGCTGTTCTGAAATGTCAGGAAACTATTGTCCCAAAGACAGCAGATCATCAGAGCCACAAAATTACTTAGTTTTAAAATAAAATGTGTAACAGGAAAGGGATATTTGGAACGTCATTTGCAATTGTCTGGTTCTTCTTTCCTGAGAATTTTTACACTAAAAAGAACAAGCCAACTACACTAGGCAAAGGAAAACTCAGTCTGTAATTGATCAATAAAGTTATTATCTGTGGTTGTATAACACTAGGGCAGAGAATAAGTTTGGGACAATCTGAGTGAAAAATAAAATGTAAGGTAAACTACATTTACTTTTTTAGTGTTTTCTTGTTTTGTTTTGGTTTTTGTGGTTATGAAGTTCACAGAAATGTCTTCATTTCCTCTGGAATAAGTGATGGTTAAACCCCAGATGATTATCCCCAAGATTTCCTACATAGTCGAAGCCTTCTTACAGGTATAAGGAACACATAAGACCTTCCAAGTATCAACTGTCTTCTTATCCTCAAATAGCTAGGTCATAAAGCAGGCATGCTGACTCCTTATTTATGTAGAAGGAGTTTCACAAAAACTATTTCCCACCTGTAAAAGAATGTAAAATAGTAACAGTCATATTGGCGCTGAGAAACATTAAATTTAGTCAGGCCTTTTTCTGCATAATAAGGTTGAAATCTGGTGAATCTGAACTGTGTGGACAACCATTCTTTATAATTTTAACAGAATATACATCCATTTTCCTTATTACATGCCGTCGAGTCGGTTCTAACTCATGGCAACCCTACAGGACAGAATAGAACAGCCCCATAAGGTTTCCATTTCCCTTATAGGGTGTAAAAAACCCATATACTCATAAAAGTAATCACATCTTACACAAGTCATTTTAATTTTCATAATAGTAATTTTAATAATATTTGTAATACTACTAACCATGACCTTATTTAAAGAATAAGCATACAATAAATATTGAATTTATGCCCAAATTCATATTTGAATTAGCTTTAAATCTATTATGTGCTTGGCATTAAGCTAAGTGCTTTATGTGCATTATCTCAGTCAACCATCATTAATACCCTTATGAGGTAAAAGAGGATTATACCCACTTCATACACTTATTTTTTATATTAACATTTTCTAGTATGTTCCATAGATCACTAGTTCTAAAAAATGTCCAAAGAAAAGACAGTTCTGTGATCAAAATTTGTAACATCATTCCTCTCGGAGATTTAAAATATACTTTATAAAGGATATGCGATCTGGTGCAAAAGAGAAAGAAGGAAATGAAAAGACTCAAAGAAGAGTCTAGTTACAGGACTAATGGCCTCATCTACCCAGAGACCAGAAGAACTAGATGGTGCCCAGTTACCACTATCAACCATTCTGATCAGGGTTACAACAGATAGACCCCAATAGAATGGGAGAAAAATGTGGAAGAGAGACTCAAATTCCCAAAAACAAAAAAACAGACATTGGATTGCTTGAGACTGTAAGACTCCTCAAGACTACTGCCCTGGGATAAACCTTGAACTGAAACTAGCCTCTGAGGTCATCTTTTAGCTGAATAACAGATTGGCTCACAAAATAAAGACTATCACTTGTGAACACTGTTATATATATACACGCATCAACAATGAAGCAACCAGAACAGAAACATTGAGAGTGTTCTTGCATTGCGAAGAATGTAACCAATGTCACTAAACAATTTGTGCAGAAATTGTTGAATGGGAACCTAAACTGCTATGCAAACCGTCACCAAAAATAGTACAAAGAAAACAATATGAAAATTTACATCAACAGGCTAAATAAGATAACCAAGATGATCTTCCCAAGAGATATAAAAAATAATTTGACAAAATTCAACATCCATTCACGATAAAAATTTTCTCAGAAAATTAATAGAAGGGAACCCCCTTAACCTGATACAAAACCCTGCAATTTGCTATCATAATTACCATATTTTTACAGAAATAACATGTGCCTTCTACGTTTGTTTGCCAACTGCACCCTCCCCTGAGGTATTTGCATAAGGGTGCTATGCTTCTTTTGTTGCATCAACATGTTAAAAAAAAATGGCATACCAGTGCTTAAGAAAATACCTCACAGTGGGAGGGCATGGTTGGTAAGGAAATGTTGAAGGAGTGCATTATTTGCGTAAAAATACGGTGAAAGACTGAATACCTTTCCCCTAAGATTGGGAACAAGGCAAGGACATCCCATCTCACTACATCTTTTAACATTATACTGGAGATTCCAGTCAGTGGAATGAGGTAAGAAAAACAGATACAATTAATCCAGATCAGGAAAGATGAAATAAAAGTTTATTTGCAGATGAAACAATTGCCAATATAGAAAATCTTATAAACTAAAAAACAAAACAAAACCTGTTGCCATCAAGTCGATTCCAACTCAGAGTGCCCCTGTAGAACAGAGAACTGCCCCATAGAGTTTCCAAGGAATGCCACGCCACCAGGGTTTCCACAATAAAAAAAAAAAATGGAATACTGCCAGGGAAACACAATGAGGAAATGATTGTTATTTCAAACAATTAATGTATGATTAAGCAATTCTACTTCCAGGTATTTTCCAAAGGTAAATGAAAATGCATGTGTATATGTATACATATGTATGCGTGCATATACATACACACACATATATACATATAGGTATTTTTACATACACTTCAATAAACCAAACTTGAAGAAAAAAAGAACTCTTAGAAATTCTTCACAAAGAAACTGGTTTAAATATTTTTTAACTCAACAGTTTTCTGACTATTTTTCACTGAACAAATTTTTGCTACTTCTTTTATCATCCTATAGAAATCTCTAAAATGCTCTACTATATTAATTCTGAAATGTTGTCAAAAAGATGTTTACTACTATTAAGAAAAAAACAAAAAACCTAAAACTTGTTGTCATCGAGCTAGTTCCAACTTATAGTGTGGCCTTATAGGACAGAGTAGAACTTCCCCATATGGTTTCCAAGGAGCGTTCGGTGGATTTGAACTGCCGACTTTTAATGCTTAGCAGTCAAGCTCTTAACCACTGCACCATCAGGGCTCCTAGTATATTTAAATAGGCAATACCAGAAATTAATAATTACAAAAAAGAATGAAAGTTGCTTAAAGTTCATTCTGAAGACTGTAGATATGTAATAGAGATATAACATTCCATATGTTTGAATGCCACCCACAGAGAAGCAGTACAGGACAGTTCCCAAGAGTATGCAGCACTTAAGAAACATTCACTATTTATCCGATACTACAAGAGCTGCTGAGAATATAAAGCTAAAAGGCATATTTCTTGCCTTTACGTTGCTAATAAATGTGGAAGTTAGATAAGTCAAGTGCTATTGGCAATTCAGCATGAGAAGGGGAATATCAGAGGTGTTTACACAGCGATGCCTGAACTAAGTGTTAAAAGACAGGCTGAATTTGTCTAGGCAGACGATGAGAGTAGGGAAGTGTGGGGCGTGTGTGTGCGCGCGCATGCATGTGCATGTGTGGGGGGGGAAGCATTGTAGCAGAAGTAAAAGCATGTACAAGTGTGAGATAACATGGCCCTTGACAGAAAATTCAAGTGGTTCAGCACTGCTGGAATATAAACATTTTGTGGAGATTTTAATTGGGAAAATGACATCAGATTCAGATTTTAGAAGGTAATTCTAATTTCAGTGTAGAGGTGATTACAGAGGTAAGACTAAAACAGAGAAACTAATTATGGAGTTTGAGGTGACAAATTAAGAGGGTATAAACTTAGATAAGGAGCTCTGGTGGCACAGTGGTTAAGAGCTATGGCTGCTAACCAAATGGTCAGCAGTTCAAATCCACCAGCCACTCCTTGGAAACCCTTTGGGGCAATTCTACTCTGTCCTGTAGGGTTGCTATGGGTCACAATTGACTCGACAGTAATGAGTTTAAACTTAGACAAGGAGCCCTGGTGGCAAAGTCGTCAGAGCTTGGCTGGTAACCAAAAGGCCGGCAATTCACTCCTTAAATCCTATGGCAGTTCTACTCTGTCCTATAAGGTCACTCTAAGTCAAAACTGACTCAACAGCAATGGGCTTTTTTTTTTTTTTTTAATGGAAAAAAGGAGATACATGATAGGTTTATTTAGAAGGTAGAACTGATACTTTTTGAAGGTGGAGTGGATGTTGAGGGTTAGGTAGAAGGAGGGGTTCTTTCTGGGTTTTGTTAAGAAAACACCTAAGTCCAATTTCAGATAAGGATCCTTCTCAAACTTCTATCACAACATATCAAACTATATTTATACAGTTTCATTCCCTACAATTTCCCACAGTGTTCAACAGGCAAGACATTCTCAAAAACTGCTTGTTGGGTGAATGATCAAATGAACGAATAGAAGACTAAAGAACGAAATAGTCGTAATTGCAGATTTTGGGGATAGAGAATAGAGTTTTAAAAATAGAATTTCAAGAAACTACAATTTTTTCCAAGGTCCAGAAAGTACAATTGCTCCAAGGCCCTGTTCTCTACCTTATTGTTCAGGTGACATTATTCTAAATCTTTTCCATTCTTTCCAAATGCCCATTCCTATTCTTACCCTTCTCATTTTTAGTTAAAGATCTCACCTTCCACTTTACTGACAAAAACAGACATACAACCCGAACTCCCTCGTTCTCCCCTCCACTTTGTGAGCTACTGGAAGGTTTTCTTTAATGAGAATTGGTTTCAACAGTTCCAGTGAAAATGATTGCTTTTTGAGTATGTTAGATAAAAAACTAAATATTAACCTTCCTGATACAATGGTATACAATGTTGATTTAAAAGATAAGCTGGATTTATAACTTGACTTTGATTTAATTTATAGATGAGAAAACTGAGGTTCAAAGAGGTTCAATAAATAGTCCATGGTGACCAAGCTATTTTCTTCGCCTTAAAAGGTCCCTCAGCTCTAAAAATCTATTACCCTTTGATTAAAAAAAAAAAAAAAAAAAAAATGAGGTTATAAGAGAGAGAAAAAAATAAATTGTATACAAATTACCAAATTAAAAGTGGATTATGGTTATTTAAAATGTAGCTATGAATAGGTTAAGGAGCCCTGGTGTCACCATGGCTAAGCATTCGACTACTAAACGAAAGGTTGGTGGTTCAAATCCACCCAGCAGCTCCACAGGAGAAAGACCTGGATTAGCTCCCATAAAGATTACATCCTAGGAAACCCTATGGGGGCAGTTCTACTTTGTCACATGGGGTTGCTATGAGTCCAAATCAACCTGATAGCACTTAACAATAAGAACACGAACAGGTTAAAAATAAGTACATCAGTGTACATTAATGTATTAAAAAATAGTTACTGAGAGCCTACTATGTGCCAGGAGCTGTTCTGGACTGTGGAGATACAATAGTGAACAAAATGGACAATAATCCCACCCATCTTTTTTTTTTTTAATCTGGCTTATATTCTAGTGAGGAGTCACAGTGAATATAAAAATAAATAAGCAAACTGTGCATTATATCAGTTGATGATAAGTGCTATGGAATAACAAAGCTGAAAGCAGCATGCTAAGGAGGCAAGGTTACAGTATTCTAAATAGGGTCATCACGGAGGCTCTTAAGAAGAAGGTGACATTAGAGAACAAAGACCTGAAGCAGATCTTTGAAGCAAGAAATAAATGCAGGAAGAAATCCATGAAATGATTGAGGGCTGGGGGGATGTGGAAGGAACATGAAGTGCAAAGGCTTTGAGGTAGAAAGCATTACTAGCGTGTTTCAGGAAAAGGACGCCAGAACAAGGAGGCCAGCGGGGCTGGAGCAGAGGGAAGGGGGTCAAATTAATAAGTAATAAAAACAGGAAAGTATTAGGGTACCAGATTGGTGTAATGTCTTATATTCAGAGTGACACGGACGCTGTTGCAGGATTTTTGAGTAAAGATATGATGTGATCTAACTTATCTTTCCAAAGGGTTACTTTAGCTTCTATATTGACTATATAAGAGGACAAGGGGTTAAGCAGGAACCAATAAGAGGGCAGCTGCAATAATCTAGGTGAAAGATAGATGTGGTGAGAAGTGGTTAAATTCTGGATATATTTCGAAGGTGGGACCAACAGGATTTGCTGACAGATTGGATGTGGTGTGTGATGGAAAGACTATAGGGTTTTTGGCTTTAACACCTGGAAGGATGGAGATGCCATTACTGAAGAAGGAGAGACTTTGGAAGAAGCAGACTTGGATGGCAATGGGGGAATGGAATATCGAGAATTCAATTTTAATCATGTTAAATATGAAATGCTTATTAGACATCAAACTGGTGATGTCAAGTAGCAGTTAGATACATGAGTCTGAAGTCAGAGGAGAGGTCTAGGCTGGAGATACAAACTTAGAATTCACCAACATATAGATGGCAAAATAAATTTAAAGCCATGGAACTGGATGAGATTATCCAGAGAGAGTGCAGAGAAAAGAAGGTTCCAAGGGCTCAGCATTGGGACATTCTAACAGGTGAGATACAGGGGAATCAGTAAAGGAGCTTGAGAAGAAGTGACCAGTAGAGCAGGAGGAAAACCAAGAGAATGCATGTCCTGGGAACCACTATTTAAAATGCTGCTCATAGGTCAAGTAACATGAGGACTAAAAATTAACCACTGGATTTAAAAAGGTGAAGGCCATCTCTGTCCTTGACAAGATATATCTAGAAAGAAGAGGACACAAAAGTCTGATGGGAGAAACCACACCATGTTTTTATATTTTTAATCCAGAAAAAGAAGAATGAGGATGAAGCAGGAAAGAGAAAAATTGTTGGAATGATGGTCTCAGTTGATGTGAAGGGATGGAATCTAGTGGGTTTGCCTTAGGTAAGAGCACAAACAATTCACAAATAGGAACAAGGGAGAAGGCAGAATAAATTCTGTTTATAAAAAACAGCTCATGTTCATTTACTACTGCTATTTTTCTTAGATTCATATTTTATCTTTGCCTTAATGCATTATCTTAACTCCTTTATGTTTTATTACTGTACTTACTTTACTTTTATGCATAATAAAGCAGTGGCTTTGAGACTTTCTAGATTCTAGAATATCTTACCTGCAGTTCAAGGAACACTGCCTGCAGTTCAAGCAATCCCACTGTGCTGCAGCACTAGGCCAAACAGCAGAACCACTCACATTCAGAGGACATTCCAAATCTCTTTATTATTTTTCTTCACAAATAAAAAAGTAACCAGCACACCTCATAAGGTATGGTATCCCCATTAACAGAGATATGCCAGGATAATATTCCTTTTAGTCTGTATTATTTACCTGGAGTGAATAATTTATATCAACAAATTACAACAAATTGTTACAATTTAAAACAACAGAAATCAAATATTATCTCCTTTCATATTTTTTTATCCCAGGTAACAATATACTGCCATAGTATAATACCCGGGTAACTAATAGACAGGGAGATAATATTTTGATATACAGAGAGATAATGTTATATTTGGGCCAAATAAAATAACATTTGTTCTCTTTCTTCTGATTAATAAATTGACTTCAAATGTTTTTCTAATCATATTATGAATTTTTGAGCATGTGAGATAATATCAGTAAGTTATGCACTTTTCAAATATTTTTATTGATTTATTTTTATTAGGTTATTATTAATAACTTAACCTAATATATCAGAATTACCATACAGTCTCACCAATTCAGGTTATGCCTTAAATACAAATGAGAAACTACATTATTTTTCAAAAACCTACCACACAGTTGCAGTTTATATAATTCCTGTTTCTAATTTACTGACTGTGTCTATATATCTATACAGATGTATACATTTTTTTAACAGCCAAGAAAAATCACTTGCATGCTAGCTGAATTTAAGCCTTATTTACACCAAAATTTAGACTGTTAAACAAAAAATAAAGCAAATCTTACACAAGCTATTGATGGTGCTACTGAGTACATGACTCAATAGCATTTTTTTTTAATGAAGTTTTCCTGATTAGATTTATGAAGACATTACCACCTTATTTCTCAGTAAAATTTAAACTAAATACAATCAGAAATAATGTGAAATAAAATATTAAGTCAATAAAATTACCAACCTTTTCTATTTCTAGAAAATAATCTTTTGGATGCTTGTAAAATAAATTTCTAAGGAAAAAAATGCATTTTGTCCTGGAACAATATGTGCCATTAACTTAATTATATTTTTCTTTCTTTTTGTCTTAAACACTACAATACAGTTAGTTACAGAGAAAATGCATGACATAGAGAAGGCCCGGAGGTATTTTTTAATGTAGTCACACTATCTCAATAAATCAAAAAGTAGCTATCCATTCAAGTTAGCCCATTCAAATTATTTTTACTATAATGATCGTTGTTCATTCCTTTTCATTTTAAGGAGAATCATCACTCAGCGTTCTTTGAAAAGCTGAAAATGGTGGAACGCATATACAGGTTTCTTCATCATTTACACCAAAACCAAACCAAACCTGTTGCTGTCAAGTGGACTCCGACGCATAGTGACCTTGTAAGACAGAGTAGAGCTACCCCACAGGGTTTCTCCAAGGTTGTAATCTTTACAGAAGCAAACTGCCACATTTCTCTTCTGCAGAAAGGCTGGGGGGTCCAAACCACCAACCTTTCAGTTAGCGGCCAAGGGCTTTAACTACTGTGCCACCAGGACTTCATTTACAAGGCACTTTCAAACATATATTCTTGTTTGATTCTCACAATCCCAGGAAATTGACACTCATAGAAATTTGGAATATATGACTAGGTCCAAAATTCAGTCTCTTATTCTTCACTGGATCGTCATTTAACTGTACTACGCTACACATAGAAAAGATAACAGCAAATGAAAATTTATGTGCATGAGAACTTGGGAGACTCAAATAGTTTACGTTTTAGAGAGTTTTCCAGAAGACTGATTTAGGCCTAAGCCCACAGCTGGACAATGCTTCAAGGATCCTAAGTATGGTTGCCTGTATCAATCACATGGTATCATAAACAGGGTGAAACTAAGAAGAAAGAACAGACTTATTTCATAAACTGGACTAAGCTGTCTTCCTAGGTCATCTGAATAGACATTGGCTTATATTTTACAAACAGACTTTCCTCAGCCTTTGATAAAGTAAACTTGAAACTTTGGCCAATGTATAAAATTTCAGATCACTCCCAGTAGATGATAGTGACTATGGTAAGCTAACATTCTGTACTGTATTTTTAAGGCTGCAGTCTAAAGGGCAGAGCCACAGTACACAGGACCAGTGGCAAGCACATGGCATTCTCCTCCTTGGGGATGTCCCCAGAGGACCATCACTTAGCTTGATCAAATTAACTGAATCATTGTTCCACTCATTGTGCCAGTGTGTTCATGGCCTAAAAATTTACAGCTCTGCCAACTGTGGCTACCATTATTATGATGTGTTTTTTCCTTTTGGCTAATACCATGCTTTTTGGCTGAGTAGAACTATAGGTTATTATAACTGAAGTTCTCTATAAGAATTCAGAAAATACTTCATGCTAATTTTTTTATGTTGAAATCTCTAAAGCATTATAAGCTGGGATAAACTCAAGACCTGGCAAGCAATATGCAGAAGCATCTTTTAAGAAGATGATCTGTATTTATACTTCACGAAGTGAGGAGAAAACTTCTGATGAACCATGCCTCTATTTCCTCATTCTCCTGTTGTTGTTCTGTGCCGTTGAGTTGACTCTGACTCAGTGACCCTATAGAACAGAGTAGGATTGCCCAATAGGGTTTCTAAGGCTGTAAATATTTACAGAAGCAGACTGTCACATCTTTCTCCTGTGGAGCATCTGGTGGGCTCGAACTGCCGACCCTTCTGTTAGCAGCCTAGCACTTTAACCACTGTGCCACCAGAGCTACTTCCTTATCCTCCTAAAGCCCAATAAAATTATATTAATTTAAAAAAGGACAAAAATGTAACAAAAAAAATGATGAAAGATCAAGGTGATAAGAGATTTCAACTGAATTTTTTGAATGGAATTTGACCAAAAAAACTCACTGCGACTCAGCACCATGTGAGTTCTTCAGGTCTCTTATCTTGTCAGATGGGCCATTATCTATCGACTTTTTTTTTTCAGATATATACTGGGATTCCAAATCAGGGGAGCTACAGGAAACTTCTCAGTCCTATTTTTTTTTCCTTCTAAAGGCATTATCACAATTGATCAGCATTTTAGGTCAATATCATTCCCCTGGAAACCCTGATGGCATAGTGATTAAGTGTGATGGCTGCTCATCAAAAGGTCAGCAGTTTAAATCTACCAGGTGCTCCTTGGAAACTCTACGGGGCAGTTCTACTCAGTCCTGTAGGGTCGCTATGAGTCGGAATCGACTCAATGGCAGTGGTTTGGTTTTGGCTTTTTATCATTCGCCTGATGACATGAGTTGTTACTTTACTATTTTCATAATGGCTGCTGTTGGCATGAGAATAGACCCTATGTCACAGGAAGAGGTTACCAGATGTTGTTATTCATGCTGTTGCTGCTTTGCTTATTTTTAAAGGATTAAAAACATTGTATTTACATTACTGTATGTGGAACCAATTTTACATTCTCATCTACTTTATGTCTTATATAGATAAGCACAAGGAACAGTTAGGATGATGAGCAATGGACTGGAAAAATATATTATATTCTGAAACACAGATATTAAAACTAGCATTATTGTAGCACCCATAAAAATATCCCCAACCCAGGTTTGGAAGACCCGGGGTTTGTAAGGAGCCCTGGTGTTGCAGTGGTTAAGTGCTGGGCTGCAAACTGAAAGGTTGGCAGTTTGAACTCACCAGTGACTCTGTGGGAGAAAGATGTGGCAGTCTGCTCCTGTAAGGATTTCAGCCTTGGAAACCCTATGGGGCAGTTTTACTCTGTCCTACATGGTCAGAATGAGTGAGAATTGACTTGAAGGTTTTTGTGTTTTTTAAAAATATTCCACGTGCTTATTTCTTGACAATTGCTTTCAAGTTCTTTTAGAGCTGAAAGAAAATAAAACAAAATCAAATTTATCTTAAATGACACTCATCAAAGCCATAATCTTGGCTTTTTTCTAAAGACATTAAGGGGAAATTTCAAAAAAAGACAAAACAACAACCATATGTTGGCAGGGTTTATCAGCAGTGTTTTCATAGTTAAGGGAGGTTCAGTTTTATGTGTGGGAAGAGATGTGAGACAGGTATGATTATAATCTCATTGCATTTCCAGTCTTCTTAGAATGTTAGCTCAAAATAGGTAGCTGATTATTTTATAAGCTTAAGAAACAATTTGGGCTTCCTGGAGATCTGACTGAAAGTTCAAGACAACCGCCTTCAGATTTTACAAATTTAAAGTAGATTAGTCAGGTGTGAATAAAAATGTAGCAAATGGAAATTACCTTTGCTTCTTCAGCAATATGAATATTTTCAGATCTACATCAGGGTTCCATTAACTGTCACCAAGGAAATATTACGCAGTTGGCTATATCATCCTGTATCAGAGCTGAATGATGAATGGAAAGGAAAATAGAAATTGTCCATGAAATGCTGACTTCATTACAGCGATTATTCTTAATCACTTACATTTTTTTTTACTTGTCAAGTATTATGGTAAGCTTTCACCATCATTTTCACATTTAATCATCTCCAGAACTCGCTGAAGTAGGTATTATTATCTTCTTTAATCAAGTGAAATAGTCATGGCTTTATGCAAGGTTGCATTATTAATAACTGATAAAGTCAGAAATCAAGTCGAACCTTTTGGATTCCAAGCATATCAGGTGTTTTAGTATATTTTGCTACAATTGAAAAAGAATAATTCGATGCAGTTTCTTTTCTCTTTTCTATGAGTCAGAATTGACTTGATGGCAACAGGTATGGAAGGGTATGAGAAATGGTATGCCCTTACTTTTGTGTCATATTTATTTAGATTATTATTTGCATGCTTGCAAGTTTCATTTGGGTGTCTGTTCCTTAGTGATAAATTCTTCAAAAACAATTTGTCTCCTCATAGATTTGGACACCTTGGTAATTCAAAATTATAGTTCAGAAACTCAGCTGCCTAAAGTTTCAGCAAAAGAATTTTTATATTTTATAACAAAAAAAAAAATTTTTTTTTTTGTTATCAAATATATAATTTCTCTTCCTCAAATTAAAAAAATTCTTTATCTTTTCTAGTTTTCAGAAATTGCCTATGTAAGTTAAAAATAAAAGTTAGCTTTAGGTAATTACTCTTACGTGACTGTGTTATGAAACTTTAGAAAACTCTCGAAATCAGACCAGTGGACTCTGGTTGAATTTTGTTTTTCAGTTAATGGTGCTTCGTGTGCAGCTCAGGTTGGTAATCTTGTCTGTGTTAACACTTAAGTATCTACTCATTGATAGTATACCCCCGGTTAGTTCCAGATAGTTCAAAACTATTTAACTATTGTCATTAACATTTCTAAAAAAAAAAAAATGGTAACATCATTTTATTTTTCATTTCTTAGCATTTTCAGAACAGGAAAACTTGTGTTCAAAATTAACAGTTTAAGATGTTATTAGTCTATTTATGAACTACATGAAAATCTGCAAGATAGGTTTACATTTTTAAAATATATAGTGTAAACCTGACCCCTTATGCCCTGGCGGTGCAATGATAAGCGCTCGGCTGCTAACTGAAAGGTTGGTGGTTTGAATCCACCCAATGGCTCTGCAGGAGAGAAGACCCAGCAATCTACTCTGGTAAAGATTACCAGGAAAACCATTAGCACTGAGTCGATTCTGACTCATAGTGACCCTATAGGACAGGGGAGAACTACCCCATAAGGTTTCTAAGGCTGTTATCTTTACGGAAGCAGTCTGCCACATCTTTCTCCTGTGAAGGGGTGGTAGGTTCGAACTGCCAACTTTTTGGTTAGCAGCCAACCACTTTAACCACTGCACCTTTAGTAAAGGGCTCCTTCCAGTAAAGATTACAACCTAGGAAACCCTTTGGAGTGGTTCTACTCTGTGGGGCCACTATGACTTGAAAATTGACTCTACGGCTCTGTATTAGGGTTCCATCGGGCTAGATTAATGATACCAAACCAAAACCCATTGCCTTCGGGTTTCCAAGGCTGTAATCTTTGTGAAAGTAGATTGCCACATCTTTCTTCTGTGAAGGGCTGGGGGGGTTGAACCACCAACCTTTCAGTTAGTAGCCAAGCACGCTTAACTGTTGCACCACCGGGCCCCTTAGATTAATGACAGTAATCATAAATATCACTTCTGGATGCCAAATTAATTATTCCTTAAGTTAATAAATTAAGTACTGCCTTAATTGGGCAATAAGTACCGGCAGACCCAGGTTACAAACGTTCTACCTTCTGACAACTTGTACTTAAGAACAGGCTGCCGTAAAGCCTATTATATTAAAAATTTGAGTTAAATACATACAATGGTTCGTATTAATGAACGTACACACTACTCTGTGATGTTCATGAAAACAACAGCAGTTTGGAGGTGTTTCTGAAGCGTTTTATATGCACTGAAAGGTAAAATATATACTATACACTAAGATAAACATTTGACTAACTGATGAAATTTAAGAACCATATGTACCTGTTCCGACTTACTTACAAATTCAACTGAAAGACAGACTTAGGAATGGATCTTGTTCGTAACTCAGGGACTGCCTGTATATCAAAATAGACTACTTTTTACAAGTTGGATCTTACAAGTTGTGTATTTCAAATCAGAGTTAAATTTACTAGATTTTTCCCTTTTCAAAGAATTTTGATAAGGCAAAATACAAAACAAATTCCTCTTAAGAGTTAACAGTGTAGAGATCTATAATTCATGAGATTTCTAATTTTTATTCTTGGGAGCTGGACTTTAGTTGTGAAATTTATCTTGTGAGTCTCCTGTATCATCAAGGGTCTAGATTATACCATTATATCATCATTGATTCAACCTTTTCCATTTCCTAATTTTAATGGTTCTAGTTTCCCAAAAGGCTGTTGTAATTTATTCCATGGGTTCTCAAAATAAATTTAAAATAGAAACATCGCTTCTCTATTTTTCTTTATTGTCATTTGTTAACATTACACCTATTTGCAGGGTAACAGTACCTACTGCTCTAATTCCAATGGAAATTCACTGTTTTGTCACTGAGATCAAAATTTTTTTTATTTTTTAAAGGAAAAACTAATAATATATTTACCCTGCTTGTGTAAAATGTAATCAGTTGAATTTTGCTGGATTTATGAGACAAGATCTATATCCTGAATAAATCTGCCAGAAACATTTTGCATCATGAGCTACTTCAACTATAATTTTATTTTTCTTCTTAGATCACTGGAGCAACCCTTCCTCAAATATGTTTTTTAAAATAAAATTACAGTAGTTCTTCCTTCCTAATATGTTCAGAAATTTATTAGGAAACAGAGTAAAAAATCTTGAAGAGGATAATGAGTCCCAGCTGAGTATCATGTACCAAAATATTCAAGAGACTTTTTTTCTTTCGTTAAAAGACATAGATTAAAAAAAAAAAAAAAAATAGGGATAGAGAAACAATTTTTGGTTAATTGGGAGCGGTTCTTTAAAAAAATCTAGAAGTTGACATCTTGAAAATAGCTGAATTACCATTTCAAATTGCCCTACTTTATCTATTTGAAAGTTTAACAGGATTTAAGAAGTTACCAGTAGTTCCCAAACCTGTCAGCCACGTGGTGCCAATCCAGGTGGAAGTGGACACTAGTCTTTGACAAAGAAGTAAAATTTACTCCGTTTCAGGGACTGTTCTTTACTAAATCCTTACAACACCTTTGTTGTTAAAAAGCAATTTTAAGACGAAATTATGTAAAGCTAAAATACAGTTATTTTTTAATGTATAAAAAATAAAGAGTTGGCAGTCTTATCTTGGTCTCTCCTCCCCTTTTATTTCCTTGAAATTCTATTTGTCCATTAGCCCACTGACCTAATGGAGCTTCTGCCTTTCCATGGATACTTATTGGGCCGCCAGGGACTGACTGTGGACATGACACACTGGTGTCAAATAGAGCTTAGAGTCTAATGATAAAAGAAACACTAATAAAAAAGTAACAATTACTAAGAGTCTAAAAAAAAATTTTTTTTTTTTAATGATAGACACAAAGAAATAATAGAATCAAGGGCAACTAACAACAACAAGAAGGATACTTGCTTTTGGGGAGAATATGCAGGGAATACTGGAGCGTATGAGGGCACCTAACCCCAATTTGGAGGCCTGGTGGCACAGTGGTTAAGTTATGGCTGCTAACCAAAACATCGGCAGTTCGAATCCACCAGCCGCTCCTTGGAAACTCTATGGGGTGGTTCTACTCTGTCCTATAGGGTTGCTATGAGTGGGAATAGGCTTGACAGAAACGGGTTCGATCTGTTTGTTTTTTTTTTTTTTTAACCCCATTCTGGAGCCTTGGTGGTACAGTAGTTAAAAGCTTGCCTGCTAACCAAAAGGTCAGCAGTTCAAATCCACCAGCCACTCCTTGGAAACCCTATGAGGCAGTTCTACTCTCTTCTATAGGGTCACTGTAAGTTAGAATCAAGAGGACGGCAAGAGGTTTGGGTTTTTTGGTAACCCCAATCTGGAGGCCTGGTGGTGCTATGGTTAAAATGCTCAGCTGCCAGCCAAAAGGCTGGTAGTTCAAACCCACCAGCCGCTTTGTGAGAGAAAGATGCTGCGGTCTGCTTCCCTAAAGATCTACAGCCTTGGAAACCCTACCAGGCAGTTCTACTCTGTTCTATAGGGTTGCTATGAGTTGGAATCGACTCGATGGCAGTGGGTTTGGTTTTGGTTTTAGGAACCCCAACGTGGGTAGGTCAGGCAAGGATTTCTCTAGGAAAGACAAAAAAAATTTTTGAATAGGATATATCATCTTCATGGGCAGAGTTATCTCCTTCAAGGTATCTAGGTCCTTGGGAAAGCCAACCAAAGGGTTGCTTTATCATCAGCCCAACTAATCATGTCCTAGCCCAAACAACAGTTCTTTGGTGAGCAGAATATTCATTTCTCAAGATTCAATGTGGTAGGAAAATATTTTGAGATATGAAGTGATTTTCTCTCTCTTTCTCTCAGGTCCTGGGTCACTGTCTTGGGGAAGGAGCGTGTCAGACAGAAAACCAGGAGACAAGAACTTTTTGTCTCCGGTTTTGGTTTTCAAAATCCATCAAGGAGGATATACTTAGGTGCCTTTGGATTAGTCACAAGTAAAGCAATAAAGGTGCTGTGGGGGAAATTTACTGAGACTGAAATATTGCTCTCACAGGCCTGGAGGGCAGAGATAAACAGGGAAGAGAAGAAAAGCAGAAATCCAGTGGAAGCTGATGAAAAGATTCTGGTGGTTTCCAGGAAGAGCAGCCCAATGTCCAGTCAGAGTTCCAGAGAGGTGAGAGCACCCAGAAAGGAAAAGGCTTCAAGGTGTGCCGGAGAGGGAACCCCAAATTCCCATGTGACCCAAAAGTGGGTAAGAGAGCCAGAGGACTGGAGGTACTTGTGAAGAAGAGTAAGGGCTTATATGCTAACTGGAAGGCCAGTTGGGATTCCCAATCCCTTAAGACTACTAAACAAGACTGATATACAACTGGTATGGCTGTACTGGTTTAAAAATTATCAAAATACTTTGTACTGGTTGATAAATAGCCATTGTCCAGAACTACCTACCCGCCCCAAGCTAAAGAGATCATGCCTGGGATAGCACAAGAGCCTTCAGGACTCTGCTTAAGCACTAAAACCAGTATCTGCATCCTTTCTGACTGGTTGGCAGATTAGTTATCTATTGCTATATAGCACTATATTCCAAAAATTGGCAGCTAAATGCAGTAATAAACACTTATTATACATTTTCTGTGGGTCAGGGATTTGGGAGTAGCTTAGCTGAGTAGTTCTCGCTCAAGGTATTTCATGAGTACACAGACAAGATGCGAATCAGGTCTGCAGTCTTGATGCATTGGAGGATCTACTTCTAAGATGTCTTACTCCCTTGCCTGGAAAGTTAATGCTGTCTGTCGCAGGAGCATCAGTTCCTTGCCACGTGGACCTCTCTGTGAGCTACGTGATGTCGTCATGACATGTTGTCTGTCTTCCCCCAGAGTTAGTGATCAAAGAGAGAGTGAAGCAGAATCCACACTGCCTTTTCTGACCTAGTCTTAGTAGCATACTTTATCATTTCTGCAATTTCCTATTAATAGCACAGGCCATCCCCTATTTGATGTGTGTTGGTGCGGAGGGAGTACTACACAGGATGTACTAACCAGGAGACAAAAATCATTGGGGGCTATCTTGAAGGCTCATACCAGTTGGTGACTTTGCTTTATAGGTTGTTAAATATTTTGAGTATCACTTTCACACATGAGTCAGTGTGACCTAGAAAAAGTAGAAGGGAGCAGAGTGGGGCAAACCCCAAAATGACTGAAATTAAATTTTTGTCTTCTTAAAGAACAGTACCTCAAGTAGAGACTAAGTTGAGTTTATAAAAATATAGTTTTTATTGTTGCATACCTTAAGTTTTATATTGAGATTGACAGCTACTATGTATCATGTAACTCCTCCCTAAAGATTATGGCCAAAGTTTTCTTTGTTCATCACTCTTTTTCTGTTGCTATATTTGTTTTTTTTAATGAGACAATCCTTTAATAACTCTGCTATTTGTGTGAGTCTGAGAAGCACTTCCCCTCCTTCCACTAGGTACGGATTTCATTACATCATTTCTCGGGTATCTCAGAGTACGGATCACTTCTAATACCCTCCCCAGAAGGGCACCTGTGCAGCCCGGCAGATGCTAACTAGGGTTGTCTTAGCATCCAGAAGGGAGAAGAGCAGGTTGATAGTGAGGGTCTGTGGATTGATGTGACATTCTCATTTCGGACTTGTAATCAATTAGCTATTATTGGTGGAAAGTATTGATAAAATTTGGCCTTGCTTACAAGTTTACTAACAAGCAATCATTAACGATGGTACGGCAGCTACCCGATTGATTATCAAGGAACATTGTGAGTGTAATGTCTTTGGAATCTTCTAGCACTCTATGGAGATCTTGGGTTCTAAAATTTTAGAAATGTTATGTTCAAGACATACTAGACAGACACTTAAAAAATTCTAAATTATTTGGTAACTGAGTTAAAAAAAAAAAGGATTATGAAGTCCTAGGAATTTTATCAATGGTAGTAGTATTAATTGCCACCTAAGAAAAGAATGAATAATTCCTGCTCCGTGTCTCATAAACAAGCAAAATTGTCACGTCTTTATGGGCTACATACATATTCTACCATGTCTTTTCTTTGACAAAAGGCAACCACTGCTGAGCTGTTCATCATATACTAGAAAAAGACATTCTATAATATTCTATAATACTGCTATTTCTAGAAAAATTATATCAACTGAAATCATTCCCTTCTGGGGCTTCCCCCCACACAGATACAGGACAAATATTCAAAAATGTAAAAGAAATGTATAATAGATATATAATGAGAAGGAAATAAAAATACTGACAGTGTTAAAGGTGACAGCAATTTGAACTGAGTGGCAACTTTTTAAACACACCTATTTTGTTTCTTGCCTGATAGTTTCAAAACAGAGAATTTACATTAAGTAAAATCTTTAAAATATTACATACAGTTTAAAAGAAACATTTGAAATTGTACTCTTTCCTCAGAGAGTGGGGTGGTGATTGATGGGGTTGGTGGAATGGATTTAGGGGGTGGGAAGTCTTCTTAGTGACATTCTGCCAGGAAATTAGTCTTTTCCCCAAATAAATCCATGAAAGTTGACTAAATAAACCCTCCTATGTGTAAAAAAAGCATATGATTTATGATCTCAAAGGTGAGACGGCCACTTTATGCCCAATGTGGCTACTGGCCTTTATGCCAATTTTAGCCAAGAGTGGCCAGCAAAACCACAGAAAGAAAAAAATGACCAATGAAGTAAATGACATTGTAGCCTAGTGGCCAGGGCAAGATACCTCTGAACTACAAGTCTGAGAAAATGACTTAGCCACTTTTTGGCTAGAGGGAAGCTTCTAAACCACCAAAGAGTTGGGCTGTTCAAAAATGAAAATCGCAACTCTAAAAGAATAACATAATTATAACATGTATAAGCTAATATTCATTATATCTTTGTATGAATTTACCCAAGGCAATTCATTTATTGTGAATAAATAACTTTTGAACATTTTTCAAGTAAAGAACTCAGTTAAAGTTCTATTGAAAAAAAAAAAAAGAGTCTAGATGGGCTCCAGAGACCATTAGGAACTGGACCATAACGGCAGTAGTACGTAGGAACTCCTGGATGTTTGGTACCCCAAATGGAAGTTTATGAAAATAAATTTTGCACAAGGACTGTTACACATGTACAATGTATGTGTATATAAACAGAAAATGCACTTTGGGGAAATTAAATACAAATCCTTTGGAGAAGTGGCACTTAAGTATGACTATAACTCTCAAAAAGAAACAGCTTTAACAGGCTGCCCATGTGGGAGAAATTCTGGGTGTACTCTTCCTGGATGTACTTGCCTCTTTAATTGTTGCATCTATGGCCAGAGGGGTAATTATCAGTTTCTGAATTCTATTGTCAAAGAATCAAAGTGATCTCACTGGAAATGTATCCCAGAGACTCTCCTTTGCTTTCTAAAATAATATAAATGAATGTGAAATGAATGGCTGGCACATTTTTAAAAATCGTATATTGCAAATGGTGGCAAACTTGAAAAACTAGAAGTTTTTCAAGCAAAGGGGGCATAGGTCTTGTATTTGGGGGGAATATTTCAAATCACATAATCTAAAACATAATAAAAAATGTTCAGTAGGTTCCTAAAACAACTCCATGTTAATCTGGCTTTTGGTACATAAAACTCTGAGGAAAATTTCCTTCCAAAGTAAATGTGTCACACCGACATGGAATGAAAGATGAAATAATAGTTTCCCTTAAATACAAAAGGATTATGATTGTGATTCATTAATTAGAAACAATAACATGATTTAAAAGCTACGGTAAATTTTACATGAGAGTTATAATGAGACCAGTTTCCTTTGATGGTTAATTGTCATAATGAACAGGGGTTATAAACGCTGCTATATTATGTGGGAGGCTTCAATTCACTATGATTAAGACAGGACAAAGTCAACAATAGATTCTAAACAAATGATTTGATGAATATGCTGAATACTGTGAAATCAATTAAAAAGGTATTATGCCTTGCCCTGTTAAATAACGTATATTTTAGAATTTTTTATAAGGCTTATTGGAAACCCTGGTGGTGTAGCGGTTACATGCTATGGCTGCTAACCAAGAGGTCAGCAGTTCAAATCCGCCAGGCGCTCCTTGGAAACTCTATGGGGCAGTTCTACTCTGTCCTGTAGGGTTGCTATGAGTCGGAATCGACCCGACAGCAGTGGGTTTGGTTTTGGTTACAAGGCTTATTAAATTTAGTCTTTTATAATTTCTAAAGATATTAATTGAACTAAGTAAACCCTGACCATGAAAAAGCACTCTACAGTGCTTTGTGGGCCAATCTGGCTTGATAAACGATAGACTACATTTCAAAGAAAATGTGGGCTTATTCAAAGTTACTCCTGTCTGAGCTGAGTTCTTTCTGATTTATCATCATTATAACTATTCAAATATAATCTTACAGAAACAAAACAATTATATCACAGACCATATCCAAGGGCCTTTTTCACTGCATTGTTGAGAGCATTAAATATGATAATGCTTCCCATGGTGTCTGACACATAATGTATTAATATACCACAAATACACGAACGAACCTATTAATATAGGCTAACCAATATTTGACCTTTGCACAGATATATTTGGGTATCAAAACAAAAAAATGCACTTTAGGGAAATTAAACAAAAATAAAATATTAAATAAAAATATTTGGCTGCCTTGATATTTCCTTCATATTTATCACTAATATTGGATGGTAGTCAGTCAAATTGGATTAAATATTTTCACATGAAAACTCTTCTCTTTCAAAGGAGTGGGAAGGTGAAGGCAAAACCAAAAACATCTTGTAAAGGCGGATTTATAGAAGGTATAATTGATGTTTATGCTTTCATGGTTATAGTTTTATCTAAGGAAGATAACTGTTTTTTTATTTAAAGTTATAATTACATGTTATAAAATGTTAAAGAAGAATACAGAATTTTGACACTGATATACCAGTGTTTTTTTTTTCCTGAGTGTGCCTGAGGGAGCAAAATTTTTTGGACATCTGAAAGGTTGTAATCTATAACCAAACACAATCACTTTCCCTGTTTCAAAGAGCATTGTAAGTGACAATATTTCCCTTAAATATATTTTTCTCATAAATATTTCATGTATGACCTAAACAATTCATTTCCTCCATATGAACTGCCCATCTGTGTTACCTACTAGTGAGAAGTTGGCCAAATCCTTTCACTTCCAGGCCTCAGACTAGGAAACATGTACAATGTCAATTAGTGTTTTTCAAACTGTCAGTTATAACTCGATTAATAGTGCTAAGAACTGCTAACAGGGTCACAACCAGCGTTTTTTTTTTTTTTTTAGATCACATTGTGGATTTATATCACAAAATGGAGGATAACTACATCATTCCATAACTGCAAAACTTAACATCATTACATAATTGCCGAACCACTGAAAATTGTGGCCCAACTAAGTTGACACACATAAAACATCACATCACCCTAAACACATTTAGCTATGAGCCTCAGAATAACCCTTGAGTCCTCTTGCGATTCCATCTCCTCCTCCTCTAATGCAGATGTTTCGTCTGCATTCTGGCAATCACTAAGTCTCTCATTGGGGTCCACTAACAGGTCTCCCAGCCTCTTTCCACTCTAAATGGTGAGCCGCTTTATTTTTTATTTTTTTAATAATTTTTATTTTGCTTTAAGTGAAAGTTTACAAATCAAGTCAGTCTCGCACATATAAACTTACATACACCTTACTACATACACCCACTTACTCGCCCCCAATGAGTCAGCCCGCTCCCTCCTTCCATTACCGTTTTCCCAGTTTCTAACCCCCTCTACCCTCCCATTTCCCCTCCAGAGAGGAGATGCCAACATAGTCTCAAACATTCACCTGATGCAAGTAGCTCACTCCTCATCAGCATCTCTCCAACCCATTGTCCGGTCCAATCCACGTCTGATGAGTTGGCTTCGGGAATGGTTCCTGTCCTGGGCCAACAGAAGGTTTGGGGATCATGACTGCCGGGATTCTTCTAGTTTTTAGTCACACCATTAAGTCTGGTCTTTTTATGAGAATTTGGGGTCTGCATCCCACTGTTCTCCTTCTCCCTCATAGGTTCTCTGCACAAACAGCATTTTTAGAAAATAAAATGGAATTGACTCAAATTGAATAGAAACTATAGAAGGCAAAACACGCAGTAAATGCAGTCTCTTAAATGTTTTTGTTTTACATGTATGTATGCATACTGTATGCCAATGTAAATGTCTTTTTTAGGTTGTGTGATAGATATGTTTACAAAAATGCCAAAAAAAAAAAAGAGCAACTGCTAAGGCTGGTTATGTACAACCAAATACTTCATGGGATTTGGTTCCTTGGTTTGGAGGTTTAGGGTCATGGTTTCATGGGACAGCTCAGTTAACTGGCCTAATATCATGTTTAGTGCTTCTGTTCTACCTCTGAGTTTATTGTGTAGTGCCTGGGGTCTTAAAAACCTGCAATCAGCTATCCAAGGTACCACAATTGGTCTCTATTTGCCTGGCGCAACAAAGGAATCCACCGTCTGTAATCTGTTGTTGTTAGGTGCGGTCAAGTTGGTTCTGACTCATAGTGACCCTAATTGTACAAGAGAATGAAATAATGCCCAGTCCTGCACTATCCTACCATTGTTATGCTTGAGCCCATTGTTGTGCAGCTACTGTGTCAATCCATCTTGTTGAGGGTATTCCTCTCTTATGCTGACCCTCTACCAAGCATGACGTCCTTCTCCCGGGACTGATCCCTCCTGACAACATGTCCAAAGTATGTGAGACGAAGTCTTCCCATCCTTGCTTCTAAGAAGCGTTCTGGCTGTACTTCTTCCAAGACATATTTGTTCCTTCTTTTTGCAGTCCATGGTATATTCAATATTCTTCTCCAACTCCACAATTTAAAGGTGTCAATTCTCCTTCAGTCTTCTTTACTCACTGTCTAGCTTTCCCATGCATATAAGGTGATTGAAAACATCACGGCTTGGGTCAGGAGCACCTCAGTTTTCAAGGTGACGTCTTTGCTTTTTAACACTTTAAAGGGGTTTTTTGCAGAAGATTTGCCCAAAGCAATGTGTCTTTTGATTTCTTAACTGCTGCTTCTATGGGTGTTGATTGTGGATACAAGTAAAATGAACTTCTTGACAACTTCAATCTTTTCTCCATTTATTATGTTTCTTACTGGTCCAGTTGTAAGAGTATTTACTTTCTTTATGTTGAGGTGTAATCCATACTGATGGCTGTGGTCTTTGGTCTTCATTAGTAAGCGCATCAAGTCTTCTTCACTTTTAGCAAGCAAAGTTGTGTCACCTGCATATGGCAGGTTGTTAATGGGTCCTCCTCCAAACCTGGTGCCCCATTCTTCTTCATACAGTCCAGCTTCTTGGATTATCTGCTCAGTACACAAATTAAATAGTATGGTGAAAGAATATAACCCTGACGCAACCTTTCCTGACTCTAAACTACACAGTATCCCCTTGTTCTATTCGAACAACCGCCTTCTGATCTATGTAGAGGTTCCTCATGAATGCAATTAATTTTCCAGAATTCCTATTCTTTGTAATGTTACCCATAATTTATTATGATCCACACAGCTGATGCCTCTGCATGTTCAATAAAACACAAGTAAACATCTCTCCAGTATTCTCTATTTTGAGCTGGGATCCATCTGACATCAGCAGTATCTCTGTCTGGTTCCACATCCTCTTGTGAATCTGGCTTGAATTTCTGGCAGTTCCCTGTTGATACACTGCTGCTGCTGCTTTTGAACAATCTTTAGCAAAATTTTGATTGCCTGTGATATTGTGACATTGTTGGATAATTTCTACATTTGGTTGAATCACCTTTCTCGGGAGTAGGCATAAATACGGATCTCCTCTAGTCAGTTGGCCAGGTAGCTGTTTTCCAAATTTCTTGGCACAGGTGAGTAAGCACTTCCAGAACTGCATCCCTTTGTTGAAACATCTCAATTGGTATCCAGCCAGTTCCTGAAGTCTTGTTTTTCCCCAATGCCTTCGGTGCAGCTTGCATTTCTTCCTTCTATACCATTGGTTCCTGATCATACGCTACCTCCTGAAATGGTTGAACGCAGACCATCTCTTTTTGGTATTGTGATTCTGTGTATGCCTTCTACCTTCTTTTGATGCTTCCTGCATCGTTTAATGTTTTTCCTATAGAATCCTTCACTATTGCAACTTGAGGCTCGCACTTTTTCTTCAGATTTTTCAGCTTGAGAAATGCCAAGTATGTTCTTTCCTTTTGGTTTTCTATCTCCAGGTCTTTGCACATGTCGTTATAATACTTTGCCTTCTCTAGCTGCCCTGTGTTCATCTCTTTTACTTCATCATTTCTTCCATTTGCTTTAGCTGCCTGGCATTCAAGAGCAAGTTTCAGAGTCTCTTCGGACATCCATTTTAGTTTTTTCTTTCTTTCCTGTCTTTTTAATGACCTCCTGCTTTCTTCATATATAACGTCCTTGATGTCATTCCATAACTCATCTGGTTTTCAATCGTTAGTGTTCAACGCATCAAATCTACTCTTGAGATGATCTCTAAATTCAGGTGGGATATACTCAAGGTCATACTTTGGCTCTCATAGACTTGTCCTAATTCTCTTCGGCTTCAACGTGAACTTGCATATGAGCAATTGATCATCTGTTCTGCAGTCGGCTCCTGGCCTTGTTCTGACTGCTGATATTGAGCTTTTCCATCATCTCTTTCCACAGATGTAGTTGTTTGATTACTGTTTATTCCATCTGATGAGGCCCACATATATAGTCGCCATTTGTTTTTAAAAAAAGGTATTTGAAATGAAGAAGTCACTGGTCTTGCAAAAGTCTATCATGTGATCTACTGCAACACTTCTATCACCAAGGCCATATTTTCCAACTACTGATCCTTCTTCGTTTCCAACTTTTGCATTCCAGTCATCAGCAATTGTCAATGCATCTTGATTGCATGTTTGATCAATTTCAGACTGCAGAATTGGCAGAAATCTTCAATTTCTTCATCTTTAGCCTTAGCATTTGGTGTTTAAATTCGAATGGTAGTCATATTAACCTGGTCTTTCTTGTAGGCGCATGGATATTATTCTATCACTGACAGCACGGTACTTCAGCATAGAGCTTGAAATGTTCTTTTTGATGATGAATGCAACACCATCTCCCTGTCATCTAGCGCTGTAATCTAGCCTCTGAGATTGTGTATGTTCAGGAGGAGGGGCGAGAATCAGGATTCGCCCAAAGTTGATACCAATGCGGTGCAGGTCAGACATATCGCTACTGTCCAACTTTTTCCTATTTGACACCAGTGTCCTTCCCACCCGCAACGGCACTCTCTACTTCTCTGCTGGGTTTGATAATTCGTTCCACTGGCCACAAAGAACTCATAGACTACAACAGGCTGTAACTCAGGATGAGGACCAGCTTGGAAGTAACAGGATACAACTCAGGACACAGGATACAGTTTGTCAATCAGGATAGCTTTCAAACAGGATGACTCTCACCTCCTTCTTGGTCATGCTGCAGGCAGATCCTTCTCCCTGTTGTACCGGCCAATGGCCCTTTTTTAAATCACAGCTGTAGGCCCTCCTCTTGACTATGCCAGCAGGTAGGCCCTTCTCTTGGCTATGCCAGGAGGCAGTTGCTTTTTTGACCACACCAGCTTGACAGGCCCTTTTTTCAGCATGCCAACCAGCAGCCCTTCTCTCAGCATGCCAGCTGACAACCCTCCTCTTAGCTGTACCAGCCTGTGGGCCCTCTCTAAACCCCTGCCCTGCAGAGGCAAGTGTTACAACTCTTTTGGTTCCACTGACAAGTGCTTGTAGGCATCCCACTCAGCCAGCAAGGCTCCTGCCTGAAGGCACTCAGCTTTCTCTCACTCCACGGGCCAGCAAGCCCACTGTAGCCGCCTTGCTCTGTGGGCTGGCAATCACCACTGTAGCCATCTGTTGTCCCCGTGGTTCTTGCTGTTCATACTGCTGCTGCTGTTTCTCTGCCACTGGGCTCTGCTGTGGTTGCCACTATTTCTTGCCATCTTACACTGTCTTGTGTTATAGCTCTCTCTCTCTCCTGGGACTACAAGGTTCTTAGTGCAGGGACCCCAGATCCAAAAGATGTGCTCTACTCCAGAGTCCTCTTCTTGGTGGTAATGAGGTCCCCCTCAACCTCTGTGGTACTGGCCGTTATACTCAATTTCAAGGCATGTCCTTCCCAGCCAGACCATGAGCTGACCAATCCTCTTGGTACACTGCACTTAATCTGCATAGTAACGGACAAATTTCCTCAAGGTCACTTAATCCTACTGCATTGTCTTACATACCCTATCTGCATAGTATACTGACCAATCGCTTGTAAAACTGTGGTCCAGCCGATCATTTTTGGCAGAATTATAAACCCAAGGCCAGAAAGGCCACGTATAAGAGAAACCCATTGCACTAAAGAGATTCAGGAATGTTACTATTGTGCCCTATCAAGGTGATTCCAACTCATAGCAACCCTACAGGATACAGCAGAACTGCACTATAGGGTTTCCTAAGCTGTAATCTTTATGAGAGCAGATTGCCAGGTCTTTTCTCCCAAGGAACTTCTGGCAGCTTAGAACCACTGACCTTTCAGTTAGCAGCCAAGGGCTTACTCATTGTGCTACCAGGGCTCTCAGGAGTCGCTGGTGGAAATGGAATGTGTGGCTAACTGCCTCCGTGAGTAGGTATGTTTCAAACTGAGAAATGAATGACAAAAAGACGGCTACTTGAAGATCTGGAGAGAAGCATTCCAGGGAAAGGGAACAACCAAGGCAGATAACAACTTGGCATGGCTGAGGAATAGAAAGTAGGTGAGAAGGGCTGGAGTCCAGTGAAGAGAGGAGATTACCAGGAGGTGAAATCAGAAGTAAGTGGGGGTCAGATTCAGTAAAGCCCTGTAAACCATAAGAAGGCATCTGGAGTAAATTTTTATTGTCATCAGGAGTCATTTGAGGGCTTTAGCCATGGACTTCCATGGTCTGATTTTTTTTTTTTTAAGACCATTAGGGCTACTATAAGAAGCCCTGGTGACAGAGTAGTTAAGCAGCTCAGCTGCCAAAAAGTTGGCAGTTCTAACCCATCACTTGCTCCGTGGAGAAATATGTGGTAGTCTGCTTCCTTAAAGACTGCAGCCTCGGAAGCCCTATGCGGTAGTTTTACTCTTTCCTATAGGGTTGCTATGAGTTGGGACAGATTCTGCAGAATCCACCAGGCGCTCCTTAGAAACTCTATGGAGCAGTTCTACTTTGTTCTATAGGGTTGCTATGAGTCGGAATCGACTTGACGGCAATGGGTTTGGTTTTTGGTCCTGGTATGCCACATACTGTGGTAAGGGGCTAGGCAATACAAGATAAACTGGACATAGTCCCTGCACTTAGTGAATATATGATTTGAAGGAAAGCATTGGATATAAAAAAGAAAACATGCTATTCATACCAAGTAATAGAGTTCATGTGTTGCGCTATGAAATATTATCCTTAATAATCTCTAACGTCAGCTGCCTTTTTTAGTTATCTACTTCATTCATTCATTCATTCATTTAATAAATATTTACTGTGTGCCAAGAGTTTTTCTGGGTTGATCTTCCAAGGTTAAAGTGACAGACAAGGTCCGTATCGTCAAGGAGCTTATACAGTAGTAGAAGACACAGAAAATAAGTAAACAAAGAAAAGGTGTCAAATAATAATAAGTGCCATAATGATGTGATAGGCATTGACTAGGGACTACTTTTTATTGGATGCTCAAAAAAGACCTTTCCTATATGCCAGAATTGACTCCGCGGCATGAAAAAGCCGGAAAATGAAAAAAGAAGACAGAAGAATTGGTGCATTCAAATGGTAGTGTTGGTGAAGAATACTGATTATATCATGGACTGCCAGAAGAATGAACAAATGTGTCTTGGAGGAAGCACAGCCAGAATGCTTGTTAGAAGGGAGGACGGTGAGGCTTTGTATCACTTACTTTGGATCATGCTTGGTAGAGGGTCAGCAAAAAAGAGGGAGATCTTCAACAAGATGGACTGACACAGTGGCTGAAACAATGCAGGATCAGGCAACGTTTCATTGTTATACATAAGGTTGCTATGAGTCAGAGCTGACTCAATGGCACCTGACAACAATACATAAGGTCTCCATGAATGAGAGCCCACTTAATGGCAACTAACAACAACATAACTACAGGGCTAGTACTTACGTGAAAGTGCCATGAAGGTACTTTAGCTGCAGTATCTCTTTTAATCTTGATAACAAGTCCACAAGGTAAGTATTTTCTTTGTTGTAGTTGTTAGGTGTCCACCAGTCAGCCCACAACGCATGATGACTTCATGCACAACGGAAAGATACTCTGCCCAGTCATCTGCGAATCAGACAGCTGTGATCCATATGGTTTTCACTGGTTTATTTTTGGCAGTAGTTCACCAGACCTTTCTTTCTAGTCACTCTTAGTCTAGAAGCTCTACCAAAACCTGTTCAGCATCATAGCAACACAATTGATCACTGACACAGAAATGTAGATTGTGCATGAGGTGCATTGGCCGGGAATTGAACCCGGGTCTCCCATAAGGAAGGCAAAAATTCTGCCACTGAACCACAAATGCCTCTTACTTTCCTTCTATATAGAATGTTATTAGCTTCTTTTTATATACGAGCATCTCTGATGCTCAGAGCGTCATATATGCTCACAGCAGTGGATCATGGATTCATGCCTGTCTGACACAGGGTTCTTCTTTCTATCACATACTAAACCCACTGCGGTTGAGTCAATTCCGACTCATAGTGATCCCATAGGACAGAGCAGAACCGCCCCATAGAGTTTCCAAGGAGCGCCTGGTGGATCTGAACTGCCTTTTGGTTAGGAGCCATAGCACTAAACCGCTATGCCACCAGGGTTTCCTCTATCACACCAAGTTGTTTTATAGATGCGTTAGGAGAATCTGTGAATTTCTGAGTGGACAATTTTTAACTTTTTTTGAGTGAAAGATTTTTTAAAAGGTCTGTTTAGTCTGGGGAGAATGAAGCTTATTCAGATTTTAAGCCAAGGCTATAAAATCACCAGTATTTTCTGTCCTTATATGACTTAACTGTGGCATGTTCCACTTATATTTACTTTTTTTCTGGATATTACTTTCTTTCTCCTTGCTCAAATGTTGATTGATTGCCTCTTATTTCTTCACTGCCCCTTAACTGTGGCTGTTTTACAGGGACTTTTAGCCTTCTTTCCTCACTTTACACATTCCTTTTATACAATATCATATTCTTATACCTTCAAATACTAAACATATGCTTATGACTCTAAAATCTTTTGCTTCTAATTCAGACATTTCTCTCTAGTCTTGGGAGAATAGGACCAAAGGTTCCAGAAAGCAGTTCAGTTTAGTGGGAAACGGTGGAAAAGTGAAGTGCAGGGCTATGAAGGATCATTTGAACATTCATTCATTATTTAATCCACTATTTACTACACACTTACGCTGAGGCTGTTCCTGTGGAACTTCACAACTACAGTGGCAGACATCACAAGCAGAGCAATTACATTCACGTCGAGAGTTAACGAAGGGTGCAGGTGGCCAGGAAGGTACTAGTGCATTAAGTCCTCAGGCACAGGTACATAAAGCACAAAGGCAGAATTCCACCTAGTGCCTCAAAGGGATTTAATGAAAATCTTGGAGTTTATCAGTTCACTAGATCATTAAAAAGGAAATAATCGAATGTAACACTATTTTAACGCTGGGAACGATTAAGAGATTCGGGGCAGAATGTTGCAGCAGGCCATGACTGGGGAATGTGAGAAGATTGGATACACCTAAGTAGAGAAAAAAGAAAACCCGCCGAGGGATGTTACAAGCCATGTGTTTGTTTAAAAGTCACGGTAAAAAAGCCCCCACCAAACGCTGCCTTTGCTCTCGTCGGCCTCCCGAGCGTTCCCAAACTTCCGGCGCGCTAGGCACCGTCCATCTTGCTCCGCCCCTTCCCCCAAAGCCTCTCCGCACAGCCGCTTGCACGTGCGTGGCGAATCCCGCCCCCTCCGCGCTCTCGGCCAATGAGAAATAGTATCGTAACTCGCTACCGCCCGGTCGTCCGTCACGTGACCGCATCTCCCCGCCCCTTCACCCCGCTGTTTCTAGGTTCTGTGAAGATGGCGAAAGTCTCTGAGCTTTACGATGTCACCTGGGAAGGTAACTGCGAGCTCGGGGTGGGGGCGGGGGAGGGTGCGCAGAAAGATCAAAATCTCTGGGAAGCAGTTCGGAAGTACCGCTGCTCTCGGAGAGTTGGGTTCTCATGTCTGTTTCCGGTACCGTGTTTCTCAGTGGACGCGCCAGACTGAAGTCTGAGAGGGGCCCCTGCCTTGGCCCGGCCACGGACTGGGGTCCGCGGCGTTCCCGCCGCGTGTGTTCATCTGGAGACTGGTCCGCCTATCTCCGCGCCAATCCACTGGCTCAGGGTAGCTTCTGTTGTGAGGCGGAGGGGACGTGGTGCTGGGGCTGTCACACTCTTGCGGTGGCTGCTGGGCGGCGCGGAGGAGGCAGGACAAGTAGCTGCTGTAGCTTCTTTGCAACCAAGAAATACAGGGCCTGTAAGGCCTTGTACTCAGCGCAGTGTCAGGGTTACACGTCTGTGCAGAAAAGGTGTAGAAGGTCCGTGAACAAATCTGATTCTTCTAAATCTTACTTTTTGTTTCGTTCTCTCTTCAAAAGCGGGTTTTGACCCCCCCTTTATTTATTTTTTCCGTATTTCTTTACCTTTCAAAACACATTTACACAACAGAACTTTTTTCTTACTTCCTACCGGTATTACTTTTCTGCAGGGGAGAAGAACTGGTTAGCTTAGGGGCACCTGCTCAAGTGTGATGGACTTCTGGGTTGATGTAAGGTGGGGCGTGTTCTTTAAAATCCAGAAGCAGCCAAACCTTGGGCCAGCTCTGTAAGAGAGATTTTATCTTCTCAAAAAGTTTTATTGTTGTATGCTTTCGAGTGGATTCCTACTTAGCATATTACATTAGACTTCAATAACTAATCTGTTCAATAGATGCCTTCTTGGAGTGTTTAATACTTGGGAACTGAAAGTTTGGTGGTAAATAAAGAAAGAAAAGGGAAAATTCTTTTATACTTGAACTGAGTTCAATGCTTTATTGGCTTTATGGCCTCTAACACTCTGTGAACCTCAGTGTTTCCACCTGTATTGGGGAAATGCATTATGTTAAACAAAGGTGTTAAGTAAGGAGAGTTAGATCTTGCATATACCAGGTTAAGTGACACACAGTCCCACCTTCCTAGTTTGATGGAGAAGTCCAAACTCAAACCCATTGTTGATTTCCTACTCATAATGACTCTGTAGGACAGGGTAGAGCTGCTCCATAGGGTTTCCAAGGCTGTAAATCTTTGTGGAAGCAAACTGCCCCGTCTTTCTCCTGGGGAGCGGCTGGCTGGTGGGTTTGAACGCAGACCTTCAGTTTGCAGCTGAGTGCTTTAACCACTGCACCACCAGAGTTCCTTTGATGGAGCACATAGACCTGTAAATACGTTGTGTCAGGATATGTTTTTTTAAGCTGGGTAGTGGATATGTGGCTGTTATTTTTAATGCTTCAGTTGTTTCATAATTTTTAGAAAGTGCTTTGATGAATGTTCAACATAGGCTTCTTAGAGGATGGTAGCATTGTAGGGGATCTTGAGAGAGGTATAACTACCAGCAGACAACATGGTTAAACCACTTGGACTTTACCCTTTGGGCATTCTAAAGAGGAGTGAAAGAATTAGGTTTGGAATAAGTAATAACTACTTCACAAGTTTGTTGAGTGACAAAACATAAAACATGTTGAAGTACTTTCTTAAATACTTTAGAAAAGGATACATTTTTATTAGGTAATAACATGATTATGTCCTTCTCCTGTGTAGTTTGGGTCCTGCACACATCTCCGGTTTTATCTCGAGCTATTTTCCCTCTAAAGAAGCTCTGATGGTGCAATGGTTAAGCACTTGGCTGCTAACCAAAAGGTTTGAATCCACCCAGCGGCTCTGTGGGAGAAAAGACCTGGTGATCTGCTCCTGTAAACACTACAGACTTGGAAACCCTATGGAGCAGTTCAACGCTGTCATACACAAGGTCACTATGAGCCAGAGGACTCCTGGTGGTGTAGTGGTTAAGAGTTTGGGTGCTAACCAAAAGACCGCTGTCTGAATCCACCAGCTGCTCCTTGGAAATCGGATGGGGCAGTTCTACTCTGTTCTATAGGTATTGACTCAATTAGCAATGGGTTTGTTTTTTTTTCAAATGAGTCAGAGGAGCCGTGGTGGCACAAAGGTTAAGAGCTATGGCCGCTAACAAATAGGTCAGCAGTTTGAATCCACCAGGTGCTCCCTGTAAACTTTACGTGGCAGTTCTACTCTGTCCTGTAAGGTCACTATGAGTTGGAATCAACTTGACAGCAATGGTTTTTTTTTTTTTTTTTCTTTAAGAGTCAGAATCAACTTGGTGGCACATAAAAACATTCTCCCTCTCAACTTTCTCTGAGCTGGTTACATTGGCTTTCCTTGAATTTCCTAAATGTGCTGTGCTCTTTCTTGGCTTCAGGATGAGCACGTGTTATTCCAGGAGTGTTCTTTCTTTCTTGTCCTCCTCTTGCCTCATTACCCTTTTCATTTCTTGTAGTTTTCCTCAAAGGTTACATACTTAAGACATCGACTCTGCTTTCCCAGTTCTCTGGCAAAAGAAAAAAGAGAAAAACAAAACCTAAACAGCAATAAGAAAAGAAAACAAACAAACAAAAAGCCTAGGCCTGATCCTATAAGTACATGTTCTCATACTTTGGAAGCATTTGCCCAGTTGTGTAAGTTTTAAAAATGTTTGTCTCTCCATCTAGAAGAAGAGGCCTATATTGTTCATTGTCACATCACTCCCCCCCACCAAAAAAAAACCAAACTCATTGCCCTTGAGTTGATCCTGACTCGTGGCAACCCCATGTGTTTGTGTTATAGAGTAGAACTCCTCCGTAGGGTTTTCCTGGCTGTAATCTTTTTGGAAACAGATTGCCAGGCCTTTCTCCAGTGGTGCCACTGGGTGAGTTTGAACCACCAACCTTTAGGTTAGCAGCTGAGAGCATACTGTTTGTGCCACCCAGGGAGCCTTGTCATATCACTCCCACCCACCAAAACCCACTGCCATCAAGATATCACTAGTGCCTGGCATATAGGAGGGGCCCAGTAATTATTTGTTGACTGAGTGAATTGTTAATGGGATTAATAATAAGCATTAACAAATTGTCACCAAAAGGCTGTAACTGTACATCATTTTCTAAGTGATGAAATAATTTCTTTGGTATCTTAGATGAATTTAGGGTACAGTTTGCTCATCTGTGAAATGAGAGATTAGACTTTTCCAGAACTAAAATTCTATGTAAGGGTCTTTTAAGAATAAAGAATTCTAGATTTTTATTTCAGAAATCTAGGATAACAGATTTTTTGGGATTAGGAGAGTGATGAGATGACTCTCAGGATTAGTTTTTTATTTAAATTTAGGAGGTGAGGGCTGTCAGTTGGCGCTGTATCCTCAGGAATTCCACGGAGTACTATCATGAATTCAAGTCATGGAAATGGTTAGTTCAAATAGTACTGTGATTCTTTAATAGGAGAATTTATCACATGTTTATGAAAGACTTATATAATTAACACTCACCTCACCTCTGTTGGGCTGTATTAAAAAGATATGTATATGGTTTATTTAGCCAGTTGAAAGTTACATTTATGTTTATTATCTAGGGGAGCTATTAAAGAGGAGTTTGGAGGTGGGAAAGAGAATTTTGAGTTGTAAGGAGGGTAAAATCAAGTTTCTTGAGAAGATGGCATTTGGGCTGGACATGGATAGGATGCTTAGCGCAATGCCTGGCATATAATCTGTCTTTGTTTCTTAGGGCTGCAACAACAAAACACCACAAAGTGGGTGGCCTTTGACAACAGAAATTTACCATCACAGTTCTGGAGCTGAGAAACCCAAATTCAGGGTATTGGTAGGGCCACACTCTGTCTGCATTAGGGGAAGATCTTTCCTCGTCCCTTCCACCTTCTGGTGGCCCCAGTCATCTGTTGGCATTCCTTGGCTGGTAGATGCATCTTCACATACCTCAGTCTGTTTCTCTCTGTTTTCTTCATTCATAAGGACACCACTCATGGGATTAGAATCCATCCTAGTCCAGTGTGAGGGCATACTAATAACATCTTCAAAGACCCCATTTCCAAACAAGGTCACAGTCACATACCCAGTTAGGACTTCAGCATATCTTTTGAGGGGACACAATTAAATCTGTAATAGGGACTAAATGAATATTTGTTGAAAAAAATTATTAAAAATGTTGGAGAGAACTTAGTTGTTTTTGCTGTCCCTACTTCCTGTCTTTTTACTCAGTCCTTTAAGCCACCACAATTTTGTTTCCATGTCCTGTGACTCCACTAAGGTCTCTAGGGAGATCTAATGCCAAAACTAATGTATGTGTTTTGTACATCTGTACTTCATTTGCCATTGCAGTTACCCCTCTATGAAAAATTCTTTCCTTGATTTTCTAACAATGTTCTTCCCAGATTTTTCTCCTGCTTTTCAGACCTTTCCTTTGCTGAGTTCTCATTATCCATTTGCACCTTAATTTTTGGTGTTCTCAGTGGTTCTTCCCTTAGCCTTTTGTTTTCTTAATTACCAGTGATTATTAAACCTGAAAGTCCCTGGGTGGTACAGTTTGCGCTCGACTACTAACCTAAAAATTGGTGGTTCATACCCACCCAACAGTGCCATGGAAGAAAGGCCTGTTGATCTATTTCCATAAAGATTACAGCCAAGAAGACTCTTTGGAGCAGTTCTACTCTGTAACACATGGGTCACATGGGTCACATGGGCCATGAGTCGGAACTGACTCAATGGCAACAGGTTTGACTTTTTGGTTTTTATTAAACCTAAAGTCAATAGACTTCTGGCTGATGCCAACATAAGTGTTAATGTGGTCTGTGAATACCCTGAAATTATACAGTATATAAAATTGAGTATGTATGTAAATATTCATGGTTTTGGGAAAAGATGGTGCAAAGATCTCATCAGTTTTAAACAGATCTAAAAAACGTTAAATGTCTTCTATGAGCAGTCTCATTCACACCCAGCTTTAACTGTCAGCTTTTACGTCAGGTATATAGTTGAGTATGTTGTTCTCGCTGTTCCCTTTCCTGAGGATACAGTGTTGAACTAAACAGGCAAGGTCCTAGATCTTGTGGAACATGTCATGGGATTTCACTCCTAACTAAGGATCCATATTTCCAACTATTTACAGGGCATGTCTACCCAGATGTTCCACAATTAATAAAATTTAGAACTGAACTCATCGTGTGTCTTCCACCTGTCATAGTTATCTAGTGCTGCTATAACAGAAATATCACAAGTGGACGGCCTTATCAAACAGGAGTTTATTCTCTCACAGCCTAGTGGGCTAGAAGTCTGAATTCAGGGTGCCAGATCCACGGGAAGGCTTTCTCTGTCTATTGGCTCTATAGTAAAGTCCTTGTCATCAAGCTCTCCTCGGACTAGGAGCTTTTCCGTTTACGAACCCCAGGCCCAAAAGATACCCTCTGCTCCCGGCACTGCTTTTTTGGTGACCTGAGGTCCCCCGTCTCTCTGCTTGCTTCTGTCTTTTATATCTCAAAAGAGATTGGCTCAAGACACAATCCAATATTGTAGATTGAGCTCTACCTCATTAACATCACTGCTGCTAATCCCACCTGATGAATATCATAGAGATAGGATTTACAACACATAGGAAAATCACATCAGATGACGAAATGGTGGACAGTCACACGATCCTGGGAATCATGGCCTAGCCAAATTGATAGATATTTGGGGGACACAATTCAATCTCTAACACTACCTGCTGCGTCCTCTAGCAGCATTACCACGGTCGTCACTTATTCTTTTCTGTGTTTTCCCTACGTAAGTAGATGACACTGTGTATCTCTCTCCATTTCACAAGACAGACTCCTGCTGTTCCTTTCAGAGATAGCTCTTTCAGACTTTGAAGTCTGGAAAATACAAATATGATTGAGAAATAGGTAATAATCAAATTTAACTGAAGTGTATGTTTCCTGACAGTCACTTTTGAAAGATAAGGTCCAGAAAGGTAAGTTGGAACCTTGAATCTAGCCTAAGGAGTTTGTACTTTATTTTGTAGGTAGTTGGGAGCGACTTTCCTAATTAAAAAAAAAAAAAAAAAATCAGTGGCTTCTTTCATTCAACTTAAAGTTATGAATGTACAGGTTGATATAGGGCCAGGCCTTTTCTTTGATAGGAATTCACTGATTGTAGTTCCTTGTCATCTTTTGGGGCTCTGGTGGTGCGGCGTTTAAGAGCCACAGCATGCTACGGTTGCGAACCAAAAAGGTTGGCTGTTCAAATCCACCAGCGGCTCCTTGGAAACTCTATAGGGTAGTTCTATTCTGTCCTATAGGATTGCTGTGAGTTGGAATTGACTCAACGGCAGCAGGTTTGGTTTCGGTTTGGCTTGTCATCTTTAATAAACCATTTTCATTTTTTAATGTGGACAGAAATATAAGACCCTTGTATAGTAGCTTCAGCACACAAGTATTATAGATTATTTTCTTCATAATATTTTTAATTAAGTTACTATACGTAATGTTACAGCAGTTTTTCAAATCTCTTTACCTTCATGGAGTCTTTTTAAAGCGTCCAGCTTTATTTCGTGAAATAAGTATCTTTTTGTCCTTAAATTTTCTTTGACTTGCGTAATACTTAATTATATTGTATAACTACATTAGGTTTAACTGGCATGAACTGGTGGAAATACAGATACAGCTGACTTTTAAAAATGTAACAACTGATGGAATAACCAAGAGCTAGTTGATGAGGCCTATTAACCGAGAGCTCCTAAAATGCTATGGACATCATCAGTATGTTTTACAGAAAAAATTCTTTGAGTTCATTCTAACAGGATGTTGGTTAAGAGAGTTTTTACCGAACCTTATTATCTCACTTTTCATATTTTACGTACTTCTTTATGTTTCTTATGCACATATATCTTCTCAGTCCTTTCAGTGACCACATAGTGGTGAGAGTCAGAAAACGAGCTCTCACTAAACACTTGTTTGTTTAGCGAAAGAATGAATGCTAGGATATGTAGTTTATGAAGTTTGACCCACTAGTACCTCTGGTAATGGTAATAATAATGATGAAAATGGCATAGTGTATATTTTGCAGATATTATCTCCTTTAATCTTCATACCTATCCTATGAGATATGTTTTATTTCCATTTTACAGGTGAGGAAGCAAACTAGAGAGGTGAAGTGGTTCATCTGAGATCACACAGGTAGTAAATAGAGTGCCGTGATTTGAGCTGCTCTGATCTTATGCTGCTTTTGTCTTATTCTCCCCTTCCCCACTCAGTTAATAACTGAATTCATCTACCTAGGCTGTCATTCTGTTTTTGAAACGTGACAGGCTAGTTTCTGTCTTAAGAACTTAACATTTGCTATTTATGACTGGCCCTTTCTCGTTCTTCCCTTAGCTTAAAATCTACCTCCTCTGAGAAGCCTTCTCTGACCAGCCTTTCCAAATACTGCTCCTTTCCCTATCCCCTGACTTTATCATTATTTGAAGTTATGTGGCTTGTTTATCATTATACACTACTGGAATGTAAGCATGATGAGTACAGGGACTTTGTCTTGTTTCTCACTTTATCCCCAGTACCCAGAATAGGCCTGGCACATAGTAAGTGTTCAGTAAATATTAGTTGAACGAATGAAAAAATTCCAAAGGTTATGGTTCCAGTCATTACACTGTACTGCCCAAAAAGCAATAGGGGTCATTGAATACCTTAAGAATTTGAATTGCATAATGAAGTAAATCCTTTTAGAAATATCTGGTATAATTTGCAGATGGAATTTGGACAGAGACCAGTTAAGAAGCCATCCTAGCATCTTTGGCATGAGGTTAGGAGAGCCTGGGCTTGAATAGTAGCGGTAGAAGTAGAGTGGAAGATATAAACCATAGAAATATTTCAAAAGAAGAGTTACAGGGCTTAGATACCAAAGGAGGAGTCGGAGACAGCAGTAAAAATTTGAATCCTAAGGTGACATTAACAGAAGGTGGCATTAACAGAAAAGTGAACATTAAGAAGGGAAGCCACATTTGTTAGGAAAAGAAGATGATTTGGTTTTTTGATGTGGTGAGCTTTGAGATAATGGAATATCAAAGGGGAAAACATTTCTCGAAGGAGTAATTTTACTGCTTATATTTTTACTAGTCATTTATTTGATGAAGGTATTTAAGGCATTACTGAAAAGATTAATATGTGACAAATATTTTCACATCGTACTTAACAGCAGCGTCTGGAATGTGACAGGGTCAACTGTGTAGGTATAGTTTAAGTAAGATACTTACAGGTGAAATGCTGCTTATTTTACAGAAGTTATATTTTCATACATAAAAAATGTTCCTTGTTTTCTGTTCAGCTGTTGTATTTTTATGTTTGTGACTGTGTGTTAGACTGTTGTTCTCCTGAGCAGATGTGCTTTAAAACAGTGTGTCCTTTCTCCTGCAATAGTGTTTTCCCACAATTCACAATAAGAGATACATTTTACAATTTAACCCAAGTTTACTTATTAAACGAATAATTTCAGCACACAGCTTGTTCCTATGAGGCAGAGGTTAAAGATGTCCCAAATGTCCAACTTTTCCAAGCTGCTGTACCACTGCATCATCTCTAACATCGACTACTCCCTCTCCCCTCAGCACTCTCCCTCCTGTCTTTGGGTTCCCTAATTTGCTGCAACATCTCATAGAATTCATGAACAGTATAAATGATGTGGCTCACTTGATTGTGGAGGCTGGCAAGTTCCAAATTTGTGGGTCTGGCGTAGACTTCTCCCGAACCACATGGCTGCAGGGACTGATGAATCCAAACCGCGAGTTTAGACCGTAGGGTGCTGGCTCACAAGGCTGTGGAAGCTGGTGGATCAGGTCACACAATAGGCCAGTGGCTCTAGGGGCTGTGGAGGCCAACAAATCCCAGAATTGGCAAACAGCAGCCTCTGGCTTGAGTCCCAAGAACTGGAGGCCAGTTGATCACGAATGGGACACGGGATCCAGATACAGAGAGAGAGAGCCCCATGAGGACACACACAAATATCTTAGATGCAGGCCACACCCCAGAGAGGGACATAACTTGAATAAGAGTGGAACTTGAACCTCACCCTCCTGCAAGGCTTCCCCCCAAGACACATCCTACACCAGTCCTGCCTCTTTAGCATGTAGAGGTTAGGATCCACAACACATAAAATGGAAGATGGTTGTTGTTACGTGCCTTTGAGTAGCTTCCTCTTCATGGTGACCCTATGTACAACAGAACGAAATGTTGCCAGGCCCTGTGCCATCCTCAGAATCTTATGCTTGTTGCAGCCACTGTGTGAGTCCATCTTGTTGAGAGTCTTCCTCTATTTCATTGACCCTCTACTTTACTAAGCATAATGTCCTTCTGCAGGGACTGGTCCCTCCTGATAACGTGTGCATAGTCCGTGAGATGAAGTCTTGTCATCCTTGCTTCCAATAAGCATTCTGGCTGTACTTCTTCCAAGACAGATTTGTTAGTTTTTCTGGCAATCCATGGTGTGTTCAATATTCTTTGCCAACAGTATTGGAAATACATGCAATACTGGGAATCATGGCCTAGCCAAGTTGACATATAACCCCAACCATCATAGGTTCCATATATCTTATTTGCATAGTCCCACTCAGTCATTGTGTGTGAGTCACAAAGACCACGACTAGAAGGGCCATATTACGTAATTCATTGCACTGCACTCGTACACAGAGTCTCGGGGACGCAAATGGTTAAGTACTTGACTAGTAGCCCAAATATTGGCAGTTCAAGCTCACCCAGAGGTGCCATGGAAGACAGACCTGGCGATGTGCTTCCGAAAGGTCGCAGCTTTGAAAACACTATGGAGCAATTCTACTCTGAACACATGAGGTCGCCATGATTCGTAATCAACGGCAACTGTAACAACAACAACATGCTCATACACGTACACATACGTAAATGTGTCTCAGCATGTGTGTATGTACAAACTGAAACCAAGGTCCATTTAAAAAGTATTCTTACAGTGAGCAAAGCATTCTGTTCTATCCTGTTCTAGTCATTCTATTTAACTCCTCCTCTCCCTCCTTTTTTTTTTTTTCTCCCTCCAAAGGAAACCCTGGTGGCGTAGTGGTTCAGTGCTACGACTGCTAACTAACGAAAGGGTCAGCAGTTCGAATCCACCAGGCGCTCCTTGGAAACTCTGTGGAGCAGTTCTGCTCTGTCCTATAGGGTCACTATGAGTCGAAATTGACTTGACGGCACTGAGTTTGGTTTGGTTTTTGCTTTCTTCCCCCAAAATACTGGAAGAAAGTCACTGAATTAATTTCACACCCCGCTAACAGTGCTGCAGTGCAGTTTAAATACACTTGTACTGGAGTTCTCTGTGCGTTACAATAAATGACTTCCTTTTTTCCGGTCAAATGGCCTTTTCTTTCAGATTGACTGTTTTCGACATCCTGAAACAGTCTGATTAGACAAATTTTTAGGACTGTGAATAATTCAAAATCTCTGTTATCCCATAGGTATTGACCTTTTTAAAGAATATGTTGATTCATGTAAATGAATAAATGGTATCTCAGGATATATAATGAAATGAAAGGAAGAGAGAACAGGATTTGAGGAGGGAGTTTTGGACTAAAGGAGTCAGCAGAATAAGAAGCAGGCATGTTTGTCCACCTTTCAGACGACAGCAGCCTCTCCACAGCAGAACCTAGGCCTCGTGGAAGGAATAAATAGAATGCTCATAGTCATTTTTGTTTAACCTTTGACCATTAGCTCATCCTACACAGTAGTTAATAGAATGTGCAAGCAGGTAGTGAGCGACCTATTTACACAGAATATAATAAAGTGCCCTTGGCTTTGAGGAGCGTGCCTTTTTTTGGGATAGAGTAAAATGAAAAGTCTTAAGTCACCTTTGAAGAAAGAGTGAGGGAAGAGTCTTTCTTTCTTGCCAGAGGCTGAAACATATATCAGAGATTTTTCTTAAAATAAAGTTAATTAACATTTTTGTAGTACTTTATGTTTTATGAGATGCTTTATATAAGTTATCTGTCACAAATTCATGGGCTAAGCAGATGAGGAAAACATGTGAAGCTGGATGAAGGATAGTAGTGGTGCCTGTGGAGAACTGGTACATGCACGCCCTACCTATAATCAAAATCAGATTAAAAACAAACAAAAACCCCCAAAGTATTCTACTGGCCAAGCAACATTTGAGGGAACCAAACTTTGCTTTATGTAATATTCATCACAGACCTCTAAGACAGGTTTATGGTCCTCTGTATTTTACAGTTAAGGTTACTAAGCACTGGAAATGTTAAGGGACAGGTCTAAGATCACCAAACTGATAAGTGGCAGAGTTGGAATTTAAACCCTAGTCTTCTTTCTGCTACTTCTTGCTCTAAATCAGGGCTGGCATACTTTTTTTTTTCCCCCGGTAAAGGGTCATATTTGTGGGCCATATGGTTTGTCTCAACTATTCAACTCTATCATTGTAGCACAAAAGCAGCCTAGACAATAAGCTAATAGAGGCGGTTGTGGTCTGATGGAAGGTTATTGACAAAACAGGCGGCTGCAAGATTTGGCTGCAGCATGCTGATCCCTGCTTTAAATCTCCTGCTGTAAATGAAATGTGAAGAGCGAAGCCAGAAATGGTGGGATTAGGAAAAGATAAATAGCATTTGGTTTTACAGGGTGTAACACTGGCTTGGGGAGAAGCTTCAAAACCTCTTGGTTCAAAAACTTAAAAAGAATTAACAGTGGACCTGAGAACAAGGAAGAAGGTAGAGAGTAGAAATTAATGATAGCTAAAATATATTGAGCATATATTGTCCTAACACATAAATTAACTTGTAATTGTTATCGTAACAACTCAATGAGGAACTTCTTATTTCCATTTTCTAGATGAGAACCTTAAAGCACAAAGCAGTTAATTCAACCAAAGTCATACAGCTAGAAAGTGGCAGAGCTTGAATTTGAACTCAAGCGGTTTGACTTCTGCATCTCAGTTCTTAACCACCACTTGTTGTGTGCTGTTGAATCGATTCCAGCTCATAGGACCCCATGTGACAGTAGAACTGCCCCCATTTCTAAGAAGTTTTCTAAGGTTAGTGGTTCAAACTCACCCAGCTGCTCTGTGGAGGAAAACCTGGTGATCTGTTCCAGTAAAGATTATAGACTACTCCTAGGGAAATTTTGTTTGTTTGTTTTTTTAAGGGAAATATTTAGATAAAAGAGCTCTTTGCTCCTCCTCTTAATCTTTGGAAAAAATTACTTTCCTCTCCCAGTTTTCCTTCTGATGGGTGATCCTTCAGGTTTTTATTTGGAGTCCCCAGGAGTAGCCTTTGACAGAGAAATGTGGCTCCCTCCCTGGCAGTTTTTGCTTACATCAGTGAAAAATTACCTTGAGCACCATTCTGCAGTGTCCTAAAGGAACTGTTTCATCTTCCTTCTCCCTCTCCCCTCCCCATCTGGGTGGATTGGGCAATTTCCCAACCCCTGAGCATAACAGATACTGTTACCCACCTACCATTGCTTATGCTCTTCCGCAAACTTCATCTAACAAACTCATTTTAATCCTTAGGGTTTAATTCATGTGTCATGGATGTCTTCCTTAACCCTTTCTCTCTGCCAGGTGGAATTAATCTTTCCCTCACCTTGCTTTCTTAGTGCTTTGAACATAACTATATCTTAGCTTTTATGACCTTTTGCAGTTAAACAACTTCTTTTAAATTATGGATTTCTTAAACACAAAGGATTTTTTTTTATCTTTATATTTCTAGTATATTTTATAAAGGTGATATATAATAAGTTCTTAATGTATTTTTGAATAACTGAGTGGAAGTCACAGGGATGTATCAATAGATGAAACGGAAATGTTTTAAAAAGCAGAAATAGTTCAATGATATATCTTAACTATGAATAAGTTAGAGGAAACAGATGGAAAATTGAAGATTGTTGGTAAATGAGATATTTGACAAAATAGGAACCATTTTTTCTCTTTTAGACTTTAGTTTATGGGCTAGTGTTCTGCTTCTTACAGCAACGTAAACAACTATACACACGGACCTTACCAGATGGAATACACAGGAATCAAATTGACTACATCTGTGGGAGGAGACAATGAAAAATCTCAGTATCATTAGTCAGATCAAGGGCAGGGACCAGCTTTGGAACAGACCATTAGTTGTTCGTGCAGGTGTTGTTGAAGCTGAAGAAAATTTTAAAAAGTCCATAAGAACCAAAGTATGACCTTGAGTATATCCCACTTGAGTTTAGAGACCATCTGAAGAATGGATTTGACCTGCTGAACATTAATAACCAAAGACCAGAGAAGTTGTGGGGTGACATCAAGGACGTACATGAAGAAAGCAAAAGATCATTAAAAAGACAGGAAAAAAAGAAAAGACCAAAATGGATGTCAGAAGAGACTATGAAACTTGCTCTTGAATATCGAGTAGATAAAGCGAAAGGATGAAGTAAAAGAGCTGAACAAGATTACAAAGGGTGGCTCTATAAGACAAAGTACACTATTATAATGAAATATGGAAAACTAAAGGGAAGGACAAGCATGTCATTTCTCAAGCTGAAAGAACTGAAGAAGAAAAACCAAGCCTTGAGTTGCAATATTGGGTTCTATGGACAAAAAGTTGAATGACGCAGGAAGCAGCAAAAGAAGAGGGAAGGAATACACAGTTACTGTACTGAAAAGAATTGGTCGACATTCAACCATTTCAGGATGTAGCATATAATCAAGAACCGGTGGTATTGAAGGAAGAAGTCCAAGCTGCTCGAAGGCCTTGGTGAAAAACAAGGCTCCAGGAATTGACAGAATACCAGTTGAAATGTTTCAGCAAACGGATGCAACCCTGGAAGTGCTCAACCGTCTATGCCAAGGAATTTCGAAGACAGCTACCTGTCCAATTGAATGGAAGAGATCCATAACCATGCCCATTCCAAAGAAAGGTGATCCAACTGAATGTAGAAATTATCGAACAATATCATTAATATCACAGCCAAGTAAAATTTTGCTGAAGATAATTCAAAAATGGTTGCAGAAATACATTGATAGGGAACTGCCAGAAATTTAAGCCAGATTCAGGAGAGGATGTGGAACGAGAGCTATCACTGCTGATATCAGATGGATCTTGGCTGAAAGCAGAGAACGCCAGAAAGATGTTTACATGTGTTATCATTGATTATGCAAAGGCATCCGACTGTGTGGATCATAACAAATTATGAGTAATATTGTGAAGAATGGGAATTCTGAAGCACTTAATTGTGCTTATGTGGAACCTGTACATCGATCAAGAGGCAGTCATTTGAACCAAAAATAACAAACCAAACCCAGTGCCATCGAGTCAATTCTAACTCATAGTGACCCTATAGCAGAACAAGGGAATGCTGAGTGGTTTAAAATGGGGAAACGTGTATGTCAGGGTTGTGTCCTATCACCACACTTAATCTGTGTGCTGAGCAAATAATTCAAGAAACTGGACTATATGAAGAAGAATGGGGCATCAGAATTAGAGGAAGTCTCATTAACAACCTGCAGTGTACAGATGACACAACCTTGCTTGCTGAAAGTGAAGAGAACTTGAAGCACTTACTGATGAAGATTAAAGCCTTCAGTATGAATTACATCTCAACATAAAACAAAAATCCTCACAACAAGCAACATCATGATAAATGGAGAAAAGATTGAAGTTGTCAAAGATTTCATTTTACTTGAACTCACAATGAACACCCATGGACGCAGCAGTCAGCAAATCAAATGACACATTACATTGGGCAAATCTGCTGCAAAAGACCTCTTTCAAGTGTTGAAAAGCAAAGATGTCACTTTGAGCACTAAGGTACACCTGACCTAAGCTATGATATTTTCAATCACCTCATATGTATGTGAAAGCTGGACATGAATAAGGAAGACCAAAGAAGAATTGATGCCTTTGAATTATGGTGTTGGCGAAGGATATTGAATATCCTGCCAGAAGAACGAACAGATCTGTCTTGGAAGAAGTACAGTGGGAATACTTCTTAGAAGCGAGGATGGTGAGACTTTGCCTCACCACTGTGGACATGTTATCAGGAGGGACCAGTCCTTGGAGAAGGACATCATGCTTGGGAAAGTAGAGGGTCGATGAAAAAAAAGAGAGATCCTCAATGAGGTGGATTGACGCAGTGGCTTCAACAGAGGGCTCAAACATAACAACAACTGTGAGGATGGCACAGAACTGGGCAATGTGTTGTTCTTTTTTGCATAGGGTCACTGTCAATCCGAACAGACTTGAGGGCACCTAACAGCTAACAACAGCATTCTGCTTCTTAAAGAGCATTACAGGGAATTCCCATTTAATGGAAATTAGTGGGATTTATCTAATAGATTAAGTAATTCTTTAGGATTCAAACAGCATATTACTTTAATTTGTCTAGGCTAGCATTTTTAAGTTGGGTGTTAGGGTATATGCAATGGGTACGCTGTTGTGGAATAGAGGTACAAAACTCTAAATAACTCATATTCCTGAGGCCCCTCATCCTCTTTAAAGATCATCTGTCAGGTTGAAAGAGAATGTGAACTTCAGACAGTGTAGGAGAACTATGGCATGGGGATGTGGTCTGAAGGAGTTCTGAGAACCAAATTTATGGAGCTCAAGATAACATACACTTTCTTTGTACAAGTTTATTTTTGAATTGTGGATGAAAATCCAGATTAAAGCCACTAGGTTTTTATACACAAAGCCCAACAATTTTGCAGATAGATAGTATATTGATGCATTGTTTTAATCCTTCTTAGCCAACTCAGTTTTAAGAGAATATTATTTTTAATGAGATATTTATCATTGGATGTGAATATAGTAGCACTATTTTGTTTAATGATTTTTTATTTTCTGAGTGAATAAGTTTTGCTTTTTGACATTGGTTTTATGTCAGTGATTAAGTGACAGTTGTTATTACATTCTTTTACCATATTTCTTTTAGTAGTTAAAACTTTATGTAAGCTATAAAATTTAATGATCTAATTAGGGTAAAGCTTGGAGCTGTTTGTTAATTTTCTGTTTTTAAGCTGCCATTGTCCAGAAAGCATTTGTGTTCATTAATGTTTTTGCTCTCTAATTTCTTGGAATCTTCATGTCAAGAACCATGTGTTTTTAGCCAGTCACAGGAAATATATCCCCATCTTGGTTTTGGTTGATTTTCAGATTACAAAATATTACACAATAACAGTTTTATGAGAGATTCGAGACCATTTCTGGCAAATATAAACTCTGTCTACATTTGAAAACTGTTTGGTTATTAATCTGTGTCAGAATTTCAAGGAATAGATAGTGCTATTCAATGTAAATATTTTTTCAACCTTCCAGTGCTTTATTTGGTGAAAGACTAAAAGTTTTCAATCTGTTTTAAAGAATTTCCCTCCCCTTTTCATCATCATCTTTTTTTTTAATCTTTTTTATTGTAAAACTGAAAGAAAAGCACACAAAACAAATGTATGACTGGATGATTTATTACAAACTGAACACCCTTATACTACCACCCAGATTAAGACATAGAGCTTTATCAGCCCTCATGAAGTCCCTTCATGTGCCTCATCCCAACCACAGCTCTCTCTCTCCCCCCCATAAGTAATCATTATGCTGACTTTTCTAGTAATCACCTTCTTGCATTTTTAATAGTTTTATCATTCAGATAGGTATCCCTAGACACTATAGTTTCGTCTTGTCTGTTTTTAAAAAGATTCGTATGTCTTTCAGGTCTCTTTTGATCTATAAGTTCCCATTCCATCTCTTTCTTTTCCTTAAAATCTATGAAATAACTTGGGCCGTTTGACCTGTAGAGTTTTCCACAGTCTTTATGGTGCTGAATTGTATACTCAGGGTGCAGTTCAACATGTTTCTCTGTTCTTGACAATTGGCAGCTGGATTCAGAGCCTGGATCAGTCTAAGGTTTTATCTTTTCGTCAACACTATGTTGTTGTTGTGTGCTATTGGGTTGATTCCGACTCACAGTGACGTCATATGACAGAGTAGAACTGCCCCATATTGTTTCCTAGGCTGTAATCTTTACGGGAGCAGATGGCCAGGTCTTTTCTCCTATGGAATGGCAGGTGGGTTCAAACCTCTGACCTTTCAGTTAGCTGTCAAGTTTTTAACAGTCGCACCACCCAGGCTCCTTGTCAAGACTGTAAAGAAAAAAACTGTTGCCTTCGAGTCAATTCCGACCCATACCGACTTTACAGGACAGAGTAGAACTACCCAGTAGAGTTTCCAAGGAGGAGCTGTTGGCTTTGAACTGCTGACCTATCGGTTGGCAGCTGATCTCTTAGCCAGGAGGCCCATAATAACTGGTTCTCTCTCTTTTTGTGATGTTAGCAGTCGTTGATCCTTAACGTATATAGTAATTTCAATAAGTTTGCAAAATGGTGGTATACTAATTGTATCATTTCTTTTTCATTCATTAGTTGGACTAATATAAAGAGATACTTCCCCTTATCTGGTTAAATAGTGGTACATGTTGAAAAGGCGGGATAAATGGTTTTTTCAGTTTTCAGAATAGTGAGTTGGTTCCCTGTCATCCTCTGAAAGTGATCAATTCTTTTTTTTTTTTTTAATCACTAAAAACTCATGAATTTAAACATGTTTGATGGGTTTCCATCCATTGCAGTTGTTATCATTACTGAAACTCAGATTGTTCTTTGATCAGTGGGAGCTCTTCAGATTAGCACCTGAGGTTTTTCTGACCTGATGCTGGTGGTCTCCCTTGCTATGTGGTATAACAAGATGTTCCAGGCTCATTTTATACACTTGTTACCCTGTACCTGGAATCAGCTATTTATTTGAGAAATCCTGATTTCTTTCAGTGAGAAATGGTATTTCAAAAGCACTGACGGGGTCGTCATGAGTCAGGGGCAGACAAGACGGCAGCCAACAAGAACAACAGTTGGGCGCTAGGGACGCTCATTACCCCTGGATTTGTTATTCATTGTTTCTGGGCCTTTTTAATGGACCTAGCTACGAAAGGGTGTGCATTTAAAGACAAAATACCTTATGAGTTTATACAAAAATACTTCAGAATTCAAAATTCAGGATGGTTGTTGGATGCTATCGAGTCAGTTTTGACTTAGCCACCCCATGTAACGAAGTAGAACTGTCCCATAGGATTTTCTAAGTTGTAATCTTTACAGGAGCAGATTGCTAGATCTTTCTCCCACACAGCATCTGAGTGGGTTTGAACCGCCCATCTTTTGGTTAGCAACTGAGTGCTTAACCGTTGCACCACCAGGGCTTCTTAAAGTCAATCTTAGAGAATACATAAAATGCTTTTTTTTTTCTTTCAACACATTTGTATCTCCTTTGCTCTACTTAGAACTCTTGGTTCTCAAGGATACAGAGGATGGCAAAACTTGAATACCCCATAATTGCTCATATATTTTACAACTGTAACAATCTTAGAAAAACAAAATAGAACCAGGAATATTATTACTAAAAATGTTAAAAAAATTTTTTTAAACATCTCCTAATATGTAGGTTGTGTTTTACTTTGTTGATAGAGTCCTTTAATGTCCAAAAGTGTTTAATTTGTATGAGGCACCTATCTATTTTGTCTTTTGTTGCTTGGGCATTTGTTATCATATATGGTAATCTATTGATAAACACTAGGTCCTGGAGCATGATTTTGGTTTTCTTACCCATTTTTTCCTCTGTTTTTATAACGGTGGTGACACAGCAACTTCCACATTTGCAACTCAGTGATGTTGACTACACTTCATGTTGTGCCACCGTTATGGATATCCTCATCCAGAACATTCTACCACCATTAACCTAAGCTCGTTGGCCCCCAAACAGAAACTCCTTCTTCCTCCCTCCTTCCTATCCCTGGTTAACATTAATAATCTGTTTTGTTTATATTTGCTTATTTCATATAAGTGAAATCATACAGTATTTGTCCTTTTGTGACAGACTTATTTCACTCAGCATGTTTTCAGGGTTCACCTGTGTTGTATCATGCATTACAACTTCATTTCTCTTTATGGCTGCGTAGTATTCCGTTGTATGTATATACTGCATTTTATATATCGATTCATCTACTGATGGATATTTCAGTTTCCACATTTTGGCTATTGTGAAAAGTTCTACAATGAACATTGGTATACAGGTGTTTGCTTGTGTTCCTACCTTCGCTTCTGGGTATATACCTAGGATTGGGATTGTTGAGTCATACGGTAATTGTATGTTCAACTTTTTGAGAAACTACCAAACTGTTTTCCACAGTGGCTGCACCATTTTACATTCCCACCAGCAACGGATGTAGTTTCCAGTTTCTCCACAACTTTGTGAACACTACAGTTTTCTGTTTTTTTGATCATTGCCATTCTTATGGAGTGAGGTGATACCTGATTTTGGTTTTGATTTGTATCTCCCTAATGACTAATGGTGTTGAGTCTCTTTTCATGTGCTTGTTGGCCATTTGAATATCCTCTTTGGTGAACTGTCCAAGTCCTTTGCCCATTTTCTGATTGGGTTGTTTGTCTTTTTATTGTTAGTTTGTAGCTTTATATATATCTTGAATATTAGGCCCTCATCTGGTATATGTTCCTGAAAAACGTCTCCTGATATGTAGGTTGTGTTTTACTCTGTCGTTAAAGTCCTTTAATGTCTAAAAGTGTTTAATTTGTGTGAGGTCTCATCTATTTTGTCTTTTGTTGCTTGAGCATTTGTTTTCATATATGATAATCTATTGATGAACACTAGGTCCTGGAGCATGCATTTCTTTTTTTAAAGTTGTATTTTGTCTGCATCATCAGAGTATAAAGCATATGTCCCCTTCTTCTTAGTCACTGTCTATTCTTAGTTTTACACGTACCTATATATTTAACGATAACTACAACTTCTTATATTAATGTCTCATAAGTCATTTTAAGGAGCCCTGGTCATGCAGTGGTTAAGAGCTCGGCTGCTAACCGAAAGGTTGGCGTTCAGGTTCCCAGCTGCTCCTTGGAAACCTGATGGGGCAGTTCTACTCTGTTCTGTAGGGTCACTATGAGTCAGAATTGACAGCAGTGGATCTGGTTGGATTTTTGATGGCACACTCGTTAAGCTCTCAACTGCTAACCAAAATCTGCAGTTTGAATTGATCAGCTGCTCCCTGGGAGAAGGAAGTGGCAGTCTGCTCCATAAAGATTAATCCTTGGAAACTCTATGGGGCTGTTCTATCCCGTCCTGTAGGGTCACTATACATCAGAATCAACTTGAACGCAATAGGTTTATAAGTCATTTTGTTTTTTTTGAAACCTATTCTTTAGTCTGTTCCTCAGAGAGAGTGCATGGGCACACTATTACCTCAGTTCAGTTTGTGTATTTTATACTTGGACCTGAGTTTTGAGGGATGAAAAATCTTAGGGCTTACACTTTCTTTCCTTGAGATCTTAAATGTTACTCCAGTCTCTTCTGACATAAAATACTGCTGTAGAAAAGTCTAACAGTCATCTAATTTTCTTTCCGTATAAGTCAGATACACCTTTTTTTCCTTAGATACCTAAAGGATTTTTCCCTTTTTATTTCAGCAAAGTTTTCTTGAATTATAGTTTTTAGTATTTGTCCTGTTCCTTTGCTTTGATTTTCTTCTTCAGGAATTCCTTTTCTTGTATGTTGCATATTCTTTGCCTGTCTTCAATATTTGTCACATTCTCTCCAATTTTTTTGTATCTCTTTATTTCTTTTGTATTTAAAAAGTTTTCCTTTTCCATCTTCTGTGTTTATGCTTATTTTCCTTATAGTTTAGTTTCAATTTCTGAACTGGTTTTTCTTTTATTTCTAATTCTTTGCTGAGTTCTTGAAACTTCTCACCTCAGTTCTGAAGTCCTCACGTTCTGATTCATGTTGCAATTTCATGACTGATATATTATCCTAAATTTTTTTAATAACATTTTGAAATAGTAGGTTAAGTTTTGATCTGTTTATGGGCTTGTCTTTGTGACATGCTTTCAGTGTCTTAGCAATGATATTCTTATCTTTTGATCACCTGATATGGGATTTGACCTTGATACTTCTCTGTTACTCATTTGTATATGAATTTAGTTTTCCTGAAATTCAAGATGAGGTAGAGTTCAGTGAATTCTTTTTTTTAAAACTTCTAAGAGCTTTCCCTTCTATTGTTTGTGTAGTGTTCAAAAATATGGTGACTTGCTTTCTGAGATTTTCTGTCTCTGTACCTCTTGTTGTTGTGGCTGTACTGCTGAATTTTGATTCCACTTGCAATGGTTTCTCCTCAATTAGGAGTCTTCTAGAAAAAAGCCCTGGCTGGTCAATTTTGAGAGTTCACAGAGACTCAGCTGTTCCAGTCCACTGGCCCTTGCATTCTCTTGGGATTGGAGATGTCAAAGCCAAAAAAAAAAATCAAACCCGTCACCATCGAGTTGATTCCAACTCATAGCGACCCTACAGAACAGAGTAGAACTGCCCCATACGGTTTCCAAGGAGTGCCTGGTGGATTTGAACTGCTGACTTTTTGGTTAGCAGCCGTAGCTCTTAACCACTGCACCACTGGGGTTTCCAGAGATGTCAAAGCTCCTTTTATTTTAGGTGCTTTTCACAATTTGGCTCATGGTGAATACTTGTTGGCTGTTTGGGCTCTCCTGTTGCTGGGTCCATCAGATACCACCTGTTGCTTCCTTTCGTTTTCTCCCATATAGATATTGCTACCATGCAGCTCCTGTAGCTGTGGGTAAATTATCCTGACCTGCTTGGATTTTGGGTTTACGGGAATACCTTATTACCTAGTTTTGTTGTAAATACTGTTCCTGACCCTAGTTGAGATATATATATGCGTGTTTTAATACATATATATACACACACTCTCTCTGTGAATACATCATTTCCAAAAAACCAGACCCACTGCCGTCGAGTCAATTCTAACTCATAGCGACCCTGTAGGACAGAGTAGAACTGCCCCATAGAGTTTCCAAGGAGCACCTGGTGGATTCAAACTGCCGACCTTTGGTTAGCAGCTGTAGCACTTAACCACAATGCCACCAGGGTTTCCAAATACATCATTTAGAGATATTGAAAAACTGTTGCTGCCACTGCCACCATCCATCTAAAGTCTCTCCCATCTGTTTTTAAAGAAGAAATAAAATAGTTCATGTGTAATTTTCTGATTCTAATTCCTTCCCTCATTCTCTATATTTATTGCCATTGCTTAATTTATGTATTTTATTTAGACTGTTTCATTGTCAAGAAGGAAACTAATGCTTACAGAGTCCCCACTGTATGCCAGAGACTCTGCTGAGAGCTTTATATGTATTTCATTTACTCCTAACTACACATTCCTGAGCTATGCATGCTTTTATCTTCAGTCATAGGTGTGGAAATTTAAGCACACATTTGTTAAGTTGTATGAGGCCATGCAGGAGATAGAGTTTTGTTTCAAAACAAGCCTATTAAATCCATATTCTTTCCACCAGACTATACATCTTCCCTGACTGGTTTCTTTTACTTTTCCCAGTTTATCTTATGGGTTTGTCTTCTCTCTCTCTCTCCTCTATTATCTGTTTATCTTTCTATCACTAGAATGATCTTTCTAATATGCAGATCTGATCATGGTACGTTTTTCTTTTTTTTGGCTTAACATTCTTTAGTTTTTTTCCAGCACTTTAAAAAATGAACTTCAAATTCTTTAGTGTGAAAATAAAAGGCTTCTCATAAAACTCACTCTTTTTTACTTCCTACCCATTCATCTCCTGGTCCCACTGTTTGTTTTTAATTCTGAATTGCCAGGAGTTCCTTCTGTGTGGAACAACCTACTTTCTGGTTTGCACGCTGAATTCCTCTTCAACCTTTAAGACTCAATTCAGTTATTTCCTCTGTAGGGTGAGAAGCAAGCCCTTGCAATAGAGGGAATTAACTACTTGTTAATTTGTAATGCTTGTCGAAGACTATTTTTGTAAGGTCACACAGAGTCTATTTTCATGTCTTTTGTTTTCTTTTGGAGCCCTGATGACACAGTGGTTAATAGCTTGGCTGTTAACCAAAAAGTCCACAGTTCGAGTCCACGAGCCACTCCTTAGAAGCCCAATTGGGGCAGTTCTACTCCGACCTATAGGGTCGCCATGAGTCGGAATCAACTTGATAGCAACGAGTAGGTTTGAGTTTTGTTTGTTTGTTTCATTTTGTAAAGACTTTGAAGTATAGGGTAAACCCAGTGCCGTTGAGTCGATTCCGATGCATAGCGACCTGATAGGACAGAGTAGAACTGCCCCACAGAGTTTCCAAGGAGCGCCTGGTGGATTATCAGGTAATACATATAAAAAAAAAAAAAAGATACTGACAATTACTTGTGCTTCTCGTATTTATTCCCTAGGGGCCTGGCATATTGTTTATTTAATTCATCTGTTTAACATGTATGTAATTCAACGATTTAAATCTCTTCAACACCTATGTCTATAAAACAGAGAAAGTGGTACTTCAGATGAGTACATATGTAAGCTTTTCAGCCAGATAGAAATAACAAAGCATGTGTATGATTGGTAAATTAGACAGTTCATTCCGTCTTAACTGTGTAAAAAGGAACCTTTTGTTTTCTGGAGCCCTGGTGGTACAGTACTTAAGAGCTACGGCTGCTAACCAAAAGGTCAGCAGTTCACGTCCACCCACTGCTCCTTGGAAACCCTATGGGGCAGTTCTACTCTGTCCCGTAGAGTAGCTGTGAGTCAGAATCAACTCGACAGCAACGGGTTTGGGTTTTTTGTTTTGTTTTGTTTACTAGATTAGGTACTTTTTTTTTTTTTTTCTGTTGTTATCAATGATATGCATTAAAACTTCTAGAATTCCCTATTGTATGTTGAGCTGTTTTCTTAACTTTTGATGTTTGCCAGTGATGCTGACCTTACTTGTTATGCATGATTTTATGCATTTTTTTCTGGAAGAATAATCCTTAGTGTTTATCAAATTCTGAAAGTAGCCTGTGATTCTGAAAATTTAAGATCCAAAGTTGCTTAAAGGGGTAGAGTGGATCATTGTAGCAGATGCATGCCATTCACTGCTTATAAAGATAGCTGTAATATCAATTGAAATGAATTTTCAGTCTTCTCAAGGATCTGTTGCTCTTATTAAATTGATTTTCTACTTTTTCAGTTTTGGGATGCCATATAGTGTTCTACATTAGTTTAAGTTTATTTTCTTTACCTAAAAAAGTTCAATTCATCTTGTGGATTGTTTGTCATCAATCAGAGATATAACACTACTTATTTTACTTTGCCAGAAATGCGAGATAAAATGAGAAAATGGAGAGAAGAAAACTCCCGAAATAGTGAGCAAATTGTAGAAGTTGGAGAGGAGTTAATTAATGAACATGCCTCTAAGCTTGGAGATGATAGTAAGTTTTTTATTTATTATATTCAGACTCAGCACATGTCTCCTTTATGGTTCTTAGTTGCGGTTTTTTTGTTGTTAATTAAAACTGCATGTTCATTTATCATGTTTTTCTACTGTTCATATCAATCTATCTAACTTCTTGTTTCAGAAAGGTTAATACTATATTTTGTGAGGGATTTATAGTTGCTGGTAGTAGTGAAGGTATCAAATAGGTAATTTTGTTTTAATGTTCACAGGGCCACAGGTCTGATTTGGCCAAAATGTGTTTCACAAAGAATCTTTATAGAACAACAAAGGTGTTAAATCACTGTAAATTTTTACTTTATAAGATATTAAAATATTTTAAAATGCTAAAAGCATGTAAGGATGCCTTATTAATTCCAGAAATATATTCAGTAACTCAGTTTTCAGTTATAAGTAATATTTTCTAAAAAATGAGAGAACACGAAGAATTTACTAATATTTCTGTTTCAGGGATTATTATCTTAAATTCAGTTTATTTCTCTCTTTATTTATGTAGTTTGGATCATATATGAACAAGTGATGATTGCGGCCCTAGACTATGGTCGGGATGACTTAGCGTTGGTAGGTATTTAAACTAATTATATTTTATCTTTAATTTGCTTTATGAATTACATATAATTGAATATACTGTACTACACTATATATACTATAAGTAGTTAAGACATAGTATATGGCCTTATATTGAATGTTTTCTATAGCTGGTTTTGAATGCTACTCAATAGTAAGTGGTACTAAGTACTTCGGGATACAGCATCTCATATCTTTATAATAATCCTAAGAAGTAGACCTTTAGTATCCTAGATTTACTGAAGAGGTTAAATTAGTTACTAAAAGGTATTCACATAATAAGTGAATTATGCCACACTTACAGAGTTTAAAATAAGAAACATAGTTTAAAACAAGTTTATCTTTTGAGTTGTTGAATGGCTTTCATAGTATATAATGTTATGTACTATCAAGCAATATTGTAAACATTTATCTTAAGTTATTAGCAAATCCTGACCTGTACAGAGGATGACTTAAAATATTAGTACTGATTCTAAAAATTAAAACATTAATAGCCATTTTTTTGAACTCTCACATGCTAGGTATTATGCTCAGTGCTTTACACCCGTGATTTTATTTAGTCTTCACAATTATTTTTAATCAGATTTGTGTTTGATGTTATTATATCTGTTTTATAATTTAGGAAACAGAGGTTTCTGTTTTTCTGTCTTGCTTTCCTTATGATTCTGAATTCTTGAGTACTATTTCATGTTGTCTCCTAGTCTAAACTAAGGAAATAATCAAAAACAAAAAGTGGAAAAGCAGGAAAGCATGTATGTGTCTGAATTAACATTGTCTCTTTCAAGGTAGCCACCTTGTATTGGCTGTTCACAGAATTCCAATGGTTCTGCCAGTGCAGAAAATATTCCACAAAACTGTTTTGAATTACTTTCAGAACTTATAAGATATAGACTTTGGAATATTTGCAGAGGTGGCAATTTTATAATTTGAGGAAAATTTTGATATTTTATTTGAAATAGCCAGATGCCATTTGATAAACAAAGTAGGAAATCATATTATTCAATACTAAAAATAAATATATATGTATTTTTTTTATTGATAAGCAAAGCAGAAGAAAATTAGACAGCAACTTTTTTTTTTTTTGGTAAGACAGTGCTTTTTTATGGTTCACAATTTCTACGTAATTAACTTGATTGACCAAGTGATACGAATTTTGTATGATGTCAAAGAAATAAATGAACATCATCTTCACTTTGACTAACTTGAGTGTTTTTCTTAGATGTCAAATTTTCAGGCACAGACTTTGAAGCTATTTCCAAATCACATTAAAACTTATTTTTACTGGTTAACAGTTTCAACACTAGTTATACTTTTTGATCATACATGCTTTGGGGAACATGAATGGACCATTTGTGTAATCCTTAACATTCTTAGCATTTCCAAGGCTCCTGTAACCCCTTATGTATTGCGGAGAACATAATAGGTACTCAGATACTTGAGAATTTGTTTAGTTGAGTTGATGGGCAAATTATGGATAGCTGTTCAGAAGAAACTGGTACTCAGTAGATTTGATGTCTCCATTTTCTGACCTCATATCCAGATTATGTGGACTGACAAGATGTTTGGTTATGTATGAGTCTCACAGAGCAGAATTAAAGTGCTGATAAGATTGTACTTGACGGCAGTGGGTTTTAAGATTGTACTAGACACTTGAGATGAGCTTAATTCTTACCAAGAGAATGCTTATGCTATAGTTGGGAAGAAAAGACCAGTTCACAAATAATAATCCCACCCGTTGCCGTCGAGAAAAGCAAATAATTATAACTTCATATATAAATGTTATGGTGTAAGCAGTCAGTTCTTTAGAAATCTCTGGAAGAGGGAAAATGGGACATAAACCAGAGATACAGAAGGTTAGGGTCTTTTGGCTAATGAGAAGTTAGAAGGTTACTCTGTATTGGTGCAGTGTAAAAACAGAACGGATGCAGACGGAGCTTGTGAGTTAGATTGAAAAAGCCAGCTAATTAAATAATTCTATTTATAAGAAGCAGCATACTATGTTGAATTACATAGGATACAGCTAGATATTTGAGGGTGTTGAATAAATTGCTAATAGGAATCTGTCGACATTTAAGTAGGGACCTGACACTTGATGAAGACAGTTTTTAAGGAGTGGTAATATGGTATTTGAAGAGTTACTGGTGGACCTCATGGTATACTCATTTTCCCAGTTTAAGACCATGATCAGTTTCTGAGAGCTGATTGCTGCCTTCACTGTAATTTCATAGTTGCATTATTTTACCCCATTATTTGTTACTGATTAATTTCACTTTGTGTTATTAGATGACAGTAATAAAATTACCTAAAAAGATATACTGGAGTACGTAGGCCATTCCTTGTAGCTCATTTAGGGTATATAGTATAATAAATACCCTTCAAGTCTTACTTACCAATTATTTTTTTTAGTTTTGTCTTCAGGAATTGAGAAGACAGTTCCCTGGCAGTCACAGAGTCAAACGACTAACTGGGATGAGATTTGAAGCCATGGAAAGGTAACAGAATCTTTGTCAGTGTGCTCCTGTTTAAAAATGGCAAACACCTGGCCTACATTTAAGTCCTCCTACATCCATGGCAACACCATTAATTGTACATGGTCTTTTTGCTGTTGAGCTTCAGAATAGTGCCAGAGTGCTTTTCAACATAAATCCTAGTAGTAGACTTTGACATAAAAGTGCAATCCCATTGCCATCTTTAGCCTAGTGAAATAAGATCGTGCTTTGGATTATGAACTGGTTTCAAATCCTGTTTCTGGCATTTAATAGCTGCTCACCTGGCAAGTCATAGTAAAACCTGTGAAAGCTGAAACCTGTGTAAGGCAGAAACCTGTCAGAGAAGGAAACTCAAATGTTTTCCTCTAAAATGAGAATAGAAAAGTGGTACGACTACACCCTGTCAAAGGCAGAAAACTTGCAGTCCTGTCAAGTTCTGGCTCTCACAGGTTTCGCCGTATTTTTTTTTTTGGTGACGTCTTTAAACTCACTGCTCTGTAAAACAAATATACTACCAGTTTCTCAGGGTTGTTTTGGTAACTTATGGTGATATGTGTATAGTATCCCCACAGGTACTTGAGATGTGTTAGCTATTACATGTAATGATAATTTCTGTTCATGAACTCTTACATAATTCACCAAAAACATTTGAAATAGACTCAGAATAAAGCAAATGGAAGGAATCTTAATCATCTAGCCCAGGAGTTTTCAAGCTTTTTAAAAAAAATGATCTCTTTTTTAAATGAAATTTTATACTTAGCCTAAAAAACAGAAAAGAGAAGAGGAGCTGTTCTAATCGGCACAGTGTTAGGGACCCACTTGGCCTATCCCTTCTTCCCCTGTGATAACTTCTGAAGCACGTCTGTGGGGAACTCAAGGAGAATGCAAGAATTCACTATAGCTAGAATAGAAGGTGTAGTGGAGTTCTTGGCTAGAGTTGAAGCTGGAAATGTAGGCATATTAAATTGTGGAGACTTCATATGCCCTGCTAAGGAGTTTGAACTGAATGTAGGGGAAACCATTGTAGGAATTTGAGGGAAGTAACGTTAGAATTTGTCTGTAAGACCAGTGTAATATGTATGTGGAATCTAGGGACAAGAAAACTATTTTTGAAACTACTGCAGTAGTCCATTAAAGAGGATGGCTTGAACGATGACAAAGTTTGGAGACGTTAGGATGGTTAAGAGAGAAATTAAAGAGGTAGAAGATGGGTCACTGATTGCATCTTAGGGGTGAGGGAATAAAAGAGATCTAAAATGACTTGGATTTCTGTCTTGAATACCTAAGTGTTATTAATCAAATAGGAAAAAATACAAGAGGATGAAGAAGGGAGTAGGTTTAGCAGGAAAGAGATGTTGGGTTTGACATATTGTCATGGGATATCTAGCTGGAAAAGATAAGGAGGTAGTTGAATTATATATTCTGAGGATGGTCTCAGAGAGAGTTTCTACCTGTCAGACTAGGTTTACATTGATGGGATGAGAAGGTCACTTTTATGATGAGAATGTAAACTGGCACAACCTATGTATCAAGAATCTTAAAAGAATTTGCTCACATTAAAGCTGGCGATAAACAATGTCAAATTGTTCATCAGAGGATTGTACCTGTTTGCTCTCTCTCCAGAGTTCCTAATATCGTCTCATCCTTAAAAGAGTAGACATGGCTATTCTTTTTTTTTTTAAATCTTCATCTCTTTTTAAGGGTGAAAAATAACCTTTTATTTTAGATTTCTTCTGCCATTTTTCAAATAGCTAATTAGTCTTTTATTTGTAATTTACCTACTTAAAACTGTTGGCCATTTTTTAAAAAATCAACCTCATCGAGGTTTTATATTTAAAAAATCACCTGTTTTAAGTATTTAGATCAATGAGCTTCATAAATTCATAGACCCATGTAGCTACCACTCCAATCAAAATATAGAATATTTCTATTACCATACAAGTTTTTTCATACACCTTTACAGTCAATACCCCCCACCCCCAGGCAGTCACTGCTCTGATTTCTGTCATAGATTAGTTTTGCCTGTGCTAAAAATGTATATAAATGAAATCATTTTGCTGAGCATAGTCTTTTTGAGATTTATACATGTTGTTTTCTGTATCATTCGTTCATTTTTTGTGTGTATCATTAATTTTTTTTTTAATTGCTAAGTAATTTTCCATTATATGAATATACCACAACTTATTTATCCATTCTCTTATTGATGAACGTTTTGGTTGTTTCTCATTTGGGGCTGTTACGCATAAAGCTGCTATAAATATATGTGTACAAATCCTTTCATGAATTAATGTTATCATTTCTCTTGGGTAAGTACTTAGGCGTGGATTTTCTAGGTCACATATGTTTAATTTTATAGGAAACTGCCACACTTTTCCAAATTGATAGTTCCATTTTACCTGCCCACAAACAATGTGGGCGGGTGCTTGTTGCTTCATATTTTTCTCAGTATTTGATATTAAGTTTTTTATTTTAGCCATCTAGCTGGTGCTATTGTAACTTGCATTTTATTGATGGCTAAAGATTTTGCACATCTTTTCATGCTTTTATTGGCTCTTGTACATGTTTTTTTTGGTAAATGTTTTGTGAGGTGTCCACTCAGATCTATTTTTTAATTGCTTATTTTTGTTTTTCTTTTTTATTCTTGTTTACATTTTTACTGGATATGTATTTTCATTTTTTTTTATATAAATGTCTAGGGTTAGAATTTATGTTTCATAGGGTAGATACGTGTTTAATTGTGTAAAAGCAATTCTTTAATGATTTTATCATTTATAGTCTCAACTAGAATGTGAATTCTAGTTGCTTTACATCTTCCTCAGAGTTTGATAGTGTTAATCTTAGATTTTAATCATTCTTATTGTTGTTAGATACCATCGAGTCAATTCAATTTCAACTCAGAGTACGCCCTTGTGACAGAGTAGAGCTGCCCCATAGAGTTTTCTAGGCTATCATCTTTACAGGAGCAGATTGCCAGGTCTTTCCCTTACAGAGTCACTGGGTGAGTTCAAACCACCACCCTTCTGGTCAGTAGCAGAGCACTTAACCATTGTACCAGTAGGTATTCTTCCTGTGAAACCTGTCTCATTATGGTCTTAATTTGCATTCCTTGATGACTAACTTTTTTATGTGCTGATTGGCCATTGAAATAGCTTCTTTTTGAAATGTCTTTTTAAGCCTTTACCCATTTTAAAAATTGGACTATTTATTATTTTTTATATTTATATTATTTATTTATTATTCATGTAGAAGTGCTTTATATATTCTGAAGAAAAGAACTTTGTCAATTATATATGAATATTTTCCACTATTTTTTTTTTAATATGTATGTAGAGAGGTAGACATGCTCATACATACATACATCTTTTTTTTTCCTGACACGTGTGGCTGACAAGTTGATCATGACTATTGCCAGGAGGCCTTGTGTGTGTGTTTCAGTCTCTTTAGATCCTCTAAGTAAGCAAAGGGGCATAGATAGATAAATAAAAACAAATGATGTAGTAGTTTATTTTAAGTTAGCAGAAAGTAATTTTGAATCAGAGGACATGATGGAAGAAATCTGGAAAGGTTTTTATTGCTACTAAATTAGTCATCTACTCTACTTTTTGTTGTATTTCAAGTTGTATGAATTCTTGGAGCCCTGGTGGTGTAGCGGTTAAGAGCTTGGCTGCTAACCAAAAAGTAGGCAGTTTGAATCTACCAGCCACTGCCTGGAAACCTTATGGGGCAGTTCTACTCCGTCCTGTAGGGTTGCTATGAGTTGAAATTGACTCAACAGCAGTAGGTTTGGGTTTTTCGTTTGTTTAATATGAATTCTTAGACCATCAGACATAGATTTTTAAAATATGTGAATACAAAACACATTCCAGAGTCTAAGACGAATGATTTTTGAATTATCTTGCAAAAGGTAGAGAGGTACTACTTTCCAAAGCATACATTTTGATAGTTAGCATCCCTCCGTTTCCTTTCCAACCATACTAAAAATAGAAATAGTAGCAACATGTTCTCTTCAGGCATTAACTCAGGTTTTCCAAGACTCTCTATTATGTGACTGTGCATATTTAAATCTAATAAAGTTTCATTTGTTTAAGCCTTATTCTTTAATTGTAATTTGCATCATCAATTAGTTTAGCTAAGGTTTTCCTTTTTCTTTTTTCAAAAGAGTATCATTATGTATTTGTTACATAGGACATAGACCATTGATTCTCATACATGACTGTGTGTATTGGAACCATCTGTGGAGTTTTAAAACAATATAGTTGTCCAGTCACCACCTAAAACTTACTAGGGTCAGAGTCAGGGTTGCAGTCCAGGTCTTTTTCTTTTTGAAAATCCCTGCAGATGAAACTCGTGGATAGATAGGGTTGAGAACCATTGCTGACTAAAGGTAAATTTTTGTGGATGCTCAGTTTTTACATAAATTATTATATTTTGTAACATAAACGTGTAGAAATATAAAACTAGCTATGAATAACCTGTATGCATAGCTGTATAACTATAAAACCAATATAAATTTGCTAAATGCCAACAAAACTTAAAACTATTAAAATTAAATTATCATATTAATAAAATGGATAGTCTTTTGTCTTCCTTTGCCATCTTGGATACATTCCCCAGAGGTTATATAGTGGGAAAAAAGATTCTCAGGTGATTCTTGTGTACTGTGTCTTATAAGAACTCCTGCTCTAGAGCATTAATTTGCCCTTGTTTATGTACTTTATTTTATTATTTCGTGAGTTTATGTTCTATATACCCATTTAGTAGCAGGTTCTTATGGGGCTAACATACCTACCCTATTACAGGTATTCAATGCCCGAACTAATTTTCTTCGTTTGTACTACTGTAAAGTCTGGTTCTCTAAGTGTACATTTAGCTTTTACATGATGTGACACATTTATGAATTAAGTCTTTTTATTTTTATCAATAGTCTACTGCAGTTAAACTATTGTAATCTATTGGTGTGATCTAATCACAAATACAAACATGGACACTAAAATTGTGTGGCAGTACTCAGTTTTAACTTTTAAGATGTCATCATGATGATACAGAATATTTGTATGTTTAGTGTTAAAAGAAAAATGTAAAATTAAAAAATTCTCTTAGGGAACTTTCAAATGGATCCTTAAGAATGCATCTGTTCTTCTCAGTGTTAGAAACACTACTGTGAAATTCTTAAACATTATTTTCTACTCTTTGAAGACCTACATCCTTAAGTGGAGAAATTAATCAAAAGGAAGTTGGGGGTTGTGGATATGGTTAGGAAGGAGTTCCAGAATTACTCATTGCTCCTCTGTACCAAATAAGATTATATAATATACTAGAGGAAATAGGTAAAGTTCTTTGTGATTTTTGATATATCCCTCCTATGAGATTCACTGTCATATGTTAACTTTGGGTTCCTAGTTACATGCTGTCTTAATTTCTTTTTTTCATTTGATGAATATGTGCCCTGTTTCTCTTAAGAGATAGTAACTTAGCAGGTAATAAGTATTTTGTGTGCATACTTAGTAGGCGCTTAATAAACTGAATTGCATCAGCTCAACTAAGAAAAGCTGTCATAAATATTCATCAAAAGGGAATTAATACATAGATCATTTGTGAATTTTTTTGTTGAACTTGAACTTTGATGTTTTATAGGCTATAATTCTAGTATAACTAGAATCATGGTGTTTTATGTTGCTGATTTTTACCTTTGTTCAGGCCAAATTATATCAGTATTTTGGGGGAGTACGTTTTTCTGAAGATATTTTATACATGACTTTTTTCTACTTAAAAATGGGACTGGAACAAACTTTTACTGTTAAATGAAGATAGGAGGAGACTTGGATTGTAAATGGACTTGGATAGCAATTGTAAATGCATTCTTAATATAGTAAAAGATTTCAAACCCTGTCAGTCTACTGTATTTTTATGCAAATAATGCCCACCTTCTATGTTTGTCAACCGCACCTCCCCCGCCCCCCAGGTATTTTCATTACCGTGCTATGCCAATTTTTTTTTTAACAGCAAATGTAAAAAAAAATGGCATATGGCACTTATGAAAATACCTCATGGGGTGTGGGCGCGGTTGGCAAACAAACAGAAGGTGCATGTTATTTGCATAAAAATACGATAGTCATTTTCTGTATTTACTGTTTATCTCCGTATTTTAAAGGTAATCATTCCTGATTTTTTTCTTTTTAAATAGATACGATGACGCTATACAGCTATATGACCGAGTTTTACAAGAAGATCCAACTAACACGGTAAGTTAGCTGATGATCCTGAAAATGATCTAAAATTTAATTGAAAAAGTGAAATTAATTTATTGAGGAAAGAGTGAAAAATACATATGGAATGAGGTTTTATCTTTGTATTTTAAATATTTCATGATGGGCCACATTTTCTTTTTCTTTCTTTAAAAGATTTAGGAATCTCCAGTACTGTATTTGTACGCAAATAATGCTTTTGTAAGTGTCCTATGCTAATTTTATTTTTTTTACAGGTTCATGTGAAAGAGGATCAGGTGGCCTTACTCATGAGGGCGTCCCTTACTGGTGGGGGGGGGGGTTGGGGGTGTTAGGGGCCCCGTGGCCAGCATTATTTGCATAAAAATATGGTACTTTAACTTTTATAAGTTATCTTCTTAGAGAGAACCTAGTTAGAATTTGGAAAGCATAGACTGTGTTCTTGAAAAAAAAGTCTGGCAGTGTTCAGTGTTTTTGTAATATTTGAAGATTATGAAATACTGACTTATCTAGTTATTTTTAATTGTCTTAATGAAAAAAGTCATTTTAATAATTAGTATATAGAATTAACGAAGGTGTTTTGTTTCTGCCTTATATCTAGATAAGAGTATATGTGTTTTATGCTTTTCTTAAGATAACATCTTTAATTTACCTTGATTTTGAAGAAATATTTATATCAGTTTATTAGACAGAATATTTGTTCTGAAGATGCCTATTTAGTATTACTTGTTTTTACAAATACCCTGATGAATTTTTTTTAATGTTGAGAACATTTTAGTTCAATGTATTGGTATAATATAATAGCTTCCCTCAGACTTCCTTTTACTAAATGAAAAGTTGAATAACCAAAAAAAACCAAACCCAGTGCCATTGCGTCGATTCCAACTCATAGCGACCCTATAGGACAGAGTAGAGCTGCCCCATAGAGTTTCCAAGAAGCGCCTGGTGGATTCGAACTGCCAACCCATTGGTTAGCAGCCCTAGCACTTAACCACTATGCCACCAGGGTTTCCGAAAAGTTGAATAGAAACTTTATATAACATATCAGATATTTGAATATGTTATGCCATCATTTCCATGCAAATATGCCTGTTAGAAGAAAATAAGTATTTTTAGAATTTTTTTTTAACTAACATTTAAAAATATATTTTTTTCTATTTTTGGTGAAAATAAACACAGCAAAACCTGTTCCCATTCAGCAATTTCTGCACATAATGTTCAGTGACATTGGTTACATTCTTCACATTGTGTCAACATTCTCATTATTTCTGTTCTCGTTGTTTTACTCCCGTTAACTTAGTCTCACTGCCCCCCAGACTGCTCATCTATGCTCTACAGTAACTGTTACCCATTTGGTCTCATAAAGATAATTTTTTTAAAAGAGCCTAGTACTCATTATTTACTTTTGGGACTAACCTGCTATTTAGTTAAAAGATGACTTGAGGGAATAGTTTTGCTTCAAGGTTTAAACGGCATCTCAGGCTAGTAGTCTTGGGGGTTCCTCCAGTTTCAGTAGGTCTGGTAAGTCTGGATTCTTTAAGAATTTGAAGTTCTATTCCACGTTTTTCTCCCTTTCTGTCAGGATCCATCTGTTGTGTCCCTAATAAGAATATCTGGTACTGGTAGCGGGGCACCATCTAGTTCTTCAGATCTCAAAGTAGAGGGGACAGTGGTCATGGCCACAGCCCTGTAGTCTGGTTCCTTCTATGATTCTTGGATTTCCTTCTTTCTCTTTTGCTCCAGATGAATAGAAACCAATAGTTGTATCTTAGATGGCTGCTTGTAAGGTTCTAAGACTCTAGACACTACTTGCCAAACTAGGAGGTAGAACATATACTTTAAGAGCTGTATTATGCCAGTTGACTGGATTATCCCTTGACACCATGACGCTAAGTCTTCAAACCAAGAAAACCCTGTGAGGCAATTGGTTATGTCTAAGAATTACAACCATCTGTAGTCCCTATTTGTTTTATATATATGTATTTTTTGTTTCCTTTTTTTTGGTGGTGGTTGTTACAAAATTACATATAACATGTTGTTGTGTGCCATTGAGTTGTTTATGATTCATAGCGATTCTATAGGACACAGTAGAACTGCCCCATAGAATTTCCTGGGCTGTATTCTTTACAGGAGCAGATCACCAGGTCATTTCTCCTGCAGAACCGCTGGTAGGTTTGAGCTGCCAACCTTTTGGTTAGCAGCTGAGCACTTTAACCATTGTGCATTTACCAATCCACCCTTTTTCGTGTGTACAGTTTAGTGGCATCAGTTACATTAATCAATCTGTGCAAACTTCACCTGCATTCAATGCCACCTTTCCCATCACCATAAACCAAAAATGACTGCTATCTAGAGAACGATTCTTCCTCCCACTCCACCACTGACCACCAATGAATACTGGTCTCTGTATATTGACCTATTTTTGTCATTTCGTAAAAGTGAGGTCATGCAGTATTTGTCCTTTTGTGATTGACTTATTTCACTCAGCTTAATGTTGTCCAGGATCATCCATATTACAAAATGATTCAGGAACTCATTTTTCTTTATGGCTACGTAATATTCCATTGTATGTATGTACCGCATTTTGTTTATCCATTCATCCGTTGATAGGCACTTAGGTTGTTTCCATTTAACCAACATTTTTTTTTTTTTTGTATATGTGCTTTAGGTGAAAGTTTACAGAGCAAATTAGTTTTCCATTCAATAGTTTGCACATAAAATGTTTCATGACTTTGTTTTCATTCCCCACAATGTGCCCACACTCTCCCCATTTCTGCCCTAGTTTCTTGTTTTCTTTCATCTTGATTATCTACCCTTTCCTGCATTCTTATTTTACAATCGACTGCCTGGTCTTTTTTGTGAATTTGATTTTTTTTTGTTTTTTTTCCTACAATTTTCTCCCACTCTCTCCAGGACCCTCTGTTGTGATCCCAGTCAGAGCAGTTGGTAGTGGTAGCTGGGCATCATCTAGTTCTTCTGATCTTGGGTTGTGTAGTCTGTGTTTCATGTGGCCTTTGGTCTCCTTTACTCTCCTGTGCTCTGGATGGGAAGAGACTAATAGTTGTATCTTAGATGGTCACTCGCCAAGCTTTTAAGACACCAGGTGCTACTCACCAAAGTAGGATGCGGAGCATTGACATTATATACCGTGTTGTGCCAGTTGATGTAGATTTTCTCTGAGTCTATGGTCGTTTGTCATCTAATCTAGGAATTTCATCCCACGACGTGTTTGGTTTTGTCTAAGAGGTTTTCTTGACTTTACTCCTCGTGTGCTCTATATGAGCTGCAAATGCAATCATATACGTAGAAATATCTACCACCAAACCTATATTTTCCCGTGGGTGTATTCCCTTACATCCTCCCACACCTTTCGGCATATCTATCCACCTATTTGTCCATTCCTAAATTATTGTTTGTTAATATTATTGCTGCAGGATTGTCTAAGGCTATAGTAGTTACCATAGTTGCCCTTTGTTCTTGTGTTCCTCTTAGTATTCTCTCTTGCCTTGGTCATGCTGTACTGACTTCCCCCATGCAATGTATTGCCTTTCCTTTCACCAATATTAATTCCTGTCTTCAGTCTAATTGATAATTTTCCCTCCTTCCCTGTCCCATGCCTGGTAACCATCAAGGAATGTTTTTTTTTTTCTTCTTCTTCTTTTTTCCCTGTGTCTAAGCCTTTTGTTGTTACTTTATAGTAGTGGTCTCATACAATATTTGTCTTTTTGTGATTGACTTATTTCATCAAATTCATCCATGGTATGAGGTGTTTCACGGATTTGTCATTATTCTTTATCGTTGCATAGTATTCCATTGTGTGAACGTACCACAGTTTGTTAATCCATTCATGTATTGATGGGCACTTAGGTCGTTTCCTTCTTTTTGCTATTGTGAATAATGACTGCAGTGAACATGGGTATGCATATGTCTATTCATGTCATGGCTCTTATTTCCTTAGGGTATATACCTAGGAGTGGGATTGCTGCATCATGTAATAGTTCTATTTCTAGCTTCTTAAGGAAGTGCCATACCCTTTTACAAAGTGGTTGTACCACTTTACATTCCCACCAACAGTGTATAAGAGTTCCAATCCACCCGCAACCTTGCCGACATTTATTATTTTCTGCTATTTTTTGAATAGTGCCAGCCATGTTGGGAGGAGATAGTGTCTCAGTGTAATTTTGGTTTGCACCTCTCTTGTAGCCAATGATCGTGAACATTCCTTCATGTGTTTGTTAGCACCTGAATGCCTTTGGTGAAATGTCTGTTCATATTCTTTGCCTATTTTGTAACTGGATTGTCTTTTTATTGTTGAGATGTTGAAGTTTTCTGTAAATTTTAGAGATTAGATTCTTGTCGGATATTCCGTAGTCAAAAATTTTTCCCCAGGCTATAGGTTCTCTTGACTCTTTCGGAGAAGTCTTTTGTTGAGCATTAACTGTTTACTTTCTAGGAGGTCCCATTTATCTAGTTCATCTTGTGCCTGTGTGTGGGTTTAGGCCATATATTAGGGCCCCTAGGGTTGTCCCTGTTTTTTCCTCCATGATCTCTTTCGTTTTAGCTTTTATATTTAGGCTTTGATCCAGTTTGAATTAGTTTTTGCATATGGTGTGAGGAGTGGGTCCTGTCCCTGTTTTTTACAGATGGGCATACAGTTTTGCCAGCACCATTTATTGAAGAGGCTGTCTTTTCCCCATTTAATGGTCTTTGATCCTTTGTCAGATATCAGCTGACCACAGATAGATGGATTTACATCTGGGTTACTTTTAGAATTTTTAAACAAAAACCAGATTGAGTTTGATTTTTCCTTCCATAGAAGGATAAATTGTTATATTAACACATGTTACAGGTATGTGAAATTTTTCTCTTACTTGGCAGGTATTTTAGTAAAAGTAGACATTTTTTAAAAATACGGATTTTAAGATGCAAAGCTGCTTAATAATTGAACAACAGTAGCGAGATTAATTTTAAATAAATTAGCATGTGAAACAACTTAACATTGAAGTGTACAGATAGCATTTATCTGAGGCATTGGTCATAAATCCCTGATGTTATATTTTTTAATCTTATATATTTATTTTCATTGTTTTGTGATCTTATTTCATAAATCTCTGATCTTATCCCTAATCTTAATTTTTGATGCTCAGTAGTAATGTTCATGTATTAAAGTAGTTAGTATATTGTTTAAGTGATAAGATTCTTGATTTTAATGCCATCTATATCGGAAAAATTTCCCTGAGAAACTTACCATTTTTTAATTTAATTTTTTTTTTTTCTGATACTTGAATTGTAAATTTTCATTATTTTGTAAAGATCCTCAGAATATGGAAAGTTCAGGGGAAAGTGTTGACAGATCTGCAATCCTAATTGCTATTAAAAAACAAAAATAGGAAACTAGCTTGATCAGTATATCTAGATATTACTAATAGCCAGAAAACCAAACCTGTTGCCGTCGAGTCAATTCTGACTCACAGCCACCCTATAGGACAAAGTAGAACTGCCCCGTAGGCTTTCCAAGGAGCGCCTAGTGGACTCTAACTGCCAGCCTTTTGGTTAGCAACCAAATAACCACTTCGCCACCAGGGTTTCCAGATATTACTAATAAAAAAACCAAAACCAAACCCACTGCCATCGAGTCAATTCTGACTCATAGCAACCCTGTAAGGAGAGTTAAAATTGGAAAGTTTTTGTATTATTTACTAATCTCAAATATCCTAATAGCTTGCCATCTGTCTTAACAAAACAGTCCCTTTATAAAAAGCACTATTTCCCTTTTCCTAGAAATTTTCTCATTTTCCTATTTCCGTTATAAGACTTCACCATAGTTTCAAAGGTATTTGATTTTTCATTCAGTCATTGTATTGAAAAAAATTGAAATGAAGTTTCTAAATAAGATTCCAGGTATCATATATTTTTCTCGTTGTTAAGTGCCGTTGAGTCAGTCTCAACTCATAGCAGCCCTCTGTACAACAGATCAAAACATTGGCCGGTCCTGTGCCATCCTCACAATTATTGTTATGGTTGAGTCCATCATTGCAACAACTGTGTCAGTCCATCTCTTTGAGGGTCTTCCTCTCTTTCACTGACTCTTTATCAAGCATGCTCTTCTCCAGGGACTGGTCCCTCCTGATAACATGTCCAAAGTATGTGAAACAAAGTCTTGTCATCCTCGTTTCCAAGGAGCATTCTGGCTGTACTTCTTCCAAGACAGAGTTGTTTGATCTTCAGTATTCTTCGCCAACACCATAATTCAAAGGTGTGAATTCTTCTTAGGCCTCCCTTTTTCATTCTTCAGCTTTCACATGCATATAAGGAGATTGGAAATACCGTGGCTTGGGTCAGGTGCATCTTAGTTCTCGGAGTGATTTCTTTGCTTTCTAACACTTTAAAGAGGCCTGTTTTCTTATACTGTGTTAAAAATCAATAGCTAGTCATTTATTTTCTTAGAATTAATGGTCAAACATTTTACTTCTGTCTCAGTTTGAGTTTAGAGTATTTTTAATAAAATATTCTGCTTCATAATCTAAGATAAATTGTAATCGAATGTTATTTTCATAGTGCCTTCTAGGTTTTATGGCTTTTCATGACCCTGACTTTTTAAAAGAGAAATCCATATGATTTCCCTCTTAGAATATGTGTGAGGTGGTAGTAACCAAATCCCTTAGTGGGTGGGTAAACAAGGTGACTAGATTCAGCTTTGCTAAATGTGTATTTTCTTCATCAAGCATTATCTTGATATAATCTTCTATCAGCCCCTTCTTTCCTTCTACCAACATTTATTGAATACCTGTCATGAGCCACCCAAGTGTTGGTGTTTTTAAGAGTAAAGACACTGTCTCTGTTCCTGTATCCACAGAAAGCACTTTGCTAGGCATTGAGAGGGATAAAGCCATAAAAGACCGAGAACTAATAAAGTCTAGTAGAGGAAGACTTCACTTAAAACACTTGAGTTACTGTGTGGAAAACATCACAGTTTCTTTTTTCAAAGCAGCTTTACTGTATTTCCTCAAAGGTGGAAAAGTCCAATTTCATCCTCATCCATAGTTGTAATTCAAGTTTTTATACTGTTGTTCTGTGCATTGTCTGAAAGTGAGCATATTATACTTTTATTGGTCTTGTGCCTCTATGTTCCTCAGTATCCAGTATATGAATGAAATTGTTCATTCAAGGGCCTCTCTTTCCCACTCACGTGCATTCATTGTTCTTTCCAAAAACATTCACTGATTGCTCGCAGTGTGCTTAGTGCTAGAAATAGAAGGAATGAATGAGACACCATCCCTGACTTTGCTTTTAGGGTGGCAATGTGATGTAATGAATAGATTATGGACTTTGAAGTAGACTCCTTAAATCTTGATTCTTTGATGATTTGCTGTGTGATTCTTGAGCCTTGTAGACCTTGAAGGATGAATCTGGCTTAATGAGGCAGGTGATGAGCTGGGCTGAGATATCATATCTCAAGAGAATGGCATGTATGAGGCTTAGCATTATGGAAGTGCAAGGCCTGCTTAGGGAAGAGTGAGTAGGGTGATTACAATAGAAGTTTTCAAATTTTGTTTTTGTATACCAGTGTTCATTGCAGCATTATTCACAGTAGCTAAAAGGTGGAAACTACAAGTCTCTGTTAGCAGATGAATGGATAAACAAAATGTGGTGTAGCATACAGTGGAATATTATTCAGCCATAAAGAGAAATAAACTCCTGACACAAGCCACAACATGGATCAACTTTAAAAACCTTATGCTTGATGAAAGAACCCAGACACAAAAGGCCACATATTGTAGGATCTCACTCATATGAAATGTCTAGAAAAGGCAAACGCAGTCATAAAGGTTTATTGGTGGTTACCAGGAAATAGGGGGTGGGGCTTGAGGGGTACTAAGTTTTTATTTGAGACAATAAAAAATTTTTCAGAACTAGCGATGATGGTTCACAACATGGTGAATGTAAATAATGTCACTGAATTGTATGCTTAAAAATGGTTAAAATGGCAAGTGTTTTGTTCTATACATATTCTACCACAATCAAAATTTTTTTAAAATCAGCTATTAGAAAGTTAATATTGAAAATCTATTTATTTTAAAATTACTCTTATAAAATTATGATATACCACCCACCTGAAACACATAATTCAGATCTATATATTTCTTTATTCAAAATTATTTAATTTACATTATTTCAGATTCTTCCTTTCAGGAAGTCTCATAAAAGCATCTAGGGTGGGAATTGGAAACTTTGGATCCTATTTCTAATTCTACCTATTTTAATGTGTTTAAGTTGTTCAAAGTTTTATTTTCTGTCATTTACAAAAGGATAATACCTCAGTTTTTCTTTAAAAAGGCTATATTTGAGGATTAATTATCTGTTTCTGAAACACTTTAAAATAGTGCTTTGCAAACTGTATTCTGGAAAGTCCTGCAGTCCTACAAATGTTACTGTGTGTTCAGCAGAAGAGGAATGGTTTTATGGTCAGATAACTTTGAGAAGCTGAGTTAAAGTTAGTTTCTTTTTCTTTTCAGTATACCCATCACCAAATTCATATTGTGTGTAAAGATGTCTGTTGCAGTCTTCATATCATATCTCTTACTATGGCTGTAGAAGTATTAGTTGCTATTCATGTTTATACTTTTAATTGTCTGACTGGTGGCATTTCAAACGCAGTGTTTTCACTGCAAATATATATATATTCTCTCTGGTACAAATCCTATAGGTATGGGGGCATGATATAAATATCAAACTAAGCAAGCCTGTGCCAGTCCTTAAAGATCTCATAGTTAAAGCATTGTGGGAAGACTTAATACATAAAGGTTAAGGATAAACCAGAGGAAAAAAGGGAGATAACATTTATCAATTATTAGTTATATACCAAAAAACCAAACCAAACCTATTGCTGTCAAGTCCATTTTGACTCATAGTGAGCCTATAAGGCAGAGTAGAACTGCCTCATAGGGTTTCCAAGGAGTGCCTGTTGGATTTCAATTGCCAACCTTTGGTTAGCAGCCCAACAATTAACCACTACTCCACCAGGGTTTCCAGTCATATAATTATTATATATACATTGTCGTGTGCCATCAAGTTGATTTCTGACTCACAGGGACCCTGTATGACAGAGTAGAACTGCACCATAAGGTTTCCTAGGCTGTAAATCTTCACAGGAGCAGATCATCAGGTCTTCTCTCCTACAAAGCCACTGGCAAGTTTGAACCACCAACCTTTTGGTTAGCAGTCGAGCACTTAAACATGGTACACCAGGGCTCCTGATTTTATATATATAAACATATATAATTACACCATTATGTGCTAGGCACTCTGTTAGCTGCTTTACACTGATACTTGGAGGTAAGTAGTATTACTGAGTTTTGGAGAGCTTATTTTGCCTTTGGTTCGAAAGCTGATAAGTAGCAAGAATTGGAATTCAGTTTCTTGCCTTCTAGATTTCAAAACCTGGAGTCTTTTTTTTGTTACCATATTCCCTGTGGAATAAGTAATGTCATGAAAAGTGAAAGGAATCTATTAAATTAAGATATGTTTTGAATGATGCTGGATTGGTGAAATTAGACATTATATGTTCAAAAGAAATCTGTTTCTTAATTATGTGTTAGTTTATCCCTCACCTATTTTAGAAGGACTTGGGACAAGGCTTCCATTTTAAGTCTAAGGGCTTTGCTTTTACTTCCATTCTAGATTCTTGAGTCTTTTTAGACTTTCCAGTTATCGTACTACTTTTATTATTTTACAGAGTGAAATTATTCCAAAAATATTTGTGTCTATTGTATAGCAAGCATTTTGCTAGGCCTTTGGCAAGAGCCAAATAATCAAGGATTTAAATCTTAAATATAATTTTTCCTTACCAAAATATTGTTATCACTATTACTAACTACAAATACTTCTTGTTGACCTTATTTACTGGAGAGTCTTTTTATTCTCTCTGTTTCAGCTTTTCTTCTTCAGAGCCGTTCTTCCCTCTACTGCCCCCAACAAGTAGCTCCATTAATGTCAAGAGCCCTATTCATTTTATTTTTGCCTGCATCTGTTGGAGTGCATTCTATATAAAACAACAAATCATGTTCATAACTAATAAAGATTAACTTGGCCCTCGTTATAGTGTGTTTTATTGTTTATCCTTCTGCATTTGAATTAAACAAACGGAGAGGATACAAAATGCCCTCCAGTCCCTGACTGTTTACTCCAGCTTCAAAGTTGTAGTCTTGATTACACAACAGTGATGTCGCCTCTGCTTTTGTTCATGTGTTCCTTCTAGCATGGATTGTCCTCCACACAGTGTCCTTTTTTGCTTTCTTTATGTCCAAATACCCATCCTGTGGCAGTACAGTTACCATACCTGGGATCCTCTTTGTATCTCCCCAACTCTGCCACAGCCTATGTTAGGCTGTCCTCCATGTTGCCACAGCACCCTAGGTATGTCTGTCTCTGTTCTCACTACATTATTATTTTTATTTCGTGTTTTTTCTCATGAGACTGAGCTCCTGCAAGGAATCATCTCTTCAGTTTTATCTTTATATTTCCGCTATCTAGCACAGTACCTGGCAGTGTATATTCAATATATATTTATTCAATACATATTTGATGAAAAGAATAAATAAATGACATTGGTTTTTATGTTTATTATTTAAAAACTTTAAAATGCAAGTTTTATATGTTTATTATATTTCTTTTAGGGTTTATGTTATTCTTTTAAAAGACTTATAGTTGAAATTTTCTCTTAAAATTACAAAAAAGTTGTCAGGAGCCATTTTTGTATGGTGATATTCAAGTGGCCACTGATTTTTTTTCTAATCTCCACTATCCACCTATCTCTAAGATACAGATCTTATGAATGACACAGCGTAAAAGACTTTAGGCTGGATAAGGATTAGGCTTCCCTGCTGGCTTGTAATTACCGGGGTCTGGGTGGTTATTTATTTGGATGAAACGATGCATACATTGTGTGCATCAAAAGTAAAGCATATGTGATTGTTAGAGGAATGTTTGAATTCCCCAGTGGGATGTCATGGGGTATGTTTATAAACTCCAACTAAGCAGTTGCTCTACAATGGAATTTTACTGGCATTGAGATAATAATTTGCACAGTCAAATTACCTTCTTTACAAAAACCCAGGGAATCATGAGAGCCTAATCCTTTATTAATGTCAACCCATAGGCTGCAAGAAAGCGTAAGATTGCCATTCGGAAAGCCCAGGGGAAAAATGTGGAGGCCATTCGGGAGCTGAATGAGTATCTGGAGCAGTGAGTGTTTTACAAGAGGATTGTGTTTTGTTATTCTGATAAATCTTTTTTAATTAAAATGGAATTTGCATTCAATTTTCCCTTTTACCTTCCATGCTGTTCATTTATAGAATATCTGCATACTTACCCTTTGTTTTTTCCTTTTCTCCCACTAGATTTGTTAGAGACCAAGAAGCATGGCATGAACTTGCAGAACTTTATATCAATGAACACGAGTAAGTTGTTAACCACACATAAAATTGTATTAGGAGTGTTATTTTCCTCACTGTGTAAGTTCAGAAGACATAGTGATTCCTGAAGGACTGGTGAGAAGGTATCAATCACGTGTCATTTTAAATGAAAAAGAAAATCAACAATTAAATAAAAAATAACATAAGTCAACAATTTGTTGGTCAGGAGATGTGACCAGCTTTAACTAGGTCATTTGCGTTTTACTATATTATTTTTGCTTGGGAAATAAAGTTTTTCTTTCAAATATAGATACATTCTTTGGAAGTAGAAAGGCCCACATTTGCTAAGCCAAGGATATTTTTGGTGAATCAAAATTGGGAATATTTAGAATTCAGATTGTTCTTACATACAAAGAGTATTATACTCCCTGCTGTTTAAAAATTCTGTCAATTGTATGCACTTATTAGTCTTCATACTAAGAGAATCACCTCTTCCAAAGTAGAAGCATTCTGTTGCCTGGGTAAAAAACGAAGAACAATCAAGAATGTTGAATGCTGTAGGAACTTGCTTATTGGATATTTAATGTTTTTGTTAGCTCTTTTTATTGCTGTAGTGACAGGAGGAAGTCCCAGTGTGAGAGGATTAGTTCAGAGTCTTAGTGCAAGTTTTCTAATATCATAGCATTAGCGCCAACCTCCATCTAGAGGCATGATTTTCTTTCTTTCCTTAGTTCTTCTGCTGAATTTGAAGTATATCACATTGTTTCCTTCCTTCTTTTCAAGAGAATAGAATCAGATTCTCAGGGAGTTATAACCGTATTCTTATTGTGTGTGAATAACTAGCTTCGTTCTCATACTACAAATGGCTGACACAGGAAATAAAATAGGATGAAGACACTATATTCTCTTGCCTTTGCCTAGGCCAAATATATAATGGGAGATGTAGAATTAAGGTAGTTATCTGCATAATCCTAATAAAAATGTCAGGAAAACTCAATATAGCTGTCATTTAATGAATGTATACTGTATTCTGCATACTATTCTTAGATCTCATCTATACTCTGGGATCAAATTTTCTGTTTACAGTTAGGAAACTGTTTCCTGAATCATGTTTAGTGTAGGTGTATATAGGCTTGTATGTACACATATGTAAGCGTACTCGTGATTGTATTATGTATGTGACGGTGACCGTGTATTTGGTTTAGATAGTAATGTTTCCATTTTGCATGGTTTTAAAACCAACATTTGTAAAGTATGCAGTATATACTACTTGCATTTAAATAACATGGAACTGAATTTCCAGGATGCAGTAAAGAAATTAACATTAGTTTTATTTTGTTCCTAAGGCAAATAGCAGTCATTTAAAATTGTGCTTTTTAAAGATCTTGTGATTAAAAGCATTTAAAAACATTTCAGATCATCAAGGAAACCTTTTTTTTTTTCCATAATTAAAAAAATACTTTATGCAGAAGATTTATAAAACCCAATAAAGCATAGAGGCAAAGACAGAAACTACCTGTATAATTCCATCATGTGAACTAGTGTATATTTGATTTTTGCTTTTCCATACCTTTTTAAACAGACAGAAACTCACACTATGATTACCTTTTGTAAGCTTATGTTTTTCACTTAGTTATATTTTATCAGAAATTCCTCATCACTAAACATTCTGCAGTGTGATTTTAATGGTTTTATATTATCCTGTATTATCAATATACCTTTGTATTCTTAATGAGTTTTCTAAGGGGATATAAGATTGTTTTTTTAAATTTTGCTATAAAGCTGTAGTGATCATTTTTATTTTAATTGTTTACTTGGGATAAAATCTTAGAAGTAGAATTGCTTGATGAAATGATAGGTACATTTGCATTGTTTTTGATAAATACTTCATGATTGTTCCCTTGAAAGGTAATACTAATTTTTATTCTCAGCATCAGCCATTATGAGAGTGTCTGCTTATATCTTTGACAACACTTAATTTAGTCTTTGCAAATTTCATAGGTAAAAATTGTTGTATCTTTTTTTTTCTTCATTTTTAAGAGCTCTTTATATATACAGTTGAAACCTGTGAGAGCCAGAACTCAACGTGAGTGCCTTGTTTTTCCGGGTTTTGCAAGGTTTCCATCATTGATAGGGTGCAGTCTTACCACTTTTCTATCCTATTAGTGGAAAATATTTGCATTTGCCTTCTCTGACAGGTTTCTTCTGCCTTACACAGGTTTCGGCTTTCACAGGTTTCATTATATTATAGATATCAACCACTGGGCCTGTCAAAAAATACATCCTTGTTTGCTGTATGCCTTTTTAATATTGATTTTTCTTTTTTAAACTTACAGAAACTTTACATTTTTAGATAATCAGATATGTGAGTTTTTTTATGGCTTTCATGTCTACTGTAAGTACTATGTGTCCCCTCTTTTGTCTCATGACTTTTGCCTGTGTTTTCTAATATTTCTATATTTTGTTTTTAAATTTAGGTTATATTTTTAACCTATCTTTACTTTTTTTTTTTTTTGGTTTCACTTTGCAATGGGTGCATTTAGTTTTGCTTTGTTTTGTACTTCCAAAGAGTTTATTGAGATAGAGTTGAATGTACACTTAAGAGAAATGAGCTAAAAAATCCCAATAAATCAAGAAATATAACAACAGAAAAACACTTAAAAAATAATTTCTTTTAGAGGTAAGTATAACTCTGTTTTGGTTTTGAAGCTTAGTAACAACAATGACAGTTTATTTTTCTAATTGAACATTTAGGAATGTTCAGATTTAGGGTGAGTGGAAAAAACATTATCTCCAGAGTTTTTGAAACTGTATGATTCATTTGATTCCTTTTAATTGTATGAGAAAGTCGTTGTAGAAGGCAGAGATACTTTGTGAAAAGTGATAAATTATTGTGGGATGACGGTTTAGCATCAGTTTTGTGGACACAGTGGCAAAAGTTTAGCAATTAAGGAATTGCTAGATGTATTTTTGCTGCGTGGTGTATTCTTTTATGCCTGTGAATAGTTATAATCTATTTTAAATGTAGTAGATCAGAGGCAAGATTGCTAGCTTGGATTGAGAATTTTTGACTCCAAATAAATTTCCATAGTAGAGTGTTCATGAGAGTCTCCTTAGTGTTTTTACAGAGAGTCTCCTTAGTGTTTTTACAGTGATCCAGTATTCTGTCATGTAATTTTTATATCCTCAGGATACCTTTAAGTTTGGTTCTGATTTATAAACTCTAGTTTGTTTTTAATTATTCCAATGGCATACGTCAAACCCACTTACTATACCAAGCTACTTTAAAAACCCATACCCAGTGCCGTCGAGTTGATTCCTACTCATAGTGACCCTATAGGACTTTACTTGTTGTAAATATAAAAAGTTAATTAAAATTTATGTTAGCAACACCAATATGCATTATAAACAAAGATATATTCAAATTATCAGAGGTACTTAATTTTTTTTAACTTGATTTATTGTTGAACCTAGATATTAGCAAGAAGCATTTAGTAACATAAATTAATTGTGATTGTGATTATGGTTCCGCTTTTGTAGGTTCAGCCTTATTATAAAATTCTATATCAAATGGAATTATTAAAATTCTTTAAAGAAAAATCAATGTTGGTAAAGTAGTATAGGTACAGATACTGTCACCTATGGTTACATGCACTTTTGTGAGGAAAGAAGAGAAAACTCTTTAGGTCTGGTACTGATTCTAAATAGTAATAATAGTTATTATTCTACTTTAAATAAATACAAATTATTTTCATTTTTCTAATCTTAGTCTCATTGAGTCAGGTTGCCTAGGTTCCATGAGAGAATTAAAGCCTAAGACATCCATTGTATATAACAAATTAATTATCTTCCATGCATCTAGAATGGTACTGGCTATGTACCATCCTTGGGAGAAGTGAGAAAATAGCCACCCAAGTCACTTTCCAGACGGCTTAATACTCTTGGGCAACCTTGGCTGAGAAAAGACGGACTAGACCATCTCTTGAGCTCCTGCCAGCTCTAAATTTATTTGATTTTATATTTAATTAGTTTAAGATATTCTACTTCGTAAAATTGAGGAAGGGATCTCCTTATGTGTGGCACTAATTCGTTTTTGAGAAAAATATCTTGGGTAGTCAGTAAGAACTCTTACCTGCTCATTTTATTTTACTTTATAATAAAAACCAGAGTCATGGTTGTGCTCAATCCATTTAAATCTCTAAGAGCATTTATTCTTAGCCTTAGTATGAATTTTTAGTGTCAGTTAAACACTTTTAGTAGAAAACTATCTTTTTGATGAAGATGGGTGTGTAAGGTAGAAAGTACTTCCCTTTTCTAGAATGTTAGATACTGGATTAAAAAAAACAAAACCAGATCTGTTGCCATCGAGTCAATTTAGACTCATAACAATCGTATATGACAGAGTAGAACTGCCCCATAGGGTTTCCAAGGCTGTAATGTTTATGGGACAGATCACCAGGTCCTTTCTCCCATGGATCAGCTTGTGAGTTCAAACTGCTGACCTTTTTGGTTAGCAACCAGGCACTTAACAACTGCACTGCCAAGGCTCCTTAGATACCAGATTAAAAAAAAAATTAAAAACCAAACCCATTGCCGTTAAGTAATTCCAACTCACAAAACCAAAAAACCAAGCCCAGTGCCATCGAGTCAATTCCGACTCATAGCAACCCTATAGGACAGAGTAGAACTGCCCCATATAGTTTCCAAGGAGCGCTTGGCGGATTCGAACTGCTGACCCTTTGGTTAGCAGCTGAAGCACTTAACCACTACACCACCAGGGTTTCCTCCTCCAACTCATAGCGACCCTATAAAACAAAGTCTAACTGCCCCATAAGGTTTCCAAGGAGTGGCTGGTGGATTTGAACTGCCAAACTTTTGATTAGCAGCTAAACACTTAACTGCTTTGCTACCAGGGTTCCAGATAGTTACTCAGAATAGTTTTACTGTAGACATTCATTCAGTTTTTTGTTCAGTCATTTGTTAAATACCTATCATATGTCAAGAACTAATGCTAGCTTTTTTATATAAAAATGAAAAGAACTGAATAGCTCCATTGTCTTTGACGAGAATCTATGTATAAAGTCCTTTGTAAATCTAAAATGTTTAATTTTAGGGTAATTTACACAGTGATTTTTATGCCTCAGACCCTTTGGATTAGACTATTGTACCCATTTTTTAATGTTATCATCATGATTTTTCATTGTGATGTTTAGTGCAGCGTAGGAGTATGCATAGTGGTTAAGAGCACAAGCTCTCTAGAGTGACACAACCTGGTTTCAGTCCTCCAACTGCTCTATCCCACCTGTGTATCAAGCAGATTATATCTCTGTGCCTCAGTGATCTCAAGTGTGAAATGGTGGTGGTAATTGTCTACTTCCTAGGGCTCTAGTAAGGATTAAATGAGCTAATGCATGTAAAGCATAAAGCACTTAGAGCAGTGCATGGTACATAATAAGCGTTTACTACAAGTTACCTCTTATTAGTCAGTACATATGTGTGAAACAGGAACATGTATATTTTGAAAATAAATATATCAGACGTTAGTGTGGCGGCATATAGTTGACAAAAGCCAATAACATTAGGTAGTCATTTATTGCTGGGTATTGTCATCACCTCCTCACCAGGAATAAATCTTGGAACACCTGTGTTCTTTAGGATTTCCTCTAAATAGTGAGGATATTCACATGGCTTTATATATTTATATAAAATAATATTAAGGTGAATTAGAGTCATGTGGCTTAAAGCCATTTTTCCAGAGCCTTTTCCAACAATTTTCTCCCTAGGTTTTTAGCAAGATTTTTGTTTCTCTACCACAATAGTAGAGTGCATATCAAAACCACTAAGGATCTATTTTTCATGGGCTTCCAAAGAAAAAAAAAACCAAGCCCGTTGCCATCAAGTCGACTCCAACTCATAGCAACCCTATAGGAGAGAGTAGAACCGCCCCGTAGAGTTTCCAAGGAGCGCCTGGTGAATTCGAACTGCTGACCTTTTGGTTAGCAGCCATAGCACTTAACCATTATGCCACCAGGGTCTCATGAGCTTAGAAGTTTATAATTTCATTTTAATTTTGTATTTGACATTAAATTTAATAATGAGAAACCTTCGTAGTAGAATACCGAAGTGTAGATAGAACGTGTTAGTGAACACCAGTTAACCCGTTGCTGCCAGATCAGTTCTGATGTATGGTGAACCCCACATGTGTCAGAGTGGAATGGTGTTCAGTAGGGTTTTCAACGGCTGATTTTTTGGAAACAGATCACCAGCCTTTCTTCTGAGGTGCCTCTGAGTGGACTAGAACCTCCAACCTTTCAGTCAGCAGCTGAGTGGGTTAACTGTTTGATCATGCATGGACTCTGTTTAGTGAATAAAAAAGAGTATTCAATAAGTGTCTGTTTCCTCCTTATACTTTTGCTATTTGAACGTTTTATTAAATTATCAGTGGACTCCGAAAAGTTATTTTGTATGTAACCTGTATGTCTTGAAGCCTATGCTATTAATATTTGGGTGTCATAGTAGTGACCCAATATTAAAAATGTGTTTTTTATTTATTGATTGTTCTTAGGCTCTTAAAGATTTAAGCCTATGTTTGTTTATTCATTCTTATTTAAAAATGTAATGTTTAGTATTTATGAATTCACAACAAGTACTTAATTAATAAAGTTACATAAATTATTTTGGGAATACAATGTCTAACATCGTTAAATTATCTTTAAATTATTTTAAGGAGTAGCTGAGATAAAATTTATCACTTCTAAAATTAATTTCTCCTCTTGATATTTTTCAGCTATGCAAAAGCAGCCTTTTGTTTAGAAGAGCTTATGATGACTAATCCACATAACCACTTATACTGTCAGCAGTATGCTGAAGTAAGTGTTTTCAGAGACAACAATTGTATATGGCTTTATTTTTATTGCTGCTGGGTATTATTGTGGAACTAAAAATATTTCCTTAATGTTAGGTAAGTATATAAATATTTATTAACATCTGTGGAAAGTTGAGTTGTGGGAATAAAAGTTTTAAATTTTTAATACTTTAATGGAAATACTGACTTTTCCATTAAAAGGTCTCATTTAAAGTAGTGAAATTCTTTATATTTCTATGTTTGTATACTATTTTCCTTCCTAATTATGAATTCAGTGATTGAATTGTGATATTATAATGTGAATATTTTGCCACAGTTGTCAACAGTAAATGGCTTCTGAGACATTTACGATGATTATAATTTTTAAACTCATATTCTGGGGAATTCATATTAAGGTTATTATTTTGGGACATAGGAAGTATTTTATTTGCTTACTATTAAGAAGTTGATTCAGAAAAAAAGACCTGTTTATCCAGTGGATACCTGCTTCATAGCAATAGCAAGATAATCGAATGCTATAAGGTTAGAAGGACTTCATTATTAAGTAATGCCAGTGCAGATATGACAATCCAGTATCCAAGTCTAGATTTGTAATACTAGTAATAGAAAGTATTATTTTGTGAACCATTTGCAAAGCAGTTGAAAATAGAAATTGTAGTGACTTTTTTATTGTAGCAAGATTTTTGTTTTTAAAAAGTACTCAGTGATCTTATTGTTAATAGACTAGTTATTCATAGAATAGTTTTGGTGGGGGTTGGCAGATGTTCTCAGATTTAGATTAGCTTTAACAACCTTAAGATGAATTCTTTTAACATCTTGCGTTTGTTTACAGAATATCTGTTGCAATTACTAATGCCTATGGTATGACAAAACATGCTCTATTTCAAAGTAGTTAAATAAACAGGTTTCAGCACTCTGTAATTTTAACAGGTTAAATATACCCAAGGTGGACTTGAAAACCTCGAACTTTCAAGAAAGTATTTTGCACAGTCATTGAAACTAAACAACAGAAATATGAGAGCTTTGTTTGGGCTTTACATGGTGAGTTGAGGTGTATGTTTAATGTTATTTTGTGAATGAATTCTGTTGTTTAAAAATACGCTAACTATCCTCTCCCATCTCTGTCTTCTTGTTTTTTTGTATTTCATTGATGAGTGTAGTGTTTTTTTCCTTTAGTTAATCATGGGCAATAAGTTGCAAGGCAGTTTTATTTTTTTTAATGTTAATACACCCTAGCTGTTTAATATTTCATTGTAAAATATCTTTTATTATATCAAAATTGAAATCGGCCTTTTAATTAGTAATAGATAGAAAACCGTATTACGTATTTTTAAAATTGTTCTGACAGTCTTGAGTTTATGACTAACGTTGTCTGTCTTACCTTGCATATACACATATAAGGTACTTTACACTCTGCCAGTAAATGACATATAGAATAAAAGGTCTCATATTTCATACTTTTTATTCATTTTTATGGTGTAGAAAAACAGCTTGGAAATTGTAGGAAACATGCGATTAAATGTTTTTACTGTTTATGTGTGCCAAATGATGAGCTTAAAAAAGTCAAGTAACAAGAGCTGTGGGACACAGAGGAAGAATTTGCTGAGCTTTACAATATGCGTAAAATGAGCTCCTCTGCAATCAAAGGGGCTGGGAAAATAAGCTTTTCTTTATTAGGCCAGTTCTTGAAATTTTGATGTATTCTAGGCTTTTCATGAACTCTTTTTTTTAATATGTGTCTTCTTATTGGGGCTCAGCAAAAAAGAATTGGTTGAAGAAATGGGGATAGGAAGAAACATAAATGAAATCATTTTCAAGAAATAAATAGCAAAATTTGGGTTCGAATTTCAAGGCTTTTTTCCTGTATTCTACCAGAGCCAATTGCTTGAAAATACAGTATAGTAACTGTGTCTTTTTGTCAAATAAATATTAATTTAAAAAACGTAATAACAAATTATTAATAATAATAGTTTATCCATAGCACTTTTTGTGTCAGGCATTGTTCTGAACTCTGTTTTTTTAATCATCAAATCCTCGCATCAGCTGTCTGAGTAGTTAAACATACAGAAGCGTACCGTCAGATTTTGGGTATAGATTCCTCACTGGCAGAGTAGACACACAAGCAAAAGAGCCTATGATGCATGCTGGGTATAAAAGGAAGACTAAACCTTCTTTGAATCATATGAACAGATCATTTTAAGAATAAGTTAAAAGTTTTCTCTCTCTCTCCTCAAAAATACAAATATATACTTAAATATCAGTAGATGTTTTTGAGGGTTTACAGATTCTTTCCTGTATCCCAGGTTAAGAATCCCAAGTTTAAATACATTTTTAAAAAGAAGAGAGTGGATCAAATTGCCAGGTTCTAGCAAGTAATCAGGAGCCCTGGCGGCACCGAGGTTAAAGTGCTCTACTGCAAACCAAAAGGTCGGTGGTTCAAACCCGCAAGCCGCGCCACAGGAGAAAAATGTGGCAGTCTGCTTCTGTAAAGATTTATAGCCTTGGAAACCCTATGGAGCAGTTCTGCTCTGTCCTGTAGGGCCACTCTGAGTTGGAATCAACTTGACAGCAGTTGGTGGAAGTGAGTAATCAGTTCTAAGGAACACAGTTTGGAAACTCTTGGTATAATGAAAAGAGAAATGTCTTTCTAAGACTTCCATTAAGTTGCTTTGGTTAAGTCAGATTACTCCTGTTGGTCTGAAATTTTTTTCACCTGTCAATATAGGAAGTTGGATTAAGTTCTTTTTGAGGTTCCTTCTATTAATATTAAATAATACTATAATTCTGGCATAGGAAAGCTGGAGTAATTTAGTAACAAAGTAATAAAGTGCTTTTTGGTTTATAAAGTATTCTTACATGCTTTCTTTATTTAAGTTATATGGGATTTTACCTTTAAGAGATGTGGTAAATACAAAATTAAATACTTATAGATGTTATTTAAAGTATCTTTTTTCATAACTTTGAATTATAGTATATTTTTAAATAAATTCTCATCTTTTTAAACAATTCAACTTTATTTTAAAGATTGTTTTAGTATAATTTTTAAAACTCTTTTCTGCTATTACTGTATCGTAACCATTGCCCTTACATGTTTTGATTATCTTGACTAGAACAAGGAATTTTGTTTTTGATGCTTCTTTTTTATTTTTAGTCTGCAAGTCATATTGCTTCTAATCCAAAAGCAAGTGCAAAAACGAAAAAGGACAACATGAAATACGCTAGTTGGGCAGCTAGTCAAATAAACAGAGCTTATCAGGTTAGTATTAATAATTTTATGTTATCATAGAGGTCAACTACTGTATTGTTATTTCTAAGTTGTTAATTTTGTTTCTATAAACTACAAAACCATGTATCTGTGATTGGACTCTTATGCCATTGGCCTTTATTAAATGTGTCTTAACTGTGTAAAATTAATTTGAAGTTTTAGAATCACTTTTTTTTTTGTTTGTTTATTCCTCAGAAGGAATCTGTTACTATTATGATCCCATAGTTAGCCTTTTTGCCATCTGGAAATCTCAGTAGTTCTGCATTTGGTGTATAAACAGTAATTGAAAAAATTCAAAAGGGTAAATAAATCGGCACGATGTGTTTCAGGAACAAATTCAGTATGCGAGTGTATTATTAGTCAGTGCTATCTCAAGAAACTTAAAAAAAAAGGAAGAAAAGCCTAAAATTAAACAAGCCAGGCATTAAGCTGTAGACAGTATAACAAAGTCAGTGTACTCTGCTTACCCTTCAGACCTAATGCTGAAATGTCTCCACTCATTTCGTAGTTTTCTGAAGCTTGATCTGTAAGATATTTTGGAAGGGATCATGGGAAAAAATATCTTACTACATCTTCCATGTTCATAACTATCTGTCTATAGCCTTCATATTTGAAAGACAGTTTGGCTGGTTATATTATCTTTGACTTTCCTTTACTGAAGTATCATAAGCATCATTTCATTATTTTCTGACAGAAAGTGTTGCTGTCAAGACATTTCATGCTGTCTTGATTTTCTTTCTCATAAAGAACTTAGACTTTTTGTCTGGTTGCCCGAAGGATTTTTTCTTTTATCTTTTAAATCCAGTAGTTTTATTATGATATGTTTTGTTGACTGTTCTTGGGTCAGTTTTCCCAAATACAGGCAGTCCCGGGATTACAAATGAGTTTTGTTCCTGAGTCCATCTTTAAGTTGAATTTGTACAAAAGCCGGAACTGTTGGGTATGCTTCGATCTAATGTCAGTTAGTTAAATGTTTGTCTTAGTATACAGTTTATAGTGTACCTTTCTATGCATTAAAAACCTTAAAGAAACACTTCCAGATACACTAAAACAACCTAAGAATACAGTAATAATAATGTTTAAATGTGTGTCACAAAGTATTGCCCCATTTGTTATTATGAACCATCATATGTACCTCAGACTTTTTATATAACAGGCTTTATGGTGGTTGGTCTGTAACCACGGATTGTATCTAAGTCAGATGTTAGGTAACCTGGGAACTGCCTGTACACCCTTTTAATTTGTGGATTCAGTCCTCTTTTATATGAGGAAAGTTTTTGTGTTTGTTTTTAATATTTATTAATATTTTTTTCCACTTGATTGCTTTAGTTTTCTTTTTCTGGGCTGCAGTTATAAGTGTACTGTATCTCGTTTTCCTACCTTCTGTATCATTCATTTTCTTTCAAATTCTTTTCTGCATTTTATTTTTCACTATACTAATTGTTATGGAATTAGTACGTATTCTTCTTTCTTGTTCTCATTTAAATGAGATAGTTTTTCTGGGCTACTAGGAGATTTTTATGGACGTAGGGGAGGTGGGGTTGATGTAGGGTAGGTTTTCCTGTTGATTTTTCTGTGCCTTCCTCTCCTTTGTTACAGACTACTTGAATATGTGTATCCAGTTTTCCTGAGACCTAGGTCCAGTTGTGGAAGATTTACTGCGTGCACCCTATGTTCCACCCTTAGAGCTCTACAGGTCTTGAATTCCGAGGTGCATCTCTCAGCTTGAAATGTTGTATTTTATTGTTGTGATTTGTTTTTCTGGATTTTGCTACCTTTGGGCACTACCTTCTTCTTTACCTTCCTTATCTGAATCATCTCTTTCTCTCACCCCTACTGTCTCTGCCCCATTCAATTTGGTTTCAGTTTCCAGTACTTCTCTTTCAAGGTGTGAAGTTTTGTCATTCTTGGATGTAGTGTTTACTGGATGTTTGAGATTTTGAGGTCTATAGACTAGACTTCTTTAACCTCACATTTGCATGCAATTTCTAACACTTACCTTTGATTTGGAGCCTCTGAGGACTTCTGCAATTCGCAGGTCATAATTCAGCTCCTCCTGTTTGGGAGAACAAGTTGTTGTTATTGTTAAGTGCCATTGAGTCAGTTCCAACTCATAGAGATCCCCTGTGTACAACAGAACAAAACACTGCCCAGTCCTGTGCTATCCTCATAATCGCTGCTATGTTTGAACCCATCGTTGCAGGCACTGTGTCAGACCATCTCATTGAGGGTCTTCCTCTTTTTCGCTAACCCTCTGCTCTACCAAACATGATGTCCTTCTCCAGGGACTGGTTCCTCCTGATTACATGTCCAAAGTATGTGAGACGAAGTCTTGCCATCCTTGCTTTTAAGGAGAATTCTGGCTGTACTTCTTCCAAGATAGATTTGTTCATTGTTCTGGCAGTCCATGGTGTATTCAGTATTCTTTACCAACACCGTAATTCAAAGCCATCAATTCTTCTTTGGTCTTCCATATGCATTGTCCAGCTTCCGCATGTGTATGAGGCAATTGAAAATACCATGGTTTGGGTTAGGAGCACCTTAGTAGTCCTCAAAGTGACATCTTTGCTTTTTAACACTTTAAAGAGGTCTTTTGCAGATTCGCCCTATGCGATGTGTCATTTGATTTCGTGACTGCTGGTTCCATGAGCATTGATGGTGGATCCAAGTAAAATGAAATCCTTGACAACTTTAGTCTTTTCTCTGTTTATCATGATGTTACTTATTGGTCCAGTTGTGAGGATTTTTGTTTTCTTCATGTTGAGATGTAATCCGTACCGAAGGCTGTAGTCTTTGATGTTCATCTCTAAGTGCTTCAAGCCCTCTTTGCTTTCAGCAAGCAAGGTTGTGTCATCTGCATAACACAGGTTGGTAATGTGTCTTCCTCCGGTCATGATGCCATGCTCTTCTTTATAGAGTCCAGCTTCTTGGATTATTTGCTCAGTATACAGATTGAATAAGTATGGTGAAAGGATACAACCTTGATGCACACCCTTCCTGACTTTAAACCACGCAGTATCCCCTTTTGTTCGAATAACTGCCTCTTGGTCTATGTACAAGTTCCTCATGAGCACAATTAAGTGTTCCGGAATTCCCATTCTTCGCAGTGTTATCCATAATTTGTTATGATCCACATGGTTGAATGCTTTTGCATAGTCAATAAAACACAAGTAAACATCTTCCTGGTATTCTCTGCTTTCAGCCAAGATCCATCAGACATCAGCAATGATATTCCCTTGTTCCACATCCTCTTCTGAATTCAGCTTGAATTTCTGGACGTTCCCTGTTGATATACAACTCCAACTGCTTTTGAATGATCTTCAGCAAAATTTTATCATGTTAATGATACTGTTCGATAATTTCCAGATTCTGTTGGATCACCTTTCTTTGAAATAGTGACAAATACGGATCTCAGCTATGGTTGACTGGTAGCTGTCTTCCAAATTTCTTGGCATAGATAAGTGAGCACGTAAAGTGTTGCATCCATTTGCTGATCTATCTCAGTTGGTATTCCGTAGATTCCTGGAGCCTTGTTTTTTGCCAGTGCCTTCAGTGCGGCTTGGATTTTTTCCTTCAGTACCATTGGCTCCTGATGATATGCTACCTTCGGAACTGGTTGAACATCGACCAGTTCTTTTTGACACAGTGACTCTGTATATTCTTTTTGTCTTCCTTTGATACTTCCTGCTTCGTTCAGTATTTTGCCCATAGACTTCTTCGATATTACAATTGAAGGCTTGAATTTTTTCTTCAGGTCTATCAGCTTGAGAGATGCCAATTTTGTTCTTTCCATTTGGTTTTCTAACTCTAGGCCTTTGCACATTTCATTATAATACTTTGTCTTCTCTAGCTGCCCTTTGAAATCTTCTGTTCAACTCTTTTATCCTTATCATTTTTTCCATTCACTTTGGCTGCTCCATGTTCAAGAACAAGTTTCAGAGTCTCTTCTAACATCCATTTTGGTCTTTTCTTTCTTTCCTGTCTTTTTAATGATGTGATGTGTGATGTCCTTGATGTCATCCCATAACTTGTCTGGTCTTCGGTGGTAGTGTATTTCGGAGATGGTCTCTAAATTCAGGTGGGATATACTCAAGGTCTTATTTTGGCTTTTGTGGCCTTGTTTTAATTTTCTTCAGCTTCAGCTTGAACTTGGATACCAGCAATTGATGATCTGTTCTCTGGCCTTGTTCTGACTGATGATATTGAACTTTTCCTTTGTCTCTTTCCATAGATGTGGTTGATTTGATTCTTGCATATTCCATCTTGTGAGGTCTATGTGTGTAAATCAAAAACACCAAACCCATTACCATTGAGTTGAGTCTGACTCATAGTTACCCTATAGAATGGAGTATAATTGCCCCACAGGGTTTCCAGGGATCAACTGGTGGATTCAAACTGCTGACCTTTTGGTTAGCAGGTGAGGTCTTAACCACTTTGCCACCAGAGCTCGGAATTGTTGAAAAAAGGTGTTCCTAATGAATAGGTCATTGGTCTTGCAAAAATCTGGTATGCGATCTCTGGTGTCACTTCTATACTAAGGGCATATTTTCGAACTACCAATCCTTCTTCTTTGTTTCCAAATTTAGCATTCCAATCACCAGTAATTATCAATGCATTTTGTTACATGTTTGATCAGTTTCAGACTTCACAAAAGGGTAAAAATCTTCAATTTACTCATCTTTGGCATTTGAATAACAATCGTATTAACTGATCTCCGTTATAGGTGTGTGGATAATATCCTATCACTGACAGTGTTATACTTCAAGATATATCTTGACATGTTCTTTTTGACAATGAATTTGATGCTGTTTTTCTTCAATTTGTCTTTCCTGCCATAGTAGAACATTTGATTGTCTGATTCAGAATGGTCAGTACCAGTCCATTCGACTACTAATGCCTAGCATATCCATCTTCAAGTGTTCTATTTCATTTTTGACAACTTCCAGGTTTCCTAGATTCATACTTCGTACATTCCACGTCCTGTTTATTAATGGATGTTTGCAGCAGTTTCTTCTCACTTTGAGTCATGCCATTTGCAGGGGAATGTCCTGAAAGCTTCACTCCATCCACATTATTAAGGCCAACTCTACTTTGAGGAGACAGCTCTTCCCCAGTCGGATTTTAGTGCCTTCCAACCTGAGAGGCTCATCTTCCAGCACTGTATCAGACAATGTACTGCTGCTATTCATAAGGTTTTCACAGCCACTTGTATTAAATATTCATAATTTTTTTGTTTCTGTGGCTTGTAGATTGTTGCCTTATGCTTATTGTTGCTACCACCACGTAGGTGTTGATCTTTTCCAGTTTGTGCGTTTTATGTTCTGTTTAAGAAACCTTGCTATTCCATGTTCATAAATAGAATCTAGTGAGTCTTCAGAATTTTTATTCTTTCACATTTAGATCCACAATCCACTTGGAATTAATTTTTATATATGACATGAAGTTGAGTCAGTTCCAACTCATAGTGACCCTATGTATAATAAAATGAAACATTGCCTGGTGCTGTGCCATCCTTACAAGAGTAGATTTGTTCAAACCCATTGTTGCAGCCACTGTGCCAATCCATCTCATTGAGGATCTTCTTCTCTTTAACTCTCTTTGTTACCAAGCATGATGTCCTCCAGGGATTGGTCCCCCCTGATAACACAGCCAAAATAAGTAAGACAAAGTCTCACCATCCTTGCTTCTAAGCAGCATTCTGGCTGACTTCTTCCAAGACAGATTTGTTTATTCTTCTGGCAGTCCATGGTATATTCAGTATTCTTCACCAACACCATAATTCAAATGTGTCACGTCTTCTTAGGTCCTCCTCTATGCTGAGAAGTAGGGGTCGGTTTTCCTGCCATGTCAATATGCAAAATGTTTCTGTGCATTTTTGCATTTTATCATGAGTTCTGTTTCTTGGAAGGTAATAAAATATAGTAAAGAGAAGAGTCCATATGCTGGATCTGTATAGGCTGGGTTCAAATTTTGGCTCTTTCATGTATTAGCTGTGTGGTCTCAGACAAATTATGTAGTATCTCTGGGCCTAGTTTCTTATCCACAAAAAAAAAAAAAAAAAATTCACAAGAAGGGCATAATAAAAGTATTCCGAGTATTATAAGAGTTAATACCTAATCTTTGCAAAATCACAGTAATACACATTATTTTATGCTATTATGTTCATTTCTTGTGTATTGTATGTTTGTCGGAAACCCTGGTGGCATAGTGGTTAAGTGCTATGGCTGCTAACCAAGAGGTCTGCAGTTCGAACCCACCAGGCGCTCCTTAGAAACTCTATCAGGCAGTTCTACTCTGTCCTATAGGGTCACTATGAGTCGGAATCGACTCGACAGCAGTGGGTTTGTTTTTTTGGTTTTTTATATGTTTGTCTATTATATGTCAGTTATATGTTACACTTTAGGCTCACTTTATTGGTCTGCTTTGATTGTTGGAATAATAAGAATTAACATCAACAGTAGTCATAATAGCAAATTAATAGACGGTTTATTATGAGCTAGGCACTTTTTGTTTTACAAATGAGGAAAATAAGGAAAAATTAAATAACTTTCCCACAGTGACACACATTGGTTAAGAACAGAGCTGCTTTCAAACCCAAGCAGTCTGACTCTAGAGTTGGTGCTCTTAACTGCCATAATGTATTCCCTCCATAAAGAGATGTCTGAAGCTATAGTTATAGTTCCCAACTCCCTTTTTAATTATTTTCTCATGTGAACAATTGACATCCTACCCCCGCTTGTTTCTCTCTTCCATTTCAGACTTAGGGCTCTCAATAGTAACAAATTTTAGGGTTTTTTTTTTTTTTCTTTCTCCCTGTCTATTCAGTGATAGAAGGTCCCATTGATTATATCTGTAGGCAAACATGTGCTTTGATGCCTTATGAAATACACTTTACCACTAGACATGAATCCCTCATCTAGTACATTGGTAACATTTGCCCTCCCTGCCATTCTCATCACAGACTTATAAAGTCTCAGAGTTCTTTGGGAGGAGCTCTAAGAGCGTCACTTGTGTGCTTCAGTCTTTGAGTTTTATACCGTCCACTCCATAAAATCCATAAATGCTTTCTACACCTTTACCGTAGGTGTGATTTGCCCTTTTCTTGACTCCATTGTAAAGGATGATACAAGGAACTTTTTCTTGACGTTTTCTCTGTCTTCTTGCGATCCACTCCAGAAAGATAACACATCTCTCAGTTGGTCATGGAAAGTTTCTCTATAGCCGTGTCCAGTATTCCTCAATTGGGAATCACTCATTTATGGAAAATTTATGTTTGCCCCTGGACACCAGTTACAGGTTTTAAGTAAAATCTCCTGGTGCATTTGTAACGTTCATATTCTATGCTTTTTCTACAGAGGCTCTGTGTACTCTATCTGTGAATCCGATTCCATAAGTATTTGTATCCATTAGCTTTTGCAGCCTTAGTCATTTAAAATAACAATGCTTTAGTTGCTTATGAGTCTGTACAAGGTTGACAGTTTGGCTTGGGCTCAGTTGGGTAGTTCTGCTTTTCTCAGCAGAATATACTCTTGTTTCTGTACTTTCTTTGTCTCTTGTTATGTCACTTTTTGCTAATATCTCATTGATCAAACCAAGTCACATGGTCAACCCAGATTCAACGAATGCAAGACTTCACCTCTTGCTAGGAAGGGAAACATTTGTGGTCATTTGGCAATTTATTACACTATTTTATAATTCCAGTAGCAGTCTTACCCTTAGTTTTTGTTTGTTTTACCTTTTTCTTTTAATCAACTTTATTGAGAGAGAATTTACATACAATAAAATGCACATATAATATACAGTTTGAGTTTTGAAACATATATACACCCCTGGCAGCACCACCTCAATCAAGATAAGCATTTCCATCACCCCAGAATGTTCCCATCTGCCATTTTGCAGTCAACCCCACCCCCCATTCTAGGCAAGCACTGATTTGATTTTCATCACTATAAATTAGTTTTTCCTGTTATTAGAACTTTATATTAATGAAATCAGATTATGTACTATTTGGTGCCTGATCTCTTTCACTCAGCATAATGTTTTTGAACTAGCCGTGGTGGCATAGTAGTTTAAGAGCTGGCTGCTAACCAGAAGGTCAGCAGTTCAAATCCACCAGGCGCTCCTTGGAAACTCTATGGGGCAGTTCTACTCTGTCCTGTAGGGTCGCTATGAGTCGGAATCGACTCGACGGCAGTGGGTTTGGTTTTTTGGTTTATGTTACTTTCCACAAATTGTGCAAAGGTAAATTTTTAGTTCACCTTATTCCAGTTGTTACATTGTGTGAATCATGGTTCTCTAAAGTTGATAGGCAAGCTTTTATTATTTGAGTGTTTTTGCGTTCTTTCTGGTGAGTTTTCTTTTTGATCCACCAGGGAATTATGAAAGAATTGTTTACTTCAGCTATATCTAACTGGATGAAAAAAAATCCAGAATTTGTGAATAACGTAGAAAAGTATAACTTTCAGAGATTGACATTTTAGTAATTAGATAAGTCTGGGATCTAATTGAGATTTCATGACTCATGTCTAGGCATATAAACCAGTATAAAACATATGATATATAATCCTTATTATAATGTTTTTATAGGTATTTATAAATTAGACAAAGTGAAGTTTTAAGAACTGCTTTTCTTTCCTTTTTTCTACTTAATAATGAAACAGAATATGACTACTACTTGCTCTTCAGTTAGGTAATTGGTTTAGCATGTTCAGTAAAGGCAGGCAAGTTTGATTAATGCTCATGGAAAACTTTAATGTGAACCTACACACAATAATTTTCCAGATAAATGCTTCTTTGGTACACTGTTAAGTCCTTTTATGCTAGTGATCCATATGTTATTTATGATTGCAGAGGTGAGTCGGTTACTATCCTTTTGGGAAATAGAAAATTAAATCATGATTTGAGGAAAAAATAGGATTCCAGCTTAATCAGTTAAATTGCCATATAATTCTGGAATAGACAAAATAATTGCATGTCAGGCAAAATTTAAAGTGATAGATTTATATTTCCAACTTTCTTTTTATTTGTTCTGACACAAATAAGTTGGTTTGGTTTATTCTAAATTGCGCTGGTTGTCAGTAGTATTGACAGTCTTAGGTGATTTTTATTTTAATAAGCCAATTAAAAAAATCACAAACTTACATTTTATTATTACTTTAATTATGTTTAACTACAAACAAAGCAAAATGCTATATCTCAAAATACATATTATGAGTTTAGGTCTTATGGAATATTTTTTTACTCTTTAAAAAGCTAGAGTAAATTACTATGTGGTATCCTATTTTGTATCCCCTCCCCCAACCCATGGAAGCTTTTTCTCAGAATTAGACCTTTAAGTATCTGACTGGGACCATTCCTGTTCACTTTGGATAGGCAAAGTAAAAGCAGAGGCTTTCTGTTCTTGGTAAATCTTTGAGAAATGAATTTATCAACTGGATAATAGAAGTATTAAGTGCATCCCACAGCCTTTACTCCCCAAGGGAGATTATGAAAAGACAGTTTTAAATGCATGTTACTGTTACCACCATATTTTGTAATTATAACTTGCATATTTAACACTTCAACCCCTTTAGTTAGTAATGTCTTAAGAAAGGCAAAATAACCTTGATTCTTAATAAGAAACTTTTTTCTTTCCCTGGCATTTATCCTAGAACCCTCTATTGACTATCAGGTCAGGATTCAAGAACAGAAGCTAATGGTTTAGCAGGTAGGGGGATCACAATGTTAAGCTGTAGCCAGAGGGGTCAGAGGCAGGTTACCAATTCCTAAAGCCTATTGCTTCTATGATGTTACCTGTGCTTGATCACTTAATCTTTCTCTACAGGTCATGAGAAGTTTGCCAAATTGAGTTAATTACAAAAGAGAAGGAACACATCATAAATCAAGAACTAAGTACTTTAGACAGCATTGGTATTTGAAGGAGAGATCAGTCACTTGAAAATGTATTAAGTGGTTAGATTTTAACTTGAAAATACTGTATTGCTAATAGCAAATTTTAGCCAATACTTTAAACGGGGAAAAACAGGTAATAGAGTTATAAAAATCCTTTCCCCACTCCTACAAGGAACACTTGTCTAGTAAGTCACTTGTGTTAAATCAGAGCAATAAGTGATGGGAATAGGCAGCCCAGTTAGAAAACTCATTTTGAAATCAGCATGGGGTAATCAACATCTTTTTCCCCACTGATTATGTGCATTATATTGAACTAATATGCCATGAATTTGCTTTTAATTATACAGAGATAGCGTTTGATGCATTATATTTTTTCATTGTAAAATCCAAGCTCAGTCTGGTTTGATAAAGTAAATTACAATTTTATAAACCAGAAACACTTATTTTAAAGCATGTTTATATAATTTTTATACGTAACAGTTCTTTGCTGCAGAAACATGGTGTCATTTAGTCAGTACATAACTAATAAATCCAGAAAACTTTAAAAAATTATTGCCTGCTTTAAATTTTAGAGGTTACTTGCAATTTAAAAAATCTAATAAAACTGCATTTATATTGTACCTTTGTTTGAAATGGCTAAAGTCTGTTTCGAGGCCAGGCATAAGCTATATTTCATTTATAAATTAAGCTTTTTACTTCATAAAAGTTTTCAAGTCCGAAGAAAACAGTTTTAAAATCAAATCTATGTTCTCATAGGTTATTTTACTACTTAAACTGGCCAAGTGTGTGGTGAAATCTTTCCACACTTCAGCTGCAGCTGAAACCTTAATGAAAATTTCCAAAAAACCCAAATTTTGTTCTTAATTGAAGAATAAGAAAAAGAACATACCTGACTTCATTCTAGCGATGAAATGGTTACTGTTAAGTCTTATTAACAACGTGACGGTAAGATTGTGATTTTGAGCCTGCCCTTGAAATTGACCTTAATTGCAAATTTTTTTGTTTCTTTTAATTAGTTTGCAGGTCGAAGTAAAAAGGAAACCAAATACTCTCTTAAGGCAGTCGAAGACATGTTGGAAACATTGCAGATCACCCAGTCTTAAGGTTTCAAGAACTCTTTCTCAATAGATTTCACAGCCGCGCAATTGAATTTACTGGCCTGTAACTTATTTACTAAATGCCCAGTGCTATTTATATACTAATTTTCTGTTAATAAGGCAGTTGTAAAGAATGTGTTTATATAAACCTAAAAATGCCTTTTACTGCTAAGCAGAAAGATGGAGAAAATCCGCAGAGGCGCGTTTTAAGAAGAATCTCGTTGACTGTACGTCAGTTTCTTCATATCACATACATATATAATTGCTTTTAAACCGCAGTCTGATGTAGAAACAACCTTGTTAAATAAACTATGCTGATTTATTAAACTTACATTTGAGAATTCTAGATTCTTTTTGTCATCTACTCAAATAGTTAATGTATTGTTTTAGAACTCAATTTCTAACTTGTCACTGGTGATAGGACATACATAGCATATATAGCCGACAGAAGCAAATTATATGCTAGCAAGTTATTTTGACTCTGTTTATGGTATTAGGCTTTGGATTTTGCTCTGCATTCCAATGGGCTAGTTGAATGGCTTTATTTCCTATAATGTTAATCTGACAAATCTTGCTTCAACTATGTCTTTATCCCAAAGTTCAGCAATACCTTTTCATAAAATTTTTGTTTTACTATAGGACATAATTGAGATTTTTTACCTATAAAAATACTTATTTATTGAACCTTTTAACTGTAAATTTAACTGTAAATATTTAGGGATTATAGAGAATAGGGACTGAAGGGGTAGGAGTGGTTGAGGGTTTGTTTTTTTTTTTTTTTAAGTTTTGGAAGAAGTCAGAAAATCTGAACTATCTTTGACACAAAATTATTACAGGTTTCATATCTTGTCACCTTCTTAGTTAGAATTTTTTTTCTTTTTCTCTTTTCATGATTAACAGCCATTATGCTACTTTCAGCAGTATTTTACATGTTTCAATAGAATTGAAAAGACTTCAGCATGAAACTCACTCAATTCAGGCACAGATAAGTTTTTAAAATAGCCATTGTTTGTTTAGGGCAAATATTTATTGTTAGTATTTCTAAGTAATGCTTTTTTTTTTTTTTTAACTAACAATAAACAGAAACTTCAGCAGACTTATCATTGGGTTTTGGCAAGTAGGGATTGTGTAGAAATTGACAGCCTAGAAATCTTTAGGAAAACTATTGTTAAGCATTAATTTCTTTTTAACATCTTGAATAATTCTCATTGTTAGTAAATTATTCTCTCTATATGATTTTTTTCATAATGTCATCTTTTTCATCTTATTCATTGCCATGAGTGAAATAACTTCTTATTAGAAAATAATTCTTCTCAACTAGTCTTTATCACAAAGATGCACTCTTTCTGCACATAAAACTAGTAACTATATTTTCAACACAGCCATTTCAAATTTATGTTTACTGAAAAGAAAATAGTGCACATATATTATCCCACTTCCCTTCCTCCCTCTAACCTCCTCCCATCAGTTACTAGATGAATGTTTACTTTTCTGGTATTTGTGAAATAAGTAATTCAGTGCCTCTGTAACTGTCAGCCTTAGTTTTACTTTATTTTTCTAGCTTTTGATAACCTCTTGCCAAAAACTTTGTATTTATTAAGCACATTGCCAAAGTGTAATACTTTATAAAGCTCAATTGAAATGTACTGATAATCTGATTGTAACAGACAGTTGCATACCGAACGGCTATTACCTCCACTTCTTAAGAGCACCCTATTTTGTCCAGATAGTAGGCAGAGACGCCTTTTCCTTAGGGAGATTAGGATCTTAACCCCAGGTCCAGGGGCAGGGGCGATGCATCATGATTGATCTAAACCAGAAATGGTGAGTGGTGGTTTGATTCCTTATGGTCTCAGATTAGTCCAAGGCAGAACTTTCTTCAGTGAAGGAAATATTTTATGTCTGTGCTGTCTAATATCATAGCCACTAGCCATATGTGACTGTTGAGCACTGAAATGTGGCTTGTGCAACCAAGAAACTGAATTTTTTATTTAGTTTTGGTTTCAATAGCCACGTGTGGCTAGTGGCTATCGTTATTGGATAGCATAGGTCTAAGGCATGGGCAGATAACCTAGTTAGGGCTAATGAAATAAAGAAAAACCTGCTGAGAAAGGCCTCCCTCCTAATTAAAAAGTCAAAGCTTTGTGAATTTTTGGTGTGTTTTTTTTCTTTTCTTTTTTTGCCTCATTCTCCTCCTGGCTATGAATGGCAACAAGATGCTTAGAGGTGCAACAGCCATCTTACAACCGTGAAGCTGCGTAAGAATGAGAGCTACGTCTTAAAGATGGTGCAGCTGAAAAATTGGGAGGAGCCTGAGTGTGATCTATGCTTAGGAAAAGTCAGCCTTTGAAAACCCAATGGAGTGCAGTTCTACTCTGACACATATGAGGGTGCCACGAGTTGGAGTCGACTCCAGAGGGTTGCTAGTTGGGTCTCTGATGGCATTGTTGAACGCCTCAACCAATGTGAGCGGCTGCCAACTTCTGGACTTACTTTACATGAGGTAAAAATAAACTCATTGTTTCAGTGAGTGTGTTGGATTTTGTTACTTTTACCATATGATTCTGACTAGCATATCCACCATTCAACTTTTTTTTTTAATATGCAAAACTTTTTTAAACATGCCAGGAAAACTTTCAGAATCAGTTAAAGCAAGCAGGTAATTACATATAACAAAAGAAGCAATATCTTGTTGCAGCTCAGCACCTAGCATTCTAAGCCAATTGAGGTGAGAAAGATGCGTATTTCAACAGTTTTAACCATAACATTTTTTTTTTTTGACTTGGGGGCAGAGGAAGATGTAGAAAAAAATAGAAATGGGAGACAAGTGTTTCAGAATGCTCTAAGTATATAATTCAACTATTTATTGGCAGATTTTTCAAATCTTTTTTTGTACATAGTCTGCTTAATTTTCTGAGTAACTCTATGCTACTTCATTTAGTAGTACGATAGGATTTTAAAAGGAACCTTAGAACTGGTTTAGTTGTACTCCATTTTAAGATGAGTCTAAGGTTCAGAGAAAAATGAGACCTTCTGTGACGGAGCAGGGATTAGGACCAGGGTGTGAGGCATATGTGGCATATGTTTATCCTGCCATGCTGTTTCCATCTTAAGAGTAAGAAACCAGATATATCCAAGGCCACTTGGCTTGTTGGCAGAGCAGGGATTAGGATTCAGATTTTCTGATTTATAAAACAATTTTTTAATTGAGTAATAGTCAACTTTATTTTGATTTAAATTGAATTTAAACTAAATTGCCTATTTAAGGTAATGTTACTTCATTTGTGGTAAATGTGAGAACTATTTGAAACTATCTAGAACTATTTCAAACCTCCTTCACTTTGAACCTGTAGTATTCCCCACTTCACACTCTTGTCACGTAATCTCTCATTTCACAGAAAAAAGAGACGTCATCTATAAAAACATACCCAATATCATGCGTACTTATGTGTATATGTGTGTATATGTATGTATATATCTGTACCCAACTTCATCTCCTCTGTGGTAGAAGAAAGTAGCTGTACTTTTCCTCTGAGCTGGGTCCGCCCTCTCCCCTCATTTATTGTACTACAGCCATAGTTCATTTCCATGAACTTTAATATTCCCTTCTACCACAGGGCCTCCTGCCTTCCCCCAAAATTTCACATCATCTCTTTTCTTCACAGTTGTCCTTATTCTATTTCTTTTCTTCATTATCTCATCTCTCATTTCAGCTAGATTCTGCCAACACTAAAATATGCTCAAGTTGCTTCAGTTTTAAAAATATCCTTCCTTGTTCCTACAAACCCCTTCAGCTACTACCCCAGCCCTTTTTTTTTTTTTTTAACTCAGACACATAACTTTACTAAATTCATTTTAAGGGATATTGCACAAAAAGATAATGAAAAGAGGGCAGATTGGCTATTGCAAGTGTTTACTATGGGATCTGAGCTATGGGTGTTGGCACAGGAAATGGGAAAGCTGACAAGGATTATTACTAGAGAGCAAAAGATCCGTACTACAGCATCCACTGACCTTACATGCACAATTTTCCATAAAATTAGCGGTCCTTTGGCCGAGCTGGTCGCCCTCCTAAACAGACAGGACGAGGAGACAGGGAAGAAGAGAAAATAGTAAAATCTACTAAGTCTCTCCCATTGCTCCCTGGGAAAAGGCTCACCCCATGGTAGCTGTTGTTAACTGCCAGTGTAGCTGTATCATGTAAAATGCAAAATTCTGCAAACTTGTCATGGTCTTACTCCAACTCAGTTATTAACCTGGAGGCAGCTCCCCTAGGTTTGGGTTCTAAAAGTTTTATCTCCAAGGAGGCCTCCCTCTCCCCATCCTAATTACAGGGTGGCTCTACTTTCTATTGGAGGAACCTACATGGCATGGGGTGCCCTGGATAGTATGGACCTAGTTGCCCACTACAGAGCAAGCACCACGCAGACTCAAGTCTTGGCTTAGCCTGTAACTTGACAATACAATAGAGGAAGAAGAGGGGTCCCCAGAGCATAGGCTTAAGTAAAAAACAAAAACAAAAAAACCCAGTGCCATCGAGTCAGTTCCGACTCATAGCGACCCTATAGGACGGAGTAGAACTGCCCCATAGAGTTTCCAAGGAGCACCTGGCGAATTCAAACTGCTGACCTTTTGGTTAGCAGCTATAGCACTTAACTTATGCCACCAGGGTTTCCTAGACTTAGGTACCCAATTCCAACCCCTGGGGAGCTCCAGAGACCCCTTATTGGTAGTTTAGAGATTTTGGAAAATGCCTAATGATGTAATTACTGGCCAAGTCCCATGGAAATGACAATTTAAGGATGCCCTTCGTAATTTGGGAGCTTGCTGGTACCCTGAATCACCTTTGCGTGGCTTTTCTCCCTCTCAGTTACTTGTGGCCCACGTTATAGATTCTTCAGGGACAGCCTCATGAGATCAGCCTTGCTGGGTGCTCCTACCCTGACCTCTGCCATTCACAACCACCTAACTCCCTCCTATACCTTCATTGGAGTGTTGAAAACATCTCACTGTTACAGATACTGGTGCCAAATTACTGTTACTCAGCAACCCCTCCCTCTTTTAAAACAGAGGTCTATTTATGCTACAGGGCATAGCCAGTAAGTCTACCTCAAGATTTCACATTCCCCTTGACATCAGTATTGGAATCATCGAACTAACTGCCTCCTCATTATGGTGGCTTTTTGTCTTTAAATTTTCATATTCATAAGCATAGTCCTGGGTGGCTTAAAAGATTAAGCACTCAACTACTAGCCATAGTGGTTCCAACCCACCCAGAGTTGCCTCAGAAGAAAGACCTGGTGATCTGCTTCCTAAAGGTCGCAGCCTTGAAAACCCCATTGAGACCAGTTTTACTTTGCAACGCATGGCATTGCCGCGAGTTGGAGTTCCTCTCAAGAGCAGCTTATTTGGAGCTTTTTTTTTTTTCGTAATTCTAGAAATGGACACCTCCCTGGCTGATCCGCCATTAGAATAAGCTTAAACCTTCGGCTGTCTTTGTGGGACAGCAAAATGGGTTGAAAGACTCAATGTTGTAGAGATACCAGTGATCCCTAAATTGATCATACGTTTAACACAATTCCTATCAAAATCCCAGAAGAATTCTTTGTAGATAGGCTGATTCTAAAATTTATATGGAAAAGCAAAGGAATTAGAAAAGCCGAAGCTACTTAGAGGAAACCCTGGTGGCGTAGTGGTTAAGTGCTACGGCTGCTAACCAAAGGGTCGGCAGTTCAAGTCCGCCAGGCACTCCTTGGAAACTCTATGGGGCAGTTCTGCTCTGTCCTACAGGGTCGCTATGAGTTGGAACGGATTCGACAGCAACGAGTTTCGCTTTTGTTTTTTACCAGTTGCTGTCAAGTTGACTTCGACTCATGGTGACCCCGTGTATGTCAGTGTAGAACTGTGGTCCTAGGGTTTTAAATGGCTGATTTTTCAGAAGTAAACCACCAGCCGAGGCACCTCTGGATGGGTTCAAACCTCAAACCTTTTGGTCAGGAGCCGAGGGATCAATGAAGGACTACAGTAAACCCGTTGCCGTTGTGTCAATTCCAACTCATAGCGACCTTACAGGACTGGAGAGAACTGTCCCTTAGGGTCTCCAGGGAGCCTCTGGTGGATTTGAACTGCCAACATTTTGGTTAGCAGCCGAGCTCTTAACCACTGTGCCACAAGGCTTCAATAAGGAAGTGCAAATTAAACTTATAATGAGATACTACTAAAGACCTGTTAGAATGACTAAAATAAAATCTACTGATAGTACGAGGTGCTGATGATTATGCAGAAAAACTGGCCCTCCTCTGTTGCTAATGGAAATGTAAAATATTTAGTTACTCTGAAAAACAGCTTGTCATGCAACTTATTTTACCATGTGTCTTTCATTTGGAGCGTTTATCAAACTAATGATATTTTCACATTATTACCTGCCTCCTGGAGTAGATTCTTAAATTTCATGAGGGCAGAGACCATTTCTGTTTATGACCATGATTATCTTTCCAGGTCCTACCATAGTGTTTACACATGTTCTTGCTGTTGTTAGGTGCCGTCAAGTCAATTCTGAATCACTGCATAGTCCCGCACCATCCTCACAATCGTTGTTATGCTTGAGCCCATTGTTGCAGCCACTATGTCACTCTATCTCGTTGAGGGTTGTCTTCTTTTTCACTGACCCTCTACTTTACCAAGCATGATGCTTTTCTCCAGGGACTGGTCCCTTATGATAGCATGTCCAAAGTACTGAGATGAAGTCTCGCCATCCTTGCTTCTAAGGTGCATTCTGGCTGTGCTTCCTCCAAGATAGTTCGTTCTTCTGGCAGTCCATGTTATATTCAGTAATCTTTGCCAACACCATAATTCAAAGGCATCAATTCTTCTTCCGTCTTCCTTATTCATTATCCAGCTTTGCATGCATGTGAGGTGATTGAAAACACCATGGGTTGGGTAAGGTGCACCTTAGTCCTCAACCTGACATCTTTGCTTTTTAACACTTGAGAGAGGTCTTTTGCAGCAGATTCGCTCAATGTGATGTGTCTGCTTTCTTGACTGCGGATCCAAGTAAAATGAAATCTTTGACAATTTCAATCTTTCCTCTGTTTATCATGATGTTGCTTATTGGTCCAGTTGTGAGGATTTTTGTTTTCTTTATGTCGAGTTGTAATTTGTACCAAAAGCTGTAGTCTTTGATCTTCATCAGTAAGTGCTTCATTGAAGTCGTCTTTGCATGCAGCAAGCAAGGTTGTGTTATCTGAATATGGCAGGTTGTTAATGATCTTCCTCCAATCCTGATGCCTTGTTCTTCTCCGTATCGTCGGGCTTCTCAGATTATTTGCTCAGCATATAGGTAGAATAAGTATGATGAAAGGATAAAACCCCGATGCACACATTTTCTGATTTTCAACCACTCAGTATTCCCCTGTTCTGTTTGAATGACTGCCTCTTGATCTATGTATAGGTTTCTCATGAGCACAATTAAGTGTTCTAAAATTCCCATTCTTCACAATGTTGTCTATAATTTGTTATGATTCAAATAGTTGAACATCTTTGCATAGTCAATAAAAAACACAGGTGAACATCTTTTTGGTATTCTCTGCTTTCAGCCAAGATCCATCTGACATTGGCAGTGATATCCCTGGTTCCACATTCTCTTCTGAATCCAGCTTGAATTTCTGGCAGTTCCCTGTGGCTGTACTGCTGCAACCGCTTTTGAATGATCTTTAGAAAAATCTTACTTACGTGTCATATTAATGATATTGTTCAATAACTTCCACGTTCTGTTATACCACTTTTCTTTGAAATGGGCACAAATATGAATTTCTTCCAGTCAGTTGCCCAGGTAGCTGTCTTCCACATTTCTTGGCATAAACGATTGAGCATTGCATGTCTTTGTTGAAACATCTCAATTGGTATTCTGTCAATTCCTGGAGACTTATTTTTTTGCCAATGCCTTCAGTGGAGCTTGGACTTCTGCCTTCAGTACCATCAGTTCTTGATCGTATGCTACACCCTGAAATGGTTGAATATTGACCAGTTAGTTCTTTTTGGTACATTGACTCTGTGTATTTCTTCCCTTTTCTTTTGATGCTTCCTATGTCATTCAATATTTTGTCCATAAAATCCTTCAGTATTGGAACTCGAGGCTTTATGGACATTTAAGTAAAAGTTATTTAGCAAACTTTATTTCCAGAAGTAGTTTAGCTTAATTTGTAGTTTCCCGATAAAAGAAATTGAAATCAGGAAGTCACTTCAAAAATCTAATCTGTATATCATGAAGAATATTATGATAAAGGTGTCAAGAAGGTCATATATGTGCCACATAAATAACAGAAAAATCAATGCTTTGTATTTTGACTATTTTGGAATATACGAGCTGGAGCCACTCTAAATGATCCCAGAATTTTCCCCAACTCTAAGGATATCATGAATGGCTAAGAGTGATAAATGGGCTATGTATATAGGCTTAATGATTCTCACAGTGCAGCTGTCTGAAAATTTGCTACAGATGCAAATTCTTGGGCCCAACCCCAGACCTACTGAATGAGAAACTCAAATGTGATCCAGTAATTTATTCAACAAGCCCTTGAGGTATTCCTGAGGCCCACTAAAATTTGGGAACCGTTGGTCTAGACTAGACTCAGTTATTTAAAGACAGTGACTGAAAGAAGCAAGTAATTCCATGGCGATCTGTATGCACTTGCTTTGTTTCTTACATTGTGTTTGTATATACATTCTTTATGTTTTTATTCCCTCCATCTTCCTGTTCACTAATGCCTAGGATATTAATGTTTATGAGTTCCATTTCATTTTTGATGATTTTCAGTTTTCTTAGATTCATACTTCGTACACTCCATGTTCCAATTATTAATGGATATTTGCAGCTGTTTCTTCTCATTTTGAGTTGAACCACATCAGCAACTGAAGGTCCCGAAAGCTTGTCTCTATCATGTCATTAAGGTTGACTCTACTTTGAGGAGACAACCCTTCCCCAGTCATATTTTGAGCACCTTCCAACCCGAGGGGCTCATCTTCTGGAAAATGGAAACCTGGAAATCGTCAAAAATGACATGGAATACATAAACGATATTCTAGTCATTAGTGAGCTGAAATGGACTGGTATTGGCCATTTTGGATCAGACAATCATATGGTCTACTATGCCGGGAAAGACAATTTGAAGAGGAATGGAATTGCATTCATCATCAAAAAAACATTTCAGGGTCTGTCCAGAAGTACAACTCTGTCAGTGATAGGATAATATCCATATGCCTACAAGGAAAACCAGTTAATACAACTAGTATTCAAATTTACGCACCAACCACCAAGGCCAAAGATGAAGAAATTGAAGATTTTTACCAACTTTTGCAGTCTGAAATTGATCAAGCATATAATCAGGATGTGTTGATAATTACTGGTGATTGGAATGTAAAAGTTGGAAACAAAGAAGAAGGATGGGTAGTTGGAAAATATGGCCTTGGTGGTAGAAATGATGCCAGAGATCCCATGATAGAATTTTCCAAGACCAACAACTTCATTGAAAATACCTTTTCTCACCAACGTAAACAGTGACGATACACATGGACCTCGCCCGATGGAATACACAGGAATCGAATTGACTACATATGTGGAAAGAGATGATGGAAAAGCTCAATATCATCAGTCAGAACAAGGCAAGGGGCCGATGCAGAACAGACCATCAATTGCTCATATGCAAGTTCAAGTTGAAACTGAAGAAAATTAGAGCAAGAGCCAAAGTAGGACCTTGAGTATATCTCACCTGAATTTGGAGACCATATGAAGAATAGATTTGATGCATTGAACACTAATGACCGAAGACCAGATGAGTTGTGGAAGGACCTCATACATGAAGAAGTAAGAGATCATTAAAAAAGACAGAAAATAAAGAAAAGACCAAAATGGATGTCAGAAGAGACTCCGAAACTTGCTCTTGAACATCGAGTAGCTAAAGCAAAAGGAAGAAATGACACAGTAAAAGAGCTGAACAGAATATTTCAAAGGGCAGCTGGAGAAGACAACGTATTATAATGACATGTGCAAAGACCTGGAGATAGAAAACCAAAAGGGGAGAACACTCTCTGCATTTCTCAAGCTGAAAGAACTGAGGGAAAAATTAAAGCCTCGAGTTGCAATACTGAAGAATTGTACGGGGAAAATATTAAATGATGCAGGAACCATGAAAAGAAGATGGAAGGAATACTAAGAGTCACTATGCCAAAAAGAACTGGTCGACATTCAGCCATTTCAGGAGGTAGCTTATGATCAGGAACTGATGGTACTGAAGGAAGAAGTCTAAGCTGCACTGAAGACATTGGCAAAAAATAAGGCTCCAAGAATTGACAGAATACAAATTGGGATGTTTCAACAAATGAATGCAAAGTGCTCACTGGTCTATGCCAAGAAATTGGGAAGACAACTACCTGGCCAACCAACTGGAAAAGATCCATATTTATGCCTATTCCCAAGAAAGGTGATCCAACATAATGCAGAAATTATTGAGCAATATCAATATCATATGCAAGTAAAATGTTGTTGAAGGTCATTCAAAAGTGGCTGCAGCAGTACATCGACAGAACTACCAGAAGCTCAAGCCAGATTCAGAAGAGAACATGGAACACGGGATATCATTGCTGGTATCAGATGGATCTTGGCTGGAAGCAGAGAATACCAAAAAAATGTTTACCTGTGTTTTATTGACTATGCAAAGGCATTCAACTGTGTGGATCATAACAAATTATGCATAACATTGTGAAGAGTGGGAATTCCAGAACACTTAATTGTGCTCATGGGGAACCTGTACGTAGATCAAGAGGCAGTCATTCAAGCAGAACAAGGGGACACTGCATGGTTTAAAGCCAGGAAAGGTGTGGGTCAGGGTTGTATCCTTTTACCATACCTATTCAATCTGTATGCTGAACAAAATAATCCCAGAAGCTGGACTATATGAAGAAGAGCAAGGCATCAGGATTGGAGGAAGATTTATTAACCTGCGTTACACAGATGACACAACCTTGCTTGCTGAAAGTGAAGAGGACTTGAAACGCTCGAGAAGATCAAAGACCACAGCCTTCAGTATGGATTGCACCGCAACAGAAAACAAAAATCCTCATAATTGGGCCAGTAATTAACATCATGATAAATGGAGAAAAGATTGAAGTTGTCAAGCATTTCATTTTTCTTGGATCCACAATCAACACCTATGGAAGCAGCAGTCAAGAAATCATAAGACTCATTGCAATGGGCAAATGTGCTGCAAAAGATTTCTTTAAAGTGTTGAAAAGGAAAGATGTCACCTTGAGGACTAAGGTACAACTGAACCAAGCCATGTGTTTTCAGTCACCTCATATGCATGTGAAAGCTGGACGATGAATAAGGAAGACCAAAGAAAAATTGACGCCTTTAAACTGTGGTGTTGGAGGTGAATATTGAGTATACCATAGACTGCCAAAAGAATGAACAAATCTGCCTTGGAAGAAGTACAACCAAAATGCTCCTTAGAAGCAGGGATGGCAAGACTGTGTCTTACATACTTTGGACATGTTATCAGGAGGGATCAGTCCCTGAAGAAGGACATCATGCTTGGTAAAGTAGAGGGTCAGTGAAAAAGAGGAAGACCCTCAACAAGATGGATTGATTCAGTGGCTGAAACAATGCACTCAAGTGTAACAAAGATTGTGAGGATGGCACAGGACGAGGCAGTGTTTCGTTTTGTTGTACATAGGGTCGCTATGAGCCGTAATGGACTCCACGGCACCCAACAACAACAATCTTCCTGTTAAGGTGGTGTAGTGGTTAAGTACTCAACTGCCAACCAAGAGGTTGACGGGTGGAACCCACCAGCCACTCTGGGAGAAAGATGTGGCAATCAGCTTCTGTAAAGATTACAGCCTTGGGAACCATATGGGGCAGCCTACCCTCTTCTATAGTGTCACTATGAGTCGGAATTGACTTGATGCAGCGAATTTTCTTTTTTGGTTTTATCTGCTTATTATCCCTTCTGCTTTATTTCTTTTCCCACTTTTTGCATTCCTTTTTTTTTTTTTTCTGTGAGCCTGTTCTCTCTGTTGTTAGGTGCTATCAAGTTAATTTTGACTCATTCCAACCTCACGTAACAGAGTAGAACTGTGCCATATGACTGTCTTGGCTGTGATCTTCATGGAAGCAGATGACCAGGTCTTTCTTCTATGGAACTGCTGGGTGGGTTCGACCTTCCAAGTTTTTGGTTAGCAGCCGAGTGCTTAACCAGTTTCACCAGCAGGGCGTCTCTATTCTCCCTAGATACCGTAATAAAGAACTGAGGTATAAATGTTTCTTTTGTATATTGAATAGAATATTTTTTCTCTTTGTACCTTAAAAATTAGCATATGAGTTTTATTAATGTTATTATTTCCTTTTTCGGAAGTCAAGCTGAATTAATTTGATTTACATAAGTTACCCTCAATATTTTTTTTTTAAACTTATATTTTTTTAAGAGAAGGGGTGGAAGTGTGTTAGTGGCCTTTAGATAGAGAAATTGTATTTATATCTATGTGTATATATATATATATAAAAAATTTTATATATATATGTGTATCTATGTATGTATCTGTGTGTTTCATACCTATAATCTGTCTATGCGTATTCGTTTCTTTTTGCACCCAGTTGTAGTAACCACAATGCAATATAGAAGGAATGAGATTTGCGTTACAATGGGCATAGCAAACAGCAAAAATAATATGAAGACCTTTGTCCTGTGCTACTATTTCTTAATAACAGAAACCTGATTAATGACTGGAGAAATTTGAATACCCAAAAAGTTAAATTAGAAGCATAGTGCAACGGACCATTTTTAGCCATGAATGGGTGAGTTCCAAGAGGGTCATTGCATTCTTACCACTGAATCTAAGAAAACTTAAACATAAGAATGTACAACTCATTTTTAAGTCTTTAGGTCCCTGAAAAATTTTTTCTGCCTCAGCAAACTGCTGCCACTATCAACAACCTTGGAGACATTAATCTTGCAAATAAGTCACTGTTGGGGAAACACCTACCTACAGAAGTCAAAGTAATAGTGAAACTTTCCAAATAGAGAACGGATTAGTCAACTTTGAAGAAATCAGAGTTCATGCCCAACTAAACTTGAGGGATGTAATGCTAAAAATTTCCTTTACTTGTGAATTCAATTCCTTTTTAGGCAACTTAAATATATGAAAACATGAGTAAGAATTATGTGAAAATGTGAATGTTATCAGATGAATGATGAAACATTTGAGATTTATCAGAAATCATGTTTTTCTAAAAAAAAAAAAAAATTCTAGGTAACAACGTGGGCTATGAACATCACATCAATTTAAAATCAAATTGAAGGTCTCAGAGTGGTAACTATAGCCGGTGTTTTCAAGAGTTAGGCTCAAATGACAGCTGACTTTGGATCCAGTTTCACCATTGGTCTATCTGTCATACTCAGTATGACAGAGAGGATCAGAAATAATACAGCCCCATTGGCTGGTAATTCACCAATGTCCCATCTACTCTGACTAAAAGCAAACTACTGGGATAAGTATGGCCAGAGGTCTTGTGAGAGGAATCAAAGTGGAGTGGTTCCAAATAAAAACCATTGAAGAAAGATTATTAAATTGTCTTGCTAAAAAGATCTTCAAATAGCACAATGTATATGCTATTTTAAGAAAAGGAATAGCAGTTGGGAAGTAGACATGGTGCCAAACAAATGGTTGCATCACAGTTGGCACCCAAGAGTCAGAGCTGCACTTAAAAACAGGCCCCATGATGTAAGCTGGCTCTGGTTAGTGTATCTAACGGTCACCTGGCAGATTTAGTATTGTCTTTCTATATGTGCTGAATTGTTTTCAAATATTAAGGGCAATGAAATTTTATGAGTATATGCATATATATGAAAATGACTGATGCCTGCATAAATGCAGTTTTAGGAATACTGGGATTAGGGGATTTTTTAAAATATATGTTAAATAAAGATATAAAAATAGTTGAATACAGTATTTCTTTTCACTTGGGGGAGTACTTAAAATATTTCATTGTTCTGCATAAAGTTTTTCTAAATAATAAAGTTTTTCTCACAAGAAAATACTGACTAGATTAAAAAACTCAAAATGAAATACTCTGTTTTAAGCTGTATTCTAATTTAGCTTAATAACTTTAAATTTGTAATTAATTTTTCTATTAACAAATCTCAAAGATCCGTGGACTAGTTTTTGAGTTCATAATTTTAACAATGTCATTGATTAGAAATAATAAAAAGCATAATTTTCAAGTGTATACTTTTCTTTCTACAAGCTTGTAGAAGTACGCCACCTAGAGTTTTAAAAAATTAAGTATAAAAACTGCTGGGTGGTTTGATGTTATTTTAAACAACAAAAAGTAGGCATGTTTTAATCAAAGTTAAGTTAAATGTAATAGCAGTTGTGGATTTTTTCATATATGTATTCTTTTCTTTTTCTTTATAACTTTCTTAAGATTGCTGTACGTAGGATAGAATATTTTTGTTTATTCCTAATTAAGCAATTTACCTAATATGCCCACTTGAAATGGATAACAAGTGAAAGTTAGGAATTAAAAATATTAGGACTGATATTTAATATGGTGTTTATAATTAGAATATTCATGGAAATACTTGAGAGATATTATAAATAGTAAGTTTTGTATATATAAATAAATGCATAAGTACCTATGAACCTTGGTGTGTTCAGTGGATCTTTTACGTTAATTGTAGAAGATACAGCTACTCCATAAGTTTTGATAATGGAGAGATATTGGAATATACCAGTAGGTAAAGTTTTTCAAATGCTAATAAAATGTGAATGAAAAAGTACTTTTATCTGATCATTTTTGGTTTTTCAAGTGTACATGAAATTGTTTTTTACTTGGGGGTGGGGAAAACCACTACTGGAAAAAAAGATGTTTAAAATGTGCTCATAGACTAAATATCTTTAATGAGAAAATATTGAAGAAGATGTTGAGGCCTATAGGCTTCTTCAACTACCCATTGCCATCAAGTCAATTCCAACTCATAGCGACCATATAGGACAGAGTAGCACTGCCCCATAGGGTTTCCAAGGAGCAGCTGATGGATTCAAACTGTTGACCTTTTGGTAAGCATCCAAGCTCTTAACCACTGAGCCACCAGGGCTGCTTCTTCAACTAAAACCGAAAACCAAACCCACCGCCATCGAGTCGATTCCGACTCATAAAATATTGGCATTTCATAGTGATTGTGATTGGGAAAGATTTCATAAAAATCAATGCAAAACTTTCTTGGATTTAAATCCAAAGCTTCGGTAGCAGTCAAGAACCTATATCTTTGCTTTAAAAGACCGTTTCTCTTTTGGTTTTTGTAATACTTGGAATTTTTGCTTTGGGGTGTTCAGACTTTGGAGTAATTGTGGGCAAGTGATGTTTCATGTAAGATGGCCCACAGGGGATCAAGTTCTCTAATGATAAATACTTCTTTACTGATTTGATTTATTAGTGTCCTACTTACATCGTTTCTACAAACTAGAGGAAAAATTCCTGGAGAGTAGGGATCTTGCCTTCGATTTCCTTCCCATACAACATCTAACATATATTGGTCCCACAGTGGATGCTTATAAATATTTATTTCAAATTTTGTCTCCTTGCCAACTAATGCTGGTGAGGAGAGACATTCATTTGCTGAACTTTAATCTTGAAATTAGATTATCAGACTACAAATTTAGTTAGCAAAGTTTAAAAAGTGTTTAAGTTTTTTTTTTTTTAATTGAGTGTGGTAAATGGTTTTTTTTTTTTTTTATGGTGAACTTTATTTGAGGTACAGTAGGATCTCTTTGATAGTAGTTATAAGGTCCAGAAACAGAAGCAGAATATCGGAATGAAAGATTTATAAAATTTCTCAATTCACTAAGAATATGAATCAGACAGAAAAATTATCCATTAACAGTAAATGTCAATGTTTTAAAAAAAAAAAAACTTAAATTTTTTAGTTACAAAGGATGCATGCGTTTTATTTATAATATAGCTTCATGACTTTAAATATGCTGCCCAGAATATCTTCCAGTTGCTATGGGGAGTTCTGTTATTCGTCAATGTAGGGTTTCCTACTTGGCAGCATTATGTATTTATGATGGCATCTGTGTTTGCTGGTTGTTGCGTTTGCAGTGGAACTTGTATTTCGGCCAGTTGAAGAAGGAGGGATAAAGAAAGCAAATTAAACTTGACTTCTTGGCAACGCAGCAGTAGCTTCTTGTTACTTGCACCCATATGTTCCAAGAACACCGACTGCAACTGCGGTTGTGTGCCATAGTTACTCTGCGTATAACTGACAATATTTGCAGTGTAATAAACTTGTACAAGAATATTAAAACCCCCAAATTAAAAGCTAAAAACTGTGCCTTGTCAGTGGGCATGGCGCTTTCCAAGTGAAATTTTCATATGGGAGATTAGCCTATGTAGAATAATGTTTGCTTTTTGTTTGTTTTTTATTAAAAGAAATACCATTATTATCATCAATATTATTATGTAAGATCTCTATCTAAAATCAAAACAAGTGAACATCTAAATGAACAAATTAAAAAAAAATCTTACCCTCAACTATTATGAGTGGGATAGAATAGAAAATTAAACTCACTATTATCTGAGATTTAAAAAAAAAATCAAATTTCTAGTATATGTTTTAGATTAGGTACAGATTTAGCTCAGGCCAGTCTTCTAAACCCATCTATACCTACTATGTGTTTTTACTGTTGTTAGCTGCTGTCCAATAGACTCCAATTCATGGTGACCTTCTGTACAATAGAAGGAAAGATTGCCTGGTCATCATTAAAATCACCACCATGTTTGAATTCATCATTGTGGCTATTGAGTCAGTTTATCTCACCAAGCGTCTCCCTTGCCCGTGCTGGCTCTCTACGTCACAAAACATGATGTTCTCCTCCAGCGATGGTGTTTCCTGATGATGTGCCCAAAGCAAGTGAGTCGGACAATGTTCTGTTATGATCCATAAAATTTTCATTGGCTAATTTTTGGAAGTAGATCGCTAGGTCTTCTTCCTACTCAGTCTTAGTCTAGAAATTCCACTGAAATCTGGTATCATGGGTGACCCTGCTGGTATTTGAAATACTAATGGTACAGTTTCTAATGTCATAGCAACACACAGTCCACCACAGTACAACATAAAACAACCAAACCCATTGCCATCGAGTTGACTCTGACTCATAGCGACTCTATAGAACAGAGAACTGTCCCATAGGGTTTCCAAGGATCGGCTGGTGGATTCGAAGTGCTGACCTTTTGGTTAACAGCCTGAGCTCTTAACGACTGTGCCATGGGCTTCATCTGCCACATACAACTGTGATAACTGAAGTTCATAAAGATTATCTTAAAGCATCCCAAGGAGTGCCTTTTTAATATTAAGAACATAGACACGCTCTTGATATTGGTTCTTAATATAAAGGACCAGAATTAACTTCTTAATGTTAGGACATGTTAATTATGCTTGTCATAATTTGTGTATTTCATTTTAATATTTGAACACTGGCAGTTTTTGAAGAGAAGTTTAGTTAAATATTTTCTAAGTTAACTTAGAACATTGTATATACCCTAACTATGATGCACAATTATATATCCTGGTCTCTGGAAGCTTATAAAATGAACACACTGTTGTTTCTAGTATATACAAAACAGAAGGCAATGTGGAGACAAAAATCTAATACTTAGCTCTCACCCTTTCCAAGTCTACAATTTAGCTTGAAAGATAATATATAAGAGTGAAAATGCCATTAGTATAAACAGCAAATAACTGTCCAGAAGGGCAATATAGGAGTGATTCTTAATTGCCTAGAGAAATAACATATTAGTACTGTACAGCTTCAGAGAAAGAAGCCACTGAGGGTTGGAGGGTTCTGTAAAGACTTCAGAGAAGGGAGAGGCTTGGTCTTGATATTAAAAGATTGAATAGTTACGATAGAATGGAGGGATCCTAGGTAGGAGCAACAACCCATGCATCAATCCAAAAGATGGGAAATCAAAACAACTTTTAGAGGCACAAAGAGTAAACCTTTTAGAATAGGATAAAGAATTAAGAAAAGCAAGTAGATAGATATAAGGGTGGGAAGTTTTAATATCTTAGAGCAATGCTTCTCTAGCACTTTACAGTTTATAAAGGATTTCTATGTAATCCTCATTAAACCTTAAATACCTGCGGTGCAGTAGCTTTATTAAACCTATTTAAAAAGTAAGTACAGAACTAAGACATTGGGAATTATTGTTACAGACAGAACAAAATATAAATGTAAATATTGATAATCTAAAGAGAAAAATATAACAAAAATTAAGATCGGGTGGAGATTGGAAGGGAGGAAGGGCATGCTAGTTTAAACTTTCATTGCAATGAGATGGTTTAAATTTAAGCTATGTAGTTTCAAAAGTGATATGAAAGAATTTTATAATATTTTTCTTACCTTTAGTGAGAACTGTGGAGACAAAACATTGATTTGGATTTCCGCAATTCCTTCCATTTATTATTATGTTTTTAATTCTTATTTAAAAATAATCATGATTATTCCATTTTTCTGAAATTATTGTACGTATGTATAGAGATATAAAAGTTGGCACTAGTTATTTTCGTGTGATGGGATATTGATTGATTTTTTAGTTTATTCCTGGCACTTTTCAGTGGCCTTCTAAAACTGAACATGCATAATTTTTTCCTAAAAGTAAAGGCATTACTCGAAAAATGAAAAAATTCCGTTCATCTGCTGTTCTGAGGAATATACTTTGGGAAACACTAATGTACATCATTACTTCTAACATTTTTTGATAAATGATCAATAATACGTAATCTTGCAAACTGTCTCAGGAATTGCAAATAATATTTTCCAATTTTTTGTGACATGTAACAAAGCAATTTAGCAAAAATTTTTTATAATTGTATTTAATTCTCAAGTGATGAGAGGAACTTGTTATTTATTAGCATATCTTCACAAATAATACATTGTACATGTTAATTTTTATTCTCAGTTAAAATAAAACCATATTGTAATTGTCACTATAGTTTACTAACACTGATCTTTCTAAGTATGAGAAAAGTTGATGTACTTAAAAAAATTTGATCAGATGAATTAAACTAATGGGTCTGAAGATGATTCTGAGGCAAACCTGCTCATTTATCATATTTGTACTCATTAACATGTGTTTCAACATTTTCTTGTGTTAATTTTTTTCAGTCAACGACTGATTATGGGTCTCTATTAGGTAATAAGAAAGCAAAAATAGATGATTTAAAACTACAAAAACCAACCCGTTGCCGTTGAGATGATGCCAACTCATAGAGAACCTACAGGACAGAGTAGAGCTGTCCTATAGGGTTTCCAAGGCTATAATCTTTACAGAAGCAGACTGCCACATCTTCTATTGAGTGGCCGTTGAGCGGCTTTCTTTCAGTTAATAGCTGAGCGTTTAAGCACAGCCCAGTGCTTAATCACTGCACCACCAGGTCTCAGATTTAAAACTAATAATATCATGATGACCAGCAGTGCTCTGTAGAGCTATAAACTGATGGGGACTAAATCTTTAGCACATTTGTCTAATTTCTGATAATCACTGTTTATACTTCCTGTGCTGGCACCCCCGGGTTCTCCAAATGTTCAATTTAAATAGTACTTTAAAAATAATTTTTATTAGTATTTTAGAAAATACTGAAACAGATCTTATTGCTAACTTTAACATCATGATCTCCTAAGACAACTTTGTGAACCCTTCAGGATACTGTTAGGAAATGCCGAAATAGGAGGCTTTCATGTAATTGTAAGAAAAAGGAGAAAATGTATAGAGAGGAGAGCAGAGAAGTGGGGACTGAAGGTTAAGGCATCTTAAAGTTTTGGGAGTGGAAGAAGAAAAAACAGTAAAGAAAGAGAATTAAGGAAATGTAATAATTTCTGAGTGATAACCATTGAATGAGTGACATTACATACTTTATCTCATCTCCTACTCACAAAGACCGTAACCTAATTTAAATGAGAAAGTTGGAAGATTAAATAATTCACTCAAGTAGATGGTGAAGCTATGATTCAAAGCAAGATCTGTAATAAAGCTCATGCTTTATCGTCTGCCTAATTCAGAGATGTCAGAAGATGATCCAGAATAAGGTGATACAATAAAAGTTAAAGGGAGAGTTTCAACAGAAAAGTGTTCTGCGTTAGATGCGGCAGAGAGGACCAGCAAAATGAGATCTCAGGAAAGAGCACTGGAATTGGCAGAGACCTTGAAGGGCAAATTCTAGCACACAGAAAAGGCAAAGCCATATTCTATAGAGTTAAGGAGACATGATTGTGTTTCACACCAGACTTGTGCTTTATGCTGTTCAGGTTGTGTCCTACTCATCTTTTCCTTGTATCCCTAAGGCCTAGCACAGAGTTTTGCCAGCAGTAGGCACAAGACTGTAATCTTCCTAGTGGATGACTGATGTTGATAGAAGGTCAAAGAGGTCATGGGACCATCTTTTTAAGGTCCTAATGGGTATTGAAGATCCAAAACATAATGATACTCTGAGGGATAATCCACAGAACTGAAGGTTTAAAGGTAGTGACGAATGAAGACAACAGGGACATTAAATGATGAAAAGTGAAGATGGGTGGTGTATGCATCATCTGGATCTGTCTCTGGAGTCTCAGAAGAGGATTGTGCCTCTCCTCCTTCCCTGACTCTAGCTCTTCCCATTGTGGTCACTGTAAGTCAGTAACGTCACTGAAAACCACAATTTTTGATTAAATGGGGTCACAGAAATTTTGGCCCATCTTAATGACAACTTAAAATTTTTTTTAAGAATTCATCATATAAAAATATACTGTTCTTTTTGTTGTTAGTTGTCACCAAGTCAATTCTGACTAATGCTGGTAAATATTTTTCAAAAGATGAAGAAAAAGATTTAATATAGTTCACTGCACGGTTATGATTTACAAAATCAATGAGAAGTGAACAAGGTATCTGAACAGGTAATCCATAGAAGAAGAAACCTAGCAAAACATAGTTGTTCAATGACTACTTGTTGAATAAAATGTAAGGCATGGTAGAAATCTAAAAGGAGAAGCAGGAAAGGGTCATGTCACCTTGTGTACCATACTTTGGAGCTTGTACTTTATCCTGGAGATGGGAGGCATTTACGAAAGTGCTGTCCACATTGAAGTAACATTTATAAGTGTTGTAGATGATTTACTCAATACCAAATTGAGCTGCTGGAGAAAGGAGATAGGCACAATAGTTCAGGTGAGAAAAAAAGATGATGAAACTATGGTAGGGATAGAAGGGATGAGAGAAAATGGGTAGATTAAAAAATAAATTAAAAATGAAAAGTAGCAAGACTTGATTATGGAGCCCTGGTGACACAAAGGAGTGGCTAAGCGCTCAGCTGCTAACCAAAAGGCTGGTGGTTTCAACCCATCAGCCACTCTATGGTAGAAAGATGTGGGAGTCTTGCTTCTGTAAAGATTAAGGATTACAGCCCAGAAAACCCTAGGGGGTCGTTCTGCTCTGCCCTACAGGGTCACTAGGAGTTGGAATTGACACAGTGACAATCGGTTAGAGATAGCAAGGAGTCTAGGTAAAATTCTATTTTTCTGAGCCACTTGTGTGACTGCCTGGATGGTATGATGTTTGATAGGAAATACACAAAGGATAGCACATGAATTTATTACAAGTTTTTGAAGCCGAGTTTGAAAAGCTAGTTTTAAGAATCTAAAATATATTTGTTTTTTAAAGTGGAGTTGCATGGAGTTAGAAAGTTTATATTAGTTCATTAGTTGTATTTGTAATACCATTCATCCTCCAAGCTGGAAAAGCAAATATGATAAAATTTTCATAAATTCTAAAAATAGTTTGGAAGAGTAAATGCATACTAATATATTTCTATCAAAAGTAGACTTGGTAAAATATTTGCCTCAAATATGATTTAAAATATTGTTAAGGTTCTATTAGGTTCAGTTCTGGTTGGTGTTTAAAATAAGAAAGACTACTTTTATTAATTTCACTTAGTTGAGGCACAAGGTCTCATTTAACATTTCCCTTTTGTATCAGGTAACATAACTTTTTATTTAGAAATCTTTTATTGTAGTAGGATCATTTCCTTTGTTTAAAAGTGTTATGTTAATCATGAAAGATGAAGAAACTCATTTCAGATATGTAGATGTTTTTCTACATAAAGATTCTAACATTCAGTTTTTATGGCATATGGGAAAATATATGCAAAATACTTTGAAGAATCTATTTCAGAATCTATTTAGTAATATGAAAATACACACTGAAAAATGATCAGTGTTTTCTATTTTGGCATTGACACTTACATGGATTTGATAGAAAGGTAATTAATGAAAACCGTATTTGTCAATGTTCAAATAGATTAGACTGAATAAAAGAAAACAAAGAACACCAACATCTGTAAATTATGACAATATATTACAATCTTAATAAACATTTTCACTTAGTTTGAAGTTTTTATGCAGCACCTAATACCTTGATATGGCTCAAAGTTAGGTACTGAGTATGGGTAAAAAAGAAGTGAGTAAGATTATAAGCACTGTAAGAAAGCCCCGAAATGAAATATCATTTGGAAAGTAACAAATTGGTTATGCCAGGAAGAAATAAAATTGGAAACACGAATGTTCAGTCAGAGCCTTGCTTTTGAAAAATAATAAAAGGAGTAAATATTTTTCCATATAAAATGTTATAGCTATTAGGACTTTCTAAAGAACAGATAATAAAAGTATGATATGGATTTTTATAGCATGGGAGTAGGTGTTATTGCTTCTTTTCCATTTAAAATATGAATATGTCTTCTCTCAAGACTTTGATCTGTTTCTTTTGGCATCAAAAATTCAGGTAGACCAATCTAAAACAACAAAATACATCAAAGGGATTCTGGAACAGATAAGTGTCTTTTAGGTCCCAAGTTATCATATTATCTTTTCAAAAGTACTTCCACTTTAAACAAGACCCAAAAGCCTTATTTTCCTTTCAGAAGTAGCAGGTTAGGAAGCTTTCATAGGTTAGGGCTGGTGAGTAAATAATAAAAAAAAAAGTGAAAAACTCAAATCCTTAACAATCTTACTTTCCCTTATGGCAAAAATAGAATATATTGTTCTCTAATAGAAATCATATTGCTTATAGAAAACATTCTATTCTTCAGAATTCCTATCTTTTTTATAATTTTAATTCTCAAAGAATGAAACATTAGATATCAACAGTAACTAAAATCCTTAGAGCTAGAGGTAAGAGGTAGAATCTGAATTTTACCATGGGGAAAGATGACCCTCTTAGATTACCCAGTGTTTTAAGCATCATTGATATTTTTCCTCTTCCTACATCACTGAACACATCTCTGATTTGCTATGGTGTTTGCTGAATTCTTAGGATTATTCAGTTTTCCCTTAATCAAGTGAAGACTTATTACAAATCCAGTTTCTTCTTTGACTTGAGTCAGTAACTAGCTCTTGCATCTTTAAAGCTGAGAGTCCTGTTCTCCTGCCATTTGCTTGTCTGGCAGTTTTGCAGTCAGTTTGATTTAGTTCGAAGGATGTTTAACGTTGTGGCTGATTTGGATTGCATGAAATAAGATAGTCAGCTGGTGGAAGCCAACCCAGGCCACACATATTTAAGGCTTAAAGGCTGAACCTGTGTGGTGTAGCTAGCTGTGTTGGAAGTTGCCAAACAGGAGTCCCACAGCCTACGTGCAGCAGACTGGGTGTGGTCTAAAATGGCCTGAGCTTTCCAAATTTCCTGGCTTTTTTCCTCTCTTTGGATTACACCAAAATAATTTCCTTCAGCATTGAAGCATCTGGCTAGCTCTTACGGTTTCTTTTTCTTATGATTAACTAAGGGAGAAAATTTTATTCAGGGGAAGACAAACTATAACTCAATCCAAAATTTTCGCTAAAGATAAAGCTCAGTGACACTGTGTTTGTGTGGGTCTGTGGTGAGCAAAATACCAGGACCTAATTATCTTTGGAAAGTAGAAAGAGCAAAATACCAGGACCTAATTATCTTTGGAAAGTAGAAAGATTCAATATACTTAGGAAGAATCTGTCAATCTCTCTAATCTTTTGTGCAGAGACTAAATTATTCTTTTCAATTATATTTCTGCTTCATTTCTTTAACACCCATGAATTGTTGTATAATTCTAACTTTAAGTCCCTGGGTGGTACAAATGGTTAAGTGCTCAGCTGCTAACCAGAAGGTTGGAGGTTCAAGTGCATCTAAAAGCACCTTGGAAAAAAGACCTGGTAATCTACTTCTGAAAAAATCAGCCATTAAAAACCCTATGGGGCACAGTTCTACTCTGACACACATGGGGTTGCCATGAATCAGAGTCTGCTCAGTGACAACTGATATAGAACTTTAAATTCATCCATTGCTGTTGAGTTGATTTTGACTCATAGGACAGAGTAGAACTGCTCTATAGGGTTTCCAAGGAGCACCTGGTGGATTTGAACTGCCACCTTTTTCATTAGCGGCCTGAGCTCTTAACCACTGTCCAACCAGGGCTCCTTAAATGTATAGCATAAAACCAAAAAACCCAAACCCATTGCCATCGAGTTGATTCTGACTCATAGTGACCCTATAGGACAGAGTAGAACTGCCCCATACGGTTTCCAAGGAGCGCCTGGTGGATTCGAACTGCTGACCTTTTTGGTTAGCAGCTGTAGCTCTTAGCTACCAGGGTTTCCAATGTATAGCGTAAGTAATATTTTCCTTTATAGAGTCTGAGCTAGTTGATTAGGGCTCTTAACTCATGGTTCTGTTGACTGAGCTTAGAAGTTGTTTCTTAATTCCACACTACTATTTATTCATCCCAAAGTATATGAGTGATAAGACATAACCATTAGCTAACTGGATTAGGAACAAAACATTTTTCTGACATGAAATTTTAGGCTAGACATGCAAATAATTGTTTTGCTTTTGATTTTTCTGAATTTTCTAGGGCACAAAACACTGCCTGATTTGTGCCATCCCCATGATCAGTTGCGAATCAAATGACTATGATTCATAGGGTTTTCACTAACCGATTTTCTGAGGTAGGTCGCTAGATCCTTCTTCCTAGTCCTTCTTAGTCTGGTAGCTCCACTGAAATCTGCACAGCATCATAACAACACACAAGCCTCCACTGATGGATGGGTCGTGGCTAAGCATGAGGTGCCTTGGCCGGAATGGAATTTGGGTCTCCTGCATGGAAGGTGAGAATTCTACCACTGAACTACCTCTGCTTCCTGATGTGCTATTATAGAGCATTTATAACCATTTTTAAAGGCTATTTAACTCTTCAAGTATTTCACAATTTGTTTATTGCATATTTTAGCCTCCTCCCCTCTCCCCACTCCTTGCTATTGTAAATAATGCTGTAGTAGTTGCATGAAAGTAGCTATTTATGTATTTTAAATTAATTTCTTAATATATATTCCTCAAAGTGAAATTAATGCTTTAATAATGGTTTATTTAAGTCATATACCATGCTATGATTGTAGCTACAATATTTAAACAGACTGAGAATTGAATTGGAAAATGCTAGAGTTGAAGATTAAGGAAGGAACAAAAGGTAAGTGTCTTTCAATAAAATGGTATATTCCTTAAGGATAGGTACCCAGCCTTATAGTTCTTTGCTCCCTTCTCATATAGGGAAATAACGCTTATTCATTAAATATTTATTGAGCTCTTATTTATCGAACACTCTAATGCTGGGGACATAGACAAGTATAGTGCGTTCCCTCAAAGAGCTTACGGTCAACTCGATGGAGAAGACATGTAATCAAGCCATTACAACACACACAGATGATGGCTACAATAGGCATAAGTCTATCCAAGTAGGAGGGAGTGTACAGAAAGAGCACGTAAACCCATATTTGAAGGTTCAGAGAATTCATTCAAAAAGTCCTTTGCTGGGCACCAGAGATAAAGTCTCAACATGCATGGAGCTCCCAGGCTGGTGGAAGAGAAAGATGTATATGTGCTGGTGGTACAACAGTTAAGTGCTTGGCTATCAATCAAAAGGTTGGCAGTTTGAACCCACTCAGATGCTCCACTAGAGAAAGACCTGGCTATCTGCTCCTGTAAAGATTATAGCCTAGAAAACCCTAAGGGGCAGTTGTACTCTGTCAAATGGGGTAGCTGTGGGTTGAAATCAACTGGACAGCACCTAACAACAATACTACTCTGCACACATGGGGTGCCATGAGTCTGAATCAACTGGAGGGCAAGTCACAAAAACAATGGATATAAAATTCCAAATAAATTTCTAGGCCAAGATAAAGATTTCCAAATGAAACATCTGGAAATTGGTTTTTTGACTCAAAGAGTTGATGAAATGAAACATTGAGAGAGCATTTGTGAGATGGACTCAGAATAACACCTGGGAGTTGTGTAGGGACTGAGCAAGAATGGGAAAAGCAGCTAGCCATACCCCTTTCTCTACATTCTATCTGCCACTGACAGAAGTACTTAACTTTAAATGAAGTCTGAAACGATAAGTATATTTGACTGACCCTTTTAATTTCTACACAAGGCTGTGTTTTTGCTATTTAAGTAATCATGGAACATTCTATTTCCAAAAAAGATCAGAAGAAATAAAAATCAAGAGACTACTTAAGTTTTTATCCCAGACAAGGGTAGTATTACTCCCTACTGACCAGAAAGATAATGGGAGATTATTTTTGTTATTATATTATGAATCTTTTTGTTTAACTTACCAGTGGCAGTGGTTATGCGTACAGTCTTAATTTCCTGAATGGTCAAAAATCTTTGTAGAAATGGTAATATGGTGCTCTGTCCTCAGAGAAATGTGGCAGAGCTGGGTAATTTTTCCTCAATCCCTCCTTCCTCCTTTCTTTTGGCAATAGAATCCCAGAACTTTTAGATCACAAAGCTGCCCAGCTAGAGCCTACACTTCCCAGCCTCCCTCATAACTAGGTGTGTCCATGTGACTAAATTTTGGCCACTGGCGTGTGAGAACTATTTTATGCTACTTCTGGGTCACTTCCTTAAAAAAGAAAACTGAACTACCTCCATTTCCTCTTTCCCTTTTGCCAATGACAAGAATTAGAGTAGCTACCTTGGACCCAGAGATGGAAACTTTGTGTTGCTAATGACAGGACTGCCTTGCCAAACTTACCTCTGGACTGGTGTATGAGATACAGATTTATACTATTTTATGTATAAGATAGAGATAAACTTACACTATTTTGTGTATATTATATGTATAATAAATAACACGTATTTTGCGGGGGGAGTTTCTTAAAGTAAATTAGTCTATATTCTGCCTAATTCAGAAAAAGTAGTGATATAAAGATAGGGTATTCTAGGCAAATGGATAAAAGCATTAAAAACAAAACAAAAGCAAACAAACAAAAAAAGGTGAGATCAGGCAAGGATAGGTATTTTTTGTATGACTAGACGACTGCAGGATATATGGGAGAAAGTGATAAGAGCTGATGTTAGAAAAATAGGAATCCACTGAAAGTTGTTGAGTGGGGGACAAGGTTTAATGAAAAAATCAGATTGGTCACAGTATGGAGGAGGATAAATGACCTTTGGTCTGTCACAGTTTTAGACTGCCTATGCCTTTAATTTCCCTCTCTAAGGTTGGATAAACCCTGGTGGTGTACTGGTTAAGTGCTACGGCTGCTAACTAGGGGGTTGGCGGTTCGAATCTGCCAGGTGCTCCTTGGAAACTCTATGGGGCAGTTCTACTCTCCTATAAGGTCGCTATGAGTCAGAATTGACTCAATGGCACTGGGTTTGGTTTTTTTGGTTTTAAGGTTGGATAATCAAAGGTAAGGTAATCTGGCTTCTCTTCATTTTAATCAAGCTCATATAAAGTCCACTAACTGAAAGGTTGGTGGTTCAAGTTCCCACAGAGGCATCTCAGAAGAAAGGCTAGCAATCTACTTCTGAAAAAATCAGCTGTTGAAAACCCTATGGAGCACAGTTCTACTCTGGAACATATGGGTTCCCCATGAGTTGGAATTTACTCAAAAGCAACTGGTTTTAAAGTCTTTAGACTCCAGGCATCAGTATAAAATTAAAAAGGAGCAGGAACAACTTTTCCAAAATCAACTTCCTAGACCTATGGTGAGTGGGTGGGAGGATTGGTTCAAATCTACCAGGTGCTCCTTGGAAACTCTAAGGGACAGTTCTACCCTGTCCTATAGGGTCGCTATGAGTCGTAATCGACTAGACGGCAATGGGTTTTTTGGTATGAGTCAGAATTGACTCATCAGAAATGGATTACAAGAAATAAGCTGGGGAGAGAGGGGACGAGTAAACTTCATTAGCAAATGAAATGATATAACACATATAAATAGAAAACACTCTTACAACCTGTAGGTTTTTTGTTTGTGGCTTAATGTTAGCAGTTAAAGGCAAGCAAGATTTTACTAAACTTTCTTGGCTCTTGCTTTTATTTTGTTACTCTCAGAAGAGAAAATAGAAAAAATTTCCTCATGAGGTAACCCATTAATCCCTAAGGAGATATCCTGCACTGCACCAGAAGAAAAACCAGGTAAGGGAAGTGATATTTTGATCTGCCCTAATCATGACCGTTTAGTAACGTTTGCAGCTCTTCTGCTCACCCATGTCTTAGTTGAGTAACTCTTATCCCTCCAATGAATGATGTATCAAAAAGCTGAGGGATCTAAACCCCTACCTACAGGAGATTCCCTCAGGATGCCCTTTTTGTCTTGTATGGATTTTCAGCAGACATATTCAATTAATAAAATGGAGACATTTATTCCATTTTATTTCCGCTTTATTTTGAATAGAATTTGTCACTAAAGCTCAAATTTATTTCTCTTTGGTTCTCTCCTTTAATCGAGAGGGGCAGAGACAAAACAAGTAAAACCATTAACAGGAATTTTCTTCTCTTTTAAACATCCCCTTCTAAAGTAAGACTGGTATAAAATCACTCAAATGTCCTATCCCTAGATCTAAAATGCTGTCCAATGGAATTATGATTGTGAAGTACTTAAAAATAATAAAATACCTTCCAAATCATTAAGGAAATATTGATCCATCAGCAAGTATTTACTGATTATCTACTGGATCTCCAACAACCAGAAAAGGTTGGTAGTGTTAGCTCTGTTCCAGAGATGGAGAAATTGAGGCACAATGAGTTTCAAAAACCTGCTCAAGGTCACACAATTAGGAAGTGATGAAAGAAGAAGTAGTACCAAAGCTCAGAGTAGTTTAACTTTCCTCAAAAAGTTGACAAGGTAGATGGGAGGGTAAGACTAACACATGAACAAAATAGAGAATAATGAAACCCACAGTAATGCGGTAGGGACTGTGGGGATAGCAGAGGTTCAGAAGATAGAAAACCTAATGGGGGATATAATAATTAGGCTTCACATAGGTGAGACCTGAGTTAGATGTTGATAATGAAATAGAATTTGCGCAGGCAGAGTGGAGAGAAAATGCAAATCAGTTGTGGAGGCATCATCAGAGCAAAATACCAGAGGAAAAAGAGCAGAATGTAAGTTCATGGTATCGTCAATGTTGCATACCTTTAACTTTATCCTACTTCTCCCAGTTTAGTAACCCATCAGGATACCCCATTTCCAACCATTATAGACAAAGAGATTTTACTATGAAAATCTATGTTAAACGTCCAGAACTAGAGGAGACTTAAAAATTCTGTCCTGAGAATTGGGGCACAGCGAGGGTTTGTACTTCATAGAAAAGTCCTAAATCACTCCATTTCCCATCTGTGATTCCATGTGCTTTCTCCACCACCACACTGCTCTGGGCAGGTGAGGTAAGGATAATGGGGGTGGGAGGAGAGAGAGCCTAGATAGAGTACTGGATATTCTCAAACTGTCTCCTACGCAAGTACTAAGCAGACCCAATTCTGTTTAGCTTCCCAGATTGGAGGGCTGTCAGATGGAAAGGAAAAACAAAGTACATGAAATTTCTTTTAAGGTGCACATGTGGACCTGTGTTTCCTTTCTTGACTGTTAGAAGGTGCCTGTATCACGGTACAAAGGAATTTCCTTGATACTCTGGGGTTTTATTAGCGCAAATTCTAATTTGCCTCAGAGAAACTTTTTCTCCCTGCAGAGTCACATCAGATGGGTGATAAAGCAAACATACAACAGGCTTCTGAGATATGATGTGCAGAACCTGAAAAGCAAGAGGTTTGAAGATTGAAAGGAGAAAAAAAGAAAAAGGAATAAGTTTGTTCTTTCTACCACAACCTTGCTCTTATTATGGAGATCACATTTTTAAAATAAAACAGAAAACCAAGACAACAGTCCATAATTCACAGACATCAGCTTTTGACTAGGAGATGAGAGCGGTTCTTTTAGCAGACAGGTAGACTATAAGGTGTAAAAGAAAAATTAAGCTTCAAAGAACTGCCTGATTCTAAGAGAATTCTTGGAAAGTCATTCAATGGATATCCTGAAAATCTACGTGGGAAGTCTTTAAAAACAGGAGGGAGAAAATTCTATCTTCTTTGTTACATTCCATGTAGTTTTGTCTACAAATGGAAACAAAGAGCTGGATTACATGACTTTTACTCCAGCCTTGCAAATATATGATTCCATTCAACTCATGTAGTCCAAAGGAATTGGCCTTCAGATGTTTAGAGGTATTTAGCAGTGTCATTTTGGAAAGTCTATGCTGTTGTCAAGATAAGAGGACACAATAATTAATCTAGTTAGAAAATTGAAGACCTTGGGCAAAAATTTAGGAAAGAATTCCTGAAGCTTTTGCTAACGGAGAAATGCATGCCTAAGTAAATCTTGACTTGTTGCAGTATAAAAGGGTGCCTTGAGTAATTCTGTAATTATACCTCCACATAAAGAAAAAAATCGGTCAAGGAGAATGTGTCCGTTCCTGTGCCTCTGCCTTGCTTTTGTATTTTGGCCATGCATCCCTAAATAAATGAGCAGTCAATCTGCAGGAAATTGGGGTCTCCCGCCAATATAGGTGATATATCTCAACAGGGCATTGCATGCTACTGCAATGTTTATGGAGATTTTACATTCTCTATCTTTTCCAAATGATTGAAGAGCAGAACTTTCAAGCAAATAGGAAATTGTTATCCAAACCTTGTTACTTCTCATATAGATCTTTTTGGCTCCATTCATTAAGTAGACACCTACTATGTGTCAAGCATAATTCTAGGCACTGAGCATACAACAGTAATACGATGGACATGGTTCTTGTCATCAAATGGTCATTGTCTGACTCCCAAACTCTATAGAAGCTATCATACCCAGGAATAATTTAATATGATTAGAACAGTTCCTTTGTATAAAGCTAGATTGTCGCCAAAATTATTGTAAAATTTATAACAGAGAATTTTAGAATTGGAAAGGACTTGTGAAATGTTTCCGTTTGAGGCAAGAATCCATTTTTAAAATCACTGGTAGCTCTAGATTCATCAGATTTTCCAATTTACTCATAATGTGGCAGAACAGATTTTCATAGATCTGCAATGGCATTGTTGGTAACGGAGGCATCCAAAAAGAAACCAATTTCAAATTTTGTTTCTTATTTCTAAACTGGTTTTCTGTCATAACACTGCAAAACCAGCACCATGACTTTTTTAAATGATCATTAAGCAGCTCTGGCATAATTTATGTTAAGAGGTTTTGGCCTGTTTATGTACCCTGGAATTTGCCAAAATTAGTAATGTGATATTCCGTAGTTAGCAAACCTATAGAGCAATAAATAAGGACACATGACTATTGGAGAGTGCTGTTTGTTTAATGCTTTTTTGTGGCATTCATGAAATGCAGGGGGTTTCCAACTCAAATTCTGCAATATTAGGCAGCAAGTAGTACTCTGAACCAAACCAGATGGTGATCAGCTCTACTCCTATTATCAACTCAATACGGCGATGGTTACCAGACCTTATTTGCAACGTTAACATTTGGAACAGTTTAAGAGCAGTTAGGCTGAAATGAGAAACCTCCATTTTACTAAAAGGTTCAAAACGTATCATGCTGTAAAATCAGAAAGACTTGTAAGAAAAATTATGGGGGAAAGAGTTCACTGTCTACCTCAGTTTCTCCCTGCAGGATGTAGTATTTCCCTTTTATGAGTGCCTTTTTCCAAGGAATTTTAATGTGGGGTATTGTGGGGATTAGGGTCTATTAACCTATCAGCCTCCTGAGGTGCCTCATTCCACAATCTGTTGCCGAATTTATCTCACTGTAACCATGACCAATCTAGGCCTTGAACAAACAAGGGAGACTGCACTTTTGTGGCGGTTCTTTTGCAAGAAGATTACACACATGCGCGCACACACACACACACATATACGCACGCTGTACAAATTCAGAGGTTCACACAGCCACTGAAATGCATGGTGGGAAACATTTGGATGGCCCATGATTGATGTACGGATTTGGGATGTATTTTACTGAATGCTTTGCCTTGTCTGAAAATGCCATATGCTCTTTACTTCTCACAGGTGATATTTTCTTTCTGGCATATTTTGGTCAAAGCCATTCCCAGAGCTTTAGAGAACCAGGGTAAATCTGTGTGTCCTTTACTTCCAATTTTGTATACAAGTAGAAGCAAGTTAAAGGGAACTCTGAGAACAGCAAAAGTTAGTAGTGTTATCAAGACAAAACATTGAAATAGACAACTGAGCTCAACCCTTTTTTTGTAGTATACAAACTGATGTACTGAAAAGTTAAAGAATTTTCCCAAAGACACACAATTAGAGGACGCACAATTAGAGTTGAATGGTAGATGTGATGAAGAAAGGATGTAGGTGTTGCTAATGTATCAACATACTTCTATGACCATGGTTCAGAGACAGAGACAAAACAGTAGACCCTTCACTATCTGTATTACTCACATAGGCAGGCCCTCCTCTTGTTCCTCTAATAAGTTGAACTGCCTGTCAGATAAACCTTTCAAAGAGAGGTCAGTGCCTTTGTACATTTATGTTTATTCTCCAGCCAAGACCTTGTTTCAAGGGTTGATTGAAAAGCTTTTTGCCTGATTCTTGGTATGATAGGAAATAAAAATTCCCCTTTAAGAATGGGTTTTTGGAGCCTCTTGTACTGTACAGACTTAGGGAGGATGAAAACAGAATGCCTAGTGCCAGAAGAATAATAATAGCTTTCTCATGTCTGCTTGAACTGAATTTTGGGGTGTAGTTGTCAGGAATACAGACAATGGAGTCAAGAGAGATCTGAAGTGAATGGCAAGAGATGAGAGAGACAGGTATTCAGGGAACAGGCATTGCAAATTACAAGAAGGAGATTGTTCCTTATTCTAAAAGTGGAAGAAAAACTTTTATATATTTTTAACAGGAGAATAAACATGATAGGATTTGCATTTTGAAACTATATGGCTGCATCTAGAAAAAGGATTATTATAAGCCAAGGGTAGATGAAGACTAGTTAGGAGGTTATTTTAATAGACCATGTGAATGATAACTTTTGCTAGGGAGGTCCTTCAGGGTTTGTATAACCCTGGTGGCACAGTGGTTAAGTACTATGGCTGCTAACAAAGAGGTTGGCAGTTCAAGTCCACCAGGCGCTCTTTGGAAAGTCTGTGGGGCAGTTCTACTCTGTCCTATAGGGTCACTATGAATTGGAATCGACTCGATGGCAGTGGGTTTGGTTTTTTGGTTTATATCTATATATCTATCTATATCTATTTTTTACAAAATCAGAGGTTAAGTCCTACATGCTATTTAAACTGTTGGATTTTTTTAACCTCACAATTTAGTGTGAACATTTTTTTTGTCATTTAATATTCTTCTACATTAATTTCTAATGACCACATAATATTCCCTCATGTGGGAATACTGTAGTTTATTGAATTATCTCCTAGTGATGGATATTTGAGTTTTCAAATTTTTAATAGACACTAGAGTAATGACTATCCTTGTAAATATATTTTTGTTCATATCCATGAATATTTCATTAGGATAACTTCCTAGAAGTAGAATTTCTGGGTCAAAGAGTAATCGAAGCCCTAAATTTTGCAGGGTATTATCAAATTGTACATGGCAGCAGTTCAGGTTCCTTTTGCAGTACAGGCGATACTCAAGATGCTGCAAAAAAGTTATATGCAAGATCTCCACACTGTATGTGGTTAGCCTCTCCCCACATTTGTGGAAGCAAATAATTAATGCACCAATTACCCCTCTTGTTACAAATACTGGAGTTAAAATTTGAAATTGGACAGGGCTTGTGAAATTTGAATCAAGAATTCGTTTTAAAATCACTGGTAGATCTACATTAATCAGATTTCCTCATTTATTCATAATGTAGTAGAATAGGTAAAAGTTCATCCGTCCATCCGTCTGTCCATCCGTCCGTCCGTCCATCCATCCAACAAATACGTTTGCTAGATATAAAAAACATAATCCTTGTACTTACCCATTTAATAGTTATTAAAAAAAAAAAAGAAGAAAAGGAAAAAAATCATAGGGAGATATAAAAGAACATTATTATTTTTCTTTTAAATCTTGTAGAAGGTAATATTAGAATTGGTTAACTGTTGAAACTTCTTATAGTAACTACCATTTCACAGTAGCCTCAAACATAAACATATTCCTATTTGCTTCAGAAACCAAGAAATCATGATGAAGCTAAACAAAACTAAGTGACAGAAAAAAAAATCCAGATGATATATTTATTCTGAGTTTCTTTCACTTCCCTGTTGATGTTCATGAGAATTTGCCTTGGTAGAGAAGATCTTCAGTGGACTATCAGAGAATTCTTTTTCCCACTGTGGTCTTTGTGTTTCTAGTGAGATGAACATTATGGCAGACTTGGAACCATCTTGTTTGTATTTAATACAATTGTTAGTTAAATGTTTACAGTCTAAAAATTGCTTTTCAGTTAAAATTATACCCAACTCTGATTCTTTATTTTTAAATTTCAAACACTATCTTGCCTAATACTATATACAGACATACCTTGGAGATATTGCGACTTAGGTTCCAGACCATTGCAATAAAGCAAATATTGCAATAAAGTGAGTCATACGAATTTTTTGGTTTCCCGGTGCATGTAAAAGTTACATTTACACTATACTGTTTTCTATTAAGCGTGCAATAGCATTATGTCTAAACAAATGTACACACCTTAATTACAAAATACTTCACTGCTAAAAAATGCTAGCCAGCATCTGAGCCTTCAGTGAGTTGTAATCTTTTTGCTGGAGGAGGGCCTTGCCGTGATGTTGATGGCTGCTGATTGATCAAAATGGTGCTTGCTGAAGGTTGGGGTGGCTGTGGCAATTTCTTAAAATAAGACAACAATGAAGTTTGCCACATTGATTGACTCTTCCTTTCATGAAAAATTTCTCTGAGGTATGTGATGCTATTTGATAGCATTTTACCCACAATAGAACTTCTTTCAAAATTGGAGTTAATCCTCTCAAACCCTGTGGCTGCTTTATCAACTAAGTTTATGTAACATTCTAAATCCTTTGTTATCATTTCAACAATTTTCACAGCATCTCCACAGGGAGTAGATTCCATCTCAACAAACCAGTTTCTTTGCTCACCCATAAGATGAAACTCCTCATTCGTTGAAGTTTTATCATGAGGTTGCAGCAATTCAGTCACATCTTCAGGCTCTGCCTCTAATTCTAGTTCTCTTGCAATTTCTACTACACTTGCAGTTACTTCCTCTTCTGAAGCTTTGAACCCCTCAAAGTCATCCATGAGGATTGGAATCAACTTCTTCAAAATTTCTGTTAATGTTGGTATTTTGACTTCCTCCCATGAATCAAGAATGTTCTTAATGGCATCTAGAATGGCGAGTCCTTCCAGCAGGCTTTCACTTTTGCCCAGTTCTATCAGAGGAATCACTATGGCAGCTATAGCCTTACAAAATGTATTTCTTAAATAGTGAGACTTGAAAGTCGAAATGATTGATCCATGGGCTGCAGAATGGATGTTGTGCTAGTAGGCATGGAAACGTTAATCTCATGAATCTGTGGTACTGTTAAAATTAGTAGGTGCGTAGCAAAATACTCTTTGTTGATGCCAGAAAAAGCATATTTGGTGTAACCAAAGTGAGTGTAGGTAGTTTCAAATCATACTGACATTCTGGATGGTGACAGAAACTTTTAACACCTTAGTAACTTTTTTTGCCAGTTACCATGAGCTTTAAGAAATCCACTTCTACTACATATTTACATTTTCTCAATTACCCTGTTTTCTCAAATAGTAAAAAAACAACAAACGTTTTGTCAGAGACAGTCACCAAAAAGACAGTCTAGCCAGACCCTAACCAAATCATCAAATAGGCCACCCGGTCCCCCATTTAATAGTCCTCTCATCTCTGTTATTCTACTTGCAGAATACTGTGGCCACTCTGGTGTCTCATTAGGCAAGACCTTTTTCTCTGTTAAATCCCTTTCAGCCAACACTTCAGGGGAAAAGTTGAAAGCATTACTATTTCCAGGAGTAATTACATTTTATTACAGAGACTTTTGAAAAGGAAAAACTTTTACGGCTCAAGGTAGCAATGTACAATGGAGGGAATTTTAGGTGATGACCTATTGGTGCCATTTGTAAAGTTTTTTTTTAAAGGTCTGTGCATGGAAAAGTGCTTTTCCACATCTCTCAAATCACACCTGAGAAGTTGATGCCAACTAGATTGAAACCTCTCTGGGAATTTTGTCTGTCCCTTGAATTAAAAAGAAGCTGGATTCTTTCTGTAATCTCCCTTCTGCTCCTACCTTTTTCCTGAAAACCGTGATGACTCAATGCCCAAATCTAATGCGTACTTTTCAGCCCCCATTCAATTTAACACCTCTTTGCTAATGAGTTTCCCTTTTGAAACTTTCTTTGGTTTCAGCAGGTCATTCTCTTGGTTCCCTTTCTACCTCTTCCAGTATTTCCCCAAACATCCTCACCAAGTTTTCCTCTTTCTCCTGAACGCTAATGGTATTTCCCATGTGTTAAGTAAGCCTACTCTCTTCTTTCTTTAGAGTTTCCCCTTGGGTGATTTCTTGCAGTCTTTTGTCTTTCAGCTGTTAATCTCAATGCCTAGTGCTCCCAGCTAGACCACCCTCTCTTTGGAGCTTCAGAAAGGCTTCTGGACATTGCCTCTTGTATCTTCTTAAGACGTAAATGAAACAAGTCCCCATCAAACTCATTATCTCAAAGTCCATCCACTTCTTGTGTCTTCTCTTGCATTTTCTGTCTCAATTGATGACAACAGCATTCATAAAAAACTCCTACCCCAAACCTGCTGGATAATTCATATTTATCCTTCAGTTCTCACTTAGACATCTAGTTGACACTCAGATTCTTTTGTTAGTCTTTTTAAATTAATTCAACAAATTCTCTTAATCCTCATTGCTCCTTATTTAGTTTAGACCTTCAACTCCTCTTACTTGTCTTATTGCAAAACCTACTAACTGTATGTAAAGTGTCTACATTGTTTTCTTTCAACAGTAGTGCTTTTGCCACACTGCTATCAGATATGATCATCTGCCTCTCGATTTAAAGTTTTTATGGCTACCCATGTTTACAAGACAAAGCAGGTCTCTCATTCAGCCATTCATTTTCTTATTCAATTAATGTAATTGAATACCTACCATGAGGCTTACATTGGGTAAATACTGGTGAACAGAGACTAATACTCTCCATTTTTGCTGCACTCAAAAATCTGATTCCAACATACATCTGTGGATTTAATTCTCTCCTCCCCAATCACGCCCTCCACCAGCTACACCTCCCATTGCGTCATTCTTTATAAAGTAGTCTGTACTCTAGCAACTCAAATATGTCATATATTCAGCAAAGACATCGTGATCTACCATCCTTGGAGACTCCTGTTTCTTGGTAGACAATTCTCCATGAATATCTTGCATTTCTGCACCTTTCCTGAGCAGAGGCACTGACCACCTTTATTTGGATTATCCTTTCAAGGATGTTTGCAAGGTGACCATTCTTGGAAGATATAATTTCTCCCTCTGGAGCAAAACCCATTGCAGTTGAGTCGATTCCAACTTATAATGACCCTATAGGACAGAGTAGGGTTTCCAAAGAATGGCTAGTGAGTTCAAATTGCCAAAATTTTGGTTAGCAGCTAAGCTCTTAACCACTGAGCTACAAGGCCTCCAAGGACAGGTACATTTACTGCCTATTATAGAAAAAAGTTAGGTTCACTAAGCTCAGGGTTTATCCCCATGTAATGCAACCCACTGTGTGTGAAGTTGCCATGTGGCCCTCTTTGCATCACATTTGGGAATTCAGGCTCAGGGAACCAGTACAAAAAACTGCTGATACTCTGATTACCACTATTGCTGTAAGAAAGTACTCTGTCTTTGACCCAGGAATATCATGTTTTCTGCCAGCAACCATGAAACTGTTGCAAACTAACTTATTAGCTTACAAGTAGGGTAAACTCTCAAACTTTTCACAGTTCCTGACATTGTTCATCTTTTCAGATCCAGCTCAAATGATTCTTCTTTGTTGAAGATACTGCTAACTGTTCCAGGCAAAATTATTCTTGTGGATCTGTGATCTTTCAGTAAATTGCTCTATAAAATTGACACATGTTGTTGTGATTATCTCTTTACAAGTTTGTCTTCCTGCTAGGTTAATAGCCCTTTAGAATCAGATACCAGGATCTACTCACTTTGTATTCCTTGCATTTTGAAATGCACTCAACATTGATGAGTCAATGAATCCAATTCTCCTTATTTTCCTGATTCCCTCCTACTTAGACTCATCTTTCTAAAACTGAGGTGTTGAGGAAGTTATTTAAATTTTCCTTTCAAAGCGTGTCTACTTTATAATCATCTTTCTTCTACTCTCATCCTATAAACACTGGGAGAGTTGGCTTCCTCTACACCCTCTAGCCCAATCAGAAATTTCCCACCATGGAAATGTGTGCATGTTTGAATTGCTTCCCAATTTTGGTTGTAAGGCCAAAATTTCATGAATACAGAAAATGTGTTGATATTGAACATCCTTGATTCCAACATTTTATATAAAACTGGTTTTATCTTTTTGCATATGTCCTTGTAGCTATATGAAGTCATCGCGTTAAAATGTATGCAATGTTCTTTTTAACCTTTAAGATGTTGTAAGTCACAGCATGACATTGAATGAATGAATAAATATGTTCTTGACTCTAATCTGTGACCTGGGGCATCACACTGTGATCAAGCTGTTTTAGTTGATGCTGTTAATAACTATTCTTTGAGTTGTCCACCATTCAGGCTTTATTATCTAGGCCACATTTTTTACAATACTGGTTATTATCTAATTACCTTTTTAAAATGGGCCATAAAAAAAAAAAAAAGAGTTAGAAAACTATATTTATGAAAGTGGTGGAGAGGGCAATAGAAAGAAATGAGTTCAAATGAGTATCATTCAGGGTAGGACAAGCCTATGCTTTATAGTTAAAAATCCCCAAATCTCATTGGCAGGATTAGCCAGCAGAGGACAAATTTATGCTTCTTAGCGGACAAGCTCCCAAATCTCAGCAGATCTACGTGACTCTTCAGGAAAGCTGTCCTCCCTATAGTAACTTGGTAGTTGTGGCTCCATCACGCCCTCACCTCAGTTGAAGCCCTCAGTAGGGCAAAAGAGTGGATGGAGAGTTCATAATCCCTTAAAATTCCACTGGCCAGAGCTAATCGCACAGCCCCAACAAACCGCAATGGCTGAGAATAGTGGTGAACATTACCAATGACCACAGAGCTAAAAGTATCTGAATTTTGAGAGGAAGGGCTGAATTATGTGAAAGAATATCAAGTCCAAGAGGAAACTAAATTTATCGAGCACCTACTTCAGAAGTTCCCAAAGTTTTTCGATTCACAGCACCCTTCGTGTCTCAGTATCTTTTTCATAGATGCCTAGCCCCAAAATAAATACGTAACAGTACTGTTGATTAGGTGGTTAGGTCTAACCAACCTAAAATGTATTTTATACTAACAACATAGTAGCCGTTTGTAAAAAAAAAAAAAAGAAAAACATAAATTGAATGAAAAAAATTTTTTTCTTTTAGGCTTAATCACAATTACTTACTAGTGAGATATGTGTGCCTCTTGGGCACTGCACTACACAACTCTCATACCTTGGAATCGGATTGGACACCACCAAAACTCAGCTTTGCAAAGATATGACATCATTGAAAGGAATGTAGTGTGACCTAATGTTTAAACTGTGAACTACCTTAGCTAGGAGTTCACACGGTATCTGCCAGATTTTGAGTATTGTTGTATCTTCCCCCAAAATTTAGAATATTTCATCCTGCTCCTATAAATGTGCTGCAGTGCTGTGGGATGCGTCAGTGCAGAGTTTGGGAACCATGGGCTTATTGTCCTAGGTACTATACCTAGACCACTTACTACTCACAGTGCTTCGGGAGACAGGTGTTATTATTCCCAACTTATGGATGAGAAAACTAAGATTGAAAAAGGACATCAAGCCTGCCCTAAGCTTCCGAGTTAGTAATTAGCAGACCAAAGGTTTACAGCTAAGTCATCTGACTCCAAACCTCATGACATCATGCCATGTGTCATTAGATTTGCAGGATTAAGGTTTTCACAGCTTCCTCTCCCCATGACCTTTCCTGGGTTTCAAGCAACACTGAAATGACTATTTTTTTAAACATGTGGAAATGTTTGAAACTCATGGAAATGATTTTAAGTCATGTCTACTTTTTTAAAGACACACCTGCTAGAAAATAATTCCTCTGGAGTAGAGATTAAAGAGATTTCAAATGGCCTTAAAATGGCCCCAAGAAAGATTGTTTAAGCTTTGAAATCAAGACAGTAAATTCCTAATTAACTTGTAATTATTTTACTGCTAATTTTTAAGGTGACATTTAGTATGGGCCACATATTACTTTTTCTCCAGCTGTCACAACCGTCCCTATAAACTAAACCTTCTTCACCAGCTGTTGCCTAATTCTGTATGGTCTACCTTGGAAGTTTTCCAACTATGCCTGCACATAATTTCTAAGTTTCAACAGACCCATACAAAAAACAAACCCTACTATAATCTTTCATGTTACTCATAGTTCTACTTAATTATCTGAAACACTACCTGGTAAATAGTGCAATCAGAAGAATTCCAGTTTAGCAGCAACTACTTCCACATCACTTTTCGGCACTCATCTAATTTGAAACAGGTTTTGGATTACTACCTCTAAATTATGTAAAGTCCTAATCAATGATTAATTTAAGATTCTTTGAGCTGCTCTTTTTTTTTTCTTTCTTTCTTTTTTTTTTTGTGGCTTCTAAGTGTCAATAAATGCAGGCCTAGTCAAATGAGAATTTTCTCTCCTAGCCTTTTCTTTTTAGCCTTTATTGGCCTTTGTTTTCTACAGAAGGGGTTGAGGGAATGAAGGATGGGTGAGTGGAACCAAGGAAAAGTAAATCCTTGCAACAGAAAATTGATTTCAAAGGAAATATTTCTTAATGTCCATTTATATGTGCATAAGTATTACATGTTCCTGCTGCAGATTATAGCTGAGGGAAACTGTCTGAAGGGAAGTGGGGAAAAAGTGCTCACGCCACTTAAAATCAAATTCATCAACAAATGAAAACAGCCAGTTGCCATCGGTTTGATTCCGATTCACAGCAACTGCATGTGTTTCAGAGTAGAACTGTGCTCCATAGGGTTTTGGGTGGCTCGTTTTTCAGAAGTAGATCACCAGGGCTTTTTTCTGAGGCACTTCTGGGTGGACTCAAACAGATCCTCCAACCTTTTGGTTAGTAGCTGAACATGTTAACCTTTTGCACCACCCAGGGATCTGAACAAATGAAAAGAGACTATTATTTATTGAGCACCTGTAAATGCTAGGCACTTTACATTTGTTATTATATTTGATCCTACTCACAACCATGGGAGGTCATTATTACTACCCTCATTTTGCAGATGAGGAAACTGAGAGCTGAGAGAGTCTGAGGAAATCTCTCCAAGATCACAAGTGAACAAATGTTAGAGCTGGGATTCAAACTTGGGTTGGTCTGACTTCACAGCTGCTGCTCCATCTACAGGGCTGTACTGCCCTCCAATCAGGCAATGCGGAGGTCAGCTAGTGTCTTTTGTGTTTCATATTGGTGACTGAATATGAAAATGTGATACTAATTTTTTTATTTATCAAATACTTATTGAGTGCCTACAATGTACTGGGGGTGCTGATCATGAATATTAGTATTTATTAAGCTGTATAACTTATATTAGGACCCTGGTGACACAGTGGTTAAGTATTTGGCTGCTAACCAAAAAGGTCGGCAGTTGGAATCCACCACCTGCTCTTGGAAACCCCATGGGGCAGTACTACTCTGTTCTATACAGTCGCTATGAGTCGGAATTGACTCTGCAGCAATGGGTTTTGGTTTATAACTTATATGCGTTTTCTAAAAGTTAGTGATTTATTTTCAGCCCTTCTGTCACTTCACATTAGGGTCTCAAAGGATCTACGATACTAAAAAAAACTTGGGCTGGATCTCAGGAGACCTGGGAATCTGTGTTTGCGTCCTCCATTTGCTGATCTGTGATCAAGAGAGTCACTTACTCTGCTGGAGCTCAGTTCCTTCATTTGTACAGTAAGAAGATTGGAATGTATGATCTCCAAGGTTCCTCTGAGTACCAAGTGATTTACTAAGCACACTCATGTTTTATAGTTCATTTCCAAAGAGCCATGTGACTGCAGTGAAAGTCTGGTGGTATGTATAACTCACAGCTGAAAGAAATACCTTTTGGACTTGGCTTTGGGAAGTATAGATGAGGTACAGTGAGTGAAACCTTTAAATCACCCTATCAATTGTATTAGTTTTCGATTGCTGTGTAATAAATTACCACATATTTAGCAACTTAAAACAACACGTATTTGTTATCTCATGGCTTTCTTTGGTCAGGAGCCTGGGCATGAATTAGCTGCTCAGGTTCTCTCTCACAAGGCTGCAATCAAGGCATCAGCCAGGCTGCATTCAGTTCTGGAGCTCAATGTCCTCTTCCAAGCTCATGTGGTTGTTGGCAGAATTCAGTTCCTGTGATTGTAGGACTAAGGTCCTGTTTCCTTGCTGACTGTCAGCCAGGGCTAGGCGGCTCTCAGTTCCTGGATGCTGTTCACAATTTCTGGCCATGTGTCCCTCTCATAAGCCCTCTTAAAGCATGGAAGCTTACTTCCTCAAAGCTGGTAGGGGATAGTCTCTCCCTTCAGTCGGCTAAGACAGAGTCTTACATGACAAAATGTATCATGGGACGGAAGAAAGGCCTAGTGATCTATTTCAGAAATCAGCCAATGACAACCCTATGGATCACAATGGCCTGAACCGTACGTAACCAATCATAGGAATGGTGAAGGATGGGCAGGCAGTGTTTTATTCCGTGGTGCACAGGATCGCCAGGAGTCGGGTGCCAACTCCACGGTTCCTAACAACAACAACAATCACGGGAGTAACATCCCTTCACTTTTGCCATAAGATGTAACCTAATCAAGGGAGTGACATCCTATCACCTTTGCCGTATTCTATATTTTTTTATTGGTTAGTAGCAAATCATTGGGTCTCCCCACACTCAAAGGGAGAGGACTACACAAGGGCATGATTCATTGGCGATCACCTTAGGAAGTATCCCCACATTAGTGCGAGGTCATTTTATTTTGTGAGCATGGGCTCTTCTATTACGTAGGAACTGAATTAAGCAATTCTGAGTCTTTCCTCCGTCTTTAACTCAAAGTTATCTGCAAATGTATTTTTTGAAGAGCTTTCGCGTGACTGGTGTTTTTAAATAAATTACGGGCTTATTTCTTAAAAGCCCATCAGTTTTGACATTTTATGCGCTCTTAATTGTCATTTGAAAATGGATTTGATGCTACTTTGGCTGCAAGTTGCCCTGAAGAGGAAAGTTAGTTGATCATTTGAAAGCATAATGTAGAGAAGCAAAGAAATGTGCCCTTTTAAAAATATCATTGTCTCTAAGAGACATTGGTGAATTAATCAATATTCCACTGAGCTTATTACAAGCTTATTAAGTATTCTTTAGTACTTCTTCACTATTTCAGATTATACAATAATGCCGTCAAAGGCAAGCTGACACTTGTCAGATTATTGCCCTCAGATTGCTAAATCTAGGATATACTTACACAAAACATCAGCAGATTCTACCCATATTTATTAGATTTCACAGAACGGCTGTTCAAGATTAGCAAGAACCAATAGAACAAAGCGGTGACTCTATTTAACTGTAAGTAACCCTGTGGTTTTCACATTGATTCTTCAATCCTAGCCTCCAGCAATACTATGAAATGCCGTCAGATTTGTGAACTAATGTTCCAGACACATCTCTCATATTTTCCTATGAATCTTTGTGGGCTGTCAGACAGACATGTGTTTTTCTTTGGGTACTGCCATAGAGTTCCCTTATGGGATAGATTTCAACCCTTAGTCAGCCTTGGGGAAAAATAAATGTTTCCCTATATCTGAACTTAGTGCATATCATGTTGCATAACTATTCCGGGTACGTGGTCCCTGTATATGTTGAATATTCTCTGGGGTTCAAATTTTCAGAGATAGTTTGTTTGAAAACCTATTCCATTTTGTCAAAAGTGAAGACCTAAATACTTTAGTACACGGTGCTGTCAAAGTCAGGTCCCTAAACTATTCTTGATTTTATAAAGACTGCAATTAAAATTCTTTCTTCTTGCCAAATTCCCATTTTTAATACTTCATGAACAATCCTATAGAGTTTTGGTCTTCACTACTGTCAGAAAGAGGTATTAAATGCTATAATTTCCAGAAAGATTATTTGGGTAATATCAAACATGGAAAAATGAAGTACATTTTAGGTATCTAATCTTAGAATTGCACTATAATGAAATGAAATGTGATGAAATTGTTTCACTCAAAGAATTTCAAATCCCTGGTTCTGGATTTTAGAAAAATGAGGTAAAATGTTCACTTCACTGATACGTTGCTGACGAAACTTAGATAATCAAAGGCAGCCATTTTCCCAAGTTTCCTGTTTTGAGTCTCTCAATGAGAGAGGTCAGAATCCTATAGATAAAATCACAGGCTCTGGAGTCAGTTGACCTGAGTTCAGATTAGAAGTCTGGCACCTTCCAGCTGTAAAATGGGATAGTATGACACATCTTAGGGATTTTGTAAGGGTTAAATAATGAATGTAAATTGAATAGCATGAAGCCTAGCACAAAGGAAGTGTTCAATGCATGTTAGCTAAAAACAATCAACAAAAATGAAATTTCAACTCACACTTCCAAATGTCTGTGAAGCAAACATAGGCTATGAAGAAATTTGCAAATGATCTTGGGTTTTCTTTGGCCTAGGATATTTTGGGCCCACCCAGCCTGGTAGGAAGAAATGAACATCCACTGAACACCTACTGCTTGTCAGATGACATCCTAGCATCTTTGTACAGATGATCATATTAAATTCTCAAAAGAAATCTATGAGATAGCTTCATTGTCAAATAAGGAAACTGAGGCTCAAATAATCATGATAAGCTACACAGCCGTGATTTAAATCCAGGTCTGACTCCCAAATCCAAGCTTTTCCCACTCCACCATCCCGCTTCTCAAAAGGCAAACTCCCCTGAAGCCCATCCATGTTACAAATCTTCTGTGTATGACAAAGAGAGACAAATAATAATGAAAAATGCTGAAGACTTCTAGCCTACAAATAACTTGACATTTCCTGTGTACATGCACAAATGATTTCAAATGGCAAACAAGCCGAGAAACTTCTGGGGGACCTTTAAAACAGAATTAGGCATATACAATCAGACATATTTTTTGAAGTTCCGGTTATCAACCTCTCAATTTTAATTTTTATAATAATTTCTTCATCTTTGTAGCATTTTCTATTCTTGGTTGCCTCTTTTTTGTAGCCCTTTGTTCTCTTCTCAGTCTCCACAAATACAATGCTGTTTAGTGATGACTTTTCATCTCCAGAGGACATTTCTGCAGATGTAACCCTGGGACCTTTCCTCTGGAATCAGCTCATATTACAAGAGATCATCAGTGTGGTTGAACTGGGCAAGCCAGGTAGGCAAAGTAAGGAATTTCCTAGGGGAGCCATGGCTCCCAACATTGGTGTCCAATTTTCTTTCCCGAGCACTGAGGTGGTTCTGGGCTTTGGATTGCAGGCTCAGGTCATTAACAGATTCTATTTTGGAGCAAAGTGGCTTCCTGTGCTGGAGCTGGTTCACATCTTCAGCAGACTTGCACACTTTTGACCTCAGAGTTGTCTGGCTTTTAATTGACTGTCCCTCATCTCTGGTTTTTACTTCAACTGGAGGTGACAGGATTCTGGGAACAGCCCGCTATCTCTTTTTGTCTTTACTCAAGCTCATCTCCGTGCCACAGCCTGAATTTAAGATCTCCTTGGAGTGTATGAGTGGTACAAACGGTTAGCCTGCTTGGCTGCTAACCAAAAGGTTGGAGATTTGAGTTTACCCAGAGGCACCTCAGAAGAAAGGCCTGGTGGTTTACTTCCAAAAACAAAAATCAGCCACTGAAAAGCCTACGGAGCAGACTTCTACTCTGACACACGTGGGGTCGCCATGAGTCAGGTCAAGTGGAGTCACCACAAGTTGGGATGGAGTTGACTAGCTTGGTCTTACAACTTCAGGACCCTGCCCCAACAGCACGGCAGCTCTTTGCTCATCTGTATAAGTAATGGCATCCTCACCCTTACAAGGGCTACAGTGCACACTGGGCAAGCCAGAGTACTTTCACGCTTTCACCATAACTCCTTGAAATCAACTATGCTGCACCCTGTCCTCAGGCATGGCTTTGCCATAGGCCAAATCACAAAAAGGGATAGTTTCCTTAGAAGTCTTCCAGAATTGTATTGCAGGAGATCCACTATCATATTCTATTCTCACTTCCTCCTTCTCAAAGGCATGATTTCCTGGAGGTGTGTTTCTATAAGGAATGGTATTAGAAGGGTTCTTACCATTGAATTCCCTTTTCCGGGCAACGGAAGATAAAACCTCATTTATTTTTTCAGGGGTGTTGTCAGTGTCTTTTTAAACAGTAATAATGGGAACACTGGTCACTCTATCCATGTCATGGCTGTCGGCTTCCAGAGAATGTCTGGTTTTATGCATTTGTTTTCAACCTGTTGAGGATCAGTTTGAGTTTTTTTAGTTCCATGTTTCCCCCAAAGCCTTTATAGTGCTGGAACTGTGCAGTCTGATGATATAATGGGAATGTATGTCTTTGGTTGACTCTGGTAGGCACTGGAGACTGTTGTACAAGAAAGCCAGGGTAGTACTCAGTGCCACTGAATTATATGAAAAATGTGGTTTCTATTTCTGAAACCTGCACCAGGACTTGGGTACCACGGGATCCTGGGTAAGGCTTCTCAGCTGTGGCCTGCCCATAAAGGACAGATCTGGTATTGCTGCTCTCAAAATCTGCCTTGCTTTCTTAAAAGCTCATTTTCTAGGCTGCGTGCATGGATATCCAGACTGGAGCGTCCCAGATGCCCCCACCCCCCGCCATACACTGTGCCCGTGTGTGGGGTGGGTCGACCTCCCAGAGATCCAGCTTTTCCTGTAGAGCCCAAGTGGAGGGGCTGGGGTCAGCTCTGAGACGGGACCAAGAAGGGAGCAGGGAGACAAGGTCTGCAACGCTACTCCAGTGAGTCCTTTGTCTTCCCTCCTGGGATCATTCCATGGTGTGTACAGACACGTTTGCTGCCCGCCCTGGCTTTTAGCTCCTCCAAAGCACTAGGCAGTTTCCTGTCATTTTGGAAGCCGCTGGGGAAATTGGTGGGGTAGACAGCCATTGGAAGTCTTCTGAAGGATGATTAAATGGCAAATACAGACTACTCTTTCTTTGCATGTGACAGAAAGGGATGATGCTGCACAGTAGATAGAGCCAGTCTGGAACTGTGAGGAGGGTATTTGTTGTTGCTGTTCTTTTAAAGATAACAGATTTGAGTATTTTTAATCTCCCAAAAAGAAAGAGAGAGAAAATTTACAGATAGTTGAGAGATAGAAAATGTTAGGATTTGGGATATTCTGGGAGACAGAAGGGGAGAGTAACCAAGCCTCATTGCAAATATTTGCTTTGGACAGAGGGAAGACAAGTCTGAGTCTGGAGGGTAATGCAGTCCCTAATGCAGGAATTGTAGTCCCTGGGTGATGCAAATGGTTGAGCACTCAATGACGGTTTGAACCAACCCAGAGGTGCCTCAGAAGAAAGGCCTGGTAATCTGCTTCCAAAAGGTCACAGCTTTGAAAACCCTATGAAGCATAGTTCTACTCTGCAACACATGGGGTCACCATGAATCAGAATCAATTTGATGGCAACTAGGTTTTTTTTAAAGCAGAAATTTAAGCACATTAGAGTCTGATATTTGAGTGGGGGGTGGGGCAGCAAGAATAGTCTTAAAAGAGCAATGAAAGTTTGGAATGACTTCATTACCTGATAGGAATTGTGTTTGACCAGAAATAGCAGTGGCTGAGCCTGTGTAAAAGTTTTTCTTCGTAAGGAAGGCTGGATGTAGGCAGCCCAGGGCTGATCTGGTAGCTCCGTGCTGTCATTAAGAACCCAATGTCCTTTTTTTTGTCAAAGAAAAAATTGCACTGGACAGAGTTAAAACAGGTGAGAATAACTTTATCTAGAAAGGATTAGAGTAAAGGAAGGAAAACATTAAGGAAATTGAGGAACGAGCACTGTAATGGGGGTAGGGGGACCACTTGAGTGGAGACAGACACCAGAACTAAGTCTGAGCTCCAACTCACTATCTTCTAATTTTTTGCTGGAAACTTTTTTCAGCTTCTAGAGTGCCCTCCCTTACTCGATGGAGAAATTTTATAATGGCTGATATCAAAATCTTTGTCAAATAATTCCAACATCTCTGTCATTTCAGTGTTGTTATCTATTGATGGTCTTATTCCATGCACACTGAAATTTTCCTGGCTCTTCATATACCAAGTAATTTTAGACTATATCCTGAACATTTTGAATGTTATTTTGTGAGACCCTTGATCTTGTTTATATCCTGAGGAAAGTGTTGATATTTTCCTTTTAGCAAGCAATGAACCCAATTGCATCAAGCCACAAGTTCTGTCCAGCCTCTGGGTTTCAACACCAGTTCCATTTTTAAAGCCTATTCAGTTCTGTTCCAGGTATGCACCACAAAATGATCAGTCTAGGATCTGTCGCTTAAATTCTCAAAATTTTTGTTATGCTAGTTAGGATTAGATTTATGCATGAATAGCTTGGGAGGGGAGTTGAAACTAAGAGTTCATAAATAACTTTATGGAGTCACTTTCCCAAGCTACTGCTTGTCCCCAATACCTTCTGGTTTCTTGGTGCTCCCGTTGTTGACCTTCTGGCTAGAAAGCTGGAGATTTCTTTACCCTTTTTGCTGCACAACTCTCATGATTGTGTCTTAATTTTGGTGGCAATTAATGGGAGGAGAGAGAGAGGAAAAAACAGCAGAGTTTTGTCCCACCGTTTTAGGGACACGGCTCTTCTGATCTGAGAGGAGGGCTTTCCTATTGCTGCCAGGAGACCCCTGTCCTTCTCCTCAGATCAGAACTGGAACTCTATCTGACTGTGCTAATGCTACTTCTGGGTTTTAGGTCAAGTTGAGACTAGATTGGGTGTTAATAAAGGAAAAAATACTGTAAGCTCACCACCAAGTGATGCTCCCAATTGAAGTCTTCTTTCCAAATCTGCCTGCTACTGTTCACTTTTCAGATTTCTTAAATAGCTCTTCCATGCTTCTTTCCAGGCTTTACATCTACATTCAGTGGGAAAAACAGAGTGGAACGGTCTTACTCCATCTTACTTAGGCCTAGAAATCATGACTTCTTTTAGAATTCACAATGCCTTAGAGCTGCTTTTGAAACTTAATGAACCATACTTATTATTTTTAAAGACATTCTTGTTCCCAGGAAACCAGGAAAACATGTACAAAAAGAATGGGTTGAGTGGTTTAAGAAAAGCACTTTTGGTTGGAATTCAGGAGACCTGGGTTTTCACCTGTCTACTACTAACGGTGACCTTCAGTAAATTTCCTCACCTCTCTGGGTCTGGGTCTGAGTTTTCTTACTGGCTGAGCTCTAAAACACTTTCTATCTCTAGCATTTTGTAGCTTTAAATTTTTTTTTTTTTTGGAATAGGTTTAAAAGGGGAAGTCATTTCACTAAAGATTTACACAAATCCCCTTTTAATCAAGAGCCTGTATCTGGTACCAAGCTTCGGAAGCAAATGGTAGGGTAAGTACCACATACTGAGGGAATTCCTTGCAGAATAAGAACTCTGAAATCAACTCTCAGGTGAAAGATCAGAAAGCAGGAAGGGCAAAGAGAAGAGTAGAAGAGAGAAATGGTTAGTGCATCCTAATAGATACTGGCCCTGACATGATGACCTGACATTCAAGCTAAAACACCACCATTACTAAACAAAACTAGATTCACATGCTATTTAGTTTTGTTGGGTCTTTAGAGGCTATTATTCTAAGTGCTATGGTGTTCCCTTTTGTAGACCTTATGTCTGTTTTAAACCACATTTCCACAGTGGGTTAATAACTCAAACTACAATGAATTAATAACTCAAATATCTCATTTTGACGTTCCTGAGAGGCCTGTGAAATTTAAAGTAATAAAAACTAGGACTTTCAGCAACATTCTTCCCACTTTTCCAAGGTAAGAACGCAGAGGAATCTATTCAGGGATAGATAAATCCTCTAAAAGTCTAGTTTAATAAGAGTGAAATATTTAAGAAGTGTTGTCCATTTTAGACCCTAAACTTGAAACTTAAAACCATGTGACTGGTTATCAGAATAAAAATAAAATGATTTTTAAAAAATAAACAAAACCTTCTAATGGTGCTTAAAAATGATGTCATTGAAACCTGAAAACTCTCTTTAACAGTTTATGTTTATATAATGATGTTCTGCTGATGTCTGATGTAAGAAAAAACAAAAAACCTCTTAGAGAAAATTAGCTACTTGAACCTGGGCTGCTGAATGCATTTATTAAATCCTGCAATTTTGGCAGAATATCACATCATCTAAATGGAGGAGATAAACTCGAGGTGTAAGGGATATGAAATGCAGTTTGCGTTCTTGACTCTCTAGACAGTAGATTTTGGAAGGTGATAAGTTAAAGGTTCTGAGGAAAAAGGTAAACTAACTCTGGAGCTGCCAGTGATATATTCTGGCTGGACTAAAATTAAGGCATTTTCATTTGCCTAGGCAGTCTAAAAGCTATTGACATGGAACTCTTATTTTTTAAAAGATAATTTCCATGTTGTTATATCAGGAATCCTCCTTAATAGAGATCTTGCAGTAGGGTATGCATTCAAAATAGCTCATCTTTTCAGCAATAAGAAAAAAAAAAAAAAACCTTGAGCATAAAATGAATGTTTTATAAACATGAAAAGTAATGAAAAATTACAAACAAGGTACATCTTAAAAGAATTACAATGGCATACAGATTGTCTAGATAAAAACTAGTATTTCAAGTGAAAGCTCCTTCCATGAAAAATTCCCTGCAAAAGAACCCTTCCTTGGATATAATTCAATCCAGCAGGTTTAGGGTTGTCTGCTTCCAATGTTTTAAAATCTGATGTATAGTCAATGAATTTTTATTAAATTTAAAAAGAAAAAATTAAAATTACCTTTATAAATTTAACTTCTTTTCAAACATTTACAAAAACTGGGAACATGCCCATGAACTATCAGTTTTCTTAGGAACTCAGTTTGAAAGCCCAAGTTATATTGAATCTTCTTCCCTTTAGCAGTGATTCATGCCCCCATTTTAGCATCGATACATTCAGCTGCTTAGTCCAGAATTAGAATATTTATCTCACTCTTTTGAGACTATTAAACCTTTAGATGGAAGTCTTAAAATGAAAATTTCTTTTGAATTAACTTTGAATCCTTTGAATTACTTTCAGTTTTTGCCATTGACCTTGGCAGTCAACATTTCAGCTATTTTTTGTAGTGTACACCAAAGTGGTAGGGAAAAGCAAAGTTTAGACAAGTGTTTCATGTTTAAGTATGAAAGTCATCAAGAAAAGATTGAGCATTGACTACTTCTGAGCAAATTCTTAGGACTAAGAAAGGAAAAATTGGTCCCCTGCTTTATACCCCCCAATGTGTGGTGATAATGATGGTCAATACACACTTTCTGAATGGTTGAAATGATGTTCAGTTTTGTCTGTTCTTGCTTTTATTTTTCTCCCCACCAAGAACACGGGTCCCTTTTCTGCTATCCTTCAAGACTCAGCTCAGGTCCTAGCTCCTTTCTTCAAAAACTTGCCACCATGTTGATCTTTCTCTTTATGGCATCCGTGGTCTCTCCTTTTGTGGTGGTTTCATAGAAGTTCTTGTCTGTGCAACTAGAAGAGAGCATAGAAACTATTATTAATTCTATTGCTTCCCCGGCCCACAGTGCTGAATATGAGTATTTATTTGTTCACTCACTTTACTTAAGTGATTCTAATGTGTGACCCAAAACCTATGATTCACCAGAGGCTTTGTTAATTGTTTTTGTGAATCAGAGTTGGTATTTCTGGGAATTTATGCATGAGATGTTTTGAACATAAAGATGTAATCGTTTTTATTCCATCAAGTTTACCCATGCTTCCCATAAGCATGGCCCAAGACTCCGCGAAAGTCTGGGGTTTGTGTATCTGCAACTTTTACTAGGATGTTATTTATTTTATTTTTTAGCAGAAATGGTACTTTACTTCATTAACTCTGAAACATAGAGGCTTAGTTTGTGTTTACTAAAAGGTTTTCGATGTCAATTGGAGGACTAGGAGAGGTTCTCTAGGCTCTGTTTTCCATAATTAACTGATTCTCTGCCTATTCCTTCTGTGTTCTCTTGTGGGAATCAGAAACTATTGTTAAACTCACTGGAACTCCATACAAGTTGGAAGACTTTATAGCAATCTGCAATTCAGTAAATGTTCTGTTTTAATAAGTGGATGACGAGAACTGCTTCCTCAAGAGCAGGGTAAGAAAGAGACATAAAAGAAGCTAGAAGACCACCCTGGTGAAGAAAGAAAAGCTTACTGAAAAGGAGATTTTTAGCAATGAAGACAGAGTGTCCTGAGGTTTTATTCTTATGCCTGAAACCCAGATTTCCTGGAAATGTCCCTCCTGAGGGTTTGGCCCTGCACGAACTACGGTGTCCCTACACAAATGTATCATAGGAACATAGGCTGGAAGATTGTATTTGGACCTCATCCAGTTGGTTGCTCCTGTTGCCCATCCCACAAATGATCTCCTCCCTACAAACCCCCTCATTTCCAGATACTGCAAGCAAACACTGCTCCTATGTGGATGACTGAAAAAGTAGTCAGAAGACAAAAGCAATGTATGGTTAATGGCAGCGCTTTTACATTCCACCAAGTATATGAATTATTGGATTCCAAAAAGGACGCAGAGTGGGCCTCACTAATAAGGCATTTCACCAGACTCCTGTTATAGACATGTGAACAGCTGTTCTGGGCCTTCTTGTCTTTAATAAAACCCTCACTTTTTGCTTGATCTCTGCAAATAGAAGGCAAACCATTCAGTTTGCTTTGAATATGAAAGAGAAATTGTAGTTGGATTTGCCTCTGGCTATCACAAGAGTCTGAAGTCGTTTTGTAGGACTTTCCTCCTAAATATTATAAGTATACTCCTACTCGACAGCAGTGGGTTTTACCTTTCTAAAATAGCCTCATTCATTTAATTTTCAGGTAAAATTCCCCAGGATATCATTTTTACCCAGATCGTTCTTTGTGAAAGGCCCTTGTTTGAACTTTGTCTAGGAAACAAGAGCTGCAACTAAAACCCCATCTGAGGTTACAGTCTTAGCCTAAGTTACCTAGTGCTGCCATAAAAGAAATACAAGTGGTTAGCTTTAAAGAACAGAAATTTATTTTCTCACAGTTTAGGAGGCTGGAAATTCAAAATCAGGCCATGGCTCTAGAGGGGAGGTCCTTCCTTGTTGGTTGGCGCCATGAGTTCCTTGGGATTCCTTGACATCTGTCTTTCCACTGTGTGTGTCTCCGTGTCTATTCCATTCTTCTTATAACTTAGAAGTGATTAGGTTTAGGGTCCACTCTGCTCTGGCATGACTCATTAAGATAACAAAAGAAAACTCCAATTTCCAAAAAGTGTTATATTTACAAGTGTAAAGGGGCCCTGGTGGTGAACTAGTTAAATGTCCAGCTGCTAACCAAAAGGTCAACAGTTCAAATCTACCATCTGCTCCTTGGAAACCCTATGGGGTAGTTCTACCCTATCCTACAGGGTCACTATGGGTAGGAATTGACTCAACAGCAGACGGGTTTTTTTGGGGGGGGGTTTAGGGGTTATGATTTCGATATACATTTTAGGGGGCACAATTCAATTAATAACAGTCCTACTATTTTCCTTTGTGCCAACTAGCTTCCTGGAATTAAAAATCCTCAGGCTATTTGGAATCTGAGTCTCCATAGAGGTGGCATAGTGTACTGCTGGGAGCAATCCAGCTGCAATGTGTTCAGAGCAGTGTTCCCCACAAACTGATTATATCATCTCTGTGCAACCACACACATTTATTAGAAACTTATAGGAGGATCCTAATGAACACAACTCCACACAGTCTTTCCAAGGACACTCCAGTAGGTTTCCATTGCCTCTTACTTCTTAGTAACCAAAGGGAGGGGAAGGGGAAAGAATTAAACTGCTACCCACTTGCTAAGATTCTGGAAGGATTTGCAGAGACTTCAGTAGGGTGGGGAAAGCCACACTCCACCTCTTTTCCTCATTTGTTTTTTTTTAAACTGGAGAAGAATATTGCCTGAGCAAATCAAAACATTCTCTCTCTCTCTCCCTCTGTCACACACACACACACACACACACACTGAACAACAAAAACTCAACTCTGAATTCATAATCATATTTAAGACCCCTCCCATAGTGTACTTCCTGTATGATACAAAAAGCAAAAGCCTCTCCACCCAAACTGGAGACATGTAACTATTAGGTGAAGGTTTAGTCATCAGTAATTTTTTCCTTTTTGCATCTAGCCCACTTTAGATATGCTGCAGTTGGGTCCATTTGCTTTCATTTTGCCTTTAGAGACGGAGAACAAGTGTTATAATCATCTGGAATTTCTTAGGTAATTTATGACTGTAGCTTGGTAGGAAGAGACTAGAAATTGTGTTCTAGTTTGTAGGTTGTGAGTCTGCAAAGGGCTGACTCTTGAGAAGCAGGGAGGGAGTTGGTCTCATGAGGGCTGCATTGGAGAGTCTCAACACCTGGTTGGTTGGATAGGTAGATTAGACATGGAGGAGCAATGTACCTTCTGCTTTTTGCATTTCCTCACGTACCTCTTGTCCCCCTATTTTGCATCTCCTGGCATCATTTCTACTGAATTCTAGAGGGGTAGTGCCTCTTATTGCCCTCCAGATACATAAAACCTCAGTTATGATGGCACTCCAACCCTTTCACAATATTCACAAATATTCTCTCTTCCCTCGTAATAATGCCTCCTATACTTTCCTCATCTGCCAGGTGCTCCTTGGAAACTCTATGGGGCAGTTCTACTCTGTCCTATGGGATCGCTGTGAGTCGGAATCGACTCGACGGCACTGGGTTTGTTTTTTTTTTTTTGGTATACTTTCCTCACAGAAGAATTTCAAGTGGATTTTGAGAGGAAAGCCTGCCAGCTGAACTAATTTACACTTAAGTATGAATAATTGATAGCCTTCTTATTACTCTCAGAATGTTTGCATTTTAAAAAGAGTCTGATTACTCAAAAGAATCGATAATTGAAGACATTTCAGAAACCATGAAGTAAATCAAACTAGGCAGTTTAGGCAAGATTTCCTGCGGGGGGGGGCGGGGAGGGGGGAAAGGCAGTGGGCAGTTGTTATATTTGGTGCTGGAGCAAGGCAAGAAGAAAGGCCTGTGATGTTGAACAAGCCACCTTATGAAGACTAGTATTGGGCAGTCACAAAGCCTGATAGGTCCTGGTTTAGAGTGGGAAAACTGGGACCCGACAGACTAGAATTGCCCTATGGAGTTTCTGAGGCTGTAATCTTTTCAGTGGCGCTGTGATTAAGAGCTATGGCAGCTAACCAAAAGGTGGGCAATTTGGATTCACCAGTTGCTCCTTGGAAACCCCATGGGGAAGCTTTACTCTGTTCTATAGGGTTGCTATGAGTTGGAATCCATTCAACGACAACAAGTTTGGTTTGATTTTTGCAATCTTTACCAGAACAGATTGTCACATCTTTTTCCCACAGACTGGCTAGTGAGTTTGAACTGCTGACCTTTTGGTTAACAGCTGAGTATTTAACCACTGTGCCATCAGGCTCCTTTTCTCACAGTTTACTAGGCTAGAAGTCAGATTTTGGGGTGCTGGTTCTAGGGGAAGACTTTCTCTGTTGGCTTTCGTGGAAGGTCCTTGCCACTTTGCAGCCTCACTTACTTTGACAATCTTCATGTGGAATGTATCTTCCCTTTCATTTGTGCTTCCTTCTCTGTGCCTAGTCTGTTCTTTTATGTCTCAGAAATGATTGTTGTAAACCACACCATACACTGATTAACATAACAAAGTTCTATTCCCAAATGGGATTACATCCACAGTTATAGGAGTTTAGGATTTAAAACACTAGTTCTTGGGGGACACAATTCAACCCATAACAATGGGTGAACAAAATATCAATTAAGGATTGCTGTTGCTCAAGGGCTGGAATCAACTCAACAGCAGTGGGTTGTATTTTTTTTTTTTTTTTTGGTTTATTGCTCAAGGGGCACTGGAGTCATTTTGGTTGTCTCCAAAAAAGGAGGACCCAGAGATTATTGACTTGAAACCTGTAGTTTCATTTTACTTCTGCTGGGGAAGTGATTTTACTCTTGTGTCCCCTGCTTCATTGAATTTTTCAGGCATCTCGTGGAGGGAAGAGCACGGACGTTAAAGTCAGGAAGTGGCATACAAATGGTAACCCCAGCTACTAGCTTTCTGATCTCCAGCATGGCATTTTATCTCTCTGAGCTTTGGCACCTCCTCTGTTATGGTGGGATTATAATGATAACACGTGCCTCACAGGCTCGATGTGATTGTGAGAATTCACTGAGATAATGCGGATCTTGGGGAATGGCAAGGTCAGGCAGCCCTTTCAAACTTTAAACCCTGTCTATCTTGATTCTTGTTAACTCTTTTTGAACTCATAGGACACCTGTCTCTTGAGATCCCAAGTGGGTGTTGCTTAGGCCTCCTATAACCTTGATTTTTCTATTTGAGTGTTTGTATGTGTGTGCTTCTACATGTGAAGTTAAAGGGAGGAGCATCCTAGAGTGTCTAAATCATGGCCCTGCCTTTGGAACTGGACCCTGAAGTAAATGTTGGTGAATGTAAGATTTGCTTTGCATTCCTCATACTTGTAGAAACCCCAGCGTTAACATGCTACAGGGCAAGGTAGGCAAGAGCATTGTATGCCTTTTATTCAGGCTTGCTCATTTAAAGGCAATCATTGCAGCTCTCACAAAGACCAAACAGTATTGCATGAATGTCTCTCATTTGGAGGATTGCTGTTGCTGCTGGCTTGAAACTTTTTAATTTATCGGGACTGCTTCACATTGCTGAACCATCATGAGTCTCGTTGTATTCTTATTCACTCATGACTCGAGCAAAGCCAATTCAAGTTCTTCTTATCTGTCTTTAACTATAGCTATTTTCACTCACTCCTATTTTTTTTTCTCTGAACAAATGTGTGTTTTCCAGAGGAAACATTTTTCCTTTTATAAGCCTGAAGCTGACTGTAGGGAAATAAGATAATTCAGTCAACCAGAATTTCTTTTGGGAATAGAAAACCTTCAGGGGAGCTTCTGGAGGATGGGACAAATATCCTCCTGGGAAAACATCAGTCACACTAGTGCATATTCCACTAAAAAAAAATGCTACTAATGACTGAAATTAGAAATTCATCATGACTCATCAAACATATAATATATCCATGTGAAAACCAATTGAAAGAGTCTCAAAAAGGTTGCTCAAGCAGAAGAAACCTTCGTATTTTCAGTGTTGGTGGGATAGCTGCAGTGCATGGAGGGGAGGTTTTTAGATACTTCTCATCCTAAAGGTACAGTAGGCCATCCATATCTACAGTTCCACACCTGGAGATTCAACCAATGTGGATTCAACCAACCTGGAATCAAAAGTATTTGAAAAAAGGGAGCCAACATGGTGCTATAGTCAGAAACACCATACCGTCCCTCTGCAACAAAGACCTGAGAATCTAAAACAGATACAAACATCAATCCTGGAACTCTAAGTATCAAATGAAGGGAAAAAGAACTCAATGAAGCACCAAGTGCAATAGGAAACTGAAGGAGAACCGAGAGCGAGGAGAGCTGCAGAATGGAGGTCCTCTATCAGCTAAGGCAGCATGGACTCACATTTTTGGACCTCAGCCACTGGGAACAGCGGACAGGGAGTACAGGAAGGCAGTTTCATGGAACTCCCAACAGAAGACAGGACCTGGTAACCAAGGATACATGCTTTCCCACCCCCCACTCTTCTTCCTTCTGTATGGCCTCTGCCGCTCTCCAGTAGGCCACAATCACTTGGCTGGAAAGACACCAGCTCCTTGCCACTTGAATTTGGACCGTGATCACTTGGCCAGTAAGACACCAGCTTCTTGCCACTTGGTTTCACCCTGTCCCCACTGGCCAGCTCATTCAGTGCCATTTTTTAGTTGTTGCTGTTGTTTTTTTTGGCTTCTCTTTTTTTTCTTCTCTCTCTTACCTCCTTCCTTTCCTTTCTCCCACCCACATGGATGCATGTGCCATCTCCACTCCTTCTTGATGGGCTGTGCCACACCACCTAGCTGAGGATTTGCTAGCTCATAGATTTCCCGGTCTGCGCTGCCCCACTGATGAGGCCCCTCAGTGCCATTTATTTTTTTCTTTCTCTGTTTCTTGTCTCTCTCTCCTTTCCTTTCCTTCCTTCTGCCCACCTGGTCACTTGTGCCATCTCTGCCCCTTCTTAATGGGCTGTGTCACAATGCTCAGCTAGAGAGCCACTGGCAGATGGCTTCCCTGGGTCCACACTACCCCACCAGCAGGATCCCTCAGCACCACTAATTAATTAATTAATTTCTTTTTCAGTTTCTTATCTCTCTCTCCCTTCCTTCCTTTCTTTTCTCCTGTCCACCAAGCCCATTCTTGATGCGCTGTGCCATACCACTCAGCCACCATTTTATTCACTTGTTCTTTTTCTCTTCTTTTTTTTTTGCTTTTGTTTCTCTCTTTTCTTTCCTACACCTACTTAGTTCCACACATCACATCCTCCACCTTCCCTCCTACCTATCTGCACAGGATGCTGAGTGCTGCACCACCAAGTGACACGGGCATGGACCACCAGACCGCACCCTGCACTTCCCCCTAGTCCTGCCTGTTGACCCCAGTACGTGCTGCAAATGATCCATCCCTGCTTCTCCCCCTCTGCGGGACCTGCTCTACTTCATCATAGCTGAGTGACTGGCTTTGCTGACCTGGACAAGGTGGTGAGAAGTATCATGCCCACAGACGAGCAAACAACAAAGCACATGCAGCCCTTCTGCCCAGACGTAACCAAACAAAACAAAAAAGCACGACAAAACAAACAAATCTACAATCAATAAATGAAGAAAATAATTCCTGAATGTTCCAAAGACAGCAGATAATAACAAAACATTTTTTTTTTTTTTTTAAAAAGGATGGATCCAGAAAGTATCTAAAATAAAACACCAGATGATGTTCTAGTAGAAGAAAAGACACTGAACCTACCTGATAGGAAATTCAAAACTCTGATATTCAGGGCTCTCCAAAAGATGAAGGAAAACACAGACAAAAATAAGGAAAAAATAGACAAAATCATGGAAAAGACAGACAAAACAATGTAAGAATTCAGGAAAAGAATACAGGAACAAAATGTCAAAATAAACAAACTACTAGAAATCAAACAAAAACAGCAATTAGGAAGATAAACAACAAGATTTCAGAAATGGACAGTGAAATAGGTTTTAGGAGCAAATTTGAAACACTGGAAGACAGGATCAGTGAAATTGAAGATAAATTCTTGATACCACTTCATCTGAGGAAATATCAGAGAAAAGAACAAAGAAAAATGAAGAAACCCTGAGAATGATGTGGGATACATTCAAGAGTAAAAATTTGTGTGTGATTTGAGTTCCAGAACAAGAGGAGAAAACAGAAACACAGAGAGGCTCGTTAAAGACTTGCTGACAGAAAACTCCCCTAATATCATAAAAGATGAAAAGCTGACCATCCAAGAAGCTCAACAAACCCCATATAAGATAGACCTCAAAAGAATATCACCAAGACATATCATAATCACACTCACCAAAACCAAAGACAAAGAAAAAAATCCTTAAACAGCTCAAGAAAAATGAAAAGTCACATACAAAGGGGAAATAATAAGACTAAGGTCCTATTACTTGGGAGAAACCATGCAGGCAAGAAGACAATTGAATGACATATATAAAACCTTTAAAGAAAAAAATCGCCAACCAAGAGTAATACATCCTGCAAAACTCTTGCTCAAATATGATGGCGAAATTAGGACATTTTCAGATAAATAGAAATTAAAGGAATATATAAAGATCAAACAACTTATAAGAACTATTAAAGGGAGTCCTTCTGTTAGAGAATCAACAACATCAGACAGTAACCTGAATCTAGGATGCAAGACTGCATCAGCCAGATACCAACTTAAGTAATGAACTCTCAAGATAAAACAGATCTGAAAGATTTACAACAGGGAACCAGAGAGGCCAATCTGTAAATGACAACAACGTCAGAACAATAAAAGACGGAATATATGATATAGGCATAGAACTTTCAAATGGAGATGAAGTCAAGGCAATATCAAGTAATAAAAGGCTGGTTTAAACTTAGGAGAATAGAGGTAATTTTCAAGATAACCACAAAGAAAGTTAACAAGCCTACTCACCAATATAAAGAAGAAAAACGTAAAGTCTCAGTAAACACAAAATCTATAAAAATGAAAGAAATGAACAAAAAAAATCCACAAACGAAAGAAATTCAGCACAGGAGAATAAGAGGAGCAAAGAAAATGTCAGTGTCACACACACACAAAAAAGCACTACAAAACAACATGAATAAACTCACACCTATCAATAATCATACTGAACATAAATGGCTTAAATACACCCATAAAGAGGCAGAGAGTGACAAGACAGATGGTTAAAAAAAAAGGGCCAATTAAAATGCTGTCTACAAAAGACAGACCTTAGAAACAAAGACATAAATATATTAAAAATCAAAAGATGGAAAAAATATATCAAGCAAACAGCAATTAAAAAAAAGTAGGAGTGGCAATACTAATTTCAGACAAAATAGACTTTAAAACAAAATCCACCATAAAAGACAAGGAAGGACATTACATAATGTTTAAAAGGACCCACCACTGTCAGTGAAGGAGAGAACATCTATAAAGAAACTCAACAAAGATACAGAAGGTCTAAAGGTCACCATCAACCAACTTGACCTCATAGACATATAGAACACTCCACTCAACAACAGCAAATTATGCATTCTTTTCCAATGCACATGGAACATTCTTCAGAATAGACCACATCTTAGGCCACAAAACAACCCTCAACAAAATCCAAAACATTGAGGTAATACAAAGTGTCTTCTCTGATCACAACATCATCAAAGTAGAAATTAATAACAGGAACAGCAAGGAAAAAAAATCAAATACATGGAAACTGAGTAACACCCTCTTAAAAACCACTGGGTAATAGAAGAAATTAAATATGGAATCAAAAAATTCCTAGAATCAAATGAGAATGAAAATACATCACAACAAAACCTTTGGGACAAAGAAAAGACAGTGCTCAGAGGTAAATTTATAGCAATAGATGCACATATCAAAAAAGAAGAAAGGGACAAAATCAAAACATTAGCTACACAACTTGAACAAATAGAAAGAGAACAGCAAAAGAAGCCCACAGCCAACAGAAGAAAAGAAATAATAAAAGTCAGGCAGAAATAAATGAAATAGAGAATAAAAAACCACAGAAAGAATCAACACAACAAAAAGTTGGTTCTTTGAAAGAATCAACAAAATAGACATACCATTGGACAAATCGACAAAAGAAAAACAGAAGAGGATACAAATGCCCAAATAAGAAATGAAATGGAGGGCATTACGACAGACTCAAATGAAATAAAAAGGATTATAACAAAGTACTATGAAAAACTATACTCCAACAAATTTGAAAACCTAGAAGAAATGTACAAATTGCTAGAAACACACTACCACCCAAAATAACACAAACTGAAGTTTAAGGTCTGAATAGATCCATAACAAGAGAAGAGACTGAAAAGGCAGTAAAAAAAAACTCCCAGCAAAAAAAGGAAAAAAAAATCCCTGACCCAGACAGCTTCACTGGAGAATTCTCCAAAACATCCTGAGAAGAGTTTTGCATGAGTACTACTCAAACTACTTCAGAACATAGAAAAGGAAGGGCTACTCCAGAATTCATTCTATGAGCCAGCATAATCCTGATACCAAAACCAGGAAAAGACACCACAAAAAAAAAAAAAAATTATAGACCAATATCTCTTATAAATATAGCTGCAATTGTGCCAATTGAATTCAGCATCATGCCAAAATATACATGGGAACCATACTAAGTATGCAAGGATAGTTCAACATTAGAAAATCAATCAATGTAATCCACCACATAAATAAATAAAAGATCACATGATCATCTCAATAGATGCAGAAAAGGCATTCGACAAAGTCTAACACACATTCCTGATAAAAACTCTCAATAAAATAGGTATAGAAGGGAAATTCCTCAACATAATAAAGGACATCTATACAAAACCAACAGGAACCCTGGCTGCGTAGTGGTTAAAAGCTACTGCTGCTAAGCAAAATGTCAGCAGTTTGAATCCACCAGGTGCTCCTTGGAAACCCTATGGGGCAGTTCTACTCTGTCCTATAGGGTTACTATGAGTCGGGATTGACTCGACAGTTTGGTTTTGGTATAAAAACCAACAGCCAAAATCATTCTTAATGGAGAGAGGCTGAAAATACCCCCTTGAGAACAGGGATAAGACAAAGATGCCCTTTATCACTACTCCTATTTAACATTGTGCTGGAAGTCCTAGATACAGCAATAAGGTAAGAAAAAGAAATAAAGGGCATCCAAATAGGTAAGGAAGAAGTAAAACTGTCCCTATTTGCGATTGATATAATACCATACATAGAGAACCCAAAAGACTCCACGACAAAACTACTGGAACTAATAGAAAGGCTCAGCAGAGTAACAGGTACAAGATAAATATACAAAAATCAGTTGGATTCCTATACACCAATAAAAAGAACTATGGAACGGAAACCAGGAAAACAATACCATTTATAATAAAACCAAACCAAACCAAACCATATCCATTGCCATTGAGTCTATTCCAACTCATAGCGACTCATAGCAACCTATCGGATAAAACAGAATTTCCCCATAGGGGTTCCAAGGAGTGGCTGGTGGATTCAAACTGCAGACCTTTTGGTTAGTGGCCAAACACTTAACCATTGTGCCACCAGGGCTTCCCATTTACAATAGCCCCTAAAAAAATAAAATAATTAGGAGTAAATCTAACCAGGGATGTAAAAGATTTACACAAAGAAAACAAGAAAACACTACTGCAAGAAACCTAAAGAGCTCTACATAAATGGAAAAACATACTATGCTCATGGATAGGTAGACTCAACATTATGACAATGTCAGTTCTATCCAAAGGAATGTACAAATGCAATGCAATCCTGATCCAAATACCAACAGCATTCTTTAATGAGATGGAAAAACTAATCATTGACTTTATATGGAAAGGGAAGGGGCTGTAGATAAATAAATCACTGTTGAAGAAGAAGAATAAAGTAGGAAGACTCCTACACTCAGAACCTACTATACAGCAACAGTGGTCAAAACTGCCTGGTACTGGTACAACAAACACATTGACCAGTGGAACAAAATTGAGATTCCAGATGTAAATCCATCCACCTATGGTCACTTGATCTTCAACAATGGCCCAAAGTCCATTAAATGGGGGAAAAGGCAGTCTTTTTAACAAATGGTGCTTGCAAAACTGGATGTCCATCTGCAAAAAAAAAAAAAAAAAAAAGAAACAGGATCCATCCCATAACTCACACCATACACAAAAACTAATTAAAAATGGATCAAAGACCTAAATTTAAAATGAAAAACAATAAAGATCACACAATTACAAATAGGGTCAATGCTAGAGGCCCTACTACACACCATTAACAGGATACAACCATAATTAACAATACACAAACACCAGAAGATAAGCTCGATAACCAGGATCTTTTAAAAATTAAACACTTACACTCATCAAAAGTCTTCACCAAAAGAGTAAAGAAACCTACAGACCGGGAAAAAATTTTTGGCTATGACAAATCTGACGAAAATCTAATCTATAAAATCTACAGGATGATCCATATTTGTACAACAAAAATACAAACAATCCAGTTAAAAAATAGGCAAAGGATATGAACAGACACTTCCTCAAAGAAAACATTCAGGCAGCTAACAAACACATGAGGTAACGCTCATGATCACTAGCCATTTGAGAAGTGCAAATCAAAATTACGATGAGATGCCATCTTGCCCTGACATTACTGGCATGAATCAAAAATCCCCAGAAAATAAAAAATGTTGGAGAGGCTGAGGGGAGACTGGAACTCTTGTGGACTGCTGGTGGGAATGCAAAAGGGCACAACCATTTTGGAAAATTATATGGCGCTTCCTGAGAAAGCTAGAAATAGAAATACCACATGATCCAGCAATCCCATGCCTAGGAATATAAGAGCCATCACACGAATAGACATATGCAAATCCATGTTCATTGCAGCAATATTCACTGTGGCAAAAACATGGAAACAACCTAAGTGGCCATCAACAGATGAACAGATAAACAAACTACGGTACATACACACAATGGAGTACTCCGCAATGATAACGATGAATCTGTGAAACATCTCACAACACGGATGAATCGGAAGGGCATTACGCTGAGTGAAATAAGTCAATCACAAGAGGACGAATATTGTATGAGACCACTATTATAAAAACTCATGAAAAGGTTTACATACAAAAAGAAACCATCTTTGATGGTTATGAGGGAGGGGAGAGAAAAACACTAAACAGTTAAGTGGTAACTTTGGTGAAGGCTAAAACAGTACATAGCACTGGGGAAGCCAGCACAACTTGAGCAAGGCAAGGTCATGGAAGTTTCATAGATACATCCAAACTTCCTGGCAAACAATGCCACAAAACAATATGTGTATTGTTTATTGAGAAATTAATATGCTCTAAAACTTCATCTAAAGTACAATTAAAAAAAAAAAAGAACGAACATGAAACAACATACAAAAATTGCTTTCAAAACAACTGTTATTTCTTCCAATTATAAACATAGTGACTGCAAGTGGTAAAAATACTTGGAAAATCCAACTACCGAAATGTCCATCAACAGATGAATGGATAAAAAAATTCCGTATATACATACGTACAATGGAATGTTACTCAGCCACAAAGAGAAATGAAGTTGTTCATGCCACAACATGGACGAACATTGTTGTTGTTGTTAAGTTCTGTCAAGTCAGTTCCTACTCCTAGCGACCCTATAGGACAGAGCAGAACTGCCCCTAGGGTTTCCAAGGAGCTGTTGATGGATTTGAACTGTGACCTTTTGGTTAGAAGCCCAAGTCTTAACCATTTTGCCACCAGTGCTCCTTGAAAACATTTGCTGAGTGAAATAAGCCAGTCACAAAAGGAGAAATACTGTATAATTTCACTTATATGAAACAATCAAATATATAGAAATTAAAGATTATTAGTGGTTACCAGGAATGGGAGGCAGGGGGAAAGAGGAGTTTGCTTAGGGGGCATTGAGTTTATGTTAATGGTGGTGGAATGATTTGGAAAAGGATAACGAGAATGGTTGCACAATTTGAAGAATCCAATTAATGTCATTGAATTGTACACTTAGAAATGATTGTGATGGCATAAGGTTTTTGTTGTGTATATTTTTGGCACAATTTAAAAAAACTAGGAAAATCAGCAAAATGTAAAGAAGAAAAACAAGTCTTTCCAACCTAACATCCAGGACAAAACTACTACTGGGATTTCAGTGTTGGAATCTCAGGCTTCACTTCTTCCCCCCTCTACCCCAACTATATCAGAATGCTTTTTTTTTAATTATTAAAATTATAGAAAATTAGAAAAAAGAAAATATTTAAAAAACAGTTCTATTGACATATCCTTGAACACCATGTTTGCATATCTAACTGCCTACTCTATACTATTTACATACGAAGTATTTACATAGCATTTACATCGTATTGGGTATTATAAGTAATCTAGAGATGATCTAACCTATATGGGAGGATGTGTGTAGGTTATACTCAAAGACTACGCCATTTTATATAAGGGACTTCAGCATCCATGGATTTTGGTATCCGTGGTGGTCCTGGGACCGATCCTCCAAGGGACAACTGACAATAGTATATCCTGATCTTAAGGTCCCTGCCAGTTCTTTTTTAGGTTTTCTGTGTATCGTTCCATTAGATATTTTAAGTTTACTTCATGGAATCTTTTCTCTGACTGAACCCTAGAGCTGATATTTTCTTTTTCTTCATTTTGGCCTCTTGGCTTTATTCTGAATCTTCAATATAGCTACGCATTTCCTTCGCCTCTTCCTTGTTCCTTCTCGTGTTTTTTGATCTTACATGCATTGAACTGGATTTGTCATAATTCTCAGTTTATAGCTGTGTCAAGCATAGCAATGATCATGAGGTTGGCTCAGGACCAGGATTTGTTTAGTTCTGTTGTACACAGAGCTGCTATGAATTGGAACCTAACAAAAACATTATATTGATATATACCCCACTTTTCTTTTATATTTAATTTATTCATGCAATTTTATTACTCCCTTTATCTCTCATTTCCAAACCCATTTTCCCCTCCATAGACACCTATCCTTGGTATTTAATGTGAACCTTTCCAAACCATCTTTTATATATTTATTTTCAAATATATATTTCCATAAGTGGTATTAGTACTATTTTAAATATGTGCTTTTAATTTATAGAAATAGTCTTATTTAATACAGTCTGCTACTGTTTTTCACTCAACATTATGTTTTTGTAATCTATCAATGCCAGTATATGTGGAACTCATTCATTCCTTTTGATTTCTATATATTTATCTATTTCTCCAATATTTGCACATTCAGTTTGTTTCTAACAAAACGCTGCAATGAACATTCTCTGTGTATGTCTCTATATCAGTATAAGACCCATTTTTCTTGAAATGGGAGAATTTATATAACAGGATTAAAATTACTAGGTTCAGAGTAAGCACATAGTATCAATTTTTTGCTGCCCAGTAAGTCTGCACCAGTATATATACTCCTACATGAAGCTTCTGATTTCCTGACATCTTAGGACTTGACATTACCAAACATTTTAATTTTTTCTCAAAATGATGGTAAAGAAGTAGTAATTCATTGTTGTTTTAGTTTAACATTTCTCTGATACTAATAAGATTGAGTACTTTTACATGTGTGTATTAGGCCTTAATGTTTCTTGTCTGTGAATTGCCTATTCATAAAAAAAAAAAAAAAAAATTCATAGTCTCTGCCAATTTTACTACTGGGTTTTCCATATTTTCCTAATGATTTAAAGGGGATTCTTATACAGTCTATATATTCTTTGCCAGATGCAAATATCTTCTTTGGATCTGTCACCAGAGATAAATCAAATCTATAAAACTTCTCCTTTATAGTTTGTATTTTGCATCTTATTTAAGATTCTTCCCCAAAGTTGGAGATATTCTTTTATATTTCTTTTCAAATTTTTTTTTTTTTTAGTTTTGTCTTTAATGTTCAGTATAATACTGGAGGTCATATAATGCAACAAAAAAATCAAAAGGAATAAGTGCAAGAGCTAGAAATTGATATAATTACATAGGTTATTCATAAGAATCAGCAGAGAAACTATTAGATCTAGTAAAAATTCAACAAAAATGCTGGGTATAAAATAAACCAATAGGACAGATGGATTGAACACTAGAAAATCAGTCTGATTCACCATGTTAAAAGAATAAAGAATAATCATATGAACATCTTGATAGATGTAGAAAAAGCATTTGATAAATTCAACACCCATTAATAAAAAATTTTACTGCTAACCCCCAAATTCATTGGAAACAATGGCACACTACAGCCTAAAAACTATTAGCATTTCTCTCTACCAGTAATTATTAAACAGAAAATATGATACCATACATGATGACAATAAAAATTATGGAAAATATTTAAGAATTAACCTAACAAAAATGAATATGACTTTTATTGAGAAATATTTTAACATACCATTACAGAACACAAAGGAAACCTAAATGAATGGAGAGATATGCCATGTCTTTAAATTGGAAAAAAGGATTATAAAGTTTACATTTCTTCCCAATTTAATCTATTAACCTAATGAAATTCAAATCAAAATACCAGGTATCCATGGATATCTAAAACAATTTAGAAAATAAGAGCAAAGATGAGAGAGTAACCCTTAAGATACAAAGACTTATTACAAACAAGTAATAATCAAATTATTCTATTACTGATACAGGAACAGACAGGTAGGCCACTGGAATAGAAAAGAAGTTCCGAAACCATGCCCATGTATACGTATATGGGAAGTTGATAAGGATAGGTTAGCTATATAAAAAATAAAACAAAACAAAACAAAAAACCCAGTGCCATCGAGTTGATCCCGACTCATAGCGACCCTATAAGACGGAGTAGAACTGCCCCATAAACTTTCCAAGGAGCGCCTGGCGGATTCGAACTGCGACCCTTTGGATAGCTGTCGTAGCACTTAACCACTATACCACCAGGGTTTCCTATATAAAGTAGTGATGAAATATTGGATTATTTTAGAAATAATGTTGACATGTAGTAATAATAATAATTGATACTTATTGCTCCAATTATTGGAATATATACTGACTTAATCTCATTAACAACCATATGAGGTAGATAATATTTTTAGCATCGTGATATAACTGAGCCACAGGCACAGAGAGATTAGATAACTTGAAGATTTCTAAGCAGGGATTCCAACCCAGGCAGTTTGGTTTCAGTGTTTATGTTCTTTACCACTATTCTTGAGAGCTATCTCAGTGGAATGTACTAAGTATGAATCTAGGAAAATTGGAAGTTGTCAAAATGGAACACAAAAAGATCAATATCCTAGACTTTAGTGAGCTGAAGTGGACTCGTATTGACCATTTCGAATCCAATAATCTTATGGTCTGTTATGCTGGAAATGACAAATTGAAGAGGAATGGCATCACATTCATAGTCAAAAAGAACATTTCAAGATCCATCCTGAAATACACAGCTGTCAGTGATAGGAAAATATTCACACGCCTAAAAGGAAGACCAGTTGATATGACTATTATTTCAATTTACGTATCAGCCACTAATGCCAAAGATGAAGAAATTGAAGATTTTTAGGAGCTTCTGCAGTCTGAAATTGATCAAACATGCAAGCAAGACACACTGATAATTACTGGCAATTGGGATGCGAAAGTTGGAAACAAAGAAGGATCAGTAGTTGGAAATATGGCCTTGATGATAGAAATAATGCCAGAGACTACCTGATAGAATTTTGCAAGACCAATGACTTGTTCATTGCAAATACCTTTTTTCAACACTATACATGTGGAATTTTCCTGATGGAATACATAGGAATCAAAACGACTATATCTGTGGAAAGAGATGATGGAGAAGCTCAATATTATCAGTCAGAACAAGGCCAGGGGGCAACTGTGGAACAGACCATCGATTGCTCATATGCAAGTTCAAGTTGAAGCTGAAGAAAATTAAAACAAGTCCACGAGAACCAAAGTACATTCTTGGGTATATCCCACCTGAATTTAGAGACCATCTCAGTGATAAATTTGACACATTGAACAGTAAAGACTGAAGACCAAACGAGTTATGGGATGATATCAAGGACATCATACATGAGGAAAGCAAAAGGTCAAATTGAAAAGACAGGAAAGAAAGAAAAGACCAAAATGGCTGTCAGAAGAGGCTCTGAAATTTGCTCTTGAGCATAGAATAGCTAAAGTGAATAGAGAAAATGATGACGTAAGAGAGCAGAACAAAAGATTTCAAAGGGTGGCTTGAGAAGACAAAGTATTATAATGAAATGTGCAAAGACCTGGAGTTAGAAAATCTAAAGGGAAGAACTGAAGAAAAAATTCAAGCTTCAAGTTGCAATATTAAAGGATTCTATGGATAAAATATTGAATGATATTTTTTTATGGATAAAATATTGAATGATATAGGAAACATCAAAATAAGATGAAAGAAATACATACAGTCACTGTACCAGAAGAATTAGTTGATGTTCAACCATTTCAGGAGGTAGTGTATGATCAAGAACTGATGATACTGAAGGAAGAAGTCCAACTTACACTGGAGGCATTGGCAGAAAACAAGGTTCCAGAAATTGATGGAATACCAATTGAGATGTTTCAACAAATGGATCAATGTTCACTTGTCTATGCCAAGAAATTTGGAAGACAGCTACCTGGCCAATTGACTGACCATTCCAAAGAAAGATGATTCAACAGAACATGGAAATGATCAAACAATATCATTAATATCACAAGCAAGTAAAATTTCGCTGAATATAATTCAGAACCGGTTATAGCAGTACATTGACAGGGACCCACTACGCACTCTGCCAGAAATTCAAGCTGCATTCAGAGGAGGAAATGGAACAAGTGATATCATTGTTGGATGTTAGATGGATCTTGGTTGAACGCAGAGACTACCAGAAAAGACGTTTTATTGTGTTTTATTGACTATGCAAAGGCATTTGACTGTATGGATCGTAACAAATTATGGATAACTTTGTGAAGAAAGGGAATTCCAGAACGCTTAATTGTGCTCATCTGGAGCCAGTACATAGACGTAGAGGCGGTCATTAGAACAGAGCAAGGGGAAACTACATGGTTTAAAATTAGGAAAGGTGTGTGTTAGTTGTATCCTTTCACCATACTTATTCAATCTGTATGCTTCAGGATTGGAGGAAGATTCATTAACAACCTGTGATATGCAGGTGACATAACATCTCTTGCTGAAAGCGAAGAGGACTTGAAGCACTTACTGATGAAGATCAAAGACTACAACCTTCAGAATGGATTATACCTCAACATGAAGAAAACAAATATTTTCATAACTGGATCAATAAGCAACATCATGATAAATGGAGGATGTATTGAAGTTGTCAAAGAGTTAATTTTACTTGGATCCAACATTAAAACCCTTGGAAGAAACAGTCAAGAAATCAAACAATGTTTTGCATTGGACAAATCTGCTGCAAAACCAAAAACAAAAAAAACCTGTTGCTGTCCAGTGGATTCTTACTCATAACAACCTTATAGGACAGAGTAGAACTGCCTCATAGGCTGTCCAAGAAGCTACTGGTGGATTCAAACTGCCAACCTCTTGGTTAGCAGCTGAGATCTTAACCACCGTGCCACCAGGGCTCCAAAGTGTTAAAAAGCAAAGATGTCACTTTGAGGTCTTTGAGGACTAAGTCCCTCAATGAGATGAATTGACACAGTGGCTGCAATGGTGCACTCTAGCATGGCAAAGATTGTAAGGATGGCACAGGCCTGAGCAGTATTTTGGTCTGTTGCACATGGGGTTGCTATGTGTCTGAACTGACTCAATGGCACACAACAACAACGATCTCAGTGCTATATTGGCTGACTGTAAGCAGAAAAATAAAAATATGTCCTTACTCTATGCCATACACAAAAAATAAACTCTGGATGAGTTGTTCTCCCCTCCCCCCCACTTTTTTTTGGCCTATTAAATAATCCAGTATTTCTGGTCACTGGTATCAAGTGGGTATTGACTAATTCTCTTCCCAATCTAAAAATTCTCTAAATTTCTTAGAATTTCCTATTGACACCTGGATGCTCTTCTTTAATTGGAGTTTTTCTACTTCTTGTGCTTACTACCTGACAGAAAAAGCAAATTTACTATACCAAGAATTATTAATTACCTCATTACAGGAAGAAAATAAATACGTGATAGATTTCAAGTCTAATCCATGTTAGATAAGAACCTGCTACCTGGATACTACTGGGGGCAGATAAGAAGGGCTACTAAAAAAGGTAATTTTTGACCCAGAATATTCAGCTGAACTTCATGGAAGCTCTCTGGGCATGTCAGCCAAATGTCAGGATGCTCCCTGAATACTAAGTCTAGTGGGAAGCAAAAAAGCATTCTCTAATGGAGTCTCAAAATAAATGTGTGTACCTAGAAACCTAGAAACCCATCTTTATCTCTCAACAGATTGAAATAAAATTGATAAATACTCATGTGGATTTAAGGCTGCATTGAGATGGATAAAATTTCAATGAATAAAAATGTCCAAAATGTTTATTTTTGCTTACATTATATTAAATTATATATGAAAAGTATCTCTGACACAACTAAACTCTTTGGGGGGTATTAGCATTTCCTCATCTCTTTCCAATTCACCATTCATTGACTTTCACCTAGTACTGTATGTATAACCTTTCCTCTACCCCAAGGACAAGTTCAAATAAACAGAGCCAGTAAGGAATTTTAATCTTTCCTTGCATCTCTCACAAACATATATGTGAATCCAAGAATGTAAACTACCACAATCATTATTAAAATCTCTTGCCCTCTATTAGCATTTGTTATCCCCAAACTCCTGAAAGCCTTGCCCTCATCTGCCACAAACAGATGCTGTCCATGCCATCCTGTCCTGAACAATGTGAGGTCAAGTACATCTTGCTCCTGACATATTGTATATTCCTTCCTATGAGCAGTAGCCCCAGAAAAAAAGTTCCAGCTCAACTGGCAGGGCCCCTCCCTTCCGTGTCTTTCCTTATTTGCTGTTTTCAATCAGTTTCTTCTTCCAGTGGGTGTTCAATCTAATTCTTTACCCTTTCATATGATGCTCAGGGTTCCAGGATTGTCACCTGTATTTGTTTCACTTGGTTTTTTGGTTATTTGTTGTGGAGGGTGACAAGGTGTGTCTGACTAAGCTGCCATCTTGGCTAATCCCCTAAAATTTCTTTAAAGTAACCTAAAGGTTTTTGACTTGCCATTTGGGAAACCATTTTCTTTTATTTTTTCAAGTTCTCTTCCTAGAAAATACCAGTAGTATTTAGCTTTGTGCCACAGACAATTTTCGGGCCCTAGATCTACCTCCCTATCTCAACATCCTATCTGAAAATTGTACTGAAAACTAAGAGGCTGGGAACCCAGCTAGGTGGAAAGGAATATCCGTCCCTGAGCCCCACCCACCTGGTGTTTTTATTTGTGAAAATTTCTGTATTGATTAGTTTTAATGGATTTCTGTAGATAACTTTAGAAAAAAATAGAAAAGACCTTGAATTTTTTTTTTTTTTTAATTGGGAACAAATTGTACAATTGGTATGCCTGATTATAAGAAGTTGGTTTCAAACGCTATTTAATTATCCAATTTTACCTTGTGACTGTTCGAGGGGGAAAATGTGTGTGATTTTCAATTTGCCATTGCAAATATCTGCTTAACATTGGTATCACATCTTTGAAGAACTGAATTCAAGTTCTGCTATAGTTATGTTAATAACCTAAAAGTGTTTATGAATAACCAGTTATTAGAATACCCCAAATCATGAGTGATCAAGAAAGCAAGTCTGAAGGGGGCTTGAAAAGTCTGAAGAATAGCAGTATGATAATCTTACTAGACCACCCAAGCTGAGATTAGGAGTCTGAATGTGGTCTGATTTAGAAGGGGCCTAGACTATTATCTTGTTACTACAGATATAGTAAGTGCTTTCTGTAAATTCGCCGAATCGCATCTACCAACTTCCTCAACAAAACCAAGCGTTCGTGCTTGTCATCCCTGCGAATCTCAAGAAACCACAGGAACATCACTAGGAGTTGTTTCGCTCATGTTTTCTGTCAACGAAATTGCACTCTCAGTGCTAACAGCATTTTTTTTTTTTTTTGGTGATAAAAATATACATAACAGAAGATTTGCCATTTCAACATTTTTTATGTGTACAATTTAGTGACATTAATTGTGTTCATTGTGTTGTATAACCATCATGAGCTAACAGCATTTAAAAAATTTTTTTATTGTGCTTTAGGTGAAACTACAGAGCAAATTAGTTTCTCATTCGACAATTTATACACAAATTGTTTCATCACATTGATTGCAATCCCTGGGATGTGTCAACACTCTCACCTTCCAAACCCCAATTCCCCATTTTCATCCGTCCCTTCTTACCTTCTTGTCACTGCTTTTGGGCAGGTGTTGTCCTTTTGGTCTCGTATACATGATTGAACTAAGAAGCATGCTCCTCACGTGTTATTGTTTGTTTTATACACCTGCCTAATCTTTGACTGAAGGGTGAACTTCTGGAGCTGATAACATTTTTTATTTGAGGTTTTTTTTTTTTTAATGAGAATACTGTAATGAAACATATTAGGAATTTGGATTCCAGAAACACCGTTCTTAAAACTCTGAGCTTTCCTAGATGGCTGATCTCATATTTCACTTTTGAAGGTATTTCACAGGATGAGCTTACTTTGTCACTTTGTCAATAAAGTATGTCTACTTCCTTTCCCTCTATACAGTTTGAGAAAGAAAAAAATAGATATTTCCCAGGCCCTCCCCAGGCTATGGAGCAAGTCTAAGACAGAGCACTTCCCAGGATATGTCCAGAGCACATTGAATTGTATGGAGACAGAGTGAGCGTAGTCCAGCTTTCTTGTTGTTTATTGTTGTTAGGTGCTATCAAATCAATTCCGAATCATAGTGACCCTATATGACAGAATAGAACTGCCCTCTAGGGCTTTTTTAGGTTGTTTTTTTTTTACTCTTTATGGGAGCAGATTGCGAGGTCTTTACTCCCATGAGTGGGTGGTTTGAGCCATCAACCTTTTGGTTAGCAGACAAATGCTTAACCATTGTGCCACCAGGGCTCCTTCTAGTCCAGCTAGTCCAGTACAATTTTATTTTACCTATGTGGGGAGAAAGAAGCCCTGGTGATGCAGTGGTTAAGTGCTCGCTGCTAACAGAAAGGTCAGCAGTTCAAACTCACCAGCCGCTCCTATGGAGAAAAATGTGCAAATCTGTTTCTGGAAAGATTTACAGCCTTAGAAACCCTATGGGGCAGTTCTACTCCGTCCTACAGGGCTGCTATGAGACAGAATCGACCTGAAGGGAGTGGGTTTGTCTTTTTTGGTTTTTAAACTGTGAGGAAGAGAGCTTGGGATGAATGAAGCTGTCCCTAGCAAATTGTGTTCAATGCCTAGAAGTTGGTTGAAGTCCCTGCTTTGGTGTAACAGCCAGATGTTACAGTACACAGTCACTTGAAGCTAACACTGGGGGTGCAATGTCACAGGAGTAGAAAGTGACCTGGGAGATCAGGTTCAAAATTTATGGGGCTTTCCTTCTGTCACTCTCATGGGCTTGGAAATGATGCCTTTTTGCTTATTTTTTAAACAAATTTTTAGAACCCACCCAGTCTTTCTGGGGTGTTGCATCAGGATTGCTTCAAGGTCTATTGCCTCCTGACTACAAAACCATTATCCTTCTTCTTTCTCCAGTTCTTCTCTTAGTTGTTGTACAGCTTTTCTTTTAAATCTTCACACCAAAAATGATCTTTTTGTCTTCTCTTCCCAGATGATAGATAGGACTACTCACCTTCCACACCCACTTTTCTAAGGCAAGCATCTGTAATTGTTAACTTTCTGTTTCAACTTGGCTAGGCTATGATGCCCAGTTGCTTGGTCAAATTCTAGTTCAGATGTTGCTATGAAGGTATTTACATGTGATTAATATTTAAATCAGTTGACTTTAAGTAAATTACCCTCTGTAATAAAAGCGGGCCTCATTCAATCATTTTAAGACTTTAAGAGCAAAAACTGAGGTTTCCCAAAAATAAAGGATTCTGACTTTTCTTGGTTATCTAGTGCTTCTATAACAGAAATACCCCAAGTGGATGGCTTCAACAAAGAGAACTTTATTTTCTCACAGTTTAGTAGGCTAGAAGTCCAAATTCAGGGCATCAGCTGCAGGGGAAGGCTTTCTCTCTTTGTCAGCTGTGGAGGAAAGTCTTTGTCATCAATCTTTCCCTGGTCTAGGAACTTCTCTGTGCAGGAATCTCGGGTCCAAAGGATGCGCTCTGCTCCTTATGCTGCTTTCTTAGTGATATGAGGTCCCCATGTTTCTCTGCTCACTTCTCTCTTTTATGTCTCAAAAGAGATTGGTTCAAGACACAATCTAATCTCATAGGTTGAGTCCTGTCTTATCAACATAACTGCTGCTAATCCCATCTCATTAACATCATAGAGATAGAATTTCCATCACATAGGCAAATCATATCAAATGACAAAATGGTGGACAATCATGCAATACTGGGAATCCTGGACTAGCCAAGTTGACAGATATTTTGGGGAGACACAATTCAATCCATGACATTCCTCAAGACTGAAACATAGCTATCTAGCCAGTTTCCAGCCCACCACCTGGACTACTGATTTTCAACACAGGACTTCTGAAGTTTCCAGCCTGTCACCTGACCTACAGATTTTGGACTTGTTAGCCTCCACAATCAAGTTAAAATAAATCCCTTAAAATAAATCAGTCTCTCTCTCTCTCTCTCTCTGTCTCTTTTCTCTCTCCACACCCTGTATTAACAGTATCATTCAGTCATTGCTTAGCACTTTGACTCTTCTAAGAAGGACCTATCACAGAGATTGCAGTTTGCTCTACCTGGCCTCTTACAACCTCTTCCACCTTCATGCCTCCATGGTTTTCTGGCTTCTTTCTTATTGATGAAGAGCAGAAAAAACCTTACAAATGAAATCTTTAAAAGGTCTCACTTCTTATATCCCTATAACCTTTTTTTGTGGGCTAGAGTGTGGGTTACATTTTTTATCCAATAATGCTACTTCAGTATTTATATCATCATCATGACTATGTAAAAAAAGATTATTATTATTATTATTTTTACACATATTAATTATAATGGCCAATATTTATTGAGTGCTTACCATAGTCAGGTTTTGTTTTAAGTACTTGTATTAATTTTTTAAATACATGAAATAAACTTATGAGATAGATATTTTACAAATGGAAATGAAAAGAGAGGGTGGATATGTTGCTTGAGGTCACACTTTTCAGAAAGTGGTAGAGCCAGGATTTTAACTCAAGGTCTTTATGGTTTTGCTGTAATGTTTCATCTAAATATTTATAATTTTAAAATTGTGGTCATTTTCTTTTTACAATGGTCAATAGGGGCTGGCAAATGACAGCCCACAGGTCAAATCTGGCCTGCTGCTTGTTTTTGCAAATAAAGTTTTATTGGAACACAGCCATGCCCATTCATTTATGTATTGTCTATGGCTGTGTTCACATTAATGGCAGAGTTGAATGGTTGAGACAAAGACTGTATGTCCTGCAAGCCTAAAGTACTTATTAATTTCAAATAAATTGTTAGATTCAGTTATCTGAGGTTTTCTTTAGGGATTTTGTGTCTATATTCATAAGTTAAGCGTTGCTATAGTTTTCTTTTATCGTTCATCTAATTTTTGACTCAAGGTTACTTTAGCTTTACAAAATTAGTTGGGCAGCCTTCCTTTTTCTTCTGTTTTTCTGGAACAACTGGTATGAGAAAGGGATTATCTGTTCTTGTACCAGAAAGTTCGGTAGCACTCAACTGCAAAACCATATGGGACCAGGGTTTGGTCATTTTTGGAGGGGGTAGTCTTTGATTCCCATCTATTCAAGTATTATATTTCTACTTTAGTTTATTTTGGCATTTTCTGTTTTTCCAGAAATGTATCCATTTAAGCTAGGTTTTCAAATGTCTTGGGATATAGATGTTAATAGTATTCTATTATTTAAAAAATATCTGTTACATTTATAGCTTGTTTCTAGTTATTCTCCTACATTCTAAAAAGTCTCTATATCCAGGGTCTTCTCTGTTTTGCTAATCTAGTAAAAAAATTACCACTTAGCTGTGTTAACCATCACAGCAAATAATAAGCTTTATTTAAATGATCTCTGGCTTTACTTTATGTTTTTCCTTCCATTCCATCTGTTTGGGTTTATTTTATTGTCTCTTTTTAAAATTTATGAGTCGAATGCTAACTAAGGTATTTGAAATCTTTTTTATTTTTAAATAAAAACTTAGAACTCTAAATGTCTTCTAAGTGCAACTTCAGCCTTGTCACAAATTTTAACATTTAGTGCTTTCGTTGTCATTTAGTTTGAAGTATACTGTAATTTTCACATTATTTCCTCTTTATTACAAGATTATTTTTATTTACCTTTTAGATTTCTTATATATGGAATTTTAAAATCAAGTATCATAATTGATTTTTAATTTTATTGCATTATGGCTAGAGAACAGAGTGTGTTATTGATTTCTTGGTGTTGGTTGAAGTTTCTTTTATACCCTAATAACTGGTTATGTTTTGTAAATGCCCCAAGTGTGCAAAAAAATGTATATTATCTTACCAAAACTAAACTGACTCATAGCCACCCTATAGGACAGAGTAGAACTGCCCCATAGGGTTTCCAAGGAGCGGCTGGTGGACTCGAACTGCTGACCTTTTAGTTAGCAGCCATAGGTCTCGATAGCTCTCAAACACTGAGTCACCAGAACTCCAATATATTATCTTATAGGGTGTAAATTTCTCTACATATCTGTTAGTTTAACGTAATTGACTATGTTCTTCAAATTTTTTTATATCTTTGTTTATTTTTGATTGCTTTAAACTATAAATTTCTGAGATGACTGGATTAAAATCTGAAACTATAAATCTCTGTATAGGTTTTTGTTTCTTTATGTATATTTTGAGACTATGTTGTTAAAAACCGAACCAAACCAAGCTCATTGCCGTCAAGTCGATTCAGACTCATAGTGACCCTACAGGACAGGGTAGGACTGCCCCACAGAGTTTCCAAAGAGTGCCTGGTGGATTCAAACTGCTGACCTTTTGGTTAGCAGCCGTAGCATTTAACCACTATGCCACCAGGGTTTACTATAAGGTACATATATATTCATGATCATTTTACACTCTTGATCTCCGTTTCTTTTTCCTAGTGCATAATTGTGATGGACTAATTATTTTTGTGCGTGACCTTCCTAGCCATGGTTTTTTAACTCCCACCCAAGTGATTGGGTGGGATTGTGTGATAGGGTAATTTTGGCCTACCAAGGGGGTTTGTCAGTTTTGCCTTAAAAGAGAGCCACTTCCAGAACAGAGAGAAAGAGCCCACCACCACCAGGAAAGAAGAGACCAGCAGGAGAGACCTGGCAGCAGAGACCAGGCAGCAGGAAATGGTGTGATGGGTTTCCCAGCCTGTGGAGAAAGAAAGCTAAGTGCCTTTGGGCAGAGACTGAGGGCCAGGGAGAGGTGTGCCTGGGAAAAGCTGAGCGTTCCTGAGCCTGAACTGTAACTGTTACTTCTCTAATAAACTCCATAATTGTTCGTACGGTTTGTGGCCATTGCAATGAATTATTGAAGCCAGTAGAGAGTGCTGTAAGAGGGATGGTTGGTGTCAGAATTGGTGAAGATGGCAGAAAGAGGAGGCATACTTGACCTCTGCCTCATGGAAATTAGCCTTGGGCTGTTGATCTCGTTCCTCCTTTCCCTTTGTGGGGTTGGAGGAGGTCAGACACTGCCCCCCATGCCATTTTTACAATAATGTTCTTCTTTAGACATCTGTGGTGGTCAAAATGCATGCTTATTATGGCAAAAGATAATAAAAACTTACAAATTCACTTACACAAAGTAGGAGACCATATAGCATAATATCATTTAATGGAATAAAAATTTTAGTAGGCTTTGAATATCAGCCTTGATGTTTTCCTCTTTATTTTTTAAAGAAAAATATGTCAACCTGACCCTACCATTTGTACCTAATTCTGGCAATATCTCTTTCACAACAGATGTAAGGGACTGGTGCAAATAGCTCCAGTGCATTTTTTGAGCATTTGTTGGAACACTGGGCAAATTAAAAATTAACTTCCTGGGTGTGGACATTTCCCACCAGGACATGCTTCAGGTTGTTTGAAATCTAATCCACTCCCTGTCTTAAGGTTTTATATTTTTGCAGTGTTAATGCAGTAGATCTAACCTTTAAAAATACTTATTTAAATACCACTTATATGGTGGTGGGTAAATGTATATTAGTTTAAAAAACAGGAACCTGAATTGTGAGAAACTGTTACGGCACTTGGATGGGATGGGTACACCAATTGATTGATTGACATTGTTATAAATTACTTTTTTAAAAGCGCACTTTAGACACTTGTCATTCTTTTCCTTCCTTCTGTAACATTATTGATGAATAGTCTTTAGTAGACCTAACTGGTTTTACTGTGTGATGGATTGAATTTTGTCCCCCCAAAATATATGCTGTAAATCCTAACACCTATACGGTTTGGCTTGGAAATGTGTCTTCATTTTACATTAATGAGGTACTGTCAGTATAGGGTGTGTATTGAATCAATCTCTTCAAGATATGAAAGAGCAGATTAAGCAAGAAAGCAAGGAAGCAGAGATGGGGAGATAGATGCCATGTCACATGAACATCACCAAGGAGTCAAGCAATAAAAGCTGAAGAGACAAGGACCTTTCCCCAGAGAGAAAGCCTTCCTCTTTCTAGAGCCAGCACCCTGAATTCACTCTTCTAGCCTCCTATACTGTGAGAAAATAAATTTCTGTTAGTTAAAGCCACCCACTTGTGGTATTTCTGTTTTAGCAGAACTGACATGTCAGTTTGTTGTCCTGTGGGGGCTTGAGTGTTGCTGTGATGCTGGAAGTTATGCCACTGGTATTCAGATACCACCAGAGTCACCCATGATGGACAGGTTTCAGCTGAGCTTCCACACTAAGACAAGCTAGGAAGAAGGTCCCAGCAGTCTACTTCTGAAAAGAATTAGCCAGTGAAACCCTTATGAATAGTAGTGGAACATTATCTGATATAGTGCCAGAAGATGAGGCCCCCAGGTTGGAAGCCACTCAACAGAAAACTGGGGAAGAGCTGCCTCCTCAAGGTAGAGTCACCCTTAATGACATGGATAGAATCGAGTTTTCAGAATCTTCATTTCCTGATGTGGCACCACTCAAAATGAGAAGAAACAGCTGCAAACATTCATTAATAATCAGAACATGGACTGTATGAAGTAAGAATCTAGGAAAATTCAAATTGTCAAAAATGAAATGCAGTGTATAAACATTGACATCCTAGGCATTAGTGAGCTGAAATGGACTGATATTAGCTATTTTGAATCAGACAATCATATGGTCTACTACACTGGGAGTGAAAACTTGAAGAGGAATGGTGTAGCATTCATTGTCAAAAAGAACATTTCAAGACCTATCCTGAAGTACAATGCTGTCAGTGATAGGATAATACCCCATACGCCTACAAGGATGATCAGTTAATACAACTATTATTCAAATGTATGCACCAATCACTAAGGCCACAGATGAAGAAATTGAAGATTTTTTCTAGCTTCTGCAGTCTGAAATTGATCGAACATGCAATCAGGATGCATTGATAATTACTGGTGATTGGAATGTCAAAGTTGGAAACACATAGGAAGGACTGGTATTTGGAAAATATGGCCTTGGTGATAGAAACAACACCAGAGATCACATGATAGAATTTTGTAAGACCAACGACTTCTTCATTGCAAATACCTCTTTCACTGACATAAATGGAAACTATACATGTGGACCTCACCAGATGGAATACCCAGGAATCAAACTGACTACATCTGTGGAAAGAGATGATGGAAAAGCTCAATATCATCAATCAGAACAAGGCTAGGGGCTGACTGTGGAACAGATCATCAGCTATGCATATGCAAGTTCAAGTTGAAACTGAAGAAAATTAGAACAAGTCCACAAGAATCAAAGTACGACCTTGGGTATACCCCACCTGAATTTAGAGACCAGCTCAAGAATAGATTTGATGTGTTGAACACTGATGACTGAAGACCTGACAAGTTGTGGAATGACATCAAGGACATCATCCATGAAGAAAGCAAGAGATCATTAAAAAGACAGGAAAGAAAGAAAAGACCAAAAGGGATGTCAGAAGAGACTCTGAAACTTGCTCTTGAACATCAAGTAGCTAAAGCAAAAGGAAAAAATGATGATATAAATGAACAGAATAGAAGATTTCAAGGGGTGGCTCAAAAAAACAAAGTAAAGTATTATAAGATGTGTAAAAAGAGCTAGAGAAAGAAAAACAAAAGAGAAGAACATGCTCTGCATTTCTCAAGCTGAAAGAACTGAAGAAAAATTCAGGTCTTGAGCTGCAATAGTGAAGGATTTCATTGGGAAAACATTAAAAGATGCAGGAAGCATCGAAAGAAGATGGAAGGAATACACAGAGTCATTGTACCAAAAAATCATTATATCATTCAAGCATTTCAAGAGATAGCATATGATTGGGAACTGATGATGCTGAAGAAATAAGTCCAAGCTGCACTGAAGGCATTGGCGAAAAACTAAGCTCCAGGAATTGACAGAATATCAATTGAGATGTTTCAACAAACAGGTGCAGTGCTGGAAGTGCTCACCCATCATGCTACGAAATTTGAAGACAGCTACCTGGTCAACTGACTGGAAGAGATCAATATTTATGCCTGTTCCCAAGAAAGGTTATCCAACTGAATGCAGAAGTTATCGAACAATATCATTAATATCACAAGCAAGTAAAATTTTGCTGAAGATCATTCAAAAGTGGCTGCAGCAGGATATCGACAGGGAACTGCCAGAAATTCAGAAGAAGTATTAAATCTGGGGATGTCTTTGCTGGTGTTAGATGGATCCTGGCCGAAAGCAGAGAATACCAGAAAGATGTTCACCTGTGTTTTATTGACTGTGCAAAGACATTAGACCATGTGGATCATAACAAGTCATGGATAACATTGTGAAGAATGGGAATCCCAGAACACTTAATTGTGCTCATGAGGAATCTGAACATAGATCAAGAGGCAGTTGTTTGAATGGAACAACAGGATACTTTGTGGTTTAAAGTCAGAAAATGTGTGTGTCAGGGTTGTATCCTTTCACCATACCTATTTAATCCATATGCTGAGCAAATAATTTGAGAAGGTGGACTGTATTAAGAAGAACTGGGCATCAGCATCGGAGGATGACTCATTAACAACCTGTGATATGCGGATGACACAACTTTTCTTGCTGAAAGTGGAGAGAACTTGAAGCACTTACTGATGACAATCAAAGACCACAGCCTTCAGTATGGATTGCACCTCAACATAAAGAAAACAAAAATCCTCACAACTGGACCAATAAGCAACATCATGATAAACAGAGAAAAGATTAAAGTTGTCAAGGATTTCATTTTACTTGGATCCATAATCAACAGCCATGGAAGCAGCAGTCACGAAATCAAAAGATTCACTGCATTGGGCAAATCTGATGCAAAGGACGTCTTTAAAGTGTTGAAAAGCAAAGATGTCACCTTGAAGACTAAGGTGCGCCTGCCCTAAGCCATGGTATTTTCAGTCACATCATGTGCATGTGAAAGCTGGCCAATGAATAAGGAAGACCGAAGAAGAATTGACACCTTCGAATTGCGGTGTTGGAGAAGAATATTGAAACCATGGACTGCCAAAAGAAAGAACAAATCTGTCTTGGAGGAAGTACAGCCAGAATGCTCCTTAGAAGCAAGGATGGTGAGAATACGTCTTGCATACTTTGGACATATTATCAGGAAGGATCAGTCCCTGGAGAAGAATACCATGCTTGAAGTACAGGGTTAGCAAAAAAAGGAAGACCCTCAAAGAGATGGACTGACACAGGGGCTACAACAATGGGCTCAAGTATAACAACAATTGTTATTATGGTGCAGGACCGGACTGTGTTTCGTTCTGTGGTACATATAGTAGCTATGAATTGGAACCAACTCGATGACACCTAACAGTAACAACAGATAACTAAGACATACTGGTATGGTCATTTCTGAGTCTTCTTGTTATTAACCTATCAGAATACTTGGCAAAATTGATCAATCTGTCCTCTTTTTAATATGTTCTTCAGTTATCTTCCAACATACAGTATCTCTTCATTTTCCTTCTATATCCCTGGCTACTACTTCTAAGTGTCCCCTGCTGCATTTTCTGTATTTTCCTGACCTGTAATTGTTACAGTGTCCCATGGCTCAGTTCTAATTTTCCTTCTCCTAGATCACCTGATTAAGTCCTATGGTTTTAACCCTTTCAAGATCCAATTATTTTCTGCTTTAATATTTTTGTTGATAACATGTGTTTTCATTATTAGAAGCATGTAGAATCATTAAATGAGTCTGAATTTCTGGTAAGTAGTTTTATTGTCCCCTCCCACAGGCTTACCCTTACAGACCAGTGGAAAATATGTTGTTCCACTAATTCTCCCCCAGAGTCTCCCAGAGTCCAGTGGTACATATGTGTGCCAAATAAAAAAATTTCAGAATTCCTACCAAAAATGCACAGACCTCATACAGTACCCTGCAGAAACAATAATTTGTAGCAAACACCAATTTTTTCAATTTCAAACAGTCATAAAGACCCCTGCCTTGCAGCAATGTGCACTGTCAGTGGGAGACCAATTTCCCAATAAACCTAAGAAGCAAAAAAATATTGGTGGACAACTGTCTATCCCTCTGGTTATTAAATAGCAACTATATTCTTATTACTTTGAATTTATTTAGGTTTAATCATATGGAATTGTGACACTTTGCCATTTTTGATATTATAAACATGGTAATTTTAAATGATTTAACTAGAAACCTCTTGTCTCTCTCTCTCTCTCTATATATATTTGAACATCAAACTACCACGTACAATACTGACTCCTGAATTACTGACATTCTCACAGAAATCTGCTTTTCTAAGAGTATTCTGTATCCCAATTAGTGACAACTGTATTCAACAAGTTTCTCAGTTAACTTTAACTCCTGTGTTTCTCTCACACCAGTCCATCAGTAAATCCTGTCAAACTCTACCCGCAGGCTGTATCCCAAATATAATCACCCTCACCGTCCTTAACAAGTTCACTTTAGTCTTAAACTATTGTGATAGTCTCTTTGCTGGGGGTGGGGCGGGGAGAGCTGGTCTAGAGTTCATTCTCTTACCCCCTTCACCTCTCTGTGTGGCGGCCACACTGGCTTCTGTTCTTCTAACCTTTGGAACAGGCTCCTACCTTGGGGATTTACCTACTGTTACCCTCTCCTCCTAGATTTACTCCGTAAGTGGCTCATATGCCACCTTCTCTGACATACCTACGTAAAAACAGCAGCCCCCACTATCACTCTATGCCCTTTTAACCTGTTCCATTCTTCTTTATGTGCTAATTATCACTTTATGTATTACATATTCATTTGTTTATATGTTTATTTCCTGTCTCCTGCAACTAGATAGAAGCTCCACTGATGACAGATTTTGTGCGTTTTGTTCATGTTTTATCTCCACCATGGAAGAATACCTGGCACATGATATTCACTGAAGAAATATTTGTTGGATGAATGAATGGATGAATGAATGAACTACCTGGATAGAGGTTTTTTTTGTTTTGTTTTTTAGAGTTCAAATTGTCACTACTTGTTCAGTAGCAGTCCTCTCTGCAGATTGAACTTTTTATCTTTTTGTGCATTACCTTTAGGTATCTCTGAATGCATCTTGCTTTTTGATACCAAGATGTCCCAGGCATATCTTGACTTTTCCTGCCCTGAACATGGAATTAGATATGCTTTAAAAACAAACCAGGAGGCGGGGCCAAGATGGCGGACTAGGTGGATGCTACTGCGGATCCCTCTTGCAACAAAGACTCGGAAAAACAAGTGAATCGATCACATACATAACAATCTACGAACTCTGAACAACAAACACAGACTTAGAGACGGAGAACGAACAAATACGGGCAGACAGCGATCGTTTTCAGAACTAGGAGCCAGCGTACCAGGCAGGTGACCTTCGGAGCCCGATCTGGGGCAGAGCCCAGGGGGGCAGGTGGCACAGACAAGGGGCCCAGCCCTACCCCCCCGAACCCATCCCGGGAGGGATTCTAGCTGGTTGGCGCGGGTGGCGTAGAGGTGCAGCTGGTGGGAGAAGCACCCGGGAGGCAGTGACTGATCTTGGAGTGGGGAGAGCAGCATCCCAGCTGGGGATCTGTCCCGCCGGGAGTATGGGGGGAAGCGGGCGTGGCGCGAGCGTGGGGATCAGCTATATTTCCCTAAAGCGACCCCGGGGGGGGGCCCAGATGTTCGTGCGGGGGATGCCCACCCAGTTCACGCGTGCAGCGCGGCGCAGCGGAGGGAGAAGTCCCTGGGAGGAAGTGACGGGTCTTGGAGCAGGGAGAGCAGCGATCCAGCCAGGGAGCCGTCCTGCTGGGATTTTGGCGAGAGCGGGTGGGACATGAGCGCGGGGTCCAGTTATATTCTCCTGAATAGACCCCGGGGGCGGGCCCAGCCGTTCGTGCGGGAGACGCCCACCCAGTTCCCGCGAGCTGTGCGGCGCACAGGAGGGAGGAGTCCCCGGGAGGAAGTGACTGGTCTCAGAGCCGGGAGAGCAGCATCTCAGCCGGTGAGCCATCCCACTGGGATTCTGGTGGGAGTGGGCGGGGTGTGAGCACGGGGACCAGGTATATTTCCCTGAATTGACCCCGGGGGCGGGCCCACCCGTTCGTGCGGGCGACGTCCACCCAGTTCGCGCGAGCGGAGCGGTGTGCCGGAGGGAGAAGTCCCCGAGAGGAAGTGACTGGTCTTGGAGCGGGGAGAGTAGCGTCCCAGCCGGGGAGCCGTCCCGCAGGGTTTTTGGCGGACGCGGGTGGAGCGTGAACGCGGGGATCAGCTCTATATTCTGTGGTGCTACACGCCTAGCTCTCTGATCCCTCCCCCACCCTCCCCAGGCGGCTCCATTAACATCTGAATACCCTGAGCCAGAGGGAGAATTCAGATAGGGATCTGACTGCATTTTTTTTTAGCTGATTACCTTGAAAAACTAGTTTCCCAGTGATGGCTCGGAGACAGCAGTCCATATCAAACCACATGAAGAAACAGACCATGACAGCTTCTCCAACCCCCCAAACAAAAGAATCAAAATCTTTCCCAAGTGAAGATACAATCCTGGAATTATCAGATACAGAATGTAAAAAACTAATTTACAGAATGCTTAAAGATATCACAAATGAAATTAGGATAACTGCAGAAAAAGCCAAGGAACACACCAATAAAACTGTTGAAGAACTCAAAAAGATTATTCAAGAACACAGTGGAAAAATTAATAAGTTGCAAGAATCCATAGAGAGACAGCATGTAGAAATCCAAAAGATTAACAATAAAATTACAGAATTAGACAACGCAATAGGAAGTCAGAGGAGCAGACTCGAGCAATTAGAATGTAGACTGGGACTTCTGGAGGACCAGGGAATCAACACCAACATAGCTGAAAAAAAATCAGATAAAAGAATTTAAAAAAATGAAGAAACCCTAAGAACCATGTGGGACTCTATCAAGAAGGATAACTTGCAAGTGATTGGAGTCCCAGAACAGGGAGGGGGGGACAGAAAACACAGAGAAAATAGTTGAAGAACTCCTGACACAAAACTTCCCTGACATCATGAAAGACGAAAGGATATCTATCCAAGATGCTCATCGAACCCCATTTAAGATTGATCCAAAAAGGTTATCATCAAACTTGCCAAAACCAAAGACAAACAGAAAATTTTAAAAGCAGCCAGGGAGAAAAGAAAGGTTTCCTTCAAGGGAGAATCAATAAGAATAAGTTCAGACTACTCAGCAGAAACCATGCAGGCAAGAAGGGAATGGGATGACGTATACAGAGCACTGAAGGAGAAAAACTGCCAACCAAGGATCATATATCCAGCAAAACTCTCTCTGAAATATGAAGGAGAAATTAAGATATTTACAGATAAACACAAGTTTAGAGAATTTGCAAAAACTAAACAAAGACTGCAAGAAATGCTAAAGGAGATTGTTTGGCCTGACGACCAATAATATCAGGTTCCAGCACAATACAAGGTCACAAAACAGAACATCCTGATATTAACGCAACTCAAATAGGGAAAGCACAAAAACAAACAAATTAAGATTAATTCTAAAAAATAAATAAATAAACAAAATAATACACATAACAGGGAATCATGGAAATCAATAGATAAACGATCACAATAATCAAAAAGAGGGCCTAAATATAGGAGGCATTGAACTGCCAGATGGAGAGTGATACAAGGCGATAAAAACGATACAAGTTAGGTTTTTACTTAGAAAAATAGGGGTAAATAATAAGGTAACCACAAAAAGGAATACCAACTCCATAACTGAAGAAAAAAGCCAAGAAAAACGTAACGACTCAACTAACATAAAGTTAAACATTATGAAAATGAGGATCTCACAATCTACTAAGAAATACGTCTCAGCACAAAAAAGTATGTGGAAAAATGAAATGGCCAACAACACACATGAAAAGGCATCAAAATGACAGCACTAAAAACTTATTTATCTATAATTACGCTGAATGTAAATGGACTAAATGCACCAATAAAGAGACAGAGAGTCACGGACTGGATAAAGAAATACGATCCATCTATATGCTGCCTACAAGAGACACACCTTAGACTTAGAGACACAAACAAACTAAAACTCAAAGGATGGAAAAAAATATAGCAAATAATAAGCAAAAAAGAAGAGGAGTAGCAATATTAATTTCTCACAAAATAGACTTTAGACTTAAATCCACCACAAAGGATAAAGAAGGACACTATATAATGATAAAAGGGACAATTGATCAGGAAGACATAACCATATTAAATATTTATGCACCCAATGACAGGGCTGCAAGATACATAAATCAAACTTTAACAGAATTGAAAAGTGAGATAGATAACTCCACATTTATAGTAGGAGACTTCAACACACCACTTTCGGAGAAGGACAGGACATCCAGTAAGAAGCTCAATAGAGACAAGGAAGACCTACTTACAACAATCAATCAACTTGACCTCATTGACTTATACAGAACTCTCCACCCAACTGCTGCAAAATATACTTTTTTTTCTAGTGCACAAGGAACATTCTCTAGAATAGACCACATATTAGGTCATAAAACAAATCTTTGCAGAATCCAAAACATCGAAATATTACAAAGCATCTTCTCAGACCACAAGGAAATGAAGCTAGAAATCAATAACAGAAAAACTAGGGAAAAGAAATCAAATACTTGGAAAATGAACAATACCTTCCTGAAAAAAGACTGGGTTATAGAAGACATCAAGGAGAGAATAAGGAAATTCTTAGAAAGCAACGAGAATGAAAACACTTCCTATCAAAACCTCTGGGACACAGCAAAAGCAGTGCTCAGAGGCCAATTTATATCAATAAATGCACACATACAAAAAGAAGAAAGAGCCAAAATCAGAGAACTGTCCCGACAACTTGAACAAATAGAAAGTGAGCAACAAAAGAACCCATCAGGCACCAGAAGAAAACAAATAATAAAAATTAGAGCTGAACTAAATGAATTAGAGAACAGAAAAACAATTGAAAGAATTAACAAAGCCAAAAGCTGGTTCTTTGAAAAAATTAACAAAATTGATAAACCATTGGCTAGACTGACTAAAGAAAAACAGGAAAGCAAACAAATAACCCGAATAAGAAACGAGAAGGACCACATCACAACAGAGCCAAATGAAATTAAAAGAATCATTTCAGATTACTATGTAAAATTGTACTCTAACAAATTTGAAAACCTAGAAGAAATGGATAAATTCTTGGAAAAATACTACCTACCTAAACTAACACATTCAGAAGTAGAACAACTAAATAGACCCATAACAAAAAAAGAGATTGAAACGGTAATCAAAAAACTTCCAACAAAAAAAGTCCTGGCCTAGACGGCTTCACTGCAGAGTTCTACCAAACCTTCAGAGAAGACTTAACACCACTACTACTGAAGGTATTTCAAAGCATAGAAAAAGACGGAATACTACCCAACTCATTCTATGAAGCTACCATCTCCCTGATACCAAAACCAGGTAAAGACATTACACAAAAAGAAAATTATAGACCAATATCCCTCATGAACATAGATGCAAAAATCCTCAACAAAATTTTAGCCAATAGAATCCAACAACACATCAAAAAAATAATTCACCCTGATCAAGTGGGATTTATACCAGGTATGCAAGGCTGGTTTAATATCAGAAAAACCATTAATATAATCCATCACATAAATAAAACAAAAGATAAAAACCACATGATCTTATCAATAGATGCAGAAAAGGCATTTGACAAAGTTCAACACCCATTTATGATAAAAACTCTTACCAAAATAGGAATTGAAGGAAAATTCCTCAACATAATAAAGGGCATCTATGCAAAGCCAACAGCCAATATCACTCTAAATGGAGAGAACCTGAAAGCATTTCCCCTGAGAACGGGAACCAGACAAGCATGCCCTTTATCACTGCTCTTATTCAACATCGTACTTGAAGTCCTAGCCAGGGCAATTAGGCTAGACAAAGAAATAAAGGGTATCCAGATTGGCAAGGAGGAAGTAAAGCTATCACTATTTGCAGATGACATGATCGTATACAAGGAAAACCCTAAGGAATCCTCCAGAAAACTACTGAAACTAATAGAAGAGTTTGGAAGAGTCTCAGGTTATAAAATAAACATACAAAAATCACTTGGATTCCTCTACATCAACAAAAAGAACACCGAAGAGGAAATAACCAAATCAATACCATTCACAGTAGCCCCCAAGAAGATAAAATACTTAGGAATAAATCTTACCAAGGATGTAAAAGACCTATACAAAGAAAACTATAAAACTCTGCTACAAGAAATTCAAAAGGACATACTTAAGTGGAAAAACATACCCTGCTCATGGATAGGAAGACTTAACATAGTAAAAATGTCTATTCTACCAAAAGCCATCTATACAATAAACGCACTTCCAATCCAAATACCAATGTCATATTTTAAGGGGTTAGAGAAACAAATCACCAATTTCATACGGAAGGGAAAGAACCCCCGGATAAGCAAAGCATCACTGAAAAAGAAGAAAGTGGGAGGCCTCACTCTACCTGATTTCAGAACCTATTATACAGCTACAGTAGTCAAAACAGCCTGGTACTGGTACAACAACAGGCACATAGACCAATGGAACAGAATTGAGAACCCAGATATAAATCCATCCATGTATGAGCAGCTGATATTTGACAAAGGACCAGTGTCAGTCAGTTGGGGAAATGATAGTCTTTTTAACAAATGGTGCTGGCATAACTGGATATCCATTTGCAAAAGAATGAAACAGGACCCATACCTCACACCATGCACAAAAACTAACTCCAAGTGGATCAAAGACCTAAACATAAAGACTAAAACGATAAAGATCATGGAAGAAAAAATAGGGACAACCCTAGGAGCCCTAATACAGGGCATAAACAGAATACAAAACATTACCAAAAATGATGAAGAGAAACCAGATAACTGGGAGCTCCTAAAAATCAAACACCTATGCTCATCTAAAGACTTCACCAAAAGAGTAAAAAGACCACCTACAGACTGGGAAAGAATATTCAGCTATGACATCTCAGACCAGTGCCTGATCTCTAAAATCTACATGATCCTGTCAAAACTCAACCACAAAAAGACAAACAACCCAATCAAGAAGTGGGCAAAGGATATGAACACACATTTCACTAAAGAAGATATTCAGGCAGCCAACAGATACACGAGAAAATGCTCCCGATCATTAGCCATTAGAGAAATGCAAATTAAAACTACGATGAGATTCCATCTCACACCAACTAGACTGGCATTAATCCAAAAAACACAAAATAATAAATGTTGGAGAGGCTGCGGAGAGATTGGAACTCTCATACACTGCTGGTGGGATTGTAAAATGGTACAACCACTTTGGAAATCCATCTGGCGTTATCTTAAACAGTTAGAAATAGAACTACCATACAACCCAGAAATCCCACTCCTCGGAATATACCCTAGAGATACAAGAGCCTTCACACAAACAGATATATGCACACCCATGTTTATTGCAGCTCTGTTTACAATAGCAAAAAGCTGGAAGCAACCAAGATGTCCGTCAACGGATGAATGGGTAAATAAATTGTGGTATATTCACACAATGGAATACTACGCATCGATAAAGAACAGTGACGGATCTCTGAAACATTTCATAACATGGAGGAATCTGGAAGGCATTATGCTGAGCGAAATGAGTCAGAGGCAAAAGGACAAATATTGTATAAGACCACTATTATAAGATCTTGAGAAATAGAAAAAATGGAGAAGAACACATACTTTTGTGGTTACAAAGGGGGGAGGGAGGGAGGGAGGGAGGGAGGGAGAGAGCTTTTTATTGATCAATCAGTAGATAAGAACTGCTTTGGGGGAAGGGAAAGACAACACTCAATACAAGGAAGGTCAGCCTAATTGGACTGGACTAAAAGCAAAGAGGTTTCTGGGATAAAACGAAAGCTTCAAAGGTCAGTGGAGCAGGGGCTGGGGTCGGGGGAACTTGGTTTGAGGGGACTTCTAAGTCAATGGGCAAAATAATTCTATTATGAAAACATTCTGCATCCCACTTTGAATTGTGGCGTCTGGGGTCCTAAATGCCAACAAGCGGCCATCTAAGATACATCAATTGGTCTCAACCCACCTGGAGCAAAGGCAAAGGAAGAACACCAAGGTCACACGACAACTAAGAACCCAAGAGACAGAAAGGGCCACATGAACCAGAGACCTACATTATCCTGAGACCAGAAGAATTAGTTGGTGCCCGGCCACAATCAATGTCTGCCCTGTCAGGGAGCACAACAGACAACTCCTGAGGGAGCAGGAGATCAATGGGATACAGACCCCAAATTCTCAAAAAAAGACCATACCTAATGGTATGACTGCGACTAGAGGAATCCCAGAGACAATGCTCCCCAGAACTTCTGGTGGCACAGGACAGGAACCATCCCCGAAGACAACTCATCAGGCATGAAAAGGACTGGTCAGTGGGGGGGAAAGAGATGCTGATGAAGAGTGAGCTAATTAAATCAGGTGGACACTGGAGAGTGTGTTGACAACTCTTGACTGGAGGGGGGATGGGAAGATAGAGAGAGAGGGAAGATGGCAAAATTGGCACGAAACGAGAGACTGAAAGGGCTGACTCAATAGGGGGAGAGCAAGTGGGAGAAGGGAGTAAGATGTATGTAAACCTACATGTGACAGACTGATTGGAATGGTAAATGTTCACTTGAAGCTTAATAAAAATTAATTAAAAAAAAAAAGAACTTCTGGGACTCATAGGTAACTCAAACTTGCTACCAAGGTCTGTGCTAGCTTGTAATAGCCCCAACTTCATTCTCAGAAAAATCTCTGATCCTGAACCTAGTTTTGGTGCTCTAAGGCTGTGGGCCATGATTTAGTATTCCTAATTCTTTCTTGATGGAGGTGAGGCACAGTATGGGAGGAAATCCTGCAGTCCAGCTACCCACTGACAACCTATCCTAGCCAGCCCATATTACCTAGTCTCCATCTCTAGACTCTGCACTCCAGTTAGAATCCTTGGAGACTTTTTCTTGAACTTCCTTAATGCTGTCTGCATGGATGGCTTTCTGTTGCTTATCATAACACTCTGACTAAAGAGGACTGATTTAAGATTTGGGTTAGCCCTGGGCAACCTTACTTTTAGAGGCATCACACGTGTTGCCTCAAACATATTAAAATCCCTCTATGCCTCTTGTTGAATATACTTAGTATAATTTTGCTATAAAATTTTGAAAGATCTTTATAATTTTGTTTTAGAAATTATTTGGCACACATAATTCATTTAATTTGGAATTAGCAACAAATTCTCTGTAGTCATCACTCATTTTTGAGAATCTGGGCAAGGCAAAATAGTATCCAAACTGCAAATTATTTTCAAATGAAATCAATGTTTTATTAATAAGAAATTTAACAAGTAATAGAATAGCATGTTATCTTTTGTAGATGTTAAATTAAACATTTATTAATTTCAGTTTCACTGTTGCCTTTTCAAATTTGGAATCAATTCATTTTTTGGTTGTTTTTTTAGGCCTCAAACATTTTGGTAGGCCCCTGAAAGTTTATGATCCTTAGGTACTCTTCCTATAGTGCCAAAGACACAAAATTGCACTGCCTAAGAAAGCTTCTATTCTCACTAAACCAGTACAAAATTAATGGGCAGCTGTCTTGTGGGAGATCACAAACCCCATGCTCTTCTCTTGGCTTGGTGAAGTTTCCATGCCATCCTGACCTCCCCGTCACTCTCAAATACTGCGTGGCTTATCTAAAGGCTTTGGGATCTAAGTAGTGATTTTCTCTGAAGGCATGTCTCTTTGCCTATAAAAGCCCCCCAAATACACCATGTTGCCAAACAAGTGGTTCTAGAAGGTATGTCCAGAATTCTGCCCCCAGACGTGGCTTGTGGAAATCCATAAAGAGGTTCTTTTTTTCTCACACAGGACACAATTCCATTCCCCTAACTAGCTTCTGTGCTGAGTTTGATCAAGTAACTTTCAAAAAATACTCTCTTTCAGAAGGGTGTCTAGATCTTCATCCCAGCACTATTGTTCTCCCCACTTCCTTAGAATGGGGTTGAGCAACTCTTTTTCTAAGCAACTATTATCATTTTTTCATTCATTCAACAAAGAGTTAATGAGCATCAATGATGAATGAATGAGTGAGTGGACAATAAGAACGTGAGTTGAAGAGTCAAGAGGTATTGTGACCTCCTGGAGGTCCCTCAGCCACTCAGTAACTCAGGCCTCCAGAGGCGCAGGCAAAGCACAGTCTTCTGCCTAATCTAGAGCCCAGGGCAGACTTTCTAAGGGTAACCAGGCATGCACAGACAGGAACAAACATGCCATACCAACTGCAATTAGATTTGGGGCCCAAAATAAACCCTTCTGATCATAACATTAATTTACTTCAAATTACATATGTGCCTCTGAAGTATTACTAAATAATATGTTTAACACATATTGGAGATGAGAAAACCTCATTAGATCGTGCAGTCTTCTTCATTTTTTTTTTTTTTTTTTTTCCTGGTGTCTAAACGATTTCTCCAGTACCCAATGATTAGTGGGACTCGGTCATGACCAAACAGTCAAACTGTTTCGAAGCATCTTACTCAATCATGTTAGCAAGGTACAGGTAAAGACGTGCACTTAACTGAGCCTATAATATTTGCTGTTCTTTGGGCTTTGTTTCTATGCACTGTGTTAAACCCTACAAATAGAGCTTATTTTATTCTGTTTTTATAAATAATATGCTGTTAATGAGTCTTTCTGGTCCATTTAAGTCTTCTAAAAAAAAAAAAAGTTTTTTTTTTTTTTAAAGATCTGAACAACATTAATTGACAGATTATTTTAAATCACTGGGAAGTTACTCCTCTACTACTCCAAAGAGCCATCTGCCCATTTGCAGATACATCATTGAAACACAAGTGAACTTGTCCACCTGCTAGACCAGACCTACTGGATTTCCATGTGATGGCCACCATCATCTTTTTTGGGAAGATGACTGATCGTGGGAGCAATTTGCTGAGTCTAAAAAGCACAAACGTGGAGAACATGGCATCTGCACTCAGACTATTGGATTCAAACTCTGGAGCTACCATTTACTATTTGTGAGGCATTTAGCATTTTCCTTATTCTCTTTTGACTTCACATCCTCATCTATAAAACTGTACTGATAAGAGCACCAGCCCATACGTTTTCTTGAAAGGATTAGGTGAATTAAAATTAAGTGCTCAGAGCAGTAACTGGCACGTAGTAAATGCTCAATAAATGATAACTATCTAAAAAGGAGATAAAAATTTCTCAGATTTCCTTTTATAGACTTTATGTGTTCATGAAATATGTAGTATTAGCTCAACACTGTTAAACATAACAGGAACTACAGAGGTAGAAAAGCAGAAAATAGGGGGAAAAGGTTGGAATTTATTTTATTTATTATTCTCCTATTTATTTTTTCTTTATTATAATTATTTTTTATAGTAGATGCACATTTGTGGTAGCCAGGATTTCTAAAATGGCCCCTTAAAGATGTCACATCTTAATTTCTGGAACCTACTTTTTTCTATGAATATGACACATCACTTCTATAATTATGTTATGTCCTATGGCAAAATTGCCCTTAAGATAGAGAAATTACCTGGGTAGGCCTGATCTTATCACATGAGCCCTTAAAAGTAGAATACTTTCTCTGGCTGATAGCCAAAGAGGAGACCCACGAGGGATTTGACATACTGTCACCAGCTTGAAGATGGACGAGGCCCTGTGAGAAAGAATGTAGGCAGCCTCCAGGAGCTGAGAGACAACTCTTACTGAAAACTTACAAGGAAATAAGGACCTCAGTCTTATAATCACAAGGACCGAATCATGTCAACAACCTGAATGAGCTTGGATGTGGGTTTCTCTCCCGAGGCTCCAGAGAAGAGCCCAGCTCAGACAACACCTTGATTTCAGCCTGGTGAAACTCTAAGCATAGAGTCTAGTTGAGCCAATCTAGATTTCTGACCTACAGAACTGTAAGGTAATGAATTTATCTTGTTTTAAACCACTACATTTATAGTAATTTATTATGCAACAATAGAAAACAAAACAATATTAATGTTTAATGAGAAAAGAAAAAACTAAAGGGAGGAAAGGAGGGCAGGATATGTGGAAAAAGAGACAGAGGGAAGAAGGATAGAAGAAGGGTGTAGTAGAAGAATCCCTGTTTATCAAGTGGTTGTGAAACAGGTTACCACTCGCTGGGTAGGAAAAGCAGAGAGGCTTGGTCAGTACATATTTCTCTGTTTTCTGAGTCAGCAGACCAAGTCCCTCTACTGTCTCCTCTGGGTTCTCGCCCACAAATTTCAAACATCATGGGTAGTTCAGCTGAGGCTTTAGTCCCTGCTGCACCTTAATTTTTCTTTTACGTGCAGCATTGATTAAATAGTTTTTCCCTCTGAGCAAGAAACTCAGTTCTTGAAAATGAGGAAATGTGAGTTCTGGATTTTAATTAACTTAGCTAGTGATTGCTGTATCAATGGGTGAATCATGACTTTTTGATAAATGAGATTCTCAAAGAGAAATGAAGGTAATGACGGCGGCAGCCAGAGCAAAACCACCTTTTCATTACCTTACCCTCTGCCATAGTTTTACATTGGTCATATCAGAAGGAAAAAAAAAGAAAATAAGACACTTTGAAAGGATTGTATTTGGTAATCCTTTTTTGTTAGCAAAAATTAAATCAAGAAAGGCATCTGCTTCTTTGATTCATTTCCAGCATATTCAGTTTCCTCACTTCTGAAGTCTTGGTTACGCACAAACACATACGCACATAGACACAACAATCCCCTATCCTTCTCCCACTTCCTGCTTGAATTTTCAGCATGATCACAACCATTATACATTTTACTTGTGTATCAATTTGGAATCTATCTTCTACGAGAATGTAGTGTCCATGAGATTGGCTTTTTTTCCTACTTTCTTTTCAGCTGAATTCCCATTTAGAACAATTATTGTCTATAGGCTATGTTCAATAAATATATTGACAGAATGAATTAATGTTGTCACATTGCCATCACTTATTTCTACTGTTATATCGTATGATGTCTTAATAAAAAGTAATCTAAGATATAAATTATTAATAGTATAAATAATAAGAATAATATTAACAAATGCGAGAGGTGTGTGAAGTACAAGTACTTCTGGTAGTGTTCCTAAACAGCTATGTACCCTTGATGATATGAGTTACTTCCCTGGACTTCATTATCTTCATCTATAAAATAAGAGGATGAGGCAAATTGACCTCTAAGGTCCCTTTTAGCTCCAGAATATGTTGCTTCTAAGTTTAGTTTGATTCAATAAAATGAAAGAAAAGTAAGGAAAAGGTCAATATCAATATCTAAGAGTGCTTTTTAGGATGGAAATGTGGCCTCAAAGGGTGTGGTGGGATGGGTAAGGCTAACAGTGGGAAAAATTGTGAGAGCAAGTGGAGGAAGAAGTACGTGCTCAACGGAGGTAAGGAAAGGACTGAGCAGGATAGAAATCTGAGAGAGTTCAAGAGGAGACAGCCCATGAGGTGTTTGCACTTAGAGACATCATTGTGGGTTTCAGGTTGAAGGAAGCATGACATAGGATATTGTCTGCCAACTACTGGGAAGTTGTGGAGGAAGGAGCTCTGACCTTAATAACTGCATGAGGGAGGGGAACTATTCAGGAACAAAGTTTCTTTTGTAACCCGGGATGGCCACAAATCACTGACAACTCTCAGTGTCACTGCTAAATCCATGCTAGTGATGGTTTCCTTGGTTCTCAGCTTTGGAGGTAGAGGTGAGCTCATAGAGTAACCCAGAAATATTCTTATATGTGACTGAAAAATCCTTAAAAAATTCTAAGTGGCCCCCCTTCAAAAATCTCAGGACATGGTTCATCTACTCTATGGTCTTTTCCCCCTGTCTTGCCTCTGTTAACTGCCACGAATAAAAGAATGTTTTTCTGAATACCTATTTTGTTTACCTGGACTTTCACAAGGCCTCAATCTCAAACAGATACACAGTAAAATCATAGAAATTTGAAGTTTGTTTTTTTAATAGAAAATTTAACTTTTGCAGTAATTTAATTTTCACTCTTTTGCAAATCCAAACTGATTTTATGTAAATATTTGGTTTCCTGTTCTCCATTCTAAACAAAAAAAATTCAATTGGCACCATGACATTCCTGAAATTTTATGAAATAAAAAATCACTAATCTTCAATGTAATCAAATAAGAGCATATCCATTCTTGTAGCTTGAACAGCTACCCACAATTCCAGTTGGGTTTCCTAATTAAAACCAAAAAGGAAATAAACTTACTAAATCCCACTGGCATCTGCTGAATGGAGCTAATTTTTTTTTTTTAATTATAAAACAATATTATAAGCAACTCTTTTGAATAAGTCACTGCATTCTTTTCTTTATTTAAACTATAATTGTGTTAAAATATTACTAAGAAAATAAATATACCCTTAATTAAAAGGAGTAAAAACAGTAATTTTAAATGACCTAATTAGCTCTACACATCTATTCAACTACTGCTTTTTAGCCTGTACCAGTAGGAAACTATGACTCCCTGGATTTAGAAAATATACACCACTCTTTATGAGCTTATAAAATAATGTTGCCTACTTTTTCCTTCCAAACAAAACAGTAACTTATAGTAACTTATTTGTTATGTCTAAAACAAAATTGTGTACCATCTCTTTTTTTTTTTTCATTGACTTCTGGTAATATGTGAAAAGAGTATTCCAGTTATGTCTTAAGGGTTAGGGTAGAAGGTGGACCTACTGGTTTTATTTTCATGAGCTTTATGGTAAAAAAAAAAAAAAAAAAAAGACTGGAACTCTTGGGACAGAGAAGTGGCCCCACAGCAGTCTGGGAATAATGGCTCCTGCTTAACTTCCAGGCAGTATACTGTTTTAGAGAGGAACTCATCTTGAAGGCGAGAGAGTCAAGGGACTTCCTTGGTCCACTGGCTGGGGTATTTGTGATGGTGAACAGTTTTGAATACAATAGCAAATGGTATCATGGAAATTGTAATTTGCCCAAGCCCCACAAAGAATTCAGGCAAGAAGAAGGATGAGAGGGGACAGTAATTAAAATGTATCAAATGAAAAATCACATCACTTGGAAGTACCATGGGGCATTGAGAACACATTGCTACTCTAATAAAAGAGTTCTATTCAGATACCAGGAGCCCAGGTGGTGCAGTGCTTGAGAGCTTGGCCACTAACACAAAAGGTTAGCAGTTCCATCTACTAGCCACTCTTTGGAAACCCTGTTGGACAGTTCTACTCCTTTGAGTTCTCCTTTGAGTTGGGATTGACTTGACAGCAATAGTTTCTTTCTTTCTTTCTTTCTTAATTCAGATACCAAGAGAATAGTTTTGCTCCACTACTTCCCCTCACCCTCTACCACCACAAATGAGCCAACTCTTTCTTCAAGTAACATGTTATATAGATACAAGACAGAAAAAGGAAAGCTACTCTGGTTGAAAGTTTCTCAAGAAGGAGCAGGGCCCCATCTGTTAGGGACCTCTCATCCTTGATTGTTAAGTCTTGATGCATTTCCAAGGAATCCTAAAGTTCTGCAGAGAGAAGTTTGAAAATCACTGGAGAGGAGTATAAGAGGAATTATGACCACCTCAGTGCCACAGTATCAGGAACATCTCCAGGCAACCTCCAGAGTAGTTATGACCAGAAAGAGTGATAACGTTATAACCAGAAAGTGATGATTACAGAGTCAGAAGTTAATGAAAGGACCTTGTTAAAAAAAAAAAAAAAACACAGATTGATTCAGTAGGTCTAGGTTGAAACGTGAGATCTATTTCTGACAAGCTCCCAGGTGATGCTGGTACTACCAGTCCTTGAAACCCAGCTTTCAGTAGCACATGTTTAGGGGAAGATTATACTGTCCAGCATAAAGATTGATGGAAAGGAGGTTGGCAATACCCCCTATATTGTCCAAAGCAACAAGATTTTTGCAGGGTGTGGGAAGATTCAGACACACACACTCTTGCTCTATGCCACAGTTTCTCAGAAGATGAACCTGTGGAGTTTTGGGACTGCTTTTCCACAACAATCACTTGCCTTTCATAAAAAGTTGCAAAATGCTGTAAAAGGTTTTAAAAATGTAAAACATGGTTATGAAGGAAGGATATTAAATAAACGGTGCCAGCGTTGGGAAAAAAATCCATTGAATTGAGGGAGAGTATCAAAGTTAGTTGGCAAATCTTGGGCATAAGGAACCCTGAAGGAGCCAGAAATGGCCTGAACTTGGAGGCTAACTTGGAGCGAAGTGTTTGAGTGTGCAGGTAGGCCACTTTGCTGCATCCCCAATAGTGTCAACCCAATAGTGTCAACCCAGCCAAGCTGAAGAAAACTGAGAACTATAGGGCAGAGTGTTAGCCAGGACCTAGTAAAAGGGAAATTGTGTTCCCCAGCTACCATGATAAAGGGCAGCTCAAGAGAAGAAAGGGTAGGAAGCAGCTTCAACGAGAAATTCTCAGGATGCTTTGGCCCAGGGAAAACTGAAAGTGAATTCAAGATGCCCCAGTCTCACTGCCCTGGGAGACCAGTGGCCCTTCATGAATACAACAGCAAAAAAGGCCTCTGTTGGGGTTTTTCCTGCCTACATGGCAACATTAGTAAGTTCCACAAAGTGGCAACCTCTAGTGTTACTATCTCTCAAGAAAATTGTACATCAAATGCAGTTAAATTCCTGGGAATCCCTTGAGAAGATCATTAAGAATGAATTAATGACTCTTGATTCATTCTGCCCAAGTAAGAAGTCCCAGTATCTGATCATGTTTGAATTTTGGCAAAATCATTTCCCACATTTGGTGATTTTATCAGGTACTATCCACCAAGTTAACCAGAAAAAAAGTAATCATGTTTTGTCTATGCAGTGATTATTCATAACACAAAATGGTGGTGAAGACGTGGCATTGTTAAGCCATGCAATAATTTGGATCTCTGCCCTAAGTTTTTTCAGTAATCGTATTTTATTAAATTCTCTGTTTTATGTGGGAATAAAAAAAATCTGGGGATAGGCCAAAAATGACTAGAACTTACTTATAAATAAACTGTGAACTACCTAAAAATAATATTTATAATTATAAAATCATATATTATATAATATATTTTAAGTGTAAAAGCATATACTTATATGTATATAAGTTAAATATAAAAGAATAACTAAAATATGTTATGACCCAAATGCACTGTTTTTTTTGTTTTTTTAATAAATTTGTTCCTCTGAAATCCAGACACTGATGTAAAAATATGGACCCATAAAATTTTTTCCACTTAAATATTTTGGAAGAAGTTTTCAAAGACTCTGGCATTTCTTATTTGTACTTCTGCTAAGTTATCTAACATAATTATTTGACTTTTTAAAAATTTAAACAAGTATACATATTTATTTGAATATTTAAAAAAAATAACTGTTCAACACAGAGCTGCTTACACTATAGATAAATAAAGCCACTGGTGCCTATAATTTAAAAAGATAAAAGAAGCTTTGGCAGAAATATCAAAACTTGCATGTTTGGGTTGTTTAATATTAGAACTCAATTTTTTAAAATTAACTCATTTTTTAAAAAGGCTCCCTAAAGGAAACCCTGGTGGTGTCGTGGTTAAAGTGCTAAGGCTGCTAATCAAAGGAGCGGCAGTTTGAATCTGCCAGGCGCTCCTTGGGAACTCTATGGGAGCAGTTCTACTCTGCCCTCTAGGGTCGCTTGTTGCTGTTCTTAGGTGCAGTCAAGTCGGTTCCGACTCATAGCAACCCTATGCACAACAGAACGAAACACTGCCCAGTCCTGTGCCATCCTTACCAATCATTGTTATGCTTGAGCTCATTGTTACAGCCATGGTGTCAATCCACCTCATCGAGGGTCTTCCTCTTTTCTGTTGACCCTGTACTCTGCCAAGCATGATGTCCTTCTCCAGGGACTGATCCCTCCTGACAGCATGTCCAAAGTATGAGTCGGAATCAACTTGATGGCAAGGGGTTTTTTTTTTTTTTTTTTTAATTAATTTTTATTAAGCTTCAAGTGAACATTTACCATTCCAATCAGTCTGTCACATGTAGGTTTACATACATCTTACTCCCTTCTCCCACTTGCTCTCCCCCTATTGAGTCAGCCCTTTCAGTCTCTCGTTTCGTGCCAATTTTGCCATCTTCCCTCTCTCTCTATCTTCCCATCCCCCCTCCCGTCAAGAGTTGCCAACACACTCTCCAGTGTCCACCTGATTTAATTAGCTCACTCTTCATCAGCATCTCTCTCCCCGCCGCTGACCAGTCCTTTTCATGCCTGATGAGTTGTCTTCGGGGATGGTTCCTGTCCTGTGCCATCAGAAGTTCTGGGGAGCATTGTCTCTGGGATTCCTCTAGTCGCAGTCATACCATTAGGTATGGTCTTTTTTTGAGAATTTGGGGTCTGTATCCCATTGGTCTCCTGCTCCCTCAGGAGTTGTCTGTTGTGCTCCCTGATAGGGCAGACATCGATTGTGGCCGGGCACCAACTAGTTCTTCTGGTCTCAGGATAATGTAGGTCTCTGGTTCATGTGGCCCTTTCTGTCTCTTGGGTTCTTAGTTGTCGTGTGACCTTGGTGTTCTTCCTTTGCCTTTGCTCCAGGTGGGTTGAGACCAATTGATGTATCTTAGATGGCCGCTTGTTGGCATTTAGGACCCCAGACGCCACAATTCAAAGTGGGATGCCCAATGTTTTCATAATAGAATTATTTTGCCCATTGACTTAGAAGTCCCCTCAAACCAAGTTCCCCCGACCCCAGCCCCTGCTCCACTGACCTTTGAAGCTTTCATTTTATCCCAGAAACCTCTTTGCTTTTAGTCCAGTCCAATTAGGCTGACCTTCCTTGTATTGAGTGTTGTCTTTCCCTTCCCCCAAAGCAGTTCTTATCTACTGATTGATCAATAAAAAGCTCTCTCCCTCCCTCCCTCCCTCCCTCCCTCCCCCCTTTGTAACCACAAAAGTATGTGTTCTTCTCCATTTTTTCTATTTCTCAAGATCTTATAATAGTGGTCTTATACAATATTTGTCCTTTTGCCTCTGACTCATTTCGCTCAGCATAATGCCTTCCAGATTCCTCCATGTTATGAAATGTTTCAGAGATCCGTCACTGTTCTTTATCGATGCGTAGTATTCCATTGTGTGAATATACCACAATTTATTTACCCATTCATCCGTTGACGGACATCTTGGTTGCTTCCAGCTTTTTGCTATTGTAAACAGAGCTGCAATAAACATGGGTGTGCATATATCTGTTTGTGTGAAGGCTCTTGTATCTCTAGGGTATATTCCGAGGAGTGGGATTTCTGGGTTGTATGGTAGTTCTATTTCTAACTGTTTAAGATAACGCCAGATGGATTTCCAAAGTGGTTGTACCATTTTACAATCCCACCAGCAGTGTATGAGAGTTCCAATCTCTCCGCAGCCTCTCCAACATTTATTATTTTGTGTTTTTTGGATTAATGCCAGTCTAGTTGGTGTGAGATGGAATCTCATCGTAGTTTTAATTTGCATTTCTCTAATGGCTAATGATCGGGAGCATTTTCTCGTGTATCTGTTGGCTGCCTGAATATCTTCTTTAGTGAAATGTGTGTTCATATCCTTTGCCCACTTCTTGATTGGGTTGTTTGTCTTTTTGTGGTTGAGTTTTGACAGGATCATGTAGATTTTAGAGATCAGGCACTGGTCTGAGATGTCATAGCTGAATATTCTTTCCCAGTCTGTAGGTGGTCTTTTTACTCTTTTGGTGAAGTCTTTAGATGAGCATAGGTGTTTGATTTTTAGGAGCTCCCAGTTATCTGGTTTCTCTTCATCATTTTTGGTAATGTTTTGTATTCTGTTTATGCCCTGTATTAGGGCTCCTAGGGTTGTCCCTATTTTTTCTTCCATGATCTTTATCGTTTTAGTCTTTATGTTTAGGTCTTTGATCCACTTGGAGTTAGTTTTTGTGCATGGTGTGAGGTATGGGTCCTGTTTCATTCTTTTGCAAATGGATATCCAGTTATGCCAGCACCATTTGTTAAAAAGACTATCATTTCCCCAACTGACTGACACTGGTCCTTTGTCAAATATCAGCTGCTCATACATGGATGGATTTATATCTGGGTTCTCAATTCTGTTCCATTGGTCTATGTGCCTGTTGTTGTACCAGTACCAGGCTGTTTTGACTACTGTAGCTGTATAATAGGTTCTGAAATCAGGTAGAGTGAGGCCTCCCACTTTCTTCTTCTTTTTCAGTGATGCTTTGCTTATCCGGGGGTTCTTTCCCTTCCGTATGAAATTGGTGATTTGTTTCTCTAACCCCTTAAAATATGACATTGGTATTTGGATTGGAAGTGCGTTTATTGTATAGATGGCTTTTGGTAGAATAGACATTTTTACTATGTTAAGTCTTCCTATCCATGAGCAGGGTATGTTTTTCCACTTAAGTATGTCCTTTTGAATTTCTTGTAGCAGAGTTTTATAGTTTTCTTTGTATAGGTCTTTTACATCCTTGGTAAGATTTATTCCTAAGTATTTTATCTTCTTGGGGGCTACTGTGAATGGTATTGATTTGGTTATCTCCTCTTCGGTGTTCTTTTTGTTGATGTAGAGGAATCCAAGTGATTTTTGTATGTTTATTTTATAACCTGAGACTCTTCCAAACTCTTCTATTAGTTTCAGTAGTTTTCTGGAGGATTCCTTAGGGTTTTCCTTGTATACGATCATGTCATCTGCAAATAGTGATAGCTTTACTTCCTCCTTGCCAATCTGGATACCCTTTATTTCTTTGTCTAGCCTAATTGCCCTGGCTAGGACTTCAAGTACGATGTTGAATAAGAGCAGTGATAAAGGGCATGCTTGTCTGGTTCCCGTTCTCAGGGGAAATGCTTTCAGGTTCTCTCCATTTAGAGTGATATTGGCTGTTGGCTTTGCATAGATGCCCTTTATTATGTTGAGGAATTTTCCTTCAATTCCTATTTTGGTAAGAGTTTTTATCATAAATGGGTGTTGAACTTTGTCAAATGCCTTTTCTGCATCTATTGATAAGATCATGTGGTTTTTATCTTTTGTTTTATTTATGTGATAGATTACATTAATGGTGAGTCCCAGAAGTTTTAAGCCAGAACTTTGTTTTTCCTCTGACCGAGAACAGGTCCCAGAACTTGGAGAAGGGTGTGCATGTGGAATGAGTTCCCTTCAGTCAAAAGATTAGTTAGTAAGCACCTACTCTGTGCCAGGGGAATAGAGAACAATCTAGATGTTTTCTCTTAGGAATGACACTTACTGTCTAATGAGAAAGATAGACATTAAATAATAAGTGGGATAAGTAATAAGAAATTAGCAACAAGATTGTGGGAGCAAGAGACCCAGAGAGGGCATTACAGCAAAATAAAACTATAGCAAGCCTGCCTAGACCTAGATAGCTTATTGACAGGACAATCTTTTGCCAGCAGACGGCATCATGGCAGAAATTGCTGGCGAGCTGGACAGGAGGTTGGCATGGAGGCATGGCTGTGGATTTTGTGTGACTGCTATATCAATCACAGCTGAAGAGCTCTTGGTTAGTTCTGAATGGGCAAGACCTTCCCTGGGGCTATATTTGATATTGAGAAATGCTCTCTTGGAATATGTTTGAGAGGCTCTGGATTAGTGTGATTTCCCTCATGAGTGAGCTATCATTTAAAATTTTCTGTCTTTTACTAGCACTTCCTCTCAGACACTGTGGCTACTATACTTGCAAATGACCAGTTAATGTCAGTCTGTTGGAGTGTCCAGTTGAGAAATTTTTTTTTTATCTTTAACATGTCACTGAGGCCCTTGGAGCCTTAGGCATCCCTAACACATGTATAATTCTTCAGAATATATAAACAAGTTGCATTCAACACCAATTAACATCATCATCAATAATATTGTGCATGACACACATCTCATGCAAGTGGCAAGCACTGACTGCGCAAAGTACTCTAAACTGGAACCCTCCCAGCCCAAATGACTTCATACTGAGAAAATAAATAGCAGTGAGCGGGCAGCATGATCTGGGAACATTAGACTTTTTTTTTTTTTTCTCTGTTCGTACTTCCAGCAGCCCCTAGCTCCATGCCTTGCTCATTAAATATTTGTTAAAATGAAAAGAGTACAGATCTTGGTGTTCATTGCCAACATCACATCTGATTTTGACTCTTAACTAGTCCAAGTTGAATCACATAGCATTTTTAAATTTGGGAGAGAACCCATGTCCCTTTGTCATCCTCAGAAACGGAGAGATGAAATGGGATAATGCAGTCATTCATACTGAGCATGTTCTATCTGAAAGACCTTTGTGTAGGTGCTTTGAGTCTCAGAGAAATGTATTCATTGTTAAAAAAAAAATTCATTGTTAGTCTTTAATATTTGAAGATGACCTTACCAATGAGTTTTATCCGAAAGTGTCTGTGATGGTTAAGGTTATGTGTCAAGTTAGCCAGGCCATGATTCTCAGTGGTTTGGCAGATATTATGTAATCATTCTCCCTTTTGTGATATGATGTGAACAGCCAGTTAGTTGAAAGGGACGTTTCCTTAAGGGTGTGGCCTGCATCAAATATATATGGATATTCTGGCAAAGCTAATTCCCTTTTGATCCTGCACCTGACTTGTCATCCTCTGACCTCTGGTTCTTGGGATATGAGCCAGCAGCCTGTCACCTGACCTGTAGATTTTGGGATTTGCCAGTACCCGTAGCCCTGTGAGCCAGCATCCTGCCGTCTGACCTGCTGAATTTGTATTCCTCAGCCCCTGCAACCAAGTGAGTCAGGAAAAGCCTCCAGCCTGACACCTGACCCACCAAGTTGTGAATTGCCAGCCTCCACAACTGCATGAGCCATTTCCTTGAAAAAAAAAAAATATATATATATATATATATATGTATGTATGTATGTATGTATGCTTCACAGGTTTTGCTCCTCTATAGAACCCAACTTAAGTCAGTGTCTGAAAGGACTGCGGTCACAGCAACACGTGAGAAGGCTTTGCTTTGATTTATGGTGAGAGTCTATTTGCAGGCCTGGTGTTGGTAGCACCACCTTTCTTCAGGCTGCCTGTCAAGATGAGCTGGCTCATGTCTGTTAGCTGCACACGAGGTTCCTCTGTTGGCAGGTGCTCTATTTCAGAATTCCATAGTTACTGAGAAATGGACTATGTCAGCTCAAGCTTTTATTGTGCTTTGAGGCACTTTGGGGCCTCTGACAGCTGCTTTCATTTTGCAGAGCAACATGCTGCTGAAGGTTTGGTAAAGGTTAATTTTTAAATGGATTCTAGACTGCTATATATGGCGTCTCCCTTGGTATTTGAATCATTTAGCATACAACCCTGTCATTAGATCACTTTTTTTTTTTTTTTTTGGATGAAATTTTTGTTGGTCACCTTTAAAGCTGCATCAATCACTTGGTAATGGAAAAAAAAGTCATTGTAATGATCTGCTTTGAAAATAAACAGTACAACTTGACTTTGGCGTGGAGAGCCTATTATCATGTGGTAACATCATTCTATTGCAATGACATTATCTGCTAAGGATATTATGATGGTGGAAAATATTTCAATTTTGTTATCGGAACAGTGAAGCTGTGATATTTAATTATAGAGAAGTATGTTTAATTTGAGGAGTCTGGTATGCTGAATGTCACAGTTTACTCATCAGAAGACTGCGCAGTGGTAAGCGAATTTGGACAGAATATTATTTAGCGACCCACTCAAGTTATTGATCCAATACTTTCTCTGCTTTGGCAAGTTTCTCTTTCATAATTTGAATTCTTCCAAAAAGCTAGTTGATTAACAAATTAATTAATGAGATAATTAATATAATGCTGCATTAAGTAGTAGAGGACGGCTAGAATTGGTCATTTGATAGTTTGGGGAGTGTTTGAGTGACTTTATGAATGACATAGCAAAAAAACAAAAGTGCTTCCAAATTGAAGTGTCAAAAAATTAGGAAAAGCACCCTATGACTCTCTCTCTCTCTCACACACACATATATAGTGTGTTGAGGAAATAGAAAGGAAGATAAAACAAACAGCACTGTGGATTAGAATGATGAGAGTGCTATGTGATGAATCAAGGCCGAGCTTCCAGTGGTACAGTAGGTGGCATTGGGATAAGGTTTGAAAGGCAATGCAAAATACTTTGTATTCTACAGTTACTGTCCTGTGACAACCAGTTGTGCCAACTTACCTTATTAAATGACCTTCAGTCATAGCCAGACATCATGCCTGACATTAAGGGACTGCAGGAATGGATAAGGTGGGCGTCTTAGTTATCTAGTGCTGCTATGACAGAAATATCACAAGCAGATGACTTAAACAAACTTATTTTCCCACAGCTTAGGAAACTAGAAGTCCAAATTCAGGACACCGGCTCTAGCAGAAGGCTTTCTCTCTCTGTCGGGTCTGGCGGAAGATCTTTATTCCTTGGCTTCTTAGTGGTCTTCATGTGGCAGGGCATCTATCTTCTCCCATTTCTACTTGCTCACTTGCTTGTTTAATCTCTTTTATATCTCAAAAGAGTTTGGTTTAAGACACACCCAAATACTGCCTCATTAATATCACAAAGAAAACCCATTTCCAATAGGATTATAACCACAGGTAGAGGGGTTAGGATTAACAACACGTAATTTAGGGGGAAACAATTTAATCCATAACAGCAGACATTGTCTTCAAGGAGATGCCCATCTCATGGGAAGGAGATGCAGCAAATCACTGTGCTTGCTGTTCACATGTGATTGGGGATGGGAAAGAGGCTACTGGAAGTGGGAAAAAGTGCAGAGGGTGATGAAGGCTACACCATCCTCTCAGTAGTGTATTAGCAAGGGCTGGTTTATTAGAAAATCAGAGAATCCTACAATTTAGAGTTAGAGGAAGCTCAGAAAGCATATAGTCCACCTTTTGTTTGACAGTGAAGCCACTGACCATCTGAGAATCGCAATAGCTTCCCTAAGGTCACAGAGCAAGCTGGTGGCAGAACTAAGACCAGAGCCAAGGTCTCCTGACCAGTGTTCTTCGCACTGTATGGCATTCGTTCCAGAGTTCTGTTTCCTGCCTGGGGTTGAGGAGATTGGAATTCTGCTGTGGAAGGGAAGCAGGGAGGGACCTTGTCTACTTCACAATTTTTTGTTATAAGCCCTAATGTGAAACCTTCATGCTTCCTTTTCATATATCTGGGGGTGAAGGATAGAGTCCAAGGGTAACCTGGCTAATGACAGGCTATTTCAACAGCTGGGCCAGGAACGCTCAGTGCCCTGGCTTTGGCTGCTGAAACATTCTGAGTCACTAACTTGGAGTGTCCCCAGAATCACAGCAGTACCACAGGGGCCACGAAGCAGAACCTTTGTATATATGCAGGGCTGGGAAGAATGGAGAGGGCTGCACTGAGGGCTACCACCAAATTCACATGGGAATTGTGTTCTCGAACTGAGGATAAGAAGACAAAAATGCCTTCTGTTTCTGGCATGAGGCCACGATGAGTGTCAAGGCTGGTGACAAAAAACTGAAGAAAAGTAGCCCAGGCTGGAGTTGAGCCTGCATTGAGTGATTTGGGCAATTGACAGAAAATGACTTTTCTGGCTTACACCTCTCTACTTCAGCTCAATCCTTTTTGTAGGCTTTCTTAGTATATACAACAAATTGCAAACTTGAGTGTTTAGGCAGAGTGCATTTCTGAAAGAATTAAAGAACTAGTTTAAAAAAAAAAGCGCAAAAGTTTGATGGAAGGTTAATTCAAAAGTGGGTGCTGAGTAAATATTGGTATTGTTACATTATGGGAAGCTTTACTTTGCTCATATACAAAATTCACGGAATTGTCTCTGCCAGTTAAAGATCCCCAACCCAAAACCAAAACAACTTAAGCTGATTACAAAGGCACAGCATATCACTGGTAACTCTCTCTAAGAAACAAAAGGAGAAATGAATATAGGTCTGATTACCACAAGCCATCTCATGTCATCACAGGCTTTGTGACATAGAAAATAGCATATTGGCCAAAAATGCCTCAGAAAAATACAAATTCTTTAAATATAGAACATGTAGATCTTACTTAATTCAGTCAGCAACACTTGTATCTTATTACGTTCATATTTACACAGGTAGGAGGCAGTATGTTGGAGGGGAAAAGGAAGGCGTGTGGAGTCAGACCCAGGAAGGTTAGGATCCTTATTCTGGCCTTGGGAAGGTTATTTTCCTCACTGGAAAAATGAGAAATTTGCTCATGTCAAAGACTTGGGACAGTACTTGTTGCATTATGGGTTTTCAGTAAATGTTAGTCCATTTTTCCATGCTGATTCAATTCCTGTCAAAATTAAACAAATGGGAACATGGCTTTGAAAGACCTCATCAGCTACCCTTCTTTTTCCCACACCAAACAATGGCACTTTTCCAGTTGGGTCACTAGGTAGGCATACCTCAGCTTTATTATAAAATCATAACATGAAGTAAAGCCTTCGGAAGACCAAGTTGGAAGCAAGGTCCAAAAGAGGCTGTAGATACCTGTCTGAGGAAAAGAAGAAAATCAATCAAGGGAGAAGGGAGAAGTTGTGAAAGAGAAAGGAAGAAACCATGACATATAGTGCCTCCCCTTTGTGGTATCAGCCTTGGTTTCAAGAGACAGGGCCAAAACAGGGATGCTTTTGAAAGTGAAAAGCCAAATCATGTGGGATACTAGGAAAATAAATATAAACCTGGACTGTTCCAGGCAAACAAGGGCACATGGTCACCATGTCTATAGGAGTTCCATGGGCCTCAGACAGCATGCTGTCACACAGACCTCAGTCAGAATCCTTAGTCAGCTCCTAATGGCCATGGTAAGTTTTGCAGCCTCCCTAAGCTAGCTTATTTATTCATGGAAGAGCTATGCCACAGAGCTGAGGCTCCAAGAAGCACATCTGCAGTACTGGATGCAAGTCAGTGTGCAGTAAATGAGGATTATTATTTTAGATGCATAAGCATATGGAAGGCCTGCATGTGAGGGGTCTGAGAATTAGAAGAGCAAATCTCCCAAAGGAAAGAATCACCCCGTCCGTGACTTTAAAACTGGAACATGGGGAAGTGGGACAGGGGAAGGAAATCTACTGCCATCTTATGCTATTTTGCTATTAACTTTGTGTTCAGTTAACTAACTTTGTTCAGTATTTTTGTCAGATAGATTATTATTATATTTGTTTTTTAGTTTAATTCCTAACATTAAAAAAACCTGTTGCCATCAAGTCGATTCCGACTCATAGAGCTATGAATTCATAACATATTAATATAAAAAAACTTGTAGCTAGATCAGGGATCCAGAGGAAGGAGTGTTTGGGGAACGAGTGAGGGTTTCATGTTTGGGTGCTGGCAGTGAATACGCACACTGGGAGAGCTCAGGTACAAAGGTTTGGGACTAATTGGTTCCCTTCCCTACAAGGTATAAATGGTCATGCAGGTGCTGGAGCCCCTGCCAAGGTGCAGAGCAGCAGGTCAGGTCGCCAGCAGAGTGCTTTTGCCTTTGGAGGGTAGAGGAGCAGGGTGCCAGCAGTTATTTCTTGGGTATTGCAGTGCTGGCTTGCCCATCTCTTTACTTTTAAGAGAAAGCTTTCCATCCATGAATAAATAAGCATTCGTATCAGGCACATACATATGGGAATACTTACTTTCATTCATTCCTTCAAACCAGTGCTCTAAGATATTATACTAACGCTTGTTGAGACTGGTAAGCCTTGAGAAGGTCTCCAAATACCTGCTCGGTATAAATGCCATGCCCACAGGCATTATCGTCTGGAAACATATTGGTTGTAAAATGACACAGGACTTCTGAATCTTCTGTCATGTCGTTAATCAAAATGTGTGTTCATTTTCATTGTATCTGCATCACCAAAGCTGAGAAGGACGATGCAAGCTGGGATGTTTTAATGGATTTAGGATATAATAACTGGACCATTAATAGTCACCGAAATGAAACTAGAATACATTTCTGATGAGGTCTTTGTTCATTGACTTCCTCGTGATGCTACTATACTCTCACTGAAGTTTCTTCTTAAAGCCGAACCATTTTGAAAAGGCCTACCTAGTAAGGGTGGATGTCTTCTATCTGCCCTTTAAGACATAGTCTTGCTCTTTATTTTGTTTCATTCCATTTCATTTTTCTGAGAAACAATATACTCCTCCTAGGATTATTGAGAGGTTTTCATTTCAAGAATACACACACACACACACACACACACACACACCTTCCTTCAGACTTTATGCATTATTCCAGCAACAAATTATATACATATATACTTTTACCAACTCACATGTATAACTAAAGAATTATGTACTTTTTTTTTCAAATATACACTTTATGTGATCATGGTGCACTTTAAAAGAGGCCCTGTTTTGCAGTCTTTATAATGGTAAAGTTAACTTTAAAATCAGAAGCTAAAATAATTGAGCAAGTGAAATTGAGGTCTTTATTTCCCAACAGAAGTAACGTTCAGTTTGACGTATTTAAAGCAGGAATAGGTAAATTCTCCATTCCCTTGGTTGGAAGGGAAATTATCCCAATCCCATGTAAATGTTATCTTGTAATTGATGGGGTTTGGCTTGGCAATTAAGCTTCCCAAGAATAACAGAGCCATACTTCCCTGAGTAATTTCTTTTTTCTTTTTTGGCAGTTCTACTCCGGCAAATTTTCTGGAAGATCTTTTGTAATTCTTGGAGAACACCTTCAATAATATGCTTGTGTGATTAAGAGACACATCTCGGCTAGACAATTTAATACATGTCTGGTAGAACAATCCAGCATGGCTAGAAGTTGTTGGCAAACTGTTGTCTATTACCAGAAAGTAAAGGAGTGTACAAGAAATTTCCCAACTACTTCGTCCCTCTAGCTTTATTTTATTTTTTGAATCAACAGAGCGAAATTGACTTTGTGTGTGTATAGTTCTGTGAATTGTAACACATGCATAGATTTGTGTAACCACTACCATAATCAGAATACAGAACATTTTCACGACCCCTAAAACTCCCTTGTACCTGTAACTCTCTGTAGTCATATTTTTCACCCTGCCCCTAACCATGCTTTCCATCATAGTAGTTGTAGCTTTTTTACAATGTCATATAAATTGAATCACGTACAACATTTTGAGACTGACTCCTTTCACTTAGTATAACGCCTTTGAGATTCTTCCATATTGTGTGTCAGTAATTGATTCCTTTTTATTGCTGAGTAGTATTCTATTATATGCTGTACCACAGTGTGTTTATCCATTGAAAGACATTTGAATTGTTTCCAGTTTTTGGCAATTATGAATAGAGTTGCTATAAACATTAACGTATAGGGTTTTGTGTGAACATAAGTTTTCATTTCTAGGGTAAGTAAATCTGCATTTAACTTTATAAGACGTTATTGATTTGTTGTCCAGATCAGCTTTACCAGTCACATTTGCACTGCATCCTTGTTACCACTTGGTATTTTTAATTTTAACCATTCTAATATGTGTGCAGTAGTTTCTCATTTTTGGTTTTAATTTGCATTCTCTAATGGCTAATGGTGTGAATATTTTTTCATGTGCTTATTTGTCTTCCATATAGACTCTTTTAGGAAACCCTGGTGGCATAGTGGTTAAGTGCTATGGATGCTAACCAAAAGGTGAGCAGTTCGAATCCACCAGGCCCTCCTTGGAAACTCTATGGGGCACTTCTACTCTGCCCTGTGGGGTTGCTATGAGTCGGAATCGACTAGATGACAGTGGGGTTTTTTTTTTTTTTTTTATATGGACTCTTTGGTGAAGTGGTCCTTCAAGTCTTTTGCTCATTTTTAAATCGGATTTTTGTTTTCTCAGTGTCTGAGAGTCCTTTATATTTTCATTTTGGATATGTGATTTATAAGTATTTTCTCCCAACTGTAGACTGTCTTTTCATTTTCTTAACAATGTCTTTTGGAGATCAAAAGTTTTTTAAATTTCCTAAAGTCCAATTTATTCATTTTTCTTGTGTGGATTGCACTTTTGGCTTCATGTTTAGGAGCTCTTTGCTTAACTCCAAATCAAGAAGATTTTCTTCTATGTTTTCTCCTAGGATCTTTATGGTTTTCTGCTTTATATCTTGGGCCTGTTTTGAGTTAATTTTTGTATAAAGGTGTGAAGTTTAGGATGAAACTAATTTTTTGCATATGGATGTCCAAATTTTCCTGTGCCGTGTATTGAAAAGAATACCCTTTGCACTTTGGTTGGCCTTATTTGCAAACACCTATTTCTGGACTTTCTAGTTTTTTCCACAGATTTATGCATGTATTCTTTCCTTTCACCACTACCACAGTGTCTTAATTACTGTACCTTTTTAGAAAGTCTGAAGATCAGACAGTGAGGTAACTCCAACTTTATCCCTACTTCTCAAAATTGTTTTAGCTATTTCAGTTCATTTGCTTTTTAATATAAATTTTAGAGTAAATTTATCTATGTCTACAAAAAAAACTCTTGGAATTTTGATTGGAATTAAATTAAATGTGTAGATCAAACTGGGAAGAATTAAATGTTTACTATGTTGTCGGTCAATCCATAAACACAATATGTCTCTCCATTTTTTTTAAGTCTTTTTAAAAAACTTCTTTCATTAACATTTTGCAGTCTTCAACTGACAGATCCTGTACATGTTGTGTCAGATTTATACCGACATATTTTATTTTATAGAACTATTGTAAAAAGTATGTTTGTAATTCTGGTTTCCAACTGTTTCATTGTTAGTCTATAGAAATACTGTTGATGTTTTGAGTTGTCCTTTTATCCTGTGAACTTGCTAAACTCATTTAGGAGTCCTAGGAGTTGTGGTAGATTCCTAGGGATGTTCTGTATAGTCAAATGTGATATCTGTGAATAGACACAGTTTTATATCTTCCCTTCCAATACATATGCCTTCTATTTCTTTGTCTTACACTTATTAGGACTTCCAATGTGATGTTGAATAGAAGTGGTGAGAGTGGACATCTTTGCTTTGTTCCTGATCTTACAGGGAATTCCCCCCATTCCCTCTAAATGTTAGGGGACCCTTTTCCCACTCCTTTGAGTTAGAACTAGAAGACATCTCCTGTAGCTCTCTTTCCACATTGATGCTCACTTTCTGGTTTCAGACTGTTTTGTATTCAGGCCTAGTAACAGCAGAGGAAAAAGAAGTGGCAAATTCAACACCAGTTAAGTTATACTTTGCATTCTGTTCTTTTCCCCCATCCATCCCCGCTGTTCTTTACCTTTCAGAGTACTCAAATAGCTGCTCCCTGTGTCCTCTCCAGGTTTGATGGCTACATTCAGCGGGAAAGAGGATGGAAAGTGCTTCCTCTGTCTTACCCAGAACCGGAACCCTTTTATGTTTGTAAAAGTAAGAGAGTTTTTAAAAAATTTTATGAATGTGTTTTACCCCTCAAATTTTAGGGGAGAGGCAAAAAATTTTAATTCTGAAAACAAAACAAACAAAATGCAGGGAAAAAATGTCTTTCATGTGTATTTCTTTGTGTGTATGTTTGCAGGGAGGTGGGGTTTATACATTACAGGTCTCAATATTTAAGGCGAATAGACTTACAGGGTGTGTTCAGAATAAAGCTTTACTCTTCCTATCACTAAATGGCCAGATGGGCTAGTTTTTTCCCTGCCTTTCAATCTAACTTTGGATTGACCTTATTACAGTTTTTGTTACACTCAGATTAAAAAAACCAAAACCCTCCATTCATATTATTATACCAAACCATTCTAGTTCAGGAATTATTGTGTGGGTCCCTGTGTGATAATCAAAGCTCCAGTCTTGATTTTAAAGCTGAAGCTTCTCCCCTGGGGCTGCTCCGGAAGGGGGTCCTATAAGGTCATGGAGTCAGAGTTTCCATTTTCTCTATTTTGTCTGCTAGCATTTCTCTTTTTCTCCTCCACTCACTCACTAAGCACCCATTGGCTGTTCCATGATTGAATGGTATGATTGGAAATATGGAAATGAGGTAAGGTGTCAGGAAAAGTGTTACTTGATGGCACTATTATGAGCTGACATTGGCCCTAGCCTTGACAGATGTTTAAAGTTGACCGACTCTCAGACACTCCTCCTTTACTGCAGATTTCTCAGCTGCTAATTCCCCAACATAGATAATGATGCATACTTTCACATAAACCCTCAGTGTTGGGCTTCCATCACCCATCCAGGTATCTCTTTAGGAAAAATTCATTTAAGATGATTCCAGACCAGTCAGAGTGATCTGTCCCTCTCTCTCTTCACATATGCATATAGTCCCCCCCCCCAAAAAAACTTTATTTCCCAAAGCATGGTGCTCTACCCTGATGCTTAATGCCCTTTAAATCTCTTGAATATGAGTCAGACTACAGTCTACCGTACCCCCTAAACTCCTGGGTTCAGAAATGAACCTATGCAAGTATCTTCTTGAATCTCTCTGCACTAGTCCCACACCTTGTGGGATTCATAGAACAGAAACAACTCACTTTTCTGAAGAAAGACGCTAGTTTTCTCTAACTTGTCTCAGACGCATCAGCCTATTTTATCTGGTGGAAGTCAATGATCAGCTAACAGCCACTAAGTGGTTCTCTACCATCTCCTTTATAAGTTCTACTTGGGTAGTGTAGTATATCACTTTGTAATGTGAGTAGGTGGCCTAGCCAAAACTGAGAGAGGAAAACTTCCTTTTTAACTTCCTGTTACATTTATGGAGCCCTGGTGGTGCAGTGGTTAAGAGATACAGCTGCTAACCATAAGGTCGGTAGTTTAAATCTACCAGCCGCTCCTTGGAAACCCTCTTGGGCAGTTCTACTCTGTTCTATAGGCCTATAGGGTCACCATGAGTCAGGATTGACTTGATGGCAATAGGCTTGGCTTTTTGGTGTTACTTTTATAAATATTCCCTTTGATCTTTACATAACTGACTATCACACGTGTTAGCTGGAAGAAGATAAATCATGTGTCAAATGTAACTGGTGACTTAGAAGAGAAACAGTTGAATGCATATAACAGGGTACCAGTTAGATTCTTTACCATGTATTTTTTATTCTAAAGGTCCTACCTTGTATCTTAAGTACTCAGGCAGCAGTAAGGGCTTTCTACATGCATTCTTCTCAGGATTGGCCATTACTGCACAAATGAAGGAGAAAGAAGGTCATTGCCCTGCTCTGAGTTTCAAAAGCCTAGAGGTTTCAGGCTGTTATATCATATACCAAAGTGCAGGTAATGCCTGTTGATATAGAGTAAATTTTCTCATCATGCAAAGAGGAGATGAGAACCTTTCTATGCAATGGGAAGGAGTTTGATAAGAACCTAAACCCAAACCATTGCCCTCCAGTTGATTCTGACTCTTGGAGATCTTATAGGACTCAGTAAAACTGCCCCATAGGGTTTCCAAGGAGCAGCTGGAGATTGAAACTGCTGACCTTTTGGTTAGCAGCCATATGCTTAAACACTGTGCTACCAGGGCTCTGAGCTTGATCAGAAAGGGAAAAATAAAAACAAAAGGTTGGAAGACAGTGTGGGAATCCTCAACATGCCTCCCTTGACCCAAGCCTCGGTTAGAAGAGAAGCTATAGAAGGGCTTTGAGGACCCAAGAGCAGATATTTGTGTCTCACTCTGTAGGATTATCACCTGAAAGACTTCTCACCTTTTAGAGATCTCACATCCAGGATAGAGCAGAGGTTGGAATAGTGAAGCAAAAGGAAAGGGAATGATGGAGAGACCTGAGACAAGCTCCTAAACTCTAGCAGCCTGGGAGAAAATTCAGTATTTTCATATGGCCATAAGAGGGTGACAGGTGGACCAGAAGAGGTCTTGTAGAGTACACACTACACAGCCCTGGATACTGAATACCATACTGGACCACAAGTATCAGCAGCTTCCAGAAACAGTGGTTTCATGGGCTAACAGCAAACACCAGGCAGGCACATTAAGCCTCAGCAGCGCCCGGTGAGGCTAGATGATAACTATGGACTGGACATACGTCCACTTCCCAGGTCTCCAACTGCCTGGATACCGCAATCCACGATGTTTCAGAGCCTCTGCCCACACCAGACCCACTCAAGAAGAAGGAAAGGGAAAGTAGGGAGGCAATACTCCTGACTTAACTGATTTGTTAAAAATAAAGAAACACTGTTTTAACCAGAAGTTTCTCGAATGGCAACTTTAAGTTTTCTGCTGCTGAGCGGGAAGTTACAGTTTTGCAAATATAAGTATGTGACCGTAAATTTAAAATCTATTACATATGTGTATGCTTGCCGCTAAACTGTGAGCAACTTGAGGGCAGAGCTCAAGTATCATGGATTATCGTATTCCCAAAACCAAACCAAACCCGCTGCCGTCGAGTCAATCCCAACTCATAGTGGCCATATAGGACAGAGCAGAACTGTCTCATAGGGCTTCCAAGGCTGTAATCTTTACGGAAGCAGACTGCCACGTCTTTCTCCCACAGAGCGGCTGGTAGATTTGAACAGCTGACCTTTCAGTTAGCAACGAAGCACTTTAACCACTATGCAACCAGGGCTCCCTGTTTTCTTCCCAGTACCTAGTAAAATAGCTGAAAGAAACAAAAATGGAGGTAGCAGATATTGTATTAAATTAATAAGAAAGAAGCAAAACCTCTTAACTTGCGATTTTATCCTAGTATAAGAAACTGCTACCACTTCAACGAAATCTTTAGCTCTCCAGTTTCTTTTCCTTTGAGACTGGGACTAGCCTCACTTTTTCTGATAGCAGGTGAACTTCTCTGATAATTTCTCTGATCCCTCATTTTCTATATCTTTGCCCACCTATTGTTTGCAGATGACAGTTACCCACATGGCTCTTATCTCTCTCCCAAAGAATAAAAACTTAAAAGAGACATGCACAGCTGGAAAAATGGAGTTAAAGGAGAAAACCAAACATTAGAAAAAGCACTGACAAAATGAAAGTACAGTGATTCTTTTGCTGTAAAGGCGCTCATAAAAATGTGTTTGGCCTATAACATGATTCTTCCATTAACATTAGGGAATGGTTTTCACAGAAGAGAAATAGGCCTAGCTTAGATATCTCTGAGCCATCAACAAAATGTTTTTCTTTCTGCCATGTCAGCAAACCATTTATCAGTGTCATTTATTACTGATTTCTCTTCCACTTCAGCTACTATCTCTTTTCTGAGAGAAAGAATGAGAACAACTAGGCGAGGGGCAGCATTCCTCATCAACCATTGGTAAGATTTCTTGTTAAGATAATAATTTCCTATTTAAAGCATTTTTATTCTCTGTGTAATTTTTAGAAAACATCAGGAAGTCATTGATAGGAAGAGTGGTTAATTCAAGGATAGTCTTTTGTTGTTTGGCCAAATGGGAGAAAGACCTTCAAAAAAACTAAGGGACCAAAAGCTATCTTCAAAGCATTGCCTGGATTTACTCTGAACTTTCTTATAGAATTTGTTAAAATACAACATGCATAATTTTGAGCATAAAATTCATTAAACATTAATCATCTGGAGTTTCTGAATTCAGGGAAAATTTAATGGAGTTATAGAGGAAACTCCCTGATACTCAAAACTTTGCCCTATTAGGAAAAAAACTATATGGTTTGGATCCCAATCAGGAAGCTTCAGTTTGCTACCAAAAAAAAAAAAAAAAAAACCACTATGGCTTATAAGACACAAAAGGATAGAACACAGAGGTGGCAGAAATGATGGTAACTTTTAGTGACGTGCATTTTACTGTCTCTGTCTTCAAAATTGTACGTTAATGATAAGGTAACATGGATGAGATGAACAGGTGTTTCCTGATGATAAGAATAGAAAGATAATTCACTTTCTCTATACAGAGAAGCCATTGCTAGCGAGTCTATTCTGACTCATAGCGACCCTTATAGGACTGAGTAGAACTGCCCCATAGGGCTTCTGAGAAGTGGCTGGTGGATTCGAACTGTTAACTTTTTGGCTAGCAGCTAAGCTTTAGAGCCAGACTGCCATTCAGGTTTCTAAATACGTGATCTCAAGGAGGTGACTATATCTTCTAGCACCTGAACCTCCTTGTGTGTAAAATGGGGATACTAATGCCTTTAACTGAAAGGGTTATCGTGAGGATTGAATATGTTCACACATATAAAACTATTAGAAGAGCCTGGCACAGCATAAACACTCAACAATGCTAGTTATTTTGTGTAATCACTGATAACCAAATTTTATTATCACACACTAGGGATAAACCCCATCTCCAGTTAGTCTTGCTATATGTCATTGATAGAAAGGATAGCTTCAGATCAGCTCTCTGATATTTAAGTCATCTACCTTGAGAGATGTCAACTGATATTTAATTGGTTTATATCCAATAGTTTCATACAGCAAGCAAGTCATTATCTCAAAAAGTGCGTGCATATACCATATATTCCCAAATTAGACATTTTCCTTATAATGAATCATTAGAATTGGCTTTCTTTGACCTGAGAGATGATTGGTAATTCCTGTCTAAAAATTTCCAAGCTAAATTCTTATGGCTATGCTGTATAGATTTAGAGGTTTGGGGCTTTTGATTGGTCACTCATCCATCATTTGAAACTGGGCCTGATTTATGTGAGGAAAATGTTGGCACTGCATGTAAGTAATTTCTTGGTCATCTAAGTGAGGTGGCCCTTCATTGAGATGTGTGTCTTGATTTGATTTTGCATAAGACGATGTTAATCTTACTTTCTGCCTGGTTGGTTGTTAAATATGCAACCAAGAATATTTCCACTGAATGCTTTCCCTCAGGGAATACTCTTTAAACTCTTTGATGGTCAAGAATTATTCTAAGTAGAAAGCTTACTTATGATAATATTTAGGGAAAATTACCTAAAGGACATGAGCTCTTCAAGGCAGCCGCATTTTACTTTTAGATAAAGTAATACCACTAAGAGTAAGGCACTAATCCTTTATTGTTTGGTGTTATTATAAAACTGACTTTATTGAATTATATTTCAGCATTGTTCTATTAGCCTATGTTGAAAGACACCATAGAAACATTTATTTTAAATTCATTACTGTGTCTACTGTAGGTGATTTGTTGAAGACATTTATCCACTGCATAAAGACTTCTTCAGGGGAGTGCTGGAAAACCTATTCTCAGGTTTCTGAGAGAAAATTATGATTTCTCCATTATGACAAATCTTTTTAAAAAACAAAATCTTATTCTAGTTCCTTATCTTCTTTGGCCGCTAGAAATTTTGTCGTTTCTAGCAACTTTTAAAGAACTACCTTTCTTAAATATTAGGCCATGGCAATGAGGAAAAAAAAGAGGAGCGGGGGCAGTTTGCATGTGGCCAGAGGTAGACAGCCCAGGGTTGGGTCACCCAGCTCCTCATGGCTTTCCTGAGAACATAGAAGATGATTATGTCTGCGCACCCAAAAACCATTCATGATACATCATTTAAAAATCTCTTCTATGTGTCATAGATTTAGATGATATCCTTTAAATTGTATGCATGATTGGAACCAACCTTAAAATCTTTGTGGAAGAATGGCAGGAAAGAAAAGACCAAATAATCAGTCAAAAGTGGAGGAACTGCAGAATAATGAGTGCCAGGATTACAGACAATCAGAGCAGAACTTCAGCAGTGGCTAGGCCGTTAGCATTTTGCAGAGCATCTTAAAGGGAATAAAAAATAATAAATAATAAAGTCACAGTAATCCTGTGACTTGGTACGTAAGAATGAACTTGGGTCCAGTGACTAGGCAAAGACTAAAAGAGATCTCTGAATCACAAGAACCATGATATGGTAAAAAGACAGTTCCCAGTACAGATAAGTAGGGACAAGAAGATTGGGGAAATAAAGAAGCAGATTTTCAGAACCTAGAAAACACAGGAGAAATACATATTGGAGCAAAACAGAGTCTACTTTTTTAGGCATACTTGGATAGAAGTTTTTACAAGTTTTGTAAGAAGGAGCTAGAAACTCACTATAAATAATTTGAGGTTAATTTGAAATCTATGATTGAGACAACAACGTATTAGTAAAATGTACATAGTATGTGGCATATAGTATGATTTTAGCCATTTGAAATGAATTATTTTTGTTGATGTTGTCTTCCATTAAGTCTAAAACTGAAGGATCTCTGCAGGTTGTTACTACAGTGGGCTAATAAGGATATTTTCAAGGCAAGAATGGAACACTATCAGATGAACTATGCTCCTTAGAAAATGTTGTTTTAAATGGATTCTCTCTCCTGGATGTGCTACACAATGCAATTGCAGCAAACAAATAGAATCTACTAACAACTCCCAAACTGACACTTTCAGCCCAGTAGAATTCTGGATTTGTATATCCTATTTCCTCCTCAAGATCTCAGACCTGGCTGTGTTATAGACATTCTAATTTCAAAGTGTCTAAAATGATCTCCAGATCTTACCTCTAAACCTCTTTCACCCAGAGTCTTCCTCATCTCAACTGATGATAACTGCATCTTTCCAGCTACTCAGGTCCCACACTTCAGAGTTTCTTTGACTCTTTTCTTTACTTCTTATAGCATATTCAATTCATCAAGAAGCATTGTTGGCTTTATATTAAAAATCTGTCCAGAATTTAACCATTTTCCCCCATTTAACCACTTTCACTTCTTCCTTGACATCCTGGACCAAGCTGCACTCACCTCCCACTGGATAATTGCAGTAGACCCTGACTGGTCTCCTTACTGCCACTCTTGCCAGGTTAGCCTATTTTTAACACAGCAACCAGAGCAATCCCTTTAACATGAAAGTCAAATCATGCCACTGTTTATTTATTCTTTTTATTAATTTTATTTATGTAAGCTCCATAAGGGCACTGATCTTTGTCAGTTTTGTTCATTGTGTATATTGAACAAAATAGCTTATATTCATAAGCTCCTGGAACAGTGCCTGGGATGTAGCCTGTTCCTATGACTGAACAAATGCATACCCATTCTCAGAAGGGAACAGTTAGAAAAAGTAACTTAGTGCTCAGTATGTCATAGGAAGTAGCAGAATTTCCCTCAGGTCTTTAACTCCAATCCTATGTTCTTTTCACTATCTCATGCTTCCTCCTAGACATATGGACAGACCTCTCATGGCAGATATCAGTATTTTCCCGTGGAAGCAGTTTGGCAAGAATCTGAGTTCAGGTCCTGATTATGCTGCTAGGAAGGCAGAATCTGAGGACCACAATTTTTTACCCACAGAAGAAAGCAGTTGAGCTACATAATCCCTAAAGTCTACTCTAAAGCCAAAAAAATCCAGGGGCACTTCCAAAAATGTTTCCCAAATCTTCAACATCAGTTCAGCTAAGAGTCATTTGGAGGTATTGGCAGGACAAGGGAGTCTACTAAATATGCTGTTTCTCAGATTCCTAACTAAAGCCAAATCAAGTGACTTTATCAAGTGGGGCAAGGTTTCCCAGGACTGACCAGTGACGTTTGACTCAGTTGGCATTCTAAATGGTGATATACGCAAATGTGGTTGTTTGCATAAAGTTGAGTGTGGCACCTATCTATTTACATTTATTTTATGTGTTTGCTTTGTAAAATCAAACCCACATTCAAATTAGTGGTTTCAGGCAAGGCTTTCTGTGGTTTTTCTAGCTCCTTAGGTTAGAGGTCACTGTATATATGTATTTGTATATGTATTCGTGTTTATTCCTCTACCTTAAATATGAGTTTTTGTCTCAAATACACTTTCCAATGCCAAATAGCCCTTTACTCCAGCCAAGCCAGTTTGCTTATGGTTCCTCTTAATCTCACTTTTATCTTTCCCAATCACTCCTTTCTTTCTTCCTTCCTTCCTTTCCCTCCCTCCCTCCTGATCCCTCTCTTTTTTCCTTCCCTTCCTCCCTCCCTCCATGCCTCCTTTTCTTCTTTCCTCTTTTTTTGCTTTCTTCATTGTACTACTTTTGCTCATACTGTTTTTCCCATGAAAGATCTTTCTCCTTTCTTTCTGACAATCCTAACTTATCATTATTTAAAGATGGAATTTACCTATGAGAAGCCTTCTCTGCCTACTGTACTTCAGTTAGGGCACTAATTTTCTCTTTGATTTCAGAAGTTCTTATTCTGTATTACTATTAGTAATTTGTAGTTCTTTGTTTCTTTTTTAGTCATTCTTTTGTACTAATATATGTGTTTCACTTACTCACTGGATTATGAACTTTTTAAGTGCTCTGGCCTTGTGTTCTACACCCCTTAGATTTTCCCTTTCACATATTAATGAATATAGGTTAGGAAACATACAGGATGGAGAGCAGGAAGCTCTCTAATAGTTGTGTTTCAGTTACCTGTTGTTGCATAACAAACAACCCTAAAATGTGCTTCAAACGACCATTTTTCTTTTACTCATGGTTTTAAGGGTGAAGAACTCAGAAATAACTTGCCCGGGTGGTTTCTTTCTCGTCCCTGTGACATCACCTTGGGCAGGTGGGGTCTAAGGATGTATTTCCAAGATGACTTCTTCACTCATATGTCAGGTCCGTTGGTGTTCCTTGGCTTGTCTCTCTGCATTGTGTCTTATCCCGAAGGGCTTTTTATGAGGCTTGTGTTTCTCACAGTGTGGTCATCTCAGGGTAACGTCACTAATTATTGCCTAATGGCTGGCTTCCCAGAAGTCAGAAACTGCCAGGCCAGTTAAGGGTTATGCCTGAAACTGGTACAGTGGCATTTCTACCATATTTTTTCCATTGGTCAAAGTGGTCACAAGGCCTCCTAGATTGAAAGAGATGGAGAAATAAACACCATCTCTTTTTTTTTTTTTTGAAATTCAAACCGAATTTATTTATTTTTTTAAGATTTTTTTCTTTTTATTGAACTTTAGATGAAGGTTTATTGAACAAACTAGTTTCTTATCAAACAGTTATTATACACATTGTGGTATGACATTTGTTAATAACCCCACAATGTCAACACTCTCCCTTCTCAACCATGGGTTCCCTATTACCAACTTTCCTGTTCCCTCCTACCTTCCAGTGCCTGCCGCAGGGCTGGCGAGCCCCTTTAGTCTTATTTTTTTCCATGGGTCTGTTCAATCTTTGGCTGAAGGGTAACCTCAGGAGTGGCCTCATTACTGAGCTGAAAATGTGTCTGGGGGCCATATTTTCAGGGTTTCTCCAGTCTCTGTCAGGTCAGCAAGTCTGGTCTTTCTTTTTGAATTAGAATTTTGTTCTACACTTTTCTCCAGCTCTGTCTGGGCCCTTCTACTGTGATCCCTGTCAGAGCAGTCAGTGGTGGTAGCTGGCACAATCTAGTTGTACCGGATTCAGTCTGATGGAGGCCGTGGTAGATGTGGCTCATTAGTCCTTTGGGCTAATCTTTCCTTGTGTCTTTAGTTTTCTTCATTCTTCCTTGCTCACAAAAGGGTGAGACCAGTGGGATAACCTAGATGGCTGCTCATAGGTTTTTAAGACCCCAGACACTACTCATCAAAGTAGAATGTAGAACATTTTCTTTATAAACTCTGTACACCAATTGAGCTAGATGTTCCCTGAGACCATGGTCCCCATAGCCCTCAGCCCAGCAATTCAGTCCCTCAGGGAGTTTGGATGTATCTAAGGAGCTACCATGGACTTGCCTTGTACAAGTTGTGCTGGCTTCCCCAGTATTGTGTACTGTCCTACCCTTCACCAAAGTTACCGCTTATCTATTGTTTATTAAGTGTTTTTCCATCCCCACCTCTCCTCTCCCTCATAACCATCAAATATTGTTTCTTTTTGTATGTAAAACTTTTCATGAGTTTTTACAGTAGTGGTCTCATACAATATAGACTCCATCTCTTCATGGGAAAGTGGCAAAGTCACATTGCAGGAGAGTATGTGGGACAGGAATTATTTATTGAGGCTATCTTTGAAAAACTACAGTGACTCAATCTGCAGAGGAAATTCAATGGTTTTATTTTAGAATTGCATTTGAGTAAAATGGACAATATTCAAATTGAAGAGTCAAATGTTAGAATGCCTAAAATGAGTGCTGTTTTAGACCAACCAGCCAATTAAAAAAAAAAAAATTAAAGATCAACATTTTATTAAAAGGATCTGCACAATCAAATTCTGGTCTGAGGTACCGCGGTTTACCCGATGACTGTGGAGTTATGTGCGATTGATGTTACAGTAGACTCTGCTCTTGGGTTAGGTCGAGTGCAGCTATCTGTAATACTATTGCAGGAGCTCTTGTGTTAAATGCAGTGATGGCACCTCCATCATGATGTTCTCTCTGGAAATGGCCTAGAATTTAGTTTAAAGTCTAATTTGTTAAAAAAAAACACTCCTGGCTTTTTCAGTTAAACTCTCCATTCTCAACTGTCATCAATTCTAATCTTAAAGTTTTGCTCTAGTAAATGGTAATTCCTCTCACGTACCTTGTTCTGCTTCATGTTTCCATGATTTGTTTCATGCTGTTCACTGCACCTTGTAGTCACTTCTTTCCACTTCCCCTCTCTCCCTCCCTTCCTTCTCTTCCTTCCTTCCTTTAAATATGTATTAAGCAGCTACTAGATGTCAGGCATTGTGCTAAAGGCTAGGGATTTAAGAAAATAAGACATATATTGTCCTCTCCTATTGGAGCTTACATTATAGTGCATTGAATAAGTTATCCAAGGTCACACAACTCTTTAGATATGCAGTTAGTATTTTTATTTAAATCTGTATTATTCTTAAACTTGTGGTCTTTATGCTACAACACATTGTTAGGATATAAATGACATTCTTCATAATATCCAAGATATTTTTTAGTTCTGCAAATTAACCTATAAAAAAGCAAGAAGCCCAGTTATATTTTGCTTACTTGTTTATTTAATTATTATTAAGAATCTACTTTGAATATCTATTATGTTTAAAATGCTTTATGTACCATACAGGATAGAGAGGGAAATTTTGACTGAATTGAATAGACTAAGATCTTAGTGCCTGAAACCAAAGAAGGTTACAATCCTCTGTATGTGCGTGTATTAGGATTTGAGTGAGGTTGCTGATGTAGGCCACATAAAGAACTAGTCAGTCATGAAGTTTTAAAGTAGAAAATTGGTATTATCTCATTGGCTTTTATCCCCACAGCCCCTTACTAAACTGGAAGCCCTTTAAGGTCAGTACTACGTCTGATCCATCTCTCTCTTCCCCTGACTGTAGCAACAATACCTGGCACATTTTATGCACTCCATAAATATTGAATACTCAACTCTTTGTAGTGGGATTTCTATGCAAATGGATTTACTCTTGCTGGTAAATTAATTCTGGTTTGGCCTCACTGGGAATTCAGAGTCAAAATGGACTACTTCAACTTCCCAGAACCTCGAGGAAAACTTTTGATTCCTTTAGGATTGTTTGACCGATTGCTTTCTGGGTGAAGCTTGGTATTCCTGATTCTACCACCCTAAGTTTCCCTATTATTACACTCACTTACCTGTAGTCTTAGGAACTGCAGATAATAGAATCTATTGGAAAAGTCTTGAAATCAAATACCCTTCACTAAAACATTGCTGGATATGGAACGAATTAGAAACATGTGGATTAAATTTCCCTGAAAATTTCCTTGGTTATAAAAATTAAGGGAAAAAGTGTTTGGCCAGATGCATTGTGGGTGATGCCAAACCTGAATTGTTTGAAAATGTATGTGCTGGTTAGAGAAACAAATAAATAAAAAATATAAACAAGCTTTATTTCCCTCTTGCCTGGTAAAACCTTACACTCACTGTAAAAATCTCAGGTCAGCTAGCAGCCAGGTTTTATAGAGGGTTTTAGAAAGTCTATGGTTTCTTTCTTTGCCTGATTATTGGGCCAAAATAGCTATATAGATAAATGCTGATGAGAACGCAAGCGCGCAATGTTGATGTTTCTGCGTGCATTTCAATGGATTGAGCTATGTGAGATTTATTACATCTATGTTAACTGAAAATTTCATCTAAAGTAGGATCTTTTGTAAAAGAAGTTGCTAACTTGTTCAATTTAAACTATTCCTAAGATATTCAGAAGTTTTGACATGATATATATGCTCTCGTGATGCAGTGGCTAAAGCACTCAGTTGTTAGCTGAAAGGTTGGCGGTTTGAACCCACCAGCCCCTCTGCAAGAGAAAGATGTGGCAGTCTGCTTCCACAAAGATTCACAACCTTGGAAACACTATCGGGAAGCTCTACTATGTTCTGTAGGGTCACCGTGAGTTGGAATCGACCCAACAGCACTGGGTTTTATATATGCATATATTGTTGTTAGGTGCCATCGAGTCGATTCCAACTCATAGTGACCCTATAGGACAAAGTAGAATTTCCCCATAGGGTTTCCAAGGTGGATTTGAACTGCCAACTTTTTGATTAGCAGCCGAGCTCTGAGGCATTATGCCACCAGGGCTCCTCTATGTATATGTGTGTGTATATATATATATATATATATATATATATATATATATATATATATAAAATGTCTTTATTATTCAAACAGCAAACTTGAAGGTAATTTAGTCCCCATACCCTCCTTCATGGAAATGAAGAGTTAGAGAGTTAAAATGAATCTTACTGTAGTGGTTGTTATCATTCTTTTTATCCTTTCTATCAAAAAACATCAAATAATTGGTTGATCACTTTATGCCCCTGTACCCAGCACAGTTTAAGGAGAACCTGTAGACGCAGTCCCCGATAATTAGACAGAATTGCATGTGTATAACCTGTTACGGAGCACAGAACAACAGAAGAAAGGCATTAGAAAATGGCCCTAAAACATTTGTCAGTGGCTCTTACACTTTAGTGCATGTAAGTATTACCTGGAGATATTATAAAAAATGCAGATTTCAGAAATCTCCTCCCCATGCTGATACTCTGACCTGAATCTGGATTCAGAAATCTGCATTTTTAGTAAGGAATCAAGATGGCTCTGATGAAGATCATCCAAGTGGCACAAATGTGGGTTGAGCAGTGAGAGAAGAAATCTTACTGAGGTAAACGTGGGGAGGAAGAACTGAGGTAATTCTACTCCAACACACGGGGAGACAAGTACAGTTACTCCACCTACTCAGCACCAGTTTGTAGATGCTGATTTTGGATTGTAATTCTGAATTACCATAAAGGCATCTGTTCATCTATTCACAATACTTATTAATGCCTGATGTGTGCCAGGCACTGTTCTGAAAATATAAAAACACAAATCCCTGCCCTCATGTATCTTACATTCTAGTTGGGAGAAAGTGTCAATAAACAAGATACATAAATAAATAATATAATGTGTATATCAAGGAGTGATAAGTGTCAAAGAGATTTTAAAAAGTGGGGGTGTGTGGGAAAATTTTAGAAAGTGGAGAGAAAAGGCTTCTTGAGAAGATGACATTTAGCAAAACTTAATGGAGGCAAGGGCACAGGCAATAACCTTACAGATACAAGGTGAAAAGCATCCAGGCTGAGGGAACAGCACTTGCAAAGGTCTTGAAGTAGAAGGATGGCCGGTGTAGTTGTAACAGAGTGGCCTAGGAGGAAAGAAGGCAAAGTGGTGAGAGAAGGCTAAAAGCAGATGAGGGTTTTAACAGCTCACATAGACCTTATAGTCACACACCTCGGAAAACTCTGGTGCTGTGGGATGTCATTAGAGGGTTTTTAGCAAAAGCTAAACTCAGAATGTTTCCACCCAGTTATTCACTCTATAGCATTCGCAGTGTGCACTGTTTGTGTTGTGAGGGTTTTTTTTGATGAATGGTGGTGCGATGGTGGAAAAGGCTGGACAAAATGTGAAAACCCTGTCCCAGTCTGTCCTCAGACAATATTACAATATACATTGGGATTATATAAATCATTTTGTACCTGAACCATTATTGTCCAAAAAAGTCAATATTTGCTTCAATTTGCAGGATTTTTTGAAGCATGTAAATTTGGGGCATCTTCTTTTAGTAATGAAAGAAATGAGAACTTGATCACTTTGGAAGGGTATTTGAGATACATGGATTAAAGTACAGTGTATACCTCTGTGGCTAGTGACATTTTAACTTTCCTGTTTTCAAAGACTTAGGGTTTTAAATTAGAGTCCCTGAGTGGTGCAAATGGTTAATGTGCTTGGCTGCTAACCTAAAGGTGGGAGGTTCAAGTCTAACCAGAGGTGACTTGGAATAAAGGCCTTTCAGTCTATTTCTGAAAATAAACCACTGAAAACCCTATGGAGCACAGTTCTACTCTGACACACATGCGGTCACCATGAGTTGAAATTGACTCAACAGCAACCAAAAAAGTGTTTTAAATGAACTTAATATCTGAACTGTAGCATGAAGAACAATAAACCAGGATCACCAAATTTGCTAAGCTTGAAGACCCAAGAAGATGCAAACAAGTCATGTAAAATATTGGGAATAACAAAGTGTTCCCAACCTTCTCTCTGACATACTGTCCACTAGTCAATAATAGTTGATATTACAGTGTGTAGAGCCAAGGGGGTGTTTGTTTTCCAGCTTGCTGAAATGCAGCTGTGCTCAGAAGAAACATGATGGTGATTTAAATTAATAGATAATATTTTTGTTGGAATGAGACTCAACAAACAAATAAGAAATGGTGACAGAACTTGGCTAGGCAAGGGCACTTGTATATGTTGTCATCTGATTGCATTCTTCCTCAGCAGCACCTTTGATCTCATCTCTCCTCTAATGAATGAACAATGTCAAGTAACCAGTGTGACTAAATATTTCTGTCAATGAACTGATCTGTCATCTATCACCATAAAGATATATCTTCAAATTTTTGTTCTTCACTGACAGGTAACTTTTCTTAGGCACGAGCTCTTGGATTCTTTAAGTCCATATTATTTCTATGTTAAGGAAAATGTTATTAAAGATGCTATCCATATCTCATTGGTGCCTGGACTTTAAAGAGGTTGGGACCTACTTAACATTATTATAGTTTAAGAAATATTGAAATAATACTTGCTGTAATTTTGTAAAATTTCACCTGAATAACAAACAGTGATTATTTGGGCATCAAATATTAGAAATGAAAGGATTGACTTCATTTTTCAGATGAGGAAATGAAGTTAGTTGGCTTGCTCAATTCCATGTAGCTAAACCAAAGTCAGAGCTGGGTCAAGTCCAGTTTATCTCACTTTCTGTACTGAGCTCTGGAATGTTCTACAAGATCAGAGCTTTAATAAGAATCTTCCAAGAACTGGAATGTTGAAATGGATGTTATGATCCATTACTGAAAACCCCTAGACTAAAGATAAAGTGATGTATTCAGTTCCATATAAGCCTTTAATATATAAAATAGAGTCATGAATTGTTAGAATGGGAAGGGGCCATGGAGAAGGTAGTCCAACTCTCATTTTATAGATAAGAAGTGTTTGTGAGACTTTCATGCTTCAACCATATCCTGGCTCTATTTTGTTTCTTCTTCAAGCTGCTATTACTTTATAATTAAGTGGTCTTCTGCAAATCATTACAACCTAGACTTGCTTGACACAATTATTTGAATTATGCCAGCTTGTTATCTTCACTGGCAGCAAAATGAAAAGTCCAGATCTTTTTTTTTAAGTCAGGTTTTCTGGTAATAATCTCAAAATTTTGCTGCTTTGCTAACCAGCCATTTTCTGGATCAGAAAAATAAAGAATTCAAAGAAAAAGAAGCAATATTTGGTTGAGTTAGCTGGGGTTTTTCTGCTTCTTTAATATTCAAGTGGACAATTTGTACAATTTCCCTTGCTTTGATCTCTGCTGCCCACACTACCAAGTTGCAGGCACAAATTACTTGCCCATCCCCTCCATCCACACGCTTTGAAGGCCATGGAAAAAAAATTCACCCATTGTGAAATTTCCAGACTGGAAGTGCCTATAGTTGTTGCTACTGCTGACTTGGACCATGTAAGAGGAGGTGGTTTCAGCTAGGTCTGCCCCCAAGCCACCCATCCTGCCAAAACCCTCTCAGTCTTGCCAACATCATTTCCTGAACAATCAGGCTACCCAATGTGTGTCCACCAGCATGCCCTTGGAAGACCAGGAATACCCAATCAGGAATCAATTAATGGGGAGAAGAACGCAAGACAGAGCTTGCTATTTAACTTGGAACTATAATAACCACAAAACGGCTCTGGGTATTTTGTGAATCAGATTGCTGTCAAATCCCTGTGTTTTTGTTTTATTCGGATACACTTCAGTGATTGTACTGTTCTTTGGTAAGAGCTATTTGATGTTCAAAAACCTTGAAGCCATTTAGACCACTTTCTTTCCCCCTTTCAAGTAGAAAGTTTGCATTTCGTGCACCACAAAGAGAATGCAAATACCAAAAGGTCTGACTTCAGTTTGAAAGTCCAAACCCACAAACTCTGATTGGCTTCTAACCTTGGCTAGACACATACCTTACTTTGAATGGCACAGCCTTCACAGTATCACAGTGCAAACGTAGTGAAGACCAAATGAATTCAAATCCCTTGACTATACCTTTGGGAAAATTGCCTCATCTTACTTAGCTTCAGGTTACTTCATCTTCCAGTTGGGTAGTAAGAGTACCAACTTTCTTGCGATATTGTAATGGAGTATTTTAGAGCCTGACATACAATAAGCCCTAAGCAACTTATGGGACCACCGTTCGTCTGTCTGTTTGTTGTACTGTGGTGGCCTGCTTGTTGTGATGATGCTGGGAGCTCTGCTGCTGATACATCAAAAGGTGTACCAGGGTCATCCATGGTGGACAAATTTCAGCAGAACCTCCACACTAAGACAGACTAGGGAGAAAAGTCTAGCGATCTACTTCTGAAAATTAGCCAGTGAAAACTGTAGTAATCACAACAGAGTTTTGTCTGGTATTCCAAAAAAACACTGCCGTTGAGTCGATTCCGACTCACAGCGTACTGCTGGAAAATGAGCCCTCTAGGTAGGAAAGCATTCAAAATACACAGTGGCCACAATGGACTTCAGCATACCAGGATCGTGAAGATGGTGCAGGACCAGGCAACATTCTGCTCTGTTGTACGTGGGGTCACCATGAGTCAGAGCTGATTCTATGGCAACTAACAATGATGACAACAATTTATGAAAAGATTGGGAAGAACTACCTTTTAGTAAGGTTTATTTGGATTGCTTGTATTTTTTCCATGTAAATGAGCTGAAATTATCTTTACTGAAAAGGAGACTAAACAATTACAAAATATCACAAAGTGTCAATTTTAAAATCATTTTTAAATATATTGAATGGATACTCATACAACAGTTTCTGTCCACATATTGCAGTACTACCAGCCCTTGTTTTTACGCTCTTTCTTTTATGCCTGAGCCCAAATGAAAGTCTTTTCTCAACTTCACTAAACCCAAATCAATATTTCCCTTTCTGTTTCTTGGTCCTTATATCCCCAAGTGCATGTCCAGTGCATTTGACATTATTTTAAGAATATTTTCTGGAAGAAATTCACTAATAGTGGCCAAAGATAAAAACGAAATAGGCATGGAACTTGCAAAGACAAGAAACCAAGAGGAATGGAGACATAGATCTGGAGATGCCAAAAAGAATGAGCTAGAAAGTCTAACTCTGAAAATTTCTGTAATAATGAGGAGGAGGAATCAAATTTACTCAGTATGTTAGTAAGCTAGGCAGCAATGTTTTAAATAGAATTCATGTAGATCCTGATGATAAATGAATTATGTTTGTATGGGGGCTTTTGTGAGAAACTCAATTTTTGAGGTTTCAAAAATTTAATTGATTTCTCAAATGGGGGCACTGCACTGGGGTGAGGGCCAGCAAGTGAGCACTGAATGCTATATTCACTTCACAGGAATAGTAGACCCTGAATTATTATCTGTGAAATGAATGAATAAGTGAATGAATGATCAAACAAAGAAATGAAGAGCTATAAGCAAATAGGTGTTGGCAGTAAGATATAATTAAATTTATATTTGTTTTTCAAGGGAAGAACTGTTTTAGTACACCTGTATTATTGTGATGAAGATGGTGTTATTAGAATATTATAAGACTAAATCATGCTGTATCAATAGGTCAATATATTTAGGACCTTTCCTGAATGAGAGGAAAAATAAGCCAAATGGGTCACTCTTTTCCAGGGTCATTTTGGGAGACAGTTATAGTTGTGAACCGGTTCAAAAAAGCATCAGTACCTACCCTTTTCACCCTAGGAAATGCCAGACAGTTTAGAGGGACAGAAGCATCAGAAAAGGGAAAAGATAATTTCCAAAGAAGGCTCAGAGAGGAGGAGCCCTGCCTCAAGGGAAATCACCAAGAGATGAAAGTGGCCTGGGAGTCACATATCTCCTGGCAACAAAGCTTCTCCTAGAGAATGGCTAGCACCTAGATTGTTATTAAATCAAATGCATTTGCATATTAGAAGGTGGCATCCCAGGACTTTTCTTGCATACATATTCAATCACCTCAACCTTCCTACCCACATAAACAAAAGCCCTGGACAGGAACAAGTAGCTGAGGTCCCTTTGAAACAGATCCTTAATTTTCTGTCATTTCCTTATTAACATCAATTAAATTGTAAGTGTTGGAGGCCCTTTCTTCCAGGCTGTTACAAGTTGGGTTCTCCTAGAAGCAGAACCTGAGATGGAGATTAATATGTAAGACATTTTTTAGAAAGCACCCTTGGGATTTTTAACAGTGGAAGGAAGGAGATGGAAGCAGAATTGGGCAGAGACAGGAGTCAAGATGTGAAGTAGTCCCAGTGAAGACCTCAGCGGATCTCTTGGGGACTGAGTGCTGGGACTAGGATGGCATTTCAGAGTTCTCCCATTTGGGGCAGAATGGCTGGATTTTATATTCTTGCATTGATTGGAATTGGATGGGGGCATTGGATAGGGGGTTCTCCTCAAAGTTGGCATGATCTTAGGTGGAGAAGTTTTCCTTAGCTGAGGTGATCCTCAAAGAGAACTGGCAGCTGTGGGCCATCTTCTGGCAGCACTCCCAGTGGCTGGGGAGATAAATCCCTCACTCTTGAAGGGGAATCTGGGTAGCACTTCATCGCACTTCGCACGGGTCCAAAAAAAAACCCATTGCTGTCAAGTCGATTCTGACTCATAATGACTCCCTAGGACAGAGGAGAACTGCCCCATAGTTTCCAAGGAGTGCCTGGTGGATTCGAACTGCCGACCTTTTGGTTAGCAGCCATAGTCCTTAACCACTATGCTACCAGGGTTTCCTTCGCACAGGTACTTCCTTTATATTACTGTGGTTTCCTTTCGAAGTCAAAGAAAATGATATACAAAAACTGTAAAAGCAACTTTATCCCACAAGATAGCATCCAATCAGGCAGAAGACTATGCTTAGCTGAACTCTCCATTGCATAATCACAACTGAACATTTAACTTCAATCATTCACCACATTTTATGAGATGATTTTTATCCAAAATTCTTATGTTTTAATGGAAACTCTGGGGGAGTTTTTTTTTTTTTTTAAATAAGATACATGAAATAGGCAATAATTATTTTACATATGCTCTACTATACTAGAATATGGCATTATGGTAGGTACAGGCTCTTAGAGAAAAATTTCATCTCTGTGTTTCCACATTACAAGATCTTTAAAGAATACTGGCTTTCATACCAGCGTAGGAAAATATGCCAGCACATACCAACACAGAAGTGGGCTAAGTTCCAGCAGTTTGTTTCTAAGTAGTTACTTAAACCTTGAGTTGTTGTATAGATTTTTATTTATATTTGTTTATCATAGAATTTATATGGTTATTGTCCTATGATATAGGTTTTATTGTTCACAGTAGATGATAACATTTTTATGAACTTCTGAGTTAACAGTCACTAAAAAAAAAAAAAAAAAGATTTTTCTTTTTTTTCTCAGGTGACTACTGTTAATAAAGCTACCAGCATTTGGCCACCCTCCTCTGTCTATTTGTATTTATATATAATGGTACAGCAGAACAATTTAGAGCAGAAAGATGATCTATTCTAGGGGTCTAGGAAGTCTTCCTTTTTTCAGTATTACCTGAGTATTGAAGGATGAGTGGGAGTTAACCAGGAAAAGGTAAGAGACAAAGGGGGGAGCCTTGGAAAGAGACTTATAGATAGAGAAAGTATGTGCAAAGACCCTGAGGTAGGAACGAACAGAAGAGAATGATGTTTATTTACGTCCTCCCTTACCTTGACTGTTAAGTCTCATGAAGCCTAACAGTTTCAGAGCATAAGTGGTACTGTGGCTATGGGTTTTGTTCAGTATCATCTTTCATTTTGATGGAGTCAGTGCTAATTTTATTGAGGGTCTTTTTCTTATGAAGTTAAGTCTGACAGATTGGAGCACTAACACAAAGGCAGCTGCTATTGCAGTGCGGTTTATGGTTTGGGTGTGTAGGAAAGCCCCCAGCCCAACCCTGTCTGAAAGGGACTTCCTACCCATCTATCAGACTGCCTAAAATTCCTCCCCTCAGACATCGTGTGGTTGGCTTTTGAGGGCCTTTTCTTTTATATGGAGTCTTCATTTAAAAAGCAGAAATCCCTGAGGGGCATAATAATTTAGCAGGAATTTACTTTTCCTACAGATGATCTAACAAAAAGAACCCAGACCTCATGAAAATGGAATATAAGGAGCCCTGGGGTGAGGGAGGGAGAGGAAGTGGGAAACCAAGGCCTGAGAGAAGGTCTTTGAAAGAGGATGAAATAGCATAAAAGAAATATTTTACCAACTTGAGAATTAAGCTTCAGGACCCCCCTAATTGCAAGGAAAATTTACCAGTACTGAACCATGCTGTTTCTCAGGTAGTTTTCCAAAACCCCTTTTCCTCCCTGATCCTCCCGTCTTCTGTATTGGGATTACTAGTGTAGAGCGGTGTCTCGGGAATACAACTTCCTGAGGAACACAGTTATGTTCGTTAGAGAAATGGCATATCATTGTATGAATTGGGATGCTAAGATTTTCATGCAATTAAAGGAATGAACACTCAATTCCTGTCTTTACTGCCTTAAAGAAGGCTAAAGAGGAACCTGCCTTAAACAGGAAGTTTTTGTTCCTATAATTTACCTTCTGGTTTTGATAGCGGTAATGGTCTAGGCACTCTCCCTTGCTGCCTAACTCACAGAAAGTCTTTTATGCCTATTAACCAAACCAAACCCACTGCCGTCAAATTGATTCCTACTCACAGTGACCCTAAGGGACAGAGTAGAACTGCCCCACAGAGTTTTCAAGGCTGTAAATCTTTATGGAAGCAGATTGCTACATTTTTCTCCCAAGGAGGTTTAAACTGGTAGGTTTAAACTGCTGACCTTTTGGTTAGCAGCTGAGCACTTTAATGACTGCACCACCCTTTTATGCCTATTACCCTTGATATATTCCATGATTCTTTCATCAACTCCAGTGTCTGTATTTTGAAAGTAAACCATATATTGCTTATATATGATGCATTTTTGTGATGCATTTTTGTGTTTAAATACATTGAGTCTGTGGTAATGGGTAAAAAAGGATTCGATGGTGGGGGTCAGAACCAGTAACTAGATTTTGTATATTCTTATGGACATAATTCCCCTTTCAAATCTTTGCTTGATGTGTTTATTTATTTATTTATTTTAACTCAATGTTGACAGTTAATAGGAAATGGGAAACAAATTTCATTACAATTTGCTTTCTCTAGTCCTTAGTTTTATCATCTGTGACCTAAGGAAACAAATGAAGCACAATCAGACAATCTTCCACTCCAGTTTGGATATATTATGCACGGTTCCATGTACTGTACTATGGTGGTTCTGTCAATGCTTTTTGGAATACTTCAGGAAAGATTTGATTCTGTGGTGTTTGAAGTTGCTTGATAAATCTTTTCCACCACTGTCCAGTTCATAGGGTCTGATGTGCTGAAAATGCTACATATTTATTGAAACACACAGTCCAGGAAGTGCTGTGGTAATTAGAACACCACTGACCTTCTCTACTCTGAAAGGAGTTACTTGGCTTTACTACTTTTGCTGAAGTAAATGTTGACCTTATGCATGATTTTGATCTTTAGATGGACTCACGGGACAAAAAAATATATAATATAGAAGTTTTAGTAGACACCCAAACCATTTCACCCAGTCAGCAAAATGCAAGTCCAGATTATGGGGCATCTTTCTTTGTCAGCACCATTGACCAGTGTTTATTAAGATGATAATGCTGGGCCACATCAAAGAAACTGGTTAACCATGGTGTCCTTTTCACAATAACGTTCATTTCTAAGAAAGAAAATGAAGACCTTACATTTGTGCAGGACCTAATGGCTTATAGTATAGTTTTGTACCTTTATTTAATCCCAAGAGTCATTTTATCAAATAAGTGTTATTATCAATCCTAATTTCTATAGATAAGGGAATTAAGGCACAGAGAGAGAGCTCATATCTCTATTGTGTTCAAAATCAGATCTTTTGTTTCTAGCTCTGAATGCTGTTAACTATAAAACACTGCTTCCCAGGGACAGAAACTAGAAACAGAAACTGGGAACTCTGAGTAATAATAAAAAAAGCAATGTTCAAGAGTAAGTAGAGTAGGGAGAAGCTCAGTTACTGAAGGGGGAGGTAGGGAAGTATTGTTCTGCTGAAGGCCCTGGACTTCCCTGAATCCCACACCCATACGTGAGTGTTGCTTTGGTCGTGTGACTTGGCATGAGGGCTGAAGCCTGTCCACTGTCCACAATTCTTAGTCACCAAAGGAGTGGATGGGCCACTGTGGGCATAGATGAAGTGCTGAGGCGTAAGCTGGATGCTGAGAGATCCTGGACTCGCTTTGCTTTCTCTGTCAAGCAGTCTTTATTTCTGGTAATATAAGGGACCTTTATTGTCTCTTAACTTTTACATATGTGGAGCTGAACTTTAAAGAAAATTTCCTAGTGAATTTTTTCATTAGAGAGTCTTCTCTTAAATTTCAAAATCAAATTATAGTCTTCTCGACCCATTATATCTTAGCATGCACGCTACCCAAAAAATTGAGTAACTGGGGAATTCAACTTTTAAGCAGTATAAATTTATAAAATAGCATAGTGAAAAAAGCTCTGAGAACCAGGAAGTCCTGGTGTTACATAAACAGTCTGTATGCCCTGAGAACTCCACATAACATAAAGAACATCCACCGTAACATAGACCCCTTTATTAAGAAAACAAAAAATTCATTCCCTTCAAGCTGCTTCCTACTCATGGCACCTTTGTATGTTACAGAATAGAACTGCCCTATACCGTTTTATACCGTTTTCTTCCATGGTATCTCTGGGTGGGTGTGAACTGACAACCTTTAGGTTAGTAGTCAAGCACAAACTGTTTGTGCCACCCAAGAACCTTGCCGATTCCTCTGTACTGGGGACCATATATGACAGTGATTGCTACTGATGGGACATATGCTAAATATGCTGCCTGCATTATCCCATTTAATCATCATATCAAAGCCCAGTTCTTCAGACGAAGAGACAGATTCAGACAGTTGAACAACTTGCTCAAGACTCCATAACCGGTAATTTGTGGAGTCTGGCGTCTGACTCCAAAACATATTTTTAACCACTATGTAGAGCCCTGGTGGTGTAGTGGTTAAGAATTCAGCTGCTAACCAAAAGGTCAGCAGTTTGAGTCCACTAGCCGCTCTTTGGAAACCCTGTGAGGCAGTTCTACTTTGTCCTATAGGGTTGCTATGAGTCGGAATCAACTTGACGGAGATGGGTTTGATTATTTTTATTTGGTATGTGCAGCTGAAACACTGCAACAAGCTAAATATTATCCCCCACTGATGTCACTTGGGATACTTTATACTCAGGGCAGCTTCAGAATTGAAACTTGTGATAAGTCCTTGTTCTGTTATTTATAACCTTAGGCATCGCCTAACCTCTCTGAGCTTGTTATATTATAATTACTGTATAAAAGAAATAATGATATCTACTTTTTTACTCCATAGGGTTGTTTTGGTGATCCTCGGCAATTATATATGTGTACCAAGAAACCAAACCAAACCCGTTGCCATCGAGTTGATTCTGACTCATAGCGACCCTATAGGACAGAGTAGAACTGCCCCACAGGGTTTCCAATGAGCTGCTGGTGGATTCCAACTGTCAACCTTTTGGTTAGCAGCTGAACTCTTAACCGCTGCACCACCAGGGCTCCATATATGCACTTTATAATTCAATACTATATAAATGTGATCATCTACAAAGGCAAAAATTTCAAAATGAGAGGCCAGGAGTCTGTATGAATGAAGATAGTAAAAGAAAGTTCAGATTTAAAGTTCTTTCATAATAAACTTTATGCTCACATGTTTCAGAGTTACTAATTGAAATTGTTTCACTTCTCTAATATCTTATTGATTTACTTCATAAACATTTATTAAATACTTACTGTATGCCAGGCATGCTCTATATGCTGGGAATATAAAGATGAAAGTAACATGGTACTACTGTCAAGTTGCTTAAAAGTCTAGGAACCTAAACATTGGCTCTCAGAATTTTTCTTGAAATAGTGGCAGAGAAATCATGGCGATGAGGTTTTTATTTATTATTTATTTTTTAATTCAGTTCTCTTTCTTAACAGGTTATAAAAATGTACTCAACTCATAATTTTGTTTGCCCTCTACTCATTTTCCAGAAATAGTTAAATTTAAATGCTTTTAAGTTAGTTTTGACTGTGTGTCAAGGCTCTCATGAAGACATGTGCTCATTTATAGATAGACACCTCTATCTGCAGACTAGGCCCTTCCCAAATGCTGTGAAATATTTAGGTCTTCAAAACCATTAAGATTGTTAGCTTTGGCTTCAGATAAGCAGAATAAACAAATCCCTTCCCAAGAGGGAACTAGTTCTGCTGCCTTTGTGGGCTTTTGAAGCTAAAGGAAGCCACAAGATTCAAATACCGCTTATTCCCCAGACTGAGAACTTTCTAGTGGCCTTCATTATTTTTGTTTCTAGCGTTTCTCACAGATGCAGATAACATGTTCCTATGTTGGCTGTGAGTAGCCTTTAATGGTTTCCTGATTTGTATTAATCTTTCCATTTGTATATAATTAGATATCTACCTAGCCACCAAGGTATGCCTAATAAACATTTAAAAAATGTCTTTTTGCTCCTAAATAATAGATCAGCATATTGCAGTGGTTAAGAGCTCAGTTGCTAACCAAAAAGTTGGCAGTTCAAATCCACCAGCCACTCCTTGGAAGCCCTATGGGACAGTTCTACTCTGTCCTGTGGAATTGACTCGATGGCAGTGGGTTTGGTTTTTACGATTTTCATATTGCAAATAGAGCTTGGAAAATGTTTTATATTTCTAATTTTTCAGGGAAAAGTTGATGGTTTTTCCAGTGAACTCACTGGTTTTGACGCTTTCCTTTAATGCAGCAGTTTTTGAGGGTGTTTTTTTTCCCAGGGAGACATTTTTGGTTGTTTCAGTGGCTACTACCATCTGGTAGGTAGAGTCCAGGGATGCTGCTAAAAACCCTACAGTGCAAAGGGCAGCTCCTAACAACAGAATTATCTGACCCCAAATACCAATTATCTGATCTGTGGTTGAGAACCTCTGCGAGTCTAACCTTATTCCTATTTGAAAACTGTGAGAGATAAAATTGCATTCTTTAAGGTTAATTTTGCCAGCCATACTCTTAAATTTTACAGGATAAGCAAAATGTTACAAACTTACTTACAATGTTTCATCAGCAAAGTAGGGGAACCAATAACACCCCATCCGTTGGATTTTATTATTCCAAATGAAATAAATCAGAATTTTTTACTTCCTCTGGTTCATTTTTTTAGGCTCTTTGCTTTATTTTAAATGTTTTGTGTGTAGATGTATATGTATGGATGGAAACAACATCATAATCTTTTCCATGTTTAAGATCTCTAAAAGGTTACCATGGCCTTGGCTAGTCAGTTAGAAAGATAGAAGAATAATCAGCATGATCACTACTTTTTAAAGCAACAAAATTGAGATGACCATTATGTCCTATTCTCCCTTATTCCATAATCTTCTTGTACAGGTTTTCTCACTTTAAGACTTCTGCTCACACTATTCTGCTCTCCCCTAATTATTAAAAGTCTACCCATATTTCAAGGCCCAGCCCTCTGTGAAATCCTTCTTAATTAGCCCAAGAGAACCAGAAGAATTTCATTTCTAGCACTCTTTCTGTGCTCCTTTCTTATTTTTTAAATAAGATATGTGTATTTTCAAAAAAATATATACATCTACTTGCACATATATACACCTTATTTAAAATAAACAGTCTCTTCAACTGAATTTTAAACTAAAATAAGGCATTATATTTTATATCTTTTGTTTTTTTTATAACTTCTATGACACAACCTTGCTTGCTGAAAGCAAAGATGACTTAAAGCACTTATGGTAAAGATGAAGGACTGTAGCCTTCAGTATGAATTACACCTCAACATAAAGAAAACAAAGTCTTCACAACTGGACTGATAAGCAACATCATGATAAATGGAGAAAGGGTTGAAATTGTCAAAGATTTCATTTTACTTGGATGCACAATCAATGCCCATGGAAGCAGCAGTCAAGAAATCAAACAAGGCATTGCATTGGGCAAATCTGCTACAAATGACCTCTTTAAAGTGTTAAAAAGCAAAGATGTCACTTTGAGAATTAAGGTGCACCTGACCCAAGCTGTGAATAGCCTCATATGCATGTGAAAGCTGGACAATAAATAAGGAAGGCCAAAGAATTGATGCCTTTGAATTATGGTTTTGGCAAAGAATATTAAATATACCATAAAAAAACAAACCAAATCCATTGCTGTCAAGTCGATTCCAACTCATAGTGACCCTATAGGTCAGAGTAGAACTGCCCCATAGAGTTTCCAAGGAGCGCCTGGTGGATTTGAACTGCTGACCTTTTGGTTAGCAGCTGTAGCTCTTAACCACTACGCCACCAGGGTTTCCAAATATACCATGGACTACCAGAAAAACAAACATGTCTGTCATGGAAGAAGTATAGCCAGAATGCTATACTCTTTAGATGTGAGGATGGTGAGACTTCGCCTCATGTACTTTGGACATGTTATCAGGGAGAACCAGTCCCTGGAGAAGGACAGCATGTAGAGGGTCAGCGAAAAAAAGGAAGTCCTTCAACAAGATGGATTGACACAGTGATTGCAAAAATGGGCTCAAACATAGCAATGATCGTGTTGAGGGCAGAGGACTGGGCGGTGTTTTGTTCTGTTATACATAGGGTCACTGTCTTGGTTATCTAGTGCTGCTATAACAGAAATGCCACAAGTGGATGGCTTTAACATAGGGAAATGTATTTTCTCACAGTCTAGTAGGCTACAAATCCAAATTCAGGGCATCAGCTCCAGGGGAAGTCTTTCTCTTTCTGTAGGTTCTGGAGGAAGGTCCTTGTCCTCAATTTTCCCCTTGTTGAGGAGCTTCTCAGGCACAGGGACCCCAGATCCAAAGGATGTGCTCTCCTCCTGGTGCTGTTTTCTTAGTGGTATGAGGTCCCCCTTTCTCTCTGCTTAGTTCTCTCTTTGATATCTTAAAAGAGATTGGCTTAAGACACAATCTAACCTTGTAGATCTCGACATAACTGCTGCTAATCCATCTCATTAACATCGTAGGGAGTGTTAGGATTCACAGCACATAGGAAAATCACATCAGATGACAAAATGATGGACAATCATACAATAGTGGGAATCATGGTCTAGCCAAATTGACAGATATTTTGGGGGAACACAATCCAATCCATCACAGTCACTATGAGTGGGAATCGACTCCACAGCACCTAACAACAATAGCATCTAGTGAACATGCACTTCATAGTGACTCAATAAATTTGGGCTGATTTGTGGGTATTTCCAATTTCCTTTTCCCATGGTGTGGAAAACCACTGTAAAGATAAAGGTATTACTCAAATAACCTTCCTTATGGTGTAGTGACTGTGTGTCTACAACCTGCTGAATGGATTATTATCCCTCCTTATTTACATTATCCTTTAAATACATTTAGATTATTTCATTATGTTTTAAAGAACCAGGAAAAGATATAGTTTATTAGCCAAAGTTAGAAAGACAGAAAGCCACATAGACACAAATTATTCTGTTTAGTTTGCATATTTTAAAACATTTAGGTTTTCTACAAAGTTTTTCTCCACAATATTCTTTCTTGGTCATGAAAACTGTTGAGGGAGAGAGGTGGAGGGTGAGAGGTGAGGAGAGATAAGAATTTGGATGTGTGTTTCTCACAGGGCAGCAAGTGGTGGGAGACTTCACCCTGGACTTGTAGAGCTTATCTCACGTATTTGTGAACGATGTGGAAGATGGAACTTGAAGATTTTAAACTGTGAACTGCAACACAAACCGCATATGTGAAAGGGTCGCAATGAAACATGAAAGCAAGGCGCCCAGTCTTGCAATTCAGCATTTGCATTTTTACATTCATACCATAAAGAACAAATCCAAATATGACGAGGTAAACATTCTCTATAGTCACGCAATGAGATCACAGTTAAATACTAACATATTAAAAAAAAAAACAACATATTGCTTTCCATTATTCCCTTGAAAGTATTTTCGTCTATTGCTTTCCAGTTCACAAGTAGCTTTACTCTTCCCTTCTCAGTACTAAAACCTCTTTTGGACTGTTCAAATTTTCTTTTCCAAACAAAACTCAAAATTATGTATTGCAGATGTGAATTCTTTAGATTAAAAATAGGATCCCAGTTTAATGTTTAAAGATAAACTCTAACAGTCAAAATGTTTACAGGGTACATTTGATCAATTATATATTATTTAATATCCCCAATGTGTTTCAACTGTTGCCTACTATGCAATATAATTCTTGCTATATTATTTGGCTCTTGAGAAAACCTATTCACTTTTAAGACTCTCTACTCAATATTTGGCCAGTTCTACTCTGTCCTATAGGGTCGCTATGAGTCAGAATTGACTCTATGGCAATGGATTATGGGTACTCAATATTAACCTAGAAACGAGTTTAACTTTACTACCAGGATGTTGTAGTTAGTTATGGAGTCTGACATATCTAAAACGAGATTTTATATTTGGAAAATACCAATTACATCCTGTCTCAAACAAACACATTCTTCAAGTACAGAAACAGCATGTAAGAGGTACATAGTAGGTAGGTCAAGCATACTTAATACAAACTTTATGTATACTGTAAGCCACAGAAGAATATTTAGTGTATAGCTGAATCACTCAATAGTGTAGCCAAATTGACCTGATGACCTTAGAAAGATATTACAACCTGATACACTGAGAGCCAGAACTGGGGCTGTTTCTAGCGGAGAACAATTCAACACCTTTTTAAGCCTCCTTCATTAGCCTCACTGATAACTCAAGGTGAAATTCTTTTAAAATGAGAGCTCATTTATTATTACATTATTTTCTATAAAACACTGCTCTGATAGTCTCTATACTGGGGAAACACTGCTGCCATTGTGTGATTTAAAACAAAATCCTTATATTAAATTTTGTTCGGGATTCCCCTCTTACATTTATACATTTTATGATACTATGTACCTCTTTATCTCAATTTATTTATTTTCCTCTTGTCAGTTTATATGTATAGCAAAAGCCCGGACACGTGGATATGGGGGGCTCTTTTCAGTATAAATGTTTGCCATGTAACAACTCTATCTTTAAGTTAGTTATTTATTTGTGCTATTTAAGAGTTCATTGTTTTATTGGTGCCTCATCAAATGGGACACTATTTTCCCACTACTTCTTATACAATTTTTGGCAGCTGGGGGTGGAAATGGCTGCAGAGGAGGTCTGGGCCAGTGGCCTGTTGGCTAAAACATCATTGAGAATCTGATACGGAAGATGGCTATACACAATGTTATCATCCTTCTTGACTCTTGAGTGAAGACAAGAGGCTATGACAGTGAGATTCCCATTTGTTTAAATGTATTCTGTAAAAATTCAATGTTTTTTTGCTGGAAACATTATATATATACAACCTGTCCATTAGTCACCTAATACATTTTATTATCACTTCATACTTTATTTTCTTCCTTTGACCTCAGGAAGATTCCCAAGCAATTCTAAAACCCATTAGTATCTCTGAACACTCACGAAAGATCTATAAATGATTTCTTAATGGTCATTACTAATCAGTATTAAGCAATCTTGGACTGGTTGGAAGTTATTGTATGGAGACTTTAAAAATATTTGTAGTGTGCCTATTATCCTCTTTTGTTAAGACATAATCTCTCTTTTTAGTATTCTAAAGTAACACAGAATGTTTGCCACTCAGTAAAACCAGTATAATAAATGTGGCAAATCCCATCTTCACTCTCTATTGTTAACTTGGATTTATAGAAAAAAGAATTCCCTGGCAACTTCCGGTTGGTCCCTTGAGTAAAGCAGCTACAAACAAAGGGTTTAGTAATGCTGAATTTAGATACTGTTTCCAGCTCCTGCTGGCACCTGTGCCATCTGAGGAATGACCTAAAGTGATGTGAGATATAACATAACATAGAAACAGGAATTTAGAATAATGTAGATGGTGTTCAAATCCTGGCTCCACATCGTCTAGTTGTATGCTTTGGTCAAGTCTCCAGTAAAATGTGGATAATAGTAATACTGACTTCATCTGGTTATTGTAAAGAGTAAATGAGATAATGAATAAAAACTCCGAGCACAGTGTGACACAGAGAGCAGTCAACCGTTACTCTTATTCTCACTACTGTAACTGAGGACGCACACTGAGAAAGACTTCTCACACTCAGATGAGGACCCCTGAAGTCACTGAAGGGGTGCAGCATGAGAGTTAAGAGCAAGTCTCCAAAAAAAAACAGAGTTTCCACTGAGGCCTACAGGTGGGGAACGGTGCTATTTATTGTACCTAGTCAACAGCCACAAGTAACTATACCAATAAAGGTTGATAGAATGGCCTGCAATTTTACCCCCTAAGTAATGTTCAACATCTTTACTTACCTTGGTATATTAGCAGACAGTCTGGTCAAACACGGAAGTTGCCATCTCCAGTGATCTAAAGTTACAACACTCTAGTTTAGAAGCTGTAGAGTTATTTTAAACCCATCTGGTGGTGCAGCGGTTAAGCGTTTGGCTGCTAACCAAAAGGTTGGCAGTTTCAATCTGCCAGCTGCTCCTTGGAAACCCTATGGGGCAGTCCTACTCTGTCCTATAAGGTGGCTATGAGTTGGAATTCACTCGATAGCAATGGGTTTGGTTTTGGATTTTGGATCATCTTTTAGAGTTATAAAAACAACCAAAGGGTCTTTTTGTGACATTGCTAACTGCTCTTCATAAGAGTTGGGAGTTTTTCTCCTCCTAAATATGCTGTAGCACACCTACTCTTATCGGAAAAGGAGGTATGGGGAAAGGATTTACTTAAATGCTTTCCATATTCATCCTGGAAAGTCAGTATAGTGAGATGTTAGGTTGTCTTTAGGAGACTCTGTATAACGGAAACCTATTTCCCAAATTGGATGAGGAAAGTATGGACAGATGTGTTCCAACTAGCTGACCACTATGTAGAATATCCTTTAGACTGGTTGCTTTTAGCCAAGCCTCTTGGAGAAGTCAGACGAAGGGAGAAACTATCACAGTGAAGGACCCTCCAGGTGTGAGGGGAATGATGCCTGAGAAAGAACCTAGCATTTCCAGATCCCATCAACTTTGGCTTAGAACTTCCTCATCTTGGTCTGACCCCACCTCAGCTATATAATCAAAGAAAAGAATCAGTGGCCTCACTAGTTAGGGAGGCAGCATAATATGGTGAGATGGTTAGGCATTCTCTATCTGAAGTTAGACTATTGAATTCAAATTCTAACTTGGCCACTTAAGTCTGGTAACTTTGGGAAAGATCTATTAACCCTTTAACTCTAATTTCTCTATCTCTACGAAAAACCAAATCTACTGCCATCGAGTTAGTTCTGACTCATAGTGACCATATAGGGTTTCCAAGGCTGTAAATCTTCATGGAAGTAGACTTCCACATCTTTCTCCTGCAGTGAGGTAAAAATGAATCTATCTCATAGGTTTTTTTTTTTTTTTTTTTTTTTTGTGAGGATAAAATGAGATAATGAGAGTAAAGCACTTAGCACATTTGCTGAATACTTTAAATGCTTAATAGATTTTTTTTTTTTTTGCAGGGGGTTTAATATTTTTTGGGACATTGCTAGTTCTATATCAGGAAGCTTTTCTAGTGAGAGAAAAATTTCTTTGAGTTAAGGGTAGTAGCTATGGAATCCTTAGGGAATCAGGGAACTAAGACAGCAACCTAGCTGGTACATTGGGCTGGAAGGGTAGTGGCAAGATGTGATAAAGTCTAAGAAAACAAATCAGTTGTAATGTGTAGACACCTTGAATGCTCAGCAGGGTGAAATGATACTGTTCTTCAACCCAGTAAAGCCCTTCTGTCCAGAACCTTGGGTACTTAATAAAAATTGGCCCAAAAAGGAGTTGGTGAGGATATTGGTGATGGAAGTCAGTGATGTGTGAAACAACCTGGGGCTTCCTGGTCTCAGAACCATGCTCACAGCCTCCAAGCCAGGAAAGGCATCTCAGGAGAGTTGCCAGTATGAATGTAGTTTGATCCTGTTGGGTCAGCCCAGAACCTTCCCCTCCTTTAGCTTTCCAAGGTTTTTTTGAACCACGGTAGGAAATAACTCTCCCATTTGCTTTCCACTTGGTATCAAAAGCATGCTCTAAGGGCTCAACTTATTTAAGTAGGGACTTATATTTGGTTTAAGACTAATGAGAAGGGGGAACTATGAACTTTACTTTTTTTTTTTTGAACCTCACTTTTGGTTTATTTTTTCTTCCTTCCTCCTCTGTTTTTTGTAAACAAAACTCAGATAGTAGGAAGCATGAAGTAGAAATATTTCAGCTTTTGTTTTGACCAATACAGGCCACTTGGTTTATGGATAGTTACATGAAATTAATTGGTAATGTATTCATCCAGTCTTTTAAATATCAGATATTTATTGAGCCCTTACTATATATCAGGCATTGGGATCCATAGGCATCAGGACTTGAAGGTCAGATAAGACTTGGTTCCTGTCTTCAAGGAGGTCAAGAGGGATCCAGAAAAGTAAACAGAAGGTTGAAGCAGAGTGTAATAGGAACTAAGTAACTCAGGGGTGAGAGCACACAGGAAGGGCATTACCCCAGCCTGTAGGGACTCAGGCTATGAAAGGTTTCAAGGTATAAATGATGCCTTAACCAAGTATAATCTTACCTCCTAGCTAGGAGAAACAAAAGAAAACAAAAATCCTCACAATTAGACCAATAAGCAATATCATGATAAATGGAGAAAAGATTGAAGTTATCAACGATTTCATTTTACATAGATCCGCAATCCACACCCAGGGAAACAGCAGTCAAGAAATCAAAATACACATTGCATTGGGCAAATCTGCAGCAAAGACCTCGTCAAAGTGTTGAAAAGCAAAGATGTCACCTTGAAGACTAAGATGTGCCTAACCCAAGCCATGGTATTTTCAATCCCCTCCTGTGTATGTGAAAGCTGGGTAATGAATAAGAAAGATAGAAGAAGAATTGATGTCTTTGAATTGTGGTGTTGGCGAAGAATATTGAATATACCATGGACTGCCAAAAGAACGAACAAATCTGTCTCGGAAGAAGTACAAACAGAAGGCTCCTTAGAAGCAAGGATGGCGATACCAAGTCTCCCATACTTCGGACATGTTGTCAGGAGGGATCAGTCCCTGGAGAAGGACATCATGCTTGGTAAAGCAGAGGATCAGTGAAAAAGAGGAAGACCCTCAGCAAGATGGATTGACACCATAGCAGCAACAATGGGCTCAAGCATAACAATGATTATGAGGATGGTGCAGCACCTGGAAGTGTTTCATTCTGTTGTACATGGCGTCGCTATGAGTCGGAACCGACTTAATGGCACCTAACAACAACAAGCAGCTAGGAAAATGGAGGTTGAGATAAACAAGGGTTAACCCAGACTGTGGGTGTAATGCATGCAGTGACACAGGCGAATGTGAGAACATGCCACATCCACAGTGAGTGCAAATGATATTTTCCAGGAAGGTTAGGTGTGGAGGGAACGAGGAAGGATGGGCTATAACTAGAAGGTAATGGAGGATAGAGGGAATGGTATTTTTGAGAAAGAAGAGGTGTAGTAGTCACTTATAGTAGAAAATGAACTAATTTGGGAGTTAGAGTTCATTGACTCATTGAGTAAATACTTATTTAACTCTTAAAATATGTTTGAATTATGGGAGTGGTAGAGTGGTCTTTTGACCCAGGAAAAGACATGGGTTCACGTCTTGGCTATGTCATTTCCTTGCTCTGTGGTTTATGAACAAGTTACTAACCTGAAGTGGGAGCCTCTGCCCCTTCTTTCCCTCCTTGGTAAAAGACAGGTGGACCAGGATTGCTAAGATCTGTCTTACTTCTAAAATGGCTCTGCCATTAGCATTAAGAATAAGTTCTTTTAGTTTATATGGGTAAAATGTGGGGTTGCATTCATTCCACCAAGTCACGGTGGCGCAGTAGTTAAGGGCTCGATTGCTAACCAAAAGGTTGACAGTTTGAACTCACCAGCTGCTCTACCGGAGAAAGATGTGGTAGTCTGCTTCCTAAAGATTACAGCCTTGGAAATCCTATGGGGCAGTTCCACTCTGTCCTTTAGGGTCACTGTGAGTCAGAATTGACTCGATGGCAGCGGGTTATTCATTAGCCCAACATTTTGTCTCAGAGTACCCTGGGCCCACAGTACACTGAGTTAATAATTCCATCCCAGGAAGAAGAGTGTTCAAATAACAGTCCATTAGGCAGCAAATCCCCTTCTCCCAGAGTAATAAAAATTGCACATTTATGACTTGCTTGAAATAAAAACTGTGAGCTTTCATTATTCTTGTGAAAAATCTGCCATCTTTCTGTGGAAACTGGTTTTTATCACTCAGAGGGTTACTGTGATAATCATAGATTTTTTAAACGCCATTTTATACTGTTTCTTTTCCCAAGAAACAGTGGGATTTTTTACATCTTTCTTTATAAGCAATTACGGCTCAGTCGTGAAGATATTAAGTGTTGAGTGGTAAGAAATATGGCTGGCCTTGGGGAAATTTCTCAAGCAAGTAAAATTTGTGCTGGGATCAATGTTTCTCTATGACCATGCTAAGCACCCCTCCTTTTCTTCCTGAGAAACACAACTTTATTTAACTACCCTCACCCCAGTCTGTCTTTTCATTAAGGTTGGTTGGTAATGACTACCACTTATCAGCCATTGGTTACAAATTCATGGAGCTCATGTATTCCCTATAGTAATCCATGATGAAGTTATTATTATTCCCTTGTCACAGTAAGGGACCAGAGACTGAAAATGTAAATAACTTTCCAAAGACCATATAACTAGTAAGTGCCAGGGCTGGGATTTGAAGCCCAGTTTGTTTTATCTTACTGTCCTTGTTCTTATACATTGTACTATACTCTCTTTCTATGGAAGCTTTGTTGTCGTTGTCGTTAGCTGCCATCAGTTCAGCCCTGACTCATGGTGACCCCACACACAACAGGATTGGACTGTTGTGGTTCACAGGGTTTTTATTGACTGATGATTAGAAGTAACTAGCCAGTCCTTTCTAGTCCATCTTAGTCTGGAAGCACCACTGAAACCTTCTCATCATCACAGCAACAGCATGCAAGCCTCCGCTGACAGATGCGCGTCAGGTGCATTGGCTGGAAATCAAACGAGGATCTCCCGCATGGAGGGAGAGAATTCTACCACTGAACTATGTTTCCAATGAAGTGATTCTCTTAATGAGATAAATCCTTTTAGGGGCCAAAGAATATTGAAATGTAAAGCCAAGTGAATTGCAATTTTGGGCAGCAGAGTGGTGCCTAATTTCTCATCTCCTCCCCGTCACACCTCCCTCTGAGTAACTACCAACAGCTAAGCTTCCTGTGACACATAAAGCATATGATTTTCATGTGCTCTCCTATAATTCTGCAGAAAATACACATTGTGCAACACACAACACTCCTGGAGTTGTAGACATTAATACTGATTTCCAGTTGGTGGTTTACACTCTCTCATGGAGCTTCACCATGTTCCTTACCTTGCTTTAGTGGTGCCACACAAGTTTGGACGAATATAGCCTCTTCTATGATGTCAGGCTTACACCTTCTAATATGTTCATTTTTAGAAGCAATTAAACATTATTTGGATAGGGCAAGTGTTTAGTATTTTATTTGGTTTTAATGGGAGGATAACTTGGCAGAAAACCTGAAGACAAGTGTCTTTTCATCCCAGAAAATGTACTCTGGGAAGTGAATATAAACCAAAGGCAAAAAAGGATTTATGAAGTAAAAGACGACAAAAAACAGTGACAAACTGGGGCTCCTCATTTGATATTTCATATGGCCATTGAGGGAAAAGGAAGTGTGTGGGCACAGAACACAAAGCAGCCAGCCAGGGTGTTTTCATGGCTACATGACTTAACATTCTAGTGGAGGAATCAGAACAGAAGCACAGAATAACTGAAGAAACCACTATAATAAACTCTTTCCTGCCCCCAAACAAGATGGTATTTAACAAATGACAGGTGATGGAACAAGCCTAGAGAGATGCTTAAATAACAAGAAGAAAAAAAAAATGTTTTGATGCTTGTACATGGAGGTTACTCAGTTTATGGTCAACCAAATATTACCCTTATTTTTCCCTGTAATTGTCCCTTTCTTCTCCCAACACTGTACATTAGCCTGAAATTCACCAACCATTTTGGAAAGAAGCAGCCATCTTGAGGGCCTATTGTACTATTTGAGATATTCTGTAGAATAAAACCACCCACCAGTGGAAAGGATATTCGGCTCTCAGAAACCTGGTTCTTTGGGAATGGAGAGAATCTCTCCACTCCCTCTTTTACTTTGGCAATATGGCTAGATTTTCCAGTGAATTCTTTCTTCTAAGAAAACCAAGACTGCTGCTCCTCTTTAGGCATCTGGGAGAGAGTTTCCCTCAATCTGATATTGCAGCTGCCCTGGACACCTGGGTAGGTCAGGCCCTGTTGTTGTTCTGCCTTCCAGGTGACCCTCAACTCATGGCGACCACACCGGGGTGGGATCATTGTGATCCACAGGGTTTCCATTGGTGGAGTTTTTGGAAGCAGATTGCTAGGCCTTTTTTCCTAGTCTGTCTTAGTCTGGATGCTTTGCTGAAATCTGTTCAACATCATGGCAACATGCAAGCTTCCAACGACTAGAATCTAGTCAATGCCAGTGGGTTGGCACAGTATTATAGTCACAGCACCCAAGGCCCCCCCAGACAATTAAGAGTGAAGAGTTCAGCACCATAGCCTAAGCAATAAGAGGTGATATGAAAGCTTTCTGTCCACTTCTAAGTAAGTCTTTTCACCCCGGCATAGGGGGCTGTCAAGAAGATTCTCTTCCTTCTTTCCTTCTTGTTCTCACTCTCCATTGCTGGCCTTGTTATGCATCCATCTTCACCTCCAGCCCTGATTCCACACCTGCCTTTCAGTCCCATATTGTCTACCTGTTACATCTCTTCACAATTTCAAATTTATCGTGGCCAAGCCAGATTCTTCATCTTCCCCACTCAACTAACCCCTTTCTGAATCTCTCACATTTGTGTTATGAAAGTAATTTTTGACTTCTTTCTCAAATTCTCTTCCCTCTCTCCCTTCTCAACATCAGCTCATTAAAAAAAAAGCACTATTACTTTTTCCTCAATGGTAAGTCTTGTCTTTGTTCATTGTTTTCTCTCACCAATGCTCTCCTAGCCTTTACATCCCAGAGAATGTACTCATGTCCTAGCCAATATTGTTGCCTCTAGTCTTTTTCTCCTCTGATCCTTGGTACGTATTGGACAGTTAGCCTCTTCTTAAGACAATATTTTCCTTGAGTTTCTCGTCAGTTCAAGCCTGAAGTAAGATCTGGGATCTCCTGAGTCAGCTCTAAATGCTTTCTGATTTTTAAGGTCTTATAGAACCTTCTCCAGATTTACCAAATATCATTTCCTATCACCCCCTTAAGCACATCTCTACTTCAGACAAGACAATTCTTATTCACCTTACTAACATTAGGTTTAATTTTAGCTTCCATATCTCTCCCCACTTAAAAGGCCTTTAAAAATACTTGGGTTTATCTGAGTCCTACTCATAATACAGCAAATCTCGGCTCAAGTCCCTTTTCATAATGCTTCCTATGGCCACTCAGGCTCACACTCAACCTTGACTGATTTTTTACTTTTGTGAATTTCCTTTGATCTCTCTTTTCTGATTGAATGTTGCCTTGTATTGTCCTTGAATATTTTAATAACAGTGTATTCAACTAGATTGTAAGCTCACTGAGGATCAGAAACTAAGTCTTCTTTCAAATGGACAGGGACAACATCAGTAAAAGAGATGTAAGAACAGAAGCAGAGGGCGAGAGAGGGAGATTTTGAAGATGCTATGGGGCTGGCTTTGAAGATGGAGCCATGAGCCAAGGAATGCAGGTGGACTATAGAAGCTGGAGAAGGCAAGGAAACAGATACTCCTCTAGAACTTTCAAAAGGAAGGCAGCAAAGACCTAACAAGGGGGAGGGGACAGGTAGGGTACATGCCCTGGGTGCCACTTGAGGTGGCACCGTTAGCAGTTTCTACTGGCCATCACAGTTCCCATTGGCAGCTGTGTGAAATCATTCAGAAATTTAACACTAATTGCCCTAGGTGCTATTTTCTGTACTTAGGCCCCTGGAAGACAGTGCTGCCAAAACCTTGATTTTAGAACTTATGATCTCCAAAACTGTGTGATAACAAAATTCTGTTGTTTTAAGCCACTAAATTTGTGGTAATTTGTTACATGAGCAATAGAAAAGTTACACACAAGGGTAAGAAACAATTAGTGACAAGTCTTTAGTAACAAAACTGATGATGCCACTTATTTTACTGTCTGTGTATTTCTGGATAGAATAGAAAGTTAGTAAGATAATTGATGGGAGAGAAGTTATTTGGTACACACCTGCCTGATAGGCTCACTGTGTATTTTCTCATCTCCAGGCATCAGGAATCTCTATCTTTTCAGACACATTCAGGTAACTCAGCCTGACTCTGAATGTACTTGTAGGTACATATGTTGCCGTAGTTCATACTTGGGCATGAAAGTACAACTGTGGGTAGGTCCAGTGCATATTTTGAAAGGTCAGTGAAAACTTTTGCTGGCTTAAAGCTTTTTCAACCTGTTTTCAAGGTCCAGTAATACTATGTCATTTCACAGTTATTAATTAAAAATAAGAATTTGCTTTTGTGACCCTGTGAAGAACTCTGTTTAGAAACCCTTATGTACTTTTCTACTTCTTAAGGTTCACGTACAAGATTTTCAAGGTTATCTGTTGAACTTCATTGAAGAACAAACAACTTTTACCCTAAAACATTTTTTTTCCAAGAGTCTATTTTGTTGCTAAGATTTTAGTAAAAAGCATGGTCTTCATGCTCTTTTCCTCATTATTTGTCTTGTTTTTTTTCACGAGGTTAAAACTAAGTCAATCCAGATCTAAGTAATAAACCTGGAGAAACTTAGTGAAGTTTCCAAAGTCTCTAGTATTTTTGTTTGTTTGTTTTAACTTCTCTGGAAACAAGCAGTCTTGAATTCAGATACTACCATAATTCCATAACCTATTATATCCAGCTATAATAAAACCCATTACCCTTGAGTTGATTTTGACTCATAGTGATTCTATAGGACAGAGTAGAACTGCCCCATAGTGTTTCCAAGGCTGTAAATATTTATGGAAGCAGTCTGCCACATCTTCCTCCCACCGAGAGGCTGGTGGATTCAAACCACCGAACTTTCGATTAGCATCTGAGCGTTTAACCACTGTATTACTAGGGCTCCTTTCAGCTATACTAGGTAAGGAATTTGAAATGTTACATGCAGCCTCTTCTGATGATCTCTAAGAATTATCGAGCTCTTACTCTATTCTAGGGGCCTTGGTGGCACAGTGATTAAGAGCTCGACTGCTAACTTAAAGGTTGGCAGTTTGAATCCACCAGCTGCTCACTGGAAACTCTATGGGGTAGTTCTACTCTGTCGTTTAGGGTCTCTATGAATTGGAAGCAACTCAAAGGCAATGGGTTTTACAAAGGTATTTTTTTTTTTTTTTTTACTGTGTACAATGTGTGATTCTCACGCCTCTATGATATAGTGTTGTACATTGGTTGTATTAATGGCCCCAATATTTTACAACTCCATGTGTCTATACCCTTTAATAGTTTCCTCCACTACAGTCTCCAGAGTTGGCCATTTGACTTGATCTGGCCAATGGAATAATAGCAAACTTGATACAAGCAGAGACTTAAAAAAGCACTTGCACATTTCCCTTCTGTCTCTTAAATTTCTGCAATGCCAGTGAACAGGCCTGGACTAACCTATTGGAGAGACATGAGATAAATGTGAAGAAGAACTGAGATATCTTAAGCAAGGCCATCCTAAGCTATCCAGCCCTAACTGCCCTTCCAGGTAATTGCAGAAACCTGAGTGAGCCTAGCTGAGATCAGCTAAGCCCAGCCCAATAAATGGTTATTAGTTTAAACACTAAATTTTGGGGCGGTTTTTTACTTAGCAAAAGCTAACTGACACATGTTGCTGTTGTTCACTGCCATCAGGTTGGTCCCTGACTCATGGTGACCCCATGTACAACAGAACAAAATGTTGCCTGCTCTTAGGCATCTCCATGATGGGTTGTAGATTGGACCATTGAGATCCACAGGGTTTTTATTGGCTGATTTTTGGAAGCAGATTACTGGGAGTTTCTTCCTAGTCCAACTTAGTCTGAAAGTGCCACTGAAACCTGTTCAGCATCGTAGCAACATGCCAGCCTCCACTAACAGACAAGTGGTGGCCGCATATGAAGTATGTTGGCTGGAAACTGAACCCATGTTCCCCGCATGCTGTTAGGTGCCACGGAGTGTATCTCAAGTCATAGTGACCCCTTGCGACAGAGTAGAAGTGTCCCACAGAGTTTTCTATGCTGTAATCTTTAGGGGAGTAGATCGCAAGGTCTTCCTCCTGCAGAGTGGCTGGGTGGGGTCGAACTGCCAACCTTTTAGGTAGTAGCCAAGTGCTTAACTGTTGCACCGCCAGGGCTCTTTGTCGCCCACATAAAAAAAAAAAAAGGAGGCTAGAATTCTATCACTGAACCACCACTGCCCCATCTGATACATGTAGATACTAATATTATTCTCATTTGAGTAAACTGAATATTAAAAGGACTGAGTAACTTGCTCAAGATAGCTTGTGTTTTGAATCCAGACCATGTGACTCCAAAGTGCGTGAGCTTAACCTCATACAATAAAACCACAACATGCCAAGTCATGCAATGTGAAATGAATTGTTCAACCTAGAAATCAGTAGAGAAGGTATATATATTATGTTCTGGAGGCACAAAAGTTAAGACCCTCGGCTGCTGACAGAAAAGTTGGCAGTTTGAACCCCCTCAGCGGCTGCTTAGAAGAAAGACCCGGTGATCTGCTCGCATAAAGACTATGTCCTAGGAAATCCTGTGGGGCAGGTCTACTCTGTCATGTGGGGTCACTGTCAGCTGAAACCCACTTCATGGCACCTAACAACATCAGCATGTATATTGCTGTTCCGTCTACTCTGAGTCACGGCTACTCCACGTGTGTCAGAGTAGAACTGTGCTCCATGGCGTTTTCAGTGGCTGATTTTTTGGGGGGTAGATTAAAAGGCCCTTTTTCTGAGGTGCCTTTGAACCTCCAGTTTTTTGTTAACAGCTGAGCACATTAACCATTTGTAGCACCGGGGGAAACCCAGGTGGCATAGTGCTTAAGAACTATGGTTGCTAACCAAGAGGTTGGCAGTTCGAATCCACCAGGTGCTCCTTGGAAACCATATGCGGCAGTTCTAACCTGTCCTATAGAGTCGCTATGAGTCGGGATTGACTCAAAGGCAATGGGTTTGGTTTTTTTGGGTTTTCCAACCAGGGACTCGGGTACTTTGTCAGTCATTGGAGATATCTCTCCTATGTTTCCTATCTTATTTGCAACCCCCTCCATCTAATAAAAAACAACTACTATATCCACTTTTATAATAATCACTTCTTAAATTTCTTCATGGTTTTATCTCCCAAATGTGTATTCCCAGTCAGGATAGTTTTGTCTTGACCATATTTTTTTTTTTTTTTTTTTTGACATGATCTATCAGCCTCTTTTAATCTACAGGTATCCTCTCCATCCTTTTTTTTTTTTTAATAATAATTTATCTGTTGAAGAACCTTGGGTATTCAGGCCTTGGGCAGTAAATATGCGAGATAAGCACATTTTTTGTTTGGGAGAAAAAAAAATGGCAAATCGTTTCTATAATCAGCCTCTGTGCAATTTATTCAGAGCCTGTCATTACTGTGCATTGTTTCAGAAAAATGCTGTCATTTTGTTACAGTTTGTCTTAAAATACTGACCCCACTGACTTGCTTCAGTTAGCATCAGGGCCAAGGAACGCATTATGTTAAATAGTGAGGTTAATAATATTACCCAAACAGCCAGCCTTGATTGGCTTCCAGGGAAGCTATTAACCATAGCTCGGTTCAGCTCATATCTGTTCAGGAATGACATCATCACTTTAGCCATCTAAACCACCCATACATATCACTTTTTCAATTTGGAATGATACAGAAAATGGCTTTTGCTTTAACACTTTCTCCCTGACCAATTGCTATTTCATGACTTTTCTTTCCCAAATTAGGAAAAAAAAAAATCAAAGCCTGGTTATGACATGGATCATGATACGATAGTTTGGGCTGCTTTTATCCTTAATTCTCTCCATTAAATCAGGATGATTTTAGAATATCAGCTTACAGTATAAGTGGGAAGGTAAGTAGCTACTTACTCTTTTGAAGTTGGCAGATAAGTTGATTGCCTGGAAATCTGATTGCCATTCAAAACCAACAAAATGCATTTGTTTTCTGATTACAGTAGCAATACATATTCATTACAGAAAACTTTGGAAAAACTGCAGAAGTACAAAGATAAAAAGTAAAAAAATCACAGAATGCAGTCTTAGTGACAGAATTCATAGTCCTTATTTTCCTTTTAAGAGTGTTTGTTCAGTTGTCACCTCTCAGGGACAGAATGCTGATGCTACTGCCCAAATACAATCCTGTTAGCTGTGTGCCAACTCTTCCTTCCAGCCTGCACTGGTGAGTTTTCCTCTCTCCTGCCACGTATTCCAGCCGCCACTGTGCTCCTGAGGTTGACCACCGGGAGGGCTCACTCATTATATGAACTTATCCACAACATAATTTCTCTATGATCCAGCATGGGACTGTCTCCTGCTGTGGTCTTGTATATTCTTCCCAAAGACCATTGGACTATAGTGAGCATTCCTCCAAACTGGGCAGACTTTTGTGACAGGTAGTTCCTCAGGCCACACTTGAGTCTGGATGGTCAACTAGGATGCAAAATAACACTAAACATATTAATCTACAGCCCAGGTTAATAATTTTTTTCTGGAATGCTAGCAGACGCTCTGGTGGCATAGTGGTTCAGTGCCAAGGCTGCTAACCAAAGGGTCGGCAGTTTGAATCTGCAGGCACTCCTTGGAAACTCTATGGGCAGTTCTACTCTGTCCTAGAGGGTTGCTATGTGTCGGAATTGACTCGACGGCACTGGGTTTGGTTTTTGGTTTTGGAATGCTAGCTCTCACCCAAGCCCTCCCCTTCATCTCAAATTGGGAAAAATTTGATCATTAATGTGTTTTATAAACTTTGTGTTCCATGTGATTTTGTAGCTTCCTAGGTCTCTTAGGAAGCACTCAAATGCTCCCAAGGAATAATGTTAGTATAATATGATAATAATTAATAGTTTTTACTTGACAGCACAGTGAAAAGTCAATGGATGTTAACAAATACAATATTAGAAGTGGAAATTTTAAGTTGGAGGATCCATGTATCACCCAAGTCAATATGTTCAAGATTCAGTTGGAAACACAAAAACAAGATTAAGAAAACGTATATGTTTAGTTAGCTGGGTACTGAATTGTCTATTCATCTGTAACAGTTTGCCTGTCCTAGATAAGGCTGGACAACTCCAACGGTCTGTGCATCGTCAATTTTACTCAGCAGCCGTTCATAACATTGTCTGCTCATTCTCCAGTAATCACTGGTGTCCAACAGATTCTAGAATAGGTTTAGAATTAATTAATTTAAAAAAAAAGATTTTTTTTTTTTTTTTTAACTTAGCTATAAGGTTTCGAGACACAGGAAGGTACTTTATTCATCCATCTAACTCCCAAAGCTCCTAGCAGAAAACCTAAAAGTAGGTAAGTTTTTAAAAAATAGCGAATGAATTAACCATGAATTTAGCTACACAGTTACACTCAGGAACCTTGCAGGACTTTTACATCTGCTTTTAGTTCCTCTAAGAAAAGTTTTGAGCTCAAAGGACTATTATATCACCATAAGGTAAAGAATTTATTTTAGGAATTGTTACATACTCAGGATGGCACTCTAAATGATAACCTGGGTAAAGCTAGAATAATAATTATGGAGACAAACTAAACATCTCTTAACTCATTCATATATTGATTTATATTTATCAAATATTTATGAGCGCTCACTATGTTCCAGGTACTGTATTAGGCCATGGGAATATATCACCATGAAAGACTGACGTGGTTCCAGCTCTTATGGACCTTACAGCCCTGTGGGGGATAGGCAAGTAAATAGTCAATTACAAGAGTATACAGTCAATGCTATAATAGAGAAAGGAAACCCTGGTGGTATAGTGGCTATGAGCTGCGGTTGCTAACCAAAGGGTTGGCAGTTCTAATCCACTAGGCACTCCCTGGAAACCCTATGGGGGCAGTTCTACTCTGTCCTCTAGGGTCGCTATGAGTCGGAATCGACTCAACGGCAGTGGTTTTTTTTTTTTTTTTTTGGTATAATAGAGAAATGCTCAGCAGAAACCAATGGTTCTCAAGCATAGCAATGCTCAGAGTCACGCTGGAGGCTTGTTAAAATACAGATTGCTGGACCCTATGCCCCGAACTTCTGGCTCCGTGTGTCTAGGGTGCGGCCCAAGAATTTGCATTTCAAGTTCCCATTCAGCCACTGTTGACGATGCTGGTCCAGGTCCACTTTGAGAACCATTACTTTGACCAAAAGGTCATTGGCTAAGCTGAGCTAAACTGTGTTATCTCATTATTTCAATTATAACTTGAGGCCAGATAATTCACTGAAATATTAGTTCATAGTGACACATTTCCTTTTTCCCACCTTTTGAAGGAGAGCTTGATCTTTAGACATTTCTTGCCACATACAGTTTTTGCAAAATGGAAGGCAGAAGCTACTTGAAGTCAGGGGTTTTTATGAACACCTACACTCATTTTTAAAGGATTTATGCCAGGTGTCTTAAGAGAGGGAGGAGAAAGGAAAGTTCCTATGCGAGTTAGCAGAAATGAGATATTTTGGTCAGGCTGGGGACAAATCTGAAATCTATGGATCCTGTGATCGGAGGAGAAGCTTGCTCCATTTTATGACATATCCCAAAAGCATGGCTAACATCTCCAAAAATAGAGCATCAAGCAAGAATAATCCTGGACACAGGGGCTCCTAGTCCCCAAAATTTCCATCCCAGACATGGGGCCCAGGAGCAGCAATCTTGCAGGGACCATGCAAGCTGTACACACGGACATGTGAAGATTCTGAGTGGTGACTAAGGGACACCGTCCACCCCACCTCCCAGTAATTTGGTGCTATGGAAGACCTTGGGCTTCTGACAACCCTGGAGGAGCGAAGCATCATGATAACAGAATGAATTTCCTGCCAGCAGAAGACTAGAGGCTTGGACAAGGATTTAAATAAATTTAAGAAAATAAGTTTTTTTTTTTTTTTTTTTTTTTTACACATCTGAGTTTCTGGACTCAGAATTATACCCCTCCCTCTTAGTTAATAAAGGAACCCTAGTGGCATAGTGGTTAAGTGCTCAACTATTAACTGAAAGGTGGGTAGCTGGAACCTACCAGTCGCTTGGTGGGAGAAAGATGTGACAGTCTGCTTTCTTAAAGATTTATAGCCTGGGAAACTGTATGGAGCAGTTCTACTTTGTCCTATCGGGTTGCTAGGAGTTGGAATTGACTTGACAGTAATGGGATTTTTTTTTTCTTAGTTTATAAGGCCTTTGTAAAATTATTTTAAGAGAAATTTGGAAACCAGTGGACCACTACTTTATATACATTTTCCATGAGATTTTAAAGAAAAGTCTAATAAAGAACTTCGTGCTTAACATGTGCTCAATAAATAGTTGTTAAATTGAAATTAATTTGTCAAGATGTTTCTAAATTATCCACATGCATCTATGCCAACTATTCACCTTAGGATGTGGGAACCACTGTATTCAAGTTACATAGATTCTGTATAGATTCAAGTCATGACTACACCATATGATAATTATAAGACCTTGACTAAGTTAGCTAAATGCTCTGTGCCCAATTTCACATTTGAAAAATTAGTATTATAATAGCCTTATCTCTCAGGATTGTTGTGAGGATTAAACGAACTGTGCGTTTGCATTTTAAAATGCAAGAATTAATGACAACTTGTTAGCTACAGCCAATTTGCATGAGTGGTGATTTCATGAATGAGTTTTAATAGACAAGAATGTGCCTTTTAAAGTACATTCTCCTTGGAGGCTTAGAATTCAGACACTTCCTCAAAAAGCCTAGAATTTGTTGTTGTTACACTGTGATCTGACTTACAGCATGACTAACAGAGATTCTGCAAAATATTCAGTGCATTAGCCGTGACAGTTTTAACACTGGGATAGCAAACACTCTCAAGACATTTAAACATTAATCAGCTAGATTGGTTTCGGACTTCAGTGCTGTCTTTATTCATTTTTGTCCTTCATAACTCAGGTTATAAAAATATTCATTACCTTGGCTTAAAAAAGGGAGGGGGGATGCACGCATATTTCAAGCGTGGCCCACTGTAACATTACATTGGACAGTAATATGGGGGTGGGTTCCCTTCTTAGTTATTTCATCAGATTGAATAGTTGCACATTTCACCTGAGCTTACATTATAGCTGGCTTTCTTGGTTACAGGCATTCAGAATTTCCTTTCCCCAAAGGAAGCTCTGTTTCTTGTAACTCACCATCTTCTTTTTGATTCCTTAATTCCACTGGCAATTTGGAGCAGGCTGCTTACTCATGTTGTGTCTGCAGTTCTGGAATCTTAGCCCTTGAGTCATATAATTTTGGAAATCTTTGCTTTCTGCCTTATGTATTAACAGCAATCAGGCAGCCCCTTAAGACCTTCTTGGAAACATACCAAAATACCCCGGCTTTTATTTTGTTTTTAGTTTGAAGGAATTCCAGTCGAGTTAGCCTTAGGTTTCTAATTTTGACTGGTCACTCAACTAAAGACAGCCTCAGAGGGCTCTAGCTTGGCAAGTCAGCGCCTTTGGTGGCAATACATGGATTTCCCAAATGTCACACAATTTTTGATATCAAGATTTCAAAATCACCATCTAAATTTTTATTCCAAGGAAAAGATTTCTAGGACCAATATTTGTTGTTGTTAGGTGCTGTTGAGTTGGTTCCGACTTATAGTGACCCTATGTACAAGAGAATGAAACACTGCCCAGTTCTGTGCCATCCTTACATTCATTGTTATGTTTGAGTCCATTGTTGCAGCCACTGTGTCAACACATCTTGTTGAAGGTCTTTGTCTTTTTTGCTGACCCTCTATTTTACCAAGCATGATGCCCCTCTCCAGGGACTAGTCCCTTCTGATAACATGTCCAAAATAATGTGAGCAAAGTCTCGCCATCCTTTCTTCTAAGGAACATTCTGGTTGTACTTCTTCCATGACAGATTCTTCTGGCAGTCCATGGTATAATCAATATTCTTCTCCAACACCATAGCTCAAAGGCATCCATTCTTCTTCAGTCTTCCTTATTCATTGCCCAGTTTTCCCATGCATATGTGGTGATGGAAAAAACACCATGGGTTGGATCAGGCGCACCTGTCCTTGAAGTGACATCTTTGCTTTCGAACACTTTAAAGAGTTTTTTTGCAGCATATTTGCCCAATGCAATGCATCATTTGATTTCTTGACTGCTGCTTCTGTGGACTTTGATTGTGGATCCAAGTAAAATGATATCCTTAATAACTTCGGTTTTTTCTCCATTTATCATGATATTGCTTTTTTGTTTAGTTGTGAGGATTTTTGTTTTCTTTATGTTGAGGTGTAAACCATACTTATGTTGAGGTGTAAACCATACTGAAAAAAAAAAAAAAATTCCTATTCAGTTAATGAAAGTCTGAGATCCAAAGTAAAAAAAAAAACAAATATTTGGGTGTAGGATTAAAGATTCATTAAGTGACAAATATATTTTAATTAAACAGTAGTAGTAATTGGTGGGTGGAATTTATAAAACATTCATGAATGCATTTATTCAATGATCTCTTATTAACCTACTACTATATGCAGGATGGAAACCCTGCTGGTGCAGTAGTTAAGAGCTATGGCTGCTAACCAAAAAGTCGGCAGTTCGAATCCACCAGGTGCTCCTTGGAAACCCTATGGGGCAGTTCTACTCTGTCCTATAGGGCCACTATGAGTCAGAATCAACTCAACGGCAATGGGTTTTTTTTGTTGTTGTTGTTTTATATGCAGGATGGAAACCCTGGTGGTGTAGTGGTTAAGAGCTATGGCTGCTAACCAAAAGGTTGGCAGTTCAAATCCACCAGGCACTCCTTGGAAACCCTATGTGGCAGTTCTACTCTGTCCTACAGGGTCACTAGGGATTGGAATTGACTCGACAGCAACGGATTTGGGTTTTTTTTTTTTTTTTGGTATATGCAGGACATTACTAAGTCACTAGGGAAATTAGAGTAACCAAGTCCCATTCTCTGACTCCAAGAAATCTAGGTGGAGAGGTAGAAATATAAATAGGTAATTCTAATACAATGTGTTAAGTGATATATTAAGACTAAGTACTTGGTATGACAAGGGCACAAAGCACACCAGAAACATTATGGGGCTGGAAGTCAAAGAGGGTTCTCGAAGGAGATCACATCTAAGTGATAACAAAGAGGAGGTGAATAATTTAGCTAAGAAGAGAAGAATGCACTTTGAGCGTTCTAGACAGCTATAGGGTCGCTATGAGTCGGAATCGACTTGATGGCAGTGGGTTTGGTTTGGTTTTGGTTTAGGCAGCATGTACAAACACATGGATTATTGCAGGCAGTGATGGACTTATTTTAGGTCTCTCTGACGTATTATGCTAATTATGGTAGACTGTAAAAATGGTCACAAATTCTTCTATTCCTTGTATTCATTACAATGGGATGTTAAAGATCTGTATAGATACACAGTATATTTCTCTACTTCTTTTGAACCTGATTTGCCATGTGACTTGATTTGGCCCAAGGGAAATAAGCATATTTTTACATATGCCAAGCTGAAACCTATCAACCATCCTGCAAGGTAGACATTGCAATCTCCATTTTACAGATGCCAAGCTGAAACTTGGCAATTACTTATACATTGGGGCCTGAGCTCTGCTGTGCTTAGAACACTGAGACCACCATGTTCTATAAGCCCAAATGAGGCTGCTGGGGGAAGGAGAGGTCACATGGTGGAGAACTGAGGATCTTGGTTGACAATCTGCCAACTGCTAGATATGCAAGGGAAACCATGTGTGGGAGGCAAAATAAGGACCTCCCCCAAATGTCCATATCCTAATCCTAAGAACCTGTGAGTATACTACCTAATATGGCAAAAGGGACTTTGCAGATGTTATTGAGGTAAGCGTTTTGAGATGAGGGGATTATCTCTGATTATCTGGATGGGCCCAATGTAATCACAAGGTCCAATGTAATCACAAAGGTAGTATAAGAGGGAGGCAGGAGGATCAGAATCAGAGAAAAATATGTGATAATGGAGGCAGGGGTGAATGTTAGAGAGAAATATGAAGAGACTATTCTGCTGGCTTTGAAGGTGGAGGAAGGTGCCATGAGCCATAGAATGCAGGTAGTCTCCAGAAGCTGGAGAAGGAAATGGATTCTACCCTAGAGGCTCCAGAAAGAATGCATCTTTGCTGGTGTCTTGATTTTACACAAGTGAGTCTTCTTACCTACACAACTATAAGATAATACATTTGTATTTTTTTAAGCCACTGAACTTGTTTTAATATGTTACAGATGCAAAAGGAAATAATACGCCATCCTAGATCATTAGCTGCCAGCCCACATGCTAGCTGACCACAGATGCATGCAAGAGCCTAGTGGAGATCAGTCAGGCTGGCACGGACCAGAAGAACCATCCAGACTACCCACAGGATGGAAAACTATAATAAATAGCTGTTGTTTTAAGTTGCTAAGTTTTGGGATGATTTGTTACACTAATCCGTAAATTCAGAATAAAAAAATTAAGCAAAATGGTATTTAAATTGTTACTTTAAAATAGTGACTTACCTAACTCTCTTATGGACCTTTTCTGAGTTCCTTACATCTTCTGAAATTCTAAGTGCAGATTTCGTCTGTTGTTTCATTCAATACAAACTGATTTTCCACTGCCTCATTTTGCTCATTGGGCAAATCTGTTTCAAAAGATCCTTTTAAAGTGTTAAAAAGCAAAGATGTCACTCTAGGACTAAGGTGCGCCTGACTCAAGCCATGATATTTTCAATCACCTTGTAGGCATGGGAAACCCTGGTGGTGTAGTGGTTAAGTGCTATGGCTGCTAACCAAAGGGTCAGCAGTTCAAATCTACCAGGAGCTCCTTGGAAACTCTATGGGGCAGTTCTACTCTGTCCTATAGGGTCGCCATGAGTCGGAATTGACTCGACGGCACTGGGTTTGGTTTGTTTTTTTTGTTTTGTTTTGTATGCATGCAAAAGCTGGACAATGAATAAAGAAGACCAAGAACAATCGATATCTTTGAATTATGGTGTTGGTGAAGAATATCGAATATACCAAGGACTTCCAGAAGAATGAACAAATCTGTCTTGAAAGAGGTACAGCCAGAATGCTCCTTAGAAGACTTCATCTGGTTATCAGGAGGGACCAGTTCCTATCATGCTTGATAATGTAGAGGATCAGTGAAAAAGAGGAAGACCCTCAATGAGATGGATTGACACAGTGGCTGAAACAATGGGTTCAAGCATAACAATGATTGTGAGGAAGGCGCAGGACTAGGCACTGTTTTGTTCTGTTGTACACAGGGTGGCTGTGGGTTGGAACCCACTGGATGACGCCTAACAACAACAACAACATACAGTATTGGGCTAGACCCTATCGTAGATAGTAGAAATTTGGAACTTGTTTCTTGAGGTCAGATCTTGAGCATGTTACTTCAAGTGTCCAAACTTTAGTATCCTCATCTTCAAAAAAGGGCTAAAAATAATACCTGGTTTATAGGATTGCTTTAAGGGTTAAATTAGAAAATGCTTGTAAAGCACTGAGTTTTACATGATATATAATAAATATTAAATAAATGTCATATGAATTGAAAAAAGATGAAGAAAAACTAAATGGAAAGAGAAAAAATAGGACAACGATGAAAGGCAATAATATGGGAAGTAACAGTAGCTACTACAGGGAAACACTTGAGAGCCAGCGCTTGACAGGGCTGCCTTGTTTTTCTGGGTCTCATAAATTTTCCGCCTTTGATAAGGGGTGCAGTCTTAACACTTTTCAGTCACTCATTCTAGTGGAAAATATTTGAGTTTTCCATCTCTAACAGGTTTCTACCTTACACAGGTTCTGGATTTCACAGGTTTTACTGTATTTATTGTCTACAATGTTCCAGATAATTTATTCATCCTGACAACAATCTTGCAAGGTAGATATTGCTATCCCCATTTTACAGATGCCAAAATTGGGATTCAGGAGATTAAGCATCATGCTTAACACCACACAAGTACCCAGCAGCACCAGGCCTCTAACCCCAGACTCTAACCCGTAGCTGATTGTGACTAAACCAGCCTCAGTCAGGGTGATGTTTTTAAAAGGCATATATGATCCTGTCGGCCACTTTTTTTACAGCTCCCCATTGCTGTAGAATAAAGTCCACCATCCTTGACGTGATCTATGGAGATTTCCACTGCTTAACTTTCCTACCCCGTACCTCTTCCCTGTGCTCTGGTGATACTGCCATCTGTCAGCATCGTAAAAGAATCTTGCTGTCTTCCACTCCTCGCTGTTCACACATGCTGTTCCCTCACCTGGAACACTCACTTTCTCACTCATCCTTTCAATCTCAGCCTAGGCATCATTTTCTTCCCTGACACTTGTATTACTTTAAGCCTCTTTGTATATCATGTTTTAACACTTTCTTCTTTGCTTCCTTATTCTTCATCCTTGCAGTTCTTTGCCTTATTTCTTGCATTTCCTGGTAGTAGAAGCCTCTTATGACTGGTCTGTGAGTTTTCCTTTTCTGGAAATTGTCACCAATAGGCAGGAGTGATCTCTTAGAATCACATCTCTACTTCTAAACTTGATTACCATCATCCCCGATGCCCCCATTGATCCAGGGGTGGGAAACAAACTTAGGGTGACCATTCGGTTTCTCTCTGCTAAGAATTTGGGATTTTGAACAAAGAGATATAGAGCTTCAAGGGGGTTGAAGCTGAGTTATGTTAGTGGCAGCTTTCTAAGCAAAGATTCAGCAAATCCTGACTCTGAGTCCCCACTATGTCCTGGTTCTGTCCTATCCGTACTTGGCTGCTTAAGTCTTCTTTGGAATCCATAATTTCTTTTCCAATACACCAAAAAAAAGAAAAGACAAAACACAAACTTGTTGTTGTCTGTTCTGACTCACAGTGATCCCATATCCTATAGGACAGGGTAGAACTGCCCCAAGGGGTTTCCAAGGCTGTAATCTTTATGGAAGCAGCCTGCCACATCTTTATGTTTTTACCACAGAGCAGCTGGTGGGTTCCAACTGCCAACCTTTTGGTTAACAGCTGAGTGCTTAACCACTGCACCACCAGGGCTCCTTTCCCTTCCGATAGCCCTCATTTTCCTCAAACTAGTCAGCACTGGTTTCTGTTACTACTATGAGCACCATGAATACAATTTGAGAATTCTTTCTCATTACCCACTTTTTATACACCCTAACATTTTGGAAGCATGATAGGAAAGACATTAACTCATCTCTAGATTTATGTGTTAAAAAATTTGGTGCTTTTTAGATTCTTAAAAGAAAGCTTTTATATTGATTATGATTTCATTGAAACAAGTCAACATAAACCTTGAGCTGCTTACAGAGAGCCTCCATGTCTAAGAACTTTGCTTGTCTTACACTCTACTCAGCTTAGACTAACTCATCTCTTTGGAATGCCATGAAAGGACATTCTATCCTTTGTTAAGGGACTTGACTGACCACAATTGTATTATTATGCCTATGTCTGTTGAAACATTCCAGGGAAAGTTAGGGAGAATCACATGGGATTTTGGCTTGAATCAAATGAAACCAGTTTGGAATGAAAAAAATCGAAGATAATTTGAACAGTGAAATAAATTTCACAAATATGAGAAGTATCAATTTTACTGCAAACTTTTTCTTTCCTTGAATGTCCTATAAATTGTACATACAGTGGTGTACTTTTTTAGATGCAAATAAAGATCTCGGTGGTAGAAAACATAGCTTCAGTTTCAAGGTTTCACTGGTTCTTCCACTTCTATTCAAATCCTAGTAGTATATTATATCAACTTGTTACATTACATATTAATTTCTTAACCAGTCTTCTTTTATATGGTTCTTTTGCTTAGTTTGGATTCTATTGTCATTGATTCTGTGATATTGTTACCAGAATCATTAACTTTATGTCCCTCTATCCTTCCTTCTCACCTATACAGCCAATTCTTAACCCTAAATTAATTCAAGAACTACATTCTCCATTCTACCACACAGGTTACTGAACATTGTTGAAGTAAAACTGTATAATCAAAAGCTGGAGCTACTAAAAATTTAGGTTTTCCAAGTCCAACTGTGCCCTCAATGCCACTTAGCAGTTCTTTGCATGGTGTCAGTTAATAGCTTCACTTCTTTCTCTTTTAGTAGATAATTTTGCCTTACATTTTAAAAGTTTCCATAGTAGCATCCGTTTTTCTTTTTTTATTAAATAAACATGAATCCATATTTATAAGCTATACTCTTTATATGCCAAGCCTAACCTCTCCCCTGAACTCCAGAATCATACATCTGATTGTCTACTAAGCATCTCCATTGGATACCCACTAGACTTCTCAAAGTTAGCATAATTCAAAACAAAAGTCCTAATTTTCCTTGCCAAAATTGCTGTCTTATCATCTTCTCTATGCCAGTCAGCGGCAACTCTACTCTTCCAGGTGTTCGGGCTGCAAACTTTGGAGACATCCTTGCCAGCCAAGTCACTATTATATCTTTTTTATGTTATTGCAATGACCTCCTAATTTGTCCCCTTCTTCCACCCTGTGGCTCTGCAATCTATTCTCAATTCGCATCCAGAGTAAATCTGTTAAAAACATGAATCAGATCATACCCCCTGCCCCAAACTTTCCATTGTCTTCTCATTTCACTCCAAGTCCAAAGTCTTCACAACTAGGTCTATAAAGCTCCATACCCAGAGACTCACCATTGCATCTTGGACTTTATGGCCCCACTACTCTCCTGACAAGGAGCCCTGTTGGTGCAATCATTAAGTGTTTGACTGCTAACCAAAAGGTTGGTGGTTGGAACCCACCAGCTGCTCCATGGGAGAAAGATGTGATAGTCTGCTTCTACAAATATTACAACCTTGGAAACACTATGGAGCAGCTCTACTCTGTCCTATAGGTTCGCTATGACTTGGAATGGACTCCACAGCAATGGGCTTGGTTAGCATTGGGTACTCTTCTTTACTTACTCACCTCATTGTTGCTCCTTGAATATGCTAGACTTGCTTTGGCCTTTGTTGCTGTTGTAACCCCATGTGACAGACTAGAACAGCCCCATGAGATTTTCTTGTCTGTAATCTTTATGGAAGCAGATCTCTAGGTTTTTCTTCTGCAGAGCTTCTGGGTGAGTTTGAACTGCCAACCTTTTGGTTAGCAACCCAGCACTTAACTGTTTGTACCACCAGGGTTCCTTTGCTTTGGCCTTAAACCAAACCAACTCACTGTCATCGAGTTGGTTTGACTCACAACCATTCTACAGGACAGAATAGAACTGCCTCATAGGGTTGTAAATTTTTACGGAAGCAGACTGCCAAATCTTTCTCCTACAGGTTCGAAGAGCTGACCTTTTTAGTTAGCAGCCAAGTGCTTTAATCACTGTGCCACCAGGGCTTTGGCCTTAGGCTTCTGCATTTGCTGTACCCACTGTCTGGGACAGTCTTCCCATGATATTTGTCTGTCTTTTCCTTTACTTATTTCAGATTGTTGCTCAAAATTTTTTTCTCATTGAGTCTTTCTTATCACTTTATTTAAAATTGCCTCCTCACCTGATCCCACTGACCACTCTTATATCTCACTTTCATGTCTCCACATTCAGCCACCACCAAACATTCTGTATGTTTACTAATTTGTTCAGTGTCTGTCTCCTCCCTCTAGAATGTAAGATTCATATAAGAGGGATTTTTATTTGTTTTACTTAACACTATATTTCTCAGAAGGAGCCTTGGTGGCACAGCAGTTAGACGCTAGCCTGCTAACCAAAAGGTCAGCAGTTTGAACCCACCAACAGCTCTGTGGGAGAAAGATGTGGCAGTCCACTTCTGTAAAGATTACAGCCTTGGAAACTGTATGGGACAGTTCTCCTCTCTCTTATAGGGTCGCTATGAATTGGAATAGACTCGACGGCAAAGCGTTTGGTTTGCCTTATATTTCTCAGTGCTTATGACATCGCCTGGCACATAGTAGAAGCTCAAGAAATATTTGTTAAGTGAGTGAATGTTTTTCCTTGATAAGAAACTTCTTTATCCATGCACTGAACTCAATCTTTATTGGCTCTTTAGAAACGAGTTTATCAGTTATTCTCAAAATTTCCTGTACTTTTCCTCTTTCCCTCTCCTCTGAATCAATGATTTCAGTCTACAAATATAGTTGTATATCAGTAATCCTTTAAAAAACAATTTTCCCTGTGATTTTCAGGTCAGGCTGAGAGTCCATTAAAATTACAGTAAGGAAAGAAAAAATAAGAACACATAAGAAAGCTAGAAGGATGGGTGTCAATAATGAGATTCCAAAAATAATTTTTTTCTCAGTATTAGGAAGAAGATGAGAACAAGTTGAAGAGTAAAATAGAACAAAAGTAGCTGTAGACTGAAATACATGAAAGAGGGAACATCAATGTTTGTGCGTGTGTGCTGGGGGGAGGTGACAATACTGTCAGCAAATTTTTTGGCAACCCCAGATAGCATTTGAATTCCCAATTGACTAGTAGAAAAGGCAGGAATGAGAAGAGAGGATAAAAGGAAGAGGGGTTTGAGTTGTGTTTACGGAAAGCTGCATCAATCTGTTCACCGATTTTCTCTTCCCTTTGTTATACACGGGATGGTTTAGCGCAGGGCTAAGGAGTATGCCAAGAGTGCAGTGATTTCTTTATAGGCCCGACATTACATGCCTGTGCCAAAGTCAAATATATTTGCTCACATTCTAATAATTACTTAATATGAAGCACATTTCAGCCTGCTTCATATTTAGGTCTCAACTTTCGGTACAGTTGTTTTTTCTAGATTTCATAATTGATTTTCTTTTTTCTTGTTGAGAGAAGGAACATATGCTTTACTTGCATTAATTCATTTAATTTCACAACAAACCTAAGAGTTGGTAAAACAAAATAATAACAACAAAAAAACAACTAGAAAAATGGAAATTCCATCAATTTACAAAAAAGTTTGTTAAATTAATTACAGTATAATTTTACAGTGGGATGCCATGTAGCCTTTAAAAGGAAAAGAGGTAGATCTGTGTGTACTAATGTGAAAAGTATTGGACATATATTTTCAGTTAGAAAAAAGCAAGGCTCAGCACAGTGCATAAAGACGATTTTCTTTGTGTGTGTTAAGTGCATGTATGTAATTTAAATGTTATATCTATAAATTCATCTATTTATATTATATACAAATTTTCCTCTTCTTAAAATGAATTCATTTTAAGTGAATTCAGAAGAGGATGTGGAACAAGGGATACCATTGCTGATGTCAGATGGATCTTGGCTGAAAGCAGAGAATACCGGAAAGATGTTTACCTGTGTTTTATTGGCTATGTAAAGGCACTCAACTGTGTGGATCATAAGAAATTATGGATAACATTGCAGAGAATGGGAGTTCTGGAACACTTAATTGTGCTCGAGGGAACTTGTTCATAAACCAATAGGCAGTTGTTCAAACAGAACAAGCGATTACTGTATGGCTTAAAGTCAGGAACGGTGGGCATCAGGGCCATATCCTTTCACCATACTTATTCAGTCTGTATGGTGAGCAAATAATCTGAGAAACTGGAGTATATGAAGAAGAATAGGGCATCAGGATTGGAGGAAGACTCATAAACAACCTGCCATATGCAGATGACACAACCTTGCTTGTTGAAAGTGAAGAGGACATGAAGTATTTACCAATGAAGGTCAAAAACTACAGCCTTCAGTATGGATTACACCACAACATGAAGAAAACAAAAATTCTCACAATTGGACCAATAAGCAACATCATGATAAACGGAGAAAAGATTGAGGTTGTCAAGGATTTCATTTTACTTGGATCCACAGTCAAGTCCTATGAAGCAGTAGTCAAGAAATCAATGTATTACCTTGGGCAAATCTGCTCCAAAAGACCTCTTTAAAGTGTTCAAAAGCAAAGATGTCACTTTAGGGATTAAGGTGTGCTTGACCCAAACCATGTTATTTTCAATTGCCTCATATGCAAGCAAAAGCTGGGCAATGAATAAAGAAGACTGAAGAAGAATCGATGCATTTAAATTATGGTATTGGCAAAGAATATTGAATATATCATGGACTGCCAGAAGAATGAACAAATCCGTCATGGAAGAAGTGCAACCAGAATGCTCCTTAGAAGCCAGGATGGTGAGGCTTTGTCCCACATACTTTGGACATGTTATTAGGAGGGACCGGTCTCTGATGAAGGACATCATGCTTGGTAAAGTAGAGGGTTAGTGAAAAACTAGATGGATTGATATAGTGGTTGCAACAATGGGCTCAAAAATAGCAACGACTGTGAGGATGGTGCAGGACCGGGCGGTGTGTCCTTGTGTTGTACGTAGGGTTGCTGTGAGTGGGAACCAACTCAATAGCATTTAACAATGACAACAACAATGATACGTAGAATTTATTTAGTATCATCTATGTGTTTTTTTTTTTTGTATCGTGCTAAATGCTTCACACTCATATTTTCACTTAACATATACATCCTGAAAAGAAGTGACTACTATTATTTTTCCTCATTTACAAATTTCCTAATTTACAGCAGAGGCTAAGAAATGTTAAGTAACTTGCTCAAAGTCATGAAGCTAATAAGTCCTTGAGAAATAACTTAGATCAAGATCTGTCTCGATCTGTCCCATATGGCAGCCACTAGCCACATGTGTCTATTGGGATGTGCTGATTTGACAGCAATGGGTTTGATTTTGGTTTGGTATCAGTAATAAATTTCAAAGACTGAATAGAAAAAAAGGAATATAATGTATCTTGATAATAATTTTGTTGACAGGATAATACTCTGAATATTTTGGATTAAATGAATTATCTAAATTAATCTTACCTGTTTTTTTTTTTTTAAAAGAAACTTTAAAAAATGTGCCCATATAACCCACTGCCATCGAGTCAATTCTGACTCATATCAACCTTATAGGAAAGAGTAGAACTGCCCCATAGGGTTTTCAAACTGCCAATCTTTTTGTTAGCAGCCGTATCACTTAACCACTGTGCAACTAGGGCTCCTTTAAAAATGTGGTTACTAGATAACTTGGAATTACATATGTGGCTTACACTTGTGGGTTGCATTATATCTGTATTGAGCAGTGCTGATCTGCATCCATGGACCATGTCCTTAGCTCTACTAGGACTTATGATGTCCCTTGCATGCTAACCCTACCCACTAGTCCAGCTTCAAACCATGACACACTCTCCTTTCTACTTTTCCCCTAGCAATGCTGATTTATTTTTTTCTACCTAATTGGCCATGAACACTCAAGCCACTGGGCCTTTGCACGTACTTTCTCTGCCTAGAAAGCCTCAGCCACATCTACTGTACTTCAGCCACATGTTATGTTTATGTATGTATTCTTCTCTAATGTTCTCCTGATACCTCCAGCTAAGCTCAGTTGCTCCTTCCTTTGCCCCTCACAGTCCCTGTACATACCTCCCTCTATAGCTCTTACCACATTGTAATGCGAAGGTCAGTTCGCGTCTCTTTGTCACACTGTAAAGTTTGATACCAGTATCTGTATCCACAGTTTTTACCTGCTTAATAGATGGATACACACAAGCAATTGCTTTCTTTTGTTTTTCTCCTAAAAATGACACTACTGGTCTGTGAGAGAGCTAATTGTTTTCACACTAGGAACACATAAAGGATGGTTCTGTCCTAAAAAACTTCACAGTTAAGGTGTCATTCATCTAATGGACTCAGAACGGCCATTGTTCTCCTCCTTGCTGAATTACCAGCTTGCAAGCCTCTCTCCTTTATTTAACTATATGCTCTTCCTGACTAAAAGCTAAGTCTTGGTATATTGTTGTTAGGTGCTATCAAGTTGATTTTGACAGAGTAGAACTATCTTATAGGGTTTTCTAGGCTGTAATCTTTATGGAAGCAGATTAACAAGTTTTCTCCCTTGAAGCCAATGAGTGGGTTCGAAATACCAACCTTTCGGTTACTAGACTAGAGCTTAACAATTTGCACCACCAGGGCTCCTTCATCTTGGTGTACAACCCCCCAAAAGTTCACCCGTACCCCCCACTCAGTGATGCTTAGAGAAACTCTGTAAATGTTTGGGTAAATAACAAATGAATATCTGAACTACTGTGATATTATTTATACCTACAGTTAACTAGTTGTGCCTCCCTTGCTGCTAAGTTGTTTATAAAAGGATTCAAGCACGTCATTTGCACATCATAAAGCTGCCCTCTTTTAGCCCCTTTGTTACCTTTCATTGTGAAACGGTTGCGACATCCCCACTAATGGTGATTAGTGTAGGCAACTCAGTTGATTAGGAGAGAGTAGAAACTGTTGCTTATTTCTTATATTTGTAGCTTCAGTTTGCAGTATGGGAAAAAGCTGTAATCACAGACTTTCTCATGTGCTACGTATGACACATGAAATTAGTTTGCGGTCAAAGGGAGTAACTAAATCAAAGGGGTGGGGGTCTCTCCTTGTGAAGAAATGTAGTTTTATAGTAAAAAGCAATCCTTCATTTCCAAAGATTGACTAGGATGGTACTTAGAAAAAGAATCCCGTGTGGTTAACTTTAGGGCCCTGAAAAAATTCTACCTAGCAACCTGCTCTGTAGTGTTTTCATTTGATTATGATTTGGATACATTTTCACTTACTTTAAGCCTTTCCCTTGAAATTACCTATTCTAAGAGTCTTAATCAGTGGCAAAAGAATTGTTGGCCAAGGGAGTACTGTCTTGCTTATACAAATGGTCTCTTTTAATTATATGACTCCCATTTAAAATGGCTCCGTGCGGCCAAGATGTATTTAGTTTGAGATTGTGCAAGAATTGTTTTATGATTTTTGCCACTGAACCTAATCTTTTTCCTCCCTCCCTCGCAACTTTTTCTCTTTGCTGAGGGCATTTGAGAAGAGATGGAGAGGCTTTTGTGTTATTGCACACTGGTCTTTTTCTTTTCACTTTAAGATGGGAGCTTTCCAAAGAACAAAGGAATTGGAATGGATCATTGCTTATCACTTAGAATTTCAATATTCACTTAGACATTTATGGAGCACCCACTCTGAGCCAGGTACTGAAGGTACGTACATGTTCACGTGTCCAGGGAGCCATGTCTCATGGGGAAGACATCCAAACCTGTTGACAATTCCTCACCAGTGACGTGAGTGCTGTAAGCGTAAGCACAGGGGGCTTTGGAAGCATGGATGTCTAGGTCTACCTTGAAGAAAGTGGCTGCCTTTCTGAGGTGGATGAGACCTAGGGTTTAGAAGAATGAGAGTTAACGTGGAAGAAGAGGGAGTAATAATACAGATGAGATGAGACGGAAAACAGCCAAGGAGACAGAAGTTTGCGAAACTGCAAGAGATTCCGTGTAGTTAAAAGGCGAGTGCAAAGAAGAGAGAAAAACGAAATTGAACTGGTGAAAAATGATTCAGTTATAACCCTTTATGATTTTAAATCTCCAATTTTCCCTGAAATGTGGATCTCAAATAATCTAGTCTCTGAGTAGGATGAGAGGTGGTGAAGGAAATGAAAAACGTTGAGGATTGCTTCAGGTACTAAAAAAGCTGTACAGACCCATAAAGCATTTGTGATATAGAGCCTCAGATGGTCTTAAGAGAGAAAGAAGCAGAGAGACCAGGTGAGGAGAAACTTATGGAAAGAGAGGAAGAAGGAAAGATATCAATTATGTAGAGGTGAATGTAGAGGAGAACTTTCTTTTATCCACATGATCTATTACATAAAATCAGGTTTACGTCACCCTGCTAGCCTTATACTGTGTCTGTCTCTATTCTACATCATCTCGGCATTGAGAGATAAATGATTGAACAACAGAAGAAGAAGAATACAGACTTTACAGAATATATTGTGGTCATATCTATCTCTTGACACATATTTAAGAGCATCAGGGCTTTAAAGGCTCAGTGGTTTAAAACTAACCAACCAACTAAACAGAATCCTACCCAAACACTGCATTACATTTGCCATGTGAGGAAGCACAGCATTATAAATAATCCAGACCAAGTGGCACTGCTCCGTGCAAATGAACTCAGGCCATTTTGCAGCATTAAGTCGTATGATTTTGTACACATTTATTTTCTAATCCAATCTTGGTTCTACTGTAATGGGCTTCTTAGGTCATCCATTTAAAATAGGTTCATCTGTACTCTCACAGAAACAATGGCTATTTCTCAAATTGATACTTGCAAGGAGAGGTCTAATTTCACCACGTAGATTGATTTTTTTTTGGGGGGGGTGGTGGTGTAAAGGATCTGTGTGTTTTTCAAAGCAGCCTGTGGCTGGAATCTAGTAGGTCCGGATTAAAAACAGACCCATGTTCTGGAATGTTGAGTACAAGTCCTAACCGTGTGTCAGTTGTCTGATTACTTCCCTTCTCTGAAGAGGCAAACAAGACTGACCAATCACCCAGGGGTACAAAGACGATGAATTAATACAAGATTGTTAAGCTTTTTGGGTCAAGATACAGTGTTTTAACAAAATGATATATTTTCTTTTAATGATGTCTGATGATAAAAAAAAAAATTTCTTTTTTTTTTTTATGGATTAAATAATTCAATCTTCTCAGCTAGATGCATTAGTTGCTCATTCTGGAGGAGGATTTTCTTTTCCTTTCTCTATTGTATTCTTTTTTCTTCTCCAAGGTTAAAGACGTAGTCACAACCACAGACTTTCTAAGGAAAATTCTTATGCTGAGAAAGAAGCTGCACACAGCCATACTGCTTACCATGTGACTCTGTACCATGTGATCTTCCATCCCCAGGTACTGAGACTAGATGGAACCAAGGTTAGCCATTGCATGCCATGGGCAGCAGCGTATCATGTCATTGTCCAAAAGATCTGTTGCAAAAAAAAAAAAAATAGAGGGTTATTAATTGAACCCACTGGATTCCTTCTCTTAGGAATCTGAACAGGCAAGTGTGAAAAGCATAAACTAGAAGGTATCAGGAAGAGAAGTAGACAGACAGAGAACAAAAGGTGTGCAGGGACTAGCTGAATCAGTTAAAAGGCATAGATCTGAACTGAAAATCTATAAGCTGAAGTTTCTAGAACTGTCTTAGATTCTCAATAACCTTTTGATTGCAATCTCCATGAGCTTTCCTCTTGCTTTCACCCTTCCTGATACCTGGTTCCTCAGCTTTCCTTGACTCCTGGGAAGGTTGACCATAGAGAAAATAGCCTGTTTTCTTATTTCCAAGCAATAAAGCCTTTATTACTTAATATAATTTGAGTTAGTCTCCATACTTATGACAATAATAATAATAATAAAAGGATAAGTAAATGTCAGTTTTGGGCAGACAAGTTCTGAAATCTATTTTAAGTTGGAGTCATTTTCTGCCCTACTGCCTGATAAGGTGAACAAACTATGCCCCTAGATTTTAACCAGAGCAGCCAATCTTCCAAAATTAATAGGCCTATAGTATCTCATTCCGTCATTCTAGTTTCTTGAACTTTAATTCTACCTTCCCTCCCTTTTTCCCCTCCCACACACATACAGAGGTATTCAAAGCTCAAAGCAGGATTGCAGTCTTTTAAGCAGGGGAATGTGTGTTTGTTGTTTGCTTATTTGCTCTTAGATCTTCTCCCTGTCTTTATCTTTCTCTGTTTTATGCAGCAGGGGACTTAATTTCCAAAGCATCTTTCCCAACTAGCCTCAAGAAGATTGGAGGACAGGAGGAGGGGGAAGACAGAGTATTTCTCACCTTCTTGCTGTACTGTGAATGGGTCTCCAGCATCTCCTCACTGGTTCTTGCTTGCACTGAACAACTCCACCCTCTATGGTACAGACTCTTGGCCAGGTAGGCCTTCTGTGATTCTAGCTTTCATTGGGTGATCCTGGATTCTAGGAACATGATCCCTCCCCTTTGTTCTCCTTCTGTAGGGGCCACAGAGGTTTCTTGCAGCTTCTCATTTCTCTGTTGCTTTATTATTCGTATTTGGCTTCTCTGCTCTTCCATTTCCTGTGAAACCAATTTCCTGTATTAAATTTATTCTGTTGAAATATCTATAGTTGTTTCTGTTTTCTGTCTGAACCGTAGCAGGTAAAAAGTGCCAGGACATATTAAGTGTTCATTTTTAATAGCAAAAATACAAGGTGAATATATAATGAAAGAAAGTGTGGAAAAAGTAAGTTTTTGATCAAACAGACCTGAGTGCAAATTCTGGCTCTGACCCTTATTGGTTCTGACATGAGTCAGTTGTTTAACTGAACCTCAGATCTCACATCTGTAAAATAGAGACAATAAAACATATTCCAAAACATGATTGAGAAGATCATGGCCTCAAACAAATCTTAAGGGGCTAAACAGGGCTGATTAACTTAAACACTGAATAATTCAGGCTCCTGAGGTAGAGTTCAATTTGTTAAAGTGCTGCAGTCAATCCATTAGCCCCAATGTACAGGACCCAGATTTAGTACCTACAGTTAAAAAACAATGGATGTGATGATGTTGAGCCAACTTGCAGACAGGAAGCATGGAAGTCAGGGCTAGTCCCCAGCAGAGGTGTATCGAGTGACTAGACACCTCCCATCACAAGGACCCTGGACACAGGGCTTAGCACATTATCACACTGAAGTCTAAGTAGCTCCGATGTAAAAACAACAAAAGCCCTACAGTTAATCAGCATTTTCTACTTAACAGAGACTTGACTGCCATAGCAATTTTACATTTTATAGCTTCAGTCCATAGGGAAAGATTCTGTCGCCTTTCTCTTGGTGTGCAAGTCTTAACATCCTAGGGAAGGGACTCATTGCCCACTTTCTGACCAGTAAGCTATGGCCAAAGATGGTGGTAGGATTCATGCTGTACTATGCAGGCAGCTCCTATAGAACCATTTGGAAAGGAACAAGTGATGGCACAGTGGTTAAGCACTCGGCTGCCAACCAAAAGAAAGGTTGGTGGTTCAAACTCAGCAGCCGCTCTGTGGGAGAAATATGTGGCAGCCTACTCCCCCATAAAGATTACAGCCTAGGAAACCCTAAGGGGGCAGTTCTCCTCTGTCCTATACGGTTGCTGTGAGTTGGAGTTGACGCCAAGGCAACGAGGTGTTAAGGCAGCTTCTACAGAACCATTTGGAAAGGAGTGAGTGGGTTGGCCAGTTTCTATAGAAGAGTTCCTGGAACAGAAAATCCCATAAATGTTCATTAAAAATATGCCTGAGGTAAACAAGAGTCTAAAGATACAAAAAACAAGGGTTGGGCCAGTGCAGTATAGCTGAAATTGGAACGAAAGGGACGTGGCACAGAAGAGAAAGATTTTCAGTGAATAGCAAATATAGTGAAAGAGAAAGAGTCAAAGGTACCCCCAAGATTTAAAATCTGAGTAACTGAAGGAATAATTTTTTGTATCAATTATATCCTACTTACAACATACCTGGCGCTGTACTAAATACTTTACATACATTAACCCGTTTAACTCTTACAAAAACCCTTTGTGGTAAAGAATTTGAGACATACAGAGGTTAAGTAATTTGTCCACACGTTTAGTAGTGATAGGGCAGGGATTTAGACCTAGCAGGCTTGTATCAAAATGGTAGGAGGAGTAATCCATCACATACTGAACCACCCTGGGGCCAAGACATAGTGTCTGATGATTGCTTCTATGAAAGATAACAAAAATCTCCTCATGCTTCATTTACCTTGAATGGATTACATGCCCATTCCATAATGTGTCATGGTAGCCAGGGGTATAGACTCTACGTGTGATCGACTAACATATATTAAAAAAAAAATTATATTAGGGTGGGATAATCCTACTTAAGCAACTAGACTGATAATGGAGGAGCAAACCAAAACAAAATTTGGTTGCTATTGCTACAAGATGAAGAAATGGAGGTTGGTAGGGAAAATAACAAATGAATACCTCAAAAAGGAAACAAAACAGAGGAAGGGCCGTAGAAACTTCTGCATCAGGAGAAGATGAACTAGAGGGACCTCAGATGGACAAGAGGACAACTGAAAGCCCCCATTGTGGTCTTCCTGAGCTACCTGGAGAGTGTTTCAGGAGGGACTAGTACTCTCCACTGTGATTTTTGGCATCAAGATACCATTTGCACTCTTACGTTGTTGGTTTGTAGAAAACACATAGATCCTGAAGTTGAGCAACTGTGCCCCTTTATGTTGAGACATTTTCTTCCCTGACCATTTCTTTACAGTTATTATATTTAAGTGTATTTATTTCACCTCCATGCTTCCTTTCATTCTCACTTTAACCAGAAAATAAAAAAAAACAAGAGTTTTCATAGATAACTTGACCTCACAACTTTATATTTCGATCTTAAAAAAGAGAGGCAACTTTTCTACCAGAGTGACTGGATCAAGGTTAAGCCTGAATAGTACAAGAAAAAATCTCCATTTAGCCCATAAACTAAACCCCAAACCCATTGCCATTAAGTCAATTCCCTCACATAGTAAACCTATAGGACAGGGCAGAACTGCCCCGTAGGGTTCCCAAGGATGTAGCAATGGAAGCCAATTACTACATCTTTCTCCCACAAGTAGCTGGTGGTTCAAACTGCTGACCTTGTAGTTAGCCACTGAGCGCTTAACTACTGAGCCACCAGGGCTCATTCTCTAGCCCATTAAAAAAAAAACTCATTACCTTGAGTCCATTCCAACTCATGTTGTTGTTAGGTGCCATTGAGTCGATTCTGACTCATAGCCACTCTGTGTATACAGAACCAAACAAGACCCCCTCCTGTGTCATCCTCAAAATCGTTTTCTCGCCAGGCTTGAGTTCACTGTGTCAATCCATCTCTTGGAGGGTCTTCCTCTTTTTCACTGGCCCCCTACTTTACCAAGCATGATATCCTTCTTCAGGGACTGGTCCCTTCTGACAGCCTGTCCAAAGTATGTGAGACAAAGTCTTACCATCCTTGCTTCTTAGGAACCTTCTGGCTGTACTTGTTTGTTCTTTTGGCAGTCTATGGTATGTATATTCAATATTCTTCTCCAACGCCATAATTTAAAGGCATCAATTCTTCCGTCTTCCTTATTCATTATCCAGTTTTCACATGCATATGAGACAGTTGAAAATACATGGCTTAGGTCAGGCGCACCTTAGTCCTTAAAGTGACATCTTTGCTTTTGAACACCGTAAAGAGGTCCTTTGCAGCAGATTCTCCCAGTGCAATGCATTGTTTGGTTTCTTGACTGCTGCTTCCATGGGCGTTGATTATGGATCTAAGTAAAATGAAATCCTTGACAACCTTAATCTTTTCCCCATTTATCATGATGTTGCTTATTGATCCAGTTTTGAGGATTTTTGTTTTCTTTATGTTGAGGTATAAACCATGCTCAAGGCTGTAGTCCTTGATCTTCATCAGTAAGTGCTTCAAGTCCTCTTCACTTTCAGGAAGCAAGATTGTTAATGAGTCTTCCTCCAATTCTGATGCTACATTATTCTTTATATAGTCCAGCTTCTCGGGTTATTTGCTCAGCAAACAGATTGAATATGTATGAAGAAAGGACACAGCCCTGACACACACCTTTCTTAACTTTAAACCACGCAGCATCCCCTTGTTCTATTTGAACAATTGCCTCTTGGTCCAAGTACAGGTTCCTCAGGAGCACAATTAAGTGTTCTAGAATTCCCATTTTTTGCAATGTTATCTATAATTTGTTATGATCCACACAGTCTTCGCATAGTCAATAAAACACTGCTTCCAGCCAAGATCCATCTGACATCAGCAATGATATCTCTTGATCTGGATTGAATTATCTTCAGCAAAATTTTACTTGTGAGTAATATTAAAGTTGTTCGATAATTTCCACATTCTGTTGGATCACTCTTCTTTGCAATAGGTGCAAATATGGATCTCTACCAATTGATTAGCCAGGTAGCTGTCTTCCAAATTTCTTGGCATAGACAAGTAAGCGCTTCCAGCACTGCATCCATTTGTTGAAACATTTCAATTTATTCTGTCAATTCTTGGAGCGTTGTTTTTTGCTACTGCCTTCGGTGCAGCTTGGACTTCTTCCTTCAATACAATTGATTCTTGACCATATGCTGCATCCTAAAACGTTTGAACATTGACCAATTATTTTTGGTACAGTGAGTCTGTGTATTCTTTCCATCTTCTTTTGATGCTTCCTTCATTGTTTAATATTTTCCGTGTAGAATCTTTCAGCATTGCAATTTTTAGCGACCTGAATTTCTCCTAATTTTTGTCTCTTATCTCTACTCTCTGAGGTTGGGTGTGGTCAATCTTGATTCAGCCTCAATTCAGTCATTGTCTTGAATTAAATGTACTAAAACCATCTGAAACTTTGGAGGAAGGGAAATATATAATATGTAGACACCGGGTTTTAGTAGCTCATCTTTCTTTGAAAATAGGTAGTCTTACAAAATGGCTTTTCAGAAAAAATGTTACCTCTAGATTTTACTTAGCATGACTATAATGATTTCATTTCCTCTTTGTGTACATACTTCATAAAAGTAGTATTCCTAGCTCTTATTCATCTTTGGAATGTAAAATGTAGATTTTCCTTCTAATTACAGCATTATGTTCTTTCCCCCTCTTTAAATAGGAAGGAATTACATTCCAGTAGCTTCTCTCCCAATACTAAGAAGCAGAATAACACTGTCATCTGCTTCACTTTATAGATGCTGGTGATTTTCCTGTAGAGGGATAACTGTCGATTAAATATTTTCCATGCTCCCTCCACGTTTCCTGGTTCTGCAGTTCTTGTTTCCCTGACTTAAAGCAAAAGCATTGCTTAGTTAAGACACCATGCTCTATTTCAAATCAGTTTGACACAATATTTGGTTATTGGGATATCATGTAGAAGACAAACTATCCATATTTGAATATTATTTTTTTTGTTGTTAATGTGACCAAAAATGAACCATGGTACCATGATGAATTTAGTGACTTTTCTAATGTTACTTCTAAGAGTTCTTTCTAATGTTATTGTTTTTACAAATATAATCTTGAGCTGATTTATAGTTATTGTTTAATAAATGTATCAAATCATGTACAAATATATAAAATCATATTATATTATCTGCAACATTTACATGTTCCAGGTAGAGAAACTATTATGGCCGTCAGCTACTGTCTTGACGATAGTCGTTGGTAGATTTTATTGGAGAAGTTACAGCATTTTGGAGACATGTCATAGCAAACCAGCAATGAAAGCAGCTACTACTACTACTGGTAATTCTATGTCTATAGTAGCTCTATGAAGCAGGCCTGACAGCTAGATTTATTACCACTTTGAAGATGAGAAACTTGGAGCTGAGCACATTTCAATGATTTTTTCAAGGTAAAAGGGCAAAACCAAGACAGAAGCAGGGAAATAAACCAGCTTTTCTGACTTTCAAGGATACATATTCTGATATTGGATATTGTGCTATGTTGACAGTATATATATAGAGAGAGAGAGAGAAAGTTTGCAACTCATAACAATAAAATAAATATGCCTATTTGTACAAAAAATACCACATTTATTTCACATCACTCCTGAGAAACCAAACATTTTAGTCAGTATTACTGGCTTTCCCAATCCTCCCAAACACACGCTGTAGAAATATTCCATAATTCTACTTGGTGCTAAAGCATTGGAGAAGCTGTTAAGATATCAGTCAATAGCCCACCATGGTTGGCCTAAGGTTTCACGTTGTTCCAGTCTACGTGTCACTTCTATAGCTGTTTGTGTGCTATGTTTGGAGTCAAAGATTTTTTTCAGAGCCTAGGAACCAACCATAGTGTCTAGGATCCTGGCTTCTTGCACACACTGTCTTACCAAGTGCTGCGGTAACAAAAATACCACATTGGGGGGCTTTAGAGAACAGAGATTTATTTTCTCACAGTTCTGGAGGCTGAAAGTCAAAATCAGGGTTCCGGCCATGTCCATTCTTTCCTTGTAGAAAGTCCTGAGCATTTCTTGTTTCTTTGGCTTGCAGATGAACCTCACGTGGTGTCTCTCTTCCCCACGTGTGTATGCATCTCTGTGCCTAATCTGCTGTTCTTATAAATTGGAAGTAATTAGGTTTAGAATTCACCCTACTTGGCTATGATCTAGTTAACATAACAAAGAAAATCCTATTTCCAAACAAGATTGCATCCAAAGGTACAGGGCATAGGGAGAGTCCAACCCATATTGGGGAGGACTGCACATTTTAATCCATAACACACCCTATACAATCATTCCTCTCTGAAGTCTTGCCATGGCCTGAGGATGCGGTCATTGAGTGTATGTGGGCATTTCTCAGGGGGTTTACAGATCCCTCTCGTCTTTCAGGTCAAGTTTCGTCTTATCAGAGGAATCACTTCTCCTTTCCTCTGGTACTTCTGGAACTCTCAAAGCATCATTTCCCTCTTTCTTCTTCTTACCTTGCCAAAGTTTCAAAGCCTGACGTTAGAAAAGGTTGGCTATCTCCTCAAAAAGTAGTAGATATTGGGAGGACACACATATACATTATCCTGCCAAACACATTATTATAAAAAGTAATCATCACTGGTCCTTTTAGTTATTTAAAAAAATTTATAGATTCTCACACCTTTCACCTTCTATTTCAGGCTGAAATGCAGAGAAAATTCTTCTGGTGTTATTTGCATTGGCCATAGGAAGGAGTAGATATCCTAATAGCTTCTCCAGTGCTTTCATCCTCCATTTCTCAGTGGTTGTTTTGTGCCATCAAGTCGGGTCTGACTCATACAGACCCCATGTAACTGTAATATTTAGGAAAGCAGATCACCAGATTTTTCTCCCATGGACCCATTGGGTGAGCTTGAACCGCCAACATTTCGGTTAGCAGCCAAGTGCTTTGTGCCGTCAGGGTTCCTATGTAACAAGTGAAAATAACTTTTATCTCTGGTGGACTCTGGTTTGCAGCAACAATGTTTTAGTGTTAATTTTCTAATTTAATAAAATTCAAAGTAATAGTTTCAAAAGTAGAGGGAAATATATATTCTTGTATGTTTTTCCTACTGTCAGCTTATCATTGAGATCTACAAATCATATGGAAATGCTAGTTATGTCCAAAATGAAAGAAGCGAGCATTCTTCAGAAGTACGTTATATTCATTTTTCCTGCACTCACAAAAGTGCTGCTAATAGATGTATAAATAAGATGTTCAATCTGAATTTGAAAAAATTATTTGATTTGTTATCAAACACCTTTTCTTTACTCCATCTTAAAAAATATTTACCCCTTAGTTTCATTCCAGTTTCTACTGCTCTATGAAAAAATGGCCATGACTATGGTCTTTCTGGTGCTGTGTTCAACATTTCCTTCAGAACATTGACTAGGCATTGGACCTGATGCATCATCTGCTTAGGAATGATTTATCCTGCAAAGCCTTTGGAAAGAAAGAGATGTCTTAGTTTAATCCAGTAGTATGCACTATGTAGCACAATGTATGTGAGAGCCTTGTATCATTAATAGTATTTTGATTCTGAGTCCCCCATGTGCTACAGTGAGTGATGTGTGGTTGTGGGTAAGTCTTAATGCACCCTGTGATATCACTTCCCCGTTTTAAAAACAAATGTGGATTGTGGTGATTTATTTTGATACTTCCAACTTGATTTATTTACTTTACTTACTTTCTCAGCTCCCTACAACAAGACTTTTAATACAACTCATTCAATCCTTCAGAAACAGATTAAGGAGACTTGTAAGTAAGTTATACCCAACAATGAGTAATGTACCACTGGTTTACAGTTTGGGGGAAGGTCTGGATATAGAAATATTTGAAAGATGGATGAAATCGATGGTTTGTAAGATGCTACCAGGGAATTTTCTTTTTCTTCCCATACTTACTCTAGGATTAAGACCTAGAGATTGATGAGAACAAAAATTCTTGGAAAGTAAATGCATTTTACCTTGTGAAAAAAAAGTGAGAAAAATGAAAAGAAATAAAAAAAAATCAGAACATAATTGACTTATAAATGTTTAAGATCTATTTTAAACTTCAAAACCGTATTCAAAACCCCAGAGAATGACCAGCAGTGTTTGTCAGTAACTAAGGAAGAACACTGGAGAAGTTAGGAGAATACCATACCTATGCTTAGTGATGTGACATTTTTGAAGTGAATAAAAAGTTGGAAAAAAAAACAATTTTATTAATCTTGGCAAAGCACTGTTTGAACCAGGAAAGGGCCCTTGGACATGATAAGGGTCCACAGAATCCTTGGTTAAACGTTGTTGCCCAACATATGACCTGAATTTTTGGCAGAAACAGGTGATGGCCAGAGCTCACTCTTTCGGGAGTATTTTATATTTGGCTAGGAGTTATTCAGTTATATTTAAAAGGCACCCCCAGCTGGGCTCAGGATAGAGCCAAAAGGTTAACTACTTGCTTAGGGTCACACAATATCTTGGTTTTCTAGCTGGCATGAAAACACTGTTTCCACTCTGCCCACTGAGCTTGTGCCACTGTATTTGCAGTGTTAGACTGTCCTGCTGGGCCAAAAGCAACCATCCTGTTTCTGTCTGTGGTTGGACTAAAGGTGTTCACATGGCTAGTGATCTCTATGACCCAAAGAAGTGCAGGTGAAGTGGAGGTTAATACAATATTGAATTAATAAGAGGTTTTTCACAACTCCGGAAACTCTTCGCTGAGCTGGTTCTCCTGAAATGTTGAGTCCTGTTTTCCGTGGCATGGTGCAGCTGATGTTGTCACTCTGTGGTCAGAAGCAGGAAAGCTGGTGGGGTGGAGAGAGATTAGTGGTCTGAAAATATGTAATTGGTATCGCATGGCAGCAGGGAGTTGACAGCCCTCAGGGACCACAAACAGGAGAGGACCAAAAACTCAACTGAATTAAAACAAACTGTGATTAGGACAAAAAAAAAAAGAGAGAGAAATATATTCAAGCGATTAAGAATTTGATAAGCTATGGATGAATTCCATATGGCCTATTTTAAGAGACAAAGTGTTAAATGAGATCATATATCTAAGGAAGTTAGCAGAGTGGCAGGATCACAGTAATTGATCAATTAAAAATCTGGCAGCTTTTATTATTATTATATTTGAGGGAGCAGGTCAGTACAGCTTAAGCTTAGCAGCAGTATTATTTCATTGGAATTTTCCCCCAATTGCTCTAGAAAATCTCGATCCTCATTTCAGACCCTGTACCTGACACTGTGGGTGGAAAAACTCCACTCATAATTTGGAGAGGGCGGGCACACTGCTACTGCAGCTGCCATCCAACTGAGCGTGGTTAGTTTGTATAATTGAAGCCAAGCAAAGCTTAGGCAGGACTGGTACATGGATCCCTCTGTTAGACTAAATAAAGAACAGTGAGCCCATTTTTATGTTGGGGGAAGGAATTAAAAAAAAAAAAAGTGTTTTTTAGCAGTAGGGAATGGCTTACGTCTAGGAACCTCAGGCTGCGCCTAAATATTACCAGCCATTGAAATGAAACTGCACATAAATTTGCTCAGTTGTCCAGATGTTTCCAGAAATTCAATCTTTTTATTTCATATAAATGAAATCAGAGGAAGATTAGATTTTTTCTGGCATTGTGGGACGCAGTCTCAGCATCTTTCCAGTGGGATGGAGGGTATCTGTAGTTAGGACTCTGTCACCAGCACAGCTGTTTTCTGGGGTGTTGGGCCACTGCCAGGGCCACTCTTCCACTTATAAAGGGCTGTTTGCTCTGTGTGAATTTTGCACAAGGATGGAGCCCAGTTTGATGTTTGGTTCATTGGAATGAGCCAGCTGAGTTTAGTCTCCTGATGGTTTCAAGTCAAAGGATTAAAATCTGCAAAGCAATGACATTCAGCTTTCCCAACCTCTGCCCACCCTCACAAACCTATCTGAAAGAGATAAGCCAACAAGCCTCCTTCTGAAGTTCAAAGAAGTTAAGACACTTCTAATCTGTAATAATCCTGTGTCCTAGACCAGTTCTTTGCTCAGGATATGATCATAGAGAGTGAGCAGGAGGAGATGGGCTTAGTGCAACATCTCCCACAAAGAAGGTGCACCAAATGTTGGTTGATAAGTGAATGAATTGGAATATTTCAAATAGAGGTGATTTTTGTCATGATAATAAAGATACTTAAGCACAATTTTTCAGCATATGTAGCAGGAACGTAAATGGAAAAGCATGATCTCAGTAGTCTAAGGGACAGAAATTCAAATCCTAAGAAAATTACTTATCTTTTCCAAGTTTCAGTTTCCTCAACCATAAAAGAGTTGATTTGATAAAGATCAAATAAAATGTTCATAAAGAGTTATACCTCATAATAGGCAATAAATAAATAGTTCTCTCCCTAGTTGTAATTTTTTTATAATTTATTTTATTTTTGTTGTTCAGAATATACGCCAATTCAATTCATACATGTACAATTCAATGACATTTGTTAAATTTGTTGAGCTGTGCAACCATTCTCACCCTCCTTTTCCAAGTTGTTTCTCCCCCATTAACATAAACTCACTGTCCCCTAAATTTCCTATCTAATCTTCTGAGTTACTGTTCCAGTTTGAGCCCATGTAGATAGATCCTGAAAGAGCACAATGCTGAAGGCAGACATTCTTTACTAGTTAAGCTAAACTATTGCTTGGTTTTAAGAAGACTTCAGGGGATATTTTTAGTTTGAGTTTTAAAGACTATCTCAGGGCAATAGTTTCAGGAGTATATCTGGTCTCTGTGGCTTCAAAAAGCCTATATTCCATGAGAATTCAAAATTCTGTTCTGCATTTTGCTCCTTTTGATCAAAGATTCTTCTATAGAATCTTTTAGCAAAATGTTCAGTATTGGTAGCTGGGCACCATACAGTTCTGGTCTCGTGGCAAAAGAGGAAGTTGTTCACGGAGACAAGCAGCCATACATTCTATTTCTGACTCTGATTTCTGACCTTCCTTCCTCTGTTGCTCCAGTTGTTTTATTTTTTTTAAACTCTCTCCTTAATCATGACTTTGGTCCCAAGCGTGGATGCTTAGCATGCAAAGGAATAAAAAGAAAATACCCAGACAGATCTTTTGGAGAAGGCCAGTTCTAGTGTTCCATCCCATTTTTTTCTCCAATGGTTTTGTCACTGGATGGACTGTACAACTCTAAGAAATGTATTCACAGGAGTATTAAAAAAACAAAAAGATCGGTTTACGATAATGAGTGTACTTTAATGTTTTTAACAAGTTTATCAAAACTCGTGAGATGCTTTTACAGTGCTATACAATCTATCTAGGAAAGTGTTTGTTTTAATAAAACCACATACTGGGCTCCTCCTTATTCCACTATAGGAATATAGGGGCAAATAATGCTATGGTTAACCCAACAAACTATAGCATTTGGAGAATTAACTAGTCTATCTAAAAATCCCATAAAGCTGTCTCTATTATTTTCACACGAAGATCAAAGAAATTTATGCCAGACTGAGACTTTTTTGTTATATTCAGAATCTACTTGATATAGGTATGAATATGAATCTATTCCAGTCAGTTGGCCAGGAAGCTGTCTTCCATATTTCTTGGCATAGACGAGTGAGCACCTCCAGGCTGCATCTGTTTGTTGAAACATCTCAATTGATATTCCATCAATTCCTGGAGCCTTGTTTTTCACCAGTGCCTTCAGAGCAGCTTGGACTTCTTTCTTCAGTACCATCGGTTCCTGATCATATGCCACCTCTTGAAATGGTTGAATATCGACTAATTCTTTTTGGTATAATGACTCTGTGTATTCCTTCCATCTTCTTTTGATGCTTCCTGTGTCATTTAATATTTTCCTCATGGGATCCTTCACTATTGCAACTCAAGGCTTGAATTTTTTCTTCAGCTCTTTCAGCTTGAGAAACGCTGAGCATGTTCTTCCCTTTTGGTTTTCCATCTCCAGCTCTTTGCATATGTCATTATAATACTTTACTTTGTCTTCTCAAGAGACCCTTTGAAATCTTCTGTTCAGTTTTTTTTACTTCATCAATTCTTCCTTTTGCTTTAGCTGCTCGACGCTCAAGAGCAAGTTTCACAGTCTCCTCTGACAACCATCTTGGTCTTTTCTTTCTTTCCTGTCTTTTCAGTGACCTCTTGCTTTCTTCATCGATCATGTCTTTGATGTCATCCCACAACTCGTCTGGTCCTCAGTCACTAGTGTTCAATGCATCAAATCTATTGTTGAGATGGTCTCTAAATTCAGGTGGGATATACTCAAGGTCATATTTTGGCTCTTGTGGACTTGCTCTGATTTTCTTCAGTTTCAGCTTGAACTTGCATATGAGCAATTGATGGTCTGTTCCACAGTCAGCCCTTGGCCTTGTTCTAACTGATGATATTGAGCTTTTCCATAGTCTCTTTCCCTAGATGTAGTCAATTTGATTTCTGTGTGTTCCATCTGGTGAGGTCCATGTGTATAGTCACTGTTTCAGTTGTTGAAAGACGGTATTTGCAATGAAGAAGTCATTGGTCTTGCAAAATTCTATCATTCGATCTCTGGTGTTTTTTCTATCACCAAGGCCATATTTTCCAACTACTGATCCTTCTTTGTTTCCAACTTTCACATTCCAATCGCCAGTAATTATCAATTCATCTTGATTTCATGTTTGATCAATTTCAAACTGCAGCAGCTGATAAAAATCTTCTATTTCTTCATCTTTGGCCCTAGTGGTTGGTGTGTGAATTTGAATAATAGTCGTGTTAACTGGTCTTCCTTGTAGGCGTATGGATATTATCCTATCACTGACAGCGTTGTACTTCAGGATAGATCTTAAAAAGTTCTTTTTGACAATGAATGCCACACCATTCCTCTTCGAGTTGTCATTACCAGCATAGTAGACTGTATGATTTTCTGATTCAAAATGGCCAATACCAGTCCATTTCAGCTGACTAACGCCTAGGATATTGATGCTTATGCATTCCATTTCATTTTTGATGATTTCCTATTTTCCTGGATTCATACTTCATACATTCCAGGTTCCAATTATTAATGGATGTTTGCAGCTGTTTCTTCTCATTTTGAGTCATGCCACATCAGCAAATGAAGGTCCCGAAAGCTTTACTCCATCCACATCATTAAGGTCGACTCTACTTTGAGGAGGCAGCTCTTTCCCGGATGCAGTGCTGGAGGTGCTCACTTGTCTATGCCAAGAAATATGGAAGACAGCTTCCTGGCTAAATGACTGGAAGATATCCATATTTATGCCTATTCCCAAGAAAGGTGATCCAACCAAATGTGGAAATTATAGAACAATATCATTAATATCACAAGCAAGCAAAATTTTGCTGAAGATCATACAAAAACGGCTGCAGCAGTATATCAACAGGGAACTGCCAGAAATTCAGGCCGGTTTCAGAAGAGGATGTGGAACCAAGGATATCACTGCTGATGTCAGATGGATCCTGGCTGGAAGCAGAGAATACCAGAAGGATGTTTACCTGTATTTTATTGACTGTGCAAAAGCATTTGACTGTGTGGATCATAACAAACTATGGATAACACTGCGAAGAATGGGAATTCCAGAACACTTCATTGTGCTTACGAGGAAACTTAACATAGATCAAGAGGCAGCTGTTCAGACAGAACAAGGGGTTACTGATTGGTTTAAAGTCAGGAAAGGTGTGCGTCAGGGTTGTATTCTTTCACCATACATATTTAATCCGTATGCTGAACAAATAATACGAGAAGCTGGACTATATGAAGAAGAACGGGGCATCAGGATTGGAAGAAGACTCATTAACAACCTGCATTATGCAGATGACACAACCTTGCTTGCTGAGAGTGAAGAGGACTTGAAGCACTTACTAATGAAGATCAAAGACCACAGCCTTCAGTATGGATTACACCTCAACATAAAGAAAACAAAAACCCTCACAACTGGACCAATGAGCAACATCATGGTAAATGGAGAAAAGATTGAAGTTGTCAAGGATTTCATTTACTTGGATCCACAATCAACAGCCATGGAAGCACCAGTCAAGAAATCAAAAGATGCATTGCATTGGGCAAATCTGCTGCAAAGGACCTCTTCAAAGTGTTGAAGAGCAAAGATGTCACCCTGGAGACTAAGGTGCGCCTGACCCAAGTCATAGTATTTTCAATCGCATCATATGCATGTGAAAGCTGGACAATGAATAAGGAGGATGAAAGAAGAGTTGACACCTTTGAATTGTGGTGTTGGCAAAGAATACTGAATATACCATGGACTGCCAAAAGAATGAACAAATCTGTCTTGGAAGAAGTGCAGCCAGAACGCTCCTTAGAGGCAAGGATGGTGAGACTGCATCTTAGATACTTTGGACATGTTGTCAGGAGGGATCAGTCCCCGGAGAAGGACATCATGCTTCACAGGGTACGGGTTCAGTGGAAAAGGGGAAGACCCTCAATGAGGTGGATTGACACAGTGGCTACAGCAATGAGCTGAAGCATAACAATGATTGTAAGGATGGTTCAGGACCTGGCAGTGTTTCGTTCTGTTGTGCATAGGGTCGCCATGAGTCGGAACCGACTTGAGGACACGTAACAACAACAACAATGCTTGATATAGTCAATAACTGTTTGGTTATCCAGTACCTACTGAAATTACTAGTTCCTACCTACATTATCACATGATCTCAGAACACTGAACCTGAAGCAATAAACTGCTGTGTAACAGTCTACATTGAAAGAGTCTTGGCACTGTAAAATAAGGGACTTATTCTGAGCACAGGCTCCAATTAGGAAGTAAATATTTAGGACATCTGGAGCGGAGTGTAACCATCCCTCATGTTCCTCATGGCAGGGAATATGGCCAGCAGAGAGGACCTATCCAGAGGGTATTCAGCTTAGTGAGAGAACCAAGTAATAGGAGCAAGCATTTTACAGAGAACATTTGAGGGGAACAAAACTCAAAAGCAATAAAGTGGTGTGATAAAGACTCTACTTAAAATGGGCTTTGAGAAAACTCTCAGGATGACACAAGCCCAGGGCAGACTGTATGGGACAAAAAGAAAACACTGTGAGAGACACAGAAAATCAACAAAATCTAGAAGAAGAAGAATTCGGTTGAGATCAAAACAGACATTGTTGTCTTGGCTACTCTCTGGCCAGTCCTAAGTGAGGAACTGCTGAACACTGATGTCAGAAACCAACTGAATGGTATTCAACTTATCGTTAATATCTTGATTTAAGTTCAAGGTATGGAAAATTATATAGTTTTCAGCTCAATGTACGGGTTCAAACATTCTTAAAAATTCCTGTTGGTTACATAAAGTCCCAAGTTAAAGACCTTGTTAAACATAGATGCCTGGACTAGGTCAGTCCAACTTGACTATTAAAGTACTGATGCCTGGGAATTAGGGAAGCACCCCTTCTTAAAGACTGTTGTTTTAATGACTATGTTACCAGCAACTCTCATACTGTAATGTAATTGTTTTCATGTCTATTTTTTCCATATACCATAAGCTTCATGTAGGCTGATAGTTTGTCTTATTCCTGTGAATATATCCAGTATCAAAAGTGGGGTATCACTGATACTACATAAATGTTTTAAATACTAAGATGTGTTTGTGTGTTCATTTTGCTGCATATTAGTAGAGAAAAGAGAGTATGGCCCAAGATACAAAGTGCGTTTACTGAGCAAAAATATCCTTGGCTTTTCATTTTGACTGTTGTAACTCATCACTCTTAACTTTGGCTCTAGAAACATTGTACTAATAATTGTCATGGACTGTACACATCTGACCGATGAAACTAGTTAGTGAAAAATGCTACTGAAGAAACAAAGGTCAATAAGTCTGAAAATTCAGAACTCATGTAGGTCAGCTGGGCTTATTGCTCCATGGAAGCTTTTCAGAAGTTTTAGTTATTGAACCATGGTGGCTTAGGTCCGACCCTGTCTATAGACTACTGTGAGACCCCTTCTATAAGAGAAGTTGATGGTAGTTTAGGATGTCACATGAACCAAAAAAGCTATTTGTGTGGACTGAACTGGACCCTAGTTGAGCAGAACCAAGCTGCACAACTTCAGGGGAGCATCATTCCATTGTCATCTCTGTGAATTGTTCTCCAAGGAATTTGCAGCAGACAACCTGTGAGTTAATATATGCAGCCCTGCAGGTGACATGGGTATAGACATGTAGAAGATGCTGTCATTGCCAACTCATGTTATTCCACTGTTTCAATGTGCTCTGTCTGACTTCCATCTCCTATATAAGCCAAAGGGCTTATCCCATCCAAACCCTCCCCCAACTGTGAAAAGTGGTAGGCTGGAAATGCTGAGGAGTTAACATCCACAGGACAGCTCCTGACCAGTGAATCCGGAGGTTGATATATACATACCCCAGCTAACTTGACTCTTGGATAGGATAATTCTGAGACATGTTTTACACCATTTTGAAGAATTTCCCTATGAGAATACCTCAGTGTATTTGAGTTACACCAAATAACTCAGAGTTTCCTTCGGTGGGTTCCAGTTGCCCACTAAGGTAGCTGGCTCAATGGTATACCCTTTGTTGACTCCTTTCTGCTTCCCATGTTACCTCCCTACTTTCTTTTTGGTATTGCATATTTGCCAAATAAATTGCTTGGATTTAAATCTCTATTTCAGGATCTTTCCTGGGAGACCCTAAAGTGAAACAAAGTACAATCCATATCTGCTTAAAGTTTCCAACTATGTGGTTAAGATTGTCATCCTTGGAGGGAAAGTCCTCTTCCTTGTCTACTGGAGTTGGAGTAGTGGCCCTGAACAGCTGCCAGGGTACAATGGGCATTCCTGCAAAGTGTAACAGGAAAACCTCTCAGTTACCATCTATGCTCATTGAATAAACAATTTAAAGGCCCAATTAGAGGACCCAATGAGTCACAAAGTGTTCAAATGCATGTTGTTTCTGTTTTTATCCAATATTAAAGACTCTTTAAAGTAACTGTGGTCACGATCTTATTTTGTTTTCAGAGTACATGGAAGTGAATGGAAAAAAAAATCTTAGTTTTTAGCCACTTAAGGAACTAAATGGCAGAAAAATTTAAATTCAGAAGAGGTGGCACAGCAACTCAAGAGGGTGTGGCGCAGCAATTAGAAATACGTTAGGAGATGGTGAATATGGTTATACTTAGACAACTGGGGCTTAGATCTAGGCTATTGCTATTCATAGTTGTTAAAAGGTACCTATTACAGAAAGTGTCACTTATCTGGAATTGAGGGGGGTATATGATATTAAATACATTTTATTATGGGGAATTATGAAAATGAGGTAATGTTTTTATTAGTTTTACTGTAATAGCAAAATAATTTGACAAAGAAACAAGGAGGATAGCTAGTGAAAAATTATAAACTGGCTCTTAAAAGGGGCAATAGAAACGGTGAAAGACTTACGTAAAAGGCGGAGGCATTGAATGAGAAATACTGGAAGGGGAGGGTAATTACAGAGGAAATTTATTATAGAGGAGGAGGAGAAGGTATCAGGATTGGTTGGCAGAAATGGAATGTGGAAAGTCAGTAAATTCAGCAGAATGTTTGCTGTCGATCTTAGGTGCCATCAGGTCAGTTCTGACTCGTAGCACCCCTATGTACAACAAAATGAAGCACTGCCCAGTCCTGGGCCATCTTCACAATCATTGTTATGCTTGAGCCTATTGTTGCAGCCACTGTGTCAATCCATCTCATTGAAGGTCTTCCTCTTTTTTGCTGATCCTCTACCAAGCATGATGTCCTTCTCCAGGGACTGGTCGCTCCTAATAATACGTCCAAATTATATGAGACCAAGTTTCACTATCTTTGCATCCAATGAGCATTCTGGCTGCACTTCTTCCAAGACAGATTTGTTCATTCTTCTGGCACTCCATGATATATTCACTATTCTTCACCAATACCATAATTCAAAGGTGTCCATTTTTCTTCTGTCTTCCTCATTCATTTTCCAGTTTTCGCATGCATAAGAGTTGATTAAAATGCCATGGCTTTGGTCAGGCACACCTTAGTCCCCAAAGTCACATCTTTGCTTTTTAACGCTTTTAAGAGATCTTTTGCAGCAGATTTGCCCAATGCAATATGTTGTTTGATTTCTTCACTGTTGCTTCCATGGGCGTTGATTGTGGGTTCAAGTAAAGTGAAATCCTTGACAACTTCAGTATTTTCTCTGTTTATTATGATGTTGCTTATTGGTCCAGCTGTGAGAATTTTTGTTTTCTGTATGTTGAGATGTAACCCATACTGAAGGCAGTAGTCTTTGATCTTTATCAGTAAGTGCTTTAAGTGCTCTTCACATTCAGCAAGCAAGGTTGTATCATCTGGATAACGCAGGTTGTTTATGAATCTTCCTCCAATCCTGATGTCTCATTCTTCTTCATATAGTTCAGTTTCTCAGGTTATTTGCTCAGTATACAGACTGAATAAGTGTGGTGAAAGAGCACAACCCTGATGCACACATTTTCTGACTTTCAACCATGCAGTATTCCCTTATTCTATTGGAACAACTGTCTCTTGGTCTAAGTACAATTAAGTGTTCTAGAATTCCCATTTTTCACAATATTATCCATAATTTGCTTTGATCCACACAGTTGAATGCCTTGGCATAGTCAATAAAACACAGGTAAGCATCTTTCTGATATTCTCTACTTTCAGCCAAGATCCATCTGACAACAGCAACGATATCCCTTGTTCCATGTCCTCTTCTGAATCTGGCTTGAATTTCTAGCAGTTTCCTGTGAATGTACTACTGCAACTACTTTTTAGTGATTTTCAACATAATTTTACTTGCATGGGATATTAATGATATTGTTCGATAATTTCCACATTCTGTTGGATCACCATTCTTTGGAATGGGCACAAATATGAATCTCTTCCAGTTTGTTGGCCAGGCTGCTGTCCTTCAAATTCCTTGACATAGATGAGTGAGCACCTCCAGTGCTTCATCTATTTGTTGAAACATCTCAGTTGGCATTCTATCAATCCCTGGAGCCTTATTTTTTGTCAGTGCCTTCAGTGCAGCTTAGACTTCTTCTATCAGTACCATCCGTTCTTGATCATATGCTACCTCCTGAAATGGTTGAACATTGACTAATTCTTTCTGGTGCGGTAGCTCTGTGTATTCCTTCTATCTTCTTTTGATGCTTCCTGTGTCATTTAATATTTTCCTAATGAAATCCTTCAATATTGTGACTCGAGGCTTCAGTTTTTTCTTCAGTTCTTTCAGTTTGAGAAATGCCCAGTGTGTTCTCTCCTTTTGGCTTTCTAACTCCAGGTCTTTGCACATGTCATTATAATACTTGTCTTCTCGAGCCACGCTTTGAAATCTTCTGTTCAGCTCTTTTATGTCATCATTTCTCCCTTTTGCTTTAGCAAAAGTTTCGGAGTATCTTCTGACATTCATTTTGGTCTTTTCTTTCTTTCCTGTCTTTTTAATGATCTCTTGTTTTCTTCATGTATGATGACCTTGATGTCATTCCACAACTTGTTTGGTGTTCGGTCATTAGTGTTCAATGTGTCAAATCTATTCTTGAGATGGTCTTTAAATTCAGGTGGGATATACTCAAGGTTGTATTTTGGCTGTCCTGGACTTGCTCTAATTTTTTTCAGCTCCAGCTTGAACTTGCATATGAGTAATTGATGGTCTGTTCTGCAGTAGTTCCCTGGCTTTGTTCTGACTGGTGATATTAAGCTTTTCTATTGTTTCGTCCCACAGATGTAGTCAGTTTGATTCCTGTGTATCCCATCTAGTGAGCTCCATCCGTATAGTCTTCATTTACGTTGGTGAAAAAACGTATTTGCAATAAAGGAGCTGTTAGCCTTGCAAAATTCTATCATGCCATCTCCAGCTTTGATTCTATCACCAAGGCCGTATTTTCCAACTACGGATTCTTCTTTGTTCCCAGCTTTCAAATTTCAATCGCCAGTAATTATTAGTGCATCTTGACTGCATGTTTGATCAATTTCAGACTGCAGAAGTTGGTAAAAATCTTCAATTTCTTCATCTTTGGTCTTAGTAGTTGGTATATAAATTTGAATAATAGTCATATTAACTGATCTTCCTTGTAGGCATATGGATATTATCCTATCACTGACAGTGTTGTACTTTGGGATAGATCTTGAAATGTTCTTTTTGGCAATGAATGTGATGTCATTCCTCTTCAATTTGCCACTGCCGGCATAGTAGACCATATGATTGATTGTCCAAGTCAATATGGTCAATACCAGTCTATTTCAGCTCACCAGTGCCTAGGATAGCGATGTTTATGAGTTCCAGTTCATTTTTGACGACTTCCAACTTTTTTAGATTCATACTTCTTACATACACTCCATGTTCCAGTTATTAATGGATGTTTGCAGCTGTTTCTTCTCATTTTAAATCATGCTACATCATCACATGAAGGTCCTGAGAGCTTCACATCATTTACATCATTAAGGTTGACCCTACTTTGAGGAGACAGCTCTTCCCCACTTGTATTTTGAGCACCTTTAAACCTGAGAGGCTGATCTTCCAGCACTATATCAGACAATTTTCCACTGCTATTCATAAGGTTTTCACTGGACAATTTTTTCAGAAGTAGACTTTCGGGCCCTTCTTCCTAGTCTGTCTTGGTCTGGAAGCTCTGTCTTAGTCTGAAACCTGTCCATCAAGGATGACCCTGCTGGTATTTGAAATACCAGTGGCATAGCTTCCAGTATCACACCAACATGCAAGTCACCACAGTACGACAAAGTGACAGATGCGTAGTGGAGGAGAACATTTACAGGATACCAAAGCCCTTTCAGAGCCCTGGTGGTGCAATGGTTAAGCATTCAGCTGCTAACCAAAAGGTTGGCAGTTCAAATATACCAGACTCTCCTTGGAAACACTATGGGGAAGTTCTACCCTATCCTATAGGGTTGCTATGAGTCAGAATCGACTCAAAGGCAACAGGTTTGATTTTTTGTTTCTTTAAAGCCTTCTTGAGGAGCACTTCTACTGACTTACTCACTCCTCAGCTCAAAACCTTCTTATGGCTATCCATCTCCCACAGAATAAAAGCCAAAATTCCTCTAATGGTGTGTCCACTTACCTGTCTGTCTTCATCTCCTATGACTCTTCTTGTTCACTCATTTCTGGATAGACAGGTTTTTTTGCTGAGCTCCAAACATGCCAGGCATGCCTACATCAGAACCTTTGCACAGGCTAGTTTCACTCCTCACAGGAATATTGACATGCCTCACTCTTTTTCTTCAAGTCTTCCCTCACATGCTCACATGTCACCTTCTCAATGAGGCCTGTCCTGACCATCCTATTTAAAATTTTAATTCTTCCCCTGACAACCTTACTTTATTTTTTTTCAAACATTATTTTTCACCTTTATATATTATGTTTATCTTTTATTATTTAACTCTCCCTACTAGAATGTAAGCACCTTAAAGGCCTGAATTTTGTCTATTTTTTTTTTTAACTGCTACATCTCAATCATTTAAGACAGTGACTGACATATAGCAGGTATTGAATGAATATTTATGGAATGAATGAGTGAATGCTGACCTGTTGCTTCTCCTGCTGACACCAGCACCTGGCACAAAATAGTTGTTGAAGTTGAAGGAATGAATGAAAAATATCAGTGAACCTGTTATGGGTTTGACTTGAAAAGTCTTATAGGTGTTGAGGTAAAAATTTTAAGTTATCTTTGACTTTGGTCATAAATACCAAAATGTAAATTAAAACACTCTTCGGAGGCTGAATAATAATTCTTTCTTGCTACTGGCATTTATAGTTCAGTCTTTAGCTGTGAAATACGTCATCATAAATCTTTTGAGTACAACATCTTGTTTTCCTGGTCTAAAAAAGAAGAATTTTATTTAGGCAAAATTTGTGAGGTGAATATACTTTCTGAGAGGCAATTTCTGGCATGGCCTACAGTGGTCCAGCTTGAAGAGAAGAGAACATAATCCAGTTTCTCTACTTTGCATTCCACTGATTCCAAATAATCAGCCATTCAAATCCATATTTTCACAGAAGTTCAGGTAACTAAACACAGGGTGTAAATACTGACCATGAATAATAAATATTAATTTTCCTGAATAACAAACATTTTTAAACAAGAAAACATAGCATATAAGATGTACTATGCAAATCAGTGACTAGGTTATAGTCAAAAACATTTGAAATATCATTTAAATTTAATATGAAAAAATTCTTTTTTGACTGAAGTGAGCTTTGAAACAACATTAAGTATTCTAACTTTCTCTGAAACAAATCATGCACAATCTGACCAGAGTGCCTTTTTTTCCAGAAACGGCTCAAACTCTAGCTATGTTTCTGCCATTACCAGAAGTCAAGAAGGGATACTGACATGTAATGACAGTTATTTTGACTTTGAGATTTTGCCACAAAATCCATCTTTCTGTGCACATCAGCATTTTATTTTTCACTTAGGTCAGGAGACCGAATGAGGCTAATGAGCTTTAAAGCCATGCTATTGGATCAGCCCAGGTCATCCCAGATCCTTTTTAATGTTAAATAAGACCTACATTTAAGAGTACATTCATGTAGATGAATTGTGACAAGCTACAGTGACTCATGTTTTGACATTTTATTTTTATTCTACCACCAACTTTAATGGCACTACAAATTCACCACGGCCCTGAAAGAGATCCAAGTAGACAGTATGTTGGGCACAGTGAAACGAAGATTTTAAGTAGGAAGCCCGATTTCATGCTGTCTTTTTCCTGGAAGGGATGTTACTTAACAATGACGTCTATTTTCCTCCCAAAGTACTATAGTATAAAACTCATCAACTCTTCTTTACAGTTTCCTATTTTTTTTTTTATGAAGGACAGTTTCCATGGACTTCCAGAAGGACAAACAAATCTGCCTTGGAAGAAGTGCAGACAGAATAATCCTTAGAAGCGGGGACGGTGAGACTTTGTCTCACATACGTTGGACATGTTTTCAGGAGGGATCAGTACCTGGAGAAGGACACCATGCTTGGTAAAGTAGAAGGCCAGCAAAAAGGAAGACCCTCAATGACATAGATTGACGCAGTGGCTGCAACAGTGGGCTGAAACATAGCAACGATTGTGAGGATAGCCCAGGACCAACAGTATTTCTTTCTGTTGTACCTAGGGTTGCTATGAGTCGGAACCAACTTGACAGCACCTAACAACAACAACAACAATGAATGACTATGTCCTCTTTAAACTTCTACTCACACAGGAGAAATTCTCATAGACTATTAAGTGAAAAGGGCAGATTGTAAAATAGTAGATTCCAATTGTACACAATATATAAAATTTGAAAATTTTGGCTTTGAGATAACTTAGTGGCTGAAGTTTAAGTGCTCAGCTGCTAACCGAAAGGTTGAGAGTTGGAACTTACCAATGGTTCTGTGGGGGAAAAAACCTGAAGATCTGCTCACTTAAACATTAGCGCTTAAGAAACCCTATGGGGCACCTCTACTCTGTCTTGTAGGGTGGCTATGAGTCAGAGCTGACTTGATGAAACACAATAACAATTTAAAAATCTGAAAATGTCAATCTATGCTGCTATTATTATTATCATGTTTAGTTCAGTTCTCTTAAAAAAATGATAGCAATTATTGTTATCTCTTCCTTTAGGCCATGGAAGCCAGCCTACAGGATACTGTAAAGAAAGGAGAGTGCATGCTTTCACTGGATGAATTGAAGGCACACCTAAAGAAATGTGCTCTTAAGCACAATGACAAATTGTGAAGAGGCTGGGGCAAGGCAAGGCAGGGAAGCAGGTGATGAAGTACATAAGCATTTCACCACTAATTGCAAAAACAAATGATGGAGGCCTGAAGCGCAAAAAACATTTCAAGCTAGGAAAGACTTGTTCAAAAACTAAAAAATAATATAGTTGCATAGCAAACATCTATGACACTGAAGCAACATTTCTTGTAGAACTGAAGAAGCTGATTCAGAAAAAGGCTTTCCAACAGTATTTTAGTTTTTTTTTAAGCAGATGTGTTCTAGAATTTCTACTTACTGTATTTTTAAACTAATTAAATGCAATTTAATACTTTCTCCTTAAATCTACATTTCCTTTAGTATCTTGAGCTTGTCAGCCACTGTTTTACCAACCACAATTCTTTTAGAAACGGAACCCCTGAGTTTAGAGAGAGAGTTCTGTTAAATCTATGTTGTTGTTAGGTGCCATTGAGTCAGTTCTGACTCATAATAAATAAAGATATTCCAAAGAAATACTGCAAATGCTAACAATGCTTATATCTAGGTGGGAAGATTATACACAGTTTTTCATTTTCTTTTTAATTCTTTTCTTATATATTCCAAATTTTCTCATATGTGCACTTATTATTTTCATAACCAGAAAAAGTACTGTTTAAAAATAACTGCAACATTCAGTGAGATCAGTAGAAAGGGTCACTTGGTTATGTAACACAATTTTAACACTGTAAACTCAGTTATAAGAAGTGTTCATATGTTGAACATCACTACCTGTAGTGGGGTTTTAAAATTATTTATTTATTTCATTTTTACTTTTTTAGCAGTTTGTTACTGACCATAGTGGCATCTCTCTGATGGCCTAGGGAGGACCAGGAGTAATTTTATCCGGCAGGTGGGAAAAGGCAAATGGCTAAAACCATTAAAATGGTTTAAATGGAAGGGAAATGGAATGGAAAGGACACAAATCTACCTCTGCCAAGTACATAGTCATCGACCTTTGGTAGATGTAACCTTCCCAAATCTCCTCTCTAATAGATGCTTCCTCCATTCATTCCCACCTCAATAAATGGCATCTCTATTCACTCAAATTCTCCAGCTAGAAATCTAGAAGTCATCCTTGACACCATCTTTTTCCTTACAACTTACATCAAAACCATCACCAAGTCATGTCAATTTTATCTTGGAATAATACCTCCAATCAGTGTACATCTTGCCATCTCTACTCTACACTGTAGTCCAAACCACTGTTATTTCTTGAATGACATATGTCAACAATTTCTAACTACTTTCCTGGTTTCCACCCTTGTCCCACTCCAATTTGTTCTCTTTACCAAAGCCAGATCCGCGTTTTTGAAACATGAATTAGATTGTGTCACTTCCCAGCTTAAAACATTTCAGCAATTCCTCTTTTTATTTAGAGTCAAGTCCAAAACACCTGGTGGTGACTACAGATCCATTTTTCTCAGTCTTTGTCTACACATCAGCTTTATTTCTCCCTCATTAGTTAATTTGCTCTAGTCTCAGCATGTCATCTTTCAATTTCTGAGCACGCTTGGATCATTCCCATCTCCAGGCCTTTGCATATGCTGTTCCCTTCACCCTCCTTGCTCTCCCTTCACTCTTTGCCTATTTAACCTCCATCGTCATTCATAACTTAAACATCACTTCTTAGGAGAGACTTTCTCTGATTTCCCCATCTAAATTACTCTCTTGCATAGGACCCTGTTCCTTTCTTCAGAGTACACAGAACAATAAAAATTATCTATTAATTGATCTTAATTTGTTTGATGTCTGTTTCTTTCACCAGACTGTAAGCACTATGAGAATGGAACCATGTTTATTTGGTTCACTGTTGTATGCTCAGCACTTACGTAGTAGGCACCCAAATATATTTACTTGGATGAATAAATAAACAAAGGAAATAATAGAGTTGGACTAGAATATTCCTAAGGCTCCATCCACCTAGTCATTCTGTGGTTTATAATTCAATTTGCCTTAATTTCCTCAATTTCAATGACTGCTTAAAAGAACACATAAACTTACAGATCTCACATAAATCATCTCATAGTGCTTTAGTGCGGCTCTAAGAGACACTTGGTAAAGCACTCACTAATGATCAATTCCTGCTAAAACAGGTGCAGTACTAAACTAATAAAGGTCAGTGGACATGAATAAAATAGAGTTCGTTATATATTTAACCAATGTAGTGAGACATTAGTGTTTTATTGTCTTCAGTGAGCATATTTTAAAAAAGAGAGAAGAGATAAACATTTGAAACAAGAAAAAACATATATCCAGGGATATGGAATTCAAGAAATCTTGAGAGAATGCTTTAGGCAATTTTTTTTTGGCCAAAAAATAAGGACATAATTTTAAAAAGAAACTAGATGACACACAAAGGGGTAAAACATTGACTATATCAGTAACCTTATTAGAAATCTGTCCCTATGGAGAACTGGTTCAAGCTGACGTGATAAGCCAGGTCAATCAATTCTTTACGGAACAGATAATTACTTTGTTAAATAAACTTTCCAAAGCTTTCAAAAGAAAGTTGAAAAGCTTCAAATCTCATTCAACTAAGCTAGCATAATTCTAATACAAACCAGAAAACAAAAGAACAGCAATGACAAAAATATGGGAAAAACTCATTTGTGAACAAAAATACAAATATATTAAGTTAAATGTTCACAAATTCTCTTCCTTGAGCTGGATAAATAGCTGTTTGCTTTGCAGGTTTCTCTGTCCCCACAGTGAAGTCCTAAGAGCTAGATCTGTGGAGAAGAAATAAAAAGCCCCAGGGCCAGATTACATCCTCTTACACAATATACTGGAAGTTCTATATTTTGGGGGGGATTACTGAACACTACCCAGTCAATATGAACCTAATGTCCCACATTTTCATCCTTATCTGACTCCAAGTGTCTCTTCTCAATTTTTGAGAAACCCAGAGAGAAGGACCATGAGTAATTAGCACCCCAAATGTCCAAAAAGGAAGTTGCTGTATGGAACCTCAAAACAAACCAAAAAGCATAAACAGACCTGTTACAAGTGGAATTTCAAAAATAATGGAAAAATGGTGTCGGGATAATCCATTTGTTTTTTTTTAAAAAATTATGTCTCTACCTCACAGTAACTATGAAAATAACTTCCAGATGATTACATAATGAAATACAAATACAAAGAACTACAGATTTATTAAGGAAAATTCAGGAGATTATTTTAACAATCGTGGAGTGGTGGAGACCTAGGAAAGACACAAAACTGAAAAACTATAAAAAGTAACAGATTTAACTGAATAGATTTAAAAATTTCTGCACAATTAAAGATCCACCAACAAAATTAAAAGGCAAGTAACAGACTAGGAGAAAAAATCTGCAACAAATACAATAAAGGAAAGAGAACCATCTAAGAATTCCTACAGTTCAATAAGATAATCTAATAAGAAAAAAGAACAATATCGTAAACTGACAATTCTGAGAAAAAATACAAATGGCCGGCATACATTTGAAAATATGCTTACACTCACTAATATCAAAAAATTATTAAGAAAATTCAAATCAAAGCAGCAATGGGCTATTATCCCCCATCAGATTATCAAAAATTAAAAAGATTAGTAATAATCAATGCTGAGTAGTATGCAAACAGGTGCTCTCAAACTCTTGCTTGGTATTTAAACGGGCTCAACCTTTCTGAGCTCAACTTGACAGTACCTTTCAAGTTTAAGATGAACATATTCTTTGAACAGAAATTCTATCTTAAAAATCCATGTTTGATGTCCTTTTCCTCTGCAGTAATAATGCCCTTACTAGATGCCATCCCTCAGTGTGTGAAATTCCAACCCACATTCGTGCTCAGCTCAGCCAAGAATGTTCCCAAGGCTAAAACTCTTAGTTTCTCCTCACGTGTTCAGCCAAAATTTCTCAATCATACTCTTGCTTCAGGAGGGGCTGCCAGTCTCGACTTCATTGCATGTCATAGTTGGCATCCTTCCCCATAACCACCTAGGCAAAAGGTCAAGAGCTCAAGTGTCTACTGGATACCAGAAAGTAATAGAAATGAACGAATTGGGGGAGAATAGAGGGAGAAGTGGTAGCTTTGGGGACAAACTGCAGAGTATGTGCTCTGGCCAAAGTAATCCATATTTATACGTGAAATCTCCTGACTTAATTGTTGGTTGGAAACCCTGGTGGCATAGTGATTAAGAGCTATGGCTACTAACCAAAAAGTCAGCAGTTTGAATCCACCAGGCCCTCCTTGGAAATCCTGTGGGGCAGTTCTATTCTGTCCTATAGAATTGCTATGAGTTGCAATCCACTAGACGGCAACGGATAATTGTTGGTATAACTATTTGAAACACTGTGGAGGACAAAGAAAACATAGTTCTGGGCATTGATTTAACTCATGGGCAATTTCTTTATATAGCCCTAGTTCAGCCTTGGCTATCAGTCGAGTACAGGTAGTCCCTGACTTATGACAGGGTCTGGTTCCCATAACTCCACTGTAAATTGCTTCTGACCTAAGTTGAATATCTCTCTTCCCTTTTTTTTTTTTCAGTTTTCATTATTATTGCCTTTTATTATCAATATCTTTATAAATCCAATCTTTATTTGTCTTTGGCAGTTGGAAAAATTAGATATGAAATTACAGATATGATGATATCAGCAAATTACATACTGCAACATTGTATGTAGTGCGTATTACCAATGATAAGATGTACAAAAAAATGAAAAATGGACAGCTGTAAGTCAGTTTGTTGTAATTGGAATATGTCATAAGTCAAGGACTACCAGTATTACTGTCTTTCATGGTTAGATTCCCCTTGGTGGCCCCTGACGTCCTGCCTTCCGCACACACCTTAGGTGGGACCATTTCAATCCATCCGATGTTCTGAAGATTGACAATCTCCCAAAGCAAGGACTCCTATATGGTGGCCTTTCCCAGAAAGCACCTTGGCTTCTCTGAAAATACACATACCTCTTCCCTAGTGACAAATTCTGCATACTAAAGGGATGGAAGATGGTGGCAGACTGAATTAACTAAGCCACTAAAGGCCCTGCCGCTCTTCCCTTAGACAAGGGCACTTGATCATCTTCTCACTACTAGAAGCCAGTCAAGCAACTCTTCTCAGAACAAAGCAAATCTTGTACAACTTCAGTCTCTCTCTTCCTCTGGTGAATGAAGAATTTAAAGAAAAAAAAAAAAAAGAATTTCTGTTTACTAATCTTCCAACCACAGAATGACTAGTTTAAAAGCCATACATTTTAAGAAATGTAGACAAATAGCAAATGCCAAATGTGTCCTGTCTTCTTAGGGAGGAAGGGTTAAGAGATTGCTACATAGTTAAAGACCAAGGTTATTTTATCCAGTTAGGAAAGTAAGCACTGTTTTCAGGCAGTAATGAACCACATTTTTCTGCCCCATAGCATTCTAATGTTGTCAACTATGGTAAGAGAGATGATCCTATTTAAAATTATATTTTACAAAGCAAAACAGATATAACTCAGTAACTGTGCATCTAGTTGACTTAATTGCCTCATTTATCACATGACTTAAGTGAGCTGATGTTTTCTACTCTGCTTCATCCATGTAATTCTTGTAATATAAGAGCTGAGACATGGTGCCAGGGATGAGCGAGAAATCCTCTCTCTTGAGAAAAGATATCATTGGAGTAATGTTGGCTTTGGGTTCCAGTTTATTGAAAAATCAATGTCCATTTGTGCGACCAACACATATGGCTTTCTTCCAGGTTGATGATGGCTTTGGGAGGCTGGCTATCACCTAATGAAGTCATATCAGCTTACCCAGCACCCGAGTTACAGTTGGCAAAGTGACTTTGGCATTAAAACCCAGTTTATCATTCCTGTTGGGTGTTTTTCTTCCCATTTTGCCCCTCCCCTCCCCTCCATTTCTCCTGAATCCACGGTATTCTTTTTCTCTCCTGCGGATAACAAACCATTGGCTCCAAATTTTAATATCTCAAAGGGACTCAGTACGATGTTCGTACGATGTTCAGTATCAAAGGATAAATAACTTTCTCATATGTCTGTGCCTTTCATTAGTGGTGGGGGAAATATATATTATATATATATATATCCAAGGCTACATTACAGGGATATATATGTATGTACATATATATATATCTCCTACTCAGTCTTCACTCAAAGCAGATGTTTTTTACAAGTTTAGAGACAGCTTTGTAACAGGCTCAACTGAAATTCATCAGTTAAGCTGTTTTGGGTAAATCAACAAGGCTAAGTTTGTCTAATGTGTTGATAAAGTTCCAATAAACAGAGTCCAGCTGACATTTTACATGGGGCTTAAAAAAATTAATTACCTGTAAAGTAATATCATTTCCTCATTATTAAATGGAGTAGTAATCTAAATTGCAATGCTGGTTTATTTTTTTTCTTGCAAATATTCCTTTTCCCTGAAGAGTCCTCCCCACAGTGATTGTCACTGACAACAGAAGTCTCCAGCAAGACTGTGATTTCTTTTTTCCCCCTGAGATCTGCCAAGAGTAAAAAATAATTCTGTTAGGCAGTACCAGCTCAGCCACCAAGCATGGTTACTGTGTTCTTATTTGGGCTCTTCAGAGGAAGATATTCCTCTCCAACAGTTAGGAATGTTTTGATTGCAGATAACAGAACTTCTAACTGACTCATGTTAGAAAAAAAAAAAAGAAAAAAGTTTAAGCATATATATATATATATGTGTATGGGGGTGTGTTGTAGATATATAACCAAAGAGCTTTGGTGGTACAATGGTTAAGCGCTGAAAGGCTGGTGGTTCAAACCCACCCAGCGGCTCCATGGAAGAAAGACCTGGCAATCTTCTCCCATAAAGATTACGACCGTGAAAACCCTATAGTACAGTTCTACTCTGTCACATGGGGTCTCTATGAGTTGGAATTAACTTGACAGCACCCGAAAGCAACATATATTAAATATATATACATATATGTATTTAAACTAAATATATTTAAACTATGTATATATATATTTTTTATATTTTAATCTTCCTATCATCTATCTATCTATCATCTATCTATCTATCATCTATCTATCTGTCTGTCTGTCTGTCTATCTATCGTCTCTCTCTATCTATCTATCTAATCTATCTATCTTCTATCTATATTTGCAAGGATACTAGGAACTCACAGATTCTGTGGAAGGATAGAAAACCAGGCATAGAGTCTAGGTATGAACCTAGGTACTTCTATGCCAAAAGGCAGGAAGCCAAGGTCTTTTAGCCCAAACGGCCTGGCCTAAAGCTGCTGTTGCAGGACACCATAGTTGCTGCTGATGTGAAGGACTCTAAATGGTCTTCTTTGTCTTTGTGTCCCTTGCTAAAAAGACACAGTCCCCTGTCAGAGACTCTGGTTGACTGGGTGTGGGACATTTGCGCAAGCTGTGGCTGACAGGGCTCCAAAGAGAAAGGATATGGTATCTTTGGCTTCTCCCCATAAGTAAAAAGGGCTGTCATATAGAACTGTCCCAGTAAAAGGAGGAACACCCAAACTTGGAGGTCATGAATAAAAATAAGTTCTCTAGTGTTCAATATGTGTCCCGGGTACCCAGAACTTGTGATCAAAACAAGACATTGGAAGCAACAGAGAGTAATGCAGTCAGTTATATTCAGCATTCCTATACAGCTGAAATTTAAAATGAAAGTCTTAAAGTTTTGCAGTGACTACAGCAGCCTGAACTGGTTAAGTATTATAAAATGGAAGTGATTAGGGACATGTTGAAGGATTCAAGCTCACTGCAATTTTGAGTGGTGAAGAAATGCAGTCTACTGAGAGATTCAATAAATAAACATGTAAAATGGTGCTTTAGAGCATAATAAAATAGGAACAAAGGATGAGAGAATAAGCCAGCTAGGAAGTAGGGTCTCCAATAAAAATCTTAAGATTAGGATGAAAGATAAACAGGACATAAATTCAGCGTTCTGCAGTTGTAGTAAGGTGTATCCCCAAAATGGTTTTCAGAGCAGTACATAATTTCTATATATATGAAAATTATTATTTTTACATAATATTTTATAGAAAAATTAACAAAACCTCTCATGTAGTTCTTAGTTAGAACAGTATATTTGACTTTGGTCAGGAGATTCATTTTAAAAGCTCTTAAGTGGGAGAAGTGAAAAGGGCCTACATTTATTGAGTGTTCATGGTGTTCCAAGCATTTTTCCATGTCAGATCATGTAATCCTCACAATAGCCCCTCAAAAGAGGTATGAGCTACTCATGTTACAAATAATGAAGCTGAGGTTCAAACAATTTATGAGATTGCTCAAGTTTACATAGAGCAAAACCCAATTTTGTGTGTATGTATGTGTATGTGAATGAGTTACATATACACATAGTCTTTATGTTCTCATCTCCCACTTTCTGGCTTACTTCTGGTCCCGCACGTCAGTAAAACAACTCTAACAAACATTAACAGCAACTTCCATGTGACTGTATTTACTGGATACTTTTCAGTCATTTTTCTTCAGGCTTGGAAACGTCTCTGCCATGGTACAATTCTCCTTTTTGAAGCACTCTCTTCTAAAGGGTGTCACACTAACACAGTTTTCTTGCTCCCTCAGTGACCACTTGTGTTCTGTATCCTTTCCAGTACTATCTGCCCTTAGCTTCATTGCTCTCTTCTTATTCTTCTTGCTGTTCCTAGATGATCTTATCCATGCCCACTGTCAATGACCACTGATAAGCTGATGTCTTATGAATTGATCTCTAGACTAGAGCACAAATTTTTAAGTCCAGTCTAATCTACAAAATTGCCTCTTTGAGACCCCTCCTTGGAATATCAATAATACCTTAAAACCAAAATATCAAAGCTGAACTTATATATTGCTCCATTCTTAAAAAAAAAAAAAAAAAATCACCAACCAACCCAAATAAATAAACCTGATCTTTTGTAGTATTCTCCTTTAAAAGGAATGGCACCATCACGAGTCACACTTGCAATTTTACATTTATTTGCCTGATTGGTGAAGATTTTAATAACGCAGCTACTATCTGCCCCAAACTTGTTGCCGCTGAGTTGATTCTGGCTCATAGTGACCTCACAGGATAGAGTAGGACTGCCCCATAGAGTTTCCAATGAGCGGCTGGTGGACTTGAACTGCCAACCTTTTGGTTGGCAGCCGAACTCTAAACCACTGTGACACTAGGGCTGGCAGAGTCCTGTTGTCAAGGAGGGTACAACCTAGTGGGTGGATACAGACTACAAAAAAATAAATAGTGTGATGTGGTAGAGTATGAGCGAGAGGATTGCTTTAGCTAGGGAGGTCAGGGAAGCCCACTGCAAGGAGATACAAAAGATTTGAGACTTGAAAGATAGAAAGGAGAAGTCACATGACATTGTTGAGGAAGAATTTTCCAAACAGAAGGAATAACAACTGTAAAGGTTCTGAGATGGGAATGAGTTTCATGTGTTCTAGGAGCTAAGCATAAACTAGTGTGGCTGGAGTGTAGTGTAAGAGAATAGTGGAGAGAAGTTGGGTCAGAAGGTTTTATAAGGTAATGATGTTCTGATCACATATTTTAAGTAATAAAGGAAGCAAAAAAAAAAAACAAAACACAAAAAGGTGTTTGTGCCATTGAAGAGAAAGTTACATTTATGAGAAATCTTAAACAAATAATGGCTCTTCATTGTACGTCCTGAAACGTGAGGAAAACAGAAGTGGCCTGGAATATACTAAATATTAATTTCTGCTTTCATATTTCCCTGTTTTTTAGGGGAAGACTGAAGGCAGGATGTGGTGGGCCTTTATCTGATATCTCTGCAGTCACTCGATGGTGAAAGGGCAGAACCTGATGAGTTCAGAAAATTGTGAAAGGACTGTAAATTTTGCTTAATATGTTCCTTCTATACAAAAAAATTGAGCTTAGAAATTCTATTGACATCTAATCGCTGGCATGTGCAAGCTGATAAGTGTTACCAAATGCCTTCCTAAATAAGTATGGGGTGGTGTGGAAAGAAATCTTTCTCTGTTGGCTAAATGGTGAAAGCAGAAAGCCTATTAAGAGAATTTTTCTCAGCGGCTGGATACTAATTGATTTTATGTGCCTGTCAAGAAACCAATCAATGGCAGACTTGTAGCAAAATAGCAGAGCAAAGAATAATATAAGAAGCAGATCCTAGTCAAATGTGGAAAGCGTCTGATCTTATCACTAGAATGTCTAGTTCAGTGACCAAACAGCTGTTCTTTTCGCCAGTTCGACACCACAAAGTCCAATGAAGTCTCTTTGGTTTCACTTTGGCTAATCATGGATGCAAGCAAAATTTTAAAAAAAGGGGGGGGGTAAGTCAACTCTACAACTTCTTACATGATAAGTGATGATGAATTCTCCTTAAAAACTATAAAATTTTGCAAGTATAGGGACCATACCTTATTCATGTATATCCCTCCAGCCCTTAACATAGTTCCTGGCATAGAAAAAAAAGCCCAATGTATCAGTCAAGGTTCTCAGAGAAGGAGGACTACTAAGGGATTATATGTATTTATTTTATAAATATTACAGGAATTTGACCTTATCCAACTATGACCATGATAGCTGCTGTTGACTCAACTCTGACTCTTGGCAGTCTTATGTACAACAAAACAAAACAAAACGTTGCCCAATCCTGCATCATCCTCATGATGACTGGCATGTTTGAGTCTGTCACTGCAACTATTGTGCCAGTCTGTCTCACCAAGGGCATCTGTCACCTTTACTGGCCCTCTGCTTCACCAAATATGATGCCCTTCTCCAGCAATTGATCCTTCCTGATGATGCATCCAAAGCAAGCAAGTCAGACAATGTTCTGTTGTAATCCATAACGTTTTCATTGGCTAGTATTTGAAGTGGGTCACCAGGCCTTAGTCTATGTGAGGTTTAGTTTCTGACTCTGATGCTGGAACTTGATGACCACTGGGCAGAAAGGATGGTTGTGAAGTAGCAGAAGCAAAGATAAATGGAACCTGTGAACCTGAGCTGGAACCCTCGCGGGTGAACTGGAACTTGTATGGGTCCTCACCACCTCCAAGCTTCCAATTTTAGTGGTGAGGGTGTCCTGCAAGAGAAGCTGGTGCTCCTTTGTTATGGAGCTAAACACACATCTGGGCAAGGAGCTTCAGAACCTGGAGCAGGGCATGCAGTAGGATATGGAGTTGGTGAGGGCCTGATGGTCGAACCCTCCAGCCAGGAAGCCAGGAGCTCAGTGCCAATGTATCGTACCAATCTTCTGAACACCAGAAGAAGATGGCTGAAGTTTCACTTCTGCCTTCCACATCACATGGCTTACAATGATCATGAGAAGGAAAGGTGGCTTCTGGAGAACATAGTTCTAGCTTAGCTAAATTGATGCAATATTAAGCCCTCATAATCAACAAAATCTTTACAGGGGAAATGAGTAAGCATGTGTAAGAACAATGTTTTGGCAAGCTTTGGCAAGCATTTTTGTACTTCCTTTCTTTTTACCTACAGAGGGGCCCTGGTGGCACAGTGGATAAGAGCTCGGCTGCTAACAAAAAGGTCGGCAGTTCGAATTGACCAGCCATTCCGTGGAAACCCTATGAGGTAGTTCTACTCTGCTTTACAGGGTGGTAATGAGTTGGAATTGACTCGACAGCAACAGGTTTGGTTTTTTTGGTTGCTTATCTACAGATGGGGCAGTTCTACTCTGTTCTATAGGGTCGCTATGAGTCAGAATCGACCCAACGGCAATGGGTTTAATGGGTTTATCTACAGGAGGCGAGAACAGTATTTTCCAAATACCTTATATAGACCAGAAAACAGATTGAGCTCTTTACCAGCATTGTTATTTCATTCTATGCTTACAACAACCTATGACATAGGCACTGTGTTTATTTCCATTACAAGGATGAGGCAAGAGATGCACAAATTGCTAAGTAACTTGATAAAGTTCACATAGGGAGCAAGTAGCCCAGTTATAAAACTGAAGTTAGATCTATTCCATTCCAGAGTCCAGGCTCTGTCTACTATACCAAATTGCTCCCAATGTCCTCATTTCGATTTCCTTCACTTTTTGTATATTGAAATTTTCCGCTAGAAAGGGAAAGAGGGAGGAGCTATCCTTACGTTGTAGATGACCCAGCTCTGCAATGTACATTTTTCAGCAGTACCTTTCAGAGATGGTGTGATGCTCAGCATCAGAAAACGGGAACAGTCTTTCTCCTCTCATTCTCTCCCTTCTGATTGGTGCTTTGCTCTCTAATGTTAAATCCACTTCTGTATCCTGCTACCATGAAGCTAGACAGACTGTCAAATTCTGAGACACTTTTTATTCATTGGTTTGATCATGAATCTCACAAATCTCCACCAACAAGTGTGTCATTTTGCAATGACAAAATGCTTGATACTCTCACAAAAAGGTATGATACATAACATATCGCCAATGAGACATGTTCAAGAATTGTGTACATGATTCGTCAAGGTGAGCAATAAAAGTAATACTAGCTAGCACTTTTTGAGCACTTACAATGTGCGTGCTTCTCAGCTAAGTGCTTTATATGGATTATTTCATTAATCTAAATGACCACTCATTGGAGGAGGTAATTATCTATTGCTATTTTGTGGATGAAAAATCTGAGGCTTAGAGAAGTTAAAAAACTTGCTCAAAGACACAGGTAGTGAATTAGTCAGGTCTGTTTGACCTCAGAGCACCTGCTTATAATCATCATGAAATGTCATTTAAAACTCCTTAGCAAATTCTTTCTATTACTTATCAAATATCCATTGAGCATTTGCTAGGTGTTCTGAGTGATGATTGCAAATAGAAACAGCATGACAGGTTAAAATGAGGGATCCTGTCATGATCATATTTTTCATGTTCTAATAGTTGTCTTCAAAGTTAGTTTGTCAAAGATATACTAACATTTGATGGATGAAAGCACAACTTTGAAGGGATTCTCCAAGAAGGCTGGAATATAGTAATTTCTCCCACAGGCATTAAGATTGCTGGTTTCATTTTAGTAGAGCAGCAATTAAATAAATCTCACAACTGCAAGCTTAATTGACTACCTTTATTAAGTTCAGGGTTTTGTCTACATCATTATGTCCACAAAACAAAGTAGCAAAGAACGTCTGACTTTCAACCATTCTACTGTCTCATTACTATGCGCTTTGAAGATAAAGACCGACAGCATGGAAGAATCCAACTTAGCGAAATGCTCATGGAGATTTCTGCGGCTAGTACAGCAGATCTCTCAGGATCTTTTAGATTTTGCTTTTGCTCCTTGTACTATCATTTCCTCTCTTCTCTTCCTAATGCATTCTCTTGTTCACCTTAGATTTTTTCTTCTTTTTTAAAAATTTCTTTGAGCCTTAGATGAAAGGTGAAAGTTTACAGTGCAAATTAGTTTCTCATTCAAAAATTTATGCATAGATTGTTTTGTGACATTGGTTGCAATCCCCACAATATGTCAGCACTCTCCCCTTCCCCATTTACACTCCTGGTTCCTTGTTCCCATTTATCCAGTATTCCTGTCCCTTCCCGCCTTCTCATCTTTGCTTTTGGGCAGGTGTTGCCCATTTGGCCTCATATACTTGATAGAACTAAAAAGCGCATTCCTCATATGTATTATTGTTTGTTTTATAGCCCTGTCTAATCTTTGGTTGAAAGGTGGACTTTGGGTGTGCCTTCAGTTCTGAGTTAGTAGGGTGTCCGGGGACCATAGTCTCAGGGGTTCCTCCAGTTTCCATCAGGCCAGCAAGTCTGATCTTTTTTTTGTGAATTTGAATTTTGTTCTGTATTTTTCTCCTACTCTGCCCTGGACCCTCCATTGTGATCCCTGTCAGAGCAGTCCATAGTGGTGGCTGGGCACCATCTATTTCTGGGCTCAGGCTGGTGGAAGCTGTAGATCATGTGATCCATTAGTCCTTTGGAATAATATTTTCTTTGTGTCTGTGGCTTTCTTCATCCATCTTAGATTTTTGGTGTTTCTGCAGTGGAAAGGCTGTGAAACTTGACTGGGTTGTGGAATGCATTTTTTTAGAGAATGCAGAGCATAAGAAGGCAAGAGGCCTGGCCAAGGTGACTTCCGTAAAGTCTGCTCTCTATCTGTTCTCCCACACTGCACACCAGATTCTTGGCTGCAATAGCCAGTGGGCGTCCATTTGGTCCAAGTCTCTACTCAAGGGATTCTGGAATTCTTTAACCTGAAGTTTCATGGAGAAAAGAGAGTCAAGAGATAACTCTACCTCAACATTGAATGAGAACTGTATCTGGTTTAATATGGAGTTTAATTTAAGCCTCCTTTTATGGATATTGAATTATATATGATTTTTTTTTTTTATGATAAGCAGATGGGTTCTGATAAAACTTCAATTCCTACTCACTGTATGATTTAATTTGGCTGAGTATGGCTTGGAAAGTAATCTTTTTTACCGGTTTGAGTTTTTTTCTTTCAGTGTCTACTGATTCTTTTTTCCCTTTTTAAAAAATGTTGTTACTTGCAGTTTCTTCTTATTTTGTGAGTTTATTCTAAGTTTACTTTGTCAGTTGAGTTACTTAAAGGCGAGTTTCTTCCTTCAATCTTTCTGATAATGATCTGCTACCACTTACCCTAAAGATCCTGTCCTGAGTGCCTGGGCTCTGTGTCTTTTGTTTCCCTTCTTTAATCTTGACAGGCTGTGTCCTGTCTGTTCCGTCGTGATACTTTCTATGTATTGAATGGCTACCATATCTTACCTCTCACTTACACAGTAACCTTGCAGAGTGGTATGGTCATAACTTTTTACAAATAAAAACCCTAAGGCTCAGAGAAATTTAGTGACTTTTCTAAGTTTAACAATTAGGAATTAAATCTATATCTGTCTACTTTTAAAGCCCAGAGTGATAGAAAAGGTGATTTATCCATTTCCCATTTTAGTGAGAAATGTAACTTTTAGACTGGAAGGAAATATATAATGGATGTAAGGCCTGGGCTCCACAGTTAGGCTACTTGGGCTCAAACTCTGGCTCTACTTTTACTGTCTAATTAACTTTGACAAGTTACTTAAACTTTCTGAGACACAGTTTCCTCATCTGGTAAATGGACATGATTATACTAAGTAATTCTGGGATACTGTGAGGACTAAATACAATATTAGGGAGCCCTGGTAGCACAGTGAGTCAGAATCTACTCAAGGACAAAGGGTTTTGTTTGTTTTTTTGGTGGCATAGTGGTTAAGCACTCAGCTGCTAACCAAAATGTCAGTGGTTCAAACCCACCAGCTACTCAATAGGAAAAAGAAGGAGCAGTCTGGTTTTATAAAGATTACAGCCTTGGAAACCCTATGGGGCAGTTCTTCTCCATCCTATAGGGTCGCTATGAGTTCGATTCGACTCGACAGCAAAGTTTTTAAATGTGCTATTCCTTGCACTATGCTTAGGAGCTTACTTGCTCTGTGACTGGAACAGGGAAAGAGTTCAACAAACGCTAGAGGCTTTTATTTTGTAGTTGCTATTTCCTAACTGAAAAACTAATATTCTACTACACAGAAAAATGGGTGCCAAAATGTTTACTCTGAAACATCAATAAAAGTTCTTTATGACCATAGGTGTTCAGAGGTTTGAGTGTTTAACCATTCCATACCACTGCCATATGAGCCATACCTATGCTGAAAAGCAAGGAATTTTTTTTAATCAGTGATTTCTAAGCTATGGTAATATTACCACTTTTATTCTCCCTGCCCTGACTTCTTAAATATGAAGGGTACTATTTTTTTTTATTTACCAATTACTCCACAATGCACAAAGTAGCCTCATCCTACAAAACCTCATTCCTGGAGAATAACTTTGGCTTGGCTTTGGTGCCTCTAAATGTGAGGATTAGAGTTCAAAACTGACTCTCTGGAAGGCTAACCAGACAGCAGTGAACAAATCACCCTCCAGCAGGACAAGTTCCCGGACAAGCTGGGCAGGATCAGGGCTCTCACTTCCCATAAATCTCCATCAAGCCATGGCCCTTCTTTCTGGGAACCACCATCATTGCTTTCCATTTTCTTTCTGCCTCTCTCTGTTTCCTCCCTCCCTCTCTTCTCCCCTCCTTCCTTCACTCCTTCCTTCCATCTTTTCTTTTCTTCTATTAAAGAATTAAATCAGACATCAAAGCCAAAATGCAAACCCAACTCTTCGGTATGTTCAGGGTCTAAATTTAATATTGTGTGCTGTGTATGTAAATTTGGAGAGTTAGGACCTCAAGGGCAGAGACTCTGTCTGGTGCGTGCTCTGGATGATGCCTAACCATCAAGAGGTTCACATTCTGTGCCAAGATCACAGAGTCATTGAGGAAGATAATGTTCTCAAAAACAAAACACAAATTCATTAGAGTTAATCCCCCTTAGTGCTCTTTTATTACATTGGCCAAGAAGACCCCAGATAATTTGGAGAAAAAATTATATTGAAATAGTAATCATAAAAGTAATGAAATGCTTGGACCTTCTACTTTGGTTGCAAGAATGATCTTTGCAAAAAGAGGAGAAGGAGGTCCGAATGCCTTGACCAACGTTTTCCCCTCTGCTTTGCTGTACAATGTCCACAAAATGCACAGTGGTTCTCACCATTTAAAATACTGAAGTTGATTTTAAGCAGTGTTTTTTGAATTTAGTATTTTCTGGTGTTTGTCTACACCAGAATATTCTCCCCTTGGTGAGGTGAGTCAGCCTTTCCCAGTTCTCTATTTAGCGAATTAACTGAGTTATCCCTCGGTCAGTGATTTCCAAACACAGGTCTGTGACAAAATTTCACTGGGACAAGCTAAAATGAGAAAAATAAGGATAATGAATGCAGGGACCTTTTCTCAGAGCTAAATTCATTTAATTTAAAGGAAGGCCATTTACTCTAAGATTATGTAATTCCTACATTTTTGTGACAAAGAGCCCTTTCTTTTTAGAAATGATCTACAACAGGGAAAAGTTAGGAAGCCATGGTCTTAGACTTTGAGGACTGGTAAATGGAGGAACTGCTCCAGGTCACACATGCTGTGTCTGTGCACAATGTGTGTGTGCGCATGTGTGCGCGTGCTCACGAGTGTGTGTGTATGTATGTGTGATGTACGGCTCCATCCTTACAAACAAACCCTTAAGCTCCACGTTATCTTTTGGGGGTATATTTCCTTCCGCTAGACTGCCTTGGTATCATTTTTAACCCAATTTTACCTGAATAAAATTATTCCCTAGGGATGGTTTTGATGAGTGGTCAATAGCTTAAAGTAGGAAATTACTCAGAAGAAAATATGCTGTGATTATATCCCTAATAATAATGATACTTAAGTTCTCTAGAAAACAGAGTGCACAGCAAGGCTTGATTGATTATGCTTTATTGAGACGTGCAGTCCCAGGATGGCAAAAATTTTGAAAGGGAGAGAGAGGAAAAAAAAAAAAAAAAGATTTCACATACATAGTGCATTTAATCATCTCAACGGGAATAAGGTGAGCGAGTGATGTAATAAAAACTTTGAGAAGCTGCTTTTAAATGTCGTTTTCAGATGTCTTGAGTGTTTCCATGATAAGTAAATGCATGATGGTGCTCAGGAAGGTGAATGACTGGCCTAGGTTTACTCAGCTGGGCAGTGGTAGAGCGGGATTCAAAATCAGTTTGGATTCCTGAGCCATGAGCTTCCTTTCACCATTTCTGCTGATTGGTGGCACAGAGTTTCTTTTTGTGGAATATCTGGGACACAAATTATTATTTCAGTTTTGGAGAAAGAGGACACAGATGCCTTGGACAGCCTAGTTGTATGTCTAAAAATGAACTATAACAGACAGTGAGTAGGTGGGAATGAGGTTTAAAAAGGAGTGGCAGAACCCAAGAGAGAGCACATGTTGGGGATAATGGAGAATTGGTTCTAGATCCTGTTTTGCAACTAATTAGTAGTGGGACTTTGGGAAAGTAACAGCCTCCCTAGGCCTCAGCTTCCTCATCTGCAAAATGGAACGAGTGGAATAGGTGTTCTCTAATGCCCCTCCTATTTATTTGCTCAGTTTTAGAGCAAAGAAATCAAGGCTACTCTTGGAGTTCACATAGGTGGTGGGATTGCAGAGGAGCTGAACAGGTCCCTCTGCCTTAATTATCTCCTTCGCTACCTAATGCATCCAGTATTAGAGAATCACTTTTTTGTATTATGAAGTCCATCTTCTGCCACATATTAAAATTCAGGTTAATCCTCACCCTACTTTGCTCTATAGTTCAGTTACCCTCAGGAAATATTATATCCGAAGGCATAAGGTGAATTATTCTGTTTTTTTTTTTGGTCAGGGCAGGGTTTGTTGTTGTTGTTAGGGCAGGGTAGTAAGAGCAATATCTGGTATATATCAGGTGTTCAATGTATTTGTTAAGTAAGTGAATAGATGAATCAATAATTGTAAAGAAGAAGAGTGTAGGGTTAAGAAGAGCTGTAGATGTGCAGAACTGTGTTAGGCCCTAGAAGGGGCTGCAAGGAGGGAAGCTCCAAAGATAGATCTGCCTATTCATATTTATGCCTGGGCTAGCTGTGAGAACCCATTCTATCCTCTTTCTTTATCATTCATTATTGAGTACCTACCATGTGTCAAAAACTGCACTCAGGAGTATGCACTGGGGTTTTAATGGTGAGTGAAAAGAATGGATGGAATCCTTTCCTCAAAGAGCTATTTTACTGGTCCTTCACCAAATGCCCACACAGCAGGTTAGTTCCAGGCTTTCCACCTACTTTCTTACTCTTGACATCCTTATGCGTTCGCACCAAATTCAAGAAAGAGTTCAAATGCCCTTTTCATCTAATTTCCCAACCTTCACTTCTTTAAAGACTGGCTAAACTAAAAACTTTTTATTGGTTTCCCTATTGTGAATAAATGCTGCCCTCTTCTGGAACATTGGCAAAAGTATAAAAGGCTAATTTGTGGCAGTGAAAACTCTCACAGTTCATGAAAAGTTAAGGTTAGAAAGGGATGTTAGTTAAACCCCATTGCTTATTAGCAGGGAATTTGATGCATGGGAAGACAAGTTTGCCTACCTATGTCTTGGAAGAGAGAAGACTAAGCAACAACTGGGAATAAAAGAGGGGACAGAAACTTGTTTTCTGACTCTTAGTTCATGGCCCATCCTTTTAAGTTTAATAAACTAGGAACACGGTTATAGATAACACTGAGAAGAATGGGGATTCCAGAACACTTAAATGTTCTCATGCAGAAACTGTACATAGACTAAGAGGCAGTCATTTGAACAGAACAAGGGGATACTGCGTGTTTTAAAGTCAGGAAAGCTGTGCATCAGGGTTGTATCCTTTCACCATACTTATTCAATCTGTATGCTGAGCAAATAATCCGAGAACCTGGGCTACATGAGAAGAACGAGGCATCAGGATTGGGGGAAGACTCATTTACAACCTGTGATATGCAGAAGACACAACCTTACATGCTGAAAGTGAAGTGGAGTTGAAGCACTTAATGACGAAGACCAAAGACTACAGCCTTCAGTATGGATTGCACCTCAACATAAAGAAAACAAAAATTTACACAACTGGACCAATAAGCAACATCCTGGTAAATGGATAAAAGTTTGAAGTTGTTGAGGGTTTCATTTTTCCTGGATCCGCAGTCAACGCCTATAGAAGCAGCAGTCAAGAAATCAAATGACACATTACATTGGGCAAATCTGAATCAAAAGACCTCTTTCAAGTGTTCAAAAGCAAAGATGTCACTTTGAGGACTAAGATGCACCTGGCCCAAATCATGGTGTTTTCAATTGCCTCATATGCATGTGAAAGCTGGACAAATGGATAAGGAATACTGAAGAAGAATTGATGCCTCTGAGTTACGGTGTTGGTGCAGAATATTGAATATATCACGGACTGCCAGAAGAATGAACAAATCCGTCTTGGGAGAAGCACAGCCAGAATGCTCTTTAGAAGCAAAGATGGCAAGACTTTGTCTCACATACTTTGGACATGTTATCAGGAGGGACCTGTCCTTAAAGAAGGACATCATGCTCGGTAAAGTAGAAAGTCAGCAAAAAAGAGGAAGACCCTCAATGAGATGGAATGACACAGTGGCTGCAACAATGGGCTCAAGTATAACAACTATTGTGAGGATGGTGCAGGAAGGACCGGGAAGGGTTTCATTCAGTTGTACATAAGGTCGCTGTGAGTTGGAACCAACTCAATGGCACCTAACAACAACATGTATGTATTTTATTAAGATACCCAAAACCCAAGATATTTCCCTTCATTTCCATCATTTCCTGCCCATGCCCTCATCTCTTCACTATTCCTCATTTCATAATATAGTGATGGGTAGGCTCACCTTGAGGACTCTAAGGATGCTGAATGCTGTCTCAAACAGCCTCTCTCTCTGTGTATCTGTGTGTCTTCTGAATTTTTCCTGTCTTACTGTCTGATATCTTCTCTAGATTGCTGAATAGGGGAGCTAGCTTAGTGGTATAAAAGTCAATTCCTTATTTGTGAATTTAGGACTATAGGAAGAGATCTCACTTTGTCTCCCTTCCCACTCAGGCAATCGGTTATTCAGCAACATTAATTGATCACATTCTATGTGTGAGATGTTGTGAATATAACAACAAAGACATGGAGGTCTCTGTTCTCCAGGAATTAGCATTTATTGGGGAAGGCCTAAAAGTAAACAAAGTATAAGAGGCAGCACTGTGATGAGGGCCCACAAAGAGGTACTCCTAGAGCATGGAAGGCTACATCAAATCAGACCGAAGGAGGGAGGGAGGCCACCAGAGCAGGTGGTGCCTTACCTTTTGGCTTTTTGGGGATTACATCTACAATCAAAGGGGTAAAATGTCAAACCACAAGCACAGCTTCATAGGCATTTCTATTCTACTCTTCACCACTTGAGAGACCTCAGAGATTTTTAAATCTCAAAGTGGAAAAAATCTACTCAATGATCCCTGAAATTCAAGGATGTATATATCTGATATAATGTGTGAGGCCAAGTTTGACATGTCAAATAAATCATTCTGAAACCTCACTTCTAATAAAATTGTGATGGTATCTGAAGTTCTTTGCATCTACTTCTATAATTGATATTCATAAATTTATACAGTTTAAATTAGTTCCACGGTTTTGAAAGCTCTTTGCTTTAGTGAGAATCTGTGCTAATTTGTGATTAGCAAACTCTGTAGGGTGTCTAGTATGGGCAAAAGCAAAAATAAAAGGGGAAAAAAAATCCTAAAATGGGGTGGAAATCAATGAACTTGACTCTTGTAAAGTGTTCTGAAAATGAAAAAAAAATGAAAATGAAAGCTATCTATTAATAATGCTTTGGACACCCCTCACCCCCCCCCCCGGCTCCTGTCAGTTTTTCGTACCGTGGGGACTTGTGTGTTGCTGTGATGCTGGGAGCTATGCCACCAGTATTCAAATACCAGCAGGGTCACTCATGGCGGACAGGTTCCATCTGAGCTTCCAGACTAAGACAGACTAGGAAGAACGACCTGGTGGTCTACTTCTGAAAAGAATTAACCAGTGAAAACTTTATGAATAGCAGCAGAACATTGTCTGATATAGTGCCAGAAGATGAGCCCCTCAGGTTGGAACGCACTCAAAAGACAACTAGGGAAGTGCTGCCTCCTTTAAGTAGAGTCAACCGTAATGATGTGGATGGAGTCAAGCTTTCAGGACCTTCATTTGCTGATGTGGCACAACTCAAAATGAGAAGAAATAGCTGCAAACATCCATTAATCATAGGTACGTGGACTATATGAAGTAAGAATCTAGGAAAATTCAAATTGTCAAAAACGAAACACATAAACATTGATATCCTAGGCATTAGTGAGCTGAAGTGGACTGATATTGGCTATTTTGAATTAGATAATCATATGGTCTACTATGCCGGGAGTGACACTTGAAGAAGAATGGTGTTGCATTCATCGTCAAAAAGAACATTTCAAGATCTATCCTGAAGTACAATGCTGTCAGTGTTAGGATAATACCCATACACCTACAAGGAAGATCAGTTAATACAACTATTATTCAAATGTATGCACTGACCACTAAGGCCACAGATGAAGAAATTGAAGACTTTTTCTAGCTTCTGCAGTCTGAAATTGATCGAACATGCAATCAGGATGCATTGATAATTACTGGTGATTGGAATGCGAAAATTGGAGACAAAGAAGGGTCAGTAGTTGGAAAATATGGCTTTGGTGATAGAAACAATGCCAGAGATCACGTGATTGAATTTTGCAAGACCAAAGACTTTTCATTGCAAATACCTTTTTTCATCAGTATAAATGGTGACTGTGCACATGGACTTCACCAGAGGGAATACACAGGAATCAATCGACTACATTTGTGGAAAGAGATGCAGGAAAAGCTCAGTAACAACAGTCAGAACAAGACCAGGGGCTAACTGCAGATCAGATCATCAATTACTCATATGCAAGTCCAAGTCGGAACTGAAGAAAATTATAACAAGTCTACGAGAGCCAAAGTATAACCTTGAGTATACCCCCCTGAATTTAGAGACCATCTCAAGAACAGATTTGATGTGTTGAACACTAATGACTGAAGACCAAACGAGTTGTGGAATGACATCAAGGACATCATACGTGAAGAAAGCAGGAGGTCATTAAAAAGACAGGAAAGAAAGAAATGACCAAAATGGATGTCAGAAGAGACCCTGAAACTTGCTCTTGAATGCTGAGCAGCTAAAGCAAAAGGGAAAAAATGATGAAGTAAAAGAGTTGAACAGAAGATTTCAAAAGCTGGCTCGAGAAGACAAAGTATCATGATGAATGTGCAAAGACCTAGATATAGAAAACCAAAAGGAAAAAACACGCATAGCATTTCTGAAGCTGAAAAAACTGAAGAAAAATTTCAGGCCTCGAGTTGTAAATACTGAAGGATTCTACAGGGAAAATATTAAATGATGCAGGAAGCATCAAAAGAAGATGGAAGGAATATACAGAGTTACTATGCCAAAAAGAATTGCTCGACATTCAACCATTTCAGGAGGTTATATATAATCAGGAACTGATGGTACTGAAGGAAGAAGTTCAAGCTGCATTGAAGGCATTGGCGAAAAACAAGACTCCAGGAATCGATGGAATACCAGTTGAGATGTTTCAGCAATTGGATGCAGCGCTGGAAGTGCTCATTCGTGTATGCCAAGAAATTTGGAAGACAGCTACCTGGCCAACCAACTGGAAGAGATCCCTATTTATGCCAATTCTCAAGAAAGGTGATCCAACCAAATGTGAAAATTATTGAACAATATCATTAATATCACATGCAAGTAAAATTTTGCTGAAGATCAATTATAAGCGGCTGCTACAGTGCATCCACAGGGAACTTCCAGAAATTCAAGCCAGATTCAGAAGAAGATGTGGAACCAAGGATATCATTGCTGATGTCAGATGGAGCCTGGCTGAAAGGAGAGAATACCAGAAAGAGGTTTACCTGTGCTTTATTGACTATGCTAAGGCATTTGACTGTATGAATCATAACAAATTATGGATAACATTGTGGAGAATGGGAATTCTGGAACAATTAATTGTGCTCACGAGGAATCTGTACATGGATCAAAAGGTAGTTGTTTGAACAGAACATTGACTATACCATGGACTTCCAGAGGAATGAACAAAGCTATCTTGGAAGAAGTACAACCAGAATGTTCCTTAGAAGCAAGGATAGCGGGACTATGTCTCACATACTTTGAACATGTTATTGGGAGGGATCAGTCCCTGAAGAAGCACATGATGCTTGGAAAAGTAGAGGGTCAGCAAAGAAGAGGAAGACCCTCCATGAGATGGATTGACATCGTAGCTACAACAATGGACTCAAGCATAGCAATGATTGTGAGGATAGCGCAGGGCCAGGCAGTGTTTCATTCTGTTGTGCATAGGGGCGCTATAAGTCAGAACTGACTCGATGGCCCCTACCACCACCAAAAACAATATGTTGAAGTCTGCGTGAGTGTATTGTAGTGGAATGCAAATTTAATTAAGAAAAAATTGATTAGGAGAGAAAGAGAGGTAATTAATCCCTCCAAGACCCAGATACAGTCCAAACGGTGCCTTTGTGCAAATTAAAAAAAAGGCACCCCTCTCTTGGTGGATATGGTACCCCAGGAGCTAGGTTTGGTGAAAGAACACTGGATGGATCTCAGGCCTCTCTTACCCCTTAGTCTGGTGTCTTTGCACAGTGAACAACCCGCCCAAGTATATGCAGATGCCCTGGCCAGATACCTCAACAGTAAAATGGAGCTCATACCTGCTTTGCGTACCCCACAAGGTTGCTGCAGGGATCTCATGAAAAAAGTATGTGTGCACACACAGAGAGCTGTTATTTTACAGAATCTAATGCTCCATGTTTAGAAGACGGAGTTCAGAGGGTGCTATATCAACAATCACAGATACTCTCATTAGAGATGTTCAGGAGAAGAGAATTTGCAGTTGTTAATTAGACACCTGCTATAAATGTCATTCAGAATGGCCCGAGGATGTTTATGCCCTGTGGAGCAGAGCAACATCAATTTCTTGGAAGACTTCTCTTTTTTGCTACCAAAATTCCAAACAGCAATGCCATAGCCATTTCTAAGCATTCTGAATCCTGGATCCTAAATTCCCAGGTGGCTGCAGGCAGAAGAACACTGTGCTGGCAGCTGATGGCAGCAGGTGCTGAGAACCATCCCCGATCCATTAGGCACACCAGAGGCACCAGCCGAGCCCAGGGCTCACGGCTCCGTTTTTTATTTCCTCATTTCCCAGTCTTCACTGTTTCTTCTGGAAGGATGAACTCAGCATGTATCTGTTTCAAAACTATTTCCAATAATTAGATTTTAAGTTTAATGGTTCAATTTAATTTGGGAAAATTCAAATGACTGAGGGATAGTAATTACGTTTTCACCCCTGAAGCCAAAACGGGGGGGGGGGTATTCCGATTTTACGCCTATACACACACACTCAAGCATACCAGGCATGCTCCCACCTTAGGGCCTTTGAACTTCAGGTTTTTCTGCCTGAAATACTCTCCTTTGCATACCCACGTCAATAACCCTTCATTTCCTGCAAGTCTTTGTGGTTTGGTTTAATGATGTCGTCGTGCAATAAATACTTATTGAACTGAACACTGAAGGTGGTGGAATCAGTGACCCTGAAGTTTATTTTGGGCCTGATGCTTTTTTGGAAATTACTTGCAAAGCTCTCTCTATAATTGTGCCCTCTATTTAAGGCTGCTGTATATTATGCTTCCATTATTCATACGTAACCTTAACTGAGACCATCAGCATTTTCCCCAAGTGCTTATGCTCACCAATCATCTGGCAGACAAGCCAACTCCAAGGCTTGCAATTAACTTGTAGAGTTACCAGATGTGTGTGTGTGTGTGTGTGTGTAAGAATATCTGAAATTCTTGGTGGCATCCACAACACTAGGATAGAAGTGTAAAATGACAGTGGATGGATACAGAGCAAACTTGATCTAGCGGCTTTGGGCAGCCATTCGTCTTGAAGCCTTAAAGTACAGCTTTCACATGCACCTCATACTTTTTCATGACCCTGTCATCCCAACCCTTTCCAAAAAATTCTTCAAAATTACTTGAACTGACCAAATCCTGGTGGAAATAATATTTTACAAAGGTAGACATACCAAAATTTTAGCACTGGATTTAAAGTTTACCTGGACAATCTGTCATGTCTTTAGATCATAGAGTGGGTTCAAAGACCATGGCTGCATTCTAAGATGTCTACGTTTTAGAAACAAATGGCTTCTTTATTTGACTTCTAAGAATTTATTTGATTTTTCTTAACAATATAACATTATGAATGTCAGTCAAATCACATTATCTGGGTCATATCTCAGATTTACTGCTTGCTAGCAGTGGTGGTGCAAAGAGTTAAAGTGCTCAGCTGCTAACCAAAAGATTGGAGGTTCAAGCCTGTGCACAGGAGCCTCAGAAGAAAGGCCTGGTGATCTTGTGAAAAGCCAGCCACTGAAAACTCTGTGGAGCCCAGCTCTACTCTGACACACATGAGGTCACCACGAGTTGGCGTTGACTTGACGGCAACAAGTTTTTTTTAAGTCAACTTTTCAGGTTTTCATCTGTAAGATGAGGGTAAAAAACTATGTAGAGATGTAGAAATTGCATTGTGAATTGGTAAAATGTAATCTCAGAGCCTGGCATGTAGCAAATGCTGAAAAGTTTTAGCTCTAATACATGTATTAGGATAAGCTGTGTTTTAGGGTATCCTTAAATGTCGTTCTGCAATGTTGCTTTGCTTAGCATTGCCTATCTTACCTTTCTGTCTGGAAAGGTTACATAACAGTTCTGCAGAAACCACGTCCTTTATAGAGCGTTGGAGAAGGGCGGTAGGGACACATGACGTTGGTATCATCAGACTGCCAGGTTCTTATCTTAACACGTGATATGAGCAGAAGATGTGGTATCTACCACTGCAGGGCTGTGCCAGAATCTCGATGTATTGTTTGAAACCAGGCCAAGTCTGTCATACGAAACTGTGTATGACTCCTGGTGTCCCTGAATTCATTTTCTTCCTCTCATTTCACATATTTCACTTTCAGAATATCAAATAGCTAAGGGTAAGAGAGACCAAAATTTATTTGGTACTAGTATCTACTCTATGCTGGAAATGGAGCAAGCCTCTCTTTTCACCACAACCCTACAGACAGATATTATTACCCCTCATTTTACAAATAAGAAATTTTGGTGGAGAGGTTAAGTGATTTACCCAAAATTGTCCAGTTACTGAATGGTTGCTCTGAGGTTCCATTCCCAGCCTCTCTTGCTCTAAAGTTCCCTAAAAAGCAAAAGAGAGGATTTTATTCTCAATTTCAAGCAGACTGTTACTCCTACTCAAAAACTCTCTCCCTTCTACTTATCATAACCCCACTTATTCTTCAGATGTTTGCTCAAGTGCTGCCTCAGTCCGTTCCTCACTGGTCTGACCGTCTATGATCTTTTTTCTCCTCCAATTTTTGACAGTCAGCATAGCTAGTGGTGAAGAACATGGGCTTAGAGCCACTCTGCCAAGGTACTTGTTCCGTATCTGACTGTGTGATTTTGGACAAGTTATGTAACCTCTTTGTGCCTCAGTTTCCTCATCTGTAAAACCTCTGAGGGCTATTGTGAAAATTAAATGAATTCGTATGTGTAAAGAACTTACAACAGTTCCTGGTATACATTAAAAACTATGTAAGGGCTTCCTATAGTTTACCACAGTCACCACCATTTTGACATTCAACTGCACATTGCTTGTTGTTGTTATTAGTTGCCGACAAGTCGATTCTGACTCATAGTGACCGTATGTACAACAGGACAAAATACTGTCCAGTCCTGCACAATCCTCACAATTGCTGGAGTGTTTGAGATCATTGTTGCAGCCACTGTGTAAATCCATCTCATTGAAGGTCTTCCTCTTTTTTGCTGACCCTCTAGTTTACCAAGTATGATGTCCTTCAGGGACTGGTCCCTCCTGGTAACATATCCAAAGTATGTGAGATGAAGTCTCACTGTCCGTCCTTGCTTCTAAGGAGCATTCTGTCTGTACTTCTTCCAAGACAGATTTGTTCATTCTTCTGGCAGTCCGTGGTATATTCAATATTCTTTGCCAACACCATAATTCAAAAGCATCAATCCTTCTTCAGTCTTTCTTATTCATTGTCCAGCTTTTGCATGCACATGAGGCCACTGAAAATGCCATGGCTTGGGTCAAGTGTACCTTAGTTTTCAAGGTGACATCTTTGCTTTTTAACACTTGAAAGAGGTGTTTTGCAGCAGATCTGCCCAATATAATATGTCATTTGATTTCTTGACTGCTGCTTGCATAAGTGTCGATTGTTTATCAAAGTAAAATGAAATCCTTGACAACTTCAATATTTTCTCTATTTTTCATAATGTTGCTTATTGGTCCAGTTGTGAGGATTTTTGTTTTCTTTCTATTAAGGTGTCATCTGTGTTGCCTAGATATGTTATTAATTGTTGTGTGTATCTTATCTCTTTCACTGGACTTTTTAGTGCCTAAATATCTTATATATTATATTTCAGGGTATAGGGTAATAATAATAAAGCTTACTTTGTGTACCCCCTTGGATTATAAACTTGTATACAAGCTTTGCTGGGTTGTTCTACATTTGATCTTCACAATATTGTGAAGGGGCAGGGCAGTTGCTATTATTTACTAATAGTTTGGGTAGATTATAACTGCAAATTAATTTTTATAAGAAGGTGGCATTGGAGAGTGTCAGAATTCAAATTTAGGACACCTGATTCCAAATCCCGAGCTTTTCTTGCTGAACTAGAATATCAGCCATGTAATCATGTCTTAATGGATGCTCAGTATGTATCAAAGGAAGGAAGAATTAAAGAACAATGGAAAATGTAGGGAGAAGCTAATAATTAGAATTGCCATTATGTGATATAGAAGCGAGAAAATTATGCTTGGCAACTATTAGTTTTTCAACAAACACCAAGCACCTACCATGTCCCAAGCACTTTGGCAGGCACAGGGGAGGGAATAGGATAGAGGATGGTATATAAAATGCAGTCTCCATCCTGCATTGGGATGGACGAATGCAATACTGACAGGTGGAGAGGTGGTGGCTTGGGAAAGCGTGAGACTCTGGGACCTCCAAAAAGCAAAAGTCAACAAGGAATTAAACATGTAAGGATTTCACTAGGGAAAATACCTGTGAGAGAAAATTTGGAGGGAGCCAAGAAGAGTCTGGGAGAGACATCAGATGCTGATTTAAGTCTAACTCTGAGAATGAGAAAGGGAAAGGTTGATGGACTCATCTTACACCACGCTGAAGCCTAGGGAAAGCTTGAAAGGCCTATGAGGAGTCTTCCAGCCAGTCTCCCATCAGAGGAGTCTCTCAGCTCCCAGGGATGGATCAGCCATAGTATCCTTGCTGTGCTCAGTCACTGGCTAGAACCTGCCTGTAGGAGGTATGGCCTCTGTACCAACACAGAGATAGATGTCAGAGTGCAGCAGCTAGGGGCCCTGGAAAAATAGTTACCTATCATTACAGGTGTATTCTCATGGCTGCCACAGGATAGCAACTACAATGAATAAAGTTAGGAAACTAGGAAAACCCACTGCCATCAAGTAGATTCCGACTCATAGCGACCCTATAGGACAGAGCAGAACTGCCCCATAGAGTTTCCAAGGAGAGCCTGGAAGATTCGAACTGCCGACCTTTTGGTTAGCAGTCGTAGCACTTAACCACTACGCCACCAGGGTTTCCTGAAACTAGGAAAGGGCATAGCATATAAGTGACTTGTCCCCATTCCACTATGGCTGAAGTCTAGGGTATGGATGAGAATGTTGGGGGATGGAAGAATTGTGTAACAACACAGCGACACCTGGACTCAAGGTTGGGTGCATCTCGAAGAGACCAAAGAAGGACTCCAGAACCAGCAATCGTGATATATGGTTTATTTGGGGAGCTTTCAAACTGCGTAGTTGCCCCAGGGTGGCAGCTGGACCAGTTTAGTGCTCTGCAACCACCTAGCAGGGAACACAAGCTTGGACACCATCCCAGCTGGGGCTAAGACTTACTGCTTTTCATTCCAAGTCCTTGGGTAGTCAGCGTTCCCAGGGACTTCACATCCAGGCCCAGATGTTTTTCTTCTTGTTGCTAAGGCATTCCTCAGCCTTGGCTACCAGTCCATGATGCCACTCCTGGCCTTCTACCTTAGCCTGAGTCCATCCTGGGTTCATCCCCAGCATGCTTCAGGGAAGAGCAAAGCTGACTCCATTAGGAGGGGATGCATATAGCTGAATAACAATAATCTACAGGAGGGTTCATGTATATGTTGTGGAGAAGAGGGGGCTAGTAGTACAAGACTGGTTCTCAAAGTGTGATTCCTGGACCATCAGCATCAGTATTACCTGGGAGTATTTTGGGAATGTAAATTTGAGGTCACATCCCAGATTACTGAATCAGAAACTTTGGGTGGGGCCCAGGGACCTGTGTTTTAACAAACTTTTTAGGTAATTCTGATGCACACTCAAGTTTGGGACCCTCTGGTGTAATATAACACTGAAAAGGCAGGTGTAAGCTTGACCAGAAAAGGCAATCAACCCAGTGCCAACCCTAAAAAGATAAACAACACATGATTTTTCTATTGTTTAAAATCAAAGCAGTGCTTCTAGCCTGCATTATATAATGAAGGCCTGAAAAGTAAATTCTCTACCACAGACCCAGAAATAGAGCAGAAGAAGGAAGGAGGCAAGTTGTAAGGATTACTAAGTTAAAGAAAGGTTAAGGAGCTGGAGTGGAAGCTCCATGGCAGACATTTTTGTTTCTGATCTACATACTTACTGAATTTTAGTAACACTGAAATCATCCAAACAGTCTGGAGTTCCCAGACATCTCACCATATGGTCTTACCCAGCTTTATAACTCTCTCCTCCCACATGAAAAGAATTATAATCTTGCTTTAGTTATCCATCTATTCATTCACCCCACTGGGTCTAAATGCTCCTCATCTCCCTAAATATGCTGTGAAGGAACTGTCTTGCAAGACTGTTGAACATCTAACACTGTGTAATGCAACATGTTAGGAGTGTGTGTTGTTATTTGAGTAACTTCCCTGGTGGCGCACTGGTTAAGCACTCGGCTGCTAACTGAAAGGTCAGTGGTTCAAACCCACTAGCTGCTCCACAGGAGAAAGATGTGGCGGTCTGCTTCCATAAAGATTACAGCATTGGAAACCCTATGGGACAGTTCTACTCTGTCCTACAGGGTCACTATGAGTCAGAATAGACTCGGAAACAATGGGTTTGGTTTTTTGTTAATTTTTTTTTTTACTGCGTGATCATCTTTGTGATCAGTGCAGTGCATGCTCAGGACTTCAAACCAGATCCCTGCTGAGCATTTGCATTTCCACCCCAGATATACTGAACCAGAATCTAGCGTCTCACAAGATCTCCAGGTGATTCTTATATACGACTTCCTGGGAACTTATTAGAAATGCAAATTCTCAGAAGGGAATTTGACAGAAATGCAAACTAGTGTCTGAACTGGACCCAACAAGTTTGAAGCCCTGGCATGCATTGGCTTTATCACTTATGCAACTGAGGGAAGGGAAATCACAGAGGAAAGCACCAAATCCACAGCCGTTCACCTTTGGAACTACTGCACGGTCCAGGGAGTTGGCCAGATGGGTACAAACACACACACTCACAAATGCAATGATCTCATATCAAATGGAGGATAATTCCAAACAAGAGCTCCTGTACACAAACTGCATGCAAAGTACTGAGAAAACCCTAATCACTTGCTCAGGGGAGCTGCAGTCTATTTAATCATGTTTGCATTGACTTTTTTTTTTTTTTTTTAATCTTGGTTGTGCTTTAAGTGAAAGTTTACAAACCAAGTCAGTCTCTCATACAAAAACTTATATACACCTTGCTATATACTCCTAGTTGCTCTCCCTCTAATGAGACAGCACACTCCTTCCCTCCACTCTCTATTTTTCTGTCCATTCAGCCAGCTTCTGACACCCCTGCCCTCTCATCTCTTCTCCAGGCAGGAGCTACTCACATAGTCTCATGTGTCTACTTGATCCTAGTAGCTCACTCTTCAACCATTTTCTATCCTATAGTCCAGTCTAATCCCTGTCTGAAGAGTTGGCTTTGGAAATGGTTCCTGTCTTGGGCTAACAAAAAGTATGGAGACAATGACCTCTGGGATCCTTCTAGTCTCAGGCAGACCATTAAGTCTGGTCTTTTTATGAGAATTTGAGGTCTGCATCCCAGTGCTTTCCTGCTCCCTCAGGACTTCGCTGTTGTGTCCCCTGTCAGGGCAATCATCGGTTGTAGCCAGGCACCCTCTACTTCTTCTGGTCTCAGGCAGATGTAGTCTCTGGCTTATGCGGCCCTTTCTGACTCTTGGGCTAATAATTACCTTGTGCCCTTGGTGTTCTTCATTCTCCTTTTCTCCAGGTGGGTTGAGACCAATTGAAGCATCTTAAATGGCCACTTGCTAGTGTTTAAGATCCCAGACTCCACTCTCCAAAGTGGGGGACAGAATGTTTTCTTAAAAGATTTTATTATGCCAATTGACTTAGATGTACCTGAAACCATGGTCCCCAAATCCCTACCTCTGCTACGATGGCCTTTGAAGCATTCAGTTTATTCGGGAAACTTCTTTGCTTTTGGCTTAGTACAGTTGTGCTCCTGTATATTGTGTTGCCTTTCCTTTTACCTAAAATAGTTCTTATCTACTATCGAATTAGTGAAAACCCCTCCCCCTCCCTCCCCACTCTCTTAACCATCAAAGAATATTTTCTTCTCTGTTCTTATTGTCTTCTCTGAGTTCTTATAATAGTGGTCTTATACAATATTTGTCCTTTTGCAACTAATTTCACTCAGCATAATGCCTTCTGGATTCCTCCATGTCATGAAATGTTTCATGGATTCATCATTGTTCTTTATCGATGAGTAGTATTTCATTGTGTGAATATACCATAATTTATTTATCCATTCATCCGTTGATGGGCACCTTGGTTGCTTCCATCTTTTTGCTCTTGTAAACAGTGCTGCAGTGAACATGGGTGTGCATGTATCTGTTTGTGTAAAGGCTCTTATTTTTCTAGGATATATTCCAGGGAGTGGGATTGCTGGATCATATGGTAGTTCTATTTCTAGGTTTTTAAGGAAGCACTAAGTCGATTTCCAAAGTGATTGTACCATTTTACACTCCTTCCAGCCATATATAAGTGTTCCAGTCTCTCTACAACCTCTCCAGCATTTATTATTTTGTGTTTTTTGGATTAATGACAGCCTTGTTGGAGTGATTTTTTTTTGTTGGAGTGAGATGAAATCTCACTGTAGTTTTGATTTGCATTTCTCTACTGGCTAAGGATCATGAGCATTTCCTCAGGTATCTATTAGCTACTTGAATGCCTTCTTTAGTGAAGTGCCTGTTCATATCCTTTGCCCATTTTTTAATTGGGTTATTTGCCTTTTTGTAGCTGAGTTTTTGCAGTATCATGTAGATTTTAGAGATGAGATGCTGATCAGAAATGTCATAGCTAAAAACTTTTTTCCAGTGAAAAAGTGGTGAAGTCTTTGGATGAGCACAGGTGTTTGATTTTTAGGAGCTCCCAGTTACCTAGTTTCTCTTCTGCATTGTTAATAATGTTTTGTATACTGTTTATGCCATGTATTAGGGCTCCTAACATTGTCCCTATTTTTTCTTTCATGATCTTTATCATTTTAGATTTTATATTTAGGCCTTTGATCCATTTTGAGTTAAGTTTTGTACACGGTGTGAGGTATGGGTCTGCTTTCATTTTTTTAGAGATGGATATCCAGTTATGCCAGCACCATTTGTTAAACATACTATCTTTCCCCATTTAACTGACTTTGGGCCTTTGTCAAATATCAGCTACTCATATGGATGGATTTATTTCTGGATTCTCAGTTCTGTTCCACTAATCTATGTATCCATTGTTGTACCAGTACCAGGCTGTTTTGACTACTGTGGGGGTATAATAGATTCCAAAATCAGGTACAGTGAGGCCTCCCACTTTGTTCTTTTTCAGTAATGCTTTACTTATCAGGGGCCTCTTTCCCTTCCATACGAATTTGGTGATTTGTTTCCCCATCTCGTTAAAAAATGTCTTTGGAATTTGTTTCAGAATTGCATTGTAGCTATAGATGGCTTTTGGTAGAATAGACATTTTTACAATTTTAAGTCTTCCTATCCATGAACAAGGTATGTTTTTGTACTTGTGTAGGTCTCTTTTGGTTACTTGCAGAAGTGTCTTGTAGTTTTCTTTATATAGGTCTTTTATGTCTCTGGTAAGATTTATTTCTAAGTATTCTATCTTCTTGGGGGCTACTGTAAATGGCATTATTGATTTGGTGATTTCCTCTTCAATGTTCTTTGTATTGGTGTAGAGGAATCCAACTGATTTTATATGTTTACCTTGTACCCTGATACTCTGCCAAACTCTTCTGTTAGTTTCAGTAGTTTTCTTGAGGATTATTTAGGGTTTTCTGTGTATAAGATCATGTCGTCTACAAATAGAGATACTTTTATTTCTTCCTTACGGATCTGGATGCCCAGTACTTCTTTATCTAGCCTAATTGCTCTGACTAGGACTTCCAGCACAATGTTGAATAAGAGTGGTGATAAAGGGCATCCTCGTCTGGTTCCAGATCTCAAGGGGAATGCTTTCAGACTTTCTCTGTTTAGGATGATATTGGCTGTTGGTTTTGTATAAATGCCCTTTACTATGTTGAGGAATTTTCCTTCTATTCCTATTTTGCTGAGAGTTTTTATCATGAATGGGTGTTGAACTTGGTCAAATGCCTTTTCTGCATCAATTGATAAGATCATGTGGTTCTTGTCTTTTGTTTTATTTATGTGGTGGATTACATTAATTGTTTTGCTAATGTTGAACCATCCCTGCATACCTGGTATGAATCCCGCTTGGTCATGGCGAATTATTTTTTTGATATGTTGTTGAATTCTATCGGCTAGAATTTTGTTGAGGATTTTTGCATCTACATTCGTGAGGGATATAGGTCTGTAGTTTTCTTTTTTTGTGCTGTCTTTACCTGGTTTTGGTATCAGGGATATGCTGGCTTCATAGAATGAGTTTGGGAGTATTCAGTCCTTTTCTATGCTCTGAAATACCTTTAGTAGTGGTGGTGTTAACTCTTCTTTGAAAGTTTGGTAGAACTCTACAGCGAAGCTGTCCAGCCAGGGCTTTTTTTTTGTTAAGAGTTTTTAAATTACCTTTTCAATCTTTTCTTTTGTTATGGGTTTATTTAGTTGTTCTACCTCTGTTCTAGAAATTCATCCATTTCTTCTAGGCTTTCAAATTTGTTCGAGTACAATTTTTCATAGTAATCTGGTATGATTACAGCTGGGTCTGTTGTGATATCGCCCATCTCATTTCTTATTTGGGTTATTTGCTTCCTCTCCTGTTTTTCTTTTGTCAGTCTGGCCGATGGTTTATCGATTTTGTTAATTTTTTTGAAGAACGAACTTTTGGTCTTGTTAACTCTTTCAATTATTTTTCTGTTCTCTATTTCATTTAATTCTGCTCTAATTTTTATTATTTGCTTTCTTCTGGTGCCTGAGGATTTCTTTTGTTCCTCTCTATTTGTTCGAGTCGTAGGGATAATTCTTTGATTTTGACCCTTTCTTCTTTTTGTATGTGTGCATTTACTGATATAAATTGACCTCTGAGCACTGTTTTCACCATGTCTCAAAGGTTCTGATAGGAAGTGTTTTCATTCTCATTGGACTCTATGAATTTCTTTATTCCATCCTTGATGTCTTCTAACCCAGTCATTTTTGAGCAGGGTATTGTTCAGTTTCCAAGTGTTTGATTTCTCTTTCCTGCTTTTTCTGTTATTGATTTCTACTTTTATGGCCTATGGTCAGAGAAGATGCTTCATAATATTTCGATGTTTTGGATTCTACTAAGGCTTGTTTTATGACCCAACATGTGGTCTATTCTAAATAATGTTCCATGTGCATTGGAAAAGAAAGTATACTTGGCTGCTGTTTGGTGGAGTGTTCTATATATGTCTGTGAGGTCACGTTGGTTTATTATGGCATTTAGATCTTCTGTGTCTTTTTTGAGCTTCTTTCTCGATGTTCTATCCTTCCCCAAAAGTGGTGTGTTGAAGTCTCCTACTATAATTGTGATTCTGTCTATCTCACTTTTCAATGCTGTTAGAGTTTTTTGTTTTTTTTTTATGTATCCTGCAGCCCTGTCATTGGGTGCATAAATATTTAATATGGTTATATCCTCCTGGTATATTGTCCCTTTAATCATTATATGGTGTCCTTCCTTATCCTTTGTGGTGGATTTAACTTTAAAGTCTATTTTGTCAGAAATTAATATTGCCACTCCTGCTCTTTTTTGATTGTTGTTTGCTTGATATATTTTTTCCATCTTTCGAGTTTTAGTTTGTTTGTCTCTACATCGAAGGTGTGTCTCTTGTAGGCAGCATATAGACGGATTGTGTTTTTTTATCCATTCTACCACTCTCTGTCTCTTTATTGGTGCATTAGGCCATTTACATTCATCATAATTGTGGCTAGGTATGAGTTTAGTGCTGCCATTTTGATGTCTTTTTTTGTGTGTTGTTGACTGTTTCTTTTTCCCACTTAATTTTTTGTGTTGAGTAGTTTATCTTTATATATTGTCTTTTTCTCTTATTAGTTGTAGTTGACTTTGTTTCTGCTGAGTCTCTATTTTTTTCTTGTATTTTATTTTGACGTGCAGGATTGTTTCTCTCCTTTGTGTTTACCTTAATGTTTACCCCTATTTTTCTAAGTTTAAACCTAACTTTTATTTCTTTATGTTGCCTTGTCTTCTTCTGTATATGAAAGATCTATTACTACATTTCTTAGTTCCTCTTTATTGTTCTAATGTTGCCTTCTTTTACATAATGACATTGATGTTTCCCTGTTTTGAGTGTTGTTTTATCTTGATTTATTTTTGTGATTTCCTTATCTGGGTTGACATCTGATTGCTCCGTCAGTGTTTTAGTCTTGAGTTGATGTCTGATATTATTGATTTTCTAACCAGAGAACTCCCTTTAGTATTTCTTGTAGTTTTGTTTTGGTTTTTACGAATTCCCTAAGCTTCTTTTTATCTGGAAATGTCCTAATTTCTCCATCTTATTTGAGATAGAGTTTTGCTGGACATATGATTCTTGGTTCACAATTTTTTTCCTTCAATGCTTTATATAAGTCATCTCATTGCCTTCTTGCCTACATGGTTTCTGCTGAGTAGTCCAAGCTTATTCTTATTGACTCTCCTTTGTAGGTGACTTTTCATTTATCCCTAGCTGCTCTTAAAATTCTCTCTTTATCTTTTGTTTTGGAAAGCTTCAGTATAATATGCCTTGGTGACTTTCTTTTAAAATGTACCTTATGTGGAGTTCAGTGAACATCTTGGATAGATATCCTTTTATCTTTCATGATGTTAGGGAAGTTTTCTGCCAACTAATCTTCAATAATTCTCTCTGTATTTTCTGTTATCCCTCCCTGTTCTGGTACTCTAATCACTTGTAGGTTATTTCTCTTGATAGAGTCCCACTTGATTCTTAGGGTTCCTTAATTTTTTTAAAGATTCTTTTTATCTGATTTTTTGTCAAATATATTGGTGCCAAGTGCTTTATCTTCAATCTCACCAATTCTGCCTTCCACTTGCTCAGTTCTACTCCTCTGACTTCCTAATTATGTAATTTTATTGTTAATCTTCTGAATTTCTGATTGCTGTATCTCTACGGATTCTTGCAGCTTATTAAATTTTTCATTATGTTCTTGAATAACCTTTTTAATTTCTTCAACTGCTTTATCTGTGTGTTCCTTGGCTTCTTCTGCATATTGCCTAATTGCCTTCTTGATTTGTTCCTGATGTCTTGAAGAGTTCTGTATACTAATCTTTTGTATTCTGCATCTGGTAATTCCAGGAATGCGCCTTCATCTGGAAGATACCTTGATTCTGTGTTTTGAGAGCTTGTTGAAGCGATCATGGTCTGCTTCTTTATGTGATTCGATATTAACTGTTGTCTCTGAGCCATCTGTGAGTCATTGTATTTTTATTTTGTATTATATTTTGTACTGTATTCGCAAGTTTATTTGTATTTGCTTTCTATTATTGTATTTGTATTTTGTATTGTATTTGTAAATTTATTTTGTATTTGCTTCCTATAACCTAGCTTTTTGTTTTGTTTTGATTATGTCCAAATAAGTTGCTTGATTGAGCTAGCTTGATTATTTTTGCCTTTTAAGCTCTAATGTCCTGTCACCAGATGGCTGGATCTGTTACCAGGCATATAAGCCTAGGAGTCCATTCACTTTTCTTGTATGGATTCAGCTCAGATGTCCAGGTAGTTGGTCATTAAGTGTGTGGTACAGGCTCTGTCCTAGAGTCTTAGAGGGGCAGGGGTGATTGGTGTAGGTACCAGTATTGGTTGCAGCAGGGTGTCACACTGTGCACAAGGCAAGGGGCTGACAACCATCCCCTGAGTGTGGGGAAAACACGTCCCTTTTCCCTAGAGCAGACAGGTGGGTCGGTTCTGCAGACAGACCTTAGGCGCCCAATGCTTTTGGTTGTAAGGACTGGGAGGTACTAGTTATCCTTGGACCCCTGTTGCAGGTGGCTGGGTGACTTGAGTGGAGCCACCAGTCCTTATGCAACTGATGTGGGTAGGTGAGGACCCTGTTTAATAGGCAAAGCAGTGTCAAACATCAAACACCCACCTTTCTGCCATGCAGCTGAAACAGTTGCAGTTTGCCAACAAGGGCTTATTCTCCTGAAATAGGCCCACACAGGTCCGTGCAGGGGGGAAAGGTATTCAAAGCCCATGGACTGTTTATGCCTGGAGAGGAGCCGCCTCTGTCCTGAGCTCCCCAGGTTAGTGGAGCAGGCAGATTATCTTTTCCCCAGTTGTGAATTTATTCTTTTTTCAAGGCCGGGGGAATGTCTCAGGAAGCATAACAGGACTTATCTCAGGCCCAGGGAAATTGACGGCCACTGAAGCCTGCTTGGGGACATGGTAAAAATATACGCAAGTACTTAGCTTTTGCCAAGAGTGCTGTTCTTCTCTGGTTCTGGAGGTGCGAGTAGGCTGTGTGGCTGACTGTTTCTCCCGGAGGAAACTGCGGCCGAATGCTACTACCAGCCCACTGCAGTTGCCTCCAGGAATGATGCCTGAGGGATCCTGGTGATTCAGGTCTGGTAACTCCTCTCTGCTTCTGAACCATCTCTCCCTCTCCCCCTGCTGCTCAGTCTGTTTTCTAACTTTGTCTTTGATGTTTAGGGCTTCTAGCTTGTCATAAATGTAATTGTTTCACTTGTCTTTTTGAGTCTTTGTTGTAAGAGGGTTCACAGGAAGCATCTGACTACTCCGCCATCTTGGCCCCACCTCCCCACATTGACTTTTCTCAATAAACTTTTCTATTCTACCAGGTAACTGCATAACTGTGGATAACTGTGTCACTGTCATAAAGTGTTAAGAAACAGGTATAAACTGATCTATGGAGCGCTAGTGGTACAATGATTAGCTCTTTGGATCCTAGCCAAAAGGTCAGTGGTTCAAATCTACCAGGAGTTCCGTGGGAGAAAGATGTGGCAATAGGCTTCCATAAAGATTTACATCCTTGGAAACCCTATGGGGCAGTTCTACTTTGTCCTATAGGGTCCCTGAGTTGGAATCGACTCGATGGCAATGGGTTACAAACTGGTGGTAAGATCTGACTTCTGTTTTAGAAAGATAATTTTGGCTGCTGTACTGTGAACAGATGAAAGAAGGACAGTTAGAAATAATATGCAGTGTATTAATACAGTCTGCTAATATAGCATATGGATATCCTTTAAATAAATCATAAATAAATAAACATACATTGGAGTGTGCTCAAATTTTATTACCAAGAGTGTTGCATGATTAAAAATGCCTGAAAAGCACTGTTCACAGCAGCAACAAAACCAGCAGGTGACTGGTACTGCCTGGGAAGAGGGCAGGCTAGTTCTGCTCCTAGTTTCAAAGAGCTAATTTGTGATAACACCTGCTAGAAACAAAACACCTGTGACATGCTAGGATTTCTACAACAATGACAGTGAGACAGATATTGGGGTGGATTAAGTCTAATTGGAAGAGGAGAGCTCTGTGTGATGACTTTAAGCTGAAATGCTTGTATGTGTATAATTTACTTCACGTTGTTCTTTATTTTTACAGACTTTTAAAATAACATTTAGGCAATTCAACATCTAATAAGTCTGAAGCTTGAAATGTGGTTGTTGTACATGAGAAGAATGTTGAAATGGCAAGTGATTTGTTACATAATACATTTCTCACAATAAAAATATCTTTAAAAAGCCACATTATTAATGCACATTTTGAAAGGCACTTTTGTATAGGTACACACACAGTTCTTAGTTTCTTATCTTAAGCTTGTCCTCTAACACATTAAAATACATTATTTAAAAATATTTTTACTCTGATTCTCTTGGTATAGGTTTTATTGTAATATTCTAATAGGTTTTATTGTATATATGAGGAGTGCTGGTGACACAATGGTTAAAGTGCTCTGCTGCTAACTGGAAGGCTGGCGGTTCAAACCCACCAGCTGATCAGCAGGAGAAAGATGTGGCAATCTGCTCCCGTAAAGATTTACAGCCTTGGAAGCAGTTCTACTCTGTCCTGAAGGTTCATTACGAGTTGGAATTGACTCAACTGCAATGGGTTTGATTTGTTTTATTGTGTATATATTTATATGTTTTAATTGGGATGATACATAGACAAACACAAATATGCATATATATACATATATGCATATACACATATATGTTGTGTTGTTGTTAGGTGCCATCGACTCATTTCCAACTCACAGTGACCCTATGTACAACAGAATGAAACACTGCCTGGTCCTGTGTCATCCGCACAATCATCATTAAGCTTGAGCTCATTTTTGCAGCCACTGTGTCAATCCATCTCATTGAGCGTCTTCCTCTTTTTCACTGACCATCTACTTTACCAAGCATAATGTCCTTCTCCAGGGATGAGCTCATTTTTGCAGCCACTGTGTCAATCTGTCTCATTGAGGGTCTTCCTCTTTTTTACTGACTGTCTACTTTACCGAGCATAATGTCCTTTTCCAGGGACTGATCCCTCCTGATAACATGTCCAAGGTATGTAGATATAGTCTTGCCATCCTTGCTTCTAAGGAGACTTCTGGTTGTACTTTTTCAAGGATGGATTTGTTTCTTATTTGGCAGTCCATGGTATGTTCAATATTCTTTGTGAACACCACAACTCAAAGGTGTCAATTCTTTTTCGGTCTTCCTTATTCATTGTCCAGCTTTCCCATGCATATGATGTGATTGAAAAGCACCATGGATTGGGCCAGCTGCACCTTAGTCCTCAAGGTGACATCTTTGCAGCAGATTTTCCCAATGCAATGCTTCTGCACACAAACATATATATGCATATATATACAAAAATAGGACCAGCTCTTTATATAGTTTTATCTGTCTTTTATGTAGGTACTTTCTCATTATCATCTACTTATTTTGGTTAATTTGTACACATTGGATTTTTTTTTTTTTAAGATAATGAAACCAAAAAAAAACCAAATCCAGTGCCGTCAAGTTGATTCCAACTCATAGCGACCCTATAGGACAGAGTAGAACTGCCCCATAGAGTTTCCAAGGAGCACCTGGCAGATTCGAACTGCCGACCCTTTGGTTAGCAGCTGTAGCACTTAACCACTACACCACCAGGGTTTCCAAGTTTTATTATTTGCCAGCAAGTGATAGAAGATCCCTTTCTCTAGTTCTTTCAAAACTTTGTCCTATCATTTAAAGTATTTTCTCCAAGATGGGCTTGGATTAAATTTTTTTTTTAATTTTTATTGTGCTTTACGTGAAAGATTACAAATTAAGTCAGCCTCTCATACAAAAATTTATATACACCTTGCTATATACTCCTAGTTGCTCTCCCTCTAATAAGACAGCACGCTCCTTCCCTCCACTCTCTATTTTTGTGTCCATTCGGCCAGCTTCTGACCCCCTCTGCCCTCTCATCTCCTCTCCAGACAGGAGCTGCACACATAGTCTCACGTGTCTACTAGATCCAGGAAGCTCACTTTTGGCAAGTATCATTTTCTACCCCATAGTCCAGTCTAATCCCTCTCTGAAGGGTTGGCTTTGGGAATGATTCCTGTCTTGGGCTAACAGAAGGTCTGGGGACCATGACCTCCAGGAATACACACTGGATTTTAATAGGAGTGTATTGTTGTTGGGTGCCATCAATTCCAATTCATAGCAACCCCATAATACAGAGTAGAACCTCCCTATAGGGTTTTCTTGGCTGTAATCATTATGGAAGCAGATCACCAGGTCTTTCTCCTGCAGAGAGACTGGGTAGATTTGAACCACCAACTTTTCAGTTAGCAGGTGAGTGCTTAATCATTGCACCACCAGGTCTCCTTAGTATTCCACAAAAATAATGCTGGAATTTATTGGACCAATCTTCTATTTTGGCAGATCAGCATTGTTTAGGATTATCTCTACTATAAAGAGGGCTGCTATTTCCAACCTTGTTGCCCCATCTTTGTGCACTTGCCTAATTATTTTCTATTTCCTATTCTAATTAAAGAAGGATACATTTTCCCAAGTGTCCTTATTTCACAGGAAGCCATAGAATAAATTTATTGTTTTAATATTTAATATATGGCTTTGCAGTGGAGTAGAATGTAAAATATTCCTACAGTTTAAATATGAAACTGAAATTTGAAAGAAATTTCAAGTCATCAGCTTGTCCCTTGAACAGTGGGAAGTCTAGCAGCAGAGAGTAAGTGTAAGGGTGTACAGGGGTGGGGAGAAATCCCATTTTCTTGCATCATCAAGTTTCTTTGGTGGACAAGTTTGAGAAGCATTTAGGATATACCTCTAGAAGTAGAATTTCTAGATCAAATGGCATGTACATTTTTATGACTTTTGATCCATGTTGCATAATTTCTCCCTAAACAGATTACACCTCATTACCCCATATCTGAGAAAAGAAAAAAGGGATTTCAATTAGTAGGAAGATGGTATAATCTTCTGTCAATTAGGATACTTTCAGCTATATTTTAAAAAGAAAAAAATTCTTGAGCATAAGTGTCTAGTTACTTGAAGTTTCTACATTTCTCTTTATTTTCATGCTGAAACCTTGATGTAATGGTTAAGAGCTATGGCTGCTAACTAAAAGGCCAGCAGTTTGAATTCACCGCACACTCCTTGGAAACCATATGGGGCAGTTCTACTCTGTCGTGTAGGGTTGCTATGAGTTGGAATCGACTCAACGGCAACGGGTTTGGTTTGGTTTTTATATCACCATCTTGAGATATCGTTCATACAAACAATCTCTTTTGAGTCTTTAGCTAATTTTCAATGAATAAATGTTTTTTCCTTCTTGTTCTGACTTCGGTAAATAGGCAAGGATTGAAATGAGTTTCAAAATCACTCCATGAGGGTGGTCAGAGCAGCTGCAACCAAATTTTGCAAAACTATTTATGGGTATCCAAATTTGCTTTAAAATAAAATCATCACACTCTGCATTGACTTTGATTAAGGAAAAAAAAAAAATCTGTCCTAGCTTTTCAGACAGCTGTCAGCCCAACTACAGTTGGATATGAATATTGTTTTGTGAGCATAGAAATGAGAACGGTTGAGTAGGCAGTACTGTAGAATATGGTTAAGTCATGGACAAAAATCAGTCTTGAATTACAAAAGACACAGGTAGTATACCTGTTATGAGAGCTCTCTTTTGTAATACTAGGGTGCCTTTCTCATGTAGGTACAACTTTTTATCCTTCATGGATATTTGGATTAATGGTACCTGTAGTCATTGTAAAAGCATTTTTTTTTAAAGCTGTATTTGTGGTGTAAACCCTAATACATTAGGTAGACTATAAACTCCCTAAAAGGAGGACAGATTATTACCATCATATCTCTAGTGCTTAGAATAGTGACCGGAATAAAGAAGAAATCCAATATAGGGTTCTTGAATAAGTGAAATGAAGCATGTAGCCTAAAAATTAATGTTTAAAATTAAAAGTTACCCTTCAGAGAGGATTTGTAAAGTAACTTGTTCAATCCACATTAAGTGAATGATTGATACTAACCAGGTGCTATGTTGTTGTTACTTGTTGTTAGGTGCTGTCAAGTTGATTTTGACTTATAGACACCAATGTGACAGAGTAGAGCTGCCCCATAAGGTTTTCTAGGCTGTGATCTTTATAGGAATAGGTCACCAGATCTTTCTCCTACAGAGACGCTGGATGGGTTCAAACCACCCACCTTTTGGTTAGCAGCCGAGTGCTTTACTGCTGTGTCGCCAGGCTCCTTGCTGGCATTACAGTAGTGAGTAAATCAGACAGGGTCACCAATCCCTGTATCCAAGAAATTAACAGTCTTTGTGTTGCTAATCAGACTAGCATGCTCCTCAAATTCCATCTAAAGTAGTATAAAAAGTAGTATAGTTCATCAGAATTTTATAGAATCCCAGTAGGGTAACACTATAATATACTATATACAGTAATCATACTAATAAACAGTTGCAACAACTCCACTCTTTCTCTTCCTCCCTTTCCTTGCTGAAGCCACGCTGGTTCTCTTTCTGTCCTTGGATTACATAAGCACTTCCATTCTTAGGGACTTTGCATTTGCTGTTCCATCTTCCTAGAACGTTCTGCCTCAGACCTTCTCCTTCAGGTATGGGTTGAATGTCATCTCCTAAGAGGCCTTTCCTGCTTTCCCCTTACCCCAGTCACTACCATATCAAACTGTTTTAGATTCTTCATAGCAATGATAACTTTTTAAAATCACATTTTTGTCTGTTTATTATTTTCTCCACATAAATTTCATGGAAATAAGGATTTTATTTGTCTTGTTCACAGCCATATCTCAATGTGTAAAATAGCAACCCATCAGTTTTATTTGGACACTTAGGTTCAATTTAGAAAAAAAAAATTTTTTTTTTGTTTGGATGACAACTATGTGCCTGACATCAGGAATACAGAGTTCAAGAGGGCATAACATTAATTACTACTTTTGCATTAGGAAAATAATGATTAAAAAAATTTTTTTTCAACAGTAGAGAAGGTTATGGAAAGAAAAGAATCTTTGTTTCCACTCTCAGCTTTAGTTGTACTCCTCAGAAGTTTAACCTTTAACCCTCAACCATTTCTGTTTTTAATGCTTCCAGTGGCTACCACTAGGACTGTCAGTAATATACCACTATTTCTTGATTTATCAAGTTTAGACAATATCATGGCATAAAAGATGAGGGCTGTGGAACACTTTCTCTACATCTCCCTTGCCTTCCCAACTCTACATCCATATTTTGATATTATTTTGGTATTCTTGGTTACCTTCTAAATATTGCACAACATATTTAGATCTCTTGATTAATTCACTTAGATATTATCTGATTAATTCTTTTCATTATACCTTTTCCTGAAAACTTTAGGGAATATTGAAAACAAGGAATGGCAAAAACAATTCACTGTATTGAACCAGACATCAATACATGACAATTAGATGCACAGTTTTGAAATAGTGATTTTAATGTTGGACTACTTTGATACCACCTATATCAAAACAATTTAATCTGTCATTATTTAAAATAGAAAGTAATACCTTCAACATGTGTCTTCTACCTCATCCCTGAGCCTCCCCTCAATCTTCATAGAAACAGGGATAGAGTAATAATGTGTTAAAGCAAAGGGCTATCCAGCCACATCCTTGGCTTTCTCTACAGGGCATGTTTTCTGACATTGAATCTCCTAACCTTAGTATCTTTTGTAATCTGGATGCACCAAAATTTTCCCAAATCTTTAAGTGTTGTCTCCTTTTCACTTAACATTTCCATCCTCGATTTATCTCTTTTCTCTCACATTTTACTGTAAGCTGCAAGAAGAAAGCAGTCCACACTTTCAACACCTTGCTTGGAAATATTCTCCCCTAAAGATTCCAGTTCATTCTTAAGAGTTCTGCTTTCAACATAACTGTAGGATACATGTCAGCTAAGATTCTCTTTCCTCCAGTTTCCAATAATATGTTCCTCATTTAATTCTGATCTTTCAATAGCAGCACCTTTAATGTCCATATTTCTACTAACAGTATGCTTACCATGATTTGGGTATTCTCTAAGATGATATAGGTTTTCTCTACTATGCTTCTCACATCCTTCTGAGTCCTCACTATTAGGATCATTAACATCCATATTTCTAATAAAAGCCTGTTCAAAGCGATTTAAGCTTTTTCTATTATGCTCCTCAAACTTCTTCCAGCCTCGACACATTGCCCAATTCTACAGTCACTTACACGCTTTAGGTATTTATTACAGTAGCACCCACTTCAAGGTACCAAACTCTTTACTCATTTTGCTATTGCTGCTGTAACAAGTTATCATAAACTTGGTGGGTTAAAACAACAAAAATTTACTATCTCACAGCCTGGAGGTCAGAAATGCCAAACAGTTTAGCAGGGCTGGATTCATTCTGGAGAGATAGAGGAAAATCTACCTTTTTGCCTTTTCCACCTTCTAGAAGCTGCCCGCGTTCTTTGGTTCATGATCACATCTCCTTCTCTGACTCTCCTACCTCTCTCTTTCCTTTATGAAGACCTTTGTGATTACGTTGTACCCTCTCAGATAATCCAGGATAATCTCCCCATCTCAAGACCTTAACTTAATCACACATGTAAAGTCCCTTTTGCCACATAAGGTAAAATAGTCACAGGTTCTGGAGATTAGGACATGGACATCTCTAAGGGCCATTATTTTGCTTATCATAGATGCATCTTGTAAGCAAATATCCCTGGGTTTTTCATTTTATACAAGTGGCCTCTTTGTTTCTTTAAAATGGCTTAATATGATGGCACTGGGTTATTGAGAACAACTTGGAGATGTGAGTGGGAAGACAACACTAAACAAAGCTTTACTACCAAAAGCTCATCCAATTTGTAGTGGAAAGAACATGGCCTTTGAAGTTAATGGGATTTAGATTTGAATCCCAAATTTTCCAGTATTTGCTTTGTGACCTTGGACAAATCAATTTACTCTCTATCTTCAGGTTTTTCATTCACTAATCAGGACGAAAATGCTTATCTTGTAGGGTTATCCTGAGGACTACAGAGATGATGTAAGTTAAAACGCCTAGGCAGCACCCGGTACATAAAATGTAGGATGTTAACTTACATTCCCCCCAGAATCTTTTGCTCCCATTAAGCTGTATTTTTATGTACAAAGAATGGGCTTTATTTATTCCTGATGTTATGCTATTGGTAGGTCTGCATTTAAATCATCTTTGTATTAATATTATGGCTAAGGGCACATTGGTATAGAGGTTGAGTCATAGAGCCCCTAGGTTTAAATCTTGATGTCAATGCATTCTAGCTATGTGACAACAGGTCATTTGTTTATGCCTCAGTGCTCTTACCTCCTAAATAAGGAGAGTATTAGGACCTGCCTACCTCATGGAGTTGTTGAGAGGATAATGGAGGTTCTTGTGACGTGCTAATAACAGGCTAACTCGTCACTTTCCAGTATTGACTAGGCTTTGTAGTGCAGTGAGTTCATTTGGCCCTTAGAGGGAGCTCCATGTGAGAGAGACTCCTGAAGAAGCAGATGAGCTACGTGGTACTTTCTTCCTTGGATTCTGTTTTTAGAAAAACCGATTAAGGAGCGATTTAAATTGCACATATTCACAGCCATGTGATATTATATATGCATTTTGTTAAATTCTGAAGCAGAACATTAATTTAGTTTCACTCTGGGTTAACGATAATTGGAATTATTTCACAAAACGTTCTTAATGTCCTTGTCAAGATCAGAAAATTCAGATAATCTCACATTCCCAGTGACTGACCAAGCTTGTGAATCCTGCAATTTATAAAATATGTCTTTGTTAGATATATACGATTACATTAAAATAGGCAGAACGGTAATTATTTTAAATCTTTCAAACCATAACCTTTGAAATAGATTAATTCTTCCTGTGACAAAGATTGCTGAGGCAATAAACTATAAATGGCTTTCACGATAGCAAATCCAAAAGGAAGAGAGTTACAATTAACATCAGCCTTCCGGATAGCCCAGATTAGCCCTGAATTTATTTCCAGCTCATTGAAAAAATAAAAAATGTAAAACAAGAAATATATCACATTCAACACTAAAACCAGAACCGCATATTAATAAATAAAATAGACACATTAGAAGGGGAATCACTGGGAAATTTACTCCTCATATGGCAAGAAAAAGATAATGTAGTTTAAAAACGTTTCTCCCAAGGAATTATTTAATTCAGTCTATAAAGCTCTATACATGAACAATTTTCTAAAGCAAAGGGAGGAAATAATTTCTTAGACACACTGAAATGTGATTTCACTGTGAACTGACATTTACAACAGTTCAATTCATTTTCTTTAGCATGATGAATGTTCCCGAGCCACATGGTAGGACTTGCTAAAAACACCCGTTGCTGTTGAGTCCATTCCAACTCATAGCAACCCCCTCAGAGCCATAGCTCTTAACCACTACACTACCAGGCTAGAAACACTTAGATAGTTTCAAAGTCTCCATGATTTCCTTGGAGATCCCCTCTGGTGAAAATTCTGTCCCCTTCAGGCTTGTTTGCTGCCAAAGTCCACTTAGGCTTTGGGCAGTGCTCAAATATCCTGTTTTCTCAATAATCCTCCCCAATCTTTCCACCCCCGCCATACCCCATGCAGAGTTATTTATTTCCTCGTTTTGTTCCCAAAACACACGTTCTATCCTAGTTACTGGAAACACTGGTGGCATAGTGGCTAAGTGCTACGGCTGCTAACCAAAAGGTCGGCAGTTCAAATCCACCAGGTGCTCTTTGGAAACTCTATGGGGCAGTTCTCCTCTTTCCCATAGGGTCACTCTGAGTCGGAATCCACTCGATCGCAACGGGTTTTTTTTTTTTTTTTAACTTAGTTATTGGTTTACAGTCTTGTCTCCATGACTGTACTATGAATTTTGCTGAGCAGTGACTGTGCCTTATTTACTTTAGTATCCTCAGAACCTCCCAGGTGCCCAGAGCATTGTAGCTATTACATAAATGTAACGAAATTAAGTTGGATTTTTATAGGGCTAGGTACACATGGTTCCACAGGCATCTTAAATCCTGTGGAATGAAGCCAGTAGTGATAATGATCATGATTAAAGTATTTCGGCACATCATATACAAAGTTAAGAGACGTTATATCCTTTCCTCTCTTTTCAGAAATAAAAAAGTTACTCATTATGTTCATTATTAAAAAACAAAAACTTTTTTTTTTTTTTTCCAAAATGGGTTTATTAATGTTTTAGGCAAAAGTGGGACAAATTAAAACTACCTGTTTCTAGACTCAAGTTCCTCCTTAGGCATACTCAGGGAAGTCTTAGGTGCCGGCAGAAGGGCGGGCACCTTCATAAAGTATTTTGAGATACACTGGACAGACTCAGGAGCCCTGGTGGTGCCGTGGTTAAGAGCTTGGCTGCTAACACAAAAGTTGGCAGTTCAAATCTACCAGCTGCTCCTTGGAAACCCTATGGGGCAATTCTACTCTCTTACAGGGTCGCTGGAAACCCTGGTGGCAGTGGTTAAGTGCTATGGCTGCTAACCAAGAGGTCAGCAGTTCAAATCCACCAGGCGCTCCTTGGAAACTCTGTGGGGCAGTTCTACTCTGTCCTATAGGGTCGCTATGAGTCGGAATTGACTCGATGGCAGTGGGTGGGTTTATAGGGTCGCTATGAGTCAGAATTTACTCAACGGCAACAGGTGTGGACTCAAATTCCCTGTTATACCCTTTATTTTACTATCCTGTTTCCACACAGAAGTCAGAGTGATTTTTTAAAGCAGAAATCAGACCATGTTATTCACCTGATTAAGACTCTGGTGGCTTCCCATTTCACTTAGAATAAAATCTAAACCTGTCATTTTAGCCTCCAGGCCTACATAGTCTCTGCCCACCAACCTGGTCATTTCTCATACTGTGTTGCTTCATGCGAAGCCTACAGCCACACCCGCTTTTCTCCTCTTACTTGAAGACACCAAGCTTAGTCCCACCTTCAGCTTCTGCAGAACCTTCTCCTCTCCTGAAATACTCGTTCCTCAGCTGTTGAAGAGACTTCTTCCATTTTGCCATTTGGATTTCCTGTTACAGCTATTTCCTTAGTAAAGCCTTCCCTGATCACCTAATCTAAAATGCTCTTCAACATTTTGCTTTATTTGCTTTATTTATTTGCCCTCCTCTTGCTACTTTTTGTTTTTCTCCCTTTCTCCATTACATAGTACATTGCATAAGACAATATTTTGTTCATCTCTGTATCCCAGACCCCCCCAAAAGGCAAAAAATCTCCAAAAAAAATCCAAACCCATTGCCGTCGATTCTGACTTATAGCAACTCTACTGGACAGAGTAGAACTGCCCCATAGAGTTTCCAAGGAGTGCCTGGTAGATTTGAACTGTCGGCCTTTTGGTTAGCAGCCATAGCACTTAACCACTATACCCCAAAACCCAGTGCTGTTGAGTTGATTCTGACTCATAGCAACCATATAGCACAGAGTAGAACTGCCCTATAGGGTTTCCAAGGAGCCCCTGGTGGATTCGAACTACCGACCTTTTGGTTAGCAGCTGAACTGTTAACCACTATACCACCAGGGTTTCCTAACCACCATAAAAATAGAGGCTCAAAAATATTTCTTAAGCAAATGAATGCATAAATGTACTATAGGCAATCAAATATACAGCAATAACAACTACTCATCTCTCTTAGTCTTTTTTTGCCTGATATTTTGTTAAAATATTTCCCTAGGAAGTTAGGGGTAAGAACACATTAAACTAATTTATCGTAAAGGGTTAGAAAATTAATAGATAATAGAAAGGATCTGCATCTTGAGAAGGAAATGTTGAAGATGTACTTGGTTCTGAGATAGCTGAAGACAGGTGTGCAGATTTTGCTAGAATCAAATTGGCTTGGGGAGTATAGCAAGTCTTTCAAGGAGTTTTGCTGAAAATGGGATCAAATAAAAGGCAAGAGTGACATAGAGCTAATACAAGTTTTTTTTTTTTTTTTAAGGTAGAATAAATACCTACATGTCTTTAACATGATATAGTAGCAAGGATCATATTAATCAAGATATGTATTATTGCAAAGATTTGAGATTTATGTCTTCATTATCTGTTGACCCATTGCCATTGAGTCAATTCCTACTCATAGTAACCCTATAGGACAGAGTAGAGCTGCCCTGTAGGGTTTCCAAGGAGTGGCTGGTAGATTCAAACTGTCAACTTTTTGGTTAGCAGCCTGAGCCCTTAACTACTGTACTACCAGGGCTCTATTATCTGCTGAGCTGCTATAAATTACACAAAGAAAATAATATCTCTGGTAGAAAATACTAATATGAACTAGTGACATACTTTGATTGGATATTTAGGCAGAGAGGAATCAGAAAAGGTCTGTGGTATTTCATGTAAGAATTTACCAAGTGAAAAAGATACCTGGGTGAGTATGGGATGTAATACACACTTGTATTTATCATGGGGACATTATGCCATATTGATTGTGTCTGTCTCATAAATGAGATCAGTGAAGATAAAATTCATCTGCTTCATACCTAGCTTGGATGGCCTTATGTGCCACTTGGAAAGTGCATTGACTATTTCAAAATAGGGTAAATCATTAACAAATAACACTGATAGGCCATACCCTAGCACTTAAAGATTACAAAACATTTCCTGGTGCAATTACATATTTTGTAGTTGAAAAGGACACAAGAATGATTTTAGGTGGCAATTTCTACACTGTGGCATACAAATTTATGAGATATTAATAAGTATTATCTAACAAATGAGTCCTGTGGTCTAATAAGTTTGATTGGGAGAGTGCCAATTCTTATCAGTATATTAATGGCTTTGAGAAGTTCATTAGTAAACAAACCCACTTAACTCTGAACTTATATTTCATTCATTCAGTAATTCAACAAACACATAGTAAGTGACTACAATATGCCAGATGTTGAGATTTATCAGTGACCAAAACAGAAAAAGAACTTGGTCCTCATGAACCTTACTTGCTGGAGGATTGAGCTGAGAAATAAGCAATAAACAAAAAAATAAAAAAGTAATTTATAAAATATGATAGAAGATTATAAATTCCATGACAAAAGAGTAGAGCAGTGTAAGGAAAATTAGGAGAGCTGGTTCAGGGATGGGAATACCTTTCAGTATTACATATGGTGGTCAAGGCAGTACTCACTAAGAATATGATATCTGAACAAAGACTTGAAGGATAGAGGGGAGCTATCCAACTTAGACACTTGGGAGAATAAGATTTTAGGCAGACAGAACAACCAATGATAAGGTAAGAGCAGTTCTGATGTGTACAAGCCAAAACAAGGAAGTCGTCGTGGCTGAAGCAGAATGAGCAAAAGGGCCAATCACTGGAGATGAGGACAGAGAAAACACTTCATGGAGATTATTGTTGGCCATTGCAGTTTTTGGATTTTGCTCTGAGTGAAATGGGAAGCCATTACAAGATTTTGAGCAGAGAAATAACTAGAATTTATTTAAGTTCTAAAAATTCATCCTGACTGCTGTGTTGAGAATGGACTACAGAAAGACAAGGACAGAAGCAGAGAGACCTACTAGGGTCTCCAGTAATCAACATGAGAGATAATGATGACCTTTACCAGTGGAAATGGTGAAAAGTAGTGAGATTTTGGTATTAGAATCAAAAGAATTTGTATATTAGATATGAGGTATGAAAGAAAGAGATGTGTCAAGGATATCTTCCAGGTTTGGGTCCTGAGCAATGGAAAGATTGCTGTTGCCATCAACTGCGATGGGGAAGGCTATGGGTGGAGCTAGTTTTTGGAGAAAGATAAGGAATTAAGTTTTGGGTATGTGATGTTTCATATACATCCATGTACAGATGCTGTGAAAGCAGCTGCGTAGATGAGTCAGAAGTTCAGGAGAGAAGTCTGAGCTGGAGATATAAATTTGGAAGCAGTCAACATCTAAAGATATAAAACTTGAAGAGTGGTCACCAAGACAGTAAGTGTGAAGGGAATGAAAATGGGAAAAATAATATGCCTTGAAGCCTCCAGCATCAAGAATTGTGGAGAAGGGAAGGAATCAGCCAGGAGTTTCTAAGCACAGGGTCCCCAGGTCCAAAGGACACATGTCCTCCTGGCTCTTCTTGTGTGGTGATAATGTAGTTTCTATCTCTTTGGTCATTTCTCTCTCCTTTCATCTCTTATAAGATAAAAGGTGATGCAGGTCATACCCCAGAGAAACTCCCTTTACATCAGACTAGGGATGTGACCTGAGTAAGGTGTTACATCCCACCTTAACTCTCTTTAACATAACCTAACCTTGCCTCATTAATTACAAAATGGAGGACAACCACACAATACTGGGAATCATGGCCTAGCCAAGATGACACATATTTTGGGGGGGCACAACTCAATCCATGACAGATATACTAGTTGAACCAATTCTCCACAAAAAGACATTAGCATAACCTGCATTGATTCCATATTCACAGACCATTCCTCAGTACCTGATAAATACAGGCTCTCAATAAATATTTGCTGAATTAATGAATGCATTAATAAAACATGTGCTTTTCTAAACAAAACAGGAGACCAAAATACAGCAATTCTCTTGTTTCACTAATTATATTGAATTATGAGTAACTAGGTATTCGACTGTGTGGATCATAACAAATTATGGATAACATTTCAAAGAACAGGAATTCCAGAACACTTAATTGTCTCAATGGGAACCTGTATAGAGACCAAGAGGCAGTCGTTTGAATAGAACAAGGGGATACTGCATGGTTTAAAGTCAGAGAAGGTGTGTGTCAGGGTTATATCCTTAATCCATACTTATTTAATCTGTATGCTGAGCAAATGAACTGAGAAGCTGAACTATAGGAAGAAGAACATGGCATCAGGACTGGAGGAAGACTCATTAGCAACCTGTGATATGAAGATGACACAACCTTGCTTGCTGAAAGTGAAGAGGACTTGAAGCACTTAAGATCAAAGACCACAGCCTTCAGTATGGATTGCACCTTGATATAAAGAAAAAAATTCTTACAATTGGACCAATAAGCAACATCATAATAAATGGAAAAAAGATTGAAGTTGTCAGGATTTGCGTTTTACTGGATCCACAGTCAATATCCACGTAAGGAACAGTAAAAAAATCAAATGACGTATTGCGTTGGGCAAATATGCTGCAAAATACTCCTTTAAAATGTTAAAAAGCAAAGATGTCACTCTGAGAACTAAGGTGCACCTGACCCAAGCCATGGTATTTTCAATTGTCTCATAAGCATATGATAGCTGAACAACGAATAAGGAAGACCGAAGAAGAACTGACTCATTTGAATTATGGTGTTGGTGAAGTATATTGACTATACCATGGACTCCCAGATGAGCAAACCTGTCTTGGAAGAAGTACAGCCAGAATGTTCCTCAGAAGCAAGGATGGCGAGACTTCATCTCACATACCTTGAACATGTTATTAGGAAGGACCAGTCCCTGGAGAAGGACATCATGCTTGGTAAAGCAGAGGGTCAGCGAAAAAGAGGAAGACCCTCAATGAAATGGACTGACACAGTGGCTGCAACAATGGGCTCAAACATAGGAATGAGTGTGAGAATGGCACAGGACTGGGCAGTGTTTCATTCTGTTGTACATAAGATTGCTATGTAGTTATGACATAACGATGGCATGGGTAATTAAACTTTTAAGTTCTAAATTTAGAAACGTGAATGTTATGCAGTTACTACATCTTTGTAAGTAATTCCCAAAACTTTATCAGCTAGAAACAAGACCCGTTATTATCTAGCTATGGGCCACAAGTCCAATACACATCTCACTAAAGTCAAGGCAGCTGCAGGGCTGTGTTCCTTGATTATAGGGGAGAATCCACTTCCAAGGTCATTCAGGTTGTTGGCTGAATTCAGTTTCTCGTGGTCGTAGGACTGAGGTCTCTGTTTCATTGCTGGTTTCACCCTGAGGTTGGTCGTTGCTCCTAGAGGCTGCCCACATTCCTTTATCATGCTTTCCATGTGGCCCCTTCCAGCAGTGGTAGGTGGAGTCCTTCTTACACTTTGAATCTCTCTAATTTCAGCCAGAGAAAGTTGTTTGCTTTTAAGAACTCATGTGATTAGGATGGGCTCACCGGATAATCCAGGATAATCTCCCTGTAACCTTAATCATACCTACAAAATCCCACTGCCATGTAGCAAGTTCCAGGAATTAGGACATGGACATTTTTGGGGGCCTTTTTTTTTTTTAACTTCTGCCTACCACAGTCTTTTATACAAAGACTCAAGGTATTTTTCAAAATAAAAATCTGCTTTGTCTTTCGAGAAGAGATTATGGATATTATTCTCCCATTTAGAGAAGCAAGAGAGAAAAAAATTAATTGTGATTTCCTAAATTAAATAAATTTCTTAAATGTCATTCCTCTCTTTCCCTTCCTTTCTCTTCTCTTTCCTTTAATCCCATCCCATCCTACTCCATTCCAGAAACCTTAGTTGAACACCTTCTCTTTGCCAAGCGCCATGCTAGGTGCAGTGGATATAAAAATGATGATAATTTTCTTAGCTCTTAAAAAGTTCGCAGCTTAGTTGGGGGAATCTCACAAGCACGTATGTGTAGCAACAGAGTGTGGGTAAATGAGCATTAGTGGACAAAGAAATTGAGTTAACACTGCTTGGAATAACCTTATACACCCTATAGCCCCCAATGCTATATCAGATCATGGGAATACATCAAAGTAATCAAATTTTCAAGGAGCTCCAGCAGTATCTAGAAATCATTTTCTCCTTCACCTGTATCTCATTCTACTTCTTGAATAAAAGTCTTTTTGGGACATTGTCTTGTGGCTTAAAAGGAAAACATTTCAGAGCTGGTTTGAGCCTCTTAATCTCTCTGTCGAACTTTGCAAGGTCAAATACGAACTAAGGCTATAAAAAATCAGGCTCCTTCTCATGATCAATAGAGTGGAGCGAGGAGTCAAGCTAGCCAACTGGGCTTGTGCCTGCATATCTGTGTAACTCCCCCAGGATCCTCTGTCTGACCCTTTGCTCCTGCTGTGCATTGTGCAGGATTGCTGAAGCACTCATTGGCAGGACTCTGAGGATTTAAACAGTAGCCATTTGTTATATAGACCTGGCACTTTTCTTCACAGACAAAAAAAGACTCAGGCTTTTATCAACACAATCAGAACAACTGCCTACACCATTGTATTGCCTTTTTTGGGGGGTAACATTTTATTGTGTTTTAAGTGAATGTTTTACACAGCAAATGAGTTCCCATTCAGCAATTCATACACGAATTGTTCCATGACATTGGTTGCTACCCTATAGCCATGTGTCAGCCATCTTCCCCATTTCCACCCTGTCTTCCGTTTCCATCCCTCCAGTTTCCTTGACCGTCCTGGCCTTTTCATTTTTCCTTTTGGGCAAATGTTGCCCATTTGGTCTCATATAGTTGATTGTTCTAAGAAGCACATCTCATGGGTGTTATTGTTTACTTTATAGGCCACTTCATTATTTGGCTGAAAGGTGACCTCTGGGAGTATCCTCAGTTCCAGGTTAGAAGGATGTCTTAGGGTGATAGTTTTGGGGGTACCTCCAGTCTCTATCAGACCAGTAAGTCTTGCCTTTTTTATGAATTTGAGCTTTATTCTACATTTTTCTCCCATTCTGACCTGGACCTTCTATTGTATCCTGGTCAGAGCGGTTGCTAGTAGTGGTCGGGCATGCTAGTTCTTCTGGTCTCAGGCTAGAGGAGGCTGTGCTTCATGTGGGCCATTAGTTCTATGGACAAATTGCTTCCTTGGGTCTTTGGTTTCTTTCATTCTTCTTTGCTCCAGTTGGGAAAAGACCAATAGTTGTATCTTAGATGGCCGCTCACAAGCTTTTAAGACCCTAGGCGCTACTCACCAAACTAGGATGCAGAACATTATTTTTATGAACTATGTTATGCCAATTGACCTAGATGCCACCTGACACTATGGTCCTTAGCCTTCAAGCCCAGTAACTCTGTCCAATCAAGTATATGGATACATCTAAGGAGTTTCCATAACTGTGTCGCCTATGTGCCCTATTATATATATGAATATATATGCAGCACATACAAATATGTATATACAAATTCCCACAACTCTATCTACATGTGCACACACACGTATTCCCATTCACCCTCTTTCACCTATATATCATACATGTCTACTTGTGTTACCACTCACACGTTTTTGGTTGTTATTACTGTTGTTGCAGAATTGTGTACGCTATAACATTACCGTAGTTACCCTTTATTGTTGCATACATCTCAGGGTCTTCATTTACCTTGATCATGTCGTGCTGACTTATCCCTATTGTGCATTGCCTTTCCCTTCACCAGAATTAATTCATGTCTGCTATCTAGTGAGTGATTCCCTACCACTCCTGTCCCTGGTAACTAACAAAGAATGTTGTTTTCTGTGTATAAAACTATTCTTGACTGTCTTAGGCTGGGTTCTCTAGAGAAGTAAAACCAATAAAGCATATAAATATATACCCCCCCCCCCAGTTCTGTCAAGTCGATTCTGACTCATAGCAACCCTATAGGACAGAGTAGAACTGCCCCATAGAATTTCCAAGGAGCACCTGGCAGATTCAAACTGCTGACCCTTTGGTTAGCAGCCATAGCACTTAACCACCACACCACCAGGGTTTCCATAGAGAGATTTATATCAAGGAAATGGCTTACGTAATTGTAGAGGCTGGAACGTCCCAAGTCCATGGGTCAGGATAGGGACCGTTCCTTATTCAAATAGTCGCAGGGGCTGGCTAACTCAAGATCAGCAGGTCAAACAGCAGAGCTCTTGCTTACAGGCTGCAAAGATCAACAAATCCCAAGATCAGCAGGCAAGATGGCAGGTAAGCTGCTAGCTCAAGTCCCAAAAACCAGAAGTCAAACGAACAGGAGCTAGCTGCAGGATTCAGGGCAAGCAGAAGCCCAAGAACCTTGCCAGAAAGCCCACTTGTATTCAATGCAGGCCACAGTCCCAAAGAAACTCCCTTTCAACTGACTGGCTACTCACAGCAGATCCCATCATGGAGGTGATCACATTATGTCAAATCTCATCATGGACGTGATCACATCATCACAAGACTGCCAAACTACATCATAACTAGCAAACCACTGAGAATCATGGCCCAGCCAAGTTGACACACAACCCTAACAATCACATTGACTTATTATAAAAGTGGTATCATACAATATTTGTCCTTTTTTGGCTGACTTATTTCACTCTGCATAATATCCTCCATATTCATCTATATTATGTTCTTGGATTCATCATTATTCTTGAGTAGTATTCCATTGTGTGTATGTATCGTATTTTGTTTATCCATTTATCTGTTGATGGAAACTTAGGTTGTTTCCATCTTTTTACTATTGTGAATAATGTCACAATGAACATGAGTATGCATATGTTTATTCATGTCACTGCTCTTATTTCTCTAGGATATACAGCTAGGAGTGGGACACTGAATCATATGTTATTTCTATTTCTAGCTTTTTGAGGAAGCACCACACCATTTCCACAGAGGTTGTACCATTTTACAATCCCACCAGCAGTGTATTAGAGTTTCAATCTCCCCACAACCTTGCCAGCATTTGTTGTTTTCTGTTTTTTAATAGGTACCATTTTTTGCAGGGATGGAATGGTATCTCATTGTAATCATCTCTCTAATGGTTAATGATCTTGAGTGTCTCTCCATGTTTTTGTTAGGTATCTGGATGTCTTCTTTGGTGAAGTGTCTGTTCATGTCCTTTGCCCATTTTTTAATTAGATTTTTTGTCTTTTTGTTGTTGAGGGGTTGAAGTTTTCTAAATATTTTAGAGATTAGAGCCTTGTCAGATATGTCCTTGCCAAAATTTTTCTCCCACTCCTTGGGTTCTTTTATTACATTTTTGGTAAAGTCTTTGATGAGCGTAAGTATTTAATTTTAAGAGGTTCCAGTTATCTAGTTTCTCTTCTGGTGTTTATGCATCTTTAGTTATGTTTGATAGTATATTTATGACATAAATTAGGACCCTTAGCTTTGTCCCCATGTTATCTTCCAGTAACTTTATAGTTTTAGGCTTAACATTTAGGTCTTTGATCCATTTTGAGTTAGTTTTTATGTATGGTGTGAGGTATGGATCCTGTTTCATTTTTCTGTAAATGGATATCCAGTTTTGCTATCTCTTTCCCATTGAATGGGCTTTGATCTATTGTCAAAGATCAGCTGTCCATAGCTGGGTAGATTTACTTCTGCGTTCTCAATTCTGCTCCATTGGTCCATGTGTCTGTTGTTGTTTTGATTACTGTGGCTATAAAGTTCTGAGATCAGGAAGTATGAGGCTTCCTGCTTTGTTCTTCAACAATGCTTTAGCTACTTGGGGCCTTTTTCTTTCCCATATAAAGTTGGAGATTAGTTTTTCCATTTTGTTAAAGAATGTTGTTGGGGATTGGATCAGGATTGCATTATATCTGTAGATCACTTTGAGTAGTATCTTCACAATGTTAACCTTCCAATCCATGACCATGATGTGTTTTTCCATTACGTGGGTATTTTTTGGTTTCCTGCAGTAGTTTTTGTAGTTTTCCTTGTGTAAGTCTTTTACATCTCTAGTTAGATTTATTCCTAGGTATTTTATCCTTCTGGGGGCTATTGTAAATGGTACTATTTTCTTGGTTTCATTTTTGGAGTTCTCCTTGTTAGTATAGATGGGTCCAACTGGTTTTTGTGTGCTGATCTTCTACCTGCCACTTTGCTGAACCTTCTTTTGGTTCCAGTAATTTTCTTGAAGAATCTGGGATTTTCTATGCATAGGATCATGTCATCTGCAAATAGGGATAGTTTTACTTCTTCCTTACTAATTGAAGCCCTTTATTTCCCTTTCTTGCCTTATTGCTCTAGCTAGGACTTCCAGGACACTGTTGAATAAGAGTGGTGATAAATGCCATCCTTTTCTGGTTCCTGTTCTTAAGGGGAATGTTTTCAGCATCTCTCCATTAAGAATGATATTGGCTGTTGATTTTGTATATAAAAAAAAAAAAATAGTGCTTTTGTATAGATGCCCTTTAATATGTTGAGGAACTTCCCTTCTATACCATTTTTTGTTTGAGAGTTTTTATGTGACTGAGGGAGCAGGAGCACCTGCTGCTCACCAGGTGGGCAGGACAGTGGGTAGGTGGGGGGTTGGCAGGTGACGGGGGGTGTGGGAGTTCTCTACCATTTGCTGAGTGGGTGCGGTGGCAGGTGGGGTGTGTGGCAGGGGGTGCAAATGTGTCTCTGCTGCTGTCTGCAGTGGGGTGTTGCAGGTGACTAGGGGACACAGGAGCTCTCTAGTGGGTGGTAGAGCTCTCAGGCTGTGTGGAGACGAAGGGGGGAGCTATACTATGGTCCCTGGGCAGGTGAGCAGCAGGGGTGGGGTTTATGCTGCTAATCATGAAGAGAGTGGAGGGAGGTGAAGTGTGCTCCTCTGGACACCAGTGCAGGTGCCTGGGCACTACCCATTGGCTGCAACCAGTAGCTGGGACCTGGCCCTGACCAAGTGCAAGGAGGAGAGGCTGCCCAGAGTCCAATCAGGTGGGGCACCTCCTGCTGACACTCTGTGCATCAGTTACTCCGTGTGTGCCACCTATCATAATGGTCAGGGACTACTGCTGGTAGTAGTCCTGTCTCTAGATCCTGGATCCCTCCCTGCTCTGTGGATAGCAGGATACCTGGAGCTCTCACTCTCCTTCCTATACTTTCCTTCCTTAGATTCAGTTCCTGTCTTGCTTACCTTGCTTCATTCTAGGTATGTCTACATAGTTTCTCTGTCTCCTATCAGGAATTCTGTGAAGTTGCTTTTCTGTGCTCCTCACCTGCAATCACAACTGACTTTGTCTTAAGATGCTCACACTGTTCCAGGCCAGCTGGCAGGGCACCTCTACTCTGTTTCTCTCCTCGTTCACTGTTTTTGTTCAGTTTCTTCTTCCACCCACTGTTTGATCTAATTCTTTATTCTTCCATTTGATGCTCAGGGTTCCAGGATTGTCATCTGTATCTGTTTCACTTGGTTTCTCGGGTCTTTGCTGTAGAGCAACACATGATGCGTCTGATTAAGCCGACGTCTTGGGCCATCTCTATATTGTCTTTTGTTGTACTTCCGGTTACAAGTATTTCAGAGGAAATATGGCTTCCTCAGCTCACGTAAAGTTTTTATTGTTCATTAATTATTCATTTACATGCATTCATTTATTCCTTCCTTTTATTGAGCCCCTTCAAAGTGTAAAACTGTATTTTTCTTCTTAGCTGCCATGGAGTATGCCCCCAATGCATGGTGACCCCATTCACAACAGAATAAAACAGCCATCCTGCATCATTTTATGATCAGTTGGGGATCAGGCTATTGTGATCCATAGGGTTTTCACTGACTGATTTTCAGAAATAGATCGCCAGGCCTTTCTTCCTAGTCTGTCTTTGTCTGGAAAGTCTGGTGAAACCTGTACAACATCATAGTAATACACAAGCCTCTGTTGACATATGAGTGATAGCTGCACATGAGGTACATTGGCTGGAATCTAACCCAGGCTTCCCACGTGGAGGATGAGAAATCTACCACTGAACTACCAATGCAGCCCTGTAAAACTGTGTATACTTTAGCTTTAACAAATGCAAACCTACCCCAATGATTTTTAAGGGGAAAAAAGTTAGTTTGATTTAGAATGCGCAGTCCACCATAAGTCAGAGGGGATAAGAGAAAATCAAGTGTGCTCTTCAAAATATTGAGTACACAGTCAGGCACCTACCAATCCAAACAGATGTAACCAGATGCTTGGGTACTAGAGACCCCTTGCTGTCCCTGGTATGGCATTAACTCCTTATTCTTTGGAAAGTGTATAGGTTCAGAGCTCCTGGGAGTATCAAGGGAGAAGATACATTATCAACTAGTAAGAAACCATTTAGATATTTAACAGTTGTTATGCCCATACTAAGACAATGGAATATTTATCCTAGGTGAGAGTATATTTATGAATTAACAGTTAAATTTTCCATGGGCAAAATTTTTGTTTTATTTATTTATTTTGACCCATTTATTCCTCCATAAAAGAAACTCTGGTAGTTCTACAATTAAATGCTTGGCTGCTAACGACAAAGTCTTCAGTTTGAACCCACCAGCTGCTCTACAAGACAAAAGAGCTGGCAATCCCCTCCCAAAAAAGATTACAGTCGGGAAACCCTATGAGGCAGTTCTACTCTGTTGTAGAGAGTCACTATGATTTGGAATTGACTCAATGGCACACAACAATGACTTATAATTGCATCCTAGAGTACTGTTTCTCAAACCTCTCTCTTCCTCTGAATCACCTGTCGAATTTTTTTTTAATTTTACCGATATTTTAAAATTATTGTAAACTATAAAATGTGCACATAGTAGAAAAAAAAAATCAAATGGTATAGAGGGCTGGAAAATGAAAGCTAAATCTCTTTCCCTACATTTCTTCCACCTGCAGAACCATTCCCCAGAAGAGTTCACTTCCAGCTATTTCAGTATTTAATTCTTCCAGTGGTTACCTCCATAACTAAACCCAATACTTTTATATCTATGATTTTTAACAGCTTTAAAAAGCATTCATTTACTTGGGGAATCTTTTACAAACAGATTTCCAGGTCTCTCTTTGGTAGAACCTGACCCGGTAGATCCAGGCTGGGCTTGAGCTGAAACCCGTTGAATATCACAGCAATGTACAAGCCTCCACCGGCAGACGGGTGTGCATGAAGCGCTTGGGCTGGGAATCTGAATTTTTAAAAAGTCCCTGTGTGATCCTTTGTGCAGCCAGAGTGAGAAATAATATACCAGAGGAAGGGGAGTGTGGGTTATAACACACCCATACCTTGTTATAAAGGTCTTTCTCAAATGGCTACAAATATACTTAGTTTTTTTGACTCCAGGCATTACACTAACAGTGGAATTTTACAACATGCAAATCTCCACTCACTCTGAAGACATTTCACCTTGCTTTCCTCATTCTTTTCTATTTTCACAGCTTTGACATCCCTCACCTAAATCTATTTACTTCATTATAAACCTTTTTGTATCTTAGAGCTTACCTGCTACTTTATATTCCCTGCTTTTCCACCCAGATTTAGGGAGTTGAAAGCTTGCAGTCCCTCATCATCATCATAGAACAACGCACAGACAGAAAGATCATTAAAATTGTATGGAGCAGGGTTCTCAAAACAGATGATCAGAATTTTCTCGGAAAATATATAATCTTATGATCAATGAATAGGATACATGTTCTCGGTAGCTGGAAACTGGGCATATTGATTTAACATAGCAACTTATATTTAGCAAAAATTACTCATCATACTCTAGGAGCATAAAATCTCCATAGTCTTTTCTGCCTGCCTAAGCATTTAACGCAGCTCCAGTTGTTTATAATAAGGATGGTACCGAGTTTTCAAACAAAAAAAAAATCTTCTGTAGGATATGCTAAGTTACTGGGAGGATTAGGTGACAGAGAGCAAATATATACTCAAAATCGGACATGGCATCTGGCAGGCTCTGCTTGTTAATAATTTTCTATCCTTACGCTAAGCCTCTGCGCGTTGCCAAAACACTTAACACAGGTAGTCAGCCTTACATTTGGGTGGGCAAAGCAATCAGGTCAGTTTGGCCTGTCATACAAAAAATTTTCTTAGCTATAGCATGTCTGAATATTTTCTCAGTATTGGAGCATTGTTTGTAGGCGATTTGAAGTTTAATCATTTCCTACAGGGGAAATCTACTCTTTTCAATTTTACAAAAGGATTTGTAGCTATTCCTGAAAATTTATACCAAACAAAAAAAGATGAAGGGAAGTATGAAAAAAAAAAATCCCATCATTTTTCTCCTAAACCAACACCTTTGTTTCAGCAGATTTTTTTCTGATTCCCCAGTTATATAATATTTGATTCTCCTCCCCCAGTTTCCTAAATACCTTGTACAATAGTGTCAAAACCATAAGATACTTAGGGATTAACTTAACAAAAGGTACACAATACCTCTTCACTAAAAACTGCAAAATAGTGCTGGGAAAAATTTTAAAAGACCTAAATAAATAGAAGTACATACCATATATATTGACTGGAATACTTGGTATTGTTAAGATGTCCACTTGGCCAAAAATGACCTATATATTCAGTATAATCACAAATTCTTTAGATTCCCCATGATCGGTTGAGTTGAAACCTGTTTAGCATCATAGCAATACACAACCCTTCACTTACAGGCAAGTGGTGGCTGTGCCACATGGAAGGCAAGAACCCTACCACTGAACCACCAGTGTATCCTGAGCCCTTTAAAAAACGCCCTTTAGACGCCTTTTATCTGAAATACACCAGGCAAGATCCAGCATTTCCAGCATTACCTCATCACTGGTTGCAGGCCACAATTGAGTCCAGGCTTCAGTTAACCAATCTAGTTGCATGCCACTTCCGGGTGCTCAAATGAACAAATTCTTAAATGAATAATTTCTTTCATAAGGATCAGCACAAAGCTGGTTCCTATGGAAAAAAAGGTTCCTATGAGGCGGAGATTAAAGATGTCCCAAACGTCCAACTTTTCCAGGCTGCTGTACCACTCCATCATCTCTAACAACTACTGCCTCTCCCCTCAGTACTCTCCCTCCCATCTTTGGGTTCTTTAATTCTCTGCAATGTCTCACAGAACTCATGAACTATATAAATGAAATAACTCATGTGGTTGTGGAGGCTGGCAAGTTCCAAATTTGTGGGTCAGGCATAGGCTTCTTTTGACCCACAGGGTTGCAGAGGCTGATGAACCCAAACCAGGAGTTCAGACCACAGGTTGCTGGCTCACAAGGCTGCGGAAGCTGGTGAATCAGGTCACACAACAGGCCGCCGGCCCAAGGGGTTGTGGAGGCCAGCAAATTCCATAATTGGCAGGTCAGACAATAGGCCTCTAGGGAGGTCGATTGATCAGGAACCAGAGAGCGTCACCAGGACATACACATATGCCTTACATGCAGGCAACACCCCAGGAAGGGCATAACTTTGGTAAGGGTGGGGCTTGAGTCATGCTCACCTGCAAGACTGAGACCCAAGACACATCTTACACCAATCCTGCCTCATCAACATGTAGAAGTCAGGATCCACAACACAAAAAATGGAAGACAACCATACAACACTGGGAACCATGGCCTAGCCAAGTTGACACATAACCCCAACCATCACAGATTCCATATACCTTATTTGCATAGTCCCACTCAATTATTGTGTGCGAGTCACAAAGACCATGGCTAGAACGGCGGTATTAAGTAATTTATTTGGCCACAATTCTGAATTTTGGGAAAGTGCTCCAATATCAGAAAATCAGCCTAATGTAATCTTACGATTTGACCTCTGTGGTCTAGACTACTTAGAATCCACTCCCATACATGTTTCCCAGAATTCTGCTAACATGGGTTGGCAAGATTCTGTCCCTCCTTCCTGCCTTGATGTTTTCAAACTGTGAGATGCTGGGATCTAACTCTTATTATGGAACTGGAAGCAAGGAGGGATAGTAAGTGTGCATCCTGATAAGAATGGGTATGTTCTTGTGAATCACTTCCCCCAATCCAACTCACTGCCGTCGAGTTGATTCCAACTCATAGCGACCCTATTGGACAGAGTACAGCCGCCGGATAGTTTCCAAGGAACACCAGGTGGATTTGAACTACTGACCTCTTGGTTAGCAGCCGTACGTAGCACTTAACCACTACACCACCAGGGTTTCTGAACCACTTCCAGGGCTAGCCAATTAAGATTCCCTGTGTGTGATCTTGGAAACCCTGGCGGTTTTGGGTGTGTGATCTTTCAAGTGCTTTTCCCCTTCACCATCTAGATGTTGACAGCTACACGCCCTTAGTGCTAGGGAACTTCCATCAGCTTGGGTCTCTTAAAGGTCTCTGAAAGACTACGTGGACAGACCCCCAATATGTAGTTCAGACGCCATATGTAGCTCACACTGTATGTAAAGCTCCACCACTGATCTGGCACCACCTTGAATTGTATGAGCAAGAAATCAACTTCTATTGTGTTTGAGCCATTATACATTTGAAGTCTGTTATAGCTGGTGGCATAGTGGTTAAGTGCTACCACTGCTAACCAAAGGGTCAGCAGTTTGAATCCACCAGGCAGTCCTTGGAAACTCTATGGGGGCAGTTCTACTCTGTCCTATAGGGTCGCTATGAGTCATAATCGACTGGACGGCACTGGGTTTGGTTTGGTTTTGGGGTATAGCTGTTTGTTTACCCTGAATCATATGAGGCTATTTTGCTTTCTTTTCTCTTTTTATTTGAAGTGTAGTTTGCAACTTATTTTGAAAATGGGAAATTACCTGATTCTTGGAATTAATGTCATAGATAGCCTGTTCTCCCTGATGTTAAACCAAAAACCAAACCAAACCCAGTGCCTTCAATTCCGACTCATAGCGACCCTATAGGACTGAGTAGAACTGCCCCATAGAGTTTCCAAGGAGCACCTGGTGGATTTGAAATGCTGACCCTTTGGTTCGCAGCTGTAGCGCTTAACCACTACACCATCAGGGTTTCCTCCTTGATGTTACTTCTCCATAAATTTGTAGATACAAGAACTCTAGAGATAATTAGATATTATTAGTCTTCATGGCACTTAGAATGTCATTTCGCCTTTCCTATTAGCGTCATAGAAGCTACACTTTTCAACTCCGGAGAAATGTAAAAAACACATACATACATATAAAAAAAAAACCTTTAATAAGAAAAGTATCGAGCTGATAAGCATAATGTTCCGAGTGGCTGTCTGAAGAGATCTTGGTGCTAGACAAATGATTTCACTGTTTAAGTGCTTTCCAACTAAGCTAACCTTGAAATTTTCAGGCTTGCAAAACTTTTACCAGACCTCTCTTTACCATATACACAGTCTATTATACAAATAGGTCACAATATTGGGCTGTGTGAGTAGAAAAATGTACCTTGATATCACGCCCATTGTAAACAATGGCATAGATCTGTAAATGGCCTCATCACAGCATAGGCCAATTTCTTTCTCTGGAACCCAGTATTAAACTTCACTATAGATGCTTTTTAATCATATGATTTCAGAGTTTTTCTTCGAAACCAAATGCTTAATTTTATAAAAGTAAAATAGGAAGCACCAGCAGTTTATTAAGAGCCACTTTGACCTTCTGCTTATGTTCTTTGACGTGTTCGCTCTAGAAAGCAGAGCAGTGTCGAAAATATACCGTCCGGATGGCAGAAAGCTGAGAGTTCATATTCTGCCTCTGCTGCTTACGGAATAGACTTCTGAATAAGCTACTGAAACACCTGAAGCCTTATTGTTCTCAATCTCTAAATTAAAACCTCTTAAGGTACTATGTGTTGCAATCGACCTGAAACACCTAACAGGAGCAACAAGGTACTGATTAGGAGCTAATATACATAAAGTGCCTGGTATGCAGTTCCTTCTTGTTCCTTTATTTCCTTTAGATCTGGCCTGATTTCTTCTTGATTGAATTAACATGATTTCTCAATGACTTGCATGTCAAATCAACTTGGCATATTTTTCATGTTCTCCAGATACAATATCACTCAAACATTTGCCCCTTGGACCTGGTTTATGAATTATTTAAAGAGCAAGCATAATTTGTCAACGTGATTGATGTGGAATCTAAACATTAAAACATATTCAAATTCATCACTTTTATATCAAAGGTAGTCTGACTTTGAAATTGCCCTCTATTATTGATAGACACCAAGCCACACTCACCCAGGTGGGACCAGTAGTGACAAGCATTACCTGTCTGGGCCAATGGTGTCCTTGGATCTTTGCATTAACAAAGTCAATACAAATTCAATACAGTACAATACAATACGAATTCAATGGAGGAGGAATGTTCAGAAAAGTGTTTAGTCAAGGCAATGTATTTATTTTCCAATATCCTTTTCTCTTCTCTAAATACTTAAAACTTTTGTTCTTTGTAAGAAGATATGATTGTATATAGAAGCCAAGCTTGGGTAGAGATGTTTGGCGTAGTCTACCACTCACCTCCACTTTCTTTCTTTCCAGCACATAGTCTCCAAACTGATAAATACCAGGAGCACTTTTTCAGTCCTATTGTATTTTTTTTTTTATTGTATTGTACTAACCTATTGTAGTTCACACTATATGTAAAACTGAAATTTTCATCGTGATTTTTATAAAATACACTTTTCTTGTTTTTTTTTTTCTTTTTACAATTTCTTTCACTGACTTGTCTGGAACTTTTTAGGAGTCTCTCTCCCTTGTGCTCAACTTCTTTTCACTAGTTTTTTGCAGGGTTTCATCTTTAGCCCACTATTCTAAATGTGTGTACTGTCTCTTGAGATGACTCTAGGTTTAACTATGGCCTGTGGGATTACTCTATTGATGTATCCAGTCCAGCCTTCCTCTTGAAGCTCAATAAATGCTTATAAATGAATCTTAATTGTACATCACCACTTAGGAAGTACATTAGAGGCCTGTATTAGACACTTTTGGGGTTTCTGCCCAATTCAGAAGAATGTGTTATTTATTCCTGACACACTGTCATAGCAGATCCTGTAAATGGACTCCTTAATCTCCATTTTTTCTTGTATCTTACTAATAGAACATTCGTTTTATTTGGGGTGGCAATGTGCCCAGCTACAAAATTAAATGTCAAAACTTGGCCAATGAAACCTAAATGAAGTCCCATTGAGATTCTAGAAAGTAGTACTTTCCTAGTACAGGAAACACCTCTTCCTCCTTGTTTATTTTCTCTTTACCTGGAAAATGAATGAAAGCTGAAGGAGAAACAGTCATCTTGCTATAATGAGGTAGCCATAAGAATGAATGCTACTTGCTAAGGGTGGTAGACCAGAAAGACAGAAGCAGCCTAGAATATTACTGACACTTCAGAATTTCTGCCCTAGCCCTGGACTGCTGTGTTAAGTAGAATTAATTTCAGCTGTGAGCAAAATAAAACCTCAGAATAAGAGAGACCAAAGTTTATTTGCGGTTACTAGGAGTGAGAGAGAGGGAGAGGGAAGAGAGATTCAATGCTTAAGGGACACAGCTTCTGTTAAGCGTGATGGTGTAATTCGGGAGCAGATAAGGGTGATGGCTGAACAACTTGATGAGCATAATTAATGTCACTGAACTATACATATGAAGACTGTTGAAATGTCAAGTGTTTTGTTACATATATATTTACCAAAATAAACAAATAAGATAAGAGTAGCATAACAGGATAGAAATCCTTTTTTCTTTCTTAAAAACAAAATTCAGGGATGTATAGCCCAGGGCCAGTATAGCAACTTGTCAGTCATTAGGCACGCAGACTCCTTGTTTTTTGTTGCTTATGGCTTTGTGGAACAAGAAGGCTACTAGGAATTCGGCCATTATATCCACATTTAATCCATGAGCAAGAAAGGAGAAAAGAAGAGCATAATATCTTTCCTTAAAAATATTTCCCAGCAACCACACAGGACACTTCCATTACATCCCCCGATTTACACAACTTACATACCTGATTACAAGGCAGCCATGTGTCCAGCTATAAACCAGGAATGCTATTGCTAAGGAAGAAGACCATAGAAATTAAGGCAGTGACTAGTTATCTCTGCCCCAACTTCTCACTTTTGACTTCTTGATATGTCAGAAAAGTAATTCCCCATTTAATTAACCTTTGTAGTGAGGAACCCATTACTCATTGCAGCCGAATCCATTCTGACTCACAGCAAGCCTATAGGACAGAGTAGAACTGCACCCATAGGGTTTCCAAGGCTGTAATCTTTATGGAAGCAGATTGCCACGTCTTTCTCCTGCAGATTGGCTGGTGGGTTCAAACCACCAACCTTTTGGTTAGCAGTCGAGAGCTTAACCACTGCCACCAGTGTTCCTTGAGGATACCATTACATTTGCCAAAATAATTCCTAACTAATTCAGAACTGGGGCCCTGCTGGTGCAGTGGTTTAATGTTTTTAACATTTTGGACCCACCAGCCACTCCTTGGAAACCCTATGGATCAGTCCTACTCTGTTCTACAGAATCACTATGAACAGAAGATAAAAATGTGGAATTGGCTGAAGGAAGAAAGTGGGACACTGTACAATAAGGACTCATGTTACACACTGGAAAATTGATGACCACTGTTCTCTGGCCTTAGGTCAAATGGTTATCTGCTGTATACTAGAAGGCAGATCATATGCTTCCCAGAGCTATTGCATTAGAGAAAGAGGCAAAGGAATTCAGACTATTGGAGCGTGTGGGTTACTTCTTGCCACTCTAATTGGGCCATTCTACAAATAATAAACACTAAAACCCAAAACAAACCCATTGCTGTTGAGTCAATTCCAACTCGTAGGGACCCTGTAGGACAGAGTAGAACTGCCCCCTAGGGTTTCCAAGGCTTTAATCTTTATGGAAGCAGACCATCACATCTTTCTCCCACAGAGTGGCTAGTGGGTTTCAACTGCTGATCTTTCGATTAGCAGCTGAATGCTTAAACACTATGCAACAAGGGCTCCCTTAATAACCAGTAAATGGTTTACAATAGCAATTAATATCTTTCATGGTTCTTGTAGGTTGGCCAGGCTTAGCTGCGTGGGTTTCTCATAGGACCTCTCATGTAACTTCATGTCAGATGGTGAATGAGGCTGGAGATACATGAAGTTTTTGACTGGTCTGGCTATCCAAAAGAGCATCTTCATTTATATGTGTAGTGATTTAGCTCAGGTAGCTGGAAAAGCTGGACAGCTCTACGTCACTCTGTGCAGCCTCTCCTCATGGCTAAATTGTGTTTCTTCATCACGTGATGATCTGAGTGGTCATACTTCCTATATGGTGGTTGGCGTCTCCCAAATTTAGTGTATGAGACCCACTGGAAGTTATGAGGCTTCTTATGACCTAGCCTTTAAAAATATGCAGCATCATGTCCACTACATTCTATGGTCAAAAGTGAGTTATAGGGCCAACCTACATTTAAGGAGTGGGTACTACACAAGTTTGTGAATACCAGGAAGTATGATTCCTAAAGGCTGAGGTGCTTTCTTTGAAAAGAGAATACAAACTTGCTATAAGAATTGTTTTATGCGTATGCCTGATATTTAAATTGACTGAGAGATTCCATAATTTGAAGCCTTAGGTTGTGAGGGACTATTGTTTTTACATTCTAAACAAGCAGTACAAGCTGCGGCTGTGACAGCCTCAGCAAGATCAAAGAATGGTCCGAGCAACTTTCCTTAAGACTCCTCTAATCATGCAAAATTTCAAGTTTGAAGGAAAAGATGGGATTAACAGTGTTTCCATTCAAACAGAGACTACTGGTTCAAAGTGCTTCAGGGAAGGACCAATAAACTAAAGGCAAATTGGGTGTGTGAGGTCATTGGTGGTTCAGTGGTAGAATTCTTAGCCTTCATAAGGCAGATCCAGGTTGGATTCCAAGTCAATGCACCTCCTGCACAGCCACCACCTGTCTGTCAGTGGTAGCTTGTGCATTGCTATGATGCTGAACAGGTTTCAGTGAAGCTTCCAGACTAAGACAGACTAGGAAGAAAGGCCTGGTAAGCTACCTGTTGTGCATGGGTCACCATGAGTTGGGGCTGAATGGACATCAGCTAACAACAACAATAGAATAAGCAGAGCGCAGAGATCAATTGGTGAAAGAATGGACTCTTCAGGCTCAAAGACTATGTTTAGGCAAGATCATTAGCTCTTGTGACACACAGATAGAATCAACATACACGATGCCTTGTAAGTTTTGCAAAAACTACCTTGTCAAAGAAACTCTAGTCCTCATAAGCATCAACCTATACTTGTTTAACCTCTAAGGCCATTCGTTGCAAAATGGCAGCTCCCAGGATAGGCATTTCTGCAGAGGCTTGAACTGGTGACTGCTGTAGCTCCCTGTAGGACAGTTTTTAAATGTATTTTGTTTTATTGTAATTATGATCATCCTACCATTCTCTACTTGGATGGCTGGACCATAGGAGCCATATCTAGACCATGATGGAGAGAGGACTGCACATTAGGCAGAGTTCTTCAATGACAGCTGGAGGAAATAATTGGTTGAGATTTTAAGGTTGTTGCTTTTGGGGAGGGGTTGAATGTGACCCTTGTATAGAAAGAAGGGTGTTTGTGGGTGTTGGGTGGACACCATCGTAGTTATTGTTAAGTGCCTACCCCATATTCATTCTCTCCTTTCTTCCTTACCAGCAGTACCCGAATATTGTTAGGTGGAGCTATGGATATTCTCCTGCTAAGGGTGTAAATTGGTATTAAAAACTAATTGGACACTGTCTTGTAGAACTCGTGTGTACCCTAACAACCAGCAGCTTTACCCCTGTGCACTAGAAAAACTCTTGTACGTGTGCAGCTCAAAAGGTGTGCAAGAAATTTCACAGCATCAATGTTTGTAATGCCAGGAAAACTGGAAACAGCCCAAACACCGTCAAAACAAGAATGAATAAATAAACTGTGGAATATTTATACAAGAAAATATTACCCATCAGTAAAAATCAATAAACAATAGCCATGTGAAACAACGTAAATGAATCCTATAAAATAGAATGTCGAGCAAATAAAAGCAAGCTGCAGAAGACTTCACACTCTGTAATACTATTATTACAAAGCAAAAAAACAAAAGCAAAATTATACAATATGTTATTCAGGCATACGTACTTACATGACATTGTTAACATAAAATTCAGGTGGCAGTTAATGTCTGTGAGGGAGGGAAAAGGGATGGGATTGGCCAGGATCACATGGATAGCTTTAACTTCAAGGTAAGATTCAAGTTCTTCAGTAGTTTGGGTTTATGCTTTAAAACTCATATACATGTTATAATTGTTTTGTATGCATCAAATATTTCATAATAAAAATGAGGTCGCATTTTATGTACAGGTGTAGAACGATGTCTAAGATAACCTCCTAAGTAAAGTAGCTATATCCTGGTTTGCATGAGACAGTTATGGTTTATGCCTGTGGTGCTGGCCCAATTTAAACAATAAATTACATGGTTAAGCTAAAGCTAAGTTAAAAAAAAAAAAAAAAAACAAGAAGCAGAATAGTGTTTATTTTATCCTTCAGGTTATGTAGCATGATCTATTCAAAAACATACATTTAAATTTGAAGAACAAACAAAAGAATTATTTATAGGCAGAAACATTCTGAAAAAGAGGACATGGTACAAGAAGATACTTGGGAAAAAGTGTACTTTACAAATGTGTATCAGTGGATGCCCGTGAAGTGGGCACCAGGTGATTGGAAGACATAGGTGGGAGATTTAACTTTTTTCTGTAAATCTATTTGAGAATTTTGTGACTTATGCATGTATTACATATTTGAAAAATTAAAACAATGAAATTCATTTTCAATACAGTGTGACACATGCCATGATAGCTATTACCATACTAAAAAAACAAATCAACCCTGTTGCTATCAAGTCAATTCAGACTCACGGCGATCCCATGTGTTACATAGTAGAACTGCTCCATAGGGTTTTCTTAGCTGTAATCTTTACAGAAGCATATTGCCAGGCCTTTTGTCCATGGTGTTGCTGGGTGGTTTTAAAATGCCAACCTTTAAGTTAGTAGTCTATCTCAAACTGTTTGAGCCACCTAGACACCTTATTGAGTTCTTGCTTTGAATGAAGCACAGTTCTAAACACTGTATACACATTAGCTTAATAAACTCTTAGTAATTAATACCCTGTTGGCACAGTGGTTAAGAGCTACATCAAGCTATGGCTGCTAACCAAAAGGTTGGCAGTTTGAATCCACTAGCCACTCCTTGGAAACCCTGTGGGGCAGTTCTACCCTGTCCGATAGGGTCGCTAGGAGTTGGAAGCAACTGAGCAACAATGGGTTTGCTTTTTTTTTAAATATGTAAATAGGATTATACCCACTTCATAGATGACAAAATTTTCAAAGATTAAGTAACTCTTTCAGGGTCACATAGCTAGTAGGTGGTGGGTAATGTGATTCACATCAAGATGTATCTCACTCTGAACTTTTTCCCCTGAGCATAGGGGCTAGGCAACAGAGAATGTGAAACCACTTCTTCTATAAAACTAGAGTCTGTATACTATTCCTATTCTTGCTCATTCTGTGATGTCACATTTGTTCACTAACGTTTGCTAAACATTTGTTTGCTAAATGTAGCCATAATAGAAAGTGTTCAGTATTATAAATCTGGGATCTCTTTCTTGCTTAACTACAAACAACCTGTTTAAACCTGAGCAATCCCCTCTGCCTCTCTTTCTCAACTATAAGATGGAGGCACTGTGCCTTCTCATCCTACAGACTTACCGTGAAGAACAGCTGAAGTCATACAAGTGTAGGCAGGTTGGGAATCAGAATGTACCTTATGAATATGAACTACTATTATTATTAATGACCTAGTGTAACAATTCAATCAGGAAAGCCATCAATCAATGAAGATGTAGTAACTGGAAAGAGTTTGAAGATCATTTTCGCATTCAGCACAGTAACATTTCCTCATTGCTTGTTGCTTTATATAGTAGTTTTATGCACAGCGTCAGCCTTTAAACAGATCAGCAAGAACAAAACGAACATACTTTAAGCAGGAAATGTTAAATGACCATGTCTGTTGTTATGGGCTAAGCCTCGACTAATCCAGGAGGTGGTTTTCTCAGTTGAAAACAAAGCAAATGACTTCATAGCATTTACTGTACAGCAATAAATTCCACGTTTGGGAATCAAGCAGTAAGATTAGTTGAATTTGTGGCTGTTTCTTTTAAGAAAGTGGCCCTGGCAATATTGCCAAAGTATATATTTAGCTTCATTTTCTTTTCTCTTGCATGACTTAAGGAGCTGCTGCTGCTGCTTCTTTTTAAAATTTTTTGGGGAAACAAGACAAGTATGTAAAATACCATACAATAACAACAACAACACACCTTACCAGAAATTAAACAGAAATAAAATGTGGAATTTTTTTTTATTGATCAGAAAAAAATAGCATCTATGAAAAAATATATAGGTTTTATAGAGGGTTTATCAAAGTAAAAATCCTTTAAAATGTCATATTGCTATTGATGGAACAGTTGAGAAAATGAGGGAAAAGGAAAAATGCAGTTTTGTTGTGTTTAAAGCTTTGTAACGTGGCCTGGCAGGTTCACCTTCGGTTTGGTTTATTTTAGTTTTTTTTCTGGCTCTTATAACAGTGGAAACCCAGGGATATCTTCTAGAAACCTTTATCTAATTGGTTATTTAAAAAAAAAAAAATCAATTCATATTATCAACAGTTTCTGCAGACAGCTCGGTTTAGTTTTGTACGGAAATGTTATTTTTCTCTCAGTAGTGTCCCAGCCTCACCTCTCCTCCACAGGCCGTCCACCTCCCTCCAGTGATACTCTGCTGACTAGCCTCCAAGGAGAGAAAGACTGCTTGAAAATGTGGGGGAAGATGTGAACTGCAACCCACTTGAAAAATCTTTATTTAGATCGTTTTTCTCCAGAGATTAAAAAAAAAAAAAAAAATGCCAAGCAAGGTACTCAATCCTATTGTCTTAGCAGAAGCAGGAGAACAGAAGAACAAGGTGGCCAATCTTAGTACACCTGCACCTTGGGAGGAATTCAACACTTCCTCTTATTTAGTGGTTTATTATGTTACTGCTATCCTCCATTCAGAACTCATAGGATCAATAGCAAGAGCTTCCCGGGCAGCAAATTCTGAATGTGCGTTTTGGAATCAACCTGACCTCAGTTCAGATTCCTTGAGTATTTTTAGGCCAGGTAATTTAACTGTCCCAGCAGAAGTGACCAGAAATGTGACTCTGACCAAAGTAAATAAAACAAAACATGACCAAATTTAAAACAATAGTAGGAACAACAATAAGATTAAAATGGTCAAAATGTACGCTTACTGGAATGGAGGGAGACTCCATTTGAAGTCAGGAAATCTGCATTTAATTTTCCAGAATAGGCATTCACAAACAATGTGACCTTAAACTCATTATCAGTTCAACTGAGACGAATTCTTGCCTAAATTTTTCATATTCTTCAGCGGACTAAATGATGATATATCTCAGGGGTCAGAAAACATTTTCTGCAAAAGTCCAGGGAGTAAATAATTTAGGCCTTGTGGGTCATTATGGTCTCTGTCACAACCACTCAACTTTGCTGTCATAGAGCAAGTGCAACTATGGACAATGCACGAATAAGTGTGATTGTGTTCTCTTAAAACAGTATTTATAAACACTGAAATTTGAATTTTGTATTTTTCCCAATTTTATGAAATTTTATTTATTTATTTTTCAAGCATTTAAAAATGTAAAAGTTATTTGTAAGGCCATTGCTGTCGAGTTGATTCTGACTCATAGCAACCCTACAGGATGGAGTAGAAGTGCCACATTTGAGTTCTCAAGGCTGTAATCTTTACAGAAGCAGACTGTCCCATCTCTCTCCCACGGAGCAGCTGGTGGGTTTGAACCACCGACCTTTCAGTTAGTGCTTAACCACTGTGCCATTCTTACAGCCATACAAAAACAGGTGCTGGGCCAAAGTTGGTCCGCAGGCAGTAGTTTGTTGACCCTTGGTGTATAGTGAAGCACTTAAAAAACTTACAAGTGTGTGAGTAGTTACTAAGTTGTATGAGGTCAATGTAGAGTATTCATGGTATGTTTTAATACCAGATTGCTATTCCTTTGTTTCCCCAAACTTGGTGAGATTCCTGCTTTCCACCTCTGCAACATTTCATTGTTGTCCCCAGGGAGAAAAAAAAAAAAAAAACATTTAAGAGGGAGCAATGTGTTGACTGAAAAAATTCCGGTGTGTATTTCCCATCCAGAGAGAAATGGTTGTAGAGTTACTTGGCAATTGAAATTAGATGAACCATCAAATGTTCTCAGAGTAAAGCATCTGGGATTGCCCTGGATGGTGTAGACACTCCTTTTACACCTTGTACTTGCCCCATTACAAAACTCTGTCACATCGTGTTGTAATGTCTGCCTGGGTGTTGATCTAGAAGCTTCGCATGGGTAGAGATTTGGCCCCAGTACTTCCTAGAGTACTTGACAATCTTACTCTTTTGTTTATTTATGCCCTCTCCAGATAATAGCTCCCATATGTCTGTCAGTTTGTCGTACTGTGGGGGCTTGTGTGTTGCTGTGATGCTGGAAGCTATGCCACCGGTATTCAGATATCAGCAGAGTCACCCATGGAGGACAGGTTTCAGCTGAGCTTCCAGACTAAGACAGATTAGGAAGAAGGACCTGCCAGTCTACTTCTGAAAAGCCTTCGCCAGTGAAAACCTTATGAATAGCAGCGGGACATTGTCTGATATAGTGCTGGAAGATGAGCCCCTCAGGTTGGAAGGCACTCAAAAGATGAGTGGGGAAGAGCTGCCTCCTGAAATTAGAGTCAACCTTAATGACATGGATTGAGAAAAGCTTTGGGGACCTTCATTTGCTGATGTGGCATGTCTCAAAAGGAGAAGAAACAGCTGCAAATATCCATTAATAATCGGAACCTGGAATGTATGACGTATGAATCTAGGAAAATTGGAAATCATCAAAAATGAAATGGAACACATAAACATCGATATCCGAGGCAATAGTGAGCTGAAATGGACTGGTATTGGCCATTTCGAATCAGACAATCATAGTCTACTACGCTGGGAATGACAACTTGAAGAGGAATAGTGTTGCATTCATACTCAAAAAAAACATTTCAAGATCTATCCTGAAGTACAACGCTGTCAGTGATAGAATAATATCCACATGCCTACAAGGAAGACCAGTTAATATGACTATTATTCAAATTTACACATCAACCACTAGGGCCAAAGATGAAGAAGTAGAAGATTTTTATCAGCCACTGCAGTCTGAAATTGATCAAACATGCAATCAAGATGCATTGATAATTACTGGCAATTGGAATGCGAAAGTTGGAAACAAAGAAGAAGGATCAGTAGTTGGAAAACATGGCCTTGGTGATTGAAACAATGCCAGAGATCGAATGATAGAATTTTGCAAGACCAATGACTTCTTCATTGCAAATACCTTCTTTCACCAACATAAACGGTGACTATACACATGGACCTCGCCAAATGGAACACACAGAACTCAAATTGACTACATATGTGGAAAGAGACAATGGAAAAGCTCAATATCATCAGTCAGAACAAGGCCAGGGGCTGACTGTGGAAGAGGCCATCAATAGTTCATATGCAAGTTCAAGCTAAAACTGAGGAAAATCAGGGCAAAGCCACGAGAGGCAAAATATGACCTTGAGTATATCCCACCTGAATTTAGAGACCATCTGAAGAATAGATTTGACGCATTGAACACTAGTGACCGAAGACCAGACGAGTTGTGGAATGACATCAAGGACATCATCCATGAAGAAAGCAAGAGGTCACTGAAAAGACAGGAAAGAAAGAAAAGACCAAGATGGATGTCAGAGGAGACTCTGAAACTTGCTCTCAAACGTCAAGCAGCTAAAGCAAAAAGGAAGAATTGATGAAGTAAAAGAACTGAACAGAAGATTTCAAAGGGCCTCTCGAGAAGACAAAGTATTATAATGACATTTGCAAAGAGCTAGAGATGGAAAACCAAAAGGGAAGAACACACTCGGCGTTTCTTAGGCTGAAAGAACTGAAGAAAAAATTCAAGCCTCAAGTTGCAATAGTGAAGGATTCTATGGGGAAAATATTAAACGATGCAGGAAGCATCAAAAGAAGATGAAAGGAATACACAGAGTCATTATACCAAAAAGAATTAGTTGACGTTCACCATTTCAAGAGGGGCCATGTGATCAGGAACTGATGGTACTGAAGGAAGAAGTCCAAGCTTCTCTGAAGGCACTGGCAAAAAACAAGGCTCCAGGAATTGATGGAATATCAATTGAGATGTTTCAATGAACAGATGCAGTGCTGGAGGTGCTCACTCGTCTATGTCAAGAAATATGGAAGACAGCTTCCTGGCCAACTGACTGGAAGAGATCCATATTTATGCCTATTCCCAAGAAAGGTGATCCAACTGAATATGGAAATTGTAGAACAATATCATTAATATCACATGCAAGCAAAATTTTGCTGAAGATCATTCAAAAACGGCTGCAGCAGTATATTGACAGGGAACTGCCAGAAATTCAGGCTAGTTTCAGAAGAGGATGCAGAACCAGGATATCATTGCTGATGTCAGATGGATCCTGGGCGAAAGCAGAGAATACCAGAAGAATGTTTACCTGTGTTTTATTGACTATGCAAAGACATTGGGCTGTGTGGATCATAACAAATTATGGATAACATTGAGAAGAATAGGAATTCCAGAACACTTCATTGTGCTCATGAGAAACCTTTACGTAGATCAAGAGGCAGTTGTTCAGACAGAACCAGGGGATACTGATTGGTTCAAAGTCAGGAAAGGTGTGCGCCAGGGTTGTATTCTTTCACCATACCTATTCAATCTGTATGCTGAACAAATAATACGAGAAGCTTGACTATATGAAGAATTATGGAGCATCAGGACTGGAGGAAGACTCATTAACAACCTGCGTTATGCAGATGACACAGCCTTGCTTGCTGAAAATGAAGAGGACTTGAAGCACTTACTAATGAAGATCAAAGACCACAGCCTTCAGTATGGATTGCACCTGAACATAAAGAAAATAAAAATCCTCATAACTAGACCAATGAGCAACATCATGGTAAACGGTGAAAAGATTGAAGTTGTCAAGGATTTTATTTTATTTGGATCCACAATCAACAGCAATGGAAGCAGCAGTCAAGGAATCAAAAGACTCATCGCACTGGGTAAATCTGCTGCAAAGGACCTCTTTAAGGTATTGAAGAACAAAGATGTCACCTTGAAGACTAAGGTGCGCCTGACCCAAGCCATGGTATTTTCAATAGCTTTATATGCATATGAAAGCTGGACAATGAATAAGGAAGACTGAAGAAGAATTGATGCCTTTGAATTGTGGTGTTTGTGAAGAATATTGAATATACCATGGACTGCCAAAAGAAGGAACAAATCCGTCTTAGAAGAAGTACAATCAGAAAGCTCCTTAGAAGCAAGGATGGCGAGACTGCGTCTTAGATACTTTGGACATGTTATTTGGAGGGATCAGTCCCTGGAGAAGGACATTATGCTTGGCAAAGTACAGGGTCAGTGGAAAAGAGGAAGACTCTCAACGAGGTGGATTGACACAGTGGCTGCAACAATGAGCTCAAGCATAACAATGATTTTAAGGATGGCTCAGGACTGGGCAGTGTTTCATTCTGTTGCGCATAGGGTCACTATGAGTCGGAACTGACTCAACGGCACTTAACAACAACAATCAGCTAATAGGAGACCCTAGGCAGTGCAAGTCCCCTTTGGCTCACACTCAACTGCTAACTGAAAGGTTGGAAGTTCAAGTCTACCCAGAGATGCCTTGGAAGAAAGGCTTCCTGATGTACTTCTGAAAAATCAACCATTGAAAACCCCATGCAGCACAGTTCTACGCTGATGCACATGGAGTCACTATGAGTTGGACTTGACTAGACAGCAACTGGCGGTCAAGCTAGTAAGAAATTTATAGAGTTTGAAAAAATATTTTCGGAACAAACAGACAATTGAAATATATGGGAAAGTGAGGTAAAGAATAAGTATGGGAGTTAAGATTATAAAGCAGGGTAAGAGTATCACAGAGAAGGATGCTCCTCTTAGTTCTGCACAGTTGGTAGATGTGGGCAGTCAACTCACCTCTGTCATTTCCAGCAGCTGAAGCAAACTTCTCATTGAAGAGCTGGCATCACATGTGCCCGTGAACTGCTGAGACTTGGAGTACAATGACTGGTGTCCAGGAGTTATTAACGGAGAAGGCGTTCACAGCTTTTGGGAGGCTGTGTCAGATTAGTAAACTCATACCTATATTTTCAGACCTTGCAAGATTATGTTGTGGGTCCAGCACTGAGAAGTAGGCAAATTTTCAAAAGTTTGCAAAGTTTATCTTTGGAGTCCCCCTACTTTTCCTTTCTTCACCCCAATTTTGCTCATGTTTCCACACTACATTGCACCCCACAGGGCTTTAATCTCGGGTATCTGTTAACTAATTACTACTGAGGTCTGTTAACTCATGATTCCTTTCAGCAGTATTCCCAACATCCAAAAACGCTCTGAGGAAAATGAAGAGTCTCCATGGCAAAATAAGTTTGAAAATTTTAAAGAACCTAGCTCTGCTCTGAGAATCACAATTGATACATGAAGATTTATAAAGCCTCTGAGAATCCCACCTGTTTAAACATTGTTTCACTTAACATTGTTCAAATGTATTTGATTATGGATTTTTTTTTCCAGATAACACCTATTAATATATTATGGATTAGTGTTCTATGTTTCTATTCACTTCAACTGAGTAAATACATTTTGAAAACTTATTTCACATATTGAGGGTTTGATAAGTGACAGAAGTGATTCTTGACTTCATGGAGCTTGTAGTCCACCAAGGAATGGCCCACTTTGGGGACAGATATCTTACAATATTATTCCTTACAGTGTATGAACTTTAACAGAATTGTTTTTGAGGATTAAACTGTTTTCAAGACCCAGTGAAATGATTCTTTAGAGTTGAGACATTTTAGGCTCCATGACAAGCAGCAGGGAAGAGAAGGTGTTTGGGAGGAGGCGGTGGGGGAGGGAGGTGGTGTGGGTAGGTCCAATGTCTATTAGACCATACCACACAGTGTGCAGGCTATTCCAGATACCCATAATACAATTTCCATCAAGGTAGAAATGGCACTGAACTTTAGTTCAGGAAATGTGAATTTGAATCCTGGCTCTGTCACACATTCTTTTTTTGTCCTAGAGCTGAGCAGTAGTATGACTATATATCTAGAAAACACAAGGGAGTAAACTCAAAACAACCAGAAATCATAAAAGTATCCAGAACAGTCATTGGTTACAAAGTTTGTATGTAAAAATCAATAGCTCTCCTATGTACAGACAATCACTGGTTAGAAAATTTAATGGAAGAAAAGCTCTCCTTTATAACAGCAACAAAACACATAAAATTCTTAGGGATAAATGCAATAAGAAATGGCCAGAACGAAAATAAAGAAATGAAAAAAATACTTCTATCGATGGATGTTAAAAAAAAAAATCTTGATAGGAATAGGAATGAAACACTTTGCTTTTATACAGGAAACAAGCACTATAAAGGTTTCTATTTTACCTAAATTAATCTCTATATATGATACGCTAGCAATTAAAATCTCAACCGGATTTTAGAGAACATAACAAAATTATAAAATTGGTCTGGATGAATAAACATTTGAAAAAACAGCAAGTACAATTCTAAATAAGAAAAAAAAAAAAAGGAAAGAGGTAGGTAAAAATCTCACCCTACTTAATGCTATTAGAAAAAAAAAATTTTTTTTTTTTTTAAGACTTCATTAATTAGGAGAGAATGGGGAAACTCCATGGGGGCTGTCGTGTTCACCACTTCTTCCCTAACACATAGAACAGTGCCTGTCAGTTAGTAAATGTTGAATGAATGAATGAATAAATGAATGAGAAAGCCTCATTTACATGCAAATGTAGTTTAAGTGGGATAGGGAACACTGACTCTAAAGCAAGGCTTTAAACTGGTTCTTCCTGGTTCGGTGATGGCCCAGGAAGTGAAACCAGAACAGACCTGAATTTTTAAAATTTGGGTGAACTGGAATGATACCTGGAATGGGAAAAATCACAGGTTAAAGCCCTGCTAGAATTTTTAGAAACCTAATCTCTCCCTTAGAAAACAGGGCAGTGTACGTGTTACATAGCAACCAAATCTCTTGCCCATTGGATTTTGAGCAGAATTGGAAACAGTGGTGCCCCTCTCAAAGATGGTCACTGACCATGTTGCTCTCCACAGTCCTGCCAATAATCCAATCTCACACATCAGGGTCCTACATCTCTTCCAAGTCTCCCATTCCAGGGCTTTGATATGCAATTTTCTCATTCTGGTTATTGTTCCTGATCACCCAAATTGTAAAAATTCGTGTCCGTTCCAGTTTTGCTTCTTCAGCCATGACTGAACCAGTTTGAACTGGTTCGAAGCCTTGCTCTGAAGATGAACTCTCTGGCCAGATTCAAACTGGGTTTGAATCCTGACTCCATTATTTGTCAGTTGAGTGGCATTGGCCAAATTCCTTAACTATGTTAGTGTCTCAGTTTCTTCGTCTCTGAAACAGGAATGAAAACAGTACCTACCACATATGATCGTTGAAAGTAAATGTGTTACACATCTAAAGTACTGTAAAGGGTGCCTAGCACAGAACAAACTCTCAGGAAATATTTATTGAATGAAAAAGCAAAGGATGGAGATTCTGAAATGAAGCCCTTGGTCAAAGGGCAATGATAAAGCACCTCATATCCTAACACCTGACTCACTGTATGTAGCTCCACTACCTTCATGAATGACTAATCTAACAAGCTACACTCAAAGTTCTTTGATCTCTTCTCACCCCTAATCTGCACACATAAACTGCTTTACTATCCTACTAACATGGCCTCAAACAAAACCTTATTGTCACTTCAGACTAGTTCTTCTCTGCTGAAATTTCCTGATCACTACATCTGTTTATTATTTAAATCTGCACTTAAATAAATAGCTCTAAGTCCAATGTCTGGGCTGATAATTTGATGGCTGTTTCTACTAACTGCTTGTTCTCTAGATTATGGATTATATTTTCCTGCTCCTTCAGATGTCTAATAATTTTAGACTATATGGTAAACATTGTGAGTGATCCCTAGAAGGGGGTATGGATTATGTAGTCTCACTTTAAAGGGTGTTGAATTGTGTTCCACCAGATAGCTAAAATACTGAATTTTCTTGATCTTCTTAAGATTGATTCTATGCTTTGTCAAGTTAGAAATATTTGAGTTTTGTCCTTAGTCCTAAGATATGGCCTTTACTCTAGGTCTTGGTCCTTACTCTTAAACTGTAGCCTTTCTGGGGTCTTACCTTAATGCCCGGAGTGATCAGTGCAGCATCTCCACTCTTAGAATCCCACCTTCTCCTAACGGTCTGCAACCTCTGATATCTCTATCTCTCAGACCCACAACTGCTCCATTGCTCTTCATAGAACTTTGCTCTGCACAAACTCATCCCAGCTTTCAGCCAAGCGCTCAAGGGGAACCCCTGTGTAGTCTTTGGGGACTCTTTCTACACACAGTTCTCTCCTCTCTGGAGGGATGATCTAAGATACACATCTGCAAATTAGACAGACAGTGAGACCACTGCACAAAATAAATTTTACCCAGTGAGGATGGACCTGTAGTCTCCTAGGGGCTATGTTCAAAATGGCAGGCTACCTACATGCTGGAGGAACTCCAAGAATGAAGCTGTATTAGGGAAAGCTTCTTCTCACCCACTAATATCACAGTATTCTGGTCTTAGAGTGCCAACATTGTTCTTATGCCCGGCAGACCTCTGCTTTAACCATGAAAAAAAAAAAAGTTGCCATCGAGTCAATTCCAACTCATAGCAACCCCATGTGTTTTTTAGTAGAATTGTGTTCCATAAGATTTTCAATGGCTGTGATGTTTGGGGATTAGACCGAAGGTAGGTCTTTCTTCTGAGGTACCTCTGGGTGGAATCAAACTGCCAACTTTTCAGTTAGTAGCCAAGGTACTTAGCTATTTGTACTACCCAGGGACTCTGTTTTGACCACAGACCTCAGTAATTCCATCAATCATTTTTTGTTTACTTAGGAACCGAAGGACTATACCTAAAGGAGCAATACAAGAAAATGGTAAGAATATAAAATTGTTCTTTTCACCTACTGTCTGGCAATAGGAGACAGTAATGTCTGATTTGGACAATGGGGCTAAATGATTAGGTTCATCCCTGATATTGATAATTCAAAGGTGACAAATATGTAGACCTAATTTAGTGAAATACTTTTAAAAGAAGATAGAGCATTCTCTTTGTATTAATATATTCTTCACCAACACCATAATTCAAAGGCATCAATTCTTCTTCCATCCTCTTTATTCATTGCCCAGTTTTCACACACACACACATCCACCACCACAAAAGACAACATGAAGGCTAGATAGGCTCTCTTGACCTGAGATGCGGGAAGGACAGAAACATGTAAAGGCAATTCCCAAGATAGGAAATGCGAATGACCAATAGACTTATGAAAAGACCAACAGTCATCTTCATAATAACAGAAAAGCAAATAAGGACAACACAGAATACAACTTCACCCCTATTAGATTAGCTAACCTTTCAACGTTGGAGAATATTATTAAGTGGCGTGGAGGATGTTGAGCAATAACAGAGCTAATACTGCTGGTGGGAGAATAAAAAAAAAAAAAAACCCATGGACACAAAGTGACATTTTTTAGTAAAGCTGAGGGTGCTCACACCCTCTGACCCAAAATTCCATCACCTTAGAGAAATTCTTGGGATGGAAGAAGACATGGACAAAATGTTCACTTCAGTATTGTTTATAATAGCAAAAAATTAGAAACAATATAAATTCCCATCAATAGGAGAATAAAAAAATAAACAGTGGTATATTCATACAATGGGTACTATAAAGCAATGAAAAATATAAATCAAAGTCATATAGATAAACATTGATAATTCACAACAATAAAATGTGATTAAAAAAAAAAAACCCAGCTGCCAAGCAACAATGATACCATACCACACCATTTATATAAAGCTTAAAACCATGTGTTCAAATCATATGCACATATATACATAATTTATTTATAGTAAGTATATAAAATATTTGTGAAATATTTAAGAATATTAATTTAGGACATCCATGTTTTTTTTTTTTATGTTTTAGAAATAAAAAATATATAAAGATTTATAGGAATAATAAATACAAAATTTAAGATAGATGTCATCTTGATGGAAAAAAGAAAGGGGGTGTGGGCCGGGGAGAGGTAAAAGGGGCTACAATTGTAATCTGTAATGAGGTTTTTTTTAAAAAAATCCTGTAAAAGTTAGGTGAGAGTGAATTAAATGTCAAGAAAAGTAAAGGCAGTTTCGTACGCTGTCGGTGGAAGCAGAAGCTGCAGTCTCTCTGGAGGGGAATTTGAACATTTCTATCAAAATTTAAAATGCACATACCTATCCTCAACCATTGTATTTCTAGGGATTGATTCTAAAGATACATTTGACATATGGGAAAAAGTTCATGTATGAATACTCCTTTTTGCAGTAACGATTGTAATAACAAAACAATCGGAAACAACTTAAAAGGAACTGACTAAAGAAATCATGGTATTTCCATCCAATAGAAAACATAAAGCCATTACATGAATGAAGTAGCTCTGTGAGTGCTAAGATGAGAAAAGCCCCAATATAAACTGTTAAGGGAATAAAGCAAAGCACAGAGGAGCGGAAGCATATGCAGATGTGGTCTCATTGCCATCCAGTAGATGCCGGCTCTTGGCATCAACTGCCCCATAGAGTTTCCAAGGCTGTAATCTTTATGGAAGCAGACTGCCACGTCTTTCTACCACAGAGCAGGTGGTGGGTTCGAGCCACCAACTTTTTGGTTTGGAACTGAGTGCTTAATCACTGTGTCACCAGGGCTTCCTATATATACATATATATGCACATACATGTATGTATATCTATATATACACATATATGTGTATATATATATTTATATTCATATATGTATGTATATATGTATACATATATCTGAATTTGTACAGTCAAAATTAGGTTGAACAATTATATATTTTGACCTAGAACAAGATCAATTTCATATGGCTCACTCCAATATGCACGAGGCAAAGCACTGCTTCGAAGGCTTCCACTATTACATTCCAAGCACAGTAACATACAGGTCTGATAGCCCTTTGCTTGATTCCAAGCAGAACCTTCAGCTCAGATAAAGCAAAAGCAGGATCGGACCAGACTCGTGGGATTGGCGATCTGGGTTGAAAAGCCAAGCACACCAGTGAAGCAGTTCTGGGTCACACAGGCAGCGCTGGTGACAGGATGCTATCTTTGGAGATGAACTGCCAATTGCAGAGCTAAGCGATTATTAGCAAGCCCATCCTGAGTGTGGTTTTGACAGAATGCACCCGTTGGCAGGAGTGCGAGAGGCAGCAAATGCTTGTGGCTTGTTCTTGCTCTGACTGCAACATTAACTTGTCTTAACCTTTATTTGGCTGAGTGCCTAAAGCTCTCCTTAGAAGAGATGCAATTAATCCCTTGCCCTTTTTCCGAATTCTCTTACACTTTGTAGTCTGGCTGCAGCCATGTCATTCATACCTGATGGCTGATGTCTGTGTATAGCCAAGGGTGTCATTACCTGGAGACGATACAGTGATGTAATCCTACACTGTGATCTATAGTGAACTGTCCGGTGAGTGCTACAACCCCAAAAGCTTTTACTGCTTCAACAGGCAAGCCAAGCTGCAAGGCAGAAGGGAAAAGAAATCATTTATTTGCTCCAGGGTTCGATCATAGCCGGTCTGACTATGATGTCCGTTAAATGGGCCTCCTTTTTTTTTGTTGTTGCAGTTTTTCTTCCTTACAGCTCTGATACACCAGCTTCTGGATTAAAATGAAAACCCAGGGCTCTCTCTCTTCCCAAATATTATTAGACCTTTCTTTGAGAAGAAATCCACCTGTTTAGCAAGGAGCCCTGGTGGTGCAACAGTTAAGCGCTCAGCTGCTAGTCGAAAGGTTGGTAGTTTGAACCCACCCAGCAGCTCTGTGGGAGAAAGACGTGGCATTCTGCTCCTGTAAAGATTACAGCTTAAAAAACACTAAGAGGCAGTTCTGCTGTGTCACATGGGGTCTCTGTGAGTTGAAATTGAGCTGATCGGAAGTCAATCCAGTACAGTTTGGAAATGATTCACCAGTGTTTCATTCTTCCTGCTGTTAACACCAAAAGACCAAAGTTGATAGGGCTGGCCTCATCTTCAATAGGATTTTGAGGGTGGAAACTAACTGTGCTTCACAAAGGAAAGCCTTTTTGCACACAAATAAACCCAACAGAGACTATAATCTCCATCATATTCCCCAGAAAGCCTAACTAAAATTCAGGAAGTCAAAGAATAAAAGTCCATAATAAAGTCTGATATGATGGGCTCCAACCCCCAACATGCTGGGTTTCCTCCAACATGGAAGCAAATATCCTGAATTCTTTCACACATTTTCCTAGGATAAACAGATGATTCTCATGGGGAGGCTGAAAATCCTTCAAAGCAAACTGAGTATTATGTAGGCTCAAGACTCCTGGTTTTCACTAATTTCTTAATTAGTTCCTCTTTTCAGATCTCTCATGACTATTTAAAGATTTTTTAACTCAGTCCCATAAGTAGAATTTACCTTGATGACACCTATCCATTTATCTTCCTACCGTTTTACACATTCAGGTCTCAGCTCCAATGTCACTTCCTTAAATACACGTCCTCCCCCACGATACACTCTCATATATCCCCATCCTTTCCCTTTGTCATTTTTATCATTAATTTTAACTATTTTCTTCATACCTGTTTCCTCTACTAGTTGAAACTTCTTAATAGGTAAGTTCTGATTTGTTTTATCTTTGTATTCCATTGCTTAGCAAAATTCATAGGATGTAGTAAGCTATCAATAAAAAAGTACTGAACGAATGAATGAACCCAAAAGAATAAACTCTCACCAAATTGTTTTATTTTGTCTTGCCATAGTCTTTCAGATATTTTCTCATTATCAGCTAATCCATTTTTCTTATGGAATGAAACTCTTCAGTGCACCTGACTGAATCCCACTTAAACCCTTCCCGCCCTCCCATTGATAAATCTGGGAAACCAACCCTTTCGCCCACTGTGAGAATACCATCTGTTATGCCTCAAATCAACCCAGATAAAGTAGGTGTGGTAAGTGAGCCACAATGGAACATAAAGCCCAAGCTATTAAAGGCAAATATCTGCATTTTAGAAGAACTAAAAAGGAACTAAAAATCCTATCTTATAATTTAGCCAGATGAAAACAAATCTAGATATACGATGATTTTCATAGTGTCAGAGTGATGTTTTGCATAAAATACAATTAAATGTCAATATTCACTAACTTTGGGGTTATCATTAATAATATAAAAAACAGGCCATTGGCATTTGAATTTGGTATCTGTGCTTTAGATTATTGAGGGTGATCAGGAAGGTTACCAGAAGTATTCACTTACACCTTGTGTAAGAATGCCTACTCTTAGGGTGTTTTGAGGAGTAAATAAGTATGTGCTAACACCTAGCACTGGAAGCAGATGTGTACGGCACCTCTCTAGTAAAAGGTCTAATTCTCTGACCAATACCTTGAATTAATAGCATTCTTGAATTTTACAGTCTACATTCTTATCCCCAGGCAGGTGTAAGTCTACTATTTGCATAGTTGCGGCATTATGCAATAATTCTTCCCCCATGAAAATGATAGGTTTCTGAATATTTTAATTATTCTTTGATGCACACAGTTCAACATGACAGTATTTACGTAAAGGAATTGGAAGGATTATTGAAAAGAGGCCCAGGGGAAAATGACTGGTGAGACATGGATTTTAACTACTTTTTTCTCTTTTACTTTTTGTATTCTTCCTGGAAGGTAGACAAACCAAAAACCAAACCTACCACTACTGAGATGAGTCCGACTCATAGTGGCCCTATAGGACAGAGTAGAACTGCTCCATAGGGTTTCCAAGACTGTAATTTTTAAGGAAGTAGACTGACACGTCTTTCTCCGGCAGAGTGGCTGGTGGGTTCCAACTGCGGACCTTTCAGTTAGCAGCCGAGTGCTTAACCACTGCAATACCAAGGCTCCTCATATGTGTATATTTTTTTAAATTTCTCCACCTTCCTAGAACAAGTGCCCAATGGTTATTTTGTCCCCATAGAGATACAATCTTAAGATCTGTGTGACTTCCATTCTAAGTTTTATGAGTTTTCCCCTCAACTTTCTCATAATAAAGAGAAGAGCTTCTTGGAGCCAGTTTCCAATTTCCCTTCTGGAATCTTTTTTTAACTTGTTCAGTATCACAGTGTCCTACAAATATCTTTTATGGTACTTTATCACAATACATCATAGTTCTTTTGTGCTATTTTCCAGGTGAAATTTTTCATTCCACACTTAGTCCTTCATTTATTTGATCTTATCCTTAGATCTTGCCAGAAATGTTTCCTTCTTTTAAGTGATTCATGGACAGACTTTCTGAATATGGCAAAATATGGGAGGAATTACATGTGAGTAAAAAATTACAAAATGGACCCATGATTATAAAATGGAAAAATTCCTTTTTTACTACTCTGATTTAGCTTGTTGGTGGTGTAAGGTGCTGTCGAGTTGGTTCCAACTCATAGCGACCCTATGCGCAACAGAATGAAACACCGCCCAGTACTGTACCATCCTCACAATCGTTATGCTTGAGCCCATTATTGCAGCCACTGTGTCAATCCATCTCATCAAGGGTCTCCCTCTTTTTTTCTGACCCTTTAATTTACCAAGCATGATGTCCTTCTCCAGGGACTTGTCCCTCCTGATAACATGTCCAGAGTATATGGGATGAAGTCTTGCCATCCTCCCTTCTAAGGAGCATTCTGGCTGTACTTCTTCCAAGATAGATTTGCTCATTCTCCTGTCAATCCATGGTATATTCAATATTCTTCACCAACACCATAGTTTAAAGGCATCATTCGCATGCTTAAGGGGCAATAAAAAATACCATGGCTTGGGTCAGGCACACCTTAGTCCTCAAAGTGACATCTTTGCTTTTTAACACTTTAAAGAGGTCTTTTGCAGCAGATTTGCCCAACACAATATGTTGTTTGTGCTTCAAATCCTCACTTTCAGCAAGCAAGGTTGTGTCATCTGCATATCGCAGGTTGTTAATGAGTCTTCCTCCAATCCTGATGCCCCATTCTTCTTCATATAGTCCAGTTTCTGGGAATATTTTCTCAGCATACAGGTTGAATAGATATGGTGAAAGGATACAACCCTGAGACACGCCTTTCCTGACTTTAAACCATGCAGTATCCCCTGTTCTGTCCAAACAACTGCCTCTTGATCTATTTACAGGTTCCTCATGTGCACAATTAAGTGTTCTGGAATTCCTCCTATCCTTTGTGATGTTGTCCATAATTTGTTATGATTCACACAGTGAAATGTTTTTGCATTTTCTTCTATGATTTAGCTTACTGAGGAAAAAAACAGTAACTATTCTACTAAACTATTTTCCTGCTGCAACTGGATACAACTCAACAACAATAAAACCAACTTCCCAGAAGAATTATAGGGTATTTGGCAAATGAGAATGTCTTTATTATTGTTAAACAGATATTTCTTTTCTCTCTCTGATGTATATTCTAACATAAAGCTTAAACTCATAAAAGCCCCAAAAGAAAAAGAAGGAAAACTGAGGAAGTACAATTCAGTGCAACTAATGCCATCTAGCTATCAAATAAATTATTCATTGTAGCTATTTATATGGTGTAATTCTTGTACTTACCTGACAATATGCTGACAAGTTCTTCTTTCTACTATATTTTCCTCAGTCGGCTTATTCAAGTCTGAGAAGAAAGGTAAGAGAAAAGTGGACTTTCTCTGTCTTCTTAGAAAGTATTTGCATTTTTATTCTGAATTGTGGGCAAAAATATTAAATTATTATATTTACAGGAAGCAGAGTCTCATCCCTTTGGCTCCTTTAAAGGATGAGAGTATAAATATAATTAGGGGACAAACTAGGTCATCTAACCCTGCTTTATTGTTCCATGAATCACTGAATCATAGATCTGGCCTTGACTCATAGGCCTTGAAAGCCACTTTCCCATCCTAAGCAAGAAGACATAGCATACACTAGAGGAGAACATCCAGCCAGTTGCCATCGAGTCTATTCTGACTCATGGTGACCTCACGTGTGTCAGAGTAGAACTGTGCTCTATAGGGTTTTTGACGGTTAATTTTTTGAAAGTAGATCACCAGGCTTTCTTCCAAGGTGCCTGAGTAGACTCAAACCGTGAACCGTTTAATTAGCAGGCAAGGGTTTAACTGTTTGCATTACCCAAGGACTCCCCTCATCCCATTTTCATGACCCCACTAAGAAGTTTCCCCATCTTGATTTAGGAATTTATTCCAGTAAAAAACCCTTGTAACTAACTGACTTATTCATGCTGCTCTTATTTTCTCTTGTATTAGCCCAGAGAGGCCAGGATACTTAATTCAGAGTTTATTTTCTCCAGTTAAAAATTGTTTCTTTTTTTTTTCTGATTTCAGAAGTTTTACAATCTTAGTATAGTTGAGAATTGCATGGGTTCGAATTCTGTTCTCCACCACTTACTTGCTGTGTGGCCTTGACAATTTTTTTAATGTCTCCGTGCCTCAGTTTCACCATCAATAAAATTGAGTTTACAATAATATCTATCTCAGGATTGTTATGAGGATTAAATTAAAGGAGCTAATATTTCTAAGTCCCTTAAATCAATGCTGACATATTGTCAGTGTTACATAAGTGTTAATTAAAAAAAAAATTTAAGCACATTTAGAAAGAAGGAAAGAAATTTTCAGAAAATATAAAAAAAGTAAAAAATTACCAATAATTCTACACTAGAGATAACACGGTTTATGCTTTAATGTGTTTCCTTCTGGTTATATGTATTAATCACACATATATCACATACTTGGAGCCCTGGCAGCACAGTGGTTAAGAGCTAAGGTTGCTAACCAAAAGGTTGGTAGTTCAAATCCACCAGGTGCTCTTTGGAAACCCTATGGGGCAGTTTTACTCTGTCCTATAGGGTCACTATGAGTTGGAATTAACTCAATGGCAACAGGTTTTGGTTTTATGTGGCATAATTTGGAATATGCTATATGTGTTTTACATGTGGCAAGAACATGAATTTTGGGGGGCTAAAGGGTGGACTGTTATGGATTGACTTGTGTCCCCCCAAAATAATGTGTCAACTTAGCTAATCCATGATTCCCAGCATTGTGTAATTAAAAAAAAAAAAAAAACCCATTGCCGTTGAGTCAATTCTGACTCATAGCGACCCTATAGGACAGAGTAGAACTGCCTCATAGAGTTTCCAAGGAGTGCCTGGTGGATTCGAACTGCTGACGTTTTGATTAGCTGCTGTAGCTCTTAACCACTATGCCACCAGGGTTTCCAACAAACAAACCTGTTGCTGTCAAGTCCGACTTAGTCCACCATTTTGTCATCTGATGAGATTTTCCCATGAGTTGTAAATCCTACCTCTATGATGTTAATGAGGTGGAAATAGCGGCAATTATTTTAAGGAGTCAGGACTCAATCTACAAGATTAGGTTGTGTTTTGAGCCAATCTCTTCTGAGATATAAAAGAAAGAAGCAAGCAGAGAGACATGGGGGACCTCATGCCACAAAGAAAGCAGCACCAGGAGCACAGCGTACCCTTAGAACCTGGGGTTTCTGCACGGAGAAGCTCCTAGACCAGCGAAAGATTGATGACAAGGATCTTCCTCCAGAGGTGACAGAGACAGAAAGACTTCCCCTGGAATTGATGCCTGAATTTGGACTTCTGGCCTCCTAGACTGTGAGAAAATAAATTTCTCTTTCTTAAAGTCATTCACTTGTGGTATTTCTGTTATAGCAGCACTAGATAACCAAGACATTATATTTGAGAGCAAGTTCTATATCATGAACTTTTTCACCCAACATTACTTCATGAGCATCTCTCCATGTCCTTAACAATTCTTTGAGAATTGTGTTTAGTGGTTTTACAGCAGCTAACGACAACCCTAATTCAGCAATCTCTCTATTGTTGAGCCATGAGGTTGTCTCCAGCATTTCACCATTTTACCTAAGGCAGTAATAAATATCTTCGTAAATAAGTTTTTATTCACATCTTTGAATATTTCCTCTTGATGTGGCATACTAGGAGAAAGACAATTTTGACCACATACTTACTATTAAATTGTGTTCTAGGAAGAAATGTATTAACTGATGCTCCCATGAGGTAATCTGAGATAGAATCTTTCATGGCAACATTATATATTGTTTAAAAAAAAGAAAGAAAAAGCTGTTTCAATTTGATGGAAAAAATTACATTAGTTTAATATTTTAATTTGAATTTCTTGCATTCCTGTCGAGTGTGAATGTTTTTGCATCTGAACTATTAAAAACTTGTGAATATTATGTTTTAGCCTTTGGTTGGCCAAGGGAAATTCCATATTCTTTTACATTTTCCATTCGGTTGTGTTTTCTAACTTTAATCTACTTCACAACACTCTTCTAGTGGTTTTTTTTTTCTTTCTGGATTCTTTTCTTATTCTGCAAAACCAGGATAAGAGATTACTTTAGTGTTGCTGCCAGAAGGATTTGTTTTTGGCATAGTGGGAAATTCTTCATGCTTCTACTTAGGCAAGCCACAAAAAATCAATCAGGTATGAGTTGACATTGATCTAGTTACTGTGGAGGTAAGAGAGGGTCCTGGCCCTCCCAGAGTTTAAAGTCTAGTTAAAAAGACTAATGCATGAAACAATTAGTGATCAATACAAGACAGCCTACAGTGAGTGAACTGTGGGAATACAGATATTAAGTGCTACGGTCATCTAAAGGGGGGAGAGATCAATGATGATGTGATCAGTCACCAACAAGGTTGGCCTTGGCAGAGGGAAGGACAGGCAGTTAAGATGAAAAGAACTACATAAATAAATGGCAGCCTATTATAGGTAGAGAGTGGATTTTTTTTTTTTTTAATCAAACCTGGATAGGAAACCAGTTCCACTATTTATTAACTTTAACGTTAAGCAAATGTTTTAACCAGTCAGATTCTCTTGCTTGAATCCCAACTCTGCCACTTATAAGCTGTGTAACCTGGGGCAAACTGATCATTTCTTTCATTTCTATGGTATATCTAACTTTACTCATATGTTACATGAGAATAATAAAAGTTCCTACCTCACAGAACTGTTGTGAGGGTTAAATGAGTAAATATTAGAATGAGGTCAGACATATTATAAGCCCTCAGTAAGCTATTATCATTAACCGCTCTAAGCATCCATTTAGCAACTTCAGTAAATCACTTGGTAGTATGATGCACTAATTAATCCCACCACAAGAGATAACTACAGGTGTTTAAAAGAAGTAATTGATTGCCAGCGTTAGAATGATGGCAGACATTCAACAGGAAATGCCCAGTAGGACCTGGGACTAGAGCTCAGAGGTCAAGGTATGGATTGTTATTCAACAACACAGATGTGAAATGCACTAATTTGTCAAGAGAGAGAAGAAAAGAAAGTTTCAAAATTAAGCTTTGGAGAACTTTGCATTCTAGAAAAAGAGGAGCCAAGAAAGAAAGCAGAAAAAAGAGATTTGGTAATTGGAATGAAGGAGATAAATAATTCAGGTTCTACTTGGTTGAGAATTTGACAGATCTGGCACTAAATAGGAGCCCTGGTGGCACAGTGGTTAAGAGCTCAGGCTGCTAATCAAAAGGTCAGCAGTTTGAATCCACCAACTGCTCCTTGGTAAACCCTATGGGGCAGTTCTACTCTGTCCTTTAGGGTTTCTATGAATTGGAATTGACTCGACAGCAAAGGGTTGGCACTAAATAGGAGAGAAAGGGACTGGAACTGGAAGGTTTCCCCCCAGATAATGACATAGGTCTTACATTTTGAAGTGGAGTGCTTGGGTCTTCACTCAATGTCACTCACAGCTCACACCCACAGACCTCTGTCTCCTCCCATTTAGGTCTCTGTCCCAAGTCAGCTCTGATTTTTTTTAATCAAAATTTAATACTGTTTTAATATATCCTAAATAAAACCTATCATTAACATTCCTAAAAACGGGAATGTTAATTAGAGTACTAATTAAGTAAAAGAGTCCATTCAAGTAGCAATTAAGTAAAGAAGTACTAAATTAGCAACACTAAAAAGGATGAAGGGGTTTAGAAAAATCAGAACACTGAATGTGGCGGTTTTAAATGATGTGCACACCCTTTTGGGATATTCTTCCCTTCAAAAGGTGGAGCCTAGTTTCTCTCTCCTTGAGTGGGGGCTGGACTTAGTGACTCTATTCTAATGAATAGAAGGTGGAGGAAGTGATAGTGTGTGACTTCTGAAACTAGGCCATAAAAGAATTTGCAGCTTCTTTCTTTCTACCTAGGATCACTTTCTCTAGGGGAACCCAGAAGTCAGTCATGTTGTGAGGCTACTCAAGACATCTTACGGAGAAGTTCATGTGGGTAAGGAAATGAGGTCTCTTGTTAACAGCCAGCACAAATATGCCAGCCATGTGAGTGAGCCATCTTGGATGCGCATCCTGCAGTCCCAGCCAACATCTTGACTACAGCCTTATGAGAGACCTTGAGCCAAAGCCACAAAGCTAAGTTGATCCCTAATTCCTGAAACTATGTGAGACAGTATTTATTTTTGTGTTGTCAGTAAGTGTTGGGGTATTTTATTATGCAGCAATATATAACCTCATACAACAAAAAACTAAGCATGACATAAATTGAGATTTTACCATGAAAAGATTTTCACCTAATTCACTGGGGGGTGGGAGGGGTGAAGCAAATATTTATAGACAATTAGGGGAGATTTTAGTAAGCAGAAGTGAAAATAATTAGTAAAACGAAAAACAAACAGGAAATTAACTATAACCAGGTCATATATTGTGGCAGAGACTGGGTAACTAATCCCCAAGCCCATTTGTTCTTTTTCCTGGGTATACAGCTGATTACATTTCCCTGTTTCCCGTTCAGTTAGATGTGGCAATAAGATTGAGTGCTAATCAACAGAATGTGAAAACCTCCCATGAAGTCTTCCAGGCTGTCTCTTTTTCTGTCTGCCAGCTGGATACTGACACCCAGGCTGATCTTGGAAGCTACATGTTGAAGATGACAGAGCTTCTACTGGCTCAAAGAACAAAACCAAACCCACGTTGCTGTTTGAGTCGATTCCAATTCATGCCCTGGTGGCACAGTGGTTAAGCACTCAGTTGCTAACTGAAAAGTCAGTGGTTTGAACCCACCAGCTGCTCCTTGGGAGAAAGATGGGGCAGTCTGCTTCTGTAAAGATTACAGCCTTGGAAACCCCATGAGTAAGTTATACTGTGTCCTACAGGGTTACTCTAAGTCTCTCTTAGCCTTGTCTCTTACTGTTTAGACTGTAGAAGTCTCTTCCAATTCCGTTTCATTTTGCTTGCAACCAGGAAATTCTTTCTTGAGCTTATCGTTTTTATAAGGCATGATTTAAGGCAGGTCCTGGCTCTGCCCTTTTCTTTTTCTGATTTCCTTGCTAGGCACCCACTCAGCAGCGGGGACATCACTCACTGACTATGCCTTTAAAGTATCAACGGAAAATGAGTTAAACTTTTAGCAATTGTTGTTAATGTCATTTGCATTCCAGAGCAGTTGGTTTGCTAATTTTGAAGAATGTGGGCAAGGTTAAATGAAATCCTCAGATAAACTAAATATAAGCACATGAACTCCATGGTCTGGACAAATGGCAGTGAAGAGAACAGTTTGTCCGAGCAATAACTGAATAAAATCTTTTAACTTAACAATAGGCATAAAAAATGATTTTCCACCAAATAAAAGGAATTTGTGGGATTTTTTATGGAAAATACTTTTCTATTCAAACCCTGTTTCTGCCACATAGCATGCTGATGTTGAAGCTATACTTATTCACAGTGTGGCAGATTGTGGTACAAGATATTAGTACATCATGCCCCATAATTAAGCCAAAGACAGTTTTCCAGATTGATTTTATGTTCCATGAAAAAGAATGCCAGTTTTTTTTTTTCTTGTGCGTATCTATAACAGTAGAAATAAAAGACCTCTAAATGAAGGGTTTCCACATCAACGCTGATAATAAAGAAGAAGGGGGAGGAGGAAGAGAAAGAGGGGAAAAAAGGAGCAAGAAGATAAAAAAGGAAAAAGAGGATCAGGAAGAAAAGACTCTTTTTGATCATGGTGATGGGTAATCACCTACAGTTGACCTGGTTTATCCTTTTTCATTCAGTATTTAATCGACATGAACACAGGATCCCAACTACCTCAAAAAACCCAGCTTCTGTTACAGAGCAGTTTACTAAAGGTAACGGTGGCCTGATGGTGGAATACCAGACTCGATTCCCTCTCAGGCTTCCTCTCATTTAAGTCTCTTCAGAGTCCTGAAAGGCAAACCACATTATCCCCATTTTACAGATGAAGAAACTGTCTGTGGCTGAGACAACTTGCCAAGGGCAGAGCAGGGATTCACACCTCGTCATTTGTTCCCTACTTCTGAAGACCTTATTATGTCATGTTTGGTGAATATTAAAAAAGATATTGTAGATGAAAGCAGAATGCCTGGCACATAGTAGGCCCTCAAACATGACTTCCTCTCCATCTTTAGGTTCCTTTCTTGAGGCTATACATATATCCCATGTGCACTATTGTGCACATAGAAAAAGTAACTACATTTTCTTTTCTGCTTCAAGGAAGTGTCAGCATAAGTGTACCTGAACCTCAGTGGGAACAGTGAGTAGGATGGCTGTGGGTTTTGATAGGTTTAATTTGGTTTTGTATTTTGAGAAACCATTTATCAGTAACTATATTACCTAAAACCCACTGTCATAAAGATTACAGCCAAGAAAACCCTATGGAGCAGTTTTACTCTGTAACACACGGGGTTGCCATGGGTCAGAATCAACTTGACAGCCACATGTAAAAAGGTAACTTATGATCATTTTCCTCTTTAAGTACTTTTAATAAAAAACTACTAAAATGTGATTTTTAGAATAATTTTTGACCCAATGTAAAAGTATTAAAAATAAATGTGATCAAGTGATCATTAGAGAGTACAAGAATTTTTATGTTCATTGATATATATGTTCTTTAACACACAAAGACTGCAGAAATTATGGTACTCGTTAGTGTCATTTGCTGAGCAGTTCCAGCTCTCCCACTTCAGGGCACATGATGGAAATGCATTTCATGGCTTGAGTCTGACTATATAGCTAGTCCTGGCTAATGAGTGGTGAGGAAGTGCCTGCCTGAGACCTTCCAGACTCTCTTTTCCCTCTAGATTGGTAACCAGCAACATTCGAAAAGGTGGCTGCATCAGACTGGGTCCCCAAGAGCCTCCCTACTGCCTTGCAAGGGTCATGTTGCAAGAGACCCTGGAATTGTTACAGCAGCATTACCTAGCTTATTGTGAAGGATCAGAAGTGGTTGACAAAAACCAGAGGCTCTTTGAGCAAAAATACATATATATGAACAAATAGCTGGACATCCTTCATAGTAGATAAGAATCTTGATTCAGTATGTTTTAATACGTGTAGCAATATATGGTGCCTCACTTCAAACTGACAGCATGTAAACATAACAGCATACTTCCCCTTGACAGCATAAATTACTATGCACCCCTTACAGGAAAACAGAGATCAAAATTAGATTAAGAGCAGGGACATAAGCTAATTCAATATTTGTTTTTCACCTAAAAGCTTTCTAGATTTTTAGATAAACGTTTTTAAAATATCTATATTCACATACCTTTTCCATGTCATGCAATACACACTATAAATTCAATGCTGAATAATTTAGAGAAACTCAAATAAGGTTTCTCCCAAGGCTGATGACTATTTCATACAAAGTAACAGTAGCTAGTCATAGCTTAAATTGTTCCACGTGGTGTAGCAAGGAGAACTGAATCAGGGGTAAATACCAAGTTTTACATTATTGAATTTAAAGTTAAATTTAAAAAGGCCAAATCATTATCAAAAATTCAGATTTAAATAAAAGTTAACAAATACAATAAAACATCTTAATAAATATTTTTATTTTAAAATGATATGACACATTTGCTATTAACATATAAGGCATCAAACACCCTAAGAAAAAGCTCACAACCTTAATAACTGCCCCTTATAAAATAAAAAAAGCACAAAATCGACAAATTATTTTCCTTGTTTGGCAAGATAAGTAAAATTAAAAGCATATGTATGATGAGAACCACAGAGTAAAAACTCTAAATATGCTACACAGTAATAACCCACCTTTGCTTCCTTGGATGATGTATGTTTGGAGCTAAGTCTGGCTGTTCCCAAAACACAGGAGAGTTACCAAAACTTAGAGCAAAGGAAAACACTGTCTGCTGCCTATGTATATTTCCCTGAAATAAAATAATAATTCATGGTAAAATCATTTCTACACATGCCACACTCATAAGCCTGAAATTGAGAGGTTAAAAAAATAAATCAATAAACATTTGCGGGATGCTGAACAACCAAAACAGCGTTATATAATAGTGGCATCTCACTCTGAGTCCAAATTCTTCATTCATGATCTGTGAACGACTTCTCTGGTTCTTAAAGTCACCATGCCAAGGTTCCCCAAGAAAATTATACTAACAATGGCTCTAGATATCATAGTTCTAGAATGATAAAATATACTCCTAATACACACATGGGCTTGAGTGCGCATAAACTGGCACCCTAATAAACATAAATTACAGTTACACGCCCAAGTTTAAATCACAAATCTTTTAAAATCAATTTTATGTGTTTAAGATAACTTTACGTTTAACTGTGTCAGTGCGCTCATCAGGCAAATTATTTCCCAAGGTCTATGCCCATAAAAGTTGGAAGAACAGGATATTACAGAATGCTACCAACCATAAAATGATACAGCTAAAAATCAGCCGAAGGACGACGATACGCTAAGTCCCTTTTTTAACTACCCTTTTACATTGGGGAAAGCCAGTTAGACTTCACTACAATTCTTCTCATCGTAGTCATTCTTTATGCCTAATTCTGGGGAAGGTTAAATCCCATTAAAGAGAACTTTAAGAATCTGTCTTATTCCATTGTTGCAGTGGAATCTAGCTGACGGTCATAAATCTTGCTGAAATACGTGAACCATTGGCTAAGGTTGTGAAGCTCTTTTGTCAGGCCACTTTCTGTGGTAGCAATAACTGCTGCAATGAAATCTGACCTTCAGATTGAAAAATGCTTTTCCTAATAAATGTATAGAAATGCTTTAATTTTAGATGATTAATCCAAGTAAGATTTTGCACGTGCCTATGGTTGAGCACACGAAAGATGTAGGCTGGTATTTTCAAATGCACCACCTAGAAATGTTGCTTGTTACAAAAAAGTATGAAGAGGAACCACTTGGGTGCAAGACCCTTAATTTTTGGTACTCAGTTGGCATGGTGCCCACTCAGTCATTCAACCTTATCCTAGGAGCAAAGGAAGGGAACAAATGAACTTGACTGGACAGTCTCTCTGCCTAAAGTCATACCTCGAAGGACACGTGCCAGCACTGGTCCACTTGGGTCACAAGAGGGGATGAATTCAGGTATTTTAGGCAGACAGCAAAGCATGTGGTATTTACGCAAGTAGCTAGATACGCCAGAATCAAAGAGACCTAGCAGTCAACACTGAGGAAAAGCACCCGCAGTCACCAAGAAACTCATGGTTCCAAGCAGCCCTGCACTTCTCTAAAATATAAAACAGCCATGAAATGGGGTGCCTGGGGAAAACTGAGGCCTTTTTAATAAGCGGCTGATATACCATATTACGAAGAGCCCTGGTGGGGCAATGGTTAAATGCTTGGCTGCTAATGAAAAGGTTGGGGGTTCGAACCCCCCCAGTGGTTCTGCGGGAGAAAGACCTGGTGATCTGCTCCCATAAAGATTACTGCCTAGGAAAATGTATGGGGCAATTCTACTTTGTCACATGAGGTTCCTATGCATTGAAATCGACTCAACAGTACCCAACAACAACCACAACATACCATTTTACACGGTCAGCTTCAGCAGCTCCACACGGTTCGAAAGGACACACAGCACTTAAAAAAAAAAAAATTCTCCAACTCTATCAGAAGCAGTTTAAAACCAGTTGCTGTAGAGTCAGTTCCAATTCATAGCGAACCCCTGTGTGTCACTTCAGAACTGTGCTCCATAAGGTTTTCAGTGGCTGATCTTATTGGAAGTAGATCCCAGGCTTTTCTTCTGAGACACCTCTGGGTGGAATTCAACCACCAGCCTTTTGGTTAGCAGTCTCGCGCATTAACCTTTTGCACCACCCAGGGACACCAGTAGCAGTTTAAGATGCCCTAAAATGGACTGGTTTAGATAAAGGTCATGGAAGAAAAAATAGGGACAACGTTAGGAGCCCTGATACATGGCCTAAACGGTATACAAAACATTATAAAGAATGTAGAAGAAAAACTAGATACCTGGGAGCTCCTAAAAATCGAACACCTATGCTCATACAAAGACTTCACCAAAAGAGTAAAAAGACTACCTACAGACTGGGAAAAAGTTTTTAGCTATGACATTTCTGATCAGCGCCTGATCTCTAAATTTACATGATACTGCAAAAACTCAACTCCAAAAAGACAAACAACCCAATTAAAAAATGGGCAAAAGATATGAACAGACACTTCACTAAAGAAGACATTCAGGTAGCTCACAGATATATGAGGAAATGTTCACAATCATTAGCCATTAGAGAAATGCAGATCAAAACTAAAATGAGATTTCATCTCACTCCAACAAGGCTGGCATTAATCCAAAAAACACAAAATAATAAATGTTGGAGAGGCTGTGGAGAGATTGGAACACTTATACACTGCGGGTGGGAATGTAAAATGGTACAACCACTTTGGAAATCGATTTGGTACTTCCTAAAAAAGCTAGAAATAGAACTACCATACAATCCAGCAATCCCACTCTTTGGAATATATCCTAGAGAAATAAGAGCCTTTACACGAACAGATACATGCACACCCATGTTTATTGCAGCACTGTTTACAATAGCAAAAAGATGGAAGCAACCAAGGTGCCCATCAATGGATGAATGGATAAATTATGGTGTATTCACATAATGGAATACCATGCATCCATAAAGAACAGTGAGGAATCTGTGAAACATTTCATAACATGGAGGAACCTGGAAGGCATTATGCAGAGTGAAATTAGTCAGTTGCAAAAGGACAAATATTGTATAAGACCACTATTATAAGAACCTGAGAAATAGTTTAAACTGAGAAGAAAACATTCTTTTGTGGTTACGAGGGGGAGGGAGGGAGGGTGGGAGGGGGTATTCACTAATTAGATCGTAGATAAGAACTACTTTAGGTGAAGGGAAATACAGCACACAATACAGGGGAGGTCAGAACAACTGGATTAAACCAAAAGCAAAGAAGTTTCCTGAATAAACTGAATGCTTCGAAGGCCAGAGTAGCAGAGGCAGGGGTCTGCGGACCATGGTTTCAGGGGACATCTAAGTCAATTGGCATAATAAAATCTATTAAGAAAACATTCTGCATCCCACTTTGAAGAGTGTGGTGTCTGGGGTCTTAAATGCTAGCAACAGCCAAGATGCATCAATTGGTCTCAACCCACCTGGATCAAAGGAGAAAGAAAAACACCAAGGACACAAGCTGATTACGAGCCCAAGAGAGAGAAAGGGCCACAAGAACCAGAGACTACATCATCCTGAGACCAGAAGAACTAGATGGTGCCTGGCTACAACTGATGACTGCCCTGACAGGGAACACAACAGAGAACCCCTGAGGGAGCAGGAGAGCAGTGAGATGCAGACCCCAAATTCTCATAAGACCAGACTTAATGGTCTGACTCAGACTAGAGGAACCCTGGTGGTCATGGCCCCCGGACCTTCTGCTGGCACAGGACAGGAATCATTCCTGAAGCCAACTCTTCAGACATGGATTGGACTGGGCAATGGATTGGAGAGGGATGCTGGTGAGGAGTGAACTTCTTCGATCAGGTGGACACTTGAGACTATGTTGGTATCTCCTACCTGGAGGGGAGATGAGGGGGTGGAGGAGGTTAGAAGCTGGTGAAATGGACACGAAAAGAGAGAGTGGAGGGAGAGAGCAGGCTGTCTCACCAGGGGGAGAGTAATTGGGAGTGTGTAGCAGGGTGTACATGGGTTTTTGTGTGAGAGACTGACTTGATTTGTAAACTTTCACTTAAAGCACAATAAAAATTATAAGAAAAAAAAAGGACTGGTTTATAAAAGACATCTGAAAAAAAAACCCACAAAATAAGCCCACTGCCAGTGAGTCCATTCCGACTCATAGTGACCCTTTAGGACACAGTAGAACTGCCCCATTGGGTTTCCAAGGCTATAATCTTTAGGGAAGCAGACTGCCACATCTTTCACCTCCAGAGTGGCTAATGAGTTCAAACTACCACCCTCTAGGGCTGAGGGCTTAACCACTGTGCTACTAGGGCTCCTATAAAAGACAGTAACCTGTTGCCATCAAGCTGATTCAGTTCCAACTCATAGTGACCCTATAGGACAGAGCAGAACTGCCCCACAGAGTTTCCAAGGAGCACCTGGTAGATTCGAACTGCCAACCTTTTGGTTAGCAGCCATAGCACTTAACCACTACACCACCAGGAAAGACGTTAGGAGGCTTCAACTGTCATTTGCAGACTGTAGATACCAGTAAAAGAGCACTGAGTGACGCAGTGGTTAAGTGTTTGGTTGCTAACAGAAAGGTCATTGGTTCAATCCTATCAGCCACAAAAAGAGAAAGACCTATTGATCTGCTTCTGTAAGGACTACAGCCTTGGAAACTCTATGGGGCAGTTCTACTCTGTCCTATAGGGTAACTATGAATCGAAATTGACTTGATGGCAATGGGTTTGGTTTGGTTTTGTTGCTGTTTAGATCCCAGTAGTAACAGAAAAAGGCAACTTTCTTTCTGATACTCACTCATTTTGGAGTCAATGCTGAAGCATAAACTGCCTTTTCTTTAACATTAGGAAGGTGACTCTGAGTTTAGATTTCTAAAGCCTGATGAATAAGCTAAAGACCTAAACTACGGATCTTTGAAAAAAAATTTTTTTTTTGCTTCTCCAGGTCTCGCAATAAAAAACTTCAGCAATAACAACCAGCACCGTGTAGAAGAGATAGATGTGAGGTCATAAATCTCCAGGAAGGATCCAAGACCAACACCATAGCTATTGTCTGTTCAATGTCTGTAATGTTTATCACCTGGTCTTGCCAAAGTACTTCTAAATAAATGCATTCAGAGCCAAAAAACTGTTGGAAACCACAGTATATAAAGTTCATGGCTTTTCTTTGCTTCATTAACATCCCTGTAAATAATAAGAAACCAATCCTGCATTCAGGCCCTGGCAGGAGACAGACTAAAAGACTAGGGCTATGCAAACTGAAGTCCTGGGGACAAGTTAATTAAGGCAATTATCTGGATTATATCAATACGGCACTAAAGGAAACATTCAGATGATTTTCCAAGTGCTTCTTGGTGTAAGGGTTTGCCTTCATATAAATAAAGCCTTAAAAGTAAAGAGGTGTGTTTTCTATAGGAGCAGATTTCAGTATTGTTGAAACATGCATTCACCAAATAAATACGAATTTTAAATTTTAAGAAAATATTTACAGAGGTCTTGGGGAAGAGGAAGTATGTTCTGGATTGTGAGGTCTTTTTTTTTTCCACCCTAGACATTTTCTTCTCCTAATTTGCATTTTTTATGTTGCCTTTAGATCACATCAGATCTATATATAATTTGGTAGCAATGCAAGATTCATTAAATGCCTTCAAATGAAAAGCACTGGTCATTCTCCTTTATCATCAGTTTTACAAAACTGAAAAATTTCCTAACACTTGATTCTCAAACTGACCTTCCTTCATAAACTGAAAATGAGGCCTCACATGAATTTGGTTTAGTCTGCCATTTGTTTAATTAATCCTGTTTCACCAAAAAATAAAAACAAAGTTCAGTTACCTATACTTTGCTTCTATGAATAAACATGCATTTTTTTAAAAAGGCACAGCTCAGACCTACTAACTCAGCCAAGCTGTAGACTTTCCCTCCCTCAACACCAACCAAATGGGTCCTCGAGCAGGCTAGAAACTGAAGATTCATAAACCCCCACAAATATAAAGCTTTCAGTGCTGGTAAGGTGGCTTCCACACAAACTGTGACACGAGAGTCACAGTAAAACAAAAAGTGTGTTCAAAACGCACAGTCAGCAATAGAAAACAAAAATGATGTTTACATTGTTCCCATTCTTTCTGAATTTACGAGTCAGTACTGTTCAGCAGGGTAAAGTAACTGAGCATCATCTAGCTTCTTCTGCTGTCCATATAATTTCTCATTGGTACAGAAAAATTCAAATACCTGTCTCCTCTCTCTGACACCCACAATAATTCACATTAATTCATTCACGTAATTATCCCTACTCACACACGGCCAGCCAAAGTCACCCGTGATTCCACAGTCCTCAATAACACATACTGCAGACATAAGAATGAGGCTTTAGAATTCACAAAGAGAATCACTTTCTCATTTTCTCACCCTCATTCTCACTCTCCCACCTCAATACCCGGTTCCAGTCCTGTTGAGGAATGACCCCGCTGATCCTGCTAACAGAGTAATGGCAGGTAAAAAACTACAGCAGGAGAGGTTGGAAACACCTCAAGGAGTAGCTGAAAAACACAAGATATTTCTGAAACTGCATTTCCCAACCCCTCCTGAACTCTTATCATATCCCGACAGTGTGTCAGATCCTGGTGTGCATTTTGTAAAGTTGTGACCACTTTGCCCATCATGCCTCCCACAGAGCGAGAGTCTGCAGGTCATGAGGCAAGAGCTCACCATTACTGAGGGGCCTACATAAAAGGTGCTCAGACAATGTCTAAACTATTGTAGGGGGGATGTTGGGTTCAGGTGCTGAGTGCCGTTCCAATGAATCAGTGAATTTAACCTTTCACTCTCCCTTTTTTATTTTTTTGACTGTGGGTTTAACAATGGCTGCCATCCTGGGCAACGGCTTGCTGCTTGGCCTATAGAGAAATTGTGCGAGGCACAGTTCCCAAGAGTCTGGCTGCTACGTATTGGAGGTTTTCTTCAAACAACAAAAACAAAATGTCGTCTGGGATCATGCCTGAGCCAACCATGACTCAGAGCTGCCTAGATGTTTAGACGTCTGAAAATATGTTAAAAATGCCTCACACACTGCCATGCTGGTGTGAGCACCAGAAAAGATTTCAGGAGTGCTGGTAACCAGAATGATGGCAAAACCACAAAGAGAAAATGAAATTTAGATCAGCCTCATTTTACTTCATCTAGCTGATAAGCATGTGACATTGGCTAATACCCAGTGCTACTGCTTTGGGTTAAATCCAGATTCGCCTGATAATGATTTACATAATTTTCTTTTTACCCTAATGACTTTATTATCACTTCTGAGTACAAGAATAATTTCAAATGTAACATATTTTTTAAACTTTTTTTTTTAACTGAAATCCTTAAGCTTTAAAATACTCAAACTCAAAACTCTATTTTAGTACTTAGCCAAATTACAAAAAAGAAAAAAATTAGCAAGAAAATGAATAAGCACCTTTGAGAATTAAACATTAGACTTATTAAGTGATTAATGTTTAAGTTCATTTTCACAAAAGAGATTACCAACTGATTCTGTGTGTAGGACCTCCTAGTGTCCAAAAATATCCCATATTCAAGTAAAAGAAATCATTTGTACGTCAAGTCATTAGAAATCCTTTGCTATAGAAGCAGAGGCTGATGGCAATCACAGCTCTTTAGAAGGAAAGGTGTAGACGGGTTGTGGTTTCTCATGCATCTTAAAAAAAAAAAAAAGGAAACCAAATCCACTGCTGTCGAGTCGATTCTGACTCATAGCAACCTGACAGGACAGAGTAGAACTGCTCCATAGGGCTGCCAAGGCTGTAATCTTTATGAAAGTAGACTGCCACATCTTTCTCCCATGGAGCAGCTGGTGGGTTAGAACCAGCCGCCTTTTGGTTAACAGCTGAGTGCTTTAACCTCTGCACCACCAGGGCTCCTCTTATGCATCTTACATGGCTTTCTTTGTAAATAAAAGATACATCATGAACAAAAACACTCATTGGCTATTGGTTTGGGGAATCAGCTTTTCTTGCCAGGCAAATAAACTACACTGTTAATTTTAAGAAATCTGTCTGTTTTTTTTCCTGTTGTTTGTTTGTTTTTTCATACAAAATGCCAAGGCAGGCCCTCAGGAAATTCACGACCGGAATTAATTCTGTACAGCAAGAGCATCTTCCTCTACCAAGGACAGTTCCAGTGTGTTTTCATTAGTGCTGGTTTTCATCCTAAAGTTGAAAGAACCGTACAGTTTTGCAGACTCTTTAGAAGAGGCAAATCGGTTTCGACGATAGAGCTCCCCCTTCCACATAGACATCATGAGCAAACAGGACAGAACAACACCCCCAAGCGTGAGGAGGCAGAGTCCAGCAATCACACAACGGTCCAGGTGAGCCCCCAGCCTTGCACTCTCCTTCTCTAAGCGTTCCATCTCCCGGGCGGCCACGGTGTTGGGGTCCACAGTCACATTCCGTGGGACAACGTAAGAAATGATCACTAGCAAGATCCCAGTGACCAAGAACAAGATGGCGCTGATGAAACCGTAGTCTACTGACTTCCCTGAAGACGTGGCTTCAGAACTTGTATCGTCCTCGTCTTCAGATATCAAGGACATGGCAGCCTCATGGGGCCACTCATTTGGATTTCCCCAGCCAAGAGTTCCTGGGTGATTACTGCCTTTTGTTGAAGGGAAGCTCCGGTTCCACTGCTCCAAGTTGACATTCTCGTCCACGTAGGTAAAAGAAGTTTCTAATTCCTGGCTGCAGCAGTTGCAGACTTTCTGTTCTGCTGTTATTTGGTTGTTCCCAGAGTTGACAGGTCCTGGTGGGAAGGAGTCTGGCTGAATAACACTGTCCTGCAGAGAGGAGGACGGTGACGCTGGGGAAAGGCTAAGCTTAGACCCTTCCATCTCTGTTGCCCTTGGTGTTGATGTGCACTGTCTCTGGCAGCAGAGGGCAGCTCTAGTGGCTGCTGCATCTGCCTGGTCCCCAGGAGGCCCTTCTGAACTGCAGTCTACAGCATCACACAGGTCTGCCTGGCTGCTCTTCTGAGCAAGGGAGTGGAGCTCCATCTGAGCTAGTCAGACATCCCCCAGCAGCTTCTGGAAATTCTGCCAATAGCAACACAGTTAGATAAGAACCCAACACAGAAGCTAAGGCTGTGCTGCCTGGAGGGCTGATCCTGAGGTCCCCATTTCCCTTTGCAACCATGGTTGTCAGCCCCTCGCCCTAAAAAAAAAAAAATAACCCTAGCTCCTCCTAAAAGGGGCAAAAGAAGGGCGAGGACACCTAGTGGCAGGAAAGTGTCGTAAGGGCAAACCCTCTGATTTAGCACAGAGATTAACACTGAGGAACATAGGTCAGGGTAGGAAAGTTGCGAGGAGGAAGTGGCAGTGTACTGGAGAAAGCACTGCCGTCACCAAGCCAAATTTATCCAAGGACTCACACATTTCTGTGACAGGATCCCTCAAATGAGAAGGCAGGTTTCCTGTATAAAGACACAAATGAGAAAAGCAGGGATCCTTTTTAGCAGAGCTGCTGATATTCTGGAGAAGCTGGGGAAGCACAGACTTTTTAACAAGTCAGCTGGATTTTAAATGTTTACACTCTCTGTAGTTCAGGACAGATTCTAACGCAGATTCACTTAGGAGGACTACCAGCGGTCAGCCGAAGATTGGCTCCCATCAGTCACAGCTCTGTTGGAGCAGGGGCTCAACATTCTGAGTGGGTAGCTCTGACGTGGGTGGGAGAGGGCCAGTTTAATCAGCCACCTCTCCTAACTTTACACCTCACGCAGCCAATGACCTTAGTCACACAGCTCTGTGTTTCCAAGACTTTAAGTCTGCTCACTGTCGCTGCTACATGGGACAGGATGTTCAGGATGGCTTGTTCTGGACATGGAAGTAAGCAGACAACATACTCACTATAAGCCCTGCAAAATACAACAGGCCAGCCTAGTCCATGCTCACAAAACTGCCTACGCCAGGTAGCTTTCAGTTACTCCTGCTCACCAGGTCTGTGTTCCCACTCCTCTGCATGCTTTGCTAAAAAAACATGCACAGGAAACTGACCACCAGAAGTATTCACAAACCCATTCTAGATTTACTTAAGTAGAATGACAATAAAAACAATAATAATAATAAAAACGTAATAAACCCATAAAGCTACGGGGTTCTGATGAAGCAAATAGGTAAGCAGCTATTTCCAAGGCTACCTTCTAGAACTTTGTATCCATGACATTCCCTCACCCCACTGCCACAAGGGACCTTCTGGGGCAGAACTTTGGGTTGAGCAGGAAGCCATGTGTCCTCTCTCTGCCTCTGCCATATTTCCCAAGGAATAAAAATTCACTTTTCACCTACCAGATACAGGGATTTCAGCAAGCGTCCCATTATTTTACTCCCAAGTTCGTGGCGATAATTGATTTAACCCATTACTTGAAGCTTATTATGCTTCAAAATCCACAGCTCCGACAGCTGGTAAGCCACAGAGACACACAGGCAAGGCTCACCTAAAGTCAATCTGGCAACTCACGTAAAATATACGAGAGGAAATAAATAAATCCACACTTTCTGCTCCACATCGGAGTTTGGGTTTTTAAAAACACTTCTCTCCAATTATCAGAGTTTTTCTGCAACTAACACAGCAAAAACAAAAAACATCTAGTGTAGGAAAACAAGAACTGAACCAGAGCTTTTCTCCAGCAAGTGGACAAGCCCCTACCGCAGGATGCCTCAAGAAATGAAGCCGCGGTAAAGGGTTTCATCAGTTTCTGGAAGGAGAAGTCGTCTCGCAGTCCCCTCAGGCATTAGGCGCTCTGATTAACCTTTGGCACAATTAACTCATTATATTAGACAACTCTGCATAAAATCGGGAAGGTCCCTTAAGTGACTTCTAGTTCTTAACAAAGGGGGAGAAAGATCTCCACTTAATCCTCTTCACCACTATCTCTCTTTGAAGAAAGAGGAGCTCTTGCTTGTTCCATCGGAGATTTATTAGCTGCACAGTCGATTTCCTTTGCAGCTGTGTAATCCCAGGCTTCCATTCTCAGTGGAAAAAGGGTAATCCCAGGGGAGCAGCTAAAGGCTCTTTTCTTCCGCCCCCTCCCTCTCTTTTCTCTGGTCTAAGAGCCCATTTAACAAAACTGCGCCTCAAAGATGGAATACAATACTTGCCCCCGTCAGTCTGCCTTCAACTGAAAGCGTTAATATCTGATGTGGAACTAAGTGGCACGGACAAGGCTGGTCCGGGAGAGGCGACCTCGGGATTCGTCCTGCGCGCGCTGTGCCGGGAGGGCGCGCCGCAAGCACGGGGCTGCGGTGTCCCCCACGGGCACCGCAGGATCAGTCAATCCATTCCGGGTGAACTCTGCGCCCGCTCGGGGCACACAGAGTCGGGCTACGTCCAGCCGAGGCAAGACAGGCACCTTTGGGAGGGAGCGGGGACGCGCGCCCCTGCTCCGCAGGGCTCCCCGTCTCTAACACTCGCCCCAGCTCATCCCCCCGCCTCACTTTCCACCACTCACCTCCTGCCTGGGCCACTCGGTGCGGCTCCAGCACCGCGCGCTAGCCCCCGAACGGTTCCTCGGAAAAGTCCCCCAATCACCAGCCGCGGCACTTGTAGCCACTGCGCTCCACTCGGCTCCACCGGCTGGGCAGCGCCCGCCGTGCAGGGCTGGGCGGGACTGGGCGGGGTGGGGCGGGGCGCCCCTTCTTGTGGAGCATCCCGGGAGATGTAGTCCAGCGGTCGCCTCCCTTCATCCTTCGGGTGTCTGCTTCCTCCCACAACTCTGGTCTTGCCCTTCCTGAAGACCACCTGCCGCTGTACACTGTATACCTCTGCCTGGCATTTCAGAAGAAGGCACTGCCCCCTAAACTCAGGGTGGGGACCCCAGCCTCAGGTGTGGCCACAGGACTGTTGGGGAAGAAGGGTAGGGAAGGAGTTCCAAATGTGTGCCAGGCAGTTTGTATATTTTCTTATTTAATAGGTAGAACAAATCTTAAAAGTAGATTTTACTAATTCTCATTTTACAGATGAGGGAACAGGCTCAGAGAGATCAAGTGCCTCATCCAAGGTTGCTTTAGTTCTTTCAGCTCGAGAAATGCCAAGCATGTTCCTCCCTTTTGGTTTTCTAACTCCAGGTCTCTGTACATTTCATGATAATTTCTTGTATCCTTCAGCTGCCTGTTGAAGTCTTCTGTTCAGCTCTTTTACTTCATCATTTCTTCCATTTGCTTTATCTACTCTAAAGAGCAAGTTTCAGAGTCTCTTCTGACATCCATTTTGGTCTTTTCTTTCTTTCCTGTCTTTTTAACACCCTTTTGCTTTTTATATATATGATGTCCTGAGTGTCATCCCACAACTTATCTGGTCTTTGGTCATCAGTGTACAATGTGTCAAATCTATTCTTGAGATGGTCTCTAAATTCAAGTGGAACATACTCAAGGTCATACTTTGGCTCTCCTGGACTTGTTTAATTTTCTTCAGCTTCAAGTCAAACTTGTATATGAGCCACTGATGGTCTGTTCTGCAGTTGGCCCCTGGCCTTGTTCGACTGATGATATGGAGCATGTCCACCTTCTCGTTTCACAGATGTGATTCCCGTGTATCCCGTCTTGCAAGGCCCATGTGTATAGCTGCCATTGAAAGAAGATATTTCCCATGAATGGATCATTGGTCTTGCAAAATTTTATCATGCTGTTTCTCGCATTGTTTCTATTACCAAGGCCACATTGTCCAACTACTGATCCCTATTCTTTGTTTCCAATTTACACATTTCAATTATCAATGCACCCTGATTGCATGTTTGATCAATTTCAGACAGAAGTTGGTAAAAAATCTTCAATTTCTTCACCTTTGGTGTTAGTGATTGAGGTGTAAATTTGAATAATAGACTATTAACTGTAGACGTGTAGGCGAATGGCTATTATCCTATCATCGACAGTGCTGTATTTCAGAGTAGATCTTGAAATGTCCTTTTGACATTGACTAGGATGCCATTCTTCTTCAATTTGGCATTCCAGACATAGTAGACCATAGGATTGTCTGATTCAAAATGTCCAGTACCAGTCTGTTTCAGCTCACTAATGCCTAGGATATGGATCTTATTGCAGTCCATTTCATTTTTGACCATATGAAGAACTTCTCTTCTGTCCTATAGGGTGACTATGAATTGGAATTGACTCCACAGCAGCGGCTTTAATGGGTAACGCTTAGGATATCAATCTTTAAGCATTCCGTTTCATTTTTGACAACTTCCAATTTTCCTAGATTCATGCTTCGTACAGTCCATGTTCCAATTACTAATGGATGTTTGCAGCTATTTCTTCTCATTTTGAGTCATGCCACATCATCAAATGAAGGTCCCAAAAGCTTTACTCCATCTACATCATTTAGGTCGACGTTACTTTGAGGAGGCAGCCCTTCGCCAGTCGTATTTTGAATGCTTTCCAACCTGAGGGTCTCATCTTCCAGCACTATCAGACGGTGTTCCACAGGTATTCATAAGGTTTTTACTGGTCAGTTTTTTCAGAAGTAGGTTGCCAGGCCCTTCTTCCTAGTCTGGAAGCTCTGTTGAAACCTGTCCACCCTGGGTGACCCTGCTGGTATTTGAAATACTGCTGGCATAGCTTCCAGCATCACTGCAACACGCAAGCCACCATGGTATGACAAATTGACAGACAAGTGGCCTGACCCAAGCCATGTTGTGCTCAATCGCTTCATATACATGTGCAAGTTGGACAAAGTATAAAGAAGAGTTAATGCATTTGGATTGTGGTGTTGGCAAAGAATATTTGAATATACCGTAGGCTGCCAGAAGAATGAACAAATCTGTTTGGAAAAAGTACAGACAGAATGCTCTTTAGAAGGGAAGATGGCGAGACTTCATCTTACATTCTTTGGACATGTTATCAGGAGGGACCAGTCCCTGGTGAAGGACATAATACTTGATAAAGCAGAGGATCAGTGAAAAAGAGGAAGACTCTCAACGAGGTGGATTGATGCTGTGGCTGCAACATTGGGCTCAAACATAGCAATGATTGTGAGGATGGCACAGGACTGGGCAGTGTTTCATTCTATTGTACATAGGGTCACTATGAGTCAGAACTGACTCGACAGCACTTAACAACAACAAATCCAAGGTACAAAGAAATAAATGGGAGCTTCCAAAATAGTGTCTAGTTGTCTGATTCCAAAGTCATTGCCTTTCCCACAAAATCAGAAGAAATGTGACCATTGAGGGCAAGGGATTGTCTTGTTCACCAGTGCATCCCGTGTGCCTGTCAGAGTGTCAACATCCATTGAATGTATGAATAGAAATTAGCCACAATAATCACAAGTTATTATTGCACATAGCACTCATTATTGCTAGGCTCTCATCTAAGCAGTATAGATACACTGACTCATTAATGGTCACAACTAATTTTTTTTATTATTATTAACTTTTATTGAGCTTCAAGTGAACATTTACAAATCAAGTCAGTCTGTCACATATAAGTTAATATACATCTTACTCCTTACTCCCACTTGCTCTCCCCCTAATGAGTCACCCCTTCCAGTCTCTCCTTTCGTGAAAACTTTGCCAGCCTCCAACTCTCTCTATCCTCCCATCCCCCCTCCAGACAGGAGATGCCAACACAGTCTCAAGTGTCCACCTGATATAATTAGCTCACTCTTCATCAGCATCTCTCTCCCACCCACTGTCCAGTCCCTTTCATGTCTGATGAATTGTCTTCAGGGATGGTTCCCGTCCTGTGCCAACAGAAGGTTTGGGGACCATGACTGCCGGGATTCCTCTAGTCACAGTCAGACCATTAAGTGTGGTCTTTTTATGAGAATTTGGGGTCTGCATCCCACTGATCTCCTGCTCCCTCAGGGGTTCTCTATTGTGCTCCCCGTGAGGACAGTCATCAATTGTGGCCGGGCACCAACTAGTTCTTCTGGTCTCAGGATGATGTAGGTCTCTGGTTCATGTGGCCCTTTCTGTCTCTTGGGCTCTTAGTTGTCGTGTGACCTTGGTGTTCTTCATTCTCCTTTGCTCCAGACAACTAATTTTTGAAGTCCTGCAAAACCCTCAATTTTAGAGAAGAGGAAACTAAGCTACAAGTAAGTTGAGTAATTTGCCCAAAGTCATACAGCTAGTATTCAACAAAGGTGGGGCATGAACTCCAACAGGCTCTAAGCAGTATGCTGTATTGAATGAATGGAAGGTAGACTAAGCTGCATGACAAAAGGGAGTCAGGAGTAAGGGAAATCTGGAGGCTGAACAGGATAACTTTCATCACTTTGATGTGATATGTGTCAACTGGGCTAGGCTACAATTCTCCATGATTTGGCAGACACTATATAATCACCTTCCATTTTGTGATCTGATGTGACCAGCCAGTCAGTTGAAAGGGGAGTTTCCTTGTGGGAGTGGCCTGCCTCCAGTAAATAAGTCGATGTTCTGGCTAAGCTTGCTCTCTTTTCTCAATCCTGCACTCTTCTCTTCTCCTGACTTTCAATTCTTGGGACGTAAGCCTGTAGAAGTCTCTGGCCTGTCGCCTGAATTGCAGATTTTGGATTTTCTGACTCTGGCAACCCCGTGAGCCAGCAGAGGCCCCCAGCCTGCTGCCTGACCAGCAGATTTTGAGTTCATCAGCCCCTGAAACCACATGAGCCAGCAGAGGTCTTCAGCCTATTGCCTGAGCTACGGATTTGGGACTTGCCAGCCCCCACAGGTGGGTGAGCCATTTACTCACAATTGCACGAGCCATTTCCTTGAAGTAAATATATATATATATATATACTTTACTGATTTTGCTCCTCTGAGGAACCCAGACGAAAACAGTTACCAATCCATTTCCAACCATAGTGGACTGCAGCGGCCAACAATTGAAGGCCCAGGGAATATGGTTTGTGGATCATCTTCTAGTTTCCCCCATCTTCTTTGGGGTGATTCTAGGGTTATTGATTGTTTCCATCCAATGGGAGCAAAAGAAGGGTGGTAATATTTAAAGAATTTTGCTGCTTGTGAGTAAAAAAAAAAATGCTGTGGTTGCTTGATTTCAAGATCAATTGTCCTGTAATGACAACTTTGTTGGTTTTTCTTTATATTGGGTAGAATCCACAGTCCCATAGTTCCAGGGACTTCACAATCCAGCCCCTTTAGATTCCCTGCCCCACTATGATTCTTTTTCAGTCATTTAGGCCCCTTTGTTGATGAATATGTCATGTGCATTATGGTTTCTTCCCCTTTGCTCACTAAATTGTTCTCTAGTGAGACTATCTTCCCCCCATATCCTTTTTTCGTCCACCCTTCAAGGAGTAGTTTATCAAGCCACATTTACACGGGTGCATTCCATTCTTATGTATTTAAAAAGCAATGCAGAAACACCATGAGGTTTCTAGAAGAGAGCAACTAAGATGTTGAAGGGACTTGAACTCAATTCAGACAAGTAGAAGCTGAAGGAACTTTGGGATATTTAGTCAGAGGAGACCTAGAAGAAACAAAACCTAACTTTAAATAATTTAAAGTTTGTAAAATAGAAAAGAAATTATATCAGCAGAACCAAAGACAATAACAGTATTTATTAGTGATATATTCTCATCATTCATTCTTATACCAACTCTATAGAGCAGGTAATATTATTATACCCATTTTGTAATATAGAAATTGAGGTTTGAAAAGGGATAGTTTCTTTCTCAAAGTCTGAGAACTAATAAAAGGCAGAGCTAAGATTCTAACTTAGGTCTGTCTGCTTCTGGAGCCTGACCCTTCACCACTGCTGTATACGGAGCAATGTTTCATGCCTTTTCCACAGTAGAACAGAGATAAAAGGTGGTAATATTTTATGGCCCTAGGATGAACACGGAATGTTTCTCATGACCAGAGCCTTGGGCCTGTGGTCCCTCAGGCCCTGAAGGACAGCTTGGAGGGCCAAGGGACTAAATAAACCAGCACACCTGTAATCCATTGGAGCACTTGGGGATGCCAGGGCACATAGGCTGGGTAGCTATGGATAGATTTAATACAGAGACTGATCTGGGGTTAGTATAAGATGAAGAACATCACAAGAACCTGAAATGGGATACCTCATGAAAGTGAATTCTTTATCACTAGAGAGGGTAAAAACAAAAAGAAGAGCCATTTACTAGGGATGTTGTAGAAAGGATTCATCTAGTTGGATTAGATGACATCTCTGGTCTACATACTGAAATGATTCTAGTTACATCTCTCATTAAGCCCTTTTCTTCCACACTAGTTCCCAAGGATTATTCTGTCCTATGGACTTTGCTAAGACTTGTCAGAGCTGATGTCTTTGATATTTATCATCCACTGTATGTGACATTTCTTGTATGGCTATGTAACTACTGCATGTTGTTTAACTCTTAACCCAGGTGCTCAAACCTCTAATGGCAATTGTAAGCTCCTTAAAGTTAGCATCTATGTGTTGAATGTTTTATTATTCCCTGCAGTAATTTCCCCAGGAAATAAGTTTCTATTGAATATAGTGAAGGAAGATAACAAGACTGAGACACGAGATGATTATCTCCACGTTATTCTCTCTCCATTTCCTATTTCTATACATAGTACCCTTGGCTGTCAACAAATTCTTCAGTGTTTAAAAAATATTAACTGTGTGCTAATCTACTCTAAAATTCCCTTCAGAATTCTGCAGAAAAAGAATGAATGTGGACTGCCTGAGCTCTTGGAAAGAAAAGCTCTGCATAAAATACCACTTACAGAATAACTGTACCGCTCTTCTGTAAGTACAAGTCTAAAACTTTCCTCAAAATCTGACCCATGAATGCTTTTCAAGAGCCTTTTCTTATTAACATCCCCAACTTCTTGTTACTCTTTTGATTGGCATTCCAGTGGCATAATACAGACTTTTTATACTGTCGTTTTACTTTTTTTTTATACTGTCATTTTACATTTATTGAAGTATTTCACATATATTTTATGCTTTCTATGTGATCTCTCTTCTCAGCTAAAGTTTAAACTCCTTGAGAATCCTCGTATTCTTTCTATTACTTTGAAGTTACACATGGGCATGAAACAGTGCAACACATGGGCAAGAGTGGTTCCTTAACATGTACTTATGGAACAGTATTTTTTTTTTAATATCTCAATCCCTGAAGTTAAACTAAAGTGATTTCAGAGTGCCAGAAGGATGTGTAAGCATTCCCTGAAAAAATACATTAAAATGATGAAGTTTCAAAATCTAAGTAATGACTTTGATTTTTCATGAACTTTAATATGCCTCATACTTTCCTGCTTACTTGTACTCTGTGAGGTATGGGAGGAGCAATTGTGATTATACTAACTTAACCAGTGGAAAAATAGATTCCCAGAAGTAAATTTTCCATGTGAGCAAAGTGTAGTATAGAGTCTTTTAACAACCAGTCTCATATAATAGTGACTTTCCAGTGTTCTCTCCAGCAATAATAATCAGGACTGATTGTAAATAAATATCTTTAATAGACTTAGAGTTATCAGAAGCAGAGTTCTAGGGAAGTAAGAAAGACTTTCTTGAAATAGGCTAGATAGGGGCTTAGAGTCATTTAATGGGCATAGTAGAAGGGATATGACTCATTTTGTACCTCAAGCTGCTGCTTTTAAGCTATGGAGGAAAAGAATTAAAATGACCAGAATTTAGGATCATGAAAGTCTTGTTTATTAATGGGATTCATTTCTAGGAACAAAAATATTACTTTTAAAAGGCCTCTTTTAATAAGAATGCTTACAGTGGCCAGGCAGGCATGTAATTTAAATAAATAAAGTGGCTGGATGCAGCAATAGTGGTTGGGGGAAGATTGTAGCCAAACTGAGAGTATATCCTTTACCTAGGGGAGCGGTATTCCCTAACAGCTCCAGGTAAATATCGTCTTGAGTAAATTTGGATAGCAATAAAAGTCCAATATCCTAATTTTTATGTGAAAACTGAAAATATTTTGAACACTGCATGGACCAGAGAAAATATGATTATGGGAAACATATGTTTTTAGTAATGGCAAAAAGAAAGAAAAAAAGTAATGGCAGACTAGGTAATTTAGACCAAGCCATTGCTGAGAATAACTGAAAAACCTTGACAAAATATATAAAAATACTTACCTGAAGGCATGTGAGGTTAACGAGATACATAGGAAAAAATTAGTCGGCTAGGATCCAGAGAGGGAGAGAGGCCAAAGAGGCAAGTCAGGAGCTTGGAGCTGCTTTTTACTTGGGGATGTTTGATGAATCTGGAGGGGACAATTGAGAGGCATTTTTGTTTAAGTATTTCTTGCTTTTGATTTTGTAATATAGTTACGTGAGATGTAACCATTGGGGGAAATTAGTAGGGCAAACTGGATCTTTCTGAACCTTCTTTGCAACTTCCCATGAATTTATAATTATTTCAAAATAAAATGTAAATAAATAAATAAACAAGTATCCCAGGAAACAAGACCATATGCATGAAATCAAAAAGCAACATGAAACAATAGGAAAAGACCAATGGGAGCCTTTAGATATTGGAGAATTTTAAATTACTACCCTTATGGTGGAAACTCTGGTGGTGTAATGGTTAAGAGCTAAGGCTGCTGACCAAAAGGTCGGCAGTTCGAATCCACCAGGTGCTCCTTGGAAACTGTATGGGGCAGTTCTACTCTGTCCTATAGGTTCGCTATGAGTCGGAATCAAGTCGACAGCAATGAGTTTGGTTTTTTTTGTTTATTTGTTTACCCTTATGGTATTCAATGAAATAAAAGACCAAGTTGAGAATTTTGGCAGAGAACTAGAAATTGCAAAATAATAAAAATTCCAGAGGTGAAAGATGGAATAACCAAAATTAAGAACTCAATGGATGGATTAAGAGAGGATTGAACACGGTGAAGACAGAATTAGTGAATTGAAGATAAATCAGAATCAAATATCTCATAATAACGCACAGAGAGAAAAATGGATGAAAAATGCAAAAGTAAAGGTAAAAGACATAAAAGATAATCAGTCAAGTTTTAATCTTCTCTTCTGGAAGGACACCGGTCATTTAGGATTACGATCCAACCTACTCCAGTAGGATCTCATGTTATTCTAACTGATAACGTCTTCAAAGACCCTATTTCTAAGCAGGGTCACATTCACAGGTACAAGGGTTAAGGCTTCAGTGTAACTTTTTGAGGAGCACATTAAATCCATGACGTTACCATTGTTAATCATTTGAATGATGTTATTCCAAAATTTATACTAAATTATCTTTCTACTTGAATTTTCCCCTCCCATCCTCACTTCCTATCTTCTTATAAAAAAGACATGTTTGAAAAGCATAATAACACCATATAGCTATATTTCACACATTTAAATATGTGCTAGAGGAATATTGTCTCTAAAGTAGTAGTTCCCAAAATATAATATACATATATAATTTCCCTGGGCTATAACTAAATATTCCTGGAGGAAAGGATTCTACTCTTTAAAACACTCAGCAGGTTTCATTACTGTAGTATTTCTGAGACCTTTTAGTTTGCTAAGTATGGTTTGAATAAGACAGGATTTTCAAGTTTCCCAGCCTTACAGGATTACGGATCTTTTGTTTTTGCAAAGCATCTTTGCTAAAGATGTAGAACTGATGCTGTATGAAATAAACTTTGAGTTACACTGCTATAAAGGAGTGATAGATTTCAGAGACATAGCAGATAAGGACATTTCATATTTTGATTCGTATTTTTCTTTGTTATGCTACTGTTGGAGACCCTCTGTTAACAAATGTCTTAGGTTGTGGTTGTGCTTCATTAAGGCTTTTCATGTCATTAGACTTTATGGCCTATGATTTGACTCTAGTATTTCACCATCGTAGGAGCCTCGGTGGCACAAGCGGTTTGCAATTAGCTGCTGATCTAAAGGTTGACAGTTTGAACCCACCCAGAAGCTCTGCAGAAGAAAGACCTGGCAAACTGCTTCCATAAAGATTACAGCCTAGAAAACCCTATGGGACAGTTCTACTCTGCAACACATGAGGTTGCCATGAGTCAGGGGCCTACTCTAAGGTGGTTAACAAAAACATTTCACCATTATTGTTAGTATCAGTTTTTGGTTTCTGACTCTCTGCTTGGTTCTTCATTCTTATCTCTTCTTTTTCAGTCCAGGCTGTCATCATCTCTTGTCTGGAACTATTGCAAATATCCCCTGGTTAGTACCTTGCCTATAATTTGGAGCCTCTAATTCATATCTAACAATACCCATGAATGAATCTTTATGAAAGAAAAATCTGACCATGGAAATCCCTTTCTTAAAAGCCTATACCTATTTTCCGTTGCCTTAGTGAGATGGATTGACACAGTGGCAGCAGCGGTGGGCTCAAACATGGCAGCAGTTGTGAGAATGACACAAGACCAGGCAGCATTTGGTTCTGTTGTACACAGGGTTGCTATGAGTCAGGACTGACTTAACACACCTAACAACAACAATAACATGTTTGTCATGTTTAGTACTTAGCAGTCCTTTTTAAAAAGACCTTTGTGTTTCTTCAGTTCTAGGAAATTATCATGCATTTAAATATTCCCTCCCTTTCATTATCACTAAATTTGCAAGCTAGAACTTCTCTTAGATGTTGAAACTTCTGATCTATTCTCCTTATCCTTTATTTCTTAATTAAAAAAAAAAAAAAAAACACCCAAACTCATTGCTGTTGAGTCAGTTCTGACTCATAGCAACTCTATAGGGCAGAGTAGAACTGCCCCATAGGGTTTCCAAGGAGCGCTTGGTGGATTCAAACCTCTGACTTTTTGGTTAGCAGCCAAACTGTTAATCGCTGTGCCACCAAAAAAAACAGGGCTTCCTTATTTCTTCATACCCATCTATTTATCCCTTCTGGCTTCATTCTGAAGGAATTACTAGGTTTAATCTTCTAGCTCTAGTAAGTTGTTTAGCAAAGGTGCATTGGAATTGACAGCCTGGGGTCAAGTCTAGTGTCTACCACTTACTACTAGTCATGTGTCCATTTACTAGTCATGTGACTTTAAGAAAAATTCACAACAGCTTTGTAGCTTACTTTTCATATCTATAAAATGGTAGTGATAATTTTATTGTTGTTCATTGTCAATGAGACAGTTCCAACTCATGGTGACCCCATGTGTGCAGAGTAGAACTGCTCCATAGGATTTTCAAGGCTGTGACTTTTTCGAAGCAGATCACCAGGCTTGTCTTCCAAGCTTCTCTTGGATTTGAACCACCAAACTTTCAGTTAGCTGTCGAGCGCCGAATCGTTTGTGTCACCCAGGGACTTTGGTAGTGATAATAGTATGGTTTATCTGACGGCTATGAGGAAGAATTTCAATAAAATGTATGCAAAGCACAACAGTGCCTGGCATATATTAAGTGTCCTAACTATATCCTAAATAGAATGTCACTTTTAGCTATTAACTTGTTTTTTAGCTGCTTCCATTATGCTGCTTAGTTCATTTACAATTTTTTTATTTCAACAATTATGTTATTCACTTTCAAGCTATTTGTTTCTTTCTCATCTATGCAAATTCTTATTTTGCAAATGTGCTGTCTTCTTTAACTCTCTGTGGATATTAATTATATGTATCTTCAAATTTCCAATCAAAATCAGTTTTGACTGCTTTGGTAACTATTTCTTTGAGTGTAAGGTATTTGATGTCGTCATTATGTCATGGGATGTCATTACAGGAAACAGAAAGATTAAGCTGTGCTGAAATTTTTCCTACCTTTGGGCTTCTTGGTAAATTGAGTTAACAAATCACCCATACTGTCTAAGCCAGCTTGAGTTGGGTTTTCTGATACCTATGAAAATATCGTATGTCATATATTTTCATACATCTTTCTGCCTCATTAGACTTCTTGAGGCAGGCACCATGTTTACTTTCTTTCTGACTCCTTTGAGTGAGCATAGTGCCTGTCTCATCAGAAATGCTTTATTTAAGGAGTCTATAGAATCCAAAATGTGGTGTAGCATACTCGTCCCATAGAAACAAAGCAGTAAGTAGCAATATCCAAAAATAAGAAAACAAAAGGTAGCAAGCAGATCCCAGCTCATAGTGTTCAGCTGATATTTATGAAGTGAATATATGACTCAACTGATAAATGAAGAACTGAAACTTGAAAGTGATCATTCCATAAAATTCTCCTATATTGCTACAATCATTGTTAAAATTAAAAAAAAAAAAAAAACCAACCCCATTGCTGTCGAGTCGATTCTGACTCATAGCAATCCTATAGGACAGAGTAGAACTACCCCATGGGGTTTCCAAGGAGTGGCTGGTAGATTCAAACTGCCGACCTTTTAGTTAGCAGCCAAGCTCTTAACTACTGCACCACCAGGGCTTCAGTTAAAATAAAGTGCTATAAATAAATGTCTTTGGTTTAAGACAAAAAAAAAAAAAGAACTGGAAGGAAAAAAAAAAGAGCCCTTAACCAGAAGGAAGGAAATGTTCCAGAAAGGACAATCCAATCATTTTTTTATGGCTAATGGGTTTCAGAGGAAAAGAATAAGAACAGGAAAATAAATGACAAGAGAATTAAGAGCAAGTTCATAGTGAAATATCATGAACATGGAAGTTCCATAAACAGCAATCTCATTTTCTAAAATGTATAAGCAAGCTAAGGCGAATTCCCTAAGTCCTGATTTGCATTTTGATTTCAGTGTTCCTAGGAAAAGGGAATTTGGTTATCTGGCAATGGCTGTTGCAAACATTAACTGGAACGGATGCCTCACTAAAAAGAGAACCAAATAGCAATATGGAGCTTTAGCTCTGTGAGACAGAGCCAGGGCTCTTACATGGTAAGAATTCTTTCTTTGATCTTAATGAGAATGAGAATGTAATGTATGTCTCAGCCTGCAAGATAAAATCCTTTACAAAATTAAGACAACTTTAAGCAGCAATAGAAACCAAAGCCAAATATTTGGAAAAAACACCGTAATGAACTGTGAAATACGTAATGGAAGAGTCTGTCACTGAGTAGAATCAATGTCGCTGTCACATCTGTTAAGCTATGCAACCACTGATCAAAAAGTCTTTAGAAATAATTATTTGGATCATTACAGTATTACTCTATCTCCCCCTCACTGTGGGGGCCGACTAAGTAACTCATTACCAAATTCTCTTAATCCAACAGAGTCCTCCCTTTTATTTTCACACATCTATTGAAGTCTTATATATTCTTCACAGTCATGTCAGATGAGAATAATGCATGCATTTCTTCAAGGGTTCTGATTAAAAAATAAATAAATAAAAACAGACACTGTCTTCAAAGTGCAAACAACTGAAAGTGCAAATTTTAAGTATAGATTGACGTGATCAAGTACAGCTTGATTTGATTTGTCCGCCCTTTGCCTAGCTATAGTCGGTGATTTTCTTTTTAATGATTTTGCAGTCTGCACATTTATTGTTTCACATATTTAGTAAAATTTATTGAGCATTTGTTCCAGTCAGGCAGTACACTAGGTGCTGGGGATTTAAAAACAGAAGGAAATATGATGCGTATTTCTGCTTTCATGTTTCTCCCAGTGTAGTCCAGGCTCACTTGCAGAAGAAACATTTTCCATCTTCCTTAAAGTGCCAGACAAGGCCCAGTGTTTTAGTCTACAAGCAGTTTTTCCTGTGTATTGAATATCTTGAAGCTCATTTATCTGCTCAAAATATGCCTCAAACATCTCCTATACTTAACCCAATTGCTGGACTAAATCACTTTAGATACCTGGCATTCTACTGAGTAGAACATGCTGATGTCTTCCATAAATGAAGAAGTTCCCTTTCCTCTGTCTTCGTTCCACAACAGTGAGCAGCCAAGTTCTCTTGAGGGAAAGATGGAGAAAACTACCTTAAAATCACCTTCAATGCAAGCAGTCATTTGATTGTCAACGTAAACCGAAAGGGAAATAGTTGGCACAGTTTGTCCTGGAAATAATAATAAAAGAATCCAAAGTAATTCACCTTCCATCTAGCTGTGAATTAATAGTGAAAGACACTGTTATAGCCTTTTAGCCTCATAAATATTTTACATTTCATGAAAGATATGCTTGCTATTTCTCTTTTAATTGAGTCGTAAGAATCCAATCACTGGAGTGAGGTTAGCACTTCTGACCATCTCCAGGGCTTTCCTGCTTTCTCTACTACTCCGAAAGAAGATGACTTGCAATGGTTTAACGATGGAAGGGTAATTAGCTGATTTCAAATTCATGTGTATTCTCAGATGTTTGTGTAAGTGTGGATATTATTTTTAAAAGGACCCTATTTTCAGGAGATAAAATCATTTCTATTTGGAAAAGCATGATCCAGAAAGGTGGGAATGTCACAGTCATGAATCTCAGGCCTTGAATTTGGTCTTGCCCCCTCTTAAAAATAAATTGGATATGATTTTTTACTGCTCTCCCTTGAATAGCTTGGATGTGGAGGAGCTTTAGTCTTGTTTCAGCACTCCCATAATCCTCTGCACATATCTCTGCAATCACATTTACCACATTATTCATCAGTTTCAGTTCCCATCCCCCCACCAAAATGTGAGCTCCTGTACAGCAGTGAATATGGTTTATTCATTGCAATATCCCCAATGAGTAGCAGAGTGTAGAATCAAAAAGGCAAAGCATATTGGATAAGAAAGGAAGGAAGAGCAGGAGCAAAAGTGGAAAGAAGGAGAGATCAAGGGGGAGGAAAATAACAATCAGCCTGTGGAAAAATATTTTAATAGTGTGGTTGGAGATGGTTAGATACCCTCCATTTTAACATCTACTAGCCAAAATCATCATGTTTGTTAAAAGCTTAATATGATTTGTCAAAGAGAAAAAAACGTTTAGGAAGAAAAAACTTCAAACCTGTAACAAGGTGGGGCTAACTTTATTAAATTATTTAAAATTACAGAGGCTCCAAAAGGCTATTTTATTATGAAGCCTCAAAAACAACATAAGAACAACAGTAGGAACGTGGGCTATAACAACTTGACCTCACAATTTATACTTCCTGTGATTATTTAAAACAAATGGTCACAAATCTTTTGACACACCTATCACCAAGAACTCATTGCTACTGAGTCGACTCTGACTCCACTGAGTCAATTCCAACTCATAGTGACTCTATAAGACAGAGTAGAGCTGCCCTGCAGAGTTTTCAAGGAGCATCTGGTGGATTCAAACTGCTGACCTTTTGGTTAGCAGCCATGGTTCTTAACCATTACACCACCAGGGTTTTCACTGTGAGTCAGGGTCAACTTGACAGCAGTGAGTTTGGTTTCGCTTTTTTTAACCACCAAGAGGTGGCATCTATATCCCCCTCCTTGAATCTGGGTGGAGTTGTGTTTCATTATTAACCTACAGAATGCAGCGGAAGCGACACCGAGTGACTTCCGAGGCTAGGTCAAAAAATGGTGACGCAGCTTCCATCTTGTTTGCTGAATCCCTGAGCCTCCATATAAGACGTCTGACTGTGTTGGCACTACCATTGCAGGGAGGCCATGTGAAGGTGCTCAGTGGAGAGCCCAGCTGTCCTCCCAGAGAAAAGCTTGAACCAACAGCCAGTTAGGTGAATGAGCCACTGGGGGTGTTCAGCCCACTGAGCCTTCACGTAAATGCAGCCTTAGCTATTATTCCACTGCAACCACATAAGAGACCCCAAGCAAGAGCTGCCCGGCTGAGCCCTTCCTAAATTTCTGACCACAACATTATAAACAAAATACAGTAGTTGGTTTTATCTGCTAAGTTTTTGGGTAATTTGTTATACAGCAGTAGTAGCCAGGACACGTCCACTGCAGAACATCTGATCAACAACTACTTAAAGCAGTTGGAAGGTCAGTTATAACTGTGTTTAATAACATCTTTCAAATACAAAAAGAAAGTCTAAAACGATTTTCATTTAAAATTTTGGAAGGAAATGAACTCAAAGAGTTTCTATTGGTGAGGGAGAATAGCTGAATAAAGGAGGATATTGGCCACATATCCATTTATGAACATATTTGAAATAATTGGGTATTTGGCAGAGTCTACTGATTTAGAAAGCAACCTTGCATAACTTTTGGGTAAACTTGCTAATAAACATCCCATCTTTTAGACATTTGCATGGCTCATAATGAAGGTCCCTGGGTAGCGCAAACAGTTTGAGCTGGTCTTCTAACCGAATGTTGGTGGTTCGAACCCACTCAGCCGCTCCCTGGAAGAAAGGCCTGGTAATCTGCTTACGTAAAGCTTACAGTCAAGAACACCCTATGGAGCAGTTCTGCTCTGTAATACATGAGGCTGCCATGAGTAGGAATCAACTCAGTGGCATTTTTTTTTTTAATGGCTCATAATAGCAGTTACACCTGAGACATGTGTGATGGATAAACTCAAAACCCAAAAAAACCCACCGCCATGGAGTCGATTCTGACTCATAGTGACCCCATAGCCTTGGAAGTCACTCGGTGTCGCTTCCGCTGCATTCTTTTGGTTAATAATGAAACATAACTCCACCCAGATTCAAGGAGGGGAATATAGATGCCACCTCTTGGTGATTAAAAAAACAAAACCAAACTCATTGCTGCCAAGTTGACCCCGACTCATAATGAAAACCCTGGTGGTGTAATGGTTAAGAACCGTGGCTGCTAACCAAAAGGTTGGCAGTTTGAATCCACCAGATACTCCTTGAAAACTCTGCAGGGCAGTTCTACTCTGTCCTTTACAGAAGCAGACTGCCGCATCTTTCTCTCGCGGAGTCCCTGTTGGTTTCAAAGTACCAACCTTTCAGTTACCAGTTGACTGATGGATAAACAAGGGGGAAAAAAAACCTAGGAAAACTCACAGATAGAGTGAAAAAAAAAGAGGTGATATTTTAGACAAAGTTCAGTAAAGAATGCTAGTTTGTCCTTCAAGTAGAGATTATTTAAGTTACATAAGACAGGGATTCCTGAAGATAGTTATCGAGGTATAATTCTGAGACAGATATTTTAAGAGAGAGAGAGAAATAAAGTTTAACACTGAAGAGAAAAACCTAATCAATTTTTTCAAACTACCCTTCCCCCAAAGTCTCCAGATTATTTTAAGGAAATGGCTGAGCCTTTTTCCTTTTTTATCGTATGGAAGTTTAATGTGGAGTTTATGGTAATCAACAGATATTGGAAAATCTTTCCCTTGGCAATCTAGGATCTTAAATGTCTCTTGGAGTTTCAAGTAGCTCACAATATGGCAAAGTCTAGAAATGAATGTAGCACAGAAGTTTCCTTCTGGGAAGAACATTAATTCTGAGAATGAAAGTTCAGGGCATTTAGCTATGTGAATTGGCAGAAAGCTAATGTTTTGTGGGGAAATTTTAGCATATAGGCAGTAATTATAATTGTCATAGTTTGAGTTTAATATGTGATAAGAAATGACGTTGCAAAGGAAATTCATAGTACACTCTTACTCAGGATTTCAACTTGTATTAGTCTTTTTTGCTATCTGTTTCTCATGTTCTTTGAGTTTTCCTCTTAACCCTTTTTAATGTAGTTCTTCATTTTTTAGAGACAACATTTTATTTTTATCAAGGTATTATGTGCAAACAAATACTTGCAAAAAATTACATGTAAATAGTGTTAAAAGACTTAACAATTACATTCACTTGATTCCCTTGTCCTGCTACCCAGAGGCAGCTACTTTCAACTCATTTCACTTGTTTTCTGAGTATTTGTCCCCATAATTTTAAACACTATGGACATACTGCATTTTCTTGTTTTATCAAGGAACAGTGTCTATTACGGTATATGAAGATTTAACTCACACCCCACACATCTTCTCATTATGTTTTAATTTTAGTTAAATGTATGTTCAGTGTTTTCATTATTATGATTACATGACTATCATTCATTCTGAACCAGGTAGGATACCATGATGAATTTGAATTCTTGTACAATTTTTTCCCCTGGAATGACTAACTCTCTTGTCCCGTGTGTTTGTTTATTTTGTTTTATTTTTTTCTTTGTTTCCTTCGAACATCTGACTAAGTCGTCTATACTCTTTAAAAGCTCTTTAAAATGCCCCTCCGTATAATTTTCCTGACAGTCCAACATGTCAGCTGAGTTAGTAGGTTCCAGGCTTTTTTCTCTGGAAATAGGGTCTGTGCTCTGATCTGAACAGGTTCTCTCTAGGGCAGATAAACAACATGTTTTATCTTTTCCTGGATTGTTTACTTTCATCTTGGGACTTTTTTTTCTTCTATGCATTGTTGATTCTTCTTTTCCTGACTCTCTTGTATATTATTTTAATTTAGATTCAGCTATGAGTAAAAGAAAACTTTCTCAAAGAGTTTCTTAAAGAATGGAAGTTTAGTTCTTTTCACATAAAAAGGAGTTTACTGTTAGGCAGCCCAAACTTGAGCTGTGGCTTCACAATTATCAGATACCCAGGTTGCTATCTCCTTTCTCTTCCATACTTACTGTGTTGCTTCATGGCCCAAAAGAATTGCTCAATCTCCAGCCATCATGCCTTCACTGCAATCAGTATCAAGGAGGAAGTGTAGAGAAAGGTATACTTTCTCCCTTTAAGAATACTTTTCTTTCATCTTTTTGACCAAAACCTAATTCTTTGGCTATACCAACTTGCAAGGGAGTCTGGAAAATAAATTCTTTTAACTGAGCTGCAATATTTCCAGCTAAAATTTGGATTTTTATTACTAAAACGAAGTGTGCAATGGACATTTGGAGGCAGTTACCACACCTGCCATAATCTGACTCATTGGAACAGAGGGGGATGAATCAGGAAAGGGCAGAGGGAGAAGTCAAACTGTGACATAGGCTGGAAGCCAGCCTAGGCCACCCCACAAGAGCACTGGAGCTAAAATAGCTCATCAGAGATGTCCCATGTTAGGCCAAATGGCCAGGCCTTTATACCCCTGCCTCTGTTAGTCACTAGATGTGGGACTTTCTGGGAAATATATGACCCCAGGTGAGGTGCCTTTTGCTACCTAAAGCAATTCCTGAAGAGGCTGACAGCTGAAAGCTGCCTCTGACAGACCTACCAGCAGCCAGGATAGAAGGCACTTCTTTGAAGTGGAATCTGGGGGCCTTGTCCCCATTCCTATAATCAGTCACATTAGACTAGTCTGTTTATAATATTTATAGATAATATTCTGACACATATGGGGTCACCATGAGTCAGAGACAAATAAAATATTATGGTCTCCTTAAAAAGAAAAAAAAAAAAGTTGACAAACAAAAACAATAAAATAAATTATTAAAAAAAAAAGTTGACACCGAGTTGTCTCTGACTCACGGTGACCCCGTATGTGTCAGAGTGACACTGTGCTCCACAGGGTTTTCAGTGGCTGACTTTTCAGAAGTAGATCACCAGGGCTTTTTGCTGAGGTGCCTCTGGGGGACTCAAACCTCCAACCTTTCAGTTAGCAGCTAAGCATGTTAACCATTTGCACCACCCAGGGACCCCAATCTGAACTAAGGTAAATATAGATAGGAGTGCTTGGGTGCCAGTTTAAAATAGGATCATTGTGTGAATGCAAAGTAATAACTGAGACCAATAGCAGAGTATCACCATATTCTCTGAGTATCGCAGAAAATACAATAAAACACGTGAGAGCTGGAACTCAACGGGACCGCCTTGTTTTTCTGGGTCTCACAAGTGTTCTGCCTTTGACAGGGTGCAGTATTACCACTTTTCTATCGTTCTTTATTAGTGGAAAATATTTGAATTTTTCTTCCCTGACAGGTTTCCACCTTATACAGGTTACGGCTTTTGCAAGTTTTACTAAAAAAGCACAATTTTAATCCCTACCGTGTGAGTAAGTGTATTTGAGAATCCATGCTACAAATACCAGTAACTAGAACCTCTCTCCTCCCCTGAAAACTGGAGCTTGCTCTTCAGAAGCCAGGAGACAAATTTAATTCTAACTTTGATTTTTTTTTTTTTTTTGATGTTATCGTTGCTTGCTGTCAGGTCAAATTGGATTTACAGTGACCCCAGGTGACAGAGTAGAACTGTCCTATAGAGGTTTCTAGGCTGTAATCTTTATGGGAGCAGATTGCCAGGTCTTTCTCCTGTAATGCCGCTGAGTAGGCTTGAACCTCCAACTTTTTGGTTAGCGGCCGAGCAGAGCCAAGCTTAACCATTGCACCACCCAACCCATTGCCATCAAGTCAATTCTGACTCATAGTGACCCTGTAGGACAGAGCCCCAAAGGGTTTCCAAGGAGCACCTGGTAGTTTTGAACTGCTGACCTTTTGGTTAGCAGCCTATCTCTTAACCACTATGCCACCAGGGCTCCTTAATTCTAACTTTGTTGTGTGCCTTCAAGTCAATTCCGACTCATAGCAACCCTATAGGACAGAGTAGAACTGCCGCAGAGTTTCATAGGCTGTAATTTTTATGGTGGAAACTCTGGTGGCGTAGTGGTTAAGTGCTACAGCTGCTAACCAAAGGGTTGGCAGTTTGAATCCACCAGGCGCTCCTTGGAAACTCCATGGGGCAGTTCTATTCTGTCCTATAGGGTCGCTATGAGTCAGAATCAATTCGACAGCACTGGGTTTGGTTTTCAGTTTTTTAATTTTTACGGGAGCAGATTGACAAATCTTTTCTCCTGCAGAGCGCCTGATGGGTATAAACCTCTGGCCTTTCAGTTAGCAGCGAGGCTTTAACCATTGCATCATCAAAGCATCTTTAAAACCAAAAAAACCAAAACCCAGTGCCATCGAGTCGATTCCAACTCATAGCCACCCAAACAAAAGGTCTGTTTCCACATAGGCAGAATGCTTTTTGCTATGCTGCTTATGCAGCCCCACTTCGACTCTTTTATTCCTGTATATACACAGCCATACACATAATTTATTTATATGTAGCATCTTTGCCATGTGTGCTTGTAGAGTCCAGCCACAAACGCAAATGGTCATCATCCTGATGTCTTCACTGTCTTGTCCAGCTTGGTTTTGCTAACTCAAAAATTACAGAGCCATAAAATAAATTCTAAATGTTTATAATTTCTCACTTTGCCCCTTTCTAAGTTGGTTGAATCCTAAGGAAGATCCTTTTCGTTGTTCAGAGGGTCAGTACATGAAGATATAAACAAGGATGGTGAGAAATGAGAGATGAATAAATGTGCCTCTTCTGGCCACTTCCTTGTCTATATAATTCTTCCTCAAGAAGACTCATTCTAATGGTCCTTTCCAGTTTTGCAAGTGAGAGAATTTATCATAAGATGTTTGTGGGCTGAAAAAACAATGTCCCTATGAATAATAGCCCTTGATATGTGGCTCTGATCACTAGGAAAAGGTAAATGTGCACAAGGGTTAAGGGCACTTACTTTCAAAGGTCAAGCATAGCTCTGATGGATAGAGATGATCTCACTCATGTCTGATGGCTGGAAAGGCAATCAAAGTCCCTGAAATAAAACTTGTCAGGAGGGAATGAAAGGTCTACACTGGTGACCTGGGCTCACTATCTGGACCTAGGCATTGATGACAAGGACTGTGTCCAGTTCAGTTTGTGATTGAGATTGAAGCTCCTCCTGAGCAGCTTCCCTGGCAGCTTCCCTGAGGAGGTGAGGAATGTTCTAGTAGCTGAACTATAATCTAGGGACCTAGATCATGGGTACCACTGTGACCTCTTCAGAATTGGAACAAGTTAGGGAATCGCTGAAGTATGGGACTCTGCATGACCACCACCCCATCATTGTGGTAGAGACAGAAGCAATGTAGGCAGAAATCTGGGTCCTATTAGCAAACTGGTCTGATTTTTAAATTTTTCTGTGACTGGTGTTTGAAAAGAGAACTGACACTTTTGCAATGACTAAAGCTCAAAAATTCTTAAATAATTTAGGAATAGAAGGTGGCCTCAAGAGGGAGGATTCTGAGCTTCCCGCTTATTTGGCTCTATGAGGGCCAGATCAACTAATGAAACAAAGACGACCATATTTGTATCCTGAGCTACTGATATAGGTCATAATAATCATATCAAAATAATGAAGAACTTTGTTTTTGGCAGAGGTACTAGGGTTAAGCAGAAGTGGGTGTATACAATGCCACAAGCATAAAATGAGGAAGTTATTTATAATGCTTTCAGGCGCTTATATGAAAGTCGAACAGAAGTAAGAATTTTAAAGAAAAGTTCTGAGTCCTGCTGACCTACTTACTCAAGGTCAGCGTAATACTGGATAAGACTGGCCATCTATTTCTTAAGAATAACTAATGTGACATTTTAAAAGGCCAGCCAGAAAAAGCTAGGTTTTCTTTTCTGTGATTTGAGCATTGCCAATACAAAGTCTTGGAACTATTTTTGAAAATCCATCCAGATCTCTCTGTGATAACATTCATATGTGACAGCTTTTATAAATGTCTGTTTTCTTTATTGTTAAGAGAAGGGAAAACGGAACAAAAATCTGTTGAAACTAATGGCCTCTAATTCAATTCTGGGATACTTAAATAAATAATGCATATTAAAAAAAAATTTTTTTTAAGGTGATATAATTCCTTTGCTGTAAAAAGCCATAAATAAAACCCTGCTACATTTCAACCTTTTTTCTTTATAAATTTGGATGGACTCTGATTGTCTTTATTTATTAGTTAAAAAGGGCACTGTTGGTGTTGTGATAGCTATGCCGAGCAAAGGGGAAATAACCCTTCCAGAATTAATGCAGGGGTTCACTGATGTCCAAGCAATATTACTTCCTCATTCTCTACCACTTACTTTAGCAACGGACTAAAAGAATAGAAACACCATGAAAAGATTTACTGAGCCTAGGACACAGGCAATTTATTCAAGCTTGATTTCTTGCTCACTTGGAAATTACAATCACTCAAATGTATCTTTAAGTGAGGTATTGAAAATGGCTTTTTTAAGAAAAGGGAAATCACTGATCCATTCTTTTGATTAAACTGTAACCTGCAGTTCTTTCTCCTTGTAGCAAGGTCGTTGGTTTAGATCTGGGTTTAATTCTGGGCTCCACCACAGCTGTTTGGCTTTGGGTAAACGTCTTTTTCCTTACCTGTTAAGTATGGTACAATGATAGTGAGGCTGGAATGAGAACATGCATAGATGTATTTAGCACAGGGCCTGGCACATGGTGGCCATTCAATAAATCAAGTTACAGCTGTTGTGAAGATGCTGATGCTGCCGATGGTGGTAAACACCCTAAGCCACCAAGAGGAGAACAAGCTGCCTTCCTCTATTTGCCATATTCATTCAACAGTCGTTCCACAAATATTCATGGAGTACCTACCATGTGTCCGAGACTGGGTTAGACCCTGGGTAGAAGAGAATAAACAAAACAGATATGACTGCTGTTCTCATTGTGCTTATAGACTGATGGTGAGGCAGATATTAAAGTGTGAATCACAAACAAATACAGAGTGCAAGTAGAGGTAAGAGTTCTAAAGGAAAACTCACGGTGCTGTGGGAGAATAGAAAAGGGGAGTAAAATTTAGACTGAAGGGCAAAGAAGGGCTTCTCTGAGGACACATTGTTGAGACCTGAAAAAAAGAATGAGATGCTAGGCAAATAGTTGAGTGGAGTGTATTCCAGGTAGATGGGCAGTATGTGCAAAGGCCCTTCCTTCAGCAGGGAAGAAATACATGCATCTGAGGACCTGCGAGAAGACCAAAGTGGTTGAAGTTTAGTGATGGGGAAGAAGTGGTATAACTTGAAAAGAGAGAGGAAGCCAGGGACAAAATTAGCATATTAAAGACTAGAGTTTACCTTAAAAGCAATGCTTGAAAGAAGAGTGACATGATTCAGTTTACATGCATTAAAAAACACTTAGACAGCTTTGTGGGTAATGGAGTAGAGAGAAGCAGGAGCAAAACAGGACAACCAGTTAAAAGGCTATTGTATTATTCCAGGGAGGGTATGATAGCAGTTTACCAAAGCACCATGGTTGTGGAGGAGGTAAATGAATATTTTATGTATATATATGTATTCAGGTGTATATTATAATTAAAATAATTATGATAATGATAATATAATATGCTAAGCATTTACTAAGCCTTTTCAATGTATGATGCCCTTTAATACTTAACCAAATACCAATACCAAACCAAAATCCACTGTCAATTCCTGCTCATAGTGACCCTACAGGACAGAGCAGAACTGCCCCTTTGGGTTTCCAAAGCTGTAAATCTTTACAGACTACCACATTTTTCTTCCATGGAGAGGCTGGTGGGTTTGAACTGTCAACCTTTTGGTTAGCAGCCAAGCACTGTAACCACTGCACCCCCAGGACTCCCTAATGCTTAGAACTTCATTTTAAGGTTGTTGTTAGTTGCCATTGAGAAGGCTCTGACTCATGGTGAGCCCATGTACAACTGAACGAAGCACTGTCCAGTCCTGTGCCATCTTCACAATCTTTGGGATGCTCAAGTCCACTGTTGCAGCTACTGTGTATTTTGAGTGCCTTTCAATCTCGGGTCCTCGCCTTCCAGCAATATATCAGACAATATTCTGTTGTGATCCATAATGTTTTCATTGGCTAATTTTCAGAAGTAGATCACCAGGCCTTTCATTTTCGTTTGTTTTAGTCTCAAAGTTTCTACTGAAACCTGTCAACCAAAGGTGATCCTGCTGATATTTGAAATACTGATGGCATAGCTTCCAGCGTGATAGCAACATGCAAGCCACCACAGTAGGACAAACTGACAGATGGTAGCTTTATATGGTAGTTACTACTTTATTTACCCTCCTTTTTTTTTTTTTTTAAGCTGATTTAAAAAAAAAAAAGCTGAAAAAGCTGTGCATGACTTTGATCTACAGGAAGAAATACTACCCCTTTGCATTGGTACCAAGTGTCTTTTTCAGCCTCCAAACCCTCAGGCTTTGGAGCGACTGCCTATACAGTGCCTGTGCCCAGCAGCATCTGTGTGAGGCTGCTGCAGTGAGCTTGAGATCTGCACCGATAGCAGTATCACCAGTGGCTTTAGGAACTATGCTTTTGGAGCACTTCTCCAGAGTGCTCTAATGTTTCAGAAAAGTGGCCTTGGTAGAAAGCAAGAGGAATTACAGAGACTTTATCCTCCTGCATTAGGAAAAGTGGAACTGTAATCACTTTATGGTGTGTGGTGCTGCAGATAATCAAGCAGAGGAATTGGAATAAGTGTTTTGACAGGAATGTGAATGATCACAAACCAGAAGTGTTGCAATGAGAGGAGCAGGTACCAAATCTGAGTGACATCAGGTGGTAAGGATTCAGAGCTGATCATTAAGAGGATGTATGTACATTTCTTTTTTTTTTTTTTCTGGTGGGAAGAGGTGAAGAGACTGATTATAAAGCAAAAAGATCTTGACACAGTTGGAGAAAGGAAACATAGAAATACGCATCCAATGTCCAAGAGTGGAAAGTACACCAATAATTGATGCCATTATTGAAAGAGTTTGTTGTTAGTTACCTGTTGTATGGATTCCAGCTCATGGCCACGTTATATACAACAAAACAGAAACATTGCCTGGTCCTGCACTATTCTCACAATTGTTGGTGTGTTGGAGCCCACTATTGCAGCTATTGTGTCAATCCATCTCAGAGAGTGTGGCTTTCATTTTCGCTGACCCTCTACTTTGCCAAACACAATGCCCTTTTCCAGTGATTGGTCTTTCCTAACGACATGTACAAAGGAAGCAAGACGAAGTCTTGCCATCCCCACTTCTAAGGTACATCCTGGTTTACTATATGTAATTAAATGCATCACCTTGTTTAATTCACTCTCATAGTAACACCTGTTTACCAAGACTTAGAGATATTAAGAAATTTGCCTTGCATTACACAGCTAATATGTAGTTGGGTCAGGATACTAAGTCTATCTGTCTCCCAAGATCAACTCAAACACTGCATTCGCCTGACACTGAGGAGAGGGGCATGGATTTTGAATGAATCCTGACTGTGATTCTTGTGTCTAATTCTAAAGGGGGCGGGAGGGCATAAAGGAGAGTATAGAAGAAAAGACAAAAATCCGTTACCTTTATAGGCTTTCGAATGACCTTTCTTTAGAAGATAACCACTCTGGCTGAAAGATTAAAGTGAAGACTGCAAAGCTTGACAAACAGTGCAGGCAAATCATCAAAGGCTGTATTTCTAGTGACAGAATGAGGTTTCCTGGGAGTTATTGCAGATACCAGACAAACGATTGTACATTTTGAATCGAGCATGGGGAATAATAAGAGTAATGAGATTGCTGTTCTTACCGTCCCCTTCTTTAGTTTGGCATATTGTGGGAGGAAAATAATTTATGCAGGAGTTTAGAGATATTAAAATGTGTGAGATGCCACCAGTCAGAATTTAAAGGATTGTCATTTGGTCAAGGGAGCCTATTTCTAGTGAGAGAATATATTATCAGAGACAGAAGGGACCTCTAGATTAAAGGTCAATGCTATTTATGGAGGAAGAAAATGAGTTCCTGAAGAGGTCTGTGAATTGTACTGGTCACATAGCTGGTTGCTGGTTATAATGGCAGCTGCCATTCATCAAATACTTTTTATGCCAGACGCTGTTCTTAGTGCTTCCCTTGCTTTAATATCATACCACTTGATTCTCTTAAAGCCCTGTGTACTCGGTGCTATCATTATAATTCCCATCTTACAGATAAGAAAACCAAGGCATGGAAAGGCTAAGAAATCTGCCCAAAGTTGTACCACTGTTGTTGTTAGTTGCCATCAAGTTGATTCGGACTCATGTGACAGTAGAACTGTCCCATAGAGTTATCTGGGCTGTAATCTTTACAGGCGCAGACCATCAGTTCTTTTCTCTGGTAGAATTGCTGGAAGGGTTTGAACCACCAACCTTTTGGTTAGCAGCCTAGTGCTTAACCATTCCACCACCAGGGCTCCTTGGTAGTACCACTAGCAGATGTCAAATGTGAGATTTGAGCCTAGGCAATTTGACTTTACACACCATGTGTTTAACCATGCTATGATCCTCTTTCTCTCTCTCTATTGTAAGTCCCATATCTGTTTCTATTTTTCTGAGTGTCAGCTTGGATCTTGGGTCCATACATCTTGCTTGTTCTACCATTCTAGAATTCCTGGAGTGAGTATGCAGATTAGATCTTCTTTTGAGACCCTCCTCACTTTGGCTATATTAAGAATACTAAAAAACGTTTTTAAGTAGCTTCAAAAATTAATTGACTCCAAAGAAGTGTCTTCACTATGCAGCACACCACAAAAATATTGTTCTCTTAAATATGCAAATTGGAACCCTAGATAGAACCTCAGGGATCGAAGTACTTTTATAGAACTAAATACACAAAAACACATATTAAACTTTGATGTGGATAGGTGGGAACTGTCTAATTCTGTAAAGATTTTAAACTTTTCCTTTCAAAAAATGTAAGCTTAATGTTCCTTCTCCGATTGGGTATACTTGGGGTTTGCCTGGGTGGAAGTGTGTGAGTAGACCAAGATTTAAAAGAGGGTCCTTTCCCTCAAAGCTGTGGCCAATAACGGCATTAGAAGATAAGGCAGAGCTTAAGGCTAAGAGGGGGGATTCATTCTACTAAGCTAGAGAAGGAAGGCCAAATGGGTCACCGAACTAAAACCAAAATGTAATATGGAAACCTAGAGTCTAGTGCCGTGGTGATTAGCAAGAAACAGCAGTCAAGGAAAGGAAGAATTACCTGGCCCAGACACTAATGGCTTTGATGTGGAGGCTATTTATGTGTAAGAGAGCTGGCTTTATTTAAAGAGCAGTAATCGGTGGAGTTGAATGTCTCAGTCATTTTGGAAAATACGTAGTTATGCGTGAAAGGAGTAGAATGACAGCACTCTCCTTCAGTCAACTGTGACAGTCTTTCTTTCAAAAAATTCACTTTTCTCACTATACATTTTTTTGATCTCTCTTTTATTGTCATACTCACTCTCAATAAATTATCTGATTTTTTTCTCCCCTATGAGTTGAAATCGACTTGACAGCAAGGGGTTATACCACACAAAGACCTGTGCAGAGCTACAGCTGCTAACTAAAAGGTTGGCAGTTCGAATCCATTAGCCACTTCTTGGAAACCCTATAGGGCAGTTCTGCTCTGTCCTATAGGGTCACTATGAGTCAGAATCAACTCAACAGCAACAGGTTTGGCTTTGGTATACCACACACAGCCCTGGTGATGCAGTGGTTCAGCGTTTAGCTGCAAACCAAAAGCAGTTTGAATCCACCAGCCATTCCTTAGAAACCTTGTAGGGCAGTTCTACTCTGTCCTGTGAGGTGGCTATGAGTCAGAACTGACTTGATGGCAACAGGGTTGGATTTTGGTTTCGGTTATACCACACCTGACAGAAATGAAATATGGCTTTCTGCTTTTGGAAGCATTTTTATAGCATCCTACAGAGTCAAAGTGGGAGGCATGAGTAGGAGTCAAAAGAGAGTTGTCACTGCATTGGTTAAGAACAAGGATTTTGGCATCAGACAACCTAGGCTCTAATCCTACTCCACTTACTCACTATGTGCTCTGCTGTGTGACCTAGGGCAAGGTTATCTGAGCTGTAAAATGAATATACACATGCCAACTTCACAAAATTATTTGGAGACGAGTTAGAGAAAGCATGTGAGTCTTCCACATAATAGGCCCCTAATAGATGGTGGCTATTATTTTTACTGTTATTGTTGTCACTAAAGATGATTCACATTTGAAGGGGCCAAATGATAGGGGAGAAAGAGCATATTTAAAGTGCTTCAGGTCTTGCCTAGCACATATTGAGAACTCACTAAATGGGAATTACTATCATCATGATCAATATCATTGTGATTGCTCTGAAATGCTGATACTCACAAAGGCTTAAGAAGAAACTCCGAGTTTATTTAATAAGGCCACTTTCATCCTTACTGCACTGAAATTCTCTCTTACTGTTACATTTAACTATATTTCAAGCACTCAAAATAACAAACTCTACCTTGACACAGGGCTGTTTTCTAATTTAAAGTGTTTGGTCCTTTACTGGAACGAAAAAGAGAGGGAAAAAATGTACAGTGCTTGATTTAGGTATCATACAACTCTATTACTATTTCCTCTCCTTGCTCTGGGGTTCAGAGGCTGAGGACTGGATCCTTGGTTGATTTAAATTATGGCTTTTGGTTTGACTGTGGAAAATATGACGTTCATCTGTTTCAATGAGCTTAGAGAGATGAGATGATAAATTTCAGAATTAGAATGGCATAGTGAGAATAAATATATGAAGAATGGTTTTGGAGATATAAAAATTATTACATTATTATAGATGTAGAACTGAGGCATTTATTAATCTAATTTTGAAAAAATTTAAATAGATGACTTAACCAAATTTCTCATTCACTCACTCATTCATTTGTTTATTCAGCAGACATTTATTCAGTGCTTACTATGTCCTAGGTGCTTAAAACTTAGATCATCTTAGCCTCCAACAACAAGTTATGGAATTGGACTGAATAAAAAATAAAATAGAATTTTATGATAGTCTGGGGTCATCTTCCATTAGTAAGATGATTCAACCTCTGGATGGTTTGAGTCTACCCAGAACTAAGTGGGAAGAAAGACCTAGTGATCAGCCTATGAAAAACCAGCCAATGAAAACCCTGTGGAGGACAGTTCTATTCTGACATACATGGGACCCCCATGAGTCTGGGTCATCATGAGTCAGGGCCAATTTGACAGCAACTGGTACCAATACTAATCACCTAAAACAATTATAATATTTCAAAATTGATACCTTTGCCATGGAGATCAGGAGGAGAAACTACTTAGCTACTGTTTCAATTCATATTCATATACACATACTTAAGGATATATATAAAGGGCATTGGTCATCACTGGCTTTCAGGCAACGATTTGTCAGCTAGCTTCTATTGTCTTGAGATTTTTAATTAACTCACATGTTGTTTGGTATAGATGAGCCCTGACATGCCCAAACATGTCTCAGCAGGTATATAGACTTTTCATAAAGAGATTGAGTTACGCCTAAGTCCTTGCCTCACAGTCTTTCTTAATTGTACAGTATACTGACAAGAAAGCAGAAAAGAAATGCCATTAACAGGAAAATCAGGACAGACCGGCAATCTGCTGCTCATATCCCATATGGGTGACAACAATGCAATTGGAAGAATAAGTACTAATTAGCTAAATGAAAAGCTCAAGCTGTGATTGCTGAAGAGTTTAATTTTAGGGCAAACTGAGATCCTTCCCCAGTCCCTGAGAGGTAGAAACTGAAACTCAGAATGTTTCACCTGCAAAATCTGGTCAGTAAAACCCTTAAATGTCTTGAAGGGAACATCAGAAAAGTTATTTAGAGAAAATGCTGAGAAGGATTCTAGTTGACAAGTAATTTGATTATTTATATATACTTCACTCTGAAAACCAAAGTAAAACATTGTTCTGAATAATTATTTAATTATATTCATTAACAGCAGGTTATCAATTAGATTCGTTAAAAAGTAAACTATCGAAAACTGTATCAAACTCACTGTGCAAATACACTGCTATGAATAGAATAGTGAGAAAGTTTATTTCTTCCTGGGTCAAATGGCCATATTGAAAACCAGATGTACAGTATCTGCTGTATTTTCCCTGTCTGCCGGATTAGTAAACACATCTAAAAGAAAAACATATTGGCTCCGAAGAACGGATTTTTTAATTCTTGTGGAATACGGATTTCCATATTCCATGGAGGTTGAGCTGACGCACCCAAGCTATCATCCTGAGATGATTGTTGAAACTTGAGCCTTGAGAATCCTCACCATTAAGTCAAACAACAGTCTAGATTAATTAATAAAGAACATTTTTAAACAATTATCTATGTGCAGTATAGAAATTCCAAATCCCCGATGAGCGCTGTAAGGATAAATCAGTAATTATTTTAATTGTTCAAGACAACGCTGAATGGAATCTCTCATGATCAGAAATTGTTTTATCAGTTCTAGTCCAGCCATTTTTCCATGCAGTATATAATTCCTAGTGATAAGATGGGGTATAAGAATCTTTGGAAGTTCATTCTTCTTTGGAACTGGTGGCCCTGTGGTTAAAGCGATTGACTGCTAACCAAAAGTCAGTGGTTTGAAACCACCAGTGGCTCTATGGGAGAAAGATGTAGCAGTCTGTTGCTGTGGAGATTTATAGCCTTGGAAACCCTGTGGGGTCACTTAGAGTCAGAATCAACATTTTTTGGTTTAGTCAAAATGTTACCCCAATTTGTAAATCGTGTATTAAATAAGCTTCAATCAATATCTATTATTCAATTAATATTTTTTGTGTTCACAGCTTCTAGGATCATCACTTGCTAATCTAATAATTTTTAGTTTGTTTCTTTTCTGGTATGAGAAAGTAAATCTATGATTCCCAGAATATCTTTTCTTTTTAAAATAAAATGAGGACATTTACATTACCTCCGATCTCCTGATCCCACTTTTATTCCCTGTTGTTACTCAGAGACTACTAAAAGGGAATGAACAATCTAATTTGCAGTTTTTCTTGGTACTCTGGATTATAATTTGCCAATGTCAGGAGACAAACTCATTTTGACATTATGTTCTTGCAAACAACTCACTTATCTCAGGATTCAATTCCCTTTTCACCAACATTAGTCCTAGCTTTTTGTCATCTGAAACTTTTTCTTCAAAAAACTAAAAACAAAAACAAATTAAGAGGTGAATAGTTGAATATTTCGATTATTTATGGATGTTTGCAGCTATTTCTTCTAATTTTGAGTCATGTCACATCAGCAAATGAAGGTCCTGAAAGCTTTACTGCATCTATACCATTAAGGTCAACTCTATATTAATAATTGAAACATGAAGTATGAATCTAGGAAAATTGGAAGTTATCAAAAATGAAATGGAATGCTTGAAGGTAGATACCCTAGGCTAAAGTAGTGAGTTGAAGTGGACTGGTATTGGCCATTTTGATTCAGATAATCATATGGTCTAGTATGCCATGAATGACAAATCGAAGAGGAAGGCATCACATTCATTGTCAAAAACAACATTTCAAGACCTATCTGGAAGTACAATGCTGTCAGTGATAGGATAATATCCATATGCCTACCAGTTAATACGACTATTATTCAAATTTATGCTCCAACCACTAATGCCAAAGATGAAAAAATTGAAGTTTTTTTTATCAACTTCTACAGTCTGAAATTGATCAAACATATAATCAAGATACATTGATAATTACCGGTGATTGGAATGAGAAAGTTAGAAACAAAGAAGGATCAGTAGTTGGAAAATATGACCTTGATGATAGAAATGACGACGGAGATCAAATGATAGAATTTTGCAAGACCAATGACCTATTCATTGGAAATACCTTTTTTCAACAACATAAATGGTGACTATACATGTGGACCTCACCAGGTGGAATGCACAGGAATCAAAACGACTACATCTGTGGAAAGAGACGATGGAGAAGCTCAATATTAACAATCAGAACAAGGCCAGGGGCCAACTGTGGAACAGACCATCAATTGATCATATGCAAGCTCAAGTTCAAGCTGAAGAAAATTAGAACAAGCCCACAAGAGCCAAAGTACATTCTTGAGTCTATCCCACCTGAATTTAGAGACCTCTAAGAATATTTTTTTTTTTTAAGAATAGATTTAATGCACTGAACACTAATGACTGAAGACCAGACAAGTTGTAGGATGATATCAAGGACATCATATATGAAGAAAGCAAATGGTCATTGGAAAGACAGGAAAGAAGGAGAAGACCAAAATAGATGTCAGAAGAGACTCTGAAACTTGCTCTAGAACATAGATTAGCTAAAGCGAATGGAAGAAATGGTGAAGTAAAAGAGCTGAACAGAAAATTTCAAAGGGCAGCTTGAGAAGACAGAGTACAGTATTATAATGAAATGTGCAAAGACCTGGAGTTAGAAAACCAAAAGGAAGAACATGCTTGGTATTTCTCAAGCTGAAAGAACTGAAGAAAAAATTCAAGCCTCGAGTTGCAGTATTGAAGGATTCTATGGGCAAAAAATTGAATGATGCATGAAGCATCAAAAGAAGATGGAAGAAATATGCAGAGACACTGTACTAAAAAGAATTGGTCAATATTCAGCAATTGCAGGAGGTAGCATGTGATCAAGACCCAATGGTATTGAAGGAAAAAGTCCAAGCTTCACTGAAGGCAATCGTGAAAAACAGGCTCCAGGAATTGATGGAATACCAGTTGAGATATTTCAACAAATGGATGCAATTCTGGAAGTGCTCACTTTTCTATCCCTTTCAAGACCTAATTATTTTCTGCTTTGGATTTTTTCTTATCAATTCCATGTGTTTTCATTAATAGAAGCATGCTGAATCATTAAAGCATTGTTCAATTTTTCTTAGGTAGTATGTTTTTTTTTTTTCTTGCCCACTCCTACCAGCCTACTTTTAGAGTCCAGAGGGACATACTGTGTCCCATTAATTCTACCTCCCTGAGTCTCCCCCTAGTCTACTGGGACATATGTGTCCCAAAAATCTTTATAAAATTTCTTTTTTTCCTACCAAAAATGAACACACCTCATATAACACCTTCTAGAAATAGTAATTTGAAGCACCTGCCCAGTCCTAAAGGCCCCTGCCTTGTGGCAGCATGCACTGTCAATGGGAAAGAATCTTCCCAGTGAACCTTGGAGGTAGAACATGTTGGTGGGCAGCCATATATCCCAATAGTCATAAAAGAGCTATGCCAAAAAATGTGGAAGACAGCTATCTGGCCAAACTATTGGAAGAGATCCATATTTGTGCTCATTCCAAAGAAAGGTAATTCAACAGAATGCGGAAATTACCCAACAATATCAGTAGTATTGCATGCAAGTAAATTTTTGCTGAAATGGTTGTAGCAGTATATTGACAGGAAATTGCCAGAAACTCAAACCAGATTCAGAAGAGGTCGTGGAACTAGGGATATCATTGCTGATGTTAGATGGATCTTGGCTGAAAGCAGAGAACACTATGCAAAGGCATTTGACTGTGTGGATCACAACAAATTATGGATAATATTGCAAAGAATGAGAATTCCAGAACACTTAATCGTGCTCATGAGGAACCTGTACATAGACCAAGAGGCAGTCGTCTGAATAGAACAAGGGGATACTGCGTGGTTTAAAATCAGGAAAGGTGTGCATCAGGTGAAAGTATCCTTTTATATATTTATTTAGTCTGTATACTGGGTAAGTAATCTGAGAAGCTGGACAACATTAAGAAGAATGTGGCATCAGGATTGGAGGAAGACTCATTAACAACCTGCCTTATACAGATGACACAAAACTGCTTCCTGACTTGGAGCACTTGGAGCACTTATTGATGAAGATCAAAGACAACCACCTTCAGTATGGATTACACCTTAACATAAAGAAAACAAAAATCCTCACAACTGGACCAATAAGCAACATCATGATAAATGTAGAGAAAGAAGATTGAAGTTGTCAAGAATTTCATTTTACTTGGATCCACAATCAATGCCCATGGAAGCAGCAGCCAAGAAATCAAATGACGTATTGCAATGGGCAAATCTGGTACAAAAGACCTCTTTCAAGTGTTAAAAAGCAAAGATGTCACTTTGAAGTCTATGACGTAAGCCACAGTATTTTCAGTGGCCTCATAAGCTTTCAAAAGCTGGATGGTGCATAAGAAAGACTGAAGAATTGATGCCTTTGAATTACGATGTTGGCAAAGAATCTTGAATATACCATGGACTGCCAAAAGAATGAACAAATCTGTCTTGGAAGAAGTACAACCAGAATGCTCCTTAGAAGCAAGGATGGTGAGATTATATCCCACATAGTTTGCACATGTTATCAGGAGGGATAAGTCCCCGGAAAAGGACCTCATGCTTGGTAACAGCAGAGGATCAGCAAAAAAGAGGAAGACCCTCAGTGAGACTAATTGACACAGTAGTTGCAACAGTGGGCTCAAACATAGCAATGATTGTGAGGACGGCGCCGGACCAGCATTTTGTTCTTTTGTACACAGTATTGCTACGAGTTGGAACTGACTTGACAGCACCTAACAACAACAAGTTGAACATTCCCTGGTTATTTATTTATCCCCTCTCCCTCTGCTCCACTCTGACTCTGTGCCTTGGGCTTCAATAACTTCTTATGAAAACAAGGAGCTTGACTTTTAGAAAATGAGATTTCAGCTTCCTTTCTTATCCAGCCTTTCAACAAAGTAATTTTGATAAAGTCTGGGCCGACCACATTTATCTTAGTAACTGCAGAATATCAGCTTTTAAACTAGTTAATTCATATTAAAAATGTGTTCCCCCTGATAACCAGCTTCTTGACAAAGGTGGTCTGGTGTATTTTTAACACATACAAGCCCTGATGTTAATATGTGTACAGATTTTCTGAACCAAAATGTAGTCTGTTAGTTGACCTCATGATATTAGGAGGTCAGCTTGATAGAACGGGCAATGATTCTTAAAAGGATTCTTACATTGAAAGTCTCATTTGGAAATATTGTTTCTATACTGGCTGATACAACAAGGGTAACTATGTTAATAGGAGATGGAAGTTCTTGGTTACACTTATGTATGATTATAATCTTCAAGTGCTAAGTAGGCTTCTGGTTAAGCCTAAGGGGAATTTTACTTACATTTCTGATTAAATGAGAAGTTTACTTGATCATTTGGAGTCCTGGGGTGGTGCAAACAGTAAAGGAACTTGCTAACTGCAAGGTTGGAAGTTGGAGCCCACCAGAGGTACCTCAGAAGAAAGGTCTGGAGATGTGCTTCTGAAAATCAGCCACTGAAAACTGTATGAAGCACATTTCTACTCTGAAACATTGGGGTCACCATGACTCAGAATCAACTCGATGCCAACTGGTTTGTTTTTTACTTGATTAATTAATAATCAACACTTTTTTTGCTCTTTCCTTAAAAAAAGGTATTTTGGATTCAGATGAGAGAATGTGTTAGGGTAATTAAAAGTAAAATCTACTCCCAACCCAGAAAATGCTCCACAAATACGCTGCCGTTGTTGTTGGGTGCCCTGGAGTCTATTACAACTCATAGTGACTTGGCTGCAATCTTTACAGAAGCAGATCGCCAGGTCTTTCTCTCACAGAGCGGCTGGATGGGTTTGAACCACCAATCTTCAGTGAGCAGCTGAGAACTGTTGTGCCACCAGGGCTCCTCCACAAATATAGGAAAGTTTTATAATTGAATAAGCATTAAACCAGAACGCAGTGTATCACAGACAATTTGCTAAAAGATTGCAGAGACAAAGAAATCTTACCCTTTATTTAGCTGAGTGGCTATAACCCATTACATCCAAGTTTTCAAGATGAAATTGCTAATTTTCAGTGTCTTTATGACTGGAGATAGATTTGCAATTTGGAGCCAGGCCAGCCAGTTGTTGTTATTATTGGGTGCCATTGCATGGGCTCCAACTTATACCAACGCAAAGTACAACAGAACAAAAAGTTGCCCAGTCCTGAGCCATCTTCGCAATCCCGGTCCTGTGGCTGCCTAGTTGATTCCAACTCATAGTGACCCTTTAGGACAGAGCAGAACTGTCCCATAGGGTTTCCGAGGCTGTAATCTTTATGGAAGCAGACCACGACATTTTTCTTCCACCAAACGGCTAGTGGGTTCCAACCACAACTTTGTGGTTAGCAGCCTAGCACTTAAGCACTACACCACCAGGGCTCCTCATTCTCACAATAGTAGGTATATTTGAGATCCTTGTTGAAGCTACCATGTCAATCTATCTCATTGAAGGTCTTCCTCTTTTTTGCTGACTCTCCACTTTACCAAGCGTGATATCCTTTTCCAGGGATTTATCCCTACTGATGACGTGTCCAAATAGAAGGTAGGGAGGACTACCTGAAGTTACATTTTTAAAAAGTGGCTGCCAGGTCCTTGAGGAAACACCTTAAGTAGCAATGCTTTACAGAAAGACAGAGAAAGAATTTACAATTGCACGTTATCTAATGTGAATTCTGAAAGAAGTCTCATCCCTTATTTTCAACAGGGAAAATTAAAACCTCTTATTTTCAATTTCAGAGTCCCTGGATGGTGCAAAGGATTAAGTTAACTGGAAGGGTTAGTCACTGGAACCCACCAGCAGTACCTTCGAAAACCCTATGGAATGCAGTTCTGCTCAGTTTTTTTTTCTTCCTACTTGTATTTGTCCTTTACATCACCGTCAACCCCTTAAATTTATTCTGATCATCAATTTTGCACCTGATCTGATAATGTATATAACTGAAACAACAAAAGTAAAATGAGGCTTTTTACAATTGCCTGAGTGGCCTACCTACCCACTGCTGTTGAGTCAACTCCAGCTCATAGCAACCATATAGGACAGAGTAGAACTGCCCCAGAGGGTTTCCAAGGCTGTAAATCTTTACAGAAGCAAATGCCACATCTTTCTCCCACAGAGCAGTTCGTGGTTTCGAACTGCTGACCTTCCAGTTAGCAGCCAAGCACTTTAACCAGCCTACCACCAGGGCTCCATGGGTGGCTTTGGGGAGTTAAAAAATGCCAAAAACTCTGTTCATGATTTTTCTGAGAGAGGTTTTTGTCTAAATACATATTGATATATACAATCTCTGTTGTTGTTACTTGCTGTGGAGTTGATTCCGACTCATGGTGACCCCATGTGTGCTGTTAGAAATAAAATTTTTACTATATTAAATTGTGTATGAACTTATAAGCTTTATTTTTTAATTTGTCAATTGCGGAATGTCTGGTCTGGAAATCAGACGAGTTCTGAAGGGCAGTACAAAGTGAAAGTCATACAGGAACAAGAAAGCTACATTGGACAAATTTCTGATTGATTGGTGTGCTTTTCCTTTCCTTATTTGGGATAAAGGGGAAATTTTGAACAAGGTTAAACTGAATAAGCAAATTCTAATTGGTTAGTTTTTTTTTTTTTTTTTAATTGGTTAGTTTAGGTTTCCGTTTCTGGGAAAATTAATTGATTGACTTAGGCATTTATAAGAAATAGAAACATAGGTTTTGATTTGCTGATGTGAGGTTTAGCATAAATGGCTTCACTTTGGGCCTAGTATAGTCAGATTAGGAGCCCTGCCGGCCCAACGGTTATGCGCTCAGCTGCTAACTGAGAGGTCAAAATTTTGAACCCACCAACAGGTCCACAGAAGAAAAGACCTAATGATCTATTCTCTTAAAGATTGTTGTTGTCGTCGTTGCGTGCTGTTAAGACAATTCTGATACACAGCCTAGGAAACCCTATGAGGCAGTTCGATTCTGTCATATAGGGTGCCTGTGAGTCAGAATCAACTTGACGGCACACAACATGGTAAGATTAACAGTGCAGAGTAGAACTGCTCCATAGGGTTTTCAATGCTGTGACCTTTTGGAAGCAGATCACCAGGCCTGTCTTCCGAGGTACTTCTGGCTGGGTTCTAATCACCAACCTTTCAGCTAGTAGTTGAGTGCTTAACCATTTGAATCACTGAGGACTCCAAATTCTCACTACTTTCCCTAATATATTGAGCATAATTCTGTTTAAAAAAAAATTTAAGACCTAGTTTGACAGGCTGCTTTGAGGGCATAGGAAATTTCACAGAGGCCTCTGACCAATGTGGAATGTACCTGAGAACAGATAAACAGAAACAAGGAAGACAAGATGAAGACAAGATAATCATAAAATTGTGCAAACCTCCTTTTGTGATAAGACATTTGTTAACAATGAACTCACTTAAAATTTACCTTGTGCAAAGAATTTAACTTTATTCAAAGGAATCTGGTTTTAACAATAGTTTAGGGTTCCAGGTTCTGCAAATGTATGACTGTTCACCTGTTTAGCAGCTTTTCTCAGATACCTTTCGTTGCTGTTCTAGACCTGATTGTAACATACAGTGGGGTCAGGTCTTGGCAAGAAGAATACTTAGGCATTGCCGCTGGGGGTGTCCTTACCAAATTGAAGGTTGTGTAGTACATCTCTTTACTCTGCCTCTCATCCTCTTGACTCACATTTTATCCAGGCACTGCTGCATCAATGAGCTTCGCACAGGTGTAAATGGGGCAGTTCTACTTGGTCACGTTACTAACTACCAAACCACTGAGAACCATGACCCAACCAAGTTGACGTGTCACCTTAACCATCACAGCCGGTGTTACTCTCACTTCACACCTCACCATTTGTTACTGCCAGACATATGTTGTCAATGCATAAAAAAGTCAGTTGGTAGATTTTTTACTATTGTTATAAATGCAAAACACTGGATAACAAAATAGTCGATAAGTGAGGAGTAGGTGTAGAATCTAAATGTTCCCAGTAACAATAAAGTTTGAGCAAAACTGCATTCTGATGAACTTTGAGCAAGATAAGGTAATTCAATACTGAACTTTCAGATATCTAAATGAATTAGCATGTTAAATAAAATTAGTCATGCAAATATGATATGAAATATCACCACTCTCTCCTATAACTATGGTAGACCTTCCAAATGATTATGGCATTCTTCTCTTTTGAACTTGGAGGCAGCCCCTGAACTTAACACAGAACTTCAGACACTGAAAAGAGTTAGATATAGTAGATGAGTTGAATCCTATTTGTACATGTTAACCACCTGGAACGTGTCTGCCAAGATTTTTTGATTGAGCTCTTCATACTCACGCTAACTGGGCCACAAATTTCACAGCTTCTTCAAGCCACTACTGGGACACAGAAATCCAGAATTAAATAGTAATGAAATGTAACTGTCCAGAAACAAATTTTTGTTCATTGTGTTCAGAACAGAGAACAAATACTGTGAGAAAATGGAGTAAGACTCCCAACATGAGTAAGACCTAAAATTTACAAAGATGTAAGTTTTCTTATACGGTTTAAAAAACTGTTGATATATGGGAATGCAGAAAATATCAGAGGTAAAAGAAGATTCTTGACCCTAATGAACCATTTTGCCAGAGAGATAAAACCCACAACAATAGATATAAATATTCACCAATCACCGTGCTAATACTGTATCAGGGTCTCCTCCATGAAATGAAAACCTCATATGTTATCCACCTCCTATCCCTAATAGCCAAAATATAATGAGTGCCGCTGTTGAAAGAGGTAACTTTCATTGTTGTTATGGGTGAGATTTATAAAGGGTGAATTAAGAAGAAAAACATACAGTCTACCAAAGACTTTGAATGGACTCTTCTTCATCTTTACTATGGATAAAAAAAATAGGTTGATAAAATATATAAAATGTGGTATTTAATTGATAATAGTATATGATATTAGCTTAAAATAAATTGGTAAAACCTATCTGGAATAACTAATGCAAACCAAATATGAATTTATGAAGTTTCTAATACTACATAGTCTTTCTGGTTTATAGATATTATCATATGTAGGTAGAAAAATGTAACCAAGAATAAAGTCAACTGCATTTTAGATCAACAGAAGTCGTATGATGGAAAATAATACCGTAATTAAGTAGTTAAACACTAAATTAGAGCACTGCATAGCTAGATCTCTTCATGAATAGTACACGAAAATATTGACATTGTCTGTATAGTCCTTGTCTATTAGTCTAGGAATAGCAGTAGATTTTATGCCTCAGTTCCTTCCAGGTCATAGATAATTTCCAGGGAAATTAATTCTAGGCTACTGAGTTTATCAGAAAGGAGGTAAATGTCACAAGCATACAAGCATAAGGAGAACCTTTGCTATTCTTCCTCTAAAATGGAAGGTAACCATTTATTTAGAGTAGTGTAATTCCGTGTGAATTATTTAGTACCTATAGCATTTTTTTTTTTTTTTTTTGCTATTAGCACTAGAAGGAACTTCAGAGATTTCCTAGTTCAAAGGTTCTCAGACTGGATCAGTGGGAATCCTGGGGCTCCTCAGAGGCACCAGAGTGCCTGCCCACTCACCTCCTCACCTCTGCTTCAGCTAGACCAGTTATAATATTGCTGTTTTATATAGTAGAATGATTGGATTTGAAGAGAGAATTTTGCTACTAAAAAATCGTCCCAGAGTCATGTATTCCCTCATTTTATCATTAAGAATTCTAGGATCCCGTGATGGGAAGAGGTTTTGTCAAGAAGACACTGTTTCGCAGTAGAGCCAGGTCCCAACACCCTTTCTACTAGAGTGTGGCATTTTTTTTCCCCACAGAATTTATGAAAAAACTCCTAGTTGATTTTTTTTCTTAATAGTCCTGTGAGTTTTAAAACTATATTGAAAAGGAAATGGGTGAAACATCCAAGTTTAGGACTAGTTTATGTATGAAAGTTGGTTTTCTCAGAAAGCAGAAATATTTGGATATTTCGATAAGTGTGATTAGTCAAGCCAGTTTGAAAAGATGGAATTGGTATTAAAAAAAAAAAAAAAGAGAGGGAGAGAGCGACAATAAAAGGGAAAAGAGGTAACTTATTTGTTTTGATCAATGTGGCTATATTTGGGACCATTGGCCCAAAAATACATTAAGCCATTAAAATATCTACCTAACACCTATAGAAAATAGACGTTTGATAACTGCATCAAATGGGTGTGATTCACTTACCTTTGAGTTGTATGAATCCTCTTTTACGTGTGTAATGACACTTCAGAAACTGAACAGTTAGTTGCTCTAAAAGAAAAAAAAAATCACGAGCTAATATAAACTCAAAGAAAAGCTCCTGATCAGGCACTCTCAACAGACAGAATGCATCTAAAGCAAAAGGAACAAGTTAGTTAAAACAAAATCACCCAAGAATATTGAAAGACTGTTGTTATATATTTATGAACTAAGACTGCCAGTCCCTTTGAACAGAGCAGAGATGCTAGCCTCACTCTGCAAATCAAACAGTCTAATTTGTGCTTATTATAATTCCTTCCATATTGCATTGATGTAATTTCTTGTTTGTCCTCTAAGGCTGCACGGTCCTTAAGGGCAAGGATCTTACCCCTTACTCATCTATTTTTTATCCCTAATATCTCTCACAGGCATGTGGTAGATGTGCTATTAATATTTATTTAGTGAATCAATGCATGAATGAATAAATATAAATAACTCCACACACCGAGCTTCTGGTTTACTTGCACTTTCCAGTATCTTTGTAAAAGTCCGTGTTGTCTAAAATATTCTCACGTCAATTACCTTGGTGTCAAAAATAGAATTACAAGTCCAGAGCTTTTAATTTGCTGCTCTCTGCACAATTTTAGTGACTTCCAAACACTATTGAAGACCAGGTTCACACTATTCTAACTCATTTCTAGTGGCATAAAAACCCATTGCCATCCAATTGATTCCTGCTCATAGCGATCCTGTAGGGCAGAGTAGAAATGCCCCACAGGGCTTCCAAGGAGCAGCTGGTGGATTTGAACTGCTGACCTTTTGGTTAGCACCTGAGCTCTTAACCATTATGCCACCAGGGTTCCTCTAATGGCATAGAGGGGCAGAATTATAGCCAAAACAAGTATATACTGGTGATTTTCTTTATACATTTTTGCCTTCAGTTAAAAACCAAAACATTCAGATGCAATCACACATACATGTACATGGAAATAAAAGCAGAACTTCACGTTTTTAAATTCTTGGCAGCTTATTCACTTTCAGAGAAAAATAATAAAAGGTATTATTTAATGAGAACCTACTATGTGCCAAACACTGTGCAAAGAATTTACATACATTATATTGCTTGAGCTTTACGGCATTCTTAGATGAAATAAGTTCCTCCATTATTCACATTATATATTTGAGGAAATTGTGGTTTAGAGATGCTAAGTAAGTTGCATATAGCCTGTACAATGAAAAGTTTGGTTTCAAACCCAAGTATCTGTGATACTATATACTATAATCCAGTCTTGCTCATTTGTATATATTGCCAAAAAAAAAAAAAAAAAACGGAAAAACCCCACTGCCGTTGGGTCTACTCTGACTCATGGTGACCCCATAGAGTTTCCAAAACTGTATAAATCTCTATGGAAGCAAATTGCTACATTTTTCTCCTATGGAGCTGCTGGTGGTTTCGAACAGCTGAACTTTAAGTTAGCAGCTGATTGCTTTAACTACTGTGCCACGAGGGCTCCTCGCACGTATCAAAGTGTCTCGTCCAGAGCAGCAAAAAAGGAAGGTCCTAGAATGTCTGAAGCAGTATAGAAATGCCTTACCTCAAAACAGAGTTACAAGACCAAAATTCTTTCCTCTTTGCTCTCTTCTGACTACTTGACTTCAGGGACTTTCCAACATCATAGAAAAGAATATTTATATGCATTTAAAAAGTCTTCAGTTGGCATTTTAACTGAAGCCTGGCTAAGCCAGTAGTTGTCTTCCCACACATGCACCCTTTAGAGAGCAGCCTTCTTCTTCTTAGTAAGTAGTTCAATTTTAGGTTCATTTGAAAGAGTCATCTTTCTTGTTAATTTACAAATTCAAAAGATCAGTGAAGTGTGAGAGTGAAATGGATATAAAAATACAAGAACATACGCAGAGGGCGCTGACAAAGAGTCGGACAATACAGTGTTTCTCAGCATGAAGGCTGTTCTGTCGCATTACTACTTGGGACATCTGTGCCTGCACCAAGCTGTCTCAGAGAAAGGCTTCGAGCCAAACCACGACTCAGAGCCTGTCTTCCACGTGTAGTCGCCGCGATGTTGCTATTCAGAAGCACCTGCTTGCAAATGAAATTTGTTCCCTGATGCTGCATGGAGCATCAAAACTATGCCCTGTCTCCATCTAATAACACCTTTGCAGTCTCTCCATAGCAGGGGCTCTGCACGGCTTTTAATCTTCTAGCCCTCGGTAGGAAATAAGAACTATTAATTCCCCTTCCCCTCACAAATTAAATTGTATTACCTGGTAGCAATGCGACATTGTCAGCTAAATAAAATTGATGGCAAAATCAGACAGAAGGAGTCTGCTGTCCTCAGCTCTCTTCAAGGAAGAGTGATTTTATTTCAAAAGCAACAACTGAATAAGGCATGGGCCCCAATGCCATGCAAGCCCTCTGGTGTTGCTCATTAATATAAAGCCAGGGATGGCACAGAACAGAGCCCACTTGCTAACAACCAACTTAACTTAGACGGCTCCATCAGCAACCAAACCATGCCACCCCTGGAAATCTGAACAATTGCTATCCTCCTCCATATTTAGATTTGCATCCATGCTTTAATAAATAACTGCCTTAAAATCAAGTATTGCATTCACCTGTTTAGATATTCGTGCACACAAACAGTAGGATTGGCTTTCAGATTACTAAATCCAAGCTTATCAGGAAAGTAGGTAAATGACACAAAAATGAGGCGTGTTGTGAACCACATTTCCAAACTACAGGAATCCTGCTGCCTTCTTCTGACAAGAAGATGTAATAAAAGGTTGCATAATGACTTGGGGATTCACACATGGTATGCATGTTGTGGTACAGCCTTTCAATTACCCATGACTAGTACAGGTATTGCCAGTGGCATCACCACTATCTTAATTTACAAGAAAGGAAGACTTATTAACAACCTGTGTTATGCAGATGACACAACCTTGCTTGCTGAAAGTGAAAAGGGCTTGAAGCACTTATTAATGAAGATCAAAGACCACAGCCTTCAGTATGGATTGCACCTCAACATAAAGAAAACAAAAGTCCTCACAACTGGACCAATAAGCCACATTCTGATAAACGGAGAAAAGATTGAAGTTGTCAAGGGTTTTATTTTTCTTGGATCCACAATCAACAGCCGTGGAAGCAGCAGTCAAGAAATCAAAAGATGCATTACATTGGGTAAATCTGCTGCAAAAGACCTCTTTAAAGTGTTGAAAAGCAAAGATGTCACTTTGAGGACTAAGGCACACCTGACCTAAGCCGTGGTATTTTCAATCACATTATATGCATGTGAAAGCTGGACAATGAATAAGGAAGACAGAAGAAGAATTGACACTTTTGAATTATGGTGTTGGCGAAGAATATTGAATGTATAGTGGACTGCCAAAAGAACAAACAAATCTGTCTTGGAGGAAGTACAGCCAGAATGTTCCTTAGAAGCAAAGAAGGCGAGACTTCGTCTTGTATACTTTGGGCATGTTGTCAGGAGGAATGAGTCCCTGGAAGAGGAAATCATGCTTGGTGAAGTAGAGGGTCAGCGGAAAAGGGAAAGACCCTCAATGAGATGGATTGACACAGTGGCTGCAACAATGGACTCAAGCGTAACAACAATGTGAGCATGGAGCAAGACCGGGCAGTATTTTGTTCTGTTGTACGTAGGGTCGCTATGAGTCAGAACCGGCTCGATGGCACCTAAAAACAAAAACAACAAAAGACACTAAAATAGTTTCTTTTAAACACTAATACTGCATAATAGAGTTCTAGGAAACACCCTGCTGGGAAATGTTCCTATCGATCTACAGGATCACACACGCTCTGCTGCATTTCTCAGGATTATTTGATTAGGAGCACTCCCTCCCATCACAAAATATTTTAAGGGATTGGAACCCCATTGAGTTTGCCACTTTAGAGAAGAATATGCAAAGAAACAGCAGCAAAAAGAATTCAGGTTAGGAAAATTTTCAAGGCATCATAGACTGTCATCTTCCAGCTGTTCATGATGAAGTATGGGAAGGAAAGACGCACAGCCTTTTTCTCATTTGCTCACTACCTTTCCCTTCAGATGAAGACCTGGACATCAGTCTCAGTCACAGTTTCATACAAGTCAGTAATATATATCAGGCATGTAGCAAAAATTGTGACGCTTGTGTCTAATTTGTGCCCTCTTGTATTCCCCATTTGAGACACATAATATATGCTCAGCAGATAAATGCTTGTTGAATACATGAATGAATGGATGGATGAAAGAATGGATGAGTCTGCATATGCTTCCTTAAGAGTGTGGGTTCCTATGATAATACACTGTCTATTTTTCAAAAATGAGTAGGCAGTATTAGAACAGATGTTTCCAAGCCACCACAGTGGGTCTGCTTTCCTCTCTATTACTTGTAAATAATGAAATCACATGTGCGTTTCAAAATGTCAGCCTCTATTGCTGGCTGTGCTGTTGCCTTGGTAACATAGACCATGACATTATAAGCCATGGTCTTTGCCATGGTAGCTATTGGAGAGTTACCTGCAGAGTTCCGCAATGCAATATTTTCATTATGGATCCTTAACTGCCCCCTGGTTTGAATCTGATGTGTGTATCTGTGAAAATGAGGTTCAACTTATGTTAATTCTCTCTGTTACTCAGGGCTTAAGTAACTATTCAGCTGCTAAATAATTATCTTACCTTCCTTCATTTGCTTCAATTATGCACACAGTAGATGGCATATTGTTTATGAAAATATCCTCAAAAGCACTGAGGATCAGACTTTGAGATTTAACAGGCTAGAAGAACTCATTAAAAATTAGAGGAACTGATATATGCATTTATTATTGCTAAGCAGAGACCCTCTATCCTAATTTTAAGGGTCCCTGGTGGTGCACTGGTTAAGCATTCTGCTGCTAACCAAAAGGTCAGTAGCTCAACCTCACAAGCGGCTCCGTGGGGAAAGACCTAGTCATCTGCACTCATAAAGATTACAGTCTAGGAAGCCCTATGGGGCAGTTCTACTCTGTCCGGTCCGGTGCTATGAATCAGAATTGACTCAAGTGCACAAAACAACAACATTCTAATTTTGTTTAAAAGTGGATGTTTTATTCCAAAGAAAAGTTGGAGGGACAATTTTTAAAAGATTTTACTCCACATATTTGAAAACATCTGCTCAAGAGGACAATAGAAAAATTAAAGTGAATATAAGATACAAGGAGTTTTATGCTAAGTGAGGACAATGGTCTATACAATCTAGAATTCTATCCTGTCGGTGGCACTAACCTTCCCCTCCTTCTTCAGCCACAAGCCCACCTCTGCACCCTTTCCCTTACCATACTCCTTTCTTGAGTAGGCCAAAGTCTAAGGCCATAAATCTCCTGGATCCCATATCTGCAAATTACCTGAATCCCTACCAGTCCTCTCCAGGAGCTTAGATTGGCTACTAACCCAAATCAGAATCCATTCAACTTACGAGCTGACAGAATCCACCCAGTTGCTCTGCATAAGGAAGGCCTGGTGATTTGCTTTCGTAAAGATTACAGCCGAGAAAACCCTGTGGAGTGCAGTTCCACTCTGCAGCACATGGGGCCGCCATGAGTCAGGATTGACTCTATGGCAACAGGTTTGTTTGTTTCCCCTTCCTTACTCAATTCTTCAGTAATAAAAGTGCTAACTCTGACTTGTAATGTGTCAATCTTGTAATGTATGAAATATTTTTTTTAGCTGTTTTTATTCTTCCTGGCTTCTGATACTGTCGATCATTTTCTCTTTGAAATTTCTCACTGAGTCTCTTATTCCATAATAACACTCTTTGATTTTTTTTTCTCTGACCACTTCATTCCAAATTCCTTCTATAAATCCCTTAAATGTTAATTTCTTCTTCCCCCTCCCCCCATCTGACCATCTTCTTAATCTGCTTCTTACTCTCACCACTAGGTGGTCTGCCTTTTCTTCTTCTTTTCTCCCCCCAAGGCAGTCTCTTAATCAACCAAGTCAGTGAGTACCCTGGAAGTTATTCTACTCCCCTCTTTACTTTTTTCTCAGTTTACAAAGTCCTGCCTAGCCTATTTCCTAAAGTCTCTCTGATCTGTCCCACTCTCTCTATCCCATTATCATCACCTTAGTTCTCTTGATAAGCATCATTGTTCTAAAGGTCAAGTATGAAGGGAATGGTATCAGAATTGGTCAAGGAGGAGGGTTCATTGAGGGATATATTTACTTATATTCTAGTAAATTATTTATTTGTTTTTTGCTATTTTACTTGAAATGCTTTAGGCTATAATTGCTCTGCTTCCCCCCGCTCCCTTATTTAAGATGGATGGATTTTAAGCCAAAGGGGAGAACTAGAGATCACCTGGCTCAACCTAGTACTTTTGATCGGATACCTGGGGGCCATTTTATTTCCACCCTCTCATTATTCACTTCTAAGCAATCAACAATTCCCATTTATTTTAATTCTTTAATAATGCAATAATTATCAAAATATCTATCTATTTATCTACACATATGTATTTATAATTGTTTGGAGTGATACTATTTAATAGTTTTAATTACTCGTGGGAATTCCAAATCATAAAGATGGGGAAATGCAGGAAGAAATGAAGTAATTTGGGTGATTTAACTTATATATTGGACCCCTGGTGGTAAAATGGTTAAGAGTTTGGCTACTAGGTCAGTTGTTCGAATCCAAATGCACCAGCCACTTCTTGGAAGCCCCATGGGACAGTTCTACTCTGTTTTATATAGGGTCATTATGAGTTGGAATCAACTTGACAGCAATGGGTTTGGTTTTTGGTTTTGGTTTTTTAATTTGCATATCATAATTAGCTTTCTGTAAAGGGAATATTATGAAGGTGAATAATTTTACTAGTGTTGGGTAATGTTGCCACTTCAGGGCTACCAATATTCTTTTACTGTTTTTCTTTTTGTTTAAGAAAATGTACTTCACTGTGCATTTCCACATAAAAAATATAGAGGGCATAATTTGACTTGCAGCCTTATCAGAACCTTGGCACATATTTACTTCCTGTAAAACAAAGAAAACTCATTAGTGCATATAAATAACCATAGTTATATATTTGAAAAATAACTATAGTTTATGGATTTAAGTTTATATTGCTAAATTAATAGCCACCACCATTAAAAAAAAAAAAAAGACATTTTGTTAAGGGCATATGCAAGCGTCTAATACCTGTGTATGATTTTTAATCATCTGTTTATCCCTATCCATAATAGGACATTTTCAGTCTAAGGAAGATACCTAACCAATTGCCAGAAAGGATCAATCGGTTCTGTCCAGGACAAACAATTCATGCAGTGAAGGGCCATTGGCCAAACACTGCATGCTTGAGGTGGGTGACTATTTCAAGAGAAATTACTTTCTAGTCCCTGACACCTCAAAAAATTTCTCTAGACTAATATTGCAGGAGACAAGAAAGCTAGACAAAACAAATCAATGTTTTGCCAAGATGTGACTGAATGTAACAAAAAGCTACAGATGAACAGGATTGAAAGCAAAAAATACATTCAATCCAGTTAGAATTGATTTATCTTCAAAATAGAATCAGCAACTAAAAAATAGATGTACCGCTTTTGCTATGTTCCTCTGGTACTTTGGCAGTCTGTGGCACCCTGGATGCTCAATTCTTCAATACAAATGGAAAGTGTTTCTTATTTGGAAGCAAAGATCTGTGGCTGCAACCAGGATTGTGAACCCTCCACTGGTTTTCTGCCACTGCCTGAAATTCCTGTGAGAAAGGCAAAGAAGATGAATTGGGCCCTGAGGGGTGTGTGTGTGTGTGTGTGTGTGTGTGTGTGTGTGTGTGTTTTATAACAGGACTTTGACCCCAGATTTGTTGGTGGAACTCATAGCCCTGGCATGTCTTAAGTTTTCCTTTTGCCCTTCTAGGCTAACAGCTAGACCAGAGTTTCCCAAACTACGTACCCTGTGTAACACTGTTTAGCAAGAAATATCTGAAGAATTATGTTTAGTGTGCAGATGAGTTTGGGAAACGGTATTCAGCAAAGGTAAAAATACCAGTTGCCTCAAGTGAATTCTAACTCATGGCGATTCCATGTGTGTCGGAGTAGAGCTTTTGTGCTCCGTAGGGTTTTCAATGGCTGATTTTTTGTAAGCAGACTGTCAGGGGTTTCTTCTGAGGTGTCTGTGGGTGGACTCGAACCTCCAGCCTTTGGGTTAGCAGCCGAGCGTGTTATCGTTTGCACCACCCAGGGACTCCAAACAAAGGTAAGGAGACTTCTTTAAGATTTTCCAAAGGCATTAAGATGATATTGTACATGGTACATGTTTATAATTGGTATATTATAATCTTTCATTTCAGACACTTAGTAACCTTAGAATTCCCATTAATATCTAAGTAAAACATTCCAAGAAACACAGTTGTGAACTTTTGCCTTAGAAGAGTATCTTGGGACTCTTTACCCAAGTCTTATCCTCTATCTTGGCCTGTGAGGAGGCAAGAGGCTTAGCATAACCAAACTGAGTCGTCCACCCTGATTCTCTCCAAGCCGACCAGAAGAAGAAATCCCAGACCTATTTTACAGTATGATGCATGGTATGAAACCCTCTAGTAAAGGAACCAAGAGATCTTCATCCCCTAAGGAGGAAATCTGAAGAGGTAAAAGGGCACTCTTACAGAAACAAGGGCTTCTAAACGCTGCTGCTCATACTGAATCTCCACTCCCAAGTGTCTTGGTACTTGACCATGACCCATACTAGCCGGCCTCCACCTGAACTTCTAACTGGGAGTAGGGCTTGGAGGGATAGGGAGTTTTTAGCACCCTCTGCTGGTCAAAAGTCTGTTATTAGAAATTTACTCATTCATAAACACTGGCTGACAGCTATCTGGATGGTGCTTTTCTAATCACAGCAAAGTGTAAAATTTGTAACTTGCAGAGAACTTTTAATAATACTTTAATTAATTTTTCTTTTAAACAGGGGCTCAAAACTAAGGCATGGAGAGGAGCTCCGTGAAATGAATATGGTCCAGCTGAAACACTGAAGCATGTCCCAGCTGAAACACTGAAGCATGTCCGGTAGGCATCAGGGATCATCTAATGCCTCACTTGGAAAGACTGCCTGATGGCACGCGATGTTCAGACTTCCTACAGATTGGCAGAAAAAATAATTACGGTGACTATGCTGTGTAAAATCTGTGTGGAAGCAAGGGTGCTGCTCACACAGGACTTCAATGTCAGTAAAGCCTCTTAAGGAGATAAAACAGGGCAGCAACTGAACACTAAATTGAATTTTTTATTCAGCTTGGTGGATCACAAGAAATACTTCTTTATGGATTACCTTTTCTTGGAAAATAATGAGACCTATGATGCGAGGCAGGCTGGAATAGTGGGAAGGGCATTCATTTTGGAATTAGACCAGAGATTGGATAGAAGCACTGCTACTTCCTGGCTAATTACCTTTAGCAAGTTCATTACCTTTTCTTAGCCTCAGTTTGCTCATCTACAACATGAGGATAATAACACCCAACTCAAAGGAAAATTGTTTTGTAATGTTTCTGACTCATAATAGGTGTTTTAGAAATTAGGTCTCTTTCAGGCAATGAAAACGATGCCATTAAGTAAATACTTAAAGCAGAACAGTACTAACAAGAACTGTCAATCTTGTTATATCTATGGCTGTTGCTACTCCATTGTAAATTATTTTACCTAATTCAGTCATAGGTCCTTTCATAACTCATATCTGACAAAGCAAAGCATTTTAATAACTTGAAAATGAACTATGCTCCTCAAAGACAGACCTAGCCCTGACAATACACAGAACTAATCACCCCAGTTAGTGGCAGGAGCTTTACTCAGCCTAACTGTCAGGAGTTTTTTAAGACAACAGATTCTCCACCTGGGAGCTAAAACTTGGATTTCTTTTAAAGACGCCTTGAAATAAAGGCCTTGTATTATTGGACAAATGAGATAAGAAACTTATGAGATAAAATTGTAAAATATGATTAAAATGATAGAATCAAGCATTCATTAGCTATCTCTTTGAACTCTTCCATTTACAGTTCTAGGAGAGAATAGGCCCTACACTTGTTCCGGCCTAGCCTGCACTTGTAGTGTGGCCCAGAAGTCATTATCCTGGAATGCCCAACACTCCATTTCTATAACACATACTACAGCTGCTGACCAAAAGGTCAGCAGTGCGAATCCACCAGGTGCTGCTTGGAATCTCTATGGGGCAGTTCTACTCTGTCCTATAGGGCCTCTATGAGTCAAAATCGACTCGACAGCAATGGATTTGGTTTTGGATTTTGACATATTAAAGGTTAAATACAACCAGAATACCCCAAAGCTGATGTATCTTCCTGGGGGTGCTTTAAGAGTATTGGAATGTGTGTTGGATGTGTCCTACATCAAATAAACATTTGTTAGAAAACATATTAGCCAGGAAGTATAACTTCAGAGTAAGTGCCAGGGTACACTGGTATATCAGTCAGAGTTTGGGTGGAATAATAAAGCCACTATAAGTATCACTGGAATAAGGAATTTAATATAGGAATTAAGTTTTACACAAATGTGGAAGGAGCTACGGAAATGAAAGTTTGACAGGTTGCAGTTGGAGGACTGGGTAATAGTCACTGATGACATCAGTCTGAAGCACTGGAGCGGGTAAAGAAGCTGGAGCTTACAGAGCTGTCTGAGGAGGCCTTGCTTCTGGTCACCGTGACCAGAAAGAGGGAACCCATGGAGATATCTATGAAGCCAGCATGTCTGGCTGCCAGGGTGTTCCAAGCATATGGCTTCCTCTTCTCTTCTGCCTTCCAAGTCTCGCCGTTTCTTCAGTAGCAGCCCCTAAGGCAGAACCATGGAGGCAAGAGGATATTGGGAAATGTATCTCTCAGTCTCGGAAGCGGGTGGTGATGCTGCTAAGTTGGTTACATAGAGCTCTGCACAGCTTACGCTTTGTGCAAAGACATTCTGCTCTCCCTGGAGGGCAGTAAGCATTTCACAGAATCTTTGGGAAGATGTACGTCCCTTAGTATCACTTTTAGCATTCTTCTTATGAGAACTCGATGGACAAAAATAGAAGCAAAATGGCTTAGTCAAATTACTAAAACAAGAAAAAAGAGAAATAAAGCATTTATTAAGTAACAGGCACTGTGTTAAGTACTTTACAGATATTATTTCATTTATTTTCACAACATGAGGTAGGTTTTTTTGTTTTTGTTTTTTAACAGATGAGGCAACTGTGTTTTGAAGGTGAAATAAATGTCTCCTGAACCGTTTATTTGTAGATAATGAAGTAGATGGAACCCACGTTTGGGTCTAAACATAGTGCTATTTTTACCACACCATGTCACATTCAGTAACAGGATAAACATATTTTTTATATTAATATAAGCTTACCCTGGCCCTTATTTAACCCTCAGTGTGTATTTTGTGGCCCACCTGCGTCAGAACGACCAGGAAAATCTGCGTTTTAAAACCATCTCTCTGGGTGAGAGTTTGGGAGTTACTGACTTAGATATTCAATCATCAGGGTGAACACAGAATAAGGTAGGAGAAAAAGTCAGTTTTACTGCAGCTAATATAGTAAAAAAAAATAAAAAACAGAATTTTACAAAGGTTCTTAAAATACAGAACTAGAGGCAATTCAAATTCCTACCCTTTTTGCCAATATTGCTACTTTACATAACTGCCTTCCTCAAATTAAATAAAATACAGTGATTATTTCCAAGTAAAAAGGAATCTCAAACAAACAAAAAAATGTAACTGTTTACTTCTTTCTAGGAAAAAATCAGTACAGTTATCTAAGAGTGTATGTTTTCAAATATGTATTAAAGTTGTCTGTGATTGCTTTCATTCTCAGTTAATTGTCACACGTTTAGAAAGCAGCCGCATACTGCAGCCAGGTGGAAATGCATTAGACTCCATTTTGATTTCCTGCACAACGACCTGGTATACTCAGCATTCCAGTGACCTAAACACACATGTCAGTATTCTTCAGTACTTGTAGTCATTGCTCAGGAACTTTTAGTACATCCTGTGCCCCTGCTCCTATTTTCTAAATAGAATACACTGACCTTAATTGGAAAGTTACTTCGTTTTGATGATGAGGTCTCTGCCAGATTAAAGCTTATGTTCTAAAGGCCCAGAACAAGGAAAATTATGATAGTAAGAGAAGAGCCATAAGACTTCGAAACATCACTTAGAGAATTTAAGCTGGACAAATTCTTAGACATGCTGTTCTTTTTGGAGCTAAGCAGTTGTGCTTCTGATTTTCTTGTTTGGCAACCAATCAATTTAACAAACTAGTTCTTAGGCCCAGAAAGTGCACAAAATGGCAGCACAAAATATTTAAATTTGATAACCTAAGAAGAATGTCAAGTAATTTTAGCTAATTAACTAGTTTTTATAATTAAAAAAGGTAATTTATTTCAGGGCTTCATAAAGAAAATATAAATTGGAAGAAATTCTTATAAACATTTCAAATAGGAGAAAAAGAGGTCCATCAGAAGCTAATATTCTTCTGCTGAGAATCACCACCCATGACTCATCTGATCCCTGTTACCTACTTTCCTCCTACAGGATTGTTCTCTACCAACCCGGGAACCATCACAGACCAGAACCACATTGTAGAACTGCCTTACAAGCCCCCTTAGTGGTAATTTGCTTTATGCTCATCATCACTGTATTCCCTCAGTTCCTACAGGGTCTGTCTTTTTGATAATTTTTGGGGGGAGGGAATTCAGACTCTGTGTTTGCTTCTTTTTTTGTCTTTTGGTTTTCAACTATCCATTTCACCTGGCTTTTGATATATGTATATAAAATAATAATTTATTTTATTTTTGTTGTTATTGAGAATATATACAGCACAACACACACCAATTCAACAATTTCTACATGTACAATTCTGTGACATTAATTATATTCTTCGAGTTGTGCAGCCATTCTCACGCTCCTTTTCTGAGTTGTTCCTACCCCAATAACATAAACTCACTGTCCTCTAAGTTTCCTATCTTTCAGGTTGTTGGTGTCACTTTGATCCCGCATAGGTAGACCTTAAGAGAGCACAATGCTCAACACAGACATTCGTCACTAATCAAGCTAAACTACTATTTGGTTTTCAGAAGACTTTGGGGGGTATTTTTGTTTAAAAGTTTAAGGTTTAAAGATTATCTCAGGGCAATAGTTTCAGGGACACATCTAGTCTCCATGGTTACATAAAGTCTAGAGTTCATGAGAATTTGAAATTCTGTTCTGTATTTTCCCCCTGTCTTAGTTACTGACTAGTGCTATAACTAAAATACCATAAATGAGTGGCTTTAAAAAACAGAAGTTTATTTTCTCACAGTTTAGGAGGCTAGAAGCCCAAATTCAGGGTGTTGGCTCTAAGGGAAGGCTTTCTCTCTGTCAGCTCTGGAGGAAGGTCCTTGTCTCTTCTGAGCTTCTGCTCCTGGCTTGTCATGTGGCTTGTCATCTCTCTTCCTCCATTTCTGTTTGCTAGCTTTTGTTCAATCTTTTTTTATCTCAAAAGAGAATGACTGGAGATGTACCCTACACTAATTATGTTTCATTAACATAAAAAAGACAACCCATTCCCAGGTGGAATTATAACCACAGGCACAGAGGTTAGGATTTGCAATGTATTTTTGGAGGACACAGTTCAATCCATAACAATATACCTTTTGTCCCCCCCAAGTTCATGTCCTTGCCACATGCAAAACACATTCAGCCCATCATATCATCCTAAAAGTCTTAAATCAACTCCAGTCTAAAATCTCATCTTCTGAATCATCTAAATCAAATATGGGTGAGACTTTAGGCATATTCCTTCTTGGGGCAAAATTCCTCTTCATTTGTGAACGCTTGAAATCTAGACTACAAGTTATCTGTTTCCAAAGTACGTGGTGGAATGAGTACAAGACGGATATTTCCATTACAAATGGAGAATTTGGAGGGAAAGAAGGGATAACAGATGCCAAGCAAATCCATAACCCAGAAGAACAAATTACATTAGCTCTCAAAGCTTGAAAATAATACTCTCTTCTCTTAGACCATCTGGGCAATGGCCCTGCCCTGCAGGCTCTGGGTGTTGGCCATGCTCCCTGGATTCTGGATGGAGGCCCCTTGACCCTGGGCCTCAGCTCTGCGTTCCAGGCCATCTGGGATGGCAACTGTGCTTCCTTGGCTTTAGGTGGCCCCATTCTACTAGTCTGTCTGAATGGTGACCTTACCCCCTCAGCCCCACCAGGCCCTGTTCTTCTACCCCTTGGCATGGCAGCATCATCCCCTCAGGTGTGGATACTAATCCTATGCCCCTGGCACACCTTAACGGCAGCCCCACAGTCTGAAACTGAGTTGGTGAAGATACAACTCTTTGAAACCTAGGAGGCTGTGGCCCCACCCTTTAAAACTGAGAAGACCCTGCTTCCCAAGTTCCTTCCAACAGTTCTGCTTATCTCCAATCTGCTCCGGGGATGGTCCATTTATTTTCTTGGAGGACAACAGATGTAGCTCCTTTGGCCTATTTCCTGCCTGTGCAATTCCAAGAGGCAGAGAACATTCTTTCTTTTTCTCCTTTTTTTGGCCCCTTCAGTTTAATCTGATGAGTTTTCTGCTGTGGTAGTTGGTTAGATCCATCAGTCACAGGCTTAATCTCTTTAACAAGAGATTGTGTAGCTACATCCTTGGTGAGCATTCTAGGACATATGTCCTTAGTACAACAGAATTTTCCAAATCTTTAAGTTCTGTTTTCATTTTGCACATTTCATTTTTAAATCTCTTTCCTTTTGCATTTTACTATAAGAATCAAGGAGAAACCACACGGCCCCTTTAAGATCTTGCTTAGAAATCTCCTTAGCCAGATATCTAAGTTCATCATTTACAAGTTCTGTGTTCCACTAAACATTTGAACATAATTCAGACAAGTTCTTTGCCACTGCATAAAAAGCATCACCCTTCCTCTGTTGTCCAATCATACATTCATCATTTTCTTTTAAGGTCTCACCAGAAGCAAATTTAACATTCACATTTCCAGCAACAGAATGTTGCTGGTGTCATTTGTGTTCTCTAAGATAGTAGAGAGCTTCCTTGTAGCTCTCCTCACTTCCTTCTGAGCCCTCATCAGAATTGCCTTTGACATCCATAATTCTACCAACAGTCTCTTCAAGGCAATCGAGGCTTTTACTGGTAGGCACCTTAAAACTCTTCCAACATCTACCCCTTACCCAATTCCAAAACCACTTCTGCATTTTAATTATCTGTTAGAGCAGTACCCCATTCTTGGTACCAAATTCTGTCTTAGTTATCTAGTGCTGCTATAACAGAAATACCATCAACGGGTGGCTTTCATGAACAGAAATTTATTTTCTCACAGTTTAGGAGGCTAGAAACCCAAATTCAGGGTGTCAGCTCTAGAGGGAGACTTTCTATCTCTGTTGGCTCTGGAGGAAGGTCCTTGTCTCTTCTGAGCTTCTGCTCCTGGACAACCTACATGTGGCTTGGCATCTCTTTCCCCCATCCTTGCTTGCTAGGTCGTTTTTAATCTCTTTTATATCTCAAGAGAAATCGACTCAAGATACACCCTACACTAATCCTGTCTCATTAGCATTAACAGAGACAATCCATTCCCAAATGGGATTAAAACCACAGGCATACAGGTTAGGATTTATAACACATATCTTTGGGGACATAGTTCAATTCATAACACCCCCTTTTAACCAGGATTCTTTTATAGAAACTTTGATTAAAATGTTCAGTAATGGTAGCCAGGCACCATCCTTTTGATATTCTTGGCCTTTCTTGCTATTCTCAAACATGTTCCAGGCTCAGAGACCTGACACACTTGACTACTCTGTAGGCATTGTGATTTCTCTAACCTACTGAATGACCTTACCTAGTGCTGTCACATGAAGTTTTAATGTGATTCTAATAGATATTAGAGTCACAATTCCTTGAATTAAGAACCAACTATTAAGAAAGATTAGGTAATCAGTCTTTCCCCAGCCTTCTATTTCACCATGTCGAATGTGGGAGTTTTTATACTTTTCCCCTAAGGTACATTTGAGAACTAAATGAGATGGCACATGAAAAGCGCCCAGTGCCTATATGAGTGCAGCACTGTTTTTTGCTAAGTACTCAAGAATTAAAGCAAAATTTCCATTTTGTTATTCTTATGGTGGTTTTATACTTATATAAAATGTTGTAACTTTTCTGTTTCATGTCATTTTTCATTTTACTTTTCCTAAATAAATACAGCATTAAGTTAAAAAAATTAGTCTCTGATAAAAATTGTATGCTTTATATTACTGGAAAGTCTCATTGACTAATACCAGGCTGGGCATGATAGTAAAACCTGTTGCTGTCAAGTCAATTCTGACTCATAGTGACCCTATAGGAGAGAGCAGAACTGCTCCATACGGTTTCCAAGGAGCACCTGGTGGAATAGAACTGCTGACCTTTTCATTAGCAGTCATAACTCTTAACCACTACGCCACCAGGGTTTCCGGGCATGATAGTAGGTATACAATAAATAATTACTGAAGTGAAAGAAAGTGAATGGGGACTTGGAAAGATTTCGATTGCATTTGCCAGGTTGCTTGTTATATGTTATTCCTGACAAGAGTGTCTTCCATTTATTAATGATTCAGAACGCCAGGTGGTCAGCCACAGCCTCCTAAAAAGGGAAACAACTGAGAGGAGAGGAGAATTTTAGCACAAAAGCTTCAAGTCTCACCACAGTGAATTCAAAATCCTCCTTTGTCACTGCAGAACTAGACAGCTGGTGTCACAGCTTCGTTCCAACTGTTAGTGATGGTGGTAGTGACGGTCTAGGGTAAGAAGCAGGATGTTACTGTACCCCATCTCACTCCCACCCAGGTTTCAGGCTCTAACAATCCCAAAGATTCATTTAGTGGTAAATCAACCTTGATAGGTGCAATATTTATATTTTTAGAAAAACTGTATCTTCAGGTTTTAAAAATGGAAACCAATGAAAAAAAATGAATGATTTTAAAACTAGCTTAGAATCTACCTTGGCAAGAATACAGCAAATTGGAAGAACATTTTTACTGGCCCAGGACCCTTATTTTATAGCCACAGCTGTCTAGAGTCCTGAGGGCCATATAAGAGTAGAGATACAAGTGTGACTTACAAACTTTGGAAAATGTTATTTAAGCCATGGCTTCCATGATAATAAGAGCAAGACCCAACTCCAAGGAGTATATTTTTTGATGAAAGCACACACACACACACTCACACACACACGCAGTCCTTGTTGAAATATTGAATACTATTCTCAACTGTAAGCATACTCTCTCATCCACATATCATTGCAAATAAATAAAATTGCAATATATTTTGATAGTTTTATGAAGGAATAAAATAGGTACTCTGACAGAGAATGATGGTGGAAGCCATTTTCTACAGGGTGGTCAGGAAGATCCTTTCTGAGAAGGTAACACTGAGCTAAGATCTGAAGTTTTCAGCTATGAGTAAGGAAGGGGGTCATGGAGGAGAGAATTACTAGTAAAGAAAAGGGGAACAAAAGTCCTTCAGGAAGAAATATAGAATGAAATTGATTTTACCTTCCAAACGTTTCTGAAATATATTCTGTTCTCTCTATCCTCCTGGCCCCCATCCCTTTCTAGACCACTAATATATTTTGCCTGAATTCTTTGAATATCTCTAAAGTACATCCTTGCTCCTGGCTCTGTCCCATCCCATCCATCCTCCATATTGCAACCAAATGATTCTTCTACAGCAAATCAGATCATGTCACCCCCGTGTTTAAAAATCTACAAGAGTGCACTGTTACTCTTGGGACTAAGGTCAAATTCTGCCCTATCTTTTTCTGTTTTTTTTTTTTTTTTTTTTTTTAATGTGGTGAAAACATACACACCAAACATTTGCCAACACAACTTCCACATTTACAATTCCATAACATTGATTACATTTTTCATGCTGTACCACCATTATCCATATCCTCATTCAAAACATTCCATTACCATTAACACAAACTCAAGGTCCCCCAGTAGAGGAGCCCTGGTGGCAAAGCAGTTAAGAACTTGGCAGTTTGAATCCACCAGTTGCTTCTTGCAAATACTATCAGGCAGTTTTACTCTGACCTATAGGGTCACTATGAGTTGGAATCAACTAAATGGCAATGGGTCTAATGGCTAATGAAAGGACCCCTGGTGGCACAATGGTTAATGTGCTCAGCTGCTAGCCTGAAAAGTCAGTGTGGTTCGAACCCACTAGAAGTTTTGAAGGAGAAAATATCTGACTGTTTCTGTAAATATTACAGCCTTAGAAACCCTACGGAGCAGTTCTACTCTATCCTGTAGGTCACTATGAATAGGAATCAACTTGATGGCACACAACAAAAATGGCTAATGATGTCGACCATCTTTGAATATACTCTTTGATGAATCACCTGTTCAAGTCTTTTGTCCATTTTTTGACTGGGATGTTTGCCTTTTTGTTGTTAAGCTGTAGACATTTTATATACATATATAAGTACATACATATATACACACATGCATATAATAGTATATTAGTCCCTTGCCTGATATTTGACTGTCAATAGATTCCGACTCATGGTGACCCTATAGGACAGAGTAGAATTGTCCATGGGGTTTCCAAGGCTGCAGTCTTTAGGGAAGCAGATTGCTACATCTTTTTCCCATGGATTGGCTGTTTGCTTTGAACCGCTGACCTTTCAGTTAGCAGCTGAGAGATTAACCATTACATCACCAGGGCTCCTTCTAATTGATATATGGTTCCTCAAAATTTCTCCCTTCTGTAGGTTGTCTTTTCACTTTGTTGATAAAATCCTCTGATCTGAAGACGTATTTAATTTTTATGTGCTCCCATCTATCTATTTTGTCTTTTGTTACTCGGGTTTTTGCTATCATATCTGATAATCTATAGCTATAAACTCTGCCCTGTGGTTTTATGTTTCAGTGGTCTTGTTTCAGCATTCGCTACTAGCCCAATCTTTTTCCACTAACCACTCTGTGTTCTATATTTCAGCCATACTGAACTTCTTTCATTTCATTATACTTGCTTTTCTCTTCTACCATAGGGCCGTTGCACATGCTGTACCCTCCATCTGGCCCATGTCTCCCTTCACCCTATCCACTTCCATCTGATTAAATCTTTCATGTCCTTCAGGTCTCACCTAAGACATCGCTTCATTGGGGATAGCCTTCCTTGTACTCCTAAGCTTGAGTAGATGTCCTTAGGTGCTAAAGCACACTTGGCTTATTCATTCAGCCATCACCATGTATTGTCATTTACTTGTCTGGGTCCCTAGACTGTAAATCCCACAAGGTGGGGCTTGTCTTTCATTTCACTGCTGTATCCCTAAAATCTAGAATATATCTAACATACAGTGAGTGCTCAGTAAAGACATATTGAATCAGTGGATATAAGAATGAATAAACCAGAAATATTTATGATTGGGTAAAGTATTGATGGCATTTGATTCTTGGAAATTCCTTCATATTCTAAAGACTGTGCAGAGAACTTGTATTACTATTCTATTAAGGTAAGAATACGTATTTAAATGGCCCATAAACTACCAATGTGCAGATGCCAAAGACTCTCCAGATTTTCCCAGAACTTTAGGCTGAGCTGAGGCTAGGAAGAGGCCCATAGAAGTTCAGGGTCCTAAGAGTGGGCAGAATGTGCTGCAAAGGTGGTGCATCACCTAACGGTGCTGAAATGGGTGGAACTGAGATAAGCGATCCCAAAGGAAAGGCAACCTTTTTGAAGAGAACCTTCCTGGGCAGACTGTCCAGCTGAGTCATTCTCCCAAAGGGGCTGAGCAGAGAAACTATCCAATTGTCAAACAACTGGACAGGTTCCTAAAAATGCATAGAAGGGAAAGTCATATGAAGGGATAAGTGGGAGGAAAAACCTGGAAAACTTTTCCGAAGTAAAGAAAAGATTGCAGCAAGCCCTTTCACAGGGGATTTACATCCTCAGCATGGGTGGGGAGGAACTTAAATATTACTGACAGCAGAAGGGTCGTTTTAAGATTTAAAGACCACTGGAGTGGTTATTATGAGACCGATATTTAGGCTACTTACTTGTTGTGTGACCCCAAAAGAGATACTTATCCTCTAAGCCTTGGTTTCTTCTTAATATATCCAAAGAGTTGGACTAGCTGATCTCTTAATGGTTCTTTCAATGGAAACACTCTGTGTTCTCTCATTCTGGGCTGAATGCCCAAGGCGTTCAGCAAAATAAATTTATTTTGAAGAGATACAGGAGAAGTGATTCACCTGGGTTTATTTCTAAAGCACGGGGTGAGTTTTTTTACTTTCAAATCACACCTTGACATATGCTTGATTGTTTCTGAATAAACTTGCTTTCTTTGTGATGGAACATACTAAATTTAAATGGACTCTAATGTACAAACCAGAGGAATCTGACACATTTCTACCCATAGAAAATATTAGAAGCCTTTCATTTGTCACTAATGCTTGGTGCTAGGAATACTTATTTTATGACTCATTTCTAGCAGCTTGGGGAAAAATACATTTAGTAACTCTGCGTCAGTGTTATGAAAAGAGGCAAAATAATATAAAAGATATTAAAATTCTCTTTAAAGCATTAGAGAAAACCACATCTAAAAGAATATCCTGAGCATATCCTGCATTGGTTCTTTACTCTCAAAACTCATTTGTACCGAAACAGTCTCATTATGAGGTATTCCCACCCCTGTCTGACACACAAGACCAGTCTTTTCCGGGCATGGGGGAGAGGGTAGGTCCCCTAGGTGGGATTATATCAACTTCCTATAATGCCTTATAGAGTGAATCTCACTATAAAACATACGCTATGACTGTCTTGGAAGCCCTGGTGGTGTAGTGGTTAAGAGCTACAGCTGCTAACCAAAAGGTTGGCGGTTTGAATGCACCAGGTCCTACAGGGTATCTAGGAGTCAGAATTGACTTGACAGCAGTGTTTTTTTTTTTAATGGTCATCTTGCTGCAGGCCTTGCTCTCATCTTGGTAACCCGGAGATACCTGCTCTGACATTTGACATTTTAAAATCTGCTTTAACCTTCGTTTACGGTATTCAAGGCATCCTCAATGGGATTTCTCTGACTGATCTCCAAGCTCGGCGTCTGCTTTCAGCTATATTTTTCAGGTTAAGGAAAAATTAAGCACACATTACCTTTAGTGATGACACTTTATGGTAGGAATTCTCCCCATAGGGTAGGACGGAGAGCAGTGTTACATTGGACTGCAAACATTCAAGACTGAGATACATAGCAGCCATTAGTGAGTACTGGAAAAATAGCTAAGCGCTCTTCAGGAAAACAACTGTTTCTTCTCTTCCCCATCCTCTTTCTAACTTTATAAGAAGAGATGATGCAATTGTCCCAGGCTGTTGTCACCTAATTAGGGGCCTAGAGGCACGTGAGCTCTCTTATGTTCAGACATTATAAAAACATCTTCAGCTCATGTAAACCATGTCAGATAAAAAGGCTTTAATTCATTTGGCGTACAACTCACTGATTTGTGTATACTTGGATATGAATTTCCTTACAATGAAAACTTTGCTTTTGTTTGACATTTGAGTTGTATTGTCTTCCAGTTTGTGTCTACATATGGTATGCTATTTGATATTCACAATGAAATACCTATTTTTTTCCTATTTTTCACACAGTGGAGGAAAGAACAGAAATACTATTTATTGTGTCCTTTCCATGTGTCTTAACACCATATTTTATATTTTAAAATCATTTAACAACCCTGTAGATAAGCACACTGAGGCTCCAAGATGTTAGATAAATTCCAGTTGCCCATGATTCTATTGGTATTAAGTGATTTTCTTATTTCAAGTCTAGACATCTTTCAATCCTATGTATGCACTTTTTGTTTGTGCCTCCGGTCAGATAAAGCATTTTTCCTTTTGGTTCGGTTGAGTAAGAGTCTCCTAAGTATAGCTGAAATTTTTGAAAGCATGGGGAATCTGCTGAAACTCAAAGGGATTGAGGAACACCGTTTGGAGAAACCTGTCATTAGTAAGGACTCAGTGTGTGTATGTGTACGGGGGAATTCCCATATGGGAGATTGTTGAATGGGGGTCCATCAATCTACAATTCAGTCTCTTTAGATGAGATTAAATTCTATGGTGGGAAGATATGGATTGGATATTTCTTTAGCCCATCTCTGGGTTCACCTGCAGCCTTTGTGGGTTTTATTTTATTATTTTACTTCTTTATTTTTAATAAGCACAATCACATACACCTTTTATTTCCCATATAACATTAACAGTTAAAGAAAACAGTCATTATCAAATTATTTTGTTGTAGTCCGTGATTACAACTCAGGTTGGGCTTAACTATTAACAGAATGTGCGGTAACATGTTCTGATGTTGTCCAGCCACTTTTTTTTTTTTTTGGTATTTGATGTGATTTTGTTTTGTATCTCTTCCAGTGGCTGGTAAGATAGAATATTCTTTGTACATACAGTGATTGCACAGATATTACTCTTTTATTTGACTTGATTTCATCCCAGGGATTTCTGATGAATAAGTATCTTAAATATAGTATTCAGTCAATAAATTGAATTGATTAAAACCACCTGTAAACCAATGACAAGGACTAAAGACATGTTACATCACTATAAATCATACTACACAGAATTTCACCAAAATAACATTTTTAATACTCTAAAATATACCCTTCTTTCAGTGTACAATATCTCAAAACTTAAAATACCACGTGTATGGTCAAAGTATTTGATTGCAAACAACAGCAACCAGTCTAAGCACCAAACCAAAACCCACTACTGTCGAGTCAATCCCAGCTCATAGCGACCCTATAGGACAGAGTAGAACTGGCCCATAGGGTTTCTAAGGAGCGCTTGGTAGATCTGAACTGCCCACCTTTTTGTTAGCAGCCGAATTCTTAACCGTTAAACCACCAGGGTTTCCAATCTAAGCACAGATTAAGTGAAAAAGGTAATTTCTTATTTATATAGTTGCTAAATCCAAGATCCATACATCTAGACAAGCCCACCGGTTGATTCTGCTACACACTAATGTTTCAGAATCACTGACCTATAGGATAAAGTTCAAATTTCAGAGCATAGCATTCAAAGCCCTTTTTTATCTGGCTGTTGTCTATCTAGACTAGCTAATGTCTCAATGTATCTTGCTTGGAGCTGTACACTGTAGTCTTACCACCCTCAACATACTAGCTACTCTGCATATGTTTTTTTCAGTAACTACATGATGTGCACATTGCTTTTTTTTTTTTTTTAAATACCTAGTGAGACAGGAGGTAGAGGAAAAATCTTTCGACTAGAAAATAATATTAAGGTTAATTTCCTATAATTTACAAGGATTACATCAAAGTCCTCATGTCTGTTTGATCCCCTCCATTCAATTCTCTACAATGTACAGTCTATATTATTTTAAATGTAAATCTGATTATGTCACTTTTCTGCTTAAAATATTAAAGAGTCTCTGTTTAAAACAATGAAGATTCTTCTGTGTTCCTACGATTTAAAAAAAAAAAAATGAACCAAAAGGCCCTAAATGATCTTTCCAGACTTTCCTTGAGCCCCCTTTTCCCTTGCTTTCAGAAATTCAGCCACATCACCCTTCTCTTAGTTCTTCCCCTGTTTTGCTCAGTTAACTTCTAGCCATTCTTGAGATCTCAATTCAATATTGCTCCTAAAATGAAGATTTCTCTGACCCCCTGGTTTACATCAAATCCTTCTAATGTATGCTCTCATAGCTGCATACACTTTGTTTCAAAGGGTAACAGGACATCTTACAGTTTGTGTTTATATATTTATATGGCCATATGATTGTCTATCAACAGATAGTGAGTTCCTTGGTGGCAGGACCCCCTCTCTATTTTGTCCAATATTATAATCTTACCATCCAACATAATTCGTGCCACTTAGTTATTTAAAAGGCTAAAAATAAGACATTTTTTTAAACTACCCATATATTCTTCTTTGTTTCTCTTGCATACATGGAATGTATCTACTGCCTATTAACAGGAAAATTGACTGTTAAGACTTAGCAGGTCTGATATATCATTTCTACCAGCTTTGAGACTCCCATGTGTCTGTCAGTTTGTCGTACTGAGGGGGCTTGCGTGTTGCTATGATGCTGGAAGCTATGCCACTGGTATTCAGATACCAGCAGAGTCACCCGTGGAAGACAGGTTTTAGCCTCAAGTTGCAATAGCGAAGGATTCTATGGTGAAAATATTAAACGATGCAGGAAGCATCAAAAGAAGATGAAAGGAATACACAGAGTCATTATACCAAAAAGAATTGGTCAATGTTCAACTATTTCAAGAGGTGGCATATGATCAGGAACCGATGGTACTGAAGGAAGAAGTCCAGGCTTCTCTGAAGGCATTGGCGAAAAACAAGGCTCCAGGAATTGATGGAATATCAACTGAGATGTTTCAACAAACAGATGCAGCACTGGAGGTGCTCACTCGTCTATGCCAAGAATTTGAAAGACAGCTTTCTGGCCAACTGACTGGAAGAGATCCATATTTATGCCTATTCCCAAGACAGGTGATCCAACTGAATGTGGAAATTATAGAACAATATCATTAATATCACAGGCAAGCAACATTTTGCTGAAGATCATTCAAAAAACGGCTGCAGCAGTATATCGACAAGGAACTGCCAGAAATTCAGGCTGATTTCAGAAGAGGACATGGAACCAGGGATATCATCGCTGATGTCAGATGGATCCTGGCTGAAAACAGAGAATACCAGAAGGGTGTTTACCTGTGTTTTATTGACTATGCAAAGGTATTCGACTGTGTGGATCATAATAAATTATGGATAACAGTGGGAAGAATAGGAATTCCAGAACACCTGATTGTGCTCATGAGGAAACTTTATGTAGATCAAGAGGCAGTTGTTCGGATAGAACAAGGGGATACTGATCGGTTTAAAGTCAAGAAAGATGTGCATCGGGGTAGTATTCTTTCACCATACCTGTTCAATCTGTATGCTGAGCAAACAATCTGAGAAGCTGGACTATATGAAGAAGAACAGGGCATCAGAATTGGAGGGAGACTCATTAATGACCTGTGTTACCCAGATGACACAACCTTGCTTGTTGAAGGTGAAAAAGGCTTGAAGCGCTTACTAATGAAGATCAAAGACCACAGCCTTCAGTATGGATTGCACCTCAACATACAGAAAACAAAAATCCTCACAACTGGACCAATGAGCATCATCATGATAAATGGAGAAAAGATTGGAGTTGTCAAGGATTTCATTTTACTTGGATCCACAATCAACAGCCGTGGAAGCAGCAGTCAAGAAATCAAACAACACATTGCGTTGGGTAAATCTGCTGCAAAGGGACCTCTTTAAAGTGTTGAAAAGCAAAGATGTCACCTTGAAGACTAAGGCGCACCTGACCCAAGCCATGGTATTTTTAATCACATCATATGCATATGAAAGCTGGACAATGAATAAGGAAGACCTAAGAAGAGTTGACGACTTTGAATTGTGCTGTTGGCAAAGAATATTGAATATACTATGGACTGCCAAAAGAACGAACAAATCTGTCTTGGAATAATAACAACCAGAATGCTCCTTAGAAGCAAAGATGGCAAGACTGCATCTTACATACTTTGGACATGTCAGGAGGGATCAGTCCCTGGAGAGGGACATTATACTTGGCAAAGTACAGGGTCAGCGTAAAAGAGGAAGACTCTCAACAAGGTGGATTGACACAGTGGCTGCAACAATGAGCTCGAGCAGAACAATGATTGTAAGGATGGCGCAAGACCGGGCAGTGTTTCTTTCTGTTGTGCATAGGGTCCCTATGAGTCGGAACTGACTAGATGGCACCAAACAACAACAACACCAGCCTTGAAGCCCTGCTAAGTTTGAAAATTGCACTACATGGGAGTATGTTTTTATGTAGCTAATCATCACTTGTCATCCTAAGAAAAGGTGAAGGTAATACCATGATATTTTGCCTTACAAAATACTTTCCAAAGGAAATCACTGATGTCCTTTTCTTTTTTTATATAATTCATTGGTGGTTGGCTTTGTTTTTGCCAGAAGTCCTATAGTTAAAAATTAATTATACACATACTCATAAAAGTAAATATGCTTCAAAAAAAAAGAAACTGTGGGGATCAGGGTCTCAGCTAAGCAGGAAGTTGCCATCTGGAGAAGCAACCTTTATACCTCTCTAGTGACTGAGTGGCCTCATATCACCAGGAGCGACATGCCACCTTCGTTTTTTTTCTAATTAAATATAATTTATTTTAAAGGCTTTTTGATTAAAGATATAATTCTACTGATATAATCCAAATAGAATATAGCCTGACTGATGGAGGAAGAAAGCAAGGTAGTTTTAATACCACCCTTTCAAAATAAACTGTGACCAGCCAAAGTCTTGGTTTATCATTAGTCTTTATTTTAAATGCTGATTTTTTTTCCTTTGTTTACATTCATATCAAAATTATAATTCAAAATACCTAGTTCATGTATTTGGAAACCCTGGTGGTGTAGTGGTTAAGTGTTAACCAAAGGGTCAGCAGTTCAAATCCGCCAGGTGCTCCTTGGAAACTCTATGGGGCAGTTCTACTCTGTCCTATAGGGTTGCTATGAGTCGGAATCGACTCGACGACACTGGGTTTGGTTTTTGGTTTTAGTTCATGTATTTTTTAAAAAAAGAAATAAATAGCAATCTTCAGTTTTCCAGAGAACAAATGTTAGTGGTTTCCTCTTCCCCAGATTTGTTCACATGAAAAATAAAATAGATGTCTTTCTTTCTTTCTTTCTTTTGTATTTATACTGAGCATTGTTGTCATGATCAATAACTTGGGATCACTCTGGTCATTTCACACAGTAAATGTTGCGGTTAGTCACTGTTGAGTTGATTCTCACTCATGGCAGTCCCATGTGTGCAGAGTAGAACAGCTCCATAGAGTTTCAAGGCTGTGACATTTCAGAAGCAGATCACCAGGGCTGTCTTCTGAGGTGCCCCTTTGTCAGGTTGATCTGCCAACCTTTTAGCTAGTAGTGCATTGCATAGCCATTTGTGCCACCCAGGGACTTCTACACATAGAAAATACAGAAATTTCAGCAGAAAAAAATGAGTCAAATGTATCTATGGTAACAACTTGAAGAGACAAATACACCCCAATAAATAAAACAAAATAAAATAGGAAAATGTTAATACAATATTAAAATATAAAAAGGGTTTTCCACATCTCTGCCATGATGAAAAGCTATATATGTTTGACATTTTCCTCAATGTATCTTCTTTTTTATTCGGTTGCTGTGTCAGAGACTTGAAATAACAGTGGCAAACACATAATAGTTCATTTTTTTCTCTCATGGAAAAGAAGTCCAGGGGTAGGTGATCTGGGGCTTGCATGGTAGCTCTACTGTCATCAGGGTCCCATATTCTTTCTATGTGCTTAGACATTCTTAGCATGCTCTTACACTCTCAACTTTACCTCGCTGACCTAGATTGTTACTTGCCCTCCAGACCTCCTAGGTTCTCCCCTTCCAAATGGCCAAGGCAACATTTTTCTAGATGTTCTGTCAACCTTTCTAAAACAGTTACTGGATTTGAGAGCTCAAAGTTGTTGAGAAGTGCTAATCCACCGTGAAATTTCCCTCGGGTTCTTGTGTTCTCACCAGTTGAAATATTTTCTGGATATGTTGCCTCCTCTTCCACATCTTTCTCTGTACCTCTTCCATTTCTTGATATCAAATTCACTTTCAGGAAGTTCTACCTGGTGAGAAATTACAGCAATTCTTGACCTAAACACTTATGGCAAGAGTCCAGTGTCCTAGCAATTGACAGATCACTCTGGACTTCAAGCTGGACAATGCACAGCCATCTCAAAGAGCTCTTACAGGAATCCTTGGTGGATGTAAACAGAATGAGATCATTGAAATGAGTGCACTGAAAACACCAAAACCTGGATCTGGACTTTTAAAAAATGTACCCATCGAGTTTTGTTCAAAGCCTCTGGGCTCCTATAAAGATCTAAAATGATTTACAGGGAAATCTTTTTGAAAGGCTTAGGAACACTATGTGGACAAACACTCCTGACTTTAAGGCTCATCTTTCTTCTTTAGGCTCCATTACAACATGAGTCTATTTTACATGGAATTGTAACAATTTGTAATTTGATAATTACCAAACAGTAAAAACAGCAGGATTTCTTCCAGATGTAGATGTCAGAAATTCTTCACCCATTCTGACCCTTTTATATTGATTTCAAGGCATGCAAGAATCTACGGAAGGTGTTTCACCATGAGATGCCAAATTAAGCACTGAAGCTAAAGGGTGAGATAATATTTATTGTTGTTGTTAGGTGCTGTTGAGTCAGCTCCAACTCATAGTGACCCTATGCACAACAGAATGAAACATTGCCTAGTCCTGCACCATCCTTACAATCGTTGTTATGCTTGAGCTCATTGTTGTAGCCACTGTGTCAATCCACCTCATTGAGGGTCTTCTTCTTTTCCTCTGACCCAGTACTCTGCCAAACATGATGTCCCTCTCCAGGGACTGATCCCTCCTGACAACATGTCCAAAGTATGTAAGATACAGTCTCGCCATCCTTGCCCCTAAGGAGCATTCTGGCTGTACTTCTTCCAAGACAGATTTGTTTGTTCTTTTGGCAGTCCAAGGTATATCCAATATTCTTCTCCAACATCACAATTCAAAGGCGTCAGTTCTTCTTCGGTCTTCCTAATTCATTGTCCAGCTTTCACATGCATATAACACGATTGAAAACACCACGGCTTGGGTCAGGCACACCTTAGTCTTCAAGGTGACATCTTTGCTCTTCAATATTTTAAAGAGGTCCTTTGCAGCAGATTTACCCAATACAGTGCATCTTTTGATTTCTTGACTGCTGTTTCCATGGCTGTTGATTGTGGATCCAAGTAAAATGAAATCCTTGACAACTTCAATCTTTTCCCCATTTATCATGATGATGCTCATTGGTCCAGTTGTGAGGATTTTTGTTTTCTGTATGTTGAGGTGCAATCCATACTGAAGGCTGTGGTCTTTGATCTTCATCAGTAAGTGCTTCAAGCCTTTTTCACTTTCATCAAGCAAGGTTGTCACCTGCAAAACACAGGTTGTTAACGAATCTTCCTCCTATCCTGATGCCCCGTTCTTCTTCATATAGTCCAGTTTCTCAGATTATTTGCTCAGCATACAGATTGGATAGGTATGGTGAAAGAATACAACCCTGACGCACACCTTTCCTGACTTTAAACCAATCAGTATTCCCTTTTTCTTTCCGAACAACCACCTCTTGATCTACGTACAGGTTCCTCATGAGCACAATTTAGTGTTCTGGAATTCCCGTTCTTCACAATGTTATCCATAATTTGTTATGATCCACACAGTCCAATGCCTTTGTGTAGTCAATAAAACACAGGTAAACATCCTTCTGGTATTCTCTGCTTTCAGCCAGGATCCATCTGACATCAGCAATGATATCCCTGGGTCCACGCCCTCTTCTGAAACGGGCCTGGATTTCTGGCAGTTCCCTGTCTATATACCGCTGCAGCTGTTTTTGAATGATCTTCAGCAAAATAATGCTTGAGTGTGATATTTACATAATATTTAGACTAGGGATATTTCTAGCTTGCTGAAAAAGTTAATAGTGGATGATCGCTTTCATGTTCCATATGAATAGAAGTTCCTGGCTCAAGCAGTTAAGGTTGCAGTTCAAATTCAGCCAGAGGAGCTTCAGAAGAAAGGCCTGGGGATCTTCTTCCAAAAGTTCACAGCCTTGCAAACCTATAGAACACTGTTCTTCTCTGCAACACATGGTGTCTCCATGAGTTGAAATAGACTCAACTGTAACTGGTTTGGTTTTTTGGCTTGCATATATCAGTACGACATGGGGTACTGTCTCGAAGTTGAAATTATTGTAGACATATGGGCTGGAAAAGTGATGTTAGCTCTCTCTTATTCAGTTGATTTTTGTGACCACATGCTCATAACATTATTGAGAGACTTCGAAGGGAACAACAGGTAGATTCAAAGGAATCCCCTCTGTTATCTTTTCTTCTCTCTGCCTTCATTTGCCCTGGAAGACTCATCTACACCTCTGGCTGGTGACTTCCAAATCTATGTTATCTATATCACCTGACTGCTCTCTCCCCCTGCTCTGGTGTGGAGACAACTCCCTGGAACTCACTAGGTCAAAAACTTAAATTCACTGTTTTCATCACCAACTCTATCCCTTGTCTTCATGTCTTGGATTAATGCTTGACTATTTCAGACGTTGCACAAAACTGAAATCTCTTGTGTGATCATATCCATATTCTAGCACTCATATAGATGGACAATTGCAGAGGAGTAAGGTTGCAGCAGAAAAGATCTAAAATTCCATCTTTAGAAACTCATTTCATATGGACTATATTGTCACAATTTTCTTCAGGGTTTTGAAAGATTTCTAGAGTGTGAATAACTCAGTACAACTCATCCCCACCATTAAAATCAACCTCAAGCACATTTCTGTTCTTAGTGGCTTGGAAACGCATTATTTTTTCTTTACTGTTAGCTAAAGTCCAGACTTATTTGAGTTTCAACAGTTTTTCCATTATTTTTTTCTTCATGCTCCAGGAACTAATCCAAGGTACCACACTACATTTAGTTGCCATGCTTCTGTAGTCTCTTCTGCTCTGTGATAATTTCTCAGTCTTTCTTTATCTTTCATGACTTTGACAAATTTGAGGAGTAATGGCAGGTATTTTACTCAATGCCCTTTAATTTGAGTTTGTCTGATATTTTTCTCATGATTACACTGGGGTTTTTTTGTTCGTTTTTGGAAAGATTGGCACAGAGGCAAAATGCCTTTCTTAGAAAATACATGACATCCAAATGATATCACTGATGATGTCACTATTGTCTCTCGGTTAAGGTGGCATCTACCAGAATTATCCACCGGAAAGTTACTTGTTTTTGCCTTTCACGCTCTATCAGGAATGTATTTTTATGCCTAAAAGACTCAGATTTTCCACAAGATTTTATTTACTTACCTTTCCCTTTTATAATTCTCTAATACATAACACCTTCTTCCAGGAAAAGGGAATGAAGACTCACTTTCGAATTTCTTTCTTCCTGGAATCTAACATAATCCAAAGTCATCCTCTTAACGAATGTTTTTTAAAAGTTCACAGTACATCTCAACACAGTGCTGACTATTTCATATAGAACATTTGTATCAATATCATGACTCATAGTTGTAATGCATTTGAGCTACTCTTGTCATTGATTTACTAGGTTTCTTAGAGCTGATAAGAGCTCACTTATACAGATAGTTTTAGGATATTAATCAATCAAGAGAGCACTCAGAAAAAGTCCTCCCTTTATTACAGAAAAGCAAATGTAATATATTTATATGATGTTTTTGAAAAGTTCTAACAAAAGAAATATATCTGATTAATTCTAATTTACTTCAGTCATAGAAAAATTTATAATTTCATTTAAAACAGTATACCATCAAAAAAAAAAAACTTCCTCTTGCCAGTGAGAACAAGTATATACAATAAAACGTTATCTATGACATTTTTTTAAAAAGCTAAAATGTTTATTTCTACCCCTTTTTCTCTAATGGTTGTATAGCTCAAGGTTTGTCAACCACTTTCAGATGAGCTATATCTGTGTACTTCCTGAAACTCCTGAGTAGAATGTTTGCAGATATGGCTCAAACCTGACACAGACAAGGTCAAATAATTTAAATGGCCAATTTATAATCATAATATGAGACTAATCACACAACTATTTACTGACCTTACATTTTGATAGGCTGGTCTGGAAAATATGGAGCTGTCTTCCTTATTTTAGAGAATATCTGTGTAGTTGCCACAACAGCAAATGATTAACTTTTGAAACCTAACATACATGTTAGAATGTAAGAGAGACACCAGTCTCTTAGTAAATACTAAGCTGTATTAACTTCTGGAATTCAGGCCTATCTGGTGACAGATTGCCAAAAGCCAGCACAATTCAAAGGTCTGTTAGTCATTGGTGTGCAAGGCAGCACTTTGATGTTCATGAGGCAGAGTCTTGGGTAAACAAGAAGGGCATCCTTCCAGCTTTTTCTAGTAGCAAAGTCCAGCCTCCATTGATGTGAGGTTCAAGAACAGAGTGTCCTTTGGCACTGAGAAGATTCCAAGGCATTAGCTGTGGTTGTGGAGGCACCGACAACGCTCACCTGTGGGAGCAGCACATAGTGGCTGAGATGGCAGTGACGATAACCCATAATACTGCCTCATTGGGATAAATGCTGGACTGTGGCTAGAAGAGACCTCAGCAATACGTGAAAGCTGAAGAAGTGGACAAACTCAAGTCCATCTGAGTCGAAAGCCAGGTTTTCTTAACCACCATGCTGTAATATTGGTTATCTTTCTCAAAAGGGAACCCAGAAACCACTTGACTCATTGTCAAGAATCTGAAAAGTGAGTATACCTTTCTAAAGGCACATACCAACAACAAAAACCCAAAAACCAAACCTGTTGCCGTCAAGTTGATTCCGACTCATAGCGACTCTATAGGAGAGTGTAGAACTGCCCCATAGGGTTTCCAAGGAGCACCTGGTGGATTCAAACTGCTGACCTTTTGGTTAGCAGCTATAGCTCTTAACCACTACGCCACCAGGGTTCCCATACTAATACCAGTAAATGTCTAAAGTATAAACATGAAGAACTTCAGAGTCTCCTACTAGTATCCCTAACTATAATCTCCAATTATTATATGCTTTAATGACAACAAATAAAAACATCTCACAACATAGATTTATTAGATTATTTTCCCTGATAGGACAATTATTAAAATGTCTTCAAAAATGTTATGAGAAATACATAAAGTGGCCACATGGTGTCAGGAGTCACATACTGTTCTTATAAAGCAACCAGATTTTCCATCTGGAAAAGAAGCTTTTAAAGTGACTTACCTACGTTGTTAATTTTCTCCAACCTAGGTGCTTTGACTACTCAACATATTAATACGATGCTCATCAATTTACCTCAAGGTTTTCATATTTAAATCTGTTCTAATTTTATTAGTCTTAAAATGATTAATAAATCTCTGCTGCAAATTAATTTAAAATCAGTATCAATCTTACTCCATAAATATGTCTGTTTTCATAAGAAATGTGAATTATTTGTGAAGGAGAAAAAAAATGTTGAGTGTAAGGAAGATATTCTGAAACCTTCGCCCAGTCCTCTGGGTTGAGATTAGATCTTGTGCGTACTTAGTTCTTCTGTAGGATTACAAACAGAGTTTGCAACCACTAGCACCTGAACTAGGAAAATGTGGAGGAAGAACTCATCCAAAAGATAGGGAAAAAGGATTTTGAATGGTGGTTTAAACAGGCCTCATGGACAGCACAAGGATAGATAGAATGAGGCAGTAAAATTCTGCAACTATGAGAGAACTCCAGTGGCCTTGCAGGAAGAATTTTATTTGTGAACTCAAAACTATGTAAACAGGTGTTTCCATGAAGGCCTGGCAAATGTCTTAGAATATGAGTGTAGCAGGATTAGCAGTGACTGGATCTTCTATAATGATTCATTTCAAAACTCATTAGTGATGGATCGAGCTATGTTTACCCTTTGATTTCTGACTAAGAGAATCACCTCAATGTCTTGTTCACCCTGCAGTCATATAAAGAGCTTGCAGTTGAAGAAATATCTAAGTAAACTTCCAGAGGAGTTGTTACAATCAAGGGACAACCTAAATTCTTTCTGTTGGTAAATATAATCAGGACTAAGGAAAAGAGGGAGCCAGTAGCCAAAAAAGAGAAACACTGAACAAATGTAAAATCTTGTGAGGTAGAAGTAAACTCTGCAAGATGGCACTTGTTTGGCAGGGGAAATAGGCAGGTTCCCCATTCCTGATCTGAACACATTCCAGGGCCAGCCGAGGGTTCAGGTAGAAGACAGCAGTGGAAACAGGAAATGTGACAGATTCATAATCAATGGCTGAGTGCGTTGGTTGACTGTTTCACACATCCCAGAGTAAGTGATATAAACCCCAGGATAGCAGCATTTGAAGATGATCTCAGTATTTCTTTGGTTGTAACAATGACCGGTTAGGGGCTACAGTTCCCTAGGCTTTCTTTTCTCTTCCATTCTAGAGGGTACCAATTTGGAATGAAAGGACTTTAAACTAAGGTTGCCAAATTTAGCAAATAAAAATACAAGATACCCAGTTAAATTTGAATTTCAGAAAAACAATGAATATTTTTTAGTGTAAGTATGTCCCAAATATTGTGTAGAAAATACTTAAACATTTTTTGTTGTGTACATAAAAGTTAAATTTAACTGGGCATCCTGTTTTTTATCTGACAACTTTACCTAAACACTTACATTAGTGTGTGTTTGTAGGTAAGACATGACTATAGTGAGCTCTGTCTGGCTCTTTCCAGCAGCTCCTTTAGAGAAGCTGAGAAGAGCTGTGCCCGTTACCAATAAAAAGAAAAACAGATGTTTTCTGTAAGTAGAGAAAGTCTATGGGAAAAGCACGACATTAAATATTAAAAACTTCTTTTATGAAGGCTCACAAAAAATATCTAGAGAGTGTCATGAGACAGAAATAAAAATTTATAGGACTTCCCTTTTTGTTTATGACTAGTAGAGAGAACATTGAAACTACCAAAGAGGGATAATATTAATCCAGAATTAATAGAATTGACTGTCATTGTCACCAATTTAATGAGTGGTGAGGAGACAGAAATAAAATTTAGAATGATTCCCAGGTTTCTGGTTTGATTGGCAAAGTGGTATCTTGCATAAGAAGAGAAAGGGGCTAATTTTGAGGGAAATACTGAGTTCCAGTTTTTGGAATGTTGATTTTGAGATGCCCTTTGGTAGATATGTCTACCATGAGGTTGAACACATTTGGAGTCTAAAAGAGACCCTGCCTTAGAGATGTGCTTGGTAGTTAGAGTCTTAGAAATGGGATTACCCATTAGGTAGGCTATGTAAGTAAAAATAGTGAAGAGTAAAGAGCCGATGACAGAACTCTGGGGAACACATGCCCTCAAGGAGGAAAGGAATGAAAACAAGCACATAAACTTTGAAGAAAAATGTAGAAGGAGAACTAGGAGAGATGGTGTCACAGATAGAGATGAGAGCTTCACAAAGAAATTGTTCAAGAGGGCCAAATGCTGATGAGGTCAAGTAAATGAAACATGAGAAGAGGTCACTGTATTTAACAACTGGACACCATTGAGGATGTGTGCCAAAGCATACTTATTGAAGCGTGGGAGCCAAAGCCAGACTTCGGTGAGTGGGCAAGCAACAGAGGTAATGAAGTGAAGATAGTGAGTGCTGGCCAATTTGTCAAGGAGGTTGGCTTGCTGTGAATTGGAGGAGGCACTGATAGTGTTTAAAAAGGAACATGGGATTGAAGGAGAGTCCCCAAATCCTTTTTAAAGGTGACATGGGATTGAAGAAGAGACTTTTTTTTTTTAATAGTAGAAATGTGATCATGCTTATGAGCTGGCAAAGTCAAGGTTGAAACTGCAGAAGAGAGGCTAGACCATAGAAAATGGTCACGGTCCTGAGAGTAAAAGGTAGATGGGGAACAAAGGCACAGATGCAAGTATTAGTCTTCAAGTAGGAGCGCGTTGTACTGTGCCTAAAAAAAGTAGGTGAAATTCAGTGAATAGTATAGGCGAGGTGGAGATGAGAAGAGACAAAAACTTGAATAAAGATAAATCAAGTTGCCACCTCAGAGTGAACCATAAGTGAACATTTCTCCAAAGCAAGTAACACTCAATAATGTTAGCAAGACTGGAATGAAATCTAAAGAAATAATATGTGAACCCAAAGAACTAGAACCAGGCGGCATAGCAAGAACAAAAAGGATAAGAGATGCAGAAACCGGGTGTGCCAAGGGAAGGGGTGCCCAGTCAGGCTAACAGGTACATCAGGTCTACTTGGCAGGTATATTACTATTGAAAAGTAACATGTTAGGTCCTAGTGCCTTTAAACATTCAAATATCTCAACTAGCTTCCCTTGTTCTTTTTTTCTTTCTCAAGAAATTTTTTCAGATTGCTTTCCTGGTGTGGATGTTTATCCCACATTCAGTTAACTTTCTTCTTTGAAATGCGTTAATTAGCATTCTGATTTTGCTAGTCTAGCCTCTTACGAATTAAGTGCAATTCAACTTCCCTAAGCCAAATTAACAACAGCAAAAAGATTGGATCTAAATTTTCAACTGGCATAGCTGAAGGAGGTAGTATAGATGAGTGGTTAAGCCCATGAGCTCTGAAATCAGATAAATGGAATTAGAATCAGAGCTCTTCTACTTAGAGCTGTGTCTTCCCAGACAAGTTAATTAACCTCTTGTTACCTTCATTTCCTCATTGTAAAAATGGCTATAACGATACCATCTACCTAGTAGTGTTTTATTTTTGAAGAGTAAATGAATAGATACATGTACAGCTCTCAGTACAATCTGTCACGCAGTAAGTACTTGAATAATATTAACTACTAGTATTAGCTTCAAACTTACCATTTCCACGGGTGTTATAAACTGTGTCCCAGACTGTGCTTATTATTTTCTTTCTTTCTTATCTAAACAAACATTTATTAAGCACCTTTTTCATGCAAAGGGAACAATGGTGAATGAGACAGCAAAAGCCCTTTCCCAAAGGATTTACTATCTGATGAGGGAAGAAGGTGTTGAGTAAACAGTCAATCAAAACCCAGTAAAATACAGTTCCCATCTTTTAGTGACATAATAAGCAACCCATTCACCCAAAGAATAAAACTGGGTTTTTGTGAGTCTTGTCCCTCAAAGAAGCCCTGATGGTGCAGTGGTTAAGCACTCAGCTGATAACCAAAAGGTCAGTGGCAGCCTGCTTCCATAAATATTTAGAGCCTTGGAAATATACGGAGGCAGTTCTATTCTGTCCCATAGGGTCGTTATGTGTTGGAATCAACTCAACAGCAATGAGTCCTTTCCCTCATCCTTTGTATTCAAATCACCAAATTGCTTTAGTTGTGAATGTGGAGAAATGTGACTTAGCATTTTGTTTGGATTTAGATCTGTTACAGGTATTCTTTGTCTGCAGTGTCATCTTTTCATCTTTCTTATTTACAATCCTTTGAGCACATATCTTTACCCTTATGCTTATTGCTTCACAGCCACAAGATGGTTGTTATACGTCAGACCACATGCCTATAGTCCAGGAAGAAAGATGAGGAAAGGAAAAAGGGATAGAAGTCTAAATGGAGTTTGTCCTTGAGAACTAGGAAGGGACACTCTCCACAGTGATTTCCATTTGCATTTCATTGGCCAACATACACTGCGATTTTAGTTTGCATTTCCCTAATGACTAATGACGTTGAACATCTTTTCATGTGCTTTGGGGCCATTTATATACCTTCTTTGGAAAAAAAAGTCTATTAAAGTCCTTTTTCTAAGGCTTTTTATCTTAGCAGTGAAAGCCAGTTTTCATTCCAAACTATCCAACACGAATAATGAATCAATGAGGAAAAACCAAGGTGGTCGTTGGCTAAGAGGATGGCTTCAGTGACTGGTATTTGAAAGACTTATGTTTTTAACACAAGAGCAGTTACTAGTCACTCTGACTTAAGGTCCTCTTATAGGTCTTGCTTGAGACCTTATTTATCCTATGGGAAAAGGTGGTTAGGTTGTTTGTTTTGTTTTGACAGAGGAGAGGTTACCACTGCAACAGTCCAACTTCTAATGTTGTGCTCTCTTACCAGACTAAGCATCAATCAGCACTCTGGACAGCCAGTTGCAGGGCTGTCAAAAATGCAAACAAGAGTGCCTACAGCAGCATTAGTCATAATAGCTCATACTGGGAAATAACCCAGATGCCTACCTATGACAAAAAGGATACATAAATGGTAGTACATTTATAAAATGTATACTTATACAACAATGGAAATAAATTATAGTTACATGCAAACACATGGGTGAACCTCACAAGTATAATGTTGAAGAAATGAAGGCAAACATAAAAGAATGTATGCTGTATGACTCCATTTATATTAAGTTCAGACAGAGATGTCACAAATTAGATAGAGATTACTGTTGGGAGACTGTAGGGGTCACAAGTGGGGGCTTCTGGTATGCTAATTTTTTAAAATCTGAATGCTGATTACATGGTTGTTTCCATTTTGTGAAAATTCACAGAGCTGTATCATTGTGATTTGCATGCTTTTTCTATGTGTGTGCTATATTTATAGTTCAATATTCCTTAACGTCAACAATTATAATTGATTATTTTCGAAGTCAGGGTGGTGAAAGTCTTGAGTAGGGCAGAAGGAACAGTGATGAGGATAGGCTGTAAGTAGGCTTTTGGGGGCAGTTATAATTACTTTTTTACCTGGATAGTGGTGGAATAGGTGTGATCACTTTGTGAATGCTTTGTATACACCCATAATCTATAAGTTATAATATATATATGTTATACTTTTCTATATATAAGTTATACTAAGTCAAGAGCAATGGCTGCTAACCAAAGGGTTGGCAGCCACTCCTTGGAAACTCTGTGAGGCAGTTCTACTGTCTTATAGGGTTGCTATGAGTCAGAATCAACTCGTCGGTGACGGGTTGGGGTTCGGGTTAAGGTTTAAAAAACTATAAACAGAACACTTAAATTCCTTGCTATTATGCTGTTACACTCTGGGGGTAAAAGTCTTCTTATATGGAGTGTATGAACCTAGGTCTTGAAATTTAACACTGCAGAGATATTGGTGAGCAGGTACTGTCCCTTTCTCGGTCTCTTCCTGTGAAATCAAAGAGATTTTTCTCCCAAAGAACCTTGTTGAGGATCCAATTTTCACACCGTCGATCACGGCACTGCTTATTTGGCTAGGCTGTCAAGACCACGCATAGCTGTCAGTGAAGTGCCTTTGCTCACTTCCTTAATGTTTCTCATAATTTATCAAACATTAGCTAATGCATCATTGGTTTATAAATGGGCATTACTGGGTTTTAGCAGAAAGTCTCATAGATTTTGGGGGACAAGAGTCCCATATTTCTTAGGATAGTTTTTCCCATGTTTTAGGAAAATGGTGACAAAACATCTGGGCACTTAAATCTAGCTTTTTTTTTTTTCAGGATTATTGGGCTGTTTTGTTCGTTTTTAATCCTGTTTTGATGTTGTACTACTGTTATGGATTGAATTGTGTCTCCCAAAAGTGTGTATCAATTTGGCTAGTACATGATTCCCAGTACTGTAAGATAGTCCACCATTTGTCACCTGATGTGATTTTTCTGTGTGTTGTAAACCCTACCTCTATTATGTTAATGAGATGGGATTAGCCGCAGTCATGTAAATGAGGCAGGACTCAATCTACAAGATTAGGTTGGGTTTTAAATGAATATCTTTTGACATATAAAAGAGAGAATTGAGCAGAGAGATATGGGGACCTCATACCACCAAGAAATAAAAGCCAGGAGCATAGCTCATCCTTGGACCAGGGATCCCTGTGCTGAGAAGCTCCTCGATCAGGGAAGATTGATGACAAGGGCCTTCCCTTGGAGCTGACAAAGAAAGAAAGCCTTCCTCTGGAGTTGGCACCCTGAATTCAGACTTCTAGCCTACTAGCCTATGAGATAATAGATTTTTGCTTGTTAAAGCAATCCACTTGTGGTATTTCTGTCATAGCAGCACTAGGTAAATAAGACAACTGCCCTCTGCTTATTCTTAGTGACATGGGCAGTGAGCTATCGTAGAATTTGTAAAGTGTGATAGAATTTGTTTGAAATGCCATGACCACCCCTGTCATTTGAACAGGGATATTTCAAATTTGGGGGAAATTCTTTAAAATTCTTACTAATAGTGACTTACTATTCAGCATAGGTGCACATATAGGGTTCAGGAAAATAAACCAACAAATAAATATGTTCTTTTTTTCACCTGAATAAATTCAAGCTAAAAATGAAGAGAAAAAGAAAAGTTGATTTTTCATGTGTTCAGTATTATGATGGATTGGTTTTCCACAAACTTTTCTCACTTTAAATAACTGTAATATTTATTCTCTTGCTGATAATTAATTTATCACAACTTGGCTAGTAAGAATCCATTTAAGCTGGTTCTATGTTCCTTTTAAGGGCCTTGGTGGTGCAGTGGTTATATGCTTGACTGCTCACTGAAAGGTTGGTGGTTCAACCCACCAGCCACCCTGTGGGAAAGTGATGTGGCAGTCTCCTTCTGTAAAAATTTACAGTTTGGGAAACCTCGTGTGGCAATTCTACTCTGTCCTACAGGATCCCATTGAGTCAGAATCAACTCAGTGGCAGTGGGTTTGGTTTTGATGGCAGAATGGTTAAACATTTGGCTGCTAACTAAAAGGTTAGCTATTCGAACTCAGCCAGTGGCTCCGCAGAAGAAAAGGCCTTCCTCAAAAACCCTATGGAACAGCTCTTTTCTGCTACATCAGGGTAGCTGTGAGTTGAAAATTGACTCAATGGCAACAACAACAATGATCCTTTTAACATAATCCCAGAAATTTGACAATATTCTTGTCTTCTGACAACCAGATATTTCAAAACCGTCTTGAATTTTTTATATCTCAAAATATGGAATCATCTACTTTCTAAAGAGCCCTGATTCCTTTTAGCAGAAAATAATATTAGGGAGCAAAACCTGGGCACCAGAAATACAGAGCAGGTTAATGAGGACTGTACTTAATACCGTAAAGTAGTTTTTAGGCCACTGTAGTAAGGGAGGTAGAAAAATTATATTTGAAAAACACTGTTCAAGCACTTTCGTACATTGCCAGCTGGAGTGCATACTATGAAATCCCCATGGAGAAAAACTGGTACAATCTACTAAAATAACAAATATATTTAGTTTTTGGACCAGCAATCCTGCTTTAGAGAATTAACATACAAACATATTTGCACAAACATAAAACAATGTATTTGTAATAACAAAAGGCTTGAGAATACCCCAATATCATATCAAAAGAGGATTGGTATATTTCATACTATAAATTATTTTATACCTGTAAAAAAAAAAAAAAAAGATTAAGGAGGTTCTCTTTGCACTGATGTGGAAAGATCTCCAAAATATATTGTTCAGTGAAATCAAATAAACAACCAAAGTGCAGAAGGGAACACGTGCTATGTGACATTAGGTATAAGAAAAGGGAAGAAAGTTAGTCATATTTGCTTATATTTTCAATGGGAATGTCTGGAAGAATTGAAAAGAAACTAAAAAAAAAAAAGTGTTCATTTTTTGGTATCAGCACACAGAACAGAGTGATTAGTAGCAGGGGTATTATCAAGACTTTTCAAAATATCTCATTTTCTTTTCTTTTTCAAATATACTTAAAACTATGCATATAATATCTATCCAAATATTAAAAATAATTAAAAGTAACACAAAGAGTGAAACTTAATGTAAACCGTGGACTTTAGTAATAACGTATCAGTATTGGTTCAGAAGTTGTAACAATGTACCACAGGAATGCAAGATGTTAATAATGGGAGAAACGGTGTGTAATGGGGAGACAGAGTATATGGGAACTCTCCGTACTTTATGCACAATTTCTCTGCAAATCTAAAACTGCTTTAAAAATTAAAGTTTATTAAAAATAAATAAAACATGCATTGTTGCTTCTGTTAGGTGCTGTCAAGTCAGTTCTGACTCACAGAGACACTATGCACAACAGAACAAAACACTGCCCAGTCCTGCTCCATCCTCACAATCATTGTTATGCTCGAGCACATCATTGCAACCGCTGTGTCAGTCCATCTTGCTGAGGGCCTTCCTCTTTTTCGCTGACCATCTGCTTTACTAAGCATGATGTCCTTCTCCAGGGACTGGTCCTTCCTGATTACACGTTCAAAGAATGTGAGAGTTAGTCTTGCTATCCTTGCTTCCGAGAAGTATTCTGACTGTATTTCCTCCAAGAGATTTTTTCACTCTCTGGCAGCCCATGGTATATTCATACTAAAAAACAAATTACTAAATAAAATGTGAAAGTAAGAAGTATGCATCTGTATTGATCTTGCCGTGTTAACTTTCCTTTGTAACATAACCACTTAATTTTTTTAACCACTCTAGAAAAGTGTAATTGTACTCTTCTTTCTTTTACAGCATAATGAGCCACATATTTCATCCCCTGAATGAAAACTTGATGGAATTTAATGTAATTACTTATTTATTTTCTATATCAGCACAAAAATCCAATACAGCACACTTAAACTATGGGGTGAATAATATTAATATTATAGCTTCTTTTGGCAGCCATCCTTTGAATACATTTCACAAACATTACACCATTATTTCATTCTCAAGTCAACAGTAGTAATTCCTGATTCTGTTGTGATTATTTCAACTTTCGCATTAAATTAAAAAAAAAAAAAAATCACCAAACCAGTTGCCATCAAGTAGATTCTGATTCACAGCAACCCTATGTGTTTCAGAGTAGAACTGTGCTCCATAAAGCTTTCAATGGCTGTGATATTTCAGGAGTAGATTGCCAGGCCTTACTTCTGAAGCGCCCCTGGGTGGATTCGAACCACCAACCTTTTGGTTAGTAGATGAATGCTTAACCATTTGTGTCAACCAAGGACTCCTTCTCATTAAATATTGTTCCAATTTTTTAGGTCCATTTTTAATTTAAAACTGTCGTTGTTCCTATAACTGAAAGTTCTTGCTTGATGTCACTGACTAGCCCTCACATATGGAGTTGTGAAAACTGGTTCTAATACTCCAAAGATTTATCTACAAGGCCATGTATAGAGATATCTTTTAGCCACTATGATAAACATTTCCAGTGCTCACCAATATCTGTTTTACCTTCTTCTTCCTGAAGTAACAAACAATGTTTTTCAACCTTTCTTGCTGTTAAGTGTGGCCATTTGATTGAGCTCTGGTCAATGCAACGGAAGCGCAGCAATGCTGCTACTTCCAGGCCTTCTCCATAAAAGTCTCTGCCTGCAACTTTCACTCTTTTTCCTACCCATGGACAAATGAAGAGGATTCCCTAGAAATAGAAGGACACAGAAGTATTGAAAATAAAAAGGGAAAATACCATTTGCTATGTTTTTAATACCTATATTTGTTAATATCCTGAGTGCACACATGAGCTTCTGCAGCCAATGTCCCTGGAGTCATAAATTACTGTCTGTGGTGGGCTCAATGGCCATGCTTTAATTCTCATAACCTTACATGGCAACGTGGACCTTGCAGAGGTCATTAAGGATCTTTAAGTGGGGGGCTTGTTCTAGATCATCTGGGTGGTCCCAATATGATCACAAGGGTATGTATAAGAGAGAGGAAGGAGAGTCAGAATCATTGAGGCAGGTGACAATGAAAGTGAGGAAGAAAAGATGTGATGACGGAAGCATAGGTCAGAGGGATGTAGGACCATGAACCAAGGAATGCAGGCAGTCTCTGTCGTTGTTAGGTGCTGTCAAGTCTGTCCCGACCCCACATGCAACAGAAGCTGGAAAAGACAAGGAAACAGATTCTCCTCTAAAACCTGCAGAAAGAACGTAGCCCTGGCAACATTTTGATTGAGACTTCTTTTGGACTTCCGATGTACAGAGTTGTAAAATAGTAAATCTGTGTTTTTTTAGCCACCAAATGTGTGGTAATGTGTTACAGCAACACTGGCAAACTAATAGAACTTCCAAGACTTGCTTTTAGCCCAGGATCTGAGAGTCAGAAGGATTTGTTCAGAAATCCCTAACAATGCAGAAACATAAATACATTTTATCCACAGCTCCACCTTATGCAAACACTACTCCCCCCCAAAAATTTCTAAATCTGAATAAGCTAAGAACACAATTTGAAAATGCATAAAGCAAAACTTGATAGAGGTAGCTTACATAATTTCTTACAACTTATGGGCAAGAATTCAGTCACATGACCCAACCCAACCACAAGAGAGGGCCTGCAGCTATAGGGGAATGCCTGGATATTTGGCAAGCACTAATTTTCTCTTCCATACCCGCCTCCTGAGGCTTGTTCTCTGATTCATCCTTCCCACTTCCAGAATTATTGAAATGTTGGAAACCCTGGTGGTGTGGTGGTTGAGAGCTATAGTTGCTAAACAAAAGCTCTGCAGTTCAAATCCACCAGGCACTCTTTGGAAAATCTACGGGGCAGCTCTACTCTGTCCTGCAGGGCCGCTGTGAATGAGAATTGACTCAACAGCAATGGGTTTGGTTTTTGTTTTTTTAAGTGTAATTATTTTAAAAATCTTCAATGGTGTCTGCCAATGAAATACAATGCAGGCTCCATAGGCTGGTATTTGAGCCCCTTCACAGTCTGAATGCAAGCTTTCTAGTTTCATCTTCTGCCTCTATCCCAGACACTAAGGATAATGACTCTTCCAGATTCTTGATCATGATGTTTTATGCCTCAAATGTCCTCATTCACTCTTCTATATGTTGAAATCCTACTTTGTACAATTAACATGTTCTCTGCATAGTCTTCCTAATCAACTTTATCAAAATTAAATGCCCTTACCTCTGGAACTTTGTAAGATTTTTGTTTATATTCAAATATAGCACTTATTTTAGCAAACCTGCCCCCTCTTACACTGTTCAAAGAAAGTTTCATGACACTTCCATCTGCCATTAGAAAAACAACAGCTAAGGAAAAATCGCTGCTCAGACAAACTTGTTAAGCCAAGAATGACAAAGGAAGTATGGGAGAGAGACAACTTAATCAGAATCCAGGACCTTTGGAGGCATATGCCAGATAAATAAGAAAACAGGGAGGAGTACTAACGGAGGAGTGTGATAACATCCAGAGTATAAACTCTCAAGGGGACCCTTTGGGTTTAGACTCTTGCAAAGAGAACAGTGGTAACCTCAGTGATTTCCTACATTGTTAGACAACAGGACACTTAAGTAGTATGCCATTAACAAAGAAGAAAACTTGGTTTAGAAATGAGATACAGTTGTAAGATTTATCTCAGGAAGCAGTCAATCTAGGAGCTAAAGAGAATAACTGTTAATGAGGTAATGTAAAGTTTCCTCAGAACATGTTATCACCATTTAAAAAATTTATTAAGTGCCTGCTTGTGACTCATGAAGTGGTAACTCTTATGAAGGCACTTAATAAACAAGACATGCGTCCTATTAGAAGCCACAGCATTCACTGCGTTTTCCTACTCAATTGACAGTCCCTTCACAGATCTCAGTAGAATTCCTAGGATAGACAATAAAACTTATTTTTTGACCAGCAAATATACCTTGTTGACTTAGCTGTGAGAATTCAGTTCCTGAAGTTAAATTGCATTAAAAAAAAAAAAAATAGCAAAATTTAAATGGCTTGATACGAAATCCTTTCCTGGAACATAGTTTAATTTTTTGGTGAGACATTTCGCAATAAGAGTAATAGAATTCAAAGGAGATGGGAGGTTTTGGAGATTTAATTCCAAAGGTTCCTCCCTCTCAATTTACCTGGAAACATGTAAGCAAGACAAATATACATTGCTTTTCCTCATGTGATAGTCTTTGAGTTAATTAACTCCCCTTATATCCTCCCTTTAAAGGAAAGATGGGGATCTGATATTAAGTTGTTGCACTTCTAGAAGGATAACTAACTCTTGGTTTCTCACATCCAGTGAGCTAGTGAAGTGTTGAATGGGGACTAGAAGAAGAAGTCAAACTTGGAAGGAGAAGGGAATGTCAAACTGCTCCACAAGTGATTTTTTTTTGTCTATTTTGGAGCTTGATAGAATAATAGAATCTGTCTGTCTGCAGACAGGCATAGTTTGTGTCTAATGTCCTTCTCTATGCTGTTGTTTTTAGTTGCCATTGAGTCAGTTCTGACTCATGGTAATCTTATGTGTAACAGGATGAAACATTGCCTGGTCCTGTGCCATTTTCGTGATCTTTGATGTGTGTAAGTCCATCGTTGTGGCTATTGTCCTTCTCTTATGGACATCAAACACTCAGGTTACTAATATTTTCTTTGATAGAGTTAAAACTAAACGGTTCCCCCAAGATTTTATAATCTGGATGTTATCAGATTTAAGCTGCTCCATGTCAAACTCTATACTAGAAACCATAGGATCTAGAGAAATGCAGAAAACATCTGTAGAGAGATCTTTAGGGGCACGAAGCCCATGAAATGTACAACACACACCTAAGCTCAGATCCATATCCAAGACAGGCACAGAATAAATACATCAGTGCTTTAGACAGAGTATTTGGCAAGATTCTGCCCCATATTCCCTATCAGTGAGCTGGACTGAGATCTTTAGATTCTTTAGCATAGGTTTCAAAATGGACAAATATTTTAAAGCTGGCCTTAATAAAGGAAAATTATCTTAGTAGAATTCTTAAAAACTGCCACAGCTTCACAGTTGAGAAGCAATGAATTAAAATGAAACAGATGGCCAATTAAGTACTATTTCTATGGAGAATGAAATGCAAGGGCTGTTTTTTAGATAACAGATTGCTTAATCAACCAGGCTTCTGAGTGTACTATTATGCTTTAGCACTTTAATGCCAACAGTCTATATAATTCATCAGGATATTCTGTAGGCTTTTACTTCAAAATATATCCAGAAACCAAATACTTCTCACCACCCTTACTGCTACCATCTTGGTCCAAGCCACCACCATCTCTTACCTGGATTGCTGCAATAGTCTCCTAACAGGCCTCTCTGCTTCTGCCCTTTTTTCCCTTATAGTCTTCTCAACAGGGGTTTGAGAGGAGTGATTGTAAATATAAAATCATATCCCTTCTCAAACCCTATAGCAGCTCCATTTCACTCACAGAGTAAAAGCCAAGGTCTTTACAATGACTGACTTAGTTCAAAAAACAAAAACCCATTGCCGTCGAGTCTGACTCATAGTGACCCTATAGGACAGAGTAGAACTGCCCCATAGAGTTTCCAAGGAGTGCCTGGTGGATTTGAACTGCCGACCTTTTGGTTAGCAGCTGTGGCACTTAACCACCATGCTACCAGGGTTTCCTGACTTAATTCAGTTTCTCTAAAATCAGAGCCTGAGATGAAGACTGTTGCAAAAGTGATATAGTGAAGGCATGCTCACAGATGTAGCCTGTAAAGGAGAGAGTGAAGCAAAATAGAGAAAAGCGCCAAGAAAGGATGTGGTTTCAGGTAAAGTCTACCTTGCCCTGGTGCACAGCAGGAAAGCCTCGTGGATAAATGGATGACAGAGTCATTGCCTCTAGATGTAAGGAGGCAAGCCTTTTAAACCTTCAGGTTAGTCAACCATTGGCTGTGGGTGAGAGACTGTTTTCCAGGTCAGGTGGCTCCTGTCTGACGAGCACACACAGCAGTTAGGAGAGTGGGACGTAGGTCTCATAAAGGGGATAGAGTGGGCCCCACAGCCTCTACCGTGGTGACTCACAAGGCCTCACAGAATGTGGCACCCAATACCTGTCTGACCTCATCATCTGTCACTCTCTCTTTCTCCCTCTCCACCACAGACACTCTAGACTCTGTGTGCAAGTTATCAACTTGCAGCTAGGGCCTTTGAAGCTGACGCCCTCACCTCCTTCACATTTTTACTCAGTTGTCACCTTCTCAAAGAGGTCAATCCTGACTTGGCTTAAAATGCCCGCTGTGCCACCACCATCTCCCTTACCCTAATTTGTTATTTTTTTCAGAGTTTTTCACCTTCTAATAAGTACATGTTTTAATTGTATTCTAAGTATAGTTTTATGTTAGTTATGTTTATAGTTTTTTCTCTGTCCCCCACTCCCTGGCCCACTCATACACATACCAAAAAAAAAAAACCCTCACCATCCAGTGAATTCCCACTCATAACACCCTGTAGAACAAAGCTGAACTGTCCCTAGGGTTTACAAGGAACTGCCCTATAGGGTTTCCAAGGCTGTAATTTTTACGGAAGCAAAGTGCCACCTTTTTTTACCACAGAGTGGCTGGTGGCTTTAAACCACTGACCTTCAGTTTCAGCCAAGCACTTAACCATTGCACCACCAAGGCTCTTTCTCATACACTACCATGTAAGCCCCACAAGACAGTGGTCTTGGATTGCTTTGCTTCACTGACACATCTCAAGGGCCTAGAGCTGTACCATGGTCCTGACCTCCCTGTGAATGCTCAGTGCATTTTTTTTTTTTTCACATAGTGGAATGAATGAATAAATAAAATTCCAAACAAGTTGATAGTGTTTTATCGCACTGTAGTTTCCACTTTTCTCTGTAGGAAAACACTGTCCAACCGTATATGTGACTTCCAGCTCAAGCCAATGAGCTACGTAGGAGAGAATATATAAAATTAGATTCATGACTCATAGAAGTTATGTTCAGAAAAGGGTTATGAAAATCAGTCAGGTAGATTACACCAGACTGGCCCACACAATTTTCCAACATGACAACAATCTATCTCTGGAAAGAAAGGACAAGTTGACATTATGAATATTCTTTTGTTTCTGCTTCAGAGGTTAATTATTTAAATGACATAAATTCTGTCCTTTATTCTCGAGTTGTTGGAAATCTGCTTGCATTTTACAAATATTTCTAATGCATATGTCTTGTATCTCATGTTGAAGAGTTATGTCCTCATCACCCAGATTAAGACCAGAATTTCACTTAAGCAAAAACACTTTTATTCTTTCATTCAATAACTACTTATTGAATGAAAGAATAAAAGTTTGTGTGCTTTATTGAATAAATACTTATTGATTTAATTTTTTATTAATTTATAAATAAAATATTGAATAGATAGTTATTGAATATGATCTAAATGGAAGGCACAGGTCTAAGTCCCTGTGGACACAGTAGCACAAGACAGGAAAGGTTCTTAAAGTTATGGAGCTTACGTTCTTGGAGGTGAGACAGATAAGGCCCCAAACAAAAAGCAAGTGTGAAAAATACCAAACAGTGATTCATGAATAGAGAGAAATAAAATAACATGATATGTCATAGTTACTGGGTCATTAAAGTTGATGTCAGTTAAGGACTTTCCCTTGGACTGCTACTTAATCTGAAGTAATAATAGGAAAGAGCCAGCCAGGCAAAAACATATTCTATGAATAAGAACAGATAAAGAGGGATCTAAAAATATTTTCGAAAACAACAACAAAAAAAGCCAATGTTTCTGGAAAATAGAGAAAAAGGGGATGATACTAGATAGGAGAATATGGACAGTGACTTCTGTGAATTCTAAGAATTTTGATATCACGGAAGTAGAGAAAGGAGTTGGTTGCTGGATAGGATTAGAGTCTGGAGAGTTTAGTTTTTGCTCCACAAGGGATAGGTGATACTTTTGCATGTTTACATGCTGATGGGAATGATTCATTGAAGAGGGAGGAACTGAGGATAGTGAGTTGTTGTTAGCTGTCCTCCCGTAGGTTCCGACTCATAGCAACCATATGTACAACAGAACGTAACACTGCCCAGTCCTGTGCCATGCTCACAATTGTTGCTATGCTTGAGCCCATTGTTGCAGCTACTGTGTCAATCCATCTCATTGAGGGTCTTCCTCTTTTCCGCTGACCCTGCTGACCAAGCATGATGTCCTTCTCCAGGGACTGATCCCTCTTGACAACATGTCCAAAGTAAGTAAGATGCAGTCTTGTCATCCTTGCTTCTAAGGAGCATTCTGGTTGTACTTCTTCCAAGACAGATTTTTTCTTTCTTTTGGCAGTCCATGGTATATTCAATATTCTTCGCCAGCACCACAATTCAAAGGTGTCAGTTCTTCTTCGGTCTTCCTTATTCATTGTTGAGCTTTTGCATGCATATGATGTGATTGAAAATACCATGCCTTGGGTCAGGCACACCTTAGTCCTCAAGGTGACATCCTTGCTTTTCAACACTTAAAAGAGGTCCTTTGCAGCAGATTTGCCCAATGCAATGAATCTTTGGATCTCTTCACTGCTGCTTCCATGGGTGTTGATTGTGGATCCAAGTAAAATTAAACCCTTGACAACTTTGGTCTTTTCTCCATTCATCATGGTGTTGCTTATTGGTCCAGTTGTGAGGATTTTTGTTTTCTTTATGTTGAGGTGTATGAATTACACCTCATAGTGAAGGATGTGGTCTTTGATCTTCATCAGCAAGTGCTTTAAGTTCTCTTCACTTTCAGCAAGCAAGGTTGTGTCATCTGCATATCTCAGGTTGTTAATGAGTCTTCCTCCAATCCTGATGCCCTGTTCTTCTTCATATAGTCCATCTTCTGGGATTATTTGCTCAGCATATAGACTGAATGGGTATGGTGAAAAGATACAACCCTGATGCACACGTTTCCTGACTTTAAAGCACGCAGTATCCCCTTGTTCTGTCTGAACAACTGCATCTTGATCTATGTACAGGCTCCTCATGAGCACAATTAAGTGTTCTGGAAGACAGTGAGAGCAGAGATTATTTCAGGAATGAAGTCTCCATAAATCATTGTGGAGATGTTGACTTTGATAAGAGCAAGGACGTCAAGTTCACGTGATGGAGAGCAGATAGGTTAGCAAATTTAGGGGCAGATTAGGTGATAAACAGAGAGTGACGGCAGGAAGCAGTTGAAGCTTTGAGGAGAGAAAAAAGTTGTAAAGTGGTTATTTAGATTGTGGGAAAGTGAACAGTTAGGGAAAGGTCAAAGAAAACAGGAACTTTTTTGCATTACTGAAAGTGTAAATAACCAGCTATTTTGGAATGCAATTTGGCAACATTTAATTAAACGGAGGATACGTGTATATGCTATTTATCAGCAATGCCATTCTTGCCAATGTACACCAAAGAAACTCTTATGCAGACAGATAAAAACGCATGTGCATAGATTTGCATCCCAATATCGTTTCCATGTTACCAATATGGCAGACAGATAGGCAATGGAGGGATAAAATGTCAAAAATGCATGCAGTGCTCAAAAGAATGAACAAATTTCATATATCGCATTAAGGCTAGATGTCTAAAACAGCACTAAATGAAAAGAACAAAAAACAAAATGAGAGGTATAATACAATTTGATTTCTGTAAATTAAAAATAAACAAAACAATACCACATATTGTTATTTGATAGACATGTATAACAAACTATGGGACTAGCTGGTGGGGAGGGGGAAATGAGCTCAGGGATGGGAAATGGAGACAAACATTGAAAATAAAATGAAACTACAGGCCGGCAAAGACGGCACATCAAGGACTCCAAAGCAACCGTAGAAACAGGAGACTAGCTATAGAAGCTAAAGTATTTTGGTGGATTTATCATCCCCAGAAAGAAAAACAATTTATAAGCATCTCCTAGAAATTTCAGGGGAGGAAGATTCTGCAAATTTTCCAGTGATCAAGGAATTAAAAGTAGAAATTACTTCTACTGTACCCATTATTACTAATTTGAGGTTTATGAAAGGTCATTGATAAATTTATTTGGTATGTCATGTTTGTTGTCCTATTTTAGTTGACTTAAATATTGATAGGGCTTTTTTGAAGGTTAGTTTCACCCTTTACTCCCATCCAAGTTTTTCAGCATAAAAGATGTGAGTACCTTAACTGAGACATCTGCAGTGGATTTTGGGGGACCTCCATCGTTTGGGAAGCATTATTGTATCACTATTATGTATAGATGTGTTCTACCAATTACCTATGCCTTGTCTTTTCTTGTGTTCAGTGCAGGGTTCCTCAAGAGTGGTGCTATTGACATTTTGAGTTGGACAATTCTTTGTTTGGGGGCTTCCCTGTGCATTGTAGGATGTTTAGAAGCATCCTTGGTCTCTACCAAGAGATGCCAGTAGTGTGTGCACACACACATACATACACAGTTGTGACAACCAAAAAGTCTTCAGATGTTGCCAAATCTCTCCTGAGAGAAAAAAATGACCCCTCCTTGAGAACCACTAAGTTAGAGAAAGTAACAAAGAGTACTAACAAATCTAAGCCAGTGGGGGTGGTGAATCTATTACTGAGCTGGAAAGAAGTTAAAACCATAGAGATAAAAGCTTTCCTGAGCTACATAGACACCGAGCAAACTCGGAAGGGAAAACACAATGCTACAGGTTATTATATATTTATTTCTTTTACCATTAGTGAAAAAGATTCCCATCATAAATATATCACCGTTGCACCAACAGAGCTCATTATGTTCCTTTCAAAATCACACTGATATTTATGAATATATACAATATTAGCATTTGATGTCTCTGGGAGATAAGACTGAAAATAATTTTCATTTTCTACCCGTGGTAGGGGCAGCTGGAGAACACCTGGTAAATTGGAATCGGATGCAAAAATACAAATGTTATTGAATTGGCATCAAAAAGCTGATAAAATTCACTTACAAAAAGTTTATGCTTAGTAAACGCTTCTTTCTTTAAACAAAATTCTAACATCCAGATGAATTTATACTAATCCATCAGCAGATACTTGTTGTGGCCCTGCAATATACCAGGCTTTAGTCTAGATGCTCCGTGAACAGTGACAAACGAGGGCAATCATGGTCACTGTCCTCATGGAGACAATTGAGCTGGAAAAAGCAATGATAACAGTGGATGAAATGCTTATTTTAAGTTTTAAAAACAGTTGAAGAGTTTCTAAAAGAGGAATAGGCATTATTAACATTAAAAAAAAAAAAACTAATAGGATGGGATTGTAAAAGCTAGTGTAGAACATCTTCAGTTGTTAAAAATAGGATTAAAGGCAATAAAGTTGCCCTGAGAATTGGATTTTATAATTTACTGAAGGGCAGGGAAACTAGAGGAAAACTGGAGGCCTATCATTGCTATTTTTCACTCTTTACCTCTGTAGTCTTTTAGATGAAACTCAGCAGAAACCCAAAGGCTGAGTAATTCCTATGAGGCTGATGAGATTTAATGTCGTGTATTCCTCCATGGATTCCCGGTGGCACTGTGGTTAAGAGCTTGGCTGCTAACCAAACCTCGTTCAAATCCACCAGCTGCTCCTTGGAAACCCTATGGGGCAGTTCTACACTGTCCTATGGGGTTGCTATGAGTCAGAATCAACTCATCGGCACTGGGTTTGTTTTTTGGTTTTAATCCTCCATAGACTGCCTACTTTCTGCATATGTTAAATGCGGACCTAATCCCATGGAGGAGACCCTGGGTGGTGCAAAGGGTTAACACACTTGACTGCTAACAGAAGGTGGGAGGTTTAAGTTCACCCAGAGACACCTCAGAAGAAAGGCCAGGTAATCTATGTCTAAAATATCAGCCATCTAAAACCCTATGGAACACAGTTCTACTCCGACACACATGAGGTTGCCATAAGTCAGAGTCATCTCGACAGCAACTGGGAATCCCATAGGGAATCTACATGTATGAGAATATTCAATGGAATTAATGATATGTCCTGAGCGTTGGCACAAAATCTCCAAAAATGTATTTTATTCTTTAAAGTATTGGGTTGAACCATACAAAATTCTGATATTCAATCATTTGAGCATATAAAAATGGCTGTTTCATTTAGTTCTACCTAATGATCATCACAATCTGTTATTACATTGTTTATTTATTTCACCTACTAGAATTCATGTTCCCTTGTGGCAGGAACCTTGTCTGTGGTTCATTACTATATTTCTCACTCCTAATAGAGTGTCTAACACAGAGTGGACACTCTGTAAATATTGACTATAAATATGAATAAATGAATACAAACAAATGTTTATACATGTAACTAGAGTTGTTATAGGGACATAAGAAATTACTTAATAGCACAAAACATCTTTTGCACTAGTGACATGGAAAAATTTTGTCCCTCCTCAAAATACACCTCATATAATTTTAGTAATCTCATATCTCTTTTTAGCTAAAAGTTTCCACCGGGCTTTGGGGTAAGATATTCCAAAGTTTGCATCCCAGTGGCATCACATACCACCTATATGATTTAGCCTGTAAATGGCTATGACAATCTCTATTTCAGTGGATTGTTGTGACTGTTACATGTAACAGTATACGCAAAGCGTCCACCCAGTACAGTATCATTTCAGAATTGGCATTCAATACATGATGTCTTAGGCTGGGTTCTCTAGAGAAGCAAAGTCAGTAAAGCATATAAATATAAATTAAAAAAAAAAAAACATTGCCATCGAGTCGATTCTAACTCATAACAACCCTTAGGACAGAGTAGAACTGCCCCATAGAGTTTCCAAGGAGAGCCTGATGGATTCAAACTGCCAACCTTTTGGTTAGCAGCCATAGTATTAACCACTATGCCACCAGAGTTTCCATAAATATATATACATAGAGAGAGAGATTTATATCAAGGAAATGGCTCACTTTGTTGTAGAGACTGGAACGTCCCAAGTCCATGGGTCAGGCTGGAGGCTTCTCCTGATGCATGTAGCCACTGGGGCTGGCAAAACCAAGATTGGCAGGTCAGGGAGCAGGGCTCTTGCTCACAGGCTTTGAAGACTGACAAATTCTGTGATCAGCAAGCAAGACTGACTGCAGGTAAGCTGCTAGCTCGGGTCCCAAGAACCGGAGGTCAGAGGAACGGGACCAGCTGCAGGATCCAGAGCAAGCAAAAGCCAATGAGCCTTGCCTGAATGTCCGCTTATACTTGATGCAGGCCACACTCCCAAGGAAACTCCCTTTCAACTGATTGGCTACTCAGAACAGATCCCATTATGGGGGTGATCACATTATATCAAATCTCAACATGGAAGTGATCACCACATCATACTACTGGTAAACCCCTGAGAATCATGGCCAAGCCAAGTTGACACACAATCTTAACCATGAAAGTTCATCCCTGTTGACTTGGCACCTGTGCACATCTCCTGAAACCATGCATAATTTCTGAATAAAGACAATTATAAAGTCATATTTGCGCCTAGCGTGATACAACAAACACACATACAAAGCAGAAATATTCATAACAATTAGAGTCCTTGTTTCTGCAACTCCTCATGCGGTCAGAACTGGTATTTAGAACTACCTTCTTCCACCACCCATTCCATATTCCCTTTGCCCTCAGCAAGCACTTCAGCTGGTCATGGTTGTTTCCATGGTGGGGTGACCCAAGCCTTCATTCCTGAAGGGTCTGAGCCATTTGTAGTCATGTTGGAATTGGGTTGCTATAGTGTTCCATTGACTTTAATCACAGGGCACGGTAGTACTAAGAGACGCCTTAAGGAATCTCCTGCATTCTAGACATATTCTTCTTTACCTCCATTATGTAATATTAATCCAATTTCCTCTTGGTAATCAGGGTCAATCACACCAGCCAGTATGGTAAGTCCCTTCTTTACCTATTGATCCAGAGCCATAAGGAGCCCAAAGTGGCCAGGTGGTATTCTTAGTTTCCAGTTCAATGGAACCAGTGATGTGTCTCCAGGTGAGAGCATTCCTTCCTTTAGAACTAAGACCACTGGACATGCAGAGCATAAGGTCACAGATACAGGAAGCAAAAATTTGGTGAGTGGGTCACTAGCAGTAATAGTGAGTGGTGTCACTCCTATTTCCAACCCTTGATTCCTAGACCCATGAATCCTGGCTATGGGAGAAACACCACCATATATTGGACGCTTGTTTAGAGCATATAAAGCCCCCTGGAGAACATTGCCCCAACACTGCAAGGTATCACCACCTAGCTGGTGCCATAATTGTGTCTTTATAAGGCCATTCCATTATTCTGTCAAGCCAGTTGCTTCAGGATGAGGGGGAACATGGTAAGACCAGTGAATTCCATGAGCATGGGTTCATTGCTGCACTTCACTTGCTGTGAAGTAAGTCCCTTGATTCGAGGCAATGCTGTGTAGGATACCATGATGGTTGATAAGGCATTGTATAAGTCCATGGATGACACTTTTGGCAGAAGTACTGCATGCAGGGAGGGCAAATCTATATCCAGAGTAAGTGCCCTTTCCATGATGGAAATGGTCCAATGTAATGAACTTGCCACCAGGTTGCTGGCTGATCACATCGAGGGATGGTGCCATATCGGGGACTCAGTGTTGGTCTCTCAGCAGTGGCTATAGCCAAGTCAGTCTTGGTAAGTGGAAGTCCATGTTGCTGAGCTCATGCATAACTTCCATCCCTACCACCATGGCCACTTTGTTCATGAGCCCATTGAGCAATGACAGGAATAGCTGGGGAAAGAGGATGACTTGTTTCCATAGTACACATCATCCTATTCACTTGATTGTTAAAATCCTCCTCTGCTAAGGTCACTCTTTAGTGAACATGACATACAAATATCTTCACTTCTTTGGCCCATTCAGAGAGGTCTGCAGACATATCTCTTCCCCATACCTTCTTGTCTCCAATTTTCCAATCATGTTCCTTCCAAGCCCCTGAGCATCCACCAAACCATTGGCCACAGCTCATGAATCAGTATACAATTGAACATCTGGCCATTTCTCCTTCTAATCAAAGTGAACAACCAGGTGCACTGCTGGAGGTTCCGTCCATTGGAAGATTTTCCTTCAATACTGCCCTTCAGGGAGCTCCCAGAAAGGGGCTGTAATGCTGCCGCTGTCCACTTTCAACTGGTGCCTGCACATTGCACAAAACTATCTGAAAACCAGGCACAAGTTTTCCGAGAAAATGAGGTGCTGATCTAACGGATACCTAAAACATGGAAGCAATTTTAAAACTGTGAATGAATAGACGCTGGAAGAGTTTTAAAGTGCCTAATAGTACAAGCCTAGATTGCCTTGGAGAGACTGTTGGTGGAATTATAGATGTCAGACAATCCTGGTGAGGACTCAGAAGGAAATGCGGAAAGCTGTCACACTGGAGACAGTGCAGATGGCGAGAAGTGCACAAATGGCGAGAAGTAGTAGCAGAGAAACGGCAGCAGCTGAACCAGGAGACCTGCATGAGATAGTGTGGGAGCTGACCTATGGAGCGAGAGAGCTGAGTGCCTTTGAGCAGGAGGCTTCCTCGTGGAGTGGGGTGCTTCCAGGCACTTATCAGTGGAACTAGGCCTGCTGACCCATGGAGCAATAGAGCTGACTGTCTTCTGGCTGAAGTTTACTGGCAGAGTGGGTGCCTTCAAGCACTTATGGGTGGAGCTACAGAGCTTTGGAACACTTGCCCCAGTAGGGCAGACACAGGTGGTGAGGCCCGTGGGGCTGAGACATCAAGGAACCAGGAAGCAGAAGCTTAAGAGACAAGAAACACAGGAAGCAGAGCTGTCTCAGTCTCTGATAGCAGGGCCACTTCTGGGGTCTCAAAAAGTGGAGTTGCCACTCAGGCGAAAAGAATGGGGCCATTCAAATTCAAGGGAGCAGTGTTGTCATTCCAGGGGCCCTGGAACATGATGCTGAAGCCCAGAGACAAGGGGACCTCATTCCACCAAAAAGCAGTGCCTGGAGTAGAGCGAGTCCTTTGTACCTGGGGCTCCTGTGCTGAGAAACTCCTAGTCCAGGGGAAAATTGATGACAAGGACCTTCCCCCAGAGCCAACAGAGAGCAAAAGCCTTCACCTGGAGCTGATGCCCAGAATTTGGACTTCTGGCCTACTAGACTATGACAGAATACATTTCTCTTTGTTAAAGCCATCCACTTGTGGTATTTCTGTTATAGCAGCACTAGATAACTAAAACATATGGTAAGTGTTTTTTTGTTTTGTTTTGTTTTTTCCCATTCGTACTGATTAAACTTCTTCTGACTGCCCTCCATTTTTTTTTTTTGTTTTGTTTTGTTTTTAGTATTCTCCCTAAATTCAGATAATATTCTTCAAGTGAAGATTTTCCCAAGTACTTTTCAAAGAGGAATTCAGGGGTTCTACTCTACTTGCCTATTTCATTTTTCAAGCTAAATATAAATTTCCATTAACTATACATACAGATGTTGCGTCTTTGTGTCCTGTATTTGGTTAATGTACAGAGTTTTATGATTTAGCTTTAAAAACACTTGCCTTCTTTCTTCTAACATATTTTTTCTTCTAAGAAGGCTTACAAACTAGCTTGCACAAAGACACCCTGTCTTAAAAAGATTACAAATGTTGTGAACAGACCACATGCTGTCTTTCTAGAATTTGATATTTTTAAAGGACCAAATTATAAAACACAACTGATTCGCAAAAGTACTTTGTTAGCTTTTTGGTTCCAGAATGAATTGCATTCTTCCTTTGATGTCAGATTCTAACTTATCAGTAGGTTGAATGTCTGGTTTTACAAAAATGTCACCATTTTACAATGGGAATTACTTGCTGGAATTACTTGCCAGAATTACAGCAAAACTCACTGTATCAGTTTAAAATACACTTCATGTAGCAAGTAAGAGGATCTTTTAAAAATTGATTTGAAAACACCATAATACAAAAGCATATAAGAGTCAATGCCAGGAGTAAAAAACAACAACAACAAAAAAAAAAAAAACAACCTGTCTTCCTTTGAGAAAAGAACTCTAGAAACCCACTCTAATTCTACTTAGTTTGGCTTGCTCTACAATTCTAGGAGATATTCCTGGGTTATTACGTTCACTTAATTCTAACCATGCTACCTTGGAGATACATGTAAAAAGAAAGAACAAGAACTCTTCAATAGGTAGCAGTCCATCAAACACACACGTACTGACACTTCACATGTGCACACTTAGTTAACCAAGACACATGCACGGGTTCCTTGGTTAGACAGATCAGCTAGGAAAAATGTCTCTATTTGAAATTTATTTTTTCATGCTCTAGTGTTACCGGTATCTGTAGGTTTTCGAGTACAGAAATAATTCCCATAGTTATAGCTTTATTTCTGTTCTAGATGCTGAGTGTTTAAAATGTGTGGGTGTGCATGAAAATGCATACACACATATGCTCCAACCATTTCCTTTCCCTGCTTAAGCCACCACTGGGAAAAATTAAATTTGCCATCCTTCCCTTTCTGATCTTTTACCATCTCTGTCTACTTTCCACATCACCCTCTTTTCCCCCTTCTTTTCTCATTTTTCATTGTATTATCATCTTCAAGTTCCACCTCTGCTTTCACTTATCACCCCCAAGAACTTCTAGTTGTCTGTATGCTTTGTTACAAGGTACCTTTAGGTCCCTCTTTCTGCAGAACACTCAAGAGTCCTTTGCTTTATTCATTCATTTATTTGGCAGCATTTTCTGAGAACATTCTAAATGGCAGGTACTGGATAAACAAAGTTGAACAAACTTAGATTCACCTCACCTGGCCCTAGGTGTACCGATTGTTGTTGTTAGATGCCGTCAAGTCGGTTTTAACTCATAGCAACTCCATGTGGAAGAGTAGAATTGCCCCTTAAGGTTTTCTAGCCTGTAATTTTTATGGCAGGAGATCACCAGCTCTTTCTTTCATGGAACCACTGGGTGGGTTTGAACTGCCAACTTTTTGGTTAGCATCCAAGGGTTTAACCACTGGGACACCAGGCTCCTTCAGTCTTACTAATTACGTATAGGCATTTGCCATGTTCTATTATAGACTCTGTTCTATTTACATTTACCAAACTGGACATATTATTTTCCTCCTTTCAGAGATAAAGAAACCGTTTCATAGAAGTTCAACAATTTGCCCAGTGTCACACAGCTGGTAAGCAGAAGAGCTGAATTATTAAACCAAATTCCTTACGCCAAAGCTCAAGGTCTTTCTGCTGCACTGCTGATTGCCCTGTCTGACCCATCACAGGGTGCCCTGATAGAACAGTGTGGCTACTCGTATGACAGCCCGTGAGATCTGTGTCCTAATATGCCCCCTCTTTATCCGTAGAGCATGCAAGTTGTCGAAACTCTTGCTTTCACCAGAGACAAGGGGCAGTCATTTCCTCTATGATCAAGTTTTAGATACGGACCTGCTCTCCATACCTTGTGCTTCCTCCTTCTGAATGAGGTTTACTGACTTGACTGTAATTACACATGCCAAAAAATATTCAAGGCGATGGTCTTAGCTACCCAGTCAGTGCTGCCATAACAGATAAAGTACAAGTGGGTGGCTTAAAGAACAGAAATTTATTTTCTCATAGTTCAGGAAGCTAGACGTCTAGACTCAAGGTGTGGCTGCAGGGAGAGGTCTTTGTTTATTTCAGCTTCGCTTAGCCTGCAGTCCTTGGAATTCTTGGGTTTATAGATTCATCTGCCTCCGTTTGTCAGATAGCATCTATTTTCCCATTGTGTGTATGTATCTGTGTCTATCCTGGTCTTTTCATAACTCAGGGGTTATTAGGTTTAGGATCCACGGTACAAGCTCTGACTTCATCAACATAACCGAAGAAAAACCCTATGCACTTTGCACATAGTGAGGGAAGTTCAATAGCCATTCTTTATGAATGTTAAATGTTATATAATATCAACTGCTAATTGTTGATTCTCAAATTTTTGCTTTATAACAGGGACAAAAACATCTGCATGCATGTTTGGCCTCAAATGCTTTTTAGGGAGGAGACATACTTTTTTGTTACTAAACCTGGTCTTTTCTTGTGCTTATTAGGAGCAATGAGCAGAACCAACAGCTTCTTTATGAAAACCACTCCACCTGGCACCCCACAGCAACCTCTAGAAGTATCCCCAGAGCCTACAAACTCACTTAGTTTTATAGACTAAGTTTTTTAGTCTATTAAAAAACTTCCAGTTATTTCTATTATATGAGTGGATTCTTCTAGGTCCCTAGCAACTGTCCTTAATATGAATTGTTTTGTTATAACTTTTGAGTTACTTTGGAAACCTATTGAGGTTTCAAGAAAGTTTTGTTTGATTTTAATCAGAAGCAAATATAGTGTGTTCTGACAGCTGGCTAAGTGCTCTGGCTAGAGTCCATTTTTATCTTTTATTTGTTTCCATGAGCTTAAGAGATATGTAACTTGGCACACAAGCAAACGTTTGGAAAGAAAACAAAAGGCAGATCAGCCAAAGTCTCATGATACATTCTGTATTTCTAACTTGATGTTTATGATTTGCAATAAATAAAGTCTTGTTGTAAAAATTAATGAAGAAGCTAAAAATACAGAAAGGTGTAAAGAGAAAAGAAAAAAAATCCCTCTATTACATCATTAAGAAAATGTATTTCAATGCTTGGATAAATGTCCTTTTAGACTTCTATGTATGTCATTGAAATGGGAGAAAATGAACAGAAATTTTAAAAAATTAATTAAAACATGCTCTCTAATGGTATGTACCTCCCTTGGCAAGTTAAGGCTTCGTTAGAAATTCTTGACCTAGCATCTATTTAGACAAAAAAAAAAAAAAAAAATGAAAGTCTGAATGAAACTAATGAGTATACTAGGATAAGGCCAAATTTGGCTATATTTGGAGAAGCCAGCAAAAAAGATTTATTCTACACCTAACAATCCTTGACTCCTATTCCTCACCTTAACCCCAAGGTGATGACTTTGACCCCCTTGCTCTCCAAAAGTGTCAATATATATGATCTCAACATTTATAAGTTTGAGTCCACCCAGGGGTACCTTGGAAGAAAGGCCTGGCAATATACTTCCAAAAAAGCAGCCATTGAGACCCCGCAGAGCACACTTCTGCTCTGACACACATGGGGTTGCCACGAGTCAGAGTTGACTTGGAGGCAACAGGTTTTGTGATCATATATGGTTGTTATAGATTAAATTTTGTCCCCCAAAATGTATGTCAACTTGGCTAGGCCAAGATTCCCAGTGTTGTGTCGTTGTCCTCCATTTTGTGATCTGATGTGATTACCCTATGTGCTAATAATCCTAACCTCTGTGATGTTAATGAGGCAGGATTAGAGGCAGTTTTTTTTTTTATGTTAATAAATCAGGACTCAATCTACAGGGTTATGTTGTATCTTGAGTCAATCTCTTTTGAGATAGAAAAGAAAGAATTGAGAAGAGAGGAGAGGGACCTCATTACCACCAAGCAAGAAGAGCCAGGAGTAAATCACGTCCTTTAGACCTGGAGTCCCTGTTCTGAGAAACTCCTAGACCTGGGGAAGATTTATGGCAAGGACCTTACACAAGAGCTGACAGAGAAAGAAAGGCTCCCCCTGCAGTTGGTGCCCTGAATTCAGACTTCTAGCCTCCTAAACTGTAAGAGAATAAATTTCTTTTCGTTAATGCCACTCACTTGTGGTGTTTCTGTTATAGCAGCACTAGATAACCAAGGGTGCTCCGGTAGCACAGAGGTTAAAAGCTTGGCTGCTAACCAAAAGGTAGGCAGTTCAAATCTACCAGCTTCGCCTTGGAAAACCTACGGAGCAGTTCTACTGTGTCCTATAGGGTTACTATGAGTCGGAATTGCCTCGATGGCAATGGGTCAGGTCAGATAACTAAGACAACTGTAAAGTCACTTGCAACATGCAGCAACTTCGAAGTTTGAAAAACTGAAGCACATAATTTTCAAGTTCTTCAAGTATCTTTGGATATTTGCATACCTATCTTTCCTTGCAAGTCATTTCTAAAATTGCTTGCAGTAGATATTCAATAAGGAATTATCAGGAAATTGTCTACAACACGAATAATTTTTTCCTTATTCATACGTATTGTGTACTGTGGCCCTACCACGCATTACTGCATTATATTGTCAATGTTTTGTGTTACTCTGAAGCTATGGGTATGTGGATGACTGTGGTGCAGTGAATTGCTTTTATATGGCCGTTCTAGCCATGGTCTTGTAACGCCCACAGAATGATTGGCTGGGATCATGCAAATAAAATGGGTAAATCTCATGCAGGGATTGGACAGTTTACTGTGCAAATAAGGTGACTAACCTATCAAGGGGATTGATCAGTTTTGCCATCCTATGAGACTTGTAATGGCTGATTCAACAGAGGTTGAGGGGGACCTCACTACCATCAAGAAAAAATGTGGAGCAGAGTGCATCCTTTGGACCAAGGAACCAGGATCCTTACTCTGAGAACCTCTTCTACCTAGAGGAAAGAGCAAACACTGAAGATGGCAAGAGACAGTGGAAGTGGGCGTGCCTGGCCCACTGAGCAGAGCTGAGCACCTCTGGGCAGGAGGGCAGCAAGCAGATGTAAAGAGCTATAACACTTGCCTGTGCAGGACAGAGGCCTGAGTGCCCGTGCAGGGGCTGCACACCTTCCTCCACCCCAGGCAGCATGGGCCCAGCTAGCATGGCAGTAAGAGAACCCCATAGGCCTGGGTAGAGCGGCAGGAAGCGGCAGCAGAGGCTTAGAAAGACCCAGCTGTAGAGGCTTGGGAGATCCTGTACAAGGGTTTTCCAGCCAGCAGCAAGGCCCAATGAGATCCAGAAACAGAACGGAAGCCTTGGAAGCCATGCGGGCCCCTGAGAAGCATGGTGGTGGCTGCAAACAGCAGTGTTGTGAACACAACATCTAACCTGATCCACGCGTGTCTGCCTAGCAACCTAAGAACGGACATGAGTAATTTGGGGAAGGGAAAGTGGTTCCCCTTTTGAGAGTCTGTTCTTATTGTTTACCATTTGCCTTCTATAAATATTAATAATGGCTTTTACTTTGCCAATTCTGTGTGTCTCCTATGTCTGACTCCATCACAGATAACGTAAAAACCCATGAAATGGTTGGTACCAGTGGGTGTGTATGTCTCTTTCCTAGCAGTTTTATGGCTGCCTGAAAGTTTAAGGCATAGACTGTGTGTGCAGTGCAAGTAGACAAACATGGGCATACAATGACCTATTCTTTTTCATTTCCTCCATATCTAATATTCTATATCTTTTGCACAAATAACGCCACATAATCTTTCCCTTGTCAGGAATGTGTGAGAACAAAATGCTTTGTTCTGTTGTGTCGCGGTATCAACTGTAAAATAGCAGCACTGTTTTTACAGAGTACAGCAAACACGGAGATCATTTAGTGAGAGTATTTCTCACCTATTAATAGTATAGGAGATCAGCCAAGGTCTCTGTCTACACTGCAGTCAGTGAGATCTATGAAAGGCAAAATTGACCTTGCCACTCCTCTGCTTAGCACCTGCCAGTGGTGTCCATTCACTCTTGGGAAAAAAAAAAATTGTTTACTGTGGCCACAGGGCCCAACAGGATGTAACCCCTTCCTGCCTCCCAGCTTCACGTTCACCTCTTTCCTCTTTCTCCAAGGTTCAGCCACTCTGACCTTCTTTCACTCTTTTGATGCCTCCAGACTCCAGAGCTGGACTGCCTGGGTTTCAGCCCTGAATTGACCACTGACTAGCTCTGCTCTGTAATTTTGGAGAAGGTACTTAACATTCTGTGCCTTAGTTTCCTCATCTGTAAATGGACGTAATAATGATCCCCACCTGAAAGTATTTTCATGAAGATCAAACAATACATACAAAAAGTGTTCATTAGTACCTGGCACACAAATGGGCTATAAGAAGTTTCTATTATTTGCTATTCTTGCCTAAGTGATTTCATAAATGTTTTTGCCTCTTTAATGCTATCCCTTATTCCCTCCTTTAGCTAAAAAAAAAAAAAAAAAAATTCTTTATCTGTATTTATCTATCATCTATATTCTTTAGGTATCAGTTTTAATTCCCTCCTGGAAATACACCTTCCTCTCAGACTAAATTAGGCCTCCCTATTATATACTCTCCTAGTACCCTGTATCTCCTTAGCAGCAGTTACCACAATAGTGATTAAATAATTAATTGTTAATTACTCCCCATGTGTCTGTCTCTGCTGCTCCCTGAAGGTAGAAACCAGGTCTGTCCTGCTTACCACTCTCTTTAGTGTAACCTTTCTGCCCCCTTACCCCCAGCAAAGGAGTAACTTTTAATTGCTTAATCAACTAATTTCACTTGTTTCCTCTTTTTGTTCCTACTTTTTTCAGGACTGATTAAAAAAAAAAAAAAAAAACCATTGCTGCCAAATGGATTACAACTCATTGGGACCCTATAGGACAGAGGAGAACTGCCCCATAGGGTTTCTAAGGAGTGGTTGATGGATTCGGACTGCCGACCTTTTGCTTAGCAGCTGAACTTCTAACCACTGTACCACCAGGGCTCCTTCAGGAGTGATGGTAAGTAGCAAGGAGTGATGTGGCCAGCAGGATGGCAACAGGTGGACTCAGGCCACAGCGGTGTCTGTGGTGCACAGTGCACTGACAGCATCAAGCAAGGACAAATGAAGCAGGTTGGAAAGGTGGAGGACAATGACATGGAGAACAAGTTAGAGCTCACAAAGGATGCACGAAGCTCATTTCTCATAAAGGAATCAATTTTTCCAACAGTGTCCCAGGAATTGGGGGCAGGGCAAGTCAGTTATAAATGGCAGAAGATACAGGTGGAACTTGACCTACCTAGGCTTCTCCCCTCCAATCATAGCTCTGTCCCTGGACCTCAGCAAAACAACGGTCTGCTTGCCAAAGGATCCAAGAATCTCTTTCATGTTTTCCCCACAGTCTCTTACACAAACTCTAGAGCACTGGTCTGTCATCAGGCACATTTCTGATTGATCTATTTCCTCATGCTCTCTTCCTAAATGAGCTCTTCATTGATGTTTTATCTTCTCTCGCTTTCTTCTTCAAGGCAAAAATCAATTCTGGTGAACACATCTTTTTTGAGCTATATGTTCACGCATTCTTCTTAAAAAAATGCCTTTGTTCATCTTCGAGTAATTCTGTTATTTCTGTGCAGAAGGTTACTTTTCTTCTGTTTTTCTTTTCCTTTCCATTGTTTAACAGTTAAATCCAGAATGGTTCTTTTTATTTTCCTTCCTGGTGCTTCTTCCTTTCTGCAATGTTCAGAGTTAGCCAGAAGATGTCAGTCTTAAGGCTCAAGCTGATATTTTGCCACTCTCCCGAGCAGCCTAAAAACTAGTGAACTTCAAGGCACGAAGGCAAAGACCTTTGAAATCTGCTAAAATTCCAAACAATAGATACAAGATTCTATGCACTAAGATAGTCTTCATGAAACTTGAATACATCTTGTGTATTTTGGGATTGCAGAAACATAGTTATCAGTAAGCAGGCTCTGTAACAAACCAAAACCAAACAAACTCATTGCTGTCGAGTAAATAGTGACCCTGTAGGACAGAGTAAATCTGCCCCCATAGGGTTTCCCAGGCTGTAAATCTGTGGAAGCAGACTGCCACATCTTTCTCCCTCGAAACAGCTGGTGGGTTTGAACTGCTGACCTTTTGGCTAACAGCGTAGCACTTTAGCCACTGTGCCACCAGAGTTCCTAATAAAAATTTTTTTTTTTTTTTTTTTATCACAAGCCCTTGTTAAATAGTTGAAACCAATGAGTATTGAGACAAAAGGAAGAAAAGAATCATAGAACTGTAGAGTTGGAAGAGACTGTAAAGTTCCCTAAGACCCTTAGGGAAGCCCTGGTGGCGTAGTGGTTAAGTGCTACGGCCGCAGTTCAAATCCACCAGGCACTCCTTAAACTCTATGGGGCAGTTCTACTTTGTCCTATAGGGTTGCTATGAGTTGGAATTGACTCAACAGCAAGGGGTTTTGGGTTTAGACCCTTAGAGTAACTGCCTACTCTCTTAACATGAACTTCCTTTATAAAAAAATGGAATATGAATTTCTCAGTACAAAGTCATTCCCATTAATCATGCATTCATTTATACATCACATTTTTACTGAACATGTTCTATGTGCTTGGCAATTGGATTGTTAAGGATATAAAAATACAAAAATGTAGAATAAAAACAATCCTTGTCCTCAAAAAGATTATGTAAGACACACAGGTAACTCTAGACCAGTAAGATAAATGTTGTTATAGGTGAAGCAAGCTGTGATGGGAACATATGAGAGAAATGCCAGTGAGAAGAGATCAGAGGAAGGATTTCCAGAGAAAATGTTCTTCACTCAAAAAAAAAAAAAATTTACAGAGACGCGCTCGAGTAAATTTTTTATGGATCAGTAGAGCCATTGTTGTAAAAGGGGAATAGCACCTAGTTCTCTCACCTACCTACAGCCCTTCTTTGTCCAGCACATAGCTTCAGTCATCAATCAAAATATTAGTAGATACGAATCCCAACTCAAATGTTCTCAGACTCTAATTGTACCAGATTTTATTTGTAACTGTTTTTATTCTCCGATGCCATTAAGAGAAAAAACCTCTTTTGTACCTTTAGTGACTGAAACAACCGATTGGTATAACAAAGCTTACGGTTCTGCTGAGCCTTCATGCTAACCATTTCCTACCCAGGCCTCTGGCCTCTGCCCTCTAACCCTGCCCCATCAGTGCTCTGGGTTTTCTACTGTTGTTTATGCTTTTGTTCTACATGTGATTTGAGTGACTATCTGGCATGTCCCTAGGGCTACGGCTGACTGGCCTCCACTTTCTTATTTCAAATGCATTTTCTAGAACCTCATGTTAAGACCATTGGAGTGTTTGTTCACCACCACTCCACCTCACTCCAATATCCCATTTTCCCGCCAAGCCATCTAGCCATTCTGGTGCTCCTCATCACACTTGTCACTCCAGCTGTCCTTGTTAAGCTCTCCAGGAGGCTGAGCTGAGGAAGGCCCAGTGTAGAGTTACCTAATGCCACTTTCAGAGCCTTTCTCTTCAGCACCTTTCTTAGGGGTTGAGGAGGGAATATGTCCACCAGCTCTCCCTTGGAGTGGATCGCTTTTTCCTTTAAGTGACTAATTTCAATGGTTATTATCTCCACTGGCAAAATCTTTGCCCAAACATATCTTGGTTGGGGAAAAAATTTAAGGTACAAAAAATCATCTTTTGCAGAGATTTTCATGGCACTTGGTGACTGTTTTAGGCTGGGTTCTCCAGAGAAGCAAAACCAGTAAAGGGTATAAAAATATATACAGAGAGATTTATATCCAGGAAACACCTCACACAGTTACAGAGGCTGGAACCTCCCAAGTCGGTGAATCAGGATAGAGGCTTCTTCTGATTCACATAGCCACAGGGGCTGGTGAACCCAAGATTGGCAGGTCAGAGAGCAGGGCTCTTGCTCACAGGCTGTGAAGATCAAGGAATCCCAAGATTAGCAGGTAAGCTGATAGCTCAAGAACTGGAGGTCAGACAAATAGGATCCAGCTGCAGGATCCAGAGCAGGCAAAAGCCAGAATATCCACTTATATTCGGATGCAGGTTACACGCCCAAGGAAACTCCCCTTCAATTGATTGGCTACTCACAGCAGATCCCGCCATGAGGGTGACCATATATAAACACTAAGAATCATGCCCCAGCCAAGTTGACGCACAATCTTAACCATCATAGTGACCCTCAGGGAAATTGGGGAGGTCACAAATCAGGTTTCCTGGTCACTGTATACAGAATACACACTGGAATATACACACACTGCTTCTCCTTCCTCCTGTCCCAGAACTTAAATGCTACTTGAAAGGTTTTTACTGTGATTTAGTTATAACACTGAAAAACAAGGACAATGATTTAAGTAAATGACCAACTCAAAGTAATATTATGCATGTGTTTGAAAAATAATCGTGATTTTGTAGCAACCTAGAAAAACATTTTTGGTATACAACCAAGAGGAAAAAATAGAACACAAAATTAATATACAACTAAAATCAGAAAAAGAATGCAAAACATTTTTGATCACACAAATGGTGTAAATCATAGCTGTCATTTAAAAAGAAACACAAGAAAATTACTTATAATTCCATCACCTTAAAAAATGAAATGGTTTTATTCTTTTCTTCATCATTTTTGGTCCATTATACCTTGCCAGAATCTTGCTTGTTACTTTGTCTTTGGACATATTGTTCCATCTCCTTGAAATAACTTTTAGCATAATCTCTGGTTGGGAAATGTGTTTAATCATTTGGCATGTATTTATTAAAGGTGCTATAAATACACTAAAAATATAGTAACGAAATATCCAGAGAAATGTTTGTTCCTTTAAGGCTGTCTCCTTAAGATGAACTTCAAGGAAGACCCTCTTTATGATTCCTTCTTGGTCTCACCCTTGGTTTTAACTGGATTTGTCTTCCTTTGTACATATCACTATAAAAGCATATGTCATCTTATATTGTAATTATTGTTTACTGTATTCCTCCCATTGCCAGACTCTGGGTATATTCAGGACAAAGGCAGTCCTATTCCTGGGCCTGAAAATGCCCTCAGTTTATAATTGAGTGTAGGTGCTTGATGAAAAGAAAAATGGAGATACAGAAAGAAGAAGGGCAGGAAGGAGAAAAGAAGGATGGGGAGATTGCTGTTTGGGAGGAGATGAATGAGCTCCATACATACAGACAGGCTTTGACTATAGCACAGAGAATAGCAGCTTCGAACAATGGAAAAATCTGTGCTAGCGGGCTTGCAAGGGGGTGACATCCATGCCCTTGGATTCATTAACTTGGTGCTTACTGAGCTGAGCAGCCATCCCTATTATCCTACACTTGTAAACTGTATGCATTTTATGATCTGTCTGTAGCCAGAACAATAAAAGTGGTAGAGAATCATTATGGGGGTTTAATTGCCACCTATGATTAGGAACAGAAATGTTTTGAAGATAGAATTTGCCTCTTAGAAAGATAAACTATGTATGTTTCCTTCTTAATCTCAAACCAAACTCTTTGCCACCGAATCAATTTCAACTCACAGCCACCCTATAGGACAAAGTAGACCTGTCCCATAGGATGTCTAAGTCTGCGATCTTTAAGGAAGCAGGCTGCTTCATCTTTCTCCTGCGGAGTGGCTGGTGGGTTCAGACCTCTGACCTTTTGGTTAGCAGCCGAGCGCTTTAACCACTGCAGTACCAGGGTTCTTCCTTTTTCTTATTAGTTTGTAGCAAATAGATACTTTCATTGCTTTCAGATTTATCCACAAATCTGAGTTTTAGTAACTACCTATTTTTCAGGAAGAAAATACACATGCATAGTCAGCCTCTCTCTCTTTCCCTTAAACACACACACACACACACACACACACACGCCTTACCTCAGCGCCAGGGAAAATAATCAGAAATAGCTAACCTTTACTTTCATTATCAGGGTTTCCAAGGAATTGATAATAAGGATTCAAAATCCTCTCCACAGTATTTTATTTATTTTTTGTTCATGGATCACCAAATGGTTTCTCACAAAATTACTTTAGAGGAAGGTTTACATTTTTTATTCTTTTGTTAAAAACCACAATACTTGGTTCTTGCCTATGATGATGATTTGATTTCAGTAGTGTCTTTGTTATCTAGTGCTGCTGTAACAGAAACACCACAAGTGGGGGGCTTTAACAAACAGAGACTTATTCTGTCACATTCTAGGAGGCTAGAAGTCCAAATTCAGGGTGCCATCTCCAGGGGGAAGTCTTTCTCTCTCTGTTGGTTCTGGGGGAAGGTCCTTGCCATCAATCTTCCCCGGTGGAGCAGCTTCTCAGCTCAGGGACCCCAGGTCCAAAGAATGCGCTATTTTCCTGGCTCTTATTTCTTGTTGGCATGAGGTCCCTCTGTCTTTTTGCTTGCTTCTCTCTTTTATATCACAAAAGAGATTGGCTTAGGACACAGCCTATTTTTGTAGATTGCGTCCTGTCTCATTAACATAACTGCTGCTAATCCCACCTCATTAACATCATAGAGGTAGGATTTACAGTACAAAGGAAAACACGTCACATCAGATGACAAAATGGTGGACGATCACACAATACTAGGAATCATGGACTAGCCAAGCTGACACACATTTTGAGGGGACAAATTCAATCCATAACAAATAGTAAATGTTGTCTTTTGAGACTCTTCTCACTAGATAACCAAAAACCAAACCTTTTGCCATCAAGTAGATTCTAACTCATAGCGACTATATAAGACAGTGTAAAACTGCCTCATAGGGTTTCCAAAAAGCAGCTGGTGGATTCAAACTGCTGACTTTTTGGTTAGCAGCTGAGCTCTTAACCACTGCACTTCCAGGGCTTCTCTCACTAGACACTAGATATTAAAAGGTCACCCATGGAAACTGCAGTCAAGAAATCAAATGACGCATTGCATTGGGCAAATCTGCTGCAAAACACCTCTTTAAAGTATTAGAAAGCAAAGATGTCACCTTGAAGACTAAGGTGCACCTGATCCAAGCCATGGTGTTTTCAATCACCTCATATGCATGCAAAGCTGGACAATGAATAAGGAAGACCGAAGAAGAATTGATACCTTTGAATTATGTTGTCGGCGAAGAATATTGACCATGCCTTGAACTGCCATAAGAACAAACAAATCTGACTTGGAAGAAATAGAGCCAGGATGCTTCTTAGAAGCAAGGATGGAGAAGCTACTTCTTACATATTTCATACATGTTATCAGGAGGGATCAGCTCCTGGAGAAGGGTACTATGCTTGTTAAAGTAGAAGGTCAATGAAAAAGAGGAAGACCCTCAACGAAATGGATTGACACAGTGGCTGCAACAATGGGCTCAAGCATTACAATGACTGTAAGGGTAGTGCAGGACCGGGCAGTATTTCATTCTGTTGTACATAGGGTTGCTTTGAGTCGGAACCGGTTCAACTGTACCTAACAACAATAGCAAACATGATTTTGGCGTCTTTGAACTTGTGTGGAGAGTCGATTATCCATTCATTTATTCTTCTGTTCATTCAATTCTCCATCTGACAATCACTTCCTGATATCTACTTACATGACTAGAATTAGGATAGGGCATGGAGATACAAATATGAACAAGTTGTGATCATTTGCTCTTTCGGATATCACAATTTAGAAGGAAAAATAAATAAAAAATAAAGTAAACTGATAATTACAAAAGAGAAGTACGTACAGAATCATATAAAAGAGGGAGGAATGGAGTGTCTGGTTCTACCTGCAGAGATCAGGAAACATACTGGTGAAGCTTATCTGTTTTCTTCAAATCACTGACATATAAAGAATTCATTATTGGGTTGCACAGGTGGATTGTGAATCACCGACCTTAAGGGAGTTAGAAGAGAAAATTTCCCTTGGTTTGTATGATTGGTGTAATGACAAATGTGAAAAGTAGTCTCAGAATGCCAGGAAAACTTCATAAATGAAAAAATTAAGCAAGATTTACTCATCTAATTGATACATAAAGAAATCAGTGCAATAAAGATGTATACAAGTGAGAACTGATGAAGGAATATGCTTTTAGACTCAATGTCTAGTATAGTTGTAGATGACAAGGTATGAGTGAGCAAGGTATGAGTGAGTGAGGGTCAAGCAGCCTATAGTTTCCTGTAAGCTCAGCCTTATTGTGCAGGTAGTCTGAGTGGCCAAAGATGCAACCCTTACCTGGAAATATGTCAGAGACTGCCATTCCTGGGTCTGGCACAGCTATTCAAGCTTAGGGTTACACCATACACACAATGGCTGCCAGGGTACTGTACACAGAACACTGAGGCTAGAACAAGCTTCTCATCCATCAATTTCCCCATGCAACACAGCTTCAGACAAGTGTATTATGAATTCATACCATTGAACTAGAATAAGGATCAGTTACCCAAATGTCTTGGATAGTCATGCTAAAATATACTTAGACATTCTTGGGAACTATTCTGTGGCATATTAATTAGGAGTTTAGGATGCTAGTCAAAGAAACGCTCTAGAACCAGCTTAAGCAAAAAGGGGAGGGTTATGATGTGGTGCAGAGAAAACTGTTAGAATGCAAGGGAAGACATGTTGCTTACCCTCACAAAGGGACTGAGACTATCAAGGGCTCCTATCATCTCTTCTGACTGGCTCTTTCCCAACATTTTTTGTTCTTTATTGTTAGCACAGAAGCCACTTTCTCTTCTTCCCAGTCAACTTGACAAATTCAGAGCTTGTGAATTTCCATTTTCTGTTTGCAAGAGATTTGCCAGATAAAAGCTATAATCTCTGCCTCTATTACAAATTCCTGGGGAAGAGATTAATTTGGTCCAGCTAAAGTCAGATGTCCAAGCTTACCCTTGGTATTATTTTTAATTTTAGCCATTCAAGTGGCTGGTGGTAGTATTCACTGTGGTTTTAATCTGCATTTCCCTAATGACGTTGAGCATCTCTTCATGTACTTGTCCATTTGTACATCTTTGTTTGTTCATTGTCTGTTGAGTTTTGCCTCTGGTTTGTTCATTTCTTTTTTAATTGTGTTGTCTTACTATTAACTTGTAAAAGCTTTTTATGTATTCTAGATACATGTTTGCAACAATGATATATTGCAAATATTTTTTCCTCTCTGTGGCTTGTAGTTTCATTTTCTTAACAGTATCTTTGAGGATTAGGAGTGTTAAGTTTTATGTAGCCCAGTTTAACACTTATTTATGGTTTGTGGATTTTGTGTCCCACTTAAGAAATATTTGCCTATTTTGACACAATGATTTTTTTCTTGTTTTCTTCTAGAACTTTTAAGATAAATTTTAGTTTTTGTGTTTATGGCTTGTGACCCATTTAGAATTAATTTTTATAAAGGTTCATTTTTTCCCATATAAATACCCAAATGTTTCAGCATCAGTTGTTGAAAAACTTGTCCTTTCTTCATTAAATTAGCTTTGCACATTTCTCAAAAAAAAAAATTGACCATATATTTCTGATCTAAGTACGTACCCTCTATTCTGTTTCTTTAATCCATGCATGAGTCCTTAGGACCACACCTCACTGTCTTGATTATTATCACTTTAGAGTAAGTCTTGACTTCCAGTTTCATATTTTGTCATTCATTATTTGCATAATCTTGAGAAAATTGCTATGCTTTTTAGGCTTTTGTTTCCTCATCTTGAATAGATCATAATAGGATATTAGATTCGTGAAAACAGGACACTGTACCAAATCTTGGGGCTATTTCCAGTTCTACAACTAAGAAGAAAGCTTCACTGACCTAAAGGAAGGAACTGTCACTTTTTCATTTTTTTAAATTGGGATAAGCCATTCCTTGATGCTTTATTTGTGCCTGTATTATACCATTTGTAATGTAGCTTAGCTATTAGCCTGTCTTATGTTGATGACTCAGATGAGACACTCAGTGAATGGTTGTAAGTTGAATGAGTTTATGTAATATAAGTTTTTCATGCCAGTACTAAGTTCAATAGCCTCGAAGATGGATGGAGGATTCAGAGAAACAACTTCCATTTTGCCCTTCATCCTTGTGCGACAAACATACTTAGTCCTGACTAGTGGACTGATAGGAAGTATTTTCACTGAGACTATAAAATGTAAGGTATGATCTGGTCTGATTATATATTTCATGTCTTATGACCCACCACTGAATAAGAGCATGCCAGCCAGTTTACCCACGTTGTTGCTGTTGAGAGGTGATTACATTGTTTTTTGTTTTTGTTTTTTGGTTTACAATATGGAGATATTTTATTCATACCAAGATGGATGAACAATGTAAATACTGTATTCATTCAGCTATTTAGCTAATATGATGGAATTAGAAAAAGCGGAGAATGTCCAAGATTTTTTAGCTGTTCAGTCTTGAGGATGTTTCTTTCCACAGTGTGTACGGGCATGTTTTCTGTTTGTCGGAATTTCAATGGTCCTTAATAATAACTTAGGGGCACTCTTCAGCCCAGAATTTTTAGACGAGTCATTTATTGATCGGTCTCAAAGTTTGGTGAATAGAAAAGTGAGCTTTATGCCAAATTGATTCCTTGTTACAGCAGGACTGAGGAAGAATGCCCCATCCCTGCAAATGGGTTTTGGGTAGCTCATTTCCTACCTCTTAATTAAAAAAAAAAAAAAAATTTTTTTTTCCTCCACTTGGTGAATATCTGCCAATAAACAGAGAGGAGTGGTGTTGATTTATGACCAAGCCGTTATGAAATGATATGTTCCAACAAATGAGGACTAAAGCATAGGCAGCCTAAGATAAATACAGATGTCTCAGCACCCAAGTTTATATGATATCTTGTTCATTATAATGAACTACCTATTTCTGCTTTTCTATTCTCTCTTCTCACGTATTTGCTTACTTTATTCAGCAAACCTATTAGGTGCCAGGCATTGGCTAGTCGCTGGAGATACAGATGTAAACCAAAGAGGTCCAGCTCATCCAAATCCACTTTCGTTGGATTGACTTAATTGTTACAAGCCTTCAAGTCTGATTCCTCACTCTAGTCTACTAAATTAAAACAATCCTCTCTCATGATGTTTGCCCTGATCATGAAGGAATACAACAGTTGTATGCCAAAAGATTTTTTAGACTGAAAATCAGAGTCTTGTGTCTGAAAGAATCTAGCTTCACATCAAATAATTTGTGCATACATATTTTACACTTTTATAGTTTTTGATCTTTTGAGTTATTTATTACAATACCTGATTTTATGGAATATTTTCAAGCACTTGTGCTTTCTTCATATTGTATGCCAAAATATCAAATGCATTAAGCTGCTTTATTTGGTACATTTTTTAACAGTAGTTACCAAGAGACAGTTCTAATTTCTCTCTCTCTCTCTCAATATATAAACCTATTATCCATTACCATTGAGTCGATTTCAATTCATAGCGACCCTGTAGGACAGAGCAGAACTGCCCCATAGGGTTTCCAAGGAGCGGCTGGTAGATTCACACTGCCAATCTTTTGGTTAGCAGCCTGTCTTGGATTGAATTACGTCCCCCAAAAATGTGTGTATCAGTTTGGCTCATTCCCGGTCTTGTGTGGTTTTCCTGTATGTTATAAATCCTGCCTCTATGATGTTAATGACAGAGGATGGGTGACGGTTGTGTTAGTGAGGCAGGACTCAATCTACAAAATTGGATTGTGTCTTGAGGCAATCTCTTGAGGTATAAAAGAGAGAAGCAAGCAGAGAGAGGAAGGGATCTCCTACCACCAAGAAAGCAGTGCCGGGAGCAGAGTGCGTCCTTTGGGTCCGGGGTCTATGCATGAAGAAGCTCCTAGTCTGGGGTAACATTGATGAGAAGGCCAACAGAGAGATAATGTCTTCCCCTGGAGCTGATGCCCTGAATATGGACTTATAGCCTACGTTACTGTGAGGAAATAAACTTGCCTTTGTTAAAGCCATACGCTTGAGGTATTTTTGTTATAGCAGCACTAGATAACTAAGACACGGCCTAATTCTAAACCACTGTGCAACCAGGGCTGTCTCTCTCTCTCTATATATATACACACACACATATATGGAGTCTTAACCACTGTGCCACCAGGGATCTCTATGTATATGTATGTGTATACACACACACATATATGGAGTCCTGATGGCGCAGTGGTGAAGTGCTTGGCTACCAACCAAAATGTCAGCAGTTTGAATCCATCGGCCTCTCCTTGGAAACCCTATGGGGCAGTTCTAGTCTGTCTATAGGGTCACTATAAGTCAGAATTGACTTGATGGCAAGGGATTGTGCCTGTGTGTGTGTGTGTGTATGTTGTAGTTGTTAGGTGACATCGAGCCAGTTCCGATAAGGACCTTATGTACAACAATATGAAACACTGCTTGATTCTATGCCGTTCTCACAATCATTGCTATGTTTGAGCCCTTTGTTGCAGCCACTGTGTCCATCCATCTCATTGAGAGTCTTCCTCTTTTTCACTGACCCTCTACTTTACCAAGCATAATGTCCTTCTCCAGAGACTGGTCCCTTATGATAACCTATCCAAAGTGTGAAAGATGAAGTCTCGCCATTCTTGCTTCCAAGGAACATTCTGTACTTCTTCCAAGACAGATTTGTTCGCTCTTCTGGCAGTCCATGGTATATTCAACATTCTTCACCAACATCATAGTTCAAATGCATCAATTCTTTTTTGGTCTTCCTTATTCTTTGTCCAGCTTTTCCATACATATGAGGCGATTAAAAACACCACAGCTTGGGTCAGGTGCACCGTAGGCTCAAGGTGACATCTTTGCTTTTTAACACATTAAAGTGGCCCTGCAGCAGGTTTACCCAATGCAATACATCCTTTGATTTCTTGACTGCTGCTTCCATGGGCATTGATTGTGGGTCCAAGTAAAATGAAAACTTTGACAACTTCAATATTTTCTCCATTTATCATAATATTGCCTATTACCTATATGCACACCTCTATCTATCTATCTAATCTGAGAGGGATACTGGCTCTGCTAGTTACTGGCATGTAACCCATATTCCATAAATCACTTTTGCCAGGACCACAGTTTTGTTTTCTGCTTCATCATCTTCTAGACACTTAAGTGACTTTGTTGTTCAAATATATAACCCATTGTGTACTCCAGATTCGTAATTCTTCTACCTCCTCTAATCTAAAGATGTTTATCTCCATTTCACTTCAGCAATAAACCCAGTTATGCCCTAAACAATTTTATTCTCTGGAACTTTTCCACATCTGAAATCTTGAAACTTGAAATTTCTCTCTCTGGCCACCACTGCCATCCACGTTTTCTCACTCTGAAATCAATATGCATTATCCTGTCTTGTTTTATCCTGCCTTTTAATATATATTTTTCCTTTGGGCTCTCCACTTCTCATTATTCTCCCAAACTACTTGGTTTCACTCCTCTCCACACCTAGGCTGGAATGGGTATTTCACAATTTTATCTCATTTCACAGGCCTCTAGGATTCTCTGGCCCCTCTATCTTTCACTAAAACCACTTTGCCAATTTACAGACCTGGAAAAATTAGCTACTTCTTTTCTCCAGGCTTACTGATAAGCTTTAGCATTATACCAGGGAAGACCATGTAATTGTCAGGATTGGCTCCATTACAAACGAATGTGAACCAAATACAGAAAAGCCTCTAATACTGCTTATAAACTTGTGTACTAAACCTGATTTAAAACTTTATTGAGCATTTCTCAAGCTGTCTTCTACAAGACCTTAATACATGCTCCTCCATACGTAAGTACTGAAGTAAAATAAATTTGGAAATACTATACAGTATATCCAATTCTTATAGATCCACAATTTTTATTTGCATGTTCAAGGCTCTGAGAACTACTGTAGTAGAAGAATTTTTTGAACTTTCCTTAATCCAACAGTTCATAAATTTATTCATTGGTTGTTGTTGTTAGGTTGTTGAGTCGTTTCCAACTATAGTGACACTATAGGACAAAGCAGAACTGCCCCATAGAGTTTCCAAGGAGCAACTGATAGATTTCAACTACTGACCTTTTAGTTAGCAGCTGAGCTGTTAACCACTACACCACCAGGGCTCCATTCATTGATAAGAATGGTAATTAATATCTCAATCAAAACATTTTGGAAAATATTGGACTATCACAGAGGCCGAAGACTTTGCCTGTCTAGTTTACTCCTGTACTGTCAGCTGCCAAAAGGGTGCATAAAAATATATATTGGATAGGATGAATAAATAAAATTTCTTCAATAGTTGCTTTGGCCTTTTACCAATCTTTTCAATTTTCAGCAACCCTACCTCAATCTCACTATCAAATGAGGGCATTTGCCAAGAGTTTTTCTAATTTTTCCCATGCTTTTCACATCTTTTCATATCGTTGATTATCCTTTCATGCTTCCGCTTACCCCCTGTCTCAGAGATACGTTTGGGTTTCCTTGTTTGATAATAATGATAGATGTTCAGGAAATAGAAACTAGATGGCAGCATCTTTTATACACTTTATTTAATCCCTTAATTCTAATGATCCTTCTACACAGTTGAAGAAATTGAAACCTCTATACAACACAGAGAGAATATGAACTCAGTTCTGTTGACCTCCAAGTCAACTATAAAATATTTCTGTGAAAAGTATAAACAGAAAAAATAAGTGGAAGGATATATTATGTTCATGGTTTGGAATACTCCATATATATATATATTAAATAATACTTTATTATGTTTTTGACGAAGGTTTACACGGCATTTTAGGTTATTATTCAACAGTTTCTACACAGTTGTTCAGTGACATTGGTTACATTCTTCACAATGCTTGAACATCCTCAGTATTTCTGTCCTGGTTGTTTCATTTCCATTAATCTATTTTCCCTACCCCCTTACTTTCTCATCTTTGTTTTAAAGTAATTATTGACAGTTTGGTCTCATAAAAAAAAACAAATCTCATATAGACTTTTTTTTTAAAGGAGCACAATACTCATGAGTGATATTCTTTATTTTTTGAGCCACTCTGTTATTTAGCTAAATGGTGATCTCAGAGGCTAGTTTTGGTTTGATATTTAAATAGTATCTCAGGGCAGTAGTCTCAGGGAGTTCTCTAGTCTCAACCAGTCCAGTAAGTCTAGATATTTTTAGAATCTGAAGTTCTGCTCCATATTTTTCTCCCTTTCTATCAGGATCCATCTGTCGTAGCCCTGATCAGAACTGTCGGTAGTGGTAGCCAGGTGCCATCTAGTTCTTCCAGTCTCAGGGTAGATGAAGCCATGGCTCATGTAGACTGTTACTTCTGTAGACTAGTTTCTTCTTTGAGTCTTTGGTTTCCTTCTTTCTTTTTTTCTTTGTATGAGTAGAGACCAATAGTTGTATCTTAGATGGCCTCTCACAAGCTTTTAAGACCGTAAACACTACTCACTAAGCTAGGATGAAGAACATAAACTTTATGAACTATATAATATATATACCTATACACATATCTGCTTACAAATATGTATATAAACCAGCACATATATTTTTTGGTTGTTGTTGCTGTTGTTGCAAAACTATATATAGCATAAAACAAAACTCTCACCATTGAGTGAATTCTGATTCATAACAACCCTATAAGAAAGAGTAGAACTTCTCCTGCAGAGTTTCCAGGGCTGTAATCCTTATGGAAGCAGACTTGCCACATCATTCTCCCATGGAGTAGCTGGTAGGCTCGAACCACCTACCTTTTGGTTAGCAGTTGAGCACTTTAACCACTGCACCATCAGGACTCCTTATATATGCCAGAACAATTACCAAATGGTCCTTTTTTGTGTGACATAGTTTATCTTGGTCAAGCTGTACACACTTCACCCTCTTTCAGTGTGGAATACTCAATATTTTTAAGATGTCAATTTGTCTCCAAATCGACCTATACAGTCAATACTACTTTTTCATAATCCAAGTAGGGTTTTTTATTGTGTATGCTGTTTGTTTGTTTATTTGTTTTTTGGAATTTAACAGTTAGATTCTAAAATGTATAAAGAAATATGAAGCCCAAGAATATCCAAGACAATTTTAAAGAAGAAAAAAATTTGGAAGACAGACTCTATATTATATTGCAATGATGGATTTTTAAATCTAAAGTAATTCAGTGTGATTGGTATGAGGATTAATTCAGTCTAGTTGGTGCAAGAATAGACAAAGACCAATGAAATAGAATACAGCCCTGAAGTAAATCTTCGGCATGCATGGTTATCTGATTTAAACAAAGATTCCATTACTAATCAGAGGGAAAAAGGTGGTCTTTAAAAAAAGAAAAATGTAGTTGAGTCAATTTGATATGTATATGGAGAAATAGGAAACCTGAACCAACTTAACACCACACACAAAATTAATTTAAGATTGGTCATAGAGAACAGTGTACAAGGTAAACAAAAAACAAAAAACAATCTTCTTGAAAAAAAAATAGGAGAATATCTTCTTGACCTTGGATACTACAAAATAGGATACAAAAATCACTTAAATAGGATAAGAAATCAGTAACAAAATTGTTCATAGCAGTTTTACTTATAATAGCTCCAAACAGGAAACAACCCAATCCCAGTCAAAATTAGAGTGAGCAAATAGTGAAATATTCATATAATGAAAGCTATATTGCAATTAAAAAGGAATGAATGAACTACTTATACACACAGCAACGTCGATGAGTTCGAAATAATTACGTTGAGTGAAAGAAGCCATATGAGAAGACCTGAGTAAAACCTAAATAAAACCTATTGCTGTCGTGTCTATTCCAACTCATAGTGACCTTATAGGACAGGATAGAACTGCCCCATAGGGTTTCCAAGGCTGTAAGTCTTTACAGAAGCAGACTGCCACATCTTTCTCCCGCTGAGTAACTGGTGGTTCTAACCACCGACATTTCAGTTAGCAGCGAAGCACTTAACCACTGAGCCACCAGAGCGCCTTCGCTAAGTAAAGGGTCCTACGTAACCTTGGTTGTAAAGATGCAATATTTTAAAAATATCATTTCTCTCCAAACTGATCTATAAATTTAACAAATTTTAATTCAAAACCCTAATTTTTTTTTTCCTTTGGGGGAAACTGATTCCAAGATTCATATAGAAGAGCAAATTACCAAGAAGAGAAAACTGACAGGGGTAGGCCTAGTCTCAGATGCAAAGGTTATTGTAAAGCTAGATTCACTGTGACTGTGGTATGAGTAAAATAATGCAGAAATGAACCAATGCAACAGAATAGAGAGCACAGAAACAGACTCACATAAATACGAAAATGACATGACATTAAGAGAACGAAAAAATAAGCCACAGACTGGGAGAAAATACTTATAAAACACGTATCTGATGGAAGACTTATATCTGAGATACAAAAATAGCTCCTACAACACCAAATAACTCTCACAACACAACCATAACAAAATAAACAACCCAATTAAAAATATATGAATAGACACCTCAACAAAGAAAATATACTGATGGCAAATAAGCATATAAAAAAGATGATCAACATCATGTATTATTAAAGAATTGCAAGTTAAAACAACAATGACATGCCACTACAAACCTACTAAAGACAAACACCCAGTGCCGTGGAGTTGATTCCGACTCAGTGACCCTATAGAACAGGGTAGAACTGCCCTATAGAGTTTCCAAGGAGTGCCTGGCTGATTCGAACTGCCGACCCGAATAGCTAAAATCCAAAATGCTGACAAAGTCAAATGCTGACAAGCATGTGGTACAACAGGAACTCTCATTCTTTGCGATTGGGAATACAAAATGGTACAGTCACTTTAGAAGACAGTCTGGCAATTTCTTACAAAGCTAAACAGAGGCTTACCTTATGATCTAGCAATCATGCTCCTAGATGCTTATACTCAAATTAATTGAGGTAAGCCCACACAAAAAACGATACATGAATATTTATAGCAGCTTTATTCAAAACTGACAAAAATTGGAAGGAAACAAAGATGTCCTTCAATAGGAGAATGGGTAAACAAACTGTGTATACCCATACAATAGGAGTATAATCCAGCAATGAGAAGAAATGAGCTATCAACCCAAGACATGGAGGAAACTTCAATGCACGCTGCTAAGTGAAAGAAGTCAGACTGATAAAGCTGCATACTCTATGATTCCAACTCTATGGCATTCTGGAAAGGGCAAAACTAATGAGACAGTTGAAAAGATCAGTAGTTGCCAGAGGAGCTGGGAAAAGGGGAGGGAGGTGAAGCACAGGACATTTTAAGGGCAATGAAACTGTTCTGCATGATATTGTAATGGTGGATACGTGACATTACGCATTTGTCAAAACCCATAGAACTGTACTATGCAAAGAGTGAACCCTAATGTAAACTATGTACTGTAGTTAATAATAACGTCAGTATCAGTTCACCAATGTTAACACATGCACCACAGAAACACAGGATGTCAATAATAGACGTATGTGTGTGGGGGGAAGGAGGGCATATAACTCTGTGCTTTTTGCATAATTTTTCTATGAACCTAAAACTGCCTTGAAAAAAAGAGTATTTTTAAAAATGATGTAATAGCTGACATTACTGATAATAAGGAAAATTATTCATAAAGTCATCCTGGTGATCATCATGGAAAAGAATAATCACATCTCACATTGTCTTAGTCATCTGGTGCTGCTATAACAGAAATACCACAAGTGGATGGCTTTAACAAAGAGAGTTTTATTCTCTCACCGTCCAGTAGGCTACAAGTCCAAATTCAGGGCGTCAGCTCCAGGGGAAGGTTTTCTCTCTCTGTCGGCTCTGGAGGAATGTCCTTGTGATGAATCAGTCTTCCCTCGGTCTGGGAGCATCTCAGCAAAGGAACCTCAGGTCCGACAGATGCGCTGTGGTCCTGGCACTGCTTTCTTGGTGGTATGAGGTCCCCAACTATCTGCTTGCTTCCCTTTCCTTTTATCACTTGAGAGATAAAAGGTGGTGCAGGCCACACCTCAGGGAAAATCCCTTTACATTGGATCAGGGATGTGACCTGGTAAGGGTGTTATAATCCCACCCTAATCCTCTTTAACATAAAATTACCATCACAAAATGAAGGACAACCACAGAATGCTGGGAATCATGGCCTAACCAAGTTAATTACACACATTTCTGGGGGGACATAATTCCATCCATGACACACATCATATTTAAAATAAATTCCAGATGGATCAAGGACCTAAATGTTAAAAGTAAATCTTTAAAATTTTTGAAGAACATATTAGAAAAAAGTTTATATATATATACATATGTGTGTATATATGCCTTATGACTTCAGGTATGAAATGATGACTAAATAAGACACGCACACAAACAATAAACAAAAAAATTGTTAAATTTGACATTAAATTGAGAACTTTCTGTCCCACAAAAGATAATAAACAAAGAGAAAAGACAAACCACAAACAGAAAAGATACTTGCAACTTAAATCAATACAAACAGAAAATCCAATAAATACAAACAGAAAATCCAATAGACATATAGAAAAGGATATGACCTTCACGATAGGGAAAACCAAACTCAATTATCATACGAAGAGATGCTTAACCTCACTATAATCAAAGAAATGGAAATAAGATGAAAAACAATACCATTTCCCTGCTTTCCATTTACACTCCCACCACAAGACTGACAAATAATTAATATCAATCAATAATATAAATATTACCATAGACATGGAGCAAGGGAAATGATCATAAGCAGATGTTGGGATTCTGAACTCGAACAGAGTATTTCTGGGGGAATGGCTTGACAATAGATAGTAAATTTAAAGACATATATAACTTACAACACAGAAATTCTACTTGCAGGTATAAATCTTAGAGAAATTCTCACGTTCACACACAAGGATATGTGTATAAGATTAATCACTGCAGCATTGCTTGTAATGCTGAAAATTGAGGCAACAACCTAGATGTTCATCGGGAGGATGAATAAACATATTTTCTCTATTTACAGAATGTTAATGCCATAAAGAAATTAAAATGCATGAACTATAACTCTATGTACTATGAATAAATCAGAGAAAAACAGTGCTTGGGGGAAAAAGGAGTTGTAGAATGATAGATACGGTTTGATAAAACAACATGCAAAATAATATCACAATTTTTATAGACGCATAATTGTATAACAATGGTATGAAAGCATTTTTAGTTTCTTATTGAGAGCTGAGATGCATTTCATTGCTATGAAAAAAATCAAATAAAAATTACAACTATTGTTCAAATTCGTGAAATTGAAATTAAATTCTCCATACTCTCAGGGCAGTCCTCTTCCCACTGAGTCACATTATTATTATTATTTTATAACTTCACTGAGGAATTTGGGAGTAGAGATCGAAATAATAGTACCCTGACACTGTGATCAGCAGCATGAGTTAAGATAATACACAACATTTTTCATTCTACAGTTTTTTAAAGCTCACATAACATCGTCTGGTGTAATTATGAAGTGACACTAAACACGGCGAGTGTAGATAATTTGGGCCCATTACTTCTTTTCATTTTCTTTCCTGCTGCTTCTTTTCTCACTGATTACTGAATGATAAAAAAGAAAAATAGAAATTGGTGAAGTGGATAGTTTATGAACAAGCTTGCCTTGACAAAGGAAGAGATTGTCTAAAAATGAACATTTTAATGACTGTGCCAATCTTTTTTCCTATCACCGAGATTTATGTGGTTTCCAGTAGAGCCCCCAAAATATGAGCAACTCTAAGTGGATATGGAACAATGTGAGGTTCATTAACTTCAATTTTCACTTTAAATAAAAGAGAAAATACACTTTACCAGGCTGTCTGAATGTCCCGGTTTAATTACAGGACAAAATTTCCAGGGATTTTGCCTGATCCTAGTGTAGAGAAAAGCCTATTTAATTCCTCTTTTGGTTCTTAGTTCGGACGTAAAGATTTCTCAGCCTGTACCAGGAAGGAATTGAGCACCTTCTCTGTGGGAATTGACTCAGAGGCAGTCAAGAAATTGGATGGCTTGATAACAAAGAACCCTATCTCTCTCTTTAACTATTATTTACACGGAAGAGCTTTCTTTTGTGTTTTTCTTTGCCAGAAATCCCTGAATCACAGACCTTCTATTCTTTATAAGTTATAGTCTACACCACAGCACGACCTGGGGCATTAAGGATACTAGAGACAACTTTTCAATGTGTGTAAATCATAATGACTAACTGTGGAGTCCTGGAGGGAGTGTACACAGTAGCAGGAGTCTACAGGAGACTGCGAGGAGATGGAAAAAATACAAACATGAAAAGAAATAAAATAAAATAAAATCTGATTAGATATATACGTAGTAGTGAAATTGTTGGATCACATGGTAATTCTATGTTTAACATTTGGAGGAACCACCAAACTGTTTTCCACACTGGCTGTACTATTTTACATTCTCTCTAACAATATATAAGGATTCCAAAGTGTCTGTATTCTCACCAACTAGTCTTTAGTTTCCCTTTTTTTTCTTTTAATTTCCAATACCTAAAAGAATTGCAAACTACTGTTCACATAAATACTTGCACATGAATGTTCATAGCAGCACCATTTGCAGTAGCCAAAGGTGGACACAACACACATGTCCATCAAGCTATGAATGGATGAAAAAATACAGTATATCCACACAAGGAAATATTACTCAGCCATAAAAAAGGAAAGATGAACCTCTAAAACATTATGCTGAGTGAAAGAAACCAGGCACAAAAGGTCACATACCGTTTAATTCCACTTACATGAAACACCCAGAATAAATAAATCAATAGAAAAAGAAAGCAACCTAGTGGTTGCCAGGAGCTAAGAGGAGCAGGAATAGAGAATGGCTGATAATTGGCACAGGATTTACTTTGGGGGATGATGAAAATGTCTTGACTATATAGGTGGTTTGCACACATATGAATGGACTGAATGCCACTGAATTGTACTGAAATACAGTTCATTGTTCATTTCAGGTTATATAAATTTTACCTAAATTAAAAAAAAATGCCTTATTTGATTTTTCAAATGAGTGATGAGCATGCACTTGAAAATTGATGATTGAAATTTCCATTGGGATCTTAGGATTAACCCTTTGAACTAACCCTCCGTTGTAACTAAAGCCTACATTGAAGAATGCTTCTGTGAGTCTATCAGGGTCCTGAGGCGAGAACTCAAGGCCCACTATGTCTAGGTAGCAGTGCCCTGCACCTCAGCCTTGCCGTTGCCTCCTTCTCCAAGCTACAAAAAAAGCTCCTAATCACTCTTAGCTCAGGCATCCAGGAGAAAATATTTTAAACTTTTGTGTATCCCAGCACCATGCCATGTGAAATAAAACTTACCTCAGAAAAGCTTTGTACTGAGTACCCCCATCCTACTGAAAAGGAAGCTCCATGAAAATAGGGACCTTTTTTGTCTTGTTTACTCCTGTAAAGTGTGTTTTTTCTGATTAAAAAAAAACTTAGAAAATACAGAAAACAGATATTTAAAAAAGAAACACTGCATGTACACGTTACCAAAAGCAAACCCACGGCTGTCGACTCAATTCTGATTCATATCAACCCTTTAGGACAGAGTAGAACTGCCCCCATAGGGTTTCCAAGCCTGTAAATCTTTATAGAAGTAGACGGCCACATCTTTCTCCCGAGGAGCGGCTGGTGGGTTCAAACTACCAACCTTTTGGTCAGTAGCCAAGTGCTGTAACCATTGCACCACCACGGTTCCTTAGGTACACACTAAGCATTTAACAATAAAACACAGCTGTCTTTATTTATTAAATGAATGTCCCATCACTTCTATACTGAACCAGCTCCAACTAGTCCTTCAAGACTTATCTAGGAGTTTCCTTCCCATCAGTTCCTCTTCCTTCTTCCCTGCCTCCAGAATGAGCTCATGTTTTCATGTTCTCTGCAAGAGCACTTGTGCACACATCTGTTTTGTCCTCATATTGCACTTTAGTTGTCTGTTTGCTTGCCTGTCTCTCCAATTTCATTTTGAATTCCCCGAGAGCAGCTGCAGTGCGATTAATTACTTTTGTGTGTGGCCTTTCTAGCCATCATCTTGTAATTCCCACCCAGGTAATTGGGTGGAACAGTGTGATAGGTCAGTTTTGCCAATTCCAGAGCAGAGAGGAGGATCCTCCTACCCACCACCAAGAAGAACAGCCAGGAGAAGAGAGCATGTCCTTTGGACCTGGGGTCTCTGTGCTAGGAGACTCGGAGGACCAGGAGATAAAGAATGAGCTGTAACCCTAAAGACAATGAGAAGCAGTGGCAGGAGAGACCCAGCTGCAGGAGACTGCACAGTGGGCTTTCTGGCCCATGGAGAGAGAAAACCGAGTACCTTTAGGCAGTGGCCTACAGCCAGGGAGAGGCGTGCCTGTGAGCACAGCTGGGAGAAGGCTGTCCTGGTGGAAGAACTGTATCCTTGAGTGTTCCTGAACCTGAACTGTAACCTATTACTTTCCTGAGAAACCCCATAATCGTGAATATTGTTTGTGAGTTCTGTGTGGCCATTGCAATGAATTACTGAACCCAGAAGAAAAGTAGAGAGTGCCGTGGGAGGGACGGTTGGGGTCAGAATTGGTAAAGATGGCAAAGAGAGAAGGCATGTCTGACCCCTCCTCATAGGAATCAGCCTTGGGCTGTTAATCTTGGTTCTTCTTCCCCCTTGTGAAGTTACAGGAGTCAGACACTGCCCCCCAAATCATTTTTACAGCAACTATCAACTAGTTCTTCTATTACCAAATGCCCAGCAGAGTGCCCAAAAAATAGTAGATGCTCAGATTTTTTTTTCTTTTTCCTTGTTCTTGAGTGGTGGTGAATAAATGAAGATGGATTGGAAAGGACAAAGGCAAGGACAGCAGACAAGAGCCTCTGACTTCCACTTCTAGGAATCTCACCTTCAAAGTAGTCTCACAGATGCCCACAAGGTATGCATAGGGATGTTGATTCCAGCAGTGGTTATAATAGTGAAAAATTGGAAACAAGCTACATTCCCATCAATAGGGGAATGGTCAAATCATTTATTGCACATCCTTTAAAGCATCCATTAAAAATATCACATGCATCCATATTTACTGAGATGGAAATTTCTCCAAGTCTTTTATTAAGTAAAAAAAAAATCAAGGGGGAGACTATTATGTAAAAAAAAAAAAAAAAAGTATGATTCTATTTCTATAAAACAAACAAAAAAAAACAAAACTCAACCCCTATATCCTTCCATCTGTAAATGCCTATGTATTCAAATGCAAAGGAAGAAGAACTATAGGAATATGCTTCAATTCTTTACTAGTGGATATATCTATAAGAGGAGAGAGATAGGTGGGGTGGGATGGAGTGAGATGGCAAGAGTCAATTTTACCGGAAACAAACATATTCTCCCTTGCCTGCGTGTATTGTTCCCACTACCTTGAACACTCCTTCTTTGTCTGGCAAATTCCAATTTCCCCTTCACAGCTGCTCAGTGTCAGGAATCCCTTCCCAACCTTCCCTCTCTGCATTAAGAAGCAGTCCTCTCTACACGTAATGTGCATAAATAACCCTGGTTGTTAACTGTGTACCCCTGAAGGCAGGGATTGTGATCATGCACTTGTGTCCATGGAGTCTGGCACAGAGCCTGATGCACAGATGATGTGTCCGCTGGTTGGACTACCTCCTTGTCTGCCTTCTCTATAACTTTCCTTATTCTTTCTCACCTGGGTTATGAGTCCTATCCCATCATCCTTCCTGTAGACAGCTGTCTAGTTATCTAGTGCTGCTATAACAGAAATACCACAAGTGGGTGGCTTTAACAAACAGAAATTTATTTTCTCACAGTTTAGGAGGATAGAAGTCCAATTCATGGTGCCAGCTCTAAGGGAAGGCTCTCTCTCTCTCTCTGTCTGCTCTGGGGAAGAACCTGTTCCTGGGTTCCTTGGCGATCTTCATGTGGTATGACATCTATCTTCCCCCATTTCTTCTTGCCTTTTCTGTGTCTGATCTGCTCTTTTTATATTTAAAAGAGATTGACTTAAGACACATCCTACAGTAATACTGCCTTATTAACATGAAAAAGAAAACCTATTCCTAAATGAGATAACTACCAAAAAAAAAAAAAAAATCGCTGTCAAGTTGATTCCAACTCACAGCGACCCTATAGGACAGAATAGAACGGCCCCCTAGGGTTTCCTAGGAGCAGCTGGTAGATTCAAACTGCTGACCTTATGGTTAGCAGCCAAGCTTTTAACCATTGTGCCATCAGGGCTTCAATATGCCATTGGCACAACAGGTCTACCAAAAACCTGTTGCCATCAAGTCAATTCCAACTCATAGTGACCCTATAGGACAGAGTAGAACTGCCCCATAGGATTTCCAAGAAGCAGCTGATGGATTCAAACTGCTGACCTTTTGGTTAGCAGCCAAGCTCTTAACCACTATGCCACCAAGGCCCCAGCCACAGTTAGGGGTAAATCCTAACCCCTAAACCACAGGTACAGGGGTTAGGATTTACAACTCATGTTTTTGGAGGACACAGTTCAATCCATAACAATATCTAAGGAGCTCCTCTGACCATAGCAAGGTTTTGGCAGGAGTTTCCACTCTGAATATGCCCCGACTTGTGTGACACGTTGAGAATCCTGTATACAAGGCGTAGGATTTGATTTCTTTCAAATATGCAGCAACTCTAAGCAGCTCACTAGCCTTAGCTTTTGCTTCCTTTTCTTTTTCCTACATTTTGCCTTTTCATGAAAGGGAAAGAAAACAACTAAGGATGCTTTGAAAAGAACATAATAGGCCTTATATAAAGGCAAGCTAGAGTTCCTTCCCAAATTATTATCTATGAATATCAGACCAGGGCTAAACGCCAAACTAAGCAACAAACCATTACAATTCAAAGAATATTTTTCTCTTTCTACTCTTCACAATAAAAAGTAAAAATGACTATAAATGCCACTGATAACGATGAGTGCTTAAGGATTCTTTATTACTCCTGGTAGGAGCAGTCACCTTGATAAATGACTACAGTTGGATTGCATTTGAGAAGTACTTCTTATTCCAGAAGGAAAAAAAAAAATCTTCAAATTGCCATCCTTTTTTGGTCATAAGTGACACTATAAAGGAAGCATCTAGCAATATGCTACATTCAGACCCTCCTCTAATTACATATGTTAATGACTCAAGGATTTCAACTTACTTACATGTATGATGAATTTTCTTATGGCAAAGTGCATTGTAATCCCATAAATCTTTTTGAAACACTTAAAACATTGGAGCAGCTCTGCTGTATGGCTCTAACACAAAGTTGAGCAAAGTATGGCTTCTGCCCTCAAGAAACTTATGAGCTAATGAAAGTTACCTAGAAATGAAGGAGAATGTCATTTGAATATTCTTTATACAATTTTGTCATGTATTTACTGTAAGTGAGGTTTAGCCATTCTTCTGAGATTTCTGTAGTGCAATATTCGGCACCTATGGGGCAAGACTGAGTTACTTCGAGGGTAACATCCCAAGACTATTTGAATGTCTAGTGTCAACCATTTATCATATTATATTTATCTCTCAGGCTAAAGAAATGTAGACATTGTATTACCTCAATCCCTTAGATACACACAATCATGCATAGAAAAATCATTGAGAAAATACCCAAAGTTATTTCTAGGTATTAGTACTACAGATATTATTTTCAAAATATTTTCTGTATTTGTAATTTTAGAATCAGAAAATAATAGACATGATTTTTATAATAAGAAAACTATCTATCTTCGAATATGTAGCAAAATAATTAAGAGACAGTCAGACTGAGGCTGAGATTCTGAACTTGTAAATTAATAGTTGTGTGGTCTTTGGCAATTAACTTTACCTTTCTGATTTTTCATTTTTCTTATATGCTAAATGGTGAAAATAATATCTATAGGAGGGTTGTTGTGAGGATGAGATGAAATGATGCGTGTGACAAGACCATAGACTGAATGAAAATTAAAGTTCTACTCTTCGTTATGAAAGGAGTGCGGGTTCTAAGGAAGGTCCTTTTGTTTTTCCAGTGATGTCACAAAGTGGCAAACAATTTATATTCCAAAAGAAGAATAAAAAGGGGCATTAAAATTATATAATTGAAAAATATATTGACTGACAAATTGAACTATTTATTTATTATACTAATGAACCTTTGGCTCCTTGGTGGCACAGAGACTAAAGAGTTTAACTGCTTAACAAAAGGTCAGCAGTTTGAATCCACCCCGGAAACCTTAGGGAGCAGTTCTACTCTGTCCTATACAGTTGCTGTGAGTCAGAATTGACTCGATAGCAATGGTTTTTTGTCTTATTTTGTTTTTTGGTTAATGGAGGTATAAAATAGTTCCATTCAAAACTATTTCAAAAATAATTTTTTTCTAAAACAACATAAATATAAAATAAAGCAAAATAATAAACCTTCTTTCATACCCATTATCTGAACAATAGAATATGATATAAACAGAATGATTGTTCTATGTATCTATTCATCTACTTTAATCTTTGTCTTACCAAAATTATTAGCTCTATTCATATTTAATACTGTTACTGGTATTTTTCAGGAAAATTGTATTTTTTCCATATGGCCTAAATATTTTAATTTTTAATTATATGCAATTTTTTTAAGTTTCATTTTAAGGCTAATAAATTTGATACTCTTAATGCCTTCAATTAACTCTTTTCTGTAAACCCTCTGCTTGCTCAGTGAGCCCTAAGAAGGGTGTGGCCTTGAGCTAAGCAGCAGTCTGCAGCTGAGGCAATCCCTGAATGGGCTGACAGTGTAAACTGTCAGTCAGCAGGCTTCCTACCGGCTGAATCAAAAAGCCTTTCCTTGAAGGGGGCCCAGAAGGCACACCATCATGTCTACCACAGTCCACCCCTTGTTCCATGCTGAACCACTTCTTCATGTATGTTCAGAGAACAACTCTTCAAGGATTCTGGCTGACTTCTATTCCTTGGGAAAACTGAGAAGAAAAAGGCTAATTGTGCCAACTATATGTCCCACGGCTGCAGTTGGTGTTAGGGTTACAACCGAGTCCACTGCCTCCCACCTCTACTAAAAACCAAACCAAACCACTGCCATTGAGTCGATTCCAATTTACAATGACCCTGTAGGACAGTAGAACTGCCCCATAGAGTTTCCAAGGCTGTAAACCTTTATGGAAGTAGATGCCCCATCTTTCTCCTGCCCACTTCTACAACCCATTCCTAATTCCCCTCACCCACAGGTAGCAGCTCTGTCAGTTTTGGCTGGTTATAATAACCTTCTCAAGCTGAGGTGGTGCACTTGTCAGTTTTGAAATTGAGCGAGGAGATACCAAGAGGTGCCCAAATGGATCATCTGGATGCTAATAATATTCCCCGACTGTTGAACAGTAGCCCTTCCTCTTTATGATGATCAGAGTCAATTACCCTTGCCCGGATGGTGACTTCTCTTTTTGCTTGTTGGTACCTGAACATAAAAAGCCTGAAATGCCAAGACATCAATAATAGGTTATAGCTCACTGGGACTTTTCTCTGTCCCCTGGCAAAAATTTTCTCCCTTAAGGGATCAGGACTTATAAGCCTGAAGAGCCCAGAGTTGTAGGAACAAAAGACAAAAAATTCCTAATTTCCCAAGTGGGTCGTTGGGGGTTACAGTAAGCATTGTCACTCCCACTTCCACCTCTTGATTCCTAGACCAATCATTTCCTTCCTATTGAAGACATAGTTCCATATAAAGGTCTTTGATTCAAAGTGTATACAGTCTCCTAAAGTATTATGCCCCATCCTTGTAAATTACCACCTCTAATCTAGCATTTAAGCTGTGCCTTTAAAAGGCTGTTTCCAACACTCTCTCAGGTCAGCAATTTCTCTGTGGCATGGAAGAAAACATCAGCAAGGACATGTTTTTTGTTTGTTTTGGTGGAAATGTAGAGGAGAATCAGATTTGCATTTGTTTTGGATCAACATCATGCTGAGAAGCTTCGATGCACCTGAATTTTATTAAGTTCTACATGTCAAGTCCTTAGCACCTTTCCTGGTACATGTGTAGTATTTAAAAATGATCTATAATTATTGATATTGTAATATTATTTATTAATCCATTTTTAGGTTAGGGATGGTATCCTGCCTCATCTCAGTTGACTCTTACCATCTTCTGAATTATTAAATATCCATATAACCAATCGTATAACAAAACCGAGGTGCTGCAGAGAGATGAGAATCCCCAGTAAGAGCACAGGTATCAACATAGAAACAGGATCCTCACCCTTTTCTGGAGACACACATCTTCAGAAAGGCATGTCTTGACTCTCCGGTCTTACAGAGTCCCTTAGTTACATTCTATCACGTCACCATTTTATTTTCACTATAGTACTTACTAGTGGAATTATCTCACATATTTACCAGGAATTTTCTTGCTTACTTATTTTTCTGTTTAGTAGCTGTATCCCCTCTCTAGAATATAAGTTCCATGAAAGAAGAGGCCTTCCTATCTTTAATTCCCAGTACATGAACAACTCCTAGGCCTGGAAGACAGTAAATAAACATATCATTTAATGAATGAACATTAAGGCTTTGAGACTGGAAGGTAGGGTGAGTTTCATAGGCTTAGGAGACCTGACTTGAGTCTTGTGGTTTTTTGCTTCCAGGCCTCGCCACACAGACACAGATTTAGGCTCTGTACTAAAGGAATCTCCTCTAATATTGACTAAATGAAGATTGTCAGATATAAGAATCAGATTCCTTGACCACATGTCATTAATCTTTTTCAATTTCTAGGCAGCTCTGTTGCTAATGGGATGAATGGGCTCTACAAGTGTCCCCTCCCTCTTTTCTGCACATTTAAATCCTGTCTTTCTCTCCAGGCTCAGCAATCATCAGCATTCATCCTCTCAACCACAGTTACAGTTATAGTTCCTACAACCTTATTTAACTATTATATTCTCTTATTTATAGCTACTTCATGGTGTTATTTATTGTCATCCTCCCAAGTGGACTCTAAGTTCCTTGATATTAGGAATTATGGCAAGGTACCCTCATATATTCTCGCTCTAGCACAGTGCTGAGTATATATTGTGGAAAGATTTTACAAGTTCAGATATTTGAAGAGACTCACAAGACTCCATGGAGCATACTAATATAAGATTTGATTTAAAGGAAAAGGATGTGTTCAGTAAGAGAAAGAGAATAATGTCAGCCAGCATCAGAATTCCAAGAGACATAAGGCACAAGTTCCCCCAGGTACCTTTTCACATAGGAAAGAGCTTCATCTCTGGATTGAACCACTAATATTTGATGAATCGTAATTCAGGAGAGCTCAAGGTAGAAGTTTCCAGCAGGATCTTTCATGTCTTTCTGGTCATGTCTAGACCAAAACTGGTTGTCTAAATGTTTAGACCAGGTGAAAGGCATTGGTTAACAAACCAGTCTTAGGCGTCACCAGGGAAGTTTTGTACCTTAAACATCATGTCATAAATCCAACTGCCCTTATCTTAAGAGTCAAAGTCAGAAAGAGCCATCACAGTTTTCCATATATATAGGTTCTCAGTAAATGTTTGTTAGTTTATTAATAAGTTCATTTACTCAAAAATATTATTTGGTCACATTTCTAATCCATTTAAGTCTATATAAAGTTCTGAAAGGTACTTTTTAGCCTCTTCATAAATCCTAAGTTAGTTCCTTCAAGTGGAAGGAAGACGATTGATTTCCTGTCCCAAATTTTAGTTATTTCTTTGTTGGCTCTCTTCTTAGAAGAAAGTGAATTTTTAATCCTGTTATATATGTTCTACTGTACAAGACATGATTGTCTCTGTGTCTTTGAATGCTTCATTTTAATTTAATAAGTTCTTTTAAAAGTCTTTGATTATTAAAGACATAATAAGGGAATGGTCAAAGTGCCAGCAGCGAAGTGCCTTCACTTAGATGCATGAAATTAATTGAAATTGCCTTTTGCCTGAAGATGATACTACTACCAGGAACAAGCCAAGGCTATAGCCAGTGGCTATAAATCCAGACATTGCATTGTTATAAATATAGAAACTTCTCAAACACATGACCATTTAAGGATTCAGTTGGCCAGGCTGAACTAGTGTGACACCTTGATGTAGATCAGTAAGCTCTGAAACTGGAGAAGTAGTTCTCTAGCTCCTGTGGCTCTGGAACAGCATGCCCTAGAGGTACACACAAGTTAATAGACTAAAAGCTTGAAAAGGATAGAAAACCTTGTCTATTTTAATCATGGTTGTATCTCTAGTGCTTAGTACAGTGATGGCACATAGCCAACACTCAATATATACTTGTTGAATGAATAAATAATAAAAAGTGAATGAATAAAGCCTTGCTTACAATTGTGGCCTAAATCCTCACTCAAGGTGAGGCCAGAGGTTCTAATTTTTATTTTCTTGTAGAGAACTCAAATGACTGAGACCATCTCCAACCATCCTCTGTCTACTCCGACCCCATAGGTGGAGAATCCTAACAACATGACTGTTCTTCATCAGTGAATGGTACAAGTTTCCAGACCTGCTTAGGTTCTGGTAAAAGCATACTAAATGTGGGGATTGGAGAAATAATGATTTGGTAAAAGGAAGAACAAGGATAACATCCTTTTAAGATGTAAATCAGAGCATCTCTCTTTCTTTTCTCGCTCTCTTTCTGTCTCCTGGTTTTACATGAATAATAAAGTCCAAAATTTTTACCTGATCTACAAGGCCCTTCTTGAACTGACCCCTGACCTCATTCTAACCTTATTTACCAGAGCTCTCCCCTACACTCATGCTTTCAGCCTCACTGGCCTTCTTGCTGATATTTAAACACACCAAGTGCATTTGTAAATCAGAGCTTTTGATCTTGGTGTCCTCTGCTTCAGTACTTTTCTTCCAGACCTACATGGCACTGACTGCCTGGCTTCATTACATATGCTTCCCAAATGATACCTCCTTAGAGAAGATTTCTCCAGATAGGCATAGTATCCACGACTCCTGGCCATTATATTATGGACTTATCTACTTGTTTGTTGTCTGAGGAAACCCTTATGCTGTAATGCTTAAGAGTTATGGCTTACTAACCAAAAGGTTGGCAGTTCAAATCTACTAGTTGCTCCTTGGAAACTCTATGGGGCAGTTCTATTGTGTCCTGTAGGGTCACATGAGTCAGAATCCACTTGGTGGCGAAGGGTTTATTGTCTGAATTCTCTGCTGGCATGTGCATTTCTCAAGGGAAGATATTTTGTTTTTTGGTAACGTTTTGCTTTTTTGTTTGTGTTCCACATGCTGTTTCCTCAGTTCTTAGAACAATGGCTAAAACACACCAGGCACTCAATAAATACTTGTTAAATAAATTAATAATTGAAAAAATGAATGAATTACTAAATTCCATGACTGATGAGTAGGCTGTAAAATAGATAAGAGGAAATCCCCTTGGTTTCACATAAACAATACCATACTGAACTGTTACAAAAAAGATGAGAATGATGGGGAGAAAAAAAATTGAAACATTGTCCTATAATTTCCCCTTCTTCCGATCCAATTGACCTTACCTTGCATATGGGTATGGTGTCACTGGACTAAATATTGATACATAGTTCTTGGGATGGCCCCAAATAGTTCAGGCACCTGAGGCTAATTAACTCTCCATTCAGTAATTCTGCTATAAAGCAGTGAAACTACAGGAGAGCAAGTTAAAGGCAAGACCATCATGCCTTTTCTTGACTTATGGCATGGAGAAATTAACAAGAAGACAACTATTCATTTATTTTTATTTTAAGGTATTATTAAATTTTTACTTGGGAAGAAAAACACATTTGCATTGGGCATTATCAAAACCACTAAGAAGCAATAGTTAACAGATTCAGCATTTTTCATACCAAAAGCAAATGACGAAAACTATTCTACTAATCATTTTGAGATTTAACGAACACTTCTTTACTTTGGTAAATATATAAATAACAATCTATTTCTTTAACCCTTCTTCATTAATCCACGAAGGCCATTGTTTTCAAAGCAAATGTAAATAATGAGAACTAAATTTCAGCAAATATTTACTATTAACATTTTAAAAACCAGATAATGATTACTGAGTCTTATTCTGTGCCAGGCATTATTTAAAATTATTTTTATAGATTAATTCATTTAGTCTTCACAACCATCCGATGAAATAAGAACTATTACTCTCATTTTACAGTTGAGGAAACTAAAGCACAAGGAAATTAAATAATTTGCTCAAAATTAAAATGGCGTAGCTACAAAATGAAGGAAGACTTCCTGACCTACAAGACACTTTGCAAAATTGAGAAATAAACTCTTATCATACTGAACCATTGGGACTTTGTTAACACAGCTTAAGATAGCACATCATGACCAATGGAGTGTTAATATTTTCAGCATACAAAGAGCACTTGCAACTTGATATGATGGGAATGAGCAACCCAATAGAAAAATGGGCATGAAAATGAAGAGAGAATTCACAGATTCACAAAGTAAACATAAGAAAATATTTATGGAGTGTTTACTTTTTTCCAATTACTGCTATAGATGCTCTACATTGTTTAATTAATCATCATTTTAAAAGTAGATGACATAGGTGCTATTATTATCTTCTTTTGATGTATGAGGTAGCCAAGGCATAGAGAGGTTAACAGATTATCCAAAGCCACACAACTAGTAAGTGATGGAACCAGAATTGAAACCTAGAAAGTCCAATGTCCAAGCCAGTGCTCCTAACCACTAAGTCATGCTGCTCAAATGTACTAGTAGTCAGGAAAATGCCAATTAAAGGAACAATCATATATCAATCTGGCAAAATATGGAAGAGTGAAAACACTGGCTGATGGCAGCAATGGAGGATACTGCTGGCAAGAAATAAATTTGATATATGCTCTGTAGGAAGCAATCCTGAAATATTTATCAACATCTAATATACATGTATTCTTTGTTCCAGCAATCCTACTCCTGGGAAAGTACCCAATAAAAATAAAAGTGCAGGGATGTTAATTCCCACACTGTTCACCACAGTAAAAAAGAATTGGATACAAAGAATTTTCCATAAAAGAGGAATTGTTTAATAAATTATTGAATAGCTACTCCACAGAATATAATGCAGATGTTAAAAAGAATGAATTAGAGTTATACCGACTGACTTAGAGGGGTTTTCAAGAAGTGCTGGTGCATAAAAATAGCAAGATACAGACATTTATGAATGCCATTACCCTATTTTTATAAAACAAATATGAAAAATACCCTATATGTTTATCTATTCTGTGTAATTCCAGGTATTGGTCAAAGAAAAGTAACCCATCAGATGAAGGACAAATGTTAGAGGTTGGGAGCAACCAGCAAATAAGACTGGCCAGTGACTGAAGTAGGAAGAGAAATAAGAGAGCAGTTAAGAGAAAGCCAGATGAAGAAAATGATTCAAGAAGTAGAATGACAAAAGTTCCTGCTGGATAGAGCAAGGCAAGCCTACTGTTTTTAGTAACATAGAGGTCATTTTTGCATTTATGATCTTTCAAGACTTTTTGGGGTGTGTGTGTGTGTGCTGGGGCTGGATGTGTGACTGAAGAGAAATCAAGACAGAATGAAAAGTGAGGAATATAAGAAACAATGAACAGTCAAATCTGGCAAAAGTGTTTTGATTAAATTGGGGGAATGAGAATTATGGCAGTAGCTGGAAGGGGGTACTTTGTTTTATTTTGATTTTCAAAGCGGTAGTTATTTCAGAACAGTTATATGCTAACAAAAGAATCTGGGAGAAGAAAATTGATGATGTAGGAGAAAGAAGAAAATTGTTGAAGAGATTTCCTAAGGTAGTTAAATGGAAATAGATTCTAGCACACAAATGGAGGCATTGCTCTTAGAAGGTACATAACAGTTCCTGCATCATAAACAAGAAGGAAGGCAGAGTACACAGCACAGATGCAGACACGTCGTCAGATGTGGTGATATGAGTGTGTGGAAGATGTCTTCTAATTTCTTCCATTTTCACAATAAAATACAGAAACAAGCAACATCAACTTCTTCGGCTGAGGGTGAAGATGAAAGGAAGTATGGCAAGTTCTAAGAGAGAGCAAAAAGGAACAAAATAATCACACAGGAGAGTTGGAGTGTGAATGAGTACAGAAATGCAATAGGATTTCCTGGAAGCACTGTGGTTCTTCTTGAGGTTACACATTTAAAGTGAGCACAGTCAGCAGAAGTTTTTCTCCAGCCACATTTAGCTCCCTGGGTACAGATGTGACTAGGCAGACGATTTGATATAACCGGAGCCGCAGATTTGCTGAGAAAATAAAGGCTAGAGGGACAGGAAATTTAAAGCTGTCTGAAATGGAAAAACACAAAAATTGACCCTGTAAGGGGGAGAGTATGAACATCAAGGGATGGAGTATAACAAAAAGGTGATGGGATCAATGGATTACAGATAAATCAAAGCTTTGTTGGAGCTGGAATATTAAAAGGAATGAGCTGGAAAGAGAAGGCAATGGTCAAAGAGTAGGATGCTTAAATTTGGAGATTTGGGGAAGGTTGAAGTTTTTTGTATTGACAAGAACTAGGATATGGTCATATAATTGAGTAGCTGAGATAGAGTAAAGCCCAAGATCATCTGAGGAGTAGAGGTTAAGAGACTGAGAAGCAAGAATTAAAACAAGAGTAGTATTAGGAGTGACAGCAAGCCATGTAGTAACATCTTCAGGAGCAGCTGGGTAGATAGTCTGTAGTTAACTGCAAAAAAGGAGGGGAAAGAGATGGTATAACACTATAGCACGGACTTTCAGGTTGGCCTTTCTTTAGAAGGAGAGAGGGACCGTTGTGTAGAAGTGTCAAGGAAAGTGCCTCCTTCTCTTCCAGGACACTGTTGAGAGTGCTACAGAAGAGGTAGGAACCTCAGGGAAGAATCAGGCTTGAGACAGATTAAGCAGGTAAAGGAAATGTTCAAAGGACAGTTGGGGAACCAAGTGGACTTTGCTGATGATGGACCACGAGTTCCAGAGAGCACAGGGGAAGAAGGATACAGAAAGTCATTTGGAGCTGGGAGACTGATGACAAGCCTGGCATCCTTGGGCTGTTTTCGGTTCCCCATTAACTAGAGATAAAAGGAGTGATGGAATAGGCCTGATGACCTAAGAGGCAGACTCTGAAGGTGAGCTTTGAGGGAGGATGGGGATGTGTCATATTAGGATTTAGGAGTTTGGGGTCTCTTCTTCTTTTCTATAGATGAAGGTGTGGAAGACAGAAGAAAGAATTTTACTGAAAGCACAAGGTATACATTATATACATATAAACATATATGCACATATTTATAGATGTATATGTATTGGTGCATATATTTGACTATATATGCATAACATGTGTATATATTTATATATAGGTTTGTATGTATATCTATATATGTTAATATAAATATATTCACATATGTATATGAATATACATGTACATTTGTATATTATTTTTGAAGCATGGAATAAAATGGAAGAATGAGAGTTTGGGTGGGATAGGAAAATAATAGGAGCAGGGAAAAAAAAATGCTTTCATTAAGAAAATGAAATAAGGTCAAAAAAGGTAATAATGTTTGCAATGCAGTGATCATAGTTACGTATTTACATAAAATTGCATAGCTACATATAAGAAATTTTTTAATTGGTTTATAAATATATAGTTTGCATAATAATAGAAGTGTGAAAAGACATAGCAAGAAGTTAAATCCAAACATAATGTGATGCTAACAATTGGATCTCAGTGTCCCCAGCATTTGTTCTTTCTTGCTTGAAGTTCACTGGGTTTACAGCTCTAACTGATCCAGTATAAGCAGACATGTCAAGTAAGGACAGCTTCAGCTCTCCCTTTCTGAATTGCCTCTAGAATCCTCCATTGTGTCTCTGAGAAAAGGGAAGCAGCCAGTACTCAGTCTCCCCTGTGTGCTTTAAGGAGTTTGCCTGTGATGACCTTAAGGTAGGCCTACTTAGGGAACCAGGTTTACTATTTTTGATACAATTAAAAATATGGCTAAATTTTTCAGAAGATGGGTGCCTACTTAGAAACATAGCCCAGCCTAATATTCCTTGTATTAATACCATTTGCCCCTAAACAGGTTTATGATTCCAAATCCAGGGTTTTTACTTTAATGAGTATTAAACAAGCTGGTATACTTTTATGCTGCAAAGCTAAAGACATTTAATTTTCAGGGTACCCCAACCCCAAATTCTCACTTATGTCACTGTTTCGTGCAAGTCTTAGGGCTCTGCATTTTTCCCCAAGATCCTCTGCACCCAGAGAGTAGCTCAGGGAAGGCAGTAAGGACAGCAAATGGCTGGAAAAGTTATCATATATCACTTCCACTCATTTTTCATTGCAGCTAGATTCCTTGGGTCGTCCTGGCTATGAATAGCTGGCTGTGGTTCTTGAGGCAAGTTGCTTAACCTCTGTGTGCCTCAGAGTGCTCATCTGTAAACTGTGGATGGCAACAATTACCAACGACCTCATAGGATTCTTGGGAAGAGTAAATGAATTAATCCAGGCACGGCATTTAGTTTTTGGCTCATAGTAAACACTAGGTAAATGTGAACTGGTATTGTTATTGTTATTATTAATATTATTATTATTAGGAGAATTGGCTAGTATGTGGGTGAATAATCCTACAAAAAAAGAGTAGATGGATGGAGAGGGAAGAAATAGTGAAATAAGAAGCTAAAAAGCTACAGAAAAGCCTGTAACCTTGGTTAGGATTTGGAAGGCTGGAAGTGTCTTGGAAGTAATGGAGTCCCCCAGAAAAACAATAAAGAGAATACGAACTTGAATAACATAGATATGCATAGTCAGTACAGCAAATACTGAAGGAGGCTAAGACAGGCATTGAGCATGTTGGGGCAAAGTGGGGGGGTTCCAGGCAAAAAGAACCATATGTAAAACCACTTTCAATCCTTTTTATAAGAAATCAGGCTAAAATGTATCTCTAAGGCAAAGTTAGAAAACTGCAAAAAAGAACACAAAAATATACACTTGAACTGTGCGTAATAACTATGAAGTCAGACAAGAAAGTACACTCAGCCTTCCGTATCTGTAGCTTCTGCAACCGCGGGTTTGACCAACTGCAGTAGAAAAATATTCCAGAAAGAACATAAGTTACATTGTTGCTGCTGTGTAGTATGTCCAATCAAAAACTAAACCCGTTACCGTGGAGCAGATTCCAACTCATAGCGACCCTTTAGGGACAGACTAGAACTGCCCTACAGAGTTTCCAAGGAGCGCCTGGCAGAATAGAAACTGCCGATCTTTTGATTAGCAATGGTAGCTCTTAGCCACTTCCCACCAGTGTGCTATGTAGTTAGCCTAAAATGGTTGTGCCTATACTGGACATGTACAGACCTTTTTTCTTGTCATTATTCCCAAATAATACAGTGTAACAACTATTTATATAACATTTACATTGTATTAGGTATTATAAGTAATCTAGAGATGATTTAACGTATATAGGAAGATGTATGTAGGTTAGATGCAAGTACAATGCCATTATATACAAGGACTTGTACATCCACCAATTTTGGTGTCCACAAGGATCCTAGAATCAATCCCCCAGGGGATACCAAGGGACTAAGGGATGACTGTACATCTTTATACACATTTTCAACAACTTACTAGGCCAGCAATACTTCCATGTAAATAGCCAAGTACATCCTTTCATTTCTTATTCACTCACCCAATAGCTTAGCAGCAATAAAATTGGCTGTTAACTTGAACATGCTCAGGGACAATTTTTTCATTCTGAAAGGATTTTTTTTTTAGCCCCAATTTATAAATGTCTCTGCTTGCATTTGTGATATTATTTCAGAAAACACCAATGAATTCTTAACAGGCAATGGGTTACTAATGAGACAAATTGACTCATGATATTTTTATCAATCTTTAGATTAGCAAAGTCAACTGAATTCGTCAAAGAACATCGCACACCTTAGGCAAGGATATAAGGAATTCTGGCAGCATAACAGTTAAGAGCTCAGCTGCTAACCAAAAGGTCAGCAGTTCAAGCCCACCAGCAGCTACACAGGAGAAAAGGCCTGATGATACGCTCCCGTAAGGATTACAGCCTAGGAAACCTTATGCGGCAGTTCTACTCTGTCCTATAGGGTCACTATGATTTGGTATTGACTGGATGGCATACACCACTACCACCAACATTCAACGATATACCTTGTATTGAAATGAAGTCAATCTATTCAGATTTCACAGATCCTCCCTGGATTTTTCTAAAATGAGGTGGAGTCTAACCTGAGGTAATACTGTGGATTTATTATGGCCTTCTAAAAGGAATTTTTCTTCTCGGCTTTACTTTTGGTCTGGTCTTCTGAAACACTTTCAAAGAGCTGTTTTAGTTGTCTTAGGCAGGGTCTCTTAGAAATTGACTTTTATGTGTGTGGGTGTTGGCCTATTGAAAGTGAAGAAGTGTCAAAATAGTATAACTAAAATTGTCATCTATCTTAAATGTTGACATTTATTTAATTCACACTTGAAGTAAAAAACAAAACCAAGACCCGTGTAATATAACTATGCAGGTTCCAACACAGTTATAGAATTTTAAAAAGAGTGATTCATAATGGACTTGAAAGTGATCGAGTAATGTAATGGGGCAAAAGTGAAAGTGGTGCAATGAATAGCTTCATCTTTCAAAGCCATATTTCCTGTGGAGTAGTCCTTCCCCTACCCCACATCCTTCTCCGTAGGTACAACTTAATCTTGCAGCAATCATTTAATATGCAGCTACTCCTTTTTTGGTACAGGGGCTACTTTTTTTGGCAGCTTCCAGAAGCAAGGTGCCCTCTCAGAAGAAAGTGGTGGAGATAGTAGCAACGAAAATTGAGATACAGTTTGTTAAATGACCCACTCAAGATCTTCGTGGCCATTTTTGCCATCCTCCCTTTGTCTTGGTACAAGCTGCCCCCTAGTCCATAAGGGCATTGGGTCAGCAGCCACTGATTTGCTTCTGAAATCCCACTAATTGGTGTCTTTGGAAGCCATTTTTATGGGATGGAGATGCATCCCATAGTACTGGACTAAGAAATTCCAATCATTTCACTGGGGCCAAGCAGGAGTAATCAAAAGGTATGAAAATAATCCTAAACTACTACCATTCTGGGCTTCTGCAAACAGGGCTTGAGGCTGGATCTCATTAAATCAGCATCCCATTTCCCACCTCAAATCACTCAGACTCCAGCAATTACCCAGTAAATGCTTCCCAGACAGCAAATAGAAGATTCATTTCCTTTTAACTTCTCCGCCTGTGTCTTCGTTTCAAAATAGCTTTGTTTTAAAATTGGTGCCACCATGGAAAACAGGTAGTGCTCTGTGTTAATTCTATTTCCTCTGCCAGGAGGTGCTGAAGCGTTGAGTGAGAATCCCTATCTGCCTTGCAGTCCCAAGAAAGCCAGCGTTGATGGGAAAGCGTCTACAAGCACAAGCGTAATTACCATCTAGCTGCCCTGTACAAAGCCCCAGTGGGATGCAACCACAGAGATGCTCCTAATCATGGTTTCACTTACAAACTTGGGTAATAATAGCCCATGCTGGAATGCAAATACGCTCTCTTGCGGTGCCTAACAAATTTCCAATGCTCCTCTAAATAGAAGTGTCTCAGGTTTTAGGTGAAATCTCAGTGTCTCTCACTGAACCTGAACCTTGGAGGCAGAAGCATCAATTCTTTACCATCCAAAGTGTCTATGCAGGCAATTTCCTCTCTTCTTGGGGTAAGGAAACAAATGAATTAAGCAGAATGCCTCTCCTTTCCTGGGTCTTTCATTTACAGAACTACAAAGGCAAAAGGATTAATGCTGTTGTCCTGGCCTCCCTGTTTGGTAGGGGGAGGAATACGTGCTAAAAGGCAGACACATTAGACATCCAGATATATACAGATCTCATTCTATCTTATAAACATTCTCATTGTAATTGCTGGCTCTTTGTTAAGATAAACGCATTCATTCTTTGCTTTGAATGGCACAAACTATTTTCTGCCTTGTGGGTAGATCCAATTTTGCTCTAAGTGTGTTGTGGGTACAAGAGAGAAAGGAAAGATAAAAGAGAGATGAGATTAGGGTCTTGCAACAGCTCACTGCCAAGTGATGTGGCCAGCACCATGGAGGTGTAAACTATGTCCCACCATCCAGCTCTACCCCATCCCCAAAAAATCCCTTACAATGTGACTTACATATCTTTTCCTTTCCTCCCAGGATACCCACCACATCCCTGTTACCCGTTATTCCTATTTTACTCCTTCATACTTTTTTCATATTAGATGATACTGGAAATACAGGACTCACTGACTGAAAGATCAGTGCATGTCCAGCATTCTCTTCACTAATGCAATCAGCTCAGGGCATTTCCTAATCTTCACAATACACACTGTCTCAAATCCATGTGGTAATTTGGCTTCTGCACACACCTGTGAATCTAAAGGTACCACTTGCATGACAAAAATATTCATTCAACAAACATCCATTGAACACCTCAGTGTGCTAGGAGCTGGGAATACAGCCTGGAGCAAGAGAGACAGGACCCCTTTCTCACAGAACTTACAGTCTTTCAACGAAAACGAGGAATTGCAATGAAGGATCATAATGCGCTGAAACATCTCCTGGTAGCGCCTAACTTAGTCTTGGCTGAGTGGAGTTAATGATGGTGAAAGTCAGGGAAAATTTACCAGAAGTGACATTTAATATAGGATAAAGAGGAGTTAGCCAGATGAAGTAACTTTGCAAAGGGATCCCAATAAAGGGAGTATACTGCAAAAGTCTAGACTCTAGAGGCTAAAAACAGCCTGACTTTTGAGGGAACTAATAGAAGCTCACTATGGCTGGAGGGAGGTACCCCGGTAGCACTTGGCTGCTAACGGAAGATTTGTCAGTTTGAACCACCCAGCAGCTCCACCCGCATAAAGATTACAGCCTAGAAAATCCTATAGGGCAGTTCTACTCTGTCACATGGGGTCATTATTAGTCGACATTGACTCGATGGCACCCTGACAACAAGATGACTAGAGGAGAAAGGGAGAGTGCAACAAAGACAGTCAGGGAAGAGGTAGAAGATACAGAAGAGATAAATGAAGTGTAGTTTTCCCATAGCAATGTAAATCTGTTCAAGGATATAGTCTCAATCCATAGCAACTAGCAGAAAACAGTGGTGTGCAATATAGTTGCTCACCAGGACACACAGTGTGATCCTCAAAAATACTCGTGTCTTAGCACTGATGGGTTAACCCATAATAGACCCTCACATGACCCTCAAAATGCTTTTCCTTGTGGCTACCCCACCAAAAATCCATTCTAGAGGAGGAAAAGTTGGAATATTAAAAGATTTTATAAATTCAAAAGCCGAAGACTGAAGCTAGCTGGATAAAGCAGAAATGTGGAGTTGTTTCCACCCCTAAGCTATGCCCTCCAATATAGGGCTGGCCTCTTTACAGTCTATCTTCTGCCCAAAATTAGCTTGTCCACACATGGCCCACTGATAGTCCTTGCCATACCTTTGTACAAATTCAAAGAGGTATCTCCTCTAAGCTGAAGCCACTCAGTGCCTGGGTCCAAGACTTGGCCAGGAGAGCAGAGACTGGATTTTATCCCCCACTTACTCCTTTATGGTATCCCCAACCCTCGGCAGCAACTCTGCAACAAACATAGACAAAAAATGTCTTCCTTTTTTGCTTTTTCTGTTACACTTCCTGATATTCCACCAATTAGGTGTCAACTTGGATGAATCTTCTACAGAATTAAAGGGCTGTTAGCTGATGAAACCATGGATACTTCACTTTATTACAAATTAATTCAACCATCTGACTTTCCACAAATTGGGAATAGCATTACTGAGGGTTTGAATTAAAGATGAAAGAAAGGTGGGTCATTTTAGAGCATGAGAGCTTTAGTGGGAAAGAGGGGGAGAGGAAGTAAACACAGCAGGGTTATATGGAGTGTTTCATTGAAAGGCAGTATATGAGACCTGGGGAAAGAAAGATTAAGCCTTGGTTGATGAGTGCTCAATGGAAAATGTGAAGGCATCAAAAGGAAACTTCAACAGTTTTAAAAATTTCCCTCAGCTGATTCTGCCCCCCAAGGGTCATCATCTCCTCTCTCTAGGATGCAGACCTTAGACTAATACTGTAAATCTTACCGTCCCGGGACGTGTGTGTTATGCTGATTTTTTCTTTTTTTTTTGGTTGTTTGTTTTTAAATAGACTTTATTTTTAAGAGCAGCGTTAGATTTACAGAAAATTTGTGCAGAAAGTGCAGAGAGTTCTCGTGTGTCCCCTCCCAAATCCACACTGTGTTTCATATTATTAACATATTGCATTCCTTTGGTACATTTGTTATAATTATTATTAGCTGAAGTCCATAGTTTACATTAGGGTTCATTCCTGGCGTTGTTTAATCCTGTGGGTTTTCACAAATGCATAATGTCATGTGTTCACCATTACAATATCATACAGAATAGTTGTCGTGTTGTTGTTAGGTGCCCCCCAATGGACTTCAGCTCATAGCTACCCTAAGTACAACAGAAAGAAACACTGCCCTGTCCTGTGCCATCCTCACAATCATTGCTATGTTTGAGCCCATTGTTGCAGCCACTGTGTCAATCCATCTCATTGAGGTCTTTCTCTTTTTTGTTGGCCCTCTAATTTACCAAGCATGAAGTCCTTCTCCAGCAGCCAGTCCCTCCTGAAAACATGTCCAAAGTACATGAGACAAAGTCTTGCCATCTTTGCTTCTAAGGAGAATTCTGGCTATACTTCTTCCAAGACAGATTTATTTGTTCTTTTGGCAGTCCCTGGTATATTCAATATTCTCCTCTAACAACATAATTCAAAGGCATCAATTAATTCTTCTTCAGCCTTCCTTATTCCTTGTCCAGATTTCACATGCATACGAGGTGATTGAAAATACCATGGCTCAAGTCAGAGTTACCTTAGTCCCCAAAGTGACATCTTTGCTTTTTAACACTTGAAAGAGGTCTTTTGCAGCAGATTTGTCCAATGCAATGCATTGTTTGATTTCTTGACTGCTGTTTCTGTGGACATTGATTATGGTTTCAAGTAAAATTAAATCCTTGACAACTTCAATATTTTCTCTGTTTATCATGATGTTGCTTATTGGCTCATTTGTGAGGATTTTTGTTTTCTTTACGTTGAGGTGCAAACCATATGAAGGCTGTAGTCTCTGATCTTCATCAGTAAGTGCTTGAAGTCCTCTTCATTTTCATTAACGAAAGTTGCATCATCTGCATATCGCAGGTTGTTAATGTGTCTTTCTTTAATACTTATGCCATGTTCTTCTTCATATAGCCCAGCTTCTCAGATTATTTGCTCAGCATATAGATTGAATAAGTATGGTGAAAGGACACAACACTAATGTACATCTTTCCTGACTTTAAACCACGCACTATCCCCCTGTTCTGTTCGAATGACTGCTTCTTGGTCTATGCACAGGTTCCTCATGAGCACAATTAAGTATTCTGGGATCCCCATTCTTTGCAATGTTGTGTATAATTTGTTATGATCCGCATAGTCCAATGCCTTTGCATAGTCAATAAAACTCTGTTTTCAGCCAAGATCCATCTAACATCAGCAGTGATATCTGCCTTTCCACATCCTCTTCTAAATCCGGCTTGAATTTCTGGCAGTTCCCCGTCCATTTAATGCTGTAACCATTTTTGAATTATCTTCAGAAAAATTTTACTTGTCTGTGATATTGTTTGATAATTTCCCCATCCTGTTGGATCACCTTCTTTGGAATGGGCACAAGTATGGATGTCTTCCAGTTAATTGGCCAGGCAGTGCTGTCTCCCAAAATTCTTGGCACAGACTAGTGAGCATGCCCAGTGTTGCATCCATTTGTTAAAACATCTCAATTTGTATTCATTCAGTTACTGGAGTCTTGTTTTTCACCTATGCCTTCAGTGAAGCTGAACTTCTTCCTTCAGTACCATCTTGATCATTTGCTACCTCCTGAAATGGCTGAACGTCAACCATGTCTTTTGGTACAGTGACTCTATGTAGTCCTTCCATCTTCTTTTGATGCATCCTGAGTCGTTCAAAATTTTGCCCGTAGAAGCCTTCAATATTGCAACTTGAGGCTTGAACTTTTTCTTTAGTTCTTTCAGCTTGAGAAATACCAAGTGTGTTCTTACTTTTGGTTTTGTAACTCCAGATCTTTGCACATTTCATTATAATACTTCATTTTGCCTTCTCAAGCTGCCCTTTGATATCTTCTGTTCAGCTCTTTCACATGATGATTTCTTCTATTCGCTTTAGTGATTCTGTGTTCAAAATCAAGTTTCAGAGTTTTCTCTGGCATTCATTTTGGTCTTTTCTTTCTTTCTTGTCTTTTTAATGACCTCTTGTTTTCTTCATGTATGGTATCTTTCCTCAACTTTTTGGTCTTCAGTTATTAGTGTTCATCAATCTATTTTGTGCCTAAATTAGGCACAATAAGTAATTAACAACAACTAATAATAAAAAAAAGAACAATTATAACAATATACTGTAATAACAGTTATATGAATGTGGTCCCCCAGCTGGAGAGAGTGGGATGGCATGAAATTTCATCACTATACTCATTTAACATTTTTGCACCAGGATTGACCACAGGTAACTGAAACTGCTGAAAGCAAAACCACAGATAAGGGGGGACTATTGTAGCCAAGAAGCCCTGGTGGCACAGTAGTTAAGAGCTTGGCTGCTACCAAAAGGTCTGCAGTTTGAATCAACCAGCTGCCGCTTGTAAACCCTATGCGGCAGTTTTATTCTGTCCTGTAGGGTCGCTATGAGTCGGAATAGACTCGATGGCAACGTGTTTGTTTTTTTGGTTTACTGTAATTGAAATACAACATGTAGCTTTTTCAGACTGGCTTCTTTCACTTAGCAGTATGCATTTAAGGTTCTTCCATGTCTTTCTTGGCTTCATAGCTCATTTATTTCTATTGGTGAATAATACTCCATTTTATGGCTGTCCCACTGTTTGTTTCTTTTCTTGGAATTTATAAGTAAAGCTGTTACAATATTTATGTGCAGGTTTTTATGTTGATATATGTTTTCATCTCATTTGGCTAAATACCTAAGAGTATAATTGCTGAACTGAATACTAAGCCAAGATACCACCAGGTTGTCTTTCAAAGTGGCTATTCCATTTTGTATTACCATCAGCAGTGAATAAGTTTCTGTCACTCTACTTTCTCATTGGTATATGGTGTTGTTGGTGTTTTGGATCTTAGCTGTTCTAATAAGTGTGGAGCAATAGATGTAATCTTTGGCTCTAAATTTCTTCTCTGTATCATTACAGGATGGAGACTCTGTGCTACAGTCAAGAAGATCTCACACATAAGTAGTACTCTGATAGAAAAGACACAGAAATGATGTTGAGCAGGATGGCAGTCCTCAATTATGTTTTTCCTATACTTCAAATCTCAGTGGGTAAGGACTGTATATAGAAAGTTTAGTAATTTCTCTCTTGAACTTAAAGAATATAGACAATCACTTCAAAGGTTGAGAGCAAAAAAGATGATCCACACAAACAATGTACTCAATTTTTAGATGGACTCTCTAAGAAAGTGAATAATATTCTCTTCTTGTCTACCAGCATAAGCAAAATATTGGCCTGCAAAACTAGAGGTGGGCGAGTATGAATACGGCTTTGAGCATGGCTGAATCCAGGGCCTCAATTTATGTCTTCAAGTTTTCTTTCTATCATAGTCTTTCATTTTCTTCTTTATATGTGAGCTTTATTTTCAGGTTCACCACATGACATGGCAAAGATGATGACCAGGATTTTAGTCTATCAGCTTAACAACATCAGTGGAAAGACAGTGCTCTTTCTTTAGAGACTCAAGGCAAATTCTTCCCATTTACACTGATTTGCTTGGCCTTTGCCATTTGCCTATCCCAGAACTAATCACTGTGGCTAAAGGAAATTTGATGCCCTGATGGGCCAAGCCTGGGTCATTTGGTGACCCCAAATGCAGAGGGTATTATCAAACTGAGCAGAAGCACAGAAACTGAAAAAAGGAGAAGATAGTTCCCCCAGAAAATGCTGGGCAGATCAAAATAAAAATAAATTAGACTACCACGGTATTCTTTCAAAATAGTGGATGGAATAATTTATTGAAAAATCCTTTTAATATAAATTAAAAATAAAAGATAAAATTTATTAGGAAATACTAAAGAAATATTATATATCAAAGGCATAGCTGTTGATTGGGATGTGGTTAAGGTATCTTTGATACTTGCAAAGAATTATGGGTAGACCAATAAAGCAAAGAACACGTTTACCTTTGAAGTATATTCAATAAGAGCCAGATTGTGTGAACAAAAGGTACACAGGAGAGAGTGTTAAAATTGAGCAAACTTTGGTTAAAAATGTAGGGACAGCACAGCCATAAGTAGGAAGGAACTAACTGAGCAACATTTCCCAAGATTGTGTGAACCTTGACGTTCTTACTTCAGAGCCTGTAATTCCAGAAGAGAAGCATGTCTCCATTGAGAATCTTAAAATAGGAAACAGCTGATTCAACATATGGAAATCATTCAGTAGGGTGAATCATTTCCAAGGCCTAGACTATGCCCCCTAGTCACTCCTAACTAGATAACTCTTTCTTTTTCAGATATAACCTGTGCTAACTACACATCTTGAGAAAGCAAGAGACTTGGAGTGGTGTACCCTGGCTAAACACTGACAGTTAAAATTGACTTTCAGCTGTAGGGCAGAGGAACTGAAAAAAGGAAGTGAAGTCTTGTTCTGGAAAAAAGCAGGCTTATAATGAACACTGTCAAGAGTTGAATATAAAAGGCAAGTACAGGGCAGCAACCAGATCTGAAGTAAGGACTCTCCAGCAAGGAATGGGTGTGAGAGACAGGGCACATCCAGGTGAAAGAGCCTGATAAGATCCCCTGAGACTGTGGAACCCAGTGAGGGAAACCCTTTCATTGAGAAGCTATTTCTTTATGCTCAAGCAGGGAAGGATCTTTGAAGAGCATTGCATTTCTTGTCTTATCCAGGAAGCCTTCCCAGCCTTTGGCCACATGGAGACACTCTGTTCCTTAACTGCAGTCACCTACAATATATGCAGTGCAGTGCAGGAGAGAAGGAACCCAAGCAAAATTAGAGTTTTGAAAACATAACATAGAAGAATAAATGCTGAGAAAATACAACAAAAAACAGATTTCCCTTAGACTGTTGAGCCAACAACTGGCAAAAAATGACTTACAGTAGGAATTTGATGAAAACATTTTGAAAGAATTAATGACATTTCTCATCTTCTAGATATTTATGAAACCCATACATTGACAGTGCTTCTGCCACCTCAGCCTTTGATGTACAATCATATCCAGAGGCCCAAAGAAACTTACAGAAGAAAACCCAAGTGCCATCAAAAGATGTTTTACTTTGTTTCCAAAGGCCCTCTCTCCTTCTGGGGGCACTAACCACAAATCCAAATATTATTGCCCAAATGAGAGGAATATAAATAATTCATCCCATTAGGAATAAAGTCATAAAACAAGCCAAGATTAGTGCAAAACCGTGTCAACTAATTAAGAGGAATAAGATGAGTGATGGTTAAGGGAGAAGCAGCAGCAATGGCATGGTTTTAAAAGAGATAATTGTGAAATTACTAGGCTTTTTACTAAGTGCAAAAAGCCCTGCTAGTAACATCAAAAGCTTGTTATTAAAATACCCAAGATAAACTCTGCAAGCTTCCTCTAAAATACATAGAGAGATGCTCAAAGAGAAGCTGACCAACTGTAAGATCAGCGTCAATAGGGAGAAATGGCCCAAATGAGACAGTATAATAAAGTAAGCCCCAAAGAATTTTTAAAGTAGCATGAGAAGAGAACTTAGCTCTCTAAACTAGTGGACAATATAACTCCCTAGAGAGAAATAACCAGCAGATAAAACAACTCATTTATTTTTGAAGATCTCCATAATTGACTGCGTATATTTAACCATAAATCTAAATTTAATGAGTAGAAGAAAATGTGACATAAGCACTAGGAGAACAGAAACTCAAGTTTTTGTCCTGAAAAATGTTTTGATACGTTATTGAAAAATGAGATTGCATCTAGTTTAAATTAAACTTAATTATCAAAGTATAAGCAAGTTTCAACTGCTAAATTTATAAAAGTAAAGTTTAGTAAGCCTAAATATTAAAATCTGACATTTAATTTGCAGTTCTACATGGTAGAACCTTTCATAATATCCTTGTGCTTCCTTAGGTTTTTATTAATTTGGACTGCAAAAACAAACTAAGTAGTATATTGAAACTTATTTATTTGTTTAGGATAATAACATTGCACAATCATGCGCAACATATTCTTATTCCAGACCTCGTGCAAAGTGAACAATGACTGTCAAGGCGAATTATACCCTATGGTCAGCAGAAATGAAGTTCAAGGGCTATTATAAAGACACAAGGTTTGTCTTTAAGTGCAATTTACTGGGTTTTTTTTTTTTTTAATCAGAATTTCAATCTTAGCTATTAAAATTTAAAAGTTTAAAATGTGTACCAGTACTTTATGATGAGTTTGCGGCTGGAGAATTTGATATTTTAAACTCACGTATTTTCTAAGTGAAAATTTTGTCATCATTCTTCAAAAATTATAATTTATTTCCTCTACCCACACGATTGTGAAAAAAAGGAAAATATGTTCATTTTAAAAAGATTTATTTTAAAGTACAGTAAGCAAAACATAAAGTATAAATTGTTTGATGTTATTTCCTTCAAAACTTCTCTTTTGTATTTCCTTTCTATATCTACAAAATCAATTTATACAATTAACACTGATAAAAATCAAATTATGCCCAGGTAATACGTGTGGCAGAATTTTAATCCTCAAATAAAAGAAGTTTGACAAGTCAATATATTTAAATAAAATTATTCCCAATATAATTGTTGAAGGGCAGTTTGGGATTCAATGAACAACTACTTATTCTGTTAGAAATCTTACTTGCAATTTCTAAAACAGAGAGAAATACGAAGCATATTTGTTTATAGTTAATTTGTTATTTTTTTACTAAGGTCATGTAGGAAAAACTTTTTTAAAAGAATTGAAGCAGTGATACACATAGACACAGATTAAATTATACCACCATCTTCATTCTCTGAAGGGATTCTCAATAATGGAATTCTCTGCAATCATAATGGATATTTCTATTTCTTACCATTTATCTTGAAAAGAAAATGGCTAGATAACTATTGACACTTTCATTTCATATAGTTTATCATTTGCAATGCATTTTGCTGTTGCATTGTTGTTGAGCAAAATACAGGTTTGAAATATGGAACTCTATTTTATGCTTCAGCCCTAACTTTCCACAAGGTCAAAAATGAATTTTTTATTCTATAGGCCATTGAAGTAAAGGAAGATAACATTTTTAAACAACTTGGCCACCTATAATATGCTCATAAACATCATAATGGGATTTTGGGTAACGTCTGGCACATTTTTTCAGTACTGATTGAGTTTTATTTTTTAAAAGACTAGAGTTTTATATAGCAACAGTTAATAGATATCCAGACCCTATTATTATGATTCAAAGTCCAAATTCTAGGTGATTATATAAAATCACATTACCAGCTAAGAAGTCAAAAGATAATTAAGAAGCTTTCTATCAGTCCTGAAAACTTCTACGAAGAAAGGGATTTATACAGTGCATTTTCTCATTAAAAAAAAATCTTGCTTACAGAGTAGTTAATAAAGCAGTAAATCAATGTCTCTCTCTCTCCTTTTGACACTGAGTTCTTGGATTCTATATTGGTATTTTAATGACAGTCTTCAGTCTAGGAGCAGAGACAACACTGAGAGATGTACCATGCCCTAGCCTGCACACAGGGCCAGGTTCTATTCCTCCATAATCTCATCAATGTGATGGACAATGGCCATCAAAACTGCCACCAAAACTGCCCTAGGAAGCAGTAACCCAGATCTCCAGGATCTTGCAAGAAGGAAGGAATACTTCATGTTGTGAGGATCAATGAAGGTTTTGCCTCTATTCTTATGAATACCTTATCATTGAACTAAGAGTAGGTAGAGGAGATTAAAAGCAGGAAACCAAACAAAAACCAAACCAAGTGCCATCGAGTCGATTCCAACTCATAGCGACCCTATAGGATGGAGTAGAACTGCCCCACAGAGTTTCCAAGGAGCACCTGGCAGATTTGAACTGCCAACCCTTTGGTTAGCAGCCGTAGCACTTAACCACTATGCCACCAGGGTTTCCTTTAAAGCAGGAAGCAGCAAGAATATAATGCAGAAAGTACCAACATCCTATGCTTTATAGGAACCACTGAACTGAAGCAACTGCTATTCTCCTTCATACCACTCTGAGCTACTAATTACCTGTCATTCTAGTTTTCAATTAAAAGCATTTGACATTCAAAAAAGTAAAAATTTTTTGATAAAAACAGACACCCTCAGATATTTTTCCAACTGCAATTCTTCTTGCTAAATTATTTCTTTAAATTTCTGTTTCAGAATTTTATCTACTGTACAAACAATCCTTAATATGAATAATCCAGCAACAAAGGTTTACCACAGATGGTTAATGTAAAAGACTAGAGTTTTCGTGATTTTAATATCAGATGTGAAGCTCTTGACTTCAGTTCTCTAGCAGCAGGCCCTCTATTCTCATGTACTATTATGAAAAAATATTATACATTTTTTTAAATAATTAATTTAAAATTTCCCACTACTTCCTTATTTTAAAGGATATGCATGTAACACAAATGTTGTAAAGCCCTCAGATAAATTTGATTCTTTTGGAGACTGTTTAAACCCAAAAGTCCTAGATTAAGAGTACTATCGCACGATTTTAAAAGACAAAAAACAAAAACATTGCCTTTGAGTCGATTCTGACTCATAGTGACCCTATAGGACAGAGTAGAACTGGGCCATAGTTTCCAAGGAGTGGCTGATGGATTCAAACTGCCAAACTTTTGGTTAGCAGGTGAATGCTTAACCACTGTACCACAATACAAAGAGGTTTCTGAAGGTTTGGTTCAAATTCTATTAAATTACTGAAAGAGAAGAAAGGCCGTCCCAATTTCAACTTAAGTTTGCAATTAAGTTGTGTATATTTCTTGGTCTTAAAATTTTATCTCACACAAGGTTTCTTTTTTTTTTTGGTCTATGGACCCCCTTAGGTAAAGCCTATGCCCCACTTCTCAGAATATTTTTAAATGCAGAAAATAAAATACACAGGGGTTTATAAATATAACAAATACAGTTACCAGAATATTTAAAAATTTTATGATATATGTATGTTCCTTTTTAACATTAAATAACAAGTTCTAGCAGTGTATCTAGGAACTAGAATAATTTCAAAGGATCAAGAAATGATATTCTGAAGTAGCTGAACATAGCTACAGTTTTTCTCTGACAAAATCTCAGATATTGCTAATACTATCGTACCTTAACGGGTTGTTACCTGCATTCACAATTGAAAGAAATATCAAATTTTGGTTAAAGGTAACTGAAAGTAAAGGTGTATTATTTTTCTTATAAAAGGTTATAGGCTTCTTATGAATTCTGTCCATGGAAGAGAAGTTAAGAGCCCCTAATAAAATCTTATAATTAAAGCACTGGAGATGCCACTATTTGTGGCAGGAAGCCACGTACACATCCCTTTTTAAGTGAGATAAAATTCCCACTTTAGTTAGCCAAGAACTAAAGGTTGTTTTGGCAACAAGATGGCTTCTAAAAGCAAGAGTAGATAATTTCCTTTATCAGTGACAATCTCAGCCCAAGTCAGGGCTTGCAAGAGCTGAGAAGCTTGTTTCTTGATGTGCTACAACCCTTTATGCTAGTAGCTTTTGCTACAAGTTAGGAAGAATGTAAACAAACGCCCCTAATGGAAAACGTTTATAGATGTCTGGGTCCCTCCTGATATTAAAACCAAACTCAGCCTCAGCAAGAGTACACTTTCATTCAAAGAAAATAGTAAAGTCGTACTCCAGGAGTCCCTGAAGGATATATCCACCTTCAGCATCCTCAAACATCTACTGCTCACAACTGTCTGCAATGGAGATGGATGTTATCCTGATATTCAAGGAAAAAGTTGATTATCAGAGAAAGATACTGAATTGTGGTTTCTCTGAAGGTGCTCCATCACAAAGCTGCGGAAGAATCCTGACCCCTGTGAAGAGACAGGTAGCAGCTCAGTGAACCAAAGTCTATCCTCTCCGTTTTTCATAGTAATAGATGTGCCAGATCACGGCTCATCAGTTACGTGACATTTCCCACCTTCACTTGTGGTTAGGTAAAGTCACCAATTATAAGCAAAAATGATGGGTGCTATTTCCTAGTTGTTGTTAGTTGCTGTTGAGGCCTTCCTGACTCATGGTAACTCCATGTGTGTCAGAGTAGAACTGTGCTCCATAGAATTTTCAAGGCTGTGACCTTTCAGAAGGAGATCACAAGGCCTAACTTCCAAGGCACGTGCGTCTGGGTGGGTTCGAACACCAACTTTTTGGCTAGTAGTCAAGTGCTTAACCATTTCCTGGTTAAACCCATTGCCATTGACTCGATTCCAACCCAGAGTAGCCCTATAAGACAGCTTAGAACTGCCCCATAGGGTTTCCAAGGAGCGGATGGTGGATTCCAACTGCCAACCTTTTTGTTAGCAGCTGTATTACCACCAGGGCTCCTATTTCCTGGTTAGTGCCTTTTAAAAGTGGGTGTGCCTCCTAAATGCACTATTTGCCCTTCCCATTGTCTGTAACCTAAATGAATCAGTAACTCAGTTTTGACCATGCTAAGATGAATGTTCTAGAGGATGGTGGAAAAACAAGAAGAAAGAAACCTGATCCGTAAGTGACTGATTGTTTGGTCCTTGGTCACCTGTTAACCTTATAAGAACTCTCTGAGCATGGCTACATGACAGAGAGAGAGAAACTCGTAACTTATTTGAACCATTCCATTTGGGGGCCTTTAATTTGTCGTGATGTTACCAAGGAAACCCTGGTGGCATAGTGGTTAAGTGCTACAGCTGCTAACCAAAGCGTCGGCAGTTGGAATCCGCCAGGTGCTCCTTGGAAACTTTATGGGGCAGTTCTACTCTGTCCTATAGGGTTGCTATGAATCGGAATGATTTGACCACACTGGGTTTGGTTTTGGAGTGTTACCGAAAGCAGGTCCTGCCGGGTGTGGCTCCTCATCAGTAAAGACACACCTAAAGACACACCGAGGCGAGGAGGGAGAAGAGCGTTTATTGCAAGTGCACAGGCAAGGAGCAAGGAAGTGCATACCTCAAATCAAGCTCCCTGAACAAAGGGAGGCAGAACCTTTATATACCATCTCTCCCAAGGAAGTGCATACAAGCATTACAGACTACATAGGTCATCAAGGCATGCAGGCGCAGTAAGACAAATTGCATTTTTTTTTCCCTTGGCTAGGCTCCTAAACTGGGTTTGACTGGCTTGAGCTACACCCAGCGCTTTGAGGACAACGGACAGGAGGGAGCAGGTTCCCTTTGGTCTGAGCAGCTGCTAATTGAGCCACACCCAGCGCTATCACGTAAGGTTTTGTTTGATAATGTCTAAGCAGCTCCTGGCTGCCTTGGCTATTAATAGCAGTTCAGCCTACCTTAAGTAATATATTCCTTGTGTACCCAGTATCTCATCACCATGTTCAACCACATAACCCAGATTGTAAGGTGGAGAAAGTCAATTCGGTTCTAACGCTCTAATGGCAAACAGCACCAGGAAAATATTTTTTGCCAAGACCAGTCAAGGTAGGTCAGAGCCTTGAAATATGGGGCAATCCTTACGTATAAAATGCATACGATATTAAATCCACCCAGAATATTTATTAATGTTAATTCAGAAGATATTTCCTTAGTTTAGAATATAAAATTTTTATTTAAAGTGCTTCACACATTAACTTTGATTTAAAGTTCTGGTCAAACAATCTAGAAAGAATAAAATTATTCATTGATTGGTTCTTAATATTCATTTCCACAATTTAGACATATAAATCTTATAGTATCAATAAATTTAAGATGTGGAAGTATTCCAAATTATCTATTCTATGTTTGAACTTCCTTTACAACACTATCACCTCAGATAATCATAATAATAATAAATGAAATGAAAGTAGTTACTACTATTATATATTACTACTACTACTATCTCCACCACCATCATTTCCACTACTACTTTTAATGAGCGCTAACTGTATACCAGCACTCTATATTATCACATTTACTGTCTTGATAATTCCATTTTATGGTTAAATTTCGCAAAAATAGTGAACTGAATATCTCCAGAGTAGTCCATCTTTAGATAATCTTACTGGTGCAGACTTTTAATGAAATGATCAAAATTAAGATATATAAAAAAAATTTAAGATCAATACCTCAGAATTTACTCTGAAACAGAACATGGAGAATTTAAAATTCTATTTTAAAATAAAGGAAATTCTGCGTTCTTTCCTGATCCACAGATCAGTTACTCAGATTTACTGTCCACTATTTCTTTTTGAAGCTATTTGAAAACTAACCCTGCAAAGTGATAGAACATCCAATGTAAGGAATATGGCTGTCAGGGGAACTATGGACTTATTTTCCAGAAAAGCTCCCATATTGAAAACACATAAACTTTCACAAAGCATGAAATCAATCAAAACACTCAAAAAAAATCACAATGGAAACAAATACTCAAGATTAAAAGCTCACATCCATTGGTATGGCTGTTAAGGAAATTTTCCCCTGATTCTCTAATGAAACCGTAAGTGCCAAAATAAAAGAATATATACTAAAGTATAAAAAAACCAAAAAACCCAACAAAATGTGATTTAAGAATTCATGAAAAATTTAAATAACTTACTGTCTTAATCATAAACACTGTCTTATAAAGCACCGTAAAAGTCGGAGTAATGACTTTAAAGTTGGAATTCCGAATCCCATGACATGGTCCTGTAAGTAAACGTGTAAATCTAATAAGATTGAAAAATCTATAATTATTTTCACTCCATGAGGCACTGAGAGAGAAAGCAAATGAAGTTTCACATGATTATTCCTGTAACTATTTTAAAATATAATAAATCAGACAGAACTATACAATTGGCAGATCAAGATAATACTCAAAAAATTTGTATATCTTTAAAGAACATTTGTGCAGACAATACGGAGAAATTTTGGTGAGATTTAAGTTCAGTTAATCAGAGTTATACAGATTCAAACTGTAAAAGAATTGCTCTCAAAAGATATTAATTTAAGGATGGATAAAATACCATAGAGCATAACTCTATAAATTTTCTGAAAGGAAGAAAGATACGTGCAGAGTTGAACAGAAAATGACTTGGCCTTAAGTTACTCAACCTAGACATGAAGCTCTGAGAGTGTGAACAGGAAACAAATCTCTCCTGTTCCTTTCTGTGCGAAGCACAGGGTCTGAAAAATTATAGGTGCTCAATAAATACTGATAACTGAATGTACCTGAGCTCATCATTGAAAACAATTCTTTGGATAAATTACCTCATAGTCCATTTTCAAGTTCCCATCTATAAATTTTTTTTATCTATAAATTATTGATACTGGACTAAATGATCCCCTTCAGTTTTACTAATCTGTCATCCTTACTAATCTATGATTGTTACCACAATCTACCCAGTTACTCAAACCAGAAACCTGAGTCTTCCTAGCCCATAGCTCTCACATGTAATCTATGACTTTAGACTGGTTGCTGTTGTTAGGTGCCACTGTGTCAGTTCCAACCCATAGCGACCCTATGTACAACTGAATGAAACATTGCCTGGTCCTGCGCCATCCTCATGATCCTTGTTACACTTGAGCTCATTGTTGCAGCCACTGTGTAAATCCATCTCATTGAGGGTCTTTCTCTTTTTCACCGACCCTCTACTTTACCAAGCCTGATGTCCTTCTCCAGAAACTGATCCCTCCTGATAATACGTCCAAAGTATGTGAGACATAGTCTAGCCACCTTTGCTTCTAAGAAGCATTCTGGTTGTACTTCTTCCAAGACACATTTGTTCATTCTTTTGGCAGTCCGTGGTATATTCAATATTCTTCGCCAACACTACAATTCAAAGGCATCAATTCTTCTTCCATCTTACTTATTCACTGTCCAGCTTTCGCATGCATATGAGGTGATTAAAAACACCATGACTTGGGTCAGGTGAACCTTAATATTAAAGTGACATCTTTGCTTTTCAACACTTTAGAGAGGTCTGTTGCAGGTTGTTAATAAGTCTTCCTCCAGTCCTGATGCCCCGTTCTTCTTCATATAGATCAGGGATCTTAGGTCTCTTAAAAAAACAAGGAACTTATTTACAAATCTTTTAGAGATCATTTTAATGACTATCCTTTGGGTATAGGACAATATATTATTTATTCACATGCTGTGAAATATTTGAGCAAACCTTATTCACCTTTTATTACTATGCTCCTCAGTGATAGACATTAACAATGAAAGCCTTGTTAAAGATCTCCTTTTCCCTCAGATTGTTAAATTTATTTCAATCACTGAACCCAACTATTTGGTGAGCACCTAATATGCTCCCAGTGCTGTCCCAGGTTCTGACCCTGTCCTCAGCCAGCTTACATTTATATTGAAGAAGTAAGACGTGTACACATGAAACTGCTAAATCATGATGTAGGCAGCCTAAGGCAGAATCGTGATGACATAGCGTTTATTTCTGATGTTCCATGAGTTCTTATTTTCCCTACCCCCTTCCCAACAAAAAGGACCAAATTTGGTGCCCATGATTCTTCTGTTTATTTTCCTACCCCTTCTTAATAAATCTGTTCTCAAAAAATTTATCAGCAAATTCAACTTTAACTAGATACCAAATAAGTGTGAATATTTATGTGTTAAATATCTTCTTACTGTTTATACTTTAGGTTTTCTTAAGTGTTTGTTTAGTTGGATGGTTGATTTTGCCCCAACTAAAAAGAAGTAAAGGTATTTGAGAGCAGGAAGAAGAGATATTTTGGGGAAACAGGGGGCATATAGAGGGTAAAATATAAATAAGTGCCAAAATGACTGACTACTAAAACAACAGCGCCAACTGTAGTATATAAAGAACCGAATGTAACATAGGTCTGCTGACCCAGAATTTGGCAGTCAGGGAGTTTAGGATTATTGCAGTGCTTGGAACGCAGTATTTCACTGAGAAAGGGCATAGGGAACCGTAGTGAGCATAACATGAGATGTGGATGGTGGTGAAACCTTTCTGTAAAACAAGATACCTATTGAGTAACAAAGGAAAAGTGTTGTTAGGTGCGCTCCAGTGTTTTTCTACTCATAGTGACCTATGTACAAAAGAATGAAACATTGCCTGGTCCTTTCACAATACTTATTATGCTTGAGCCCATTGTTACAACCACTGTGTCAATCCATCTCGTTGAGGGTCTTCCTCTTTTTCACTGACCCTCTACTTTACCAAGCATTATGTCTTTCCCAGGGACCTCTCCCTCCTGATAACATGTCCAAAGTATGAGACAAAGTTTCTGCATTCTGGCTATATTTCTTCCAAGACAGATTTGTTCTTTCTTCTGGCAGTCCATAGTATATCCAATATCCTTCTCAAGCACCATAATTCAAATGCGTCAATTCTTCTCCCATCTTCCTTACTTATCTTCCAGATTTCACATGTATATGAGGCAATTGAAAACAGCATGAATTGGGTCAGATGAACCTTACTCTTCAAGGTGACATCTTTGCTTTTTAACACTTTAAAGAGGTCTGTTGCCCAAGGCAATGTGTCTTTTCATTTCTTGACTGTTGCTTCCATGGGTGTTGATTGTGGATCCAAGTAAAATGAAATCCTTGACAACGTCGTCTTTTCTCTGATTTTCATGATGTTGTTTATCGGTCGAGTTGCGAGGATTTTTATTTCCTTTACGTTGAGGTGTAATCCATGCTAAAGTCCATGGTCCTTGATCTTCATCAGTAAGTTCTTCAAGTCCTCTTCACTTTCAGCAAGCAAGGTTGTGTCATCTGCATATCACAGGTTGTTAATGAGTCTTTCTCCAACCCTGATGCCTTGTTCTTCTTCATATAGTCCAGTTTCTGAGATTATTTCCTCAGCATATAGATTGAATAAGCATGGTGAAAGGATACAACCCTGATGCACATCTTTCCTGACCTGAAACCACGCAGTATCCCCTTGTTCTGCTTGAATGACTGCCTCTTGATCTATGTACAGGTTCCTCATGAGCACAGTTAAGTGCTCTGGAATTCCCATTCTTTGCAATGTTATCCATAATTTGTTATGATCCACACAGTCGAATGCCTTTGCACAGTCAATAAAACACAGGTAAACATCCTTCTGGTATTCTCTGATTTCAGCCAGGATCCATGTGACATTAGCAAAGATAACCTTCGTTTCACATTCACTTCTAAATCTGGCTTTAATTTTGGCAGTTCCTTGATGACGTGTTTCTGCAGCCACTTTTCAATGATCTTCAGAAAAATTTTATTTGCATGAGATATTAATGATATTGTTAAAAAAAATTTCTGCGTTCAGTTGGATAGCCTTTCTTGGGAATAGGCATAAATATGGATCTCTTCAGTAGGTTGTCCAGGTAAATGTCTTCCAAATTTCTTGGCATAGGTGAATGAGCACTTCTAGTGCTGCATCTATTTGATGAAACACCTCAATTGGCATTCCATCAATTTCTAGACCCTTGTTTTTTGCCGATGCCTTTTTTTTTTCATTGCAGCTTGGACCTCTTCCTTCAGTACCATCAGTTCTTGATCATATGCTACCTCCTGAAATGGTTGAAAACTTACCAGTTCTTTTTGGTGTAGTAACTCTGTGTATTCCTTCCATCTTCTTTTGATACTTCCTGAGTCATTTAATATTTTTTCCTTAGAATCTTTTGATATTTTCCTTAGAATCTTTTTGATATTGGCTTAAATTTTGTCTTCAGTTCTTTGAGCTTGAGAAATGCCAAGTGTGTTCCTCCCTTTTGGTTTTCTAGCTACAGGTCTTTGTACATTTCATTGTAATATTTTACTTTGGTGTCTCTAGCCACCCTTTGAAATCTTCTGTTCACTTGTTTTACTTCATCATTTCTTCCGTTTGCTTTGTTGTTGTTGTTGCTGTTGTTAGGTGCCACCGAGTCAGTTCCGACCCATAGCGACACTATGCACAACAGAACGAAACACTGCCCAGTCCTGCGCCATCCTTACAATCGTTATGCTTGAGCTCATCGTTGCAGCCACTGCGCCAATCCACCTCGTGGAGGGTCTTCCTCTTTTCCGCTGACCCTGTACCCTGCCAAGCATGATGTCCTTCTCCAGGGACTGATCCCTCCTGACAACATGTCCAAAGTATGCAAGATGCAGTCTCGTCATCCTTGCCTCTAAGGAGCATTCTGGCCGCACTTCTTCCAAGACAGATTTGTTCATTCTTTTGGCAGTCCATGGTGTATGCAATATTCTTCGCCAACACCACAATTAAGGCATCAACTCTTCTTTGGTCTTCCTTATTCATTGTCCAGCTTTCATAAGCATATGATGCAATTGAAAATAGCATGGCTTGGGTCAGGCGCACCTTAGTCTTCAAGGTGACATCTTTGCTCTTCAACACTTAAAAGAGGTCCTTTGTAGCAGATTTACCCAGTGCAATGCATCTTTTGATTTCTTGACTGCTGCTTCCATGGCTGTTGACTGTGGATCCAAGTAAAATGAAATCCTTGACAACTTCAATCTTTTCTCCTTTTATCATGATGTTGCTCATTGGTCCAGTTGTGAGGATTTTTGTTTTCTTTGTGTTGAGTCACAATCCATACTGAAGGCTGTGGTCTTCATTAGTAAGTGCTTCAAGTCCTCTTCAATTTCAGCAAGCAAGGTTGTGTCTTCTGCATAACACAAGTTGTTAATGAGTCTTCCTCCAATCCTGATGCCCCATTCTTCTTCATATAGTCCAGCTTCTCGTGTTATTTTCTCAGCATACAGGTTGAATAGGTATGGTGAAAGAATACAACCCTGAGGCACACCTTTCCTGAGTTTAAACCAATCAGTATCCCCTTGTTCTGTCTGAACAACTGCCTCTTGATCTGTGTAAAGTTTCCTCATGAGCACAATTAAGTGTTCTGGAATTCCCATTCTTCACAATGTTATTCATAGTTTGTTATGATCCACACAGTCAAATGCCTTTGCATAGTCAATAAAACACAGGTAAACATCCTTCTGGTATTCTCTGCTTTCAGCCAGGATCCATCTGACATCACCAATGATATCCCTGGTTCCACGTCCTCTTCTGAAACTGACCTGAATTTCTGGCAGTTCCCTGTCGATATACTGCTGCAGCCATTTTTGAATGATCTTCAGCAAAATTTTGCTTGCATGTGATATTAATGATATTGTTCTATAATTTCCACATTTGGTTGGATCACCTTTCTTGGCAATAGGCATAAATATGGATCTCTTCCAGTCAGTTGGCCAGGAAGCTGTCTTCCATATTTCTTGGCATAGATGAGTGAGCACCTCCAGCGCTGTATCTGTTTGTTGAAACATCTCAATTGATATTCCATCAATTCCTGGAGCCTTGTTTTTCGCCAATGCCTTCAGAGCAGCTTGGACTTCTTCCTTCAGTACCATCGATTCCTGATCATATGCCACCTCTTGAAATGGTTGAATATCCACTTATTCTTTTTGGTATAAGGACTCTGTGTATTCCTTCCACCTTCTTTTGATGCTTCCTGTGTCGTTTAATATTTTCCCCATAGAATCCTTCACTACTGCAATTTGAGGCTTGAATTTTTTCTTCAGTTATTTCCGCTTGAGAAATGCTGAGCGTGTTCTTCCCTTTTGGTTTTCCATCTCCAGCTCTTTGCACATGTCATTATAATACTTTATCTTCTTGAGAGGCCCTTTGAAATCTTCTGTTCAGTTCTTTCACTTCATCAATTCTTCCTTTTGCTTTAGCTGCTCGACGCTCAAGAGCAAGTTTCAGAGTCTCCTCTGATGTCCATCTTGGTCTTTTATTTCCTTCCTGTCTTTTCAGTGACCTCTTGCTTTCTTCATGGATGATGTCCTTGATGTCATTCCACAACTCGTCTGGTCTTCAGTCACTAGTGTTCAATGCACCAAATCTATTTTTGAGATGGTTTCTAAATTCAGGTGGGATATACTCAAGGTCATATTTTGGCTCTCGTGGACTTGCTCTGATTTTCTTCAGTTTCAGCTTGAACTTGCATATTAGCAATTGATGGTCTGTCCCACAATCAGCCCCTGGCCTTGTTCTCACTAATGATATTGAGCTTTTCCATTGTCTCTTTCAACATATGTAGTCAATTTGATTTCTGTGTGTTCCATCTGGCAAAGTCCATGTGTATAGTTGCCGTTTATGTTGGTGAAAGAAGGTACTTGCAATGAAGAAGTCATTGGTCTTGCAAAATTTTATCATTTGATCTCTGGCATTGTTTCTATCACCAAGGCCATATTTTCCAACTACTGATCCTTCTTCTTTGTTTCCAACTTTTGTATTCCAATTGCCAATACTTATTAACACACCTTGATTGCATGTTTGATCAATTTCAGACTGCAGCAGCTGATAAAAATCTTCTATTTCTTCATCTTTGGCCCTAGTGCTTGGTGGGTAAATTTGAATAATAGTCGTATTAACTGGTCTTCCTTGTAGGCATATGGATATTATGCTATCATTGACAGCATTGTACTTCAGGATAGATCTTGAAACGTTCTTTTTGGTGAAGCATGTAACACCATTCCTCTTCGAGTTGTCATTCCCAGTGTAGTAAACTATATTATTGCCTGATTCAAAATGGTCAATACCAGTCCATTTCAACTCACTAATGCCTAGGATATTGATGTTTATGCATTGCATTTCATTTTGGACAATTTTCAATTTTCCTAGATTCATACTTCGTGCATTCCAGGTTCCAATTTTTAATGGATGTTTGCAGCTCTTTCTTCTCATTTTGAGTCATGCCACATCAGCAAATGAAGGTTCTGAAAGCTTTATTCCATCCTTGTCATTAAGGTTGACTCTACTTTGAGGAGGCAGCTCTTCCCCAGTCATCTTCTGAGTGCCTTCCAACCTGGGGGGGCTCATCTTCTAGCACTATATGATACAATGATCTGCTGTTATTCATAAGGTTTTCACTGGCTAATGCTTTTCAGAAGTAGACTGCCAAGTCCTTCTTCCTAGTCTGTCTTAATCTGGAAGCTCAGCTGAAACCTGTCCTCCATGGGTGACCCTGCTGGTATCTGAATACCAGTGGCATAGCTTCCAGCATCACAGCAACATGCAGGCCTCCACAGTACAACAAACTGACAGACACGTGGGGGTCTGTTTGCTTTAGCTACTCTATATTCAAGAGCAAGTTTCAATGTTTCTTCTGACATCCATTTTGGTCTTTCTTTCTTTCCTGTCTTTTTAATAACCTCTTGCTTTCTTCATATGTGATGTTCTTGATGTCATTCCACAACTTGTCTGGTCATTAGTGTTCAAAGCATCAAATCTATTCTTGACATGGTCTCTAAATTCAGGTGAGATATACTCAAGGTCTTACTTTGGTTCTCGTGGACTTGTTCTGATTTTCTTCAGCTTCAACTTCAAATTGTTCCACATTCAGCCCCTGGCCTTGTTCTGACTGATGATATTGAACTTTTCCATTGTCACTTTTCACAGATATAGTTGATTTGATTCTGGTGTATTCCATGTAGCAAGGTCCACATGTATAGTTGCCATTTATGTTGTTGAAAAAAGGTATTTGCAATGAAGAAGTCATTGGTCTTGCAAATTTTTATTGTGCTGATCTCTGGTATCATTTCTATCACCAAGACTGTATTTTCCTACTACCAATCCTTCTTTGTTTACAATTTTCTCATTCCAAGGTAAGTAAATCAAAGAAACTTTAAAGAAGTAATTGTATAGGTTCATAAGTTAAATGTGTTTGATAATGCTTTAATATCCATCATTTTCAATGAGTAGATGTCATTTAGCCTATGATCATTACATGGTATTAGAGGTGGACTTTGAGGACACAACTCAGGAAAGCCTGGGAATGGTGAAATAGCCAAACTAATACCAATCCAACGTAACTCTGTTTTTGTTATTTTTCTAAGTATAACAAATTGTATTTAAAAAGAAAAAAAAGCCACAACAGTATCTCCCACTCTGCACACACATAGGGTTGCCGTGAGTCAAAGTTTACTCCACAGCAATGGGGTCTGGCTTTTTTGGTTCAGGCTCTTCTTATAACGTGACTTTGACATTATTTCTATTAAGAAGTTGTCTTAGTCATTTAGTGCTGCTATAACAGAAATACAAGTGGATGGTTTAACAAAGAGAAGTTTATTTTCTCACAGTCTAGTAGGCTAGAAGTCCAAATTCAGGGCGTCAGCTCCAGGGGAACACTTTCTATCTCTCTCAGCTCTGGAGGGAGGTCCTTCTCATCAATCTTTCCCTGTATTAGGAGCTTCTTTGCGCAGGAACCCCATATCCAAAGGATGCATTCTGCTACCTGTGCTTCTTTCTTTTTGGTATGAGGTCTCCAACTCTCTGCTTGTTTCCCTTTGCTTTTATCTCTTGTGAGATAAGAGGTGCTCCAGGCCACACCCCAGGGAAACTCCCTTTACATTGGATCAGGGATGTGACCTTAGTAAGGATGTTACAGCCCCACCCTAATCCTCTTTAACATAAAATTACAATCATAAAATGGAGGACAACAATCCAATACTTGGAATCATAGCCCAGCCAAATTGATACACATATTTTTTGGAGAATATAATTCAATCCATGAAAGAAGTTGACTCTATCATTCCTTCCCCTTCATTGTGGATGGTCTCATGACTATCAGCATAGCTTTTATGACTAGGTCAAGAAAGTTAATATAGTTTCTGCTTGGTTCTTTTGGGATGCTTACTTTGAAACACAACCACAATGCTATGATAAAGTCCAAGCAGTCCATGGAAATGCTCACTTGAAGAGAAACTGATGCTCTCAGCCTTCAGCTCCAACTTAGTTCTTAGCTGAGAGCCAACTCCAGTTTGCCAGCCATGTGGAAGAACCATCATAGGATTGGATCTTCCAGCCCCAATTAAGCCACCTCAGTTTATACTGCATAAAGCAAAGACAAGACTTCCCCATCAACCTTGATCAAATCTAAAATTCATGAGTAAAATAAATGATTGCTATTGCTTCAAGCCGCTAACTTTTGGGGTAGATCATTATGTTGAAATAGGTAATGGGACCATAGGCATCATGGTAAATGGTTTGAAAACGAAACATTAAATCCTTAATTTCTAAGAAATAGAGAAATATATAGTCTGAATCATGCAGTGCTATTAAAAGCAAACTTTAAAAAATCCAATCTTAAAAACATTTTTAAAAAAGAATAATGAAAGAAGACATTATCTAATTAATCATTTAGTGAACAAGAACCTTGTCTTACTCATTAAAAGGAATTCATTTCTTCAGGAAATGACTCAAATTACTATCACTAGAGTTTGCTGTTAAAATTAGCTTTGGAAACATATTCCTTATTTAGCATAAAAAACTGTACATACTTCAAATACATTTTCATCCTGAAAATTAGAGCATTCCATATAAAAACTTAGCTTTCATCAGAGTTGTACTCAGAGGTAAAGTCTTGAATGCTTAAATTTATCTAAAAAAAAGGGAAAATATTGAATGAAGCTAGTAATAACTAGTTTTCTTTCCTACTTTTACATTGAAATTAATATCCGTGAATATTCTAAAAATAATGTAAGTTTCACAATCATAAAGCTAGAAACATTTGTCAAGAACTTCCAAGGCAGGTATTTCCACTAACTAATATGTAGATGAAGCCATAAGGTAGTAAAATGGGGCCAATTAGGGAAAACAACAACAACATTGCAGTGTTCCCCTACTACAGACATATGAGAGCTTTAAAAAAAAAAAAAAAGTAAGGAAACTTCACCAAGTTTCTAAGGGGCCCAGGAATATTTTCCCCCTACCAACTGCCCTGGAGCCCTGGTGGCACGGTAGTTAAGCATTTGGCTGCTTACTGAAAGGTCAGAGGTTCAAACCTACCAGCTAGTCTGTGGGAGAAAGATATGGTAGTCTGCTTCCATAAAGAGTTACAGCCTCGGAAACCCTATGAGGCAGCTCTGCTCTGTCCTATAGGGTTGCCATGAGTTGGAATTGACAGCAATAGGCTTGGTTTTTTGAGGGTTTACTCACTGTCTCATTTATACTACTTATGAAGTAGTAATGAGTATTACTCCAATACTACTATTGGAACAACCAATTTCAGACTGTTCCAATAGTAGCTTTGGAGCAATACTAACGCTAATTCAGAAGTAGTATAAATGGGGCAGTGGAGTCGAGATGCATTTATAATTACTGGTGATTGGATTTCGAGAGTTGGAAACAAAGACGAAGGATTGGTAGTTGGAAAACATGGCCTTGGTGATAGAAAAGACACCAGAGGCCCTATGATAGAATCTTCAGAGACCAATGACATTAATTGAATATACCTTTTTTCAACAACATAAACAGTGACTACACATGTGGGCCTCGCCAGATAGAATACACAGAAATCAAATTGACTACATCTGTGGAAAGAAACAATGGAAAAGCTCAATATTATCAGTCAGAACAAGGCCAGGGGCCGACCGTGGAACAGACCATCAATTTCTTGTGTGCAAGTTCAAGCTGATGCTAAAGAAAATTAGAACAAATACACGAGAGGCAAAGTATGACCTCGAGTATATCTCACCTGAATTTAGAGACCATTTCAAGATTAGATTTGATGCATTGAACACTAATTACCAAAGACCAGATGAGTTGTGGAATGACATCAAGGATATCATACGTGAAGAAAGCAAAAGCTCGCTTAAAAGACAGGAAAGAAAGAAAAGACCAAAATGGGTGTCAGTAGAGACTCTGAATCTCCAGAAAGCAAACAAAAAAATAATGAAGGAAAAGAGTTGAACAGATGATTTTGAAGGGCTCTTGAAAAGACAAAATAAATATTATAATGAAATGTGCAAAGACCTGAAGACAGAAAGCCAAAAGGGAAGAACACATTCAGCATTTCTCTAGCTGAAAGAGCTGAAGAAAAACTTCAAGCCTCGAGTTGCAATACAGCTTGAGTTGAAGGCTCCTGGCTCCTGAAACAAGAGTTCCTATGTTTTGTTTCTTGGTGGTATGAGGTCCCCTGTCTCTCTGCTCGATTCTTTCTTTTATATCTCAAAAAAGATTGGCTTAAGACACAATCTAATCTTGTAGATTGAGTCCTGCCTCACTAACATAACAGCTTCCAACCCTGCCTCATTAACATCATAGAGGTAGGATTTACAACACCTGGGAAAATCACATCAGATGACAAAATGGTGGATAATCACACAATACTGGGAATATCATGGCCCAGCCAATTTGACATGTATTTTTGGTGGACACAATTCAGTCCATGACATACCTACTCCAAAGAAAGGTGATCAAACAGAATGCAGAAATTATCAAACAATATCATTAATATCACACAAGTAAAATTTTGTTGAAGATCATTCAAAAGCAGTTGCAGCAGCACATCGACAGAAAACTGCCAGAAATTCAAGCCAGATTCAGAAGTGGATGTGAAACAAAGGATATCATTGCTGATGTCACATAGATCCTGGCTGAAAGCAGAGAACACTGGAAAGATGTTTACCAGTGTTTTATTGACTATGCAAAGGCATTCGACTGTGTGGATCACAACGAATTATGGATAACACTGCAAAGAATGGGAATTCCAGGACATTTAATTTTGCTGATGAGGAACCTGTACTTAGACCAAGAAGTTGTTTGAACAGAACAAGGGGATACTGTATGGTTTCAAGTCAGGAAGGATGAGCGTCAGGGTTGTATCCTTTCACCATACTTATTCAATCTAAATGCAGAGCAAATAATTAATCTGAGAAACTGAACTATGTGAAGAAGAAGATGGCATCAGGATTGGGGGAAGACTCATTAACAACCTGGGATATGCAGATGACACAACCTTGCTTGCTGAAAGTGAAGAGGACTTGAAACACTGATGAAGATCAAAGACCGTAGTTTTCAATATGGATTTCACTCAATATAAAGAAAATAAAAATCCTCACAAAATGGTGCAATAAGCAGCACCATGGTAAATGGAGAAAAGATTGAAGTTGTCAAGGATTTCGTTTTATTTGTATCTACAATCAACACCCATGGAAGCAAAAGCCAAAAAATCAAACAATGCACTGCATTGGGCAACTTTGCTGCAAAAGACTTCTTTAAAGTGTTAAAAAGCAAAGATATCACTTTAAGATAAAGGTGCACCTGACCCAAGCTATGGTGTTTTCAATCACCTCATATGCATGTGAAATCTGGACAATGAATAAGGAAGGCTAAAGAAGAGTTGATTTCTTTAAATTATGATGTTGGTGAAGAATGTTAAATATACGATAGACTGCCAGAAGGACAAACAAATCTGTCTTAGAAGAAATATAGTCAGAGGACTCCTTGGAAGGGAGGATGTATTTGGGCATGTTATCAGGAGGGACAAATCACTGGAAAAGGACGTCATGCTTGGTAAGGTGCAGGGTCAGCAAAAAAGAGAAAGACCCTCAATGAGATGTCTTTACACAGGGGCTGCAACAATGGGCTCAAGCATAGCAACGATTTTGAGAATGGAGCAGGACTGGGCAGTGTTGTGTTCTGTTGTACATAGTAGGGTTGCTATGAGTCGGAACTGACTGATGGCACCTAACAACAATAAAAACAACAACACTACTGGAGCCCTGTCCCAGGACTCTAATTTCCAGTTAGGCAATGTAGTCCACTGGGAGTTATAGCTTTTCATTTGCTTTACCTGACCGGGGAAGAATGTCCTGATTGCTTCAGATTACACAAGACTAAGGTTTGATCCCCACCATAAGGTTAAGGCGAATCAACTCAGTCATTGGATCCACATGAAATAAATTACTATGGAATACTAAAACCTTGGCTAAGGCCTGAGTACATCATCCAGCCATTCAACTTAAAATCTCAGAAAAGAATTCCAACAAGCAAGCAGACATTGAGGAGAATCATGAAAATCCACTGGCTTTGTCTATAGGCAAACCCAAGGTTGGGATAAACCTCTCCCATTCAAACCAAAACCAAACCAAACCCAGTGCCGTCCAGTTGATTCCAACTCATAGCGACCCTATAGGACAGAGTAGAACTGCCCCATAGAGTTCCCAAGGAGCACCTGGCGGATTTGAACTGCCAACCCTTTGGTTAGCAGCACTTAACCGCTAAGCCACCAGGGTTTCCCTCCCATTCAAAGATTAAAAAAAAAAACGAAAAACCCTATATGAAAACTTTTTTTAAGTATTTTGGAACTTAAACAAATGAGTGCATTGATCTCAAGATGCAGAACAAAAATAAACTTTTGAAACAGCTTTGCTAAAAAAAGTACATCATTTTAGAAATGATGTATTTCATAAAACAATCAGCAGCACACAGATGAAAAAAGGGCTGCTGGGAATCACACAGAAAGATGGCTAAACAGCACACAGTGGGTAAGGAGATAAAATGCAATAGCAGAATTTATAATTAGTAAGGGACATAAGTATCTCTGAGGGGAAGTAAACCTATCCTTTTGGGATTCAAGCTTTCTAGGAAAGCAGAGGAAAATGTCATGAGTTGAAAGTGAGGAGAGAGAGAAATAGAAGACAGAGAATGGACATACCTGCTATGTACAATAATTTACTGGTGAAAATATTTAAACAAATATAGTAGGAATCCATGGAGGGGAGGACATACTTAATGGGAGAAAACTCTCTCAAGCTGAAGAAAGGTCTGAAATTAAAAAATAAAAGTTATTTTTAAAAAGTCCAACTCTTAGCCATACACTAGAGGTCATGATGAAAGTAAAAAAAAAAAAAAAGGTCCAATACGGAGTGTACACTTGGGTACCATGTGTCTAAGAAAGGTAGAGGAGAAACTAATATGCAGACATGCACGCACAAGCAAGCACATGCTTGATTTAATTTTTTAAACATGGAAGATAAATTGCTAAAGGAGCCCTGGTAGCGCAGTGGTTAAACAGCTTGGCAGCTAATCAAAAGGTTGGCAGTTTGAATTCATCAGCTGCTCCTTGGAAACCCTAAGGGACAGTTTTACTCTGTCCTATAGGATCACTATGAGTGGAAATTGACTCGATGGCAATGGTTTTGGGTTTTTAATTGCTGAAAGAAACTTTTTTTTACTGGGTACTTATTGTGGAAGGAAGAGGGCAACATCAACAGGGATAGAAGCTAGAGTTCTTTAAATACAGCTTTTTTGGGTGATTTTACCTTTACACCATTTAACATGATACATAATTATAATACAAATTTAAATAAATGAAAAGAAATACCTAAAAATAAATGAACCTAATTGTGTAACCTAGGGAGCCCTGGTGGCTCAGTGGTTAAAGCAATTGACTGCTGTCCGAAAGGTCGGCAGTTCCAAACCACCACTGGCTCTGAGGGAGAAAGATAAGGCGGTCTGCTACCTAGAGATTTACCGCCTTGGAAATCCCGTGTGGTTACTATGAGTCAGAATCCACTCCATGGCAGTGGGTGTGGTAATCATAACCACTTGTGGCTTAACCATACAGAGAGGAACTATTCCAAATGAGTTCAAAATTCACACGCTCGACTTTACACTTCTAGTGGGATATAAACTAAGGACAAAAAATAACTGAGAAGAGAAAAACTTCAGTTTCCTCCCACCACGTGGTCATATTTTTGGGGTGGTGTTCTTATTGTTATTCTGAGATTTTTGCATGTATACTTTAAAATAAATCAAATGAAAAATTATATTAAGACCAAAAATTCCTGCATAGGAAAAAATAGAGATGTAAGAGGTTAAGAAAAAATCTCATCCTGAATTTGAGCAGGAAGCGTCAATATAAACTCAAGATTAGTTTATTTATTTTTTTAAATGATACAAACTTATTTTCTATATCTGTTTATAGAAATGCCCTAGAGGACATGATCAATCTAGTAGCAATGAGATCTAAGCAATCAATTTGCAGCCTGTAAATATCGATTTCTCATTAAAAGTAACCAGGGCTTCTTGGAGAAATGACTGATTCCAGGTCTCATGCAGAAATGTGTAAGTCAAATGTGAATGTCTTGTCATATAGATATCAATGAAGCTATCAAACACTACCAGGATTATGTCACAAGGACTCTGGAGCCAACTTAGATGCTCCTACAAACCAAATACAGAGTAATTTGAGCATCAAAGAGGAAAAATAAATGCAGTGTATCAAAAATATCAACTATGTTTAAATCTATGAGTTCTTGATAATACACCTACACATCCATGAACTCATATTTGTCACCATTGGAGGATGTTAAGATATAACATATGTAACTACCTATGGTGCCCCATCTCACATTTAATCATTTATTTTATTAAAATTTTAAGACCTTTTTTCTGTTTAAAAAGCTAAAAATAACTATCATGTATGTTAAAAACAAAAAAAATAAAATCACGTGTAATTCCAACATTAAGAGACATGTTTTAGTATGTATCCTTTCAATGTATTTCTTTTTTTTTTTCTGATTGTAGTTGTCCCTGACGTTTGTTCTATTGATTTGCTTTTTTACTATTACAAAATTGAGAAAAGACTACATACAAATCTATAACCTGCTCTGAGTGCAGGACAACTGCCACCAAAATGAAGACCTAGTTGAGAGTGCTAGTTTTGCTCCCAGTACTCAGAAGCTACATTTCTTCTTATAACCTGACATGTTGTATGATTTATAGTATTATGCCTCAAATATTTATACCACTGTTTAAAATCCAGTTGTAAAAATATACTTAGGAAGAAAAATAAGTAGGTGGAGGGGACACTAAAAAACAAAAATCAGATGTGAAGTGATGGGAATCTAAACAAAGTAAGTGGCAAAGGGGGTAATAACAGAATTCCAAACACATATTTCTGATGAATAATAACTATAAAGATGAAGTAAATATTATGACCAATCAGATGCATGTGGAAAAGGGAAAGCTGGGACTGAATTTAAGGTTTATAGCTTGGGAAACTTGCAAACAGTTAATGCATTCAGCTGCTAGCTGTAAGGTTGGAGGTTTGAGTCCATTCATAGGCACCTTGGAAGAAAGGCCTGGCAACCTACTTCCAAAAAAATCAGCCATTGAAAACCACCTACTCTGTTCTACTCTGACACTCATAGAGTAGAGCTCAAAAGCTCTTTTTTGACACACATAGTGTTGTTATGAGTTGGAACCGACTCCTGGGCAGCAGGTAGTGGAAATAGCAGCTTGGGAAACAGAACGGGTAGAAATGACATTAACCTGATTAGGAAGTGTGAGACATGCAAAAATTAGGGGCAGATATGTTAAATTCAGTTTGAAATACAATGGGGTCAAAGACAGCCTACTTGTTTTTGAAATCTTACTAACCAGACAAGGAAAACTGAGGGAAAATTCTGTCATTCCTGTCTCCTACAGGAAACTTCAACTGAAAGAAAAATATTATCTCTGGTCAGCCCATTAAATGCACTTATCTCTTGAATTGCTTTGGTGTTCATGTATATGTGTGTCTTTACTAGCTCTGATTATGCCATTATCACCTAACATAAAATCTAACACAAAATGCTTATTTTTTCCTCTTAAAAAAAAAAAAATCCCAAGATGTTTTGCCCACCTGTATGCTTGGCAGTCTTTGTCACAGTAACCAGCACAGCCCCCAAACATGTGGATACTTAGTGGGGCTGGTGGTTGTCCTGTGTTGTTGCTATTCAGGGCAGAAAAGGCTTTATCATTTGTGCTTGCTTTTATCACTGCCAAGAAGCCCTGATGTTGTGGCTGAGAGCAGATGCCCTACTGTGTTTCTGATGAGTTTGATCAGAAAGAGTACAAGTCTTCTGTGTGCTAGCCTCGATTAGAAACAGATCTTGCTCTTTTCCTCTCTCCTTTCCGATTTGAAGTGGAACTTGAAAAGAGGTGACTCACATAGTTCTTGTCTTCCTTTATCACTTCCATGTATCACCGTTAGAACAATAGTAAAAAAAAATGGAGAGCTCAAGAATGTTGGAGAATTTTAGAATTTGAATTGTTTTCTTCTGTCAACAGGGCCTGTAACTGATCTTATAACATACCAGTTGCTATTGAGTGGATTCGGATACATGGCAACCTCATGTGTGTCAGAGTAAAACTGTGCTCCACAGGGTTTTCAATGACAGGTTTTTCAGAAGTAGATCGCCTAGCCTTTCTTCTGAGGCGTCTCTGAGTGGACTCCAACCTGCAACCTTTTGGTTAGTAGCTGATTGTACTAACTGTTTGCACCACCCAGGAACCATATAGACAGTACAATACCCCAGAATCAAATCCATTGCAGTTGAGTTGATTCCAACTCACGGTGACTCTACAGGACAGTGTGGAACTACCCCATAGGATTTTCAAGGCTGCAAATCCTTACGGAAGCAGGCTGACACATCTTTCTTTGATGGAGCTCATAGTGGGTTTGAATTCCAACCTGCTTAGCAGCCCAGGGCAGGAACCACTGGGACTCCTGACTTTATAACATCACTGCTGTCGAATCGATTCTGACTCATAACAACCCTATGTGACAGGGAAGAACTGCCCCATAGGGTTTCCAAGGCTGTAAATCTTTAAGGAAGCAGATGGCCACATCATTCTCCTGAAGAGTGGCTAGTGGGTTTGAACTGCCAACGTTTAGGTTAGCAGCCCAGCGCTTTAACCACTGAACTACCAGGTCTCCGTGACCTATAATAAACAAAAAAAACCCAAACCCATTGCCTTGATTCCAACACATAGAGACCCTAAAGGACAGCGCAGAACTGTCCCATAGGGAGTGGAAGAGCCCAAGAATCACTGGTGGATTCAAACTGCTGATCTTTTGGTTAGTAGCTGTAGCTCTTAACCACTACACCACCAGGTTTTCCTGACCTTATAATAAAGAGTCATAAATTAGGAACCACTGAGTCTGCAGACCATCTTTTATTTGGGAAATACAGTTTTATTTTTGACTGTCTTTAGGTTGGATTTGAGCTCTCAGGTGTGTCACAATCCCCATTATTCCCTACTGCTTCACACATTTTTGGGTCCTATATAATTTTTGGAAACCCTGGTGGCATAGTGGTTAAGTGCTATGGCTACTAACCAAAAAGTTGGCAGTTCGAATCCACCAGGCGCTCTTTGGCAGTTCTACTCTGTCCTATGGGGTCGTTATGAGTCGGAATCGACTCGACAGCACTGGGTTTGGCTTTTTTTTTTTTGTATAATTTTTGAAAGTGTTTATAACCAGTAACAGCTTGTTAGCAACCCCTCCCTCTCTTTATGTCTTAGTTATCTGGTGCTGCTATAACAGAAATATGAAAATGAGTTGCTTTAAGAAACAAAAATTATTTTCTTACAGTTTAAGAGGTTAGAAGTCTGAATTCAGGGTGCCAACGCCAAGGATAGGCTTTCCATGTCAGCTATGGAGGAAGGTCTTTGTCTCTTTCGAGCTGCTACTCCTGAGTGATCTTCATGTGGCTTAGCATCTCTCTTGCACCATCTCTGCTTCTTTTGCTTGCTTGTTTAATCTCTTCTATAGGGCAAAAGAGATTTTTTTAAGATTCACTCAACACTAATGCAGTCTCATTAACATAACAAAGACAAACCATTCCCAAATGGGATTATAACCACAGACATAGAAGTTAAGATTTATAACACATTTTTTCAGAGGACACAATTCAATCCATAACACTTTATTAGTAATTAGGGGATGAGGTTAGACATGCAACTATAGCTCTCGCTCTCAGGCTACTTAACTGATGTCATTGAAACATATGTGACAGATTACATTTTGCCCAGGTAAAAATTATATACACAGAACTACGCATGGTATTAGCACAGGGTAGGCACCCAATAGATCCTTGTTAATGAATAAATTTAACTACCAAATAGCCTTTGGGTCTGGATGAACTTCTTTTGCTGCAACCAAATTTGTCTAGAAGATACTACAGCCTGGGTTTCTGACAAGTAAGTTGCTTCTAGTATGTTTGATGAATACTGAAACTAAAGATCCCTATCCTTAAGACATATTGTAGCATTTATATTAGAGACCGACTGTGAAGTGATGAAAATAACATGTAATGTTTTCAGATTTCTATTACTTGTCTATTGTACTATTTTATGTTACTTGTCTATAAAGTTGTACTATTTTATGTGTCATTGAATTCTTTTTTTTTTTTTTTTGAAATTCTAACAAAAAACCCTGATTAGTATGTATTAATGTCCTCATTTCATAAAGGATGAAATTGAAGTTCAGAGATGTGGAGCAATTTTTCTCAGCTCTCACAATCGCTAAGTAACAAAACTGGACTTCGAGCTCAAAGGGGTCCTTTGTTCCATCCATCAGGGGCAGTTGTGGCCTTCTTGTTTATATGACGAACTAAGGAAGTTGTGTTCAAGCCTTTTAATAAGAAGACACATCCTAGTTGTACCTGGCCTCTTAGGATAGACATCCATTCAACACTCCAACCCACCCACTCAAGCATCCATTGGCTTTCAATAGTCACTAAGACAAGGTAGATATGAGTCTCCCTCCTGACTTTCACTTCCCTCGGCCTTCGTGTTTTTTTGACTTATTTCCCTTTTTTCAGATTCTATAGATATTTTTATGCATTTGCCCCCGCATTAGACAAATTTACCTACTAAATATGAAGAGAGTTGCGAGAGGAAGCCTAGGGTTTATTTGCTCCAGGTTCTGTCCCTTTTTTTTTTCTAGTCCTAGTGGCACAGTGGTTAAGAGCTCAGCTGCTAACCAAAAGGTTGGCAGTTCAAATCTACTAGCCACTCCTTGGGCTGTTCTACTCCCTATGGGTCAGTTGTACTCTGTCCTATAGGGTTGCCATGAGTCAGGAAACTTGATGGCAACAAGTTTGGTTTTTTTCTAGTCCCCTCAACTAATAGAGCTAATATTAAGAGACAATACTGGAAAAAATACGGAGCTGCTTTACCTCCTTCATTTTATCATTAAGCCATGTCGTATATAAATTATCAACCATGTTGCAGGATAAATAGTGTTGCAATATATGCCTAAAAGCCTGAATCACGTAATACATATTAAAGACGAATTCAGTCCTGTAGTTGTCTCTTTCATTCCAGAAAAACCAAACTCGTTGCTATTGAGTCAATTCCAACTCATACCAACCCTATAGGACAGAGTAGAACTGCCCCATACAGTTTCCAAGGAGCAGCTGGTAGATTCAAACTTCCAACCTTTTGGTTAGCAGCAGTGGATTTTAAGCACTGTGTCACCAGGGCTCCATCTCTCTCATTAGGGCTCCCTTTTAGAACACTAGTTGTTACCCATTGATGATAATCCTTTTCATCAAAAGGAAAATGATAACTCAAAATATGTCTGTTAAAAAAATACCTGGGACCAATTTTACTATGTTAATGCTTTCCTCCTGATTATAATAATACACCTTAAATTGAATTCAGTAATCAGTGTTTCCATCCATAGAACTAACTTGAATTCATCAACCCTGTTCTAACCTTGTAGATGCAGCATGTCTCGTTAAATGGGTTGTAGGTGAGTGAGTACCTAAATACTCCTTCAAGTCTAAATGCATATTGGTTCAGATTATTCCTAAATGCACTGGCTTCCATGTATTTAGGCTACTACCCCAAAACCAGAGAGCAAAAGTTTAGAATGCTGAGAATTGGATCCTGTTAAAGTATTATTTTACTCACCGTACAGATAAAGAAATTAGCTCAGAGAAGTCCAATAACTGGCCTGAGCGTGGCCCAAGGATGACAGGATCAGAATGCAATTCCAGATATTTCTGGTCCAGAAAGAACTGGAATTTGACAACATGCTGATTACAAAGTAATATGTGGCAGATGTTGTGAGGTCATATTTGTTACAAGCCAGATCCCAAAAGGCATACTTAGGGGTTGATGAAGAAGGATACCCCAAAACATTAACTGAGAGAGAAATGAGATGGATAAAGACAGAAAAAGGGAGAGCATCTGGCTTTGGTTAAGAAAGAAACTGCCAGACACTATAATTTAAAGGAGACCCTTAGACTTGTCCCTGGTTGTAGACGAATATCCAGTGTGGGGCACCACGACCAGAGGAAAGGACTCCACTTAACATAACGGCCGTGTTGCACTAGCTGGCATCAGTTGAGACTTCAAGGCTCATTTTCTTATCAGGGATGCAGCATGCACAGTCAAATGCTCTCACTCCAAACTCAGACTGAACGCTTTTAACTGATAGATGCAGGGAGTTTTGAAGGCTGATAAGAAGCAGGAATTTACTTTCTTCTGTCAGGCTGCTTGCTATTTCAGCCATGTGATCACACTGCACTTCAGAACTCGACTAGGGAGAACTCTACTGGACATTTTGTGTTAACGGAGAATTTCATGAAATACATGAGCCTCCTCAATATGAGCATTTCTCTTTGGTCCCCACAGCAAAAGCTCACTGGACAGTAACATTTTCTGCTCCAGCTGTGGTTATTCTAACAGACGGGAGGATGTGGTGTAGAGGAGAACATTCTGGAGTCCAATGATAAATTCACAAGTTGTTTCTACGGTCATCTAACATTTGTCATCCTGCATATAAATCCTGAAGCAACTAATCTGTTTAGCCATAATCTTTATAACTGATGACATTTGTAACCCAATTTCAGATATTAATTCAACCAGTATTTATTGGACACATGACATGAGCCAAGCCCTAGGCTCTGAGAGTGCACAGGTGAGCAAAACAGCACAAATCTTGAACCTTACAATCTCTTTTGTGATTACTGAAGGGAATTCAACAGGATACTCATCCACTATGCATTCTGCCTGGTAATAATAACTGTGGTAAAAATCCATAATTACATTTGAGTTACAAAATAAATACAGTAGCTTTGCATCATAGCCCAAAGTATAAAGTAAATATCCATGAGGCCATACAGATATAAATAAATATTTGAATAAATAATAAATGTGGGAAAATAGACAAATTTCCCATGCAGAAGAATTTCAAATAATTTATATAGATGAAATATACCTACCCTCTTCTTAAGTCTGGGCTTTGAATGGTGACTTCTTTACAAAGAGTACAGTCCAGAAAGGGATAAAAAAGATGGTAAATTTTTAGTGGCGAAACCTGACAAACACTACCTCAGCCAGGTGATCAAGATTAACACTAACAGTGATGTGTCACGTTGATAATATATACTCTTGACACTATGTGATGAAAACAGCAGTTTAACATTGCGGTCTTCCTCTCCAAAGCCTATAACCCTAATCATGAGAAAAACATCAAACAAATCCCAGTTGGGGAACATTCTACAAAATGCCCGGCCAGTGCGCCTCAAAACTATCAAAGTCATCAAAAACAAAGAAAGTCTTAGAAACTGTCACAGTTAAGGAGAGCCTAAGGAGGCATGACAACTAAATGTAATGCAGTATGCGGCATGAGATCCTGGAAGAGAAACAGGACATTAGGTAAAAACTAAGGAAACCTGAATAAAGTCTGGACTTACATTAATAATAATCTTCAATGTTGGCTCATTAATTATAACACATGAACCATTCTGAGGTAAGATGTTGAGAAATTGGGTGTGGGGTGTATGGGAACTCTGTGTGCTATCTCTGAAATTTTTCTGTAAATCTAACACTGTTCCAAAATTAAAAATTTATTTGAAAAAATATATAATTACCTTCAATTGTCTTTTCAGTTTCCAAGTTACTTTTATAGTGATTAATATATTTTAACATCATTAATTCAAAAAAGAATGAGTACCTCTATTAGTGCTGGGTATTCTTCTGGGAACACAAAGATACAGTCCCTAAACCTAAAGAATTTATAATCTAGTACTGAGGATAGACGGGAGAGTTGACCTGGCAGGTATTACAATGCCCATTTCATAGATGACTTAACAATAGCTCAGAGATTGAGGTTTGCCAAGGCTACTTAGCTTTTAGAGGCAAAGAGCTCAATAGTAGGTTTTATGATGACAAATTTAGTTATTCTTTTATTAAAATATGTAACTGGAGATGGTACTATTTTGCCTGAGAGGATTCATCATAACGTGGATTTCCAAGACCATATTAGCATAGTTGAGTGCTGGGAAAAAAGTAAAAAAAAGAAAATGTTCCTTATTGAATGTCGTTGATACCAGCATACCAACAGGAAATAATGCTGGTCTTGGAATCAGGAGATTAAAATCCCAGCTCTGACATTAACTAGTTTCTTGATCAGTGTTGAGATTCTCTAGTATTTGAGGCCTGGAAGATAATCCAAAATGTTGAGCATATTTCTATTTAAAACAAGAGAAAATCATTTCCTACTTACGCCTGCCATCTTGAAAGATCACATAATCCACTGCTAATGTAGATGAACCATTTTAATAATAGCTTTTGTCCTCAGGCCAGTTCAATACTCTCACCACTCTGTTCAAGTGTAGCTCCAGAGGATTGTACAAGATCTTTTGTTAAATTAAACTTCATTAAATCCCAGACTTTCTACATTATAAACAGTGTCTCTTGATATTGTTACAACTAAAATATACAAAGAGAATAAAATCCTACATAGCTGGTTTTGAAGGGAAACCAAAAACCAAACCAAACCCGTTGCTGTCCAGTCGATTCTGATTCATAGCAACCCTATATAGCAGAGTAGAACTGCCCCCTTAGGGTTTCCAAGGAGCGGCTGGTGGATTCAAACTGCCAACCTTTTGATTAGCAGCCAAGCTCCTAAACATCAGCTCTGCATCCTTCAATTCCTCCTGTCATTCTCTTTATGAGAAAGATGGTCAGCAACGGGACTTTACTTGTGGATCATCCATCTTCTCAAAGATCGAAAAGACAGTTTCTGAAGGCCCTTTCCTTGCCCCTTATTCTCTGATCTTCATTTTTCCCTTTAATAAAATTTTTGTGACTGTCAGCATCTGTAGCATAATGTTTGGATGCTGACATTCCAGCACCCCTTTTCCTGGTTATTTGAAAGTTGCAGCATTTAGTTTAAATGCTGAATTTATTTTCTGTATGTACGCAAGTCCTAGAGCTCTAAGCTATGAACATTTTCAAAATAAATCAGCTGAATTCTAAACATGCACAATTCCCATTATAGGCAATGATCTACGTGGCTAAGGGCTGCCAAGTTAAGCTCCACATCAACCTCCGAAACTGTTTTGAAGGCCTAATATGTACAGTGGCGTTACTGGTGCTGATTCTAGCCATATGAGGTCAGTATTTCAATTTCCCTGACAGCAGCTTCATTGGCAGGACAAAGCATACAAGAGTTGCCAAAGATAACATATCAGGTAGCTGGGCCTCCAAACAGATGTGTTCTCATTTCCTGTTATTCTCCATTTTTCTTCCATTGGTAATTGCTGTATGTGTACCCAAGCAAATTAGGATGCTCACATCCTTGGATATGCTCGAAACCTATTGTAGTCCTTGGCTCTGTATGGCTGAACTCGAGAGGTGAATATGGACCATGGTTAAAAATGCTTGGAAACACTTAGGACTTCTAATCCTGCAACCAAATTGTCAATTTAAACTTTTCGATTATTATCAGGGAAGCTGATGTTTGAAATAAAAATAATATGGTGGAAATGAGAATTACTCTACATTTTGCCTCTCATCGGCTAGCTTGATTTTTGTCAAGTCCCAGATTCATGATAGCCAAGTACTTAGACTATGCACTAGCTAAATGTTTGCATCAAAACTAACCATATCCTTATCAGAAAAGAAAATGGAGACTCAAATATGTAAATAACCCACCAGTAGCCACACATCAAGGAAATGACAAAGTTGGAATGCAGCCACAGAGTCTTTGATTCCAAAACTCTTGCACTATATCATGAAGTCTACTCCATTGGCTCCAATTTCTGTCCTCTTTCCCAAGGAAATTCAAGAAGCCTCCCTGGGCCAACAACGACAGTTATTTCACTCTGACCCTTGTACATCTCTTCCTCCATTTAGTGTTCCAAGTGACCAAATTCCACTACAAAACAAATCATTTTAAGCAAAAGTTTTTGAATAGGATAAGAACATAATACCTAATTTGGAAACTTAGCCTTTTGAAAGCTTTTTTTCCCCCAAAGATTTGATGATTAACCTTTAAAACATTTTAATATAGCAAAGTGATAGAGAAAGATTAGCAGGAAATTAGTCAGTGTCTGTTCAGGGGCATTCAACTGTGATGACTAACGATAGAGTTTCATGTTAAGTTTGCTTCTATTGATAATTAAGAAACACACATGTCATGTCATAAGAGTAAGAAAAACCTAAGGTTTCCATGACTACACTGCATCTATTAGCTATAGAACCACTTTTAAAATAATGGGCATAGTTTCTAACGTGAATAACTTTGTCTCCAGGGTAACATTCTACCCAAAGGACATAACATTTCTCTTGAAAAACCCAGTCTTCTCCTATCCATTAAAAACTAGTATTCTGTAAAAAGCCTGACTCATCTTCCAAGTGAGGTACAAGACTCTGCTATGTACCTGTTTCCTCTAGTGTGTATCTAATCAAAGTGTGGACACTAACAGACCTAGACCAAAGCTGTGCAAGGATTTAGAATTATATTCAGCAACCCAGTTTTCAACACAGAACTGTGAAAAATCCACTCTAACAAACTATTGCTGAAAGCAGGACAAAATTTCAGCAGGGTCAGGAATTAAGGTCACAGAAGAAATTATGAGCAGCTCTGACAGAACACTTCCCTCTCAGCTCTGTTTGAAAATGTTTATGTTTTTCAGAATGTAGGTGATATCTTAGTTATCTAGTGCTGCTATAACAGAAATACCACAAGTAGATGGCTTTAACAAACAGAAATTTATTCTGTCATATTCTAGGAGGCTAGAAGTCTGATTCAGGTTGTCACCACCAGGGGAAGGCTTTCTCTCTCTATCAGCTCTGGAGAAGGTCCTTGTCATCAATCTTCCTCTGGTCTAGGAGCTTCTCAGCACAAGGGCCCTGAGTCCAAAGGACACACTCTCCTCCTTATTCTTCATTTTTGGTGGTAAGAGGTCCCTCTCCTCTCTGCTTGATTCTCTTTGTATCTCAAAAGAGATTGACTCAACATACAACCTAATCCTGTAGATTGAGTCCCGCCTCATTAATAAAACTGCCTCTAATCCTGCCTCATTAACATCATAGAGGTTAGGATTTACAACACAGAGGATAATCACATCAGATTACAAAATGGTGGAAAATCACACAGTACTGGGAATCATGGCCTAGCCAAGTTGACACACATTTTTGGGGGACACATCTCAATACATAACAGATAGTTTAGGTGGTATCTATACCAGCACTGCCCTAATTGAGATTCAGGGACCACTATCCCTTAAAAGAGCCCCTGAAAAAAAGATTTCTGTGATAAAATTTGAGTCATATTGCATATTCTATCACACTGTTTGAGATACACAAGATACATCAATATATCAAGGCTCTTAAAAGTCTCTTAATATTTACCTTTGTTTAATGTAGTGTTTCTAAAATTTGACCACAGAAGCCTTAAGAAAAATAACACTATTGTTATCCTACATCCTCCTCCACTCTGACCTGCCATGTATTTTTCTACTTCACAACCAGAAGAATCTTTTTAAGGCATAAAATCAGATCACATCACATCCTTACTCAAAAATTTCCAGTGGCTTCACATGAAAACCACAGTCCCAGCCAAGGCACACAAAGTCCTGTGTGATCTGGCCTCTCATTTTCTATCAATATCTGCCTCCCCTGTGTCTCCTTGGACATACCGACCGCATTCTTGTTTCTGGAATATGCCAAGCACTCTTTTGCTTTAGGGAATTTTCCCACTACTATTCTTTTGCCTAGAACACACTTCTCGAGAAATTTTTACGTATTTCTCACTCACCCTATTCTGATCTCTGTGCAAATATCCCTTGCTCAGGAAGTTTTTTTTACCTGAACTTCTCATCTAAAACAAAAAAGCCCCTTCTCCACTCTAACCGTTTACGTTGTCTTATTTTTCTAGTACTATTTATCCCGTGATAATATATAATTACTTGTTTATTTGCTTATTTCTCATCTCCCTTACTAGAACATAAACTCTTGAACAGATACCTTTTGTTTTGTTTATCTCTATCTCCAATATCTATCCCTGACACGTAGCAGGTGTTTAATAAATAAGTATTGAGTGAATGAATGCATGCCCCCAAGGAAGTATCCCAATACATTCAGGAACTTTTGGTTTACTAATCTCGCAACACCTGATAGATTTGATTAATTTAAACAATCAGCTAAACTCAAACAAGCAGGAAAAAAAAATCTATAAAACCAGGCATTTGATTGATAAAAGCAATTAAAAAAAAAAGTTACCTAAAAATGTTTACTTAAATGGTACACTAAGTACAGTGTGCTATTCCACAAACACAGATTTACTTCCTTTTGGCTGAAATATATGAGGTTCTAATTCTCTAGAGGGGTTTTCTTTATAGCTTCCTTTATAAACTTAACTTTCTATAAACTTTCTTTATAGCTGCGAATTTTTCTGCTCATGCAGCCGACCTAGAATTCTATGAATTACAACCTGACTTGATCACCACGGAGAATATTAAAAGATTCCATGACTAGGACTAAGGAAAAATGCAAAGTTTTTTACTGGCAACCGAAATTCACTAAGTAGGTAAAATGTTGAGTTTTGTTACTTTGCAATTCCAGAAGGATTGCATCAAAAAGTAAGTAGTCCAATTTCACATTATTAAAGTTATGAGCCTAACGATCTGTGAACTCAGAGTTCAACTATTGTAACCCTGCAGAAATCAGAGAAAAGCAATTAAATAAAGATGTGTTTCCTTGAATATGTCACAAATTGAGAATGGTGCATTATTCACAACTGTCATCAACGTCATAAGAAATCACTGCTTTAATTTTTAAAAAGTCACTCAGGATCACTGAAGAATTATTTGCTTAAAAGACAAAATAAAGCAGCATTGAAAAAATTACTATTAAATTTTTCCTCCAGAAACTTCATTTCTAGCTGCCACTAAAAAAGTTATTGCCATAATCTCTTTTTTGCTTGTTAACAGTTTAGAAGATGCTTTTTCAAAGATAAGTTCAGGAAAATTCAATGAAGAGGCTCATTTTTCATAATTATGTAAACTGTATATAGTGAGCAGGAAAGAGGAAAAAGCTTTATGTGAAAGACAATATCATCAGCAGAAGCCTAGGTATGGCTGGGTGCCTTGTGTGGACTTGAACCCCTAGCAGTATAAGGACAGGAAATAAGAGAGGTTTGAGAAGAAATAGGATAAAGCAATAGGATGCTAATTTGGAAGTTTGAACTGAGGTGGAGAGAAAGGCTACAAAATAAAAACATGCCAGACTCTGTTTTAAGAGCTTTTCATTCATTAACCCTTACAATAAAGCTCTGAGGCAGGAACTTCCTTAACCCCATCCCATAGATAAGGAAACTGAGGCAGAGAGGCCAAGTAACTTGTCCAAGATCATCCAGCTATTAAGTCATAGGTCTTAGATTCTAATCTCAACACAGACAATCTGGTTTAGAATGCAAGCCAAAAATATTGCATAAAATAACCTAATAGAAGGTATCCAAACAACAACATATTGTACAGCAAATATCACCTTTATCTGAGGGAGAATGGAAAATAGATGAACATGCCCACTATCCCCACTTTCACTTAGCATTCTTTTGGCAAACTGAGAAGACAAATTAAGGCAAGAAACAGAAATCGAAGATTAAGGGGTTGGACCACCACGTGTCTGTCAGTTTGTTTTGTGGTGGCTTGAATGTTGCTGTGATACTGGAAGCTATGCCACATGTATTTCAAAAACTGGCAAGGTCACCCGTGGTGTACAGGTTACAGCAAAGCTTCCAAACTAAAACAGACTAGGAAGAAGGACTTGGTAGTCTACTTCCAGAAAAATCAGCTACTGAAAAACCTTATGAATAACAGCAGAACATCATCTGATATAGTGCCAGAAGATGAGCCCCTCAGGTTGGAAGGCACTCAAAATACATTAGAGAAGAGCCGTCGCCTCAAAGTAAAGTCGACCTCAATGACATGGATGGAGTCAAGCTTTCAGGACCTTCATTTGCTTATGTAACATGACTCAAAATGAGAAGAAATAGGTGCAAACATCCATTAATATAAGAAAGTGAAATGTATGAACTATGAATATAGGGAAAATGGAAGTCATTGAAAATGAAATGAAACACATAAACATTGATATACTAGGTATTATAGAGCTGAAATGGACTGGTATTGGCCATTTTGAATTGGACAGTCATGTGGTCTACTATGCCAGGAATGACCACTTGAAGAGGAATGTATTGCATTTATCATCAAAAGAATATTTCAAAATCTATCCCAAAGTACAACGCTGTCAGTGATAGGATAATATCCATATGCCTACATGAAAGACTAGTTAATACAACCATTATTCAAATTTACACATCAGTGCCAAAGATGAGGAAATTGAAGACTTTTAACAACTTCTGCAGTCTGAAATTGATCAAACATGCAATCAAGATTCATTGATAATTACTAGTGATTAAAATGTGAAAGTTGGAAACAAAGAAGGATTGGTAGTTAGAAAATACAGCCTTGGTGATAGGAATGCTACTGGAGATCACATGATAGAATTTTGCAAGACCAATAACTTATTCATTGCAAATATCTTTTCCAATAACATAAATGGTAACTATACACATAGACCTCACCAGATGGAAAATGAAGGAATCAAATCGGCTATATCTGTGGAAAGAGCTGAAAAGAAAAGCTCAATATCATCAGTCAGAACAAGTTCAGGGGCTGAATGCAGAACAGATCATCAATTGCTCATATACAAGTTCAAACTGAAGCTAAAGAAAACCAAAACAAGTCCACGAGAGCCAAATAAGACATTTAGTATATTCCATCTGAATTTAGAGACCATCTCAAGAATAGATTTGATGCATTGAACACTAATGACCAAAGACCAGATAAGTTGTGGGATAACATCAAGAAATCACACATGAAGAAAGCAAAAGGTTATTAAAAAGACAGGAAAGATCAAAATGGATATCAGAAGAGACTCTGAAACTTTCTCTTGAATGTCAAGTAGCTAAAGCAAACAGAAGAAATGAAGTAAAAGAGGTGAACAGAAGATTTCAAAGGGCAGCTCAAGAAAACAAAGTATTACAGTGAAATGTGCAAAGACTTGGAGTTAGAAAACCAAAAGGGAGAACATGCTTGGCATTTCTCAAACTGAAGGAACTGAAGAAAAAATTCAAGCCTTGAGTTGCAATTATGAAGTTTTCTACCGCCAAAATATTGAAAAATACAGGAAGCATCAAAAGAAGATGAAAGAAATACACAAAGTCATTGTACAAAAAGAATTGGTCGAAGTTTAACCATTTCAGGAGGTAGCATATCATTAAGAATTGATGGTGTTGAAGGAAGAAGTCCAAGCTGCACTGAAGGCATTGCTGAAAAACAAGGCTCCAGGCATTGATGGAATACCAGTTGAGATGTTTCAACAAGTGGATGCAGCACTGGAGGTGCTCATTTGTCTAAGTCAAGAAATTTGGAAGACAGCTACCTGGCCAACTGACTGGAAGGGACCCATATTTGTGCCCATTCCAAAGAAACGTGATCTAACAGAATCTGAAAATTATCAAACAATATCATTAATACCACATGCAAGTAAAATTTTGCTAAAGATAATTCAAAAATGGTTGCAGCAGTACATCAACAGGGAGCTTCCAGAAATTCAAGCTGGATTCAGAGGAGGACATGTAATGAGGGATATCATTGTTGATGTCACATGGATCCTGGCTGAAAGCAGAGAATACCAGAAAGATGTTAACCTGTGTTTTATTGACTATGCAAAGGCATTTGACAGTGTGGATCATAACAAATTGTGGATAACATTGGGAAAAATGGGAATTTCAGGACACTTAGTTGTGCTCATGCCAAGCCTGTACATAGGCCAAGAGGTAGTCATTCAAATAGAACAAGGGGATACTGCATGGTTTAAAATCTGGAAAGGTGTACGTCAGGATTCTATCCTTTCACCACATTTATTCAATCTGTATGCTGAACAAATCATCTGGATTATATGAAGAACAATGCATCAGGATTGGTGGAACACTCATTAACAACCTGTGATAGACAGATGACACAACCTTGCTTTCTGAAAGTGAAGAAGACTTGAAGCACTTATGGATGAAGATCAAAGACCATAGCCTTCAGTATGGATTACATCTCAACACAAAGAAAACAAAAATAAGCAACATTCTGATAAACAGAGAAAAGACTGAAGTTGTCAAAGATTTCATTTTACTTTGATCTACCATCAACACCCATGGAAGCAGCAGTCAAGAATTCAAACCATGTATTGCATTGGGCAAATCTCCTGCAAAATCCTCTTTAAGGTGTTGAAAAGCAAAGATGTCACTTTGAAGACTAAGGTGCTCCTGACCCAAGCCCTGATATTTGCAATTACCTCATATGCATGAGAGCGCTGGGCAATGAAAAAGGAAGACCAAAGAAGAATGGATGCCTTTGAATTATGGTGTTGGTGAAGAATATTGAATGTACTATGGACTGCCAGAAGAACAAAAAAATCTGTCTTAGAAGAAATACAGCCATAGTACTCCTTGGAAGGGAGGATGGCTAGATTTCTTCTCATATACCTTGGACATGTTATTAAGAGGACCAGTCCCTGCAGAAGGACATCATACTTGGTAAGGTGGAGGGTCAGCAAAAAATTGAAACACCCTGAACGAGATGGATTAACACAGAAGTTGCAACGATGGGGTCAAACATAGCAATGATTTTGGGGATGGTACAGGACAGGGCAGTGTTTTGCTATGTTGTACATAGGGTCACGATGAATTGGAACCAACTCGATGGCACCTAACAACAATAACTAAAACTGGAAAGAAAAAAAAAATGGCATTATTTGTAGATGGCATAGGAAGTGCAAAAGAATCTATAGACAATTGACTAGAAATAATAAAAGAAGATAGCAAGGTGGCTACTCATCCCTATATACCAGGAATAAGAATTAGAAAAATTAATTTAAAAGAATCGTCTTATGAAAATAGCAATAAAAAAATCAAGGATGTATAACAAATCCAACAAAAGATGTGAAAACACATCTCAGGAAATTTATGGACTTCATTGAAAAACATTACAGAAGAGCTAATAGGAGTAGCAGATTCCAAAATTAATATGTAAGAGTGAAGGGTCAAGAATATGTCAGGTACATATCAGGTACATATATCCAAATTTGTTTTGCAGGTATAGTTATCATGTCGTGGTGCAGAGATAGAAAAATTTGACCAATGGAATATAAAGGTCAGGGACATACCACACATACATGGAATTTTGATGTATGAAAGAGGTGGCATATCAGATTGGTGGGTAAGAAACCTGTTCAACAAATGCAGTTAGAAAAAGGTTATCCCATAAAGAAAAGATGAAACTGAGTCTTAAATCATACCCAAAAATCAACCCCAAATACCTTAAGACTTACTTATCAAAATAAAACTTTAAATCTTTTAGTGTAAAATGTAGATGAGTATCTTTTGGACTCAGGTTAGGAAAAGATTGCTTAAGCAAGACAAAAATGTACTAGGTATATAAAAAAAAAAAAAAACAGCAACTTCTTTTCATCAAAAATACTTTAAATAAAGAAAATAGTTAACACGCCAAGAGAAGATGTTCGCAACATAGATAATTTGAGAAGGATTAGTAGAATAATATATAAGGAATTCCTAGAAATCAGTATGAAAAGGGCAAAATAATGCAAATGTGCAGAAACCATGAACAGTCATCTTTTGGAAGAAAACGTACTTATGTCCCATGAACAAAGGGAGAGTTGTTCAGCCTCACTGGTAGTGAGGGAATAATTAAAACCACAATAAGCTACCTTTTACATCCATTTTAGTTGCAAAAATTAGAAAGTGTGACAGTAACAAGTGTTGGGAAGAATGTGAATGAGCAAGGTATCTGACACATTACCTGTAGAAGTACAATAACTTCGAAAAGTAATTTGGCCTTATCTTGTAAATTTGAACATATGCATAGCCTGTAGCCCAGAAATTCTTCTAGTTTTTTAGACATATGCATAAGAGAAACTCTTGCACATATATGCCAGAAAACACACACAAAGATGTTTATAGCAGCCCAGCTGTATAATAGCAACACCTGGAAACAACTAAATGCTCATTGAAAAGAGACAGGATAAATATAGTTTTATGGTATAGTCATACAGTAAAATACTACAACTACACGTAAAGAAATGGATGGATATTATCGATATAATTTTAAGTGACAAAATAAGTCACAAAAGATTATATACATCATGATACATTTCTTTGGTAAAGTTAAAAAATAAATAAATAAAACTTTAATGTATAGATACAATAGAAATGTACTACAAGGAAAGTGGGGGAATGATAAGCACTGTATTCGAGATGGTAGTTGCCTTAGTTAGGGGAGTGACAGAGAGATGGAGTAGGAAAGAAGCGTATATGTAGATATTAGCTATTATCCGTGTTCTAGTTTTTACTTCTGGAAGAGGTATCCTAGGTACTAATAGTGTTATTAGAAATAGATGGCTGGCAATTTAGAGAGATGGTTAGAAAACAGCCTTGCATGAAACGGTAATAAAACTGGATGATGAACCAAGGATCCAATTCTATGTGTTTGAGACCCAATTAAAAATAAGAACCCTGTGAGGGAGTTCTACTTATTTTGTTATATGAGGGGCCACTGAGGCCCAGAGAGGCCTAATAACTTGATAGTAAGTGGTAGAGCCAAGAATTTTAAGCCAGGTGGTCTGACCCAAGAGTCCATGCTCTTAGTCACAATGCTCCTAAAAGGAGGAACTGGTTCCTATTCAGAGCACTATTAGTGCCATAAGGAATGTGCAGATGTAAAAGAGAAAATTGAAGAAATAAAATAAAAAGGTTATGAGCACCGGCTGCAATAGCAGAAGCAGACAGTATCTTACAACTATCTTAGAAAGCCCTTTTACCTTAACTGCTAGATTCCAGGTAAACACAGAAAGCAGAAAAGAACCTATATAACTGACAAGAAAGAGGGACACCCAAGATTGAGCAACATATGAATTGGAATGAAAAAAGAGTGACACAAGAGAAAATATTGGAAACCAGGAACAGGACTGAGATGAATTCAGCCCCCCCGGGAACAGATACATTAACAATCCTTAGAAAGAAGAAATTGGTGATTAAAATATAAGCTGCAACTACATAATATAAATTTTCTCTTCTAGGTCATACATACAACCCAAGTGTTAGCTAGAGTTACCCAGTACCCTGTTATTTAATTAAATTCTGTATAAAATGCTGAAATCTACCCTCACGTACACACCAAATCCAGACAGATTCTTGAATGTTTGCACTCAAACTCTCAAGCTCATTTGCATCTTATTGCCCATGACCGATCTCTTCTCTACTGTCTGTAGCAACCCAGACACAGAACATACTTTTTATATTATTTCTCCTAACACAATTCTTGTAAGACATTCTATATACTAGTTTAGCCCTACACCAATTTAAACTTTAATATTAACCATACCTGCTTAAAAGTCCTTTGGCTGCCATGCCACCAGGCATTCTTTACTAGCACCTTTCTCCACAGGTTCCAGTGAATGACTACTTTCACCCTCTTTCTCTCAACATTTTTCATCTCCTTCCCTCTGATTTCTTCCTTGGTATAAACCCAACTTCATGTTAACTTCTTACTCAGAATATTTTAGCTATCTCTTTCTACATTACTTAATAATGGCATCCTGTCCCACTCTGTCAATGGCTCAAGCTATTTTTCTAAACAAAGACAATACTGTCTTAGTTTCTTAGTGCTGCTATAACAGAAATACCATAATTAGGTGACTTTACCAAACAAATTTATTTTTCACAGTTCAGGATGCTGGAAGTCCAAATTCAAGGTGCCGGGTCCTAGGGGAAAGCTCTCTCTTGTCCATTCTGGGGGAAAACCCTTTTCTCTTTCAGTTTCTCTTCCTTGGTTCCTTGGTGATCTTCACATGGTATTAATCTTTTTCCATTTGTGCTTCTTTTCTTCTGTACCTAATCTACTCTTTTTATATCTCAAAAGTGATTGGAGTAAGAGACACCCTATGCTTATATGGCATAATTAACATAACAATGAAAATCCTGTCCCCAAATGGGATAATATCCACAAGTATAGGGGTTATGATTTACAACACATATTTTTGGGGGGGGACACAATTCAATTCATAACAAATACTTTCTTAACTAAAGTCTTTGTGCCATCTTAAATATCTAAATACATCTGTATTGAACAATCAATACCTGCTACAAAGAGCCCAAAGTGTCCCTTGCCACTTTCCTGGCTCCTCCACTAAAATCCAAGACCTCCTTCCCACAATCCAGCAACTAAACAGAAAAGATGTGGCACAGCAGTGAGTCTATAGAACCTTGATCCAGTCTAACCAATATTTTAAAATATTATCAGTATCACTCTTATTTTGTGCATGTTTAACAAGACAGTGATAAACACATAGGTTAATGATAGATTAAATTGATACATGGATTATATAGATAGATTAAATTGATGGTCACTTAGGGTATGTTCTCTAGAGAAGCAAAACCAGTAAAGCATATAAATATATAGAGAGAGATCTATATCAAGGAAATGGCTCACATGGTTGTAGAGGCTGTAACATCCCAATTGTATGCATCAGGGTAGAGGGATCCCTGACTCACGTAGTCACAGGGACTGGCAAACCCAAGATCGGCAGGTCAGAGAGCAGGGCCGTTGCTCACAGGCTGTGAAGATCAACAAATCCCAAGATCAGCAGACAAGACCACAAGTAAGCTGCTAGCTCAAGTCCCAAGAAGCAGAGATCAGACAAACAGGAGCCAGTTGCAGGATCCAGAACAAGCAAAAGCCTCCTAGCCCTGCCAGACGTCTGCCCACTCTAAATGCAGGCCACATGCCCAATGAAACTCCCCTTCAACTGACTGGCTACTTACAGCAGATCCCATCATGGAGGTGATCACATACCAAATCTCATCATGGAAGTGACCACGACATCACACAAGTGCCAAATCATTGTGAATCATGGCCCAGCCAAGTGGACACATGATCTTAACCATCACAGATGGGATGGATAGGTAGATGATAGATAGACAGACAGACAGACAGATGGATAGGATGTGTAGGTAGGTAGATTTTGCCAGCACATTTCCTGTCCCTTCCTGTGACTGAAGACCTCAATTTTCTCTTAGAGATATATTCCTCCTCCATTACTTGCAGTCTTCATAAATGCTTTACCCATGGGACTATGGGTAGACACATGACCCAAATTAAGCAAGTCAGACTCTGACCCCTAGTAATTAGGGTTTGTAAAATAAAATACTGCTTGGGATATATTTATACTAGAAAAAAAAAATATTGTTTATCTAAAATTCAAATTTAACTGGGCATTCTGTATTTTCATTTGCTAAATCTGTTGACTCCACCAGTAATTCAAGTCCAGAACTACTTGACACACAGGCAGAAACCTGCTTGAGTCCAGCTACTCCTCTGGTATGGCGAATGAAATGATGGTGGTAGCTGTAGGGTAGTATGACAGACAACTGATAAAGAGCATTTCACTCAACCTTGAGTTTCAGGGAAGATTTCTGCAGAAGATGATGCCCCACTGAGTTTTTGAAGGATGAAGGAGAAAATAATTCTTGGTGGGGTTGAACACGGGGAGGAAGGCATGAAATAGCAGGTGGCAAGTGAGTAAGTATAAGTTTTATATCTATAAAGCATAGCAATTTTGGATGCCACAGCTCTTTTTTAACTCCTGGTAATCTCTGACTGGAGTCCCTGGGTGGTACAAATGGTTAAAGTGCTCAGCTGATAACTGAAAAGTTAGAAGTTGGAGTTCACCCAGAGGTACCTCAGAAGAAAGGCCTGCCGATCTACTTTTGAAAAATCAGTCATTGAAAACCCTATGGAGCACAGTTCTACTCTTATACCCAGTGATAGCCATGAGTCAAAAGTGACTTAACCTCAGTTGGTTTGGTTTTGGTTAATCTCTGACAACTGTTGATTAGACTTTAGTCTCGAGCTGTGTTTTGACATCTTGCTTATAGGTATTCCTTTGGCCTTGGCCCACTCCAAGGTGTGATCTGTTTGTCTTGCCAGTCTCAATTTCTCATTCTACCTCTGTAGTTGCCCTCCACAGTAGTGCAAGCCTCCCACTTAAAGAAAAACATTATGGCATCACCTATAGACCAATGACCTCTTAGGGGGCCAAAGCCAATAGTGTGTCCAATGCCATAAGGCCTTTACCCTCGTCTCTTTTATCTACCTGTCTCTAGCTCTTCAAAATCAGATGAGGGTTGTATGATTTCCCTCCTGATGGATAACAAATCTCTTTAATAATACCATACATTTGCAAACCCAAATTAAATAGATCAGAATCAATATGATAATATAACTATAAATTTATTCCATTTGTTTCTTAGCTCAGAATTCCTCTACTATGATACAAGTATTCTTACAAGCAGAGGTTCTTGCCTGGTACAACAGCAGGGCTGTGGAACAACCTTAGCGAACTCAGTGGGGACGAGTTTCTTTTTGTTTTGTTTTTGTATTCTTACACATATCACGAAGAAGGAGCTTTATCTTGTATCCCCAGAGCTGAGAATAGTATTTGATACATCATCAGACTCAACAAATTCCTATTTATGAATAAAAACAATGAATAAGCTTTTTTGTGTATTATGTGTTTTACAGTATCATTTGCATAACTTTTTAAAATCCAACTAATTCTGACAATCTTTATCAAGCAAATAACTTAATGTGACTGAATGGTTTAAATATAAACCACAAACATTCCTTCTTTTTTGATGTTTAAAAGAGAATTTGGTGTTTATATCACAGGCTTATCTTTAAAAGGCAATGAGTCACCTGCAGCCAAAATTACCTCAAAATTTTTTTATAATGCGTGATCCAAGCAGCTGCTATAGCTGAGGACCTCACTGTAAATTATAAGAGCTATCAAGTGGTAACCTAGGACTTTTTTGTTGTGTTATTTATAAATTATTTCAAGGAGAGAACCAAATAGACATATTAGTACTTTACTGGAAATTACCTACCCACTTACTTCACTGTTACAAGTTTATCTATATCCAATCTTGTTCCAGAAAGAAGTCCTGGCGGCACAGTGTTAAGCTCTTGGCTGCTAACCAAAAGGCTGGGGGTTCGAATCCACCCATGGCTCTGCAGGAGAAAGCTGTGGCAGTCTGCTTCTGTAAAGGTTATAGCCTTGGAAACCCTGTGGGGCAGTTCTACTCTGTCCTACAGGGTCGCTATGAGTCCGAATCAACTCAATGGTAGCAGGTTTGGTTTGGTTTGGTTTGGCTTGTTCCAGAAAAAGATCAATTGTGGCTTGCAAAGTTACAAAAAAATATGCTTAAAATACACAAATAAAAGCAGAAGCAAAAGGAAAAAACAAAAGTTATGAAGTGGAACTAGAAATCATGCTAAAATTCACATCATCAAGACCCAGATGATCGCTATAACTGAGTCAAAAATTTGGCCCTGAGCATTCCAACAAGTTCCCTGGAAAAATGCAAGCCTCAGTTATTCAACACATAGTGTCCATGACATAGAGCTAGCAATTTATCAAGACAACTACAATGATTTTTTGCTAAGACCAGACAGAATGTGTGCAATAATGTTCTTATATTTTACTTCAATGTAGTCTGATGATCACAGCAGAGAACAATATAATAAAAGCAGTTCTACAAGGATGAAAAATCTCCTGATGACTTGCTTTATCTTATTTACCTATTTACTATAATCAGCACAAGCAGCTGAGAATTGCAGTGTACACAGCATGCCGCTGTTGAAACTGTCCCTTACAGAGAATATTTTTACTTATTTCTTCCAAATTATCTTTTCCTTTTTTCCTTCAATGTATTGCTAGACATCAAGTGCAGAAATAATCATAATAATCTCAGATCATTAAGAGTGTTCATTCAAGAAAGAGCCGTCAAAAACCTTGACTTCTTTTGCAGGCTTTTTTGTTTGCTGCTGTGTGAAGAAAATTATGATCCTTACCATTTAATTTTTCACTCCTTCCTATCTATTTGCATAAAGTCTGTGGAGTTCAGCACTGCATTAGTCACGGTGTTTTAAAACTCCTAATTTTACTTAATTATTTATGACAAAGACGCATAAAGGTTACATGGTTTGACAAAGTCATGATGACTAAGAAAATAACGATGTTTTCAAAGCGAAAACATGAATTTTTACTTTTTGACACTTGGCATATAACTTTTTTCACCTTATTAAAATTAGGTTAAAAAAAGCTTAGTTTTACAATCAACCATTCAGGTGTGGGGGTAATACCTTTTAGATTCAAATTTAACAAGCATTTATTGTGCAACGGCTGCGTGTTAAACACCATGCTAAATGTTTTCATTCGTTTATACCGCAGTTCATATTTTGGCAACGAGCCAATGGGAAAAACTGAGCATTATCATTTCTATTTTACAAATGAAGAAACTGAGGCTCTAATGCAGAGGTCAGAAAACTTTTTAGATAAAAAGCCAGAGGGTAAATATTTTGAGCTTTGTGGGCCATGCAATCTCTCTTGAAACTATTCAGCTCTGCTGCAGTAATGGGAAAGCTGCAACAGAGAATACTTACACTAAGGGGTGTGGCTGTGTTTCAGTAAAACATTACTCACAAAATAGATGGCTAGCACTTTGGCCATAGTTTGCAGACCTCTGAAAGTCATTGATAAGTTATCCAAGATCACCCAGTTAATAAGTAAGAAAACCTGCATTCAAATTCAGATTTTCTGCTTTGAAGATTGTGTAAGCAAACCCCCAAAGCAAGACTTGACTAAAATGGTTACCCAGATCTAAATTAAACTCCATTAAACTCCATTTTGAATTAAACTGCAGTGTTTAATTCTTTGCTTCTGCTGCTCTGAAAAGACAATTTAATTTCTTGTAAAAGTTTAACTGCTTGTAACCCAAAAGGAGCAAGGGTTAAGATTTTAGCTTATGTGAGGAATTGTTTATTAAAACATGTTTGTCAGTTTGCCCAGCTTGATCCATGAAGAGTGTCCTGGAAAATACATTCCAGGAGGTTGGAAAATAGAATTAATAATGTTAATAAGGACTATAGTTTAACGGTTCCCTTGGAACTTGTTGCCATGTACTCCCCTTACGCCCGCAAGCACGTAGTCCTTTGTTTACTCCACCCAATAAAATTCTCACTCTCTCTGCACAGTTCGGAACACTGCTGTACCCTGCCTGGGTGCTAAGGTGTATCTTGGTTGGTGAATCTCCCAATTCCTTAATAAAACTCTGTTTTCATTTACAAACAGAGTGTTAGGCTGGTGCTTCACTACAACAAGATCAATTTCTACTCTCCCATAGCTTTTTCAGTCCCTAGATACCTATTTTAAATAACTAGTTATTTTTAATCAACTTTTACCTTTTTATTTTTTAATCTAGCCAAAATTATATACCAGTCAACTTGTTAGAATACTGTTCTAAAATATTCAATCGATAATCTACTCGTAGTTTATTTATATGTTGACAAATCAACCTGAAACATGTTTTTACTAAATTCAAATGTAGCCTCTTTTCCTTTAACTTACCAAACCAACAAATTAATTTATCTGTTTATCCAGTCAACAAATGTTTGTCAAGAATCTTCCGAATGCTGGACATGATACTCAGATTTGGAGAAACCACAATAATGAAGGCAGTCCAAATGAGAACACCAACTAAGCCCTATTGTGATATAAATATAAGCTCCCTGGGATACATGCCTGAAAATAAAGGCTTCTCTGGGGCTGCCTTAGCAAATCTCAAAAGCAAGCCCTAAAGATGTGAAACTGATTCCACATAACTAAATATGTGTCCAAACAAAATCAACACTATTTAAATAATACGATGAAATCAAGATTCCTCCAAAAATAGAAAACTCAAAAATGCCTGGTAGTCAATAAAAATTATTGCCAAGAAGGAAACAAATGACACATAACCAGAGAAAACTCAATCAATAGAAACAGATGAAGAAATGACAAGATGAAAGAGTTAGCAGATAAATGCATTGAAACAGCTATTATAAATATGTTCCATACATTTGAGTATGTAGAGGAAAACATGAATATGATGAAGAAAGAGATTAAAAAAAAAAAAACATGAATATGATGAAGAAAGAGATACAAGATATAAAATAGACCAGAAGGAACTTCTAGAGTTAAAAAAATAAAAATAATACACTGGGTGGAATTAAATGCAAATTAGACCATGCAGAAAAAAAAATCAGTAAATATGAAAACATAATACTAGAAACAATCCAAAATGAAGCCCAAAGAACAAAAAGACTGAAAAAAAATTAAGAAATAAAAAAAGAGCCAATCTAACCCAAACTAAGCATGAGGAGGGAAATAATAAAGGGAGAAAACAAATGAAATTAAAAAACAAAAAACAAACCGCTTGCTGTCGTGTCAATTCCAACCCATAGCGACGTTATAGGACAGAGTAGAACTGCCCCACAGTGTTTCCAAGGAGCATCTTGTGGATTCAAACTCCGACCTTCTGGTTAGCACCATATCTCTTAACCACTATGCCACCAGCATTTACTGAAAAATTAATAGAGATTATCAGTAAAACCAAAAAACTCATTTTTGTAAAGAGCAATGGATAAATCTCTAGCCAGACTGATCAAGAAAAAAAAAAATGTTTTAATAGTTCCTTGGCCCCTACTTCATATTTTATACAAAAATTAACTCAAAATGAATCATACCCCTAAATGTAACAGCTAAAACTATAAAACTTCTAGAACAAAAGTTAAGAGAATATCTTTTTGACCTTGAGTTATGAAAACTTTCACCAGATGGGGCACAAAAAGAAAGAGTCAAAAAAGAAAAAAACTGATCGACTGGATTTTCTCAAACTTCTAAAATTTGCATTCGAAAGACATCATAAAAATAAGTGAAAACACAGACTGGAAGCAAATATTTCAAAATATACATCTGATAAAGAATTTGTATCCAAAATATATCTTTTTTTTTTTTTTAACACAAAAATAAAGACAAACAGCCACAAAGGTTTGATTGGACGCTTTACAATGGCACGAGAAGTTTCTAAACATCACTAGTCGTTGCGTAAGTGTAAAGTGGAACCACAAAAAGATAACACTACATTCACTAGAAAGACTAAAATTAAAAAGATTGACAATATCAAGTGTTGTTGAGAAACTAAAACCCTCATACACTGCTGATAGGAATAAAAAACGGTAAACCATTTACAAAAGTTTAGCAGTTTATTATAAAGGTGAATGTAAACCTACCCTTTGATCAAATAATTCCACTTCTATGTATTTACCCAAGAGGAGAAAACCTATGTCCACACAAAGGCTTGTATTTCAATATCATAGCAGCTTTACTCATAAAGTCTCCAACTGGAAACAAATGTCTATCAACTGGTACATGGACATAGATGAACTGTAGTATAGTCACAAAATGGAATATTACTCAGGGCTGAAAAGGAATAGACTACAGCTACATGCAACAATATGGATGAACCTCAAAAGCATTATGCTAAATTAAAGAAGCCCAAAACAAAAGTGTGCATACTGTATGCTTCCATTTATATGGAAGGCGAGAAGGACAAAGCTACAGTGACAGAAAGCAAATCCGTGGCTGCTAGTGGCTGAGAATGGTGGGAAAGGACTGACCATAAAGGAGCACAAAGGAATTTGAGAGGTGATGGGAATGCTCTGTATTGTAACTGTGCTAGTAGTTGTGCAACTGTATAACTCAGTCAAAACTCATTGAATTGTACTTGACGATTAATTTTATTGTACGTAAGTTACACCTAAAAAACTCTGATTTTAAAAACATGTACACACCCATGTGTGCACATACACATACACTACCAATCCATTTCCATCTTGGCACAACTCATTGTAAAACCACAACCCAGCCATTTTCGTTTCATTTCATTCCAGTGACTCTTCATTTTCTTCGGAACTCAGACCAAACGCCTTTTCCATGTCACTCACATACGATTCATCATGATCTGTTTCTTGCCTTCCTTGTTAGTCTTGTTCGCCACTAGTTATCTTCTCTATGTTCCATCTATACTACACTCCTTGTAGTTCTCAGAGCGCGCCATGCTGTTTTTTAAGCCTGAATTCTTTGGGACATGCTGTTACCTTTTCTTAGAATGCACTTCCCTGTTTTCTTGCCCTGAAAAAACCCTCTGGTCCTTCAAAATTCTTCTAAAATATCAACTCCTTTATGAAGCCTGCCCAGCCAGCTCCTACACAGTTAACCTCTGTTCTATATAATATACATTTTTGATCTATATAGTGTTCTGGAAGCCCTGTTGGCATAGTGGCTTAGAGCAGTGGCTGCTAACCAAAAAGTCAGTGGTTCAAATCCACCAGGCACACCATGGAAATTCTATGGGGCAGTTCTACTCTGTCCTATAGGGTTGCTATGGGTTGGAATCTACTCGACTACAACAGGTTTTGATTATGTCAGTATCTATTTCACTTGTTTTTAATTCTTCCTCTATGTGTCTGAATAATTTTTGTTTTATGTATTTTTATTTCCTTAATACAAATTCTGGTATCACTATCAATAAAAGAAAGCAATTTCTATGCCTGCTAGAAACAGGAAGGAGAAAGGAAGGGGATCTAACGCACTTGAACACCTACAGATGGTGGGAACTGTGCTATATGCTGTACATCATTCTCTACCCAACAGATATGATATCTAGGTATTTGTATCTTCATTTCAAAAATGAGGGAACTGAGACTCAGAGTGAAGAGTCAATGTGCCTGTGGTCGACCAACTATTAATTGATGAGATCTTAATTCAAACCCAAGTCTGAGTCTAAATTCCAGCGTATTTTCAATATATCAGAAGTCAAGGGGTAGATGGTCTGTGTGCTGTGAGTTGGCGTAGACCTCATTTTTCTCTTATAGTTTTCTAACTTCTAAATGTGTGACCAAGTACTAAAAATGAGGGGCAAATACTGCTAATATGTTACATAAGAGAAATTACCATAGATTATGATTTATCAAATACAAAACATTTTTAGTTCACTTCTAGAGCCATAGCATACGTCTGTATAGTGCAGACACAGGAAGCATGCTTCACACTGAGTCTGTGTGAATGGTGCCCCCTGGAGTTGTGCAGTGTATCACCTTCAGAGTCATGTTGCTGTTGATTGCCATTGAGTAGATTCTGACTCATAGCCACACTGCCCCATAAGGTTTCCTAGGCTGAAATCTGTACAGGAGCAGATTACCAGGACTTTTCTCCCATGGAGCAGCTGGTGGATTTGAACTGCTGACCTTTTGGTTAGCAGACAAGTACTTTACCATGGTGCCACCAGGGCTCCTTACCTAGTGGCTATTCTGGTTCCTTCATTAATTAAAAAATATTTACTGAGTGTCTGCTATGGGCTATGCTCTTGGACAGACTCTGAAGACAAAAAGATTAACGCAGCCTAGGCGGGAAAATGGGTAAAGAGACAGATAATTACAGTACATTGTGGTGAGGGCAGAATGGCAAGGTAACATATAGGAGGGGCTCTGACTCAGAGACCAGACTAATGTCCTGGGTTTTGCCTCTATCCTTTCTCTCCCTCTCATTTGCTTTTTACTTCTCTACCAACCACTTGGAAACCCTGATGGCCTAGTGGTTAAGAGTTCAGCTGCTAACCAAAAGGCCAGCAGTTCAAATTCACCAGGCACTGCTTGGAAACCCTGTGGGGCAGCTCTACTCTGTCCAATAAGGTCGCTGTGAGTTGGAATCGACTCCAAGGCAACAGGTTTTGGTTTACGGCCATCCACTCATGGTTCCTGCTCCACAAGGCTGGTGCACTGCATAGTCAAAGCAAGAAGGTCCCTGTACACAGCTCCTTCCTGGGAGAATGATGGTAGACTCTGAGAATTCTTGGCTCCTTATAGATCTTGTAGGTAAATTAATCTATAAGGCAAACAATTCTTTGTCATGCGACCACTGATTGCTTTTCTACACTTAATCTCAAAGTTGTTAGGCTAACAGATTCTCCTCACTAGAGGCAAAGCTGAGAAGGAACAGAGAAAGAGAAGGGGCAGAGAAAGCTCATTCTGCCAGAACCTTAAATGCCCCAAGGGGAGGAGACTTGAGTACCTTTTTCATAACTATACCCCCTCCCATCCTCACTCTGCACCCACACCTAGTGCAGGACTGCACTTGGATATCAAATAGATGAACAGATATTCGGACTAGAGGCGCATGAAAGTAGTATTCAGGAAATTTGGACATTTCAGTGGATGGGAAAAAATTCCCAAGCAGAGAGAACAGCCCAGGCAAGGCACAGTATAAGTTTTGGGAAATGAAAGCAGACCACTCTGACAAGAGTTGAAGATGAGGGGGTTAATAAGAAATGAGAGAGACAGATGGAATTCTGAGTCAGGTTGCTGGTCAACTCAACATCACGAACTTGTTGAATATGCTGTTTTCCTTTCCGTGGGCTGGGTTGGCATTCTATATCACGTCATACCATCTGCCCTTTTGATTAGCAAATGCAATGATTTAAAACATAAAGCATACTTTAAGCATTTCCCTCAATCTTAGTAACTTTCTGCTAATTGCCATGATTGGGAAAATCATAAAGTCACTCTATAATTTAAAAATACTATTAGGCAGTCAGAAAATTAACATTTCCTGTCCTGAGCTTGCAGCAATAGCTTCTGTGAGCTTTGTTTCAATTAGAAATGTCCAATTATAATAAATGCCTCTAATGAAAATGTAAAAGGACAGGAATAAAAGCAGAAAGAATGAAGAGGGCGGCTCTAAAGGGCACTCATTATTTAGTTTCTTGTAATTACCCTGAGGATTCACAATTTCTCTTAAAAGAAGGAAATATCAATTATACATAATTTATAAGTAACAATTTTGCTTTAGGAGTTTTTCTGGGTATTTCAAATAAATGGGAAAACAAGTGTATCTGAGGTCATGGATCTTCTCCATCTAAATACCTAAAGATAATAATATTAATTTTAAAGTACCCTAGACAAAAGGATTAGCCCTCCCCAGTGCTCTCAGGTCTCCATCGTCTTGTTTCGGTATACTCGTGAAACAGTCCCAAGAAGCGGAATCGTGAAATGCCAGCACTTAATCACGTTAACCTATGAGCTCATATTTTAACTATAAATGTTTTAAATTTCTAGTAGTAATTCTTAATTACTGGGACATTAACTCTACCAGTACTGTATTCATGTGGCACACATGTGAGAATATCCTGACCAGCTTTTAAGAAACCATTGAAATACCAGGGTTCTGGTTAGACTCGCAAGCACATAAGTTGCATTAAATTCAAATCTATTTGAATGCAACCAAAAGCACAATATTTTCTTTCAGCAAATTAGTATCTGGCCAAGGATGGCTGGCATATTCAGATTTATGGTCTGTAAGCGGAGAGATTTAAATCCAGAAAGAGTGCATTGTGGCAAATCCATCCCTACTGATAACAATTGGGGTGTTTTGTTGTTGTCGTTTGGTTTGGCTTGGTCTATTTTTACATGTAAAGAGGTCCAGGGTTTTTAAGAAACTCCATGAAAAGTTTATATAATATATGGCTACTATTTATCTACTATATATTAGTTTCTGTTAGTTTTTTAATTGAATTGAACTCTTACACTTAGTTAATAAGAGTAGCCGGGATTTGGATTCAAGTCTATCTGACTCCAAAGCCTGTGCTCATTGCTGTAAACACACAAACAGCCAATCTACACAAGCTTATTTAAACACGAAATTAGTGGCTTAGAACGTAGGCAATTTTATTCCGGGACTCGTTGCGTCAGTATTTTTCATTCCTTCGAAACAAAAGGGATACTTCATTGTTATGGGAAGAGTCCATAATAACCTATCCCTGTTGAAAACCTCATGTAAGTCTCTCTGAACAAAAGAGAAAATATATACTTGTCTTGTAGTTTGCGACTCCAGATTCTTAGCAACTCTGTTTACTATGGCTCATGTTTAAATATCATTGTGCAGAAAAAAAGGAAAATTGACACTTTTGGCCTTTAGTATAATCACAAAGACAGACAACATTCTTTCACTTCCATCTTGAATATCAAACTTGGTAAAGGGTCTTTCTAAAGGAATATTGCTATTGCTATAATGAATTAACCATTAATCCTCCCTCCTATATTCCAGTTATGCAAAATCTACTTCACCAAAGTTCCATTTAAAAAAGAAATAAGATACAGGACGAACCACAGATTCCCCCAGGAAAACTCCTTTTCTTCTAATCTAATTAAGATATTTTAACAAGCTAAGGACACTTAGAGACTGCTACTAAAGTGAATGTCTTGGAAGAAGTACAACCAGAATGTGACATACTTTGGACATTTTATCAGGAGGGATCAGTCCCTGGAGAAGGACATCATGCTTGGGAAAGTACGGGTCAGAGAAAAAGAGGAAGACCCCCCAACAAGATGGGTAGACACAGTGGCTGCGACAATGGGTTCAAGCATAGCAATGATTATGAGGATGGCACAGGACCAGGCAGTGTTTCATTCTGTTGTACATAGGGTCGCTATGAGTCAGAACCAACTCAACAGCACCTAATAACTAAAGTGAAGACTCTGCTTGATGAGAACACAAGAGAAAAGGAAATAATGCCTCAGCGATTCCCATTTTAATAACACATCAGTCAATATTTCTTCCCAAACCCACCCTAATTGTTCCTCTTGATGGTCCTTCCAAGCTATCTTACTTGTCACAAATTAGGAAATAATTTAAAAATGAGAACTATAAATAGACAGAAGTACCCCACTTCCTGCCACGACCTTAACCAGATGCAACATAGGGATTAAGTATATGGACTCCGGAAACTTTTGCTTGGGTTTTTGTTCAAATTTTGCCATTTATTAACTGGGTGGCCTAGAAGTTATATATGCTTCACTTTCCCAATAAATGAAATGGGAATCATAAGAGTATCTCTTTCACAGAACTGAGATGAGAATTAAATGTGAAACATTTGTAACTGTGCCTGGAACATAGTAGGTTTGCAATTAATGTTAGCTATTTTAATATTCTGAAGAAATTATAAGTTTAACTCTCTAACTCCATACCGATATAATTATAAAGATCCCATTTATGTTTTCAATTTAGTTGTAAAAAGCAAAATTCCTGTTCCAGACTTCATTGGGCTCTCATTAAATACTCAAGGGCAATATCCCACCTGTGTCTGAACAATATTTCAAACCTCACTGGTCACCAACTTCCCTCTACCTAAAGCTTTTCCCTGATCTCTGACTTCATGATTATGTGTTTTTAATGAGTTGAAAGAGAAGCATTTATACTTTGCTGTCTTTACTTCTTCCAACTTTTAATGTGAAAAATATTCTCATTTATTAATTCATTCTTAGTCACAACCCACTTAATGGCATGCTAATCATTTTATGGTTGTTTTTTTTTTTCGCCCTCCATGTACACACATGGCCATTAAAGCCAAAAATGACTCTGTTTGTTTTGTTTTGTTTTTTCACCAAAACCACCAGGCTTACAGAGAGTGATGAACTCATCTCAGGGCTTTTTAGGGTTAAGCACTGAAAGTCCCAAAACCCACTGCCATCAAGTCAATTCCGACTCATAGCAACTCTATATGACAGAGTAGAACTGCCCCACAGGGTTTCCAAAACTGTAATCTTTAAGGAAGCAGACTGCCACATCTTTCTCCTGAGGAGCAGCTAGTGGGTTCAGACAGCTGACCCTTCATTTAGCAGCCAAGCACTTAGTCACTTTGCTACCAGGGATCCTTACTGAAAGTCCCAAATCTGAGAAATCCCTTCAGTTTCAGGCAAACTAGGACAGTTGGTCTCTACGTCATTCATATTGAACAAAAGTTACTACAATTTGGCCTTTAAAACATTCCAAGCCACAAGAACATGTAGCTAAGTGAAAATGGCATTGGACATTGAACTCAGACTTGCTGGTTTCAAAGGGTGACCTCCTTCTGCCTGCCACTCTCTATGTGGCTTTGGCAAAGAGACAGAGACTTTCAGGGCTCTCATTTATAAACTGAAGTCGGAAGTAATCAGTTTTAGTTACTCTAGGGCTGTTGTGAAGATCAAAGACAATAATGGTTATGCAGAGAGAATCTTAATGAAGGAAAAATTTTCCATGTTATCACCTCTAATCTTAAAATTTAGTACAAAAGTTGCTAAATGGTGCTTCTACTAATGCATTATGGTTATAAGAAATTTAGATGTTAAAATGCAGTCATTATATGTGACGTTTTTATTCATTTGCACAGATATTTCACGTCTAGCCATATCAATAAACAACCTTAGTCTGTATTTAATCAATAATAAAAAGTCACATCTCTTCTGGTATTCCAATATTCTCTGCCATAAGAGAGTTCCCGAACCCTCCCTTAAGCATTTGCAGTACAAATACCTTCTCAGCTGAAAAGTGATGTTAGAAGCAATAATTTTTAAAATGCTGCTTCAACCAAAGACACACCACTAGAGCAACCCATACACATGGGGACTCTGTCACAAAGATTTGACCTACCATAGTTATGGGAGCTGGATAAGTGGTCTTTGCATCTGATGTTAGAGCTTGAAGTCCTCTCAGCAGGCAGTCAGGAAGGGAAGGAGAAGATAAAGCAGGGAAGGGCAAGAAAACAGCTGAAGTCCACAAGAACAAGCTGGAGCCCATGTGAACACAGACCTGCTAAAACCTATGTCAGCTTCTACTGGTGTGGGTGTCTGCAGAAATCAGGGCCTTTCTTCATTGACTGGACAGCAACAAATGACAACAGCAACAATATCATGGAGCTAAACACACACACATAGTCTAAGAGTCAGACATGTCGAAGGCTGGTTTTCACCCACAACCAGAGGGAGGTAGACCAGTTTCAGACAACACTAATGAGGTAAACCAGCAGATATGCAAAAATATATACCAAACTCAAAACTAGTGGCCGTTTAGTGGATTCCAACTCATAGAGACCCTATAGGACAGGGTAGAACTGTCCTATAGGGTTTCCAAGGAGCAGCTGGCAGATTCAGATGGCCGACCTTTTGGCTAGTAGCCAAATGCTTAACCACTATGCCGCCAGAGCTCTTCGCAACAATGTATATAAACTACAAAATGGCTACAGCTTCACTTTTGCCCTCCAGATCTCCTACAAGGATCTGCGATACACCCTACCTGTAAATATACAAGAAAGGGAATTCTGAGAAATGTAGTTCAAAGTGGCCCCAAACATCTTCCAACTTATGGCAAGAAGTTTGAATTGAATTCCTATTTTATCAATTATGAACAGCTCAGCTAATTTAGATGAAAAACTTGAGGAGGAATGTCTTGTTTTTTTAATAAAATTGTTGGTAGACCAAAAAACCAAACCCAAGGCCGTGAAGTCAATTCCAACTCATATCAACCCTATAGGACAGGGTAGAGCAGCCTCATAGGGTTTTCAAGGAGAAGCTAGTAAATATGAACTGCTGACCCTTTGATTAGCAGCAGTAGCTTGCCACAGCTCTTAACCACTACGCCACCATGGCACCAAAGTGTTGATTAAAAAAAAAAAAAAAAGCCTGTTGCTGTCTAGTTGATTCCAACTCATATAGACCCTACAGGACAGAGTAGAACTGTCCCACGGGTTTCCAAGGAGCAGCTGGTGGATTCGAACTGCCGACCTTTTGGTTAGAAGCCTGAGCTCTTAACTAGTTTGCATATGATCAAATATGATGGTGGGCTTTAAAACAGTAAATTTTGTGGATGACAGGAATTTCATTTAATGAAGCTCTGTACTTACAACATGAGTGTTAGAAAATCTTCAAATCTTAAACTGAAACAGTGAAGATATTACAGAAACCCAAATTTTGTAGTCAAAGGCGTGAAATGATAATTACCATAAAAGTGGAGCAGAGCACAATGAGAGCTCAGAGGAGCCATGGATGTCTGTCAACCGGGAGCGATAATCAGGGGAACTGCTGACTGATTCAAACAAGAGTGTGGATAGGCATGGGCTGGAGGGCCCAGCAATTTGTTGTTTACCGGAGACCATTTCGCCAGTTGAGAGAAGAAAAGGTCCCTGAGAAGAAAAATTTAATGAAAAAGTACCAGGTAGAATCCTGGGATTTGGAAGAAGTTATGCAGAATTTATTTTGCATCCAGGTTTAAAGGAAACCCTGGTGGCATAGTGGTTAAGTGCTACGGCTGCTAACCAAGGGGTAGGCAGATAGAATCCGCCAGGTGCTCCTTGGAAGCTCTATGGAGCGGTTCTACTCTGTCTTATAGGGTTGCTATGAGTCGGAATCAACTCGACGGCACTGGGTTTGGTTTTTTTTTTTTTACAGGATTAAACTGGTAACAATTGCTGCAGAGTCGATAATGACTCATTGCAACCCCATGTGTGTCAGAGTAGAACTGTGCTCCCTACGGTTTTCAATGGCTCATTTGTCTGAAATAGATTTCCAGGTCTTTCTTTCGAGGCACCTCTGGGTGGACTCAAACCTCCAACCTTTCATTTAGCAGTTGAGTATGTTAACTGTTGGTACCACCCAGAGACTCCAGGTACAGGATTAGCATATGTTTAATATCCAAGAATGTGAACCTGAGCTACTCACATTTCTCCTTTAGGTATTGCTTTAAAGGTAGTTCATCCACCTGATTATACTATCATCGAAAAACTTCCCTATCTTCATTATTTAAATGTTATATTGGGTAAAACAAAATCAATGTGGTACTCTGTCTTTCACTACCTTCAACTCTAGTATTAGAAGGAAGGAAGGAACAAACGAAGGTAAGGAGGGAAAGAGGAAAGAAAGGGAGGGGAAAGAAAGAGAGGAAGGGGAAATTGGTTTGTCAAAATTTGCTTATCATCTAGTCATGGTGATTACTATATATAAAGTGTGACCACAATTTGATGACCAAGCCCTAAGAAATGTGGTGGCATTTATGTATCCTAGTGAATGCTACTCCCCTCAAAGTAGTCATGGGGGAGAGGTCACACACTTAAGTTTGCTGCCATAGTTAAGCCGTTTGGAAAAAAATCTTTTCAAATTCAACAGAGACTGTGGTATTTTCTCCCACTCAGGTGTGCTGGTTCTATCCTGCTTGAGTAATGAAGGGCCCAAGGAACTGGAGGGATTTCAGAATGGGTCTGTACTTTACTATAGGCCCAAAGCATAATGGCCAAGAATATAGACTCCAACAACGGAGCACCCAAGTTCACATCCCAGCTGTGCTCTGCACTAGCAACCCTGGGTGAGTTTCCTACCACCTCCTTGTCTCAGCTGTCTCACCTGCAAAGTCGGGATATTAAGAAAAGTTCTACATCACAGGGGTCAGGGTATGCTGAGGCTTCTGGTGGTATTAAGACAGGGAGCAAAGGCCCTGAGATCGGAGGGTGCCTGTTTGAAAAATAGCGAAGACACTGCTGTGGTTAGAGCAGAAGCAAGTAAAAGAGAATTAGGCTATACTATAATTTTATAAGGGAGGTAATAGGTAGTTGAGTGTGGAACCTAGAGACAGAGGACAGAGGGGCTCCCAAATCTGCAAAGTAACAAGAAATGGATCAAGGCACAGAAAGTAAGCCATTCCCCAGAACAACGGGGCAGTGTGTCTAAAAATAGCCTGCAAACTTGTTTAAAGTTGTCTTTCAGAAGCAGTTGGAGAAGACCAAGCCCAGGGACATGCGCAGAACATCCACCTGTGACCTCTGTGTGACCTTCCCCCAGGGGCAGTGAGGGGCTACAGCCCCAGCCGGGGAACGGAATCTGGAGCGGGAGACTGCACAGGCGCGACACCCCATAATAAGTCCTGCTATGAATTCCAAAGGCCTCCAGGATAGGAGCCATCTTGGAAAGCTGCTGCGCTCCGCACCTTAGTTAACATATCCCCGCCTGTGTCTACGAATAAACATGAATCTTTTCCTGCCCAAGAACTTTTAAAAACTTGCGCCGTCTTCAGTTCTGTGAGATGAAGGTATGCATTGCTCTAGGTCCTCCTTGTCTCTGTTTGCCAGCCTCTTCAATAAAGCTTTGCTCATATGCAAAACTACATGCCTTACCTGCTCATTCTTGACCAGTGAGAGGCAAGAACCTTATTCCGGTAACAGTATTTAAGCTTTTTTAGCAGTCAAGATAAGATCCCGGGGAGAAAACCAGAAGAGGAGCATGGTATCAGTAAGCAAACAAGTCATTGTTGTGTACCGTCAATTCCAACTCCTAGCGACCCTATATGACAGGATGGAACTGACCCATAGGGTTTCCTAGGCTGTAATCTCTATGGGAGCAGATCGCCAAGTCTTTCTCCAGTGAAGCGAATGGTTGGGTTCAAAGCACCAGACTTTTGGTTAAGAGCCAATCATCTATACCACCAGGGCTCCTTAGCAAACAAGTACAGACATTCATTAAACTGCTAACTAATTTTTACTCCTAAAATATTTTTAAACAATTAAGTTAAATCAAAACTAACAAATATTTACTGTAAAAAAAGAAAGAAAAGTACACACTGTCTTAGGGTCTATGTTGCTGTTGTTAGGTGCCCTCAAGCCAGCTCCGACTCATAGCAACCCGATGTACCATAGAATGAAACACTGCCCGGTTCTGCGCCATCCTTACAACCATTGTTATGCTTGAAGCTCGTTGTTACAGCCACTGTGTCAATCCATCTCGTTGAGGGTCTTCCTCTTTTCTGATCCCTCCTCACAACATGTCCAAAGCATGTAAGACATAGTCTCCCAATCCTTGCATCTAAGGACCATTCTGGTTGTACTTCTTCCAAGACAGATTTGTTTGTTCTTTTGGCAGTCCAGTTTTCTTTGCCAACAGCACAATTCAAAGGCATCAATTCTTTTTCGGTCTTCCTTATTCGTTGTCTAGCTTTCACACGCATATGATGCTACTGAAAATACCATGGCTTTTTTTTTTAGGCCAGGAGCACCTTGGTCTTCAAGGTGACATCCTTGCTTTTCAACACTTGAGAGAGGTCCTTTGCAGCAGATTTACCCAATGCAATGCATCTTTTGATTTCTTGACTGCTGCTTCCATGGGTGTTGATTGTGGATCTAAGTAAAATGAAACCCTTGACAACTTCAATCTTTTCTCCATTTATCATGATGTTGCTCATTGGTCCAGTTGTGAGGATTTTTGTTTTCTTTATGTTGAGGTGCAACCCATACTGGAGGCTGTGGTCTTTGATCTTCATCAGTAAGTGCTTCAAGTCCTCTTGCACTTTCAGCAAACAAAGTTGTGTCATCTGCATAATGCAGGTTGTTAATGAGTCTTCCTCCAATCCTGACACCCCATTCTTCATACAGTCCAGCTTCTCAGATTATTTGCTCAGCATACAGATTGCATAGGTATAATGAAAGAATACAACCCTGACGCAAACTTTCCCTGACTTTAAACCACCAGTATCCCCTTGTTCTATCTGAACAACTGCCTCTTGATCCATGCACAGGTTCTTCTTGAGCACGATTAAGTGTTCTGGAATTCCCTTTCTTTGCAAGGTTGTCCGTAGTTTGTTATGATCCACACAGTCAAGTGCCTTTGCATAGTCAAAAAAACACAGATAAACAACCTCTGGTATTCTCTGCTTTCAGCCAGGATCCATCTGACATCAGAAATGATATCCCTAGTTCCATGTCCTCTTCTAAATCTGGCCTGAATTTCTGGCAGTTCCCTGTCAATATACTGCTGCAGCTGCTTTTGAATGATCTTCAGCAAAATTTTGCTTGCATGTGATATTAATATTGTTTGATAATTTCCACATTCAGTTGGATCACCTTTCTTGGGGATAGGCATAAATATGGATCTCTTCCTGTCAGTTGGTCAGGTAGCTGCCTTCCAAATTTCTTGGCATAGACAAGTGAGCACTTCCAGCACTGCATCCATTTGTTGAAACATCTCAATTGATATTCCATCAATCCCTGGAGCCTTGTTTTTCGTCAATGCCTTCAGTGCAGCTTGGACTTCTTCCTTCAGTACCATCGGTTCCTGATCATATGCCACCTCTTGAAATGGTTGAACGTCAACTAATTCTTTTTCGTATAATGACTCTGTGTATTCCTTCCATCTTCTTTTGATGCTTCCTGCATCGCTTAATATTTTCCCCATGGAATCCTTCACTATTGCAACTCAAGGCTTGAATTTTTTTTCAGTTCTTTCAGTTTGAGAAACACTGAACATTTTCTTCCCTTTTGTTTTCCTATCTCCAGCTACTTTGTCTTCTCGAGAGGCCCTTTGAAATCTTCTGTTCAGTTCTTTTACTTCATCATTTCTTCCTTTTGCCTTAGCTGCTGGATGTTCAAGAGCAAGTTTCAGTGTCACCTCTGACGTCCATCTTGGTCTTTTCTTTCTTTCCTGTCTTTTCAATGACCTCTTGCTTTCTTCATGGATGATGTCCTTCCACAACTTTCCTGATCTTCGGCCATTAGTGTTCAATGCATCAAATCTGTTCTTGAGGTGGTCTCTAAATTCAGGTGGGATATACTCAAGGTCATATTTTGGCTTTCGTGGACTTGCTTTGATTTTCTTCAGTTTCAACTTGAACTTGCATATGAGCAGTGATGGTCTATTCCACAGTTGGCCCCTGAGCTGTTCTGACTGATGATATTGAGCTTTTCCATCGTCTCTTTCCACAGATGTAGTCGATTTTATTCCTGCGTATTCCATCTAACGAGGTCCATGTGTATAGTCTCTGTTTATGTTGGTGAAAAAATGTATTTGCAATGAAGAAGTCGTTGGTCTTGCAAAATTCTGTCCTTGGATCCTCCTTGTAGGTGTATGGATACTGTCCTATCATTGATAGCACTGTACTTCAGGATAGATCTTGAAATGTTCTTTTTGATGATGAATGCAACACCATTCCTCTTCAAATTGTCATTCCTGACATAGTAGACTACATGATTGTCTGATTCAAAATGGCCAATAGCTGTCCATTTCAGCTCACTAATGCCTAGGACATGGATGTTTATGTATTCCATTTTGTTTTTAATGATTTCCAATTTTCCCAAATTCATACTTCTTACATTCTAGGTTCCAACTATTAATGGATGTTTGCAGCTGTTTCTTCTCATTTTGAGTCATGCCACATCAGCAAATGAAGGTCCCGAAAGCTTTACTCCACCCATGTCATTAAGGTCAACTCTACCTTGAGGAGTTACCTCTTCCCCAGTTGTCTTTTGAGTGCTTTCCAACCGGGGAGCGGGGGGGCTTATCTTCTGGCACTATGTCAGACAATGTTCTGCTGCTAATCATCAGGTTTTCACCAGCTAATTCTTCTCAGAAGTAGACCGCCAGGTCCCTCTTCCTAGTCTGTCTTAGTCTGGAAGCTTAGTTGAAACTTGTCCTCCATAGGTGACCCTGCTTCTATCTGAATACCAGTGGCACAGCTTCTAGCATCACAGCAACATGCAAGCCCCCACAGTACGACAAACTGACAGACACTTGGAGGTAGGCTGTATATATATGTGTATATATATATATACACATATAAATATAAAACCAAAACCAAACCTGTTGCCGTAGTGTTGATTCTAACTCAAAGCGACCCTATAGGACAGAATAGAACTGCCCCATAGGGTTTCCAAGGGGTACCTGGTAAATGTGAACTGCACTACCAGGGTTTCCATATACATATATATATACAGAAAGACAGAGATTTATATCAAGGAAGCAGTTCACGCAGTTGTAGAGGCTGGATGTTCCAAGTCTGTCAGTCAGGCATCAGGCTGGAAGTTTCTCCTGACTCACATAGCTGCAGAGGCTGATGAACCCACGGTCGGCAGGTTGCTGCCTCATGGGCTGCAGAAGCTGATGAATCCACGATCAGCAGGTATGACGGTAGGCTGTTGGCTCAAGCCCCAAGAACTGGAGGTCAGATGACAACGAGTCTGATGCAGGATCCAGAGCGGAGCAAAAGCTAGCAAGTTTTGCCGGAAAGTCCATATATATTGGATGCAGGCCATACCCCCAAGAAAACTCTCTTTCAATAGATTGGCTGCTCTTAGCAGATCTTGTTATGGAGGTGATTACATCATTGCATAACTGCCGGAAGCTGCATCATAACTGCCAAATCACTGACAATCACAGCCCAGCCAAGTTGACACATAACCTAAAGTATCACAAGCACCTTAATACTAGTGTCTTAAATCTTATTTAAAATCACATATTTTCAATGTAAAGCAAGAGCAGAGCAAGGTGTTTCTAAATTAACACTCCCATTTTGAAGACAAATTTAGAAGAATTAAAGGGCAGTCTCTGGTCCCTCATTTAGCTTCCCTGCAAGACTGAGCCATCATATGCTCTAAGCTCCACAATGATTTTATTGTCTCCCTTCAGTAATCCTGTGTGCATGGAGCTGTGTCAGCCTGACATGTCAAATTTAGCCTGAGGGAACAAACTGGAAAAGTAGAATCAATAAAGGCTGTAACTAAATGGTTTGATGATCTATAAAACCATTAAATAACTGATTCTACTTTTCCTTTATTCCCCATGAAGAATTGAGTGGTTATCCCCAAACCACCATGTAAAGACAGAACTACCATCTGTTCCAGCTGCACACCCAAGTGCACACTGATCCCTTGGCTCCGTGGCTCACTCAGAGCCCCAGTCTACAGATCAGTGGAGCATCCCTTCCAGCACTGAGTGGATCTTTCCACACAACTGTGCATGTGCTCCAGAAATGTTGTTTGTTTGCATCTGGGATTTTGTATGAGTATGGGAATTCAGACTTGTGGGTGCATGTGGAAATAGCAGTTTTGACCAAAATTGTGTTTCTTGGTTTCCATGTAGACCCAAATTTGAGGAATCTATGTGGGCCCTTGACTGTCTGTTTAGACACTTTGCTGTTCATGGCCAGGGATTGAATGTTCTGGTGCCTGATCTTGGCCATTGCTGTCTCTTTTATTTTTATTCAGAAGGATACATTTTGCTGTCATCCCGCATATCCTTCATATGCAGCATGTGTAGCCCCTCTTTCTGGTTGTGAGAACTGTACAAGCTGTACTGAAAATATTTTATACCGTGAGCTCGAGTCAGACAGAGGGGAAACCTTTATTAATGCACAAAACAGAATTCTTTCAAATCCGAGATGAAAGACTCTTTTTGGAGCATACATTTGCAACGAATTCAGCTATCACTTTTCCTTTTTTTCTATTATCTGCTTCCCCCCTCCTCCATTTCAGTGTTAATCTGATGCTTTGAGAAAGTTTTCTTTAAAAAAAATTTAAGATTAGCATTATGAACTCACTGTAGACAATTCAAAGGAAAATCTCTAGGACTCTTGTAAGTTCCAGGAGATGGGAAGAACACTTTCGTGTTGGCATGATATTATACTTTGACTTAAGAACACCAGCAGAGATGTTAGCAAGACATGATGCAGCAGACCTATGTGAGTGTTATATGGGTATATAAAAAATCACAAGCACCATTTTCCAAAATCAGTTCTACTGAACTAGGACACAGAATAAACAAAAAAAAAAAAAAAAGGAGGAAGACAGAGTGAGTACCATGGTCAAATAAACTGGTGAATGCAACATATTCTACCCCCTCATAAAGATCCATTATGCACTTTATTATCTGTGATGGTTAATGCTACATGTCAGCTTGGCGAGGTTATGATTCTCAGTGGCTTGGCAGACACTATGTAACCATCTTCCATTTTGTGATATGATATGAGCAGCCAATCATTTGGAAGGGGCGTTTCCTTGGGGGTGTGGCCTATATCCACTATATAAATAGATGTTCTGGCAAAGCTCACTCTCTCTGTCTCTGTTAACTCTGTAATCTCATCTGACCTCCGGTTCTTACAATTTTAAGGCAGCAGAGACCTCCAGCCTATTGCCTGACCTACAGATTTTGAGTTTATCAGCCCCTGTAACCCCTGAACCAGCAGAGATTTTCAGCCTGTTGTCTAACCCACTGATTTGGGACTTGCCAGCCCGCACAATTGTGTGAGCCCCTTCCTTGAAGTAAATTTCTCTGTATATATATCTGTATACACCTCACGGTTTTTTCTCCTCTAGAGAACACAGACTAAGATGTTATCTCAAGAGGTATGAAAAGATTCGCAGGAAAGAAATCTTTCTAACCCACAATTTTTCCAAGCATTTGAGTCTCAAACCTTGTCACTTAGAATTAGCAGGGCTTGTGTTCAATATCCCTGGGTAGTACAAACAGTTAAGCACTCTGCTGCTAATCGAAAGGTTGGAGGTTTGAATCCATCCAGAGGTACCTCAGGAGGAAAGTTTGGTGATCTATTTCTGAAAAAGTAAACTTCGAAAACACTGTGGAGCACAGTTCTACTCTGAGACACATGCGGTCACCATGAGTCATAATCAGCTTAATGACAACTGGAGTTTTCAGTAAAATATCTTGGGAAACATTCTCTCACTAGTTACTAGCTTCAGGATGTCAAAGACAAAATTGCACTGGACAATGCTGAAACAGGCAAGGATGGCTTTACTCAAAAGGATTGTTGTAAAGGAGAGGAAAGGACTAAGAAAAGAAAGGAAAGGGACACCACAGTAGGAGAGGGGATATTACCACAGAACGGAGAAAGAGACCAGAGAGTCCACTCGCCAGCAACTGGCTATTAAGTTTATTTAAACCAACCAAACCAGTTGCTGTGGAGTCCAATTCTGGCTCATGGTGACCCTATGTGGGTCAGAGTAGAACTGTGCTTCGTAGGGTTTTCAAAGGCTGATTTTTTTTTTTTTTTTTTTTTTGGAAGTAGTCCATTCTTCTGATGTACCTCTGGGGTGCTATTATTACTCAACCCTATTTTTACTGAAAAGAAGACCTGGTAACAGCAGTGGCTAAGTGCTTGGCTGCTAACTGAAAGGTCGGTGGTTCAAACCCACCAGCTGCTCTGTGGAAGAAAGATGAGGCAGTCTGCTTCTGTAATGATTTACAGCCTTGGAAACCCTGCGGGGCAGTTTTACTCATCCTATAGGGTCTGTTACGAGCCTGAATCAACTCGACAGCATACAACAACAGCAATTTTTACTGAGGAGACTGGGCGGTGCGAATGGTTAATGTGTTGGGCTACTAAACAAAAGGATGGAGGTTTAGTGGTTTCCACTATGAAATTCTTGAGATTGACTCCTGGTTCTCCATAAGTTAGAGATGATATTTTGGCACAGCATTCTTTCCTATGGCTTGTATCCTTTTTTTTTTTAAGCTCTGATTTCAATTTGGCCTTTTCTTGGGAAAACTGATTTGGAAGATTTACAATCAATCATGAGCCAAAAAGAAAGAAAATCTTCAGTAAGAAAACCTCTGGATATTTTAAAAACTCCTTCCAAATATAACATTCCTACCCATATCTGGAGCCTTGGTGGCATGGTGGTTAAGAGCTCAGCTGCTAACCAAAAGGTCAGCAGTTCAATTCCACCAGCCCCCCCCTTGGAAACCCTATGGAGCAGTTCTACTCTGTCCTAGAGGGTCACTGTGATTCCAAATCGACTTGATGGTATCTAAGAACAACAACAACCCTATATCCTCTATGCTTTCACCTCAAAATATTCCTCACCTCCAAAATCCCCAAAGGATAGGAACCAGAAATAAATGGAAGTGATTAAATGAGGAGAGAAAACAATCATCACACACACACACAAAAAAAAAAAAACCTCTGTATTTTCATCCACAACTCTGGAAGGGCAGTTTGCTGATGCCCAACAGCTGTGTAATGTTCAACAAAAATTTGCCTCTCTGGCTTTATGAGGTATAAAATATTGCCATCATAAGATCTGAAAACGATGAGACCCATCCTGAAATCACCATGTCAACACTTAGAAACGGCAGTGGAAGGCAAATAAAAATGATTAAATTTTGTGTGACAGAAGGTGCCGGCAAGAAGAGCACAAACAGCCATTTCCACAGGGAAACGTTGGTCATAAATGGGCCGTAGGTGGAGTCAGGAGCAGGGGCCAGGGACCCGCGGAGGAAGGCAGCCTGCATTGCTTTGGTGATTGCACAAGAAAGCAGAGGGTGGTTATGTTCTCACCCTGCACTGCGCTGGCTCTTTGACTTGATATCAACTTTTGCTACTTCAGTCCAGTTAAACTATGAGTGAGCATCTCCCACAGTGCACTGAGGCCCTCTGTGGATGGTAATTACTCCTACTAGTAAGTACTTACTGTTAGAAAAAATTATACACACTTAATATCAATGTTTTATTTAACCCTTACAAGACTTCCCTGAGGTATAGGTACTATTACCAATCTTAGTATATACATGAAGAAACCAAGACACAGAGAAATTAAGTAAATTGCCCAAGTCAAAAAGGGAGGAAGGTGTGAGGCAGTCTGATCCCAGATTCCACCCTCTTAAACACTCTATGGCAGAAGTCAGCAAACAATGGCCTGCAGGCCAAATGGGTCCCTCTGCTTGTTTTTTTATGGCCCATGAACTACAATGGTTTTTGCATTTTTTAATTGTTGAAAAAAAAATCAAAATAACAATAGTATTTCATGACACACAAAAATTTACAAAGCTCAACTTTCATTGTTCATAAACACAGTTTTATTGAAACACAGCCACATTTTTTCATTTACATATTGCCTATGGCTACTTTCATTGTACAGTTGAGTAGTTGCAACAGAGACATTATGTCCTGCAAACCCAGAAGTATTTATTTTCTTCTTATTACAGGAAAAGTTTGCTAATGACTAATGCAATACTGAGCAATGGGATAAGGGAGTGTCCTCAAATTTGCACGCCCAACTAGTGGTCTGTCCTTCCACTGCTGTCCACACATACTTACCAGTCCACCTACTCCCATCTATCTCATGCTCATATCTTTGGTCTTATGTATAAATGTGGCACAATTTCAAATTTGAGACCCACCACCAGTGATGTAGGTTAGCCCATTTTGCTTGAAATGTATGGATAGCAATATAAGCACGATTTAACAGCAAAGGAGTTCCTGGGTGGTGCAAACAGTTAACATGCTCGGCTGCTAACCAAAAGGTTGGAAATCTGAGTCTGCCCAGAGGCACCTTGGAAGAAAGTCCTAGCAATCTAGTTGCAAAAAATCAGCCATTGAGAACCCTATGGAGCACAGTTCTCTCTGACACACATGGGGTCACCATGAGTCAGAACTGACTTTGAATGCTTTTGTTTTTGTTTTTCTAATACCAGCAAAGGGCGTTCTATGCAAAACTGAACTAGAAACAAAACCGAGTTCCCAAAGTGTAATTACTGTGACTTTAAAAATATTCAAGCCAGTATTCAAAGGAAAAAAAAAAAAAATTAAAGGCTCTTCTTAACTAGATCTCTATAGTCAAAGAATTGTTGTTGTTGTTAGGTGCTATCGAGTCGGTTCCGACTATAGCGACCCTATGCACAACAGAACGAAACACTGCCCAGTCCTGCACCATCCTCACAATCGTTGTTGTGCTTGAGCTCATTGTTGCAGCACCGTGTCAATCCACCTTGTTGAGACTCTTCCTCTTTTCCGCTGACCCTGTACTCTGCCAAGCATGTTGTCTTTCTCCAGTCAAAGAATAGAAGGTTAAATTATTGTCCAAGAAAGGTAGTTCACTTCAGCTGATCCTCTTAAATCTGCCTTCACTGTAGCTCAGCTATTCTCACCTAAGAATAGGAAAAAGCAAGGAAGTTACTCTTGCTGAAGCCACCTGTGTGCATAAAACAGCAGAGGGAAAGGTAATGGGGAAAGTAGTGCTTCAGCCTCCTTGATCACTGAATTACAAATATTTTAATAAATAAATTAAAACCCACATTTAATTTAGGCATCAGTTCAATTAAAATTTCACCTGAATACTTCATGCCTGGCTTTTATCTCACAGATAAATCGCTATAGCAACAGCACAAGAGCAGGATTTGGCATTTCCTTAACCACAGCTAAGTGGGAAACCAATGAAAGATGTGAACTTACAATGAAAGAACTATAAAATATACATCATTAGACCAGAAGAGCTCCAGTTTTTTGCGTGTTAATATGCATTCCACAAGAACAGGAAGCAAGTGGGTAAATACAAGGATTATATATCACCCTGTACTCTCAAAGGGACTTATCTGCATATGTACAGTGGGTTTAAAGGTCCTCAAGAGCTTCAATCTTTGATATCATGTGGGTTTCTCTGTTCTGTTCCCTTACTCAGCTCTTAGCCTCCACAAGCCCTGTAATAGCTAGTATCAGTAAGCCTGTGATTCACAAGAGTTTAGGCACTTTTCCACACTAGAGGTAAAGCAGCACCCGTACCAGCTGCCATGGAGTCAACTCCAACTCATGGCGACCCCATGTGTGTCAGAGTAGATCTGTGGTCCATAATGTTTTCTTTTTATGTTTCTTTGTGCTTGAAGTGAAAGCTTACAATTCAAGTCAGCTTCTCATACAAAAAAATATACATACATTGTTATGTGACCCTAGCTGCTCTCCCTATAATGTGAGAGCACACTCCTCCTCTCCACCTTGTATTTCCCGTGTCCATTCAACCAGCTCCTGATCCCCTCCACCTTCTCATCTCACGTCCATACAGCAGCTGCCCACATAGTCTCTTGTGTCTACTTGAGCTAAGAAGCATACTCCTCACCAGTATCATTTTTTGTCTTATAGTCCAGTCTAACCTTTGTCTGAAGAGTTGGCTTTGGGAATGGTTTTAGTTTTGGGCTAACAGAGAGTCTGGGGGCTATGTCCACTGGGGTCCCTTCAGTCCCAGTTAGACCATTAAGTCTGGTCTTTTTACTAGAATTTGAGTTCTGCACCCCACTTTTCTCCTGCTCTGTCAGGGACTCTCTGTTGTGTTCCTTGACAGGGCAGTCATTGGTGGTAGCCAGGCATCACCTAGTTCTCCAATCTCAGGCTGATGGAGTCTCTGGTTTATGTGGTCCTTTCTGTCTCTTGGGCTCATATTTTCCTTTTGTCTTTGGTGTTCTTCATTCTCCTTTGCCCCAGGTGGTTTGGAACCAATTGATGCATCTTAGATGTCTTTAGATGGGACATAGTGTTTTGAATGGCTGATTTTTCAGAAGGAGATCACCAGGTCTTTCTTCTAAGGTGCCTCTGGATGGACTCAAATATCCAACCTCTTGGTTAGCAGCAGAGTACTTTAACTGTTGGCACCACCTAGGGACACCTTTGCAGGTATACCATGCTTTTATTTCTATCCATACGTGTCAAGACAAAATGAGCTAACCTGCAGTATGTGGGTCTCAAATTTGGTTAGCAGCAAGTATTTTAGCTATTTGCACCACCCAGGGACATGAAAAATCAAATAGAGCAGGCATGTAGGCTGCCAGTAAAGATAGGTAGTACAGTTTTGCAGACGTGATAAAATCTCAAGGGCATACCCAGAGGTTTCAACTTCACAGTATAAGTCCAGAACACAGCTTTGTCCAGCTTAAAAGAGGGAACCCACTCCTATTTTGGGTCCTCAGAAATTATGTGGTAGGAGAGATGCTATGAGGACTTTGAGCTACCTGAAACTTAAATGTCTTTTCTCTTTGATTCTCAGGAAGAGCCCAAAATACTCTCAAATATTTAAAACAAGAACATGTCAATTATTCCAACCTGATCATTTTATAGATGAGGAAACAGAGGCTCAAAGATAAATTACCCAGGGTCATCAGCTGATTGATGGGACACTCAAGTCTTTTGTTTCCATTACATATACCATCTTGCCTTCCTCTTCCAAGCATGGAAACAACTATTTTAAAAAATGACACCAGACCACTACACATTATACTGAACTCTGGATTGCTGAAGGTAATGTTGCTTGTTGAAACATGTTGTTAAAAGCTTCAGAATAAGCTGTATTCATGGCTTGTTCTGCCCTGGAGAGGTGGTGAATTTTTCACATTATCTCATCTGAGACAAGAGAGGAAAGTTAAAAGTCGCTGCCTACAATATCTCCCATGAAAGACGGTGAATCAATCAATAGAAAGTGTTTTGATGTTTGAAGTACACTAACCCCTTAGGTAAGCCAGTTCAGCCAGAATTTATTGGGGAAAGTCATAATAGCATGGAAATTCTCTTTTTCCGAAAGCGGCAGTAGTATTCAATTACATACAGCCAATAGGGTTGTGCAGAAAGCAGTTCTTTTGGCAAGTTTCGACATTTCTTTAGTTATTAGGGTGTTGCAGAAAAATGTAGAATGCTTGTTTCCAAAGACATTCTCATTACTAGGAAACAAGGTAGTGACTAGTGGGTGAGTTGGAACAACCCATAGTTCCATAAACACTCTGTGCTCTTGCACACTTCCACTTGTTGCACAAACCCTTCCCTCAGCCTGAAAGGCCTGTCCCTCTTCTACTCTCAAGATTCAGTTCAAGGTTTATCTCCTCTGTGAACTTTCTGGGCCCTCTAGGGCAAGTTGGTGGTTCCTCTTAGGTGCACCTGAACAATTCACTGCATTTCTTCACATTTCTGTCATTGAATTTACAAAGTTGTTTTGTATTTGCTTCTCTCTCCCATTGGACTATGAACGAGGAACTTTGTTTAATTTGTCTTTGTACTCCCACAATACTTGGGACATGTGGTCTAAAATAATGTCTTGTGAATGACACCAACTGAATTTTTTATGGTCTGCACATCCCAGTAGTTTGCCAATGTGTCTCCCTAAAAGCATCCCCTCAAAGGCTTTGATTTCTTATTCTTCTGCATCCACTTACATTCCTCTTTTATTCTTAAATTGATTAAATTGTTCGGTGAAAATTCAGAGGTAACCTGAATATTGGCACTAGCTATGACTGCCCAGAAGCCTAGAGCTACAGCTAGGCTCCTAGGTTGGCATCCTGGCTCTGGAATTTACCATCTCACGGAATGCTGGAAGCCACCAGAAGCTGGAAGAGTCAAGGAACAGATTCTCCACTAAAGTCTCTGGGAGAAGCACAGCCCTGCCCACACCTTGATTCTGGTCCAAAGAAACAGATTTCTGACTTCTATCTAGCCTTCAGAACTGGTAAAGAAAAAATTCTTGTTGTTTTAAGCCACGAAGTGTGGGGTTGTTTGTCACAGCAGCCTCAGGAAAATAATACACTCTATTTGTGTGATGACAGTTCTTATAATTTAACTTAGATTATTTCATTTAATAATAATAGTAATAACCTTATGTGATACAGCTACTGTTATTATCTTTCATTTAGAAATAAAAAAAACTGAGGTGCTGAAAGGTTAAAAAACCGACAGTAAGTGAGTTGGGACTCAAGACCAGGCAGTCTTGCATCAGAAACCAACACCTTAGCATATGCCTTTACAATGGGGCTCTGGGTGGAGAAGCCAGCACTGGGTGAGCTTACCATGGAATCCTCAGAGAGAGACCAGGCACCTACTACTATCTACTGAGAAGTTTCTATGTATGCTACCTTCCACAGACCCCCGCTGGCTATTGTCCAACTCTTTTTTGCTTATTTCTTACCCTACCAAAAACAAAAAACCAAACCCGTTGCTGTTGAGTCCATTCCAACTCATAGTGACTCTGTAGGGCAGAGTAGAACTGCCCCATAGTTTCCAAGGAGCACCTGGTAGATATGAACTGCTGACCTCTTGGTTAATAGCTGTAGCACTTAACCACTATGCCACCAAGTTTTCCATTCTTATCCTAGGCCTCAGTTATTTCACCTTCTCCCTGGTCTTGTAAAATTACTCCAAACAATTCCAAGTTGATTTAGTCACCCTGAGCCCTGTAAACCCTTTAAAATGTGCACATACCTTAATTATAGCAGCTAAAGTGTTGTATTATAGTTGGAACTTTATGTAAGTCACCCCTGCCAGGCTGGGGTCTCCTCTGTGCTTTTCATATTCACATTTCTATTTACACTGTTTAGGAGTAGTGCCTGTCAAATAATTGACACTCAATAAGTAAGCACTTAACAAGCGTGGATGGATGCACAGGTGGACAGACAAATGAACCTTTTCACTGAAGGTGAGAAATCACTCTGTAATGCTGCTTCCTTCTTCATTCACCAGGCTTCTTTCTAGGCATTCAACAGAGAGCTTTTCCCAAATGACTGGGAAGTTGAAAAGAAAATACAGTAAAACGTTTTTGCAAACATCTTGGTTTAGAAAAAATAGTGCCAAGATTTCATGAACTGAAATTTTGTTCTACATTGAAGTCTCAAATTTTTTATCTTTCGCACATTTCAATATTAACGTGTGCTTTGATTCTCTACAATGTTTACTTTTAATTTTGGCAAACCTTACCTCCTTCAAATAAACCACGATTTCCGGTCATCATCACTCCCAACACATCCCACCCCACTCACTTTTCCCAAGGGTTTGGGCTACCTGCAGGGCTGTCAGAGGGCATTTTTTCATGAAGGTGTGGCTCCTTCTGCACATCAGTGTTACAAAGATCTCATCAGTAACTCGAAATATTCAGCTGCTACGAACAACCTACAAAACCAAGTGACTGAATTTTATTAATAAATACTGCATTACTTATTTTTTTTTTTAATATACCCAGCTTCAATATTCAACACTCTCCTTCCTGTCTTTAGGATACTACTCAAACCAACAATTCCTAACAACTAAAACAAATCATTTTCTCATTATTTTTTAGCATAATCATTATAATTTCAAAATATCAATAAGAATTTTAATTCTACAAATCCCCTCACTTGTTACGGACGTAATTACAGTATATGAGCAAATCTTTCCTTTTTGTTAATTCAAAAAATTACTGAGTCATGGAAACATTTGGTATTAGATTTTACATCAACTCCAATTCTAGAAGAGTAAGAGTTTTTAACCAGTGATCTGGCACTAGGATCTCCATGGAGACATGTTTTAGGCAAACCATCAAAAACCTCTAATGGGTACAACAAGATTTATTTTATAATTCAGATATTATAGACAATTTGAAGTGAAACTAGTTAACTCTGAAAACGCTAAGTGTTGTTTTAAGAAGTTCCATTATATCGGCTTTATTTTCCAGGATCCTATTGTGCAAAATAAAGTAAATAAAATATGTGGTTGTTATTGTTGTTAGCTGCCATCAAGTCAGCTCTGACTCATGACAACCTATGCACAACAGAATGAAACATTGCCTGGTCCTGTGTCATTTTCACAATCACCAACGTATTTGAGTTAAATATTGCAGCTACTGTGCCAATCCGTCGTACCAAAGGTTTCCCACACCCTCATTGGCCCTCCACTTCCCCAAACATCATGCTGTCCTCCAGTGACTGATCCTTCCTGATGGTATATACAAAGCAAGCAAGTCAAACAATGCTTGTTGTGATCCATAAGGTTTTCACTGGCTAATTCTTACAAGTAGATTACCAGGCCTTTCCTCCTAGTTTCTCTTAGTCTGGAAGTTCTGCTGAAACCTGTCCATCATGCATGGCCCTGCTGACATTTGAAATACCAGTGGCATAGCTTCCAGCATCACAGCAACACACAAGCCACCACACTATGAAAACTGACAGATGGTCAATGGAAATAAAATATGCTAAGCTCTTACTGTGTGCCAGTTGCCGGGTGGAGTGTTTGCTATTGTTAATGTCATTTACTCATCACACCTATTCTATGAGCTATATTTTAAGTCATTTGTCATTTGGGAAAAATTGATTTACTCATTTATATAAAAAAATTGTATTACACATAAACTGCCTTGTCTGTGTGCTCTGCTGCATGCTGAGGAGGATACACAAACGTATAAAGCAGAATTTATCCTAAATATGTAAGGCTATTTTCTGCTTTTCATTTTTTATAAGTAGCCATCATGTAGCTTTGTATGAAAACAACTGTGAATATACTGAACTGTCATTTACAATGACACGGATAGCCTTTTGGGTACACAGTACATTCTGAAACATAGAAGTATGAGTGAGTCTCTGGGAGGTAATAGAGCAAATTAAGCATACAGGTTTTGTGGCTTCCAATTCCTGCTCAGCTACTTACTAATTATATAATGTTGGAGAAGCCCCTTAAGCTTGAAACCTTAGTTTCCTTATCTGTAAAACTGAGACAACAGTAATACCTATCTCACAGTGTTTTTGTAAAGTTTAGATGAATTATAGCATGTAAAATATTTACCTAATGCTCAGCTCATAATAAGTGCTTAATAATCAATAGCTGTTCATCATCATCTTCTTTTATTATGAATAACATTAATCTAAAATTAGAACAGGAGCCCTGGTGGCACAATAGTTGAGCTCTCGTCTGCTAACAAAAGGATTGGTGGTTCAAACCCACCCAGCAGCTCTGCAGGAAAAAGACCTCGGCAATCTACTCCTGTAAAGTGTACAGCCTAGAAAACCCTATGGAACAGTTCTACTCTGTCACATGAGGCCGCTATGAGTCAAAATTGATTTGACGGCAGCTAACAACAAAAATAGAATGAAGACCAAAGTGATTTTTAGTGCACTTATTTTAAAAAAAAAATAAGTCTACAAGTAGACACTTTAACCACTTCAGGAATGTTATTTCTAAAAATGCAAGTATATTGGTAAAAGATAAGTCCTGTACTTCAAATCATACATCAAAATAGATACCAAATGAATTAAGGAAATAAATTTTAAAATAAAATTACTGAACTACTAAAAGGAAATAAAACTGGAAGACTGTACTGAGAGAAGAAAAGATTAAAAATTTTCATTATAAAGTTAACATTTTTAAATTAAAAATCTGTGTAGCTAAAAACAAAATGAGAACAAAACAGCCAACAAATCTGATAGATAAAAATTTGTTGGCTTTTTTGTTCTCATTTATATAATGGCTTCAAACAAAAAGATAAGAAAAATAATGTTTTGAAATGTAAATTAAGAGGACATATACAAATAATTCACACTAAAAAGGAAATAGTTATAAATAAACTGAAGCTAACTAGTTTTAATATCATTTGGTCTATTGAAATACAGAGATAGATGATAGATAGATATAGATATATATCAGTGTGGAAAAGGATATGGCACCAGAGGAAATAAATATAAAACAAATAGCCACATAGTAGATTTAAACCCAACCATATCAATAATTACATTAAATATAAATGGCCTAAACATGTCAATTAAAAGTTAAATATTGTGAGATTGGAATAAAAAACAAGATCAACTATATGCTGTCTACAAGAAACCCATTTTAAGTATAAAGGCTAACAAAGTTAAAAGTAAAAGGATTGAAAAGAAGACTACTTGCAGAAACTAGTCACAAGTAAATTGGAGTGAATATACGTCTACCAGACAAAATAGAATTCAGAACAAGATATTATTAAAGATAAAGAGAGATAGTTCATAATGCTAAAAGGGGTAGTAAAATAAAAAAGCTTCAAAGTACATGACTCAAAACCAACAAAAGTAAAAAAAGAGAAATCCAAAATAATTATTGGATACGTCTATATACACCATCTCTCAGTAATTGACGCAATGGGTTGACAAAAAAAAAAAAAAAAGCCCAATAGCTATATCAGAAAATTTAGCACTATCAAGCATCTTGAACTAATTGACTTTTATAGACCACTCCACCCAGAAACTGCAGAATACACGGAACACTCACCAAGACAGACCTTATGCTAGTCCATAAAACAAGCCTCGTGCAACTAGAAAGAACTGAAATCATACAGAGTATGTTTCCTCTCCATAATGGAATTAAACTAGAAATCAATAACAGAAAGATATCTGGAAACTCTGCAAATGTATAAAAGTTAAACAGCATAAATCTGCCGACTAAAAGATGATATCAAAAGGAAAAATAGAAATATATTGAAATTAATGAAAATAAAAACACAACATTTCAAAATGTATGGAATGCATCTAAAGCAATGTTTCAAGAGAAAATTTATAACTTTAAGTATTTATATTAAAAAAATAAAGTTCTACAGTCAGCGATCTAAGCTTATATCGTAAGAAACTAGAAAGAAAGAAGAGTAAATGAACCCAAAGTAAGAAGAAAGGGAAAAAATAAAGACAGGAAAAAATTCAGTGAAATATAAAATGGAAAATAATAGAGAAAATAATGAAACAAAAGCTGGTGCTTTGCAAATTTCAATAAAATAGATAAACTTATGAAGAAAAAGAGAGAGGTTGAACAAATTGCTAATATAAGAAAATAAAAGCATGAACATCACTATAGATCCTACAATGGGGAAGCAGTATGTAAGCTTAATGCAAATAAATTAGACAACCTTGGATGGACTAGATAAATTCATTGAAAGACACAAATAATTAAAATGGCTTAAGAAAAAAATTGAAAACATGAATAGTCCCATTTCAAGTAAAGCAATTGCTTTTGTAAGTAAAGACCTTCCAACAACAACAACAAAAAAAATTCCATGTTTTGATGACCAACAAAGATGTCTTTCAAAGGCTGAGTGTGATAAACTATGGCACATTCAATGATGAATATTATTCAGTATAAAAAAGAAATGATCTATCATGCCATAAAAAGACATGGAGGAACCTTAAAAGCATAATACGATGAAAGAAAACAGTCTGAAAAAAAGGCATGTTGTACAACACTAACCATATGACATTCCAGAAAGAGCAAAACTAATGACAGTGAAAAGATAAGTGATTGCCAGGGGGTTCCTGTGAAGGAAAAAAGGGGAAGCGAATAAATGGAGCACTGGGCAATTTTAGGGCAGTGAAACTACACTGTATGATTAATGGTGGACACCCAGCATTACGCATTTGTCAAAACGCACAGGACTGTACAACACAGAGTAAACTCTAATATAAACCGTGGTCTTTAGTTAATAATAATGTTATCAGTACTGGTTCATCAATTATACAAATGTACCATTAAAAAAAAAAAAAAAAAAAACCCAGTGCCTTCGAGTCGATTCCAACTCATAGTGACCCTATCGGACAGAGTAGAACTGCCCTATAGAGTTTCCAAGGCCGCCTGGCGGATTCGTACTGCCGACCCTTTGGTTAGCAGCCCTAGCACTTAACAACTACGCTGCCAGAAAAAAATACCGGTTGCCGCCCAGTCGATTCCAACTCATAGTGACCCTGTAGGAATAGGAATGATCTACTCCTGTAAGTAGGAATGCAAGATATTAATAACAGAAACAATGTTCAGGGGAGATGGAATATATGGGAACTCACTGTACTGTCAGCACAATATTTCTGTAAACTGTTCTAAAAAATAAAAAATGGAGGCATTTTATATGTAAATAAAAATAAAGTTGATTTTAAAAATTGTATACACAAATAGATTTGATTCTTGACATCTTCCCAGAGTTTGGGGAAATGGGATGTGTGTGACTGTGTGTGAGTATAATATATAATACATATATATAGTATAGTATATTTTAGTATAGTATAGTATAGTATAGTATAGTATAGTATAGTATAGTATAGTATAGTATAGTATAGTATAGTATAGTATAGTATAGTATAGTATAGTATAGTATAGTATAGTATAGTATAGTATAGTATAGTATAGTATAGTATAGTATAGTATAGTATATAATATAATATAATATAATATAATATAATATAATATAATATAATATAATAAAGAAATATGGTCAAAACAGAAACTGAAGATCAAATACTAAGTTGACAGTGGGCAAAAAAAAAATTGTTTTTACTGGAAAATTCTTACACAACTGTTCATGTAAAGACATAAATTTGGCCTTGGACTTTTAGATTCCTAGTGGCCAGAGTAAAGAATAAAACATGGTCAAGTTTCAAGATGGAATTTTATAATAAGTTAATTACAGTAACTTTTTCAAATAATACAAATTTTTAAAAATAAGTTTAAATAGTGTTCCAGAAAGAATGTAATGAATCAAAGAAAACATGGGCTCAAAAGTTAGACATTTTGTTTAAAATTCTTATTACTTAACCTATTACATAGGCTATATTCCCAAATATAAAAATGGTCGCATGGTGATGTTTGACCCCCCTCTCTTCACAAAAGGGGGAAGGTAAATCATTATCAGCATCAACAGCCCAACGCTGAGTCCTATGAGGCAGAGGGCAAACATACTTCCATCCTCCAACTTTTTTACCAATTCTGACACCAGCCATTTTTCCCATGGCACTTTCTACTCCCCTGCTAAGTTCCATAATTGTTGCAATAGTCACACAGAACTCAAGGACCACACTCACAGTTATGGGGTTTATCAGGGAACTAACTAGCAGTTTACAATTCAGGATCAAGGACAACTCAGGATATAGTTCTTTGATCAAGATAGCCTCTTGGTCATGCCCGCTGGTTCACTTTGTCCCTCAGCAACCTCGGCCCCTTGGCCTGGCCTCTGCACTGCTCAGGCAAGTGTTAAAAAGCTCTTTAGCTCCACCAATAAGTACCTGAGGACATCTCTTCCACCAGCAAGGCTTGGCCCAAAGGCTCTCAGCTCTCTTGCTCTGTTAGTCAGCAAGCCTAACTCAGTTGGTCAGCAAGTCTAGTTCCGTCAGCATGTGCCTGGAGTCACCCCACTCTGCCAGGAAGCTTCCTGCCTGAATGTGCTCAGCTCTCTCACTCCAAGTGTTGACACACCCAGTGTAACCACAATGACCAAGAAGCTCACTGCGCTGTATCACAGCAGTCTTCTGGTTTTGCTTCCACCATTTCTCTGCCGCCACTTGTTGCCATCTTGTGCCATCTCTGGTCTCCTGAGTCTAGGAGATTGTTGGTTCAGGGACCCTGGGTCCAAAGAACACACTTCTGTCCATCTCTTCTTGGTAGTCGTCAGGTCTCCCATTTCCAACTCTGGGATAGCTCATTTTAAGCCCAGAGGAATGGAAAACTGACCAATCCCCTCATTAGGGTTCCATATAACTTTTTGTATGGTTCCACTTCCACAACAGTGCCATGCACCTTATTTGCATTATTAGCAAGCTGTCCAATCCTTTTGATGGGCCACAAGCACCTCATTTGCATTGTCCTACCCAGTCCTTTGGTGGGAGTTACAAGACCAGGGCAAGAAAGGCCATACAAAAGCAATCCATCACACTGCACCAAGAGACACAGCTGGGGACACTTTTGTAAACAGCTCTAACTCTTTCAAAACATGTTTCATCTGACTAAATAATGAACAGTACAGACTGCAAGAGGAAGGAACTATGCGCATGTGTTTGTACTTTTTCATTTTGAAAGCTTTTCAGGTTGAGCTATACTGTGCTTTGTTTTTGAATCTAAGATTCTATTTTCTCCATAAACGTGGACACTAGGAAATATAAAAGTCTATATGGTAGAGAAATATAAATGAAGGGCAGTTTGTACCCAAATACACAATATTATCACAGAGCCACAGCATATTACCTTCCAGAGTACACAGGCTTCATGCCTTTTCTGGTCAGCATAAACACATCATATAGTCCCATTATATAAAGTATTTTCATTTGTTGGTCAAGAGTCATCAGTTTTCTCTGGCTAATATTTAAATTTCAACAAAAATAGATTTTGACATTTTTTCTATAAAGTTTGCCATATGCTGCCTTCTAGCCCAGGGGCTGTGATGAAGCCACACCTGAGCAGAAGGAATTTAAGGATCCTCACTCAGTAGCTAGGTGACTCAGCATCAAATCAGGTGTTGCCTTTGTTTTCCACTTCCAGAACCTGAACCTTACATCCCAATTCCAGGGACAAAGTCTTTGTCATGGTTTCTGTGTCTGAATCTTAACTTGATAAAACTGCACCAAATTTAGCATTTCTAAGCCTAGAAACCTGCACAGTTTCTACTATTTCTCCTGGGAACTAGAATCTTATGCGAGTGCTCCCTGTTCCCAATTTTTTTCTGATGCTGTCATCTTTCTGAATCTTGGCAATTTACCTGCACCCAGTTTATTTCACCTCCCTGGTCCTTCCCCAAACTGAACTACCACTTATGACCAGTCTCTCACCTTCAAAAGCCAAGTTTTGTTGGCATAGCTCAGTGGTTCTCAACCATCAACCATCATTGCACATACCAAAGCTTGGGCTTCACTCCCTAATAAGATTATCTGGGACAGAGGCCCAAGTATCTATATTTAAAAAAAAAAAAAAAACTCTCAAGGTGATTCTGAAATTATGCCAGGGATAAGAATGGTGGGAATAGAGAAAGACAAGTGAATCACAAAATTTAAGGGAATTCCTTAAATTAACTCAGTAATTAAATAATTAATATTTTAAAGCAAAATTTTTTAAAAAGTCAAAATTAATGCAAAACATTCCATAGTAAACAAAACATAAAAATTTTAAGGGATCAGTTTAGCGGCCTGATAAATTCTACTGGAGCCCGAAGCAAAAGGAAAAAGAAGTAATACTGATCCTGTCTTTATGCAATATTTTAATATTTTATTTATTATAGTCTTTTTTGCATTAATTTGAATTAACAGTGTTGCAGTAAAATATGAATCATCTTGCTTACTGGGGTTTTAGGCACTCACTCCCTTAATTTTCTGTGCTCAATTCACCCTAGTTCAGACCAAGCAAGCCTCTGACCTAGCAGGATGCTCTACACTATCAGCAACTTGTCTGACTCAGTTCAGTCTAGACTGTAGTGACCATGGAAATTCTCTAGGTTCTGAGCTTTGCCAATGGACACACACCACCAACCCCCATCTGCCAAGCCCTAGTTATGACAGTACAAAGTTAAGAGTGATATACCCATAGGAGAGGAACAAGTTAATTGCTTTTGTCCAGAGCCCTAAACAAATCCTGGGAATGGGTGCACAACTTGAAGAATGTAATCAATGCCACTGAGTTGAACATGTATAGATGGTGAACTGGTGCATGTTCTGCTGTGTATATTTGAAACAACAAAATAAAATTTTAAAAAATCCTGAGAAACACACCAACATCCAAATTATTGGAGCCCTGGTGGTGCAAAGGTTAAACACTTGGCTGCTAACTGAAAGGTTGTTGGTTTAAACCCATCCAATGGCTCCATGGGAGAATGACCTGGCAATCTGCTCCCATAAAGATTAAAACAAACAAACAAACCTGTTACCTTCAAGTCAGCTCCAACTCACAGTAACCCTATAGGACAGAGTAGAACTGCCCCATAGGGTTTCCAAGCAGCAGGTGGTGGACTCGAACTGCCAGCCTTTTGGTTAGCAGCTGAGCTCTTCACCACTGCACCAACAAGGCCTAAAAAACCCTATAAGGCAGTTCTACTCTGTTACATGGTGTGGCTATGAGTTGAAAACCAACTCCACTGCACCCAACAACAACAAGAAGGCAGGCATGTACATTTTTAAAACTCTCTCCTGAGTTGTCACTTCTCCCTACCAGTCCCATCAGAACCACTGAGCTAGATCATATAGTACAGTGTTCCTTGAGAACTGCTCCATAGGATTTTTAAGTGTGGTCTGCAGATCAGCATCACCTGGAAGTTTTCAAGAAATGCATACGCTCAGGCCCTAGCCTACATCTCCTGAAACAGCAATTGAGGCAGTGCGTAGAGCAGGAATCTGAATTTTAACAAGCTCTTCCAATGATTCAGATGTATGATAAGGGTTGAGAAATGCTGATGGCATAAATAATCATCTATCTAATAATGGGTTTGTGATGACCAGTGGAGGACCACCTACTCCCTGGATAGCTAAAACCATCTCTAGAGATAAGGGTAGAATTGTGTGAACCACACCTTGTGCTGAGGCAGGACGGGTCCAGCAGATATGGCAGCCATGTCAACCAGTGTGTCCCAGGGGCAGGGACTTGGCCCAGTGGATGATTTTATGGGGTAACCAGGTGAGAGAAAGCCGGATGCTAAGAGCACATCAGCTGTTGGGGAATGCCAAAGGTGATAAGTAGGGGTACAAAATCTTTCCTCAAGTTCAAAGAATAAGTCTGAGGCTAGGCAAAGAAAAAAGTCTGGGTCAGGAGCCCATGGACATTCTTACAAAACAGCCCATGAGGCCTGAAGCTCATTTTTATTAATGTTACCCAAGTGGCACATGATTGAGAAGGTCTGATAATGACAAGCGGTCAGACTGAAAGTGAGCATGAGAAGTGTGTAGGTTTTTGGGTTTGCCATCTACCCTGATGTAGCCATGACTCACCAAACAGATACCACAGGACAATTTTCAAAAGACTCATTTCTTCCTGGTCAGAAGTACTCAAAAGATGTAAGGTCAAAAAACCCATTGCTGTTGAGTCAATTCTGACTCATAGCGACCCAATAGGACAGAGCAGAACTGCCCCATAGGGTTTCTAAGGAGGAGCTGGTGGATTCGAACTACTGACCTTTTAGTTAGCAGTTGAACACTTAACCACTGTGCTACCAGGGTTCGGTAAAGGTTATGGTCGGTTAGAATTTAAGACATGATGGCGAAGAAAAAATCTTCAACCCAAGGTGAGGTTCATTCTAATTTTGCCCTCTCATTGTGCACTTAAGGAGCCCTGGTGGTGGAGTGGTTAGTGTTTGGCTGTAAGCTGAAAATTTGGTGGTTCAAACCTACCAACCATTCTGTGGGAAATAGATGTGGCTGTCTGCTTCCTGCTTTCGCAAAGATTACAGCCTTGGAAACACTGTGAGGCAGTTCTACTCTGTCCTATAGGGTTGCTAGAGTCAGAATCAACTTGATGGCAGTGGATTTTTTTCTTTTCTTCTTTTTTTGTTTGTGTAGTTCATTGCACTCAGGGAGCATTCCCTAGATATTACCTGACTGAAGTTTAGCTACAGTACTAAAAACAAAGCTTGCCTTGTGAAAGCAGTAACTTTGAAAATATAACTTTGCAAAGAACATGAAGTTGACTGAAAAGAGACAGAACAAATAGTGGATGGGCAAGTCTGGGGGGCAAAGTCAGAAAAGTGAGGACTCTTGGCAGAGATAAGACGAGAAGGAGTTGACGGTGGTCGGGGAGCCAAGGGTACCGTCAGTCAGAGCAGAAGGGAGAGCTTCTTATTTGAAAATCTGCCTGGCAGTCATCAGACGGTTGTCTCATCATCGGCTCAAACTCCTCATGGCCAAAATAGCGTCACAAAATTGCTGCCCCTGGCCCCTGAGGTCCTCGTTGTCTTAGTTATCTAGTGCTGTTGTAGCAGAAATATCACAAGTGGATAGCTCTAACAAGCAGAAATTTATTTTCTCTCAGTTTAGGAGGCTAGAAGTCAGAATTTTGGGTGCCAGATCAAAGCGAAAGCTTTCTCCGTCTGTCGGCCCTAGAGAAAGGTTCTTGTGTCTTCTGTTCCTTGGCAATCCTCATGCAGCTTGGGCATCTATCTTCCTTCATCTCTGCTTGCTTGCTTGTGTAATCTCTTTTATATCTCAAAAGAGATTGACACACCTCATAGTAATACTGTCTCATTAACATAACACAGAAAACCCATTCCCTGATGAGATTATAATCACTACGGTGGTTAGGATTTGAAGGCATTTTGGGGGACACAACTCAATCCATAACTCACCATTTTCACAGCTGGGCCTTGTATACCCTATCACCTCTAGTCAGAGTGGGACCCTGGTGACACAGTGGTTAAGTGTCAGAATGTTTGCATCCTCCCACATGCACTTCACATGTTATTTCATTTATTCTTGAATGTTATTCTCTCTTGTTATTTCATGTATTCTTACACAAACAACTTTGTTGTTGTTAGCTGCTGTCTAGTTGATTCCGACTCATGGCAACCCCATGTATGCACAGTAGAACTGCTCCATAGGGTTTTCAAGGCCATGGCCTTTCAGAACAAGATTGCCAGACCCGTCTTCCAAGACACCTCTGGGTGGGTTGAAACACCAGCCTTTTGGGTAGTTGTTAAGCACTTAACTGTTGGCACTACCTAGGAACTCCACAAACAAAAAGAGGTAAATATTTGCCAGTTACAGGGTGCCACTGAGTTGATTCCAATGCATGCCGACCTCATGTGTGTCAGAGTGGAACTGTGCTTCTTAGGGTTTTCAATGGTTGATTTTCAGAAGTGAATCAGCTGGCCTTTCTTTCAGGGCGTCTCTGAGTGGACTCCAACTTCCAACTTTTCGTTTAGCAGACAAGCGTATTAACAGTTTGTACCACCCAGGGACTTCAGTAGACAAATGTTAACATCTGGTGAATTTAACTGGTGCCTGGGAGACATGTTCCTGAGCTTCCAGGAAAAAGTATAAAGAATTATCCATGGGCTACATAAGAGAAAGAAAAATCAAACTGAAGTGTACTATTTAAAAAGAAAAAGCTGGCTCTAGAAAGCTTCATTTCAGAGGTGAGGTACCAGAATGGCACTGGACTAGATTCTCTGGAGAATTTTTCCACCTAGAAGTAAATTGAGGCAAAATGTTGTTGACTGCTACATGTGGCCAGTAGTCCAGAGGGTGGGTGTAAAAAGGAAAGGCAGCCAGAGCAGTTAGGTATTCTAGTAAGTGGTCCAGAGCCAGAGCTGAAAAACCAACTTAACAGATCACATGTAGGTTTAAATTGATATTCTCAGCTCAAACGGTTTAAAAAATAATAATAATTTTTATGAGCCTTGGAAGATGGCAGCTGAAATGTTTTAAAATCAATTTTAACTCATTTTGCATTTATATGATATGAGAAGGGGAGCCAATTTTGCTGGTTCACTACAGAAGTAGTCTGAGGGCTTCCATAATAAATAAGGGAGTTGATTTTAGCTCAGACAGATATTTCAAGCTTCAAGGGTGGTGTCTGGACTGAGAAGGATTTGCTGCCCCCAAAGTCCCACCAAACAGGCAGGGTTCGTGCATTTCAGAGCAGCTCAGAAATTGGAGTTTCTGTAGAACTACTTAGACAGACTATAAGCAACTACAAAATCAGCTGCTTCCAGACCACTTGCTTACGATTTCAGCCTTGCAGATTGAGGACTGTATCATCAGCACATGAAAAAGTAAATCCTTCAAGGGGGACAGATTATGAATCAATGAGGACTGACTGGCATTTGTGAGTGTGAGTGTATCTGTGTGTGCGTGAGTGCGCGTGTGTTCTCATTAGGGGACGAACTATGATTCAACAGCCTCGCTGCTGCCGCTCCTGCTGCTGCTTCTGCTGCGGCTGTATGGTCTGTCATTAGTTGAAAAGGGCTGTGAGGGCTTAGAGGAACTGCAGTTCTGAAGACTGAGCACTGCTAAGTGGGCTCCCTGTCAAACAAAGTGGATGAGATTTCCTGTGGAATTGGAAACTTGGAACTATTACCACTTCACCCACCCAGGAAAGCAGGCAGCACTACAGAGGACAAGGTAAGAGGTGGAATTGTTCTCTGTTGGATATGCAGGCAGGGGGCTTAGAGAAATATGGGCTCAAAGGCTTGCTATTTTATAGCAAAGGGATCTCACTCTCTAAGAGCAAAGAAGGCACCCACATTGATCATTGAATCTCTTGGCTTTTTCTCCCTGGCATCTTTTTCTTCTCTATTATACTTTTTCCAAGCATCTGAGAGGTCTCTGTATCTTTAGTTTTCCGTCAGCAGATATTGTTTAGTTTTTGCCATTGGGAACCCTTTCAAAGCAGGGAGCTTTTCCTGTTTCTCTTTTCTTAATCACTTTTCTCTATTAAGAGGGAAACGCTTTATTACCGTGAGCTAGTCAAAACAGTTAGTCTATTCCACACTAGAGCTGCCATAGAAGGAGTTTTCAGGAGTACCTCTCAGCTCCATAACTGTAGAAAAATGGGAGGTGAAAGAAGAGGAAGTGAGAGTTACCTGTCAGTGACTGGGACTTGATCTGAGATGGTGAGGCTGTGAATGAATATGTACTACAACTCTTCACAGGGGATAAGACCACAGTGATAAAGGAAGGGCACTGGAATGAAGACGTTTTGAGAAGCAAGTGTTTCAGAGAAACTTCAAGTCACTAAAGATGGAAAACGAGACAGTGAGTGAAATGAACCAAACACAGCTTCAGCCGCGAGCAGTGGTGGCCTTAGAATACCAAGTGGTCACCATCTTACTTGTGCTCATTATTTGTGGTCTGGGCATTGTGGGCAATATCATGGTGGTCCTGGTGGTCATGAGAACCAAGCATATGAGGACCCCCACAAACTGCTACCTGGTGAGTCTGGCAGTGGCTGATCTCATGGTACTGGTGGCTGCAGGCCTCCCCAACATAACGGACAGTATCTACGGTTCCTGGGTCTATGGCTATGTTGGATGCCTCTGCATTACTTACCTCCAGTACTTGGGCATTAATGCATCCTCTTGTTCAATAACAGCCTTTACGATTGAGAGGTACATAGCAATCTGTCACCCCATCAAAGCCCAGTTTATCTGCACATTTTCCAGAGCTAAAAAGATCATCATCTTTGTATGGGCTTTCACATCCATTTACTGTATGCTCTGGTTCTTCTTGCTGGATCTCAATATCAACACCTATAAAGATGCTACTGTGGTGTCCTGTGGCTACAAGGTCTCCAGGAATTACTACTCACCTATTTACCTAATGGACTTTGGTGTCTTTTATGTTGTGCCAATGATCCTGGCCACCGTCCTCTATGGACTCATAGCTAGAATCCTCTTCTTAAATCCCATTCCTTCAGATCCTAAAGAAAACTCTAAGACATGGAAGAATGACTCAACCCATCAGAGCAAGAACTTGAATTCAAAGACTTCTAACAGGTGTTTCAACAGCACAATATCTTCAAGGAAGCAGGTAAGCAAGTCTAAACCTCCAAGTCAACAGAGGGGATGTGGGATGGAGTTCCGTGTGAGATGGGCTCAACTTTGCCCTACTTAGCTGATGGTGAAGCCAAAATACAATCACGCGAATGTTTGAGAGTATAAGCTTCTGCTTTACAATTAAATTAATCTATATAGCAACCGAAGATCTAAAAATAGATGGAGAAAATTTGATATCACAGCAGCAGGTATAAGTTCTGGGACTATTAAGATATAAGAAAATACAAACAGAAACTCTAAAACTCCATTTATAAAATGTTTATGCCTCTCTGAGAAATGTTATCAAAATATTTAGACCATTCCCAGCTTCCATAGGGAGGTGCTGGATATTTTTAAGAATTCTATTGCACGACAAAAAATTTACAAGAATGTTTCAGAAAAGATGAGTCAAGACAATAGTGAAACTTCTTACCATTCTATAGTTGCTCACATATTAGACATATTATTGAGAGGGGTTCTTAGATTCATTTTTTTGAGTCTTAGTCAGGAAAGATTCTATCGCCTTCTCCTCCCCCTTATCCTACCATCTCCCTAAAAATTGTCCCAGCATGCAGAAGCTGAAAATGCACTTTGCTCAGGAAATTTTCTAATAAAAGGTCCAACACCAAGCTCAAATTGATATAGAAAGTGGTTGAATTTTTCAGAATGTGTGTTTTCTCTGCTAAGCGTAACTGGAAAATCCCTTTATGCTTTCCCATCACCTAATGTCCATGTGGTTACAGCTGAATAGTGATTATACGTGTGAATGAAGTGCAACCCTAGTAAGATAGAAAAGGTTTATCAGACAATATAGAAATAAGATGTTTTGATATCCTGTACACACCTATCTACATTTACACAATTGTCCTAAGTTACAGATGTACTTAACTTTCAGGCCTTTTTTGCTCTTTGCTGAACAGAACAAACACATGGTAAATATTTATTCTCATCGTTGAAAAAGTAAACTCGAACTGAACAATACTGCTTCTTTCAAAGGGGTTGAATTTTCTTTCTCTTTTTTTCTATAGGGAATAGAGTTCTTCCTGGGTGAATAGATGAAAACAAGCTGTATTTTTTTAAAAAATATGCATATGAATCATCTATGTTATCACTTCCTAAACCCTAGGTTAGCTGATATGTGAAGAATTGTAAATGGACATATGAGCACACAGTGAAATAGGACACTAATAAACGTAGGTGTTTTAGGTATGCATGAAATGAATAATGAACTCTAACAAAAAATAAATATAAACATTTTAACTGTTATTGTAATACTTGATTTATATAACATTTCTTATTAAAAATACCTATATGATAGAAAGAAACCCTGGTGGCACAGTGCTTAAGTCCTATGCCTGCTAACCAAAAGGTCAGCAGTTCAAATCCACCAGGTGCTCCTTGGAAACTCTATGGGGCAGTTCTACTCTGTCCTATAGGGTCGCTATGAGTCAAAATTGACTCAACGGCCATGGGTTTGGTATATGATAGAAAAAGAAGATTCGAGCAACTATTGCCAACTCTTAGACATCTATTGCTAATACAAGGCCTATCTGGCCATCTATTACCCAAAATTTGATTAATGAAAATTCAGAGAGATCTGTTGACCATCTGCTAAGACAAACATTAACAAAGACAATAAGGGAATAAAGAATATATAAATCTCAATTAGAGACCGAACATGGGTTAATGTGTGCAGCAAGGAAGGCCAATGAGTAAATTCATTCATTAGACTACAATTTACAGTCTTATAAATTCTAAAAACTCGTTTGTCTGAACTAATGTCCTTTCTTTCAATTAGCATCCATTAGTACCTATCAGCATTAATAATGTCCTTTAAATTGCTAATTAAGTTACATGTTCACACTCTTATTTCAAAGCTATTACAGATAGGCTATCTTATAAAGGCTGTGTGGTAGAAGAAAGCCAAAGATTGGGCCTGAATCAACCTGGGGTTCAAATTTCAGGGTTCCAATCAGGCAGGGTGACCTTGGATAAGCAGCACTCTCTGTGCCTTAGTTTCCTCATCTATAAAAGGAGGATAAATAGTAACATCCAGGGTCGATGTGAAGGTCAAATAAAATGTCCTATGAAAGATACCTAAAATGGAGTGTTGCCTAACACCTGAGTGTTAATTAGCCTCCTCCCTATATATTTTTTGTTATGTTGGTACCTGTAAGGGAATTACTGAAAATATATATTTTTGTTCTGAAAAATATATTATTATTTAATCAAAGATCATTTGTTGAATAGATGTGTATATGGTGTAATAACTTCATTAAGGGACTTCTTAATACTTAGGACATTTGAAAATGTATTCAGAGCATTTGACGTTGTCACAATAACATCACTGTCAGTTGGCACTCAGAAACCAACTCTCCACCCTCCCCCCCCAAAAAAAGTTGCCATCCATTCAATTTTGTCTTATATGGGCCCTATAGCCAGGAATCCCAAATGTCCTGCAATGTTTATGACAATTATACACAATGAATTCAGTGCCCTACTACAAAAGCCAGTAACACTATCATTGATGAAACATGAAACAACATGTAATTTAGTAGGAGTGGATTTAAGCAATATGTTGTGTGATTCATTCCTGATTAAACATGGAACGGGAGTTCTGAAAAAAAGAAGAGAAATTGTCGGCCTAGAGGCATGAAAGGAGGCTTCATGGAAGAGGTGGCATTTGAGGAAGCTCTTGACTGCTGGGATAATTTAGAAAGTGAAAGTGAAGAGGGAGATCATTCCATGCAGAAAGGACAAGGCATGGGGCTAGGGATGAGACTCCGTGGTATAGATTTGGAGAAGGGGTGAGGAGTGGTGCATATGAGATGGAGCAACTTGGTTGAGAAGGAGTCGCTTGGTTGACTACAATAAATGATATATTTGGGGGAACAATGAAAAGTAAGATTGAACTGGATAGAAGTGTGTATGTGTGAGAGAGACAGAGAGGGAGAAACAGGGAGGGACAGGGAGAGGGAGATAGGACCCCAACTATCAGGCAGAGAAAGAAGTTTGAACTTAAGGTAGAGGCAACAGTGATTATGAGCAGGGAGCGACAATGACAAAGGTGGTGTAGTGGTGTTTGGCAATGAGTGAGGTGACATCTGTGGACCTGGAGAATCTGAAGGGCCAAAGAGCGATGACAGAAAGACCGCTTTGTAGGTTGCTGGTAGCAATTCAGGCATGAGGTGCTAATGTCCTCTATTTGGAGAATTTAAATTAAGTTGTAAATCAGAGACATATTTCAAAGAAAGAAAGGGTGAGATGTGAACATTTTGGACAGAAAGGATGAAGAAAGCAACCATGAAACGTGACGCCGGGGTTCTGAGTCTGTGGTGCTCTGATGAATGGGAATAAGAGTTGCAAAGGAGAGCCAGTTTTGTCCGAAATCAGTGACTCCCGCTCTGGCTTTTTCCCCTTCTGAAATACTTCTGTTCTTAACTCTCCAAAAAGTTCAAACCTCCACCTCTGATAACCCAAAGACCTTTATTTTAATATTTTCTCGGCCTCTCTTTTCTTTCAGGCAAGTTCAATTTACTTTTTAATAAATACTCCGTCCAGGCCAGGTCTTCTTTCCAACTGAGTTATTAAAGCTAAATGTGAATAGCCTAAAAGAAGTACATTTTAGAAAGAAATAAAAGAGCATTTATATGTAAAGGTCAAAAAGTGTTTTGTTTTGTTTAAATTTATATCCCCTTTGCCAAAAATCCAGCCAGAATCTTTTTTTCCTGTTATTCAGAGTTTCAATTATATTTTAGGAAGCACCTAAATATTTGGTAAATTCAGTGAAATGAATTACTCAAGCCAGTGGCTTAGAATCACGTAGGCAAAAGAATTATCTGACTGACTAAACCTTTTGCTTTACAATTGGTTGTTTTGATATTGAAGAGACACAGTCAAAATTATCACCTTTGTTACGTTTCAGCTTTATCTATACAGTGCCAAAAGATTACTTCAGTTCTGTCAGTTCAGGTGTTCACAACTGTGTACATAAACTCTCTCTATTATTGACTGTATATTTCTACGGAATTGATTGGATCCTTCAGTATTTTGGAGGCACAGAAACACCTGAATACCTTGGAAAAGGCTGATAGAATGGATAAATACATTCCATTCAAGTATTTACTTGAAAAACATGCTTTCCACAGGATGCAGGTATACTTTATACTCCACAGTCAGGCTACCCGTTTCATTTTCAGCTGAGTCATTCTAACGTGTTTCTCTCTTCTTACAGTTTAACTGGTGGGAGAGCCGCGTGACAGAGTCCAAGTAGGAGCTTTGAGAGTTCATGGCAAAATTTTCATTATGGGTTTTACTTGACTAATCAAGCATTTAAATACCAAACAGTCTTTGTTTTCCATAAAATTTTTAGAGCCTCCCATGTTATTAGGAAGAATGTTCATAGCCAAAGAAACAAAAACATCTTTCCTTTTTAAAGAAATTTTCTGCATTTTACTATTGTTGTTGTTATAAAAGCAATCGTGTGCATTATAGAAAATACAGAAAACTCGGAAGAAGCAAAAAGGCACCCCTTACCCAACTCTCAAAGACCACAATTAGTAACAGTTTGTCATATTCCCTTTCCTTTGTTTTCACTTCATCATTTTTACATAATTATAGTTTTATATACATATAATTTTGTACATAGCTTTTTTTCTCACAAAATGTTGAAAATAGTATTAAAGAGAATGCACAGAGTAAAAGTGAGCAGGATTTTAAGTCAGTTTTTCTGAACATCAGTTTTCTTATCAATAAAATGGGGAGAACAACAATTACTTCATTGCGTTGTAAGAATCAAACAAGATGCATCTGACAAAATTAATCTCTGCTCTCCTCCCACCTGTCCAGTCAGTTACTGTCCATCACTCTTGTCCTCTCTCAGTGATCACCATACCCCCCAGCAACCTCCTGACTCTCTCTTAGTCAGTTCACAGTAATACAAAGTCTTTATGGGAAATGAAGGAACCCTGATGGCACAATGGTTAAGCGCTCGGCTGCTAACAAAAAGGTATGCAGTTTGAACCCACCAGAGGAGCTGCGGGAGGAAAGACCTGGCCATCTGATCCCGTAAAGGTTGCGCCTAGGAATCCCTATGGGGGCAGTTCTATAGGGTCACTATAAGTCAGAATCAACTCAACGCACATGACAACATAGGTAATGAAGATTCTCAGATTAAGAAATGACAAACATAGCTTCTCTCTTTTCCACCTGTCTCCCTCCAATTCCTACCTCCAATGCTATTTACTTTTTAAAGGCAAAATCTTGAACGAGGAAACCCTTTAGAGCACAAATGAGAAGAGGCATGATAGTGGAATGTCAGGAAGTATGGTTGGTATTTGGAAGCATAGAGTACCTTAAATTGTACCACTTATGCAACCCAATATAATTGTGCCTCTCCCAGGGTAGCTGAATCAATGATTAACCTTAGAAGACAAATGAATAATACTAAACTCTTCAACATTAGGCCTAAATTAGAGGTTTCTCCACTTCACTGAGACTGTTTTCACAGTGCTTGTACAGGTTCAGCTTTCATTTTTAACTGTTGATTGTTTCATTTGTTTTAATTGTCCGACTTGAACTATATCCTTAATAGTATAAAGAGCTGTAAGCTGGAAGAAACTTTTCACTTAGCACACAGGTAGCTAAGTTTTTGTCATTTTATTTTTATTATTACAGAATGGCTTTCCATTTTTTGATTCATATCCTGGACAAGGAAAGACTTTGTACACATCCCATAAATTGGCTGAGTGAAAATCCCTTGTGGTTATATGCTTTGTGTCTTTTGGTTTAGGTGAGGACACATTGTTTACTACCAATTTTATATTTTCAGCTTTGAACCATAATTTCATCAGTAGAGAAAAATAAAATTTCTTATGTGCTAGTATTCCTACAGAATTTTCAATTTGGCCACATACACACAAAAAAAAACACCTTAAAATCACCTAACCTTGAAAAACTACTTGATACTTTTTTATGCTTTGTGCTGCCTCTTGTGAATTCTTCAAACTGAAACCAGATATCCCAAGTCCCAGACAAATGAAGACGGGGCCATAACTATTGTATAGTCTCCTTGACTTTTTTTTTTTTTCTTCCCATGAGTTGAGAGAAGGGCAAAAGGTATAAAACCAAAGCTGAATCAACATTAAGAAAAATTTTGTAGTATCTTCCTAAATTCAATTAAACATTCACTCACAACTCAAAAAGAACCTAGCACTTTCCTGGGTATGGAGGCTCCAGAGATACATAAAGTCAAGTTCTTCACCTTCAAAAAGCATAATTTGGACATGTTCACAAATAACCCTGAACAGAGCGTTATATTCTATGATAGAGGATGTGGCAGCCGCGGGGGAAGAAGCAAAATGGGAGAGAAGGAAGGAAAAACTTATGGAGTACATTGCATTTGATCTGGGTCTCTAAGCTTGGGTGGACTATCTAAAAGCAGCAGTAAGGAGACCAAAGGAAGAAAAAAGACAATTCAAGAGCAAGGGAATAAATAGAGGAGGTGACTGAGCATGTTCTGGGAAGGGAATAGTCTAGTATTGTTGAAATGGGGCTATGTAAGGGAATTGTCCAGTGAGGGAGTCTGAATCGGATCGTAGTCTTACTACACCTAAGTTCTGCCTACTTCCCTCATCCTGTCTCTTGTCACTCTATATACTCTAATTAATACACACAGTTAAAGCTATCACCTATATCCCTATGAGTCTCCAGTATGTAGCTCTAGCAAAGACTTCTCTTCACCCGTACACTTAATAGTCTTTGAACCTCATGTAAGTACAACAAATCCAACATGCCCAAAGCTGAGCCCATTATCTTCCCTCATAACTCTCTACCTCCTTTCTTCCCTATATTAGGTTCTCAGGCCAGAGATCAGGAGTCCTTCTAAATGCCTTTCTGTCTTAATCCTCAAATCTAAGCAATAGCCGAGCCCTGTAATTCTAGCTCTTAACTTTCATATCTGACCTATTCCTCCACTCATACTTCTGTTGTCCTAGTTTCACCACCTCTCACCTGCTGTACTTCAGTACACGCCTGACCAGTATCTCTGACTTCCATTGCACTCTCGCTCAAATCAATCTGAACATTGCTAAGAGATCTAACATACAGATATGTTATCAAAATGATTTGATAGTTCCCTAAGGCCTAGAGTTTAAACTCCTTAGCATAACAAATATGGTCCTGGTTGCTTCCTACCTTTTCAGCTTCATCTCTTGTGACTTTTTCAACTCACACTTTAAGCTTCAGCAATACTGAAATATTTATAGTTCTCTGAACATGCCACGTTCTCTCAGCTGGAACACCCTTCACCTGGCAAACTCCCAATTATCTTTCAAGTCTCAGACTAATGTGCCCCTTCGACAATCCCTATCAAGCCTTCCCTGAATTTCTCAGGCAGATTTACATAGTTGACTGCCTAGCCGTAACTATATATGTTAGATATTCTTGCTGTGTTTCCATAATACTTTGTAAATACTTCTGGTTTAGTAATTCTTATGTATCATGCCTGTTAGCCTGTCTTCCCACTAACACTAACATTCTTAAGAATGAGGCCTTGTATTCCCAGTACTCTCAGAAATGCACTTGGCATATGGTAGGCCAAGACAGAGAGACATCAGTTCAGGAAAGGAAAATAATATTAGCATACAGATAAAGATAAGAACAAATCCATCCGAGCACCCCCATGTGACTAATTTTCCAAAAGTAATTTGCACGCATCATCTTATTTCAAAAAGAAATGTATTCAGTGCCCTCTAACGAGTTTTCAAAGGCCTCTAAAATCTGACCCTTTATTATTTTTCTGGCTTTGTTTATCCATTATTTCCTTAATTCAATACACGTTTATTGAGCACCAATTTCATGCCAGGCGCTGTTCTGAAGAACTGATGATAGTCACTAACTTTATGGAACTTCCAGCATAATAGGAAAGATAGACATTAAATGACAATTGGAAAACACATGGTTAGACTCTACAGTGCACAGAGAAGGCAATAAGAAAGGGGTAATTACTGAATTTAAGTTGGGATTGTAAGCCTCCAACAGAGTAGGCATTCACCAGGCCAATCCGAAAAACAGAAAGACCTTCAAACCAGCAGAAGCCACCAGTTGCAACCAAGTCGAGCCCAGGGCAAGACTTTGGAAGGCCCTGTTTGTCTTCTGATGGCACCTGAACTTGGTTCTAAAGCACTGAGGATCCACTGAAGGCTTTCAACAAGTACAGTAGCAATTGGGATTTGCATTTTGAGAACTTTATTCTGAAAATTATATGGTGGAGCCAATTCAGAACCAGGGATGAAACTGTTGCAGCAATCCAGGCAAGAAGCAAGGGAAACTTGAATTAGGGATGGTTAGGAAAGGATGTAGATGAGAAATATTTAGGAGGCAAAATCATTAGGATTTAGTGACTGATTTGGCAAATGAAGAGAAGGGAGAAGTTTCTAAAGGGAGTCCCAGATTCTTAGCTAGGATAACTGGGCAGATGATGGTGTTATTAAATACACGAAGGCGTCAAAGGTAAGAGAGATCTTAACTATATTTATTGCTTTCCTATAAAGTTAGGCAGGTGGCTCACAAATCCCCCCACACATACCAAGATCATTTGTACTTTCCTTCCTTTTTTCGCACATGTAATGCCTGTCCTCCCTCCCCTAGACACTTCCTCTTCTTGGTGCTTCCAGATCTTTCCACCATGCTCTGTTATAGAGCTCAGGCTGTGGTTAGACCAAGACATACCATACATTGGACATACACTGAAAGTCAGGAGAGCATGAGCTCTGGAGTCATAAAGATGTTAGGTGCAAATCCAAGCTCTCCTCCGTTCTAACTCTATAACTTTGTATAGGTTCTTTTACTCCTCGGTGCTTCAATTTGTGTATATGTGAAGTGTATTCTAATAAAACCCAATCCTAGGGATTCTATGAGGAAACGCCTGGTATATAAGTACTTAATAATTCTTATTTGCTTTCTCAGTCCCAGTCTCATCATTTCCTCTCTGCATTGTAGGTGAGGAGGCTGATACCCTTGCTTCACTGATCTGTTGCAAAGGCTTCTTAAAAAGTCTCCCTGCCTCTTAATTGCCCTCTTCCTATTTATTCCCTAGAATGCTATCAGAATAATCTCCTAAAACGAAAATTTAATAATATCATTATTCTGCCCCAAATCCTTCAATATCCACATTCTTATAAGTTTAAGTCCAAAGTCATTGTCAAGGCATGCTGTTATTGTTAGCTGCTGTCAAGTTAGTTCTGGCACATGGCAACCCCATGTGTGTCTGAGTAGAACTGTGCTCCCTAGGCTTCTCAAGGCTGTGAACTTTTGGAAACAGAGGCACCTCTGGGTGGGTTTGAATCGCTAACCTTCCAGCTAGCAGTAGAGCACTTAACTGTTTGGGCCACCTAGGGCCCCCTCATGATATACTAGGACATTACTTACTTTCCCAAACTCATCTTCTACCTGCCCACCAATATATTCAAGATACCATTCTACCAGCAGTTCTTTAACTGGCCAAGCTCTATCATACCTCCAACCCTTTGAGTATGTCCCCTCCCCACCAGCCTTGAATGATCTTCAGTGTCTTATTTGCCCTGTGACTTCCCATCTACCTTCTCATAGGTCACGTTTCAGAGCAGGTTTGCCTGACCTTCCTTCCCTCAATAGCACTTCGTTCTTTCATCTTTATGGCACATCATGTTATAATAATTTGTTTGAATGTCTGTCTCCCCCACAGATCATGCACCACACAAGGGCAGGAACATTACTGCATTCATTTTTGTGTCCCTGGTGCCTTGTATGGTGCTAGGGCATATTGATGAATTATTAAGCTGATAAATAGTTTAAAACATGAACTGGAAGAGTCAAATATGACTCCAATGACCTTTTTCAGGAGACTCAAATGGTAGAATTGATGAAAGATATGCTGAGGGAGAGATATTAAAAACACTGTTAGAAATGGTCAGTTTAAGATGAGGAGCTGTAATGGGGATTTATCGTTTAATGGGTACAGAGTTCCTGTGTGGGGTGATAAAAAAAAAAGCTTTGGAAATAGAGGCGATGGTTACACAACATTGTGAACATACTTAATGGCACTAAATTATACTTAAAAGTGGTTAAAAGAGTAAATTTTATGTTATATCTTACCACAATAAAAAAAAGAAAGGAAGAAAAACATGAGAAGTGAGAAACTGTATTAAGGAATTGGAAATATTAAATTGTAAGTGGGTAGTCGGGATGAGAGATGTGAACTTGAGAATCGTTAGAATCATGGGAAAAAAGGTATGAATTTTTTTTTTTTAAGTATTGAATTTTAAAAGAGGGAAGGAAAAACTGATTTAAAAAAAATTGAAGGAAAGTTTATGGTTAGGAGACTAGAAAAGAAGGAGATTCTTTGCTAAAGATGAAAAGACCTATTTCTGCCTCTTGGAAACACAGCCAGAGGGCAAAAGACAGAGTTTTAGGAAATGCTCACGGTTGGGAGGGAAAGCAAAGAAGGAAGAATGAACCGAAGAAAGAGAAAAGGTGCAGTTAAAAAAAAAAAAAAAGTATTTATTTAAAATTAATAAGCCATGGCCTCGCCACTAAAGTCAAACAATGCTCTTCAGCGCTGTATAGGAGGCATGTGAGAAGAATTTGAACAAATTAAAATTTAAATTGGCTCTGAGTATTAAACAGGGCCAAATACGTATGCACACAAAATAGGACGAATAATGTAAAATACCCAATAGCCATTTCTAGTTGAAATAAAAATAGATAACATCATTTCAGAAAAGAAAATACTGCAACCTCGGCGACTTTTAGCTATCCCCCTTGGAGAGATCGGCCTGAGCATAACTGTATAGCAGCTGCAAGTAAGTAAAGCATCCTGTGCCTCTCCATCCTGTGCCCTTGTCGCTTGAGTTCTGTGGGGATCTACGGCTGTGGGAGAGCTCGGCATATTTTCTGCAGGCAGCAGCTCTTAGTGTAGAAAACCAGAAAGTGACTCAGTAAGAGAGGTGGCACCATTGGGAGACAGAAAGGGGACAGAGGCAGGGCAAATGCAGAGCACCCAATGAATTTTTAAAGATGATTTGTAAAGTCAAAGGCCTCTAGTATTACTGCTAATGTGCAGGACTGACACCCTGCCATGTTCACTCTGGTAGGGGTCTCACTTCATGGCTGACACTTCTTGGCAAACATTTGAAAGATTATTCATACAAAAGAATTGGGTGGAGGTGACGATTGTGGGGAAGAAGGGACATGTAGGGGGCATTTAAATAGTTTCTTCACTACTAGGAAAGAGAGCAATCAGCTCAGATTCAGGATGACTTTATAGGGGAAATATTTAACTATGGATTATAAAGTGCTAGAAGCCTAGGTGGTGCAGTGGTTAAGAGTTCAGCTGCTAACCAAAAGGTTGGCCATTCAAATCCGCCAGCCTCTCTTTGGACATCCTATGAGGCAGTTCTACTCTGTCCTATAGGGTCACTATGAGTCAGACTTAACTGGATGGCAACGGGTTTGGTTTGGGTGGTACAAAGTGCTAGAATGGCCCCCTAGGGATTTCTTTATGAATCAGTTATACATCTCTTTGAAAAAGTTAAGAGCAGTTAAGTCAATCTAATGTATAAACCAACTGTAGTGTACAGTGGAAGTGCTACCCAGTGATTAAGGATGGTCTAGTCAAATGATGACCGTTCCTTCCAGTGAGTTATTATATGGAGTGGGAAAATAGTGGAAATACGGAAATAAATACTCTCCTACACTTTTATTGAAAACCTATTACATATTAGTGTGGTAGGCACTAGGATACAAAAATGAACAAGGCAGAGTCCCTACTCACAAGAAGTTCACAGTTTCATAGGGAAAACAAAAAAGTAAACTGATAACTAAAGGCACAAAGGAATAAGTGTTATCATAGCAAAAAACATAGATTAACATGCTTTCTGGCACCTGACCCAGAAGACCTAGGTGGGCAACAGAAAGGCTTTCTGGAAAAAAGGCTCCTAGTAGTTAAGAGCTCCACTGCTAAGCAACAGGTCAGCAATTTGAATCCACCAACAGCTCTTGGAAACCCTATGGGGCAGTTCTACTCTGTCCTATAGTGTTGTTGTAAGTCGAAATCAACTTGACAGCAATGGGTTTTTGGTTTAAGCTGAGCCTTGAAGTTTTGTAGGTGAAGATGGGAAGGCAAATGGTTCAGGCCGGGGGACTATACAGGTGAAGGCCAGGGGTTGAGAATGAACGTGATCCATCCAGGGAAATGCAAGTAGCTTGTTATTAAGACAGACGACAAAATGATGAGGCTAATGAGGTAGGCAGGGACCAGAAAATAAGGTCTTTGTCTAGTTTTCTAAGGGATTTGGATACTACTCTAAAGTCTTCTGATCTGAGAAGTCATTGGAAGACTCCTAGGCAAGAAATGTTATAACTGGATTTATGCTTGAGGAAGATCACTCTGTCCACGATGTAAGCAAAGGGTTGGACCAAGGCAAGGACAGTTCGGGAGGTGTTGCAACAATATGGGCCAGATAATCTGAATGATTCAGCAAAGGCCCAACGTGGTAAGATAATACCAGTGAAGATAGAAAGGAATTGGTACATTTCGAGTAGAAACCGTAGACTTTGTGTGACTAGACATGTATAGAGGGGACAGAAAGGAATCAAAGGTGACTCACTTGATCCACTGAGAGAGAAAGTGGTTTGAGAGTTGAAAGCCTGCATTCTGGAATCCAACCCCCTGAGGTCAGATTCAGAGTTTGTCACTGACTATGCGATGTAAACAAGTTAATTAACAATCTTGAATCTCAGCTTGTCCATCTCTAAAAGGGATGATTATAATAGTACCTATTTTACAAGGTAGTTATTAGGATTTAATGCAAAAATTCACATAAAATACTTCACATAGTGTCTGGAACATGGAAATAATAACAATGTAAGTTATTGTTATTATTAAGGGGCCCTGGTGGCACAACTGTTAAGAGGTTGTCTTCTAACCAAAAGTTCAATGCTTCAAACCCACCCAGCAGCTTCATGGGAAAAAAGCCTGGTGATCTGCTCCCATAAAAATTACAGCCTAGGAAACCCTATGGGGTACTTCTCTGTCACGTGGGGCCACTCCGAGTAGAAATCAACTTGACCGCATCCAACAACAACAGCATTGTTATTATTAATTAGGTAGTGCAATTTACCTAAATGAGGAGCATCTGATTCCAGGGGGTTGAGGATGTTAAGTTCAGTTGTGCTCATGGTGTGTTGGAAATGTCTATCGAGTACAAGCTTACAGTTAGATGTAGGGATCTAGAGCTCAGAATGGTCTGGCGATGTAGATATAGGAGCAACCAGTATACAGAAGGCTCGTTGAAAACAATGAAATAGATGTGATGACTTGAAGAAATTTTTTAAAATAAAGAAGGAAGCCTGGAGTGGCTAGAATTCTGGGGAGAAGGAGATGGAGAGCCTGTGAAATAAAGACAGCAGGAAGGGGCAGAAGGAGGGAGGAAAAAAACAGGAAAAAGTAGAGTTACATAAACCAAATGAGGAGACTTTTAAATAGTGGCCGATGGAAAGAGACAAAGATACAAGCTGCACAAACACCCCAAAAAGCATATTGGTAAACTTTGGGGGCACAGTTGCCATAGGGTGTGGGGGAAATAAATTAGTTTGCACGGAATTAGCGAATGAATGGATAAGAAAAACAGAAAGTAAAGACGATAAAAATAGACAACTGTTTTTTAACAAGCTTGATTGTAAGAGATAGAACAGTAACAAGAAAGCAGGGTGTGTTTGTTTTATTTTGCTTTACTCATTGAGAGAGCAGAAACCTGAGCATGTTCACGTACTGATTAGAAAGAGCTAATGGCGTGAGAACAATTACTTGTAGACACGCAAGTAAGAGTCAATATTGATGGAGCATGGTCCCTTAGAAGACCTGGTGGCACAGTGGTTAAAGTGCTCAGCTGCTAACCAAAAGGTTGGCAGTTCGAACTCACCAGCGGCACTGCAGGAAAAGATGTGGCAGTCCACTTCTGAAAAGATTTACAGCCTAGGAACCCCTATGGGGCAGCTCTACTCTGTCCTGTAGGGTCGCTACGAGCTGAAATCGACTCAGTGGCAGTGGGTTTGGTTTGGTTTGGCATGATTCCTGAGGTAGCAAGAAGAGATAAGTAAGGAACGTAGGCAAAGTAATTAGCCTTGAAGAGAAAAAAGTGTATGTTTTTTGTCCTTGTTGGCAGGGACTGTATCTAATTCACTGACTCGTCTGCTGCATCTAGCACGGTGTCTGGCACATAGGAGTGTCCCATAAGTGTTTGTCAAATAAATGAATAAATGAGTGAGTAAAAGAAGGAATGAATGGTATACAGGAGGAGATAGATGACATGGCTATAGATACATTTTAGGTTTTGAGATAAGAAGTCCTGAGTTCTTATAAACTGGTCTCTATTTTCTCAGTGAAGTGGAATGGAAAATCATTGAGAATGCTGAGGGCAATAGCAGGAGAAGAGGTCATGAATAGCAGGGAAGGTGGCGTGGCAATTTAATGTGGAGAATGGGAGAGGTAGTTGACAGGTCCAACAATAATAGCATTAGGTTCCATTCTCTTTTAGACAAAAATGAACTGGTATGGTGGTAAATTATAGGTAATCTGAATTTCTTAGTGACATCTAAACACTCTGCTGTGGGTCTGTTCTTGGACTCATTCCGAAGAAATATCTTACTCAAGGTAATTAAGAAAATCAATCATTTTGTTTGGACAATCACAGGTACTTCTCCTGAAGCTCTTTACAGATGGTGCCATATCTAGATGAGCCATGTTCATTGACCAAAAGCTAGCTGGCATTGCCCTCAAGGTTGTTTCCTTTCCTGCAGCAGTGAGTGAAGACACCCCCAAACAGTGCAATTTCACATTAAGCACTTAATTCCTCTTCACTGAGGCAAAGATCTATAGTAAAGGGCCAGACTGAATTGGATTTGATGCACTGCCAAAGAGCAGGAATTTCTACATTTGCCAAAAATTTCCGTCTGAAACCCAAATCAGTAGAAGCCAGGCACCTCAATAAATCCATTACTCAAAAACACTGAACAAGACCAGCTCATGGACAGTAACTCCTTCCTCACAATCTTGAGGCAGGTTTCTTCTTTATCAGCATCCTCAGGAGACATGCCTTAGGTTCACAGCCTGTTTTTGTTTCCGTCAAATATTTTGGCTCAATTTACTTTATTTCTGTAGAATACCTTTAAAGGAGATACACTCAGAAGCAAGTGACCTTGCAACAAAAGCGACACACTCCATTTTGCTCACAGTTCTTTACTTTGCTACTGAGTTTACCCCAAGGGAAGATAGTATCATGAAGTGCAAATACCCTTAAAAGGAATCAGCATGATCAAGGGTACTTAGCCCTTTTCTTTCGTATGCAAGCATATTGGTTTTTGTGCCTCACCAAGAATCTTGAGAGTATTAACGGCAAAAGCCAGAGAGGTTCCACATAATAACACTTTATTAGTACACCACTCCTCACTCTGCATAATTCATTTGTTTATTCCTTAGGGGTGCTCTCCCAACTCAAGGAGTACGTTCCAGCCACTCAAAATCCAGTGCAGACCCAAAATTCAGACAGGTGGAAAATTGCTGCTATTGACTGTGGCTTTTAAACTAATGAGTAACAGCCTCTGTTGCTGGCTCTTCCCTACCTCCCAATTCCTCAGAATAATTAGTCAAGAGAAGCTTATTGCCCCCATCTTACACATGTTTTAAAATAGACGGATAGCAATGCATATACCACATGTAGAGAAAGCAGTCTTGAATATATATATTTTTTAATCATGAAGACTGAGGTGCCAGAGGAAAACTCATGTCCTTATTATGCCCTGTTGACCTGGGTAGTGCAATGGTTAAGCACACTCTGCTGCTAACAGAAAGGTTGGTGGTTCGAACCCACCAGCAGCTCCGCAGCAGAAGAGGCCTGACAATCTGCTCCTATAAAGATTACAGCCAAGAAAACCCTATGGGGCAGTTCTACTCTGTCACATGGGGTCACTCTGAGTTGGAAGAGACTCAGTGGCACACTCAACCAAAAATCCACTGCTGTCAAATCAAGTCCAACTTATAGTGACCCTATAGGCCAGAGTAGAACTGCCACAGAGGGTTTCCAAGGCTGTAAATCTTTACAGAAACGGACTGCCAATCTTTCTCCTGTGAGGTGGTAGGTTCAAACCACCAACCTTTTGGATAGAAGCCAAGCGCTTTAACCACTGCATCACCAGGCTCACTTGATGGCACACAGCAACAGTCAAAAAATGAAAACTTCTGGGCTGTGACAGTGCAAATTATGTTCTCAAATAACATTTAACTTAACTTTTAAGGAAGCTACATTAATTTTTGCAAATGTATACCTTATTGTAAGCACACTATCAAATAACACTACCATCTTTCAAAGAATTACAGAGTGAAGTTATGATATTTAGAATACTATTTATTCAATGAATTCACCTTTTTGCCTCAACCACACTGAACCGACACAACCCCAATAATTAAGGATAATCAGGCTATTTAGTGACACCTAAGAATATAAAATTATTTGTTCAAAAACACTGATAACTTATCATAAAGACAACTTAAAGTATGATTAAAAAAAGGATAAAATTCACAAAACCATTTTTCCCTAAAGAGAAATAGAAATGTCTGCATGTAGACATTCTTGGTAAACTGTTATACAGTAGTGCTGGGGGAAGTACTGATTTCCTTGTATTCTAATTACCTATATTTTATATATATATATATATGCCATGTTTACAGTCATCCTAAAGATTTGAACACATTATGTCTTAGTAATGTGTTTCAAAGAGGTTGTTATCAACCTTTATTTCACCCCAAAACACCCGAGGTATAGGACATCTTCCCTTCAAGAACAGGGGCACATTGTAACACAAACCCAAAGGTGAGGCAGCACTACAGGCTCTCCAGAGAACACGGAGAGTTTGGAAAACTCCACCTAGTGATTCTTACAACCCTCTTCAAAACCTCCTCATCCCAGATCAGGAATCACTGTTCAGATATTTTATCTTGGATTCTTCAGTTAATATCATGCAAAAACAGCTTATAAGAATATTTCCAGATATCAGTTGTAATCAGATTTTCTAGACTCAAAGAAGAAAACACTTGAGTTCAAAGTACATTCAATTTGAAGATCATGAGAAAGACAACAAAGCTTTGTGGGGGTATCTGAGAACACTGATATTTCCCAGATGGACGTCTTTGACCGGCTCAGTGGCAGCTAACACCACCATCACCAAGGGTACATATCTTCTGGGAACGTAGCTACAAGAAATATTAAAAAGTGAAAGAGGATCATGATATTTTTTAGGTGTTGGTAGAGGAGTAAGGCTAACCATGATGCTGTTACAAGACAGATCAAATTTTAAATCAAAATTTTGGTCCACAAGCTGAGGACCAGCATTATTTGATCCATATTTCACATAGGCTCTGTTCTTTTCTCCATGATTAGATGAAGAGCTTGAAAAGAAAGTATCCAAAAATCACAATAGCAGTTTGAAATATCTTTTATGCCATTGTCTGTTTTATTAAAAGTGTTCAACTATTCCAGACATCAACAAACTATCGCCACAGCCCAAGTCCAGCACCACTGCTTATTTTATTATTATTATTTCTTTAAAATAAAATTTTATTGGAAGACAGCCATGCCCATTCATTTACATTTTGTATGTCTTTTACTTCACACTACAACAGCAGACCTGAGTAGTTGCAACAGAGACTGCGTAGCCCACATGGCTAAAATATTTACTACCTGGTCCTTTGCAGAAAAAGTTTGTTGACCTCTAAATTATTCCTATTAAAAGTCTGTGTTAAAATATTATATACCTAGCACAGGTCCTAATACATAACAGGTGCTTAAGAAACAAATGATAAATAAATATGTTTTGATGTCACAAAATTACCAACAGGAAACTTCAAACTTATCCCAGGCAGCCTAAATTAGTGTCTAGTGTGTCGCCTGTCGTCATCTTGGCTCTGCATCCCCGAAAGAAAATGCCTTGCCTGTTATATGAGAGAATCCTTGATTTCAGCAGGCTCTAAAAATACAAATTTATACTCTATAGATGCAGAGTGACGTACAGAGAAATAGTTTTCTACGGCTCCACTGAGTAACAGAGAGGTAACAAATGATTGAATGTGACAATAGAACGGAAATGTCTGTCACAAGTGGGATATCTGTCTTTTGGAATCAAATCTCATCTTACTTTGGTCTGTATTAACATAGTGTCAATCAACATCCAGTAATGGGAAATGAACTCAGTATAAATCATATTGAGTAGGCATTTCCCTAGCCCTTTATTATATTTCTTAAGTTCTTCATATAACAGCTTATCCAACAATTCTTTATTTCTACAGAATTACAGACTGTTCCCTGAAAATATTCCTTCTCCACGATTTCAATCTGATCTACTGTGTCCGTTATTGAGAAGAAATTCTTACATATTGATTTTAATTTTTAACTGCAAGCTTTTTTTTTTTTTTTTTTTCCTGAAATGCCAAGCACTGTTTTCGGGGCTGCAGATAAAATATTCAATAAACATTATTCCTTCCATCAAGATTTCACATAACAGAAGAAACCAGACACAAAATAATAATCACATTTATGATTAGAGCTGGAAGTGTCAAAGAGCCACGTGGAACTCCATGGAGAAAGCAGAATTTAAACAGCGCTAGTGAATCATCTGTTCAATAAATATTCATCCCCTGAATATTTATTGCACCTACTAGGCATCAGATCCTCACAAGAATGTTGCTTCTTGCAGGTAGGATAGAATAGGGATCCTTAGGGAGCTATCATTCTTGGGAGGAGAGAGAGAAAATAAACAGGTGAATAAATGAAAGAACAGGATCTTTTCAGATTGTGACTAAACAGTACAGACAAAACAAACAGGGAGATATGAGAGAAGGTAACTTGGAGACGCATTAATACACACCTCTTTCTCCAGTAAGATTGACTTCTCTGGATCTGTTTTTTCTTCATCTGTAAAATATAGAGAATACCTAACTCATAAATTCTATAAAAATTAAATAATTCAAGAAAGTCCCTGGTGTTGTTTTTGAGATATATTAGGAGTTCAATAAAATTTTATTATTGTTACTATTATTAAAGCAGATAAATGCAAAGAACTTTCATTCAGTCTGTTAGGTTAACCGATAAAGCTAGCAATCCTTACCAATGATGCAGAGATATCAAGTGGGGGTAAAGATATAACAACTCTTCGTATTAGAAAAGTACATTACATATTACAATGTGTTCTCATGTCCTCCTTGCAATTAATTCTCTTATATGTATTTTCTCTTAGTAAATACAAACATCAAGGCTCAGAAATCTTTGAGTGGTAAAGTTCAGATTAAAAACCGGGTCTTCTGATTCCAGTCCCACATCTAGCACACGAGAAAGCTAAAAACAGTGGGAAAGGCTTGAATTTATGAGTTGTTGAAGGAAAGTAGCAAACCTCCCCCATTTTGGCTGTCTCTCTGAGTTTTTTCAGAACAGCTAGAAAATGAGCTCTGTATCTTGGACAGGCCCAAGAGTGGAACAGTCTGTCTCTCCTGGGAGAGGTACAGATGGGGAAGTCAGGTACCTCCCAGGTACTCTGAGCCCATAATAAGGGGCTTTGTCCAAGACCTTTAAAAACAACTAAATGCCCACTAAGAATTTGGCAGCTCTGAGAGTTTTGCTTCTGTTTAGAGATCACCTCCCTGCCCCTCCATTGTTCACATTTTACATCTTAAAAGTCTTCTCTTTGATTTCCCAGCCCTATTGGATAAGCAACTGAAGGATTACTTATCTACGCATCAGCCTACAATGTCTTCCTTCTTCTTCTTGCCGTTATCTGTCATCGAGTTAGCCTCTGACTCATGGTGACCCCATGCACAATAGAATCAGACCATTGTCATCCACAGGCCTTCATTGGCTAATTTTTTGGAAGTAGACCACCAGACTTTTCTTCTTAGACTGTCATAGTCTGGAAGCTCTGCTGAAACTCATTCAGCATCATAGCAACACACAACTCCCACTGACAGATGGGTAGTGGCTGCATTTAAACGTGCATTGCCCAAGAATCGAACATGAGTCTCCTCCACGGAAACCAAGAATTCTATCACTGAATCCCCACTGCCCCCAATGTCACCCTAACCGGCCTATATAGCCAGAGAAGCAGAGGGAAGAGACGAGGTTGGGTAATATCTCCCTCAGAAAGGATCAGTGTTTTTAGAGAAGTGTTATGGCTAGCAGCTGGACTCCCAGCCCAGAGCCAGCCAAGATGCCCCATTCAGAATTTCTAAGGTCTGGTTCTGAAAAGAAAAGTAATCCGTATAAGTAACCATACCCTAGAGAACAGAGGTAAGAAATCTATAGGAAACTGTATCAGAGTAGACTTTTCAGTATGTTCAGCCATTTGTCAATAATTTACCTCAAAGATAGAACATTTAGAAAAAGGCTAAATAGCAAACTCAACCTCCGGCAGATGAACTATAGCATTGTTCCAGCATGGCTCATGAAAGAATTCTGAATGACATTTTATTTTCTAAATTGAGATGTTATTGTAATTTGAATCCCAATGCTGCCATCTGAGTTTTTCCCTTCCCAGCATGTTTCCAAATATCCGCCTCCTGGGAACAAGAAAACATCTAAGCAACAGGAGGGAAGGCAGCCCTTCATCATGCACAATTATCAGGCTCTGTAATCAATACTGAAATCTCCAAGCGACAATAGTTGCGAGTAGTGCAGAAAGTTTTGCATTTAATCCTCAAGTCTAGCTGCAAACGTTACCTGGCTCACAGCTGTTTTCCACTCTTAGCAGAAGAACCCTGAAATAAGAAACATTTTAAAATGTATTCCATCAGGGTTTAGTGCCAGAGTGTGACTAGGAACATCTTGGTTAGGTGATGCCAGCATAAACCCTGGGGAAACTAATTCCCATCCTCCCTGTTCCCCTCCTACAAACAGCCTCCACCAATTCCAACTTTTAAACCCAGGTTTTTTGTGTGTGTGTGTGTGTGTGTTTTCAGTTTTACAAACTTCCCCCAAAAAGGAAAAACCTTGGAGTCGAATACACCTGTCCTTGTGTGGCTTTCATTCGTGAGACAAGACTTTTCTGAGCCCCAGTCTTATCATCTGAAACATTCAGATAAAGTAGGGCTGTTATGAAGAAAATACCAAACATGTTGCCTGGTACTAGAAGGCATTTTATACACCTTAATTCTCTTCCTCCCTTCGTCAGCTAATGCCTACTCCTAGAGTAGAACATCTTCAAATTCCATCTCATTTTCTTCATTCTAAATTGAAATATGTGAAGAAAAGACTGTACAGTCCCCATCTAACACAGGCCCTTAGCGATCCTCCCAAAGCAAGGCTTCCAGTCACTCCGGGCCTCTCTCTCTCACCCTTGAGCAATTTTGGTGTATAACTTAGCACTGAGCCCTTGCCGCATAATCAGGGCAGCTCGAAGCCTCTCACTTCCCCACTACTCCTGTGTTTGCTACTCTCTGACTTGCTCTTGAAACTACAAAGCTTCCTGGGTTCTCCCACACCAGACTTGGGTACAAAGTTCTGACCACTTTCCTCAAGAAAAGCTTTCAAACTTGGTATTTTGGGATGCTTAGTAACTTTACTAAGGAGCCCCAGTGGTGCAATAGCTAAGCATTAGACTGCTAACTGAAAGGCTGGCAGTTTAAATCCACCAAGTGGCCCTGCAGGAGAAAAGACCCAGTGATATGCTTCCCTACAGCCAAGAAAACCCTATGGGGTAGTTCTACTGTGTCACATGGGGCCGCTATGAGTCAGAATTGACTCAGCAACATCCAACAACAACAGTAACTTTACTAATGGTCCCTGGGTGGTGAAAATGGTCTGCACTTGGCTACTAACCTAAATGTTGGCGGTGTAAACCCACCCAGCAAAATGGCCTGATGATCTTCTTCCGTAACAATTACAGCCAAGAAAACCTTCTGGAACAGTTCTACTCTATAACATATGGGGTAGCCATCAGTTGGAATCAACTCTATGGTAACAGGTTTGGTTTTTGGTTTTAGTAACTTTACTGGAGAACCAGTAGTATCACAAGGGAAGGGTCTCATCATGTCCAGCACAGCAATATGCTGTCCTACAGTTCCAACACTCTGTTATACTCTGTTATTCTCCCAAAGAGAGTGCCAACTCATAACTCCACTGGCCCAGAAATATATACTCCAGTTTCTTGTCCCTGCAAATGCCTTGTTCAGGAAACAGCTCTACCTTCTTCAGCACCCCCTAGAATTGTAGAAAAGTTTTTTTTTTTTCCGTTTCATTACATACACCACACTTAGAAATTTATACTTAAAAACACTCTGTATCACCATTATTTCCCTTACATTGTTCTCCTTCTCCACGCATTACTAAATACAACCAGAGTTTCTCTGTTGTGAATCTCAGCTAATATTTTCATGAACATTTTTAATCAAGTGGGGCCCAGAAAAGCCCATAGTTCTTCCCAGAATGACTATTCTAAATAGGATGTGTAGATGCAGCCCTTGAGTGAAGAACCTGTGCATTAGACTCCCCGAATGGCTTTTGTCAAGGAATCTGTAAGTAATCCATAACACATAGTATAACAATCTATGATCTCTCCACCATGAATCACCCATTCAGATTTTATTTACTTTTATTACACTTTAACTGATGTTGAGTTGATTCTAAGTGGTTTTCAGGTCCCATCATTCAAATTTTAAACTCCACCTATAATCTCATTCCATGATGTGAAGTACTTCATGTGGGTTATAACTGTCCTTTAAAAATTGTATGTCCAGCCACTGACCTAGTCAAAACAAAGCAGAACAATCTGCAAGAGGAAATTCCTGGAGCCCCCAGTCAGTTCAGAAGCTTGGTTCAATTCAGATTCATTTAATTATCAAGTCAAGTTTGTCATTCAGTTGGTTCAATTATGGTAACAAGATGTAAAGGGTCATTGATCACTTTGCTGAGGGCCTTCCTGAAGGCCTGTTAATATGCAGCAATGCAGGAGAACATGGACAGGGTCCAAACTCAGGACATATTGTTACCCTTTGAAGAATGACATTAGAATATTAAAGCCTGATGGTTCTTTATTCATTAACAAAGAAAATGTTTCCAGCAGGAAGTACACTTCTGAAAATAGGAATATTTCAGCCAGAAGAAGTGCACGAGCTAGAGCACTTTGCTGATTTAAACAATTCTAAATTCACACACAGCTCCACAGTCATATTTTAATGTTGTGAAAACAGGTATTTATTTAATAGCAATTCAACTGTGCATTTAGTATTTATTATGCAGCAGGCATACATGGTAGGGACTCCTCCCAACTTTTCATGCAATAAAGGTGCAATAGAAATTTGTTGTTGATTTACTTTGTGCATGAAGCCAAAAATACAGCTTTCACGTTTTATAATGTGGGACCCAAAATTGATAAAAAGCCTATTCAAAGTTTTCTTTAAAGCTATCTGCTGTGATGCCCTTGAAATCATTCATTGTAAAAGCAGCAACTTTTCTTCAAATGTGACTGTCACCTCCTGTTATATGGCTTTGCCTTTTTTAGTACTAAAAAAGCTTTTTTCACTATTTAAAAATGCTCTGAAATTTAGATAGTTTGCCCCTGAACAGCAGTTAAATATTAGAAGGGGCCTGGTATCTTTTATTAAATAAATTCTCTTTCTGATCATTCGTTTAAAAACTCTTCAGATTGTCTTTAAATTGAGAATATTCCCTAAAAAGGGATTCGGTTAGTTGCATTCTTCTCAAAGTGATGTCCTATACCTCTCTATAACTCCATTTCCTCAACAACAATTTAGTTTCACTAAACTTAAAAAGAGAAAATAATAGTAGTTCAGGAATCCAGAGATCCAGGGCTAGAGATATGTCACGTTCTTAGTTACTTACCTACAGGAAATTAGAAGGAATTCCAGCAACTGCTTCAGCACCTCAGGGAACCGCATCTTCTCTGTAAATGCATCAATTAAGATGATAATTGACAATCACTGTGATTATGAACTGAATCTTCTTATATTTTATTAGCACTTTGAAGAATATGTTTGTTCCACATACTATTTCCTCTTGTCTGGCCCTGTACCCCCCAAGTATCAAATACATATTATGGGAACATGATCACAAATATGTTGTTGTTGTTGTCAGGTCCTCTCAAGTCAGTTCCAACTCAAGCGACCCTATGTACAACAGAGCAAAATATTGCTCAGTCTTGTGCCATACTAACAATTTTGCTATGTGTGAGCCCATTGTTGCAGCTGTTGTGTCAATCTCTCTTGTTGAGGGTCTTCCTCTTTTTCCCTGACCCTCTACATTACCAAGCATGATGTCCTTATCCAGGGACTGGTCCTTCCTGATAACACATCCTAATATGTAAGACAAAGTCTTACCATCTCTGCTTCTAAGTAGCATTCTGGCTGTACTTTTTCTAAGACAGATTTGTTCATTCTTCTGATAGTCCATAGTATATTCAATATTCTTCACCAACACCATAATCAAAATGCATCAAATTTTCTTCAGTCTTCCTTATTAATTGTCCAGCTTTCATGCATAAGAGATGATTGAAAATACTATGGCTTGGTTCAGGTGCATTTGAGTCCTTAAAGTGAAATCTCTGCTTTTTAACATTTTAGAGAGGTCTTTTGCAGCAGATCTGATGAGATTTGTTACCACTAGTAGTATATAAGTTTATTTTCTTAGAATGGTAGAGCTTGAAAGACCTTTGAGAGTTGTCCAGATTTCATATTTACTATTTAGAATTTGTAGTTGGAAAATATGGCCTTGGTGATAGAAATAATGCTGGAGATCACATGACAGAATTTTCCAAGGTCAATGGTTTACTCATTAGCAAATACCTTTTTTCAACCCCGTAAATGACGATTATGCACGTGAACCTTACTGAGTGGAAAACACAGGAATCAGGTTGACTACATCTGTGGAAACAGATGGCAGAAAAGCTCAATATCATCAGGCAGAACAAGTCCAGGGGCCAGCTGCAGAAAAGATCATCAATTGCTCATGTGCAAGTTTAAGATGAAGCTGAAGTAAAATTGAAACAAGTCCACGAGAACCAAAATACGACCCTGAGTATATTCCCCCTGAATTTAGCCACGATCTCAAGAACAAATTTGACACACTGAACACTAATAGCCGAAGACCAGACAAGTTGTGGGATGACATCAAGGACATCATACATTAAGAAAGCAAAAGGCCATTAAAAAGACAGCAAAGAAAGAAAAGACCAAAATGGATGTCAAAGAGACCCTAAAACTTGCTCTTGAACATAGAGTAGCTAAAACAAAAGAAAGAAATGATGAAGTAAAAGAGCCAAATAGAATATTTCAAAGGGCAGTTTGAGAAGACCAAGTATTATAATGAAATGTGCAAAGACCTGGAGTTAGAAAACCAAAAAAAAAGAACACACTTGGCATTTCTCAAGCTGAAAGAACTGAAGAAAAAATTGAAGCCTCGAGTTGCAATATTGAAGGATTCTATGGGCAAAATATTGAATGACACAAGAAGCATCAAAAGCAGATGGAAGGAATATACAGAGTCACTGTACCAAAAAGAATCCATCAATGTTCAACAATTTCAGGAGGTAGCATATGATTAAGAACCAATGGTGTTGAAGGAAGAAGTCCAAGCTGCACTGAAGGCATTATCAAAAAACAAGGCTCCAGGCATTGATGGAATACCAACTGAGATGTTTCAACAAACAGATGCAGCACTGGAGGTGCTCACTCACCCATGCCAAGAAATTTGGAAGACAGCTACCTGGCCAGCCACATTTGTGCCAATTCCAAAGAAAGGTGATCCAACGGAATGCAGAAATTATTGAACAATATCATTAACATCACACACAAGTAAAATTTTGTTAAAGATAATTCAAACTGGTTGCAGCAGTTCATCTACATGAAGCTGCCAGAAATTCAAGCTAATTCAAAAGACAGATATCATTGCCAAATAAGGAATATCATTGCTGATGTCAGATGAATCTTGGCTGAAAGCAGAAAATACCAGAAAGATGTTTACCTTTGTTTTATTGACTATGCAAAGGCATCTGCCTATGTGGATCATAACAAATTATGGGTAACATTGTGAAAAATGGGAATTCCAGAACACTTAGTTGTGCTCATGAGGAACCTGTACATAGATCAAGAGGCAGTTGTTTGAACAAAATAAGAGGATAATGCATGATTTAAAATCAGGAAAGGTGTGCGTCAGGGTCGTATCGTTTCACAGTACTTATTCAATCTGTATGCTGAGCAATAATCCAAGAAACTGGACAATTTGAAAAAAAATGCAGATCAGAATTGGTGGAAGACTCACTAACAACCTGCAATATGCAGGTGACATGACCTTGCTTGCTGAAAGGGAAGAGGACTTGAGGCACTTACTGAAGAAGATCAAAGACTACGGCCTTCAATATAAATTATACCTCAACATAAAGAAAACAAAAATCCTCACTACTGGACCAATGAGCAACACCATGATAAACGGAGAAAAGACTGAAGTTGTCAAGGATTTCATTTTACTTGGATCCATAATCAGCAGTCAAGAAATCAAACAAAGTATGCATTGAGCAAATCTGCTGCAAAAGACCTCATTTAAAGTATTGGAAAGCAAAGATGTTACTTTGAGAACTAAGGTGCACCTAATCCAAGCTATGATATTTTCACTTGCCTCATGTGCATGCGAAAGCTGGACAGTGAATAATGAAGACTGAAGCAGAATTGATGTCTTTGAATTATGGTGCTGCAAAGAATATTTAATATACTGTGGACTACCAGAAGAATAAATAAATCCGTCTTGGAAGAAGTACAGCTAGAATGCACCTTAGAGGCAAGGATTGTGAGACTTCATCTCACATACTTTGGACATGTTATCAGGAGGAATCAGTCCATGGATAAGAACATTGTGCTTGGTTAAGTAGATGATCAGTGAAAAAGAAGAACATCCTTGATAAGATGGATTGCAATGATTGTGAGGACGGCACAGGACCAAGCAGCGTTTCAGTCTGCTGTACATCGGGTCACTATGAGTCAGAGCCAACTCGATGGCACTTAACAACAACACTTAGAAAAAAACAAGTTTGGACATAGGTCATGTGATCTACCCAAGTTCCCCAGAGCCACAGATGGATTTTGAAACCAAAATGCTGGACTTGCATTCCAGCTCTCCACCTTTCTTCTATACCTACCACACTTTGTCACTCACTAACTCATAGAAGAACTTAGCTGACATATGCCACAGACTTTATCTCCCGTGGAAGTGGGTACAGATTATAGCAAGACCTGTGACCATACACAGAATTTTTTCTGAATCCTGTAGAAAGTATTTCTGGGAATGTTTCTGGTAGTTTTTGATGCTACCATGACTTGCTATTTGTTGTATGGCAAAATCTTTATGCATTATCAGTACAAGAATTCCAGCTGAGCCTCCCAGGGAATGTATGTATCAATAAATTCATTTGTCTTCCTGGACAGACTAATAAACTGATCTCTGATAATTAATCAAAATGTCCCCAGATTCTATATTACTAAAAAAAAAAGAAGCTACTAAATGACGTGTTATTAATTGGGCTGTAGATCACAATATAGATCCTTCTACTACTTTCTTTATTTTTGCATTTTCAGTTTTCTTTTTGATTTTTCCCCAGAAAATAGATTGCTGTGAAGGATTCCTATGAGCCTTGTTATGACAACCTTCTTCTCCTTAATCTCCACTTTCTAAATGTAGCACACACCAGCTTGGGGGCCAAAAAGTACGAGTGATTCCAGAGGTACCAATTATTCCTGGCAACAACATCATCCCTTCGAAATATTTCCTAAACATTATTTATAGCAGTAAGAAATCTTCAGCTCACTATAAATGTTGAGTTTTGAGATTATCTAGAAAGAAAACTAGACCTAGAGTCAGAAGACCTTGGTTAAAATGGCTAAAATACATGTTTTTCAAATTTGCATTTTTGCCACTTGATCCAGGATATGGAGTAACAAGAGAAATAAAACTCCAGCAACCACAGTGAAATTAATTGAGTATTAAATGAATTGAACATGAAAGATAATCCCCAGGGCATTCTCTGTCAGGAATTTTCTCTTGTATTGAGTAAGATCTGTTAAAATCCAAGCTGTGGCTACACTAAAAACTTGTGAACATTTTAGAAAGTGATTAAATCCACTCAAAGATATTTGAAATGAACCAGAAATTATCATGAGAAGAATCAAAATGTATTCTCTGTCATCCCCCTGGAGACATATTTTCCTCTTGGTCAATCTTAGAGACATCATTATGTTTGTTTCATTTTCATACCTCCTTAAATTTTTAAAATATATCTCAAACGAATGCTGAAATTTATTAAGGATTCACTTTACTAGTTTGCCTACCCTTCATTTTAAAAAATTTTGAGGTGTTTAATTATTTTTAAGTGTTTTTTAATTAAAATAAATGTTTGCAAAATCCTTTGACAATACATTGGAGTATTAAAACCAGGAAAGGATGCTGGTTACACATTTTGAAGTAATTCTTTCCAGGCCTGAATTTATTCAACATTTACTGAGGGCAACCTTATGTCAGGAACTGTATTAAATTCTTGGGGACAGAGAAATAATTAAGCTTAGCCCTGCCTGAAGAAACACACAGAAATGGGCACGATAGCTCATTGTAGTAGGCTGTTTTAGAAGAGATGTCAGAATATGTACAGAGACTATGGAAGCACATGGGAGAGTTACTAACCATGAAACAGGTTGCTCTTCTTTAAAGGACAAGGAAAATTTGCTCCCGTCACTGATATTAACTGAAAAGAGGAATATACATACTAAATGTGGATGAAATGTCTTACCTGAATATTGTAGAGCAAAATATGAAGGTGGATGAAATTCAATCTTTCTGAAATTTAGCAGCGGTTAGTGTATTGGACTTATAGTTAGGAAGCATTAAATGTTTTCATGACAATAATGGGGATAATACAGTAGGGATCTTGTATATAAGACTTTATTAAAAAAAAAAAAAAAGGAAAAGAGCCTGGGCTTTGGCTTAAGTGGATTTAGGTTTAAAACATGGCTCTATTACTTACTGTTCATGTGTTGTTAGGCAAATTATCTAAACTTCAATTTCTTCATATGTAAAATACAAAGAATATTAGCTTATTTATGGGGCTATTATAAGCATTAAATTAGATAATGTTGTATATAGCACTTACTGAATTACCAGGCCCATTACAAAGTGTTCAAAAGTAATGGTAGCAGCAATCTATTCACAAATCAAGCCAGGGATTCAAATGTAGGATGCTTTGTCCTTGTCAGGGAGTGGGAGGATGTTGGCAAGTGTGAAATGGAAACCTGTGTCATAGAAACTGGAGTACCAGGCAGAGAACAAATGAAGGTGATGATGATGGGGATAATGAAGATGATGATTATTATAGATCTTTCCAGAGCTCAAGATACTTATCACTGAAATGAGTGTTTGATTTCCTAGGACCAAATTAAATATATACTCATAATATGAAAGCCTGCTCAGGAAAAATCAGGCTTCAGTTAACACCTTGGCTGACTAGACCCTCCCTATCTCTAAAAGAAGTCAGAATCTCTGTAATGTCTTCCGTGGTACTATATGAATCAATGCAAAAACCAGACCTTCCCACTGAACCACTTCTCCACCTCCGGTGAGCAGAACACGGAGTGTTACTGTCCCACACACACTGAGTTAGAAGCTCAGTGCACAGTGAGTGGGGTAGACAAGAATGGGCTGGAATCTGAGATGGGTCACATTCTTGGAGGGCAGACAGAGCTGTAACAAAAATGAAAAAAAAAAAAAAGGTCCTGGAAGCAGAGGAAACACAGTAACTTGAGAGTAGGGGACAACTTATAGGTGCTATTGCAGAAAAGTAGTAGGTATAGGGATGGTTTAAAAATAGATACGGGCTGTGTGTGCCCATAGACGAGAAGTCTTAGAGAATATGACATTTGGAGAGCCAGGAGAGGAGGAGAGCAATTACAATAGATCCAGGAAGAATAACAAGAGGGTACCATTACTCCTCCTCCCGCCCCCGCCCACACACATTGGGGGATTCATGGGAAGTTCTTAGCTAGAGAGGAAGAGGTATGGCCAAGGACAAGGCAGAGTCCTGGAATCAGAGGACTGGGAGTGCTAGGGAGAAAAAGCAGGCATATTAACATAGGTGACCAAAATGGATTTGATCACCAGGATTAAGTACAAGGCTGGGACTAGTAGATACTAATGATAGAGCAGGTGTGTAAATGCAGAATCTTTATTTTTACACTAGAGAACTTTTAAAAGCCCTCTGTAAGGACAGGATGATCTTTCTTCTGTGGGCTTGAATGAAACAGCTGGGAAGTTAGGATGGATGAAGAAGGAAGAGTTAGTTCATTCTATTTTGAGTACTTTTCAAGTTCAGAACATTTTGCAAATCTAAACTAAAGAAGTTGAAATTCATCAAACTCTGTAAAGAATGGAGATAACCGAAAACTTCAAAAATGTATGAAGTGTTGCTCTTGAAGAAAAGCAATCGGTTATTATCTCTCCACCTAGACAATCCCTGCTATAACTTGAATACATCTTTCTCATATAGTTGAAATATTGTGATCTCTTTGTATTGCCACTAATAAAACGGTAATATTTCCATTGTGTTTTAAAATCTCAAAGCCCTACCACATTCATTATTTGATTCAATTTTCTCAATAACCCTATGAAGTAATGAGACAATATGACTGGGCAGATTTTCGGATGTGAAAATGGAGATATAGCTGAGATTGAATTCCTTCACTAAGGTCTTAAAGCCAATTATGGAGTCAAACCCAGGTGACTTGAGTCCAGGTCAATCCCCAGCACCACACTGAGAATTTAGGTGGGAGTAGAACCTACTTACATGTGACCCTGAGAAATTATCTTAACTATTCCAATAGCTCCTCTGTAGAATGGATCCAATATAGACTCCCTAATCAAATAAGGCAATATAATAGTTAAAAAAGATGAAGTTTGATAATCTTGTCCCTGGACAATCTTAGGTATTAACCTCATCCAACCTGTCTTCCTACCTCTTGTACATTGCTTCCAGTCAGTAGTGGGAACAACCGTGGGTAAAAATTCAAGGTTGGTTTTCTCTCTCCTCTGCCTCCCTTTACTCAGAAACAACGTTGTGCAATGGGAGGAGCAAAATCTTTGGATTCAGGCCAATTTAGACTCCAATCTCAGCTAGAATATTCTACAACTCCTGGCAAAGTGCTTACCTGCATCTGTGTTTGAGTTTTCTAGATTGTAAAATAGAGGTTATAATACCTATTTTGTAGGGTTTTAAGCTGCTTAAACACATGTAAAACACATGATACATATAGTGTCTGCTACATAGTAAATATTCAATAACTACTAGTTTTTCTTTTTTGTTTGAGATGCTCTTTTTTGACCATTATCTTGCCTCATTTGATTAAAAAAAAAGATTAGGGTGTCAATATTGGATATCCACTCTAAAAACCAAAAAACCCATTGCTGCCAAGTTGATTCTGATTCATAGCGACCCTGTAGGACAGAGTAGAACTGCCGCATAGAGTTTCCAAGGAAAGCCTGGCAGATTTGAACTGTTAATCTTTTGGTTAGCAGCCATAGCTCTTAACCGCTAAGCCACCAGTGTTTCTGGTTCCACTCTACACACGAGCTCTTGGGATGGTTAAGGTAATTTCTCAGGGCCACATGTAAGGTAAGTGAAGATGGAATTAGATCCTAGGTCTCCTAATGCTTGTTGCAGAAACTTTGGGTGCCATGTCTCACATCTTCTTAGCACAGCTCTGATTTTAAGCATAGCTGTGTAGACAGTTCCTGGATACAGATAATACCCTATTCAGACATCTAATTCCCCCTTTTGTCTCTCCTCTTTTCTGCCTTGGGGTTCTCGATTAAAGCCCTCAGGAGTTTTGAGGCAGGAGCATCCTGAAAATGTGGGGTTGTTAAGGCCCCTGAAAGCACTCCCCTCACAAGTAGGAGATGGTAACTGATGAATAAATGGCTCAGCCCCTCTGCCTTCAGACAGACAATTCTGAAGTGCATTCCTTGAGCTCCAGTTGCCCATAGTCATAGCCATCTCAATAACATACACTGTTTTTGCTCTTTCTCCTCTGTCTCACTCTCTCTACACCCAAAGAAACTACCCACATTAAGCCCTTGTCTCAAACTACACCTTGGGAACTAGAGGTTTGGAGGATTGTGTTTTGTTTTCATTTGTGTTTTCACTGCATTTCTCTCTGTTTCTCCGTAGGTCACCAAGATGCTGGCAGTGGTTGTAATTCTGTTTGCCCTTTTATGGATGCCCTACAGGACTCTTGTGGTTGTCAACTCCTTTCTCTCAAGTCCTTTCGAAGAAAATTGGTTCTTGCTCTTTTGCAGAATTTGCATTTACCTCAACAGCGCTATCAACCCTGTGATTTACAATCTCATGTCCCAGAAATTCCGTGCAGCCTTCAGAAAGCTCTGCAACTGCAAACAGAAGCCTACAGAGAAACCTGCTAACTACAGTGTGGCCCTAAATTACAGTGTCATCAAAGAGTCAGATCATTTTAGCACAGAGCTTGACGACATCACTGTCACTAACACTTACTTGTCTGCCACAAAAGTGTCTTTTGATGACACCTGCTCGGCTTCTGAGGTAACCTTTAGTCAAAGTTGATTTACGAATTAGAAGAAAATGGACCACAAAGTAAATGAGAATTTGTGCAGTTATCTATCAACAAAAGAGAGAAAATGGCCAAAAGTTATATGTGAAGGCAGAGCAGATACAGTCTTTGCCAATGTCCTAATGAATCCTGGCCCTAATTACTTTAACCCACCAGGCTGAATTACAGTACTAGCCTCCAAAAAGTGGATCAGATCTGGGAAAGGGCCTGACTGTGAAAAATGAAAGTTAAGCCCTTTCCAGTTAAATGAAGGAATTCACAATATTTTCAGGGCTATGTAGTTTATATCAAATCTAAATATAATCTTGCATAACTTATAATAACTATCACGTATGATTTCTCAGTTCTCCCCTCAAAAATTAGCTATACATTTGATAATTGGACAACATGCAGATTTTTCAAATGCTTGTATTTAGTATTTCATTTTAACAAAGTATGATGCTATTTCATGAATATCTGAGAAAATGGGGGAAAATAGAGAAAACATTTTTTTGTTGAGTAAAAATGAGTTTTCAGGGAAAGATGTTTATTGTATTAAAAACAAAAAAAGGCAAATATCATAATGTTTATTTATAAAAGTATGAGATGATTTTTGTATCTTACTAAGCAGATGGTTATCATTCAACTTTAATGAAAAATAAATCTCAAAGCTATCCAAAATTACAATTAGATTTGATTTTGAGATAAATCCAATTTTTATCAACTCTTTGAGCTTCCTAAGTAATGGGTGGGGCGGTAGAAATAAGATTAAATAACTAAAAAATACAAACTATCATACAATTAATATTGAAAAGTATAGCCAAGACATGACTAAATATTTAAACGAAGGTTTTACTTTCTCTCTAAAACTTTTAAGGAAGAAAATCCTTTCTGAACATTCTTGTGTATAAACTACTGAGCCTTGTCAAGTGAATCTTTCTACCAAGTCTAGCTGACAAGTCTGAAACATTCGTTAAACCTTAGTTATATTATAAGTCAGCCAAAGTCCGGCTGATACACTTCCAGATGTGGACCTCCCACTGAGCATTGTAGTTTATGGATTTTACCTTGTTTGCAATTGTCTTTCCTTCTTGCCTTGCTTGTCATTTGTAGGTTCTCTTCCCCCCACCTATTTTGTTTTCAGTTGTGAAATCAAAGCAATGCAGAATTTCTGCTGGCTTAAAAAAAAAAAAAAAAAATTTTTTTTTTTTTATTTTCAATAGAATTAAAACCAGTTACATCTTATCAGTATTTCTTCTTTGTAGTTATGACTTAGACCTGCTATTCCAGAGGTGTGAATGTAAATCTGCCCAGGACATTGTATCAGGTCCTGCTTTAATCCCTTTTAACAGACTCACCTGCTGAGACTGGCCAGTGAGCATCTCTGAGTATATTCATTATCTTAGATGATAAGTCTGTAATTGTTGATCTTTAATCACTGGGCCAAAAAGCACAGCATTTTCTCTCTCCAGCCTATATCCCTATGTTGTAGATTTTTCTGGAACCTAATTGCTGATAATAGCTACCCCTCCCCATCTTCTTGATGAAGAATACATCATTCTATTTTCGAAGGTTCTGTATCAAGACACTTACTTCAGGGAGACTCTGCCATCCAGAACTTCACACCAGAATATGGTGTGAAGACATTCTTATCCTGTCACCGTATCAGTAAACAAATGAAACAAATATTATAGGAAATACTCTAAAAGCCTATCTGCATGACACTAAGCAATCTATTTTAACTGACTTTTCTTCCTGGATTTAACATTAATCTTGGAGTCATGTAGAGAGAACATCAGAGTGAACCAACCCCAAATCACACAAGCACATACGAACAATGTGCCAAACGAATTGCCATCTAGTTGACTTCGACTCATTGCGACTCCATGTGTGTGAGAGTAGAACTGTGATCCACAGGGTTTTCGATGGCTGATTTTTCAGAAGTAGACCCCTAGTCCTTTCTTCCAAGGGACTTATGGGTGGATTTGAACCTCTAGCCTTTCAGTGAGTAGCTGATCACATTAACCATTTGTACCACCCACGTACTCCAAACCCAACACACATGTGTCAAATTACTTAAAACGGGTTGGGCTGTGTTAGATTTTTTTCATTAGGAAAAGGAACCAATGTCACTGAGCACCTGTTATGTCCCAGGCATACTGTAGGGACTTAATCAGCATTCTCTTCATCACAGTTTCCTTACAGCTGTGATTTCTCTGTTGCTAAGACCAGAGATACAGGATCAATGCTGCTTCCCTTAGTGTAAGCTACTAAGGAGAGAGAATGGAGAAAAGACTTCTTGTTTCTTTTTATTCTTTCTTTATGCCAGCATACCAATTAACATTCCTTTGACCTGATGACCAAATTAATAGAAAATATACATTGCATAGCGAGGGTACCTGATGCTGAAAAAAAAATTACAATTTTTACATAATATACATAAAACAGAAATCCTGGTGGCATAGTGGTTAAGAGCCACGGCAGTTCGACTCTACCAGTCACCCCTTCTAAACCCTACGGGGCAGTTCTAATCTGTCCTTTAGGGTCACTGTGAGTCAGAATCAGCTCGACAGCAGCAAGTTTGGTTTTTTAGTTTTTTTATATATAAAGCAAAATATACTCTTCCCATCTTTGGAAATTTAATATGTGGGCTCAGCTTTTTCATTTTAATTTTTAAAATGTTATTTGCTAATAATCTGTTGGTTTTGAACCACCTGGGAAATGTGGAAGAACACAGTTCATACTGTTTCAATTCTAAAGCAAATGCCACTGTAAAATTAAATGTTCCCATGAAACGTCCAATAGACATTTGGATTTACACAGAAGAGATAACTTTTTAAAGTATTCTTAATCACACTGTGCTAAATCTGAAAATATTCCCATAAATAATCAAAACTTAATATACTAGCAAATGGAAAATAAAGAGCTAGATTAAACAATTGCTGGTGGAGCAAGGTGATGTTATTAAGGGCTTCTTTTAATAAAATTCCTTGAGTTGTTTTATTACTTCCAGTTTCATTAATTGCTGAGTGTCTTCGGTTAGATCTTGCACCTGAGGTAATTAGGTAAAAGGGCACAGATCATGAATAAAACAAGCAAACATAAAGTCACCCTTAAGACTTCATTAGGATCCTGAGTATATTCCTAGAGCAAAACTTCCAAAGCAAACATTCTAAATGCTGAAGAGAAATGGAGAAAGTGCAAAACTCAATAATCATCCTTAGGCAGTAAAAATGCACAGTGCTGTACACCTTGATAATATGCCAGATCAAATGGCAAGTTTGAGAAACAACTGATAAATTCAAAGGAAAAAACTGGAGCCCTCAAACTTAAGTTTAGTAGAACTAAGTTTTAAATGGATGCTAGCATTTTTTTTTTTTTTCATTTCCAGAAAAATGTATTGGAATAATAAGGGTACTATGTCTTAGCAAGAGCACTGGTGGCACAGGAGTTAAGAGCTTGGCTGTTATCCAGAAGACCAGCAATTCAAATCCACTAGCCGCTCCTATTCTGTTCTATAGGGTCGCTATGAGTCAGAATCGATTCAATGACAACCAGTTTGTTTTTTTGGGGTTATGTATTAGCAAAGTCGGGTTCACAAAGTTTTGGTCTGTTCTTAAAGAACAAAAAGCTATATCATTCTAAACTATGCTAAACCTGTAGACATGATAGAGAGGAAATATTAAACTTTTGGAGGAAAATAAAATCTTAAAAGGCTAATAGGAGATTTTAATGGCTTATCCAAGTTTCTGGGAACTCTGCAAGTATTATATTCAACATTAGTTTTGCCTCTCCATTGCAACTCACAAAGGGGTTGGCATATTTTTATTTGAACCAAGGAAACTAGATGTGAATGAGAGCAACTAGTTTGTCCCAAGTTCAAAGAAAAATTTTTTCAAATATTTGGAATCACTAGTTGTCCTAAGAGGAAGCAAACATGAAAATATCTAGCAGTTTGTTTTCCATTTAGCTCTCTTCAATAAATAGCCATAAAAACCAAGATTTGGCTGAGTGTTTGTAAGTTTTCAGAGTAATACATACAAAGAAATCTAACTGAGCTCTGTAGTGATAAATTTTTTTTTTCTCTCCTGCCCCTCCCCCCCCCCCAAACTTTCATCTTTCCGCAAGCATCGTTTTCCTCAGAGCAGGAAGATTCCTCTAACATCATTCAAGACTGAAACTGAACATGAAATATCTCAAGTAAAAGTGTAAATGTTCTTTCTAGTGTATTTATATACAAGAATATATGTTGTTCAGGACATGTTTATGTTTTCATAAGATCATTTTCAGATTACGGAAAAATGATTCTACTAAGATTTCTGTTTAACTCATGTCCCCATTACATGGTTTAAGAATCCTGTGTGGGGTTGAACTGCTAAGTGTGGCTTTTTCCTCAGAGAAGAATCTGTTTGACATTTCAAAGTTTTCAGGCAGAAACCTATAAAAGAGCACCTAATATGTGCAAAACTGCTGCAGAAATATGTTCAAGAAAACAAAAGGCTCTTCCTACTCTTAAGGAGCTCACAATCCAATGAGAAAAACAAGACAATGGCCTCAAGTTGTAACTGTTCAATAATATTAAGAATATGAATTAGAGATGTCAAAACTATGTTTTACAGATGCAATTGTTAAGAGTCTATTTGGAAATATTTTAATATGATTTTTAATATAAAGATAATTTACATATAGTGATTTCTGTTTTCATGCACCATGATTAGAAGTAGTGATTGATTTAATTCTTAACTGATTACAAAGAAAAAAGGGTTAGGATAAGACTCGGTAATATTTTTATTCATCTGTTTGGTCTATATAATCTCAAGTCACTTAGCAGCAAACCCCATTTATGAGAGTTGCACATATGAGAATGGGTTTCTTGCTAAGACGCTTAGCACCAAATGGACTATGCTGACATAAACTAATCTATACAGCTCAATTTTAATATTTAAATGATGTGTTTGGAAAAGAGTGATCAGAAATGTTTGTACGCAAAGTTGTCATACCCTTTTACATTCTTCTACATCAAGCACGTTCATGGTAAATCTGGTAGAAGGTGATTGATTAACATTTTGGAAATTTCATCTGGAAAAATGAAACAAAAGGGCTAGATGGAATACTACAATTGGTACAGCACATTGCCAGAACTATCAAATCTAGGTCTAGCAAGAAAAGAAAAGAATTTTATTGCTAACAAACAGCAAATTCATGTAATGATTGCCTGTATGACCTCATGGAGGAAGATCTGGTCAAGCCTCAACTGCAATAATGAAAATGAAATCACTTTGAAAACTGTAAAAGTTAAAAGGATGAGGTGATCAATGAAGTTAGCCAGATAGCCTGCAGCTGATCTGAGACTTGAAGCAACAACCCAAAATTGACTACTTCTTTCCTCCCAGAAGCAATGAACTGAATTCTTGTGCTTATGGGTGGCTGTTCCTTGACTTGCAAAAAGAGAATCTATGAGCTTTCTCAAGAATCTTGCAAGATTGATACTGAGAAAGATGGAGCCTTTCCAGATAAGAAAAGCAAATACAACATGGAATAGAATTAGACTCCAGTGAATCAGAGGTCTGAATTCAAAAGTCAAACGGACATTCTCTTAAGTGGTACAGAATGCCCCAGTAAGGAGGCCAAATACTTTGCTACCTAACTGAGAAGAATAAACCATTCCCACTTTGGTTTACATTGAGAATTATCCGGCAGTTTATCTTAAAATATATTTCTTTGGCCCTGCAAGAGATTTTCATTTATTAGGTGATTTTGAGGCCTGTCGTCCTCTTACCGTACCTTGAAAATCCTAAGTCCTAGTCCTCCACACAGAGCCTTCAAGGCTTTTATTTATCATGTAATTCTTAATAAGCAACTAAATGGAATAGTCTTTGAAGGTACGATTAGTAGATACTTACACTCTGTAAATCACCTAAATGTGAGTGGTGTCCCTAATTGTCTGATAAAGGAATGAATAAATCAATAAATACCAAACTAAGGATTGCATTCTAAAATCATCTGGTAATGCCCAATTTGCCGGTAGATTTATCTTCACAAAAATATATCTAGTTTTGTTGTGTTGCCCTTATGTATTTTTTAGACAGTTCTCCAGGCTCATTGAATAGCACTGCATTAAGTGTGCTGGGTGATGGTCGGAACAATCTCTTACATACATATCATCCTTAATTTTTATAACACTTTAACATCTATCACCTAATTTAATAATGAGAAATAAAGAAAACTAAAACATTGTCTCTGCCCTTGAGGAGATTACAATTTGGTGACAATACAACATATAAGAAAAGCAGAGTACATGATTGGAAACCAAATTATGTGACTTCAGACCACAGAGAGCTCTTCAAAGGAGAGGGGGTGTCAGTGGTGTCTGAAGTTGTTAACAAGGGCTTGTAAGAGAAGGTAAGTCTTCCTTGAAGGATAGATTTGATTTAGACTGAGAGTTAAAAAATAGACAATCTGTGGGGAAAAATAAGATGAGCAAGAGGAGGAGGACACAAACAAACCTTAGGGCAAGGCTCTGGACATTAAGCATATATGTCTAGAACAGGTCCGATCCACCAGGGATTAATTAAGGAAGATAGCGAGTTCTTTAATATTTGCTGCCGCCAATAAAGCTCCAAGTAAAGGAGGTCAAGGGCCCACTTGTACTTATATTTGGTGAGGAAATAATCACCCATACACAATATAAAGCAGAAACATATATATGTCAGCTATGCTTATTTTCTAAACTTTGTGAATTTCATTTATTATCTATAGAAAATACAGTACTTTATTTGCCTTGTAAGTGTTAGAATTCTAAAAGTATTCTTATAGTTTTAATTTTCTGAGTGAAATATATAAGAATATATATTTCAATACTATATTGTCATTATATATTAAACACTATTTTTCCGTGTGTATATATATATTTCATGGACCCTTAAGAAATCCAGATTTATCTAATTATGCTAAACATAGAGGTCAGAGCTAGCTCAGGGACCTAGTCCCTTTGTGAACATAAACATCAACATTGAATATGAACTTGCCAACAGTGTAGTGGTTCGCTTCAGATTACTCGTGACAACCTTGTTAACTTGCATGTAGCTTATAAGGTGCCTCTGAATGTTTGGGCTTTTTCCACCAGTTTTAGACAGTTGTATGCTGACTCACCTCATCACTTGGGAATTAACCATTGTGTCCTTGTACGATGAAGGCTCTTTAAGAATGTGCAGTATTACGTTGTCTGCAGCGGAAACTGTGTGTCTGCCCAATATGTGTGTCATGAACAATAAAGCATCAAACTGAAAGATCTGGCTTTTTAGCTCCCTTTTTTCTCCCAAATTATTTCATTTCCAGTATAACTGGACCCTAAACCACTCACCCAGAAGACTTCTTTTTAACCCAATGACACTGAAAGTGTGGCATGTGTACCACTGGTGGTTTTTTGAGATGATTATAATACACAGACAGATATTTTCAATTTTAATAATAAACTTAATGTGTATTGGAACAAACATGACTAGGTCATCAAATCTATTATTTCACTGATATTAATGAGTCCATTTAGTGCTGATATTAGATAAGGCAAGAAATCAGGAGGATTAAGCAAACCACTGATGTTTGGACAACACAGTTTGAAGTAGTTGTCTCAACTGTCTCTCTCTTTTCAAAAGTAGCAGAGTAAACATAAATATTTACTTGTCATGGTAAAGCAAATTGCTCTATTACTTTTGTAATTCCAAATAGTCATCAACTTCTCTGGAATCCCAGTGCCCTCGAGTCGATTCCGATTCCAACTCATAGCGACCCTATAACAGGGCAAAAACACAGAGCTGAAGCAGTTTTGGCTAGTCCCTGGAGCCACTGGTCTAGCAGACAGACTCCATTCGATAAAGTTCATTTTGGCATGTGAAAGGGAATGCTTAGTTGGGTAAATCTCAAGCTTTGCTCTAATGACCTCATTCTTTCACACTTGAAGAACACAAGAAATAAAGTAAAATAAAAAATACAGTTTCAAGTATTTTAGCTGTCAGTGAAAAAGAGGATTCTCTTAAATGCCTTAAGATGAAAGAAACTTTGTTAGCACTATCTGTTCCCATAAGCCCCTAAATTAATTTGGCACTAGGACAGTTTAAAAAGAAAAAATTAGCTAATGGCAAAATTTGGCAAACCCGCTTTTCAAAATGCCTAACAGTGTTCACAACTGTTGAACCATAATTCAGGTACCACAGAACTTTTTCTGCAAGAAGCTTTTTTGAATGACTCACTCTTGAGTCAGTTAGCTTCAGATTTTGTTAATACCGGTATAATCCAGAAAAGCCCCATCTTATCCCAAGCATACACACACACAAGAATGCAAACACACACACTCACACAACTCTCAAAAGTATGAAATAGGAAGTCTAAAGTCTCAAAAAATCAGAAATACTGAACCACAGCACACTCTAATGTTTTGATAAAACTTTTAAAACTGGCATAATATTTTTGCAAAGTTGTGAATAAGATACACTAATAGTTGAGAAGTATCAAGATATTTTCAGTAACCAGAGTTATTTTTCCTTCATAATTTATCCACACATTTATTCAAAGACTAAAATATATTATGTATGTACATGGAGCCCTGGTGGCACAGTGACTAAGAACCCTGCTGTTAATCAAAAGGTCAGCAGTTTCAATCCACCAGGTGCTCCTTGGAAACCGTATGGGGCAGTTCTACTCTGTCCTATACAGTTGCTATGAGTCAGAATCAACTAGACAGCAATGGGTATGTACCGCATGACTTCGATAGTTCTCAGGTACTAAGAAATGAACATTAGTTAACTCCAAGGAGTTTCTAATGCCAAGGTACCCTCATTAAAACTTCAGCATTGATAATGATAATCATGTTTCAACTTTGACTCCACACTGCAGACTTAAATGTCACATGTTTCATGCCTTCAGCTATTACGTCGGGTGACATGGTTGTGGAACTCTCCAAGTTCCAAGAAAGATTAACTTTTGAGCTGAAAAAAAATAAAACTGAAAAGTAGATGACAAGAGCAATAATCAGAATATTTGTTTACTTGTTTGTTTAGCGTCTAAATACTATTAGCTACAACTGGACAGAGGTATGCAGAAATATTTTGAGACATTATCCTAAACGTCAGATAAAGGAATTAAAACAAGAACAAGATTTAATGAAAAGTCTTCCAAAGAGCCTATTCTATGCTGGATATATTGAGGAAATGGTCCTTTCAGAGTTTAATATTGAATATTCATATGAACATTGTTATTTTACTCACAATCATTTTCTCTGGGAGGAATGCAATTGGCCAGCAGAATGAATTTAGACAGCAAAAAAAAATTAGGGCTTTGCTTGGAACATTGAACACATTCTTCTTAATGCCAAAACATGAAGGGTGTGGAAACCTGATTTCCATAGCCAGATGGTGAGCTACAGCTTCTTTCAAATTGGGCAGCTGTTGAGTTGGTCCACACCACCTATTGATAATCTTGGCAGTACCTTATACAGTCCTTCTGCTTGCTGATCAGAAATAACAGTAGACATGATTAGTATGAGTTGTGTCATTTTTTATGCCACTTGCATGTGTTTGGGGGTTTTAGGAAAGTTAATATTGCTATGTCTTAAGACTGTCATAATATAGTCAAATAGAACAACCCCTAGAAGACTAGGAGATATCGGGACCTACTGGAGACCATTTATGATTCCAAAGAATCCTCTAAGACTGAGCAGTGTCTTTGCTGAGAGTGGTTCCTGGTACATTGTAATATTAGCAAATTAGTAAGAATTTCTCTCTTGGTTTTATGGACTTTGTCTGGAAGTGGTGGCTAACCTCTCTCTTACTCTCTTCAGTCCTGAGTTTCACTCTCCTCTTCCAAACCATCCCAAACACTTCTCATGCCTAATACACGACTCCAGAAAGTGAAACTCAAAGATGATGGTGAGGATGTCTGTTTCATACATTGCTTGGTAATAAAAATTACTGATCATTGAATGATTGTTTCCTCCTCAGATTGAGTCAAAATATGCCTGCTCCAAAACCATTGGGATAAAATGCTGCAGTTAAAAATATTCCCAGGATCTATGAGAGTCTTTAAAGTGACTGCCTTAAGGCAGCTTAAAACTGGCTTTCTCCTCTTTCTTCTCTACCATCTCTTTCTCCTCTTTAGTCTTATTTTCTTCCTATTCTTTCTCTTCCTGGTCTTTCACAGACCATTATTAAGGTCAAGGCACTAAAACATCGGGTTAATTGATAGAGAACCCTTCTACCCTCCAGAACCTTATTAGGGAATATTTCCCAGAGGGATCCTAAAAAGTGACTCATTTCACCACTGCTTTGCAATATATACATATGTGTGTGTCAGAAATATCACAATTATCAAAAACACATAAATATTAAGCTATAATTTCTGTTATACTGTTATACTGCCAATTGAAGTAAAGATCCTTATTTTATTGAAGATTAATATACATTTAAGGAAGATGGACGGATGGATGAACGGATGGATGGCTAGGTAATAGATAGATAAACAGATATAGACGACAGACAGATAGTTAAACAGACCCAGTCAGAAAAGATAGTCAGCTATTTGAATATTTAAGTAGATAAAGGATGATTTAAACACCTTCTTTAAATCCTTAAAGGGTTACTCTTGGGGCAGTTTTTCCTCCTACTGTTCTCACTGCAAGTGCACTTTCTAGAAGTCTCATCAAAATTGCCATATATTGCCCGCCCCACATCTCTCATCCTCCATTCTGACCACTTTGTTAAGAAAGGCAGCTAACTCATTTCACACATTATCCTCTGCCAACAGGCGGGTTTTGCATTTATTGTTATCACTCCTAGGAGAATAGCACTTCCAACAAGCTTCCATTTGTGATACAATACAAAACTAATATAAAAGTCTTTCTCATCAGATTTTTAGGAAAAGACATCAAGTGCAAATATGCTGAAGCAAAAGAAATGCAGCAAATAAGATGATCTTCTCTGCTAATAATTTGACATTAATTCAAAGTGCCTCAAGGCCAGCACATAATGCCTCTGTTTTAAAAAGAATTGAAATTCAGGGACTTAAAGTAGTATTTGTGCTCTCTGAAATAGAAAAAATATTGTCTGGATTCCTCTGGGCTTCACAAATGTGCACAAATAAAGTCACATTAAAGCCATTAGCACCTAGCTTAACTGGCTGGTCAACCCACCAGCCTAACCAGAAAGCCTCTCCTTCAGTTATTTCTTATAGACCCTGAGGCTGCAGTACAGGTGCTCAGGACCTGTACTATCTTGTCCTTCAATCCCAGCTTCCTCACTGATGCAAAACCAACAAAGGGTAGCACCTCATAGCTGCCAAGACTTCCAGTTCCCACCATGATAATGCAGCTTTGCCAAAGGAAACATCTCCCACTTCAAAAGGTGCAATCATTTGAGTTGTCAGAAAGAACTTCACTTTCTGCTCCATGTAAAATGCCTCTCTCTCCCCTACTTTATGTAATCTTTTGTGATAACCTTGGTTCTATATAGCACTGGTTATGTATTGTGTGTGGAGGTAGTCTCGGTGGCGCAAGGGTGAAGCACTCAGCTGCTAACTGAAAAGTTGATGGTTTGAACCCACTCAGTGGCTCTAAGGGAGAAAGACCTGATGATCTGCTCCCATAAAGATCACAGTCTAGAAAACCTTCTGGGGCAGTTCTACTCTGCCACATTGGGTCACTATGAGTTGGAATTAACTTAGCAACACCCAAAAATAACAACATATATGGTGTGTAGCAACGATTCTTATGAAAACGGGTTCTCACCTTCTACCTGCAAATGTTCTCATGTTAGGAGGTCACATCTAGCCTGGGTGCAAAGCTAAAGAGAGACATCACACAGTCCTCTCTATTGCCAGCATCTCTGCTTTCACTCAATCACAAAACCTCGGCCTCCCGATTCTTCTTCTGCTTCAATATAAATCAACTCATGTATGTAGATGATGGAGGCAAGGGCCTGTCTACAGAAAATAACGCCTACTAGGGCAATTTTTTTTTTTTTTTTAGGGCAATTAGTGTTAAATTGCTGAATGACCTTTCACAGTTGGCAATGGAAACTGTGATGGCCAATAGAAAATGCTCATTGGTGTACCTCCTCAAGCGAAGCCCAGGGCACACACCCCATCCTCCCCTTCAAGACCTCTGAGAGGGCACTGACTGACCAGAACAGTGGATTGAATCCCAGTTTACATTCAGTGAAGATAACAGTTGTATTGAAAACAGATTAAACTTGAGGAACTAAGTAGATATTAGTTTACTTCGTTTTCTTCTTTCTACAACTTGAAAGGATACCAAACGCTGAAGAAAAACTCAAAGCATCCCTTGCTTACCACAAATCTGAGTTCAAACGTACCCAAACAAAAAGTAATAATACCAACTTCAGACATGATCATTTCTGGCTTCAGATTACCTCTTGGTCAGCCATAGCCTCAAGTACTCAGATGACATGAGTGAGGAGCAGAGCCAGAATAAAACACATTTGGCTGTCGTTAAACCATAAACAACCAGCAAGGAAAAATCTGCCTAGTTTGATCAAGTGATATCTGACAAAGCTGAGATGGAATTTTAGAATCAAACAGAGAGATTTAGCCATTAAGACTCTCAAAGCAAATGTATTCAGTGGTATTTATTAAAGCTGTTTTTGAAATCTTTTGAAATCCTATAAACTGGACTAAGATCACAAAGCACTCTACCCAATATAACTAGAGCTGTTGATTTTCTTTTGCGCGTTTGGAGGGAATTCACAGTCTACACAGTTACTCTTCACTATCAATTCACAAAATTCAATTTTATGGTGAAAGGCTGCAGCATTTCTCTCTCCATGTTTTAGAAAACATCAAATTATTCATTCCCTCCATTCACAGTGATCTCAGGAGAGCAAGTTCTAAATCTTCACCTGCAGGTAAATAAGAAACAGAACTCTCATTAGCAAATGAAGAAAGCAAACCAGAAGCTTAATCTGGGTTTGTACATGCAAATCACAAAGCAGCAGCTCAGCCAGGCCTCTTGAACCCAATCAGACCGGAGTTAAATAACTATTCTTCAATAAATGGAATACTTGAAGCTGTTTTCCCTCTTTGCATATTAAGTTTCCTAGAGAAAGTTCCCCACCAATTAAAGGTGTTGAATTCATACAGAGTGCCTGTTACACAGAGGAAACTGCGCCTAGGAATTGGGAGACACATCACAGCATCAAGTTCTGTAATTAAGAAAATTGTTTTTCTACTTTTTGATGAATACGAATAACTTGAATAAATGACTGAGAAAAATGACCCCTTTGTTACCAAGACAGCCCAATGAAGAGGAGGCATCTGGGTCTACAGGAGATCCAAGAAGGGTTAGAAAAAGAAATAGAGGCAGAGACCAAAGCCTCTCACTAAAACATAGGATTCCAGATGTTTGCAAATAAAAATAGATGGTAAAAATGAATGAAAAACAATAGCAGTACTTGAAATATTAGCCCAGGTCCAAACGAATAAAATAGAGGATCACAGCTGGGAGAAGCTAGATGAGTGTTAGATCCTATGCTCTGGAAGTGAGTTTTTCATAAGTTTTTGACCTCCTGACCTCGTGATCCTATCTTAAGTCCAAGAAAGATCAAGCTACCTCACAGTCTGTCTGCCCTACTCTGAACACTTTAAAATTCCTCCTGGGTTGTTTGTGCTTCACTAGAGAACAGTGCTAGAGTGAACTGTCACTTGTAAGAAGGTTGCAGAAGAAGGCAGAGAGGCACTGGATTGGGCTCTGAGAAAAGTCCAAGGGAATGGGGCCATGGTCAAGGGTCACCTTTGCGAAAGTCATGAGGAGACACAAGAGCCTGAGGAAGTATATTTGGGAGGCAAACGGAGTCCAAAGTGCCAGAGGCAAATGAACAATCAAGGAAGAGGATCTAGGGTCCCGTACTTTGGTAGCATTTGCACTGAAAACAGCTGTCTGAATCTTGCTCATAGTCTCTCTAGTAGACTTAGGGAAACATTCCAAAGCAGTCCCCAAATACATTACACTGATCCTGAATTTTAGTCTTTCACTTTGAAAAGTTCTTTAAAAATGCTACCAGGAACATTTTTAAACCTATGCATCTGGCGTTCTTTGTGAGAAAATATTTATGATAGTATGAAATAAGAAACAATCTAAAAGTTAAACAGTAGGGAATTAAGTAAATCCCTAAAGATTGAATACCATGGAAACATTGAAAGTCATGTTGTGGTAATACAAGTGATATAAAACAGCATCTGGGGAATGATTTGATTTTACACAGTATGTGTGAGCAATTTGAATATGTATTTTTTATGTAAATTTTTAAAATTCTTTATTTTTATGGGTGCTACGAATGGTTAAGTGCTTGACTACTAGCCGAAAAGTTGGCGGTTCGAACTCACCCAGAGCTGCCTCAGAAGACAGACCTGGTGATCTGTTTCCGAAATGTCAAAACCTTGAAAACCCTATGGGGCAGTTCTTCTCTACAGGAATGGGGTCAACAAGAGTTGGAATCAACTTGATGGCAACTAACAACAACAATCTTTATCAAACAATCACTTGGTAGTCTTTTTGGTTGTTCCAGTATAGGAAGGTAAGTACCTATTTGTTTTAGATTAATGTAAAACAAAACTTTTTGTTACTTAATCAGGTTATGGTCCAGGAAGAGCTACCTGGGAAACCAGACGACTTCTGGGAGACGAGGGAACACAGCCCCAGTGCTGTCCCCTGAGATGAAAACTTAGAAAGACCTGATGAGACATTGTGGGATTACTCCTAACAGGTTTCCTTGGCCAGAAATAGCAATGGTGCAGCTGGAATAAAATTACCTTGAGGAAAAGCTGGGCTATTTTAGGCTTTGGACCCAGGCATAAGATGAGAGCTGAGATGTGGGTAAGAACTGGTTCTGACACTGCATGTGACTTATGTTAGAAATTCTTCTGGAACCAGCGCCCTGGGGTATAAAACTTGTGTGTTGGGAACACTGAAGGGCTCAGAAAGTAGTAATCTTTGGAAAACCAAGCATGGAATTTGGCTGCGGCAGAGTCGGGAAGACTCACAACTCATCGCCTCTGTGAAGTCAGTACTGGCCAGCTCCAGTCCACACACCACTGGAGCCAGTTACGAATGACTCCACATCTGCTGCTTTCATGACTGTTCTATTCTAAGTGTATAAAAAGCACCTACAACACTGTCTGGCTCCCGATAAGTATTCCATAAACAACAATGCTTTTCCAGTTGGGAGTGATTATTGATCACACATTTACGTGTAGTTCCTTTTCTTAGAAATAAGCAGGGTAGGAGATTTGTATTCACAGTACTGAACAAGGTATGCTTCTCAAAGCTTTGTGTCAACTTCTCCCCCAGCTCCCTGGAAAACGAGTCATTTGTGTGGATAAGGATTTTTTATGATTTATATCTCATTATTATTTAGTGTGAAAACAGTTTTGTAAATCATTACATTTATCAGGTCAAGTTTAAGTTTTGCTTGACTACAACACAGAATTTTGTGTTCTCAGTCTTCATAATTAGATGTCCTTATGTGTCAGTGGTATGGCTTCAATGGCAGTTATAGAAGCCTTGACTCATCCAGGTTTCAACAATAACGAACTGTATTATTTCACATAACAGTAAGTCCAAATGTTAGCATCAGGGTGATTTTATTCAGTGACCCAAGCCACAACATCAGTGACCCTGAGTTTTTCTTTCTGCTTTGCTGTCCAGAGTGTTGGCCTTAATATGATGCCTCCCAGTAGCAACTGGGGAAACATGGCCTCTTGTTCACATCTAGAGGAAGGGAGAGAGAAACCACTGCCCCTAGGATGGAATATAAGTGCTTCACTTCACTCTGATTGAGCCAGCTAAATTCACACACCCATGTCTGCATCAATAACGGTTGCCAAGAGAATACCAAGTGCTGATTCCTTTAAGCTAATCATTATTCACTCTTGGTGCTAGGGCTTCTGTCAGTTTCTTCTCAATCAAGTAGACTGTGTGGTGCACGTATGGGTACCTAAATGAACTCAGGATTCTGGTAGGAAGGAGAAAGGGGCAATGAAGTCAGGTAGCTAGTCACGCATCTTTGGCTTAATAGACACATGAAAAGATTATTTTTCTGAGGAAGTGAGTATAGAAGAGAGACAAGCTTTAAGCCAAAAATCACCTGGGAGTACCCTATACACTTAGTAAACCACAGGAACACCTCCATATTTTCAGCAACTTATGAGAGCAACTTGCTAAAAATCTAAAAATATTTCTGTCGTCAGTATTCAAGTAGAATGAAATGAAAAATGCTTATGCTCTAAGACCACAAATTACTTAATATCAGTAGTGTTGAACCAGGAGTCACACTCCTGCTAAATTCAAAATACCACACTGATGTTGTCAGGAGGAATCAGTCCCTGGAGAAGGACATCATCCTTGACAACTTCAATCTTTTCTCCGTTTATCATGAATGTGGTTTATTGGTCCAGTTGTAAGGATTTTTGTTTCCTTTATGTTGAGATGTAATCCATATTGAAGGCCGTAGTATTTGATCTTCATCAGTAAGTGCTTCAAATCCTCTTCACTTTCAGCAAGCAAGGTTGTGTCATGTGCATAACGCAGGTTGTTAATGAACCTTCCTCCAATCCTAGTGCCCTATTCTTCTCTATATAGTCCAGCTTCTCGAATTATTTGCTCAGCATACAGATTGATTAAAAAAATTTTTTTAGGTATGGTGAAAGGATACAACCCTCATACACACCTTTCCTGACTTTAAACCAATCAGTATCCCCTTGTTCTGCCCTGAAAACTGCCTCTTGATCTATGTGCAGGTTCCTCACGAGGACAATTAAGTGTTCTGGAATTCCCATTCTTCTCAATATTATCCATAATTTTTTATGAGCTACACAGTCGAATGCCTTTGCATAGTCAATAAAATACAGGTAAACATCCTTCTGGTATTCTCTGCTTTCAGCCAGGATCCATCTGACATCAGCAATGATATCCCTGGTTCCATGTCCTCTTCTGAAACTGGTCTGAATTTCTGGCAGTTCCCTGTAGATATACTGCTGCAGCCGCTTTCCAATGATCTTCAGCAAAATTTTGCTTGCGTGTGGTATTAATGATATTGTTCTATAATTTCCACATTCAGTTGGATCACCTTTCTTGGGAATAGACATAAATATGGATATTTCCCAGTCAGTTGGCCAGGAAGCTGTCTTCCATATTTCTTTGCATAGACGAGTGAGCACTTCCAGAGCTGCATCCGTTTGTTGAAACATCTCAATTGACATTCCATCAATTCCTGGAGACTTGTTTTTCACCAGTGCCTTCAGAGCAGCTTGGACTTCTTCTTTCAGTACCATCGGTTCCTGATCATATGCTACCTCTTGAAATGGTTGAACATTGACTAATTCTTTTTGATATAACAACTCTGTGTATTCCTTCCATCTTCTTTTGATGCTTCCTTCATCGTTTAGTATTTTCCCCACAGAATCCTTCACTATTGCAACTCGAGGCTTGAATTTTTTCTTCAGTTCTTTCAGCTTGAGAAACACCAAGTGTGTTCTTCCTTTTGGTTTTCTATCTCCTCAGTTTGTCGTACTGCGAGGGCTTGCATGTTGCTGTGATGCTGGAAGATATGCCACCAGTATTCAGACACCAGCAGAGTCACCCATGGAGGGCAGGTTTCAGCTGAGCTTCCAGACTAATGCACACTAGGAAGAAGGACCTAGCAGTCTACCTCTGAAAAGAATTAACCAGTGAAAACCTTATGAATAGCAGCGGAACATTGTCTGATATAGTGCCGGAAGATGAGCCCCCAGGCTGGAAGGTACTCAAAAGATGATCAGGGAAAAGCTGCCTCCTCAAAGTAGAGTTGACCTTAATGACATGGATGGAGCAAAGTTGTCGGGACCTTCATCTGCTGATGTGGCATGACTGAAACTGAGAAGAAACAGCTGCAAACATCCATTAATAATCGGAAACTGGAATGTATGAAGTATGAACCTAGGAAAATTGGAAATCGTCAAAAATGAAATGGAACACATAAACATCGATACCCTAGGCATTAGTGAGCTGAAATGGACTACTATTGACCATTTTGAATCAGACAATCATATAGTCTTCTATGCCAGGAATGACAACTTCAAGAGGAATGCTGTTGCATTCATTGCCAAAAGGAACATTTTGAGATCTATCCTGAAGCACAACGCTGTCAATGATAGGATAATATCCATATGCCTACAAGAAAGACCAATTAATATGACTATTATTCAAGTTTGTGCACAACCACTAAGGCCAAAGATGAAGAAATAGAAGATTTTTATCAGCTGCTGCAGTCTGAAATTGATCAAACACGCAATCAGGATGCATTAATAATTACTGGTGATTAGAATGTGAAAGCTGGAAACAAAGAAGGAGGATCAGTAGTTGGAAAATATGGCCTTGGTGATATAAACAATGCCAGAAATCGAATGATAGAATTTTGCAAGACCAATGACTTCTTCATTGCAAATGCCTTTTTTCATCAACATAAACAGTGACTATGCACATGGACCTCATCAGATGGAACACACAGGAATCAAATCGACTACATCTGTGGAAAGAGATGATGGAAAAGCTCAATATCATCAGTGAGAACAAGGCCAGAGGCTGACCGTGGAATAGACCATCAACTGCTCATATGAAAGTTCAAGCTGAAACTGAAGAAAATCAGAGCAAGTCCGTGAGACCCAAAATACAATCATGAGTATATCTCACCTGAATTTAGAGATCATCTCAAGAATAGATTTGACGAGCTGAATGGACAGTAATGACCAAAGACCAGACAAGTTGTGGAATGACATCAAGGACATCATACATAAAGAAAGCAGGAGGTCATTAAAAAGACAGGAAAGAAAGGAAAGATCAAGATGGATGTTAGAAGAGACACTGAAACTTGCTGTAAAACATCAAGCCGCTAAAGCAAAAGGAAGAAAATGAAGTAAAAGAGCTGAACAGATTTCAAAGGGCAGCTAGAAGAGACAAAGTATTATAATAACATGTGCAAAGAGCTGGAGCTAGAAAACCAAAAAAAAATCCTCGAGATTGGCTTAAAACACAACCTAATCTTGTAGATTGGGTCCTGCCTCATTAACATAACTGCTGCTAATCCCACCTCATTAACATCATAAAAAAACAAAACCAAAACTAAACCTGTTGCCATGGAGTTGATTCTGACTCATAGTGAACCTATAGGACAGTAGAATTGCCCCATAGTGTTTCCAAGGATTCGAGCTGCTAGTCTTTTCGTTAGGAGCCTGAGCTCTTAACCACTATGCTCCATTGAACATCATAGAGGATTTATAACACATGAAAAATCACATCAGATGACAAAAGGGTGGACGATCAGACAATACTGGGAATCACAGCTTAGCCAAGTTGGCAGACATTTTTGGGAACACAAGTCAATCCATGATAGAAGGGATCAAAGATTTTTTGAATAGTTGGTTAATTATTAAAAAGATTGAAGTAGATAAGGGTAATATTAGATTGAATCCTAGACTGTGGTAGAAAATATCTGTGAAGGACTTTTTTGAGATCAATTGAGAAACTGTGAATATGGGTGGCACAAACTGTTAAGCACTCAACTACTACCTAAAAGATTGGTGGTTCGAACCCACCTACAGGCGCCTTGGAAGACAGGCCTGACAATCTGCTTCCAAAAGGTCACTGCCTTGAAAACCCTATGGAGCAGTTCTACTCTGCACACACAGGGTCACTATGAGTCAAATGGATTCTACAGCAACTAACAACTGTATCAATGTTAAATTTGCAGTTTTTGACAAACGTACTGTGGTTATTTAAGAGAACGTCCTTGTTCTTAAGAAATACACAATGAAGTATTTCTTGAGTAAATTGAGTAGAGGCGCATGTCTTCAACTTACTCTAAAATAGATTGGAAGAAAATTGCTTATGTAAAAACACAGTATACAGGAGCTCCTTGTTCTCTTTTTGCAAATTTTGTATACTTTTTTCTTTTATTATTGTAAAAATATAGATAACATCTGCTGTTTCATTTTTTATGATATATTGCCAAATTTTCTATCCCCATAAACAAAAACTCAATGCTTCCTAAAAAATTACTCCCTCCTCTAAGCTTTAAATCATATGTTATTTTTTTAAAGGGGACTAAAGCTTCATCCCACCCAATGGACCGTTAATGCATTTGCCAGATCCACCTGGAGAGAAGGACAATATAATTGGCTCCAAGAGAACTCTCAGAAAGGACAGGTGAGGAAGTGTCCTTGGGCAGGTAGATCTTTGGTCTTCCTCTCAGCATAGCATGTTGGTAATTGCCTATACCATCACTACTAGTGCTAACACTTTCAACTTGGAAAAACTAACTCCTTAATAAGACCTAATTCTACCATGTGAGTTGTCAGTCATTTAATTTGATCTGATTTTTTCTTTTTTTCCAGACCAGTGCAAACCTCCTCTTTGAGCACACTTGACTCCTCCGTCTATTGCTGATGTTCTACTCTGACACACATGAGTTCACCAAGAGCGGGAGCTGACTTGACAGTAACTGGCTTAAATAAGCCTGTAGCCTTGTCACTCTAACACATATCAAAAAGGAAATTACTCAGTGAGACAGCTTAGTGAAGTGAAAAGTACCCTGGTGTTAGAATCAGGGTTTAAATACTGGCTCTGTTACTTACTTTCATTAAGTACAATTCTTAATCTCAGTGTTCCTATCTGTAATTTAGAGGTGATAAAAATACAAACTAAGCCTGTTTTTCTTCAGGCTTACATAGAATATTGTATAAAAAGTGCCTGGATCATAGAAGTCAGTCAATAAATAAACTGGTATATTAGTGTTTAATTATTTGGTTATTTATGAACAATAAAATGTCAAACAAAATGTTAAAGATTTTTTTACCCCAAAAGCTGATTATTAAGTATACTACATACATAGTAAAGCACCACTCATCAGAAAACAGAATTTGACAGTGGACATCCAAAGGATTAACTCCCTGATGGCCCAAATGCAGTTCTATCAATAACTCAGATGTAGTTCTATCAATAATCCTTTCTGTTCTTGCTCTGCCTTTCTGGGCATTTATCAGGAGCCTGCATTCAAGTTGACTTGGAATTTTGTGATGATAGAAGGGAAAACATTTAGAATTACTCTGAAATGAGCACATCAAATACTCATTTATTCTCTAAAATAATTTTATGAGGTAGATGTTATGGTCCACACATTAAAGATGAGGTAGCTCAATACTACTAAATGGAATTAACTTATCCAAATTTCCACAGCTCATCCGTAGCAGAGACAGGATACAGTAGCAGTAGTAGGCCTGACTGCAAAGTCTACCATCTAAAGCCACTGAGAATCAACCTCAGAGAGGTGGTCTTCTAGTTTTCAATGTAACTACAGTAGAGAAAAGAAATAATATGTGCATGCTGAGTTTAGAAAACAGAGCTTTGGGCGCCATATAATCAAATGAGAGTGACATTCAAAATCCCATTCTGATTATTTCTTTTAGAAGAATTTTAAAGGTCAGCACTCACAGTAGAACAAAAACAATAAAATTGGTGTGATGCAACAGAACATTGGATTGGTAACTGTGAGATCTGAATCTAATTCTGTTTTGTATTTTGGTCTTGGAAACTATTTGTGAAACTGCCTGTGACATAGGTTCAAATTCTCTGTTTTCCAGGGAACATTTTTGCTCCCAATAGTCCATTTCTAGATGCAACAGATGTTGATTCCAAATGACTCGTTACTTGAAACTTAAAGATAAAGCCTATTGGGAAGTCAGCTTCTTTGCTGTCTCTTAGGAGCTGTAGAAAATCTAAGACACACATTTTATATGGAGAGATCTTTTTTCCCCAGTGTTTTCAATAGACTGAAAGGTCAGAATGGTGTGTTGCTTTCTGTCATCATTCATGAATAATACATTCAGCAGATATTCCTAAACATTCATCTTCTGAGGTTGTGTTCATAAAATACCTACCTGATCCACCTCCCCACAAAAAAAGTCTTGATCTGTGGCTTACATTAAAACAGCTAAAACTCACAACCATAAACTTCCCAATATTGAAAACCTAAAGGCTATTTTCATTAGAGACACTCCTCTAGGGTTTCCCTAGTTCTCTTTCCAGAATGCATAATCTTTGTTGTTTTTGTATCAGAAATTCTGTTGACTTAAAATATTATCAGCCAGTTCTTCACACTTTGCCTTCTTAACATCACAGACATGTTGCAGGGTAGTTCATTAAGCAAGTCAAGGTTAATGAATAGATATGTAGATAGCTTCAGGGAGGTATTGAAACAAAGGATAAACTATTGCTCAATAAGAATTCAATAATACGAAAAGTGACTGGACTATTTTTTAATAATGATAATAATAATATCAAGCACAATTTCCAAAAAGCTTACAATGTGCCTGAAAACGTATCAAGTGCTATATATAGCATTTATCTCACCTATTACATTCTTCTAAAAGGTAGATATTATCTTCATTTTACAATTTAATAAACTGAGACTTGGAAGATTAAGTAATTTACCAAAATTCTCACATCTAGAGGGAACAGAACCAACATGTAATTCCAAGTCTCTATGACCCTCTAGGCCAAGGCTCTTAACCGTTATACTGTGTTATCTTCCTAAGATTCTAGAAGTATGTTTGTATGTGTATGTGTGTGTAATTATTATTATTATTATTATTTTAATGTACCATTCACACTCCATGTCCCTTAAAAATAACACAAATACAATAAAAAGAAAATTTTGGCAAACTGGACAGTTTGGTGATTAAAGATATTCAAATTTGGTGATTAAAGGTATTAAAATCATTTCTACTACAATAAGGGTCGCTATGAGATAAGCTGTCCACATTGAAGCAACCAAAATAATTTGAATTTTTCCTTCTTGGTCTTAGCTGGTATTCTTACTGCCCTGGTGCCTTTTTACCAGAACTGAGCTAGAATGTATTTTGAAATTCTGCTATAAGAACATATGCACAACATTCATTTTACAAATATTTTTGGAGCATTTACAAAGTGCCAGGCATTGTGTTAGGTCCTGGGGATATATTTGTGTGAACCCTACATAACCCACGTAAAGAAACCAATAGTTTTAGAAATACAGGACTTGTTCTAAATACTAGATGTTTAAGCTTAAACAACACAGTATGCTCTATTTGTCCCCACACACCCTAGGCTTTACGTCTGGATAGAAAAGTTCGATCAAGCAACAAATGTGTTGAATCCCTACTATGTATCAGAGATTGTACCTCCAAAATGTTATAAACTAATGTATGTGTTTGGAGGATGACTCAACAAGTACATAACCCAGTCTTGAAAAAGGACGCAGACATATGGTAGGGGTTAGATGGAGAGAAGTGATTAAGGCTCTCCAGGTAGCTGCAAGCCTTCCCTAACCCTGCCCCCCATGCTACCCCATTATTTGTACAAAGGTTCCGAGCTAAAAGAGAGCCCAATACCAGTACCTATGGAGCATAGAGTTTGATATGAGAGAAGAAAAAATAAAAACCTATTGCCTTCGAGGCATTTTCAACTCATAGAAACCCTATAGGACAGAGTAGAACTGCCCCATAGGGTTTCCATGTAGTGACTGGTGGATTCAAATTGCCAACCTTTTGGTTAGCAGCCGAGCTCTTAACCACTGTGCCACCAGGACTGTATAAGAGAGGAAAGTAGGGGTCTAATCATCCAATCCATGTGTGCCACATATATTAAGGCGTTTGTACTTTATTCTGAGCACAGTGGAAAGTCATTAACAGATTTTAAGCAAAAAAATGTGATCAGATCTGCCTTAAAAAAAATTCTGCCTTCTGCAGACTAAAGAATGAATTAGAAAGAAGTTAGGCTAGAGGTGGGGAGATCAGATAGGAAAGAGTTCTAATAAAACAAGTAAGAAGTTATTCAAAGCCTATACTAGAGTAATGGCCATAGGATTAGAGAGAGTTGGCCAGATTTCATAGATATGAATAGGATGCAGTTCACAAGGATTGATACATGATTGGATATGTGGGTCGAGGAAAAGGGAGAAGTCTAGCTTGACTCCCAGGTTTATAGCTGGGCAATTGGTTTAATGATGTTACTTTTGGCTATGGGACTAGAGAATGGAGGAGAGTTCAATTTTAAACATTCATCCAACAAGTATATATTGAGCACAGGCAATAGATCCAGCACTGCCTTGGGTGCTGAGGAGAAATTGGTGAGTGAAACAACAAATGTAATCCCTGCTCTCCTGTGAGTTACAATCTAGTAACATGTTGAGACATTCCAGTGGAATTACCAGACAGCTGTCTTTGGCGTTCTCCAGAAAAATCTCAGCTAAGCAGTGTCATTTGAAAGATCAAGATCGTCTCACGCCAGGCCTGGAACTACTGAAAACCAATCTATGTTTAATAATTATGGACCCTATAGGGTCTCTATGAGTCAGAATCAACTCAACAACAACGGGTTTGGTTTTTTGGTTTTGGAATTATGGATCTAGGCACGGGCAATGCAGTCATAAGCAAAACTAAGCCTCTGCTCTAACGCAGTTTGCATTCTAGTGAGAGAAGACAGACAATAAACCACCAACTATATGACGCATCTGGTGGGTATAATGCTATGAAGGAATATAAAGAGGGTAAGAGAGATGCGAGAATAGTAGAGGTAGATATGGGTGGTGTTTTAGATTGGGAGGGCCAGTTCAACCTCTGGGTGAAAAGCCCAGCAGACATTAAAAAAAAAAAAAAAAAATGCCTGGTGTGTCCCTAGGAACACCAAGGAAACACAATGTGGCTGAAGCTGTGTGAGGTGCGAAAAAGCATGAGGTGGCGAGAGCCGAGAGACAGGGAGGGAACAGATCCCACAGAGTCTTGTGAACCATCGTAAGGACTTTGGACTTTCTTCTGAGTGAGATGGGAAACCATTGGAGATTTATGAGAAAAGGAGCGTCATGATCCGACTTACAAAACTAAGGATCACTGGCTACTGGGTAAAGAAAAGACTTCACCCAGGGTTAATCCAGATTATTTATATCGTATAGCCCATTTTCAAGGCTATTAAGTAATTACATGATTTCTACCTCTGTTGTTTGCACCTTCCCACTCTCCCTGTATAGAATAGGTCCCTATGAAGAGTCAGACGAGGACAGCTGCCTTTGTAGTTGAGGGCACTGTTTGCTTTCAGAGGCTAACAGGGGCCAGGATGGGCCCCAGAGGAAGCAAGCAGGTCCTAGGCTGATGTAGGCTTTCAGGAATTAGCGTAAAGGAGACCTTTGTGATTCTCTCTACATTGTGCAGTTAGTTTTCTAAAAGCGGAGATTCGAAGCAGAAATCTTTCAGAAATAGATACTCATTTCCATGGGGGAAGTATTGAGTCCCTCAGAAATCGAACACAGAAGTGAGTGAGGGGGTAGACTGGGTTTCAGAGATAACTGGGAAATGAAAGAGGGTCAATGTGGCTGCTTTTCTGAGGCACTCGGGTATGACTGAGGTGCACAAGGGGAACTCCAAACTGCTGAGTTAAGTAGAGAAGTTCTGAAAGTGAGGCAGGGCTGAAGCAAAGAAGCCACTCTGTGTTCTCCCCTGAATCTGCTCTGGTACCATGAAGTTAGGAGTCATGGAGTGAGGGCCAGGGAGTTAGGAGTCTTAAAGTTGTTTTTGGCATGAGAAAGCTTTGCTGACAAAGGGTTTATTTGTATCTATGTGCTTTTTTTTCCCCGCTCTTTAAAGCAAATATCAATGTTACTGTTTGCTTACAGACCTGTATCAAATAGCATTCTTTTTCTATTGCTTTTGCACTTTCTTAAACCCTTAAAGCTTGTAGTCCTTGACTTCTGCTAGCATTCCCCTCACTTCTAACAAGGGCTCCAGGTTCTCAGCCCCACTACGTGTTAGAATCACCTGGAGAGATTTTTTATATTGCTGCTCTAGTCCCCATCCCCAAAGATGTAAATTTGATTGCTCAGGGGTGGGGCCAGAGCTTTGGTATCATTTTATTTAAGTTCCTCAAATGATCCTGAGCTGTTGCCTGATTAAGTACCCCCATGCCAAGTGAACACGTCAACCAGGTGTCAGGCAGATGAACAATTTCTGGCTTTTGGCTTTCTCGCTGAATTCTAATTAAATTGGTGTTTACACAGTTATTTGTAATTCTCCACCAGAAGGTGTTCATAACTCCCCCTCCCCCCTGTGACACTAGAAAAATGCCAGTAATCCTCTAAATGGAGGAAAATAGAAAATTAAATTTTCAAACTGCAAAATTAATGCTGTAAGTTTATGGCTTGCTTGTGCTTTAGAACAACGGCATCTATATTTCTTTTTGTCCTCATCCCCGTCTAAGGTTTAAAACCTATCTATCTGCATTCTAGCAGTATTTGAGGCTCCAAATAAAGTGAATTGCATGATCCAGCCCGTCATTTTATCACCTAAAACGTAGGCCATCGGAATAAAGAGGAAAATAATGACCAAGGAATAAATGTAAGTACATCAATTGACGATTGAGAGATAGTGTTTGTTGCAGTAATGACTGAGAGCAAGGAGTGACAGATGGCATGCTTTGATGTGCACAGAGCATAAGGACATTTTTTTCTCTTCCAGATTAGCCATGTCTTCCTTAAAGGAGGGCAGTCTGCAGAATCAGGTCAGATGCTCCTTTCAAAAACTCTTCAATAATTTGAGGGCTTGGCAAGATGAGCAAATTATTCACAGCTTGCCTCTATGCTGTGATGTGGCTTGTCTCAAGCCACTCTACTTCTTCCTCTGACTAAATGTCATCTATACTTCTGGACTCTGAAGAATATCTAAATGTGTACTTTGAAACAAGTACCTTGGTGTTCCTATGACAGGAGTCTTCTAGATAATCAAAGGATCCCGTCACTAAGCAAACTAAAAACAACCTGTAGGGATCCTAACATTAGTAACAGCTTACATTTATTGAACATTTATTATGTGTCAGGCTTTCTTTGGTAAGTATTTTCTATGGATTATCTCACTTAATTTTCACCAATTTTCACAATAACCTTGTGATATAATTGCTATTTTAAACCCTGTTTTACAGATTGAAGAGAGTAAGTAGGTGTTATGGATTGAATTGTGTCCCTCAAAAATGTGTGTCAACTTGGCTAGGCCATGATTCCCAGTATTGTGTGATTGTCCACCATTTTGCCACCTGATGTAGTTTTCCTATATGTTGTAAATCCTACCTCTATGATGTTAATGAGGCAGAATTAGGAGCAATTATGTTAATAAAGCAGGACTCAATTTACAAGATTAGTTTGTGTCTTAAATCAATCTCTTTCGAGATACAGGAGAGGGAGACAATCAGAGAGACATGGGAGCCTCATACCACCGAGAAAGCTGCACCAGCAGCAAAGCACTGCCTTTGGACCTGGGGTTCCTGTGCGAAGAAACTTCTAGACCAAAAGAAGATTGATAAAAAGATCTTCCTCCAGAGTTGACAGAAAGAGAAAGCCTTCCCCTGGAGCTGACGCCCTGAATTCAGACTTCTAACTACCAAACTGTGAGAGAATAAACTTCTGTTTGTTGAAGCCATCCACTTGTGATATTTCTCTTACAGCAGCACTTGATGTAAGACAGTAGGTTTCCTAGGACCTGACTCCAGGGCCTGTCATGCAGTCATGTTGGTGCACATGCAGTTACGCAGCCTGGTACTAGACACGTTTCATAGTTGGATAATATATGAATTTGTTACACTGAGAAACTTGTACCTAAAATTGTTTCTTCCCTCAAGGTTATTGAGGCATCTGAGGTAAAAAGTGTCCTGGACTGCTATTAATCAACCAGAAAACCAAGCCACTGGTTCTCAAACTTTGTTACACATAAGACTTACCTGTGGAGTTTTAAGAAATAATGATGCCTGGCCCAGCTTCAGAGATTCTGTTGTAATTGATCTAGGGTGGGGCCCAAGTATAGGGATCTTTAAATGCTTCCCCGGCAGAACTAGCTACATAATTTTTAGGGCCCAGTGCAAAATGAAAACATGGGTTTTGTTGGAAAACTATTGGGAATTTTAAGATGGCAAGAGCAGAAGCATGAAACCAAGTGCCAGGCCTTCTATGGGTGGGGCCCTGTGCAATTGCAGTTCGAAGCCCTTTGAAGCTGCCCCAGGGGATGCTAACATGCTGAAAAAATTTAAGAACCATTGGACCTAGAGGTCCCCCTCTCCAGGCTCCACTCCTGCAGCATGGGTGGCTCCTTCATCCTCATCACTGTCGTCACATGCATCAAGCAGTTTGAAAGCATCATGTAATTCTCACAACACTATTAAAAAAGAATTGCAATTGCGTCCCCTTGTTTCAGATGAAGAATCTAAGGCTTTGCTAAATTGTGGGTTGTGCTTACGATTCCTAAGGAGTAAGTAACCCAGCCAGGATTTGAACCCAGGCTGCTCAGATTCTGAGGCCCACACTCTTAATCATTGCCTTATGCTTAAGGTCTTGAGTGTGTAGTTATTTCTTTGTAATTCCCTATGTAACCATTACAGTACCAAACCAAAAAAAAAAAAAAAAAAAGGAAGACACTGTGAATGAAAACAGATTCATGTCAAAAAGAAAATCATTTAATTTATTCCTTTGATCCTTGAATGTGCCTTTACTTTTTGTTTTCTGTTTTTCTTTTGCTGTTATATTGCATATACACTAGCTGTATACATAGACAGGAATATGACTTGTGTTACATTTTACTTAACAATGCTCAGAAAGAAATTCAGAAACCTGCAAGCTATCTTTTCAGGCTGCTCCACCTTTAAAGTTCTCGCTGGGCTGGATGGCTTATACTGAGTGTGCAGGGTCACTCTGTGACTGAGGGAGAAGACAGTTTCATACCCTTGACTCAGGAATTGTAAGTAACTGTTCACTGGCTTGTTGCAATGTCCCGTGTGCGCTCCACTCTAAAAATGAAATAAAGATCCTGGTAATAAGCAGACGCTCATCCCGGGAATCTATACATTTAATCTAACCCCCAGAGAGACTTGGAGTGGGGCTCGATCTCACTGCTCTTTAGTGTGCACATTGCAAACATGTTTGTTGAGAGGGAGTTTGGTATTTGCAGTTCTCTCAAATAAAAAGGTAAAGTGCTTTCCTGCTCGCTCTTCACCCCAGGCTGCCTGGCGACACTGCTATATTTTATCACCCTCCTCTCACGGGCCTGTAGTCATTTGTTACACGAAGGCCCTACCTTAGACTGTGAACTCCAGAAAAGCAGGGACTGAGTTTTATTCATTTTTGTATCTTTAGCATTCAACACAATATCTACCATGTACTTGGCATTCAAGGTTTATTAAAGGAATGCAAGAATAAATAAATGCAAAAGGATTTAATTGTGAAACTCATATATGCAACTGCAATATGAAAATGCTTCCTTCCAAGATTTTAATGGCTTTCTCCCCTTTTACTGACTTACTTCTGCAGCTACTTTATATAACTTTTGACAGTGTTTCCCTTATTTTCATTTATCTACTTCCATAGAACCTAAATAACTGCTTGTTTTTTCACTCATTTATATTTTATGGAGATTCTTCAAAAGGTTTGCCACTGTAGCTTCAGAGAGTTTGTATTGGGAACTACTATTTGTCTTAGCTTTTGGAAAGATGTTGAATCCTAGCAAAAGGCTATAGGGTTGGAAAATACGAATTCATTATCAGCCAAGCTCTTGGCAGTGACTGGAGGCTAGAATTATTCGGGCAGTTTTAGCTCACATTTCCAGTTTTCATCTTTTTTTTTTTTATTATTTATACTGTCATAATTTCTATATTTTATACTTTCCAATATAATTTCAAAAGCATTGACTTTTGAAAAGACAGAAATTTGAATATATACTCATAGTCAATCACAGAGCATTTTCATTTTAGGTCAGTTATCCATCCACTTATCCAGCCCTGCCCCATCCCACCCCCCCTCCTTTTTTTTTGCAGATTTGAAATAAAGATAACCTCTAGCACTAGACTTTTGTATTCTCAGCATTGTTCAATCTATGTGTATTGGCTAACAGATAGTTATTGTTGTTGTCATTGGGTGCCCTCGAGTCAACTCTGACTCATAGTGACACTACAGGACAGAGAAGAACTGTCCCAGAGGGTTTCCCAAGAGCAGATTGCCGGGCCTTTTCTCCGGCAGGATGGCAGATGGGTTTGAACCACCGACTTTTTGGTTAGCATTCGAACAGTTAACCATTGAGCAACCAGGGTTACTTGCCCCAAACTTAGTCTTTCCTTTCAAGGGTCATTGGTCTGTAAAACTCTGGGTTATGGATAAGACTTTTTGTCCCCACGGCAGTATCAATTTCCATCTGTGTTCACAAACTTGTGTGATTTCAGCATTCTTATTTCCTGGTCCTTTGTAATCTCATTCTTGTGAGTTTAACACATAATTTTGAAAGTGTTTTGCTGTGACAGAGGGAGCCCTCGTAGCGCCTCAGCCCACAATACTTCTGGAAACAGAAGTCCCGATTCTGTGATTTTAATTATGACCAGCACCCTGGTTTTAACCCTCTCCTCCCTGCCTATAACCTCCCTTTTTTTATTTGGACAATTTTTATTCATCCTTCAAAATTTAATTTAGACATCATCTCATATTTCAAGCCTCCCTGCATAGAGAATTAATCATTTCTTCCTGTGTTCTGTTTCTGTAATTGCACAACAGTCTGCTTTTACACTTACTTATTGTAATCTCTTTGTTTGCATGCTGGTTTTTAGTACTAATGCATAAATTTCTGTAAATGTCCCTGGGTGGTCCAAGTGGTCTGTGCTTGGCTACTAACCTAAAGGTTGGTGGTTCAAATCTAGACAGTGGCACCTCAGAAGAAAGACCTATGGATCTGCTTCCATAAAGATTAAAGCCGAGAAAACCCTGTGGAGCAATTCTACTCTGTAACACATGGCATCTCCATGAGATAGAAAGAATACCTAGAGGTTCCTCAGAAGAAAGGCCTGGTGACCTACTTTGAAAAAATCAGCAATTAAAAATTCAGTGAAGTACAATTCTTCTCTGATATACATGGGGTTGCCATGATTCTGAATCAAAATCCATATGCCCTTTGGTCTGGAACTGGGGAGAGCAGAACCAAGGAGCAAAGGCCCAGATCTTAGAGTGAAAAAGTGTCCAAACCAGGAAGGCCAAGCTCAGCCATCAAGGTCAAGGAATGAGCATGGAGCCTAAACAGAGACATGCCAACGTGTGTGAAGCTGGGCAGGGTTAGAACAATTGAACCATTCCCGGCACACGTAGAAGCGTGTCACATTCAAAAGAACCCACGTGGTGGCAGTCAGTAAATATTCTCTTCATAAATAGTGTTTTAGTTTCAGAAAAATACCAGCTGTCACATAAATTCAGTATTATTATTATGAATTTTATTACTGTGAGGCATTGTTTAAATCTAGATAAACTGCTGAATATACCACTTTTCCTTGAGATGTTTTAGCATAACTTAGAAATGGCCAGAGCCCATAATCTTATCAGGCAACCTGAGGGATAAACTGGAGGTCAGCCTTTGTGGGCCAAAACTAGATCTAAACCACTAATTATAGAGGCAAGAGTCTCGCTATTTCAATTTTAACCTCAAATGCAAAGGTAATTTAATTTTTTAAATTCCCTTCACATAGATGACAAAAGCTAAAGAAAGGGAATGAATTTTAAAGAAAGACAAAATAAAATGTAAAGTGCAAATAGATATGGGTGGAAGATAGTAGAGGCAGGGAGAAGAGTGAAAGAAGGACAGAGAAAAAGACAATGAAACAGAAAAGTCAGTCAGCAGAATTGTGTCTGGGAATAAACAATACAACTCCATAAAGGTCAAAGGCATATATTATGCCAAGATTTGATGAGAATATGAAATCTAATTATTATGACAAGGTTTGTACAAGAATCCCATGAATGTTTTTCTTCCTGCAATGGTAGAATGATTAATCAAAATAAGCTATATAAAAGTTTTACTCAAACAAGTTTAAAAGCCTCAATGTCATACTGGACAAACAAATTATCTTAGTTTAAAGGAGAGGACGTATTTAAACAAATCACAAATTTTGCTGAGTCCTTACTATGCCCCGTGCATTGTGCTTTGTACCAGGCATACAGTGGTAAAGGCAACAGATATAATCCCCATCTTCACGGAGTTCAGAGCATTGAGGGGATCTCAACAACAAGCAACCAACAAGAGAATATATGAAATCACGTGGGTGGGGAAAGCACAGGAAGCCACAGAAACATTAGGAGAGGCACCTAATTCATATTTAAAGAGTAAGGAGAAGCTTACTCTAGGAATTTCGGGGAGGAGGAGAGATTAGCAGCAGGTCTACAATCTATTTTCTGCCTCTGGAGGATGCCTAAGAAGAGATGACACGGTCAAATCCCTTTGCAAACATGTTAATGGGAGACCTAATGGTATTTCCTAGGAGGGGAAGAGTCCTTATCTATAAAATTTATATCTATGGCCTATCTACATTGCTAATTGTAAATAAACCTGGAATTTATAAATTTATGGGGCATAAAACCAAACCAAACCCACCGTCATCAAGTTGATTCCAAAGCTAACTGTAAAATGTCATGTAAGCTATCTAGTTTTTAGGGTATTTAAAGGAGATATTACATAACTGAAATGGCTCCCTTTTTGCAAGTGATGTCTCTTCAGCATTACGTAAAATCTCATGTGCTCTATTGGACATCCTAATGTGGGAAGAACAGACATGGGTAACTTTGTTGATGGTCTCAGACTTCTCCATGTTTTACTTGTGTATTGTGATTGCCTGTGTGCTCTGATTTTGCAGTTCAATCTTTTGTGTCATCTCAGACACGACAAGCTGTGCCATGAGGAATAAGTAGGAACTAGCCATGTAAAATGATGGTAAGGGGTGGGAATTGCGATGGGCAAGGAGTGACAGAAAACTGTATTTATAGTTTGTGAAAGAACATATTTAGGAAAGTTGAACCAAGTTTGACTAGAGAAAAAAGTGAAAGATGCAGCAAGCAGAGGCCAAATCGTTGAAGACCATATGAGCCATGTAAGACATTTATAATTTATTCCCAGAGCAACAGTACAAAATTAAAGTGGTTTAAGACTGTAAATGTAGGGATATAGTATGAATTTTAGAAAGAATACCCTACCTATAGAGAAGACATTCGGAAAGGCAAGAAAGGCAGCAATTAAAATAATAACATAATATATCTAAACACTTCATCAAAGATAAATGACTAAAAGAAAACAAGTTTAAAAAACATCGATGTGCTTTTTAAACCTCAGCTGCTTGCTGCATACAAAAGGTATACCTTAAACATAAAAATAAAGTTGAAAGTAAAATGATAGAAAAAATATTATGCCTATCACCAACTAAAGGAAAGCAGCTGTGGCTATACTATTATCAGACAAAATAGATATTAAGGCAAGAAGCTTTACTAGACATAAAGAAGGCCATTTCATGATGATAAAAGGGTTGATCAACCAGGAAGATATAACAATTCTAAATATTCATATACCTAATTATCCAAAAAAAAAAAACCCAAAACTTGCCTTCCAGTTGATTCCGACTCATAGCAACACTGTAGGACAGAGTAGAACTGCCCCATATGGTTTCCAAGGAGCAGGTGGAAAATCTGAACTGCCAACATTTTGGTTAGCAGCCGAAATCTTAACCACCATGCTACCAGGGATCTGTACCTAATTATATGAGCCAGTAACTAATTACATAAGCCACGAAATGTATAAAACAAAAACTGACAGAACTAAAAGGTTACACATTCACTAAAATAATGGGTGATGTTAGTACATCTCTCTCAACAACTGGCAGAACAAGCAGACAAAAAATTAGTAAGGCTATAGAAGATTTGAATAATATAATTTATAGTCTGGGCCAAATAAATTAGGTTGGTAGGTAGAGATAGGTAGGTAGGCAACACAGCACCCAACAATTGCAGAATACCCTTTTTCTTTCTAAATGCACATAGAACATCCACTAACATTGACAATATGGTGGGCTACAAAATAAGTCTCAACAAATTTCAAAGTACTTGAAATCATACAAACTATGCTCTCTAATCACATGGGAGTTGAACTAAAAATAATGGGAATTGAACTAGAAATAAATAAATAAAAGATAACTAGAAAATTCCTAAACATTTATAAATGAAGAAATTTACTTTAAAATATTCAGAATGAAAAAAGAAATCACAACAAAAATTAAACTATACTTTGAGCTGAATGATAATGAGACTATGACATATCAAAATTTATAGGTTACATTAAAGTCTTGCTTAGAAGAAAATTTAAAGCCTCAAATGCATGTATTACAAAAGAAAGAAGATTAGAAATCCATAGTCTAAGTACCCAGCTCAAGAAATTATAAAAGAATATCATATTAAGCTCAAAGAAGAAAGGAAATAATAACCATAAAAACAGAAATGAATGATGTAAAAATCAGTAGAGAGTTAGATCTTCGAATAGGATAATAAAATTAATAATCCCCTGGCAAGACTGATAAAAAAAATACAAGAAAAAAAAGTACAAAAAACCAATATCAGAATTGAAAAAGTAGCATTACTATATATCTATTTTTTTTTATAGATATTAAATAGATCATATGAGCAAGTTCTGAACAATTTTATAACAATAAATATGAAAATGAAATGGGAAATAACAGGCAAAAATATTTTATCAAAACCAACAGTAAAAGAAATAGAAAATCAGGCTAACATTATAGCATTTAAAAAATAACTCTAATTTTCAACCCTGACCCTATAAAAAGCCTCTAGAACAGATGGCTTCACCAAGGAACTCCAGTCATCATTGAAGAAAGATAAAATAGCAATTGTACACAAACTCTTACAAAGAATAGAAAAAGAAGAAACACTTGTAATTTGTTTTATGAGGCCAGCATAACCTTGATACCAAAACCCAATAAGGATGTATGAGATAGGAAACTATAGGCCTATGCGTCTCATGTACATAGATACAAAAATTCTAAACAAAATATTAGCAAATCAAATCCAAGAATAATGTATCATATCAATAAACAGAGTTTAACCCAAGAATGCAATATCGGTGTAATATTACAAAATCAGCATCAATGTAATGAAATGCACTAACAGATGAAAGAAGAATAAGCAAATGATCATCATATCATTCCCAGGAAAGCATTTAATAAAAATTAATATCTATTCCCAATTTTAAAAACAGCTTTTAGTAACTAACAATAGAAAGACTAGAAACTTTTTAACCTAGCAAAGGTAACATTCCAAAAAAATCTATAGCAAACAACATTCTTAATGGTGAAATTCTTTTCATCAAATATGGGGAACAAAATAAGTGTGCCCAATATCTCTACGTCTCTTCAACATTGTACTGGAGTTCCTGGCCAATGGCATGGGCCAGAAAGGACATACAAGTGTTACCGGAGAATGGCCTCGGTTCTTGTCTTTGGTGCAGGAAAGAATTCAAACACTGTAACAAATAGTGCCGAGCGAGCATAGGTTTGTTAGCAAGCAGAGGGTTAGTAGTAAAAGTACACTTGACTAGGAAGCATCAAGCAGGCTACTCAGGTAAAGAAAGAATCTGAGTGCCCGGATAGTCGTTTTCTTAGGGTTTTATACACTTCTTGTCTCTTATCTCACCCTGTTAACGTTTAATAGCCAAGATAGGAACCCCTATAGAAACAATTTCCTTGGCTTAAGGTTTTTTTTTTTTTTTAAGGTTTAATTACCGAGTTAGGACCTTATCAAGTTAGGGACTTTATCAAGTTAAGGACCTTGGTAAGGATCATTTCCTTGGCTTAAATTTTAACTGTGTAGGGACCATCTTATTGAGGAATGTCACCACCCCCTGCCTCTTCCTCTTGTCGAGGGCAAGCTCTCTCCCTCCTTCTTACACAAGGATCATAAAGCCACTTTGTACCCTCTAGGATGGCTATTATCACAAAAACAAAAAATAACGCGTTGGAGAGGACGTGGAGAAATTGCAATCCTCATCCACAGCCGCTGTAATTGTAAAATGGTGGCAGCCACTGTGGAAAACATTTTGGCACTTCCTCAAGAGGTTAAGTCAGAATTGCCATATAAGCCAGTAATTTTATTCCTGGATATATACCCAAAAGAATTGCAAGCAGTGACTCAAACTGATACTTGTACATGAATGTTCATTGCAGCATTATTCACATAACTCAAAAATGGAAACAATCCAAATATCTGTCAACAGATGAATGGATAAGCAAAATGTGGTATATACGTACAATGAAATATTACTGAGCCATAAATAGATACCAAATTTTGGTACATGCTACAACATGGATGGAAACCCTGGTGGCGTAGTGGTTGAGTGCTAGGGCTGCTAACCAAAGGGTCGGCAGTTCGAATCTGCCAGGAGCTCCTTGGAAACTCTATGGGGTAGTTCTACTCTGTCCTGTAGGGTCACTATGAGTCTGAATCAACTGGACGGAACTGGGTGTGGTTTGTTTACAATATGAATGAACCTTGAAAACTTCCTAAGTGAAATAGATCAGACACAAAAGGACAAATATTGCAGATTCCATTTATATGAAAAATCTGGAATAAGCAAATGCACAGAGACAAAAGTCTATTAGTGGCTACCAGCGGCAGGGGAAAGAGGGAATGGAGAACTATTGCTTAATGGGTAACGAGTTTCTGTTTGAGGAGATAAAAAAAGCTTTTGAAAATAGTGATGATGGTAGTACAACATGTCGAATGTAATTAGCGTCACTTAATCAGACACTTAAAAATAGTTAAAATGGCAATTTTTTCTTATATATATTTTACCACAATAAACTTATTTTAAAAAATGAGAAAAGAATTACAAAGAGAGGGAGAAATAAAACTGCCTTTATTTTCAAATGACATGATTGTGTATATAGACAATCTAAAAGAACCAACACATAATTAATGATTGACTTTAGCAAGTTTGCTGGATACAAGATCAATACACAAATTTCAATTTTATTTCTATAGACCAATAACAAACAGAAAATGAGAATTTAAAAATCACACCATTTACAGTAGTATCAAAATATATCAAATACCTTGTAATAAATCTATTGAAAGTTGTGCAAGATCTCTACAGTGAGAAATTAAAATAAAGGAAATGGTAGCAACCTGTACACTGACAAACGTGATGTAGCCTGTGATGTATTTCTCAGCTTAAACTCTCAAGGTCTCCTGGAGAGTCCATAAATAACTGTGATGACCTATCCAGCTGCTCAAGAACACATTGATGAGCCTTCTTGTTACTGGTCAAATAATCAGTATCTTACTCATGAAAGGGGAAGTTTTCTATTTTCAAAATGTCTAAACATTTTCCTTCTCACCTCTCTCTCACATATAAATATGTTTTTTGCCTTTGTTAGTTAAAATCAATCTACTGCTAATTTTCTCCTGTTTATAAGTAAATATGGTAATAATTAACTATATGTCTGAAATATTCTTTGACAACAGGGAAAGCTACAAAAGATTATAAAAGAAATTAAAGAAAACATAAATAAATGGAGGATATTCCATGCTCATGTGATGGAAGATTAATATTGTAAAGGGCTTATTCTCCCAAATTGATCTATAAATTTCACTTAATCCCAATACAAATCCCAACAAGATGTTTTGGGTGGGAATTGACAAATAATGCTAAAATTCATATGGACATACAAGGCCCAATAATAGTCAAGAAAATTGTGAAGTAAAGTCAGAATTACCAAGGCTATATCATAGCAAGACTATATTATAAATCTATAGTAGTTAAGACAACATGGCAGTGTCATAATGAAAGGAAAATAGACTAATGAATTGAACTGATAGTCCAGAAACAAACTCCCATATATAGGGTTACTTGTTTTATGGTAAAAGTGCTACTGCCATCCAGTGAGGAAGGGACAATCTTTTCAGCAATGATTCTGGGTCCTTTAGATATCTATGTAGGGATAAAAAATATAAACTTTACTTCATACCATACAGGAAAAAAATAAATAATTCAGGGTAGATTATAGGTCTATATGTTAAAACAATACAGGTACCAGAAGACAATCTAGGAAAACCATCATAACCTTGGGGTAGGCAAAGATGTCTGAAACAAGACACACAAAACTCTAACAAAATTAGGAACTTTTGTTCGTTAAAACAAAAATGCCAGGGAAGAGTGAAAAAACCGAACAACAAAGTGGAAGATATTTGCAATACAAATATCTAACAAAAATACATATCCAGAATATATGTGTGTATGTGTCCTACAAATCACTAAGAAAAAATAAGACAACTCAATAGAAAAATACCCGAAAGACTTGAACAGACATTTGACAAAGGAGGATACCCAAATGTTAATAAACATATGACAGGTTCATCTGTTATAAATTAAATTAAAATCACAAGCAACTGAAATTTTCATATACCTCTAGTGGGGATGTATTGGTACCACCAATTCAGAAAATTGGCAGCATCTACTAAAGTTGAGTATTCATATATCTAGGGATTTCATTCTAAGGAATTTACCCAAAAGAAATGTATATTGTGTGTTCAAATAAACTAGCATGACTGATTTTAGAAGTTTTTCACAATGGCCAAAAACTGGAAACAAATATCAATGAAATGGATAAATAACCTGTGGTATAGTCATACAATGGAATATATAGCAATGAAATGAACAAATTGTGGCTACTCAGAACAATATAAATAATTCTCACAAACATAATGTTGAGCTGAAGAAAATAAGCACAAAGAATGCATCCTCTATGTTTTTATTTGTATAAAATTAAAAAACAGACAAATTAATCCATAGAATTAGACGCTGAAACATTGGTTACTTTGGAGCTGTGATAGGATCCGGAAGGAATATGAGAGGGGCTTCTGGGGAGCTGATAATGCTCTATTTCTTGATGTGGGTGCTGTTATCACTGGTGTTCACTCTATAATAAGCCATTAAACCACATGCTTATTATTTTTGCACTTTTCCATATATATGTTATACAATATCAAAATATACTTAAAAGAAAACAAAATGGATAGAACATAAGGCTGAGACTTATTGCCCTAAGATGAGAGAACATAAAACAATCCAAGAAAAAGTGTCAAATGTTGGATTTTTTGTTCCACAATATTCTAGAAAGCTGTAACTCTCCATTACAAGAGCCAGGCACTTGAGAGAGGAAATAGTTGGTCTGTGGTTTAACTTTTTTGTGGGATGTTTCTGGTGGACTTGGGGTAATCCTAAAAGCTTGGCTTTATTAAGAGCAAAGGCTGAAAGACTCAAAACAGAGCAGGGAAGAAAGTGTGATGGCATGAACATAGCTTTCTTAACACTGAGACAGGTGATTAAAACCTTTTATGGGCTAACGAGGAAGAGGCAGTTTGGCAAGAACTCAAAATACAGCAAAAGATTAGCTGTGAGTGTGGAGCACCCAAGCCTCACCCACCTCATTCTAATCCCATGTGACAGATCAGTTTGGAGGAATCCTAGGGCAAAGGGAATATGGCCTTTCTTCCAAGGGTTCAGTCCAAAGACATTGCAAACCTCTGTAAGAAGCCCTACATCCAAAACATCAGAGTGGAGAAACAATGGATATAAGGCACATATAGAAAGAAAGACAACCTGACATATTGGCCAAAGTCTCCCCCAGATCTAATAACACATGGCAAAGCATCTGACAGGGCTCCAAGACAGCTGTGGGAATTAACAGCAAACAAGAAGAAATCTCACAGCTAAGATAAGGCTGATACAGACCGAGGTGCACCAACAACTGAAGGCCAGGTGGAAACCACAGCGACAGCAGATGCAGCAGTAGCAGGGACTGCCCCACCACGATCTGCTAGGACAAGGCATCCATCAGAAAGACGAGCAAGTTCAGAAGATGATCACGGAATCCCGCTATCACCACACACCATGAAGTTCCATAGGCCAGGCTTCCCCCAATCCAAGATGTCACTCAAGGAGATGAGAGGGAGAAAGGGGAGGAGGGAACTACAAAGACTAAGCTCTAAACAGGAAAGGACTGAGTTACCTTAAAGTGGTAAACTGTTTTTCTCCACCAAGCAGAAATGAGAAATAAAGTTTCATTTCTGCACCTTTAAGTCTGTGACTAAAAACCTTTGAACTGCTACACATAAAAAGATTTAGAGGCAGTTTTGAAGGACAGGCAGTCATTCCTTTTATATCCAAAAGCGTGCTCCTTCCAAGATATGGCGAAAGAAGAGAAGGAAAAGAAACATCTGATCTCTGTAAATCAGGCATAATTACTCGCACCTCACAGGGCTATTGTAAGGATTAAGAACACAGTTAAGGCAGCTGTTACCGAGTAAGCATCAGTGGACACTAATTCCTTCTTTCATGGAATGAAAGAGTTGAAAGAAACCTCTGGGAACCCTTCTGGTCCAACCACCTGTCTTTAGGTAGGAAAATTCAAACTACTAGGGCAAATCATTGTTTGACCTAGTTTTATAGATTTCAGGCATGGAGAATCTACAGCCCATGCTAGTATTTATCACAGATACAGTCAATGACATTTGCCACCTTCTTCCTAGGAATTTAAGTCCATTTTTTATCATTAAATCCCCTGTGAAAAAAGAATAATTGGCTACATCCTTATGATTCTTTATTAAGTGAGAGAATTACTTCTCAAATTTTATGACATAAATTATTTTTTAAAAATAACAAACATTGTCAATTTGTAAGAAAGTTAATATCTTTTAAGATATGACTATGAATTGGACTCTGCCTTGCCTGTCACATCTTTGACAAAAGAGGAAATTGAGAGGATGGAAAGGTCAGTGACTTACTCATGTTCAAACTGCTAATTAGTGCTTGAGCTAGGATTCTAACTCCAACCACTCTATCTATCCATCTGCACTTCTCGTCTGACCTAAGCCTTCCTCCTAAGCCATCAACGTCTCTCACTTGGACCACTGTAGTAGTCTCGTAACTGCTCTAACCTGCTTACAAACCCATAGGGTTTGAACAGAGTATAGAAAGAGTAGAACTGCCCGCATAGGTTTCCTAGGATGTAATAAGGTTTCCAGGAGTCCTGGCGGCACTATGATTAAAAGCACTCAACTGAAAGGTCAGCAGTTGGAACCACTAGCCACTGTTCAGGAGAAAGTTGTAGCAATCTGCTTCCATAAAGATCACAGCCTTGGAAACCCTATGGGGCAGTTCTACTCTGTCTTATAGGCTCACTATGAGTTGAATTGACTCAACGGCATTGGGAATAGGGTTTCCAAGGCTGTAATCTTTTTTTTTTTTTTTTTTACAGAGGAGCCCTGGTGGCATAGTGCTTAAGAGCTGGTCTGTTAACAAAAGGGTTGGCAGTTTGAATTCACCAGCTGCTCCTCGGACACTATAGGGGGCAGTTCCACTCTGTTCTAAAGAGTCACTGTGAGTTGGAGTTGACTCGACAGCAACAGGTTTGGTTTTGGTTTAATCTTATGGAAGCAGCAGATTGCCATATCTTTTTCCCTAGGAGTGTGGATTCAAATTCCTGATTTTTCTGTTAGCAGGCGAGGTCTTAACCACCGTGCCACCAGGGCTCCTCTAGAGGTCTTTTCAAAAAAGATGATGTAATACCTTGGTTAAAAACTCTTCAGTGACTTGCCAATGCTCTAAGGATAAACACAAAAATGCTTGATATGCAGACAAGGCCATGCGTAATCTAACATAAATGTGCCTGTTTAGCCTGGTCTCCATTAAATATGATGCTAGCCATAAGTTTTTCTTGTAGATGTTCTTTTTCAAGGTGAAGGAGTTCCCTTCTAGTCCCGGTATGCTGACAGCTTTTATCGTGAATGTTGTTGTTAACTGACCGGGGTCGGGGGCGGGGGGGAGCAGATCACCAGGACTTTTCTTCCACAGTGCTACTGGGTGGGTTTGAACCAACAACCTTTGGATTACCAGCTGAGTATAAACTGGTCGTGCCATCCAGGCTTCTTTTATTATGAATAGTTGTTACCAAACTAAAATCAAACCCGTTGCCGTTGAGTTGATTGTCAAATGCTTTTTCTACATTAATAGGTAAGACCATATGATTTTTCTTTTTTTAGCCTGTTGATGCCAAACCAACCAAACCCATACCATCTATTCCAATTCATTGCAACTTTATAGGACAGAGTAGAACATAGAGTTTTCAAGGAGCAGCTAGTGGATTTGAACTGCCAGTCTGTTGGTTAGCACCTGAACTCTTAACCATTGTGCCACCAGAGCTCCAATAGTGGATTGATTTTTTTGAATGTTGGAACAGCCTTGCGTGCCTAGAATAAATCTTACTTGTTAGTGGTACAGAATTACTTTTATACATTGTCATTGAATTTGCTGTTATTTCGTTAAGAATTTTTTGCATTTATATTCATGAATAATACTGGTCTATAGTTTTCCTTTCTTGTAATCTCTTTATCTCACTTTGATAGTAGGGTAATTCTGGTCTGAAAGTGCTGCTAATCAAAAGGTTGGAGGTTGAGTCCACCCAGAGGCACCTTGGAAGAAAGGCCCGGTAAGCTACTCCTGAAAAATCAACCACTGAAAACCTGATAGAGCAATAAATGGTGATGAAACACCATGAGATAGAATGGTGACACAATGGGAAGTATGTGCCCAATGTTACTGAACCGTTCACACAGATATTGTGAATGGATATATATTTGGCTATGTATATTTCCACAAAATAAATAATTATTTTTAAAAAAAGAAAGAAAAGACAATCCTATGGAGCACAGTTCTACTCTGACACACACCAGGTCACCATGAGTCAGAGTCAACTGCATGGCAACTGGTAACTTGTTCTGGCCTCACAGAATGAGTTAGCCTATGGTCCCTCTGCTTCTATTTTCTGAAAAGAATTGAAGAGACTTGGTATCATTTCTCCCTTAAATATTTGGTAGAAATAATTAGCGAAACCACTGGAAGCTGGTGCTTTATTTTTGAAAAGTTTTTAATTACTGATTCAACTTATTTAATAAATATGGGCTTATTCAGATGATCTCTTTTTCTGTGTATAAGATTGATTGGTTAAATTGTGGTTCAATCATACAAAGAAACATTCTGTAGCTATTAAAAGTTATTCTGGGAGGTGGAGCCAAGATGGCGGACTAGGCAGATGCTACCTCGGATCCCTCTTACAACAAAGACACGGAAAAACAAGTGAATCGATCACATACATAACAATCTACGAACCCTGAACAACAAACACAGATTTAGAGACGGAGAACGAACTAATACGGGGAAGCAGCGATTGTTTCCAGAGCCTGGAGCCAGCGTACCAGTCAGGTACGGCACAAGCACAGAGAGCTGCTCCACCCCCCTGAACTAACCCCGGGAGGGGGACCAGCCGGTTCTGCGGGTGGCGTGGGACGCAGCCGGTAGGAGAAGTCCCCGGGAGGCAGTGACTGGTCTTGGAGCAGAAAGAGCAGCGTCCGAGCCGGGGAACCGTCCCGCAGGGATTTGGACTGGACGCAGGTACGGCATAAACACGGAGAGTTGCTCCACCCCCCTGAACTAACCCCGGGAAGGGGGCCAGCCGGGTCACGCGGGCGGCGTGGGACTCAGCCGGTAGGAGAAGTCCCCAGGAGGCAGCGACTGGTATTGGAGCGGGGAGAACAGCATCCCAGCTGGGACACTTGGTCACGGCACAAGCACGGGGAGCTGCTCCACCCATCTGAACTAACCCCGGGAGGAGGCCCAACTGGTTCTCGGAGGCGGCACGGCCACGCGGCTAGAGGGACGAGAAGTCCCCGGGAGGCAGCGACTGATTTTGGAGTCGAGAGTGCACCGTCCCAGTAGGGGAGCCTTGACGCTGGGCGTGGGGCTGGAAGCGGAGGATCTGACCGTGACTCCAGCGGGCCAGACCCCCCGGGGGCAATCTCCACACAGCCAGCACACATAGGCGACGCGCCCACGGGAATCTCAGATATAATAGTCATTCCAAGCAAGACAAGCAACTCTGGCTATATTCTGAGGTGCTACTCTCCTATCTCTCTGTTCCCTCCCCCACCCTCCCCAGGCGGCTTCATTAACATCTGAATAGCCTGAGCCAGAGGGAGAACTCTGATAGGGATCTGACTGCATTTTTTTTTTTAGCGGATTTTCTGGAAAAACTAGTTTCCCAGTGATGGCTCGGAGACAACAATCCATATCAAACCACTTAAAGAAGCAGACCGTGACAGCTTCTCCAACCCCCCAAACAAAAGAATCAAAATCTTTCCCAAATGAAGATACAATCTTGGAATTATCAGATACAGAATATAAAAAACTAATTTACAGAATGCTTAATGATATCACAAATGAAATTAGGATAACTGCAGAAAAAGCCAAGGAACACACTGATAAAACTGTTGAAGAACTCAAAAAGATTATTCAAGAACATACTGGAAAAATTAATAAGTTGCAAGAATCTATAGAGAGACAACATGTAGAAATCCAAAAGATTAACAATAAAATAACAGAATTAGACAACGCACTAGGAAGTCAGAGGAGCAGACTCGAGCAATTAGAATGCAGACTGGGACATCTGGAGGACCAGGGAATCAACACCAACATAGCTGAAAAAAAATCAGATAAAAGAATTAAAAAAAATGAAGAAACCCTAAGAATTATGTGGGACTCTATCAAGAAGGATAACCTGCGGGTGATTGGAATCCCAGAACAGGGAGGGGGGACAGAAAACACAGAGAAAATAGTTGAAGAACTCCTGACACAAAACTTCCCTGACATCATGAAAGACGAAAGGATATCTATCCAAGATGCTCATCGAACCCCATTTAAGATTGATCCAAAAAGAAAAACACCAAGACATATTATCATCAAACTCACCAAAACCAAAGATAAACAGAAAATTTTAAAAGCAGCCAGGGAGAAAAGAAAGGTTTCCTTCAAGGGAGAATCAATAAGAATATGTTCTGACTACTCAGCAGAAACCATGCAGGCAAGAAGGGAATGGGACGACATATACAGAACACTGAAGGAGAAAAACTGCCAGCCAAGGATCATATATCCAGCAAAACTCTCTCTGAAATATGAAGGCGAAATTAAGATATTTACAGACAAACACAAGTTTAGAGAATTTGCAAAAACCAAACCAAAGCTACAAGAAATACTAAAGGATATTGTTTGGTCAGAGAACCAATAATATCAGATATCAGCACGACACAAGGTCACAAAACAGAACGTCCTGATATCAACTCAAATAGGGAAATCACAAAAACAAACAAATTAAGATTAATTTAAAAAAAAAAATACACATAACAGGGAATCATGGAAGTCAATAGGTAAAAGATCACAATAATCAAAAAGAGGGACTAAATACAGGAGGCATTGAACTGCCATATGGAGAGCGATACAAGGCGATAGAGAACAATACAAGTTAGGTTTTTACTTAGAAAAATAGGGGTAAATAATAAGGTAACCACAAAAAGGTATAACAACTCTATAACTCAAGATAAAAACCAAGAAAAACGTAACGACTCAACTAACATAAAGTCAAGCACTATGAAAATGAGGATCTCACAATTTACTAAGAAAAACGCCTCAGCACAAAAAAGTATGTGGAAAAATGAAATTGTCAACAACACACATAAAAAGGCATCAAAATGACAGCACTAAAAACTTATTTATCTATAATTACCCTGAATGTAAATGGACTAAATGCACCAATAAAGAGACAGAGAGTCACAGACTGGATAAAGAAACATGATCCATCTATACGCTGCCTACAAGAGACACACCTTAGACTTAGAGACACAAACAAACTAAAACTCAAAGGATGGAAAAAAGTATATCAAGCAAACAATAAGCAAAAAAGAAGAGGAGTAGCAATATTAATTTCTGACAAAATAGACTTTAGACTTAAATCCACCACAAAGGATAAAGAAGGACACTATATAATGATAAAAGGGACAATTGATCAGGAAGACATAACCATATTAAATATTTATGCACCCAATGACAGGGCTGCAAGATACATAAATCAAATTTTAACAGAATTGAAAAGCGAGATAGATACCTCCACAATTATAGTAGGAGACTTCAACACACCACTTTCGGAGAAGGACAGGACATCCAGTAAGAAGCTCAACAGAGACACGGAAGATCTAATTACAACAATCAACCAACTTGACCTCATTGACTTATACAGAACTCTCCACCCAACTGCTGCAAAATATACTTTTTTTTCTAGCACACATGGAACATTCTCTAGAATAGACCACATATTAGGTCATAAAACAAACCTTTGCAGAGTCCAAAACATCGAAATATTACAAAGCATCTTCTCAGACCACAAGGCAATAAAACTAGAGATCAATAACAGAAAAACTAGGGAAAAGAAATCAAATACTTGGAAAATGAACAATACCCTCCTGAAAAAAGACTGGGTTATAGAAGACATCAAGGAGGGAATAAGGAAATTCATAGAAAGCAACGAGAATGAAAATACTTCCTATCAAAACCTCTGGGACACAGCAAAAGCAGTGCTCAGAGGCCAATTTATATCAATAAATGCACACATACAAAAAGAAGAAAGAGCCAAAATTAGAGAACTGTCCCGACAACTTGAACAAATAGAAACTGAGCAACAAAAGAATCCATCAGGCACCAGAAGAAAACAAATAATAAAAATTAGAGCTGAACTAAATGAATTAGAGAACAGAAAAACAATTGAAAGAATTAACAAAGCCAAAAGCTGGTTCTTTGAAAAAATTAACAAAATTGATAAACCATTGGCTAGACTGACTAAAGAAATACAGGAAAGGAAACAAATAACCCGAATAAGAAATGAGAAGGACCACATCACAACAGAACCAAATGAAATTAAAAGAATCATTTCAGATTATTATGAAAAATTGTACTCTAACAAATTTGAAAACCTAGAAGAAATGGATGAATTCCTGGAAAAACACTACCTACCTAAACTAACACATTCAGAAGTAGAACAACTAAATAGACCCATAACAAAAAAAGAGATTGAAACGGTAATCAAAAAACTCCCAACAAAAAAAAGCCCTGGCCCGGACGGCTTCACTGCAGAGTTCTACCAAACTTTCAGAGAAGAGTTAACACCACTACTACTAAAGGTATTCCAAAGCATAGAAAATGACGGAATACTACCCAACTCATTCTATGAAGCTACCATCTCCTTGCTACCAAAACCAGGTAAAGACATTACAAAAAAAGAAAATTATAGACCTATATCCCTCATGAACATAGATGCAAAAATCCTCAACAAAATTCTAGCCAATAGAATCCAACAACACATCAAAAAAATAATTCACCCTGATCAAGTGGGATTTATACCAGGTATGCAAGGCTGGTTTAATATCAGAAAAACCATTAATGTAATCCATCACATAAATAAAACAAAAGACAAAAACCACATGATCTTATCAATTGATGCAGAAAAGGCATTTGACAAAGTCCAACACCCATTCAGGATAAAAACTCTTACCAAAATAGGACTTGAAGGAAAATTCCTCAACATAATAAAGGGCATGAATGCAAAGCCAACAGCCAATATCACTCTAAATGGAGAGAACCTGAAAGCATTTCCCTTGAGAACGGGAACCAGACAAGGATGCCCTTTATCACCGCTCTTATTCAACATCGTGTTGGAAGTCCTAGCCAGGGCAATTAGGCTAGACAAAGAAATAAAAGGTATCCGGATTGGCAAGGAAGAAGTAAAGTTATCACTATTTGCAGATGACATGATTATATACACAGAAAACCCTAAGGAATCCTCCAGAAAACTACCGAAACTAATAGAAGAGTTTGGCAGAGTCTCAGGTTATAAAATAAACATACAAAAATCACTTGGATTCCTCTACATCAACAAAAAGAACACCGAAGAGGAAATAACCAAATCAATACCATTCACAGTAGCCCCCAAGAAGATAAGATACTTAGGAATAAATCTTACCAAGGATGTAAAAGACCTATACAAAGAAAACTACAAAGCTCTACTACAAGAAATTCAAAAGGACATGCTTAAGTGGAAAAACATACCCTGCTCATGGATAGGAAGACTTAACATAGTAAAAATGTCTATTCTACCAAAAGCCATCTATACATTTAACGCACTTCCGATCCAAATTCCAATGTCATATTTTAAGGGGATAGAGAAACAAATCACCAATTTCATATGGAAGGGAAAGAAGCCCCGGATAAGCAAAGCACTACTGAAAAAGAAGAAGAAAGTGGGAGGCCTCACCTTACCTGACTTCAGAACCTATTATACAGCCACAGTAGTCAAAACAGCCTGGTATTGGTACAACAACAGACACATAGACCAATGGAACAGAATTGAGAACCCAGACATAGATCCATCCACGTATGAGCAGCTGATATTTGACAAAGGACCAGTGTCAATTAACTGTGGAAAAGATAGCCTTTTTAACAAATGGTGCTGGCATAACTGGATATCCATTTGCAAAAAAATGAAACAGGACCCATACCTCACACCATGCACAAAAACTAACTCCAAGTGGATCAAAGACCTAAACATAAAGACTAAAACGATAAAGATCATGGAAGAAAAAATTGGGACAACCCTAGGAGCCCTAATACAAGGCATAAACAGAATACAAAACATTACCAAAAATGATGAAGAGAAACCCGATAACTGGGAGCTCCTAAAAATCAAACACCTATGCTCATCTAAAGACTTCACCAAAAGAGTAAAAAGACCACCTACAGACTGGGAAAGAATTTTCAGCTATGACATCTCCGACCAGTGCCTGATCTCTAAAATCTACATGATTCTGTCAAAACTCAACCACAAAAAGACAAACAACCCAATCAAGAAGTGGGCAAAGGATATGAACACACATTTCACTAAAGAAAATATTCAGGCAGCCAACAGATACATGAGAAAATGCTCTCAATCATTAGCCATTAGAGAAATGCAAATTAAAACTACGATGAGATTCCATCTCACACCAGCAAGGCTGGCATTAATCCAAAAAACACAAAATAATAAATGTTGGAGAGGCTGCGGAGAGATTGGAACTCTCATACACTGCTGGTGGGAATGTAAAATGGTACAACCACTTTGGAAATCTATCTGGCGTTATCTTAAACAGTTAGAAATAGAACTACCATACAACCCGGAAATCCCACTCCTAGGAATATACCCTAGAGATACAAGAGCCTTCATACAAACAGATATATGCACACCCATGTTTATTGCAGCTCTGTTTACAATAGCAAAAAGTTGGAAGCAACCAAGGTGTCCATCAACGGATGAATGGTTAAATAAATTGTGGTATATTCACACAATGGAATACTACGCATCGATAAAGAACAGTGACGAATCTCTGAAACATTTCATAACATGGAGGAACCTGGAAGGCATTATGCTGAGCGAAATTAGTCAGAGGCAAAAGGACAAATATTGTATAAGACCACTATTATAAGATCTTGAGAAATAGTAAACCTGAGAAGAACACATACTTTTGTGGTTACAAGGGGGGGAGGGAGGGAGGGTGGGAGAGGGTTTTTTATTGATTAATCAGTAGATAAGAACTGCTTTAGGTGAAGGGAAAGACAACACTCAATACATGGAAGGTCAGCTCAATTGGACTGGACCAAAAGCAAAGAAGTTTCCGGGATAAAATGAAGGCTTCAAAGGTCAGCGGAGCAAGCGCGGGGGTCTGGGGAACATGGTTTGCGGGGACTTCTAAGTTAATTGCCAAAATAATTCTATTATGAAATCATTCTGCATCCCACTTTGAAATGTGGCATCTGGGGTCTTAAACGCTAACAAGCGGCCATCTAAGATGCAGCAATTGGTCTCAACCCACCTGGAGCAAAGGAAAATGAAGAACACCAAGGATACACAACAACTAAGAGCCCAAGAGACAGAAAGGGCCACATGAACCAGAGACCTACATCATCCTGAGACCAGAAGAACTAGTTGGTGCCCGGCCACAATCGATGACTGCCCTGACAGGGAGCACAGCAGAGGACCCCTGAGGGAGCAGGAGATCAGTGGGATACAGACCCCAAATTCTCATAAAAAGACCAAACTTAATGGTCTGACTGAGACTGGAGGAATCCCGGTGGCCATGCTCCCCAGACCTTCTGTTGACACAGGACAGGAACCATCCCCGAAGACAACTCATCAGAAATGAAAGGGACTGGTCAGCGGGTGGGAGAGAGACGCTGATGAAGAGTGAGCTAATTATATCAGGTGGACACTTGAGATTGTGTTGGCAACTCTTGTCTGGAGGGGGGATGGGAGGATAGAGAGAGAGGGAAGCAGGCAAAATTGTCAAGAAAGGAGAGACTGAAAGGGCTGACTCAAGAGGGGGAGAGCAAGTGGGAGTAGGGAGTGAGATGTATGTAAACTTATATGTGACAGACTGGATTTGTAAACGTTCACTTGAAGCTTAATAAAAGTTATTAAAAAAAAAAGTTATTCTGTAGAGGTGCATTTATTAACATGAAAAGGTGTTCTTAATATGCTAGAGAGTGAAAAACTTTCAAAAGAGTTTACATTATATGATTTCAAATATGATAGACTTATTGTTTTTATTTAGATAGATATAGAGATATGTGCCAAGATATTCACCGTAGATATTTCTGAATGATGGTATTTATTTTCCTTCTTATGTATATTTTCTGATATATTATGTGCATGAATTATTTTGTGATTTTTTTTTCTTTTAAGAAGAAGATATACTCAATCATAGTCATTATCTTAGCACCATTATTTCTATTGCCATTTCTAATTGATGCTATGATGGCCTTGGAGGACCAGGGCACTTCACAACTAGGAACAATAGCATGTTGGCCAGAGAACCTGGCTATGAAGTCATGGGCATTATCTGTTCTTTGTCAGATATGGGTAGGAGTGGCTCTTCCATTTCCTGACTTTCAAAGATGAAGCTAAAATATACAAAGCTGGGAACAGTGCAGTGTTTGAATATCATACTATGAAAGAAATATCAAGATAACAAAATTTCTGTGGCAGAAACAGAATTGGGATTGGGACAGGTCAGGTGATCAGATACGGTCTTTACACTGGGGAAATTTTTAAGAGAATCCTTTTTCAGAGCCTCAACTTCTTTTTTTTTTAACAGTTTTACTTTATATTAAAACTCAACTTTGTATTTTTAAGAATAATTCAGTGAACATCCAAATACCTTCCACTTTGATTTAACAATCACTAACATTTTGCCACACATATTCTCGTGTATATATACATCTGGGGAGAGGGGTAGCATCTGTGCATTATTTGAAAGTAATTGCAAGCATCTTGATATTTCACTGGTAAACACTTCAGTGTGCACCTCTTAGAAAAAAAGGACATTCTTCTACATAACCACTGTGTCATCATCACATGTAAGAAAATAAAAATAATTCCATAATATCATGTAATATCCAGCCCATATCCAAATGGCCCAATTTTCTCCAAAATTTCTTTCATAGTTTTCCAGACCCTCAACTGTTATATGCACTCTTCTTACCTGGTAGATTCCATTCCCTACTTTCCATCTCAAAATAGTCCTTCCTGGGGGAACCATTGTTTAGAAAGCAATGAGTTTCTGTTTACAGTAATAGGAAGTTTGGCAACAATTACGGGTGATGGTTGTGTAACATATTAATGTTATTGATACACTTGAAAAATGTTAAATCGGCAAATGTTGGATTACATATACGTTTTTACAGCAATAGAAAAGAAATTGCTCTTCTCCCATTTTACAGAAGAAAATCCCATGACTCATCCAGAATCTATGTCATAATTAGGGCACCAAGCAAAAGACAATTAACATAGAGTTTGCACAAAAGCCTCCTTTATTGATTAATCAGTACACCATCTTCCTGTCTATCTCTGTCTTACACATATTTCTGATAAACATAATGTATATGGCATTAGAAATGGGGTATGTTGGCATATGTAAGAATGTTCCAAAGTTAGGTATATTTTTAGAGTGTGCAGTATTTACCTCTTCTTTTTGTGTCCTGACCCCCTGAGAGAAAACCTGGTGAAAGCAAAGTGAAGAGAGCATTGTTAAGAAACACTAAAAACTAAAAATTGCCTTTCTAACCTAAGCAACTTTCTCAGACAGTTGAGTGATGTTGAGTAACTGGAATATTTTCCAAGACTAATCAATTAGATCTAGTTGCAGTGAAAATATACCCACAAATAAAAAATTTTTGTGATTTCTTTTAGATCCATTGTGCATTATTCAGTGAGGTCATTATAATATAGTTTATCAGATCAATCCCTAAAACACTTATTCTGATTATATACAGTCAACAACTCTATTTCATCTTATAAAGTAGTTAATATTTTCTATCTCCTTTTTTTTTTTTATTATATAAGGAAACCCCGGTGACATAGTGGTTAATAGCAACAGTCAGCAGTTCGAATCCACCAGGCGCTCCTTGGAAACTCTATGGGACAGTTCTACTCTGTCCTATAGGGTCGCTATGAGTTGGAATCAACTCGGTGGCAACGTATTTTTTTTTTTTTTGGTTATTACGTAAGTAAAATTATATGCTAGGTGCCAGACCAATGGGCAAGAAAAACATTTCTCTTTCCTAACATACATAGAAAAACGTTATCATGATGTCTAACAAAATTAATAGAGCTCTGAATATTTATCTGTGATTCTTATTTAACAATTCCCAAAAACTGACACCAGAGTTCAATGTTGTTGTTCTTGTTAGGTGCCGTCGAGTCAGTTCCGACTCATGGCGACCCTATGCACAACAGACGGAAACACTGCCAGGTCCTGCGCCATCCTTACAATTGTTGTTATGCTTGAGCTCATTGTTGCAGCCACTGTGTCAATCCACCTCGTTGAGGGTCTTCCTCTTTTCCGCTGACCCTGTACTCTGCCTAGCATGATGTCCTTCTCCAGAGGCTGATCACTCCTGACAACACGTCCAAAGTATGTAAGACCAGTCTCTTCATCCTTGCCTCTAAGGAGCATTCTGGCTGCACTTCTTCCAAGACAGATTTGCTCGTTCTTTTGGCAGTCCATGGTACATCAATATTCTTCGCCAACACCACAATTCAAAGGCTTCAACTCTTCTTCGGTCTTCCTTATTCATTGTCCAGCTTTCACATGCATATGATGTGATTGAAAATACCATGGCTTGGGTCAGACGTACCTAAGTCTTCAGGGTGACACCTTTGCTCTTCAACACTTCGAAGAGGTCCTTTGCAGCAGATTTGCCCAATGCAATGCATCATTTAATTTCTTGACTGCTGCTTCCATGGCTGTTGATTGTGGATCCAAGTAAAATGAAATCCTTGACAACTTCAATTTTTTCTCCGCTTATCATGATGTTGCTCATTGGTCCAGTTGTGAGGATTTTTGTTTTCTTTAAGTTGAGGTGTAATCCATACTGAAGGCTGTGGTCTCTGATCTTCATTAGTAAGTGCTTCCAGTCCTCTTCACTTTCAGCAAGCAAGGTTGTGTCATCTGCATAACGCAGGTTCTTAATGAGTCTTCCTCCAATCCTGATGCCTCGTTCTTCTTCATATAGTCCAGCTTCTCGGATTATTTGTTCAGCATACAGATTAAATACGTATGGTGAAAGAATACAACCCTGACGCACACCTTTCCTGACTTTAAACCAATCAGTATCCCCTTGTTCTGTCCGAACAGCTGCCTCTTGATCTAGGTAAAGTTTCCTCATGAGCACAATTAAGTGTTCTGGAATTCCCATTCTTCGCAGTGTTATCCATAGTTTGTTATGATCCACACAGTCGAATGCCTTTGCATAGTCAATAAAACACAGGTAAACATTCTTCTGGTATTCTCTGCTTTCAGCCAGGATCCATCTGACATCAGCAATGATATCCCTGATTCCACGTCCTCTTCTGAAACCGTCCTGAATTTCTAGCAGTTCCCTGTCGATATACTGCTGCAGCCATTTTTGAATGATCTTTAGCAAAATTTTGCTTGCATGTGATATTAACGATATTGTTCTATAATTTCCACATTCGGTTGGATCACCACCTTTCTTGGGAATAGGCATAAATATGGATCTCTTCCAGTCAGTTGGCCAGGAAGCTGTCTTCCATATTTCTTGGCATAGATGAGCAAGCACCTCCAGCACTGCATTTGTTTGTTGAAACATCTCAATTGATATTCCATCAATTCCTGGAGCCTTGTTTTTCGCCAATGCCTTCAGAGCAGCTTGGACTTTTTCCTTCAGTACCATCGGTTTCTGACCATATGCCACCTCTTGAAATGGTTAAATATCAACTAATTCTTTTTGGTATAATGACTCTGTGTATTCCTTCCATCTTCTTTTGATGCTTCCTGCATCGTTTAATATTTTCCCCCATGGAATCCTTCACTATGGCAACTCGAGGCTTGAATTTTTTCTTCAGTTCTTTCAGCTTGAGAAACGCCGAGTGTGTTCTTCCTTTTTGGTTTTCCATCTCCAGCTCTTTGCACATGTCATTGTAATACTTGACTTTGTCTTCTCAAGAGGCCCTTTGAAATCTTCTGTCCAGTTCTTTCACTTCATCAATTCTTCCTTTTGCTTTAGCTGCTCGACATTCAGGAGCAGTTTCAGAGTCTCCTCTGACATCCATCTTGGTCTTTTCTTTCTTTTCAGTGACCTCTTGCTTTCTTCATGGATGATGTCCTTGATGTCTTCCACAGCTCATCTGGTCTTTGGTCCCTAGTGTTCAATGCGTCAAATCTATTCTTCAGAAGGTCTCTAAATTCAGGTGGGGTATACTCAAGGTCATATTTTGGCTCTCGTGGACTCAATGCACCTTTGCAAGCCCATTTAGGAAAAGCACATCATGTTTGATTTATTATATTCTTCACTTCACAGCTATTTATCATTTTAGCTATCCACCACATTGCATTTTTACCAATTAAGCAATAAAAAATAACATGTTGTTTTAGGATTTATAAAAATTGATAAATTATATTAGATTCTACATCATTTCAAATGAGATTTAACTGCTTTTGGTAATCTGTCTTATAAGAAACACTCCAGAATTTGTTTTTCAGTGCTTTTTATAATAGTTTTTGAAACATATATTAACTCATTTACTCAAATTAAAAAATAAAGCCAAACATTTTTTAACAGTAAGTTTGATTTGGCTGATCAATTTGCCAGTGAGGACTGGTTTTGCTAATTAGGTTAGGTTACAGAATGGAAATTTTCCACTAATTGACTGAGCTAAATCTAAAGCCCCAAGGTTTTGATAAAAATATAATTAAAGCATATGGGATGTGGGAGAAACAAGCATTTTATCAAACCATGACATTGGCAAAGGTATATTGAAATTATTACTATTTCAATGCCCCAGTTCTTTCTGAGTATATTGAGTTCAACAATGGCCTCTAAGCATAAAAATAACAGATATAATTGATAGTCATTTGAAGAGCACTGGTAAAGCATTTTTGGTACAATTCCCAGAAACTGAGAAAATGAATGACTCCAACAAGTTGATAACAAATCTTTGCAAGTGAGTTGACTTTCAATTACTTGCTGTCAACAAAATCGAAAGTGGATCTAATAGAATATTTACTTATAAAGCATTAAAAATTATTTTTGATTGTAGAACACTTTGAAATATTGGAATATAACCGAGAATGTGTTCAATTAATTAAGAGTCACCATTAGAACAAAATATCTTCCATGCTTATCTACTTGTTTATGGGAATTGATACTGAGCCCTCCCCGTCTCTAGCAAATAAGATTCATCTAGAGTTACATTGAACAATTGAAAACAATTAGTTTTCAATTAATGTCATTAAGTAATTAACTAAATTGTTTTGTGCAATAATTATCAAAAATTGTAATATATGCATACTGTTTTTATCAAATTGCATACTCAGAATACAATGAAACATAATCCACGAACCCCAAAAAACCCAAACCCATTGCCATCGAGTGGATTCCCACTCATAGTGACCCTATAGGACAGAGTAGACCTGCCCCCATAAGGTTTCCAAGGCTCTAAATCTTTATTGAAGTAGACTGTCACATTTTTCTCCCTTGGAGCAGCTGGTGGATTCCAACCTCTGACCCTTCATTCAGCAGCTGAGCACTTAACCACTGTGCCACCAGGGCTCTTTTAATCCACAAAGTATGTGTTAATATTGAACATTCAGTTTAAATTTGTAAACATAATTTTGTTAAAAACAAGTGTGATAAGGGATTAATATAAGACCTTTGAGCATCAAATGTGCTTTCTTAAGATAAAGCTCTTTGGGGAAAGTGAAAAAAAAATTAAAGCTCAAAGAGAAAATGATGTGCAATTTCTCACAACTAAAAAAGAGTTTACTGTATTTTAAAAATAAATGGTAAAATTGCTGGTATATTTAGATAATATCGGATCTATTTAAAAGAGCATTTAAATACTTTTAAATATCAATATTGAAAGATCAGAAATCACATTCTTTTCATTTCCTTTTAAATTAATGAGTAAAAATTAACTAAAAACAGTGATTAATAATTAATTGCTCTCAGTCTAATTGTGAGAAAACTATGAGACAAATCCCAGCAGAAGAGCATCATACAATGTACCTCACCAGTACTCCTCAAAACTCTTATGGTTATCAAAAACACGGAAAGAAACTGCCACAGCCAAGAGGAGCTAAGGAGACATGATGAGTAAATTTAATGTGGTATCCTAAATGGGATTTGGAACAGAAAAAGGACATTGGGTAAAAACTCATAACTCTGAATAAAGTGTAAAGCCAAAGCAAACCCGTTGCCATTGAGTCGATTGCAACTCATAGCAACCCTACAAGGCAGAATAGAACTCCCCTACCAGGTTTCCAAGGAGTGGCTGGTAGATTTGAACTGCTGGCCTTTTGGTTAGCAGCCATAGCTCTTAACCACTGCACCATCAGTGCTCCGAATACAGAATGCACATTAGTTAATGATGATGTATCAGTATTAGTTCTGTAAGTGTAACAAGTGCACCATAATAATGATAAGATATTAATAATAGGGAAAATTGGGTGCAGGGTTATATGGGAATTCTAAGTACTATCTTGGTAATTTTCTGCAAATCTATAACTGTTCTAAAAAGTAAAATTTATTTAAAAATTACTAACTTAAAAATATTAAATATAAAACTGCTGATAGAGTTGCTATGAGTCAGCCTCGACTCGACGGTACTGGGTTTGGTTTGGTTTTTTGTTATTGTTGTTAGGTGCCATCAAGTTGGTTCCAACTTATAGAGACTTCATGCACACTGCCTGTGCCATCCTCACAAATGTTGCTATGTTTGAGTCTATTGTTGCAGCCATTGTGTCAATCCATCTCATTAAGGGTCTTCCTCTTTTTCATTGAACCTGTATTTTACCAAGCATGATGTCCTTCTCCAGGGTCTGGTCCCTCCTTATAACATGTCCAAAGTAAGGTAGAGGAAGTCTTACTATCCTTGCTTCTAAACAGCATTCTGGCTGTACGTCTCCCAAGACAGAGTTGTTCGTTCTTCAAGCAACCCACGGTATATTCAATATTCTTTGCCAACACTATAATTCAAAGGCATCAATTCTTCTTCGGTCTTCTTTATTCATCGTCCCCGTTTTGCATGCATATGAGATTGAAAATACCATGACTGAGCCCTAAAGGTGACATCTTTGCTTTTTAACACTTTAAAGCAGTCTTTTGCAGGACCTTCGCCTAATGCAATACGTAGTTTGATTCCTTGACACTGTTGCTTCCATGGGTGTTGATTGTGAATCCAAGTAAAATGAAATCCTTGACAACATCAATCTTTTCTGTGTTTATCATGATGTTGCTCATTGGTCCAGTTGTGAGGATTTTTGTTTTCTTTATGTTGAGGTGCAAACCATACTGAAGGCTGTAGTCTTTGATCTTCATCAGGAAGTGTTTCAAGTCCTCTCACTTTTAGCAAACAAGGTTGCATCATCCGCATATTGCAGGCTGTTAATGAGTCTTTTTCCAATCTTGATGCCCCATTCTAGTACAGTTTCTAGGATTATTTGCTCATCATACAGATCAAATAAGCATGGTGAAAGGATACAACCTGACATATACGTTTTCTGATTTTAAACCATACATTATCCCTTGTTCTATTTGAATGACTGTCTCTTAGTCTATGTACAGGTTCCTCATGAGTACAATGAAGTACTTTAGAATTCCCATTCTTCACAGTGATATCCATAATTTGTTATGATCTACACAACAGTCAAATGCCTTTGCATAGTCAATAAAACCCAGGCAAATATCTTTCTAGTATTCTCTGCTTTCAGCCAAAATCTATCTGACATCAGCAATGATAGCTCTCATTTTATGTTTTCCTCTGAATCTGGTGTGATGTTCCAGCAGATCCCTGTCAATGTTCTGTTGCAACCGTTTTTGACTTATCTCCAGAAAACCTAATGGTGTACAAAAGGGTACATTGATTTCAAATAAATTTAGTGGATATCCATGAGCAAACATGTTTCAAGAACACAAGTTCTTGCCTCCAGTATTGTCTAGCTACATTAACTGGGACACAGAGCCTAACCTTACTCTGCTTTAGGTTGTTTCCCGTCTAAAAGACAGCTTTTTGTAGGGTTATTTAGAAGATTAAAATAATGTATGTAAATTGCCTGGCATATAAAAAAAAAATATAGTAAGCACATAAAAATGCTTATCATTGCTGTTGTTGTTGTTATAACCAGACACATCAAATCCAGGACTTGCAAGTAAAAGTTTAGGAGCAAATTTGAGGCCATAGTTAAGATGAAATTACAAGTAAGTAAAATCAAGAAACCAAGGTGAAAATGTTCATCATCAGAGTTTGCCACATGTGGGTAAACTTTTTCAAGGTCTGAACCCCACTCTTGCAATATTCTTTTATTCTCCGTGCTTAGCTCCCTATGCCCAGCCTCTGACACTAAGCGCAATCCTTGAGTGTCGCCGGAAGAAATTCTGAGTCTACCCTCAGTGACAACCCTCAGAAGTACCCAGAAGCAAGTTGGGAGGTCCAGCCTTACGCCACTAAGAACTGTGAGGTCAACATCTAACAACCTTTCTTTCTTAAAAACCATTCACCAATGACTGAAGATTAGATCAATGAGGTTAAACTCACTTGTAACGAAGATATGAGAAAAAGGCAAGGCAAAGGTAAGGCAAGTTTACAAAAATATTTGAAATAGCAAGACAGCCTTGCAGAAACACTGTTGTTGTCAGGTGCCATTGAGTCTTTTCCTACTCATAGCGGCCCTATGTACAACAGGAGGAAACACTGCTTGGTCCTATGTATCCTCACAATCGTCGCTATGTTGGAGTCCATTGTTAAAGCCACTGCGTCAATGTAATCTCATTGAGGGTCTCCTCTTTTTCACTGACCTCTAATTTACCAAGCATGATGTCCTTTTCCAGGGATTGGTCCCTCATGATAACATGTTCAAAATAAGGGAGACAAAGCCTCGCCATCCTCCTTTTGAATGGGCATTTTGGCTGTACTTCTTCCAAGAGAGATTTGTTCATCCTTCTGGCAGTCCATGGTATATTCAATATTCTTCACCAACACCATGATTCAAATGCATCAATACTTCTTCTGTCTTCTTTATTCATTGTCCAGCTTTCACATGAATATAAGGTGACTGAAAATATCATGTCTTGGATCAGGCACACCTTAGTCAATTTCGTCTGCATAGTTACATGTCTGTCTCCCTTTCCAGAATGTAAGTTAAATTAACATGTGGTCATACTGGAGTTGAGTGGGTCCTAATCCAATCTGAGTGGTGTCCTTATAAAAGGGGAGAAGAGACACAGAGAGAGGGACAGAGGAAGGTTGGCCATGAATTCAGGGAGCCAGAGGGTGAACTGCTATGGATTTAATTGTATATCCATAAAGATATGTTGAGGTCCTAACCCCCAGTACCTGTGAACATGATCTTGTTTGGAAATAGGGTCTTTGAAGATGTTATCCGTTAACACGAGGTTATATTTCAATAGTATAGGTCCTAACCCAATCTGTATAGTATCCTTACGAAAGAGGAGAAGAGACACAGAGGGTCAGACAGAGGAAGAATAGTATGTGAAGGTGAATCTACAAGCCAAGGAATGTCTACAACCACCAGAGGCTTTAGAGGAACTATGATCAGGCTAACGTGTTGATTTGAACTTCCAGCCTCGGCAATTGTGAGATAATAAATTTCTATTCTTACAAGCCACCCAGTTCTTAGTATTTTGTTATTGCAGCTCTAGGAAACTAATATAACCATTTAATGCCCTAGAGTAAATGCCTTTGTACCTAAATTAACTACAGTAGGTTCTGGATATGTACCTAAAGGAAATTATTTTCTCCACAACTGAATGCCAAGCAACACAGCCTTTACCAAGGTTACCTGGATTGTAAATATCATTCTTCACTTTGTTTTTTTATAGTGAGAAATAAAGCGAGAATAAAAAGAATTCCTTCCTGGTTGATAGGGGTTTGAGTTGTATGTGATCCTCACACCTCCACAACACCTTGCATGACTCTCTCCACTCCCACATACTCTGATTATATCTCTCTGCAGGTCGCTCAAGGGGGGACAGTGATAACATGGCTGCATGGAGACAAATCTGCACTTATTAACTGAGAAGCTATGGAATAAAAAATAGATACCCTAATTATATTTAGACCTCACAAAGCACAGCAGAAGTATTTATATTGAAGCTATGAAACCAAAATGGAAAAGCTATTAGTTCTAACTTAGTCATTTCATCCAGATTATACTACCTGCATGCAGCCAAGTGTTTCTTGTTCTGTTAAGAATTTTATGTTTAAATTGTTTGTGGGGTGTGTATGTATGTAGGAGAGCAGACACAGGAATTGGGCCATGGGAGGACGTTGAAGATGGGAAGAGAGAAGTTCTGTATAATCTAGGTTTGCTACGTCCTCTCATCTTCTCTTGGGTTGCTTTCATTTTCCTCCTCATCTCTCAGTCACAGCTTTTTTTCCCCCTCATTTTTCTCCTGTTTATACCCGTTTTCACCTCAGGCTATACTTCAATCCTATTGCTCTTCTCTCTTTCTTTCCTATCTTGATCTGTTTCTGTGTTCTTCTCAGTCAAAAGGAGGAAGCAATTTGCAAAATAAAAATGTACAGAAAAAAAAAATGAAAAAGCTCCTACTCCTACATCTAATATCTGATTCTCTTCTGGCCTATTTGATCTTTTTTACATCAAAAAAATGACACAAATGAAAGTAAAGAGAAAAGAGGAAACAACACAAAAGGGAAAGAGTTGTTCAAATGGTCTCTACTATTTACCTTTATAACTGGAAAAAGAATTGTTCTATTATTTTCTTACTGCGGTGAGCATATGTATAACAAAAATATGCCATTTTCACATTTTTACAAGAACAATTCAGTGACATTAACTGCTTTTATCATGTTGCACAACCATCACCAGTATCCGTTTCCAATTTTTCCATCACCCTTAACAGAAGCTTAATTAGTGACCCCCAGTGACTCCCTCTTTCTCCCTCCCTTCCACCATGTTAACCACTAATAGACTTTTCCCCCCAAACATTTCAGTTATCAATCTTCTTGAAGCACATTTCCATTTTCTGTTATAATATTGATAATACATAAAACCTCTCTTATGTTTAATCCTGTTAACATGAAACTAAATTTATAATAAACTTAGTTATATATTATACCAGAATGGAATGATCTAGTTATTCAACCCATTCATTCCAGAAAAATACAATGTGTACCATACACAGGTGAATAATTTTTAATGAACTGTAAAATCTCAAATTCTTACTTATAAGAAGACATAAAACATATCATTTAATCCCCCTTTGATGATTGAAAAGGCATATTGGGATTTTGAATTCCTCAGGGTCATTGCTGAGCCCATAAATTTTCATTGGAGTAGGAGGATGTCAAAGCATAGATTTCATTGGGTTTTCTAGTAACTCAACATTCATTCTCTATTTGAACAAAAGAGACAAATGAGTCTGTCCACAAGAATTTCCTGAGCATGTACAATTATAAGTCCTCTAGAAATGAAACACATTTATAATGAAGTTAACTTCTACTATAACAAAGATCTATTTGGTATGTTAATAAGAATGCTGTCACTTTAAGATTTCATTTTCTGATGCCTCATTAAGCACAAAGGTTCTTAGTAAAAGTCTATTGTTAATTTGATTGATTGGTTGATCACGTGTTATCATTAAAACATCTCTTAAGTATGATTGATTATAACATGACGTTTAAAAATATATCTCCGGTATAAAGACTAAGATTTTTAAATTAGTTCTACCATCTGATGTTTCCTTTGATAAGTAGGAGTGATGAAACGGACAAATCTAAGGAAACCCAAATGGAACTCTCCTCTACTGATTTGGGTAACTTTCTGTCACCTTCACCCTGGGGGGGGAGGGGGAGCAGAAGGAGGTGACATTTATGAAAGTAGAAGAGTTGTTCTGTTTTTCTTCTGAAATGGAATCCTTTTTCTAATGCTTCCCCAGCAGTAGAAAATACACAACACCAACACATAAAAAACGATAAAATTTAAATCCGTGCACAGAAAACTCAAGATACAAATAATATGTATATAACAAAAAAAGAACAAAATCATTGTCCCCTCCTGCTCACCACATAGGGATTAGAAAGGTTGGTCTTTGCCTAAGAAATCGGGACCTTAAAATGAATATAGTCTTAGCTCAGTTACCAAAAAAAGCATGCAAAGTGAGGACACATTTCCATTATGCAAGAATTTCAATTAACAGGTGCTGTGAAAATTGAGAACTGCCTACATTTCAAGGAGAGGCTGGGATTTGAACTTGCTCTGTATATATATATTGGATAAATTTGTTTCCATTGAATTTCTTTCTCTATTGTACCTGAGAGTGCAGAGGAGGGAAAAGAAGAGAGAGAAATCAGTCAGCTATTTAGAGCCCAAGATGTCCCGCAGAATGCCAAGGACTTAAAAATTTCTCAGGGAAAAGACTTTTTGAAAGAGAAATATACAAAAATTAAATTTAAGTTGTCTGATTCTAGCCTTGAACTGTCCAATATGGCAGCCACTAGCTACAGCAGGTGGCCAGTGAGCACTTGAAATATTGCTGGGAAGAATTGAGATATGGCCTAAGTATAAAACACACACTGGATTTCAAAGACTTAATTTAAATGAAAAGACTCATTGATAATTTTTATACTGATTACAAATTGTTGAAGTGATGATATTTAGGACTGAAAAAAAGGAAACCCTGGTGGCATAGTGGTTATACTGTGCTAAATAAAATATACCATTTTATTTATCTAGTGCTGCTATAATAAAAAATTATATTAAATTATAATTTAAAAAAACTGTTTTTTGGGGGGGGCTATAATAGAAATACCACAAGTGGATGGCTTTCACAAAGAAATTTATTCTCTCACAGTTTAGTAGGCTAAAAGTCCAAATTCAGGGCGTCAACTCCAGGGGAAGGCTTTCTCTCTCTGTCGGCTCTGGAGGAAGGTTCTTGTCATCAATCTTCCCCTGGTCAAAGAGCTTCTCAAGCACAGGGACCCAGGTGCTGCTTTCTTGGTGGCATGAGGTTCCCCTGTCTCTCTGCTCGCTTCTGTCTTTTATATCTCAAAAGAGGTTGACTCAGACACAATCCAGTCTGTTGGACTGAGACCTGCCTCACTAACATAACTGCCTCTAATCCCATCTCGTTAACATCATAGATACAGAATTTACAATACATAGGAAAATCACGTCAGATGACAAAATCGTGGGCAATCACACAATACTGGGAATCATGGTCTAGCCAAATTGATACACACATTTTTGGGGGACACAATTCAATACATAACATATATTATTCAAATTAATTTTATCTTATTTTTAACACAAACAAATCAAACCTGTTGCCGTCAAGTCGATTCCAACCCACAGCGACTCTAGGGAACAGAGTAGAACTGTCCCATAGGGCTTCCAAGGAGTGGCTGGTGGACTGAAACTGCTGACCTTTTGGTTAGCAGCCATAGCTCTTAACTACTGTGCCACCAGACTATAAAATTTAAATTATGTAATAAATCACATTGTATTTCTATTGGTTAGTACTGCTTCAGTAAAACCTGTTACACACTCAATTATCTTGTGTGAATGGGTTTTGGTGAGAAACAAGTAAAGGGATTGAATCAGGGACAGTGAATGTGAGATGGGAAGACCACCCACAAAGTGAATAATAACATGCACAAGGCACAGCTTTAAACCAAAACTAAATCAACCCGTTGCCGTCGAGTCGATACCAACTCATTGTGACCCTACAGGACAGAGTAGAACTGCCCCATAGGGTTTCCAAGGAGAGGCTGGTAGATTCGAACTGATGATCTTTTGGTTAGCAGCTGAGCTCTTAACCACTGCACCACCAGGGCTCAGATCTAAAAGCTTTACTTACATTGATTTGTTTAGTCTTCATTATAATCCTGTGACGAGCCCATTTTTCAAATGAGTAAACTGAGGTGCAGAAGGGTGAAGTAATTTGCCCAAGGGCACATTAGTGGTGGAGGAAGATTTGAACCTAGGCATTCTGGCCTTGAAGCCCATGATCTTTTATGACTGCTTTACGGAATTGCTCCTTTAGCAGAAGAAGGAGCTTAAAATGAAAAAGGACCATGAGAATATGAGTGCCCTGAGAAGTTGAAAAACATATAGGGGACACTGCATTTTCCACATGTCCTGCAGTGGGCATTTGAGCTAATCTTCCTACACCTTAAAGGGCAAAATACTATTCTCTGACACATGGATTACATAGAAATTAGGTTTGCTATCTGCCTTCCATAACTCAATCAGCTTGAATCAATACACTCACCCTTCCTAACCAATTATAATGTATCTAATGGTGCTATTACATAAAACTGAGAATCCAGGTTCAGTTCTTTTCTTTCTTGGTGTCTTTATAGACAATTCTTGGCTTTGGGACAACAGTCAGTGTTGGGAGGATTCTGTCACCCACTACCATACTAAGTCAAAAGATTACTAATCTTTTTTGGCTAATACGAAAGAATGCGACATCTAGAAAACAGAAATTTCCTTTTTGGCTTTCATAGATTGAATTTATCACCCTCTGCAAAGCAAAAATAATGTCTAGTGCTGCTGTAGCTTCTCTAAAATAAGAATTATGGCAAGAAAAAAATCTCTGAGTTGGGAAACAGTTTCTGGAGGATCTGGAGTTGTACTGCTGCAATTCTATTTTTTGATGATCAGAGTCTCCTTAGCAAATCAGCTTCCTCCTAGAAGGGTCGAGGAAACCAATTGAACCCATGTTATAAACAACATTGACAACAGCAGTAGAAAGAAACCAGGAAAATGAGCATGATATGTAATTGCTATTATTAAGAGGTGGTGGGAGAAAGGAAGCCTCTGCTTAATAGTAGGTTTATTTAGTGTTCCAAGCACTTGACGACTACCAGGAACATGGCGGAAGGGGAGGGCAGCAGCCCACTTTTGATTAACAAGCTCAGGTAGAGAAGCAGTTTGCACACATGTCCCACAGTGTATACAAGAGGAGATGGAAGGAGTTACTTTTAATTTGCAAAGCCTTATCTAGTTCTGGCTCCTTTTGCTTGCATGGCAACAGCAGGTCAAAATTAATGGAGGATTTTTGTTTTCAAGCAGCAACTCTGGGGATTTGGGCTTCTCAAAGATCTATTTATGGCTTTATATTACTTGGACTTTAGCTGCTAAAACACTCAGTCCATTCTCCTTTTCCAAGATGAAGTTCCCATCATATGAGATGAAACATACAAATTATTACTTGGAAAAGTATTTGATAAACTCTAGGAATCACATGCTTTTCTTCTATGTACTTCTCTACCATATGCCTCATTCATTCCTTCCCTTCTCAGCCAAGAGTCAAGAAAGAGTGGTCTCCACTTACCAACTCCACTTCCTCACTTCCTTTTCATTCCACAATCCATTGATGTCTTTCTGTCTCCACCCAAGCCACTAAAATTATGTGGCAAATGTCTCCAGTGACCAGCACCCTTTTTAGCCATTATCTTAGACTGCTCTGCTACTTCTGATCATGTAGACATCTCCCTCTTTTCTTGAAACCTTCTACTCCCTAGACTTCCATCACACATTCTTGGTTTTCCTCTTACCTATATAACCATTCTTTCCTAGTCTCTCTTAATCCCCAGTTTCTGTCTGCTCCCTAAAATATTTCTCATTCCAGACTCTTTAAAATTATAATTCACTTTTTTTTTATTGCTTTAACCACAACTTCTGTGATAATATTTCATAAGTCTGTATTTCAGGGTCTGCCCCCTCTATGAGCACCAACTTCAGTACCCAACTATTTACTGGCTACATCTATGTGATTGTGTCATAGGTATTTCAACCAAAGCATGTAGAAAAACAAATTCATTATTCTCTCTCCCTCTTGTTTTATATATAATTTTCTAGCCACTACAGGCCAACTACAATAATTGAGATAATTTATGTCTTTAAGAAAGAATATGTTGTTTTTTTCTGGCATCAGGTAATACCTTCCCTAACAGTACTTAATATCAATTCAGCATGACACTACTTTCCCTATAATTAACGGGCCGGAGGCATAGCTTCTATTTATATTTGATTTCCTACTGACATTGTTCTATTGCTTCATATTGCCTTAATGTTTTGGTAATATTCCAAAGCTATGGACATCCTTTCTCAAATATGAAGAAATTAGGTAATATATCATATAAAGGCAATGTGCTTTCTTTCTTACTTTCCAACCTTTTTACACTCCTGTACACTGCTACTTATTTTTAGTTGTTTCAAGTTTAAAGGATGCCCTTGAAACTTGGAATTCCAACCACTCCCGAGGTCACCTTTTAACCAAATGACAGATGGGCCCATAAAATAAATAATATCACTCATGAGTACTGTGCGTCTCTAAACGATCATCTAAATGAAGTAAAATGGTATACACTTTTCCTAGGCCAAAGATTAGAAGATAAGGGGGACAGGGAAGTTAGATTAAGGGAAACAGAATAACCAGAATGGAAATAATGAGAATGCTGATATATTGTGAAAAATGTAAGCAATGTCACTGAACAATATGAACAGAAATTGTTAAATGAGAACCCAATTTGCTGGTAAAACACAATATTTTTTTAAAGTAATTCCAAAATAAATGTTCAATGTGACTGGGTCATTATTGTTTACTTAAATGTCACAAGTTGGGCTTTTAAAATTTTTCAGGGAGAAAAATCCCACTGCTGTCAAGTCATTTCAACTCATAGAGTATCTAAAGGACAGAGTAGAACTTCCCCATAGGGTTTCAAGGCTGTAATCTTTATGGAAGCAGACTGCCCCACCTTTCTTCTGCAGAGCAGCTGATGGGTTTGAACTGATGATCTTTGGGTTGGCAGCCAAACCACCAGGGCTGCTTTCAGTGAGAAAGTTTCATTAAATTTGTTTTGTATTTGTTTATATATTTTTACATTTTTCCATGAAGACTTAAAAACTCTTAGGAATAAATATTCTAACCAAATAATTCAACCCTATTTTTAAAATGGATTCCTCTTATATACCTCAAATTGTCCCTAAAAGACCAAGACAAAACAATTATTATACTTTCTATGCATTTACCTCATTCAAAGAATGTGTTGTGTTATATCTGTTCAGGTATTCATTTTTTTTTTTTTCCTGATAGTAAATTAAAATCAGCAACTGAAACAGAAGATAAAATATTTTTCAAGATCTTTAACTGAAAATTTCTTCCCGCAGTCACTTTACTTCTCTGAGCTTCAGTTTCCTTGTCTATAAAATGATAAAGACTGGATTAGCTAGTCTCCAAAGTTGTTTTAGCATTAAAGTACAATGACTGAACTAAAACTTTTTTAACCTGCTTGGTCTCTATTGTTTTTGTTTTGTCCATTTTTTATTTTTTGGCTTCTTATAAACCTTTTTTCCTTCTTATTTAGGTTACACACATGGTGGGTACTCATTTATCATGTAACGTTTTCCCCAACTGAGTTCATTAAGATTAAAAATTTTACTTCCTTTAAGATGTAAAGAATTGTAAGTATCATCTATTTTCCAGATTTAAAAAAATGAAGGCAAGAGATGAAGTCATTTGTCCAAGGCCATACAATGGAACCTGAGTGGTAGACCTAGAATTTGAACACAGCACTCTGGATTCAAGACGCTTGCCATTATGCCAGTGTTTCTTTCTCTCTGTGAGGAAAACCCCACCTGTGCTCTCTCAAACTATTTACTTCGAGTGTTCACTCTCTTTTTTTTTTTCCAAGATGGCCACAAAAATATCCACCATCACATATGCCCTTTGGTATGTGATTTTGACATTTCCCCCATCAAGAAGTGGCATCGCTGTCCCCTTGAATCTGCTTTGACCAGTGGCATACAGCCAAAGTGAAGCTATGTGACTTCTGAACCTGAGTCTTAAGAGATGATGCAGCTTCTGCTGGGTTCCTAGGAATGCTTGAGCATGGAACCTTGCATCACCATTTAAGAAGCCTGATCCCCTTAAGACCATCATTCTGTGAAGAAGTCAGGTCACATGGAGAGGACATATGAAGATATTCTGGTCAGCCCAGCCCAGGAGCCGCATACATGAGTGAAGGAGCCTCCCAATGGTGTCAGCCCAGCTGTATGTTACCCCAATCTTTGAGTCTTCCCAGCTGAGGTGCCAGACATTGTGGAAGGAAGACAAGTCACCCCCCACGTCCTGACTGAAGTTCTGATACTCAGACTCCATGAATATTATTTTTTAAAAAGTTGTTTTAAGCCACTAAGCTATGAGGAAGTTTATTATACAGCAACAGTAATCAGAACCACCAGGAATATCATTCACAGAAACCTTTAGATATGCTTAGATAATGCTAACTGAGGTATTAGGCATTTGTAGTTCATATGCCTGTGCATCTTTCCTGATCAGCAGTGACAACAGCATCTCCCTGTATTTCATATGTAGGCCTACAGAGGATGACTGCTTCCACTTTCAGGTAAAATTCAAGGATTCAAAGTGAATTCCATGTATGCCACTTAGCCTATATTTCAAGTCAAATCAAGCCAAACATACCCTCCATATTTCAAGAACTCTGTGGAAAAATCTCAAACCATTTATATTTGTTTTTGAAAATTAGGCATATTCCTTCTCTTTCTCCACATATTTGATTTAGCCTGTGAACATTTACATCCTTTCTGTATCCAGGAATGAGATTTTCCCAGGCAGATACTTGTGCCAGCCATTTATCTAATGTCTCTCAGCTCCAAATCTAACCTTTCATGCTGCACTCCGCGATTCTAGGGCTGTTGTTGCTGTTGTGTGCCATCGAGTCGATTCCGACTCATAGCAACCCTATATGACAGAGTAGAACTGTCCTACAGGTTTCCTAAGCTGTAATCTTTATGGGAACTGATCTCCGGGCTTTTTCTCCTGTGGGGTGAATGGTGGGTTCCAACCTCTGACCTTTTGGTTAACAGCCATGTGCTTAACCATTGCACCACTAGGGCTCTGAAAACGACACTTCCAAGATCACTTTGCCATGTGCCTTCAGTGAGGTTTTGCTAAAGCAAGGTTTTTCAACCTCAGCACTAATGAAATTTGAGACTTAATAGTTTTTAGCTATGGGAGATTGCCCTGCGCATTATAGGCAGCATCCCTGTCCTCTACCCACTTGAATACCATTAGCATCCCCACGCTGAGTGTCTCCAGATATTGCCAAATGTCTCCTGAGAGACAAAAGTCACACCTTGCTGAGAAACAGTGTGCTGAAGGGAAACAGGAAGGACGGACAAATGGAGAACCTCTGTCCTTCATTCTTGTTTCTGTCAGAACTGCTTCAGCAGTAGCAGTTGCTCCCATTTCCATCTCTACTTTCTTTTCTCTGGCTCTAGTAGAATCCACCTCATCACATCATGCCCCCTAAAAGACACGAGTAGCAGACATAGTTGGCAGTGCCTCTCTTCAAAGATCTGAGCATGAATTTCTCTGAGCCTCTGTGCTGAGCTCTGAGGCAGCCCTGTCTCTGCCTTATTGTTTCTCCATCCCTTACAGCATGCATGTGTGTGTGTGTGGTGGGGGGCGGGGGGGATGGCTTCTTCCTGAAAAATTTTTTTCACTTTCCATCACTCGTGTAACCATTCCCCTGTGTTAAATCCCCTCTATTTGAAATACCTGGTATAGTTTCCTTTTTCTTAACTGGCCCCTGACTAATAGAATGACAGTTACTATTACTTTTGAAATAGGCCAAGCAATAGAACTGGCAGGAGCCCTGGAATTTTTTATTCATTCAAGAGCATACACTGAACACCTATTGTAGACAGGCACTGTATTAGGCTTTAGGAATAAAAGGTAAGCTGTAAGCATCCCCTGCTATCTGGGCAATAAAGAAAAGGCCAAATAAGAGCCAATTGCAGATGGATTAAGTGTCTGCAAAATGATTTTTAATCCAATGCCTCATATAGCCACCCACAGATCAGTGATAAGAGGTGCTCTCTATTATCCTTATTTTTATCATTTCTGGCACATGTCCTATTTCTTTAGCTTGGCTTCTAAATGAAAGATACACACGTTTTTACTAATGCATTTTCACCCTTACAAAAATGTTAAGTTTTATATGGTCCAGCTTCAGGCATCAGAGAGAAATCAACAGGATACGGTCTGTTCCCAAGTCCAAAATTAAGAAGGAAGGATCGCAGGGAATAACCCAACTTGTGATCAATCAAATGTAACCAGGACATAGGGTCATTTAAGAATAATTACAGACCTCAGTTAATAGAGACAGTTACTGGAGACATCAAGAATGGGTAACAGAGGTACATTTGACCTGAGCATTTAGGAACGAGCAGAACTGTGCCAAGTGAGGTGCACACCATGCATTCATGACTTAAAGAACCACATCTGCAAAGGTGCAGAGGCCTGGAAGAGCCTGGAGTGCTAGCAGAGTTCATTTTTTAATGTGGTTGGAGCATAGGAGGCCTGCTCCATAGGAGCAGGAGCTTAAGCTGCAGAGAGGTTGGAGTTAGTTTGCAAAGGGCTTTATATGCTGCTAAGATTCTCACATGCTGTGTTACTGAGTTTAAACTCAACCATACAGACAAGAGGGAGAGAAAAGAGATCTCAGATAAAAGGCTATTGAAAGTCTCTACACTCTAGCCTAAATCAGTGTTTCTTAACTGAGAGATTTTGTAATCAGCAGACATTTAGCAATATCTGGGGGCATTTTTTTAGTGTCACAACTTGGGAAGTGCTACTGGCATCTGGTGAGTAGAAGCCAGGGATGCTGCTATTGTATAATGCATATGACAGCCCCCACAACAAAGAATTATCCAGTCTAAAATGTCAATGATCTCCATTCTGAGACCATTGTTTCAAATTTGAAGATTAAAAGGCTTTTCTAAGGTGGGTTGGATGTGAGGGTAAGATAATGAGAAGCTTCTACAATGACTCTGAGGTAGCTGACTCAGGAGCTTGGATGGTCAGTCACCGATGCCAACAACTGAGAACAAGTGGAGCAGAGTTTTATGGGGATGATAATGGAACATTCTGTTAGTTTTCTGTGCCATTGCTATGATGCCGCTACCAGCAAATTGAAGATGGATAATCAGTTCTTGCTATACTAACACGGGGAGACAGGAACTTGTTACTATGTTAGTTCTTCCATCTCTATACCAGTGTGACAATAGTGGATGAAGTCTACAGAATATTGGTCATTCAATGGTTAAAATGAAATATTCTGAAGTGCTCCATCCAGGGAGATGATACATAACACCACTGTTACGGATTGAATTGTGTCTCCCCAAAATGTGTGTTAACTTGGCTGGGCCACGATTGGCAGTATTGTGTGGTTGTCCACCATTTTGTGATCTGATGTGATTATCCTATGTGCTGTAGATCCCAACCTCTATGATGTTAATGAGGCAAGATTAGAGTCAGTTATGTTAATGAGGCAAGACTCAACCTACAGGATTAGGTTGTATGTTGAGTCAATCTCTTTTAAGATATAAAAGAAGAAGGCAGAAAGGAGGGGGACCTCCTATCACCAACAATAAAGAACCGGGAGGGGAGCACATCCTTTGGACCTGGGGTCCCCGCACTGAGAAGCTCCTAGACTAGGGGAAGTGGGTTGACAAGGACCTTCCCACAGAATTGACAAAGCCCTCCCCCCCCCTGGAGCTGGCACCCTGAATTCAGACTTCTAGCCTACTAGACTGTGAGAGAATAAATTTCTGTTTGTTAAAGCCATCCATTTGTGATATTGCTGTTATAGCAGCACTAGATAACTAAGACAACTAATTATATTAAAATCAGTAATGTTTGTGATGTTTCTGCCCACCTGCTTATTATGCCTTGATTCCAAGAAATGTTGAATAAAGAAGCCCTGATGGTATAGCTGTTAAGAGGTCAGCTGCTAACCAAAAGGTTGGCAGCTGGAATCCACCAGCTGCTCCTTGGAAATCCTATGCGGGCAGCTCTACTCTATCCTATAGGGTCGCTATGAGTTGGAATCAACTCAATGACAATGAGTTTAGTTTTGTTTTTTTTAAGTAGGAATCAGAAATTGTTTTATTAGAATACTACTATATGCTTTATGATTATCATACAGACTAATTCTCTGTATTGATTAATGAAATATATTTAGATATCATCCCATAGCATGAGTTTAAGCATTCTTAACACATCCAAATAATTATCTACCAGATATCATTATTATGCTAAGTGGTTATATCAGTCGGGGCACTAACCAGGAAAAGAACCACTTGAGCATTTAAAATGGGAGAATTTAGTTCAGAGAATTTGTTACATAGGAGATGGAATAGTTGAGAAGCCAAACAAGAAACAGAAAGGCAAGCCAGAGATTATCAAAGCAGGAAGCCACCACTACCTTAGGCCAGAAGGATGGAGAGAGGGCGTGGAGTAATCAAAGCCCAGAAGTCAAGGCCGCCTGGTAGAAGCTGACACCATGGCACAACTGATCAGCAGATTCTAGGGCTATGAAGGAAACGGTGCTACTAAATACAGGCCCCAAGATAGAGAAGACATAGAGGAAAATGTCTTTGCTTCTCCTCTCCCACACTTCCAATCCTCCACCAATGTCACCATTGACCTGTTTCAGCTGGAAGCCAGGAGCCTGGGAAATGCGATCTGCAGGGTTCTACCCACCTGTGTTACAGAGCAGAGCAGGAGAAAGGCAAGGAATGGACCTGAGTCAGGTAACACCAGGGCTTGGCAGGGTGGTTCGTTCAGTGTCTTATTTACTTTTTGTAACAACCCAGTAAGGTAAGTATTATTACCCCCTTTTACTGTTGAGGAAACTTAATACTCATGGAGGTTAAGTAACTTGCCAAATGTTACAAGGCCCATAAGGTGGAGATCTGGAAATTTTCCCAAGGTCCGTCCTGCTCCAGAGCCCCTGCTGCTTTCTCAGCACAGTCTTGAACATCACAGCTGGACTTTCCAGCCTGTAAATCCTGAAGAACAATTCCAAGGAGGACAGACACCCTCCTGGAAAACAAAATAGGGAGACAATCTAAGTCATAGGGAGACACTCCTGCAATGCAAGGCTGTAAAACCTAAGAACTCTGTAAGCTGTGACCCTTTTTATTGAACAAAAGAAAGATTCCAGTCTAACTTCTTACATAAATCATTATTGTTCTGCTTAATAGGGCTGCCATAAACCTAATAACCTGATGGATTTGCAAGCATTTTAATGAAAAATAGACTAGCATTTTAGAAGAAGGTAATTCTGCTCAGGGGACAGAGTTTGGATATGGAGGGAGATTTATCCTAGGTAGTCAACAGTGAGCTCTGTTACCTGGGTGATGTAACACATTAGCACAGATGAGTTTGTGTGATAAGCCCCTGCCAGCAGAAAAGAGAACCAGAAGACAAGTAGAAGGGCGTAGGAGAAGCAGTTTTTATGGAGGATGACAACAGGGAGAAGGAGGGAAGGTGAGCTGTCCTGAGGGGGACAAAAACTCCTTTGAAATTGCTAGGGAAGTTTATTGGATTTTGTTGTTCATTTGTTTAGAAGAGTTTCTAGATGCTTATTAAATGTGTGTTACATGACCTTCTCAGTTGTCGGGCCATATAAGAAAGCTCTTAACCTATGGAAGACTACCTCATATTGGTTTATAAAGTTAAGAAACATGGAAAATCCCTCTTCTTGGATGCGTTTAGAACACAAGTCCACATTTTCTGATCTCCATAGCTTGGTGGGTTGATAAAGACAAAGATAGTCCATGGTTTCAGCTATTTCCCCTCCTCTTATTACCCTCTTTTTTAGTTGAGGAAAAAGGAGGCTCATGGAGATTAAGTAACTTGCCCAAGATCACAAGGCCCACACAGGGAAGATCTGGAAGTTTTACCAAGGTCTGTCCTGCTCCATAGCCCCTGTTGCCTTTCCAGCACAGACTTAAGCTTTACACCTGGACTCTCCAGCCTGTACATTGTAAAGAACAGTCCAAAGGAAGACAGACACCCTCCTAGGAAACAAAATAGGGAGATGGTCTAAGTCACAGAGAGACGCTCTTACAATGTAAGGCTACAAGTGAGGCAATTAAGAGTTTTTTAAACTCCTGATTTATGATTTTTTTTTGCACTCTTCTCACTAGTGTTAGCATTGAGTTTTTGTTTGCTTATTTGTGTTGTGGAGACAAGAAAAAAAGGCTCAAAATTCTCCTGTTGGCTCTATTTGGCCTCCCTTTACCTGGTAACAGACCTAATCCCCACTCAACAGCTGAGCCAGTGGAGAACCTTCAGCCACAATGATTGCAAAGAGATGGACACATGAACCAAGTCAGGCCTATCTAAAGCCATCGCTGGGATTCTTCCAACTTAAGCTGGTCACGAAGCTGTTAGGATATAACACTGTAAACTGCTGATAGTCACCTTACCAGGAGATAGAGAACGCCAATGAGCAGCAGGAGAGAACGAAGGAGATAGACTAAGAAAGAGGACCCAGAAGGAAGGAGTACGTGCCAATGGTGTTTAAATCCTGGTTCAAACTCCCACATCCCAAACTGCACTGGCTCATGCAGCTCACACCCTTCCAACAAGGGCTTCCGTCACTTACAACCAAAGTACTTGCCTAACATAGTTTATAGCCTAGGGGGCATGTAGATAATTCAAACAGAGGTGAAATTTCCTTAAACCCTGGTGTCTTAGCCATCTAGTGCTGCTGTAACAGGAATACCACAAACCGATGGCTTTAACGAAAAGAAATTTACTCCTTCACGGTAGAGCAAGCTAGAAGTCCAAATTCAAGGCGTCAGCTCCAGGGAAAGGTTTTCTCTGTCGGCCTTTTCATCAGTCTTCCCCTGGACTAGGAGCTTCTCCATGAAGTCCCTGGGTCCAAAGGAAGCACTCTGCTCCTGGCACTGCTTTCTTGGTGATGCGAGGTCCTCTTGTCTCTCTGCTCGCTTCTCTCTTTTATATCTCAAGAGATTGCCTCAAAACACAATCTAATCTTGTAGATTGAGTCCTGCCTCACTAACACAATTGCCACCCATTCTCCCTTATTAACATTATAGAGGTAGAATTTACAACATATAGGAAAATCACCCAATACTGGGAACCACGGTCCAGCCAAATTGAAACATACATTTTGGGGCGACATAATTTCATCCATAACACCTGGGTTGCCTGTGGAACTCAAAGCTTCAGCTCCCTCCTCACAAAGACACTAGCTAATTCCTGGGAAGTTTATGTTATCCCTGCCTTTCTAGTCACTGAGACCCACCTTCTTTGCATACTACCTATACCACACCGTGAACAGAACACACAGCATGACACTCATCCTCTTCTTTGGTCTCTACAACAAAAATCACAAGAAAATCACACCCCAAACACATTTGAGTTCAGTAGGGTAAGCTACTGATTTGGTGGAGTCCTGTGGCACAGTCATATCACATACCTCATGGTCTTTCAACATCTCTTAATTCTCCCTCAATTCTCACCCTATTCTTTTCTTTTTGCCTATTCCTTTCCGGAACAATACAAAAACAATTTTAAATTCATGTCGTCCCATACAGAGAAACTTACCAATCATCATTTTGTTACCTGAACATCTTGCTATTTCAACTCCACCCCAAATGATTTTAAACATATTCTCCTAATAAAGAACATAGTCTTTCACAGTCACCATATTACATAGTATTTTTTAACATATTTCATTTGTCTTTTTAAAAAATACACTTTTAGATTTGAGATAATAAATCATATCCAATTTTATATTCAGCCTTTTTCACTTCACTATAGACCATAAGCATTTTCCCATGTGAATAAAAACTCTTCAAAAACATGATTTTTAGTGTCTTCATTGCATTTTATTATATAGATGTAAGATAATTTACTTAATCGCTCCCCTAAATTTGAATATTTAGATTGTTTTCAGTTTTCATTATTGCAAAGAGTAATGCAATGAACATCTTTATGCATAATCCTGTTTGCATTTTTTATTAGTCTTTAGGAATAAATTCCAAGGAAATGAAATTACAGAGGTAGAGAAATTGAGAAGCGTTACGACTCTTAACCAAATAAAAACCCATTGGGGTCGAGTCAATTCCTACTCATAGCGACCCTATAGAAAGAGTGGAACTGCCCCCTAGGGTTTCTAAGAAGTACTGGTAAATTTGAACCGCCAATCTTTTGATTAGCAGCCTGAGCTCTTAACCACTATGCCACTAGGGCTCCAAATAGCTAATTAAATTGCTTTTTCAGAAAGATTGTGTGATGATTAAGATTGTGTGTCAACTTGGATGGGCCATGATTCTCAGTGTTTTGGCAGTTATATAAAGTTCTGATCACTTCCCTGTTGAGATTTGATATGTGATCACCCCCATGATGGGATCTGCTGTGAGTAGCCAATCAGTTAAAAGCGAATTTCCTTGGGCATGTAGTCTGCATCTGAATATAAGCAGACATTCTGGCTTTTGCCTGTGCTGGATCCTGCAGCTGGCTCCTGTTCAGCTGACCTCTAGTACTTCGGACTTGAGCTAACAGCTTACCTTCAGTCTTGCCTACGGATCTTGGAATTCATTGATCTTCACAGCCTGTGAGCAGGAACCCTGTTCTCCGACCTGCCAATCTTGAGTTCACCAGCCCCTGTGGCTATGTGAATCAGGAGAAAGCTGCTGTCCTGATCCACAGACTTGGGGCGTTCCAGCCTCTACAGTCGAGTGAGTCATTTCCTTGATATAATCTCTCTATATATTTATACACTTTACTGGTTTTACTTCTCTAGAGAACCCAACCTAAGATGGATTGTATAAGTTTAAAATCTCTCTGGCAGTGAATTAAAAAGTTCTTGTTTTACTGTACTCTTATTAACAATGATAACAAGTTTTTTAATTTTTTCTAAATTGTAAAGTGCAAAATGATTCATCGTTACATTTCTTTGATTACTAGGGAGGCCGAAAATTTTATATACAAGTTTAGCCTTTTCCTCTTTTGCAAATGGTCCGTTCATATCCTTTGTCATTTATTCTTTTGTACGATTTTTATTTTCAACAGTTCTAACATGCCTGCCTGCCTGCCTGCCTGCCTGCCTGCCTGCCTTCCTTCCTTCCTTCCTTCTCTCCTTCCCATTCTCCCTGCTTCTGTCCCTCCCTCCATCCCTCCCTCCATCCCTCTCTCCTTCCATCCTCCCTCCCTCCTTCCCTCTCTCTTCTTCCTTTCTTCCTCTCTCAGTCACTGAAAACACTATAGAACACAATTCTTCTCTGACACACATGAGGCAGCAATCCGAATTAACTCAGTGACTTTATTTATTTTTTTTGTAACAGTTGTTCTTTTGGTTATTTTGACAATTTAAAATAGCACACTCCAGATACTTTCAACATTATCTCCTGTTGATTCCTCACTTTGGGAGAGAAGAAAATTAGCACCCCTGCTCTTTCTTTTTCTATATTTCACCCTCTTCCAGGAATACCTTTATATTGACAAGCCCGCCAATCTTTACACATTTTTCTGGGAGCCGTAGCCAAGTCTTCCTTGTTTTGTCCTTAGGTTGACTCTTACAAGTGAGAACCAATAAACAGTTCTATGATTATGTAAGTTATGTTCATTGAAAAACCAAGCAGTTTGTGTGAATTGCATTTCTTCCTCTCTGAGAACAATAGCCTGACATAATGCTGCTAAAAGGGAAAATATTCCTCACATTAAGGTCAACATGACCTCCATCAATTGCTTAACTTCATGCCATGTACCACTTTGCATTATATTTTAATCATGACTTTCTTCTGCAATTTTTAAATTTTGTTCGGGGATTACATTTGCAATTTTCTCCCTCGCATTATCTTTTTTTTTTAACATACACTGAGTTTTTTTGTTTTTTCTTAATCTCAAAGATTTATTCTATAAAATCCACTTCTAAGGTTCTCCCTTTCAAAGCCACCTGTCCTCTTCCTAACTGGACTATTCACTCTCAAACTTCACTACACAACTGTCATGAAAACCTTACTCTCTTGGTTTGAACCCACCGTGTTTTAGCATCTGATGTATTTCCCTCTCTTGGTTTATTCTTTCATTTTGTTGTATTACATCCTTACAAAGAAAATGTTCAACATTCTGAGAATTTACATGCAGGGAAATTTATTTATCCTGCCTTCACACTAAATTGATAATTCATTGGGTACAAAATTGTAGATTGAAAATAACTTTCCTGTAGAATTTTGAATTCATCTTGCCATTATTCCCTTTCTCCAGTATAGTTGAAAAGAAATATGATGTCAGCGTGACTCTTAATACCGTGTATTTTTGATTTTTATCTTGGAAAACTTTTAGGATCATTATTTAATCTTGGTGTTGAGAAAGTTCATGAGAATGTCCTTTTTTTCACTTATTTTGCTGCATACTAGGTGGGTCCATTTAACTGCAAGACTTTGTATTCTTCACTCTGGGAAATTCTCTTCTATAATTGTTTGGATAATCCCCACCACAAGCAGCAGCACCTTAAGTTATCCACTTTTGTATAAGACAAGTGAGCATGTAGCCACTGTGAATTTTCTCTAATATTAAATATCTTGGTCTATTTTCCGATCAGATGCCCCTCCAGCATAAAAAATAAAAATTAAAAAAAAAATTGACAGGTAATTCTAATGAGAAAACTCAGGTATGTCAATTGGTATAATCTACTTCAGTGTGAGCCAACAGAGAACCGATTGTCAGGCTATAAATTTTCCCAAAGTCTAGAATAAGGAAATCTTTTCTCAGAATCACCAATATCTACACCAGAAGCTTTAGTAGTCTCCAGGCAATGTTGTTTCTTTATAATAATATTTTTTTTAGAAAAAGGAACAAATGACCAATTATTGCTGGCTTTGAAGATGGGAAACAGGGCTGGTGACACAGTGGTTAAGAGCTCAGCTGCTACCCAAAAGGTCGGCAGTTTGAATCCACTAGGCACCCCTTGGAAATCATATGGGGCAGCTCTATTCTGTTCTGTAGGGTCGCTGTGAATTGGAATCAACATGAGACCAAGGGGTTTGGTTTTAGTTTTGTTGAAGGTTGGAGAGGGCTGGGAACCAAGGAATGAGGAAAGCCTCTAGAAAAGGCAAAGAAATGAATTCTCCCTTAGAAGGAATACAGCTATGCAGACACCTTGATTTTAGCCCAGTGAGACCCATTTTGGACTCTGACCTCCAGAACTGTAAGATAATAAATTTGTGTTAAGTCACAAAATTTGTGGTAATTTGCTACTTTAGCAATTTGTTGTATTAGCAAACTAATATAAAAGCAAATATACCGAGCTAATTTTGTTACTACATTTTTTTCTCCTTAATTTTTGTTTGTTCGTTTTTGATGTTCTGTGTTATCAGTATTGGAATGTATGCTTACTAATTGAGTGTGTTTAAATTTTTGATTGGTAAATGGATTTTGAGAAATATGATCTGGTAATACAAGCCAACTATGAGGCGAGTGGCATTGTGGCACCACTGATCTGTGGTATGACAATATACCAATGACAGTTCTGTCAACAATTTATTGCGGGCAGCTTTCCATTAGGTTACATGGGGAACCTCTGGTTTTCCAAATATGACCCAGAAAACCAAAACAAATCAATCAAGATTTCCTAACTATCACATGGGAAAACCACAATGATTCTTGCAAGACTTCTCTCACAGAAATAAGTGAAAATAAATAAATAAATCGGCAAAACTAACACATACTGGAAGCACCACCTAATAGAATGCTCAGCCTACACAACAACGAGGCTCCAACTTCAGTCTGCTGAACTTTATGCTTTTCAAAAGTTACCTACCTTGAGGCTAAATGCGTTAGAACCGGAATAACACCTTAAGTCTGAGGTCCAGAGGCATAAAAAGTGGCTGGTATACTGTTAACCCAGTGGTAATGAAAGGGTTAAAGAATCTCTGTAGGTTGCCTATTACAACTAAGATTCTGGAGTCCAAAATAAACAAAACCAACTAGGCAGCACTATTTAGAGAATGCTATCTTTTTTTTTTTTTTTTTTTATCATTTAGCATATTACTGCTGTTTGTTGTGTTGTACTGGTTGAAAGTAGCATAATGGTATCAACATATAGTAGTTTTTATTGTTTTAATATGCCTTTAAATACAACTCCTGGAGAAAGTGAATACAATTGCCAAAAGCTTCTCTTTAAACAGCTTTAAATGCTTAAGGCAATGTTAGATTCTCTTATTTATTAAAAACATCTCCAACCCAACCCATCATATTTTGTGCTTGATAAATGCTTGTTGACCATGGACTGACTTGAGTTTCTAATTCCAGCTCAGTTCGAAAAGTTTGCATTACTTGACTTCACGCTGCTATCAAACTTAAGACCAAAGTGAGAACATTTGAACATTTTCTAAGGAACAGATGGTTTGTGCCACTCCTTATCTCAAAAATCTGTCAGGGGACAGCCTTCTCAGCAGGCAGACTTGGCAAATAGATCAACAGGCTTTCCTGGTTTGTTGATTCATGGACCCCAAGTAGTTCAGGAAGCTTAACTGGCTGCTACCTTCGTAAAACAAGGTCTTTATATAAGTCAACAAGTACTGTCAGCACAGCATTCAACAGAGGTTGAAATTATACCTAGAGAACTAAAATGCAGCAGGGGAGGAAAGAAAAAGGAGCCGCAACTTGTAGAAAAGAATTGTGAAAGAAGTATTGCCTAGAGGAAAGTTGTTCAGAAACATCACAGTTGAATGGTAATGTTCATTCTCTTTGTATCAAGCTATAATAACCCTTTTAGGCCTAATTAGGAATTACTACACAGCCATGGTTGATCACTCCATCAGATCACTGGGAAACCATTAAAAGGCATGGATCTGGAAGAAATTCAAAGGCAGTGATGTGGAAATTATACGAGCCCACCCTGCTAAGCCTGGTGTTGAAATTATGAGCTTCTAAAATCATAAACCAAGTTTTCTCATTGATTTGAATATTTTTAATTACTCACTTTCCCAAAGCCTCTCTCTCTGAAGACATTAAATACTGACAAATACTGGAAAAGTTAACCAAGCAGCAAAAGAAAACAATGATTAAGAAATACGATTACGCTCAAAACTCCATTTACCTAAAATCCTTGAAATCTTCAAAGATGTGGGACATATATGACTAAAGTGGTCATCATCACCACCACAACCATCAGAAACTCTGTGGACAGGTCACTATGTGTGTGGGCAAAGCAGATTTTCAAAGTGGCTAAGAGTATAGACTCCAGACTTCCTTGGTTCAAATCCAGGCTGTGCCACTCACCAGCTGTGTATCTTAGGCAGTTTGCTTAATTTCTCTGTGTTCCAGTTTCCTCTTCTGCAAAATAACAATAAAGTTGTTTTGAGAAAAGAGTTAACATGTAAAGTATGAGAATGGTGGCTAGCACACAGTAGGTGCTATCTTTTGTTTCCTGATCCCAAAATTAACTTTCGAAAGGAAAATTCTGTTAACTTGTAGAAAATTTTCTAAGAAATTTGAAAGGCCCAGTCTTTAAACACAAGATGTCTAAAAATTAAAAACAGTATATACCTTCTACAACTTGTACCTACTCCTGAATGAATGATGATGGAGAAATTTGTCCATATTGTCTCCCTTCCTTGTCCTTGTCCTCATTCTCTAATATTCTCTATCTGTTCCCTCTTCTATACTACCACTGTCATTCCAGCTCAGTTTCTCATGAAATCTTGAGGGACTATTATAATGGCTCTCTTGCTGGTCTCCTCCTTCCAGTTTCTCTGTGGTCTACACTCTTTTACTGATGACCTCTTTTAAGTTCTGCTTTAATCCCACTACCCCTCATCCCTAAACATTCCCATAGTTACCAACGGTTTTCAAAATAAATTCTGAGCATTTTAACCTGACATTTAAGGCCCTACTAATCTGAACTCAACCTAATGTTCTACCTTTATTGTCTCCCTACTTCCCTCTCATAAACCCAACACTCTATCAAAGTATTTCTCAATCGAGAGTGGTTTTGCCCTCACCCCCCACCCTGGACCATTTGGCAAAGTCTGGAGATAGTTTTGTTTGTCACAATCAAGAGAGGGTGCTATTTGTATCTAGTGGGGAAGAGGCCAGAGATGCTGCTAAATATTCTACAATGCACAGGAAAGTCCCCCACAACAAAGGATCATCCAGGCCAAAAGGTCAATATTGCTGAGCAGAATTCTTGCACTAAGAACTAAGGAAGTAGCTATTTCATACATTTACTATAATTTCCTGCTTCTTGTGCTGTTTTTCCAGTGTTAATCCTTCTGTCTGAAGCTGATCTATTCATCAACATTTATTCATCAAGTATTTATTTAGCATCTACTGTATTTGGAGCCCTGGTGGCTCAGTGGTTAAGAGCTCAACTGCTAACCAAAAGATCGGCAGTTCAAATCCACCAGCATATCCTTGAAAACCCTATGGGGCAGTTCTACTCTGTCCTATAGGGTTGTTATGGTCAGAATTGACTCACCGGCAATGGGTTTTGTTTTGTTTTGTTTTTTAAATATGGTAAGCCCTGTAGATACAAAGATGAAAAAAGCATTCTCTACCCTGAAGAAGCTCAGAATTTCATAGAGGCCAAAACACTCTCTTTTTATAACTTGCTTGCCCAAATAGAGCCTATTTTTCATTATTTATATGAAATAATAATAGCTATCATTTATTGGGTGCTTACTTTGTGCCAAATATTGTTCCAAGTATTTCACATGAACTCATTTAACCCCCACAAAATTCTATATGGTGGGTGCTATTATTACCTGCCTTTTACAGATGAGGAGACAGGCAGAAAGAAACTAAAAAGTCACCTAACCTTATGGTTAGTAAATGACAGAACTAGGATTTGAACCTAGGCAGTCTGATTGCAGTATCCAGATGAGGTAGGTAGATAGGTGAATGGATACATGCATTCATGGATGGATGGATGGGTGGATAGATAGATAGATAGATAGGTAGACAGAATTCAACCCAGAAGCCAGATCCCATTGCTGTCCAGCCGATTCCGACTCATAGCGACCCTATAGGACAGAGTAGAACTGCCCCATAGAGTTTCCAAGGAGCGCCTGGCAGATTCGAACTGGTGACCCTTTGGTTAGCAGCCGTAGCGCTTAACCACTACACCACCAGGGTATGTTTTCCTCCTAATAACTCCTTATAACAGGAAGTTTTCCATCTGAGACTTTTGATGAGAGAGTATCACTACACATTCATATGTACAATAAAAACCTGAAAGCAGCTTTTTCCCGCACGGAGAGGAAAAATGATAAATAAAGCAGACTAGGTAATTATGGGAAACCCTGGTGGCATAGTGGTTAAGTGCTATAGCTGCTAACCCAAGGGTCGGCAGTTCGAATCTGCCAGGCGCTCCTCGGAAACTCTATGGGGCAGTTCTACTCTGTCCTATAGGGTCGCTATGAGCCGGAATAAACTCGATGGCACTGATTTGGTTTTTTGGTTTAGGTAATTATGATATCTGGCCTCTTTGATCCCCAGCCTCCTCTTTCAAACTGCTCTTCCCCATGCTCTGTTAAGATGTCACGCATCATTCAATATCTAAGATCTTAACCCTCAGTTATAAGAAGCTGTATTAGTTTTTTTTACAGTTGTTTTGGCATGTAATGTTTTGTTAATGGAGAACTGTCTTTGTTAACAGAGGTACAAACATATAAATTGTCCTTTGTGTATTTAGAAAATGATTTTAATACACCAGAAGTCAAACATGTTCTCATTATTTTTCTATTAGTGGTGATAGCTTTCTCTTAGCAGGTTTATGGTAGCTATATGTACCTTGGTTAAGGGAGGCAACCTTGCCAAGGCAGTGGCTGCCATGGGGAAAGAAAGGAAGAGAGAGAGAGAAGTTCCAGGTCATAAGAAATGCTAGTACATGGGCCTTCCCACTAATGCTTTTCTCCTGCCCCAAGGGCTCTACAGGCTCTATTTCCTTACTTATAATCTGTGATATCTCTTCAAGGCCCACTGCAATGATTTCCAACTAGACCTTGAATGTGTAAGCAATGATTGTTTTCACTATTGGTCTAAAATATTCATTACCGAAAATGCATATATGATAGATTCAAAATAAATGGAGATGTTATTTTCAAATTATAAGATATTCAGAAAAAACTTTACAGATCAAAAAGTTTATTGTAAGGATAAAACCATTTAGATGGCATATCAGTCTTGGGTGTCTTGAAGTCAGCAGATACACTTTCTTTCTAGGACCAAGAGCTAAACAACTGATTTAAAGACTATGTTCCCAAACTAGGAGCCCTGGTGGTATAGTGGTTAAAGTGCTTGGCTGCTAACCAAAAGGTCAGCAATTCAAACTCACCATGCACTCCGCTGGAGAAAGATGTGGCTGGAAGTCTGCTTCCATAAAGATTTACAGCCTTGGGAACCTTATGGGACATTTCTACTCTATCCTTTAGGGTCATTCTGAGTTGGAATTGACTCATCAGCAGTGGGTTTGGTTTGGTTGGGTATGTTCCCAAAGTGGAAATTTGGAGTGTTCTTTGATGGTTTTCACTGACTGTGAATGTGTCAAGAACAAAAATGATGACAGTTTTAAACTATTCCCTACAGACTCACATAGTTTTAGATAAAATATAAAACCCACTGCCGTCGAGTCGATTCCGACTCATATGAAGTATGAGTAGAAAATATGAAGTATGAGTAGAAAATAACAAAAATGTAAAAATAAAGATGTTTTCCTCTTAATAACTCCTTATAACAGGAAGTTTTCCATCTGAGACTTTTGATGAGAGAGTATCACTACTTTATTTGATCACTTTCACCCAATAAAATTATATGAACATTTTGATCTTAACAATTTTCCCCTATCATGAAATTCAATTTATGTAAGAGATTAAGACATTTGAACAAACTGAAGGAAAAATAAAAATAAATTTAAAAAAATTTCATACATATTTAACATGGAAGATGACTTCAAAGACTTCCTCTTTGTTCCTGTTCTCTCATGTTGTTGTTTTTAATAATGGCTTTATTGAGATATAATTCTCCACTGAAAGTGTACAATTCAATATTTTTAGTATAATCAGTTTTGCATCCATTACCTCAATCGATTTTAGAACATTTTCATCACTCCGAAAAGAAACCCCATTCCAGTTAGCAGTCACTCTCCATCCACATCTCCCCAACCCTAACCCCAAACCCATTGCTGCTCAGTCGATTCTGATCAGAGAGACCCTACAGGATGGAGCAGAACTGTCTCATAGGGTTTCCAAGACTGTAAATCTTTATGGAAGCAGACTGCCACATCTTTCTCCCACGAGAGCAGCTGGTGGATTTGAACCACTGACCTTTTGGTTAGCAGCAGAGCTCTTAACCACTGTGCCACCAGGGCTCATTTTCCCAGCCCTAGGTGAGTATTGGAAACTGATGGCATAGTGGTTAAAAGCTACTGCTACTAACCAAAAAGTTGCCAGTTCGACTCCACCAGGCGTTCCTTGGAAACCCTATGGGGCAGTTCTGTCTTGTCCTATGGGGCCTCTATGAGCTGTAATTGACTCAATGGCAACGGGTTTTTTTTTTTGGTAGGCAGACATTAATCTACTTTCTTTCTGTACAGATTTGCCTACTCACTTACATGGAATCACACAATATATGGTCTATTGTAACTGGTTTCTTTCACTGATAATGTTTTCAAGGTGCACACGTGTTATAGCATATATTAGTACTTCATTTCTTTTTATTGCCAAATAATATTCCATTGTACAGATATAACACATTTTTATCCACTCATCAGTTGATGGACATTTGGGTTGTTTCTCCTTTTTAGCTACTATGAATAATGCTGCTATGAACATTTGGGAGAAAGTTTTTATGTGGATGTATGCTTCCAATTCTCTTGGATGTACACTTGGGAGTGAAAACGTATTTCTAGCTCCTTTGCAATTCCATGTGAAGTTTAGATTCAGTTTGCCAATTTCTACCAAAAAAAAAAAAAAACCCTGCTAGGATTTTGATTGAGATGGTATTAAAATCCATGAACACACTGCTTTTTTACATCAGTTATAATGTAATACATATCATTTCGATTGCTCTTAACTACCATAAATTTTAAAGGATTTTCTATGTAAATGATCATGTTGCCTGCAGATAAAGACAGGTTTGCTTCTTTTTCAATCTGTTGTAGTTAGGTGCAGTTGAGGCGCTTCCAACTCATAGCGACCCTATGTACAACAGAAAGAAACACTGTCCAGTCCTGCGCCATCCCCCCAAGCATTGAGCCCATTGTTATAGCCACTGTGTCAGTCCATCTCATTGAGGGTCTCCCTCTTTTTCGCTGACCCTTTACCTAAGCATGATGTCCTTCTCCAGGGACTGGTCCCTCCTGATAATGTGTCCAAAGTATGTGAGACGTAGTCTCACCATCCTTGCTTCTAAGGAGCATTCTGGCTGTACTTCTTCCAAGATAGACTTGTTCGTTCCTCAGGGAGTCCATGGGATGTTCAATATTCTTCGCCAATCTAGATGCCTTTTATTTTTTTCTTACCTGGTTGAGCTGGTTAAGACTTCATACACAATGTGAGTAGAAGTTTTGAGAGCAGACATTCTTGCCTTGTTCCTGATCTTATGCGAGAAAGCATTTAGTCTCTTTCATTAAGTATGATGTTATCTGAAGTGTTTTTGTAGATGCCCTTTATCAGACTGAGAAAGTTCCTTTTATTCCTAGTTTGCTGAGAGTTTTTAGCAATACAGCATGTTGGATTTAGTTCAATGATTTTTCTGCATCTACTGATACATATTTCATTTTAGTCTGTTAATGTAGTTTTCAAATGTTAAATTAACATTGCACTGCTCAGATAACCTTCACCTGGTGATGATGTATTATCATTTTTATATCCTTTATGTTATACTTATGTTAAGAATTGTTGCATCTATGTTTATGTGGAATACTGGTCTGTAGTTGTCTTTTAGTGTAATGTTTTTGGTTGGTTTTGGGTAAAGCTGGCTTCATAGAGTAAATTGGGAATATTCCCTACTCTTCAATTGTCAGGAAGAGTTGGTGTACAATTGATATTATTTTTCGAATATTTGATAGTATTCATTTGTGACGCAATCTGGGCCTCGAGTTTTCTTGGTGGAAAGTTTTTAAACTATAAATTCGATTTCTGTAATAAATATAGAGCTATTCAGATGATCCGTTCCTTCTTGAATGAAATGTGATAGTTTGTCTTTCAAAGAATATGTCCATTTTTTTCGAGTAGTCCAATTTATTGGAATAAAGTTATTCTGATTCACGTCAACCATGTGTATGTCAGAGTAGATCTGTGCACCACTGGGTTTTCAGTGGCTGATTTTTCAGAAGTAGACCTCTAGGACTTCCTTTCGAGGCACCCCTGAGTGGATTTGAACCACCAACCTTTCAGTTAGTAGCTGAGTGTGTTAACCGTTTACACCACCCAGGCACTCGAAGTTGTTGATAATATCCCCATATTATTCTTTTAATATCTGTAGAATTTGTAGTGATTGCACCTCTCTTATTTCTGATGTTGGCAATTTTTATCTTCCCTCTTTTTTTCTTTTTCCTGTCAATTTGTCTAAAGGTTTATCATTTATATCAATCTTTACAAAAAACTAGTTTCATTGTTATTCATGTTTTCTGGTTCTAGATCATTGATTACTGCTCTGGTCTTTATTTCCTTTTTTTTTTTTTTCCTGCCGCTTAGAGTTTGCTCTTCTTTTTCGAGTTTCTTAAACGTGGAAGTTGAGATCATTGATTTGGAATATTTGTTCTTTTCTCATGTAAATATTTACTGCTATGGATTTTCCTCTAAATACTACTGCCTTAGTGAAATCCCACAAATTTTAATAGATTGTGTTTTCATTTCCATTCAGTTCAAACAATTTCTAAACGCTCTTTGATTTCTTTGACAAATGGATTATTTAGAAGTGTGTTATTTTGCTTCCAAATAGTTGGGGATTTTCCAGGTATCATTCTGTTACCGATTTCTAATTTAATTCCATTTGGGTCAGAGGACATACTTTGCATCTTTTTGATTTTTGTTTTATAGCCCAGAATATGGTCCATCTTGGTAAATATTACATTTGCACTTAAGAAGAATTTGCATCCTGTTGTTTGGTAGTGTGTTCTATAAATATCATTTAGGTCAAGTTTGTTGATAGTGTTATTCAAATGTTCTATATCCTTGCTGGCTTTTTGTCTACTTTTTCCATCAGTGATTGACAGAGGAGTATTAAAACCTCCAACTATAATTGTTGATTTGTCTATTTTTCATCACAGTTCTATCAGTTTTTACTTCATGTATTTTAAAGCTTTGTTATTAGGGACACACTTAGGAGTGGTGTGTCCTCTTGAATAACCGACCCCTGTGTTAATATGAAATGGCCTCTTTATCCCTGGTAATATTCTTTTCTCTGAAATCAACTCTATGATATTAATATGGCCACTCCAGCCTTATTTTGAATAGTGCTAACATGACATATTCTTTTCCATTCTTTGCTTAAAAAAAATAAAGATTTTTAGAACAGTTTGATTTACAGAGAAGTTGCAAAGGCACTACAGAGAACTCCCACCTACCCCTCCATCCGTTTCACCTATCGTTAACATCTTACATTACTATGGTAGTTTTGTCATTGTTAAGAAACCAACATTGGTACAATACTGGTATCTAAACTCCAATTTATTTGGATTTCACTAGTCTTTCTTTAATGTCCATCCCTATTGCAGGATCCCGTCAAGGATACATTACATTTAGTCAGCATGCTAAAAGGCTGTGATAGTTTCTCAGATTTTCCTTGGATTTGATGATCTTAAAAGTTTTGAGGAGTGCTAGTCAGGCATTTTGTAGAATGCACGTCAATTTGCATTTGTGTGATATCTTCTCCCGGTTAGAATGGCATTATTGACTTTCGGGAGGATGACAGAGAGGCTAAGTATCATTTAAAGGGCTGGCAGTTTGAATCTACCAGCTGCTCCTTGGAAACCCTAGGGAGCAGCTCTACCCTGTTCTATAGAGTCAGTATGAGTCAGAATCAGCTGGATGGCAGTGGGTTTGGTTTTTGGTTTTAGCAGCATGATTACCACTGGCTGAGGTAGCATTTGCCAGGCATCTCCACTGTAAAGTCACTTTTTTCCCCAAGGTTTTTTGTTTGTTTGTTTGAATTCTTTTTCATTACTTTAAACCTATTTTTGTCTTTATAAAGTGTGTTTCTTATAAGCAGCATACAGTCGGGTCTTGCTTTTTTTGTCCAACATGACAGTATCTGCCTTTTAATGTGATTATTGATATGATTGTTTAAGTCCATTATGTTGCTGTTTTCTATTTGTCAATCTGTTTTTCCGTTTTCCTTTTTTTTGGGGTGCCATCTTTTAGATTATTTTTTGTGATTGTATTTTATCTCTTTTGTTGGTTTATTAGCTATAACATTTTGCTTTTTTATTTTACTGGTTGATTTAGCCTTCATAGCTTACGTTTTATCCTATCACGGCTTACCTTCAAGAGTGATTATGTAAAATAGGCTGCTGGAAATGAATACGGAGAATAAACGGTTTAGTTTGAAATCCTCTTACCAAAGTTAACATTTCTTATTTGTTCCAAAAACATACAAAACAGTACATCCGCAAATAACCTTAACATTAGAAAACCCTGAATTCCTGGTTTATGACAGTACTAGGGTGTTCTTAGATTGAATATCAAATAGGGGAAGAAGGTCTAAATTATCTTACCTTATTCATAAATGGAAACCCTGGTGGTGTAGTGGTTAAGAGCTACAGCTGCTAACCAAAAGGTTGGCAGTTTGAATCCAACAACACACTCCTTGGAAATTCTGTCCTATAGAGTTTCTATGAGTTGGAATCGACTCGACAGCAATGGGTTTGGTTCTTACGGGTATTCATAGATAATCCAGACTACATTTAGGTAAAATTTCCATCTAGATTGTAACACATTTACCTTGAGAAGACTGTATCCAAACCCTGTGAATATATTAATAGTACATACAACTTATACTAAAGTTCAATTCATATAGCATTATTTCCTTTAAATATGAGAATATAAAAATTGTTTCAATAAACATTATCTGTAGTGACAGAAAGCACAACTGTGGTTGTCTGATGGCATACATGGAGGGAGGGATTGACTGCAAAGGGGTATGAAAACCCTTGGGAATGATGGAAATCTTCTGTCTTGATAGTGGTAGTGGGTTCACAGGCACTCGCACATGTGTATTCAATTGTACATGTGAAACAGCTGTAGTTCATTATATGCAAATTATACTTCAATAAATTTAATTTAAATATCTGTTCCAATGGCAAATATATACACAAACCTGAAATTGTATTAATTATAGGTTTTGGATCTAAATGGTAGTTATGGTACATTTTTCTAAATTTTTTTTCAATTATTTTGAGTATTTGAAAAATGAGTGCATCACTTACCTATAGATGACAATCTTAACGTATGCACACACCTTTTTACAGACTTTCACGTTGTTTCCAATTTCTTGCTAGTACAATGCTGGACTTGTTGTTGTTAGGTCCCATCAAGTTGGTTCTGATGCACAGCGATCCTATATACTACAGGATGAAACATGGCTTGGGCCTGAGTCATCCTCACAATCATTGTTATGCTTGAGCTCATTGTTACAGCCACTGTGTCAATCCATCTCGTTGAAGGTCTTCCTTTTTTTCCCTGGCCCTCTATATCCTTATGCATTTCTCCTTTCGCATGCTTCCCGATGGCATAACCACCCAAATAGGCTTTACATGTGTTGCAAATAGGTTACAAATTGCCTAGATATTGAGCCCTTCAGCCTTTGAAACACAGCCAAGGTCACTCTGGCCACGAGCAGCCTTATCCTTTTGCACCAATGTGTCATACAATTACAATTTCCTGTGTACTGTGAAGTAAAGGGTGAAAAAAAGGTTAGACATCTATACTGCTAGGACATAGTGTCAGTACACATGACAGATTTTAAAAATGGTCCCAGTTCTTCACTCTCCCTGTATCCATGTCTTTTGCCATGTAACTCTGCAGGGTCCTCCCACTCTCCCTCTGGGACCATCCATGTGACTTGCTTTGGCCAATATGGTATTAGAAAATGTGACAGCAGAAGCTTGAAAAATGCTTGTGCCACAATTGAGCTTGCCCTCTACCGTTCTGACCATCGTAAAAATATGCCTGGGCTAGTCAGGTGGAGGAAAAGACAAGTGGAATAGTTTCAGAATGATGTGGCCAACAATGAATCCAACCTAAGTGACCTCTCTGGGAACATTGCCTGCCTGCACCTAAACCTAAGATGCTTGTTCAAAACAAAGTCAAAGGGTTAGCTTCTTTTATTTCCTCCCCAAGACAAAAACTGAGGATCCTAGGTGATATCCAATCTTAACTTTCTTATTTCATTTGAGGCACTAAGGGGTATTTCCCTCTTCTTTTTTAATAGAGAACTTAAACAGCAGAAAATATTTTATGAACAAAAGACTTTTCATAGGAGTATCTATTTTGAAAAGGCCACACAAATCTTGATGTAACTTGAAGTGTTACAGTTTATTAACTCCATCTTTCTCATGAGAAAGGAACAAAGTATTACTTACATAATAATGTCAGTGGGGTTTCCAGGCCTTTTATAAAAAACAATTGACCAAAGCCTTCTTATAAACAGTAATTTATGGTATTTCCATACTCTGGCCAAGATTCATAATAAAACTTTGAAATGTTTACCAATTTCCCTGATTACCTGGGAGATTGAGCATCTTTTCAAAGGTGTATTGACCATCTGTATTTCCTTATCTATGAATTGACTGTTATATCTCTTACCCATTTTTCTTTTTTTTAAATTAAATCCTAGGGGTTCTTTTTATATTACAGATTTTAAACCTCATCTACTATGTATGCAACAAATATTTTCTTCCAATCTGTTATCTTTTAGCATTATTAATGGAACTAGGTCATAAAGATTATTTTACATTTTGATATGGCCAAATTCATTAGTCTTTTCCCTTATATTTTTGTTTTTTAAGAAGATTTTTCAACTTTGAGATTAGAAAACATTTTCTTCTAAAAAGTAAATAGAACTAAAATGTGTATTTCATACTTTTAATTAGTGCTTCCTAATATATCTTGATGGTTTGGGTACCTCTGACTTGAGCTGTTTTTGTACATTTATTCTTTTATGCTGATTTTAGAAAGGCTCACTTCTAACTGGTATATTTCCTCTAAAACCAAAACAAACCTGTTGCCGTGGATTCTGACTCATAGCAATCCTATAGGACAGAGAATCACCCCACAGCACTTCCAAGGCTGTAAATCTTTTCAAAAGCAGGCTGCCCCATCTTTCTCCCACAGAGCAAGTGGTGGGTTTGAATTGCCAAAGTCTGGGATAGCAGCCGAGCACTTAACACTGCACCACTAGGTTTCCTTATAATTACTCTAACCTTCACTAGGTTTAATTTTTACTGGTTCAACTACTATTATATGCTAAGTAAGACATGATTAGTACTAAGAATTAAAATACTCTTCCAGTAATCACCAATGACTAGTACGATACTAGTTTTATTGTATTTTTTTTTTAAGACATGATTAGTACTAAGAATTAAAATATTCTTCCAGTAATCACCAATGACTAGTACGATACTAGTTTTACTGTATTACTGGTCATAGGTAAACTTACCATTTGTCCTTTTTCCTATCTCTGTAGACAATCACAAATAAAGCATACCTGCACAATGATGGTTTAACCTGTATGGTAATTTCCTTTCCATGTGGGAATGTTACTTGTTATTATTTCAGAACATTAATACTGTTTCCCCATTACCGTCGAGTCAATTCCGACTCACCATTCTTAATTTCTTAAAATGCTCTTATCCTCTTTTGACCCTTCTAATTGGCAACTCTTCTACCTGCCTATTGCATATAGTTTTCTCCAAGGTTCCATTCTTGATTAAACTTCCTTTTTAGCAATAGAACCAGTGACTCCACCTACCCCTTTGTATTTCACAAAAGGAAAATATACCTGAAACTCATTAGAATGTTTCCTATCCATTGTGTTACTGCCGAGGGAACAGAGGCTCTCTGGACTCAATGGATCCTTGTCTTTCTCTTGTTAAGAATACACAGAGGAGACAATTTTGGGTTCAGCTCTAACAGGTTTTACTTGAGACAAGTAAAAGGAGACAGTGGGGGCTTATGCCTCTCCAAAAGACTGACTTCAAAAGGGAAGCAAGGCTAGGGCTTATATGGGTTCGGTGGAGACAACAGTATTTAGTGGATTTCCTTCAAGGGACAGGTACTTCTCAGAATGGCAGTGCATACTAATTAGGTGGCACACATATCTGGAATCCAAGATGGAACCCGCTGATATTCAAGATGGAGTCCTCTCTGCAGCCTTTGATATCACTTATTATAGGATACGGCGCAAGTGCACTGATCTTCAGCACTGCACTCACTGCCCTCTTTGGTGGGCTATGAAAGGTTAAACAGCAGTCACACTTTGTTCTTCTGAGCACACGGAGCCTGTAAAGGGGGAAGGGACTAGAAAAACACTAAGAAGGAAGTAATAATTCATAGGTTGTTTAAAACTTATGTTGACAGGGTGTGGTTCTTGTTTTCCCAACTTCTAGATGGTAATCTTTTAACAGCTCTTTTGTTTTGCCAGCAGTTAACCCTATCTGTCTCAACTGCATAATCCTTAGCATGGAAAACATTATATTACGGTATATAACTCATGCTATAGGGTCACTATGAGTTGGAATCAACTCGATGGCAATGGGTTTTGTTTGGTCAACAGGAACTGATGCTTAATAAACATGCTGAAAGAATATTGTTAAATAAATTTTAATATGCAGGACATATAACACTTCATTACTATCAAATATTTTATAAGTTCCTCTTTATAACTCATTGCAAAAATCAACGAAAATACAAGTAACTACACTCATAGCTCTTACAGAAGTATACTAAATGTGTGCTTATTCTTTAACAATAGTTTAGAACATTGTTTAAACTGAATTAAACATCTGTGGAATTCTGGAAGCATCTCAAGAAAGCACAGCTTAAAATGATTGCTCAAGACTCGTTAGGACTTTCTTACCATAGGTCAATATGAAACAATATTTAAGACTAATTCTCCTGAGAGTTTTCAGTTCAACATTAATCATATTAAGAGTCACCATATATAAAGAAAACTGATACTGTCTGAAAATGTGCATATATATATGTAGTAACATAGTTAATTAAGCACCACATTAATTTGCATTTCCCTAAGGGGGTATTTACAATCTTTGGGAAAACTTTTTAAGAAAATTTAAATCTGCTTTCACACAAAAAAGATTTTCACTAGTTGGCTGGGTAAATGTTCTTCTTTTTCATGATGCTTCTTTTACAATGACACTAAAAAGTTCTGGAAATATCACTGTTTTTTGGTTCAACCAAATATCTTTTTTTCTATACTCGTGACCTCATGATGCTCAATATTTAAGTCTATCTCCTTCCTAGTAGTAATGCAGTACTTCCAGTTGTCACTATCATATCTCAGGATCATCTTTCCCACCTTTTCCTCTTGCATCCTAGTTACTTCTAGTTGCATTCTGACAAAGGGTTTGGAACATGCAGATATCCCCCATCTTTTTCCTCTTCTTCTGACTCTCAAATTTATTTTTCCTTCTTTTCCTAAATTTAATTCAGTCAAATACTTGCCCTGAGAGGTGAGAGAGATATGCTGGGAATAAACAGTCTCTAACCTGTATCTCTTTTCTACATTTTCTGCCTCTTAAATTAAGGTCTTAACTATCTTATTCAAACACAAAATCCAACTTAAGGTTTATACTGACTAAAAATGACATAAAAAGTAAAGCATTTTCCAGGTAAACGCAACCCAAAAGAAATCTGGGGAGGTAATATGAGAAGCTAACATTCGGCACAAAAAATACTTAATGTATCATTTACTTAATTTACAGGATTATTTTGTTCAAACTGTAAAGATGAACCATAATCCTTTGTGTGGTATCCTGCCATACTAATGTTCCTCAATGAATCAGACCTCCTATTAACACAGTCCCCTTCCTCAATGGCTTGGCCATGTGATTGCTTTGTCCAATGGGACATTAGCAAATATGGTGGAAACAGAGGCTTGTAAAGCTCTTGCACACTAGGGCTTGCCCTCTTGGAGTATTTCCTCTATCTTGGTAAGAAGCCCAGTCTAGCCTATTGGAGGATGTGAGGTCATGTAGAGCAGAGACAAGCTGTCATTCAACCCAGAACTGGCCAGCCAATCCATTAAATTGTGAGAAATAATAAAATGCCGTTGTTTCAAACCACTGAGTTTTGCAGCAATAAACAGCAACACTTTATGAAACCTTAGTTATTGCTCTCTCCCCCTCTCTGTCTTTGGCGGAGCAAATGGATAAAAATTAAGTAAAGCAACAGTTAATCTGAGAAACAATTAAGGTTTCTCAGCAAACTTTAAGGCTATTAGACCTGCTGTACGCCTCTTGTAGTTTCCCCTCTACCTCAGCCATTCAATCCATTTAAGTAAATATTTATAAGATTTTTAAAAACATGTAACAGTAAAGATACTGATGCACCATATCCAAAGAAATTATTTCATACAGAAAATAAAGTGAACAAAGTTACAATGATTAATAGGTACGGTATTTTTTTTTTCTTGACTTGAAATATTCAAGTCTTTTAATTAGCTTTATTTTAACTGTAATCCTATACAGTCCATGGGTATAGAATGCAGCCCTATACCAATACAGAAGGAATAAACAATAAATATTTTTATTTTTTAAAACAATGAATATATCTTTCATATAAAAGATGAGATTTTAGCCTCTGTTTTTTTAAAAATAATTATACTCGTTAATATTATCTTTACATTTTTACGGAAGCAAATTTTCTCTAAATCTGCATCTTCATTCCACAGCCTAGTGCAGCTTTTACAGAATCAGAATCCCTTGAACAGATTTCCAATGTGCTTTAAAAAAATAAAAAGATTATACGGGATATTTTTATTTAATACATCAAAGTTTAACAGATTACAGTATTACTGCCCAGCCTTCTAGCTACCACTGAATACTTTTTCAGTACAGAGAAGCTAACATGTTGGAGTAACTAATTCTCTGTATTTATCTTTATTAAAAAGAGGTTTTTGGTAGTGAGAACAAATAATCTCTCGTTCGTTGCTTGAAAGCCTAAAATAGGATCGCTGGTCTCCAGGCTTGCTACTTGCTGCTTAGCAACCTGCCCTACTTGCCTGCCTTCCTTTCTGTTGTAAAGTACAGTGGACATGGGAGTGGGCTGACGATAGATGAATACTCGACGAAGGCACTCGCAGAGTGCCGAATAGGAGTAATTTGGAGCACAGGCAAAAAACTTCTTGTCTCTCTTTGATGCTTGGACGTAGCCTACCAAGAAATACAAGACAAAGGAAAAAATATATATATATTGAACAGAAGGTGAAAAATACTAAATTAACATTTCCTAATTTTTATTACAAATTAAAATGCTTGATTCAAATAAATGCCATAAATTCACAATGGTTGAGTTCTGAACTATTAATGATTAGCCACAATGCACCTCTCCCAAATGGTCCAAAAATGCAGCTTCAATCCCTAAAGTACAAAATAGAGGGACGGCTTCGATCTCCCAAGGAAAGCACAATATACCTCCACTTAATTTCTATGAATACTTAAAACACTAAATATTTTAAGTAAAAACGCTAAGAACATGCCAAAATATCTTTAAACGTCAATTTAATATTTAAGTTCACATGAAAATGTGCATCTATACATGGTCATATAGTTAATTAAGCACCACGTTAATCTGTATTTCCCTAAGGGGGTATTTATGATCTTTGGGAAAACTTTTAAAGAAAATTTAAATCTACTTTCATACAAAAAAGATTTTCACTAGTTGACTGTGTAAATGGTTTTTTGTTTCATGATGATGATGATGATATGACATTACATAATCTTTTTTCCTTTCTCCTATCAAATAAATGGGAAAATGTTTATAGAATACCATCACAGCTATTTCAGGAATGTGCTCGTAATGCAGGCCCCATCCTTTTGAAGGAACCAATATTTACAACGCAATCTCTCATTATTCCTATAAAGTTAGTAGTATTTTTATACACCAATAACAATACAGCAACAGGATTTTGTTGTATGCTTCCAGAAGTAGAACCCTGAAATTACCACAAGCTCAAAAGAAAATTCAAGTACCTAATTTTAAAAACTGAATTAGAATACCTCTTGAAAACCAAACTTTGAAAAATATTCTAATCTTGTCTTTTTATTCATGTACATGTTTTAAAGTATGTTTACAGATAAGAGGACATTTATCTTCTGAAATATAAATTAGGATTTTCAAACTGGGACACAGTTACTGAAGGCTATAACATGTGAGATTAAAAAAAATATATAAATACATATAAAATAATATCAATTGAGAGCTCACCAAACAATGAATGAGCAAAGGAACCACAGCCCAGGCAGATCAATACTGGTGTTTTAATGTTAAGCAGGGTTTGAGGAGGGGAAAGTGAAGAGGGTGTAGACAGTTATTTGAGCAGCTCAGAATTAGCTCTCCAGGATGATTTTGACAAAATTAATAACGTATATGATATCTTAAGATTACATATTTAATGCAATGCTGACTTAATTTAATCTCAAGTATAGTAAACTCCTCTACAGTGGGGAACTGGAGGATACAAATGGAGGATCTGAGTATATAAAAATTACATGGTACAACTTTCCTCTTACTAAACAAAGAGGAAACAATAAAAAAATAGGAATTGCAGTCAAGAGGCTGGAAATTATGTGGTTAAATTCTTCAATCAAACTTTCTATTTCAGGTCATAAAAATCCATTTGGGTTCTGAATTAACCAGTTTAACAAACCTGTATTATTCAACTATAGGGGATAAACTGACAAAGCTACTCTTCAATTAGGGTTGTGCGTATAAAGCCATTAAAATACAAAATTTTACTTCCTGCAGCTGGTTTAAAATAACCTTTTTGAGGAATGCTGTAACTGTGGCTAATTCATGTAAAAAAAATTCTCCCACACGTTAATGTATTTTGACATAAAATCAATTATTGTATAAGTCTACAATTATGTAGTTTAAAACATTTTCAAGCCCTAATTTTAACATTGGTATTTCCCCTCATATCTTAGAGAATAAATTTCTGCTTATCACCACTTTCCACTGTTTTCTTATAATAGCTCTCCACACTAAACTTCCATGAAAGATGTTTCCAAAAGTGCATTACCTTATAGCTTATTCTTTGATGTTTTTGAAGATTATTCTGAAAAAATCTGAATACAAGTTCCATGTAGGGTATTGTCGAATCCCTTGTTCATATTCTAACACTGTATAGGTAAATTACCACGAGCCCTGGTGGCGCAGTGGTTAATTGCTCAGCTGCTAACCAAAAGATTGGCAGTTTGAATCCACCAGCTGCTCCACAGGAGAAAGATGTGACAGTCTGCTCCCATAAAGATTACAATCTTGGAAACCCTATGGGGCAGTTCTACTCTGTTCTTTAGGGTGGCTATGAGTCAGAATCGACTCAAGGGCAATGGGTTTTGTTTTTGGTTTTTTATAGCTAAATTAGAATAAGCAAATGAGTGATTAAAATGAGTCATGTGATTAGAGGAACATTTTGATTTCTACTGAGTTGATAAGTACTAACAGATCAGTCCGATTATTCCAACAGTGCACCATTCATCTACTATAGTAGTAGCAACCAAATTATAGTGCAAATCAATTTAAATGAAATCAGGACAGATCAAATTAAAAAAAAAGAAATGAACTTTAAAAAAATGATGACTGCAATTTCTGATATAATAGAAAAACACTGTCAAAGAGCTTGCTTTGTACCTAAAGCATTGAAAGTTGCAATGTGCTCCCACATGTCATCTTGTTTGCTAGAGTGCGGCTGCCAGAGAAGGGCATCAACATCATGGCGCAAACAGAAGCAGGGCATTTCTTTAGGATCCACTACAACGGAGAAAAGGTACTCATTACTTCCAAGGTTCACCTAAAAAGTAAAAAATAAAAAATTAGTAACTTACTCAACAATGAATTAATATTAGTGACATATGGTACTACGTTTCAGCCACTGTTCTAAACTCTTTATATATCTATACCTTATCTGATTAACACTCCTGGGAGGAATATGCTATTGTTATGTTCAGTTTACAGATAAGGGAAGTGATGCACAAAGCATTTAAGTAACTTACCTGATTTCAGCCTGGTGGAGCTGGGACTCAAACCCAAAGTCCACATTCTTAACCACTATGCTATGCTACCTCTCAATTGTTAGTAACCAGTCTAGAACATAATATGAGCCATCAATTTTATAAGCAAAACTTTTTTAAACCACAGAATACAAATATAAAGTTTGCTAATGTTGACTTAGAGCCCTGGTGACGCAGTGGTTAAGAGCTCAGCTGTGAACCAAAAGGTCAGCTGTTCAAATCCACCAGCAGCTCCGTGGAAACCCTATGGGGCAGTTCTACTCTGTCCTATAGGGTTGCTATGAGTCAGAACCGACTTGATGGCAATGTGTGTGGTGTTTTGGTTTTAATGTTAACTTACACTAACAATTATCAAGAAAAATAAACACTACTAAGATTTATGAGCACATTACATATGCCAAGTACATAATGTTATAAATATTAATCTCAATAACCCTATGAGGTTGTTATTATCTTTATTTAATAAATGAACAAGCAGACTTGGAAAGCTTGAGTAACTTGTTCTAGGCTATACAGTTAGAAAAATCAGAGTGCTGAGATTCAAACCCAGATGTTTACCAGTTAGTTGTCACATTGGTATATTGTTTAATTAAATTATCTATGTCAGTAATGAGTACGTCAATAATTGTTATTGCAATATTGATAGCTAAAGGAATTTATTTTAAAGTAAAATCATTGAGACTCATAATTGGATTCCATCTATTGAAATACCCCTTTCAGTGAAGGCAGGCTGCAATGATATTCCTCATTAGAAATATTATCACAGCTACAAAAGTCTTGCTAAATATCAACACAAATCCATCAAATGTTGTAGAAAACAAAATGTGTATAGTACTTGACAAATACTGAACTGATTCCAAGAGTTTCAGAGCACAGTGGAAAATCATAAAATGTTGGGTTAAGAGGTGAGGACTTGACCTATATTCAACAGGGAAAGCTGTGAAGTGGCTCTCCAGCATAATTATTTGTTGGTTCAGATGTGCCAGCATAAACTACTGGCCACAGGACAGGTCAGTGACAGAAGAATCCAGTTTCTACTACCCCAGCAATACCTGGGAATGGGGCTTCTGTTAGGACCAGTCCCCTACTTGTCCCCTACAGAATGGGAACAGGTAGGCACACAAAGATCACCAACTATTTCTGCTCTTCCCTTTCTCCTGATTATCACCAGCTACATGAAGTTTAGTTTCAGAGTCACAACTAGCCAGGTGGCCTTTTATTATAAGTTTGATGGACTCAAAATTGCTTCAGCCCTCTTCCCTGTACCCCCAACCCAATACTCTCATTTGCTTACCAAGAGCTTTCACCAAAAAAAGAAACGAAACCTGAAATACAAGTTGAAATAATATGTAGCTAAAAATTAATTTACTCATTCATTCTCAAAAACCAAGTGTCTTCTAAAGTATTAATAATGAAACTGGCTGATCTCTGATCCTCCCACCTTGAGTAGACAGTCGTTGTGAAAAGAACAACAGGATCCTGTGCCAAGTGAAAGGCTAACTACCAAGGGAAATCAGCCATTAAAATAAGAAGATGGAAGAGAAGTCTCTTAATATGAACCCCTTACTCCACCTTAGATGTTCCTTCTCTTTGCACTGTACATTCACACCCATTACTGTGATTATGTCAAAGTACTATTAATTATAAAAACAGCAACATCACATGGTTTGCCTTTGCTATACCTTCAACGTGACATTCTTTCTGCCTGAAATCCTCGTGTCTTTCTTTGCCTGATTTATTCCTACTCATCCTCTAACACCCAGTTCAACCATCAGTTGCTCCAGATATCCTACTTTCATATAGTTACATGAGATGTCTGAACTCTGAGAACTCCCAGCACCATGTATATTACTACTATTAAACTGTCATACTATATTAGGATTATTACCATACATGTAAAGCACCTATGGTAGGCTGAATAAAGACCTTCAAAGACGTCCATGTCCTTATCTCCTGGAAACTGTGAATATGTTAGCTTAAATGGCAAAAGGGACTTCGTAGATATGATTAAATTAAGAATCTTGAAATGGGAAGATTATCCTAAAGTAATAACAGAGCCTTTATAAGGGGGAGACAGGTGGGCCACAGACACAGAAGATGATGTGACAACGAAAGTAGAAGGGCAGAGAGACAAACTAGAAGATGCTACAGTGTCGGCATTGAAGATGGATGATGGGGTCACAGTCAAGAAATGTGGGCAGACTCTAGAAACCAGAAAGGCAAGGAAATGGATTCTCCCCTAGAGTCTCCAGAAGGAATGCTGCCCTGACAACCTAATTTTAGGACTTCCAACCTCCAGAACTGTAAGAAGATAATTTTATGTTGTTTTAAGCAACTAAGCTGGTGGTAACTTGTTGCAGTAGTAGAAAACTAACACACTGCCTACCTCACAAGACTAAATATCTGTTTCCTCTAAAAGTTCACACATCAGAGGATTCTGTCTAAAAGAAAAGAAAGTCAAAATTAAGATCACGAAAAAAGGTGGAATTTAGTTACAAAGTAAAATAATCGGTTTTGGCTACAACTTGGTAGACGAAAGCCAAATGGAGCAGCAAATAATAAAGGAGGAAAAGAATGGTTGCTTGGGGCACACACACTGCCAAAGGAGAGAAATGGCAGACAGTAGCTATCAGCACTGGAAAGAACAGAAACAAACCACAGAAAACCAGAAATTTTTAACTTAGCGTAGGAGCAAAGAGCCCCACTTAACTTCAAATGTCCCTAACGGTATTCACACAGAAATGTACGACATAGTTATTAATGTTCACACCAATGACCTTCAATAAAATGTTACTTTCTCTTCAGAATGCTCTATATAAGACGTTGGGGAAACAATAAATTTTAGCAAGGTTCTACCAAAAAAAAAAAAAAAGAGGGCCTTAAATATAATTTTGGCACATAAAAGGGAAAGAATTATTTAGACAGTTCACTTATTTGGAAAACTCATTCCTTGTTAATGCCAAATAAGTATCTTACTGCTTTGCAAAAAAAAAACCTCTTGAACCCATAAACCCTTTGGACAATAAAATATAATTCCACATTCCTTTCACTGCCGTGTTTATTACAGAAAAGGTTATATTTATCTTTGAAGTACTAATAAAGGCTACGTTTAGAGTAAAATATTCTTTAGAGAAAAACTTTAAACATGAATTTCAAGTAGTTAACTGATTTTCTTTGTAGAATTTTAGGGGCCCTGGTGGCGCAGCGGTTAAGTGGTAGGCTGCTAACTGAAAAGGTCAGCGGTTCAAATCTACCAGCACTCCGTGTGCGAAAGATGTGGCAGTCTGCTTCCTTAAAGATTTATAGCCTTGGAAACTCTGGGGCCATTCTATTCTGTCCTACAGGGTTGTTATGAGTCAGAATCGACTCAACGGCAGCGTTTTTTTTTTCTTTTTGTAGAGCTTTAGCAATTAAAGACTTATAAAGATTAAATGTCAAAGTAAAGATATTTAAGTACTTTAATCACTGCAATTACCAAATTAAATTAAAAAATAACATTAAAAACAGGTTCTATCTATTCAGAAATAAAGTGAATCTAAGGAAGCCAGGTTGAAAAGAAACTTTGACAAGAAACTTTCATTCCAAATTAATATTCTGAACACACACAGTTAATTGCTAGAATGATTTTCTCCATGTTTACTATGCATAAAGTACTGAGCTAAGTTATATCTACTACCTTGTTTAACTTTCACTACCTGAGAAGTAGGAATACAATCCCATTTTATAGACGAGAACACTAAAACTCAACAGGTTAAGGAATTTCAGTTAAAAAGCTAGTAAGTGGTGGCTGGGATTTAAATTCAGTTTTGCCTCCAAAGCCCACACATTAATCACCACACTGCATGCTCTCCCAAACTCCATTTTATACTAGTTATTATGTACCACAAGAGCACGTCCCTGGTTGGGCATTACATCAGATCTGGTAATCCAGATATTATAAAACACAGTCCATATTCTTTTTTGATCAGTTGTGTCGATAAGCTGTTCATGCACAGTGTGTTTAAAATTGATGTCTGAAGTAACTAAAAAGAAGTCTTATCAAATCCTGACTTGCATTTTTGTTTGAGTATCCATTCATCAACAAAGTTCTTAATATAGATGAAATGGACAAATAAATCTCAAATAAATTAGTCATACAAAAAATAGATTACAGATATAAACAGAAAATAGTATGAATACTTATCAAGTCTCTACAAGGGTAATAATACTCTAAGAACATTAAGCTCAAAAGAAACAGAAGAAAGTTAAACGTCGACCAACTCAAATATATAAACATTTAAAATGTCATTAAAATAGGAGGAAAAAAGCAAATGGTAACGAGAGAGTTAATGGGAAATGTCTACAATATGAACCACAATCAAATCACATGCTATGTAAGGAACTGAAAAGCAGGTTATGAATAAAACAGAAGCTCCTACCAAAAAACCCAAACCCATTGCCATCGAGTCAATCCTGACTCACAGCAACCCTCTAAGATAGAGCAGAACTGCCCCACAGGGTTTCCCAGGAGCAGATGGTGGATTCGAACTCTCAACCTTTTTGGCCAGCAGCCAACCGCTTAACCACTTGTGCCAGCAGGAAGGACTCCTACACAAGCAGATAAAATTTGTCAACATACATACATCAAAACGAGTCAAAGATGCTCAATATAAAACTCACATATCTCACATATCAATTCACACACATTAAACTGGAAACACAAAAAATATTAAGTATATACCTTCACTTCCCTGCTTTAAGGGCTCTATACTCTAGCCATGCCAAATTAGCTGTAATATTTCAAAAAGAACCATAATCTCTGGGTTATTACACAAGTTTCAACTTGTCTGATACAACCCTCTCTCCGTACCTAACACACACAATAATTAAAATTATAAACATGTATTTACTTGCCTGTTTTCCACATTTAGCTGTACAATCTTTAAAAATAGAGACTGTTTTGATTACCAACATATCTCCATATTTAAAGTACTCAATATATATTTGCTCAATTTTAGTTCAGCTGCAGTAAAAGTGGTGACCGATGAACTGCTCCAATAAATCAGGCACTTTAGTCCGAGGTCAAAAATTCAACATAATGAAGAAAATATGCAAGAATATATTTAATGCTGCTATTTATAATTTCCAAAATTATGGGAAATAGAAATCCATTAGGGGTAATCGTATTTGGTGAATATGGTGCAATGAATTACTTAATATGGCCCTTTGACTCACACACAATGATTGAGAGGACCTATTTTTTTTTTTATACAAATAGGGTATATGAAACTTGTGATGGTTGGGGTTATCTGTTGGTTTGGCTAGGCCATGATTCTCAGTATTGTGTGGCTGTCCTCCATTTTGTGATCTAATCATCCCCTATTTTATGTGTTGCAAATCCTAATCTCTGTGAGTTAATGAGGCAGGATTAATGTTGGGTACTATCCTGAGTTACAACCTTGCAGGACTTGAGTCCCACTCTTACTCAAGTCACGCCCTTCCCTGGGCCTGCATTCAAGGTACATATGTGTCTGCTCTGGTGGGGCTCTCTTATATGTGTCTGCTCTGGTGGGGCTCTCTCTCGGCATCTGGATGCTGTGTTCAACGCATTGTTTGACCTCTGGTTCTTGGAACTTGACCCAGTGGCATGCCATCTGACCTGTAGATTCTGGGATTCGCCAGCTTCTACTGCCCCATGGGCCAGACTACCAACTCACCTGATACACCTGCTTCTGCAGCTTTGTGAGTCAGCAGCCTGTCATCTAGCTTGCTGATTTGGGTTCATCGGCCCCTGCAGCCATGTGAGTCAGGATAAGCCTAAGCCTGACCCATGGATGCGGGACTTGCCAGCCTCCACAACCGTGTGAGCCATTTCCTTGACATGGTTCATGAGTTCTGTGAGACACTGCAGTGAATTACAGAACCTAAAGATGGAAGGGAGGCTACTGAGGAGGGGAGGAGGAATTGATGTTAAGAGATGATGGAGTGGTACAGCAATCTGGAAAAGCTGGACATTTGGGACATCTTTAATCTCTCTCTGCCTCATAGGAACTAGCTTTGTGCTGATTCTTTTAAATTATTCATTCGGTGGAATATATTAGTATTTCAAGAAGTATGGACACGTGTTCTTCTGTAATTTGTAAACAGGTAAATTAGTGCCACGCTATGTAAACAGTTAATGGCATGTGCAATAGCTGAACTCATGTTTTAGATGAGCCATTCTTAAGGGTGACATGCAAGGACTTAATTTGCCTTTTTTACTGTGTATAAATTTGTATAGGTAGTACAAAAACAAGAGAAGGTAAAATTGTTAAGTCATAGTTCAAACCATGGCAGCAGCCCCAAACCACGCTATACTAACAATAGTCATTGGATTCTTCCCTGCTACATACTAGCAGTAAAGGCAATGCCAGTTTCACTTTAAAAATATCCTTAAGAAAGCAGTATTATTTTGATTAAATCTTGACTCTTGAGTGTCTGTCTTTTTACTACTCTGTGCGACTAACTGGGAAGCACGCACAAAGCACCTGTGCAGCATCTTGAAGTACCGTGGTTGTCTCAACGTAAAGCGCTTTTTGAAATTGTTTGAGGTGTAAGCACTAAAACAGTCACTTCCTAAACTTGGAATATCATCTTAAAACAACAACTGACAAACTATGGTTATTCAAAATTCTGTATTTTGCAAACATTTTCTCAAAAGTTAATGAAGCGAGCCTGTCAATTCAAGAGAACTTAAGGGTATTTGTTGCCAATGATAAAATATGAGCTTCTGAATTCTGGAAAATGTGTATCCATCACTGTGAGGACGGCAGCTTCCTGATCCTTAAAGCTGTTTCTTGTGAGATGGGTGGCAATACTAACAAATGTGGTTTTAAATATTGAATAATAAAATGAATCAACATTTAGCAAATCTGCATAACTCAGAGAACTAACATTTAACATTTCCAAATGACCAACATCACGCATGGATAAAATACCCATTCAAAGTGTCTGAGATGTTCTGGTGGCACAATGGTTAAACACTCAGCTGCTAACCAAAAGGTCAGCAGTTCAAACCCACCAGTGTCTCCATGGGAGAAAAGACATGACAATCTGCCCCATAAAGATTTCAGCCTAGGAAGCCTTATGGAACAGTTCTACTCTGTCCTACAGGGCTGCTATGAGTTGCAACCATCTCAACAGCACACAACAACAAAGAGTCTGAAAGACCAATGGATTTTAAAGGAATAGTATGATAAATTTGCTGATATGGTCTCACATTCCACATTGCAACTCATGTTTAAGAAATTACCACTTGTTCAATTTTGGTATAATATCAAAACACCATATCTGAAAACAATATTTAAATATTTCTCCATTTTCCAATTATACATCTAAATGAGGCTGAAAATTTTTCATATACTTCAACCAAAATACCATATTACAACAGATTAAACACAGAACCAGATATGAGACTTTAACTGTATTCTATTAATCCAGACATTTAAGGAATTTGCAAAAATGTAAAACATTGTCACTTTAGTTGCCAGTTTTTTTTTTTTTTTTTTTTTTTGCTTTGGAAAATGCACTTGTTATTTATGTTAATACATATTAGGTTATTTTTAAATAAACTAGTGTCGCTACGAGTCGGAATCGACTCTATGAAACTGGTTTTTTTTTTTTTTGTTTTTTTTTAGTATTTTTTTAATTTCTTAGTTTTAATTCTAATATGGTAAAAAAATTTTTCTTTTTTTTTTTTTTTCTGTTTTACTGAGTTAAAAGGGTGTCCAGGGGCCATACTCTTGGGGGTTCTCCAGTCTCTGTCAGACCAGTTAAGTCTGGTCTTTTTCTGTGAGTTAGAATTTTGTTCTACATTTTTTCCCCCATTCTGTCCAGGACCCTCTATTGTGATCCCTGTCAGAACAGTTGGTGGTGGTAGCCAGGCACCATCTAGTTGTGCTGGACTCAGTCTGGTGGAGGTTGTGGTAGTTGTGGTCCATTAGTTCTTTGAACTAATCTTTCCCTTGTGTCTTTGGTCTTCTTCCTTCTTCTTTGCTCCAGACAGGGTGGGACCAGTGGAGTATCTTTGATGGTTGCTCACAAACATTTAAGACTCCAGATGCTACTTACAAAAGTGGGATGTAGAACATTTTCTTTATAAACTATGTTATGCCAATTAAGCTAGATGTCCTCTGAGACCATAGTCCTCAGCCCTCAGCCCAGTAATTCAGTCCGTCCAGGAATCTGGATGTATCTATGAAGCTTCCGTGACCTTGCCTTGGTCAAGTTGTGCTGGCTTCCCCAGTATTGTGTACTGTCTTACCCTTCACTAAAGTTATCATATGGTAAATTATACACACACACACACACATATGAAGGACCCCAAGGAGCTTAAAAGTATACAGTACTGAGACCAAAAAGTTAAGAAGCACTGGTTTAGATACTTTCTAACTATATTTTCTTCCAATATAATTTCTGATCCTGTCCTTATCATTTTTTTGCAAAAATTAGTATGTACAGTACATGCCTTTTCTACCTTTGATAATATTAACTCAAAATTATCTGTTTGTAACTCATCTGCTTCTCATCTCAATGAGCTTATTTATAAGTTGCAAATATTCTTTTTAGCTGTTTCAGTCACTGGAGCAGCATCTGATGAATATCATCTGATCTGAGAAATCTACTGCAATTTGATATTTTTAATTATCCTGTCACTTTGTGATTGCTGAAGTCTTTTTCTATTTCATTTGAACACTACAGGTCACTGTTGCACAACAAAAATATAATGCCAGCCTCATACAAAATATTAAATATTTAGTAGCCACATTAAAATCTAAAAAGAAACAGGAAAACTTAATATATTTTATTTAATCCAATCATATCTAAACAATTATCATTTCAACATAAAATCAATATAAACATTTATTAATAATTTATATACATTTTTTCATATTGTCTTTAAATCTAGATGTGTATTTTCCACTTACAGCACATCTCCATTCAGACCAGTCACAGTTTTAAGCAATCGATAACTACCAAACGTGCCTACTGGCTGTTCTGGACAGCACAGCTCTAGGTAGAGACAAAAATAATTACTCTACAATTGTATCTGCCTTCTGATCTGAGATTTACAACCCAGGGACCACATCTTACTATTTTTTCTTCAAGGCTGATATTTAATATTTCTCTCTTTTATTGTGCTGCTTCATATATTCATTTAACATTTTATTTTCCAAAGGCCAAAGTCTAACCCCAATTTCCATTTCTTTCAGAGAATTTTATATTTTAGAAAATCTGTCAATTACAATATAGAGTTTTGACCTTTGTGTTATACTACTTTTTCCCAAACTACAAGGACATATACTGACCTTTCCGTGTACAGGTAAATTTCAATTTGTCATGAAAGATAAAATCAAAAAGAAGAAGGAACTTGAAGTTAGTATTTTAGAAATACTTAAAAGGTAAGATTTAGAGAACAAGACAGGTAATAAAGAAGTTTGGTTTGGTTCCTAAAGTGAAAGTATCAATGAAACAGCCAAATTACAGTCCTCTCCATCTTCTCCCTCCAATGACAAGTTGGCTACTTTTGACTAAAAAAGCTATTTTGATCAAGCAGACCTTGACTTTCACATACTATTCTGAAACACCAAATCTGCCTTTAAAAAGCAGATGGGCTTATTTACTTATCTGTTGGAAGCTGTTCCATTTTCACCCACTCCATTTATACCAGAACAGCAATGTTGGTGCATTTTTATTTTACTGTATCTTGCCAATATTTACGAAAACAACTAATAATAAAAAAGAAAGTGCTATTAATTCTGAAAAAGAAACTTGGTCTCAAATTTAATCCAACTGAGACAAAGATAAGAATCATTAGTTTTAATCACATACTATTTAGACTTACACCAGATTGAACATTCAACTGTGGTTAAAAAAAAATATGTACAAAATGATGGAAATGTTTCATAAATACTGTCTCTAAAAACTATGGTGCAGTGAGGAGTTGCTTATATATTTCTTAACTCTGAGGCTAGAAACTGCTTATAAGATAGAAGTCTACCATTAATGTTTCTTAGGAACACATTTTTTTCAGAAGCAGAGAACTGACTGTACTGGCTTTGGACTTCCAAACTGCAGCTTATGATCCTGGTGGTTCAGGGAAAAGTATGGAAAAGAATACTAGAAATCTGCAGATCTAGTTTCTACTGCTGGCTCTTTCTCTGATCTCATCTAACCTTCATCTACCTGATCCTGGTCTAATCTACCTATAACATGAGGAAAATGAAACACAGACAGTTCTATAGATCCAGAGTTTCTTCAAAGTTGGCAGGATGTCCTTGTTCACTATATTGTATTTCTCCCTCGCTCCGATATCTCCATCTATGACACTATGCAGAAAAGATGCACTGGTATGATACTCCAGCTTCTATATATCCCTAGGGAATAAAGCGACCACTGGTTTGTAAGGGTTGGTATCTAACTGGGCGTATTCTGCTCAGTTCTATCACTTTTTCTTCCAAGGAGCTAGAGTCCTAAGCGAATGCTAAACTGGTTCAGCATTGCCTTTGACTGTGGCTAAATCTGTCAAATTCTAGGGTTTTGTGAACAGGTGCACTTGGCTCTCATACTGTAATTTATCAATTATAAGGGTTTTATTTTGGTCCCCTTCTGCTACTCCTTAGAGTACTTACTGGCTCCTGGTTATGTAAAAATTAAAACCTTCAGTATGTGCAAAAATATACATAAGAAATCCTTAATAATTACTATTTACTGAGCTGTTACTATCAGGCAAATGCAGTAACTCAATAATCTTCCCAACAAGTGCCTGCAGATGGATATTACCGTTGCTGTCTTACAGCTGAGGAGCCTGAGGCTTAGGGCAGTCAAGTGACTTGCTCAAACTCACAGAAATTAAAAGTGGTAAAGCTGGAATTCAAACTCACCTCAGACTCCTAGCTCTCAACTCCAAGCAGCCTTATTTTTCAAAAAAGATCAACAACAATTGAGGGGGAAAAAAAAACATCTGTATGAATGACAAAAAGGAGCCCTAGTGGCGTAAACCGTTAAGCACTAAGCTGCTAATGGAAAGGTTGGCAGTTTGAACCCTTCCAGTGGCTTCAAGGAAGAAAAGATCAAACAAAAAGACTTTTACTTTATGACTCATTAATTTGACTTCTATAACTCTTTATTTCATAAATACCCCTGAATAGAGAAAAGGATTCCTATAACAAAGGGATTTTTTACAAAACATTGTCATGAATGAAGCAATTTAAAAAAAACTTGTTAAAAATATATACTGTAATCTCTACAATAACCACTAAACACATACACAGACACATACACAGTAATAACTTCATAGTATTATCCAATTACTAAAACATAATCGAATAACGAGAAAATGTTTATGTTTTAATGTTGAATGAAAAAAGCTGATTTTAAAATCATACAAATTGCAAGATCACAATTATATACAAAAAGAAAACGGCATGAAAAGAAGCCAATTGAAAGGTATTAATATGCAGTAGTAACAATTCAATACCAGTATTGGTTTACTGGAGGGAGGGGTTAGAGAAATATGCTACTTTACTGAGTATCAAAAAACAGAACTCATTGCCATTGAGTTGATTTCAACTCATGGAGACCGCATGTGTTACAGAGTAGAACTGCTCCATAGGGTTTTCTTGGTTGTAATATTGACAGAGGCAGATTGCCAGGCTTTTCTGCCATGGTACCACTGGGTGGGTTTGAACCTCCAACATTTAGGTTATGAGACAAGCACAAATTGTTTGTGCTACCCAAGGGCCTTACAGAGTAAATAACTGTCAATCAAGCCACCACACTACAATCCAAGGTATCTTCACGAAACATGTATTTGGTCTTTCAGTTATCTCATCTGAGTAGCTTAAATTTATTTAAAAACTTTTTTTAGAAATACCATTAACAAGAACTTACCACATGAGTAGTTTTTAATGTATTGCCATCAAATCGGCATAAACTGGAACTCTCTTCAAAGAAAATATCACATTCTTCTAGCTCTTGAGCGTTACAGGGAGGCTTTTCTTTATCTGGATTTGGATTCTTAAACCAGAAAATAAATGAGTTAATAAATGATGATAAAGAAATGGGTTTTTATATTAGAAATGTTGAGATTACAACAATAATTAAAAACTAATTTCAGACCCACAGCCAGTGAAAACATCATCAAAAACAGCAGAAATGGCAAAAATGGACATTAAAATAGCTATTATCAATGCATTTTCATATGCTCAAAGATATAAACCATGAACATGATGATAAAATAGAAAATACATATATAAAATTAAGCTTCGAGATATGAAAACATAATATTTCAAATGAAAATCAAAAAAGATGGGACTTGACAGCTGATTAGACATTGCAGAAGACAGTGAGCTTGAAGACACAGCAATAGACTATCCAAAAAGAAGTGGAGACTGAAAACAAAAAACAACAACAATAAAAAAAAAACCTAGTTAACTGCACAGCAATGGAGACTGAAAACAAAAAACAACAACAATAAAAAAAAAAAACCTAGTTAACTGCACAGCAATGGAGACTGAAAACAAAAAACAACAACAATAAAAAAAAAAAACCTAGTTAACTGCACAGCAATATTAAATGGTCTAACAAGTTGGTAATTGAAAGAGAAAACAGAAAAAAAATTTCAAGAAGTAACGGCTGAAAATTTTTCACATTTGATGCAACTGTAACCCCACAGATCTAAGAAACCCAAAGAATCTCAAGCAAATCAGTTCTTAAATTATAATTGAAGTGATATATTATTTGAAGCCTAGCAAGTGATAAGTTGAAAACATTACTGTAAACTCAAGAACCACTAAACATAAATATAAACATACACACATTCACACAAACAAAAAACATAGAGATATAGCTAATACACCAAAAGTGGCAATAAAATAGAATCATAAAAGCAATTTCAATATGCTCCACTGCTTAAATACAAGGATATATATGCCTCACAGAGAAAAAAGATCACAATTAATAAATTATACACATACGTGTATATGCCAGAAATACAATCGTAAAACAATTGACCAAATGTCCACATATCTAGTTTGGCAAAATAGAGTCATGTTACTGGGAATTGAATGAAATGACCTCAGAGAGTCTGTGAAACTAAATGGTTGGGATTTCTGGGACATCTTTGTAATCAAAAATCTGTCCATGCCTCAGCTGGGATATGGAGCCACCTGGTGCTGCTGACCGTTACAGCTTAAGTATCAATGGGGACAATTTTTGTTGCTGTGGCTGGAAGAGAAAACAATTCTAACCATCTCCCAGTTAATTGGTGCCCATTTGTCAGATTCATCAAGGAGATATGTCCAGGTGAATAAAGAACACACCCTCCACATTCCCCTTTCCCAGAGACACAGTTCTCTGAAAGGCTTTCACCTCAGTCACGCCTATTCCTCCATGATCCTAGCCATCCTCCCCTCACATACATACACATACTCTACTCAGAAAAAAATTTTAACCTTTCCCCATTTGAGAATGGGGGCTGGGCAGAGAAGAGGAATCAAGAGACAAATTATCCAGGATTTGTGTTATCACAGGTTGTGCTATCATGAAGACTGAGTTTATTATCATTTTTATAGTTGATACAGTATAATCTTGTCAAATTTCTTTGAAGAAACATACTAGTTTTATTACAGAAATTATGCTTTAATTTGAATTTCACATGTATCCTTTAAAAGTATAATTTGCTTTAGCCCTAGCAGATAATCCCTTAAAGTTAAGGAAAAAATATTTATGGCTCTGATCTCTAATTAGACTTTTTCTATTCTTTAATAACACAATGGGTTTGAATTCATTTAAACTGTGTTGTCTAAGCCTCTGTGTGGTAATGTTACAGCAGCAATGGGAAGCTAATACAGCCCTTCTAGCTACCACCTATGCCCAGTCCCAAAAGTCAATGGTACATTTCAGTTTTCCATTACAGCACCCCCATCCCATCTCTTGGTACCATTTGTTTCAGTTATTCTTTGCTGTGTAAAGTCACCCCACAACTTAATAGCTTAAAACAATGACGATTTATTATTTCTTATAATTTTGAGGTTTGACCAGCCAGTTCCTCTGCTTCATGTGATATGAAATGGGGCACATGAACAGCTGGAAGGTTCAAATGGCTTCACTCAAAGGGCCGCAGTTCATGCAGGTCTCCAGCTCAGAGCTTAGCTGCGACTGTTGTCCAGGGACCCAATTTTCTTCCATATGGGTCTCTCCAAGTGGACTTGGGCTTCTCCATAGCATGATGGCATAGCATGAAGGAACAGTGAAGGTATCAAGCCACAATGTACAAGTGTTTATCAAGACTTCTCCATTTCTATCATGCTTGCTAATGTCTCATCAGACAAAGCTGGTCACATGGCCAAGCCCCGAGACATTGTGACAGAGAAAATACCGATCTTACACAAACACTCCAGGAAGCATGGCTCCTCAGGGGCCACCAAAGCAGCAGTCTACCGTAAGTACAAAGTATGATATTAAACAAACAAAAAAACAAACCTACTGCCACAGAGTCAATTCCGAGTCATAGCGACCCTACAGGACAGAGCAGAACTGTCCCATATGGTTTCCAAGGAGCAGCTGGTAGATTCGAACTGCCGACCTTTTTGGTTAGCAGTCAAGCTCTTAACCACTGTGCCACCAGGACTCTATTAGTATGATATTACTTATATAAAAAAAAAAAAACAGGCAAAACTAATCCACGGTGATGAAAGGTAATAGTGGTTACCTTTGGAGGTAGGGAGAAACCTAGAAGCAGAAATGACAGACTTCTGGGGTGCTAGTAATATTTTATTTCTTGATCTGTGTAGTAGAGTGTTTTTTTTTTTTTTTAAATATGCAAAGGTGTATAGTTATGATTTGTGCACTTTTCAGAAAAAAAAATTGCCTTTATGTGCAGATGACATGATTATGTTTTTTCAAAATGTAACAGACACACGGGTATTCTAGTATATATAACTTTTTCAAAAGTATCAATATTCATTTGAAACCATCACGTTTAAAAGGTAATTAGCAGCAATTATCTACAACCACAAAACAGACCCCATTAATACACTATTATTATATCCCCAGAGCCTACTGCAATTTGCTAAATGAATGCTTAAGGGCAAGGTAGCCTGCATGGTTTGCTGTGACAACAGGGCTATAAAATCAATGAATTCCAGTTATTGCTGAAATTTCCAATTGTCGCTGGCAAACATGAAACTTGGTTTCTCAATTTTGGTCACGTTTTATTTTGGCAGACATTTACTTTCAATATTCTAATCTTTTCTATCTTAGGATGCAATTAATTCTACTGTATACTAATTCTTCATACAGTCTTCCTCATTACTATAATTCAAGATAGCAATAAAACAAATACTATACATGTGCTGACTGACATATACATACATATATACATACACACATACCCACACATTTATGTATATAATCTCAGGGTGTAAGGAATGAATACTTTAAGCCATGTTCAAACATCAGGTCAGTAGTACCTATGACTTTTAAAACAAGCAAACTAAAGTTTGAAAAACATGGCATAATCCTCATACACCATACTTCAGGACCCTTGGAAAGTCGCACAACTACTTTGATTGCTTACCAGTTCTTCAGAGGTCAAATGCATTAAACGTTCAGCTATTGCAGCACACTGGGCTGAGTCCCTTATGAATTCCCCTTGTTTATCTCCAACTATTAGCTCTGGCCATGTCTGGCCTTCATTCTTCTTAATCAAAGAAATTTCCAAGCTAGAAGTTTAAATGAAAAAAGTGATGTTACATTAAGCAAATATGCAAATTATACAATCTAATATACAAAAAATATCTTCCACAGGAACTGCCCCTCTGTTGTCCCAGAGGATGTTTTACTAAACATCTTGTTTATTTTACCTTTGCATGTGATAGAAAACCTTTAATCCAAGGCTAAAGAACTTGTATTTAATAAGTAAACAAGGAAGCTACCACCAGAAATTTTTCAAAAGACCATTATAAATATAGTTTTTGAAAAATCTTTTAGTATGAATGTGAAGGATGACTTGAAGAGGGTAATGACTGGAAAAAGTGATACCAACCAGAAAAAGTATTGTGTAGCCCAGGTGTGTGCTGTGTTGCAGAATTTAAGTAATATGGAAATGCAAGCATCACAGATCTATGAGACATTTTAGGGGAGTGGGTCAGGTAAGAGGGGTCATACAAAGTTAACTGGAATGGACCTGTAGCTAAGGGTACCTGTTCCTGTAGGGGACAAACAATTAACTTTATTTTCACAGACGAGTAGCCATACTATTTGATTATTAATCTAAAGAGCAGGCAGGTTAAAGCAATACAAAGTTTTAAATTATACACTTTAAAAGAACTGAAAAAAGAAATTAAATGTGGTCTCTACTAATTTATTTAAAACCTAAGGCTGTGCATTTAAGCTGTTAAACACAAATTACAAATTGCACTAAAAACGGCCTGTCAAGGAACGGCCATCAAGAACTGATGCAGCAGGAAAGGGAGAGCGCTGAGCCAGGGCCGACTATGGACATAGGAGAATAAAAAGTTGGGCCCATGTTCCCCTTGAATCGGAAGCCAAACCCAACCAAGCTGTTTTCAGAAGCAGCCCTCGCTGTGACACAAAGAAAAGTGGGGTGGTGGTAGGGGTAAGTGCTCTACAGAGCGAAGCAAACTTGTCCGTGTGCCATTCTCTACACATGAACCATACTAGCCCATGCCCTGAAACACAACTGCAAGCAAACAATTGCAAGAATATAATAATAACTATTATAATTATCATAATCATAATTATCAAATAGAACATTCAAACTTATCAGCTATTCTTTTTCAAGGCTGTTATTTTCACCACCTCATGAATTAATTATACTATTTTAAAATTTCCTGAAAACTACTTATTTTAAGAGACTATACAGAATAAAATCTTAGGTAATATGAGGTCCTATCATTAGCATTGAAAATTGTCACCACAATTGATAACGCTCAAATTCAGTTATATTTATTAAGGAAAAATTTAATCTTGATGATAACAACAGTAACAATAGTAGGTGATAATGACAACAAAGGCAGCTTATATTTGCCTAATACTAACTATATGCCAGATGCTCTCTTAAGTACTTTACCTGTTCTAACTCATTTAATGTTCACCAAAACCAAATAAGGTATGTACTATTATGATGCCTTTGAATTATGGTGTTGGCAAAGAACAATGAATATACCATGGACTGTCAGAAGAAGGAACAAATCTGTCTTGGAAGAAGTATACCCAGAACGCTCCTTAAAAGCAAGGATGGCGAGACTTCGTCTCATATACTTTGGACATATTATCAGGAGGGACCAGTCCCTGGAGAAGGACACCATGGTTGGTAAAGTAGAGGGTCAGCAAAAAAGAGGAAGACCCTCAACACAGTGGCTGCAACATGGGCTTAAGAATAATGACTGTGAGAATGGCACAGGACCAGGCAGTGTTTTGTTCTATCATACACAGGGTCACGATGAGTCGGAACCAACTCAACGACACGTAACAACAACATTATCTCCATTATACAGGTAAGAAAAAAAGGCACTGAGAGGTTAAGAAACTTTTCAAGGTCACAAGCTAGTAAGGCAGTCTGGTTCCAAGTACTGCACTACTCTGTCCCTCTGTAAATGTATACGTAAACAGCTATTAAGGAATTTTTACCTAGTGACCAGACGGTAAAAATACTATCTTTAGTCAGTTGCTAACTAAAAAGGTTAGAAAGAGTTCATATGATTTCAGTTATACAATCCTTTTAGCATGACTGCATTTCCACATTTTAAAAATATTGTCCTACTATCTGCTTCAACAAACGGATGCAGTGCTGGACGTGCTCATTCGTCTATGCCAAGAAATATGGAAGACAGCTTCCTGGCCAACTGACTGGAAAAGATCCATATTTATGCCTATTCCCAAGAAAGGGGATCCAACCGAATGCGGAAATTATAGAACAATATCATTAATATCACACGCAAGCAAAATTTTGCTGAAGATCTTTCAAAAGCGGCTGCAGCAGTATATCAATAGGGAACTGCCAGAAATTCAGGCCAAATTCAGAAGAGGACGTGGTACCAGGGATATCATTCCTGATGTCAGACGGATCCTGGCTGAAAGCAGAGAAGACCAGAAGGATGTTTACCTGTGTTTTATTGACTATGCAAAGGTATTCCACTGTGTGCATGATAACAAATTATGGATAACGTTGTTAAGAATGGGAATTCCAGAACACCTGTGCTGATGAGGAACCTGTACATAGATCAAGGGGCAGTTATTCAGACAGAATGAGGGGATACTGCTTGGTTTAAAGTCAGAAAAGGTATGCGTCAGGGTTGTATCCTTTCACCATACCTATTCAACCTGTATGCTGAGCAAATAATCCGAGAAGCTGAACTATATGAAGAAGAATGGGACATCAGGATTGGAGGAAGACTCATTTACAACCTGCATTATATAGATGACTCAGTGTTGCTTGCTGAAAGTGAAAAGGACTTGAAGCACTTACTGATGAAGATCAGAGACCACAACCTTCAGTATGGATTACACCTCAACATAAAGAAAACAAAAAATCCTCACAACTGGACAAATAAGCAATACCATGATAAACAGAGAAAAGACTGAAGTTGTCAAGGGTTTAATTTTACTTGGATCCACACGGACTCAACACCCATGGAAGCCGCAGTCAAGAAATCCAAAGACACATTGCACTGGGCAAATCTGCCGCAAAGGACTTCTTTAAAGTGCTGAAAGGCAAAGATGTCACCTTGAAGACTAAGGTGCACCTGACCCAAGCCATGGTATTTTCAATTGCATCACATGCATGTGAAAGTTGGACAATGAATAAGGAAGACTGAAGAACTGACACCTTTGAATTATGATGTTGGCGAAGAATACTGAATATACCATGGACTGCCAAAAGAACGAACAAATCTGTTTTGGAAGAAGTACAACCAGAACGTTCCTTAGAAGCAAGGATGGCACGATTACATCTTACATACTTTGGACATGTTGTCAGAAGGTACCAGTCCCTGGAGAAGGACATCATGACTGGTAAAGTACAGGGTTAGCAGAAAAGAGAAAGACTCTCAACAAGGTGGACTGACACAGTGGCTGCAATGGTGGGCTCAAACGTGGCAATGATTGCGAGGATGTCGCAGGATTGTTCTGTTTTGCATGGGGCCCCTATGAGTCGGAACCGACTTGACAGCATCTAACAACAACAACACCCAAGCAAAAAGGAACACATAACGTCATACACAATAAACTTCAGATTCGTTAAGAAATCATTCTAAAGTTAGATAAAAAAAAAAAGGAAACATTAATTATTGGAAAAATAGAGACCTGAACAATCAAGTACAGAAAATCATGTGTTTTTAAACTAACAATACCACCTACACATCACTGTAATTATCTTCTGTAACATAAAGTACTAATCAAGCACCTCAGATTTCGTGGGAAAATAATTCTGGTCTAGGTTCATGTTTTAAATGCTGAAAGTATTTTCATGAGGTCCATCTATTTCCCTCAACTTTTTCTGGATTACTGCTTGATAACTTCCATTTAACAATATGTTCTAGATGCCCTCAAATCTCACACATTTCTAAAATATGATTAAATATGTGCAGATATATTTTTTAAAGATTCTTTCAAATAACTGAGTTTTTAACCTGATATATTTAAAAATGTAACTAAGTCATGACACATCTCCAATAATAAAATGAATTCAGGATACCAGCTTTTAAAGCTTAAAATTTTTTTTGAACTAGACATACATTTCTTAGACACCTACAATTTAGACTTTTATTAAAGACTCACATGGGTCATACTACTACTACTCAAGAACTATAGTCAGCATAAAAAATATCTGTTTTCCTTCATGCAACATTAACCTGGTGGTCAGAAGATCTTTATTCTATTATTATAAATCAACCAAACACCCATTTTCTGACCAAATTTGATCATTTTTAAATTGAGTGCCTAATACTATTAATAAACCCATCAATTAATCAATAATTACTTAGGCTTGATCTATTATGAAAGAAACTCATCTCATTAATACCAATGATTGGGAAGCAAAGTATCTGGGACAACAGATTTACAAAGGGGCATAGCAGTGAGAGTGGAAGATAATATTTTTTGTGAAGTAACTTTAAGAGAAAACTTTTGTTTACCTTTTTTTATACACTCCGTTTACTGAGTTATAACTTACAAATGATAAAATTCTCAGATTTTAAAGGCAGAACTCACTAAGAATCACAAATGCATACCTGTGTAACCCAATGAAGCTACTGAACATTTTCACTACTCCAGAAAGTTCCTTTGTGCCCTTTTACAGTCAATTCCCTGCACCCTAGAAGTAGGGAGATAGTGTAGGGAGATAGTCCCTACTATTCTGATTTGTATCACCATAGATGAGCTCTACCAGCTTTAGAATTTTATACATGTGGAATCATAAACCACATAATTTCTTTTTTTTTTTGGGATCTGGCCTTTTTCACCCCACGTGTTTCATTCATTTACATTGTTGTCTATATACCAGTAGTTCATTCTTTTTTATTGCAGAGTAGCATTCAGGTTTGATGTGCAGAAATTTTTTGTTTTGATAAACTTCATAATTTTTTCTTTTATGTTTACTGTTTTATGTGTGTGTGTCCTGAACACAGAATTCACAAAAAATACATAAATGGCCATATACAGAAGAAAAAGTATCTATCCTCCACAATTTTCAAAGACATTTCAATTATTCCACCTCTAGGAATTTTTTCTTCAAATATATTCCAACACATTTGAAATTATACTGATATAAAGTTACTGTACTAAAAGACTGAAAACATCTAAATGTATAATAGAGAACTGATTTTTTAAATAATAGTGCAGTTGATACAGCAAAATGCTATGAAGCTATAAAAAATTTTAATCTTCATGTATTCTTTATGGAAAAATCTCTAAAATTTATTGTTGGAAGTAAACAAAAGCAAGCTGTATAACTGTGGACAGTATGTCTTAAATGCAAAAAGGACTATATATACTATTTGATATGCATAAAATACCTCTGGAAGGAAAGTAATAATAATGGTTGTGGAGGGTGAGAGGATGCGTGACTGGAGGGAGGCTTCTCAGTGTATACTTTTATATATTTTAAAATCTTTCAATAATGAGAAGGTATTATCTAGTCAGCAAATTAAAGAAAAAAGATATTCTAACTAAAAAGCTTAAAAATTAAGATATATATTTTTTACCTATCAAATTTGCAATTATTATTACCATTATTGTTACTATTATATTCAGAGTGGGTAATACAAAGCACTATTATATACCAAAAGCAATCATTATAATGGTAACTTTAACCTTTACCACAATTATGCTCTTTGATCCAATAATCTGTTGCCTTTGAGTCGATTCTGAATCACAGTGACCCGTTAGGACAGAGCAGAACTTCCCCTATACAGTTTCTAAGGAACAGCTAGTGGATTTGAACCGCTGACCTTTTGGTTAGCAGCCATAGTGCTTAACCACTATACTACCATGTCTCCTTTGACCCAATAATTCCACATTTAAGCATCTATCTTAAAGAAATAATCAGCAATACAAAAAAACAAAACTACTGTAATTCACCTTTGATGTAATCACTGTGGAAAGGAGGAAAAAAAATAAACAAAAATTTAAATATAAATAAAACTATAAAAATACCCGTTATTTTCTTTAATTATATATGTACTACTTTCACGATCAATAGATGAATAGAGCTTTCCTTCCAAAAACAGCTGACCCTTCAGCACAATGCTCATGTGATCAGGCAAAAACTGGACTTGAATGTCCTCCTTGGAAGTGCCTTCTGGAAGCTGGGTTGTTACTGTCAAATCATCTTCAGTCTGTTGCCAGTAATACAGAGGTTCTACTGGGAAAAGAAAAACGCTTTATGTAGCAAGAAATGAGACTGGAACACAAAAACCTAACATACGAACACTTATCTCAAAGAATATTAGCATATTTTCTAGTAATCAGCTAATAAATAATAATAATAAATACACACAGATCTTTCCAGTGAATTTTCACTTTAAGAGTTGTAGCAACTGCATTCAACGTTTTCCTCTTCCTGTCTTAGCTAATGCTCCACAAGATAAAGCACCCAAAAAATACTGACAGCAATCCTTTACTCTCATTCTTCTCCTTCCTCCCTAATCTTCATCCTTCTGTTCTTCTCCTTCTCCTGTACACACACACACACACCCACACCCACACAGTGGATTCCAAATTTGAAAGAATACCAAATATGTCGTAAACTGTCTGATAACAAAACTTTCACCATTTTGATTTGCCACCATTAAGGCAATGTAACTGTGATACAGGAGATGATATATTTGGTAGGATATACATACACACACAAAGACGCATTTTCCTTGTAACATATAGCTGTTGACTATCCCACCCAACAAGTTTGCTGCATGTAAGCAATATCGCAGGAAATTCAACGGCTGTCAGCATATTCAGTCTAACTCCTAAGTAAAATAATCTCCCTTCATCTCTGTATCTCCTTGGCCTATCTCTCAGAAAGCAAGCTACTAAAGAAATATTTTTTAATTCATCATACTGTAACTATGGCAATAAGGAAACAAGGTTTAAAATGTAAAAGAAATAAATATTTGCTAAATAGCATCCATAAACATTGGTTTGTCTACCCTCTTCTTGGGTAAAAATAAAACATAGTGGCTAGGGATAAAGGCTCCAGGGTTTGCCAGTCTTGAGCTGAATCCTGGCTTAACTATTTATTAACTTTGATAAGCAGCTTTAATCTCTGAGCCTCATTTTCCTAACCTATAAAATAGGATAGTAGGATATTCACATCTCATAGAATTGTTGACATTTAAGTGAGCAAATGCATATAAAACATTTAATACTAATCCTGATACTTAAATATATTATAAACTCTCGCTAAATGTGGCTTTGTTTGTTATTTTTTAAAATCATTTGCATGCTGTTTTATATAGAAACTTCGGGGGTTCTTGATATTCTCAAAGATATAACTATAATGTATTTTCCTGAATGGTCACTTTTACTTGAAGTTAAAAAAAAAAAAATTACTTTAACAAACATGATCCCAGTATAAAAATGAATATAAAATCTACATAAATTTTTAGGATAAAATTGTTATTTTGGGGGTATCACACTGATTGAATGGCCTATCAGATCCTTTCTCCACTGCCATTACAAGTACTTTTAATGTAAACTTAAGAGTAAAAGTTTGAAAAACAGCTCAGAAGATTGACAACTATAAGCTCCATATGGGCAAGTGATTTGGTTTATTCATCTTTCTTCTGTAACAGATAGCAGAGCAGTTTAAATATAATAACTTTTGTCAAATAATGGAAGTGGGAGGAGTCGGAAATATCTCATAAGCTTTTAGTATAAACTAAAAGCCATGGAAGCACTAAAGAGATTTTGTTTTTTTAATCCTTCCCCCAAAAGTAAACCCAAAAAATTCAAACTCATTACTGCCAAGTTGATTCCGACTCATAGCGACCTTATAGGAGAGAGCAGAACTGCCCCACAGAGTTTCAAGGCTGTACTCTTTACGGAAACAGATTGCCACATCTTTCTCCCATGGAGAACTCGGTGAGTTCAAAGTGCTGATCTGGTTGGCAGCCGAGCGCTTAGCCATTGCACAACCAGGGCTCCTTCAGAAGTATACAAATGCCTTAAACAATTTTCTCGACTGTTGGTTGATTTGAGTTCCTTCCTATGCCTTTAGAAATAGATTTTGGTCTTTAAAGAAAGTATTACTAATTATATTATTATTGGAAACCCTGGTGGCGTAGTGGTTAAGTGCTAACCAAAAGGTCAGCAGTTCAAATCTACCAGGCTTTCACTGGAAATTCTATGGGGCAGTTCTACTCTGTCCTATAGGGTCGCTATGAGTCAGAACTGACTCGACAGCAACGCATTGTTTTTTTGTTTTTGTTTTTATTATTACGACAATACCAAATAGCTAATAGACAATACAGTTTCTTGAGGTTTACAGAAAATGAAACTAATATATACTTAGAATGAGTGTTTTAAAAAAGCATACTTATTAACAAACTATCCATAATTTTTTAAAATTACAACTTTTTGCCATTATTTTTGTGAAAATCCTACAACAAAACAAAAGATAAAAGAAACTCCCCAATAGAAACTGGGTAAAAGAAATCAAGCGAGGGCTGTTCAGTGGCGGGAAAACAAAACTGTAGGGCATTAGGACTTTATATCAAGAGAATGGTCATAATAATGAATTCAAGAAGGATGCAAGATATAATGTTAGAGTTCAACAAGGAAAGACAACACCTGCACTGGTACTTAGTGTTTTAAACACACGTTGTATCCTACCTAGTATGTCTTAGAATTACACAGTCCTACACTAGCAGAACAATTCTAAGGATTAAGACATTCTTTCATAGTTGCTCACCAAAGGTGTTCTAAAGGGCAAGTGATCTAGAATCATGAACAGCTATTCTTAGGAGAGTTTAACATTATAATTAAGAGAATCCTGGCATTTTTTCAGAAAGGAATCTTAGAGATAATCTAATCAAAAACACATCACATATGAGGAAGAAACAGGTGTTGAGAGACTAAATAAAAGACTGCCAAGCACAACTCCTTTGTATTCAGAGGTGTATATATTTATAAGCCTAGGGAAAATACTTTTCAAGTGTTATTATATTAACATTTGCAATATTTTTCAAATAATTTATTTAAAAAATCTATAAAAATATAGAAATTAAATGTTAAACAAATAGTTTAAGAAAAAAGTTGATTCAATGAGTAATATGTACAATTGTTAAATATTGTAAAAATTGCAGTTAAGTATACTTTTCTCTGCCTATAAACATCATAAATATGAACAATAATGATTAAGGAGGGATATTCTCTTCTTGAACAGCTTTAAGTAAAATATATTCTTTCTTTACAAATAAAAATTTCTTTTAAAAGACATTTGTTATTCTTTTCATCGTAAAACACGATCTCCATTCGTTCATTCAACAAAGTGAAAAACTAGTGATTCTAACTTCTTTTAATATGAGAGGTAGAACATCTCCCTTAGTATATACCAATAATAAGTCAAGTTTAGCTTATTTTAAAGAATTAAAAATCATAAACTTCCCATCAATACCAATAACATACTGGCTTCTCAAATAAACACCTTCAGCACACAGACATTATTTATTCAATAAACATTTATTAAACATAGAACTAGGTAAGTTAATGTGCAGATTTTTAAAAAACATTTTTGCAATTACAAAATTATTAAATCGGTCACACTATGTACTTGGTATAGTTTACAAAACACTCTTCTGGGAAACATAAAGGAAAAAAAAAGAAGCATCTAAATCTTGCCCTGGTAGAACCCATAACCTAACCGGGAAGATAAAACAGACATAAATATGTATGCACATACATATACACAAGCTCTATGAAGATGATAAGTAATATTACCTTTGATTTTTTCTGACATGTTTTCATCCTTATTTTCTTCAAGATCCTGACCAGTTTGAACAAACTGGAAGGACTTGTAAGAAACAATCATTAGACCATTTCCACTGGGCTCAAGAGCAGCATAATGTGGCACTGACTTTCCACGGAGAACGTCACGCTTAATTATTTCATATTTTTTATTATCTGCGGGAAAATAAAGCATTTTTGAACAAAATATTAGAAATAACTTTATTATGAAAATATCTGTATATTCATGTTAATTAAAATGAAATACTTTAAATTTAGCATTAAAAGGCACACTATTTATAATCTTTTCATAAGAATAAAAACTTTACAACTTGAACTGTGAAAATAAGTTCTTATTTTTAAATATTGGGTCTGATGAAATTTGCTTGCTTTAAGTTGTGCCATCCAATACTGTAGGAACTAGCAGCTGTAAGTACGTATTTAAGTAAAATTAAGAATTCAGTTCCTCAATCACACTAGCCACAATTCAAATGCTCAAAAGCCACAAATGGCTAGCAGCTACCGTACTGAACGGCACACTTAGAAAACACATCCATCTCCAGAAGGTTCTATTGAACAGCAGTACTCTAGGCTTTGAAAGTGATGGGCTGAACTGGAGTATCAGCTTTTCCTTGACAACAGCCTATCCAGCTTCCCAGCAGGTATGTATAGAAGATACATCTTCTGGCAAAAGCCACAAATTGAACATAAAGGGAAAAGTGTGCTGTGGACTACTTTTCTGCCTGTTCTAGGCATTGATTAGGTGTTTTCTTAAAATGAAATATGTTCATAATAAAAATGAGTTTCATACACACTCAGAAATCTACATGCCTATTGTCATCAAATAATGGCACTTAAACATTTAGAGATATAAACAATTAATTGGATCCTAAAAGTTTTAGGTACATTAACTGAATTTATTCTCCTATGAAAATAGGTTACTTTTTCCTTAAAAGTATTCACATATTTCAGCTGATTAGGTACATTAAATGATTTTATTCTCCTGTGAAAATTGGTTATTTTTTCTTTTAAAAAATACTCAAACATTTCAGGTGAGTCCATTCATACCTTTACTTACACTCTGTTACTCTGTTAAAGTGGACTGACTTGTAAATTTCATATTGAATAGTCAAAAATTACAACTCAGTGTCATATGAGTTCTATATAATAATACAGTAATAATACAGCCTGTTCGTCTCTATCATTCTTTTAACTCTAAATCCTCACCTACATTCATTCATTTCATAAATATTTAAGAATAGGCTTGGAATTTCATGACTGAACTAAAAACTCCCATACTTTCTCCCTACGTAAGAGACCGTACATGCAGGGCAAACAGTCCTATCTATCTTTAAAGAGCCCAAAATTTGACACTTTTATTTTCTAGCGTGGCTATTGCCAACATGTGTGGAACAAAAAATAACAGATGCGTCTCAAAAAATGAATTCCATTGTAAAATAAGGCTGTGAGATGCTGCAATTTTTTTTGGGGGGGGGGGCTCAGAAATTTCAATATGCATAATGTTTAATGGGAACCTTGTATTCCACATTTCAAACTTACTTTATCACAAAATATAATTTGTCAAGTGTTCCACTAAACATAGCTTAGAAAACACTGCTCTGTTAGGTTAATTTGAAAAAGGAAGAGTAGAACAACTATATTAGTAATACAGGAGCGTGGCAGGGAAAAACTAGACATTGAGTAAAGAAAGATAATGTTATCCACAGAAAATTAATGTTTCTACAGTTATAACCTTGGGAGAAACCAGTTGAACCAAGGAAGCGAAGATGAAGAGAATGGAGGTGACGGAGCTACAACAGAGTCTTTGTGTTCTGAGGTAATCTAATGAAAGTTATTGTGGACTGAGGTCAAGTGTCCTGGAGAAAGAGAGGAGGAATGTGCACGAAGATTTCTCTTTTTAAGATGTTACAGTGCACACCTTAACAAAAAGATTAAAGTTTCTATTAGCTAAAGCGTATTTTTTTATTGTTAGTTGCTGTTGAGTCAATTCCCTTATAGCGACCCCATGTGTGCAGGGTTTTCAAAGCTGTGACCTTTCGGAAGATCACTACGCCCATCTTTCAAGGCACCTCTGGGTGGGTTCGAACTGCCAACCTTTCAACTCGAAGTCAAGTCCTTAACTGTTTGTACCACCCAGGGACTCCTTATATTATCTAAAGCAGGGTTCAACAAATTATGGCCTGTGGCCCCAATCAGAATCTCTGCCTTTTTTTGTACGGCCTGAAAACTAAGAATGAATTTTACATTTTTAAATGGTTGGAAAAAAAATCCAAAGAATAAATACTTAATTACATGTAAAATGATATGAAATTCCAATTTCAGTGTCTACAAATACAGCATTATTGAAACACAGTGATGCTCACTCATTTTTGTGTCATCAATGGCTGCTTTTGTGCCACACTGGCACAGTTGAGTAGTTGTGACAGAGATCATATAGTCCACAAAGCCTGAAGTATTTACCATCTGGCCTTTTACAGAAAAAGTTTGCCAACCCCTAATCTAAAAGTTTGTTACTCTGCTCCTCAAGAGATAAAACATCTACACTGGGGGAAAAAGAACAAACAAATCATATTAAATACTTCAAAGAACAAATATGAGAGATTTGTTCAGCTTAGTTAAAAACTATTCTGCCATATAGAGAGACAGAAAGGGAGGGAAGGACAGTTTTAAAATAACATAGAGAGGTCTATTAGGAAACATCTACTAAGAGCCTTTGTCAGATTGTAAACTTGCAGCTAGTGTAAATAAAATATTTTTCCATAGGGATAAATAATAATTTAAAATTGTCAAGTCAAATAAGTAATAAACAAATAAAGTAATAAATAAGTTAATAAAAATTGCTGAGACAAAGAGAAAAGCCATCATGGAAACAAGCTCCCTTAGTTCTTGACTACAGAAAAAATACACATAGTGAGTCAGTAAGAACTAAGCACTGGCAAAGAACAAGTCCACACTATTAAGGGAATCCTAATTAATAGAGGAGAAAAGTGCCCAAGTTAGAAGCTAGACAGACAGCTTCAAACAGACTTTTCTGCAGGTCAGGACTTTTCTACACCTGGAAGCACTCTGAATGAGAAAAAATAACAATCTTCCTGAGGGTAGAAGTAAACAACAAAGTTCAGTTCGACTTTAAAAAAATCACAGTTGTGATTTAATGAAATAAAGGTACTCATTTCCAACTAAGTATTTATATTAAATTGAACTGTAATTTATGGTTAATTTAATTTATATATATATAAATTCTTGTGTAAGAATATTTGTATATATTAATATATACATTTTAAATTCTTCAAAAACTATGTAATAATATCTCTTTTTATACAAAACATACAACTGACTATGAAGGCACACTACTATTTTTTTCTGTTATCCATACCTGAGAACTTAACTACAGAAATCACTCAGTTCATCAGCTGGCAGGTCCTAGAATCATAATATAATGACCAAGAAAGTGCCAACAACATTTAGAGACAGCCTTGCATTTTAAAACCTATGAAATGAGGACAACCACCACAGAAAGAGTCAGAATTCTTTTATATTTTACCTTTATTTTTCCTACTGATAGTGACCCATTCCAAAGAAACATAGAAACCACTTCCTTTCATATCCAATTCCTCCTTTTCTATTCGAAGAAGAAGGGTAGCTATTGAATGTTCTTCATCTTTTAGCAATGAGATACTGTGAATTATGATAAAAGGACTCCCAAGTTCTTCATTAAACATGATCTACAAAAAAAGATTACAAACACAAAAATGTACATATTGCATGAATGTAGAGGGAATACAACAGAATTCTAACAATCCAACAATCAATGTGAATATATAAGGAATACAAAAATTAAAAAAAGAAAAAAAAAAAGCCTTTGGATAAAGGTGGCAACACTGAGTAATGTCCCTTAAGAAAGCTTTTAAAAAATATCTATTTGGATAACAGAAAAATGATCAGTACTCTTGGCTTAAAAACAAAGAAAACACCAGGGCATGAAAAAGTATCTAAAGGAGAATGAGAAGTAGAAGTGAAGACACAGGAGCTGGTCAACATTCATTCTCCAACTCTTCCCCTGACTCATATATGATCTAGTTCTGCTTTCTCCCTCTTCCTTTCTGGAAACTGTGTGGGTGTTTATGTGTGCATGCTTATGTACATGCTTTTTCTCTATTGGTTTTATGTTGTTTTTTGACTTGTTTACAGAATTAAGAGTCAAAGGAACTGCAGAGCAAATCACTGTTAAACTTTATTTTCTCAAAAACAAAAGGGCCCATTTGCCTTCAAAAGACATAACTCAACACATGCTATTTAGAACACAATCCTGAAGTTGCTTTAAAAAAAGTAAATCTAAGTAGCATACACACAGTTACACAAAATCCTATAAAATTCTTTTTTATACCAAGAACACAATCTAAAGCAATAGATATTTCATTAGCATGAATGCTAAATAGGATTTTTGAGACTTGTAAACAAGATTTTTCAAATAAATAACTAGAGAAAAATGAATAGTTGAAAAAACACCTTATTAGAAACAGCATCTCTCTCTTTTTTAAATGTGTATTTAAATTCCCTCTTACCTGCTCCCTCTTGAAAGACTTGTAATGAAAAGTTTACTTTAAAGTCATCTATTTGCCTATGTGTTTGGGAACTTCTGCCAAAATTATTCAAATAGTAAATCTCTGGAATCTATTCTAAAGGTTTCCATAAGCAGAAAGAAAAAATAAACAACCCTCCACTACTGATAACAGGGATGACAGACGAAGACAGGTTTTCGGTTGGTTGATTGGGTTTTGCTTTTGGGGAGACTATGGGAGATAAAAAGGAGCCGAGCCCTGGTGGTGCAGTGGTTAAGTGCCCAACTGTGAACCAAAAGGTCGGTGGTTCGAACCCACCAGTTACTCCATGGGAGAAAGATACGGCAGTCTGCTTCCATAAAGATTATGGCCTTGGAAATCGTATGGGGCAGTTCTATTCTGTCTAATAGTGTCATGACGAGTCTGAATCAACTCTACACCAATGGGTTATGAGAGACAAAGAAGAGGAAGGGCAAGTGAGAATCAAAAAGTATTGCCAGGTTTGTTTCCTCTTTTTCCTTCTCTCTCACCTGAATAAGAGAGACTGGAATGAAATCCGAGTAGATGCCTGGACTTATAAAACTTATTATGCTGAATTTTCCAGTCTTCTGAACAAGGTCAGTATCTGAACTGTGATACTGTTAATATACAGCACCATCACATTAGAGGCAACATATTTGGAAAGCACATTTCTACATTTCGGTCATCGCCACCACCCTTGGCCCCCTTTTAACCTATCATGTCCCCCAATTACTCCCACCTCTAGCTCTCTCTATTAGATCAAAAAAAAAAAAAGACCAATTCCTCCAAAACTCCAGAAACTCACCTAAGTTGTTTCTCCTAAAGCGATCAATATTCTGCAATATTCTTCTCACCTCACTAACCCCAATGTCCAGTCAAAATTGCTAACTGAAAACACCAGAGACACGCTTATTTCATTACTGCAGTGTATAATGAGGACAGCATAAAGTAGACTTAAACTTTTCACTGAATAAAAAAATATATATTGGAGACCTAATAAGTGACAAGGAGATACATACAGGAGAAGCAAAAAGAATTATAAACCCACATGAATCTCCTTCTGGTGGAATGTGTGGTATTACTTTTACGCTGAAGGTGACCTGGGTCAGTCTGTCTTTGCTATTCTACCTGTAAAGCCAAGAGAATCCACTCAGCTTGATAATAGGTAAATTCTTATTCATCTCTCTTCTCCCAGTCAATCTCAAAACCTCTTCCAACCTTTTCAGGTAGCTGTGTTATGACCACATTGCCTTACTAAAAAAAATAAAGTTATTACTAGAGGCCACAGCAGAAAATATCAGTGTCCAGATAATACTTATTGGAAGCTAGGAGTGCAAACAGCTTCTGTACACAAGTTATTGTTGTTCTGGTTTACTGTAGGTTTTTTCTGCTCAGTTTTTTGAACATACTACAATTGAGTAGGATAGGTAACCCACTCAGTGTAATTTTAGTAAGATAGGTAAACCATTTGCTCCTAAGGCCTTACTGGTTTTTCTCAAATAATTTAAGCCTGTTTTTACGGACATTTGTTGATCTGGAAAAAATATTTTATGAGATGTAAATCTATTTAGTCTTTAACGCTTTATACACCCAGAGCTAAAGGCTACCTGCTGAAATTTAGAATGTAGCAGTATAAAAATATACTTAATAGTATAATTCAAAGCTGAAAGAAATAAATTCTTCAATTATCAACCCAGTATTATTTTCTACTTTCAAAAACTGTAGCTCATGAAGAAAGCAATTTCTTATTACTCTTAAAATCCTAACCTCCTCTCCAGATTTAAATTTAATTAAAAAAAAAAATGTCATCTTAGACTTTGGTATATAACTATATTTACATTTAATACATTTTTCTAAGTAGAGAATATTCTGGTAAACCATCTGACTAATGTAAACACACTAGCAAATCTAGCATGAAGGTAGAAGAGAAAAACTATCCCAATGTAATTCTTTGGTCAGCTCTTCAGGAAGTCAATGTCAATGCTTCGGGCATTGTTTTAACATAAAAACCACTCAGCAAGTATTTGCTAAATAAATGAATGCAATTCTTGGTAACTGCGACGATCACAGATCAAAACAGGAATGGATCCACAATCAACATATCAGTCTTGTAAAAGATACATATATATATAATTTAACTAAAGAAAAAGAGATTTAAAACTTCATATATCATGAAAACCAAGAGATCACACTTAATCTATCCTTGAAAAGTGTTATTTCAAAATACCAAAAGCCAAACCAAATCCATTGCCGTTGCGTGGATTTCGACTCAGAGTGACCCCATAGAACATGGCAGAACTGCTCAATGGGGTTTCCAGTGCTGTAAATCTTTACGGAAGCAGACTGTCACATCTTTCTCCGTGGGGCAGCTGGTGGCTTCAAACCATCGACCTTTCGATTAGCAGGCAGGCGCTTAACCATTGTGCCACCAGGGCTCCTATTTAAAAATAAGTGAGTTCTAACTTATATATACTTTCTGGACTTTGCTTAAGACGTCTAAAACAATTTTTAAAACATCCTCACCTCCCATTTTTCAGAAGTGTTATTTCCACGTTCATCTGTTGCAATGAGATACAATCTTCCAGTCCCATCTGATAAGGTGACCCAGGTAGAAGACGTAAAATGAATAGATGCACAAAGGCGACTGTCGTACACAGTCAAATCTGCAGGAAGTCGAAACACCTCCCGTGGTTTTCCTAAGGCAGTGTCCTATAAAGAAGCCAAACATTACGAATTAATCCTTCCCTTTCCTGGCTCCAAACACACATAAAAAAATACATGCAGTGTACTGGTTTGAAAATATGTCCACAAATTCTTTGACAATCCTCTTTTCAAGAGATGGAGGCTAATCCCCCTCCCTTTCAGTGTGGGCTGTACTCTGACTCACGTCTAACAAAATATGGCAGAAATGACGGTATGTGACTTGTAAGACTAGGTCATTAAAACACATTTTATGTTTCACACTGCCCTCTCTCTTGGATTGCATGCTCTGTATCATGTGTGAGGACACTTACGGAGACCATGGAGAGGCCCATATGGGAAAGAACTGAGGCCTCTGCCAATAATCGGCACCTTGTGAGGGAATTATTTTGGAAGTGTATCCTTCAGCCCTAGTTAAGCCTTCAGATGACTGCAGTCTTGGTTGACACACTGATTAAAACCTCATGAGCAACCCCGAGCAAGTACCACCCAGCTGAGCCACTCCCAGATTTCTGACCCATAGAAATGGTATGAGATAATGTTTATTGTTTCAAGTCTCCAATTTGTGGAGTAATTTGTGACACAGAAATAACTAGCTAATACATGTAGTAATCTAGTTTTCATTCTTTTGTTGCATAAAGATTACTGCTAACTTGTGTTTTTGAGAACAAATTTTTATGTCTATGTCCTTATAACTTAAAGTTATAATCTAGTTTGCATCATTTAAAATGTTTTAGAGGAAAATATATAAAATACCTAAAATTCAGGAAATAAACTCATGTACTAAAGTACAATAAATTCAACATTTTTTTAATTTAAATGTTAGTTTTCAGTTTAACAGGCTTTCCTACTGGAAAAGCATAATCCTTGACACACGCATTTCATCCCCCACTCCTGGACTGTTAGTTGTTGCTGTGTGCCGTTGAGCAGAATCCGACTCATAGGGATCCTATAGGACAGAGCAGAACTGCCCTGTAAGTTTTCCTAGGTTCTAATGTTTATGGGAGCAGATCACCAGGTCTTTTCTCCTGCAGAGTGGCTGGTGGGTTCAAACTGCCAACCTTTCAGGTTAACAGCCAGATCACTTAACCACTGAGTTACCAGGGCTCCTTTTGGAGTTCTTTAGACCTATGCACATGTTAATAAAATTCAAATAAACTCTATACAATGTCCTGGAAACCCTGGTGGCAGTGGTTAAGAGTTTGGCTGCTAACCAAAAATTCAGGAGTTTGAATATACCAGGTACTCCTTGGAAGCCCTACAGGCAGTTCAACTCTGTCCTACAGAGCCGCTATGATTCGAAATCCACTCGACGGCAAAGGGTTAGGGGCTCTTTTTGGTATATCAAACCAAATCCATTGCCGTCGAGTAGATTCTGACTCATAAAATAGGCAATAAAATACTTTATTCCATAAATCCTAAATTAGAGCATTAAATTATTTTTGAATAAACTCCACTGATGGTTTTCTATCATAATACTGCCTTATATTACTAGCATTTATAATATTCAGGTCTCACCCAATCATTTTCTTCTTCCTCACAAGAAAGATTAATGTAACTATGTTCAAGGCTGTTGAAAACCATTCTGAGGTAACATTTCAAAGCTGGTTTGCAAAGAATTAAAACTTCATTGATGAATGGAACAGTTACTGAATGACTATAATCTACAAGTATTGCATTAAATAAACTGCTTTGACATTTTACCATCTAATTGTCACCAAACTCTATGAAGGTGAAATTATTATGCCCACTTTAACAAGATAGAGAGGCTCAAGAATGTAATATAATTTGCCTGAAATGCCACTGCTAGAAAGTGGAAGAGGCAAGATTTAAATCCTGGTCAACCTCACTCTTAAAAGTTGATCTTCTTTCTCCTATTCCACATTTTCTTAAAAACAGACCACTTCCCAAGTTTTTCTAAACAAATGTACCTCAGATTTCATTGTAATTTCTAGAACACACTAAAAAAGACTATGAACTCAACTACCATATCCAGTTTTTCTTCAGGCTAACATATTCTACAGTGGGTGGCACAGTGGTTAAAGTGTCCGGCCACTAACTGAAAAGTCAATGAGTGGTTCGAACCTATCAGCTGCTCCTGCCTCTAGAAAAAGATATAGCAGTCAGTTTTCATAAAGATTTACAGCCTTGGAAACCCTAGGGGGCAGTTCTACTCTGTCCTATAGGATTATTATGAGTTTGGATCAACTCAAATGCAGTGGATTCGATTTTGGTTTTCTGATCAATAAAATGTAATATAAAAATTATAATGTTAACGTATTGTATATAAATGACATTATAAATAAATCATAAACAAATACTAATACATAAACTGTATATTCATGAAAAAAATCTCTGAACAGTGGTTTTGGGGCCTTTTAGCAGCAGCTACTAGCAGACAAGCTTAAAATTAACAGAGTAGATTTCTAATACACATACATTTATAGAAAGGGCTACTCTAGTTAAAAAAAGTTTCAAACAATATTAGATAAGCATACCATTTACCAATTTATTAAACACTGAAGTACAAAATTTTTGTCCTTTTAAAAGGATCTGATCTTTTTCCTGAGAAAGGCTTTTATCACTAATAACCAATAACTTTATCTGGAAACCAACCCAGTGCTGTCAAGTCGATTGCAACTCATAGCGACCCTATAAAAAGACAATATAAAAACCTTCCTTTTCCTTTTTTTTGCCAAAGCTTTTAGAAAAAAAGTTTTAGTTCATTGTAGTTTGAGTCATGTCTCCATGTAACATAAAGCTTTCAATAATGCACACACAGTTCTAAGAATGTATACTTCCCTTTTGTTTTCTCTTTTTTTTTTTTAATTAATTTTTATTAAGCTTCAAGTGAACATTTACCATTCCAATCAGTCTGTCACATGTAGGTTTACATACATCTTACTCCCTTTTCCCACTTGCTCTCCCCCTATTCAGTCAGCCCTTTCAGTCTCTCGTTTCGTGCCAATTTTGCCATCTTCCCTCTCTCTCTATCTTCCCATCCTCCCTCCCGTCAAGAGTTGCCAACACACTCTCCAGTGTCCACCTGATTTAATTAGCTCACTCTTCATCAGCATCTCTCTCCCCCCCGCTGACCAGTCCTTTTCACGCCTGATGAGTTGTCTTCGGGGATGGTTCCTGTCCTGTGCCATCAGAAGTTCTGGGGAGCATTGTCTCTGGGATTCCTCTAGTCGCAGTCATACCATTAGGTATGGTCTTTTTATGAGAATTTGGGGTCTGTATCCCATTGGTCTCCTGCTCCCTCAGGAGTTGTCTGTTGTGCTCCCTAACAGGGCAGACATCGATTGTGGCCGGGCACCAACTAGTTCTTCCGGTCTCAGGATAATGTAGGTCTCTGGTTCACGTGGCCCTTTCTGTCTCTTGGGTTCTTAGTTGTCGTGTGACCTTGGTGTTCTTCCTTTGCCCTTGCTCCAGGTGGGTTGAGACCAATTGATGTATCTTAGATGGCCGCTTGTTGGCATTTAGGACCCCAGACGCCACATTTCAAAGTGGGATGCAGAATGTTTTCATAATAGAATTATTTTGCCCATTGACTTAGAAGTCCCCTCAAACCATGTTCCCCAGACCCCAGCCCCTGCTCCGCTGACCTTTGAAGCTTTCATTTTATCCCGGAAATCTCTTTGCTTTTAGTCCAGTCCAATTAGGCTGACCTTCCTTGTATTGAGTGTTGTCTTTCCCTTCGCCCAAAGCAGTTCTTATCTACTGATTGATCAATAAAAAACCCTCTCCCTCCCTCCCTCCCTCCCTCCCTCCCCCCTTTGTAACCACAAAAGTATGTGTTGTTCTCCGTTTTTTCTATTTCTCAAGATCTTATAATACTGATCTTATACAATATTTGTCCTTTTGCCTCTGACTCATTTCACTCAGCATAATGCCTTCCAGATTCCTCCATGTTATGAAATGTTTCAGAGATTCGTCACTGTTCTTTATTGATGCGTAGTATTCCATTGTGTGAATATACCACAATTTATTTACCCATTCATCCGTTGACGGACATCTTGGTTGCTTCCAGCTTTTTGCTATTGTAAACAGAGCTGCAAAAAACATGGGTGTGCATATATCTGTTTGTGTGAAGGCTCTTGTATCTCTAGGGTATATTCCGAGGAATGGGATTTCTGGGTTGTATGGTAGTTCTATTTCTAACTGTTTAAGATAACGCCAGATGGATTTCCAAAGTGGTTGTACCATTTTACAATCCCACCAGCAGTGTATGAGAGTTCCAATCTCTCCGCAGCCTCTCCAACATTTATTATTTTGTGTTTTTTGGATTAATGCCAGTCTAGTTGGTGTGAGATGGAATCTCATCGTAGTTTTAATTTGCATTTCTCTAATGGCTAATGAACGGGAGCATTTTCTCATGTATCTGTTGGCTGCCTGAATATCTTCTTTAGTGAAATGTGTGTTCATATCCTTTGCCCACTTCTTGATTGGGTTGTTTGTCTTTTTGTGGTTGAGTTTTGACAGAATCATGTAGATTTTACAGATCAGGCGCTGGTCTGAGATGTCATAGCTGAATATTCTTTCCCAGTCTGTAGGTGGTCTTTTTACTCTTTTGGTGAAGTCTTTAGATGAGCATAGGTGTTTGATTTTTAGGAGCTCCCAGTTACCTGGTTTCTCTTCATCGTTTTTGGTAATGTTTTGTATTCTGTTTATGCCCTGTATTAGGGCTCCTAGGGTTGTCCCTATTTTTTCTTCCATGATCTTTATCGTTTTAGTCTTTATGTTTAGGTCTTTGATCCACTTGGAGTTAGTTTTTGTGCATGGGGTGAGATATGGGTCCTGTTTCATTCTTTTGCAAATGGATATCCAGTTATGCCAGCATCATTTGTTAAAAAGACTATCATTTCCCCAATTGACTGACACTGGTCCTTTGTCAAATATCAGCTGCTCATACATGGATGGATTTATATCTGGGTTCTCAATTCTGTTCCATTGGTCTATGTACCTGTTGTTGTACCAGTACCAGGCTGTTTTGACTACTGTGGCTGTATAACAGGTTCTGAAATCAGGTAGAGTGAGGCCTCCCACTTTCTTCTTCTTTTTCAGTAATGCTTTGCTTATCCGGGGGTTCTTTCCCTTCCATATGAAATTAGTGATTTGTTTCTCTATACCCTTAAAATATGACATTGGTATTTGAATTGGAAGTGCGTTATATGTATAGATGGCTTTTGGTAGAATAGACATTTTTACTATGTTAAGTCTTCCTATCCATGAGCAGGGTATGTTTTTCCACTTAAGTATGTCCTTTTGAATTTCTTGTAGCAGAGTTTTATAGTTTTCTTTGTATAGGTCTTTTACATCCTTGGTAAGATTTATTCCTAAGTATTTTATCTTCTTGGGGGCTACTGTGAATGGTATTGATTTGGTGATTTCCTCTTCGGTGTTCTTTTTAGTTGATGTAGAGGAATCCAAGTGATTTTTGTATGTTTATTTTATAACCTGAGACTCTTCCAAACTCTTCTATTAGTTTCAGTAGTTTTCTGGAGGATTCCTTAGGGTTTTCTGTGTATACGATCATGTCATCTGCAAATACCGATAGCTTTACTTCCTCCTTGCCAATCTGGATACCCTTTATTTCTTTGTCTAGCCCAATTGCCCTGGCTAGGACTTCAAGTATGATGTTGAATAAGAGTGGTGATAAAGGGCATCCTTGTCTGGTTCCCGTTCTCAAGGGAAATGCTTTCAGGTTCTCTCCATTTAGAGTGATATTGGCTGTTGGCTTTGCATAGATGCCCTTTATTATGTTGAGGAATTTTCCTTCAATTCCTATTTTGGTAAGAGTTTTTATCATAAATAGGTGTTGAACTTTGTCAAATGCCTTTTCTGCACCTATTGATAAGATCATATGGTTTTTATCTTTTGTTTTATTTATGTGATGGATTACATTAATGGTTTTTCTGATATTAAACCAGCCTTGCATACCTGGTATAAATCCCACTTGATCAGGGTGAATTATTTTTTTGATGTGTTGTTGGATTCTATTGGTTAGAATTTTGTTGAGGATTTTTGCATCTATGTTCATGAGGGATATAGGTCTCAAATTTTCTTTTTTTGTAATGTCTTTACCTGGTTTTGGTATCAGGGAGATGGTAGCTTCATAGAATGAGTTGGGTAGTATTCCGTCTTTTTCTATGCTTTGAAATACCTTCAATAGTAGTGGTGTTAGGTCTTCTCTGAAGGTTTGGTAGAACTCTGCAGTGAAGCCATCTGGGCCAGGACTTTTTTTTGTTGGAAGTTTTTTGATTACCATTTCAATCTCTTTTTTTGTTATGGGTCTATTTAGTTGTTCTACTTCTGAATGTGTTAGTTTAGGTAGGTAGTAATTTTCCAAGAATTTATCCATTTCTTCTAGGTTTTCAAATTTGTTAGAGTATAATTTTACGTAGTAATCTGAAATGATTCTTTTAATTTCATTTGGCTCTGTTGTGATGTGGTCCTTCTCATTTCTTATTTGGGTTATTTGTTTCCTTTCCTGTTTTTCTTTAGTCAGTCTAGCCAATGGTTTATCAATTTTGTTAATTTTTTCCAAGAACCAGCTTTTGGCTTTGTTAATTCTTTCAATTGTTTTTCTGTTCTCTAATTCATTTAGTTCAGCTCTAATTTTTATTATTTGTTTTCTTCTGGTGCCTGATGGGTTCTTTTGTTGCTCACTTTCTATTTGTTCAAGTTGTCGGGACAGTTCTCTAATTTTGGCTCTTTCTTCTTTTTGTATGTGTGCATTTATCAATATAAATTGGCCTCTGAGCACTGCTTTTGCTGTGTCCCAGAGGTTTTGATAGGCAAGTATTTTCATTCTCGTTGCTTTCTAAGAATTTCCTTATTCCCTCCTTGATGTCTTCTATAACCCAGTCTTTTTTCAGGAGGGTATTGTTCATTTTCCAAGTATTTGATTTCTTTTCCCTAGTTTTTCTGTTATTGATTTCTAGCTTCATTGCCTTGTGGTCTGAGAAGATGCTTTGTAATATTTCGATGTTTTGGATTCTGCACAGATTTGTTTTGTGACCTAATATGTGGTCTATTCTAGAGAATGTTCCATGTGCACTAGAAAAAAAAGTATATTTTGCAGCAGTTGGGTGGAGAGTTCTGTATAAGTCTATGAGGTCAAGTTGCTTGATTGTTTTAAGTAGGTCTTCCGTGTCTCTATTGAGCTTCTTACTGGATGTCCTGTCCTTCTCCGAAAGTGGTGTGTTGAAGTCTCCTACTATAAATGTGGAAGTGTCTATCTCACTTTTCAATTCTGTTAAAATTTGATTAATGTATCTTGCAGCCCTGTCATTGGGTGCGTAAATATTTAATATGGTTATGTCTTCCTGATCAATTGTCCCTTTTATCATTATATAGTGTCCTTCTTTATCCTTTGTGGCCGATTTAAGTCTAAAGTCTATTTTGTCAGAAATTAATATTGCTACTCCTCTTCTTTTTTGCTTATTATTTGCTTGATATATTTTTTTCCATCCTTTGAGTTTTAGTTTATTTGTGTCTCTAAGTCTAAGGTGTGTCTCTTGTAGGCAGCATATAGATGGATCGTGTTTCTTTATCCAGTCCGTGACTCTCTGTCTCTTTATTGGTGCATTTAGTCCATTTATATTCAGCGTAATTATAGATAAATAAGTTTTTAGTGCTGTCATTTTGATGCCTTTTCATGTGTGTTGCTGGCCATTTCATTTTTCCACATACTTTTTTGTGCTGAGACATTTTCCTTAGTAGATTGTGAGATCCTCATTTTCATAATGTTTAACTTTATGTTTGTTGAGTCGTTACGTTTTTCTTGGCTTTTTTCTTGAGTTATAGAATTGATATTCCTTTTTGTGGTTACCTTATTATTTACCCCTATTTTTCTAAGTAAAAACCTAACTTGTATCGTTCTATATCGCCTTGTATCACTGACTCTCCATCTGGCAGTTCAATGCCTCCTATATTTAGTCCCTCTTTTTGATTATTGTGATCGTTTATCTATTGATTTCCATGATTTCCTGTTATGTGTATTATATTGTTTATTTATTTATTTTTTAGAATTAATTTTAATTTGTTTGTTTTTGTGCTTTCCCTATTTGAGTTGTGTTGATATCAGGATGTTCTGTTTCGTAACCTTGTATTGTGCTGGTACCTGATATTATTGGTCATCAGGCCAAACAATCTCCTTTAGCATTTCTTGCAGTCTTGGTTTAGTTTTTGCAAATTCTCTAAACTTGTGTTTATCTGTAAATATCTTAATTTCTCCTTCATATTTCAGAGAGAGTTTTGCTGGATATATGATCCTTGGTTGGCAGTTTTTCTCCTTCGGTGCTCTGTATACATCGTCCCATTCCCTTCCTGCCTGCATGGTTTCTGCTGAGTAGTCTGAACTTATTCTTATTGATTCTCCCTTGAAGGAAACCTTTCTTTTCTCCCTGGCTGCTTTTAAAATTTTCTGTTTGTCTTTGGTTTTGGTGAGTTTGATGATAATATGTCTTGGTGTTTTTCTTTTTGGATCAATCTTAAATGGGGTTCGATGAGCATCTTGGATAGATATCCTTTCGTCTTTCATGATGTCAGGGAAGTTTTGTGTCAGGAGTTCTTCAACTATTTTCTCTGTCTTTTCTGTCCCCCCTCCCTGTTCTGGGACTCCAATCACTCGCAAGTTATCCTTCTTGATAGAGTCCCACATGATTCTTAGGGTTTCTTCATTTTTTTTAATTCTTTTATCTGATTTTTTTTTCAGCTATGTTGGTGTTGATTCCCTGGTCCTCCAGAAGTCCCAGTCTACATTCTAATTGCTCGAGTCTGCTCCTCTGACTTTCTACCGCGTTGTCTAATTCTGTAATTTTATTGTTAATCTTTTGGATTTCTACATGCTGTCTCTCTATGGATTCTTGCAACTTATTAATTTTTCCACTATGTTCTTGAATAATCTTCTTGAGTTCTTCAACAGTTTTATCAGTGTGTTCCTTGGCTTTTTCTGCAGTTATCCTAATTTCATTTGTGATATCATTAAGCATTCTGTAAATTAGTTTTTTATATTCTGTATCTGATAATTCCAGGATTGTATCTTCATTTGGGAAAGATTTTGATTCTTTTGTTTGGGGGGTTGTAGAAGCTGTCATGGTCTGTTTCTTTATGTGGTTTGATATGGACTGCTGTCTCCGAGGCATCACTGGGAAACTAGATTTTCCAGGTAATCAGCTAAAAAAAAATGCAGTCAGATCCCTATCTGAATTCTCCCTCTGGCTCAGGGTATTCGGATATTAATGGAGCCGCCTGGGGAGGGTGGGGGAGGGATCAGAGAGCTAGGAGTGTAGCACCACAGAATATAGAGCTGATCCCCGCGTTCACGCTCCGCCCCCGTCCGCCAAAATCCCGGCGGGACGTCTCCCCGGCTGGGACGCTACTCTCTCCGCTCCGAGACCAGTCACTTCCTCCCGGGGACTCCTCCCTCCGGTGCGCCGCACCGCTCGCGCGAACTGGGTGGGCGTTGCCCGCAGGAACGGCTGGGTCCGCCCCCGGGGTCTATTCAGGGGAATATAACTGATCCCCGTGCTCACAACCCGCCCGCTCTCGCCAAATTCCCAGCGGTACGGCTCCCCGGCTGGGATGCTGCTCTCCCCGCTCCAAGACCAGTCACTTCCTCCCGGGGACTTCTCCCTCCGGTGCGCCGCACCGCTCGCGCGAACTGGGTGGGCGTCTCCCGCAGGAACGGCTGGGTCCGCCCCCGGGGTCTATTCAGGGGAATATAACTGGACCCCGCGCTCACGCCCCGCCCGCGCGTGCCAAAGTCCCAGCAGGATGGCTCCCCGGCTGGGACGCTGTTCTCCCCGCTCCGAGACCAGTCACTTCCTCCCAGGGACTTCTCCCTCCGGTGCGCCACGCCGATCCCGTGAACTGGGTGGGCGTCGCCCGCACGACCTGGTGGGCCCGCCCCCTGGGTCAATTCAGGGGAATATAACTGATCCCCATGCTCACGCCCCGCCCGCTCTCGCCAAATTCCCAGCGGGACGGCTCCCCAGCTGGGACGCTGCTCTCCCCGCTCCAAGACCTGTCACTTCCTCCCGGGGATTTCTCCCTCCGGTGCGCCACGCCCCACGCGCAAAGTGGGTGGGCGCCCCCCGCACGAACGTCTGGGCCCCCCTCCGGCATTGCTTTAGGGAAGTATAGCTGATCCCCATGCTCGCGCCACGCCCGCTTCCTGCCAAACTCCCGGCGGGACGGCTCCCCGGCTGGGACGCTGCTCTCCCCGTTCCAAGATCAGTCACTGCCTCCCGGGTGCTTCTCCCACCGGCTGCGCCGCTACACCGCCTGCGCCAACCAGCTAGACTCCCTCCCGGGATGGGTTCGGGGGGGTAGGGCTGGGCCCCTTGTCTGTGCCGTCTGCCCCCCCTGGGCTCTGCCCCAGCTCGGGCTCCAAAGGTCACCTGCCTGGTACGCTGGCTCCTAGTTCTGAAAACGATCGCTGTCTGCCCGTATTTGTTTGTTCTGTCTCTAAGTCTGTGTTTGTTGTTCAGAGTTCGTAGATTGTTATGTATGTGATCGATTCACTTGTTTTTCCGAGTCTTTGTTGCAAGAGGGATCCGCGGTAGCGTCCACCTAGTCCGCCATCTTGGCCCTGCCCTTGTTTTTTCTTTAACTAGATAAGTAATTTACTTCCTATTAATAAACCCTTACCTGTAAAAAAATAAGTTAGATTTTGGCCTACAGATGGACATAATGGCATACGACTGAGCTGGACTAAAAAGCAGTTGTAACCTGCCACTCCATAACACAGTCTCCCAAATATGCTTACAAGTGGAATACAATACCACCTCCCCATCCCACTCCCACTTTGGATGTTCATCTACAAATTACAGAGGCATCACGAGATGACCCTCTGAAACAAACTAATTTTTCAGGTAAATGAAAAAAAAAAAAAAAAAAGCATGATAGAAATAACCAGGGAATAATTTTAAAAATTAGGGAATATTAAAAAGTTAAACACATTATTTTAAAGATTAGCCATAAAATTATATAAAACCATATTTTTGCTTTCCTTAGGTATTTTCTACTTCCTAAGCACTCTTCCTCCCAAATGACATTTCCCTAAAATTAGAGCTGATAAGCCCACAAGCTAAATTTACTTAAAAATAGAATGCCCACACCGTATACATAAACCAATTCAAAATGGATCAAAGACCTAAATATAAAACCAAAAACTACAAAGATCATGGAAGAAAAAAATGCTGATATATGGCATAAACAGGATACAAACCATAACTAACAATACACAAACACTAGCAGTTAAGCTAAATAAATGGGATCTCCTAAAAACTAAACACTTATGCTCATCAAAAGACTTCAACAAAAGGGTAAAAAGAAAATCTACATACTGAGAAAAAAATTTTGGCTATGACATATCTGACAAAGGTCTAATCTCTAAAATCTATAGGAAAATCTAACACTTCTACGACAAAATAATCTAATTAAGAAATGCACAAAGGATATGAACAGACACTTCACCAAAGCCATTCAGGTGGCTAACAGACACATGAGGAAATGCTCGAGATTACTAGTCATCAGACAAATGCAAGTCAAAACTACAACGAGATACCATCTCACCCCAACATCACTAGCACTAATCAAAAAAAAAAAAAAAAGAAGAAAAAAACACATGTTGGAGAGGCTGCAGGGAAATTGGAACCCTTATGCACTGCTGATGGGAATGTAAAATGGTACAACCACTTTGGAAAATGATACAGCGCTTCCTTAAAAAGCTAGAAGTAGAAATACCATACGATCCAGCAATCCCACTCCTAGGAATATACCCTGGAGAAATAAAAGCCATCACAGGACTAAGCATACGCACACCCCTGTTCATTGCAGCATTATTCACAATAGCAAAAAGATGGAAACAACCTAGATGCCCATCAACAGATGAATGCATAAACAAGCTATGGTACATACACACAATGGAATACTACGCAACAATAAAGAACAACGATGCATCTGTGAAACACCTCACAATGTGGATAAATCTGGAGGGCACTATGCTGAGTGAAATAAGTCACAAAATGATAAATACTGTATGAGACCACTATTATAAAAATTCAGGAAAAGGTTTACACACAGAAGAAAGGATCTTTGACGGGTATGAGGGAGGAAAGCAGTGGTGAGGGAAAAACACTAACTAGACAAGAGCCAAGTGGCGACTTTGGCGAAGGATAAGAGAGTACACAATAAGAAGGAAATCAGTACAACTTGACCAAGAAAAAGTCATAGAAGATTCATAGACACATGCAAACTCTCTGAGGGACCGAATTACTGGGCTGAGGGCTGGGCATCATGGTCTTGGGGGACATCTAGCTCAACTGACTTAACAGTTTATAAAAAAAATGTTCTACATGCTACTTGGGTGAATAGGGTCTGGGGTCTTAAAAGCTTGTGAATGGCCATCTAAGATACATCTACTGATCCCACCCCATTTGGAGCAAAGAAGAATGAATAAACCAAAGACATAAGGGAAAGATTAGTCCAAAGGACTAAGGAACCACAACTACCACAACCTCCACCAGACTGAGTCCAGAACAACTAGATGATGCCCAGCTACTACCACCAACTGCTCTGACAGGGATCACAATAGAGAGTCCCGGTTTGAGGAAGAGAAAAATGTAAAACAAAATTCTATCTGACAAAAAAAGACCAGACTTACCGGTCTGACACAGATGAGAGAAACCCCAAGAGTATGGCCCCCGGAGACCCTTTTAACTCAGTACTGAAGACACTCCTGAGGTTCTCCCTTTTGCCTAAGATTAGACAGGCGTATAAAACAAACAGTAACACATGTAGCTCAACCACGTATATGAGACTAAATGGGCACACCAGCCCAGGGGCAAGGACGAGAAGGCAGGAGGAAAAAGGAAAACTGGATGAATGAAAATGGGGAATTCAAGGTCAAGAAGGGAAGAGTGTTGACACGTCCTGGGGTTGGCAAACAATGTCACAAAACATATGTGTATTAATTGTTTAACAAGAAACTAACTTGCTCTGTAAACTTTCACCTAAAGCACAATTAAAAAAAAAAAAAAAGAACGGAATAAGAGTTCATGGATAAATTAAAAAACACACAAGTATAAAAAGATTAAAAAAACATATTCTTACTGTAGTACTTGGATATGACTATGTTTATGCATATATATAGAAAGATTTTATTGTACTTCAGATGAAAGTTTACAGAACAAACTAGTTTCTCATCAGTTAGCACACACTGTTCTATGACACTGGTTAACAACTCCATGACATGTCAACACTCTCCTATCTCAACCCTGGGTTCCCTATTACCAGCTTTCCTGTTCCTTCCTGCCTTTCAGTCCCTGCCCCAGGGCTAGTGTGCCACTTTAGTCTTGTTTTGTTCCACAGGCCTGTTCAATCTGCGGTTGAAGGATAACCCTCAGGAGTGACCTCATTACTGAGCTGAAAGGGTGTCCAGGGGCCATACTCTCAGGTTTCTCCAGTCTCTGTCAGGTCATCAAGTCTGGTCTTTCTTTTTGAGTTAGAATTTTGTTCTACATTTTTCTCCAGCTCTGTCCAGGATTCTCTATTGTGATCCCTGTCAGAACAGTCAGTGATGGTAGCTGGGCACCACCTAGTATTACTGTACTCGGTCTGGTGGAGGCTGTGGTAGATGTAGTCCATTAGTCTTTTGGACTAATCTTTCCCTTCCATCTTTAGTTTTCTTCATTCTTTGCTCCCGAAGGTGTGAGGCCAGTGGAGTATCTTAGATGGCTGCTCACAGGCTTTTAAGGCCACAAATGCTACTCACCAAAGTAGAATGTAGAACATATTCTTTATAAACTATGTTATGCCAATTGAGCTAGATGTTCCCTGAGACCATGGTCCCCACAGCCTTCAGCCCAGCAATTTGGTCCCTCAGGGAGTTTGGCTGTGTCTATGGAACTACCATGATCTTGCCTTGTACAGGTTGTGCTCACTTCCCCTGTACTGTGTACAGTCTTACTCTTCACCAAAGTTTCCCCTTATTGACGGTATTTTTCCATCCCTACCCTTCCCCTCCCTGGTAACCATCAAAGATTGTTTCTTTTTGCATGTAAACTTTCTCATGAGTTTTTACAGTTGTGGTCTCATACAATATTTGTCTTTTTGTGATTGTCTTATTTCACTCAGCATAATGGCCTTCAGATTCATCCATGTTATGAGATGCTTCACAGATTCATCATTATTCTTTATCGTTGCATAATACTCCACTGTGTATGTTTCACAGTTTATTTATCCATTCATCTGTCGATGGGCATCTAGGTTGTTTCCATCTTTTTGCTACTGTGAACAATGCTACACTGAACATGGGTATGCATATGTCTATTCGTGTGATGACTCTGAAGGATATACTCCTAGGAATGGGATTGCTGTATCATATGGTATTTCCATTTCTAGCTTTCTAAGGAAACGCCATGTTGATTTCCAAAATGGTTGTATCATTTTGCATTCACACCAGCAGTGCATAGGATTTCCGGTCTCTCTACAGTCTCTCCAACATTTGTTATTTCCTGTTTTATTGATTCATGCCAGTAATACTGGGGTGAAATGGTATCTCACTGTGGTTTTGATTTGCATTTCACTAGTGGCTAGAGATCGTGAGTACTTCTTCACGTGTCTGTTGGACAACTGAACGTCTTCTTTGGTGAAGTGTCTGTTCATTTCCTTTGCCCTTTTTTAATTGGATAATTTGTCTTTTTGTTGTAGAGGTGTTGGATTTTCTTGTAGATTTTAGAGATCAGACCTTTTGTTAATATATTTTTATAGGTCATTCTACTCTAGACCCTCTTTAGTGGTAGACACTCGCACACAAAATACATATTTTCCAGTAACTCTTTTTTGGGCACTATATTAAATGTTTCTTTTAAAAATACCCATTTTAAAATATTAACTCAAGAATACAACTAACTCAACAATATAATTAATAACGCAATAAACATTAAGTGCAAAAAAAAAAAGTAAAAAGCCTCTATAAAATTGCATGCTGAACTGCTGCCACCTGCTGGCTCCTGACAAAATCTGAAGGCCAAGTGACTTAGGGACTTGGGCCCTACAGCCTTTACTTTGTCCACAGATAATATTTAGGTATGTGGAGCCCTGGTGGTGCAATGGTTAGAGCACTTGATACAATAAGGGTTGTACACCAGGCACAAGATTTGGTTGTACACCAGGCACAGGAAAGTGCCTCTCTGGGATCTGTGCATGTTTGCATTTACTCAAAGAAAAATTCAGACAGTCAAATGGATACAGAACAGCTGTTTTCTGCTACCAAAAAGTCAATGTCTAGTTAGTAGCCAAGACTCTCCACCTACCCCAACACAGAAGCTCAAAGAGTAGGCTGATTTCCTTGGTTGCTGATCAGAAAAAAAGGTATTAAAAGAAGTGTCATTTTCTTCTGTATCACAGGTGCAGAGCTTCTCAAAACTTGGTCACTGTACAACAAGCAAGATCATCTGTGGTGATTGATAATATGGAAGATTCTGGGCTATGACCAACCCTGACAGACTGAATCAATCTTTGAGACTGGTTACCCTATAACTTGCTTTTGTTTTAATGAAGAACGCCAAAGGATTCTGACGTACAAACAGTTTGAAAACCAAAGACAAAATCTGAACTAAACAGAAAATACACTAAAAAAACTCCAAACACAGTTCTTAAAAAATATATAAATAGAACCCTCCAAAAACTGATTAAGGAAAAAGATACAAGGTAAAAGTCAACAATCTTAACAGCATAATACATGTAGCTTTACTGCAACAAATTTTACAGCTTAACAGGAAATGATTTCCTAGCAAAATATATATATTACAAAATTATCCAAGAAACAGTATGAATAAACTAGTTACCATAGAATAAATAGGTGATTAGAGAACTACCATCTAAAAGAGTTAATAGCCCTGGTGGCGTAGTGGTTAAGAGCTCAGCTGCTAACATAAAGATCAGCAGTTAAATTCACCAGCAGCTCCTTGGAAACCCTATAAGGTAGTTCTACTCTGTTCTATAGGGTGGCTATGAGTTGGAACCAACTCAGTGGCAGCTAACACCACCACCACAAAAAAGAGCTTTATCTAACATATAAAGAAAAGATCATTCCAATCTTATTTAAATTATTCCAGCCCGCAGAAAAATAAGCTCCCCGATTCACTTAAGGAAGTCAGCAAAACTTTAGCCAAAATCTAATAGATACCAAAAACAAAACTATTATAGACTGATCTCATTTTGTGAACACAAATGCAAATATACTAAATAAAATGTCAGCAAATGGAATCCGGCACTATATCAAAAGAATAATATACTTTCATCAAAAAGAGCTTACCTAAGAATTTATGAAATTAAGGAATTTAAGAACTATATCAATCTAACTTATGACAGTGATAAATTAAGTAGAAACAGGAACAGAAGGAAACAACTTTAAAATAATAAAAGCTACTTACCAAAAGCCAAAAATATTTTAAGTAAAATTTAATAGCCATTATAATTAAAATCAAGAACTAAACAGGCATGTCTACAATTCCAATTATTATTAGGCACTGTCTCAGAGCGTCTATCTAGTAATTTCAAAAAGACAAAAATGAAATGATGGGGGAATGTTATTTCCATTTTTCATAAATATTTTGCAGATAAAGCAAGACCAGGCAATATTTCATTCTGTTGTACAGAGTTGTCATGAGTCAGAGTCTATCTAAAGAAACCACTGAATTATCAAATGATAATTTGATAATTTTATAGAACAGCTATTTATAGAAGAGCTTTTCTTTGATCAATAAGCACCTAGATAAAGGAAGAGCAAAAACTATTACTTCTTCTATAACAGAGACGGAAACTATAAAATACCCAAAAATAAATTTAAGAAAAAGAGCATAAGATCACCAGAAAACTTAAAAATTTACTTAAGGACTAAAGAAGATCTGAATAAATGGGAAGACATAGCATGGCTACTGGTGGCGAAAAAAGGCATAAAAATGCCAATTTTCCCAAAATTAATACAAATTCACCATCCTAGCAACAAACTGGAGACTACTGTCTTGAAAGTTTGAAGCAGGCTAACTTTGGATTTGGGGACATTAGGTTCTGCTGAGCACAGGGGTAACGAACTGTATTAAAAGAAAATAGGGATTCAGTGAAAGCCCACATATTGAGACCACAAACTCTTCCCCTGCTTAGATCCCAGACAGCAGGAGTCAGGCTTTATACCTCTCAGAGAAGAAACTGAAGGATTTCTCTCTGGTGACCTTTGGCAGCCCAGGAGACAAGACCTACAAAAACCAATATTCTAAGGCCAGGGATCCTCACTCAACCATACAGTGTCGACTATCATTTGGAGAAAAAAAAAAGTATATGGTAGGTCTTTTTTCCTAGAGTCTAATACATTTTTGTGGTTAAGTGCTACAGGTGCTAACCAAAAGGTCAGTGGTTTGAAACCTACCAGGCGCTCCTTAGAAACTCTATGGGGCAGCTCTACTGTGTGCTATAGGGGTCGCTATGAGTCAGAATCAACTCGATGACAATGGGTTTGGTTTTGGTTTAGACTATGTCTTTTCAACTAAATTGAAGGACTTTATAATCTAATTGCTAAATACATAATATTATGAAGTACCAAAAGAGTTCAGGGATAAGAATTATTAGAACTAGGAAAGAAGGCAACTTGTAGAAAAAACAGTAAATTAAAACAAATAAAACTTTTGTTGATGCACTTTCAAGAGACATCTAATCAAACATTCCTCCCAAAGAAGAAAAAACAAGACATTTATTGAAACTACTACTACCAGGCTTTACTGAAAATGTTTCCATAAAAGCAAATTATTTCCATTTTACTGAAAATTTTTTAAAGAAAAAAGAAAATGGTCAAAGAAATGAGATTTCATTGATGAATAAGGGTGAAAATTTTTAAAGGATACGTAGATGCCACTAATAAGCCAAATTGTTGTAAGTACATGATATAAAATGCTTTGAAATTATTCAGAGAACAAAGACCAAATGAGGCAGTTAATTTAAGTAGTCTGAATCATCTATTCAAAAAGCAGCAGGGTTATAAGAAAGATAAAGGAAGCACAATACACGCATTAGCTACTTATTTCTCTCTTTAATTTTGTCAAGACAACTTTATTTTCTTCTTCCCCACTGAAATTAACTAAGTAAGAGTACGATTCTAAAGATCACTACATAAAAACTTTGGGCAACTCTGATGGCAAACAATTATACAATTTATATCTTAGGGTCAAAATGTTTATTTCAGAAAAACAACACAACCTGTAGATTGACCAAGTCCTTGGCCTCTAGTCTGTAAACGTTATCTGCCAGCTAATTCAAAGGCTGGAATTGGGGAAATGCTACAACTAGTTAGAAGAAATAGCAAAAGAACTGTTATAAAAAATTCAAATTAATATCACCATTCATAGAATAACACAGAAATTTAGGTAATAGCATAATAAAGTGCTAGAAGGAGTCTTAGACATATTCTTATCCAACTGTCAAGCTTATTTTTGCCAAGGAGCCCTTCTTGTAAAAGAAATTTCATACTGCTGTAGAGCTGAATTCTACTGAAGTTAGCGGGTGGAGGGTAGACCTTCTCTGCCTGTGCAGTGGCCTCTGAGTTCAGCTCCAAGGAATCCTCTAGGGCCTAGGGGTTTTACAGACATCACTCTTGAGTTTCTTATGAAGACATGGGGCCCAAAAAGAGGAAGTCATTTGCCCAAGGTCACTTAACTAGTCTGTTCATGACACAGTGAGGTCTAAAACTATATAGACATAAAAGTACACCATAAAGAACTGCTACTAAAACAAACACTTCTGTCGATTCAAGAGACTGGAATGCCCCTGAGGGAGGAGATTGGGCTAGTTTTTCTTTTGCAGTTTTTTTTTTTTATATGAAAAATCTCAGATACATAGCAAAGTAGAGAGAATAATACAATCAAGCCCCATATAACCAACAACAGTTTTAACAATTATCAAGTCAGGATCAATCTTGTCATATCTATACTCAAACCTACATTATGAAGCAAATCCCAGTCATTCCATTTGTAAATATTTTGGTATATACCTCTAAAAGAACTTTTTCGAAACCCACAATGCCATTTTCCTATTTAACCAAACCAAACCCACTGCCGACGAGTTGATTCCAACTCGGCGATCCTACAGGGCAGAGTAGAACTACCCCATAAAGTTTCCAATGAGCACCTGGCGGATTCGAACTGCCCACCTCTTGGTTAGCAGCCGTAGCACTTAACCACTACGCCACCAGGGTTTCCTTCCTATTTAAAAGGAATAGTAATTCCTTAATAGCATCAAATCTTCCGTTAGTGTTCAAATTTTTAATTGCAGACACTGGTGTCAAAGATTGAATTGTGTCCCCCCAGAATATGTGACAACTTGAATTGTGTCCCCCCAGAATATGTGACAACTTAGGCCATGATTCCCAGCGTTGTGTGGTTATCCTCCATTTTGTGATTAATATAATTTTCCTATATGTTGTAAATCCTAATCTCTGCCTGTGGTTAATGAGGCAAGATCAGATTATGTTAAAGAGGATTAGGGTAGAATGTAATACCCTTGCTCAGGTTACATCCCTGATCCAATATAAAGGGAGTTTCCCTGGTGTGTGGCCTGCACCACCTTTTACCTTACAAAAGATAAAAAGAAAGAGAAGCCAGCTGAGAGGGAGGACCTTGTACCAAGAACGCAAAGCTGGTAGCAAAGCGGTCCTTTGGACCCAAGGTTCCTGCGCAGAGAAGCTCCTCGACCAGGGGAAGACTGATGACAAGGACCTTCCTCCAGAGCCGACAGAGAAAGCCTTCCCCTGGAGCTAACACCCTGAATTTGGACTTCTAGCCTACCTTACTGTGAGAGAATAAACGACTTTTTTCTGAAGCCATCCACTTGTGGTATTTCTGTTATAGCAGCACTAGATAACCAAGACAATTGGGTTTATCATAAAAGATATTTAGTTGATTGACTATTAGATTGCCTCTAATTTTTTTTTTTTTTTTTTAATGTTTAAGACCAAAGGATTCTATTTTCTCTAGAAAAGAATTCCTGGTGAGAAAGAATTTCTATCTCCCTATTCTTAACTTTATTTCATTTTTTCTTCTTAAAGAAATGGGGGAGGAGACTTAAAAAAAAAAAAAGCACTAAAACAAAAAACTGACCATCCTTCACCAAATGAGATAAAAGGCACCTTTCCTTCTTTAGGTTCTCCTTTCTCAGACTTTGTATTATTTACTTTTACCAAACAAAGAGATGTGCTAAAACCAATTCCTATACACGTGTGAAAGTCAAAAGTTAAATTTGCAGGAATTTTGCAAGTAGTTTCTTCAAAATGACCATGGTGGGAGCATTTAAACCATAGAAATTGGCAAATTCTACAAATCAGGGCTTTTTTTTTAATCCTAGAGAGCTTGTTTTTCAACATTTATCAGCATACCACTGAGGAAATAAATCTTCGTTTGTATGCTACTTAGTCCATACCTTTTGCTGTATAACAGCAAAAGTTTCAAATATAAACTAACTCAGTTTAATTTTAATCTTAAAGGAAGATACAACATTTAACACTCAGAATAAAAATTTAAGCTGATTTTTTAAAAATGTGTGTTCGGTCCAAATGGTACTTTGGTCTGCTAGGAGAATACTACATAGCATTTTTTATCCTACTAAGTTGTCTGTCTCTATCAGCCAGTAACAAGGTGAATCAGGAGGATATTGTGGCACTCTGGAACTAGGCCAGTTCAAGTGCAGGTATCACCACTTACTAGCTGTTTGACTTAGATAAGTTACTAACATCTCTGTGCCTCAGTTTCCTCATCTGTGAAATGCAGATAATAATACCATATGCCCCATAGGGTTGTTGTGAAGATTGAATAGTAAATACATATAAAGCATTTAGAATATTTCTTGATATGGCCTATGCAGCACTCAATAAAGGCTGGCTGGTATAACTATGATTTATTCTTGTATAGTTCAACTGCTCTTAAAGAAGGGGTAAGTGTGGCAACGGTCAGCCAGCATTTGTCTTTCATAAGGTGACAAGGCTTATACTAATAGTATCTCTATATACTAGCATAAAGCCTTCTACTTTTCAAGGCATCTTCACAGAACTTTAACTTTCCAAAAATGTTATCATTATATTCTTATTTTACATGAGGGAACTAAAGTCAAGGATACATGGAGAGTTCACTGTATCTTGTTTGACAGCTTTCAAATATTACCATGAAACAGTGATCTATATACTCATCTAGGCATCTAAAACGTATAACATATGATAAGTGCTACAGTGTATGTCACAGTGCCCTACAATAATAAACATGCTAAAATGAACTTACCTGGCAGGTCTAACTAAAATGCCCAGTGCCCCTTCTACTAATGACATATTCTCCCTAACAATGGGCACTGGAACCGCATCACATTTGCCACAAGATAATCCATGGGTGAGCAAAATGAGATTATGAACGTGGTACTACGAAAACTAAAAATTTCAGATCTACCATAATGTCTTCTGTTTTCCTGAGTCAGAGAAATTTTACTAGCAAACTTTACGGTACAACACATGCTGTTAATAGCCTCATTAAATAATAAAGATTAATTAAAGGAAAACTTTCATCCACACACACAGTATACATCAAAATCTATTTGGTAAGAGCAAAAAGAGCATAAATCTAAAATCCAACGCTTTCAAGTCCATTTCGATTCATAGCGACCCTGAAGGACAGAGTAGACCTGTCCCAAAGGGTTTCCAAGGAGCCGCTGGTGGATTCGAACCGCACAACATTCGATTAGCTCTTAAACACTGTGCCATCAGGGTTCCATTTTAGTAAAGAGCATAGCCAAAAATAAACATGTATGTTCTATTACTTTAGCTGGCTTATACACATCTTTGGATCAAATGGTAATTTAAAGTAGTGCATCCTTTTAACGACAACAAAAAAGAAACTGAGACTTAAGGGGACGAAAGATCAGGTCCAATTGCCTCTATTCCAGCAAGAAAAAGAATTTGCCCACTGATTTGCTTAGGTGTTTGGAGCCACCTGGAGAAAGATTTATCATTACCAGGAAAAAGAGATAATAAGAGGAAGATCCTATCAAGAATGCAAGGTTAACTCCAGAGAGTAAGAACAAGCTCTTATCCATTCAACAAACATACTGATCAAGCCTTCTGCTGGATGCTAAAATTTAAGAAAAACGTAGCCTAGAGCAGAGATTGACAATCTACAGCCCATGAGCCAAATCCAACCCACTATCAGGTTTTGTAAATCTGATGCAAGAGAACTTTAAAGTTAAACTTTAAAGTGTTAAAATGCAAAGATGTCACCCTGAAGACTAAAGGGCACCTGACCCAAGCCATGGTGTTTCAATCACCTCATATGCATGCTAAAGCTGGGCAATGAAAAAGAAAGACTGAAGAAGAACTGACGCCTTTGAATTATGGTGTTGGTGATGAATACTGAATATATATATCGGGGACTGCCAGAAGAACTGACAAATCTGTCTTGGAAGCAGTATAGGCAGAATGCTCCGTAGAAGCAAGGATGGCAAGACTTCATCTCACATACTTTGGACATGTTATCAGGAGGGGTCAGTTCCTGGAGAAGGACATCATGCTTGGTAGAGGGTCAGAGAAAAAGAGGAAGGCCCTCCATGAGATGGACTGACAAGGTGGCCACAACACTGGGCTCAAACATAACGATTGTGAGGATGGCGCAGGACTGTGCAGTGCTTCGTTCTGTTGTACACAGGGTCACTATGATTCGGAACAGGCTCAATGGTGCCTAACAACATCATCAATTTTTGTAAATAGTTTATTGGAACACAGTTATGACCATTTGTCTATGTATTATATCTACGGCTACTTTCACACTACAAAAGCAAAACTGAGTAGTTTGACATCTAGTCAGCAAAGCATAAAATATGTGCTCTCTAACCCTATGTAGAAAAAATTCACAGCCCATACAGAATTGAGAATCAAACAAAGAACAAAAGTGGCCTAGTAGTTAAGAGCTACAGCTGCTAACCAAAAGGTCTGCAGTTCAAATCCACCAAGTGCTCCTTGGAAACTCTATGGGGCAGTTCTACTCTGTCCTATAGAATAGGGTTGCTATGAGTCGGAAAAGACCCAACTGCAACAGGTTTGGTTTTTTCTTTTTTGGAGGGGGAGCAGAAAGATGTCAAGGCAAACATCCTAGATGAAGAAATGGTTAAGTGGGCCTGAAGTGACAGAAAGAGGGAGTGCGTTCCAGGTTAAATTAATCACCTGGGAAAAGGCCCAAAGGCAACAGGGTACAGGGCACGCGTCAGGAGCCATCAACACTTTGGAATTGCTGTACTATAGTGTCCAAGTACGGAAAGAAATGAAAGAAAAGGTTGGAAAGAGAGACATTATAAACTGTATATGCCAAGATGAAGCTTGTATTTTAACAATATATGTCATTTTCTTCATACACTTGCCAAAAAAGAAAGAATGAAAGGAAAAAACAGCCTCTGGAAGGAAAAAAGGAACAAATAAACTGCAGAGAGTATGAGTACTGGACACTGGACAGGCAGAGGATGGGGTTCAGGAGATTTCTCTCAATACCTTCTTTAGTGTGTGTGTGTGTGTGTGTGTGTGTGTGTGTTGTTGTGTCGATTCTAACTCATGGTGACCCATAGGACAGAAGATAACTGCCCCATTTGTTTTCCCAGGCAGCAGTCTTTATGAACCACCAACCTTTCAGTTAGCAGCCAAGCGCTTAACCATCGCACCACCAGGGCTCCTTCTGAGGAGCACTATTACAATATAAATATATAAATTGAAATACGCTCAAAATGCAAGAGAAATGTTTGCATTACAAAATACTAGACAGGAATTTTTTTAAAAAATACTGACTTCATAAGCTCACGATGCAAATTGATTATACAGCACATGAATGTATTGCCTATTCTAAAAATTACATATTAAAAAGTTTGGATTTTTTCAAAAAGGAAATGTTAAAGAAATTTAAGCAGAAAGGAGGAAGATTAGACAGGCAAATTAGACAGAATGCTCAGTAGATACAATGTAGAAGAGGTCTGGCAGGAGCAGAGAGTAGTTAGGATGCTATTAACAGACTACTGACTGTTTAAAGCAAATATTAACAATGTATTGTGGAGTTTACAATATATGAAGAAGTGAAATACATTTTAAAAAATAGCTCAAAAGCCAAGAGGGGAGATAAAAGAAATTTTACAAGGTAAGGTTCTTATACTGATAGGTAGTATAATAGTAATTAAAATTAGGGCGTGATAAATTAAGAATGGATGCTACGATCTACACATTTATATTTAAAAAGAATATAAACAAGTTTAGATAAAAAGTCAAAAAAGAAAACTAAATGGAATCTTAAAAAAAAAAAAAAAGCAGGAACTGAGACACAAAGGAACACGGAATAGATGGAACAAATTGAGAAGATTAAGATGGTAATATAAATCCAATGATATCAGTAATTACATTAAAGATAAATGATTTATGCCCTTCAATTAAAAGACAAAAGATTGTCACACTGGATTAAAAACAAGACCCAAATATATGCTCTTTACAAGAGAAACACACTAAACACATAACATCACTGAGTGGTGGCTGAAAGGAAAAGGATGGAAAAAAACAAACGCTAATTTTTTAAAAAGCCAGTATGACTAGATTTATATCAGGCAAAGTATATTTCAAGACAAAAAGTATTCCCAGAGATAAAGAGGGACATTTCATAATGTTAAAAGGATCAACTATGGCAGACAAAACAATCCTAAATGTTTGCATCTAATTAACACAGTTAAAAACACACGAAGCAAAAATTAGAAGAAAAAATAGACAAATCCACTATCATAGTTGGGAATAAGACTCACACAGGAAAAGCCAACCTGAAGAGTTATATCACTACTGACATAAAACACATTACAGTGGTTGCCCATTAGTGGAAGTGGAGGAAAATAAACTAAGTGTAAATAACAGGAAAAAAAAGGAATAATTAAAATTAAACTAAACAAAAATAGAGCCTTAATATAGACTAATGATAGCATTCCATATCCTAGCTGTATACTCAACTCTCTGAACCTCAGATTCAAAGGGAAAAATTAAAGATCAATTTTACAGGAAAATTCTATTGCTCTATTTTTTCTTACCAGCATCACTTTTAAATTCATAATTCTTCCAAGGTTATCAATGTAGTAGACGCTGTCTTGGTGCCAGGAATCACAGTGTAGGTAATTATACATCCCAAAAGCATGCATGTGTTCCAGTGTATACTGATCATCTCGAAGTTTTACTTCTGCCACAGCTGAAATGTAAGAAAAATAAACATCAAGAGTTTTACCTCAGGTTGTTTCTGCAGAATTACCTACAAGGCTAAAGAAACCACAGAACGCCAACACACAAAAGCCTTCAGTGCATTCATTTTATCACGCACTCAACAATCATTTCTGGGTACCTAGCAGGCACTGTGTGGAGGATAAACTGAGTAAAACTGATATGGGTCTGCCCTTATAGAGCTTAAACTCTAATGGCCATAGGAGATAGGACTTTTCAGGTCATAACCTTCTTTTCCCTTTTAGTTAAGCTTTCCCTAAAATTATGAATAAACACAATAACTCTTAGAATGAAGGATTTCTTTTCTTCTGGGCAAAAATAAAGCCCACTTTATAAAGGGTCTTTATACTTCTTAGTGGAAGCCCTGATGGCATAGTGGTTAAGTGCTACAGCCACTAACCAAAAGGCTGGCAGTTCAAATTCACCAGGAGCTCCCTGGGAATCCTGTGGGGCAGTTCTGCTCCGTCCTACAGGGTCACTACAGGTCGGAATCAACTCAATGGCAATGGGTTTGGGGGCTTTTTGTATTTCTTAAGAATTTTACCTCTACTATCTCATTCTTGGAAACCCTGGTGGCGTAGTGGTTAAGTGTTTCAGCTGCTAACCAAAAGGTCGGCAGTTCAAATCCACCAGGCGCTCCTTGGGAACTCTATGGGGCAGTTCTACTCTGTCCTATAAGGTTGCTACAAGTCGGAATCGACTCAACGGGTTTTTCGTATCTCATTCATTCTTCTCACATATTAAGAAACAGAGGATGTGGTTTATTGTCTTGTTAATCCAAATGGTGACTTCTCCAATGTTACAGCACATCTTTCTCAAGGATACAGAACAAAGTAATATCATAGCTAGAATAGGAAAGGTCTCTGAAAGGTTGGCTGTTTGAACCCACCAGCCAGTCCAAGGTAGAAAGATGTGGAAGTCTGCTTCCATAAAGATTACAGTCTTGGAAACCCTATAGGGCAGTTCCGTTCTGTCCTATAAAATCGACTCAGTGGCAATGGGTTTGGTAGTTTGGTCTGACTTACAGAACAGTACCCCTTCTACTATAGCAAGTTGCTTCTCATCTGCCAAATGTGTTCCCTGCCTTCTATTTTTCCTGTCCTTCCACTCAGAGGAAATCCTGGTGGTGTAGTGGTTAAGAGCTATGGCTGCTAACCAAAAGGTCGGCAGTTTGAATCCATGAGGCACTCCTTGGAAACTCTATGGGGCAGCTCTATTCTGACCCACGGGGTCACTATGAGTTCAAATTGACTTGATGGCAATGGGTTTGGTTTGGTTTTGGTTCCATTCAGATAGCAACCCTTATAGCTCAGAACTGCTATTCATAAGGTTTTCACTGGCTAATTCTTTTCAGAAGTAGACTGCTGGGTCCTTCTTCCTAGTCTGTCTTAGTCTGGAAGCTCAGCTGAAACCTGTCCTCTATGGGCGACCCAGATAGTATCTGAATACCGGTGGCATAGCTTCCAGCATCACAGCAAAACACAAGCCCCCACACTATGACAAACCAACAGACTCAAAGTGAGAAAAAACAGCTGCAAATATCCATTAATAATCGGAACCTGGAATGTACAAAGTATGAATCTAGGAAAACTGGAAATCATCAAAAATGAAAATGGAACGTATAAACATCGATATCCTAGGCATTAGTGAGCTGAAATGGACTGGTATTGGCCATTCTGAATCAGACAATCATATAGTCTACTATGCTGGGAATGACAACTTGAAGAGGAATCGTGTTGCATTCATTTCAAGATCTATTGTGAAGTACAACGCTGTCAGTGATAGGATAATATCCATACGCCTAAAAGGAAGACAAGTTAATACAACTATTATTCAAATTTACGCATCAACCACTAGGGCCAGAGCTGAAGAAATAGAAGATTTTGATTTTTTTTTTTAAAAGGAAGACAAGTTAATACAACTATTATTCAAATTTACGCATCAACCACTAGGGCCAGAGCTGAAGAAATAGAAGATTTTGATCAGCTGCTGCAGTCTGAAATTGATCGAACATGCAATCAAGATGTATTGATAATTACTGGCAATTAGAATGTGAAAGTTGGAAGCAAAGAAGAAGGATCAGTAGTTGGAAAATATGGCCTTGGTGATAGAAACAATGCTGGAGATCGAAAGATAGGATTTCGCAAGACCAACGACTTCTTCATGGCAAATACCTTCTTTCACCAACATAAACGGCGACTATACACATGGACCTCGCCCGATGGAACACACATGAATCAAATTGACTACATCTATGGAAAAAGACAATGGAAAAGCTCAATATCATCAGTCAGAACATGACCGTCAACTGCTCATATGCAAGTTCAAGCTGAAACTGAAGAAAATCAGACCAAGTCCACGAGAGCCAAAATATGACCTTGAATATATCCCAAATGAATTTAGAGACCATCTCAAGAATAGATTTGATGCATTGAACACTAGTGACTGAAGACCAGACAAGTTGTGGAATGACATCAAGGGCATCATACATGAAGAAAGCAAGAGGTCATTGAAAAGACAGAAAAGAAAGAAAAGACCAAGATGGATGTCAGAGGAGACTCTGAAACTTGCTCTTGAGCATTGAGCAGCTAAAGCAAAAGGAAGAACTGATGAAGTAAAAGAATTGAACAGAAGATTTCAAAGGGCCTCTCAAGAAAAGTATTATACTGACACGTGCAAAGTGCTGGAGATGAAAAACCAAAAGGGAAGAACACACTTGGCGTTTCTCAAGCTGAAAGAACTGAAGAAAAAACTCAAGCCTCGAGTTGCAATAGTGAAGGATTCTATGGGGAAAATATTAAATGATACAAGAAGCATCAAAAGAAGATGGAAGGAATACAGTCATTATACCAAAAAGAATTAGTCGCTATTCAACCATTTCACGAGGTGGTATATTAAGAACCGATGGTACTGAAGGAAGAAGTCCAAGCTGCTCTGAAGGCATTGGCGAAAAACAAGGCTCCAGGAATTGATGGAATATCAATTGAGATGTTTCCACAAACAGATGCAGCACTGGAGGTGCTCACTCGTCTATGCCAAGAAATATGGAAGACAGCTTCCTGGTCAGCTGACTGGAAAAGACCCATATTTATGCCTATTCCCAAGAAAGGTGATCCAACCAAATGTGGAAATTATAGAACAATATCACTAATATCACATGCAAGCAAAATTTTGCTGAAGATCATTCAAAAACGGCTGCAGCAGTATATCGACAGGGAACTGCCAGAAATTCAGGCCAGTTTCAGAAGAGGATGTGGAACCAAGGATATTATTGCTGTGTCAGATGGATCCTGGCTAAAAGCAGAGAATACCAGAATGATGTTTACCTGTGTTTTATTGACCATGCAAAGGCATTCGACTGTGTGGATCATAACAAACTATGGATAACACTGCGAAGAATGGGAATTCCAGAACACTTCATTGTGCTCGTGAGGAACCTTAACATAGATCAAGAGGCAGCTGTTTGGACAGAACAAGGGAATACTGACTGGTTTAAAGTCAGGAAAGGTATGCGTCAGGGTTGTGTTCTTTCACCATTCCTTTTAATCTGTATGCTGAACGAATAATACGAGAAGGTGGAAGAAGAACAGGGCATCAGGATTGGTGGAAGACTCCTTAAGAACCTACGTTATGCAGATGACACAACCTTGCTTGCTGAAAGTGAAGAGGACTGGAAGCACTTATTAATGAAGATCAAAGACCACAGCCTTCAGTATGGATTAAGACTCAACATAAAGAAAACAAAAATCCTCACAACTGGACCAATGAGCAACATCCTGATAAATGGAGAAAAGACTGAAGTTGTCAAGGATTTCATTTTACTTAGATCCACAATCAACAGCCATGGAAGCAGCAGTCAAGAAATCAAAAGATGCACTGCATTGGGGAAATCTGCTACAAAGGACCTCTTCAAAGTGTTGAAGAGCAAAGATGTCACCTTGAAGACTAAGGTGTGCCTGACCCAAGCCATGGTATTTTCAATCGCATCATATGCATGTGAAAGCTGGACAATGAATAAGGAAGACCGAAGAAGGCTTGAAGCCTTTGAATTGTGGTGCTGGCGAAGAATATTGAATATACCATGGACTGCCAAAAGAACGAACAAATCTGTCTTGGAAGAAGTGCGGCAAGAATGCTCCTTAGAGGCAAGGCTGGCTAGACTGCGTCTGTACATACTTTGGACATGTTGTCAGGAGGAATCAGTCCCTGGAGAAGGACATCATGCTTGGCAGAGTACTGGGTCAGCGGAAAAGAGGAAGACCCTCAACAAGGTGGACTGACACAGTGGCTGCAACAATGAGCTCAAGCATAACAACGATTTTAAGGATGGCTCAGGACAGGGCAGTGTTTCGTTCTGTTGTGCACAGGGTCACTATGAGTTGGAACCGACTCGACGGCACCTAACAACAACAACATAGGTCAGGACTGCCATGAAGTAGAATTAATTTCTACCCTAACAGGAAATATATATGTGAATCACACTGGACCAATACCTTGCCTTAATATAAAGCTCACCTTACTGTATTCTGATCACAACTATTTTCTCCTTTTCCCAGGAGAATTCCCTGTTCCTGCCTCCATTGCCTGCCTCCATAAGTCCTGGCTGACTTGATATTCATTCATTTATTCAACAAATATTTCAACAGGCACCAAAGATACAACAGTGAACAAAGAACACAGAAATACTTTCCTGGTGCTTATAATCCAGTGAGGACATGGACATTAGCCAAATAATCACACAAATATATAATTAAAAATTGTGGTAAGTGCTATAAAGAAAAACTATGGGTACCATGAGAACACATAACTTAGGGAGCTGGTCTACTTACAGGGATTAAGGAAAGCTTTTCAAAGTTTCATCCAATATACAAAGGATAAGGAAGAGTTAAGAAGAAATATACCTAAACTCCCCTACCTATTCCAGGCAGAAGGAAAAGCAGGCAAAAGTAGGAAGAAAAACTCATGTTCAAGAAACCAAAACAAGGCCAGTCTGGCTGAAATGCAGAGTAAGGAGAATTGTATAAGAAAAAGCTGTAGAAAAATGTGGCTAAGAGAATGGGGCAGGAGTTGGGTCATTAAAAGCCTTGTTTTTATTTTCTTTGCTGATAAAGCAGTAAGAAACCATTTAAGAGTTTTAAGCAGGAGGGTAAAACTCAGATTTAAACTTATAAAATAATTCTTATGACTATTTTATACCATGGAAACAGAGTAAAGCAGAGCAGGGCAAAATCCACGAAGATCCATTAGGAAGCCGCAGTCCTAGGTAAAGGATGACTGAAGTCTGAAGACATTTTAAATGTAAAATCATTGTAATTTTACAGTGGATTTCATGGAAGTTGAAATTGTCAAAATATAACTCCAGAAAGTGTTTATAAATGAGCAGTTTTACACACTCCACTATTCAGGAGAAAAACAACGATCAACTCTTGGTTTTCTAGCACCACTGTGTGGATGAAATTATACACTGCAGGAAATACACATGGTCACATCATAACGCAACGTGTAATATTTGGACAAGCCCACGGCTGTGGAGTCAATTCCGACTCACAGCAACCCTACAGGGCAGAGCAGAACTGCCCCATAGGGGTTCCAAGGAGTGGCTGGTAGATTCAAACTGCCAACCTTTTGGTTAGCAGCCAACCTCTTTACCACTGTACCACCACGACTCCAATATTCAAACAGATACAACAAACCTACTTTCTTCATATTTGTGCCAATGATTCCTGGGCAATGGTGAACCAGCCAGAGACTTCTTAGCCATTTGCCTTATTACGCCTTACCTCTGAACAAATGAATCTAGAAAACTCTACTTAGGAGACCACGATATAGTAGGACTTACCCAGAAAAAACCCAGTGCCGTCGAGTCAATTCCGACTCATAGCGACCCTACAGGACAGAGTAGAACTGCCCCCATAGGGTTTCCAAGGAGCGCCTGGTGGATTTGAACCGCCAATCCTTTGGTTAGCAGCCGTAGCACTTAACCACTACACCACCAGGGTTTCCATAGTAGGGCTTAGGACGTTGCATTCCCACAAGATAATGTATATGTATATGTTATCAGAACACATAAATGCACATAAGGTGTTTTGCACGCTTACTATTTTGCAATAGCTCTGTTTAAGTGAACAAAAAAAGGCTTTCTCTCTGGCTTCAAACAAGAAAGGAAAAGTTATAATTGTTTTACCATGTCAATCATTTTGAGTACAAAAGGGGGAGGCAGAGCAACTTAAAGGAGAAAAGCAGTGTCCAGAATTTGACAAAGGTTGTTGTTGTTGTTAGGTGCTGTCAAGTTGGTTCCGACTCATAGACACCCTGTGCAAAACAGAACAAAACACTGCCCGGTCCTGCACCACCCTTACAATCATAGTTATGCTCGAGCTTATTATTGTAGCCACCGTGTCAATCCACCTTGTTGAGGGTCTTCCTCCTTTCCACTGGCCCTCTACTTTGCCAAGCATGATGTCCCTCTCCAAGGACTGATTCCTCCTGACAACATGTCCAAAGTGTGTACGGTGCAGTCTCGCCATCCCTGCTCCTAAGAAGCATTCTGGTTGCACTTCTTTCAAGACTGATTTGTTCGTTCTTTTGGCAGTCCATGGTATATTCGATTATTCTTTGCCAACACCACAATTCAAAGGCATCAATTCTTCTTCAGTCTTCCTTACTCATTGTCCAGCTTTCACATGCACATGATGCAATTGAAAATAACATGGCTTGGGTCAGGCATACCTTAGTCTTCAAAGTGACGTCTTTGCTTTTCAACACTTTAAAGAGGTCCTGTGTGGCAGATTTACCCAAATGCAATGCATTGTTTGATCTCTTGACTGCTGCTTCCATGGCTGTTGATTGTGGATCCAAGTAAAATGAAATCCTTGACAACTTCGATCTTTTCTCTATTTATCATGATATTGCTTATTGGTCCAATTGTGAGGATTTTTGTTTTCTTTATGTTAAGGTGCAATCCATACTGAAGGCTGTGGTCTTTGATCTTCATTAGTAAGTGCTTCAAGTCATCCTCACTTTCAGCAAGCAAGGTTGTATCATCTGCATAACGCAGGTTGTTAATGAGTCTTCTTCCAATCCTGACGCCCCATTCTTCTTCATATAGTCCAGCTTCTCGAATTTGCTCAGCATACAGATTGAATAGGTATGGTCAAATGATGCAACCTGATGCGCAACTTTCCTGACTTTAAACCAATCAGTATCCCCTTGTTCTGTCCGAACAACTGCCTCTTGATCTATGTAAAGGTTTCTCATGAGCACAATCAGGTGTTCTGGAATTCTCATTCTTTCAAATTATTCATAATTTGTTATGATGCACACAGTCGAATGCCTTTGCACAGTCAATGAAACACAGGTAAACATCCTTCTGGTATTCGCTGCTTTCAGCCAGGATGCATCTGACATCAGCAATGATATCCCTGGTTCCATGTCCTCTTCTGAAACCAGCCTGAATTTTTGGCAGTTCCCTGTCGATACACTGCTGCAGCCGTTTTCGAATGATCTTCAGCAAAATTTTGCTTGCATGCGATATTAATGATAATGTTCCATAATTTCCTCATTTGGTTGGATCACCTTTCTTGGGAATAGGCGTAAATATGGATCTCCTCCAGTCAGCTGGCCAGGAAGCTGTCTTCCATATTTCTTGGCATAGACGAGTAAGCACCTCCAGCGCTGCATCTGTTTGTGGAAACATCTCAATTGATATTCCATCAATTCCTGGAGCCTTGTTTTCCACCAATCCCTTTAGAGCAGCCGGGACTTCTTCCTTTAGTACCATCAGTTCCTGATCTTGAAATGGTTGAACACTGGCTAATTCTTTTTGGAATAATGACTCTGTGTATTCCTTCCATCTTCTTTCAATGCTTCCTGTGTCGTTTAATATATTCCCCAGAGAATCCTTCACTATGGCAACTCAAGGCTTGAATTTCTTCCTCAGTTCTTTCAGCTTGAGAAATGACGAGTGTGCTCTTCCCTTTTGGTTTTCTATCTCCAGCTCTTTGCACACGTCATTGTAATTCTCTGTCTTCTTGAGCCACCCTTTGAAATCTTCTGTGCAATTCTTTTACTTCATCATTTCTCCCTTTCGCTTTAGTTGCTTGACGTTCAAGAGCAAGTTTCAGAGTCTCCTCTGACATCCATCTTGGTCTTTTCTTTCTTTCCTGTCTTTTCAACGACCTCTTGCTTTCTTCATGTATGATGCCCTTGATGTCATTCCACAACTTGTCTGGTCTTCAGTCACTAGTGTTCAATGCATCAAATCTATTCTTGAGACGGTCTCTAAATTCAGGTGGCATATATTCAAGGTCGTATTTTGGCTCTCGTGGACTTGCTCGGATTTTCTTCAGTTTCAGCTTTAACTTGCATATGAGCAATTGATGGTCTGTTCCACAGTCAGCCCCTGGCCTTGTTCTGACTGATGATATTGAGCTTTTCCATTGTTTCTTTCCACAGATGTAGTCAGTTTGATTCATGTGTGTTCCATCGGGCGAGGTCCATATGTATAGTCGCCGTTTATGTTGGTGAAAAAAGGTATTTGCAATGAAGAAGTCGTTGGTCTTGCAAAATTTTATCATTCGATCTCCAGCATTGTTTCAATCACCAAGGCCATATTTTCCAACTACTGATCCTTCTTCTTTGCTTCCAACTTTCACATTCCAATCACTAGTAATTGCCAACGCATCCTGACTGCACATTCAATCAATTTCAGACTGCAGCATCTGATAAAAATCTTGTATTTCTTCATCTTTGGCCTTAGTGGTTGGTGTGTCAATTTGAATAACAGTCGTATTAACCAGTCTTCCTTGTAGGCGTATGACAGACAACCCCACGTGTCTGCCAGTTTGTCATACTGTGGGGGCTTACATGTTGCTGTGATGCTGGAAACTATGCCACCAGTATTCAGATACCAGCAGGGTCATCCATGGAGGACAGGTTTCAGGTGAGCTTCCAGACTAAGAGAGATTAGGACAAAGGACCTGGCAGTCTACTTCTGAAAAGCATTAGCCAGTGAAAACCTTATAAATAGCAGCGGAACACTGTCTAATGGAGGGTTAACCACTAAGAAAGGGGGTTGAGGACAGAGGAGCTCAAATCTCTGCCTGACTCACTGGGACAGTTGAAGAAGAGGAACGTAAAGAGGTCTGAGAAACTGGTGCAGTTGATATTTTATTATTTAATGTTATCTTGCATTGAAAATAAAAGAGCTTTACTGAAAGATCCTTCTTAGTCTTTTAAAAAGAACTTAGGACTTGACTAAAAGGGAATCTTCCTAAGTGTTACCTAAAATCCTTCCAAACACATACGCAACCTCAGAAACCTAGTTTTTTTCATTCACAAAATATTTTTAGCAAGTCTACTATGTGCCAGATACTGTACTTGGCGTTGGTTGAGAGGCACGGTCTCTGTACTAAAGGTGCTAACAAAGGTATTCATTACTGCTTCCTGTCCTTTCAAAATACACTGTTATGTTAAACCATGTGAAATTGATCATAGAAAACTCTTCTGACAGGACTTAAATATGGTTCATTCTAATACTTATGTATGCAAAGTACTCTAGTAAGAAAAAAGGGAGACGGAGGTAAAGAACATTAACTTTACCAGGTATTTTCTAGAAGTTGTCTTCTTTTCATCTAGTTGCTGAGCTTGCTATTTGCAAATGAAGATGTTAAAAAATAAGAGTACAAGTTTGCATAACAAGTCCTGAAGCAGGACATGTGGAACAGAGACAAGGCCAGAGAGTTTGGAGCGCTGCCCCCACTAAACTCTTTTATACAATGCCTCTGGAAGCACTTTTCAGGATCTGTAACACATTTCCCATATTTTCCTCCATAAGAGTAGATATGAGTTTTATGGTAAACTCTATGTAACATAGTTACGTGGTTCATCCCTCCCTCAACTCTTAACTACAGCCTAAATTTTCACCAGCTACAACCCTAACACACACCTTTCCTGATTTTAAACCATGCAGTACCCCTTTGTTGTGTTCAAACAACTGCCTCTTGCTCCATGTACAAGTTCCACATGAGCACAATTAAGTGTTCTAGAATTCCCATTCTTCACAATTGTATCCATAATTTGTTATGATCCACACAGTTAAATGCCATTGCATAATCAATATAACACAGGCAAACATCTTTCTCATATTCTCAACTTTCAGCCAAGATCCATCTGACATCAGTAATATCCTTCATTCCACGTCCTCTTCTGAATCCAGCTTGAATTTCTGATAGTTCACTGTCGATATACTGCTGCAACCATTTTTTAATTATCTTTAGAATAATTTTACGTGCATGTGGTATTAATGATATTGTTCAATAATTTCCTCATTCCATTGGATCATCTTTCTTTGGAATGGGCACACATATGGATCTCTTTCAGTTGGATGCCCAGGGAGCTGTCTTCCAAATTTCTTGGCACGGATGAGTGAACACTTCCGGCATTTCATTTGTTTGTTGAAATATCTCAACTGGTATTCCATCAATTCCTGAAGCCTTGTTTTTCACCAAAGCCTTCAGTGCAGCTTGGACTTCTTCCTTCAGTACCATCAGTTCTTGATCATACGCTTGGTTGAACGCTGACCAATTCTTTTTGGTACAGTAACTCTGTATATCCTTCCATGTTCTTTTGATGTTTCCTGCATTATTCAATTTTTTTCAATACTGCAACTCTAGGCTTGAATTTTTCTTCAGTTCTTTAAGCTTGAGAAAGGCAGAGGAAGCTATGCCACCAGTATTTCAAATACCAACAGGGTCACCCACAGTGGACAGGTTTCAACGGAGCTGCCAGACAAAGGCAGACTTACCAATTGTATGATGCACAAAACAAAACACAGAGTTGTAAATGCAGCTTGTCGTAACTTGATTACATTCTAAGGCAGGGACTACCTGTAAAAGATCACTAAGAAATGCAAAAAAGAAAAGTATGCCTGTGCTAAAGAATACGACATATATAATTTGGCAACACTGGTAACAAACAAAAAACGAGTGTGTGGTGACATATGTCTACATACAGGCATACATGCATACAGGAAGGTACAGATACAGATGTGTGTGAAAAGACAGAAGTATCTGTATGTACATACAGGTATGTGTGTACACGCATATATATCCCCAGAGGACACAGTTACAAATACTTCTCAGGCATAACCAAACGCCTGGGATATTGGTTTTCAGGGATTGAAGGCTTAGGACCTTAGTCTCATGGACAACTCAATTGGCATAATATAGTTCACAAAGTTCATGTCTACATCCTAGTGAGGAGAACAGTGTCTGTGGTCTTAAAAGCTTGCAAACACCCATCTAAGATATCCTGCGTACTTGCCCTTTCTCTTCCACTTAAGTATGATGAGAATCTCCCCACTCACAAAGCAAATAAAGGAAAAAATGATTCCTCCTCTCTGCCCTGCACTCAAAGCAGAGCCTTCTCCTACCTTGTACTTCTCAAACTTCTCTAAAAAGCAGTCCACACTCCTATTTTCTCACCATTCATCCCCTCCTGTATCCACTTCAATTTTGTTTTTAGTTTTACTGTTCTATAAAAATTAGTTTATTTTTCACTGAAAAATATATAATGAACAACTTCGGCTTCTAGCCAAGATGGAGTAAAAGGGGCCAGATTCATCCTCTTACCTGAAACAACCAAAAAACGTATATATATATATATATATATATATATATAATAAGCTAGACAAAATTACATGAAACAACAGTTCAAAACACTAGACACCAGACAACAAAGGATAGCAGTCCTCAAGAAATGAGAAAAAAACAAGGCGAACCCTACCACTGCCCCAACTTACTGCCTTGAGCGAGTTTCAGGTCACAGCACAGGGAGGAGGAAATGATAAGTAGAGACGTGAGCGATGTAAAAAAAGATTGAAATCAAACTTGCAGAGATGAAAACTACAATGTCTAAGATTAAAAAAACACTGGATGTGCTTAACAGTACATTAGACACTGCAAAGGAAGATTAATGAAACTAAAGGCATGAAAACAGAAACTATCCAACATAAAACAGGGGGAAAAAAAATGAAAAAATATATTAAAAGAACATTGGTGAGATGGACAACTTCCTGTGATCTAAAAATGAGTACTTGGAGTCCTCAAAGGATAGAGAGAAAATATATGTTAGAAAAAGTACTGGTGAAGAACTTTGCAAACTTAATGAAAACTATAAACTCACAGATCCAAGAAACTCAATAAACCTCAAGCACAAGATGAAAACCACACCAAGGCACAACATAATCAAACTGCATAAAACCAATATAAAAGAAAAAACTCTTAAAAGCAGCCAGAGGAAAAAGTTATGCTATGTACAAAGGAACAAAGATGAGAATGACATCAGATTTCTTGGAAACAATACAAGCAAAAAGAAAAGTTGTTGTGTGCCCTCAGTCAATTCCAATTCATAGCAACCTTATATGACAGAGTAGAACTGCCCCGCAGAGTTCTTTAGACTGTAATCTTTACAGAAGCAGATCACCAGGTCTCCTGTAAATCACTGGTGCTATCGAACTGTTGACCTTTGCATTAGCAGCCAAGTGCTTGACCATTGCACCACCTGGGCAGAGCAAGTGAATAACGTTATTTAAAGTAAAGTACAGGGTCAACAAAAGTGAGAAAAACCCTCCATGAAATGGACTGACAAAACAGCCACAACAATAGACTCAAACATACCAACAATCATGAAGATGGCACGGGACTGGCAAACATCTCATTCTTTTACACAAAAGGTGACCATGAGATGGAGCAGACTCAATGGCGACTAAAGACAACGTTTAAGGCAACAGAATAAACCTCAGTGCTCCAAGTTCTTTGCAACCGGAGATCATATATTCATCATCACAACCTAAGTTTCAAATAATAAGCGTTAAGTGCTTCACACACCAGAGGTGACCACTAACAGTTGGCTAAATTAAAGCAAACTCCTTGGGTTAGGGAAAAAGAAATCAAATTTTCAGGAAGAACTCCTCAATTATACCTCATTATCTTTAGAAATTGGAAGAAAGGCCTGGCGGCCTAAAGGTCACAGCGGCGAAAACCCTAGGGAGCATAGTTCTACTCTGGCATACATGGGGTCACCGTGAGCTGGAAACGACTTAATGGCAACTGGTATGGTATGAAATCTTTAGAAATGAGTTTTAAAAATAATTAACCTATTAATTTTTCATCCTCAAGTAATTGTTAATGAATACACCTTACATGAACTATCACAAAAGTCTCCAAACCTGTCTTGTCTCCATTCCCCTCATCTTTCAGACCCAAACCAGACATGAGAGTAAATCTGTTCATTTCCTTTTAATACTTAAAACTTTTAAATGGCACCCAATCACTTCCAGTTGTGCATCCCAAACACAAACTCTAAGACCAACACTGATGAAATGAGGGGCGCAAAGGAAAAGTTAGTGAATTTTTGTAAAGTTAATATATTCAATTTAGGGAACTGTTGTTTATTTTGAGATTTCACTTCCTCCTTTTTTGGTGTTGAAATATCCTTTTACGAAAGGATAAGTGAGTATATTAAAGTTTTAAGAAACATCTCCATTTAGCAAATTAAACCAGTTGGCAAATCTATGACAAAAGATACCAAACCTGTTGCCATCAAGTGGATTCTGACCCATGGTGGCCCCATATCCGATAGATGAGTTTTATTTTTTTATTGTAACAGTCAATGAAAAAGCCCGGGAAACACTGACTTAGAGGATAAAGTCCAAATGACAACCAGGCCCTCACTCATCTCTCACCTTCTTCAGATTTTTTGCTCCAGCAATACAGGACTCGAATAGGGTCCTGCACACAACTTGCTAATTCTTTCCCTTTCCCCCTTTGCTCATGCTTTACCATGAATGAAGTGACCTCTACGATAATAACACTCCTTCTTTTCCTTGACCTTATTCACTTAATTTATTGCATACCGATACACGGGGCTGCCATGAATCAAAAATGACTTGATGGCAACTGGTGATTTTTACTATGTGCCAGGCACCAGGGGCTTAGTGAGCAAAAGAAAAACATCACTGTCTTCATGGAGCTGACAGTTTAGCGAAGGAAAAATATCAAATAAATATAGAATTAAAAACTGTGTAAGTGCTGTCTTAGGGATAACCAAATGATGGAACCCAAAGGTGAAAGCAGGAAGACTATTCAGGAGGCTATCTTCAGGTAAAAAAAAACAGCCATGATTTGGACTAGAGTGAAGGCATGGAGAAGTCAGTCTAGAATTGACTGGACTTGTTGACAGATTAGATGGAGGCTAAAAAGAAGAAACGTCCCAAGATGACTACAGCTTGAGTAACCACACAGACTTGCACTAATAGTCCCAATTTTGATGCCTTTCTGGATCTATGCCACTTGGTATGACCTTCCCACACTGCCTCTAGGTTTCATTATGTAAATAACTTCCTTTGGTCAACGAGACAATAATAAACTTGTCTGATACAGCAACCTGAAAACTGGCCACTTAACTCCTGGAATCCTACTACCATCAGGAAAACAAGCCTGCGCTAGCTTATTGAAGAATGAGAGACCACATGGAAAAGAATCATGCAGACACCATCAGAGATAATCTTAAACAAGCCTATAGCCAGTCATCTCCCAATGATATGAGAAGGTCAGCTAAGATGTACCAAACTGCTTACCAGACTCACGACTGACCAACGATGCATGGATGTGCCCAGCCAAAACCAGAAGAACCATGTAGCTGACTGCTTATTGTTTTGAGCCACTGAGTTTTGGGGACTTTTTTTACTGCAGCATTGGCTCACTAAACATGGTGGTACCATTTAGTGAGATGGGGAGACTGGAAAAAATACAGATAGGGGAGAGAGAATGGAAGAGGGGATTGAAAAGAAAAATCAAGCCCATCTTATCTTAATCTGGTCAACCCCTGCTGTTGTTAATTGCCCTCAAGTTGATTCCGACTCATGGGGACCCGATGTTATCAATTAAAGCTCAACTTAGATATTAACTCCTCCAGGAAGCTTTCCCAGATTCTTCTGCTGGTTTAGCAAAGATTCTCAGGTGTTACCATTTTGTACATATCCCTACACTGCCTTTCTATACGTTTTAAAATTACTCACACACTTTTCTTCCAATAGCACTTTTATATATAGGCTGTGCCTTACTCATTTTGATATCAATATGGAACCACAAAACAAGGCTTTGATAAATGTTTCTGAGTTTAATAAATTAATTAATAATCAAACACTCATTTAATACTCTACCCTAATGTCTACTAATAAGCTCTAGATCAGTATTTCCCAAGCTGTGATCCACCGACCACATGCATCAGAATCACCAGGGGACAGGAGTATTAAAAATGCAGTTCTACGGGCCATTATCATTAACCAAAGTGCCCTGTTTTCTACACCGTAAAGGTAAGGAAAAGGGTGAGAATATCCTGGCAAACAAGATATTCAGACAAACAAAACAAGTCGTAGAAAGTGGGTACTAAATTAACTTTTCCTCAAATTTTTCTATACACGTTCTCTACGACGGAGTCCTTAGTCTGACAGGACCCACGTAAGTGAAAACGCTCTGAAATGGAATGGAGTTTCTAAGTCAGGGGTCTCCGTCAGAGGAAACAGGAGCTGGGGGTTCTCCAAGGAAGTGTGGTCCCTCAACACACACGTCTACAGAGGATGCTCCCGGAGGATGGCATGTCCTCAGCTTTCCCCGTAGCAAGGGCCGGACCAGGGACCGAGAAGCAACCGAAGCCCAGGCAGCGCCCGCGTGCTGGGCAGCGGAACCCGAGCGGCCGAGCAGAGGGCGACCCAGAGTCCCTCTCCTCAAGGGCCGCGGGAAGTCGGATCTCACGGAGTTCCGGGATGGACGTCCTTTTCCAGGGGCGGCCACCCTGGATCTACCCCCGGCCAGACAGGTCGTAAGAAAAGCCACGGTCGCATTAATCGCCCGGATCAGACTTCAGGAAAAGAAGAAAATGCAGAAAGGGTCGAGTAGATGGCAGCCGAAAGGGGAGAGGAACGGAATGCAAGGGGGTGCCGTCGCTTCCCACCTGCGTCGAGTTCCAGCTGGTAACAAGGCAACGGTTCGAGGGAGAGCTTGTAACCCTCGAAGCGGGGATCCAACAAAGGTCTCTTCACCCGCAGAGAGCAATTAGCCGCCACTTCCATCCCCTGCCAAGTACCCAGCGTAAAAATTAATAAAGATCTTGTCGAAAGCTCCGCGCTTCACTCGTCTCACCGAGGCTGCTATACAGCGTGGCTCCCACCCCAGAAAACACTGCGGTGCAGAGTGACTTCTGGGAAATGTAGTGCCCATGAGAAAGTTGACCCTGTTGCATGCTGGCCTATGTAGTTTTTAAGGGGCCTAACGCCTGCGCGACAAAAAGGTCTGGACTCGCTTAACCAGAGGGCTGAGCGACCAGGAGGCGGCCCGCGCTGGTTCAATTTTCATATTATAGGCAGGGAGGTTAGGCTCCTCCCCGGAAATGCGTGTTCTAGCTTTCTGTGTGCTTAGGTGCCCGAGCTACTGAGGGTCTAAGTCTGGGCAGCCGAAGAGTGTGGTAGGTAACGGTCGTCAGCGCAAGGGTCATTTCGTCGCTGGGAAGGGACGGCCCTCGCCCGCGGTGATGGTGGTGAGCTATGCCCGTGGTCCTCAGGGCCGGGACCCGGGCCCAGCCCAGGCTCCTTTCGATGTGCTGTCTTTCGTTAGCTTCCCCGACCCGCGCTTGCGGGCCTGTAGGGCTCTCCGATAGGGCGTGCTACCGGAGTTGGCCTGAAGCCAGTCCCCGCTTTGTTTTCTGGCTCCTCCCCTCCCGCCTCTCCCGCTGTCTCCGCCCTATTCTGTTTTTCCAAAGAATGTCTGAACTGGGAGGGATCAGAGGTATCCACTAGCGCCCTCGTTTTACCAGTGAGAAAACTGAGGCCTTTAAGAATTAAGTGACTTGTCCAAGGTCACTCTCCGTGTTTAAGGGGCTAGGGCGAAATAAGTACAGTATTCTAGCAGTGGCACTGACTAGACCTTAGTGTTTTGAAAACGTTAGCCTCCTACAACAGTAAACATTCCCTGGTTCTTTCTTAACTCCTCCGTTTCGCCGCCCTCCTGGAAAAAAAAAAAAAAATTCAGCTCTGAAAATTCCTTGCCAGTCTGAGTTTTCACATAGGTGAAGTGAGAGACAAAACAAAAGTAGTCTCAAGTTAGTGACAGATTAAGTGGGGAAATGTTAGCTTATTTTAGGTTTTTTTAATCCAAACTTTTCAACGTCTTGAATTTTTTCAAAATCTGATCTTCTCCTTTCTATATCATTTTGTTTTTGGTTGTCTGTTTTGCTTTGGTTTTGTATTAATTGAAAATTAAACATTTTCTAAGTTAGGAATTCGTTTGGGATTTGTTTTCCCCCTATCATCTCCAGCTAGTTTAGCAGTTAGTTAAATCTAAATCTGGATGCATCCTAGCAAAAAGGAAAGCTTTTAGAGCCTTACCTGGCAATTTCATTTTCCACTAACAGTGATCTTTTATTGATTTGCAAGTTGTATGGCACAAAAAAAGTTGTCTGGCTTTCCCAAAATTTCGAATGCAGTTAAGGTGCATAAATGATTAGCTGTCCCTTGTGATGTGCAGTTAAAGTGTTTTGGGGCTTCCAGGGTCAAAGTGCCTGAATTCAGATCCTGCCTTCACCACTTTCTAACTCTGCGCCTCAGTTTCCTCATCTGTAAAATACGAATTGTTAGTAATACTTACCTAACAGTCATTCTGGGAGTTAAATGAGATTAAAAAACTCAAAGTGCTTAGCCCAGTATCAGGCGTGTAAGTTCTTAATAGATGTTATTATTATTATCCAAAGACTCATTAACAGAGGGTACATGGGGAGAAAATTGTAACGGGGGTTCATCAGTATGACTTCCTGGGATGCAGTAAATAATATTAAGAGTAATGATATTGACACGTATTGTTGAAATGTAGCCCCCTTCAGTTGGTAGACAGAATGTTGAATTTGTTAGGATGCTTGCCTAGTGGATTTAGAACAAAATCCTGTGTAAGTGTTCTATATCTGAAAATAAATGTTGATGTCCAGGTTAGCAAGATGAACAAAGATGCGCAGATGAGAGCAGCAATTAACCAAAAGTTGATAGAAACTGGAGAACGAGAACGGTAAGTAATAGACTGTGTTAATAAATTATATTTTACCATCTTTAAATTATAGTAATCTAGGACTCTAAATATCAAGCAAAGAAACTAATGTCAGCAGAAATAATAACAGATAATTGAGATTACCGAACTCTTCCATTCCTCACATCTATAAAAGAGAATTTAGGTCTGTTCAGTATTGTAGGATTTGAAAGAGAGAGAATTGTGTAGAAAGAGATTACTCTCCCTCAAAAAATGTATAATCTAATGGAGATGAAAAGTACATATTCAAATAACATTCTGAAGAGAGAATATTACCTAGGTTTAATGGAGACATGACAGATTCAGTTTCGATAACCGCATACTCTTAGCCTCTGAGCAGCCAGCATGCACTAATCGTACTCTCTGAAGCACTTTTGTTTTTTCCCTTCATCTTTTGTTTCCTCCAGTTCATCTTTCATATCTTAATTCAGATATCACCTCTTCTAGGAATCTATTCATTATTCGATCTGTCATAGCTTTTAATCACATTATATTGTAATCACCTATTTTGCTAGTTTGCATTCTCCAGTAGAACATATTCCTGAGATTAGAAACACCATTGTATATCCAGCATCTAATGCTATGCCTGGCACATATTTGGCCAAGTAGATATTTGAAGAATAAGGAAGTTGGGAAGTACAAAGGAGAGACTAGGGAATCAAGAAAGGGACAGGAGGGATCCTTCAACTCTATCTGGTAGTTAGGATGATGAGGCATGGTGTCATAGTATAGTAAAAGAGACAATTCAGCTGGGGCAGGAGGATTAACAGTTCTCTGGGCCAATAAAGAGGAGAAGACATTCTAGGCAGGTGGAACAGAATCTGCACAGCCACAGAGGTTAGGTAACAACAGGGTAATATTCTGGGAAACTGGCTAGAACAGTGGACAGGGTCAGATTTTAGAGAGGTTTTTTGGTACCATGTAAAGGAGTATGAATTTTGTATGAGTCCATATTCTTTAACTCAAAGTGACAGAAACAACTTAAATTCTGACAGAAACTGGCTTAACCAACAGAAATGTTTAAGCTAATGTAACTGAAAAAAAAAAAAAAAAAAATGTAACTGAAAAGTTCAGGGCCTGAAAATACTGAAGATGCCACCGGATTCAGGCACACAAAAATTGTGGCCAAGAATGTGTTTCTTTTTCTCTCTCAGCTCTGCTTTTCTCTGTGTTGACTTTATTCTCAATCAGACTCTACCCACAAAGCGGCAGAGATGGCCAACGGCAGTTCAAAATTTATGTACTCCCGTCTCAGAGTAACGTCTTCCCAGTAGCTTCAGCAAAGGACTAGCCTGACTGCCATTCCACTTAGGTAATAGGTCAGCTATGGTTAGCCCTGCCTGGGTCACATTTCCATCCTTAGAACCCTACCCAGATTACACTAGAATGGTGGAGTTCCCTTCCCCTCAAAGAAGGAGCAGGAAAGTGGGTGATGGGATTTTCAAAAACGTATGTTGCTGACACAGAGGGGAACATAAGAATAAAGGATAACTACCATAACTTTTTTTTATAACTTAGACGATCCTGCAGCAATAGTAATAACAAACGATAATTTATGAATGGACAAATGGGTAGATAGATATGCTAAGAGGTGTGGAATGTAAGGGAGCACACCCAGCAGCAAATATAGGTTTGATGGTAGATATTTTTATGTACATGATTGTAGGTGTGGCTCATACAGAACACGCAGGGGTGAAATCGGAAACCTCTTAGACATGACCAAACGCCTCTCAGAATGAAGTTCTAGGCTAGAAGACAAAGGACTGTAGATTCAGGGGAGTCTATGTCAGTTGACAGAACACAGTACATAAAATCAGTGTTTTGCATCCTACTTTCGTGAGGAGCATCTGGAGTCTTAAAAGCTTGCGAGCAGCCATCTAAGATACAACTATGGGTCTCTTCCCATCTGGAGTGAGGGGGAGTGAAGGAGACCAAAGACCCAAGGGAGCAATTAGCCCAAAGGACCAATGGACCACATGAACCACAGGCTACATGACCCCAAGACCAGAGAACTAGATGGTGCCTGGCTACCACTACCAACTGCTCTGCTGAGATCACAACAGGGGGTCCTGGACAGGGCAGGAGAAAATTTTAAAACAAAAAACCAAACTCAAAAAAATGCCAGGCTTGCTGGTCTGACAGAGACTGGAGGAACCCCCAAGAGTATGGCCCTAAGACACCCTTCTGACCTGGAAATGAAGCCTTTCTCAGAGACCATCCCCCAGCCAAACAGTAGACAGGCACTTAAGGTAAACAATAACACCAGACAGGCAAATACTCCTTAGAACAATCAGTTATAAGAAGAGAAGGTAGGAAGGGGTAGATAATGAGGGCAAAAGAAAATGGGGAAACCAGGGGGGAAATGGGGAGAGTGCTGATACATTGTGGGAAATGAAACCAAGGTCATGAAATACCTCGTGTACAAACTATCATACGGGAAACTAATTTGCTCTGTAAACTTTCACCTAAAAAAAAAAAAAGCCCAATCAAAAAAAAAAAAAAAATGCTGCAGACTTTATCTTTCAGTGGTGGGAGTCTTTAAAAGATTTTAAGAAAAGGGATGTCTAGGTCATATTTACACCTTAGAAATCTAATTCTGGCAGTATGGAGAACAGACTTGAAGGGGCCAAGATAGGTGGCCGAGAAATAAGAAGATTATCAGGTTAAAGATGAGCAAAAGTAGAATGGAGACCTAAAAAGAAGAAAAAAAAGTAGGAGCAGCAGCCCTCCATATGAGGAAGAAAACATCTAGAACAATTGTCTCGGGTATTGATAATACTGCCGATAGTGATGAGTATAGGAGATCATTTGTTTCCCAGTTTTTGTTTGTTTTTTTCATTCATGCAGCTCATAGTTACTGAGCTACCATATGGCTTGTCTTATCGAAGTGCTAGATATATTTAAAAAAAAAAAAAAAAAAAGATATATAGTAGTGAACAAAATGAAGTCTGTGCTTTAATAGAGCTTACATTCGAATGGGAGGAAACAATAAATGTGTAATATGTCAGGTAATGTTAAGTGCTAGAGTAAAAATTAAGCAGAGAATGATGGAGTGTTATTTTGGATAGGAAGGCTTCAGTGATGAGAAATGAGGGGATGTGAGGGAGTAGTAGGACCCCTGCAAGAGTCAAAATCGTGCCTGAGGCAGGAGCTTACCTGGCATTTTTGAGGAACAGATGAAAGCTAATGAGACTGGGTTAAAAGGGAAGAGGAGGCAAAGTTACAGGCATAGCTGATGCAGGAGCAGATCATGTAGGGTCTTTGAGGCTGTAGTAAAAACTTGGAATTTTATTCTGTGTAGATCGGAAATCACTAGAGGTTTTCAGGCAATGGAGAGAGCATTGAGTGTACAGGGGAGGAAATAAGGTGACAAACTGGGAGGCTGTGGGAACAGTCCAGGCAAGAGAAGATGGTGGCATGAACTAAGGTAGTAATGGCATATGTGGCGGGAAACATTTGGATTCTAACCCATTGTCAACGAGTCGATTCCAACTCATAGCGACCCTATAGGACAGGGTAGAACTGCCTTATACGGTTTCCGAGGAGCACCTGGTGGATTCGAACTGCTGACCTTTTGGTTAGCAGCCGTAGCTCTTAACCAGTATGCCACCAGAGTTTCCATTTGGATTCTAGGTATATATTTTAAAACTGGAGTCAGTAGGATTTACTGTTGGATTGGATATGTGATATTAACACAAGAGGGAAGGATGCTGTCAAGGTTTCTAGCCCCAGGAACCAGAAGACAGGAGTTTCCATTCTGAGATTGAAAAAGAATCAAGAGTTGGGTTTTGATCCTAAGATGGGAAGACCAATTTAAATAACGGAGATGGAAATAACACATAGTGTATGTCTAAGAATATCAGAAGAGAAGCAGCTTTGCAGGGAAAGAGAATTAGTTCGGTTTGGGACGTGGTGTGTGTAAGCAAAGAAACTGGGTAGCTTAAGATTGAGAATTGGGGCTTTATAAGGGTGGATAAGGCAAAAGGATAAAGTACTGACAAGAAAATATTTGATTGCATTCATGATGCCATCAGGTGTAATAAACCACTATTTGCCACTCAGAAAAAGAGAAGACAGTCCAGTTAAATTATTATAGGCATGCCAACTAGTGAATTGTTAAAATGTGGGAAAAAACAGTCTTAGAACCAATGAAATACCACAGTGTATAATTTAGAAGGACTTGATGGCCTGGAATAAAGCCAGGGGCATGCCTGTGAGGTTAGAGAGAGATACAGTGAGAAAGTAATAGAACTAAGAGGGTAAGAATTTGTGGTCAAAGAATATGTTTTGGACTTTGAATATTTCAGAGGTCCAACTCTTCCAGCCTCAACTAATACCCTATAAAAGTTGTAGAAGACCCACGATTATATATTTCTGTTGGTGAAGGGAAGTAGACAAGTGGGTCAGAAGATCAAAAAGTAGAGCTTCTTGAGAATTACTGTAGCCCGTCCAATTCATTTAGTTTTACTGATGATGAAAATGAGGCCCAGAACATAGGTCAAAACACTGTTTTGTGATAGAATCAAGTTAAAGTTTTGTGACTGGAAGGCACAGGATTTTTAGTTAAACAGTTGAAACTTCTGCTCCATACATCTCTAAGATGTACATTATTGTAGTCTAATTTGAAAACTTCTTTTTCAACAGCCTCAAAGAATTGCTGAGAGCAAAATTAATTGAATGTGGCTGGAAGGATCAATTGAAAGCACACTGTAAAGGTAATCACTTTAATTGAGAAGCTAAAAAACTAGTTCCATTGCTCTAAACTGGGTTGGTTTGGGGTTCACTCAAAATAATAATAATAATAGTTTTTTATCTCCTATCCAGTGCGCAAGCATAAATTTAAACAAGTAGGAAATTGAATTTTGTAGTAATGGTTTTCTTTCTTCTGTGATATATTTATCTAATTCCTAATTATTAGTTAATTATTTCCTTTGTATGTTTCTTAAAATAAATGAGGCAAGAGTGCTTGCATATGATTTTCTGTCTCAATATATGGAATCCCATATTTTTCAGTGTGCCTACTCACAGTGAAACATTGGTATTTTTAATATGTTTTAACGTAATAACAAATCGAGCACTTTACGGTTGGCAGATTTTATCTCTCTTGTCTTTAAAAGTGTTGCTTTGAAAATTTCATTAAAAACTCTGAGAATTACATTAATTTTTTAAAATGTAGAATGATAGAATGAGCCTCCTTACTTTCTGGCTCAGCTCTTGCTTGGCATGATAGAATTCTGGATATTTTTCATGGATTTTCATTGTATTGTAATGGTGTTTGCAAATAAAAATGATGATAAAGACGGCTTCTGACATTGACCTTGAGGAGTTAATGTGGTAAATGAGTAAAAGCACAGACTTTGGAGTCATGCCAACCTTAACTGGTAAAGAACTAGAGCTAATTTCAACTGGCGTTTGGATAAGTTATTTGATCTTTAAGCTTGTCACCTCATTTTCCCTGTGAAGTGGGAAAAATACATAGTCCATTAGGTTATTGTGAAGGTTAAATTATGTAAAAGACCCTGCACATAATAGATGTCCAGTAAATGTTAATTTCCTTCTCTCTTCTAGTCTTTTGGCCTAGCCTAGAGAAAAGAACAAAGGAATTGTTCCACATTTTAATTTTTGCCTATGAAATTATGTTAGACTCAAATAATAGCTTTTTGTCCCTTAATACAGTTGAGACCTAGTAAGATTATAGTGAAATAAGATCTGCCCTATTATAGCATTTCCAAATGTTAAATTTGAACATTACAGTTCAAATTCATTCTAAGCATTACAATTATTTGTTAAGTTACACATTATTTAGCTGAGAAATTAATGGGCTTTTATTTGTTTGATCTGGAGAATATGAAATGTGTTTATAAGATTGAATGAAATAATCTTCATTAGAAAGTAACAAAAGCATCCTCTTTTTTTTTGAGGACCAGTCTATACTCTAAAAACATGATCTTAACCCTTCCTCTATGAAAATCTTTCTTACAGATAATGATTTTAAATGATATGATTTGTTTTTTGCTTTTGCATAAGAGGTAATTAAAGAAAAAGGACTAGAGCACGTTACTGTTGATGACTTGGTGGCTGAAATCACTCCAAAAGGCAGAGGTACGGAATGTAAATTGCGTTAAAGGAAACATGGGCTAAAGATGTGATTTTTTTTTTTTTTTTTCCTTGTTCAGATTTTCTTTAAGTAAAAGCCCCTTTCCAGAATTATTTGGGTACTTGTATTTCCTCATATAGGAAGAAAATTTTTTTTTTTTTAGGAAGAGTTGTAATTGCCAGCCTGCTTCTGTAGCATGGTCTTGAGTAACAAATGAAATAATAGGTATATTTTTGTTCCGTAAAACACTATGCAAATACAAGTTGATATTGTTGTTAAGATGGAAAATTTTTTAAATACACAATTTTGTAGAGGCAGATATTATCTGAAGCTAGGATTAACTTTATCAGATACAGCCTGACTCCAAACCATTTGAATATTTAATAGTTCAAAGTTTTACTCCAATTCCAGAGCGTTTCCTCTGCTATCTCTTTCCTTATTCGGAATAAAACAAACCCTCTTCTTGAATGTCTAATGAAGAATTTGATAGCCATTATTTCCATTTGTTTTGGTAAGTTCTTTCATGTAGTTGTAAGTAGAAGCAAGTAAATTAAATTGTTTTCTTGCACAGAAATGATAAACCAACCCACTGCTGTCAAGTCGATCCCAACTCATAGCCATCCTGTAGGACAATAGAACTGCCCCATAGGATTTCCAAGGCTGTGATCTTTATGGAAGCAGAATGCCACATCTTTCTCCCTCAGAGCAGCTGGTGGTTTCGAACTGCCCACCTTTAGGTTGATAGCCAAGTGCTTGACAACTACACCACCAGGGCTCCTTCAGAAATGGTACAATGAGTTTTCAGTTTCAAGTAAATTTGAAAATTATTACTGTAGAACACTTGTGATCCTTGAACTGCTACCAGCTGGGAAGAAGCTACAGAATCCCATGGTCTTTTCAACCATCTGGTTAGGCCTGTTGGCAATGGAGGTTATTATAGCTGGAAAACAAGACTTCAGGTATGTCTAAGGAGAATAAACAAAACTTTGTATTTCTTGTTCCCCTTAAGAATTTACGTTTAAAAATAATTACCTCTAATTTCTTTTTGTAGTTTTCTTTTGTAAATTATACTTAACCAGGTAACAATATTCGGGAACTGGTTATTCAAGTTAGGAATTTTTCTTTGCTTCTCCTTCAACACTTATATCTTAGATATTTCAGTCTCATAACTACCCTGCTAGAGAATGGGCTGTCTTAGTTATCTAGTGCTCTTACAACAGAAATACCGCAAGTGGTTGACTTTAACGAACAAATTTACTTTCTCACAGTTAGGTAGCTAGAAGTCTGAATTCAAGGTACTGGCGCTAGGAGAAGGCTTTCCGTTTCTGTAGAGACTGTGGGAGGGTCTTGGTCTTTTTTCAGCGGCTTTTCCTTGGCTGTGATTTTAGTTTTTGCATAAGAGGTACTCAGTGATCTTTATGTGGTGTAGTATCTGTCTCCCCCTATTTCTGCTTGCTTCTTTGCCTGCTTAATCTGCTCTTTTCTATCTCAAAAGGAGATTAACTTAAACCACTCACTGCACTAATACTGCCTTATTAACCTGGAAAAGAAAACCCATTCCTTATAAGAGTTGGGATTCACAACACATATTTTTAGGGGATTAAGTTCAATCCATAACATGGGTAAATGAAAAAGAAGTAAAAATAAATATGTTTCTTTGTGTTTTTAGTCTTTTAATTGTCAAGAGTAGCCATATTTTTTTTTATTAATTTCAGTAGAGTAAAACTTTTTTTTTTTTTAACGGACAATTGTATGAATTTTAGCACCTGTATAGATTCAGGACCCCTGGTCGTGCAGTGGTTAAGAGCTGGGCTGCTAACCAAAAGCTGCTCTTTGGAAACCCTATGGGGGAGTTCTATCCTGTCCTATAAGGTCTCTCAACTAAATGGCAACAGGTATAGATTCATGAAGTTACCACTACAATCAAGGTACAGGAGAGTTCTATCACTCCAGAAAAAAACAAAAAACTCCCTCTAAGATATCTGTTTATAGTAATACCCTGCTGCCAACTCCAAGGCAACTGATCTGTTCTCCATCACCATAGTTTTGATTAAAAGTATTTTTAATGTGTGAATTGATGACATTTCCAGAGGGTTTAAATTGGGTATGAAGTCTTAATTTCTAGACAGGCTTTAACTAAACATTTATAAAGGAGGGTATCCATATTGTTTAATTTGTGTACTTAACATGTAATTCTTTATAAAAGTGTTGAAATACATCTGAAATGCTCCATTTCCCCCATGAATATATAAGCAAATGCATTAGAATTTTAGTTAATCCCCCATTGTTTTATTTTTTAGTAGCCAGAAAAAGAGAAACAATAGTATAGATCTTTTAATTGACATTCATTGTTAATTAAAATTTCAAAATGCAGGGGTTTTGGGGTTTTTGTTGTTTTTACATTTTTAGTTTACTGTTCTGAATAGGGATCCCTCGTGGCACAGTGGTTAAGAGCTCAGCTGCTAACCAAAAAGTCAGCATTTCCAACCCACCAGCCGCTCCTTGGAAACCCTATGGGGTAGTTCTCTATCCTGTAGGGTCACTGTGAGTCGGAATCAACTCGATGGCAACGGGTATATTCCGAATAGAGAATATAATCGCATGGTTGGTTCAAAATTCGAAAAGTAAAAATAAAGCAAATATAACTACTGTTACAGTTGGCTGTGCATCTTTGCCAGTCACAGAGTATGTGTATTTGTTATTTCAATAAAATATTGCCAAATTACCTTCCAAAAAATATTGTGCCAACTTAACACTCCCACAGGCTAGTATGTGAGTGCCTGTTTTCCCTGAGTCTTGATGACAGTATATTATCAAACCCCTCAGATTTTAGCTAATGTGATTGGTAAAATATGCTATCTTGGTGTGGTTTCAATTTTCATTTCTCATTTGAGGTTGACTGTCTCATATGTTCAAGAACATTTTTTTTTTTTAATCTTTGAATTGTCTTCATATCTGTTGCTCGGTTTTCTATTGGCCTGCTGGTCTTTTTCTATCAATTTCAAGAAACTGTATTGTATAGTAGAGAGATGACTCTTTTTTATAAGAGCTTTTCCCCAGTTTTTGTCTTTTGACTTTTGTATCGTGATTTAGACCAAGGTTAAGTTGTTGAGTTTGAGTCAAATTTAAAGCAATTTGTTCCAACCCCTGTGTTTAAAAAGGCCTTCTTCACTCTTAGTTTAATGAATTTTTCCATGCCTTTCTTCTCACCAAAGTGCAGTATCTTTAGGTATTGGATAAGTCATTATAATAATGTATTACATATATACAATTTTTTCCAGATATGTTTACCTATTTTTTATTGAAGCATGAGAGTTATTTATGAAATTTTTTCATTGGTAATCCTGAATAAAATTTCAAATCTCAAATTGACATCTATTCTTTGGAATCTTCTTACTCGTCTATTTTTATTTTTTATATTTCAGCCCTGGTACCTGACAGTGTAAAGAAGGAGCTCCTACAAAGAATAAGAACATTCCTTGCTCAGCATGCCAGCCTTTAAGATTGAATTAGATCATGTTGTTCTGTGGTTTTATTTCTGAAAGTGAAACTTGCCATAAATTAGAAATCAGTTTCCCAAAATAAAATCCTTTTTTGTATGATGGTATACAGTTTTCAGTAATGATGTATACATTGTATTGATTTTTTTCCCTAAATGTATTATTTTAATAAATATCTCATGAATGAGTTTGAAGTTGCCTGGATTTTGGAATAAACAGGACTTTGTCTTTATTACTAATTCACCAGATTTCTTGACAGAAGAAGTCAACAGTAGAGTTTAAGTATATATTTAGTATGTGTAAGTCTGTGTTAAAAACTTAGGAGAACACAAACAAATAAGCAGCCTTTTCTAATTGTCTGGATATGGTTTATTTCTCCTTTGAATTCCCATAATTTTATAACATAATGCCACATCTTGTACTACAGTCATTTGTCTTATTTCTTATTTTGTTATAAACTCTGAGGGTTAGGACTGGGTCCTCCTCATCTTTATGTGCCTTCCATTTGTGCCTCAAAGAATTTACCATCTAATAGAAGACTGAACATTTGCACATCGGCTCCACACCAGGCTCCTCCCATGTATTCTACTCTGAAATGAACTTTGAAAGCACAATCTTTCCATTCCATCCCCATGGGCATCCTATGGTCAAGAAAGAAGTTAGTGGAAAATAATCTCCATTATTCTCGCATTAGCATTACTCTAACATCAAGATTGTCAAATCTGATGGACTCCTATCCTTATGTGACCTCTGCTGGAAAAAGAATGTGACCATCCTGACACTTGGAACTTCTCACTCTTCGCATTATTTCTTCTGCCACTACAAGTTCCTTCTGTGTCTTATGGAGCACCTTTTCCATATGGGACTTAAATAATGGTGTTTCTAGGGCTCCCACCTGGGCCTTCAACAGACTTAACTGGATACACTTTTCCTGGATAAATCCCGGGAGACTTGGGTCACACCATGGCTTCAAATACCAGCAGGTTGACAAAAGCTAAACTACGTCTCCAAACCAAACTTCAACCCAACCTCCAAACCCATATACCCAACTGTTATGGATCTGCTTCCTTGGATGTCCCACGAGCACTTCAAACTGAATATACCTAAAATAGTGATTTTTCTCCCCAACATCTGCCCCTGCTGTATTCCTTATCGGTGAATGATACCTCCTAGACATGCATACAGATTACCGGAGAAGCTTGTTAAAATGCTGATTCTGAAGGTAAGTTCTGTGGCACAGGATTCTGCATTTCTGACAAGCTTCTAGTTGATTACTGCTGGTTGAGAATCACTTTGAATGTAGAAAGGCTATAAATTGTCCACTACCTTCCTTAATTGCCTTAGTTCCAGCCTGGATGATTGCATTATGCTCCTAATATTTCCTTACTCTAATCCCATACCTCTTCCATACTATTGCCTAAGTGACCTCACTAAAATTCAAATCAGGTCATTGTGTTCCCTACTTGAAGTTTCTCAATGACTCTTCTTAGTTCAAAGGATAAAACTCAAACTGAACAACTAGGCCCCTCTTGATCTGACTTTATTTTTTCAGTTAGTTTAAAGGGCCCAAAAGTATCAGATTGTTCCCTAAATACCTTTGAAAATCCAACTTAGAAAACCCTTTATGCCCATTTGTCTAATGCCTGTTTAACTCTTCAAAACTCAGCTAGAGTTACTAAAACATCGTGACACTCCTCTGTCTGGTTTAGAGTCCCCTCTTTGGGTTTTCATTAAGAAGCACCTGTGCCTAATTTGACTAGCACAGTGGTTCTTAAACTTTCCTGCATCTCCTGGAGAGGACAGGAAATGACTTTTTAGACTTTATATTCCCAGTACTCCATCTAGTCTCTCAGTATTCGCTGAGAAATACTTTGTGGATAAATGGGTAAGGGAATGCATGGATAAACCAGTGAATAAGCTATGGGAGCACAAAAGTAACAGTAGTTTGATGTAGTTGAGTGAAGGCCTTAACATTAATTTTTTGGTCACTGTTTTATCTTTCTGCTGAATTTAAATTTTTTAAGTAGTGTTTGTGCCATGGGCTTAATTGAAGTTTTGAACCTGAAGTAGACACAATCACAAAACCTACCAAAAGACTGTGTTTCACTTCATCTAATATTAAGCAATGACCTAATTCTGCTCATTATCAAAAAGGAAACAATTTTACATGATAGTGTTAGAAATTGGTAGTTCTTATTTCATGGTACCATACATGGAAGCAAACCAACAAGTTGCTTGTGGAGATGATAGTTTAATACCTCAAAAGAAAAGAAAATGAAAAATTGAGTTATTGATGAACCTATTTTGAAATGCAACAAAAAATAGATGAATTGAAAATACTGCATAGCAATTTAAAGTAAAAATGATAGTGCTTGGAACTCACACCTCCCCCCATCACCTTTAAGTTTTTTTGACATCATGGAAATGTCTTGGAGTTTGCATATAGAACCATTAATATCTTTCAAATAAACCACCTTTATGAACATAATGACTCACAGCTTTGATTTATGTGAACTAGGGATACATATTTTAAAATATTTTGCACTTTTCATACTTAATGTTGGAAATTCAGTAAGAGATTACTGTTACAAGACTGCTAGGTGAGTAAAATACTAATTAGGATTAATGTAAGCTCTTGTATAGAATTAAAGAAGATCCAACTAAATCATTTATGTAATCACTTTGCTTTGGCATTACAAGTGTATCGTTTGGTTGAGCAGTGCCAAGCCAGGGCCTGGGTGATGATGAAGATTGGGAACTGGATATGGATCTTTTCATAACTTGATAAAAGGCTCCATCCACCTGAAGAGAATTGTGACAGCTGCCTAGTAGCTAATGTTAGAAATGATCCTGTGTGTGTGTGTCTGTGTGTTAACCCTTCTTGAAAGTGGTTATCTCGTATTACTTAGTGACTTCATCAAATCCCTCATATTTACCATTAGAAGCCACACAAAACTCATTGGATGAGTCTACCAAGAAAACCAACAGAGGCGAATGAGACAATCTATTACACTGAATTACCAGGTAAGATTTTCTTCTGCGTCAGTTTCCTCATTTGCATAATAGAGCAAATAATGCTGAGCTAGCAGGAATTAGAATAAGTAAAACTATAAACACTATTAACACGGTAATCTGCAAAAGCAATACAGATTGTATATAAATGGATTCCTGTCATTGCTTGAAAGAACAGTCACTGAGTATTTTCTAGATTATACATAAATTATCATGAATTACACTTATATGGAAAATGGCTGCTCCTTCAGGAGTTTCTAAGTAATATCAATTATCATAAGAATATCTACAAAAATAAAGATGATCAGGATTTGAGTAGAATTAATGTCACTATAACAGCATTTAGCAGGTAGGTTTGAGGTTATCGGTAGATATTTTTGCCCTCACTCTATGAACTCCATGACATTCATCTTTTGATCCTCAATGCCTAACACAGTAAGTACTTGATAAATTACTTTTAAACGAATGAATAAAAAGCAACAGAAAAATTTGGAATGTGCCTACTTATTCCAGACTTTATAATTATTTTTGGTATTCTGGTTACCCACCACCAGGGTGCGCTTGAAGCCTGTATTTTGGTCCTCTCTGGGGCCTTCTGTAACTGAATTGTGTAACATTTTGATATGCCCAATTCTAATTAAGGCTAACCATGCTTTTTAAAATGAAAGTGTTATTTATTTAAAACAATGTAAAAAAAATGTAACTTCATAATGCTTCTGGTATAAATTAAGAGGAAGCTACAGTAAGATGTAGATGCTGTTTTGCGGGGATCATTTTCTGAAGCCAGTTCAGTAATTCACCAATGAATTCATTTAAATATCATAGACAATTACTGAAATAGTTCTACTTAAACTACTTTATTATAAAAAAAAAGCACAGTAAATTCTTAATAAAGAGTGAAAGAAAAAAATAATTCTCAGTGTTCACCTGTCATTATGTTCCTTTCTCATCAAGAGCATTTTAAAAAGGAAATAATACTCATATTTTTGTTTTCCATATTGTTATGTCACTTTGTTTTAAAAAAAAAAAGTATAAAAAGAGCATTATGTAGTGCCAAACCCCTGTGGACATTCAATGAATGTTGGCTTATGATGACAATGATGAAGAAAGACTATGAATGAAGGCAGGTAGAATCCACACTCATGGTGCAATGCTGCTCATAAAATAGTTCTGAGTACAGGAGCTGGTGCCATTCTTACCATATCCAAGTGTTTGGGCCCTGTTCCTGGGATCAGTAGAATTAAAAAAAAAAAAAAAAAAAAATTTTTTTTTTTTAGAATTAAGTGATAATAAATGGCTTTTCAATTACTGTACACCTTCTTACACTAAAATTTTTTGCTGTGGGGATACTTTTGAGAATTTGTTCTTCTGGGCAACTACTTGTATCAAAGTCGGGCTTTGACAAGATTAGAGCCATTAAGTAAAAATCAAAAAATAAACCAGTTGCCATCAAGTTGATTCCAACTCATGGTGACCCCATGTGTGTCAGAGCAGAATTGTGCTCCATAGGGTTTTCAGTAGTTGATTTTTCAAAAGTAGATCACCAAGCCTTTCTTTCAATGCCCTTCTGGGTGGACTCGAACCACCAAGCTTTGTGGTAGCAATTGAGTGAGTTAACTGCCTCACCCAGTAATTCCTGGAATATTAAAAAAAAAAAAAAAATTCTGAGCACTCCTCTTGACAGGTTAAGTCAAGGTTTTGGTAAATGAGCACACCTGTATAATGAGCACTCCTATCAAGAACTAGATTATTGCCAAAGCATTATTCCAGAAGCCTCTGTCTTGTACTCAGCTTGTTGTTGTTGTTGTTAGGTGCCGTCGAGTCAGTTCTGACTCATAGCAACCCTGTGCACAACAGAACGAAACACTGCCCAGTCCTGCGCCATCTTTACAATCGTTACGCTTCAGCCCATTGTTGTAGCCACTGTTTGAATCCACCTTGTTGGGAGTCTTCCTCTTTTCCACTGACCCTGTACTCTGCCAAGCATGATGTCCTTCTCCAGGGACTGATCCCTCCTGACAACATGTCCAAAGTATGTAAGACACAGTCTCACCATCCTTGCCTCTAAGGAGCATTCTGATTCTACTTCTTCCAAGACAGATTTGTTCGTTCTTTTCGCAGTCTGTGGGATATTCAATATTCTTCACCAACACCACAATTCAAAGGCATCAATTCTTCTTCGGTCTTCCTTATTCATTGTCCAGCTTTCACATGCATATGATGTGATTGAAAATACCATGGCTTGGGTCAGGTGCACCTTAGTTTTCAGGGTGGCATCTTTGCTCTTCAACACCTTAAAGAGGTCCTTTGCAGCAGATTTACCCAGTGCAATGCGTCTTTTGATTTCTTGACTGCTGTTTCCATGGCTGTTGATTGTGGATCCAAGTAAAATGAAATCCTTGACAACTTCAAGCTGTCCTCCTCTAGTCAATATCATTTCCTATCCCTACAGGTAACCACTACGCTGACTTCTAACACCGTAAAATTCTTTCGCCCGTTTTTTTTGTTTGCTTGTTTTGTTTTTAATGCACAGGAAAATTCCATTTTTTTTTACTCCCCATTCCTCCCATCACCCAAAGCCTAACCACTCATCTTTTGTCTCGATGGATTTGCCTGTTTTAGATATTTCATATAAGTGGAATCATACAGTACTAGTGCTTTTGCGTCTGTCTTATTTTACTTAGCATGTTTTAAGGTTCATCCACGTGGATGTACCAGAACTTCATTTCTCCTTAGAGCTGACTAATACTCCATTGTATGTATATACCACATTTTGTTTATCCATTCATCTGTTGGGTTGTTTCCATGTTTTAGCTATTGTGAATAATGCTTAAATGAACATTGGTATACATGTGTCTATTTGAGTCCCTGCTTGCAAGTCTTGTGGGTATATACGTAGGAATGAAATTGCTGGGTCATATAGCATCTGATTCTATATTTAACCTTTCTAGGAACTGCCAAATTGTTTTCCATAGCGGCTGTGTCATTTTACGTTCCCACCAGCAATGTTTGAGTGTTCTGATTTCTGTATATCCTTGCCAATACTTGTTATTTTATTTCCTATTTTTGTTCATTTGTTTTTGTTTTTAATAAGGGCCATCTAGTGGGTGTGAAATGGTTATCTCATTGTGGTTTTGATTTACATTTCCCTGGTTAAGTGCTCGGCTGCTAAAAGAAATACCAGCTGTTCAAATTCATCAGCCACTCCATGGGAGAATGATGTGGTAGTCTGCTTCCCTAAAGATTACAGCCTTGGAAACTTTATTGGGCGGTTCTACTCTGTTCTGTGTAGTCACTATGAGTCGGAATCTACTTGACGGCAACGGGTTTTAATGGCCAACAATCTTGAGCATCTTTTCATGTGCTTATTGGCCACTAGTCTATCTTCTTTGGAGAAATATCTATTCAAATCTCTCGCCTATTTTTTAATTGGTTGTTAGTCTTTGTGCTGATGAGTTTTAAGAGTTCTTTATATATTCTAGATATTAAACCGTTATCGGATATATGGTTTCCAAATATTTTCTCCCATTCAATAGGTTGTCTTTTCATTTTCTTGATAATGTCCCTTGATGCACAGAAGTTTTTTGTTTTGATGAAGTCCAGTTTATCTATTTTTTCTCTTGTTGCTCATGCTTTTGGTGTCATATCTAAGAATCCATTGCCTAAAAGAATGTATGGAAGGTTTACCCCTGCATTTTCTTGTAACAGTTTTATGGTTTTAGCTCTTATATTAAGGTCATTGATCCATTTGGAATTATGTGAGTCCTAAAAGTCTGCATGATCTTGCCCCTGATTATCTCTCCAGCCACATCTCATACCCCTCTCACCCTCACTTGCTACTTTCAGTTACGCTGGCTTTTTCCCCCATTCCAGTTCTTAATCATTTCACGTTTGTTCCCTACTTAAGACAATTGCTTTAGCTGTTTCCTCTGCTGGTACGTTCTTACTTGAATTTAAGCTTTATAAGTGAAAAGACTTTATGTGTCTTATTTATTGATGCATGTCTGTTACCTAAAGCAGTTTCTAACACATAAGGGGTCATTAATAAATATTTATTAAATGAATGAATAAATACATAGATGTTTCCTGGAAACTGAAAAGTATAAATTAAAATAATATTTTACTTGAGTTTATTCCAACTGAATTTACTGCACCTAAAAGATTCTGGGCAGATACTAGATAAGCAATAAATCCTCCGTTGATAAACTAGATACGGTCATTATATTGTTCCACCTATTTTCAAACTAGTGTTGTGTTATTGTTAGGTACCAGTGAGTTGGTTCCAACTCATAGCCACCCTATGTACAGCAAAATGAAATGCCGCCTGGTCCTGTGCTATTCTCATATCTATTGCTGTGTTTGAGGCCTTTGTTGCAGCCCCTGTCAATCCATCTCTTGGGGGGATTCCTCTATTCCCTTGACCCTCTACTTTACCAACCATTATTACAATATCGTGTGTAGTACATTGGAGCCCTGGTAGTCCAGTGGTTAAGCACTGGACTGATAACCAAAAGATTGGCTGTTCAAACCCACCAGCTGCTCTGCGGGAGAAACGTGGCAGTGTGCTTCCGTAAAGATTACAGCCTTGGAAACCCTATGGGGCAGTTCTACTCTGTCCTATAGGGTAGCTATGAGTTGGAATTGACTCAATGGCAGTGGGCCTGGGTTTTGTTTCCCCTTTGGTTTCATGTAGTAATTACTAACAAAGTAATTAGTATGCTGCTGATAGTGTAAAAATCCCTTGCATTGATTCCAGCTCAAAGCAATCCTAAGGACAGAGTAGAATTGCCCCATAGGGTTTCCAAGGAGCAGCTGGTAGATTCGAACTGCTGACCTTCAGGTTGACAGCCAAGCTCTTAACCACTACGCCATCAGGGCTTCTGTGTTAGTGTGGATTTTAAAGCCTAGTGACTAAAAAAATACAAGCTTTACCAAAGCTGCCTACTCCCATTCCTGCACTTGTACACCTCCAAGTAGCTGGAGAAAAAGCACTACCATGCTGACTGGTTTCACTTTAATTCAAGACCAGGAACCTTAATTCCTTCCAAGCAATGACACTTTTTCCTCTGGCCTACTGACTATCCAATTGGAGAATTGTTCCCAATCGTTGTCTACTCCAGCCACTCAAGCCTCTGCTTTACACACCAGGCGCACTCCCTTCTCATGGCCTCGGCACTTGTTTTTCCAGGTGCCTGAAATGTTCTTCTCCCAGATGTCTACGTGGCTAAGTTGCTCACTTCCTTTAGGTCTTTAGGCAAAATTCACCATCTCAGTGAAGCCTTTCTGGTTGTTCTATCTAAAAAATGTCATCACTCCCAAGACACACACACATACACAATTTATATTGTTCCGTATTTTATGTTTCCGTCTAGCTTGTATTACCTTTTAGCATATATATGAGACTAGTTTATCTTGTTTGTTGTCCATCTTCTTTAAGAATGTAAGCTTCATGAGGACAGGGATTTTTTTTTTTTTTAATCACTGCCATATTCTCAATGCCTAGGATATTGAATTTTTTGCTGGATGCAAACTATTCTTTTTAAATAGTCCACGTTGTTCATCATCTCTCACAATTGAGTCTAGTTTCAAAATTGAACAACAGCACACAGCTCAAGTTAAATGAAACCTTCATGAGTGAATTCCTTATTTCCTCTATTTCCCTTATCACTTTCTCATTGCTTTTAAATCAAGACATCAAAATTTTAAAACACTTTTAAAAATTTTACCAAGTAACCAAGTTCAGAAGTTAAGCACTTGACTACTAGCTGAAAGGCTGGCAGTTTGAACTCAGCCAGAGGTGCACTGCAAGACAGAATTGTTGATCTGCTTCTGAAAGGTCGTGGCCTTGAAAACCTTATGGAGCAGTGCTACTCTGCACACACGAGGTCATTGCGAGTCACAATGGACTCTACAGCAGCTGACAACAAAAACAACCAAAATCAAACAATCCCATCAAAGCTAAATATTTCTGTTAAACTACAGTCATTTAATTGGTAAATTTTACAAATTGGTCCTTCAGTAAATTGATCATTGACTAACTGACTTCAGGAAAGTTGATTTTCAGCAAATTAGCCTGCTTGCTTGGCTCGTAATAACTAAATTTCTTAAATAGCCAAGTCTGTAATTTGCATATATAAATTTTTAATCAATTCTAGTTAAGTGAATGAGCATCTTTAACTGATTTATCCCTTTAAATTGTGCTTAGTTATATGAAAATAATTATATAATTACTATTTTCTGCAAAAAAAATATGAAATAAATGTAATTAACCCAATTCTAACAATGTTATTTCCTTTACCCCAACTAGATAATTTACTGGATAAAAACTCCTCAAAATCAAGGACCTAATTTTATTTCCTTCACTTATTCTGGGTTCACTTATTTTGGAGTTCTTTCTTCTATTTCTTCTCTGTCCCCTCCCAGCCAGAGTTGCCAGATTTAGCAAATAAAAATACAGTATACCCAGTTAAATTTGAATTTGAGGTAAACAACAAATAATTTTTTAGTATAAGTAGGCCCTGAATGGAGCCTTGGTGGCACAGTAGTTAAGAGCCCAGGCTGCTAACCAAGAGGTTGGCAGTTCAAATCCACCAGCCATTCCTTAGAAACTCTATGCGGCAGTTGTACTCTGTCTTATAGGGTTGCTATGAGTTGGAATTGGCTCAATGGTACTGGTTTTTTTTTTTTTTTCCGGGGGGAGGTTGGGGGGAGTTAGGCCCTACATAGTGCATGAGACATATTTAAACTAAAAAACAATTTATTGTTTATCTGAAAAATCAAATTTAGCTGAGTGGCCTGCCTTTATCTGTCATCCTTACTTCCAGCCTCTACCCCTCCTCACCCACCAGCAAGTACTTAGCACAGAGCTAGGAATGCCAATGGACCTGCTAAATGGATAGATGAGTGGGTGGGTAGTGACATTGGACATAGAGTTTACTTACATAGACAGATCTTTGAAGAAGTTTAATAACAAGTAAATGTGAGACTTAGCCTTAATAGAAAAGATGATAAATGTTTTTTTGGTTTGTTTTTAGTTTTTAACAATTTCCATCTAGGGGAAAGAAAGGAGGAGACAGGATTAATTACAATCGAGATAAGAGGAAAGTTAGAGCAATACCTGGAGGATGAAGAGCTCAGGTAGGTGATTGATACTTTTATGGAGGAATACTACCTTTTCCTGAAAGAGAAGAACAAAGAAAAGTGGAAGGGTGAACAAGGAAAATTTAGAACTTCTTACTTACAAAAATTTTCACACATACAGAAGAGTGGAAAGGACCGTGTTGTGGTGGTGGTGTGTGCTGTCCAGTCAATTTCAACTCATAGTGACCCTGTAGGAAAGGATCATGTTATTGTGTTGTTGTTAGGTGCCGTTGAGTACGTTCCAACCCCTAGCAACCCTATGCACAACAGAGTGAAACACTCCCCAGTGCTGCTCAATCCTCACAAATGTTGCTATGCTGGAGCCCATTGTTATAGCCACTGTGTCAATTCATCTCATTGAAGGTCTTCTTCTTTTTCACTGACCCTCTACTTTACCAAATATGATGTTCTTCTCCAGGGACTGATTACTCCTGATAACATGTCCAAAGTGTATGAGACATAGTCTCACCATCCTTGCTTCTAAAGACCATTCTGGCTATACTTCTTCCAAGATAATTTGTTTGTTTGTTTGGCAGTTTAGGGTATATTCAATACTCTTCCCCAAAACCATAATTCAAAGTTGTCAATTCTTCTTCCTTCTTCCTTATTCATTGTCCAGATTTCACATATGAGGCTTCAAGATGAAATCTTTGCTTTTGCAGCAGAATTGCCCAGTGCATGCATCTTTTGATTTCTTGACTCCTGCTTCCATGGGTGTTGATTGTGGATGCCAGTAAAATGAAATCCTTGACAACCTCAATCTTTTCTCCATTTATCATGATGTTGCTTATTGGTCCAGCTGGGAGGATTTTTGTTTTCTTTATGTTGATGCGTAATCCATACTGAAGACTGTGGTCTTTGATTTTCATCAGTAAGTGCTTCAAGTCCTCTTCACTTTCAGCAAGCAAGGTTGTGTCATCTGCATATCACAGGTTGTTAATAAATCTACCTCCAATCCTGATGCCCTGTTTTTCTTCATATAGTCTAGCTTCTTGGATTATTTCCTCCGCATATAGATCGAGTAAGAATGGTGAAAGGAATTAACCCTGAGGCACACCTTTCCTGACTTTAAACCATGCAGTATCCCCTTGTTCTCTTCGAACAACTGTGTCTTGATCTATGTACAGGTTCCTCACGAGCATAATTAAGTGTTCTGGAATTCCCATTCTTTGCAATGTTATTCATAATTTGTTATGATCCAAACAGTAGAATGCCTTTGCATAGTCAACGAAACACAGGCAAACATCTTTCTTGTATTCTCTGATTCAGCAAGGATGCATCTGTGATAGGCAATGATATCCCTTGTTCCATGTCCTCTTCTGAATCCAGCTTGAATTTCTGACAGTTCCCTGTTGATACTGCTCTAGCTGCTTTTGAATGATCTTCAGCAAAATTTTACTTGCATGTGATATTAATGATATTGTTTGATAATTTCCACATTTGGTTGGATCACCTTTCTTGGAAACAGGCATAAATATGAATCTCTTCCAGTCAGTTGGCCAAGTAGCTGTCTTCCAAATGTCTTGGCATAGAAGAGTGAGCACTTTCAGTGCTGGATCCATTTGTTGAAACATCTCAGTTGATATTCCATCAATTCCTGGAGCCTTCGCCAATGCCTTCAGTGCAGCTTGGACTTCTTCCTTCGTTACCACAGGTTCCTAATCATATGCTACCTCCTGAAATGGTTGAACATGGACCACTTCTTTTTTGTATAGTGACTCTGGGTATTCCTTCCATCTTCTTTTTGATGCTTCCTGTGTTGATTAGTATTTTCCCTGTAGAATTCTTCAATATTATAATTTGAGGCTTGAATTTTTTTTTCCCCCAGTTCTTTCACCTCGAGAAATGCCGAGGATATTCTTCTCTTTTGGTTTTCCACCTCCAGGTTTTTGCACATGTCATTATAATACTTTACATTGTCTTCTTGAGCCACTCTTTGAAATCTTTGAAATCTCTTTTACTTCATAATTTCTTCCTTTCACTTTAGCTACTCAATGTTCAAGAGCAAATTTCAGAGTCTGTTCTGACATCCATTTTGGTCTTTTCTTTCTTTCTTGTCTTTTTAATGGCCTCTTGCTTTCTTCATGTATAATATCACTGATGCCATTTCACAACTCATCTGGTCTTCGGTCATTAGTGTTCAGTGTGTCAAATCTACTCTTGAGGTGGTCTCTAAATTCAGGTGGGATATACTCAAGGTCGTACTTTGGCTCTTGTGGACTTGTTCTAATTTTCTTCAGCTTCAGCTTGAACTTGCGTATGAGCAATTGATGGATGGTCTGTTCCACAGTCGGCTCCTGGCCTTGTTCTGACCGATGATATTGAGCTTTTCCATCATCTGTTTCCACAGATGTAGTCAATTTGATTCCTGTGTATTCCATCTGGTGAGGTCCACGTGTATAGTTGCCATTTATCTCGGTGAAAAAAGGAATTTGCAATGAAGAAGTCCTTGGTCTTCCAAAATTCTATCATGCAATCTCTGGCATAATTTCTATCCCAAGGCATGTTTTCCAACTACCAATTCTTCTTTGTTTCCAACTTTTGCATTCCAATCACCTGTAATTATCAATGCATCCTGATTGCATGTTCTATCAATTTCAGATTGCAGAAGTTAATAAAATCTTCTATTTCTTCATCTTTGGCCTTAGTGGTTGGTGTGTAAATTTGAATAATAGTTATATTAACTGGTCTTCCTTGCAGGCGTATGGAGATTATTCTATCACTGACAGCACTGTACTTCAGGATAGATCTTGAAATGTTCTTTTTGACAATGAATGTGATGCCACTCCTCTTCAAGTTGTTATTCCCAGAATAGTAGACCATATGATTATCTGATTCAAAGTGTCCAGTAGCAGTCCATTTCAGTTTACTAATGCCTAGGATATTGATGTTTATGTGTTCCATTTCATTATTGCTAATTTCCAATTTTCCTAGATTGGTACTTCATACATTCCAGGTTCTGATTATTAATAGACATTTGCAGTTGTTTCTTATCATTTTGAGTCATGCTCTGTCAGGAAATGACGGTCCCAAAAGCTTGACTGTATCCACGTCATTAAGGTTGGCTAGGAGGCAGCTCTTCTTGAGTACCTTCCGATCTGAGGGGCTCATCTTCCGGCAGTTTATCAGACACTGTTCCGCTGCTGTTCATAAGGTTTCACTGGCTAGTTTTTTTCTGAAGTAGACCTCCAGGTTCTTCTTCCTAGTCCGACTTAGTCTGGAAGCTCTAGTGAACCCTATCCACCATAGGTCACCCTGCTGGTTTTCAAAATACAGGTGGCATAACTTTCAGCATCACAGCAACACGAAAGCCACCACAGTACGACAAAGTGACAGATGCTGGAGAACCTTCACCAGAATTCCATTGAATTGAAAAGAAGTGGTGGAGATAAGAAAGAGCCCTGGTGGTGCAGTGGATAAGTACTTGGCTGGTAACCACAAGTGCTACCCAGGAGAAAGATGTGGCAGTCTGCTTGCATAAAGATTACGGCCTTGGGAACCCTATTGTGCAGTTCTACTCTGTCCTATAGGGTGCCTACAGCAACTGAATCAACTTGATGGCAATGGGTTTGGTTTTGGTTTTTGGAGGGGATAAGAGCACTGGCTGTGGACTCTGTCTGAATTCCCACTCTAAGGTGTTTGGCCATGGATAAGTTACTAGACCTTTCTGGGCTTGGTACAATAGGGGTAATACTAATAGTCCTTTTGGGACTATTGTGAGTTGACGACTGTAAAGTACTGGGCTCGGTGTTTGGCATGTGCCAAGAGATCAATAAATAATAGTATGGCCGTCAATTAAAGCCATAGCACAAACTTATGTGACTCAAATAGGAAACGTGGGGTGTGTGTATTAGGTGGGCTTATAGACCCAGCTGAAGGCGACTGATAACCAAAGCAGAGAAGTAAATGAAATTATGTAGGCCCAGAATTAAAAGAAAAAAGAAAAGAAAAAGCGAGATCGATAGAGAATTAACTTGACCATTGATCCCCGCTGTCAAAAGGAGTGAGGCCCTTACACCTAGGAGGACAACCTGGATGCCACTACCGGGGCTTGAGCGCGGAGCCTGGATGATTACAGACTGGCCCACAGCCAGCTCGGTTCTCCGCGAATCCTCCAGGGGGCAGGGAGCATGCAAATCCCAGACGCGCAGCCCAGGAGCCGGGGCGGGGCAGGCCTCGGGTGGCCAAGTTCGCCTGCGCACGTGAGACAGTCCGACGCTGGAGGGAGTCGCCAGCCAGCAGCTGAGCCCGAGCGCGGACGGCGGCTACGAGCAGCTGCGTGGGCTTGGCGGGACCGGCGCCGCGATGCGACACCTGTGGCTCTGGGCGGCCTGGGGCCTCTGGGGGCTGCTCCTGTGTGCCGCGGAGCCCCGCACAGGTAACCCGTTTGTCCAGGGTTCCAGGGGCAAGAGGGCGACTTCGGCGTAGATACCTCTGTGCCCTCAGGACCGCCTGGTGTCTAACCTGGGCCGAGGCCACAGGTGGGGCTGCAAGGCAATCCTGGCCGCCTGGGGATCTAGAAGGCAGCACTAAGAAAGAGAGAGAGGGTGAGAGAGCGAGCGAGTGCGCTTTTAACTCATCAGTATTGCTGCTTGAATTACTAAACGTTTCCTTCCGAATGACTCAGTAGAAAGAAGACCGAAATTCGGCGGGGGCATGCAACGTGAGTTCTTCCCCCACTCTTCTTGGGGGGCATGCAACGTGAGTTCTTCCCCCACTCTTCTTGGGCCTCTTTCCCCTCTAAATGGAGAGCATCAATATCTCCCGGTCGGCAAGAATGGGTGTTTGGAGTGGGTGTCAGTCACTTCCAGGGGCAGCTGCCCTATGTCTTCAAAGTAATGCCCAGGAGAGAGCTGGGAGAGACTGATAAGGAATTGGAGTTGTCCCTGGAGATAAGGGAGGAGGATGAACCTGAGAGAGCCGAGGAGCAGCACGGTGTGGACATAGGATCCAGCTCTGTCGCTGGAGTTTCCCTACTCTTGGCTGTGGGCTGTTGGGAGTTAGAAATGGGCCTGAAGAAGGAACTGCCTGGGAGGTCCTGGCAAAGACAGACTGGAAGTACAGAGGGAGAGGGTTTGGGGACTGAGATGTGGTCTCCTTTACGTTGCACAGCTTTTGCTGTTGTAGGTGAACTCCACCCTAAACTCTTATCATTCGGGAATGAATTATACAATCATAATTTCCTTAATCTTTTCTCATGTATCTATTTCAAACCAATTAATAACTTATGTGACTTTTGAGTCTCCACTTAAATTTTTCCACCTACTTTGCAAATTGATATAAGGCTCTAATAATTACCAGTTCTGTACAGTTTAAGCAAAAAACAAACCTTGTTAGCCACTGTATATGTGAGTTGTTTTAAAGCATTACTTGGAGTTCTCCAGAGAAACCGGCTCCCTCATGCCTGTGTTTGTACAGACGGCACCCTCTGTCTAGAACTCTCTTCATCTTTTGGACTGTTGGTCCAGTCTAATTAATATTTCCCTCAAAGGTGCACCAGAGGCATCCTTTCTCTCAAGAAGCCAAGATGATCCAAGCTGTGTGGGTAAAATGTTCCTTCTAAGTCACCCATAGCCTCTGTGCTCTTCTGTCATTCAACTGTTGAGACTAAGCTTTTGGAAAGTTGGAGCTATTACTCATTTTTATATTCCCAGGAACATAACACTGTTGAGTTAGTGATCTTTAAATTAAGAACTCACAGCTATTAGGAAGCTAGAAAGACCCAAGCAATTTTCCTTCCAGAAGTACCACTCTGTTACAGAAAACATTTTCTCTTTAAAACACATTCCTCTTTGTACCTAGACTATTCTTTCAACCTACCTAGCACTGCATTTATTCTATGCTTTTATAACGACTAAATTTCTCTATAAAGACATTATTTGCTGCTATATGGGTTGTTAAACATTGTTATGGAGCTGCAGCTAGTAGGGCACCACATGAAATTAAGAATTTAAAAAATGTTTTACAATATGATAGGTAAGAATGATGGCGATCGTGTCTTATTCCCACTCTGTAGTACGTAAGACAGAGCTTTGAGTGAAGAGAATATTAACTAAGTGCATAGACCAGCCCTATCAAATCATTGATTAGTAGTAAGGCAAAAAAATAAAATAAAACCTGAGCATATTTACTTTCAGTTCTATAATCTTCACGATATTTTTCTCACAAAATTATAATACTTACTAAAAAATTGGATGTTTAAAGTACTTAATGATTTTTATCTCTGCTGTGTTTTAATGTCTTTCAGATGGCTCTAAAATAATCCCCAAAATCACAGAAACAATACCTAAATACGGCAGCATCAACGGAGCAACAAGGCTGACTATCAAAGGAGAGGGTATGGTTGTTTTTTTGATGTCAAGGTTGAGGTATTTTAAAAACTATTTCACATTTAAAGCATTATGGTTTAAAGCACACACACACACATACTCACACTCATACACACACACACACACACACACACATCGAAGTTGTTTTCTCCACTTGGCCAGAGTTGTGAAACTCTATCTTCTTTGATAGCTAACCAAATCCTTGAGTGTCTCTATCAACTTGATCATCTGAATTATTGTAATTACAATACTTGCTTAACTCTAAGATCCGAATTTCAGTCACTGAAAGAAACATATTTAACCTAACTCTACAAATATTTGCTACAAATGTATCAAATAAAACATTTTGGGAGTAAGATGTTAGTGAGAAGGTATGATAGAGGAAAATAGAACATTAATGACAGGAAAAAGGCAACAAAAAGCAAAACTTTGGATTCCTTGCCCTGCCACCCAACCCATATCACATGATTCTTCACTTTCTCCTTGCCTGGTTTTCATGCATAAACACAGTACAGTGAGTAAATGTATTTAATGAGCAAATATTCCTAGGATTAAATAGAAATAGGTAGTTCTTCAGCTATAAGGTCTTTGGAATCTAAGTTATAGTAGTATTGAGATAATTAGAAATTTTGTAGTGTGGGGAAGAAACATTTAAAAATAATATTAACAAAATCTATGGTTAAAAAGTCTTCAAAATAAGAGAAATGAGAAGGCTTTGGAGTCAGGGCATTGACAAAATAAAATACTTAATTACTTTAAGTGCTATATATATTGAAATGCTTTTCAATAGTTCTAGGCAATATTTCTACAGAATCCAAATTCTCAGTGTTATATTTAAGATGCCTCTAAAACATAGGGAGCCCTGGTGGTGCAAAGGTTAAGCTCTTGGCTGCTAACGGAAATGTTGGGAGATCAAACCCATCTAGTGGTTCCATGGGAGGAAGACCTGATGACCTGTTTCCGTAAAGATTACAGCCAAGAAAACCCTGTGGGGCAGTTCTGCTCTGTCACATGGGGTCACTATGAGTCAAAATTGACTCAACAGCACCCAACAACAAAACAACAACAACAACATGCCTCTAAATTGTACTCAGTATATTTTGAATTGAAGTCCTCTTTTTTTTAGAGTTAAAACCTGGAAATAATGCATTTGTTGAAAGATTATTTTTAAAATGTCTTTGTCTCTATTAGCTCCCTTATATTATAAATTACTGTTAAGATAGTGTGTTTGAGAGCTATTGAGTTTTTAACAGAGGTTTAAATGTCATGAGAGAAATGCTCAGATAAAACAAAAACAAACAAACAAAAAACCCAGCCATTGCCTATGCCTTAAGACCTGAGACTTTTTCTTCTTGCAGGAACCATGCTTGGGTCTAAGTACATAGACTGAAATCATCCCTACTTAGTAACGGGGGCGGGGGGGGGAATTATGCTACTCTTGAGGCATCTTAGAAGGGCATCCTCGCTAATCTAGCTACAACATTTGCTCTTTTGTGGACTTTTGAGGCAATTAGGCTTAGGAGTAATACTCTTGATTATGAAGTACAAAGTGTCATGGTGAATTTCCAGTTTTCCAATCATTTCCAATTTCTGGATGCTCTTGGCAGAGAATTAAAGTTTAATCCTATTAGAACCACAGATTCCTGCCCCTCCCCCTGATTTGTCTTCCCTCTCCCCCTTTTAACCACACACTATACCAAAAAAAAAAAAAAAAAAAAAAACCCAAACCCACTGCTGTCAAGTTGATTTTGACTCATAACGACCCTACAGGTCAGAGTAGAACTGCCCTATAGGGTTTCCAAGGAGCACCTGATGGATTCGAACTGCTGACCTTTTGGTTAGCAGCCATTAACCACACACTAGGGGGCTAAAATTGTGTTAGCATATGTCTTTCACAAAGGCAGAGTCTAAATATTGTGCTTATATACGTTTTTGTGTGCCCATGATATATAAGGAATGTTTATAAACCGATGAAACTGAATTTGCAAAACACACCAGAGCTGCTTTATCTACATGAATGTGGTCCCTGACTTATGACAGGGTTCTGTTCCAACTAGTCCATTGTAAGTCAGTTTTGACATAAGTTGAATACCTTATTAGTTTTTTTTTTTCATTTTCATTATTTCCTTTTATTATTGTCATCATAAATCCAGTCTTTGATCATCCGTGAGTGAACATCTGAGAATGATAACATCAGCAAATTACAGGCTGCAATATTGTATGTAGTACATATTATTAATGATAAGTTCATCATAACTTGAATACATCATAAATTGGGGACTGTCTGTACTTGAACAAAGTTTATTTAGAGGGACTACATTTGAATAATTCAACAGTGTTGCCTCTGATCAACATACTTTTAGGACTCCTTTTTTTGAATTGCTTGAAAAGTTAATTTATCAATCACACAAGAACAATTCCTAAATGGAATTATAAACTCTAAACGATCACCTAAATGTTGGTTCCATATGTTTTTAAAAGTGCTTTGTTTTGTATGGGTCACTATAAAAAAGTAAAGTATTATAGAAATGTTTACTTAGAAAGTGAGTTCTCTGAAATTGCGCCCACTAGAAAGATTTCCTGTTAACATTTTGGTGTATCCAAATGACTTTTGGCTATTTCCAAAAGATATTTATCCTTAAAGACAAAGATTTGTTACCACATTACTTTGCTTAAAAGACTGTCCTTCAAAAGCCAAAGATATACATCTTTATAATTCTGATACACAAGTGTTTTGAGCAATGACAAGATCATAGAAATAATCACATCTTCTCTAAGATGACTGCTTTGAAGAGGAACTTTACCATTTTGATAAGTTCTGGAGTGTTCTATTACGTTATATTCATACCTTGCATTTCTCAATCTTCTTCCTTGGTGTTTATCATGTTTCTCTTTATTTAAAAAAAAAATCATTTAAAGGGGAGAATTAACACTTTACTTTTGGCTCTTTATTCTAGCTCTCACCCTGTTAAAATGCCTGGCGTATGAGGGTATTCAGTAAATCTTTGTTCACCTGAAGTGTTGACTTATGCCATTATTTTAATGTCATTAATGTCAGCATTATTTATTGGGAAGCTCAAAGTCTTTGGTCCAGCTTGACTTACTTTGAATTTCATTTCTGTCACTTTCTATTATGTGACTGTGGCAAGTTGCTTCTCTGAGCCGCAGCTTCCTCATCGGTAAAATGGGAATATTAATTCATACCTCTTGGGGATATTGTAAATACTGAAAAAGGTGATGTATCTAATATATAGCATATGGTCCATGGAAACCCTAGAGGCGTAGTGGTTAAGTGCTACGGCTGCTAACCAAAAGGCTGGCAGTTCGAATCCACCATGCACTCCCTGGAAACTGGATGGGGCAGTTCTACTCTGTCCTATGCTATGAGTCGGAATCAGCTCGACAGTAACAGGTTTGGTTTGCCTTTTTTTTTTTTTTTTTAAGATGGTCCGTAAATTAGTTATTTTGTTTGTATAAGTATATTTTTGCTTTTATGTTGTAGGTTTGGTTTCATTCTTTATGAGTTTTCTTGCCTCACACTGCTCTTTTCCTTCCCATAGTTGTGAACATCAGAACCTTTAGGTATGTTTACAAGTCTCAACCTTGCTTTTGAACTAGAGAAGCCAAAACAGTCTGCATTGTAAACATGGCAACTACAGCCTCTACCAACACTGACATTTTCCATAATAACAGCACAGGCATTATGCTTGGATTGCATCTATCGGAAGACCCAGGTGTGCGTGCCTGGCAATTCCTGTCTCCAGTTTTTCTGCAAAAGAAAAAAAAAAAATTACATAAACATGTTAGGAATTTCCATCTGAAGCCTCAATCCTTTCTGTTTCCAGTGTACACCCAACCCTTCCTCTAATCGTTGTGCTTTGGAGTATGGCCAGATGTGTCTTCTTTATACCAAATTATTTGTTTAGAATTATACTTTTAACTTAAAAATTCTTCTTACAGGTGATTCCTTTGTATCTCTTTTTATCTACTTAGAATTAGTTTAAAAATTAGAATTATTTCTATACTTGCTGAGTTTATTTTTTAAGCAAAATGTATATTGAAGATATCTATAAATCTTATTGATTTGTTTCATATTTTTTTCCATAGACTTTACTCTTAGGACATTCTCTAATATATATTTTAGAAATTATATGTATAATATATATTAAGATATATATCATATAGTTATAGATAAATAGATGCATTATCTATAGTGTCTTTAATATTATTACAACTCCTAAACTAAAAGCTAAAAACTAAAAGCAGTATCATCTTTTGTTTGCATTGTTGTTTAATATTGTTTTAGTTGTCTTAGGAATGCTAAAAAGCAGATTCACATTACTGTATCGTCGATGAGATATGTACCTGATAAGAAAATAAGTACAGATATCACATCCTGAGGCACCACCGCAAGTAAAACTTTCCATCCTTTAGTTAGTTGCCAGCAGCCCGTCTGTTTGTTCTGAACTCAATGTGAACACCAGAGATAAGCAGCAGTTGGCAAAAGCAAAGAGGGAGTTTACAAGTACCTTGCTTTCCTGTGTTTTCATGTGTCTTCTCAAAATTCTGCTGTAGCAGTAACTCCCTTTCTAGATTCAACACTGCAAATTTAATGCCAATATTTTTCACATATTGATGCGTATAAATCAATGCTGAATCCTGGTTAAGGTTTAAGCTTAGAGGAAGAAAGTGGTATTTATTCACACCCCTACCTTTTGTTGAATTTTTACTTACTTCTCCCAGGTATAAAGGATAAAGTAGAAACTAAGAATATAGGGTCTGGGATAAGTTACACTGGGTAGCAGGGTAGAAGCTTTGGCATCTGCAACGTGGGTTTGAATCCTGGGTCCCCACCTACTGGCTCTGTGGTATTTTAAAAGGCACTTAGGTATTCCGAATCTCATTTTCCTCATCTTTAAAAGAGGGATATTAATACCCAAATCTCAGAAATTTTATGACTAATAATAAGAGCAGATATGTATTGAGCTCTTAATATGTGAGCCAGGCACCATGATAAGCACTATACATAAATTCTTCAAAGCAATCCAATTCAGTATATTATTATAGTAATTTTTTTGATGAGAAGACTGAGGCTGAAAGAGCTTCTATCTTGCCCAAGGTTATGTAGAGAGAAACTACCAGAGGATTCTTACTTAGGGTGTCAGGATCCAAAGCCTGAGCCCTTTCCTTTAAACAGCACTGCCACCCAACATGCAACTTTACCACAACCGATGTTTGAGCATCAGCGTCTGATGAGCACCTGGCACATGTAAAGCCTTAATTACAATTCGGTACTCGTCAGTGTTCATGTTTTCTAATGGACCTTTGTAGGACGCACCGAAAATATTCCAGGAGTTAAAAAGCCGTTGGACCACAGCTACCTGGCATCCTCGATTCAGCCATGTCAACTGTTAAAAATTATTTAATGCCAGCACATATTTTAGTGGCAAAGGTTTTGTTGAAATAGACTTAAAAACTGGTATTTTAAGGTTAATACCTAACATTAGTGATATAAATGCATAGGGTTTAAATAATCTGTGTCTTGGGGTTTGTAATTATTTACCTGTTTACTGATATTAATTTTCTTATTGTGTTGTGGGACAATATGGTCAATAGGTAAATAAGTTCTGAAATTTAAATAAATAGCATATTACTTTACATTAATGACATAGGCACACATCTTTTACTGTAAAGAAAAATTTTCCAAAATTTCAAAAATATTATTAGTCATCGATTTGGCCTATAGTAGTGTTTTAATGTTAAGGACTTGTGATGTTTTAGATAAAAATAATATAAAAACTAACATATTTTTAGGACTCAGAACTTAAGATTTTTAGACTTTGAAGTAATCTAGGCAAAAACTATGTTTGTTTACTAATTTAACTTTATTCTAAAAAATGCCGAGTTATAAACAACATCAATCATAGATATGTAAAATTCATTCTACATACCTGAGCAGTATTAAATAGTTCTTCAGATTTTTATTACAACATTTAATTATAGAGTTCAATTAATAGAATATTATCCACATAATCTTACTTACAGGCTTTTCTTCTTAGGTTCATTTCAAACCTAAATATCGTTTCAACAATATAAAATACTTAATATAAATATACTTGAAGTATATAAAATACTTAATCTGTATTTAATTACTTCCAAATCTAATCTTGAATTTTCACATATTTAGAAAACTATCAAAATAGTTATCTTTTGTTTCACATCATCCATTCTCTCTTTCCGTTGATTTATATCTGTCTGCGTGCAAACATACTATTAATTCTTCCACCTGAAAAGAAAAATTTTCTACCTCCCTCCCCATTGCTCCACACTGCTCCCCAGCTGCCACCCCATTTTCCTGCTTCCCTTTATGGTAAAATGCCTCAAAAATAGTTGCCAGCATTTGTTCTCTCCTCTTTTTGTCCCCCAGTCCTTTCTTGAACTCGTGGCAAATAGTCCTTTATCACAGCACTCACTGAAACACTACCTTTACTCCTGCTCCAGTTTATTCTCAGAACAGCAGCTAATGAGTCTTGGGAAGCGTAAGTCATGTAACGCCACTACTGTGTTTCAAAGCCTCCAATGGTTGTGCACTCATAACAAAATCTAAACTGCTCCCTTTCTGGTCTTATTTCCTACCACTTTTCCTCATTCATACTTCTCCAACTAGCTATTATTTGAATTCACAAATATGTTCCCACCACAGAGCCTTGGCATATCCTATTCCCTTTATCTGAAGTGTGCTCCCAATAGGTACTCACATATCTCACTCCCTCTGAAAAGCTTCCATGCCTCTTGTGTTGATAGCCCCCTTCACATCTTTGCAACATCTCTAACTTCAGTCATAAATGCTGCAAAAGGTTTATGGGCTCTTAACTCACTTTCCACTGTTGGCATCCCTGGTAGAAAGAGCTGTAAGCTGTTAGAAGTTGTGAAGCTTCTAAAGAGGGTTATAATTACAGGGATACATATGAAATAGATTAACCACTTACTCTAGTACTGTTGTTGTTGTGTGCCATCGAGTCAATTCCGGCTCATCAGAGACTCTATAGGATAGAGGAGAACTTCCCGTCAGGTTTTCTAGGCTATAATCTTTACGGGAGCAGGTCTCTGGGTCTTTTCTCCTCGGAGTGACTAGTGGTTCCCATTGTGTCTCCAGGGCTTCTTACTTCAGTACTATTCTTTATTATTCATTGAATGATTCAATAGTGAATGACAACGGCTGTATTTTAAGTTCAAGAAATGACTGGGGGACAGTAAGTGGGGAGAACCAATATCGGCAATTATTTTTGAGGCGTTTTACTGTAAAGGGAAGCAGAGAAATGGGGTGGCAGCTGGAGAGGAGTGTGGAGCAAGGGGGAGGGAGGTGGTTTTGCTTTTGCTTTTCTTTTTCAGGTGGAAGAATTATTAGTATGTTTGCATGCAGATAGGTATAAATCAACGTAAAGAGAGAATGGATGACATGAAACAACAGATAATTATTTTAATAGTACTCTAAGTATATATGAAAATTCCAGACTAGCTTTGGAAGTAATTAAATACAGATTAAGTATTTTTATGTATTTTAAGTATATTTATCTGGAAACCCTGGTGGCGTAGTGGTTAAGTGCTATGGCTTCTAACCAAAGGGTAGGCAGTTCGAATCCACCAGGCGCTCCTTGGAAACTCTATAGGGCAGTTCTACACTGTCCTGTAGGGTTGCTATGAGTCAGAATCGACTCGACAGCACTGGGTTTGGTTTTTTTGGTTAAGTATATTTATACTAAGTATTTTGTATTGTCAAAATACTATTTGGGTTTGAAATGAACCTAAGAAGTAAAGCCTATAAGTAAGATTACTTGGATAATATTCTATTAATTGAACTTTATAATTAAATGTTGTAATAAAAATGTGAAAAAGTACTTAATACAGCTCTGGTATGCAGGATGAATTTTACATATCTATGACGTTGTTTGGAAAACCTGGTGGTGTAGTGGTTAAGCGCTACGGCTGCTAACCAAAGGGTTGGCAGTTTGAATCCACCAGGTGCTCCTTGGAAACTCTGTGGGACAGTTCTACTCTGTCCTATAAGGTCGCTATCAGTCGGAATCGACTCGTTGGCACTGGGAACTTAGAATAAAGTTAAGTTAGTAAACAAACAACTGCTGTATTTCTGACAGTAGAATTTCACTAATAATAATTGAGTGTTCTTACTTTTCCAGGTTTTGCTCAAGCAAACCAGTTTAACTATGGAGTTGAAAATGCTGAGCTGGGAAACAGTGTACAATTAGTTTCTTCTTTCCAGTCAATTTCTTGTGATGTAGAAAAAGATGCAAGTCATTCAACTCATATTACATGTTATACTAGGTATGTTTTATAATATCTTTTATAACATCACTTTCATTGTATCAGCATGACATTATGCGTATTAACATTATGATAGTTTTATCACCCTGGCTATTGTAAGTAATGTTTTCCTGATTATCGATTATTTTTTATTTCATAATGTTTAGAATATTTTATACCTTTTATTTAGTTATAATGTTCTTTCCTCATATTTGTATGATAGAAATATATCTATATCCTTCCCTAAGTTATTAGAACTATTATTTTCTCATCACTGAGCTCTTTTAGAAGATAAATGGCTACTATTAAATTGTGATGATATGCCTCAAAATATCAAAATTATGACTTCCTGTCTAGTTTGATTAATTTTGTTCAAAATCTTGACATGGCCACTAAGATTAAAGGTGGTCATTTTGTATTGTGACATTTCAAGTTCTTTACTATCAGCCCAAATTGATGTATGTTATTAGCGACTTAGGAGAGGAAAAAATGTAAATCATTTTAAATTGCACTTTTAATATTGACCTTAGAAACAGGTAACACATATTCTAGAGGGTTTCATCTACATTAGGCTTGTTTTTCAGCAACAGAAGCTTGCCTGTGGGAAACTTGATAAACTAATATTTTTAAATATACAAAGTGTAAAACAACTGAATGTACCTAGGTGGTATGTTACTATTTTAAGTGCTCATTATTGAATTTGTTGTTAAGTATCCTTTTTACCAAGTGGCTATGCACATAGTCACAATAAGCAATTGTCTGAGGTTCGTGATGTTAGAATTTGCAGTACAGAGTTCAAGGTTGAGATCTTTATCTTTCTGTAATATAGAATGGAATCTAACTGTACATCGGTTAAAATTTTAGACACTTTTTCCAAAAAATGGACAGGTAGTCCAGGTCAGCATTTTTCATTAATACTGTTGTTGCAGTATGCCGTCAAGCTGATTCCAACTCAGTGACCCTATAGAACAGAGAACTGCCCCATGGGGTTTCCAAGGCTGTCATCTTTATGGGAGCAGATTGCCAGGTCTTTTCTCCTGTGGAGTGGCTGGTGGGTTAGGATCGCTAACATTTCGGTTAGTAGCCGGAAGCTGAACCATTGTGCCACCAGGGCTTTTTTTCTCACATTCTTCATTTACCTTCCAGAGCAATGCCAGAAGATTCCTACACTGTTAGAGTCAGCGTGGATGGGATTCCTATTACAGAAAACAATACCTGCAAAGGTCACATCAACAGCTGGGCGTGTAGCTTCAGTGTATGTGGACATCTCTTCTTTAATTACTGTGTAATTGATCTTGTGTTTTCTTTCTTGCAGAATTGGCTTTTTTATTGTTTTAGTTTTGTAGATTTTTCTCTATCCCACTTAAACAATATATCAGCATATAGCTGAAAATAATTATACCCAATGTTAATTATCTTTCTTGGTAATTGAATCTCCTTTATCATTTTTGATTTGGTTCCCTTTCTCTTTTATTAATTTTCTTAATGAATTAAACTTTTGTATTTCCAAATAATTGTCTTATCCATTTTTTTTTTCTCTTTTCCTATTACTGCTCTTAGTTTGAGTCTCTCTTTTTCTATTTTTGTCAGACTCGCCACTGCATTTTAGGTGGAAACATGCCTATTTTTTCTTTCTATATAATTTCAAATGTAGTAAGATAAAATGTGACCTCATGTAGCATAGGAGTCATTCAAAAGTTAGTTGCCCTAAATATAGGTATTTACAATAATCCATTTTCTTCTAAGCATAATCCTATATATTTAAAAAAAAAAATCATATGTGTATTTTAACTTAAATTGTCAAATACTGAGGTCTACAATGTTCCAATGTAAGATGCAGTGATGAGGAAAACAATAATGACCTCTCTCCACAAGAAGCTTCTAGCATTATAACCTCCTGATGGCTTTCTCTATCCTTCATTGCATCACTCAGACTTACCCTGCGAAAACACAAATATGATTACATAGTTGCCCTGCTCAGTATTCCTTCCTCACTCGTCTGTAGGTTTCCTTTATTATACAATGGTCTAGAATCAATTTTGTTTCCATCATTCGCTTCTAACGTTCTCTCTGACCAAGGACCCATACATCTCACTCAGTTCTGCTCAGTGAATTATTTCTCATTGCTCCTAACTCTAAAACTTCCCCAAGCAGAGCTAAGCAATTTCCTCCACTGGGTTTCTCAGTTGTGTTGTGCCTTAGTGCAGAGGGTCAGGGTTCAAATTCTAGTAAATAATAATTTACCATGACTTAGCTTCAGTTTTCACATTATCTGTAAAATAGAGATATTATATTAAAATAGAGATTATGTAGAATATTATTATGAGGATTAAATTATATAATTTGGTTAGGTCAATATCTGTAGCATTATTAAGCCTATAAGAGTATTATTCACAGCTGAACCATGTATTGTGGTATGATTACATTTTGTTTCTCATACAGTATTTTGTTTTCCCTGAAGTTAATAGTTGCCTCTTTTATGTGTTTGTATTAATTTTCTGTAAATTATCTATAACTATCTATATTATCTTTTTAATATATTCAAATAATTAGGTAATCTATCAAATCACATTTGCCTAAAAGACACTACTCCTGGGTCCTCCTGCCCTCTTGCTCAAATCTGGACAGGTGATTCTCTAGATCTGCTGTACAGCACCCAGTCTTCATGGGATTTCCCCTTTACCCGCATTCTGAGAACTTCCTACTTCTTTCTGCTATGTCACCACCTGCTTCATGAATCCTCTGTCTTCCTCTTTGCTGGTTTACTGTCTCATATTGGTGAAATAAAGTGTACTTAGAAAATAATTTTTTAAAAAATCTTCCATTACTAACACTTCTCTTCTACCCTCATACTTGATTGATAGTTTAGTTTGGTATAGAATTCTAGTTTGGAAATCATTTTTAATTAAAATTTTGAAACCCTGTCTTCATTATCCCCTGGACCAATGCTTCTTAAAGTATCTATAACGAAGACCAGTTTTTTGTTTTGTTTTATAATTTAAATTCTGTTGAGGATCAGTATCTTATAAATATAAAAATGTCACAGCAATGTCAAATTGCTGTAAAAGTTCCTAAAGGCTTATGCTTACTGTTTTTCCTTTTATTTTATCAAGGACCAATAACAAACATTTTGCACATATATTTTATCAAGTAATTTAAGACTTTATACAAAATTACATATCAATAACTTCTAATTCTCATACAATTTTCTAATGTTACGTATAAGACTTTTTATCATTACCCTTGACAGTTATTATCCAGATGTTTAATCATAAATGTCAGAACCTCCCCCCTCTTTTTTCTAGATAAAGTGATCTTCTCCCCTGTATTCAATGATTTTTGTGCTCTTTAAAGATGTGTTAAATTGACAGTCTGTTTTTGATCTAGCTACTCAAAATATAATAGTAGCCTACATGCAATATTGTTTAATATACACTTTTCAATTATTCTTGCATTACAGTTATTATTTAGATGAAAACACTGCGGCTTAGAGAGATTGATTTGTATACGTCTTGGTGGCTTTTATCTCCGTTCTGCTATTTTGCCGGCAATGGCAGGTTTAGTCCTTTTTATGTCATATCACTTTGACTTGATTTCTGTCATCATATCTACTCTGGCTCGCCTTCATTTTCTGCCCACTTTTTTTATACTTTTAAGGACCCTTGTGATTACATTGGGCCCACCTAGATAATCCCAGATTATCTCGCTAGTTTAAGGTCAGCTGATTGGCAGCCTTAATTCCATCTCCAAAATTAATTCCCTTTTCGTATGTAACCTTACTGATTCACGGGCTCTAGGAATTATCCCCACATCTGTGGGGGTGGCATGAGTATTATTCTGCCTACCACAGGTCCTAGAACACACTGGTGGCCTCCATGGAATTTCGATGTCTTCCAGCTCACATTTGGCGTCACAATTCATAAGAATTATACTTGAGCTGCTTTAGAAAATTATCATTAAAGCTTACTTTACTGGGCTTTTTTCATGGTTTATGCTAGTTTTTGAAACATTTTTATTTTTTCCTTCGTGAGTTTCACCAGGAGTAGCCTTTCTGTAATGTTATCCCACCAAATTCCTGAGAATCTTAACTAGAGAGTATTATTACTCTGGTTTGTCTTATACTAATAGCAAGAGGGTGATTGAATTTTGAAAGTGCCATACTAAAAACATTTTTAAATATCTTAGTAATTGAAATAAAAGTGGATTTTTAGGGGGTAAGAAAAGGATCTTGAATAGTCAGAATAATATTTTAAGCTTATTACCTGTAAAAGGGACTATTTTGACAATCATATCTTGGATACTGTTGAAATATAAATTATGTAAAAAGTAGAGACATTTTATAAAACTAAGAACGAAATATGTAACATAGATTGCTCGTTGATGTTATTTTACAGGCAAGAAGCTTCAGAACACCAACAATCAGGAGCATCACACCATTATCTGGATCTCCAGGTCTGTTATGTGATAGCTGAATTAATATATTTAAAATTACTTTTTAGTATATAAATTATAATACCTGAAAATTTATAAATATAATTTTTTCTGGTTATAAAAATAATCAATACAGAAATTAAAAATAGAGGAAATTATTAATAATCCTACCTCACACATAGATTAATGATTAGATCAAAACTTTGATCTCTTGTCTTCTAGTCCTATCTGTGAATATATGTGCTACATGAAAATATACGTTGTGTTACAGAATCAGAATATATATACACATACTCACTCATACCCCATAGTGTTGCTGTCTACTTTTTTCGCTTAAAATTATATGGTGAACATTCAATAATCTTCAAAAATTTGATTTTCCAAGATTACCAACATTTTTTCAAATTATTTTCAGCGGCTGAATATAAATCTGCTGCAATGTATTTTAAGTTTTCCACTGTGGGACATTTGGCTGGCTTCCCAATGTTCATTATGATAACTATAATCATGCTAGGTTATAAACTCAACAGCACCATTAGAGAATACTAATTTTGGTAAACTTAAGAACTCGGGGTATTAATTTTTTCATTTATTTATGTGAAAAATATGGTAAGTCATTTAAAAAATTCCGTTTCTTTGAGTTATGCTATTGAATTTATTTTATATGTATTAACAATTTGTATTTCTTCCTTTGTAAATTACCTACTTGTCTCCTTTGCCTAATTTAAGACTAGTCATCTTTTTCCATATTGTTATAATTCTTTATAAATTAATGAAATTAATAATTCCTGTTTCATATGTGGCAAATATTTTTTCAAATTTATTGTTTGTTTTTAAAAAGTAATTCATGATTTTTCTGTCATTCAGGAACTTTTAATTTTTATTATCAAATCTATATATCTTAACCTACATTATATCTTCCTTCATTTTTATGCTATAGAATGTCCTGCCATCCCGAGATTATATAAATATTATGTATTCACCTGTGTTTTCTAGCATTTTTATGATTTTAATTTTTTATTGTGCTTTAAATGAAAGTTTACAGCTCATTAGTTTCTCATGCAAAAATTTATATATACATTGTTATGTGACCCTAGTTGCTATCCCTATGTCAGCACACTCCTCCTTTCCACCCCAGACTTCCTGTGTCCATTCATGCACCTCCTATCTCTTTCTGCCTTCTCATCTCACCTCTGGACAGGACCTGCCAATTTATTCTCATGTATATACTTGAACTAAGAAGTACACTCTTCAGGAGTATCGTTTTATGTCTTATAGTCCAGTCTGGAAACCCTGGTGGCATAGTGGTTAAGTGCTGCGGCTGCTAACCAAGAGGTCAGCAGTTCAAATTTGCCAGGCGCTCCTTGGAAACTCTATAGGCAGTTCCACTCTGTCCTATGGGGTCGCTATGAGTCGAAATCGACTTGACGGCAGTGAGTAGTCCAGTCTAATTTTTGAAGAGTTGGCTTTGGGAATGGTTTTAGTTCTGGGTTAACAGAGTCCAGGGGCCATGTCTTCTGGGGTTGCTTCAGTCTCAGTCAAACCATTAAGTCTGATCGTTTTACTAGAATTTGAGTTCTGTACCCCACTTTTTTCCTGCACCATCAGGGACTGTCTTTTGTGTTCCTTGTCAGGGTGGTCTTTGGTCATAGTTAGGTACCGTCTAGTTCTTCTGATCTCAGGCTGATGGAGTCTCTGGTTTATGTGGTCCTTTTTGTTTCTTGGGCTAATATTTTCCTTGTGTCTTTGGTATTCTTCATTCTCCTTGGCTCCAGGTGGGTTGGGACCAATTGATGCATCTTAGATGGCTGCTCTCTAGTTTTTAACATCCCAGATGCCACTCACCAAAGTGGAATGCAGAACATTTTCTTATAAACTTTGTTATGCCAGTTGACCTAGATGTCCCCTGAAACCATGGTCCCCAGACCCCCACCGCTGCTACTCTGTCCCTCAAAGTGTTTGGTTGTATTCAGGAAAAAAAAACTTAGCTTTTGGTTTAGTCCCGTTGTGCTGACTTCCCCTGTATTGTGTGTTGTCCTTCCCTTCCCTTAAGATAATTCTTGTCTACTATCTAGTTAGTGAATACCCTTCTCCCTACCCACCCTAAAAAAACCACCGTAGTGACCATGAATTATTTATTTATGTAATAATCACTTAATCTGGACTTAATTTTTTTATAGCTTTATTTTTTATCTTTCTTTTTTTTATTTTACTTTAGATGCAGGTTTACAGAACAAATAGGTTCTAATCAAACAGTCAGTACACAATTGTTCTATGACATTGGTTAACGACCCCATGACATGTCAACACTCTGCCCTCTCAACCCTGGGTTCCCCATTACCAGCTTTCTTGTTCCCACCTGCCTTCCAGTCCCTGCCCCAGGGCTGGTGCGACCCTTCAGTCTTGCTTTGTTCCGTGGGGCTGTTCAATCTTTGGCTGAAGGGTGAACCTCAGGGGTGCCCTCATTACTGAGCTGAAAGAGTGGCCAGGGGCCATACTGTTACGGTTTCTCTAGCCTGTGTCAGGCCAGCAAGTCTGGTCTTTCTTTTTGAGTTAGAATTTTGTTCTACATTTTTCTTCAGCACTCTCTGGGACCCTCTATTGTGGTCCCTGTCAGAGCAGTCAGTGGTGGTAGCCAGGTACCATCTTGTTGTTCTGGATTTAGTCTGATGGAGGCCATGGTAGATGTGGTCCGTTAGTCCTTTGGACTAATCTTTCCCTTGTATCTTTAGTTTTCTTCATTATTCCTTGCTCGAAGGAGCACCCTAGATGGCTGCTCATGGGCTTTTAAGACCCCAGATGCTATTTACCAAAGTAGAATGTAGAACACATTCTTTATAAACTATGTTATGCCAATTGAGTTAGATATTCCCTGAGATCATGGTCCCCACAGCCCTCAACCCAGCAATTTGGTCCCTCAGGGAGTTTGGATGTGTCTATAGAGCTACCATGACCTTACCTTGTACAGGTTGTGCCCACTTCCCCTGTACTATGTACCGTCTTACCCTTCACCAAAGTTTCCACTTGTCTGTTAAGTGTTTTCCATCCCCACCCCTCCAATCCCTCGTAACCATCAAAGATTGTTTCTTTTTATGTAAACCTTTCCATGAGTATTTACATTAGTAGTCTCATACGATATTTGTCCTTTTGTGATTGACTTATTTCACTCTGCGTAATGTCCCTCCAGATTCCCCCATGTTATGAGATGCTTCACGGATTTGTCGTTGTCCTTTATTGTTGGGTAATACTCCATTGTGTGTATGTACCACAGTTCGTTTATCCATTCATCTGTTGATGGGCATCTAGGTTGTTTCCATCTTTTTGCTATTGTGAACAATGCTGCAATGAACGTGGGCATGCATATGTCTGTCCATGTGACTACTCTTATTTCTCTAGGATATATTCCTAGAAGTGGGATTGCTGGATCATATGGTATTTCTATTTCTAACTTTCTAAGGAAGTGCCTGTAGGGTCACTATGAGTCAGAATTTACTCGATGGCAATGGGTTTGGTGTTTTTTTTTTTTGGTTTAAGGAAGTGCCGTATCATTTTCCGAAATGGTTGTATCATTTTGCATTCCCACCAGCAGTACATAAGAGTTTTGATCTCTCTGCAGCCTCTTCAACATCTATTATTTCCTGTTTTATTGATTCCTGCCAGTAATGCCGGGTGAGATGGAATCTCATTGTGGTTTTTATTTGCATTTCTCTAACGGCTAGAGATCATGAGCATTTCCTCATGTGTCTGTTTGCTGCTTGAATGTCTTCTTTGGTGAAGTGTCTGTTCATTTCCTTTGCCCATTTTTTAATTGGATTATTTGTCTTTTTTGTTGTAGAGTTGTTAGATTTTCTTATAGATTTTAGAGATTAGACCTTTGTATGATTTATAACAGCCAAATTTTTTTTCCCAGTCTGTAGGTTCTCTTCTTAATCTTCTGGTGAAGTCTTTTGATGAGTGTGTTTAATTTTTAGAAGATCCCAGTTATCTGGCTTATCCTCTGGAGCTTGTGTGTTGTTGGTTATCATCAATTATTTTTTAATATTTAATTTTTGTTTCATCTAGAATTTATTTTGTTTTTGATATAAAGTATCAATTGTATTTATTTTTTTAAATAAATCACTCATTGACCCAAGCAATAGTTATTGAATATCATTCATCTGATCTTTCATGAAACATCTTTTTAATGTATAAATGCTTATAGATATGTGTGCATGTTTTATTATATTTGCTAGAACTTTCAGAACAATCTAAACAGTAGTGGTGAACAGTGTCTGGATGCTGGTTTTATTGACACTTCTAGCATTTGCGTGTTAAATTCGTGGTTAGATATTCTTACACAGAACCTTTTTTTCCTGTTTTTAGGTACATTAATAACAATCCAAGGGAGAATCTTCACTGATGTCTATGGAAGTAATACTGCACTAAGCTCAAATGGGAAAAATGTTAGGATTTTGAGGTAATATTTTGATGCCAGAGTATATTCTTGTAACTCAAAAATAGGACATAATATTCCATAAATAATGGATCTAGTGATGTTACAAAACAGCTGCAATGTGGTGGGAGTTTTTTTAGCCATATTATAGGTACAAAACTAGATAGTTGGATGATTCATTGACATGGAAGCAATTGTCAATATGCCTTTCTTTTCTGGTCTGATATAATTCTTTCTCTTTCTGTGATGGATTTTATTAATAGAAGGCACATGGAAGAAGAAAGTTCAATAGCAATTGAGTTAGAGTCATAGAACTTTATCAGTGGAGAACACCTTCAATATTATTTAATCTAACTGCCTCATTTTGCATATGAAAAAAAAAGAAAGAAAGAAAGAAAACTGAGGCCTGGTGGTCATGTAGTCAAGTTAAGGTCAAGAGGAGAACCCAAACCTCCTTACATGCAATTTGGCACATTTTCACTATACCACAATGTATGGAAAAAAATGCTAAAATTAAAAATGGCCAATAATCTATTGACAGACCAGGATTTGAGTATTGATCCCTCCATTTACCAGCTGTAGACCAGATGGTAACATTGGCTAGGTACCGAACCTCAGAAAATACTTATCCACATTTTGGGCTGAAAGTAGCATTGTTATTGGAGTTATCTTCCTAAAACAAAGGTGGAGTTATCTCAGTCCTGCCTTAAAAGACTGAAAGTCCTGTTCATTTCCTTCAGAAGGAAGTACAGACTCAGTATTATGACTTTTGAGATGCTTCATGCTTATTTTATAAATAAAATGAATAAATGGATAATCAGTTCAAACAGAGATGAGACAATTTCTTAAAATACTGAAGTATTTAAATATATATATTTATTTATATACAATTACATATTATGTATATTTATATGTATACACATATGCGTATATAATTTTGTAAAATGAGACATTCGAAAGATGTTAAATGAAATAAAGTTGATTTATCTGGCATTCTATGAGGCAGAACTCTCAAATCTCAGTTGCATGCAGCTATAATATTCTGGAAAATTTCATATTGATTCCGTATATGTAATAAAAGAACTATTAAATAGAGAAAAAAATATTTAATATAGGCAATTTGGCAGTAGTAAAGATTTGGTCAGCTTCAGTAGTTTTAGTGTTATGAGTGGCTTATATTCTAATTCTTAAATGTGGTTTTCTAAATCATCCTTCCCCTTGTGCCAGGAAATAGAATATTTAGTTTTCAAAAAGAAATTCCTTTATTTTCTTTTCACCATAGCTGGAATTTCTTTGTGTATAATAGAAGAGAATGGACACCTCAGAGGATAGGAATTATTTAATGAAATCACAGAATCATAAAGTCAGAAGGAGACACAGAGGCCAGGGAACACAGTCCTTCTACTCTGAAAACTCTGAGTTATTAATATGTAAATACATTAGCAATTTTTTTCACATACTGGAAAATGTGAAAAACTGCTAGAGCTGCATTTATCCCATTTCTACCACCTTAATGATGACACTAAGATTCCCAAGTCGTTGCTTTGGGCCTGAATCTCATTATCAAGGAGGGAACAGAGCAATGGGCCTTGTACTGGATGGGAGTGCTCAACCTGCTTCTGCTTCTGCTTCTCAGTCTTGTGAATTCGGGAATCTCCAATTCAAACCAGTTACAAATTATAGAGGGCATACAAATGAGTAGCAGATATAGTGTTTCAAAAGAGTTTTTGGGCTAATCCCATCCCATTGCCCTCGAGTCAATTCTGACTCATAGTGACTTTATAGAACAGAGTAGAACCGTCCCATAGGGTTTCCAAGGCTGTAAAACCATCTCCCACCTGCCCTTCAGATAAATGAGTCCTCTATTATCTGCTTCCATGTTCTACTTTTTCTTTTCCTGTAATGCTTATCACTTTTTAACACACCAAATATATTATGATTATCATGTTTATTGTCCATCTCCCCTAGTTGGAACATTGGTGCCACAAGGGCAAGGATCCTTGTTCTGTTCACTGATGTGTCGCAGTACCTAGAGCAGGTACTGCCACATGGTAGATGTTTGGTAGATATTTTTTGAATGAATAAGTGATGGATAATAAGTGATGGAGAGAAAAAATATAAGGTGGGTAATGAGGTGGCTAATAATTGCTTCGAAACAACTTATTAAATATAACTTGATCTTTTCTAATAAAAATATTTATACAGAGTTTATGTTGGAGGAATGCCCTGTGAACTTCTCATACCACAGTCTGATAATTTGTAAGTAATTAAAATAATTTTCTGTAGAAAAATAAATGGAGGATGTAAGCATCCTTATTTAATAGTAATTTCTAACAATACTGCATATCTAAATACATTAAAAAAAATTATAAATTATGTTATACCATATAGTAAATTAGCAATCATTTATATAGTTAGGTGTTACCTGATATCCCTCTTTTTCCAATGTAGTGTGATATGCACTATTATTTAGGTTATTATGAGAAAAGATGTTTTAAGAAACATCTTTATCAAATAATTAGTTCACTTGGTAAATATCTTAAATACTTTAAAAGGGGCATCAATGGGGATAGCCAAATTAATTTTAGAATATTTAATTGTTAAATGAACTTCTATTCAAACATTTTCAACCAAGGCTAGGAAATATTTCCCTTTTACAGAATTTTTTTTTTTTTGTAACGATAGTTTCTGTCCTGAAACGTTATTTTGAAATTAAAGAAATGTTTTTAAGGGAAAGATAATATTTTAAAATTTAGTATCAATGCAAATTTTGATATTGACGTGTATATTTCATTAGGTATGGTCTAAAACTAGACCATCCAAATGGAGATTTGGGTTCTATGATTTGTAAAACAACTGGGACTTACGTTGGTAAGTATTGAACGTTATTCTTTATAATTCTTATAGATGCCTGACTCAATTTCCTGTTTTATATTCCACTTGCCCTGTCCCACCCCCTTTTTTTTTTTTAAGGATTTCCTCTTTTCCTTGGCTTCTTTTCAGTTTCATGAGAGCATGTATGAATAAGTTTTTCCTAATGTTTATATTTAGGGGGAGCCCTAGTGGCACAGTGGTTAAGAGCTCGGCTGCTAACCAAAATGTTGGCAGTTTGAATTCCTTAGCTGCTCCTCGGAAACCCTATGGGGCAGTTCCACTTTGTTCTGAAGGGTTGCTATGAGTCAGAATCCACAGCAGTGGATTTGGGCTTTTTGATATATTTAAGGTAAGCTTATTGAAAACATTTTGTTCTTTCTTTTTCCACCCTCCAGCGAGTTCCATGACTAATTTAACTGTTTTACTTGTAGCCTTAACTTTACTTCCTTCATTCCCCTTGCTCTTCATATTCCAGGCACACAGATATTTTAGTTCTTGAACCTACTTCACTTCTGCCTCAGGGCCTTTGCCAGCTTCCCATCCTGAAATTCTCAGATAAAATGCCATGTCCCAAAGCTCCCTCTACTTTTTCCTTGATGGCTTTATCACAGTATTTAGTGATATGTTTATATCATTGCTGCTGACTGACTGTATCCTTCAGTAGACAGTAGGCTCTGTAAGGGTTTGTCTGTGTGCTCAGCTTGCATCTCAGCACTTCGCAGCATGTCTGGTCCAATTAAATAACTGCTAATGAATGAATGACATTTGAGGGCATTATGGTTATAATATCTGTTCTTTTAGTATTTCTCATTCTTTGTTATACTTGGTCAGGTTTTTCTAGTTATAGCCTTGAGACAGGTTATTGTATTTTAAAATTGTATCATATTATGTGCATTTTAAAGCTGTAGGTACTTCTTTAAGGTAGCCCAGCTTTCATCTCTTTTAGAATTAATAGGTGGCTGCACGTTGTGTGTGTGTTTGTATGATTATAGTTTTTATTTGATTTTCTTTTCTCTGCTTTTAAATCAGCTTTATAATATATAGTTATTGTTCTCCTGTGACTGCAAATTGAATTGTGTGTATTTTAATGAATTCCAGGTCATCACAATGTCAGCTTCATCTTAGATAGCGATTATGGAAGGTAGGTCATTTTGTAAAAGGTACCTCTCACAATTGATTGAACCGAGTGAATAAAATAAAAATGTATATTTACTTTGTGCTATAGACCCAGAGATTAAAAACTTAATCACTTTCATTTCCCACATTAACTCTTAATGTGTCTGTGACTCCTTTCATTCATAATTTGTGCTGCCCATATGACTTTTCAACTGTTGGAAAATCTAACGTTAACTAAAAAAAAAAAAAAACTTTGATCGTAATATTGGAAAGCATTCTTTTATGTAGTGTAACTCTTCTGATAAAAAAAAAAATTTTTTTTTAATTTACACTAATTGAAATAAAGAGTAGATAAAACCTCATGGTTACTTGATAATGGTTTTTAAATCAAGGTATATTTGAAAATATGTTGTGAAAGTTGGTAGTTATGACTGCCAATTGTCCATCTTAACACTAATGTTAATAAGTTAAATTTATTAAAAAGTTGTCCTATATCCTTCTTTTAGTAAGAAAGACCATTGAACATTTATAAACTTGAAAATTTCAATATGTGTTGCAAGTCTTATATTGCAGATAATAAAAAGGATAGATAACATTTAGTGGTAGGTAGAATACTTAGCACTTTACATACATTCCGTGGTTTAATTCTCCCAAATATCCTGTAAATTGAGTACTATCATCCATCCCATGTTGTATGTGGGGAAATTGAGACTTAAGAACATTAAATAACTTGCCCAAGATTATTCAGCTAGTAGCAGTCATTGCTGGTATGTGAACCTATGTAGTCTAGCTCTAGGGCCTGAGCATTTCATTCCAGTGCTTTCCCATGAATGATGGAGGATTTCAGCCACTAGTGCCATGCCTCATCAGTGTATAATATCCTGACCCAGGTTTCTCTAGCGGAGTGGGATCACCCCTCTCCTGGCAGCATTTGCAGATGAGTAGGGGCATTGCTGGCTGTCACAGGCACTGGGTATGCTAATGGCCTTTAATAAGTAGGGTTATAGATGTGCCAAACCTATATGAATTATCCTCTCCCAAATGACATCACACCTCCCATTGAAAAATGCTGAATCAGTTGACAGAAATCTAAAGAAACTGCATTACTTTGGGTCCAATACTGATATAGCTGTAATAAATCAGCAACAGGATAGTCCTATTGATTGCCTTTTTGTGTGCTGTCTGAATAGATACTCAGTGATTAGAAGTTTGAAAAGAATAGGCAGTACTACAATCAAAGTAGATGTTATTCCCGACCAGTGTTCACAGACTATAAGAGAAGGATGACAATTTAGTCCCTGTTTGCATGGAAGTTAGAGAGGTGAAATCTGCCATCATTGTATTTAAAGACCATTTAGTTCTAGACCCCTATAAGCAAAGGCATTCAACTGTGTGGATCATAACGAATTATGGATAACATTGTGAACAATGGAAATCCCAGAACACTTAATTGCATTCATGAGTAACCTGTACTTAGACCAAGAGGCAGTTCAACAAAACAAGGGGACACTGTGTGGTTTAAAGTCAGGAAAGGTGTGCATCATGGTTATATCCCTTCACCATACTTATTCAATCTGTATGCTGAGCAAATAATCTGAGAAACTGGACTATATGAAGAAGAATATGGCATCAGGATTGAAGGAAGACTCATTAACAACCTGCGATATGCAGATGATGCAACCTTGCTTGATGAAAGTGAAGGGGACTTGAAGCACTTACTGATGAAGATTAGAGACCATGGCCTTCAGTATGGATTATACCTCAGCTTAAAGAAAACAGAAATCCTCACAACTGGACCAGTGAGCAACATTATAATAAATGGAGAATTTATTGAAATTGTAAATGATTTCATTTTATTTGGATCCACAATCAATGCCCATGGAAGCAGCAGTCAAGAAATCAAACGACATATTACATTGGGCAAATCTGCTGCAAAAGACTCTTTAAAGTATTAAAAAGCAAAGATGTCACTTTGAGGACTAAGATGTGCCTGACCCAAGTCATGGTGTTTTCAGTCACCTCATATGCATGCAAAAGCTGGACAATGAATAAGGAAGACTGAAGAAAAATTGAAGCCTTTGAATTATGGAGAGGGCAAAGAATATTAAATATATCATGGACTGCCAGTAGGATAAGCAAATCTGTCTTCAAAGAAGTACAGCCAGAATGCTCACGGAAGCAAGGATGGTGAGACTTTGTCTCACATACTTTGGACATGTTATCGGGGAAACGAGTAATTGGAGAAGGACATTATACTTGGTAGAGTAGAAGGTCAGCGAAAAAAAGGACGGCCCTCAAGGAGATGGATTGACACAGTGGCTGCAACAGTGCACACAAGCATAACAGGATTGTGGGTTTGGTGCAGGACCAGGGAGTGTTTTGTTCTGTTGTATGTAGGGTCGCTGTGAGCCGGAGGTGACTGGTAAGCAATAGGTTTATAAACAAGTGATGTTTGTGTTGGACACTTTATTATAGATCAGTATACACTGGACCAAACCCATGAAGAAGATTATAACCCAAGGACAAATTGGAGTGGATGATATGTAGGTGATGCTAGGATTCATTTTTGTGGTTTACATGGGGGAAATGACTTAGAGTTTTAGGACTTAGTTATTCTCTACAAAGACATGGCCTACTTACGTATAACGTGGTAAGCTAGGACAATAGGATTTTATTGAAAATATTATAAAACTGTGTTAGAAGGAACAATTACTGAGTTCTAAATGATTTATAGAACTATCTATAGCTCTTTTATGCTTTTAATGCCACTCTCCTGAAGTGCGGAAAATGAATTCTTAGCTCTGGGTCTGTATGAAGGGTATTAATAGCCAAATCCATCATCTATTTCTCAAAGAAATAATTATCCCAAAATAGAAGCTTTGACTGATCAAGCATGAATATATTTGATAAATATAATATATATCAATGTGCTGTATTAACATGCCCAGGACCTTTCACTTTAAAAGTACCAGCAAGTTTGCACATAGTAGTGGACAAAAAATACCTCATAAAATTGTTGAGTCAGTGACCTTGACTTATACGTTCCTTTTTTTTCTTTTAAATCGCTGACTCGCCTTTTGTATTAATCTCTCAGAATTTTGTTTCCATTTGAAACGTTTTTAGGAATTCAAGATATTTGTTAGAAATGTGATGTTCACTACTGAAAAATCTAGTTTTAAGACTATATGGCACTGTTAAAATGAGAAATCACTTTATAAATTATAAAATTTATATTTTACAAGTCTCAGGAGCATTTCTGAATATCAGATGAACCAATTAAAGACCGTGGTGGCACCCATTTTGTATTTCTTGTGGCAGCCAACCTTCTCTATTACCCCAAGTTCAAACAACAGCTGTTCCTAACTGATAAGGTTCAGATGAGGCTGCCTTAATTGAGAAGTGAATAGTCATTATCAATGAATTAGAGAAAATCACCTCAGTGTCATCCAAAATAAATTACATTCAAATTTCGTTTCATCTCAGGAGGCGATATTTCCACTAACTTAAAAAGCAGAGTTAATTTTTCAGATGCAGGGTCTAACTAGAGACATTGTGGAAGATAGAGTGGTTTCACATCTTTGAGAAACAACAGAAAGGCTTAACATACAATTGTTAGATCTAGCACGCACTTCTTAAATAACTGATTTGGCATTAAATATTTCTTTTTAGGGACTCTTTAGCTTTACAAACGCACATTTTAATGCCTGGGTTAGATTTACCAAGGCCTTAAAAATATATATATATATATTTTTTTAACTGCTTGAGTAAACCACAAGATTTTTATTATCCGTTTAGATTCTAGTTCAGAGTATTATAACCATGATAAATGGGTCTTGAGCCTTAACATTTGAATTTCTTTAACATTTCTAATAATGAATTTCATGACGTTAATTAAAGGGACAGCATTTCCTAGGGTCAGATTCTTTCCCTTTGTAAACCTCCAAGTAATGGAAGTGCAAGTGTCTATCTTAAAAAAAAATATGAACAGGCTCTGTGTTTATTAAAGATGATTTACATTTTGGTGGATTGTTGTTAACTTACTCTCACACAATTGTACTCTCACACAAATTAGCGGGCGGGGAGGCGTACTATGGGGTATGTAGGTTAGGAGGCAGCATTTTGTGTTCCAACTGCCTGTGTTCAAATTCTGTATCTGCCACTCACACACTTTGTGATCTTGAGCCAGATGTGTAATTTCTCTGAGCTTCACCTCGTGGGGTATTTGTAAGTATTAAATGGAATAATAAATACATAAATAGCTCTTTGCATGATACCTGATAAGTGTCCAATAAACGTTGGTTGTCATGGCACTAAATGGGTTCTAAGAGGAGAGCAGCGTGGTCAGCAGAAGAGCCTAGCCTTTATGAAAGGCAATTCTCCTGTCTTTTTTTTTTTTAATGTAAATATAATTTTTTAAAATAAACTTTATTGAGATATCATTTACATAGAAAAAATGCACATATTTCAAGTGTGCAGTTCAGTGAGTTCTGACAAATATGCTACCAGCAACCAGTGCCCTGGTGGTACAGTGGTTAAAATGCTCAGCTGCTAATCAAAAGGTCAGCCACTCAAACTCACCAGCTGCTCCATGGGAGAAAGATGTAGCCGTCTGCTTCTGTAAAGATTTACAGCCTTGGAAACCCTATGGGACAGTTCTACCCTGTCCTATGAGTCGAAATCAATTCAACAGCAGTGGTTCTAGTTTTGCTTTGGTACCGGCAACCAAATCAAGGTATAAAACATTTTTATCTTCCTCAAAAGTTCCATCCTGCTCCTTTGAAAATCACTGACATGACTTCTTTCAATAAAATTTAAAAAATGATTTTTTCTAAAATTTAAAGGTCATTTTTAAAACAGGAATTTTGACTTTTTATTATTAACAGGAGTTTACCGCAGAAAACAACATATTTTGTTTCATCTCTCAATAAAATTTCAATGTTTCAAACATATGCAGGTATGTGACCCTTCTCTCTACTGCGTTTGTGTGTATAAGAGAGTGAGACAGAGGTGTATACTTCGTTTCATTAAATCTGGGACAATAATAATTGTAAGGTATGATTGTAGGAAATGATTGTAGGAAACTCCAGCATTAAGCTAAGACCTCAGAAACTACGCTTCTAGTGTAAAGCTGATGGAGAAATAAACTCGACACACTAAAAGAGACAGCAAGGAAATGTACATGTCTCAACTTTGTAGTTAGAAGGAGGAAAAAAATCCCCCCTTAATTAAAAAAAAAAAAAACCAGTACTGTCTTGGATTTGAGGCCTGAATTAATGCTGTCAGTGTGATCCAAAAGAATCCTGAGGAAGATTATAATACAATTTAATTTAAAACGGTCTCAGGTTGGTACACACCCGAGAGAGTGTCACACACAAATTCTCCAGGAGGAATTGTACTTCATTTTCAGTTAGGATACCTTCACATTTCAAAAATGTAAAATAGCAGGTGTCTTGAAATCAGTGGAATGTGATATAACTTGGCATTTTCCAGAAATTAATTCAGTGTGAGAACTCATACGTAAGAATATATGTCTATAAGAATGTATTGAACCTAAACTTTTGGATACAAAGCCATGAAAAGTCCAATCTATGTTAATGTATTACTACGATATATTAGTATGAATATAATATAAATTTATAAATATAAAAAGATTTTGATCCATAAATACCAGAAAGATTCATTCTTCACGAGCACACGGGGAAGTGGCTATTCCTATGTTTTCTTTTGGAGCCAAATGTCTATGCTCAGACTATGGATTTCTAATTCCCTCACTCCTCCCAATACCACTGTCTGTTTAGTACCAATCACCACTAAAACCTGGTCCCCAGGAAATGTAGGTCTTGGTAAAAGCCATATATGTATTGTCCTCTTTGGAAGATTACATTAGAGACAAAATAAAATGCAACACCTAATTAATTCATTCAGTAATTCAGTATCCATGCTATTCAGTGATTAAGATCTACGGCTGCTAACCAAAGGCTGGCAGTTTGAATCTATGGGACCATTCTCCTCTGTCCTATAGGGCCGCTATGAGTCTGAGTTGACTTGACAGCAACAGGTTTGTCAACGGGGTTTTCGCTGTTCTACGTGATAGGTGATTTGGAAAATTAAAAAAAAAAATCAAACATTTGTATTTGTGCGTAATACTCATGACATTTTACTTGCTGTGCTTTCCCCTCAGAGGTCACTAGGATTTCACCTTCACACGGAAGTATCCAAGGGGGCACCACACTAACAATCAGCGGTCGGTTCTTTGATCAAACTGACCTCCCAGTCAGAGTGCTAGTTGGAGGTATTTATTTATTTATTCATTTTTAATATATGACTTTATAAGAACAACTTCTGACTTTTCTTTAGCAGTTTGTAGGAATGATAATACTAATTTCTTAATGGATGTTTTAAATTTAAAACAGCATTTTCACACGGGCATTTTGGTCTTGAAGATTGATGCTTATCCCACTGCAATTTTGTTAAAATTTTCCTACAATTTAAAGGTAATTTTTAAAGCAGAAATTTTTACTTCTTCCTTTTTTTTTTTTTTTATTAACAGGAGTTTTAACTGGGCCACTCCTTATAGCCTTATGTGACTGGAACTTGGCCGCTAGGTCGGCACCAAAAGCATTGTGTGGTAACATGGGGGCTGCCATCCACAAATTCCTCACCACAGTGTAGGGACACACCTACCCTCTATTGAATAAGCTATTAAATGACCTTCTTGAACTGTTCCTACTTTTCAATGGGTCATTATAGGGAAATTTGAAGTAGTATTCTGGGACATCTCCTCACACCTGTCTCATATACTTTGCCTCTTCTGAATATCAGTAATTACTAATGGTATTGACTTTGGAAAGAGCATTAATTAGTATGTTCTGTATCTAAAAATGCAGAAGGGGCTGGTTTCTCTATTTATGCATCACTTTTATGTGTCTAGTCTCTGTTCAGAGGTTGGGAGCTCTGTAGCTCAAAGGGAGACTAGCACGAATGTAATAGTGGGAAACTTTCCACTCAGCCATGATGACCTTCCTTACTTTGATAAGCTAGAGTCCCTGGGTGGTACAAACAGTTAAGCACTTGACTACTAGCTGAAAGGTTAGCAATTCGAACGTACACAGAGGCTCCTCGAAAGACCGATCTGCTTCAGAAAGGTCACAGCTTTGAAAATTGTATGGAGCAGTTCTAGTCTGCACACACAGAGTCACCATGAGTTGGAATTGGCTGGATGGCAACTAACAACGTTGATAAGCAGAAGACAGGATGCCTTCCCATGAAACTGGACATATCCTTTTTCTGACACAGCCCTCTCACTCCAGTAATTTCTACCTTTAAAGGAATCTTCCATGAGACAGCCAAAATGCTGATTCAAGAAAAGAAATGAATATAAAGTAATCCTGTCTCACGTTTACACAATTCATATCTTTCTGACCCTCATGAATCCTTGCTTGCCACCTGCAAAGATATTAAAACCTGGGCCATAAGATGTTTAAATGTTTCTAATATGTTATTGTGATCTGATATTATGTTTAAAATCAGAGACATAAAATATTTTTAGTTTATGTGATGCTTCAGTACAGAGACTTACTTAATATGGCCCTTCTAGCCATGCATGGTCTTGTGACTCCTACAAAACGGTTGGGTGGGACTATGCAAATAAGGTACTTAATGGCCCACTGAGGAGATTGGAGAGCATTGCTAATAATGTAAATTAGGTGCATGGAACCCTCTGGGGGATGGGACCATGTAAATAAGGTATTTGGAATGCTAATGAGGGGATTGGTCAGTTTTGCCATCTCACAAGATTTAAAAGAGAGGCAACCCCAGAGCTGAGGGGGAACCTCATCACCACCAAGAAAGAAGAGCTAGGAGTGGAGTGCATCCTTTGGACCCGGGATTCCAGTGCTGAGAACATTCTAGACCCAGGAGACAGAAAGAGAGAGCTATAACACCAGAGATGATGAGAGATGGTGAGAAGCAGTTGGGAAATGGCAGCAGCAGAGGCAGCAGAATCAGGAGACTGGCAGGGGATGGCACAGTGGAATTCCCTGCCTGCAGGGTGAGAAAGCTGACCTCCTTCAGGCAGCAGGCTTGTTCCTGGAGTGGGAAGCCTCTGGGCTCTTGTCAGCAGAGCTAGGCTTGCTGACCCACTGAGCTAGAGAGTTGAATGCCTTCGGGCTGAGGCTTATTGGCAGAGTGGGGTGCCTCTGGGCACTTATCAGTGGAGCTAAAGAGCTTTATAACACTTACCAGAGCAGGGCAGACTCTGGGCCAAGAGGCCAACGGGCCGAGAGGCTGAGGACCAGAGAGAGGCCTGCTGCAGGTACAGCTGAGAAGCTGTCCTGATTGAAGAATGGTATCCCGAGTCATCCCGGATCCTGGATTGTAACCTATTACCTCCCTAATAAACCGCATAACTGTGAGGATGGTCCTGAATTCTGTGTGGCCATTGCAATGCATTATCGAACCCAGCAGAGTAGAGAGTGCCATGGAAGGGATGGCTGGTGTCAGAATTGGTAAAAAAAAGTTGGAAGTTGGCAGTATGTCTGACTTCTACCTCTTAGGAATCAGCCTTGGGCAGTTGATGCTGATAATGGTTCTCTCTCCTTCCCCTTGTGAAGTTAGATGGGGAGGAGTTCTGATGCCCCCACACCACCATTTTTACAAATGCATTTTATATTCTGATATTATGCTTATTTTGACTGTAATACAGTGGATACACAAAGATAGCATGTTCATTTGCTGTCGTATTTCATTGCTAGTAATGTGGTAACCAGATTAAAGGTTTTGAATCTTCAATAATTCCTTAAAAATAATGATCTGTTTATGTCTCTTTCCTTTAGTTCAAAGAAAATGGGCTAAGTTGACCTAATATACTGTGTTTACTTCTCTAGTTCAGTTTTCTTATATCCACACGATATTCAAAATAATGAACGATAGTTTAGAAAATTTAAATTTTCCAGGCCACCAAACAAAATTTGGCAAAGACACCTCTCTCCATGTCTCTTGCCCTCACTTTTTGTGGGTTGTGATTGCAATTTCAGTAAGTACTAGCGAGTGAGAAACTGTGAGGGATACATAGAGATCGAAAGCATGGATACTTCCTTCAAGACTACTTGGGTTTAGGCATAGGTTATTATTGCTCTCTTTTAGATCCACTTCTGTTTTGGTTTTATTCTATCTATGGAAATACCTTTTAAAAGTTATTAGCCCTTTTGTTTTTATTTGAACAATGTGGATTAAGCCATCATTTTTTTTACCTAAAAGGACTGGGAAATTTTAAACTCAGTAGGTTTAGTCGGCAATTTCTCTTCAAGGAATAAAATATAAGGCTTGACTTTGGACCCAAAAGTGAAATATTTTATAATGACATTATCATTATTTTATTAGGTGCCGTAGAATCAGTTCCAACTCATAGTGACCCTATGTACAACAAAACAAAGCACTGCCCGGTCTTGTGCCATCCTTACAATCGTTATGCTTAAGCCCATTGTTGCAGCCACTGTGTCAGTTCTTCTCGTTGAGGGTCTTCCTCATTTTCGCTGACCCTCTACCAAGCATGATGTCCTTCTCCAGGGATTGATCCCTCTTGACAACACGTCCAAAGTATGTGAGATGTAGTCTCTCCATCCTTGCTTCTAAGGAGCATTCTCATTGTACTTCTTCCAAGATAGATTTGTTCATTCTTTTGGCAGTCCATGATATAGTCAATATTCTTCTCCAATACCACAATTCAAAGAAATCAATTCTTCTTCAGTCTTCTTTAGACATAGTTTTATCATTTTTTTTTCATTTTGTTTCTCAGAAATTGTGAAATATTCTGTTTCTTACTTGTGATATTTTGCCAGGAAAATGTTGCCTTGTGGAAGTATGATAGTGAATAACAGGCTTTAATACAGAGTATGGAAAGGAAATGAAGCATCCCCAACATGCCTCTTTCTTGGGCAGCTTTGCTTTCATTGGGAAAGTACTTCAATGTAGACTGCTGTAGTTTGCATCGTGAAGCCTCAGTGGTAACAGCTCTCCATCTTGTTTCTCTATAGGTCAGGCCTGTGATATTTTGAATATCACAGAAAATAGTATATATTGCAAGACACCACCCAGACCTCATCTTCCAAGAACTGTATATCCAGGTAAGTTCCAAAAGAGAACTGTCAATTTTATATATTTTCATAAGATTATTGACAAATGGTGGTAATTAAAAAAAAAAAAAAAAAAAAGCAGTATTATTTCAGCTTTTTTTTTATTTTGTAAAGAGAATTATAATAACTTTTTTTTTTTTTTACACTTTCTGGATTAGGAAATATTTGTATTAAAATAGCTGAACCCAGCAACACTGGTAGAGATAAACCCAGCCTAAATTGCCTGGACACCGTACTACAAACTTCATGCCTCTACTGATAAAAGTATGATGGTGCTTTTATATCATATTAAATGATGATTAATAAATGTTCGTATAGGCTATATGGAGATTATAAAAATGTGTTTTCCTGGTTTAAGAAAAAATGGGGGAGGTTAAATCCTTACTTGTCTAGAATGATTTAGGAGTTAAAACAAGGGATAAGAGAAATGTAACTTAAAATTCATCCCAGATTTTCACCATGTTGCCCAGAGAAAATGCAGCTAATGGCCTTGATATCTGCATTGGTATGACTGAAATGCTGTGTATGTGTTTGAGTGTGGTGTGTATCTCAAATTTTGTGCATACAATGAATCCTCTCCCTTTTAAAACAAAAACCAAAAACCCATTTATCTTATTTCAACTTTTATTTTAAAATGTCAAGAGTGCTTAGTGAAGAGACAAGTGGTACACAAAATAAAGGATATTAATCATAAGTATGTTGCTTTACTAAAAAACTATCTATGTGAGACCAGAAGGTCAACAATTACTCTAAAGCAGAGATGACAAGATAAGGGGTCAGGGAAACTTGATTATTGGAAACAAAATAACCAGAATGCAATGAAAGAGAATGTTTACACATTGTGAAAAGTGTAACTAATATCACTGAACAATTTGTTTATAAATTGTCAAATGGGAACTGAATGTGCTGTGTAAACTTTCACCAAAAACACAATAAAATATTATTTTAAAAAAAGTAAAGAGTATTAAAAATGTATAACACTACTGACCTCCAGTCCTCACGGGACAGTTAGGAAGAAGGTCAGGACAGAAATTCATTTTTCCTCCTACCCCTAGAGAAAAGGAAAGCCCAGGCATGGTGTAGAACTAGAATACCAGAGCCCTATGGAGAATTGGGGTCCCTTCTCTCCTATCACCTGTTCAAGTCCTCCAAACCTCCTGCCCCAAACTCTTCTTCGACAGAGAAGAAATACTTAAAATTCTTAAGACTTGTTGAGGTTCAAGAGCTGTGATGGTGGTTGGCATTTGAAGCATAATAAATCATTTACCAACTTCTCAAATGTCTTTGTTTTGAATGATATTTCAACAATGCAGTTGTAAAAGGTTGGAGTATTGAAGCTTATTCTTGAATCAAACTCAACTGAAGAGTAGACATTGTATTTCAGATTCAGACAAGCTTAAAGCTTCTGGAGGAAGTCATGAGCCTGATTGTTGTTATATTCTTAATGAAAAAAAAAGAGGGCGCGTGGATGGGGGAGATGGCTCCTTTCTGGCTAGACTAAAAAGAAAATCACAGAGTATATACTGGGAAATGTAGATACAAGTTTAATGAAAATATTTTTTCTTTGATTCTGTCCAAGAAGGTGATAAAATCCTAGAGCAGAGGGAATTTTTTTTTTTTTTTAATGAAAAGGAAGGGAAAAAAAAAAAAAAAAGGCAGAAACCTTAAAGCTAACAGTGGCTGCTCTTAGATTAGTTAGATGTAAGCCATTAATTAACTTTTGTTAGAGAGAATAATCAAGGCATAGGTTTTGTAATAAAATAGTCTGAATTTTGAAATGTTGAGACTTAAATATATAAAACAACATCAGTCATATCATAGTTAATAACTATTGTCAAACTGTGGTGGCTTGCATGTTGCTGTGATGCTGGAAGCTATGCCACCAGTATTTCAAATACCAGCAGGGTCACCCATGGTGGACAGGTTTCAGTGGAGCTTCCAGACTAAGACAGAGTAGGAAGAAGGATCTGTCAGTTTACTTCTGAAAAAACTGGAAGTGAAAACCTCATGAATAGCAGTGGAACATTGTCTTGTATAGTGCCAAAAGATGAGCCCCTCAGTCCGGAGGGCACTCAAAATACGACGGGGGAAGAGCTGCCTCCTCAAAATAGACTTGACCTTAATGACATGGATGGAGTCAAGATTTCAGGACCTTCATTTGCTGATGTGGCGTGATCAAAATGAGAAGAAACAGCTACAAACATCCATGATAATTGCAACATGGAATGTATGAAGTATGAATCTAGTAAAATTGGAAGTTGTCAAAAAATGAAATGGAATGCATGAAGATTGATGTCCTTGACATTAGTGAGCTGAATCAACTGGTACTGGCCATTTTAAATTAGACAATCATATGGTCTACTATTCTGGAAATGACAAATTGAATAAGAATGGCATCACATTCATTGTCAAAAAGAACATTTGAAGATCTATTCTGAAGTACAGTGCTGTCAGTGATAGGAAAATATCCACATGCCTACAAGGAAGATCAGTTAATACAACTATTATTCAAATTTACTCAACAACTACTAATGCAAAAGATGAGGAAATTGATTTTTACCAACTTCTGCAGTTTGAAATTGATGAAGCATGCAGTCAAGATGCAATGATAATTACTGGTTGTTGGAACACGAAAGTTGGAAACAAGAGGGATTGATAGTTGAAAAATATGGCTTTGGTGGTAGAAATAACACCAGAGATAGCCTGATAGAATTTTGAAAGACCAGTGACTTCTTCATTGCAGATACCTTTTTTCAACAACATAAATGGCAACTGTACACATGGACCTTTCCAGGTGGAATACACAGGAGTCAAATCAACTACATCTATTGAAAGAGATGATGGAGAAGCTTAATATCATCACTCGGAACAAGACCAGGGGCCAACTGCAAAACAGACCATTAATTGCTCATATGCAAGTTCAAGTTGAAGCTGAAGAAAATTAGAGCAAGTCCATGAGAGTCAAAATACGACCTTGAGTATATCCTGCCTGAATTTAGAGACCATCTCAAGAATAGATTTGACACATTGAATGCTAATGACCAAAGAAAGACCTAACAAGTTGTGGAATGATATCGAGAACATCGTACATGAAAAAAGCAAAAGATCATAAAAAAGACAAGAAAGAAAGAAAAAAACAAAATGGATGTCAGAAGAGACTCTGAAACTTGCTCCTGAACATACAGTAGCTAAAGTGAATGCAAGAAATGAACACGTAAAAGAGGTGGACAGAAGATTTCAAAGGGTGGCTTGAGAAGACAAAGTAAAGTGTTAAAATGAAAAGTGCAAAGACTGGGAGTTAGAAAACCGAAAGGGAAGAACATGCTCAGCATTTCTCAACCTGAAAGAACTGAAGAAAAACGGAATCCTCAAGTTGCCATGTTGAAGGATTCTATGGGGAAAATATTGAACAACATAGGAAGTATCAAAAGAAGATAGGAGAAATATACAGAGTCACTGTACCAAAAAGAATTGGTCAATGTTCAACCATTTCAGGAGGTAGTCTATGATCAAGAACCAATGGTATTGAAGGAAGAAGTCCAAGCTGCACTGAAAGGAATGGTGAAAAACAAGGCTCCAGGAATTGACAGGATACCAATAGAGATGTTTCAATGAACAGTTGCAGTGCTGAAGGTACACACTCGTCTCTGTCAAGAAATTTGGAAGACAGCTTCCTGGACTGGAAGAGTTCCATAGTTGTACTCATTCTAAAGAAAAGTAATCCAACAGAATGCAGAAATCATGGAACAATATCATTAATATCACACACAAGCAAAATTTTGCTGAAGATCATTCAAAAGTGGTTGAGCAGTGCATTGACAGGGAACTGCCAGAAGTTTAAGCCAGTTTCAGAAGAGGGCATGGAACAAGGGATATCGTTGCTGAAGTCAGATGGATCTTGGCTGAAAGCAGAAAGTACTAGTAAGATGTTTACCTGTGTTTTATTGACCAAGCAAAGGCATTTGACTATGTGGAGCATAACAAATTATGGATAACATTGCAAAGAATAGGAATCCCAGAACACTCAGTTCTGCTCATGAGGAACCTGTACATAGATCTAGAGGCAGTCTTTTGAACAGAACAAGGGGATACTGCGTGGTTTAAAGTCAGGAAAGGTGCGCATCAGGGTTGTATCCTTTCACCATACTTACTCAATATTTATGCTGAGCAAATAATCAGAGAGGCTGGACTATATGAAGAAGAATGCGGAATTTGAATTGGAGAAAGACGTATTAACAATCTGCAGTACGCATATGACTCAACCTTGGTTGCTGAAAGTGAATAGAACTTGAAGCACTTACTAATGAAGATCACAAAGACCACGGCCTTCAGTATGAATTACACCTCAACATAAAGAGAACAAAAATCCTCAAAATTGGACCAATAAGCAATATCATGATAAGTGAAGAAAAGATTGAAGTTGTCAAGGATTTCATTTTACTTGGATCCACAATCAATGACCATGGAAGCAGCAGTCAAGAAATCAAAAGACGCATTGCGTTGGGCAGATCTGCTTGCTGCAAAAGGCCTCTTTAAGTGTTCAGAAGCAAAAATGTCACCTTGAGGATAAGGTGCGCCTGACCCAAGACACGGTATTTTTAGTCACCTCTTATGCATGTGAAAGCTGAACAATAAGGAAGACAGAAGAAAAATTGACACCTTTGAATTATGGTGTTAGCAAATAATATTGAAAATACCACAGACTGCCAGAAAAACGATCAAACCTGTATTTGAAAAGGTACAGCCAGAATGCTCCTTAGAAGCATGGATGGTGAGACTTCATCCCTCATACTTTGAACATGTTATTAGGAGGGACCAGTCCCTGGAGAAGGACATCATTCTTGGTAAAGTAGAGGGTCAGTGAAAAAGAGGAAAACCCTCACCGAGATGGATTGACACAGCGGCTGCAACAGTGGGCTCAAGCATGACAAAGATTGTGTGGATGCTGCAGGATTGGGCAATGTCTGGCTTTCTTATACATAGGGTCGCTATGAGTCGGAATAGGCTCAACGACACCTAACAACAACAAAAACACTGTATTATTATCATAAAGAAAGTACTTACCACGTTCTAGGTTTTTTACTTATCCTATCCAATCCTCACAACAACCATGTAAATGGTATTAAAACCCGGAAAACAAACCCACTGCTGTCGAATTGATTCCTACTAATAGTGACCCTATAGGACTGAGTAGAACTGCCCCATAGCGTTTCCAAGGCTGTAATCTTTATGGAAGACAACTGCCACATTCTTTCTTTCACTAAGTCACTGATGGTTTCCAAATGCTGTCCTTTTGGTTATCAGCCAAGCACTTTAATCACTGTGCCACCAGGGCCCCTGGAAAATAGTATTATTGCTCCCATTTTACATACGAGCAACCCAAAACTCAGAGAAGTGAAGTAATAGTAAGTAAATTGTAGACTGTCCTAACAGCAGTCTGTCCTCCAGGTGCAGGTACGTGGAAGGTTTTGTGTAATTGATTTCTTTACACACATTGTCTCAAAATGTGGACTGAAATAGAACATCTATAACCGCAACACCAGTGGAAGACCACTGAGACACCCTATAGTAATTCTGATAAAAGGCTTCTTTTTTTATTATTATTATTACATTTAGGTGGGAGAGGCTTAAAGCTGGAGGTATGGAACAATAGCCGGCCGGTACGTCTTGAAGAGGTTCTTGAATACAATGAAAATACACCAGGATACATGGGTTCCAGTTGGGTAGATTCAGCTTCCTATGCTTGGCCCATGGATCAAGACACATTTGTGGCACGGTTTAGTGGATTTCTGGTGGCTCCCGATTCTGATGTTTATAGATTCTACATCAAAGGCGATGACCGTTATGCTATTTATTTCAGCCAGACTGAATTACCAGATGATAAGGTAGGGCTGCCACAGACTTATTTGATATTATAAAAATATGGTGTTTTTCATATGTATTTAATTTGTTCTAAACCAAAGCAATGAATATATTAAAGAGTTTATCAGCTACAATTTCATTTGGTTGGTTTATGGCCATTTTAACATATATGGTAAGAACTATAAATTGTCATAGAAAACCCGTGGCCTAAAATAAAATGCTTTCCCATATCACCATTTTCTCTGCTAAGCAAAAAAACACATATATTTCTTTTAAAATTGGAATTTGTTTTTATTATGAAAGAATTACTACCACAATATAGGAAATTTGGAAAAGAGTAAAAATATTTCACTGTAATATTTGGAAAATAGAGTAATTAATAAGTAGTAGTTTTTACATAAATGTGGTCATATGTAAAATTTCATTGTCATCTTTTCTCACATGTTAGTATTTCCACATTTTGTTAAATCATTTATGTATTCACCATTTTTAATGGCTGAATACTGTATTACTGGATGGGTTTACCAAGCTTAGAAAACCATCTCCCTACTGATCAGTTTTTAACATATTTTCTAATTTTTTATGACCACAAATAAAACTCTGTGAACATCTGTGTTTATTTATCTTTTCTGTATTTAGGATTATTTCCCTGGGACAACTTCACAAATGTAAAACTAATAGATCAAATCAAAAAACGTTTTTATGACCTGACTTATATGACAAGATCACTTCCCAAATTGGTTGCACGATTTTAAATTGCTACTTGTAATATGTGAATTACAATTTTACCACAGCTTGCCAGCATGCTTACTCTAAAGATGGTGTAGTTATTCCTAGTAGAAAGCCCGAAGTCCTCACACTCTAGTATGCAGACCCATTTAGCTCTATTCTACATCCTTCAGGCCTACATTTATGTAGCCTAATTTCGATCAAATTTCTCAAAGTTCTTTCAAAGTATAAAAGTATTTTATTTACCAGTAACAACCTTCCTCCTGTTTAAAAAACAAAACAAAAACCAAACCCACTGCTGTGGAGTCAATTCTGACTCATGATGCCCTCATGTGTTACAGAGTAGAACTGTCCCATAGGTTTTCTTGGCTGGAATCTTTATGGAAGCAGATCACCAGGCCTTTCTTTTGTCCAGCACTGTGTGGGTTCAAACCACCAACCTTTAGATTAGTAGTCAAGTGCAAACCATTTGTGCGACCCAGGGACCTTTCCTCCCATATGGTTTTTTTTTTTTTTTTCAATCACAATTCTAATTTTGGTACACTTGATATAATGGTGTTGATGTTAGTTAAGGATAGAAGGAAAAAACTGAGCTTTGATAATTTAAAGAAACTCTATTTCATCATTTCATCATGGATTACAACTCCTAGAAGAAAAATATGGGGTAGGTTCACATTTTTCCATTCATAAAAGTACTAAGACTGACAAACAATAAATGATGGTCATGGGAGCATATGATGAGAGTTAAAATATTAATAAATTCTCTCCTTCTCTTGGATAAGGTGAGGATTGCATATCATTCTGCAAACGCCAACAGCTATTTTTCCAGTCCGACACAAAGATCAGATGAGATTCATCTTCAGAAAGGAAAAGAGTAAGTTTATTTTTCTTGTCTTTAAATTATTGCACAGTGTTTAAAACCTGTAAGTTTATTGGAAGTTTTCAATTTGTTTTGTTTTTTATTGTTAGAAGTGATATTAGCCTACTGGCTTAATTTATAATTGTTTAATCTCTAAAATTTTATTATTTTATAATTTCCCAGAATACTGCCATTTAGTTAATTAGGTTGGTTTGAAATCTAAATTATCCCAGTTGCAGAAACTATAATTTTGTGAAATTTACTTAATCCTGTTTTTAGTCCTTTTCTAGGACCTTTTAGTCAATCCAGCCACCTAAGTTCTCTAAAGTTTAGCTCTTAAACATGGCTAGAGAAAAATCACAGAACCGTATGAATTGGTGTCACTGTTAACACATATTTATTATGTACTGATTTATTTCAGTATCTGTGTCAGGTACTGGAAATTTAATACAAAGGATATTAAAATACACTCCCTGCCCTAAAGAAGCACATCATTTAGTGCTGAAGGGTTCAAATCCAGAGAGAGGTTGAGGATATCATCTAAATAGCAGATAATGCCATTTCAAAGCTCATCTAGGATCTAGAAAACAGGAGGGTAAAAGACATGATGTACTCAAAAGGCTAAGTACCTGGAGAACATCAAAGATGCATTGAGATCATCTTCAAACTGTTACTTGTATCTGTTAGCATTTGCTGTGTAACAAATCACCCCATCCTTTAGTGAGTTTTGAATGATATGAGAAGCAATTTAGAGGCGCTTGCAGCTAGCCTCTCCAGAGATAGGAGCAACAATGACATTAATAGAAATTTAGGCAGGGTAGCAGTAGCCTTGCACTCACCTCGGACAGCTGGTGAGTGAACCCCTTATCATGGGTGACCAGTTGTATGATGTGCCAGAGGGCCTCAGGAATCAAGAATCCGAGGTGTAATGTCTGAATCTTGTCCAGCTTGTTGGAGGGTTATTGTCAATCTAATCAGTAAGGGTTTCCTGAGGCAATGTTTCATTGTCCAAGTTAAAAGTAGAGCCAAAATTTAAGATTCGTGATGGTAGGAACTTTCGACCTTGACGCATACAACTGCTCAGTTACAAAATGTATGTATAAATCTGCCTGTTACTTTCTTTTACACATTAAGTATTTCACTTCTGCATATCCTCTGAGTTGTTTGCCAGTGAGTTAATATTATAATCTGCAGTGTTATTGTATTTTAAGCTCCCTGAGGATAGGAATAGTAACCTAAAAAAAAAAGTATTTATTGACTAAACTGCATGAAATTATCATGAATGAGAATAACTCTACTGATACAGATATCTTACCGGATACTTTTTATATTAGCGAACTCCTCTGAATCCCTTAACATTTTAATATCTAAAAGCAGAGGTACTAAAATATAAATCACGTAACAGGCAGGTTTTTAAACGTGGTGTTGAAATTTTATTTATTGAGAAAAAATGTCATGACAAATGTTCTGAAAAAATTGTTTTCATTAATTATTCTTGTTTCCAGATATTACTTTGAAATCTTGCTACAGGAGTATAGACTAAGTGCTTTTGTTGATGTTGGGCTGTACCAGTCTAGAAATGTCTACACTGAACAGCAAACAGGAGATGCAGTAAATGAAGAACAAATTATCAAATCCCAGTCAACAGTTATTCAGGAAGTACAGGTTTGTTGTGATTGTGAATCCACTTTATTCAAAGTGAATGTCCAAAGATGGGAACTCTATCTGGTTATTAGTTTTATTAGCTAAGATGCTGTTTTGAGGGGAAAGCAGTCATGGACAACTATAAAATTGTCTGTAGCTTGGACTATCTTTTTGTAAACTGAAGAGGCCATTACTTGGTAGATCTAAGTTTTTAAATATTTTAAAATATCATTTTATCATTTTCAGTAACATAGAACAATAAAGAAGCATTAGATAGCTGAATTACGGTGCTTTTAAAATTTTTTGATATAGTAAAAATTTTTTTTTAATTGGAAAATAGGTTATAACATTGGAAAACTGGGAAACAACTAATGCAACTAATGAGGTTCAGAAGATCACAGTGACCAGCCCTTGTGTGAAAGATAATTCTTGTTCACTTTACCAATACAGATTAATCTATAACACGGAAAAAACTTGTAAGTTGTAAATTATAAGAGAGATTCTAATTTCTTTCCATGTGTATATGTCGTTGTAAAAAAAAAGTGTTTAGTCAAATTCTACTGCATGGAAAATATAGTTGTAATGGCATGCTAGGAAAAGGAGTAGAAAAACATGAAGAAAGGCATTCTCTACTTTTAGTAGGACAGAAAATGGCATCAATACAAACAGCTTTCTGGTATATATCATCATTTTCTTCTATAAGGATCATAATAAATACGTACAGATGCACACAGGATTTTATATAGTGATAAGTTAAGGTAATAGAAGGTAAATTCATTACAGAGGACTGAAATATCTTTCAGTTTCTGAAATTAACTGATACATATTGAGACACAAATCCATCAATTAATAAATAACATTATAGTGCTGTATTTTATAACAAATCTTGGAAGACTTTTTAAAATTTTTATTTTGTTTTAATCAGTACATATTGATGCATGCTTACTGTTTCCCTAATACCCTGCTCATTATTATGAGGATATTAGAATAAAATATGTTCCCTGTTCTCAAAAAGATCACAGTCCAACTCCTATACACCAACAAAGAGAACTTCGAAAAGGAAATCACGAAAGCAACACCATTTATAATAGCCCCTAAATAGATAAAATACTTAGGAATAAATCTAACCAAGGACATAAAAGACCTATACAAAGAAACCACAAAGCACTACTTTAAGAAACCAAGAGACATACAAAAATGGAAAAACATACCATGATCATGGATAGGAAGATTCAACATTTTGAAAATGTCAATTCTACACAAAGCAATCTACAGATAAAATGCAATCCTTATCAAAATGCCAACAGCATTCTTGAACAAGATGGAAAAAGTAATCACCAACTTTATGTGAAAAGGAAAGAGGCCCCAGATAAGCAAAGCGTTTCTGAAGAAAAAGAACAAAGTAGAAGGCCTTACACTCATCTTTGACAAAGGACCAAAGCCCATTACATTGGGAAAAGACAATCTTTTTAACAAATGCTGGCAAAACTGGGTGTCCATCTGTTAAAACAAAAAAAAAAAGAAAGAAAGAAACAGTACCCATATCTCACACCATACATGAAAACTCAAAATGGATCAAAGACCTAAATATAAAACCAAAAACTATAAAGATCATGGAAGAAAAATAAGGACAATGTTAAGGATCCTAATACATGGCATAAATGGAATACAAACCATAACTAACAATGCACAAACACCATAAAATAAAGTAGATAACTGGTAACTCCTAAAATTAAACACTTATGCTCATCAAAATACTTCACCAAAAGAGTAAAAAGAGAACCCAGAGACTGGGGAAAAAAAATTTACGCAATGACATATTTGACAAGGGTCTAATCTCTAGAATCTATAGAATACTTCTACAGCTCGACAACAACAAAAAATCCAGTCTGAAAATAGGCAAAGGTATGAACAGACACCCCAAAGAAGACATTCAGGTGGCAAATAGACACATGAGGAAATGCTTGAGATCATTAGCCATTAGAGAAATCCAAATCAAAACTACAGGATACCATTTGTCTTAGTTACCTAGGGCTGCTATAGCAGAAATACCACAAGTGGATGGCTTTAACAAGTAGACGTTTATTCTTTCACAGTCTAGTAGGCTAGAAGTCCAAATTCAGGGTGTCAGCTCCAGGGGAAGGCTTTCTCTTTCTGTTGGCTTTGGAGGAAGGTTCTTGTCATCAATCTTCCCCTGGAGCAGGAGCTGCTTTGCACAGGAACCGTAGGTCCAAAGGACATGCTCTGCTCCGGGCTCTTCTTTCTTGGTGGCATGAAGTCTTCACGTCTCTCTGCTCACTTCTCTCTTTTATATCTCAAAAGAGATTGGCTTAAAACACAATCTAATCTTGTAGATTGAGTCCTGCCTTATTAACATAAATGCCATTAATCTCATCTCATTAACATCAAAACCCATTGCCATCGAGTCGATTCCAACTCATAGCAACCCTATAGAGATAGGATTTACAAACGTAGGAAATCAGGTAACAAAATGGTGCACAATCACACAATACTGGGAATCATGGCCTAGCAAAATAGATACACATATTTTTGGGGGGACACGATTCAATCCATGACACCATCTCACCCCCCACTAATCAAAATAACAAATGTTGGAGAAGTTGCGGGGAGATTGGCCCTTTTGTGCACTGCTGGTGGGAATGTAAAATGGCACAACCACTTTGGAAAATGATATGGCACCTCCTTAAAAAGCTAGAAATAGAAATGCCATATGATCCAGCAATCCCAGTCCTAGGAATATATCTAGAGAAATAAAAGCCATCACAAGAATAGACATATACACACCCATGTTCATTGTTACATTATTCACAATAGCAAAAAGATAGAAACAACCTGTATGCCCATCAACAGATGAATGGATAAACAAACTATGGTGCATACACTCAGTGCAATTCTGTGCAATGATAAAGCACAATGATGAATTTGTGAAACATTTCACAATGTGAAAGAATCTGGAGGGCATTATGTTGAGTGAAATAAGTCAGTCACAAAAGGACAAACATTATATGAGACCACTATTATAAAAATTCAAGAAAAGGTTTACAAAAAGGAAAAAAAAAAATCTTTGATGGTTATGAGGGAGGGGAGGGGTGGGAGGGGGATCTCTAACTAGAAGTAGGCAAGTGTTAACTTTGGTGAAGGGAAAGACAACATACAATATAGGGGAAGTCAGCACAGCTTGACCAAGGCAAAGTCACAGAAGCTTCCTGGACACATCCAAACACCTTGAGGGGCTGAGTCACTGGGGCTGAGAGCTGCGGACCATGGTCTTGGGGAACATTTAGGTTAATTGGCATAACATAGTTCATAAAGAAAATGTTCTACATCCTGCTTTGGTGAGTAGTGTCTGAAAAGCTTGCAAACGGCCTTCTAAGATGTGTCTATTGGCCCCATCCAGTCTGGAGCAAAGAAGAATGAAGAAAACCAAAGACGCAAGGAAAATATTAGTTCAGAGAACTAATGGACCACATGAACCACAGCCTCCACCAGCCTGAACCAAGAGCAACTGGATGATGCCCTGCTGCCACCACCTATGACTCTGACTGAAATCACAATAGAGGATCCTGAACAGAGCAGGAGGAAAATGTAAAATAAAATTCAAACAGGAAAAGACCAGATTTATTGGCCTGACAGAGACTGGAGTAACTCTGAAACTATGGCCCCCAGACACCATGCTACCTCAGAGCTGAAGCCACTCCCAAAGTCCACATTTTGCCAAAGATTAGATAGGCCTATAAAACAAACAATAACGCATGTGAGGAAAGTGCTTCCTAGTTCAGTCAACTATAGGAGACCAAATGGGCAACAGTTGTCCAAAAGCAAACAGGAGAAGGCAAGAAGGGACAAGAAAATTAGACAAATGGACACGGGGAACTCAAGGTGGAAAGGAGGAGAGTGCTGACACATTGTGAGAATTGCAACCAACATCACAAAGCATTTGTGTATAAGTTTTTGAAAGAGAAACTAATTTGCACTATAAACTTTCACCTAAAGCACAACAAAATTAAAAAGAAAGATCACTATCCAATTATGGTATCAGTATTTTCAGAACATTTCATTCAGTGATAATTTATATGGTACCAACTAAGAATGTTTTAAAAATTCAAATGTAAGACATCAGTGTAGGTTGTGGTAGTACAGAAAGATTTCAACTTTTTTTTTTTCTTAATTCATCCAAAAGTCTTGCTACCGGCTGATGCTTCTGACTTGGTACTGCAATCAGCCCTAAATGGCCTCTGGTCTATAAAACCAGATACAGTTCAAGTAATACGGACACAGAACCCTGAGAGCTATACCTACATGATAACCTTTATATCAACTAGAGGTAAGCATGTGTTTCATTTTATACTTCTGTCATGTTTACTCTAGGAACCCAGTCTATAGCCTGTGCAACTCCATTGAAAAAGGGGAAAGTTTCATAAAATGACAGGGGAAAAGAATTGGATTCATGGCCTTGATCACTTTTAGAAGAAATAGAAATTAACTATTTTTTCCAATGGTAATTTAAAGTTTAGTTGTCTTCTAAGGTGTGTACAACTCCAATGCATGAGAAATGTACTGTATGCACTACAAATGCTTTGCCAATGTGATAGCCAAATTAATAAATTAGCAAAAAATACAAAGTTAAAAAAAAAGGTAAAAACATATTAATTCTGGAAAGGAAATTTAAGTAAATTAGCATTGTCAGTGAGTCACTAATCTGGCAAGATCTTACCTGATGAAAGTATTCTGTGGTCAAATTCACGGAAATACTGCATACCTGACTATATACCTGCATACCTTGAAGATTGACAGAGCTCATTAGAATATTAAAATCCCTAGGGAGTATTGCCAAAAAAATTCACGTGTGTTTAATGCAATATTTTCCAAATTTATTTGACATCTCTACCCCCTTCTTTTGTTTTTCAAGTAATAGCTTTAACTTCATTTTAAATTGTTTTACTCAAGACACGTTTGGAACTATTGAGATAGACATTCTGCCTTAAAACCACATTTAGCAATTTGGCATATCTACCTTATGAAATAGTTCTTGAATGTGTTTTATTTGGTCTTTGGTTTGTTTTTAGTTTTCTTTGGACAATCATTCTTTTCTGACTCATACAAGTAAAATGTTTCTTTGATTTTTATATCTCATTTTATGAAATTGTTCATTTGATTGTTGAGTGGAGGGTGAAGAATTTTGGTTAACTTGAAGTTCCTAAATTTTTCCAAAAGCTTGATTGTGAAAATACTGTATAAATGAAGATATGATCATCTTTGTTCTCCCAGGAAAATATTTATAGATCAGAGAGAGATTTTTAAGGCTTCAGCAGAGACCTTAAGAAATATGGTATCAAAATCACAACTGGGTAAATTCTGTGACCTTACCCAACAGAGAAGGTCAGTGGAATTCCCCTGGTAAAGCATCCTCCTGAAGAGGAGAAACATCTGAGGACAAAGTTTTATCGCTTTCAAAGTGACATTGTCTAAATTAGCCTCATAGGCCTGGGGCTGTTTCCTGGAATTCAACTTTGGGCCTATTCTTGTCTAAAGAAAATAGCAATATCCCAGCCTAGCCCCTTTCACTAAGGTAACGGCCACTGGCAAAAAAACTGAAAGAATTTTTATGTATCTACTGCCTGTTGACCTTTACCTCGTGGCCATAATACATCCTTAAGCTTATCTTAGTGTACTACCTTTATAAAAATATAAGCCATAAAAATCGAACCTTAAATAAATGACATTTTCTTTGCTATTTTGTTATTTTTGTAGTAGCTAAATCTGCTTAAACTCAGGGATCTGCTTCTCCCCCATTCATCTTCTTTTGTGATATAAAACTCTAAATAAAACCAATTTGGCTAAATCTGAGTGTCTATGGGTTTATTGTAGATTATTATTAACATGTTATTTTATGTATTAGCATTTTAAAATTTTAATTGGTATTCATTGCAGGAGACTTTGATCTACTCAGTTATGAAGTATTTGAAGGGAATAATATCACACTGGATATTACAGAAGTAACCAAAGGAAAACCCAGTTTGGAGACATTCACACTGAGTTGGGATGGGATTGCTTCCAAGCCTCTTACCCCATGGTCATCAGAAGCTGAAGTATGTTCTGGGAATGTTCGTACCGTGCATTCTCCCTGCATTCTCTCTCAGCACTCCTGGGCCACTTGTAGACAGATTGGAAAGAGATATTTCTTTCAAAAATCACTGCAAATCATTTACCACAATTTATATGTCATGTACATTTTTGGCTGAAAAGGGGACTCAGAAACAATCCAGATGAGAGATCTTGAAGCCTTCAAAACCTCCCTCTTCTTCTGCATAAAGACTCTGGGGCCTTTCATTCACCCCAACATTGTTCATTCAAATTTTCATTTGTCCCCTGTAAAAAAAAAAAAAAAAAAAAAAAGACAGCAATTCCTTGAGAGATATAATACAGTAAAAACTTAACTATAAAGTATTGCTTAGTTTAAATTTCTTGTTAAACGTTCATAGCTATTGAAGCGTCAACCTTATATAAACATTACTTTAAAGAGTAATAACATACTTTCCTACTTGGCAGGATGGGTTGGAGCCAACTCATAGTGCATAGAGAAGGGAGGAAAGATCTCAAGGACAAAGGGGAGGAAAGGGGAGTTCGTACATCTGCGCCAACAGAATCTAATGAATCTTTATCTGGGGCAGTTGATCACAGAGAAAGAATGTTTACTTGTGAGTTACTGCATTTTGATGACTACCTATCCAATGAATATAATATTTGTTTGATGACTGAAGATCATATATTACCTGAAGTCCACAATTCTAAACATCAATAATTGCTATTCTTTGCCAGAAAAATAGACATGGACGGTACAGGGGATATCATGAAAGTGTACTGATTCCTATACAATTCAGAATTATTTACTATTTTTAAAATAATCATAAGTGTAGATTTACAGTACCTCTGTCTCTTTTTAACAAATAGAATGCATTGGTGTGTATAGTTTTTTCAGCTAATTTCCAGTTAATTGGGGAAACTCTCTGTTTGGAGTCTGTTTAATTGTGTGCTGATTCGTTTAGACTTGCCTCGTTGCTTGCTTTAAGAAAACTAATAAACAAATTTGTCTGCCTTATATAGTAACTAAGGAATTAGCCAATTAGCAGAAGCAGGCAATGTTTCGTTCCATTATGCACAAGCTCGCCATGAGTCAGAGGTGACTCAGTGTCCACCGCCACCAATCGTAACATATCGTTCTAAAATAAAACTCTTGAAAAAGTCACTGGACACCAAAATTACCATATACTAACTTAAATTTATTTAGAAAAATTTTCATAAGTAATGGCTAAAATAAGGGAACTATCTTATGAAATTTTTCTACTAGAACTTATTAGTAGAATTACTAATGTTCTAACTTCTCATATTGTTAATTTAGTTTCAGGCAGCAGTGGAGGAAATGGTTAGTGCCAAGTGTCCACCGCAAATTGCAAATTTTGAGGAAGGATTTGAGGTGAAATACTTCAGAGATTATGAAACTGCTTTTAACCTGGTATGAAATGTTTAATGAACTGTGAAAATAATCTAATAAGAGCTTATATAAATGTTTAGAGTTTCGTGATTTCTTTGTTGAACTAGCATTAATTCTTTTCCATTCAAAGTCAAATTGCAAAAATCATTTTGGTATACATGTATTGGTAAGGCCCATTCTAGCATCTTCCTGCATTATAAAATGAGTCATTCATGAAAGCAGTATTCCCATCACACTAATGGATTTTCTTGATTAATAGAAAAATAGGCAAGCTGGGCAGATGTAAAATCTGCAAAGTTTTTTTTTTTTATTTGTTTGTTTCACTTAGATGCAGAGTACATCTTTTTCCTCACTGGATACAGAGAATACAATTTGTACTAGAGCATTATACAGTAAATCGCTTCCTTTGCTTTTTGAGATTACCCTCTAGTCAGCTAGTACAATGCCTGGTCATTATTTCTTTCTTGGAGAGATAAGGGTTTTCTTTCATATACAATAAAGAAAAAATTAAATATACATTTACCTTTCTAATTCCCATTTTCAAGATTTGAGGGAAGCCAGATATTCACTATTTCTGAGTGAATACCATAAGAATAAGAGATACATAGGCTAACTATCCAATGCAGATCAATATCCTCGGGAAAACAAGAAAACGCATCTTTGAAAAGATATATCACATGATGCTTTACAAGAGAAGACTTGTTAATAAGAAAAAAAATGAAAATTTTTCCACTGAATGAGCTTCCTTTTCAACTTAATTTAATAAATATATGTGTATTTTGGAACCCTGGTGGCGCAGTGGTTAAGAGCTCAGCAGCTACCCAAAAGGATGGCAGTTTGAATCCACCAGTCACTCCTTGGAAACCCTATGGGGCAGTTCTACTGTGTCTTACAGGGTCGTTATGAATCGGAATCCACTCGACGGCAAAGGGTTCGGTTTGGTTTTATGTGTATTTTGGTTCTCCTGTCCTGAATGTAGTGCTAGCAACTGTAGGAATTGCACAAGTAAATTTACATTATACTCCTTTCCTGCTTCATTTTCCATCACTACCACAACACACATTCTATGCTGTACCTAACCTTAACTATTTGCATTTCCCAGGACCAAACCCTCTTACACCTCTGCTTCTTTGTACATATTTTACCCTCTCTCCGAAGCCCCTTGACCCTTTTTTCCATTTAAATAACACATTTGACATCTTTTTTTTCATTTGAGCAACTCCTGTTTATCTCTAAAGGCTTAACTCATCTGTCACTTTCTCAGTTATGTTTCTTGACAATTTATGGGAGGTAGATACTTCTCTTCAATCTTGGTGTTATAATCGTTGGTTTGTCTGCCTCAGCCTGGTGGACCCCTGCATAGAAGGATAGTGTTCTTTACACCTTGAACCTTATGTATAAACAAAAGAAAGCAAAAACAAAACAGAAGCTTGGTGGATAGTAAACACTGAGTAAACGTTTCTGGAGAGAATGAATAATTATCCTAAAGGAGCTTATACTGTAAGTAGAAAGATGCCCATTGCCCATTGCCTTCTCATCGATTCCAATTCTTAGCAACTCTATAAGACAGAGTAGAACTGCCCCATAGGGTTTCCAAGGCTGTAATCTTTGCAGAAGCAGGCTGCCACATCTTTCTATCGTGGAACCACTGGTGTGTTGGAACCGCCAGTGTTTTGGTTAGCAGCCAAACACTTACCCAATGTGCCACCAGGACTCCTTCAAAAACAGAGATAGGATCTGGGAAATAGTCAAATACAGGTACAAAAGATTGTATGATTATAGATCCAGGGTAAGTGCTTTAGAATATTAGAGAAGAGAGAGAACTTTTCAATTTAAAGTAGTTTGGGAGCAATGGGATCCAAGTTGGAAACTTGAAGGACTTGGGTTGAGATGTTGGGGAATAAAGCAAGACAATAAATCATGTTTTCATTTGAAATATTATTGTTTCTGTAGGAACATATTAATAGAGGGCAGAAGACAGCTGAGACTGATGCTTACTGTGGTCGTTATTCCCTGAAAAACCCAGCTGTTCTTTTTGATTCAGCAGATGTTAAACCAAACAGACTACCATATGGAGACATTTTATTATTTCCTTATAATCAGGTAAGCTCAACAAAATGATATGCTAATTGAATCTGGAAAATACCTTGGCAATAAAACTTCACGACAAGGAAAAGTGTCATGTGAAATCATGTTACATTGGACAGGCACTGTAGTTTCCATTCTGTGTGCTTGTTATTGTCTTTATGGTAATTCTCTAATAAGAAAATATAAATGTAGCACCATGTATCTTGTATTCTAGTTTATCTCATAATCTGAAAAACATTTGCACATAAACTTAAATACTAACACAATTAAAAATGTATAATCTCCTCCATTTTCCTTCACTAATTAAGAAGAAACAAAAATAAATGACCTTCACAGAGTGATCTTGTGCACCCCATCAGGGAGAAGCGAAAGAAAATCATGAGCACGGAAGTTATCAGTTTTAGTATAGGTATTTCAGACTAGAGATCATAGGTTTACCCTTTCTCTTGCTTTAAAATCCTCAAATTGTGACACAAGTTCTAAAATATATATTTGATATGACTAAAGAGTTGTGAAAAGAGCCCTGGTTGTGCAGTGGTTAAGCACTTGATGGCTAACTGAAATATTGGCAGTTTGAACCCACCAGCTGCTCAACAGGAGAAATACATGGCCATCTACTTCAGTAAAGATTACAGCCTTGGAAATCCTATGGGGCAGTTTTACTAAAAGTTGGAATTGACTCTACAGCAATGGGTTAAGGAAAAACCATTGCCGTTGAGGTGATTCTGACTCATAGCGACCCCATAGGGCAGAGTAGAACTGCCCCATAGGGTTTCCAAGGAGTGCCTTGCGGATTCGAACTGCTGACCACTTGGTTAGCAGCTGTAGCTCTTAGCCACTACACCATCAGAGTTTCCAAGAACAGAAGTTGAAAACTGCTCTAGAGATCTGAAACAGTTGGTCCAAGACCCATTGCCGTTGAGTTGGTGGCGAATCTGGTATAGAACTGCCCCATAGGCCTTCTAAGGCTGTAAATCTTTACAGAAGCAGACAGCCACATCTTTTTTCCATGGAGCGGTTGGTGGGTTTGAACCACTGATCTTTCAGTTAACAGTGGAGCTCTTAACCACCGTGCCACCAGGGCTCCTTGTAAAGGAGCTGTGGCCTATTCAAACTCATATTTAAGTACTGTTTTACAATGGCATTTATCTCCATTTCTAAATACTCAACCATATTCAAATTCAAATTAACCTACTGGCAGGTTTACCTCTCCTCTCTCTTCATGTGAAATGGACTTCTAAGTTTACTCACAGTTCAGTTAGAGCTGGACTTAATTATTTGTACATAGCTCTACAGGGAAACTCTATGGGGCAGTTCTACTCTGTCTTATAGGGTTGGTATGAGTCAGAATCGACTCTATGGTAATGGTTTTTTGTTTTTTTTTTTAAATGGTTTTCCATAGGGAGTGAATTTTTCCCATTTTGTTAGGAAACAACATCTAAGAAAACAATAAAGAACTAATTATTAATTGTGAGGTCACTTCAAGTCTATTTCCTTTTTGAGAAAATATTCTTGAAGTTTTCTTTTGCATTGTAACTGGCTGAAATTAATCATTCCTTCCTCTGTGTTCTGATACATTTTATATGGAAAGCTGTCAATATTTATTGAATTGTATTGAATTAATTTGTATTCTTACAAAACAATGTAATGGTAAGATGTTGTTATTGATTTTTTCTTTTGCATATTTCTTATGTAGTTATGTTTAGCATACAAAGGATTCCTGGCAAATCATATCGGTCTAAAATTCCAATACCAAGACAGTACCAAGACTACTAGAAGCATGGATGTACAATTTCCATTTAACTTTGCTGGTGGAAACAAGTAAGTTACACTGTGAATTTCAAAACTTCGGTTATACTTAGTATTTAAACTATGAAGATAAAAGAAGCCCATTTCATGTCTTTTTTTTTTTTTTTTTGATAAATCATGTGCATGAGGGATTTAACTGCAATTTTCCTTGCCTCAACATATGCTTCCTAACAGAAATAGTTGTCCCAAAAAGAAATTCATAGGTTATGAAAATAAAAATTGGCATAGTGTCAACATCACCGATGACCGTTTAAAAGTCAAAATAATGGTAAACTTTAGAACTTAACTTATATGTTATTAAATTTAATAATTTTCCTAGTTACCAAAGAAAGGTAGAAAGAAATTGCCTTGCCACATGTTATTTATTAGACTTGGATCACTGAAAAAAAAATAAAAAGATGCTTGCTATGTATTAATGGAAAAAATATTTCATTAACATACCAAAATTAAGGGAGAAAAGATTTTTTTTAATAATTTTTATTGTGCTTTAAGTGTAAGTTTACAAATCAAGTCAGTCTCTCACTCAAAAACTTATATACACCTTGCTACACACTCCCAATTACTCTCCCCCTAAGGAGACAGCCTGCTCTCTCCCTCCGCTCTCTCTTTTCGTGTCCATTTCACCAGCTTCTAACCCCCTCCACCCTCTCATCTCCCCTCCAGGCTGGAGATGGCAACACAGTCTCAAGTGTCCACTTGATCCAAGAAGCTCACTCCTCACCAGCATCCCTCTCCAACCCATTGTCCAGTCCAATCCATGTCTGAAGAGTTGGCTTTGGGAATGGTTCCTGTCCTGGGCCAACAGAAGGTCTGGGGGCCATCACCACCGGGGTCCTTCTAGTCTAAGTCAGACCATTAAGTCTGGTCTTTTTACGAGAATTTGGGGTCTGCATCCTACTGCTCTCCTGCTCCCTCAGGGGTTCTCTGTTGTGTTCCCTGTCAGGGCAGTCATCGGTTGTAGCCAGGCACCATCTCGTTCTTCTGGTCTCAGGATGATGTAGCCTCTGGTTCATGTGGCCGTTTCTGTCTCTTGGGCTTGTAATTACCTTGTGTCCTTGGCGTTCTTCATTCTCCTTTGATCCAGGTGGGTTGAGACCAAATGATGCATCTTAGATGGCTGCTTGCTAGCCTTTAAGACCCCAGATGCCACTCTTCAAAGTGGGATGCAGAATGTTTTCTTAATAGATTTTATTATGCCAATTGACTTAGATGTCCTCTGAAACCAGGGTCCCCAGACCCCTGCTCCTGCTACGCTGGCCTTCGAAGCATTCAGTTTATTCAGGAAACTTCTTTGCTTTTGGTTTAGTCCAATTGCGCTGACCTCCCCGTATTGTGTGCTGTCTTGCCCTTCACCTAAAGTAGTTCTTATCTACTATCTAATTAGTGAATGCCCATCTCCCGCCCTCCCTCCCCCCACCTCATGTAACCAGGAAAGAATGTTTTCTTCTCAGTTTAAACTATTTCTCAAGTTTTTATAATAGTGGTCTTGTACAATATTTGTCCTTTTGCAACTGACTAATTTCACTCAGCATAATGCCTTGCAGGTTCCTCCATGTTATGAAATGTTTCACAGACTCCTCACGGTTCTTTATCGATGTGTAGTATCCCATTGTGTGAATATACCATAATTTATTTATCCATTCATCTGTTGATGGGTACCTTGGTTGCTTCCATGTTTTTGCTATTGTAAACAGTGCTGCAATAAACATGGATATGCACATATCTGTTCATGTAAAGGCTCTTATTTCTCTAGGATATATTCCAAGGAGTGGGATTGCTAGATCGTATGGTAGTTCTATTTCTAGCTTTTTAAGGAAGTGGTTGTACCATTTGACATTCCCACCAGCAGTGTATAAGTGTTCCAATCTCTCCACAGCCGCTCCAACATTTATTATTTTGTGTTTTTTGGATTAATGCCAGCCTTGTTGGAGTGAGATGAAATCTCATTGTAGCTTTGATCTGCATTTCTCTGATGGCTAATGATGGTGAACATTTCCTCACATATCTGTTAGCTACCTGAATGTCTTCTTTAGTGAAGTGTCTGTTCATATCTTTTGCCCATTTTTTAACTGGGTTATTTGTCTTTTTGGAGTTGAGTTTTTGCAGTATCATGTAGATTTTAGAGATCAGGCGCTGATCAGAAATGTCATAGCTAAAAACTTTCTCCCAGTCTGTAGGTAGTCTTTTTGGTCTTTTGGTGAAGTCTTTGGATGAGCATAAGTGTTTGATTTTTAGAAGCTCCCAGTTATCTAGTTTTTCTTCTACGTTGTTTATAATGTGTTCTATACTGTTTATGCCATGTATTAGGGCTCCTAACATTGTCCCTGTTTTTTCTTCCATGATCTTTATCATTTTAGATTTTATATTTAGATCTTTGATCCATTTTGAGTTAGTTTTTGCGCTGGGAGATATCCAGTTACGCCAGCACCATTTGTTAAAAAGACTGTCTTTTCCCCATTTAACTGTTTTGGAGCCTTTGTCAAATATCAACTGCTCATATGTGGATGGGTTTATGTCTGGATTCTCAATTCTGTTCCATTGGTCCATGCATCTGTTGTTGTACCAGTACCAGGCTGTTTTGACTACTGTGGCTGTATAATAGGTTCTAAAATCAGGAAAAGTAAGGCCTCCCACTTTGTTCTTCTTTTTCAGTAATGCCTTATTTATCCGGGACCTCTTTCCCTTCCATATGAAATCGGTGATTTGTTTCTCTATCTCATTAAAGAATGTCATTGGGATTTGGATTGGAATTGCATTAAATGTACAGATTGCTTTTGGTAGAATAGACATTTTTATAATCTTAAGTCTTCCTATCCATGAGCAAGGTATGTCCTTCCACTTATGTAGTCTCTTTTGGTTTCTTGCAGAAGTGTTTTGCAGTTTTCTTTGTATAAGCCTTTTACATCTCTGGTAAGATTTATTTCTAAGTATTTTATCTTCTTGGGGGCTACTGTAAATGGCATTGATTTGGTGATTTCCTCTTCGATGTTCTTTTTGTTGGTGTAGAGGAATCCAACTGATTTTTGTATGTTTATCTTATATCCCAATACTCTGCTGAACTCTTCTGTTAGTTTCAGTAGTTTTCTGGAAGATTCCTTAGGGTTTTCTGTGTATAAGATCATGTCATCTGCAAATAGAGATACTTTGACTTCTTCCTTGCCAATCTGGATGCCCTTTATTTCTTTATCTAGCCTAATTGCTCTGGCTAGGACTTCCAGCACAATGTTGAATAAGAGTGGTGATAAAAGGCTTCCTTGTCTGGTTCTGATCTCAATGGGAATGTTTTCAGGCTCTCTCCATTTAGGGTAATGTTGGCTGTTGGCTTTGTATAAAAATGCCCTTTATTATGTTGAGAAATTTTCCTTCTATTTCTATTTTGCTGAGATTTTTAATCAGGAATGAGTGTTGAACTTTGTCAAATGCCTTTTCTGCATCAATTGATAAAATCATGTGATTATTGTCTTTTGTTTTATTTATGTGGTGGATTGCATTAATTGTTTTTGTAATGTTGAACCATCCCTGCATACCTGGTATGAATCCCACTTAGTCATGGTGAATTATTTTTTTGATATGTTATTGAATTCTATTGGCTAGAATTTTGCTGAGGATTTTTGCACCTACATTCATGAGGGATATAGGTCTATAATTTTCTTTTCTTGAGGTATCTTTGCCTGGTTTTGGTATCAGGGATATGGTCGCTTCATAGAATAAGTTTGGTAGTATTCCATCCTTTTCTATGCTCTGAAATACCTTTAGTAGTAGTGGTGTTAACTCTTCTCTGAAAGTTTGGTAGAACTCTGCATTGAAGCCATCCAGATCAGGGCTTTTTTTTGTTGGGAGTTTTTTGACTACCTTTTCAATCTCTTCTTTTGTTATGGGTCTATTTAGTTGTTCTACCTCTGTTTGTGTTAGTTTAGGTAGGTATTGCATTTCTAGGAATTCATCCATTTCTTGTAGGTTTTCAAATTCGTTTGAGTATAGTTTTTCATAGTAATCTGATATGATTCTTTTAATTTCAGTTGGGTCTGTTGTAATATCGCCCATCTCATTTCTTATTCGGGTTATTTGCTTCCTCTCTTGCTTTTCTCTTGTCAGTTTGGCCAGTGGTTCATCAATTTTGTTGAGTTTTCAAAAAACCAGCTTTTGGTTTTGTTAATACTTTCAACTGTTTTTCTGTTTTCTATTTCATTTAGTTCAACTCTAATTTTTATCATTTGTTTTCTTCTGGTGCCTGTGGGTTTCTTTTGTTGCTCTCTTTCTATTTGTTCAAGGTGTAGGGATAGTTCTTTGATTTTGGCCCTTTCTTCTTTTTGGATGTGTGCATTTATTGATATAAATTGACCACTGAGCAACGCTTTTGCTGTGTCCCAAAGGTTCTGATAGGAAGTGTTTTCGTTCTCATTGGATTCTATGAATTTCTTTATTCCACCCTTAATGTCTTCTATAATCCAGTCTTTTTTCAGCAGGGTATTGTTCAGTTTCCAAGTGTTTGATTTCTTTTCCTAGCTTTACATGTTATTGATTTCCACTTTTATGACCTTATGGTCAGAGAAGATGCTTTGTAATACTTCAATGTTTTGGATTCTGCTAAGGCTTGCTTTATGACCTAATATGTGGTTTATTCTAGAGAATGTTCCATGTGCACTAGAAAAGAAAGTATAGTTGGTTGCTGATGGGTGGAGTGTTCTGTATATGTCTACGAGGTCAAGTTGGTTGATTGTGGCATTTAGATCTTCTGTGTCTTTATTGAGCTTCTTTCTAGATGTCCTGTCTTTCACTGAAAGCGGTGTGTTGAAGTCTCCTACTATTATCGTGGAGCTGTCTATCTCACTTTTCAATGCTGATGGAGTTTATGTATCTTGTAGCCCTGTCATTGGGTGCATAAATATTTAATATGGTTATATCTTCTTGGTGTATTGTCCCTTTAATCATTATATAGTGTCCTTCCTTATCCTTTCTGATGGATTTAACTTTAAAGTCTATTTTGTCAGAAATCAATATTGCCACTCCTGCTCTTTTTTGATTGTTGTTTGCTTCATATATTTTTTTTCCATCCTTTGAGTTTTAGTTTGTTTGTTTCTCTAAGTCTAAGGTGTGTCTCTTGCAGGCAGCATATAGACGAATCTTGTATTTTAATCTGTTCTGCTACTCTCTGTCTCTTTATTGGTGCATTTAGTCCATTTACATTCAGGGTAATTATGGATAGGTATGAATTTAGTGCTATCATTTTGATGTCTTTTTTTGTGTGTTAACAGTTTCTTTTTCCCACTTGATTTTATGTGCTGAGTAGATTTCCTTTATATATTGTCCTTTCCTCATATTTGTTGTTGATTTTGTTTCTGCTGAGTCTGTATTTTTCCCTTGTATTTTATTTTGATGAGTAGGATAGTTTGTCTCCTTTGTGGTTACCTTATTATTTACCCCTATTTTTCTAAATTTATAACTAACTTTTATGTCTTTGTATCGCTGTATCTTCCTCTCCATATGGAAGGTGTATGATTACATTTCTTAGTCTCTCTTTATTATTTTAATGTTGTCTTCTTTTATATAATAACATCGCTGTTACCCTGTGTTGGGCTTTTTTTTTTTTTTTTTTTTTTGGATTTCCCTGTCTGAGTTGACTTCTGGTTGCTTTGCCCAGTGTTCTAGTCTTGGGTCGATACTTGATACTATTGATTTTCTAACCAAAGAAATCCCTTTAGTATTTCTTGTAGTTTTGGTTTTGTTTTTACAAATTCCCTCAACTTGTATTTTTTTGTGTGTGTGTGTGTTTATCTGGAAATGTCTTAATTTCACCTTCATATTTAAGAGACAGTTTTGATGGATATATGATTCTTGGCAGGCAATTTTTTTCCTTCAATTTTTTGAATATGTCACCCCATTACCTTCTTGCCTGCATGGTTTCTGCCAAGTAGTCTGAGCTTATTCTTACTGGCTCTCCCTTGTAGGTGACTTTTCTTTTATCCCTCACTGCTCTTACAATTGTCTCTTTATCTTTGGTTTTGGCAAGCTTGATTATAGTATGTCTTGGTTACTTTCTTTTCAGATCTACCTTATGTGGAGTTCAATGAGCATCTTGGATAGATATCTTTTCACCTTTCACAATATCAAGGAAGTTTTCTGCCAACAAATCCTCAACAATTTTCTCTGTATTTTCTGTTATCCCTCCCTGTTCTGGTATTCCAATCATTCATAGGTTATTTCTCTTGATACAGTCTCACATGATTCTTAAGGTTTCTTCATTTTTTTTAATTCTTTTATCTGATTTTTCTTCAAATATATTAGTGCCAAGTGATTTATCTTCGAGTTCAGAAATTCTAGCTTCTACTTGCTCAATTCTGCTCCTCTGACTTTCTGCTGAGTTATCTAATTCTGTAATTTTATTGTTAATCTTCTGAATTTCTGATTGCTGTCTATGGATTTTTCCAGCTTATTAAACTTTTCATTATATTTCTGAATAATCTTTCTGATTTCTTCAGTTGCTTTATCTGTGTGTTCCTTGGCTTGTTCTATGTATTGCCTCATTTCCTTCCTGATGTCTTGAAGGGTTCTGTATATTAAACTTTTGTATTCTGCATCTGGTAATTCCAGTAATGCACTTTCACCTAAAAGATCCCTGGATTCTTTGTTTTGAGAGCCTGTTGAGGTGATCATGGCCTGTTTCTTTATGTGACTTGATATTGACTGTTGTCTCCGAGCCATCTGTAAGTGATTGTATTAGTTTATGCTTGCTTACTGTAGCTGCTTGCTTTGTTTTGTTTTGGTATACCCCTATGGGTCGCTTGAGTGAGCTAGCTTGATTATTTTCACCTTTGGAGCTCTGATGTCCTGTCCCCAGCTGGCTAGAGCTGTTATCAGGTATATCAGTCTAGGAGTCCATTCAGTTTTCTTGTATGAATTCAGCTCAGGTTTCCAGGTAGCTGTTATCAAGTGTATGGTACAGGCTCTGTCCTACAGTCTTAGAGGGGCAGAGGTGATTGGTGTATATACTGGTTTCTGATTGCAGCAGGGGGTCACGCTCTGAACAAGGCAGGGGGCTAAGAACCGACCCCCAAGTGTCTCTGAGGAAAACACATCTCTGTTCCCTAGAGCATTCTGGTGGGTGAGCTCTGCAAAGGGACCATGGGCACCCAAAGTTTTTGTTGTAAGGACTGGGAGGTACCAGTTATCCCTGGACCCCTGTCACGGGTGGCTGGGCGACCCAAGTTGAGCCACCAGTCCTTCAGTACCTGTTGTGGGTAGGTGAGGACCTTGTTTAATAGGCAAAGCAGTGTCAAACGTCAAACACCCACCTCTCCACCGCACCGTTGAAATGGTTGGAGTTTGCCAACAAGGGCCTATTCTCCCGAAATAGGCCCACACAGGTCCATGCAGAAGGGAAAGGTGCTTAAGGTCCACGGACGGTTTATGCCTGGACAGGAGCTGCTTCTGTCCTGAGCTCACCCAGTTAATGGAGCTAGCAAATTATCTTTCCCCCCAGTTGCAAATTTTTTCCTTCCCCAAGGCTGGGAGAATGGCTCCAGGTGCTCACCAGGGTCTATCTCAGGCCTAGGGATTCAGCCTCTGAAGCTGGATTGGGGTTGGGGGGGAGGTGTGCGGTAAAATATACGCAAGTACTTAGCTTTTGCCGAGAGCGTCCTTCTGCTCAGGTTCCGGAGGTGTGAGTGGGCTGTGTGGCTGCCACTTCTCCCTGAGGAAACTGTGACCGAAGGCTAGTCCCAGCCCCCTGCCGCCCGCCACCGCACAGGCCCTGGAATGGTGCCTGAGGGCTCCCCGCGATTCAGGTCCAGTAACTCGTCTCCACTTCTGAACAGTCTCTTCCTTCCCCTGCCCCTCAGTTCGTTGTCTAAGCTTGCCTTTGATGCTCAGGGCTCCCAGCTTGTCACAAATATACTCGTTTCACTTGTTTTTTCAGGTCTTTGTTGTAAAGAGGGCTCGACAGAAGCATCTGTCTATTCCACCATCTTGGCTCCACCTCCCCCTTCACCATAATTTTTAAAGTCATGTTTATTGATGTGTAATTTACAAAAAGTAAAATTCATTTTTTAAGTGCACAGTTTAACAAGCTGACATATGTATACAGTCATATAATAATCACCCTAATCAAGACATATAACATTTCCTCTATGCAATTTTAGATTTTTTATATGGAGTTTGTGTTTTACAAGTAACCATGGTATAATTTCCATATCTTGAAAACATTTCTAGTATTTTTTCCTGTCATAAAGCTATGTTAAAATCTTCTCTATTTTGTATAGATCTATATGGTTTGTATTCTACTTTGTTGTTGTTGTTGTGTGATGTTGAATGTATTCTGACTCATAGCAGAGTAGAACTTCCCCATATGGTTTCCTAGACTGTAAGAGAGCAAATCTCCAGGTCTTTTCTCTGGTAACCAAAAGGCCAGCAGTTGGAACCCATCAGCCACTTCTTGGAAACCCACAGGGCAGTTCTATTCTGTCCTGTAGGGTCGTTATAAAAGTCGGAATCGACCCAATGGCAACAGGTTGTTTTTTTTTTTTTTTTTTTTCTGGTTGGTTTATGATAACTTAGAACTATCAGATATGGAAGAAGTGTGAAGCAGAATCAGTGCTTCCCCCTCACTACCCAGACAGAGTCGGGGAGGGGGGATGACCCAAAGTTGGAAATAGAACCAAATGCTAACCATAAACAAAAGAAAAAAACAAGAAATAAAAACAAGCAAGGTGATAAAGGAGATTGGATGGGAAGAAAGGACAGTCTTGATGAAGGAATTAGTTTCTGGATAAAGACTGGGTGAGTGAAGCTGTTTCTCACCTGTGCAATTTCAAACTTTATGATTTCTTCATCATTCCAACACTATTTTCAAAATGTGGAGGCCAGCTTTCATTCCATACCTTTAGACATGTGTATACTCCATAATTCGTTGTAATGTATTAGACTGGAAAAATAGCTTTATTAAAGGTTTTGAAAACTTTTAGTATATCAGATTTTCTAAGTAGTGCTCTTTAAAACTTCAGATTATATAATTAATAGTATGCTTCAGTTCAAATATCATATATATATATATATATATTTTCAGTTTAAAGAGTACTTTAACTTAATGTAGTCCTGCGTACAATTTTCTGAACTGACATGTGTGGTCTAAACTTGAAATTGTTAGAGCTAGATCCCATGATGAGTTTGTGAACCATGAAGAAAATGAGAATAGAAGAGACCCAAACAAACCAGTTGGTTAAGAACTATAGTGACAGCTGATGTAAAGATTATTGTTAAACTGTATTTAGTTATTTGGATGACAGTACTTATCCTTCGTTGCAAATTCTTATAGCTGAGTTGCTTGATTACAACGTATAGGATTCCAATGTAGTTAACTTTTATTGGAAAATCTGAATCTAAATGACAGATTTAAGAGGTACTGTGCAATCATTTGTATCTGCAAATTACTTCACACCTTTTTTGTCATTTACAAGAGTGGGCAATGCTACTCCAGAGGGCTCTTTTGGAAGTAATATCAAGTTCCAGTTTTTGCTTAGTACTGGACTGGATTTACTATTCTATCCCTGACATTTTGCACCAAAATAGTTGTCTCCAGTTTTTTTTTTTTTTTTTTTTTCCTCTTCTTGGGTCCATTAACTCTGAGCTTGGAACTATTTCAGAACCACTCCCACCTCCAAAGCACAACTTTCCTGGGGGTATTTAGGCTGTGGCTTGCTTTTTTTTCTTTCTCTGTCTCTTCTTTTTAAATTTATTATTGTACTTTAGATGACGGCTTACAAAACAAGCTTCTGATTAAACAATTAGTCCGCATAATGTTTTGCGACATTGGTTACCAACCCCACGACTTGTCAACACTCTTCATTCTCAACCTTGGGTTCCCAGTCACCAGCTTTTCTGTCCCCTCCTGCGTTCTAGTCCTTGCCCCTGGGCTAGTATGCCTCTTTAGTCTCATTTTCTTTCATGGGCCTGTCTAATCTTTGGCTGAAGAGTGAACCTCAGGAGTGACTTCATTACTGAGTGTCCTAGTCATCTAATGCTGCTATAACAGAAATACCACAAGTGGATGGCTTTAACAAACAGAAGTTTATTTCCTCACAGTAAAGTAGGCTAAAAGTTCAAATTCAGGACTTCAGCTCCAGGGGAAGTCTTTCTCTCTCTGGAGGCCTTCTCCTCAATCTTCCCCCAGACTGGGAGCTTCTCCGAGCAGGGACCCTGGGTCCAAAGGATGTGCTCAGCTCCCAGCACTGTTTTCTTGGTTGTATGAGGTCCTGTCTTTCTGCTAGCTTCTCTCTTTTATATTTCAAAAGAGATTGGTTCAAGGCCCAATCCAATCTTGTAGATTGAGTCCTGCCTCGTTAACATAACTGCTGCCTGTCCTACCTCATTAACATCATAGAGGCAGGATTTACAACATATGGAAAAATCACACAATTCTGGGAATCAAGGCCTAGCCAAATTGATGCACACATTTTTGGGGGGACATAATTTAGTCCATGACACTGAGCCAGGGGCCATACTCTAAGGGGTTCTCCAGTCTCTTTCAGTCCAGTAAGACTGGTCGTTTTTTGTGAGTTAAAATTTTGTTCTGCATTATTCTCCAGCTCCGTCAGGGACTCTCTGTTGTAATCCCTGTCAGAGCAAGTTGACTGCAGTTGTGTCTCTTTTTTCAGTGAGCTTTACATCAAGGTTAGTGTTGGTAGAACCATTTTACATTTCTGTGGCTACTGCCAAGGCTACGAATAAAAGAAAACTTACGTTTGTTGGCAATATTAAACCTGTTACCACCAATGTTAGTTTCTGCCTGCTGTGCCTTGTTAAGGCTACTTTTCTGTGATAATAAAGCATGCTTGTTGGTCTCCTTATGAAAATGTTCTTTGAGCTTTTAGTAGTGTATTTGTTTGAACTAAACTGATCTATAGACTTTTTTTTTTTTATAGACCTATCCTAATTTTAACCAATCTTATTTCAGCTGGACCTATACTTGTGTAGACCTTCTAGACCTCATACAAACCAAATATGCTGGGACTAATTTTTCTCTTCAAAGGATTAGTTTACAGAAGGCATCACAATCAGAGTCCTTCTATGTGGATATAGTATACATTGGACAGACATCTACGATCTCAACATTGGATGGTATTTTGTCTTATTTCAGGTCTACTTGAACCTTTTACATCTGTCTTGTAGTAAAATTTTACCATGGAAACTGTTTTTATATTCTGTAGTATAAACAGAAATATTAATCTCTAGATATTAATGTGTCATTCTTTCATTTCAATAATATTATGATTTACCTTTATTTTTAATGAGCTGGGCAAGGTGATTATTATAAAGGTAAATATATCCTTAATGCAAACTTTCTCACTATGGCAATAATTAGTTTTATAGTCCTGGTTTCTGTTTATAGGTAAATAAACTTTCTAAACCATTTCCATTTTGTCTTATTTTGTCTTTGAGAAGCCAACTACCATGATAGAGATCTATTTCTAAAAAGCAACTGTTTACATTGACATCTGTTTAGTAAGATTGTATTGAAACTTTCCAGGGAACTAATAGTAATAACTAACAATGCTGTGTTATAAATAAAAACTTCATCGTCAGCATTGTTTTTCTAGTCATGCTAATAGTCTCTTGCATATATGAGATATAATGAAATAATATATGCTAACTCTACAATCTTATTTAAAAAATCAGCCTCACAAAAAAAAAAAAAAAAAAAAACTCATTGTCTTCAAGTCAACTCTGACTCATAGCAACCTTACAGGACAGAGCAGAGCTGCCCTATAGGGTTTCCAAGGCAGTATCCTTACAGAAGCAGACTGACATACCTTTCTTTCATGGAGCAACTAGTGGGTTCAAACCGCCTACCTTTTGGTTAGCAGTTGAGTGCTTAACCACTGAGCTACCAGGGTTCCTCCCTAACTATAAATAGTCACCTTGAAAGTGATTACTTCCATTTTTCAGGGGACTTTTGGAATCCTTTCCTTTGGAACTGCCTTGTAGTGTAACTCTATGAGTCAACTGATAAGAAAAACTAAACGTTACTAGTTCATAGTCACAACTTTTGAATCTGCCATCACCACATTTATATTATGATTGGCGAATGACGTAGATCACTAAATATCAGTCATTCAGCAATTACCACGTGTCAGGCACTGTGCAGGGTACTAAGGAAAGAGTAGTGAACAAGACAGCCCTTGTCCTGCCTTGATGTAGCTAGCACACAATCTAATGAGCATCATATTCAAGAAACCTAGACAAGAGCAAAGGTAACTGGCCCATAGAAGACTTGGTGGAACCAGGGCTTGGTGGGTTTTAAATACTTTGTTTTAATCGATAGTGTTCATATATTGAAAGACATTAAAGATTTATATTTTAGAAGTGAAAGTTTACTACGCTTCCCGAACTACTCTCCTACAGCTTATTCTATATGTTGACATTAGTTAATGATTTTCTTTTTAGCCTCAGAAGCTATGCAATTTTATCTCCCATTTACTTTATTTATGTTCTTTAGAATTGCCAAAGAGAAGATTACCAGCATTAACAAGTAGAGGAATATATTTAAAGCACTTTCAGGTGAATCGGACCAAAATAAATGGATCAACTATGACGAACCAGTATTCTGTCACCATGACTCCATATAATTGCAGTTATCATATCCCCATGATGGCTACTGGCTTTGGGCAGGTAAGGCTGAAGTACATGGATCAACTTATGGAGCATTAGTTTCAATGCAGTAAACTTTAAAAATTTTTAAAATAGCTTCATGCAGGTCAAAATAGGACAAGACAGTTATTGAAGGATAAATGAAGATTTAGAAGCTTTTTCAACTTGAGTATGAAAATTGACTGTAAACATTAAAAATTCTTCAAATATCCTTAAATAGAAAATATCCTTAAAAAGACAGTTAGTCAGATTTAAGCAGTGATTTCTCAATTAACTCAAAAGGAAAAATGAGTTCTCTTCCAGCAAATACCCTTGAACAGAGATTATTGAACGAAAAGTTCAGATTCTGCATTGTTTTTAAATTGTTTCCTCTTATTTTTACTTGTATCAAAATTAATACAAGGAGGAAAAGATGTGGTTTTCCATAATTCCAAAAGGATATGAACTTTTTTTTATATTGGTTGAGTTCTGTATAAGATCAATAATTCATTAAATATTACAAATATAATGAGTATTTTTAGTTTAATTTCCTATAAAAACATAAATGTGTTAACATAATTCCCTACAACAAATAAAAACGAAGTATGATAGACTCAAGGTTAAAAATTAAGTAATAATTAGCCAGTATAATTATATTAAGGTCTCACAGAGAGAACTTTCTGCTGAATAAACGGCTTCTACCAGCATTGATTAGTTTTGCCTGTTTTAAAACTTCGTATCAGTGGAGTTAAACAATGTGCACTCTTTTGTATCTCACTTTTTTTACCCTCAGAACATTAATTACATACATCATGTTATGTCACCACAATTTGTTTCCAAATTTTTTGTCACCCTTGACAGAGATTCATATTGTTGCATGTAGCTGTAGTTCATTCTTTTTCGTTGATGCCCAATAGTCCATGTGTGAATATATCACAATTTATCTATTCTGTTAATGGGCTTTTATGTTGTTTCCAGTTTGGGGCTATTATGAAAAAAGCTTATTTGAACATTTTCGTGCGTGTTTCTTGTCACTTATATTTAATCATTTTTGTGGGGTATAGGGCTTGTAATTTTTAATTCTACAAGATTAAGCAATGACTGTGAGGTACCAGAAGCAAGAGAGTGTAATTCTCACCACTGGAGTTGACAGTCGTGAGTTGGAATCGACTCAATGGCAATGGGTTTGGTTTTACTTCCATCACTTCGTTGGCATCCACTTAACATTAAACGAGTATTTCCTGTGTCTGGGCTGGTTACTCTGCTGACCATATCCTGTCTTGAGTTTTCGAGTCCCTGTATTATTTCTCCAAAAAGGTTTTTAGTGAACTAATAGCCAAGAATTTATTTCGTGCTTCTCTGCCTCCCCGTGGTGATTATTACTGTACCTTGAACAGAATGCCTGTTCAATAAATATTTATTCCTTGAGTGATGGAGGGTGCATTCTGAATTAATGAGGTATCACTTCGGTTTGGGCTGATTGCCGCACAGATGACTGAGTTGACTTTGGCCTCATTATTGCAGCCATGTATGTGTGGCCTGTGTTGATTTATGTGACACTCTTTAATGTCCTGATGAATCCTGAATACATTAGGCTCATTTATGTCATGTCACAGGTTTGTACCATGGTGAAATAGAAATCATGTTAGCCAGTTTCAAGTTTAATCATTTTATCAATATTTATTTTGGAAATTAGATAATCACAAATGAGACGGAGAATGAATCTGTTTACAGAGGAAATAATTGGCCAGGGGAGTCTCAGATTCGTATTCAAAGAATTCAAGCAGCGTCTGCACCTCTAAGTGGTAGCTTTGACATTCAAGCTTATGGACATATTCTCAAAGGTATATGGAAAATATTCTGAACGTTTGTGTGTGTGACTACACATATATATAGTGCATAAAATATTACCTGTTATTTCGCTTGAAAAGTTACTCCTTATTGTTATTTCTTTAAAAAAGTTTTTTTTTATTATGGTAAAATACATGTAACACATTTGCCATGTCAACCATTTCACGTATACGCTTATGACGTTAATTACATTTCCCACATTGTGCAATCATCATCACTATCCATTTCTAAATTTTTCCATCATCCTTAACAGGAAGTCAGTGCTCCTTAAGCAATAACTTTCCATTTTCCTCTCCTACCTGCCCTTGGTAACCACTCATAAACTCTGGTGCCTATGCATTTGCCTGTTCTAGATATTTCATATAGGTTAGATTACACAATACTTGTCCTTTTCTGTCTGACTTACTTTTCTCAGCAAAATGTTTTCGAAGTTCATCCAGTTTGTAGCATGCATCAGAAATTCATTTCTCTTTATGACTGAATAACGTTCCACATTTTGCTTATCCATTCTTCTGTCGATGGACGTTGGGTTGTTTTCACCTTTTGACTATGGTGAATGGTGCTGCAATGATAATTAGTGTACAAGTATCTGTTTGCGTCTATTTTCAGGTCTTTTGGGTATATACCTAGGACTAGAATTGCTGGGTTACTTATTATTTCTGCATTTAAATGTCTAATCGCACAGGTGCGTGAATATTAGTATGCATCATATTATGGCCAGTTAATAGCTAATTATAATGTTTTTGTTTTATACCTTTCCTTTAACAGAGTAGAAAAGAACCCACCCATCCAAAGTTAGGAAACCCTGGTGGCATAGTGGTTGAGAGTTTGGCTGCTAACCAAAATGTCAGCAGTTCGAATGCACCAGCTGCTCCTTGGAAACCCTATGGGGCAATTCTCCTCTGTCCTGTAGGGTCACTATGAGTTTTTTTTTTTTTAATCCAAAGCTAATATTTTAAGTAGTGATTACATTTACTTAAGTAATATAAGAGACAACAGACTACAAAGATATACAACAAACTCAGTCATTTCTCTGAAAGTGGTTAAAACCATGGCTTTCATAAATCAGACTTTTCTATGATTGTGTACGTTTTTGAAAGTGATTTTTCATTACTAGAGTAACCAGAGAAATAATAATATTAAAATACTATAAAAATTGAAAGTTGGAATATTGTTTTTTGTCATTGTAAGTTTAATTACTTAAATTTCATTTACACTTACTGAGTTGATGCTTTTTTTAATTAATTTAACTTTTTTATAATTTATTTTATTTTTAGTTGGTGAGAATATACACAGCAGAACATACACCAGTTTGACAATTTCTACATGTATAATAAAGTGACACTGATTACATTCTTCGAGTTGTGTAACTACTCTCACCCTCCTTTTCCAAGATGTTCCTCCCCATTAACATAAACTCAGAGGCCCTTAAGTTTCCTATCAAATCTTTCGAGTTACTTTTGTCAATTTGATATCATGTAGATAGATCTTAAAGGAGCACAGTGCTCAAGGCAGACATTCTTAACTAGCTAAGCTAAACAATTATTTGGTTTTAAGAAGGCTTCCGGGGATATTTTTGGTATAAGATTTCAGGTTTAAAGATTATCCTAGGGCAATAGTTTCAGGGGTTCATCCAGCCTCTGTGGCTCCAGAAATTCTGGAGACCACAAGAATTTGATATTCCATTCTTCATTTTTCCCCTTTTGATCAGGATTCTTCTATAGACTCTTTGATCAAAATGTTCAATAACAGTAGCCAGGCACCATTTAGTTTTTCTGGTCTCATGGCAAAGGAGGCAATTCTTCACGGAGGCAATTAGCCACACATTTTATTTTCGTCTCCTACTTCTGACTCTCCTTCTTTTCTGTTGCTCCGGCCATATAGAGACCTATTGTTGTGCCTTGAGGAATATTATTTTTAAAAAAACAACAGTAGTAGAATAATCTAGATCTGTCCAATATGGTAGCCATGAGGCTCACATAGCAACTGAGCACTTGAAATATGGTTAGTATCACATGTTGAATTAATAACATTTTGACTATAATGATGAGCCCCTGGGTGGTGCAAACCGTTTGCTCTTGGCTACTAATCAAAAGATTGGTGGTTCAAATCACCCAGCAGTGCCATGGAAAAATGACCTGGTATCCTGCTTCTGTAAGATTACAGCCAAGAAAACCCTGTGGAGCACAGTTCTACTCTGACACACATGGGGTCATTATGAGCTGGAATGGACTCAGTGACAACAGGTTTTTATAATGAATTAAATACAGTGTATTGTTAAAAATAATTTTATCTTTTTTTTTTTACTTTTAAAAATATGGCTGCTACAAATCTAAAAGTTGTATGTGACTCACAGTATATATATATTGGACAGCACTAATTTAGACAACTGTTATAAACATGTTAGTGTATTCCTTTCTAGCATTATGTCTTTACATAATTTATATAGTTGAAATTATGCCGGTAATATAAAGCTAAATTATCCAGAACAAATGACATTTTCATTTTTACATTTTCTTTACTGCCTTATCAGATATAAAAGTTTACATTCCCAACATTTGTTACTAATTTATAACCATGGCTGATAGGTTATTTATAAAGTAAATTGTTATTATAAATAAAGGTGTTTGAGCCAACACAACAGTTTGAAATACATTAACTATGTAATTTTGCTTCCAAGAAGTATATAAATTCTTGATATAGGTTAGAGATGCAAATTTCATTCTTACTATATTGGGGAAGGACATTTGGTTGACAAGTGATCGTACATAGTACACATTTCATGTCTCTTAAACATAGAACGGTTTATGAATGTTTGACTCCTCTGCTCCCCTCTGTGAGCGCAGGCCTCCCTGCTGCTGTGTCAGCTGCAGATTTACAGTTTGCTCTCCAGAGCCTGGGAGAAATGGGACGAGTTTCAGTTACTCGAGAGGGAACCTGTGCTGGATATTCATGGACAATCAAGTGGAGGAGCATGTGTGGAAAGCAGAATATTCTACAGGTGCTTTCATTTGGTTTGATTTCTTTTTCATTCTATGTCTTGTTTGCTTATTTGTACCTGCCTCATTCCAAAGGGAGCCCTGGTGGTGCAGTGGTTAAGTGCTATGGCTGCTAACCAAAATGTCAGCAGTTTGAATCCACCAGGCACTCCTTGGAAACACTATGGGGCAGTTCTACTCTGTCCTGTAGGGTCACTATGAGTCAGAATCAACTGAACAGCAACAAGTTCTCTTTCCAAAGGAGCCCTCGTGGCACTGTGGTTAACAGCTATGGCTGCTAACCAAACATTGGCAGTTCAAATCCACCAGCCACTCCTCAGAACCCTATGGGGCAGTTCTGTGGACTCAACGGCAACACTTTTGGTTTTGGGTTTTCATTCCAAAGAGAATTTGAGACTGTGTATATATGTTTAAAAAATGCAAACTATAGACAAAATATAGAAGAGGAAATTGACAGGATTGTTCTGAATTAAGTTAGCCAGGTATTCTCTTTCAGGGTGAATAGGTGTTGGTACTTTATTCCCTATTCTATATGGGAAAAGTTCAGGAATATGAGTGTTAGAAGACTCTTAGTGAGGGCAGGAGAAGCATAGGCAGAGCCAGTTTCAGAACTAAATCTGTATGTATTTTAAAGGGGTGAGGGGGACCAGCCAAAATCTGCCTCACTGTCTATAATCCTACCAGAAGAGCTGTATTTGGGGACTATGAATAATTTTTAAGTTTATAAGGGATTCACGCCTTAAACTCTCATCTAATTACCTTTGGTTTGTTAGAGTGTGGAAAGGAGTGGGGAAAGAGGTCTAGGGCTCAGAGTATTTGAAGGAGGGGAGTCTAGAATAGACTGAGAAAATACTCTCATGAACTGTTGGTGAGAAAGTAAATTAATACAACTTTCTCAAAGGATAATTTAGTAGTGTCTGAATATAGATACCCTATGATTCAGCAATCTTAATTATATAATTCTATCCTACTAAAATAATAGAGATATAAAATGATATAGTCACAGAAGTATTATTTGTAACAACAAAACCCTGCAAACTGGTGGTTATTTAAGTGACACAACTTCAGCATAAATACTGCACAACCATATGTAGACCCACATATACTCACATGGAAAGATGGCCATGACATAAGGTGAAAAAAAAAAAAAAGGCAGAACTTTACTTAGGAAAACATTTTTGAAAAAAGAAAAAAAGGAGGAAGAGTGAGAGCAGGAAACAAAAATGGTATGTAAACGGAGAAAACAAGTTTGTATTTATTTGCAAATTAGTCAGTAGACATGGGATTATTTTAAGAAAACATATGGCCTGGAAGCTGAATTGGAAAATTCTGGAACCAGTACAACTCTAGTGACTCTTCTCCATCTTGGTATCTCTACCTCTGACTATACATCTCCTCTTCTTTCTCTGCTTATTCGTCTTTTCTCTTCCTTCATCACTAGCTCAAGCATGGCCCAGCATGAGACTCCCATCTTTTTGCTAGCCCTTGACTACATCAGAAGGCTACCACATTGGCAAAGGAATTTGGATGGTACATGATGATTTGATTTGGTTCTGTTTTTACCATTGGAAGGAAATATAATTTCAGGAGCGGAAGATAAATCAGGGTAGTCTCAGGTGAAAAATGCTAAAGGGAAAAGTTTGACTCTTGGGTAGAAAGATAGTTCTAACATTCAACAGTCATTTATCAAAGTGTCATATTTAGAAAAAGTGTAGAACATTTTTAAGAAAATCAAATTTAGTTAATTCATTTTCTTTAGACAAAATTTATTAATTCTGAAAATTAAAGTTAACATTATAACTTAACTCAAAGTTGTAATTTATACAATGCATGATATCACAATAGCCTTACTAGTATTTTTTCCTTGGATAGATTTTGCTCATTTTTTAAGAGATTTCTCCTTCAGGCAATGTGACAAAGTGGCTTTGAATATTTTTTCTTACATCCGTTAGCTTATGTTCACTTTCAAGCATGTTTAAATTTGAAAGTAAAAATTAGTGTGGTTATGTCTATCATAGTCTTTCTGATAAATTAATTTTGTGTAAAATAGACTAATGATTCCAACATTATTGGAGAAAAGGCTAATATGACAGTCACAAAGATAAAGGAAGGTGGCTTATTCAGACAGCGCATTCTTGGAGACCTACTTCGTACACCCAATCAACAGCCGCAGGTATTTCTGAAACTATTTTCTTATAACATTTAACATAATTTTAAATGTGTAACTAGTTTGTAACATATTAAAGACCTAGCTAAATAGGAGGGATGACATTTTTAGTTGTGTTAATAGTTTACCAACTCAATATTATTTTATGACTTTGGGGGTCCTTATAACAAAAGAATGGGTTTCTAAGTTCTCTTGCCTATTAGAATTTGAAAATATATTCTTTTGTTTAATGCTGGCAATAGCTCTTTGAAGTAATTGTTAAGGTGACTGTTTTGATGAGGAAGAAATTAAAGTGCAGAGAGCTTAGGTGACTTGCCCAAGAACAATGTTTTTCATCCTGGCGCTAATCACTAACAGACATGATACACATTTACTTGTTTGTTTGTGTCTGATCTAATGTACTTTCTACTCCACCAAAATTGGGTGACAGTAAGGATGACATCATCTGACTTTTTAAATGTTGTGTCCCAGCATTTACAACTGCACCTGACACAAGTAGGCACATTTGCTGAATGAATGAATGAGGGAAGGTTCAAAGCAGAAAAATATAAGTAGAACATACTACCTTTTATAAAGCAAATAAATTTCATCATTTGGTTCTAAATCCTGTACATATTCTACCTAACCATGCTGCCGCTTTACCCCTGTTCTCTAGCTCTGTGTTTCTTTATTTTAAGGTTCAAGTCTATGTCAATGGAATTCCAGCTAAATGTTCAGGTGACTGTGAGTTTACATGGGATCCCATGACTACTCCCCTAGTCTTGGCCATCAACCCTTCTCAAGGTAACCTTTTGCTTTTTAACTTGGAGTTTGGGGTGGGAGGGAGCAAGCAAAAACTCCGATCATGATATTTTATAGACTGTTATCATAACCAAGGCAAACAGACAGACCTACATAGTGAAAAACAATTGATTAGATCAGAAAGCTATAGAAAGAGCACTAAATATTTATTTTTGAAAACAATAAATATTGTCTTTGAAATTGCACCACCTGCTTCTATACTTCTGTAGTTTCACCAGCTGGAACCAGTGTCTAAAATTTTACTCTGACACTGAGGCATTCTTGTTAGACTGAATTAGCTAGGCTATTAATTGGAATCTTTCATCATGTGAGATCTCTTCCTCTGGGAGATTTAGTATTAAAAAGGCTAGTAACAAGACAGCTGCTGTTTAGTAAAAGACGATAACTGGGTCTTAGGTCTGAGAATAAGAGATGTAATTCTTGCCAAGAACTCATTCTAGGAAATACATTATACCATCTCTTCATAGTATGTTATTGTTTTTAAAATACAGTGATTATAATTTGTTTCTAGCTCCCCAGGATTAAAATGGACAATAGGACTCAGGGTTGTAAGGGGTCACTTTTTTTTTTTTAATCACAAAGGTAAGCTAATAAAGTCACATATGTAGTCTTGATGGCCAGTGGGGAAATTTTCCTACTAATTTTATGTCAGTAAAAAATAAAATACATTGAAATTTTAAAATTAATGTATCTTTCTGTGTTGAAAGAATATATTCTTCAGTTTGTTTTTTTTTTACAACAATATTAATTTTCGGATAATTCATGTTACATGAGGCCAAACCTTGAAGGATTTGATGTCTTTAATTTGGTCATAGTCTTTTGGTACTGTCTTTATGCACTTTTTAAATATATATTTTATATTATAATTCACCATTATTTTTCATTTTTACATGTACTTCTTAAAAAGAATTGTTTCTTATTCTAAAAAATTAACGGGTTGAACAGTCTTTTTGCCACATTTCGATAAATTTAAAAGTAATGAAAAGATAAGTAAAAAGAATGTTATAAAAAACCCATATTCCCCTCACTGAAAACTAATAATTAACATTTTTCCATGTTTACTTTTGATTACAAATCTAAGAAAAATATTATAGAAATTGTTAAATTCCCCTTTAAGTACCATCCCTCATTCTAGTCCCCTACAAACCTCCCCGGAGGCAATCACAATAATTAATTTTGTGTGTATTCTTCCATGCTATTTTAATACCTTTTGTATATAGTGCACCCACATATGGTAATTTTGCCAGTTTTTTTAAGTTTGCAAATGAGATATTACAATGGGAATATCTTTCTGTATCTTACTTTTGTCATTCAGCATTAAGTTGAGATATATCCATGTGGTCTCGTACATCTAACTCATCCTTTTAAACTACTTCCTGAATATACCAGTCTTTATTTATTTGTTCCTATATTGATAGACATTTAGATTGTTTTCAATTTTTTGGCTTTACAGATAGGACTATATTGAGCTTGGTTGTATACCTCTCCAGTTGCATACATGCTAGAGCTTCTTTAGGGTATATGCCCAGATGTAGACTTCCTGGATAATAATATGCACATTCAGTTTACTAGATGGCATCGAAGTGGCGGTACAACAGCAAGTATGAGAGCACCATATGCGCTATGTCCTTGCTGATACTTGATATTATCAGCTTACAAATTTTGGCTAATCTGAGAGGTGATCAGAGTTATCTCATCACTGTTTTAATTGCCTTTTATTAGTAATGCATGTGAACATCTTCTCAAATGTTCATTGGCCTTTCAGATTATTTCTTCTTCAGAAAATTGCTTGTCCATTTTTTATTAGATTGTCTTTTTCTACTGACTTATAACTCTTTATTATATATTCTGTTCACCAATTCTTTGTATATATCTTTTCTCAGTATACCACTTGTTTTAACTTTTAGTGTCTTCTGCATGGAGGCAATTAAAATATTGATTTATTCTAATTTATCTTTCCCTTTATAATTAGCCATGGTTTCTAGTATCTTGTTTAAAAAATCCATCTCTACCCTAAGTCATTAAGATATTTGATTATATTTTAAAGTTTTGTTTTCATTCTTAGCTATTTAAATCCATGTGGAATCTACTTTGTGTATGGTGTTGTATAAGAAGGGTGGTCATGTAATTTATACAGCAAACCTGGATACTTTTAAGTGTGAATGGAAAAATATTCAGTATGAGATACTGGGACAACAAGTGTAAATGGGAAATATCCCAGGTAGTTTAGAATGCGTATTAACCTAGATAGAGGAATCTTATTTTCTTTTCAAAAGGGAAGTGTCTACCCATTTATTGTAGTTTATCCGTTCCTCATGAATTTGTGATGACAATTCTATCACATACCAAGTTACCATGTAGAGATCTCTGTTTAGTTGCTTTTTCCTAAGAATAATTTTCCTTACCTCATATTGTACTTTCAATCAGATAATTATTTCCACTGATATCTGTTAACACCCAGATTCTAAATGTGAAGCAATGTAGAGTAATTAAATGGAAAAAAAATAGCATGACCAAATGAGTTTGTCTTCCCCCACCCACTGTGCTTATAGGTTTATTGTTTATATCTTTTAGAAGATATTGCATATATCTTGTATCTTCTCTAAGGAAATATCTGTTTCCCTAACAACAGATTCTATTATTTTTGTCACTTTAATATTGTTATTTAAATCTATCATTTTCAGGGTCCTATGAAGAAAGCACAATTCTAACCATATCAGGCTCTGGATTTTCTCCTAGTTCAGCTGTATCAGTCTCAGTTGGACCAATAGGCTGCTCTCTTCTTTCTGTGAATGGTAGGTCTTTCAAAAATTATTATTAAATTTTTCGCTCTAAGAGAAAGTAGACTCAAAAGAGTAGCATTACAATTATATTTATCCTATAAGTATCCTATGGAGTTATGAAATTGCTAACCTGATCTGGATAAATGCCTTAATTTTTTAATCTTTGGTGATAACCACAGACTAGTTCTTTCACTGTCAAACTTGAGTGTCTTTATCACATAGCAGTTGATTTTTGTTCATTTTTCTCCCTTCATAAAAGTAGTTACATGAATGCTTTCTTGGGTGTGACTTTAGAACAAAAGAATATATGAATTGTGGGATCTTAAAAGTTTGTGAGCAGCCATCTAAGTTACTACACTGGTCCTACCCCATCTGGAGCAGGGGAGAGTGAAGAAAACCAAAGACACAAGGGAAAGGTTAGTCTAAAGGGCTAATGGACCACAATTATCACAGCCTCCACCAGACTGAGTCCAGCACAACCAGATGGTGCCTGGCTACCCCCACCGACTGATCTAACGGGGATCACAATACAGGGTCTTGGACAGAGCTGGAAAAAAATATTGGACAAAATTATAGCTCACAAAAAAAGACCAGGCTTACTGGTCTGACAGAGACTGGAGAAATCTGGAGACTGTGGTCCCTGTACACCCTTTTAGCTAAGTAATGAAGTCACTCCTGAGGTTCACCCTTCATCTAAAGATTAGACAGATCCATAAAACAAAATGAGACTAAATGGGCACACCAACCCAGGGGCAGGGACAAGAAGGCAGGAGGGGACAGGAAAGCTGTAATGGGACAGGAAAGCTGTAACCCAAGTTTGAGAAGGGGAGAGTGTTGACACTTTGTAGGGTTGGCAACCAATGTCACAAAGCAATATATTTATTGTTTACTGAGAAACTACTTTGCTCTGTGAATTTTCATTTAAAGCCAATAAAAAAAAAAAAAAGAAAGAAAGAATCTATGAATTGCTACTCTGGTGTTCCATGGTCCCCTCTGCCCATGATTTGATAATACCACATTAGTCAGGTGGCAAGAGGACAGGGTCACCTTCCCTTGCTTGTGTTCCAACAGAGCCTCTACCATCAACATAGAATTTAAAGATTATTTACATTTTCTACCCCTTAAAATAATGAGGGCCATAAGTATTTATTTCCCTAAAAATTTTCTTTCATAATCCTAGGTATTTTTCTTAATTTTAATAGATTGGAATTATATAAACGGATCCATCTTCCAAATCATTGATGTTTTAAATCTAGATTTTTTTATGTATTCTTGAGATCTAACAGTCAAAACTGCACCTATAAGTACCTATATATTGTTTTAAATGAAGTGAAGAATATGTTTTCATTTAATTTTTGATGAAGCCTAGTGTTTTGCTTTTGTCAGTTTCAGACATAAGCAATATATTGGACCAAAAATTTTAGAATTCTTAATATAAATGACCTTATAGATTAGGATTATGAGTACTACTACTATAGCCTTTTTGGGGGTGAGGGGGGCACAGTAGCAATCAGAAGCAAATTCTTTCCTTTTCTTCTGTTGTTGGTTTACCTGTTTTCTAAGAGGATCTGATTTCTAGCATCATGTAGTTTATAAAGATTTTCCCCCAATTAATGCCTGAGTTGTTGTCTTTAGATGTATTTCCTGTGGTATAAAAATGAATTCCAATGTTAACATTTGCAAATATAAATTTTCAGTAATTTTGTCTCACAACAATATTTGCTTTATCATTTTTTTCTTTTTTATCACAAGAAAAAGAGATCAAATGCCAGATTCAGAACGGAAGTGCTGGACATTTCCCAGTTGCTGTGTCCATAGCTGATGTTGGACTAGCACAGAATGTGAAGGATGAGGTATTCCACTTCACCTATCAGAGTCACATCTCACACATCTGGCCTGCTTCTGGAAGCCTAGCAGGTAAGAGTTAATAGGGCTAAACAACGAAAATTAGGTATATTTCCTTCACTTTGTTGTGCTGTTTCTGGAACAAAGTGAAGGGGAGGGGGGAACTCAAAGCTCCCATATATAGAACAAAGGAGGGTACCCTTTCAGAAGGCACAGTGATTAAATGGCTGACTAATTCTTTTGTTTCTTATGAAGTCAAGTCAGGGTGACTGCTTATATGTACATCTTAGGTTATTGAATTAATATCATCAATTATTACATGTTTCTATAACAAGCTCATCAATTATGTCAAGATAAGATTTATTAGTTATTATTCTGCTTCCCAGCTGCTCCGTTTGTGACCATGGTCTCAGTGGAGCTACTTGACCCAGAAAAAGTTCTGGGAACAAATCAGAGAAAGGAAGGCTGATGCACAGGATAGAAAGAAAACAACACATTTTTCCTGTTCTGCTTCATTTCCTTTGTGTTCTGTTTTTTTTTTACCATACTTAGTTTTAAATTTTGTGCTTTGGATTTGATCTGGATTTGTGACTTATGTGTTTATTTTATTTATTTTGTCTTTTGTTTTCCATTTACTGGGAGGCATAAAATTTGAGTTTGGTGAGAGTCTTAATTCACCCACATTTCCCACCCATAGATGGTTAAACAAATAGAAACAGCCTAATTTCTCTTTAGGTTGAAGCTAGTATAAAAAGTAATAGTTGCTAGTAGTATATCCCAAAGCAAATGGTAATTGCAAATTTACTGTTTCATAAAATCTCTTTGCTCAGCACTTCTATGGCTCCAGGCTTCAGCACTCAGACTTGTTGTGTGGTGGTGATTGGACACCAGCTAAATCAGTAATCCTGAGTTTTGTCCTTGATCTATTTGCCAGTTCATTTCTTGGATTACTGGACAATTCTTGAATGAGGAGTTAGATTATTGCCAAAAAGTTGTTGTTGTTGTTGTTGTTGTTGTTATAGTTAATCTGTTTTTTATTTTGCTTTGTTCTTTTCTTACGAAGGTGGTACTCTACTGACTATATCTGGATTTGGCTTTAATGAAAATTCAAAGGTATTAGTTGGAAATGAAACCTGCAGTGTGGTTGAAGTGGATTTGAATATTATAACCTGCAGAACACCAAAAGTAAGGCAACCAATTTCAGCCTTTTTCTCTGGAATTCAAACACAACCTAAATTTGATACTACAACTCTCTAAATATCTGAAAACTGATTTTGATTTATGATTTTGAAACATAATATCTTCAAAAGTTTATAGTGAATGATTCTATTTTATCCACTGTATTCGTGCATCTCAACATTTAATATTTTCTAACTGTTCACTTTATCTTCCTATTTCAGAGAATTGAAGGTACAGTTAATGTATCAATTATTACTGATGGATTTCAAGCCACAGCAAATGATGCTTTTAGTTATAACTGTTTACAGACTCCAGTTATAACTGATTTTAACCCCAAAGAACGGGCAATACTCGGTAAGGAATTGTTCAGTAATATCAGTCATTTAACATTGATATAGAAACCACATCTAAAAAGTCTTTTGAAGCACAGTTTCTCCTGCAGTTCTGTTTCATAAAGTGAAACCAGTCACCGGCTTTTTTTTTTTTTTTAACCACGATTAGTCTATTTATTAGTTCCCTTTTGAATATGTGAAATAAGGGGAGAAATGTTAAGTTTAGGAAAAAAATGCTTTGCCGTCTTGTTTTCTTTGTGAAACAACTAAACAAGGATTTTATTTCCACCTGGGCACCATCAGCATTTTCATTCTTTTTCTTTTTGCCTCTGAAAATGTTAGGATTTCCAAAATGTAATAAAATAGATGAATTGGTTTATTTAATAGGCACATTTCACACTTGATAATAAGTTGGAACTTTTTCTAAAACTTATTTTTCTTTGAAAATAATAGGAGAAGTTTATTTAACAATTAAGGGCTATAACTTTGGAAATGAACTCACACAAAACATGGTGTACGTTGGAGGAAAAACCTGCCAGGTTCTTCACTGGAATGTCACAGATATTAGATGCCTTTTGCCCAAGTTGCCTCCTGGAAAACATGATGTCTATGTAGAAGTCAGAAATTGGGGTTTTGCATCAAAAAGGTACGGTAACCCTTTTAACCTGGAACTGAAACGACTCCCAGAGATCATCTTTCATCCAAATAATAGATTGGCCTGTAAATAAACAATAACACCTACGAAAATGCACTACTTTAAATAGTCAACTATACTAGACCAAATGGTCGGCATTTACCCAAAAGCAAAGATGAGAAGGCAAGGAGGGGCAAGGAAACTAGATGAATGGAAACGGGACAGGTGAGGTGGACATGGTGAGTGTGCTGACACATTGCAGGGATGGTAACCTATGTCACGCAACAATTTGTGTATGAACTGTTAACTGGGAATCTAGCTTACAGTGTAAAATTTCACCTAAAACACAATAACATATATTTTTAAAAAGGTATGGTAATAACCATAAATCAAAGGAGTTGTGGACACATGGGACTAGTCATATGAGAACTGGAAAAGAAACAGTCATCAACGTTATAATATTTCAGTTGCATTCTTTACTTTTGTGCATCCATGATTGTAAATGGTTTTGAGAATATCTCATAAAGTGCAATCTGACACTTAGTTTTGAAACCAATACCATTCAGATTAGGTTGAAAGATTCTCTGTGAAATTAGGTTTATGTATATGTGATATGAATTGCATTCATTCAAGAAGTACTTATCAGGCAGTTACTATGGGACGGCACTTGCTCAGTGCTAGGTCTGTAGTGGTGAACAAGAGGGACGCATCCTCTGCTCTAATGGTGCCCACAGTTTTGTTGAGGAGACAGACTTTAACAAAAGATTACATCAGTAATTTAATTCTAAAAATGAAAAACAGTATGAATAAGGGGTATCAGGTGATGTAAGAGTATATAATAGAGCTAATTTATCCTGAGGGATATGGAAGGATTCTCTGAAAAAATGATAATTAAGCCAAGATGTAAAAGATGGATAGGAGCTGGCCATCTAAAGAAGATGAAGAGAATTCTTTCCAACTGTAAGTGCCCTTTGGAGCCCTTGTGGTGCAGTGGTTAAGCGATCAGGCTGCTAACCAGAAGATCTGCAGTTCAAATCCACCAGCTGCTCCCTGGAACCTTACAGGGTAGTTCTACTGTGCCCTATAGGTTGCTATGACTCAGAATTGACTCGATGGCAACAGGTTTTTGGTATAAGTTCCCATTAAGCAAGTGTTTAGTATTTTCTTCCCAGAACTTGTTTGTTACCTGGTAAGATTTTAGTTCTCGGTGAGAAAGTTACTGGTTGGGAACAATTTAAAAAAGAGAGAATAAATTTAAGCATTTAGAATTCAGGCATTAAGAAAAAGAGCCTTCCAAGAGGTGAAGGAAGTTGAGCAGCAGTAAACATAAACCTCGAAACCTCATCCCCTCTTAGCGTCACAGTGTGGAGCTGAGATGAGTTCAAGAAAAGGTGCTGGCTTGTGCTTTGGCGTAATGATATAATGGACAGAGTGGGTGCCATGAAAAACTGTATGTGGGTGGAGATTAGAGATATACCAATTCAACTATGCTGAGGAAGTTAAATAAAAATTCACAGAAAGACTCATTTGAGTTCCCCTAGCTCTCTATTATGACCCAAGACAAGATGAGTTGTGGAATGACATCAAGGTCATCGTACATGAAGAAAGCAAGAGGTCTTTTAAGAGCCAGGAAAGACAGAAAACACCAAAATGGATGTCAGAAGAGAGCCTGAAACTTGCTTTTGAATATAGAGTAGCTAACTATGAGTCAGAATCGACGCGATGGTACTGGGTTTTTGGGTAAAGTGAAAAGAAGAAATGATGAAGTAAAACTGCTGAACTGAAGATTTCAAAGGGCAGCTTGAGATGACAAAGTAAAGTATTATAATGACATATGCAAAGACTTGGAGATAGAAAACCATAAGGGAAGAACACACTTAGCATTTTTCAGGCTGAAAAAAATGAAGTAAAAATTTAAGCTTCAAGTTACAGTATTGAAGGATTCTATGGGGAGAATATTAACTCTGCAGGAAGCATCAAAAGAAGATGGAAGGAATACACAGAGTCACTATACCAAAAAGAATTTGTCAACATCCAACCATTTCAGGAAGTAGCATATGATCAGGAGCCAATAGTACTGGAGGAAGAAGTCCAAGCTGCACTGAAGGCAATAGCGAAAAGCAAGGCTGTAGGAATTGACAGAATACCAATTGAGATGTTCCAACAAACGGATGCAGCACTGAAAGTACTCACTTGTCTATACCAAGAAATTTGGAAGACAGCTACCTGGCCAACCAATTGGAAGAGATCCATATTTATGCCTACTCCTAAGAAAGGAGATAGAACCAAATGAGGAAATTATCAAACAATATCATTAATATCACACACAAGTAAAATTTTGCTAAAGACAATTCAAAAGCAGCTGCAGCAGTATATCAACAGAGAACTGCCAGAAATTCGAGCTTTATTCAGAAGAGAATGTGGAACCAGGGATATCATTTCTGATGTCAGACGCATCCTGGCTGAAAGCAGAGAATACCAGAAGGATGTTTACCTGTTTTATTGACTATGCCTTGACTATGTCAAGGATTTCATTTTACTTGGATCCACAATCAAAAGCCACGGAAGCTGCAGTCAAGAAATCAAAAGACACATTGCATTGGGTAAATCTGCTGCAAAGGACCTCTTTAAACTGTTGAAGATCAAAGATGTCACCTTGAAGACTAAGGTGAGCCTGACCCAAGCCATGGTATTTTCAATCACATCTTATCCATGTGAATATTCATGGACAATGAATAAGGAAGACCGAAGAAGAATTGATGCCTTTGAATTGTGGTGTTGGCGAAGAATATTGAATATACCACGGACTGCCAAAAGAACGAACAAATTTGTCTTGGAAGAAGTACAACCAGAATGCTCCTTAGAAGCAAGGATGGTGAGACTGAGTCTTACATACTGTGGACACGTTGTCAGGAGGGATCAGTCTCTGGAGAAGGACATCATGCTTGGCAAAGTACAGGGTCAGCGGAAAAGCAAAAGACCTTCAACGAGGTGGATTGATGCAGTGGCTGCAACAATAAGCTCAAGCATAACAATGATTGTGAGGATGGCTCAGGACCAGGCAGTGTTTCGTTCTGTTGTGCATAGGGTCACTATGAGTCAGAACCGACTTGACAGCACCTAACAACAACAACAAGGCATTCGACTGTGTGGATCATAACAAATTATGGATAACATTGAGAAGAATGGGAATTCCAGAACACTTAATTGCGCTCATGAGGAACCTGTATGTAGGTAAAGAGACAGTTGTTCAAACAGAACAAGGGGATACTGCATGGTTTAAAGGCAGGAAGGTGTGCGTCAGGGTTGTACCCTTCACCATACCTATTCAGTCTGTATGCTGAGCAAGTAATCTGAGAAGCTGGACTATATGAAGAAGAATGGGGTATCAGGATTGGAGGAAGATTCATTAACAGCCTGCGTTATGCAGATGACACAACCTTGCTTACTGAAAGTGAATGGAATTTGAAGCACTTATTGATGAAGATCAAAGACTACAGTCTTCAGTATGGTTTACACCTCAACATAAAGAAAACGAAAATCCTCACAGCTGGACCAATAAGCAACGTCACGATAAACAGAAAAGATCGACGTTGTCAAGGATTTTGTTTTACTTGGATCTATAATCAACACCCGTGGATGCAGCAGTCAAGAAATCAAAAGATGCACTGCATTGGGCAAATCTGGAAAAGATCTTTTTAAAGTGTTGAAAAGCAAAGATGTCACCTTGAAGACTAAGGTGCACCTGACCCAAGCCATGGTATTTTCAGTGGCCTCATATGTATGCAAAGCTGGACGATGACTAAGGAAGAATTGTGGTGTTGGCAAAGAATATTGAATATACCATGGACTGCCAAAAGAAGGAACCAATCTGTCTTGGAAGAAATACAGCCAAAATGTTCATTGAAAGTAAGGATGGCAAGACTTTGTCTCACCTACTTTGGATGTGTTATCAGGAGAGACCAGTCCCTAGAGAAGGACATCATGCCTGGTAAAGGAAAGGGTCAGCAAAAAAGAGGAAGACCCTCAACAAGATGGATTGACATAGTGGCTGCAATAATGGGCTCAAGCATAACAATGATTGTGATAATGCTGCAGGACCTGGCAGTGTTTCGTTCTGTTGTACGTAGGGTTACTATGAGTCAGAACTGAGCCTCTCTGTAATCATGGTGACATGTGGGAGAAATGCTTCTTAGCAGGCATGTTGTCCATTACAGAGCAAAATAGATTAAAAGCTTCGTATTGAAATAGTGAGATAGAGAGCCTGATAAGTGTCCAGTAAACATGGAATTATAAATTAATTGCATAGAACCTTTTATTACTCATACAAAATATGTGCAATTCCATTTCATTGGGTTTGTTTGTTTTTAATAGATAGTTGCTGTCTTTTTTGCTGTCTTTACGTTCTACTCTAATGAATATGTAAAATATTTTAAAGGATTTCATGTATTTCTTATAACCTCAGTTCTCATAACCATATTTTTCTCATAATATTTTAAGATCCTCCATTTCAAATTCTTCTGCCGTGAGATTTTCAGAAATTAAATTTTCATAGTTAGGGAAAAGCAACTGTACGTAAGCCGTCCAACCAAATTGGGGCCATGATAGTCATCAGATTATCTAGTTTGAAAAATTAATGTCTAATTAAATATTCTATTACTTCCTCTTCCTAAGGAATTTACATCCTCATAAGACTGTAGCAATATGAGCCTGTGGAAAGTTCAACGAAACATCTATTTTCGTTTGCAGAGACAAGTTACATGTTTCTATACAGTATATTTTGGAAGTGACCAACATGTTTCCACAGAGAGGGTCCTTATATGGTGGAACTGAAATCACTATAATGGGTTTTGGGTTCAGCACTATACCAGCTGAAAACACTGTGCTTTTAGGTAAGAGCTTCATTCTCACAGAAATATTATTTTTCTCAGCCCAAAGGATGTCCTATAGGTGCATTGTGAGTGATTGCACAAATACTCTCAATCGTAGAAAACTTTATTTTTCTTTTAATTTATAAAAGGTTAAGTGTATTTTGTTAAGGAGGTAGGGAGAACTGGAATACTCTTTTGATTCCAATAAATAATCATTGTGTATTAGTGTTATAGAACACCTGGAAAAAAAGGATAGGGAGCGGAGGGGCTTTACTCTGAAAATAATCAGTGCTTGTGCATAATTATTATCAGAAAAAATACATAAGGCAGAGCTTTTGCTGGACTTTGGTTTATTAATTATACTTCACCTCTATAGCTCACAAAAATGTTTGAGAAAATATATTTTTATCGTTATTCTTTCTAGGTTCCTTTCCTTGCAATGTGATATCATCTTCAGCCAGTGTCATAAAATGTGTTCTTCATTCAACAGGGAATGCATTCAGGGTTACTAACAATGGGGAAGATTCAGGTATCAATTAGTATTTATAAATTTTAAATTATGGATGTAATTTGTTTATTTTATGCGTCATAGTAAAGTAATTAAAGAATATGAATTATTATTTCTTTCGGTAATTAGTCAAGGGTATCTCTATGACATAGGTGATCATATAGAGTTGGTAGTCTTGAGTCTTAGGAGACTCCATAAACTTTCCAGTTTCCGAGTTCAGGAATTGCCATTTGGTTTGTCCCGGTACGGAAGCTCCTGAATTAGTGTAGTTGTTTACCAGTCATGAGTTTCTGAATGAATATTCAAAATGAAATTGTACAGATTTTGTATGGCTCTTTGCCTGAGAAAATTCTTATGTTCACAGAATCGACCTTCGCTTTTAAAAATATTTTATGTTATATTTCTGATCAAATTATTTATTGACTTCCTGACTTTTTTCCAATTGTCATTTGTTCATCAGTTTTTGGAGTTTTTTGACTAATTTTTTCCTTAGCTTCTCATTATCTTACTTTTTATTATTTCTGTTTATTTTTGCTAGGTGTTTAAATCATATACATAATAAAGTTTTACAGAGTTAATTAGCACTTGTTTTCACTCATGGTTGTATAAAGTACAATACATTTTCAAGGTAATTATTGAGAAATTTTGCTTGTTTCTTTTAAAGTATAATTCAATTCTTGCTTTCAGAACATGGATTAGGTTATGCCTGGTCCCCATCAGTCTTAAATGTATCCGTGGGCGACACGGTGACATGGCGTTGGCAAGCACATCCGTTTCTCAGGGGAATAGGATATAGAGTTTTCTCTGTCTCCAGCCCTGGAAGTGTAATTTACGATGGCAAAGGGTTTACTAGTGGAAGGCAAAAATCTGCATCTGGTATGTTTGCACTTTGTTGAGTTTTGCATCACATCTTTTTCCTAGATGTAATATAAAAGTCATTTTGTTTAAACTTAAAATACTTTCACATAAATTACACATATGTAGGCACACACACACATACACAAAGTGGTTTAGTAGGCATTTTGTTTCTGTAGTGAAACATGTTATTAATGAATATAAGCAAGGTATTTTATATATATTAGAGTCCTGTTATTAGCAATATCTTCATTGATGCTGCAATAATCAATTGAAAAAATATATGGAAACAAGTAAAAATGCAATGAAAACTGAAATACTTTTTTTAATCACACCAATCTGGTATTAAATCATTGGCTTTTGTTAATTGAAGTCAGCTTTAAAATCAGTATTTCTACTAGGATAGCTCAGTCTAAGTGTGCCTTGTAGCCTGCCTGTTTTGTTCTATAGCAGTTTGAACTTTTTGCTCATAGACAAAAATTATGTTTTGTTTGTTTATTTTTTATTCCATGTTGAATTTTTCTTTAAATTTTAGTAAGTTATGCCTGACTTGACCCAGTTTTCTACAAAATTGTCCAAAAATGGGTCTTTTCTTCCTGGAATGTAATTTCATCATACAAGATAGATCTTTTGTAGCCTGTGAGTCATCTTCTTTCTTCTTGCTGCTGAAATATCACACTCGTGAAAAATAAGAAACCTGTCATCTAAGTGTACATTCAAATTTTTTGCACACTTTTCAAAGCCTCATTAATTGCTTGTATTTATTATGTACAATCTTATTTTATGACAGGCTCATTTTTTTACCAATTTACGTCACCTGGAGTCCATTATTATAGCAGTGGGTATGTGGATGATGCTAACTCCATTTTTCTCCAAGGAGTCATTAATGTTTTACCAGCTGAAACCAGGAACATCCCCCTGCACCTGTTCGTGGACAGCACTGAAGCCACATACGTCCAGGGTAAGAAGGTTGAAGATGGAAGTTCCAACACTGAGGTGACCCAGGGTTTATGAGACCTTTTTAGAGTAGGAGGCAGATGACAGGCCATATGACCTTGAATAGGTCTTGATTGCTCTGAGGCTGGATTTAGTCCTCTGAAGTAAGGGTCATGTTAACCTCATCTTGCCAGACTCCCAGAATCTTTCTGTGCTTCGAATGAAATGTAATGTGAAAGAGCTCTGATACTCTGTACATGCTCCCAAAATGTATTAAAACATAAGGTGATATTATTGGGTCCCCCCGCACCTGTGAAAATTTGGCCTTAGACAAATTGAAAAGTTAATTTTAGATTTATTCTTCTCTCTTTACCATCTTCATCCAAGTCTTTAGGACCTCCCTACTTCCTGGCGCTCCTCTTGTCATTTAAAAAAAAAAAAGGTTTACCAGAGTTTAAACTACCATCATCAAAATAAAGAGTAATGCAACATGAAAACTATTCTTGTTGTAGAATGTTATCCTTGACTTACCGGCAGTTCTTTTGTCTAAAGGAGGACCTGAGAATTTGAACTTGGGAAGCTCTGTGGCAGGCTGCCTAGCAACAGAACCCGTCTGTGGCCTGAACAATACCGGGGTTAAAAATTCAGACAGATTGCTCTTTGAGCTTTCAAGTTGTTTTTCACCATCTATAAACAACATTAGTCCATCCATTGGAACAGTAAATGAATTGATAACAGTTACTGGACATGGCTTCAGTAATCTCACATGTGCTAACAAGGTAAGCATGTAAAGACCTCCTTTTTACTTCTATATACTCAACAATAGGAAGCTGTTTTGACCGAAACCTCATTATTTGATTTTTTAAACAGCTTTATTGATATATAAAGGAACATTGGTGGCACAGTGGTTAAACCGCTTGGCTGCTATCCGAAAGGCCGGTGATTTGAAGCCACTAGCCACTCCACAGGAGAAGGATGTGGCAGTCTGCTTCTGTAAAGATTTACAGCCTTGAAAACCCTATGGGGCAGTTCTACTCTGTCCTACAGTTTCTGTGAGTTGCAGTTGTCTCCACGACAGAGGGTTATTGATATATAATTCACATACCTCACAGTTATACCCATGTCAAGTGTACAATTCAGTGGCATTTAGTACGTTCACAGAGTTGTACCTCCATCACCATGATCAATTTTATTTTATTTTTTATGACTCAACAATCTGACTCGTAGGTATACAGAAATAAGTCAAACTTGCACCAAAATTCATGTACAAAAATGATCATAGCAATTTTCTTCATGATTAGACAAAATCCTGGAAATAGCTCTGATGCCTTCACCATAGAATGTATAAGCCTATTCGTGGAGTCCCTCGGTGGTGCTAATGGTTCAGTGTTTGGCCACTGTGCTTGGCAGTTCAAATCCACTCAGAGGCACCTACGTAGAAAGGTCTGACAATCTTATTCTGAACAATCAGAGTCATTGAAAACCCTGTGGAGTACAGCTCTACTCTGAAACACGTGGGGTCACCATGAGTTGGAATTGACTGGATGGCAAGCGTTTTTAGGCTTTTGGGTTTTTTTTTTTTACCTATTCATACATAAAACAATATGAGAAAACCACACAAATCTTAATTGTACATTTTGACTTTTTTTTTTCCCAACAATCACATCAATGTAACCAGCACCTGTATGAATAAAAACGTATTACCAACATTTCAAGAAGATTCTTTTTCCCCTCTTCCAGTCACAAGGGAAACAAATATAACAACTTTAAGCTATCAATTATTATGCCTGCTTTTCTGTTTTGTATAAATGGAATCACACTGTAAGGTTTCCTTTGTGTCTGGGTTCTGATTTTTATTATGATTGCCTGCATCAGTATGAATTTGCCAAATATCACTGCTGTATAATAATCCAGTATGTAAATAAACACACTTTTTTAAATTGTTTTTTGCCAGTTTTTACAATGTAAAATAGGTGTACATATCTCCTGATGAATGTAGATAGGCAGTGTAACTGTTCTCACAACGTAAAATAGGTGTACATATCTCTTGATGAATGTAGATAGTGTAACTCCAACCACAATCAATTTTAGATCATTTTCCTTGCCCTCAAAAGAAACCTCATGCCCTTTAGCTATCACCGGCAAATCCCCCACTCCCCCAGCCTTGGGCAACCACTAATCTTTCTGTCTCTATTTAAAAAAAAAAAAAACCTGTTGCCTCTAGTTGATTTCGACTCGTAGTGACCCTATGGGACAGAGTAAGAGCTGCCCCATAGGGTTTCCAAGGAGCTCCTGGTGGATTCGAACTGCTGACCTTTTGGTTAGCAGCCAAGTTCTTAACCACTGCACCACCAGGGCTCCTCTGTCTCTGTAGATTTGCCTATTTGGACATTTCATATAAAAGGAATTATAATATGTGGTCCTTTGTGACTGGCTTTTTCACCTAACATAATGTTTTCAAGGTTCATTTATGTCATGGTCTATATCAGTACTTAATTTCTTTTTAAGGCCAAATAATATTTCATTTATGAATATGCTACATCTATTTATCATCTGATGGACTTTTGAGTTGTTTTCCCTTTTTGGCTATTATGAATAATGCCACTATGAATATTCATATACAATCATGATTTAATTTTAAAGTTAGTCCAAGATGTGCTTTGATCAGCCGCCTAAATTTTATGAATAAACATTTGTGCACGGTTAGTTTTTTTAGTGTTAGTTATTGAATACAAGTTCACACTAGAGTAATGCATTGAACTGATTTATTTCATATTCATTTTACTTTCAGGTTACAATTGGTAGCTACCCCTGTGTTGTAGAAGAAAGCAATGAATATTCCATTATGTGTCATATTGACCCTCAAAACTCAATGGATGTTGGCATCAGGGAAGTGGTCACATTAACTGTCCACAACCTGGGCACTGCTATCAACACACTGGCCAGTGAATTTGATAGGCGATTTGTACTTCTACCAAGCATTGACATGGTGTTGCCACTTGCAGGATCAACTACAGGAATGACAAAACTGACCATAAAAGGCTCTGGATTTGCAGCTTCTCCTGCTAACGTAGACGTCCTCATGGATCGTTTACCATGTAAAGTTCTATCAGTGAATTATACAGCCATTGAATGTGAAACACCTCCTGCTCCTCAGCACCTTGTGGATATAGCTCTTCTAATACATGGTGTGCCTGCCCAGTGCCAGGAGAACTGCAGCTTTTCATATTTAGACAGCCTAACTCCTATCCTAACAAGAATCATCCCAGACAGTATTAATGGATCTGTACAAGTTCTTATAGAAGGAGAAGGTTTTGGAACTATCTTGCAGGACATTGCTGTTTTCATTGGAAATCAACAGTTCAGAGCAATAGATGTTAATGAAAATCACATCACTGTTCTTGTGACTCCTCTCCCAGCTGGACTTCATTCTCTTAGTGTTGTGGTGGGAACTAAAGGCTTGGCTCTGGGAAACCTTACTGTCAGCAGCCCTGCAGTAGCATCTGTCTCACCAACTTCTGGAAGCACAGGAGGTGGAACTACTTTGTCGATCACTGGAAATGGCTTCTATCCAGGCAAGACCACAGTCATTGTTGGAGATAACCCTTGTGAAATTATTTCTGTCAACTTCAGTGAAGTCTACTGCCATACCCCAGCAGGGGAAGCTGCAATGGTGGATGTAAAGGTCTTTGTTAGTGAAGTTGCTTACCCACCTCTGTCATTTACATATGCCGTGGAGGATACTCCATTTCTTGGAGGAATTGTCCCAAGTAGAGGTACTCCATTATCTACTTTTGTATTGCTTTAATATCTTATTATCAGTAATAATTAGTATTGAATTGGAATAATCATTAAGATTAGTAAGATGTGTTTTTAGACAATCCCATTTAACCCAATTAATTCATGTGATTCAAATTTTGCATAGTATCTATTTTGTGATTATTTTTGTACATTTTTTGGATAAAACTTTTGCCAAATTCCTGTGTAGGACCCAAATTCCTGTCAACTTGACCTAAATTTCAATCTGAGGAAAAAATAGGTGAATATGTATGAATTAAATTGATAATTAATTTATGTCATATAATGTTGATACAACACAAGAAACATTAAAACTCACATGTAGTTGATCTTATTAATATTCAGAATTTTTTAGGGTACCGTATTTCCATGAAACGCCAATTGATTATTACCTTATTAAGACAACAGACTTTAAGGAAATAATCAGATCATTCAAATGGAGAAAATATTGTAAAATAAGATTTACGTATTTGTTTAGCATGACTCATTTTTTAAGCAAAGACTATATCAAGATATTTCTCTAGGTCCTTTGTCATTATGCTATGCTGTTTCTGACCATCTTCAAGCTATTGGAATCCTTACCGTCTATGTAATGAATTCTTGAGAGGCAATTGTAGTGTAATGAATTAAGATAATGAAGTCCATCCTCAAATGAGTTGCAATATCAATAAAGTACCAAAAGTAAAAAATAATAAGCCCTATCCTCAAAATACACTCTCTACACAAACACAACCAGCTCAGACATGGATACTTCTTAACTTTAGACCCTCTGTCTTCTCCCCTCTGTACTCCTCTACTATCCTGAGTTAGTAGTTTACAGCCCAGAGAATGGAGAAAAGGGCTGAAAAGTAATTAACTTTGAGATAAATCATTTCTAGTTAATACAGTAGACTGTAGTGTGTGTTGTACTCAAATGTAAATGATATGCATGTATTGTTACTATTATATTAGTTTAAAACACTGGATATTATTTTATTTATAGAAGTAAATAAATATATACTTAAATGCATTGGTAAGTATAGGGATTTAGATGTGTTTTGGCAATGGGTATACTGTTTTTGTTTTGTTTTATCTTTTAGGTCCACCAGGAACTGAGATTCAAATCACTGGACTTAATTTTGGTATTGATGTCTTGGAAGTTTCAGTGATGATCAGTAATACTCAGTGTAATGTAACCACGGTCAATGATAGTGTACTGAATTGCATTGTTGGAGATCATGCCGGTGGCACTTTCCCAGTTACAATGCACCATCAGACAAAAGGCTCTGCTGTGTCCAGAGTTATATTCGAGTACCCGCTCACTATTCAAAATATTCATCCAAGCCAAGGTAGTCATGAATTTTCAGGAACCTACAAATCTTTTATCTCATTAAACATTAATCTCATTTAGAAAAAAGAAATGTTCTTCAAATACACACATTTAAATATAGTTTTCTTCATGGAGAAGTAAATAAATATGCAAGGGTATCATTTAATCATTTTGCCTTATTTTTCTCTTAGTGCTGTATAATTTGTTTAAAATTTAGCCCTACTTAAAATATCCAGGTTATATATGTGAAAAATTTTAAAAACAGTGCTTAGACATCGTCGTTATGTAATTATTCCTACATAAATAAATATTTTTTCCATTTGGAAACTATTTTAATGATTAAAAAACCTTCATATGTCCTCATACCAATAACTTAGGAAAGTAAAACTAATATATCTCTTAAATAAAATTGAAATCTGACATTTATATTTTGATTACTCTGAAATTCTTTGTGACATCTCTTTAAATGAAATTTGAATTCTAGATGTATTTTACATAGATGAGCAAAGGAAACATTTATTCAATGTTGGTTTTAAAATACTATAATCAAAAGAGATTCTATAAATATTATATGTGTAATACATAATATAATTTAGCATAATAATTATATTGTATATATATAGTATTTTAATTTTAAGAACTTTTTTATTTAATGTAACTTCCATTTCAGGTTTTAAAATAAAGTTAAACAAACATGCACACAGAGGAGATTTGTTTAATTAGCTTTGTTTTCTCCTTTTATTTGTCTTCACTAGGAAGCTTTGGTGGTGGTCAAACCATGACCGTGACAGGCACTGGGTTTAATCCACAAAATTCAGTTATATTAGTGTGTGACTCAGAGTGTGCAGTTGACAAGCTTAGATCCGGTTACACAACCTTATTATGTAATATTCCACCTAATAATGGTAAGTTTTCAGAAAAGAGAATGGCAGTCTTTGAGAAAAGGTTAATTTTATAAAGATCAAAATCTGAATTTCGTTTTCCTGTTTAAAATGTAGCAGTGCTGTGAATATTTGTGGAGGTTTTTAGGTTGTCTGTTTAATACTGGCCAGGCTTCTTCTTTTTAAGTTTTTGCATCTGTTTCTGTATTTTTGTGTGTGTGTGTGTGTGTGTCTTTTACCTTGCTTTCAGCTGTCACTCCTGGCTGTTGTCAGTTGTGTTTGCCTTTAACAGTGCTTCCTGTTCTAATTTGCTACGTTGGATCCTCTAAGCCTGGGAAACTAAACAGGCAGATTGGGAGAATTACCTACAGTAACAGGCTCCAAGTGAGGGCCTAAGATTTCTACCCTTTGATAATGCACATGAGCTTTCTGATGTTCTTGGCTATTGCTAGACATCTCTATTACTTCAAGTACTGTTGTTGCTGTTAGGTGCTGTCGAGTCTATATTGGAAAGTGATTGCTGGAAGAGGAAGATGTTATTGAAAAGTTTGCAGAATTTGGAGAGGAATATGGGCCTGATGGTAGGGGTGTAAAGCTGTATTCTGTTTGATCCTTCTTATCGCAGGCAGTGGACCTGAGCAAACCTGTGAAGTGAATGTGGTTAATGGGAAGGATTTATCACAGGCCCCAACTCCCTTTACCTACAATGTGTCACTGACTCCACTTATCACCGAAATTGCTCCCAAGAGAGGCAGTACAGCAGGGGGCACCAGACTTACAGTCATGGGATCAGGATTCAGGTACTGTCTTCATATGCACTCATATCAATACTTATGTCCAAGCTCAAGCCATTACTCCTTTCTCTCATACCAGACATTGCTTAAATACAGTCATGTAACATGTACCCATCTGCTAGCAAGTCACATTTTGGGCATGCAACAGTACTAATAGTCAACATTTCTTACTTACTGTGCCAGGTACCTTCCTACCCACGGAAACTTTCTGCCTCACCTATGAGATTTTTTTTTTTTTTGTACTTTAGCTAAAGGTTTACAGAACAAACTAGCTTCTCATTAAACAGTTAGTACATATATTGTTTTATGACATTGGTTAACAACCCCATAACATGTCCGTACTCCCCCTTCTTGACCTTGGGTTCTCTATTACCAGCTTTCCGGTCCCCTCCTACCTTCTAGTCCTTGCCCTTGGGCCGGTGTTCCCCTTTAGTCTTGTTTTGTCCTATGAGTCTGTCTAATTGTTGGCTAAAAGGTGAACCCTGGGAGTGACTTCATTACTGAGCTCAAAGGGTGTCCGGGTGCCATACTCTTGGGGTTTTTCCAGTCTCTGTCAGACTAGTAAGTCTGGTCTTTTTTTTTTTTTTTTTTTTTTTTGAGTTAGAATTTTGTTCTACATTTTTCTCCAGCTTTGTCCTGGACCCTCCATTGTGATCCCTGCTTATGAGGTATTTTTTATCCCATTCGATGGTCAGTAGACTAAGATTAAAAAAAAAAAAGATTAGAAAGCTTAAATAACTTGCACCAAATCCTAGTAAATAACATCACAAGTTTAAATCAGCTTCTTGTTATGCTTTCGCAGTATCTCATTTCCAACCATGATCTGCTTCTTAGGTCAGTGAAACATCTTTTCATGCATCAGGTCCATTCCATTGTAATTGGTCAGATTCCTTTTTCTTACACTCATTGTTTGCCTAAGTTTATGTACTACACTGTCATCATTCTTCCAAGTGAATATGACTGACTTCAAAACACCAAATGATTTAAACCATACAAGGAAATTTTAATTACTCACAGTACAAATAATTACCTTGGAGTTGCATTTTTACATGGAAGTTAAGTTCTAAAGCCTGTGAATGTGATGAAAATTATCACGTAGACAAAATAATTCTTGAAAGTCTCTTAGAAAGATACTCATTTAAAGACCAAGAGAGCATCCCTCTATAAATTGAACCCAGGAAGTGTTTCCTCCAACACTGAAACATCTTGTTATTTCTTTAACTGAGTATTCTTTAATTAAATAAATATTTGTTGGTTACCTGCTATGTACTAGGAGTTCTATGCGATGGGAGTACACCAATAAGCAAGTACATGAAAAAAACCTGCCTTCTTGAAGCTTACATTTGAGTAGAAGGTAAAAAACATGAAACAAACAAAATATATTGTAAGAAAGATTGTGGTATGTACAATAAAGAAAAAAATAAAACAGGACAGCAAGGCAGAGAGTGTTGAGTAGGGGGAGGGAGGGAGAATTACACCTTATACAGAGTGCATATGAAAGCTGTCATGAAGAAGGAGACTTCTAGGCAAAGAACTGATGAAAGGGTGGAGGGAGCAACATGGTTATCAGGAGAAAGGTGTTCCTAGCAGAGGGATCAGCTAGTGCAAACGCACTGAGGCAGAGCAAGGTTCGAGGGTTTGAAGGATAGCAAGGCAGCCAGTGTGACTGGAGAGTATTGAGGGAGAAGAAGGATGTTAGAACATGGAGATGGAAAGATAAAATCAGATGGTAAAGAGCCTTCCAAGGTTTTATAAACACTGATTTCTCCTCTGAGCATGATGGGATCATTTCAGGGCTTCCAGCAAAGGTGTGATGTGATCTGACATGTATTTTTAAAGTTTCCCTCTGTTGAGAACAGACTTTTTGGAGGCAATTGGCAGAAGCACTGAGATCATTTAGGAGGTTACAGAAATACTCTGGATGCGAGATCATGATGAGTTGAACAAGGATTCTGGCAATGGAGGTGGTAGGAAGGTGGAGAACATATTTGAATGTAGAGCCAACAGGAGTTGCTGATTGATTGGATGTGGCAATGAGATATAGAGAGGAGTCAAGGATGCCAAGACTTTTGATGTGAGACAAGAATGGAGTCCTATTTATAGAGGTGGGAAAAATTGTAAGGGTGCAGTTTTGGGGGAGGATCAAGACAGAAAGCTCTATATACAAATCTGGAGTTCACTCTGGAGATGTAGACTGGAGATCTTAATTTTGTAGATGTTGTTTAAAACCATGAGATTGGATGAGATAGAGGAGAGTTCTAAAGACCGAGCTGAGGCATCTCAGCATTTAGAGGTTGAAGACATGAGAAACCAGCAAAGCTATCTATGGAGGAATAGTCAGCGTGGTAGAGGAAGCACCACATGAAGTTGTCCTGTATTTAGGGACATTATGTGAAAAAAGAAAAAGAAATGCATACAGTTAAAAATCTGAATCACAGCGCCGTGAGATTGAGAGGCACTATTGAGAAGCACATGGGAATGGAAATAGAATTAGAGATTCACATCTTCCATCAAAGACCACTCTAGGACACATTCTTATTGCGTACAATATTGAATTGCTTGAGCTGGATTATTTTAATGATTATTTTTTCCCTTTTTTTGCTATGATAAGCATGTTGACTCTTCCCAAGTTAATGCTCACACGATAGGATTGTATGGTTGTGGTCTTCCCACTATTTGGGGTATTTTTAATATATAAAAAAATATATAGCTGGGCTCTTAAAATCACATTTTTCTAAAAAAAAAAAAAAAAAGGCAGCCTTTAGTCTGGCTCCATTTATACCCTACCTTAAGAAGCTAAATGGTCTTGCCAATTGGCAAAATGTTAGTTACCAAGTGGATGAAAAATACTGCCTCCTTTTTAATGAATCAGTAGCCAGTGAATCTACTGAAAGATATGAGAAAAAGATTTCTCTCTGTTTGGAGTGATCTCAGTGTCCCCCTCCTCCTTGTTAATATATCATTCAGTGAGCCATACTTCTTGCTGGGCTCATGAGCAATATTCTTCCAGATTAATTTTAAATAACCTCATTTTAGTTTTGTTTTAAAAATCAATCTGACCCAGAGTCCGTCGAGTTGATTCCGACTTATAGCAATCCTATAGGACAGAGTAGAACTGCCCCATAGAGTTTCCAAGGAGCAGCTGGTAGGTTCAAACTGCCAACCTTTTGGTTAACAGCTGAGATCTTAACCAGTGTGCCACCAGGGCTCTGACCCAGATTAGGTGAGTAATAAAAATTTTCAAATACATGAATAACTGAAAATAATCACACTTTCCTGGTGAAAATGTTCAAAAACCATAGTAAATTTAGAATCATAAAAGAGAAGAAAGGAATTCAAAGTAATTTTACTACTTTTCAAACATTAAGACTCACCAGCATAAAATTGATGCCATCATCTCTCAGAGAACTTTTCAGTCTCATATTTTCTATAATTAAATTTCTTACCTGCTGTATTTTAAATTATTTTCTGCTTTAGTTTAACTGCATTAGAATCAAAATGGATAGCTGTCAACCGTTCAGCATTCCTTCATGCTCTAGAAAAGAGTTAAGTCGCCCATTCTTTCTTCTGCTGATAAATAACACTAAACAATCTCATAGATCAAAATCGTGGTCATGCTAGTAAAATGCATACATGAATAACTAAAGCTAAATTGATATCGTTTTATCAAATAATTTTGTATGGCTCCCCAATTAAACCTTTTAACCAAGAAACTAGAATATGAGTAGTTAAATTCTCTATGTTATGTTTTGGGTCCATTCATAAACACAAACTACCAGAGGGAAAGACTGAAAAAAAAAAAATCAAACCCATTACCGTTGGTCGATTCCAACACATAGCCACTCTATAGGACAGAGTAGAACTTCCTCATGAGGTTTCCAAGGAGCCGTTGGTGGATTCGAACTGCCAGCCTTTTGGTTAGCAGCCGACCTCTTAGCCACTGCGCCAACAGAGAAGAAGAAGCACACACACACACACACACACACAAAGTACAATCCTAATCCTTGGTCTCTTAATCTCTTTGTTTACTTTTTCTCAACAAATATTTTGAAGTCACAACACTGCCAATTTGCATTTATATGGATCATAGGGTAAGCTAAGTATTTTCACAGTAACATATAAAGAATTTGATGATGTGACCTAGAAATTTGAAAAAAAAGTTTTGTTTTTCCCCCTTTTCCTTACAGTGAAGATATGCAGGATGTTCACGTCACCATAGCTGAAGCCGAATGTGATGTTGTGTATTCCAACAAGACACACATCATCTGCATGACAAATGCCCATGCTCCTTCAGGACCAGCTCCAGTTCACGTCAACATTAGAAGCATCGGCCTGGCCAAACTGGTAATAGAGTTGTTGGGTATAGTAATCACAGCTATAGAAAAATTAGCATTATGGGAGGTGGGGTAATTGGTAATGGATATTTTATTTTTAGTTAAGGAAAAAGAAAACCACCGTTGAGTCGATTCCGACTCATAGCGACCCTATAGGACAGAGTAGAACTGCTCTATAGGGTTTCCAACTCTGTAAACCTTTACGGAAGCACACGGCCACATCTTTCTCTCGTAGAGCACCTGTTGAGCTTGAACTGCCGATCTCTTGTTTAGCAATCGAGTGCTTAACCACTGCGCCACCAGGGCTCCTTCTTTTTTAGAACCCCCCCAAAAAGAAACTCTGATATATGACACTAATAAATTTAAAGTAGCTATGGTTTTGTTGCTTATTACTAAAAAAATTTTATTTCATATTTTTAATTATTATTCTGGGTTTTGCCGTAATTGGCAATGCATTATACCCCAGCAAAAACTTGAATTAAATGAAAAGGCAGCTATAATATATTCAAAATAGGTTATATTTTATTAATTGTTGCTAAAAATGTTTATCATTTCAGATTCCTGTTTTGGAGAAATTGAGTAAAGAATTCTTTTGAAACCTCTAAGTTTAAAAGTCTCTCATGTTTTATTACAGGGCAATGCTGAGTTCTTATATGTTGATGCTTGGTCCTCCAACTTCTCATGGGGAGGAAAATCTCCTCCCGAAGAAGGGTCGCTTGCTGTTATTACCAAAGGGCAGACAATTTTGCTGGATCAGAGTACACCTATTCTGAAAATGTTGCTTATTCAGGGTAAATTTCTGAAAATCTGTTAGAATCTGCCTATTGAATCTTGCTGTGAAGTTATTCTAATCAAAATGTGTGATTATGAACTTCATTAGTTGTGTCATGTTTTTAATACAGAATGTAATACAGAGGTTTTTTTTTTAATTGAGTATTAAAATCCATTTGTCATTATGAAAGCATTTCATGTAGAATAGAAAATATCAGAGTATATTGCACACACGCAGGTAAGTATCTTTTAAAGTTAAATGTTGTTTCATGAAACTTTCCTTCCAATAACAAGGTGTGTGTGAGCACGCCCATGCACTTGCGCTGGGTCAGTGTAAAAGCCATTCTCCACTTAGAAAAACACTGATATTGTGGATCCCAGGGGCTATCAAATCTTAGAGGTTTGTCAAATTCTATCCTAAATGACTGCTCTGGCTCCCCTTTGAATGTCAGGTTGTGATTTTCATCTTTGCCTGTGAATCTGCTTTGGATCGTTACCTGGAATTCTCTCTGCTCCTTGATATTCTGTTTTTAAGATAGCAAATCAAATAACCAAAACTGTCACAATTGCATGTAAAGGAAATATGAGTTGGCAAAAGTAATGTACTTGGGGCTTTAGTGCATAAACTTCTCGAGAATGGTTTTAACTGCTCAGGGGCCTTTGCATTTTGTTTTTGTTTAAACTTTGGGGATCATGGCAGTGTTGCAGATATTTGAAGTTATTAAACACTGGACCTTTGAAAAGTATTAATTCGATGTCTATGAAGGTACATCAGTGTCATAAAAATTTGTATCACAGTGCATTTTTAATAATGCTGATCAAGATATAACTGTTGATAGTACAAATTATAAGATAAAAGTTTAGAGCTAATGCTGGCATCATCGCAGTTTCTATAAAAGTTTTGTTTTTAATTCTAGTTGTTTTCATTCTTAGTTTATATTTTGAGGCCCTGGGTTTGTAGAACGATAATTTGTGTAGCTGCACTACTTAAAAAAAAAAAAAGTAAATACAGAGGGTTACGGCAAAAGCATCCACCCTGAGATTTTTCTCTCAATTCTCTGGGTCTTGCTTAAAGTTTTTATACTTTTATGTTGCCAAAGAGATGAAGTCATATGCACAGGACAGGAATGAGAAAGTACATTTTAATCTATTACTTAATAGGTAACTTTTAACAACGCCTTTCCTCATGATATATTTAGTAATTGTATGGTTTTTATAGGTGGAACTCTAATATTTGATGAAGCCGATATTGAACTTCAGGCAGAAAATATCCTCATTACAGATGGAGGCATTCTTCAGGTATATGAGAGAATTTGATATCTGTTCATTGCTAACTTTTCTCCATTTCTTTTTTAAATACTATTTGTAAAATAAGGAGCTTCGGTGGCACAATGATTAGTGCTCGGCTGCTAACTGAGAGGTCAGAGGTTTGAACCCACCAGCCACTCCGTGGGAGAAAAGACCTGATGAAAAGATCTGCCCCTATAATGATTTCAGCCTAGGAAACTCTATGGGACAGTTCTACCCTGTCCTATAGGGTCACTATGAGTCAGAATCAACTCGATGGCACATAACAAGAACCCATAATGTATAAAATGGATGGTTCATTATACCACCTCTCCCGAGTTTATCTTTGCTTAGGTTTCTGTTAGTATAAAATCCTTCTGATGGGGCAAAGTTTCTTAGAAGTATTCTTGATCTTTTAAGGGGAAGATAATAGTGTGTTATCATAGAACAGAGTTAAAAAATAGAGCAGAAGAAAATTAGCTCTGTAATGTGGCTAATCAATACACTTTCCAAAAGTTGGCATGGTGTATTTGGCTGACTAGAAAATTTAAGGTTTATCTTTTGGGAAAAAGATACCGAACAGTTGAACAATCAGTTCTCAAAAGTGAGAGGTAAAAAGGAAAGAATTACTTGTAAATGATAATAACTGTCATATTGGGTTTTTGTTTTCCAAATGACACTGTGAAATCTCTTTCAGATAGGGACTGAAGCATCCCCATTTCAACACAAGGCTGTCATTACCTTGCACGGGCACCTGCGATCTCCTGAGCTCCCTATATATGGTGCCAAAACGCTGGCCGTGCGAGAGGGAGTCCTGGATCTGCACGGTATGGTACAGCAGCCAGTGTTCTGGGAGCCAGTAGAGTAGGAATTAGCCAAGAAACCAGAGAGCCCTGATAACGCTCTCTAAATGAGCACTTGCCAGGCTTTCTTATGTCTTTGCATATTCCTTCTCTACCTGTCTTTACCGCACCCTGCCCCTTCCAGGCCAGGCTAAGCCCTTCCTAGCCTTCACTGCTGGGAATCCTTCTTGAGCCTTCCCTATACCCATAACAGCATTTGTCTATTTTAGCTCTTTCACAGGACATTGTGACCGTCTGTTTACTTCATTCATTTCTCTGTATAAAAAAGCACTAAACCTGTAGCAAGTTTGTAGTTTCTTACATTTGTATCTGAAAATGGGCTCTTCCTAAAATATAGCATTTATAGTTATACTTGTCTACAAACATACTCTGGAAAATTATCAGCAAATAAGAATGATTTGACCATATCTGAGAAAGTAGGACAACTTACTATTTACAGGAAGCATGGTGTGAATCCTTTTTGTATTGAAGAAGTCTTCTATATTACAATAATGGGTCTCTTTTATAAGTTTAAAATGGTAATGGTACAAGCATGAGACTCTATCATCATAGATGTCCTACACTGGGCTAAATATATTTATATGACTGTAATTCCCTGGGAACTTACACATTTCATTTGCCTCTGGATCATCAGTTTAAGCAATGCCTATCAACAGTGACAAAGTTAATAGGCCTCTGTCCATTTTATCAATATTATCATATGACATTTATATTGTTATTATAAATCAAACTGTCGCAGATGAAGTATATCATTGCAGAAGTATTTTTAAAATTTTATAGAGCCATACATGTTATTAAAAACATAATTTTTACATCTATATAGCAAGAATGTATACCTTTTTAAGAAAGATACAAAATGCTAAGTAATATGCACCTCTCTAAAATTTGTTCAATGCAGGACAGCATTAAAATGCATAAAGTGCTCAATAACTGGAAGAAATACTCAGTTTGCACATGTTGTATTCCAGGCCTGCCTGTTCCTGTGATCTGGACTCGTTTGGCTCAGACTGCCAAGGCAGGGGAAAGGACTTTGGTTTTACAAGAAGCTGTAACGTGGAAAGCAGGAGATGATATTGTAATTGCAAGCACAGGACACAAGTATGATGTTTCCAAGGATTATGATTTTGATCTAGAGCAGAGATTTTAAACTGTGCAATATGGGTATGATTCAGAGGGCACATGACTAATCCATTTCACTTTCTCTCATTCTGAAATCCCTAATATAGCCAAGTACCTAATTTGCCAAATGCTGACCCCTTGGTTGGACACCAGTGTATTGGGTCTTCGTTGATTGAACTCATTAGAAAAATCATAAATTTGAACCTATAAAATAAATGTATACTAATAAAATATTTTATCTATTTTACATGGTTAGGTTCCCATGTAAGATTTCATTTGGAAAAAAAAAATTCTGCTGCTAAAAATCACTTGAAAATCTCTGGTTTACAGCTGTTAACGAGATAGATTAATGTATGCAAAAATGTAAATGATCTTCTTTGTTTGAGGTCATCAAAGAATTTGACTGAAAGCAGCTACTAAATTCTTATCTTACACTCTTGGCAGTGGTTCCCACAGAGTACAGCAAAATTATTAGTGACGATTGAATAAAAGGCAAGAAATCATTATAAAATGAGTGAAGATTAACATGACCTTTGAGGCGCCTGACATTTCAAAATTCAAACTGCTTATAATTCTTATTTTCTGTTTATTTATTTTAGCAAATAAGAAATAAAAGGAAGAAAACTAATAAAACTACACCAAGTATATCAAAGGAGAGAGAGAGAAAAAAAGAGAAGCCTTATTTTCACTTTCATGTTCAAATTATAGATAATAGTCAAATTGGATATGATTTTGCTTATCAGAGAATAAGTAGTGATTTTATGACAGGGAAGAACTAAATTGCATTAAGGCCATGACTCAATTTAAAATTAAAATTCAAGATGGCATTTTGAGTTTGCCATTTTCCACGTTAAAAATAGACAGGCAGATGTTAGGAAGAGTTAAATACATACTCAGCTTTATAAATGCCTGTTTTTTTCCTGCCCTTGGAAGAAATCTTAATTATATAATGGCAAAATAAAAAGCTGCAAAGTGAAAGAGCTTACTAATACAATAGAAAATCCTCATTTTTAGCTTCCTAATTTTTTTTTTTTTTTTATATGAGATAGAGTAAATCCAGAATTTAGACTTGGGGTACATAGTTTTAAGAAACATAAATTAAGAGCTAGTTAATCAAATCTGACTCATTGTTCTCTATTTCATTGATAAACTCTATTTGCAGGGTTATAAAGCAAGTCTTTAAGAAAAGGACTTCTAAAGTCAGCCTGAGTCCAACTCGTAGCAATGCCATTTATCAGTCCTGTGACCATATTATTTCATCGCTGTGTACTTCAGTTAAATTAGAGTGATATTAGCTTATAACTCGTAGGATTATTGTAAGGACTAAATAAGTTCGTATGTGCAAAGCACCAAGAGCAGAATTTGCCTCAAAATAAGCACTATATAAGTGTTAAATAATTTAGGAAGGAAGAAAAGGTGTATTTAGGTGCACGCAACACATAGAAATTATTTTTAAGAGCTTTTTTCTGAAGAAATTGCTGTATCAAATCCAATGGAATTCAGGACCCTCCAACCTACACTCCTTTTCTGTACCTTTTGTGAGATCTTGTACTATGGATTCACCCCTATCTCTAGCATCCTTAATCTCTTCCCTCTAAAGGTCTTCCCATCCCCCCACCATCTTTAAAAACAGCTTTGTTTTTTCTCCTATCCCCCCTAGCTACTTTCTTTCTTTTTTTTTTTTCTCCATTTCATAAAAACTTTGCCATTGACCTTCTCGTTCTCATCATTCTTCACCTCCTGCACACCACCAAGTTCTTTTGGTCCTGGCCCTTGAAATATCTCTTCCATCAGCTCTCCCTGCCCTCAGTTTAATTTAGACCCTCACCCACTCACACGTGGAACATTACATTGGCTTCCTATTTGGGCTCCATTCCTCTTCTTACTTCCCCACACTAATTCATTCTGCATTAATTTAATCGATCAATCAAAAATAGCTATTGAGTTGTGACAGGCATTGTTCTAAGTGCTCAGCATACAAAATGATTGAGCAGGGTCCCTTTCATAGAGGAACAAACTAGTGGAAGAGACAGCCAAATAGATAAGTGATAGGACTGCAAAGTGGTTGCTATGAGTACTAATGGATTATGCGACATGTATTTGGAATCCAGAGGAAAGGTTGGGAAAGTTCGGAGAGGTGACTTTTAATCTATTTCACATGTCATTTAAACTGTTATTTAAAGGAAGAAAAGAATTTGCAAAGGAAAGAAGAGTCAAAAGGGAATGTCAGGAGACACAGTAGTAACTCCACTAAGCTCACCCCTGTTTAGTAGGTAATATGCAATCAGGCATTGATACACCTGTCTCTTTTAAAGTGAGGAGCACTTCCTAATCATTGATTTCCCTTGCTCAGGAACCTCCAATGGCTTCCCCTTGTCAGGGTTTCTCAACCTGGGCACTAACGACATTTTAGACCAGATAATTTTTTGTTGGGGGGGACATTGTTGGTTCAGTGGTAGAATTCTCACCTTCCAAGTGGGAGACCCAGTTTGATTGCCAGCCAATTCACCTTACACGCAACCCTCACCTGTCTGTCTGTGGAGGCTTTCATGTTTCAGGTTTCAGCGGAGCTTTCCTCTAAAATAGACTATTATGAAGAAAGGCATGGTGATCTACTTTTGAAAATCAGCAAATGAAAACCCTGCTGATCCACAACGAATCATGGGGATGGCACGGACAGGCAGTGTTTCATTCCTTTGTGCATGGATCGCCATAATTTGGGGACCAAGTCAAAGGCAGCTAACAACAACGTTTTTTTTTTGAGTATATTGTAGGATGCTTAGCAGCATTAGAGATCAGTAGCACTTCAGCTGTGACAACAAAAATGTCTACAGACATTGTCAAATATCCCACGGGGAGATAAATCACTGTCGGTTGGGAACCACTAACCTAAAATTAAGTTTGTTGTGTGATTCTCAAAGTTATAAATGAACATACATACCCTTTATATCAACTTTGTCTCCTTCTAAATGCAGATCTTTGCTTTTTCGAAGCCTGTGTGCCCCACAGTTCTATCTGCAATGTCCTCCTCCACAATCTTTTCCAACAGAGAAATCTGGCTGCTTGGGATTTCACTTGAGTGCTAGTCCTGCTTCGAAAACTTTCCCAACCTCTCTAGCTTATTTTCAATCTTAGACCTCCTGTAAGAATCGGTATTTATTATACCTCTCATTCTCTTAATCATTTGTTGAATGAGCATTCATTTCTTTTATTAATTTAACAATTATTATTATTTTTTTTTTTTTTTCAGTTGCCACTGAGTTGAATTCAACTAGAGTCTATTACTTGCCAGGCACTTTTTCTAAGCATTAACGGGAGAATAGCTGAAAAAGCAAAACAAAGCCCTTTGTTTTGGAAGTTTACAGGGAATCAGACAGTAAATTAATAAGCAAGAAAGGATATAATATGTCAGAAATACTACAGAGAAAAGTAAATGAAGTTCAAAGGGGTAAGAAGAGAATTGGGAAGAGATATGGGGAGTGGTGTGTTCCCTTCGGTATATAGGAGGGGTCCAGAGAGTCCTCCCTGATAAGGCGATGTTTGGGCAGAAACTAAAGGAAGTAAGGGAGCATATAAGGGGGAAAAGGTCCCAGGCTCTGGCCTTTGGTTCCAAGAAATAGCAAAAGGCCTGAGGGCCTGGAATAGAGTAGTAAAGGGGTCAGGGAGGAAGGGACAGATCACAGAAAGTTTGATTTTTGGCTGCACATTACAATCATTTTTGGAGCTTTTAAGGAATACTTATGCCTAGTTTATGAAGATCCTGATTTAGTGGGGCTGGGGTGGGGCCCAGGCAACAGTATTTATTCAAAACTCGAAGTCATTCTAAAGTCAAGAACTACTGGCATGGACTTTGTAAACCAATGATAGGACTTTAGTTTTTACTTGGAACGAGATGTTTATGCTTTATCTTCTCAATGAAGTCATATGACATAAAGGACTTGTAATATTTTTTACTTTTCCCCTTTTTAAAATTGAGAAATAGAAAATATAATCCCACCATCATCAGTTTTCCAGTTTTAGTTCTCTGTAATATTAATGTTTTTTATATAATTAAGATCATACAGTGTACATAATTTGGAACCCTAAGTTTTTTACTTAACTGTATCATAAGTATTTTCTTTGATTATTTCAAACTCTTGTTGACAATATAATATTCCTTACTCAGCCGTTGTTCTGTAGTTGGGCTTACAGGTTGTTGCCAGTTTTTTTTTACATTATAAAGAATGCTATATTTATATCTTTCTATATTTATATGTATGGATTTTGTGAATTTCTGATTATTTCCTTAAGATAAATTCCCAAGACAGAATGTCTAGGTCAGAGTACATAAACATTTTCAGGATTCTTGATATCTAATATCAAATTCCAAAAACCAAAAAACCCGTTGTGTTGAGTCCATTCAACTCAATATCAAATTACTCTCCATCAGTTCACACTCAAATATCATACAGATTCGCACACTGCAGTTATCATCATTGTGACCATCTCACTTCACCTTTGCCAACAGAATGTTTTGAACTAAGTTAATTGATTTTATAATGGAAAACTAGTATCTACCTGTTCCTTTGAGTTGTTTTTCTTTTTTCTCAAGAAATCTTGAACACCTCCCCAAGTTCCTCGGTTATTATAACAGATTATATCATAACTGATGGTTTATATGTCACTCTTCCTGAAATGAAACAGAACACATAAACATTGATATTCTAGGCATTAGTGAGCAGAAATGGACTGGTATCGGCTGTTTTGAATCGAACAATCATATAGTCTACTATGCTGGGAATGACAACTTGAAGAGGAATGGTGTTGCATTCATCATCAAAAAGAACATTTCAAGAGCTATCCTGAAGTACAGTGCTGTCAGTGATAGGATAATATCCATATGCCTACAAGGAAGACCAGTTAATATGATTATTATTCAAATATATGCACCAACCACTAAAACCAAAGATGAAGAAATAGAAGATTTTTATGAGCTGCTGCAGTCTGAAATTGATCAAATGTGCAATCAGGATGCATTGATAATTACTGGTGATTGGAATGCAGAAGTTGGAAACAAAGAAGAAAGATCGGTAGTTGGAAAATATGGCCTTGGTGATAGAAACAATGCCAGAGATCGAATGATAGAATTTTGCAAGACCAACGACTTCTTCATTGCAAATACCGTCTTTCACCAACATAAAGGGTGACTATACACATGGTCCTCACCAGATGGAACACACAGGAATCACATTGACTACATCTGTGGAAAGAGACGATGGAAAAGCTCAATATCATCAGTCAGAACAAAGCCAGGGGCCGACCGTGGAACAGAGCATCAACTGCTCATACACAAGTTCAAGCTGAAACTGAAGAAAATCAGAGCAAGCTTACGAGAGCCAAAATACAACCTTGAGTATATCCCACCTGAATTTAGAGACCATCTCAAGAATAGATTTGATGCATTGAACACTAGTGACCGAAGACCAGACGAATTGTGGAATGACATCAAGGATATCATACATGAGGAAAGCAAGAGGTCATGGAAAAGACAGGAAAGAAAGAAAAGACCAAGATAGATGTCAGAGGAGACTGAAACTTGATCATGGATGTCGAGCAGCTAAAGCAAAAGGAAGAAGTGATGCAGTTAAAGAACTGAAGAGAAGATTTCAAAGGGTGGCTCAAGAAGACAAAGCATTATAAAGACATGTGCAAAGAGCTGGAGATAGAAAACCAAAACGGAAGAACACACTTGGTGTTTCTCAAGCTGAAAAAACTGAGGAAAAAATTCAAGCCTCAAGTTGCAATAGTGGAGTATTCTATGGGGAAAATATTAAATGATGCAGGAAGCATCAAAAGAAGGGGGAAGGAATACAGAGAGTAATTATACCAAAAAGAGTTAGTTGATGTTCAACCATTTCAAGAGGTAGTATGTGATCAGGAACCAATGTTACCAAAGGAAGAAGTCCAAGCTTCTCTGAAGGCATTGGTAAAATACAAGGCTCCAGGAATTGACAGAGTATCAACTGAGATGTTTCAACAAATGGATGCAGTGCTGGAGGTGCTCACTCGTCTATGCCAAGAAATATGGAAGACAGCTTCCTGGCCAACTGACTGGAAGAGATCCATATTTATGCCTATTCCCAAGAAATGTGATCCAACCGAATGCAGAAATTATAGAACAATATCATTAATATCACATGCAAGCAAAATTTTGCTGAAGATCATTCAAAAATGGATGCAGCAGTATATTGACAGGGAACTTCCAGAAATTCAGGCTGGTTTCAGAAGAGGATGTGGAACCAGGGATATCATTGCTGATGTCAGATGGATCCTGGCTGAAAGCAGAGAATACCAGAACGATGTTTACCTGTGTTTTATTGCCTATGGAAAAGCATTTGACTGTGTGGATCATAACAAATTATAGATAACATTGCCAAGAATGGGAATTCCATAACACTTAATTGTGTTCATGAGGAAGCTTTACACAGATCAAGAAGCAGTTGTTCGGATAGAACAAGGGGATACTGATTGGTTCAAAATCAGGAAAGGTGTGCATAAGGGTTGTATTTTTTCACCATACCTATTCGATCTGTATGCTGAGCAAATAGTCCGACAAGCTGGACTATGTGAAGAAGAATGGGGCATCAGGATTGGAGGAAGGCTCATTAACAACCTGCTTCATGCAGATGACACAACCTTGCTTACTGAAAGTGAAGACGACTTGAAGCACTTACTAATGAAGGTCAGAGACCACAGCCTTCAGTATGGATTGCAGCTCAACATAAAGAAAACAAAAATTCTCATTACTGAACCAATAAGCAGCATCATGATAAACGGAGAAAAGATTGAAGTTGTCAAGGATTTCATCTTACTTGGATCCACAATCAACAGCCATGGAAGCAGCAGTCTAGAAATCAAACAACATGTTGCATCGGGTAACTCTGCTGCAAAGGACCTCTTTAAAGTGTTGAAAAGCAAACACGTCACCTTGAAGACTAAGGTGCACCTGACCCATGCCATGGTATTTCCAATTCCATCATTTACATGTGAAAGCTGGACAATGAATAAGGAAGACTGAAGAAGAATTGATGCCTTTGAATTGTGGTGTTGGCAAAAAATATTGAAAATATCATGGACTGCCAAAAGAATGAACAAATCTGTCTTGGAAGAGGTAGAACCAGAATGCTCCTTAGAAGCAAGTATGGCGAGACTGTGTCTTACATACTTTGGACACATTGTCAGGAGGGATCAGTCCCTGGAGAAGGACATCATGCTTGCCAAAGTGCAGGGTCAGCAGAAAAGAGGAAGACCCTCAATGAGGTGGATTGACACAGTGGCTGCAACAATGAGCTCAAGCATAACAAAGATTGTAAGGATGGCGCAGGACCAGACAGGGTTTCAATCTGTTGTGCTAGAGTTGCTGTGAGTCAGAACCGACTCAATGGTACCTGAAAACAACAACAACTTCCTGTATAAACTGAAATTCTTGAGGGTAGGTATTGTATCTTTGTCATCTTTAAATTTCCAGCTTCTAACAAATGTCCAGACATGGGAGTAGCTCAATAAGTAAAAATGAATTAGTTAGGTGAAATACGAGTTGTCTTTTCATGTTCTTTGCCCGTTTATCTATTAGATAGTAGTACTTTTTTTTTTTATTATTGATTTGTGAAATAGTTTAGAAAGATGGTTAATCTTTGGCCATCATATATACCATGATTATTTTTCTCATTTTCCTATTTACTTTTAAATCTTCTGGTTCTTTTGAAAACTTTATAGACTTTACCACAGTTCTATGCACAAATGTAACACTTGGAAAATAATTATTCAGTTAAATGAAAATGTATTTGTAAAATTTATTGTTACTTTAAGGAAAAGTAAAATTATACCTGTAAATTCATGTTCAGAATATCATATGTCATAAAATGCTTTTCTATCTTAAAAAAAATGAAGTGTTCAAAATGGAATAAAATAAATATGCCAAAAATATGTAATGTCTATATGAAGTCTGAAATTTTTTTGTTAAAATTTTTACAGACACAGTCAACGAGAGAATGAAAAAAGGACCATTGCGTCTGTATCTGCTGATGGCGTAAACATAACACTAACCAACCCACTAAACTACTCACACTTAGGAACCACTGTCACACTCCCTGATGGAACTTTGTTTGAAGCAAGAGCAGAAGTTGGAATTCTTACAAGAAATATCTTAATAAAAGGATCTGGTAATGTGGAGTGGAATGACAAAATTCCAGCATGTCCTGATGAGTTTGACACAGGTAACTTTAGCAGCAATAGGGTGGCTGGTATAACCATGCTACAAATGTGCAAAGTTTATTTGACTGATATTGAGATACAAGATTTTAATTTCAAACTGCAAGTTGCTGTCTTGTAAGTATAATTAAATGTTGAAAATATGAAATGCTAACGGTGTTTTTAAGGAGGGGTTCTGGGTCTGTGAATTGGCTTGGGCCTAGGAAATAAGAAGCAGCAAATTTCCACTTGGACAACTTGAGTTAGATTTCTGTCCCCAAGACCTATATGATTTTTCTGCCTATATATATGCCAAAGAGCACTATAGTGTGCTATCGATCTATTTCATGTTTTGGAACCACAAGATCAGTCAGCTGTCACCACAGATCACTGCAGGTCTGAACACTTTGATTGTCCTATGACTTGTAATTAGTGTGGTAGTTAAGCCTACCTTTATATCTGATGGAGTTCCTTGGTGGTGCAAACGACTGCTAACAGAAAGCTCGGTGGTTGGAGTCCACCCAGAGGCTTCTTGGAAGAAAGGTCTGGCTCTCTACTTCTGAAAAATCAGCAATAGAAAACCCTGTGGAGCACAGTTCTACTCGGACGCGTATAGGGTCGTCATGAGTTTGAGTTGACTTGACAACTCATCTGATGGGGTTTTTCTATATGATGTTTAAGGCCACCTCCTGAATTTTACCACTTTTGGTTCCCATTTTTCCCACTGAGATCAGGGAACCCAATTCCATTGCAGCATCCTCTACCGGCATCTCTGGCCATCACAGAACAGTCACCACGCAGCTCGTCAAAGGGCTAATAAAAACAAGATGCTGTTACCAATGCTAGGCCTGAGTTGGTGAGGGGAAGGAATAGTTACGTTAACCCAGTGACAGAGAAAGGTGTATGAAGAGGGCTGCCTGAGAGAAGTTGTGCCCTTTGGTTGAGGGAGGCAGGAGCCCAGGGAAACCTTTTTGCCCCAGGGGAAGACCCAGGGGAATAAATACCTTAATTTCACTTTTCTCTCTTCCTTTTTTTCCTTCTTCTGCTTATATAAAGGATAAGAGTGAAATTATATGTGAATAAAAAGATACAATTATGTTGAAATGAGAAAAAATATTCATTATATAGTAAGAAGATTATGAAGTGGTTTTTCTTTTATGATGCTTTCAAAAATATTTTTAAAGGAGAATTTGCTACACAGACATGTCTCCAAGGAAAGTTTGGAGAAGAAATAGGAAGTGACCAGTTTGGAGGCTGCATTATGTTTCATGCTCCTGTACCTGGTGCTAATATGGTAACCGGAAGAATAGAATATGTAGAGGTAAGAGGTATTATAATTAAATCACAGTGGTTTGCCAGCGTGTATTCATACAACAAAGAGGTATTTAGCTCCTGTGGTTTGTCAGATGCTACTTATAATCATGTAGAGGAGACAGATAAATAAAAAATATTGATACACCCATTATAATTTTATATGTTATATGAATAAATGTAAGAATATCTAAGTTTCCCTAAGAGCTTAGGAGCTTCTCTGCATCTTATTCACATTCAGTCTATCTAATCAGGTTTCAGCATAGCTCCTGTCAAGCATCCAGTAGAAAAAAGGAAGAAAAGAAGGAAGGAGGGAGACAGGGAGGCAGGCAGGGAGTAATGAAAGGGAAAGGAGAAAGGAAGAGAGAGGAGGGGAATGCATGGTAGAGTAGCACCATTTGGCAAGCCCCTGCCTCAGTCTCCCTGATGAAAAGAAAGCCTGAATGGAATGAGTACAGTCGGAGTTACAAAGCAAAGCAGAGAACTATGGTGAAAAAGGAATGAAAGGAAAGGGAACCTGCAGCCCGAAGCATGAGAGAACACAGGGTTCTGGGAAGTGAGGCAGGATAGCTGGGAACAGCCATACTGCAAGAGCCTTGTATTTGACTGGGAGTTAAAAAAAAAAAAAAAAAAAAATTATTTATTTTTTATTATAGATTTACATTCAGTTCATACAGCAGGTTGTTTTTCATGGAGATGCTTTTCCTTACTGAAATGAAAGAACTGTACACCCTTAGAAGATGAAATGTGAAAGGCTATTATGTGTTAGGTGTCATTGATTCAGTTCCAACTCCTAGCAACCCTATGTACAACAGAAGGAAACACTGCCTGGTCCTGCACCATCCTCACAATTATTTTGCTTGAGCTCATTATTGCAGCCACTGTGTCAGTCCATCTCACTGAGGGTCTTCCTGTTCTTTCACTGACCCTCTACTTTACCAAGCATGATGTCCTTCTCCAGAGACTGGTCTCTCCTGATAACATGTCCAAAGTACATGAGACAAAGTCTTGCCATCCATGCTTGCAAGTACTCTGGCTGTATTTCTCCCAAGACAGACTTGTTTATTCTTCTGGCAGTCCATGGTATATTCTCTAACACATAATTCAAATGAATCAATTCTCCTTCAGTCATCCTTATTCATTGTCCAGCTTTCACATGCATATGAGGTAATTGAAAATATCATGGCTTGGGTCAGGCGCACCTTAGTCCTTAAAGTGACAACTTTCCTTTTTAACACTTTAAAGAGGTCTTTTGCAGCAGATTTGCCCAATGCAATACTTCATTTGATTTCTTGACTGCTGCTTCCATGGGCATTGACTGTGAATCCAAGTAAAATGAAATCCTTGACAACATCAGTCTTTTCTCCGTTTATCATGATGTTGTTTATTGGTCCAGTCGTGAGGAGTTTTGTTTTCTTTACGTTGAGGTATAATTCATACTGAAGGCTGTAGTCTTTGATCTTCATCAGTAGGTGCTTCAAGTCCTCTTCACCTTCAGCAAGCAAGGTTGTGTTATCTGCATATTGCAGGTTGTTAATGAGTCTTCAGTCCTGATGCCACATTCTTCATATAGTTCGGCTTCTCAGATTCTTTGCTCAGCATGCGGATTGAATAAGTATAGTGAATGGGTGCAATCCTGACACACCCCCTTCTTGATTTTAAACCATGCAGTATCCCATTGCTCTGTTCAAATGACTGCCTTTTGGTCTATGTACAGGTTCTGCATAAGCACAGTTAAGTGTTCTGGAATTCCATTCTTTGCAATGTTATTGATAATTCGTTGTGATCCGCACAGTCAAATGCCTTTGCATAGTCAATAAAACACAGGTAAACAGCTTTCTGGTATTCCCTGCTTTCAGCCAAGATCAATTTGACATCAGCAATGATATCCTTATTACATGTCCTCTTCTGAACCAGGGTTGAATTTTTGGCAGTTCCCTGTCAATGTGGTACAACTGCTTTTGAATGATCTTCAGCAAAAATTTACTTGCCTGTGATATTAATGATATTGTTCAGTAATTCCCTTCTTCGGTTGAAACACCTTTCTTTGGAATAAGCATAAATAGATTTTTTCCAGTCAGTTGGCCAGGTAGCTGTCTTCCAAATTTCTTGGCACAGACATGTGAGCACCTCCAGCACCGCATCCATTTGTTGAAGCATCTCAGTTGGTATTCCATCACTTCCTTGAGCCTTGATTTTCACCAATGCCTCCAGTGTAGTTTGCACTTCTTCCTTCAATACCATTGGTTCTTGATCATATGTCTATTGTATCTTTTGGTACAGTGGCTCTATATATTCCTTCCATCTGTTTTTGATACTTCCTGCCCCTCATTCAGTATTTTGGTCATAAACCAAAAACCCAAACTCATTGCCATCAAGTTAATTCCAACTCATAGCAACTCTCTAAGACAATAGAACTGGCCCATATGGTTCCCAAGAAGTGGCTGTTGGATTTCAACTGCCAAATTTTTGGTTTGCAGCCTGAGAGCCCGTAGAATCCTTCAAAATTGCAACTCAAGGCTTTAATTTTTTCCTCAGTTCTTTCAGCTTGAGAAATGCTGAGCATATTCTTCTGGTTTGATTTTCTAACTCCAGGATTTCGCATGTTTTACTCTGTCTTCTCGTACTGTCCTTTGAAATCCTCAGTTCAGGTCTTTTATTTCATCATTTTTTCCATTTGCTTTAGCTACTCTACATTCAAGAGCAAATTTCAGAGTCTTTTGACATCCACTTTGGTATTTTCTTTCTTTCTTGTCTTTTTAATGGCCTTTTGGCTAATATTAAAGATTAAAAGTACATAAATGAGAAAATAACTTATGCGATGATAAATCAAAATAGAGATACTTGAGAAGTGAATTAGTAAATGAAGTAAATCCATGAAAAGTCTTGAAAGCAAGAACTAAAATTGAGATCTTTTCTAATGTGTAGTCCTCTCAGTAACAAATTTTTGACCATACCACTCTCAGTATATGTATATATTTATGAAGTAGGTACATTTATTATGATTAGTTAATACATGAAGGCATCATATATACCTAGAGTGATGTCTGTTGTCAACAGGACTGAATGTAGGTGTATACTTCAAATATTTCTGTTGACAACAGCTTTTCTCCTATTTGATTAGACCATCACTGTTCCTTTTCTTTTTTAATCTCAAAATACAACTGACAAATAGCTCCTATTAAAAGTAGAACAAATGTCAACTCTTCCACATTTATTTTTGTTTGCTTGTGCTTGCATTATTATTTTTATCTTCAATCCACACTTTCTTTTCAAGTATCTTTTTAAGCTCTTTGCCCATTTTGTGAGGGTTAATGTAATCAAAACTAGATAGGAAAATTCATAAATCTGATAATCTAGTAATATGTAGACTGCAAACCTACCAGCTAGAGTCACAGTCACTGCCTTCATGTTATAAAACCTCCCTCCTCTTGGATGTACCTCACACATGTTACACCTGAGTATGCACTGAGCACAGGTGCTGGGGGTCAAGCCATATACTAAATATTAGCAATGCTTAATTTTTATTTCTTAATTAGGAATAAAATAAACAGAGGCTCTAATATTTCCTTTCCTCATCCCATGGGTTCATACTACATATACATGCATACACACACACACACACACACACACACACACACTGGCCTCCCCTTATAAGGAGCCCTGGTGGCACAGTGGTTAAGCACTCAGCTGCTAACCAAAAAATAAGCTCTTCAAATCCACCCATCACTCCATGGGAGAAGGATGTGGCAATCTGCTTCCATAAAGATTTCCAACCTTGGAAACCCTATGGTGCAGTTCTACTTTGTTCTAAAGGTTCACTATGAGTCAGAACTGACTTGACTGCGGTGGCTTATAGCTTATAGGTATTAGGTTATTGATTAGATCACAGACCTGTTAAAATGAAGCACATAGTGGTTAATAAGAACATCAACCCTAGAGTCAGACCAACTGGAACATAAGTTTTATGATCATGAACAAGATACTCAGCTTTTCTAAACGTTAGTTTCTTCATCCATAAAATTAAGTTAGCGATAGTGGCTACTTCATAAGGCTAAGGTAAAGAATGTAATCATTCACATAAAATTAACACCACATATCTGGCATGTGGTATATATTCAATAAATCTTTCTTATAAGAATCAATTAATGGGAGAAAGAGTTTATGGAGCTTTATTTTTCAAAACACAAAAGGTTGGTAATAGACTAAAGTGAAAAGCAGAAGAGTCAAAGATGGCTTTTGTTATTCCTTCATTAATTTATTTGGTAAAAAAATATGGCTGTTACACATGGTACTTATAAAGATGAGGTGGGTTGGGGGTTCAACTAACATTTTCAAATGAGAAACATAAATAATATGGAAGATAGACATGTATTAATAATTAACATAAAATTGAAAATATTTTGGAGCAGAAAAATATGAGAAAGACAAATACTAAGTCTACGTGGATCATAAATACCTGCGATTTCTGGACTTGACAGGTATTTCATGCTGGCCAAGCTTTCCGGTTGGGGCGATATCCAATACATTGGCACCTGCTGGGTGATTTGCAGTTTAAGTCTTATGTAAGAGGCTGTGCAATTCACCAAACCTATAACAGAGCTGTTACTATCCATAACACACATCACCTTCTGATTGAGAGGAATATTATCTATGATATCAAGGGAGGAGCATTTTTTATAGAAGACGGTATTGAACATGGTAATATCCTACAGTATAACTTGGCAATATTTGTACAGCAAAGTACTAGTCTTCTGAATGATGATGTGACCCCAGCTGCATTCTGGGTAACCAACCCAAACAACACCATCCGACACAATGCAGCCGCTGGTGGCACTCACTTTGGCTTTTGGTACCGAATGAACAACCACCCTGATGGACCATCCTATGATCGAAACATTTGCCAAAAAAGAGTTCCTCTTGGAGAATTCTTCAACAACACTGTTCATTCTCAAGGCTGGTTTGGAATTTGGATATTTGAAGAATATTTCCCCATGCAAACAGGATCTTGTACTTCTACAGAGCCGGTGCCTGCAATATTTAATTCACTTACCACTTGGAATTGTCAAAAAGGAGCTGAGTGGGTCCATGGTGGTGCCCTTCAGTTCCATAACTTTGTGATGGTAAATAATTATGAGGCTGGAATTGAGACCAAGAGAATCCTAGCTCCTTATGTTGGAGGGTGGGGTGAAACCAATGGAGCAGTGATTAAAAATGCCAAAATAGTTGGTCATCTTGATGAACTGGGGATGGGGCCTGCATTTTGCACAATGAAAGGTCTGCTTCTCCCATTTAGCGCAGGCTTGACTGTATCTTCCGTACACTTTATGAACTTTGACCGTCCCAGCTGTGTAGCTTTAGGAGTCACATCCATCACTGGCGTTTGTAATGACAGATGTGGAGGATGGAGTGCAAAATTTGTTGACATCCAGTATTTTAACACACCAAACAAGGCTGGATTTCGATGGGAACATGAAATGGCACTGATCGATGTTGATGGTTCACTTACAGGTAATGCTATTTTTTAATCTGTGACAAAATACATTGGAAATATGTTTTTGTGAACATAGGAAGTGGAATTGTCAGAGAAAACTCACATGAATCACAGATCTAACCCAGTATCCACATTTATAATGATTTAAAGGATATAGACAAGCACCAGGCACAGATGAGAGACATTTTCTGAAGGAACCCCAAACTGTCAGATGCAGTCCTCAAATATGTCCTTTTCCTCTTGCATTTATATTTTGATGTTGAATGAATACCAAATTTTAAGCAATGTTTATGGAAACACTGAACATAAAATGAAGCCGTTTCAATTTGCAAACTCCTCCATCTTAAACCCCATTAATTATACAGATAAGAAACTGCTTATGTGAGTGCCCAATTTCTCCAGCCAGCCATGATGCATAAATTCCAGGTTTACTTACATAAGAAATCTAGACAGACCAGGTATATCCTGCTAAAATATTCTGCAGGGCTAAAGTAAGTTACAGGCCTGCTGTTAACTCTTTTCTTCCCATGTTAAATTTAGAATTAGTAGTTTAAAGAACATGTTAACTCTAGTACAAAATTCAGTATACTTTCTAGATCAAAGTTTTTTAGCATTTCAAGTTCAGAGTATGTCATATTTTCTGTAAGTATTCATTGTTTCTAGAATTTAGAGTTTTTACAAATGTGTAACAATAAAGGCTTGTCTAAGTAACATCCCAAGGATTTGTGTGTGTGTGATGCATACTGCGTAATACTATATAAAAGAGAGAGATTGACAAGTAAGCCTACAGATATTAAGGATTTACTTTTGAAAGACTCTGTAAGATGAAAGAATATTCATCTGGATATTAAGTAGACTGAGTTCTCAACTATAGTTGTTGATGTCTGTCTCTGATCTAATTGTGACTTTAAAGAAGGAGAACCTTTGGGTGCTTTTGATATAGAAAGCTTTGTGTAACCTTTATTGTTTTACATAGTTCAGCTTAGATTTTTAATGTTAATTGGCAATGCATTGGTTAAAAGTGCAAGTCCTATGGTCAGACTCTCTGAATTTGAATCCTTCTATGTGTCCTTGACCAAATTATGATCCACTTCCCATCACCTACTCTGGCTCTCATTGTTGCTTTAAATCCCATGTTTCACCCACATCCACAGTAATGTCCTTCACCAGGGAGTCAAACTGAACAGTCTCTGTATGAGGTCCCCTTGCCCCATGACTGAAAAAAAAAAACAAAACCAAGACTTTCAGATTTTACCAGTGGCTCTATGGGTCATGGTACTTTTACACTGCAGACAGTTCACGAGGGCAACTAGCAACAACAAATGTGAAATAGAACACACACGATTTGTGTTCACTTCCTAGGACACAAAGGACACACCGTCATCCCACACAGCTCATTGCTGGATCCTTCTCACTGCACTCAAGAACCCGAGTGGAGCATTGGATTCCCCGGGTCTGTCTGCGATGATTCTGTCAGCTTTCACCGTTTAGCTTTCAATAAGCCTTCTCCAGTATCTCTGCTGGAAAAGGATGTGGTTCTCTCAGGCTCTTTCGGTAAGTGGAATATAAGAGTTTAAACCACTCATTTAAATATGTTTTTCCTAATTTATGTAATCATCTTCCTGAGTTTTTACTTGGTGTTTAGAACATTGGAAGAAGCATAATATTTATGTCAGAGTCCAGGCAGAAACAAATACACTCTGTTGGGTACTTGAGAAACATTGAATACATGCATGGATCAACACGATATTCTGTTGATTAAGGAACCCCCAGACAATAGTGTAATAGAGAACAGGAAAGTTGACATTGCCCTTGGGGCAAAACAGTAAAAGTATACCACTGTTCCTGCCACTAAATGCAAATGATTTTGATTTTCTTTGCTGATTGAGATTAGACGTAAGGAACATTTGCTAGGTGAATAGCTGTATACCAATTGCCAGGGACTGTGTTGATTTGCCCATTTGCTACAGTAAAGATATAATACCTAGAACCTATGATGTGTTTGTGGATTGGGCTCAGGCCTGTTCGGAGTGTGCTTCTTCCATGGCTCAGGCGGAAGGGACAGCAGCTATTTTGGTGATGAGTAGGAAGCTCTTGTCATTGCATTGGCAGAGACTCAAGAGATCAAACATCCTCATGCAACCTCTTTTCAAGCCACTGCTTGAGTAAGTCCTGCTGATATGCCATTGGCCAAAAAAGTCAACCAACAAAAATAGGGCAGTCTACTCTGCTTTCGGGAGGAGAGAAATATGAATGGATATTTGCTTTACTATAATCCAAATTATTAGAGTTCTTCTCACACTTCTCAGGTTTTTTTGGTAGTATAAGCTTTTAGTGGCTCTGCTTAAGGCCCTTTAAAGACTAACACTAACTATAAGCCTAAGAATTAATGAACCTCTTCCCCTTTGACATTCCCCCTTGCATTTTTCTTTTGTCTTTCCCCAAAAGAAAATAAATGATAATTTACTTCATAATCTTGCTTCTAGCTTCTTCCTCCAAAATTTTTGAAGGAAGAGTTTGCTAATTTAACCAAAAATGGAGAGGAAAAAAAAAAATAGAATAGGATCAGTTATTCACAGATCTTTCCTTATATTGTAAAAGACCTTTTTAAATCTTCTGCTGAAATTGTCAGGCACTGTTTCATCAACAAAGCATTACCAAATTATGTATATATATTTCATAGCATTACCAAGTTATATGTGTGTATGTGTATATATATACACTGTAAATCAAGGATTCTGAAGTATATATATATATATATATTTCCATAACAGGTAGTCTAGGTTCCAAGTATGTTATCATGGTCAGTGTCAAGTGATGGGTCTAATTGTAGCCTAGATCCTTAAGCGCTCTAAATCAAAATTTTCCATTAGTATCTATGTGGATTTTGATTCACTCAATAGATATAAAATAATCTAATAAAGAACCATTACTTACATTTGTATATACTGTAAATCAAGGATTCTGAAGAATTAGGTTCTTAAAAGAAGTGGGATTATATTTTAGATCAATGGTATTTAAAGAGTAGTATTTTATTAATTTTATTAATATATTTAAGCATTTTTATCTTAGTAGTAGTAATCATCACATTTCCATTTTATCTTTCTATAAGGAACAAAAACTCCAATCCCAATTCAAAATTCCAAGTAAGAAAGTATTTTATATTTTAGTTAAATGTAATATTAAACATTTGGGGCCTTCAGTGAAACAAAGACATTTAGAACATAAATAATGAAAGGCTTTACTGACCTCTTTTTTTTTTTGGAGAGTCCCATAGACCACAGCAACATTTCACACTTGCACCTGCAGATAAGTAGAATAATTTTCTGAGTTGAGATTGCTATTATTTGCTACTTGTTTTGTGTTTTCCTGCAGGCACAAGCATTGTTCCTTTTCAGAAGAAGCGACTGACTCATATGTCAGGATGGATGGCTCTGATTCCAAACGCAGATCGCATTAATTGGTATTTTAAAGGTGTAGATCACATAACTAATATATCATATACATCAACATTCTACGGATTTAAGGTAAATGAAGAGATATAAGATGTCTTCTAATAGTCACAATTGCATAGTAGTCCAATACAACCTACACTTGCGTTTTTACTTACACCAGTTGTTAGACTCAGAATGCCCTTGCCTCACGTACAAAACCAAAAAAACTCTATGCTGCTGAGTCAATGCCTACTCATAGAGACCCTATAGGACAGGAGAATTACCCCCATAGGGTTTCTGAGGAGTGTCTGGTGGATTTGAACTGCCAACCTTTTGGTTAGAAGCCAAGTTCTTAACCACTGCCGCCACAAGGGCTTCCTCGCCTCACATAACCATCTGTTAAGATCCTGCATACCCTTCGTGACTCACCCCAAATCATCTCTCCTCTAAGAAGCAAGCCAAAAAAAAGCCTCCATTGAGAATCAGATATAAGCATTCATTCTGTCGTATTCCTGTAATACTAAGTTTCTGCCCGTTATTGTTACCATATAATAGCTAACGTTTATTGAGCGCTTATGATGTCTTAGATACCAGTTAAGCACTTCACTATTTGTATTATGAAATACATCAAACGTACAGAAAATCATAGAAAATAACAAGCCAACTCTCGTATCCCCACCACCTAACTCTCTCTGAATCTAATATTTTATAAATATTTACTTTAAAGTTTTTTTTTTAAAGAAATAAAATATAGGTACACGAGTCCTCTGTATGACTTACCTTGGTTTCATTTCTCTCCACATTTAATGTTAATCAGCATCTGAATTGGGTGACCTGCACTCATGTTTTTATACTTAACATTCTGTATGTGTGCAGCCAGAACAATAGCATTCTTTTGCATATTTTCAAATATTATAGAAATAAAACATTCTCTAAATCAAATTCTGTAACTTGGTTCTTTAGCCTATGTTATGGTTTTGAGATTTTGATACATGTCTGCTAACTACTTAACATGTTGTCTTGCTTAATCCTTAAAACTGGGAATTAGCAAGATCTTCATTTTTATAGATGAGGAAACTGAGGTTCAAAGGGGATAGAAACTTATCCACAATTGTGTAGCTAGTAAGTGGCAGAGCTGAGATTTGAATTCAAAGAAGATGATTCCAGAATCCACATTATTCTCTTATTTTTTCATTGCCTTATATTTTAATGATTAATGCATATGCCTTGTCTAGTGGATTGTGAGTTTTTAGCATATGTAGACTGTAGTATTAATCTCCATATCACTCATAACACCTCTTACATTATTTAGAGTTACCCACTGTGTTAACTTGGTATAAATAAAATCCTTAACATAAAGATCTCGTTGCTAGACATATCCCATTGTCATTTAGTAAGAAATTCTATGGATATAAAGATTTGAAGAGAGATGTAGGCTTGAGCCACAAGTCTCCTCAGAAAATTTAAGAAGCATATTAATCAAAAACCAAACTCATTGCCACTGAATTGATTCCAACTCATAGCGACCCTGTAGGTCAAAGTAGAACTGCCCCACCGGGTTTCCAAGGAGCACATGGTGAATTCGAGCTGCCAATCTTTTTGGTTAGCAGCTGAGCTCTTAAGCATTGCTCCACCAGGGCTCAAAGAAACATATTAGGGAGTTAAAAATGAATAAAACACATTTTATTGCTCCCTTGCCTTGAGGAGTTCAGGTTTTCAAGTCATTATGTCAGAATGTATGTGTGTGTGCGCACGCATGTTCACACACACGCTCTGTCACCTATCTGTCTATCTATCTTTCTGTCTGTCTATACCTAGAGATCCCCTATGTGAGCCTTAACTGAGTAACCCTTTCATTGCCTTAGTACCCATAACGACCCTCTAGGACAGAGTAGAACTGGCCAGTAGGGTTTCCAAGGAGTAGTTGGTGGATTTGAATTGCTGACCTTTTGGTTAACAGCTGTCACACTTAACCACTGGGCCACCAGGGTTCCAGTACTACAGCTAGCATTATTGCCATAAACCAGAAACCCAAACCTGTTGCTATGGAGTCGATTCCAATTCATAGCAACCGTATAGGACAGAGTAGAAATGCCCCATAGGGTTTCCGGCTGGTGGATTCACACTGCCGACCTTTTTGTTAGCGGCCGAGCTGTTAACCACTGTGTCACCAGGGTTTCAGGCATTATTGTCATAGACATGTAAAGTGTTAATAAGTAAAATATGAAACAAGGGCAAGATGAAAAGCAAATTAAAATCAAAACTTTAATTTTTAATTTAAGATGGGGTTAATTTTATGTGATAAAATTAATGTATATTATGCACAGTATTAACTCATAAAACAAGTAATGTTTTGCTGCAAACTTTTATAGGAAGAAGATTATGTAATCATATCTCATAATTTCACTCAAAATCCTGTTATGTTTAATATTGTTGATATGAGGAATGCCTCTTCAAATGCATTGGATTGGAACACTAGCAAGAATGGAGACTGGCACCTTGAAGCAAACACTAGTACTTTATACTATTTGGGTATGTATTTACTAGGCAGATGTGATCATTTTTATCTAGTGCTTTGTCTAAAGGATGAGAAAAATTACTTAATGGGCAACTAGGTGTTATACAGTACCTAGTATATAACAGGATTCAATAAATGTTTGTTGAATAAAAGATCTGGAGACTCTGAATTTATTATATAGAAAGCTTTGACTTGAATTAAGAACACAAATTTTATGCCTGGAGATGACACCAGCACTCTTATTCGTGGTCCCAAGACTTGTAGTTCACAGAATTGGAGGAAATGTTGAAACAGAAACAGACATATTCTTTTTGTTTGTTTTTATTATTTAATTGCCTTTGGAAAATAAAATATTTAAGAATAAACATTTATTTGAGGTTCTGCAGTATTTTTATCAAGATATTTTTATTACGTGTTTCTCAACAAAACATGTACACTTTGGCAGAATTTCTCCATAACTATTCCATAAATTTGAATTATACCAAGCTATTTTATCTGGAGACTATATTCCAAAAATGCCATGATTTTTGGCATTCAAGTACTTTGATTCAAGCGCTTTGATGCTCATGTTAATTTAAACTGCTTTTACTTTACTTTCAGTGTCAGGAAGAAATGACATCCAGCAGAGTCAGCCTATTTCTGGGACACTGGATCCTGATGTGAAAGATGTCACTATTAATTTCCAGGCTTACTGTTGTGTTCTCCAGGACTGCTTTCCTGTACAGCCCTCATCAAGAAAACCACTTCCCAGGAAGCGACCAGCCACATATAAGTATGCAAGCCTTTCGTTGTTTAATACTCTGTAGTATGTCTTAACAGAACCCTCTTTCACATGTCACTCATGGGTGAGATAATAATGCGTTCCACCCCCGTATGGTGCTTTGCAAGTCACAAAGCACTTCTACATGTATTGGTTCACTTGAGCCTCACAACCACCCTGATGAGGAAATGCAAAAATCTCATTAAAATATGTATATGTATATGTAACTTTCACACATAGGAAATGTATCTATATATATGTATATGTGTGTGCGTGTGCATGTGCATGTGTGTGTGTGTGTGCAAGTTACTGGAAATCTCAGATTCGCAGAACTTTAGATCTGAATTGTTAGATCCTGCCCAACTCCCATATTATATAGCTAAGAAAGCTGGAGCACAATGACCTTACGCGGATTATCTGAGATCACAGACTGCCTTGATGACACATCCAGTACGACACCAGGAACTAAGTCTTCTCATTAGTTCAATACTTTCTTAGCACGTGGTGTCTCTTTTTCTGGAATAGCACTCCTGGTCAAATCTCATTATAGTTTATTTAAAATATTTCACCTCTTAACTATATGCTAATTTTTCCAGTCAAAAATAATTTTTCTGTCTTTGGAACTTGTATAGATCTTTACTTTTTCTTCCCATGTGAAATATAACTTTTTACCTTGTATTATAGTGTATTTTTGATATTTTTTCTACCTTTTTTTCCCACTAGACTGTAAGAACCTTAGAGACAGAATCTGGATTTTATGTATCTTTGTGTCCTTATGGAGTAATAGTAATGATGATGATTATGATGATGGTGATCACAGAAGTTTAACATTTAGTGGATACTTAATAGTCCCCTGCATTACCACTAATTGCTATTTATTAGATGAGTTAAATTTTAAAATATATACAAATTGCAATAGCTATTATACAAAATAATAATAACAGAACGTATTCATTCATTCATTAAAGTATATTTATTGAGCACCTGTTATGTACCAGGCACTGTGCCAAAGAGTGGGAATTTTTGACCAACAGGTTTCTTAGTAATACAGCTATCACATTTTAACAGAACAGACTGTATATTAACTCTTTTGTAGAATCCCAGATAAGTATCATAGAATTTTGAAAATTTTTTCTTGGGTTAGAAGAGCAACCTCTGATTGTGGACATTTTTCAGTAGGAAAATATCATCAACTTTATAATAATACTCTATAGAAATTTGCATTGAGATAGTTTCTTAGTCATCTAGTGCTCCTATAACAGAAATACTGTAAGTGGATGGCTTTAGCAAAGAAAAGTTTATTCTCTCACAGTCAGTAGGCTAGAAGTGTGAATTTGGGATGGCAGCTCCAGGGGAAGGCTTTCTTTCTGTCGGTTCTAGAGAAAGGTCCTTGTGATGCATCCATCTTCCCTTGGTCTGGGAGCATCTCAGCGCAGGAATCTTAGGTCCAAAGGAAGTGCTCTGCTCCCGGCACTGCTTTCTTGCTAGTATGAGGTCCCCTTGTCTCTCTGCTTGCTTCTGTCTTTTATATCACCAAAGAGATTGGTTTAAGACACTGTCTAATCTCGTAGATCTCATCAATATAACTGCCGCTAATCCATCTCATTAACATCATAGTGATAGGATTTACAACACATGGGAAAACCACATCATATGACAAAATGGTAGACAATCATACAATACTGGGAATCATGACCTAGCCAAGTTGGCAGATATTTTGGGGGGACACAATTCAATCCATGACAGTTTCTAGAAGGTATATTGATGAAAAGTATATTGATGAAGAGGCTGTCTCTCCTCCAATGTAGTTTCAAATTAACAAAACCTTCACCCTAGGTACAATCATGCGCGCACACACACACACACACACACACGCACGCACTCACACACATCACCATCCCATCCACCCCAGAGCAATGGCTTAACCTCACTGACTTATCCTTGACAATTCAGAGACCATTCTTCCTGCCTCTTCCTTCACAGAATCAAGTCAACAATATCTTCCTCTCTCTTTCCCCATGAAATACCACACATAAAGGGCCTTTAAATGGATAAAACATACCTTTCTTTTCAATTTTCCGTTATGCAAATTCTTAAAAGGAAATGGAATAATTTACATTTTAGACAAAATTAGAGTGTGACAAGGATTTGTTGTTATTAGGTGCTGTCAAGTCATTTCCGACTCAGAGCGAGCTATGTATAACAGAACAAAGCACTGCCCAGTCCTGTGCCATCCTCACAATCATTATTGTAGTCACTTTGTCAATCCATCTTATTGAGGGACTTCCTTTTTTTTTGCTGACCCTGTATTTTACCAAGCATGATGTCTCTCTCCAGGGACTGATCCCTCCTGATAACATGTCCAAAGTATGTGAAACATAGTCTCTCCATCCTTGCTTCTAAGGGGCATTCTGGCTGTACTTCTTCCAAGACACATTTGTTCGTTCTTTTGGCAGTCCATGGTATATTCGATACAAAGATTTAGTGTGAGAAAAAGTGATTCAGATTGCGAATAGAAAGGAAATTTTCTTCAATAGAGAAAAAACTATATATGCAGTTTGCGTGTGTTGTGTATTTTACTAACTTCACTTAACATATCCATTTAGAGAAACTATAAACTAATTTGCATTTTATCATCTCAAGACATCTAATTTAGTGCTACACTCTAAGGAGATAGTCATGAAATATATAGAGATAATAGTTAATGGGAATATTTCTCTTCTTCTTTTCAGTTTATGGTCAAATGATTCTTTTTGGCAATCATCTCGAGAAAATAATTATACCATACCCCACCCAGGAGCAAATGTGGTTATTCCTGAAGGTAAACACATAAACATAAATTCATAAAATGCTTGTGTTTATGCAACATTAACACTATGACAAGATAGAAGTCCCGAGAGGTAGCTTTCCACCTTTGTGCAACACATCTTGGGAAAAGAGCAAATTTGAAAACATGAAGTCTATTGTATCCTGGGTACTAAAAGTAGCCTTCTGGGCTTTGTGTGGGTTTAAACCTGAGCATTGAGAATAATAGACTTTCTGGGAGAGATTGGAACCAGTCATTGTGTGGAATGATGGATCATAAACTTCAAAAGCCAAGGCTCATTGGTAAGGTTATCAATGTTTTCCCTGCAGGATGTGGTGCATGGATCATGTTATATTTCTTATATTAAAGTACTGTTTTATAGGAACATGGATTGTAGCAGACACAGATATTCCCCCAATGGAAAGGCTCATTATTTGGGGCATTCTAGAACTGGAAGATAAACACAGTATGGGAGATGCAGCATCTTCTTACAGAAGAGTTGTTTTGAATGCTACCTACATATCGCTGCAGGTAAGAGTGTACAGGGAGGCACCTTGTATTTATATCCCTTTTAATCAAATTCCAAAATGTAGGCAATTTACTGAACAACTAATAAGAAAGTATATTCAATTGATGAGAATAAAATCACAACTCCCATAAAAAATGTAAAGTCCAATATATTTGTTCTTTAAATTGTAGACTAAACATTCCTTAAAGAGTAATTATCATTGAGTATGAAAAAAAAATTTTTTTTTCTTTTTTTAAGGTTTACTTAGCTTCAATTCTACATAGAATATTTGTGTTATGACTGTTGTTTTGTTGTCAGGTGCTGTTGAATCGGTTCTGACTCATAGTGACCCTATATACAACAGAATGAAACACTGCCTGGTCCTGCGCCATCTCCACAATTGTTGTTATGCTTGAGCCCGTTGTTGCAGCTGTTGTGTCAATCCATCTTATTGAGGGTCTTCCTCCCTTTCACTGACCCTCTGCTTTACCAAGCATGATGTACTTCTCCAGGGACTGATCCCTCCTGATAACATGTCCAAAGTATGTGAGACAAAGTCTCGACATGCTTACTTCTCAGAAGCATTCTGGCTATACTTCTTCCAAGACAGATTTGTTAGTTCTTTGGGCAGTCCAAGGCATATTCAGTATTCTTCACCAGCACCATAATTCAAAGGCATCAGTTCTTCTTCGGTCTTCTTTATTCGTTGTCTAACTTTCATATGCATATGAGGTGATTGAAAGCACCATGGCTTGGGTCAGGCGCACCTTACTCTTCAAAGTGACTCGTCTTTGCTTTGCAACTCTTTGAAGAGGCCTTTTGCAGCAGATCCGCCCAATGAAATGTGTCGTTTGATTTCTCGACTGCTGCTTCATGGCGTTGGTTGTTGGATCCAAGTAAAATGAAATCCTTGACAACTTTAGTGTTTTCTCCATTTATCAGGACATTGCTTACTGGTCCAGTTGTGAGGATTTTTATTTTCCTTATGTTGAGGTGTAATGCATACTGAAAGCTGGAGTCTTTGTTCTTCAAAATGTTATAACTAGATGAAGCTAAACTAACACTTTGCTCCAACAAACCAAGAATTTCCAGGAGTGCTAGAAAATATTAAAAGCATTATTTTAAAAAAGAAAACAAACAATATTTCTTAAAATGAATGGACATAATGGAATTATGAAAGCAGGAGCAGACTAATAAACATGCTTCAATTTTGGGAAAAATAACCTCATTTTCTCATAAACCTCAGATGGTCTTGAACATGTAACCATTTAATCAGTTTAATTGCTCTGTCACTCTTTCATTATTGTTCATTAAAAAGAATAGCTCAACCAAAAATCTATAAGCACCACTAAAAATGTTTACTACCTTCTCTTCGATCTTAGTGACAAAGTCCAGAAACTAGGTGTTCAATGCTTTAAAGGCATATAGCCCATTAGTTAGATGCATGGGCTTTGAATCCTGACCTCACTCTTTACTAGATGGGTAGCCTTAGGTAAGTTTTGAATTTTTTCAGCATCAGTTTTCTCATCTATGGAATGAGAATAATAATACCAGTGCATTGGCTTAATGCAAAGATTAAATGTTTTAATATATGGAAACCCTTACACGTTATGCCTGGTGTAGTAGCATCAGCAAATATTTAAATGATAGCTGTTATTGTTATTATTAACAATGACGGCTCATAAATGGCGTAGCTTGGATACAAGTGTGAAGATTCTATTTTAGATATGATGTAGTATGTTAAAATGCAGTGTAGCCTATTTAAACAGCACTATTTTAGATCTTAGGAGATCTCAGTTCTAGGTCCGGGGCCAATCAGAAGTAGATACTGAATTTCACCTTGGAAAAGTCATTTAAACTGCCTAAGCCAAAATGAATGTGTTGAGTTATAAAACTATGTTCTTTATATTATAAGAAAATTCATTCATTTTTACTAGGGGAGATTACCAGTGACTTCTTAATTCCTTTTTTTATAGGAGAATTTCTTTTCTGCTCAATTTTTAAGTATTAACAATTTTCTGCTTCACTGCAGGGAGGTAGATTAATTGGTGGCTGGGAGGATAAGCCATTTAAAGGAGAACTACAGATTGTACTTAGAGGAAATCATTCTACCCCAGACTGGGCTCTGCCAAAAGGACCAAATCAAGGGTCAAAGGTCCTAGGTATGTGTCTCTATACCAAAGGGTCATATCAGTTTTGAGAATCCACATTATAGTGGCAAAGTACTTATTATCAGTTCATGATGTTATGAAGCTTTTACAAATATTTATTTACAGTAAAGGATTCTAAAAAGAAACAGTAGAGATTTTAAAAATTAAGTCATGTGACATTACACTAAATAGTAATATGGATGTGTATATTGTAAGCCAAAACACAATTCTTTATAAAGATAATCTATTAACAAATTTCTTCATGTATATTATGTATTTTTACTGTTTTTCTCCATAATCTTTTCTCTATGTAAGTAAAAATCTTTTCATATGTGAGTGATTTTGCCCTAAAAAGAGAACTTTCCTACAAATCATTCTATTTACAGTATTAATAAATAATCTCATGGATCAGTCAACCCTCATATCACTTATCTAATCACAAGTGTTCTTGAGTTTTAATTTCCCAGTTGCATTGCTATAGCTATGAATATTCCTGCTTGACCATGGAAAGCAAAGGATCTAGAAGGGTTTGATGTGGTCACAATTAACAACTACTTTAAATAATATTAAAACCAAACCCATTGCTGTCAAGTCGAATTCTGACCCTATAGGTCAGAGTAGAACTGCCCCACAGAGTTTTCAAAACTGTAAATCTTTACAGAAGGAGACTGCCACATCTTTCTCCTGCAGGTGGATTCTAAACACCAACCTTTCAGTTAGCAGCCAAGCTGTTAATCACTGCACCACCAGGGCTCCTTTAATTCATACTGCTGCATATTTATTTAGGAGACATATACAAGTATGTGCTGCAACTACACGACTGTGCAATATCTAAAACAGTGACACTCAGAGAATAAGTGAATTAAAAAAATGACCCAAGATTGAATAAGTCAGCTCTCCACTGGCAAACATCCTGAGGCAGACAAATTTAATATTAAAAAATATATTTGCTTTTATGAGCTTTTTTTCCCCAAACACTTCAAATGACACAGAGCAATATCAAGAAAAAATATACGTCCTTTCCAGTTCTACCCCCTTGAGGAAACTAGCATTGGTTAACGGTGTTTACTCGTCTTTCCGTGCTTTTTATCTATGCTGATACTCATATTATACATATTGGTATGTTGTCATAGGGTTGTTCCTTTTACAGATCATTGTCAAACTTAACATATTATTATGCATCTTTTCTCATCTTTCAGATCAATACTTACATATAAAACGTCATTTTATAGCATAATGCTCCACTGTATGAATATACCATAATTTCGTCCTTCATTTCCCAATTGACGTACATTTGGACTTATTTCAATTTTCTGCTGTTTCTAAATATGGCAGTGATACACATCTTCATTCATGTGTCCTTGTGGACTGGCTTTGATTTCTGTGGACCAGATTCCTGGAAGTGGGTCAAAGGGTCAATGCTTTCTTACACAGCCCATGAGCAGATAACCTCAATTCATTCCATTCATTCTAAAATATTCACTTGCTTATTAAAATGTATCAGTGAACTGATTCATTTTGTACTAGCACCTAACCCAGTGGTGCATGGTTGATAAACAGGAGTGTGTTTTCTCCTTCAGGGGTATTTGGTGAGCTGGATCTTCATGGAATTCCACGTTCAATATATAAAACTAAGCTTTCAGAAACTGCAGAGGCAGGTTCCAAAGCCCTGTCTCTGGTGGATGCTGTGGATTGGCAGGTAAAGGAAACATGTGGTTGCAAGTGCATACACACAGTGGGTCAGCTTAAAAAGATGGCATTTATCTTATCAGGTGATGAACCAGGAGAGAAATGTGTATTTTACCATCAGTTTGCACTCAAAAAGCTGACCTGACAGCAGTTATTTAAAACTCGTGATCTCAAATGTCCTTGAGAATATGTGAAAATCATTATGTGTATATTAGTCATGAAAGAAAAGTATGAAAGTTTTGGGTGAAAAATATTTTTATTATAAATCCTTACAAAACAGGAAATGAGAATACATTTTATTGTTATCTTGATTACCTCTTTGCTTCTACTTTGTGATTTTACATGTTAAGAAGTTGGAAAGAAAGTAAATCCTGTTGTCTAGGGATATTTAAATAATGCCTATTAAATGAGAGATTTTGGTAAAATATGAATAGTGGCAATTCCCATCCATATTATACTCATAAACGTGTACAGGTCATAGATACCACGTTTTATCAATATGCTGCTTATTACCAAAGGATCAGGAAGGTGGATGAATTCAACCTCCAGTCTCTCAGATCTCAGCCAGCTTCCTTCTGATGAAGATGAACTGTAGGGTCTCGGAACAAAGAAAGCCTTAGTCTGAACAAATCAATACAAATCATTAAAACATGTGGGTTTGCTCTCCTAATGTGGTTGAAAATTGGTAAATAGGAAGAGAATTTACTGGGTTGTATTATAATCTGTTTATAAAATATTCTAATTTTGTGATAGTTCAAGTACGATTACTTTTTTAAAAGAGAGAGTGATTAAAGGATTTCAATATCCCTATTATTTATCCAGTTAATATTTTCTAAATGCCTGCTGCAGATCAGACATTTTTCTAGGCATTGGAGGTTCAGTGGTAAAGAAACTGATCTTGCTATCATGTAATTTGCATTAGTGTTAAAGAGGCTGACTAAATGAACAAATGTATGTGCATGTGATGAAAGAAATAAAATGGGCAGTGTCCTGGTAGGTATGGCAGATAACATTAAACACAGTGGCCAGAGAAAACCGCTCTCAAGGGTGACATTTGAGCAGAGACATGGATGACAAGGAGGAGCGTAGTATACAAAGATTAGATCCTGGGTCTTGGCCTTGCCCTTTAACTTTTCTCTGCCTTTGCCACCTTTCAGAAATACCAAGTGATAGTTAATTGAGTAAAGGAAATTGGGAAAAAAAATTTCAAGTTTTAAGAATATGCCTTGACCAGTGTTTAATAAAAATATGAATATATTTGCTTTGATATATGTAATTATTTAAAAATGTATTTTGCTATAATTCCTTTAAATGATATAATTGAAATTTAAGAAAATGCAGAAACAATTAAAAATTTAGAATTCTTAATATCAAGCACATTTATTTTTAGAGACCTAAATGTACAGTTTATTCTTTTTTATAATACCATGATTGCTAATCAGATATAAATTAAGTGAAAATTATTTAATAGTTATTACTTGTAAGAAATAGAATCCTATTTAAACAACTCTTCTTGAATTTGGCACTTGAATTTTTCTAAGGAGGGTGACGAGATTGTGATAACAACCACAAGCTATGATTCCCAGCAGACAGAAACCAGAAGTATTGTAAAAATTCTGCACGACCACAAAGTTCTCATTCTCAATGATACTCTGTCCTATACTCACCTTGGTAAGTGGCTGCTCTTTGCCAAGTAGGTACATAATTAAAATGTCTTTAAATATTCACATTTCTAGTGCTCTCTCCCTTAATTAAAATTATTGGACAGAACATTTCGCAAATATATTTCCCAGGAACGTTTTACTCAGGTTTGCACTGGTACCCAAGTACCACTACTGTTTCTGTGCTGACTTCTAACAGTCCCTACGGTATACATTTATTCATTCAGCAAATACTGAGTTACTCCTACATGCTAGGGAGCAGGAAACGAAGCTAATGTGGTCCTTGCCTTGCTGTTCGTCTCTTTATTTATGGCACTACACTGTAAATATCTGTTTATTCATTGGTCTCTTGCACTGAACTGTGATCTTCTCAAGAACACAGATGTGCCCCAGTCTCATTGTAAATGTTCAATAAGTATTGATTGAATTACTTTACCCTTGCTTTTTATTTACCAAGGTTGTAACCTTTTAATTACAATTTTAATCAGTCACTTCTAAAAGAATATGTAGACTTGGATTATTGTGATTTTTCTTGATGATGCTGATTCAACTAAAAAAATATATTGTAAATGATGGAGCAAAGTGAACTAAGATGTTTAAAGAAAATAAATTTTTTCTCCAATCTGCATTTGAAATTGGCAACCAGGGGGATATAAATGTATTTGACTCTCTTCTTTCTGAATTTACATAATGTAAAGAGATGATTTGAGTTAAAAAAAAAAAAAAAAAAAACCAACATTTCTTTTATTAGCAGGGTAATTATTTTCCTCTTAGCTGAAGGCTTTTTGAGAGGTCTTCAGTTTTTTGTTTTTTAGTTTCGTAACCTTCGTAAATCCTTTAAAATGTAAACATACAGATTGTGTCTGACATACTACTACTATTTCTAAAGAGTTGAGATTGATACAGAATATGCGTTAGGGAAAGTGGAGCAAACCACGGTTTAGGCTGCAGGAAAGATAAAATTACCTGTGAGTTACTTATGCCTCACATGACCTGACCGTGGGCTAATTCTTTTACTTCTTTGCCTCATTTCCTCATCCATTAAAATTACAAAAAGCTTCTCAACTTACCGTGCAACAGTGTTCCCATGTATAATTTGAAGTGATTGAAAACCACCTTCAAGATCTGTTAAGCAATCATTTCATAATTACTGATTATAATAATCTCTTTGGCATAAATAGAAGAAATTTTTTTTGTTATGTTTCAGTGAATGGATTTAAACATACCATACTTTCAGTCTGACATCTATCTGTGTTTAAACATGCAAATCTGATCAATTCTTGAGTTTGTATTGACTTTTGGACTAATAGAAAGTTCTTAACCTTATGACCTGCAAAGAATCTAATAAAGACAATGGTTTCTCAGCATTGGTAATAATCTAGCTGACCTTCTGTTGCAGCTGAAAAATACCACATCCCTGGCACGGGTCAGAGCTACACACTAGCAGCTGATGTTGGGATACTGAGTAGAAACATCAAAATCATTGGTGAAGATTACCCAGGTTGGGTCAAGGAATCTTTTGGTGCACGAGTCCTGATCAGCTCATTTACTGAAAATATGATGACATTTAGAGGTTGGTACAAATTCCGTTATTTCTTCTAAATGAAATGTAAAATGGTCTTTTATATTTTTAGGAAGTCTTTAAGGATTCTCACTTTTTTATAGGCCCACATGGAAAAACAGCCATGACAGGGATTTTGTAGCCCAGGTACTACCTTCCCATCAGATTCCCTAACATCACTGGGAATTATTTTATCTTCATAAACTCTAAGAATTATCAAATTGACAGTGACTTTAAATAACAGCTAGACCTGCCTTGTAGTCAAACATAAGCCTTTTTATAATAACTACAACAGATCATCTGCTAGTTCTGTTTTGTTTTAAGGAAAATTTCAAACATCTACCCAGTGGCGTAGTGGTTAAGTGCTACGGGTCGCTATGAGTCGGTATCGACTCGACAGCAGTGGGTTACCCGAAAAGGAGAAAATAGTGTAATGAATCCTATTGTGCCCATTGCCAGTTTCAACAATTATGAACTTTGGCTAATCTTATTTCATCTATACTTCTGCCCATTCTTTTCAAGCCTCTGTATTATTTTGAAGCAAATATTTCATCTATAAATATTTCAGTAGATAATGCTAAAAGATTTTTTAAAAAATGTATCTACAGTACAAATATCAGACCTAAAAAAATGATAACAATAATTGTTTATTATCAAATGATTGTTTAAATTTTCCCAGTTGTTTTCTTCCTTCCTTTGTTCATTCCTTCTTTCCTTTCTTCCTTCATTCTTTCTTTTGTAGTCTATTTGTATAAAAAAAATCCATGTTGCAGTTGATTATGAATTTTAAGTCTCTTTGATTCATTTCTCTTTACTTGCAATTTACTTATAAGGAACCTAGGTCACTTATACAATAGGTTTTCAAACAGTCTGGAATTTAGTGATTGCATGCCTAGAATTTAAATTGTTCCTCTCTACCTTGAATTTCCCATGTGTGGGTAGTTAAGAACTACAGGCTTGTTGAGATTCAGGCCCAGTTTTTAGGCAAGACCTCTGCATAGGTGGTAGAGTATTTTCCATCAGTAGACACATAATGTCTAATGTGTCTACTAAATGCCATTAATGATCATTGCCTGAACCCAATAAACCACTGGGGTTTAAAATGGTGAAGTTCTAATTCTATCATTGCTTTCTCATTTTTAACCTGGAATACTTCTATAAAGAGACATTTCCTAAACAACTTTTTGACTACCCTAAAGGACAGTTCATATAGGAAAGGCTGGGAAAAAAATGCTTAATTCCTTCCTCTTATTTTCTAGTTTTCATAATAATAAGTTGAACCAGGAATTTTTGTTTGTTTTGTTTTGTTATTACTATCATTGTGAGCTCATGGATTTAAAAATATTTATGTGTTCTAATCCATTGTGGTTATTAATCTTATATTGCTCAAAATGCCTCCATGTTGGCCTTTGGAACCTTTTCATGTTGATGCCTAAATTCTTTGGACATGACTAATTTATTTTTTTAGCCTCTTCACTTTTTAACATAACAAGCATATATTGTAAACTTTTTCTGAGACTGGGAATCAGTCTTTCCTCCAGGTAACCCTGATCTTTTTTGTAGAAGCTGGTATTTGGATTCCACAATGTAGGTACCAGGGGCAAATCATCCATTCTTGTATTAAACTTCTTCAGCTGGTTCTCACTTGTTCTCAATACTGCCTATTCCACTGTCTTAGTTACCTAGTGCCACTATAACAGAAATATCGTAAATGAATGGCTTTAACAAAGAGCAATTTATTCTGTCACAGTCTGAGGCTAGAAGTTCAAATTCAGGATGCCAGCTCCAGGGAAAGGCTTTCTCTCTCTGTCAGTTCTGGGGGAAGGTCCTTGTCACCAGTCTTCCCCTGGTCTGGGAGCTTCTCAGCACAGGGATCCCAGGACCAGAGGACATACTTCACTCCTGGCACTTCTTTCTTGGTGGCATGAGATCCCTATCTTTCTGCTCAATTCTCTCTCCTTTTATCTTTTGTAAGACAAGAAATGATGAGGAACTCCCCTTACTTTGGAACAGGGCTGTGACCTGAGTAAGGGTTTTGCATCCCAACCTAATCCTCCTTAACATAACCTAATCTTGCCTCATTAACCACAGGCAGAGATTAGGATTTACAACACATAGAAAAATTACATCAGATCACAAAATGGTATACAACCGCGCGAAATTGGGAATCATGGCCTAGCCATGTTGATACACATTTTGGGGGAATGCAATTCAATCCACGATATTTGCAACAACTCTAATTTTAGGAAATCTTTATATTGAGCAAACAACTACCCCATTATAATCTTTACTTATTGATCAAAATCTGCCAACAGAAGTTTAACTGATGGTTATGATCATGACATATGATCCCAGGCACTGTGTTGAACATTTAACATGTATTATCTCATTTAATCTTCAAAATGCTATGGTAAAAATTTCCCCCTTTTAAAGATAAAGAAATAAATGGTCAAAAAGGTAAGGGTGCTGTGGCCTTGAATACTAATCCACGTCTGTCTTACTTCAAATCCCATCATGATTCCCATGATAACCTTTTGTTGCTCCTACCAATTTTTTTGTGATGTAAGTTAAAAAAACACACCTGTAGCTTTTTTAGGCCCAGGTGATCTGCAGTGACCATCTCTTCTGTGTCTCTGTCTTACTATTCTTGTGCTCCCCACCATGTATCCACTCGCTGGCCCATGGATTCCCATACAGAATTTTCCCTTCTTGTACAAAATAACTCTTCTATGCTGCATTCTACTAGATGCCAGTTTTTGAAACAAGGAGTGTTCTCTACTGCTATTTTCTAGCACTGAAACTGTGTTTCAGTTTCCCCATCTAGAAGATAAGATCGTAAAAGTTCATAACTCACAGGATGCTTTAAAGAGAATTAAGCCACACATTACCTGTTAAGTGCTTAATACAGCACTTGGCAAATAGCTATCTCTCATGGATTGCTATTGTTGCAATTACTAAACTATGAATTTGCCCCTTGCTTACCTCAATAGCACTTGTGACAAGCTGACCAGAAGATACTTTGCTCTGTACAGCCTGAAAGAAATGATATAAAGATATCATTTAAAAGCCCTTCAGCATCAGAATTGAAATGTCAGGTCAATTATACCTTGTGCCTGATGTCATACATTCTCAGTGGGGGCAATATCACCCCCCAGTATGGTGAAAATTGGTTCTTGAGGGACAGAAAAATTTAGATGTTACAACTGTTTTTGACCTTTCAAAGGGCCACCATACATTAAGAGATATACAATATACTAATGGCATTAAAATTTCATGGAAGGGGGGTGATTAGGAGAAAAAAAGTTAAAAGGACACCTCAAGGGAGCAATGAGAAAAGGTTGAGAAATACTGCCTTATCTGGATAAAAGAAGCAAAGAAAAAGCAATTAATGACATTTCCATGAAAATTTTGAACAACTTTCTGTAGGTTTTCAAGAATTATGTATTTTTTTCAGGAAAAAAAAATGTTAATCTTTTTTCTTCTCTAGGAAAAGCAAGAATAAGTAACGTTGAATTTTATCATAGCGGTCAGGAAGGCTACAGGGATAGCACAGACCCAAGATACTCTGTAACGTTTCTTAACCTGGGACAGGTTTGTACTTCATTCTGATTGTTCCATGTATTCAAAATAAAATCATTTTATTTCTATTTTACATTCATCGAACTTTACTAAATAATATCTTAAAACTGCTAAAACTGTAATATAATATAATCTAACTTTCTTGGATGCATTTCCCATTAATCTTTTTGACTCATAGCTGCAGTTGATTCCACCCATTTCATGTACTTATTTAAGGTCGGTGAAAGAACCATAGAAAAAGTAACACAGATAAAAATATAAATGCATCAGAGTTTCTTTTTTTAAAAAACTGCATTTAAGATAAATATGTTTTTGCTTTATTTCATCATGAAGTCAAGGTATATGTAAAGTTCCCATGTGGAAAAGACCTACTGAGAAAACATCTCCTTTAATAGAAAGTAAATTGAATATTTGTCAAGGGTTATCTTCTGAAAATCATCCTACTTCAAACATTTTCCTTTAAATATGTTTTAATCTTACTTTCAAAATGTTCAGAGTCCTGATGTTTTACAGATTCAAGAACATGGCTCATCTTATATTCGAGGCTGTGCTTTCCACCATGGCTTTTCCCCAGCAATTGGTGTGTTTGGGACTGATGGATTGGACATAGATGATAACATCATTTATTTTACAGTGGGGGAAGGTAATGTAATAATATTTTGGTCCAAATCACACATATTTCTGAAGCAATCTGATCTGTAAACTCTAGAGTTGTGCTGTGTAATTGATCTTTCTACAAGGATGGAAATATTCTATATCTGCACTGTCTAATATGGTAATTAAGAAGCCCCACGTGACAGTTGAGCACTTGAAATGTTGCTACTGTGATGGAGGGACTGAATTTTTCATTTTAATTGTGCTTAATTCAGATTTAAATAAATAGCCACAGGTGGTTATGGCTACCCTGTTGGACAGTGCAGCCCTCAAACACAGAAGAATTATTACCAGACTCTGATTACATGTGAGTTCTCTAGACAATAATAGCTTAAATTACTGTTACTTTTAAATAATATATCAATAACAAAGATTATTAATAAAGATTGTTATTTTATAAAAAAAAATTATATACAACTTTAGACCTTTCTTGAATGTCAAATATAAAGCATAGTGAAAACTTATTTCACGTATGTAAAAATCCTGTGTGTTAAAATCTGAGGTGGAACCCATGAACCCACATATTTCACAAGCACCCCAGGGGATTCTGATTCAGGTGGTATATTAGAGAGGCAGAATCTCACTATGAACGGTCATAGGGCTCACTCTAAAATCTAAGGGGGTCATTTGTCAAGCAAATCTAGCAAAATAATTTCATGGAAAAATTGAAGACATTCTTCACAGTATACATTACAAATTTACATCTGTATTTTGGGGCACACTCGCTCTTTCTCTTTATTTTTAACAGGAATAAGAATATGGGGGGATGCCAACAGAGTCCGAGGGAATTTGGTTTCACTTTCGGTTTGGCCAGGAACCTATCAGGACAGAAAAGATTCAAGTTCAACTCTCTGGCACGCAGCAATTGAGGTAGTGCTAACAAGTTAATAATTGCCTTCCTGCAGATTATAGTTTCTGCAGAAATTGTAAATTTCAAAACGTTATTGGAAATTATTTGCTCTGTAGATAAAATTGGCGAAAATGGGGCATCCAAAGGAGTGAATGTACTTTCTTAAAAGATACGAGCTCCACTTGTTCGTGTTAGGTGCCCTGGAGACCCCACTGGTGGCGACCCCATGTAAAAAGCAGAACCGCCCCCCAAGGCTTTCTTGGCTATAATCTTTATGGAAGCTGATCACTAATTCTGGGTGGGTTTTAACTTCTAACCCTTCATTTAGCAGCTGAGCTCTTAACTGTGCCACCAGGGCTGTACTGACTGTTGGATTTTCTTTCTATTGATGTCCTTTTTTTTTTTTTTTTTTAGTAGTTTTTATTTCCTTGCTTCTTCAGCATTATTCAACACTTCAGAATTCTGATTTCAGAGTCTCTCAACTGCTATAGGGTCGCTATGAGTCGGAATCGATTCTACGGCAATGGGTTTGGTTTCTGTTGCTAGCTAAGTGCCTTGAACGTATTAACTTTCTGAATTTAGTTTCCTTCCTCATATGAACAATTAGAAGGATAGAATATAGAATGTCTAAAATTCCTCCCTCATCTCAAATTGTATTGATTCTATATTCAAGGTTATTTACACTTATCCGATATTACTATTTGGGCCCTTCTCGGTTCCTATGAGGAGTCCTGGTGGTGCAGTGGTTAAGAGCTATGGCTGCTGACTAAAAGGTCGGCAGTTCAAATTCACCAGCTGCTCCTTGAAAACCCTATGGGGCAGTTCTGCCCTGTCCTACAGGGTCGCTGTAAGTCAGAATCAACAGACGTCAATGGGTTTGGTTTTTTTGTTTGTTTGTTTTGGTTCCCAGGACGTTTCTTCAATTACTGTAGGTCTTTATTTAGATATGAAGCAAGACTGAAACCCAAAACCAAACCCACTGCCATTGAGTCGATTACAACTCATAGCGACCCTATAGGACAGAGCAGAACTGCCCGATAGGGCTTCCAAGTCTGTAAATCTTTACAGGAGCAGACTGCTACATCCTCCTCCTGAGCAGCAGCGGGTGGGTTTAAACCGCCGACCTTTCAGTTCGCGGTTGAGCACTTTAACCACTGCACTACCAGGGCTCTGAAGCAAGATTACAAGCAAGAAAATAGAATAGGAAAAAGGATTTGGAGGAGAAGATAGTTTCCTCTTGTTTTCATATTATTTACATATCCATAACAAAGAAAAGGAATATAGGACTCTTCAAAAGTGGGATAAGGATTGTTTTGTTTTGTGTAACGGTTTTATTTATAATTACCTTAAAGTGAAATCTGAAAGCCTGAAACTTAGAATACACTTATAAGGTCAAAATATTCTCTTTTAATCTGTTTATAGATGTGAGAATGCAGTAAAATGCCAATTCCAAACCTTTAAAGTTAATTTCTTTTTATAACTTTTGAAAGAAAATGGTGGTCATTGTACATTTATGGATTCCATTTGACACTATTTTTATCATAATCTTTAAAAATGAGGCTATTTAATTTGTTTTAAATGATTGAGACTTTTGGCTGTTTTGCTGACATGGAAGGGAAGAATTAACCCCTCTTTTTATACTTTTACTTCCTACCACTTTGGCTTAGTTTATGAAGTCAAATTGTTATGCAGTTACCCAACATTCGTGCTAACCTAGCTTTTGACTACAGAAGATTTTATTTAAACTAGTGAATGGCATTATTGAATCTTATGGTTGTTTTCTTAATCAAGTTGTTAACAGAATGTAACAAAAAACAGTGATAAAATAGTTATAATCTTGCTATAATACATTTGTTCTGTAGCTTATAAATATTAAACTATACCCAGTAGATTCTGTGGCTGAAATGAAAAATAGTCTCTTTGGCACAGTTTTCTAACAAAGTCCAGCATATAGTACCTAGTGATGATTTTACATCAAAAACCTAATGTAATTTTTTTCTAAATCTTATTTTGTTATTGAGAATATAGACAGCAAAAGATACACCAACAGTTTCTACATGCTCAATTTAGTGACATTGATTACATTCTTTGAGTTGTGCAACCATTCTTACCTTCCTTTTCTGAATTGTTCCTGCCTCATTAACATAAACTTACTGGGTCCTAAGGTTCCTATCTAATCTTTTCAATTGCTGTTGTCAATTTGATCTCATAGAGATAGTTCTTATAACAGGATAATGCTCAAGGCAGATCATTTTTACTAGTTAAGCTAAACTATTGTTTGGTTTTCAGATGACTTCAAGGGATATTTTTGGATTAAGGTTTAAAGATTTTATCACGGTAATAGTTGCAGGGGTTCATCCACCCTCTATGGCTTCAGAAAGTCTAGAGTCCATGAAAATTTGAAATTCTGTTCCGTATTTTCCCCTTTTGATCAGGATTTTCTATGGACTCTTTGATCAAAATGTCCAGTAATGGTAGCCAGACACCATCCAGTTCTTCTGGTCTCATGCCAAAGGAGGCAATTGGGCCTAACATAATTTTAATATTTCATTTGTACTATGTTAAAATGTACTGATGGCACTGGGTACTGGGTATGTTGGAATGAGGTGAGTGATGAATTAAATTTTTCCTTTTGAAAGTGTAGTCATAATTAAATGTTTTCCTATGTATATTACAAACATGCTATCATTGTATAATTGTTTGTGAAATAGCCTGACCCAAAGCATTTTCTTTATCGTTTCACTAGATAAATAGAGGGACCAACACAGTCTTACAAAATAATGTAGTTGCTGGATTTGGAAGATCAGGCTACCGCATTGATGGTGAATCTTGCTCAAGTAAGTCTTTTGGAGTAAAATAACTAAAACTAGGATATAACTTGCCTGCATTTGTTAGAAATCAATAACTACTGTTCATCAGTTCAATATGTGTTATCTCTTTCTTCTGGTTACTAAAAAACTCAACAAGCTCAATTATTTCTAGATAACATTTAGTCAAAAGAAAAATGGATAGGCTTTTAAAGATAACTTTGTTTTTCAAGTTTATTATCTAAAACTATACCTAACAACTTCAATTCTTGATTCAGTTGGTATTTGAACGGTATCATATCCCACTACCACTTTCATTTTATTTTTTAAACTAGAGCCTGTATAATCCCTCCCTCATCTAAAATTGTTATGATTCTATATTTAGGGTTATTTACATTCTAAACGGTACTTCTAAGCGTAGAGATGCATGTCTATAGGAATATGCCATTATTCTGTGTTAGGAGTTGAATCTACTCAACAGCAAAGGTTTTTTTTTTTTTTTTATTTATATGTTAAAAACTGCTAGCATGAAAAAGTCAAAGGATATGAACAGACAGTTCTCAGGTATATTTCCCTGCAGCAGATTAGTAAAAATCAAGAAATAACTGAACAGCTAATCTCTTAGCCAGGCTGTTGGGAAACAGGAACATTTACACATGGCTGGCTAAAGGACAAAATGGTATATAACCCCTACCTAGAATAATCTAGTAATATCTGCCAAAAGTACAGGTACATTTACCTTTGACTCAGCAATCCCACCTCTGATAATCTAGCTAAGAGTTGACTCTACGAATTTAGAAAATTATTTGTGAGCAAGGTTATTCATCCCATCATCGTCTGCCCTAGCTGAAAACCACCATGTGTCTAATCATGGTAAACTAGTTGTATAAACTTGATAAAGCCAGACAGTGAAGCACTTGTTGTTGTTCTCGTTAGGTGCTATTGAGATGATTCCGATTCGTAGTGACCCTATGTACAACAGAAGGAAACACTACCCGGTCCTACACCATCCTCACTATCGTTGTTATGCTTGAGCCCAGTGTTGCAACCACTGTGTCAGTCCATCTCATTGAGGGTCTTACTCTTTTTTGCTGACCTTCTACTTTAAACAAGCATGATGCCCTTCTCCAGGGACTGATCCCTCCTGATAACATATCCAAAGTATGTGAGACATAGTCTCCCCATCCTTGCTTCTGAGGAGCATTCCATTTGTACTACTTCCAGAACAAATTTTTTCATTCTTTTGGCTATTGTTGTTGTTGTTGTTAGGTGCCGTCAAGTCACTTCCGACTCACAGCAACCCTCTGTACAACAGATTGAAACACTGCCCATTCCTGCACCATTCTCACCATCCTTGCTATGCTTGAGCCCATTGTTGCAGCCAGTGTGTCAGTCCATCTTGTTGAGGGTCTTCCTCTTTTTCACTGACCTCTAATTTACCAAGCAGGATATCCTTCTTCAAGGACGGATTCCTCTTGATAACATGTCTCGCCAACCTTGCTTCTGAGGAGCCTTCTGGTTATACTTCTTCTGAGTTTGATTTGTTTGTTCTTTAGGCAGTCCATGCTACATTCAATATTCTTCGCCAACACCACAATTCAAAAGCATCAATTCTTCTTCAGTCTTCCTTAGTCACTGTCCATCTTTCACATGTGTATGAGATGATTGAAAACACCATTGCTTGGGTCAGGTGGACCTTAGTCTTAAAGATGACATCTTTGCTTTTCAACACAATGCAGTGTGTCTTTTGATTTCTTGACTGCTGCTTCCATGAGTGTTGATTGTGGATCCAAGTAAAATGAAATCCTTGACAACCTCAGTCTTTTCTCCATTTATCATGATGTTGCTTATTGGTCCAGTTGGGAGGATTCTTATTTTATTTATGTTGAGGCGTAATCCATACTGAAGGCTATGGTCTTCGATTTTCATCAGCAAGTGCTTCAAGTCATCTTCACTTTCAGCAGGCAAGGTTGTGTCATCTGCATAATGCAGGTTGTTAATGAGCCTTCCTCCAATCCTGATCCCAATTCTTCTTCATAGAGTCCAGCTTCTTAGATTATTTGCTCAGCATACAGATTGAATAGGTATGGTGAAAGGATACAACCCTGATACACACCTTTCCTGACTTTAAACCAATCAGTATCCCCTTGTTCTGTTTGAATGACTGCCTCTTGATTCATGTAGATTTTTCATGAGAACAATTAAGAGTTCCGGAATTCCCATTCTCCATAATGTTAATCATAATTTGTTATGAACCACACAGTTGAATGCCTTAGTATAGTCAAGAAAACACAGGTAAAAATCTTTCTGGTATTCTCTGATTTCAGCCAAGATCCATCTGACATCATCAGTGATATCCCTGGTTCCATGCCCTCTTCTAAATGCAGCTCGAATTCCTGGTAGTTCCCTGTTGATATACTGCGCGGCTGCTTTTGAATGATCTTCAGCAAAATTTTGCTTGCATGTGATATTAATGGTATCGTTTGATAATTTCCGCATTCTGTTGGATCACCTTTTTGGGAATAGGCATAAATATAGATCTCTTCCAGTCGGTTAGCCAGGTAGCTGTCTTCCAAATTTCTTGGCATAGACGAGTGAGCAATTCCAGCTCTGCAACCATTTGTTGAAACATTTCAATCGCTATTCTTTCAATTCCCAGAGCCTTGTTTTTTGCCAGTGCCTTCAGAGCAGCTTGGACTTCTTCAGTACCATAGGCTCCTGATCATATGTTATTTCCTGAAATAGTTGAATATTGAACAACTGTTTTTCGTATAGTGACTCTGTGTACTCCTTCCATCTTCTTTTGATGCTTCCTACATTTTTTTATATTTTCCCCATAGAATCCTTCAGTATTGCAACTCAAGGGTTGAGTTTTTTCTTCAGTTCTTTCAGCTTGAGAAATGCTGAGTGTGTTATTCCCTTTCTACCTCCAGGTCTTTCCACATGTAATCATAACACTTTACTTTATCTTCTCAAGCCACTCTTTGAAATCTTCTGTTCAGCTCTTTTCGTCATTTTTTCCTTTTGCTTTAGCTACTCGACATTCAAGAGCAAGTTTCAGAGTCTCTCCTGACATCCATTTAGGTCTTTTTTTCCTTTCCTGTCTTTTTAATGGCCTCTTGCTTTTTTGATGTATGATGTCCTTGATGTCATTCCACAACTCTTTTGGTCTTTGGTCATTAGCGTTCAGCGCATCAAGTCTATTCCTGAGATGGTCTCTAAATTCAGGTGCCATATATTCAAGATTGTACTTTGGCTCTCGTGGACTTGTTCTAATTTTCTCCAGTTTCAACTTGAACTTGCATGTGAGTAATAATTGATGGTCTGATGGAAACCCTGGTGGTGTAGTGGTTAAGTGCTATGGCTGCTAACCAAGAGGTCAGCAGTTCAAATCTGCCAGGCGCTCCTTGGAAACTCTATGGAGCAGTTCTACTCTGTCCTATAGGGTCGCTATGAGTCGGAATCAACTCAACGGCAGTGGGTTTGTTTGTTTTTTTTTTTTTGGATCTGCAGTCTGCCCCTGGTCTTGCTCTGACTGGTGGTATTGAGCTTTTCCATCATGTCTTTCCACAGATGTAGTCGGTTTGATTCCTGTGCGAGGTCCACATGAACAGTCATTGTTTATTTTGGTGAAAAAGGTATTTGCAATGAAGAAGTCATTGGTCTTGCAAAATTCTATCATGCTATCTCTGGCATTGTTTCTGTCACCAAGGCTATATTTTCCAACTACTAACCCTTCTTCTTTGTTTCCAGTTTTTGCATTCCAATCACCAGTAATTATCAGTGCATTATGATTGCATGTTTGATCAATTTCAGACTGCAGAAGTTGGTAAAAATCTTCAATAAATTAGAATAATAGTCATATTAACTGGTCTTCCTTGTAGGTATATGGGTATTATCCTATCACTGACAGCATTGTACTTCAGGGTACATCTTGAAATGTTCTCTTGGATGATGAATGCGATGCCATTCCTCTTCAAGTTGTCATGCCCAAAATAGTAGTAGACCATATGGTTTTCCAATTCAAAATGACCAATACCAGTCCATTTCAGCACACTAATGCCTAGGATATCAATGTTTATGCATTCCATTTCATTTTCGATGATTTCCAATTTTCCTAGATTCATACTTCGTACATTCCAGGTTCTGATTATTTCTTCTCATTTTGAATCATGCCACATCAGCAAATGAAGACCCCGAAAGCCTGACTCCATCTACGTTATTAAGGTCAACTTCACTTTGAGAAGGCAGCTCTTCCCCAGTCATATTTTGAGTGCCTTCTAACCTGAGGGTCTTATCTTCCAGCACTATATCATACAATGTTCCACTGCTATTCATAAGGCTTTCACTGGCTAATTCTTTTCAGAAGTAGACTGCTGGGTCCTTCTTCCTAGTCTGTCATAGTCTGGAAGCTCAGCTGAAACCCATCTGCCAGGGGTGATGCTGCTGGTATTTGAATACTGATGGCATGGCTTTAAGCATCATAGCAACACACAAGCCCCAACAGTACAACAAACTGACAGACACGTGGGCAGTGGCAGTCCGTGGTATATTCAATATTCTTTGCCAACACCGTAATTCAAATGCATCAGTTCTTCTTTGGTCTTCCTTATTCATTGCCCAGCTTTCACATGCATATGAAGCAATTGAAAACACTGTGGTTTGGGTCAGGTGCCCCTTAATCACCACCATGAGTGACCCTGCTGGTATTTGAATACTGGTGGTATGGCTTCCAGCATCATAGCAACATGCAAGCCCCTGCAGTACAACAAACTGACAGACTCGTGGGGCATTGAAGCAGTAGACCCTTCTATAAAAATAGTGAATAAGAGCTATGTGTGTTGATGTGGCAGTATCTCCAGAATATTCTTAACTGATAAATAGAGGATGCAGAACTGTGTATATGATACTGTTTTGCATATATTCTGTTTTGTGGAAAAAAAAGAAGAAAATAATATATTGATATATGTTTGTTTTTACATATATACAGTTCTCTGCCTTCATCTTCTTGGAGAAACAAGGCACTTTATGTGGGTTATCTTGCTTCATCTTGAAATAAACCTGGTTAGGCATTAAAACTTTTTACACATGAGGAAACTGAGATTCTAAAAGGTTCAACAACTTTCCCAAGACCATACGTACATTAATTCAACAAATATTTAATGAGCCCCTATCTCTGCAATACCTTCTAGGCTCCAGAAATATTCTAGATGGTGAATGGGCTAAACACAGTGTTGTCTCTTAAATTTTACATCCTAGCAGGAAAGAGGAGATAGATAATACACAGATAAGTAATCAAAATATCAAATGAAAAAAATTTAATTGTAACGTAAAGTGACTAAGGTGCTACTTTGAGTTGGATAGTCAGGGAAGGCCTCCTAAGGAGGTGATGCTTAACTTGAAAATGGAATGACCAGAACAAGCTGGAACAAAAGGCATAATGTGAAACATTTCACTAAAACAGCGAGTAGTATTGTAGTGTTTTAAGTTTAGGCTTGTTTGAATCCAGATTCCATGCTTTTTCCGGTAAAATACATGTTTAGTTTAATCAGATGCAATAAAACAAGCTTTCACAAATGATTATACAGTTACTTTGAATAACAATGAATAGACAAATTAGAAAGGGTAAATAGTAAATAGAGAAAACCATGAATGGTAAAAAAAAATTTTTTTTGAGCCATAAAAATATTATTTTACATATATATGTATAAAAAACCAAACCCATTGCTGTCGAGTCGATTCTGACTCATAGCAACCCTATAAGACAGAGTAGAACTGCCCCACAGGGATCCCAAGGAGCGCCTGGTAGATTCAAACTGCCAACTTTTTCGTTAGCAGCCATAGCTCTTAACCATTACCCCACCAGGATTTCCTATATATATACACATATATGTATATATATAATTCAGATGTAAGTTTTAACCAAATTATCAAGTATATATATATATATATAAGAATTTTATTAACTTTAACTGATACTTCATATTAAAATTACATAACATGACTTGTGATATTAATTCTGTGATCCTATATTTCCTTTCAAGGCCAGTCCAATCGTATGGAAAAGTGGTTTGACAATGAAGCCCATGGAGGTTTATATGGTGTTTATATGAACGAAGACGGCCTTCCTGGATGTTCTCTGATACAGGGATTTACCATTTGGACATGCTGGGATTATGGAATTTATTTTCAGGTAAATGTGATCCATGATGGTGATTGTATATTTCCTTTTATGGTTTCCTTAGTACTATGTAACCTACAAATTGTATTACAGACCACAGAGAGCGTGCATATCTATAACGTGACCCTGGTTGACAATGGAATGGCCATTTTTCCAATGATTTACTTGCCAGCCGCTGTATCTCACAAAATTTCAAGTAAAAAAGTTCAAGTTAAGGTAAGATATGAGTACAGCCTCACTAAGGAGAAAGAAAAACTGAGTGGAAAACTATTATTCAAGAGCTAGTAAGAATGACCTCCTTAACTTCTACCCTCGGCTAGTCCACACCTTCACGCCTTTGCTCTCATTGCCCTCTGCCTGGAAGCTCTTCATCCCTCTCTGCACTGTCTCCTCCCTCCACCGCTCCTTGCTTATCACCTGCTCATCTTGCAGTGGTTAGTTAAATTTTTCACTTCTCGTATGAAACCTTTCCTGAACCCACTTAGGTGGTATTGATACTCCCTCCACTTTTGTTCCTATTGTACCCTGGACAGAGGTCCCTGGGTGGTGCAAAGAGTTTGCACTCGACTAGTAACCTAAGGGCTAGTGGTTCAAACTCACCAGCTGTGGTGCACAAAAAAGGCCTGGTGATCTGCTTCTGTAAATGTTGCAGCCAAGAAACCCTATGGAGCAGTTCTAATCAGTAACACAAGGGGTCACTGTGAGCCAAAATTGACTCTATGGCACTGGGTTTGGTTTTGGTTGGTACCCTGGACATATTTCTGTGATAGAAACAGAACATGTCATTATATATAACTACGTATCTGTCATCCCCCTTCCATTCTGAATGCATTCCACGAAGGACAGAAATCTTTATTTAATGAATGAGCTACTTCTTAAAACTACTAGTTGTTTTTTGCTGTAGTAGAATACAGCCTTATTCATTATTCTATTTTGATTTAGGAATAGCTATGATTAAAACTGTACTGTTTGACTTTTTTTTTAATAGAGTTCATTAATTGTTGGAAGCAGCCCTGCATTTAATTGCTCTGATGTCCTACGTAATGATGATCCTAATATAGAACTTACTGCTGCCCATCGGAGCTCTAGACCTCCATCAGGTGAAACTTTTGGAAACTTTAGTATTCATATGAATGTATACTCAAATTTCATTACTTTTTTTCTTTCCATAAAAGGTGGGAGAAGTGGCATTTGCTGGCCTACCTTTGCCTCAGCACATAACATGGCACCCCGGAAACCGCATGCAGGGATCATGAGTTACAACGCCATCAGTGGCCTTTTGGAAATCTCAGGTAAGTTTAAATATCATCTTTTGCTTAATTAAGTGCTATGAAGAATATGTAGAGTATTACTAATAATGTTTCATGGTTAGTAAAAAATAGTGATTTAAATGAAGTCTTATATGAAGCTGCTCAATATGACAAGCAAAGAAATCAGACATCAGAGTCAATTTCAAGAATGGTTCCCTGGCAAAATTCTTACATACTGAAGATTTGACATTTAATTTTCTTTCTAAAATATCATCAAAAACACTGATATAGTGATTTAATATTAATTCATTTCTATACTTTATAAAAACTGTCTCACATAAGGTTATAACCTTAAGAAACTCGAGCTCACAGAACATTATATTGCCAAATTCCCACAGCTAGTGGCAGAGCCGGGATTAGAAACAAGGTCTCCTGACCCAAAATCCACTACTCTTTCACTGAAACAGGCTGCCTCCTTAGAAATGTAAACTATATATAAATTACTGTCATGAACACATAAACTATTTTTTCGTTTTATCCATTAATACCCTGTTCCATTCTCTATTCCTGTTTAGCAAATCTCCCTTCCAAGATAATTTTACCAATGTCTCTTCAAATAAAGCAGTTCAATAAGTTAGACATTTAAGTTTTGAGATATTATTCTCAATGACTTTGAGTCCTAGAAGTGTGAAACATGGGACCATCATTTTTCAGGGTTACTGTTGACCTAATACCATCACAATTCACTCCCAGACATATCATTCTGGATCCTGCCAGTACATTTTAGCCAAATTCTGCAACTCTTTTGGTGTATAATTCCTTTCTTTTGACTTCACAATATTGTTCTCTGCAAAGAAGGCAAGGGAACAATAATGTCTTAATAATTTGCATAACAAATCACTCCCAAAATTTAGAAACTTTAAACATCTCATGATTAGCTCATGAGTCTGTGGATTGCAAATTGCTCAGCTGGGTGGCTTTCCTGCTCATTTCACCTAAACTTTTTCTTTAGATTGCTACCAGTTTACAGTGTGGCTCGGGGCTGGTTAGTTTGCCATAGCCTCGCTCCCATGTTTGGTGGTTGGTACTTGCAGATGGCTGGCACTGGGCATTGGTGGGGATGATGGGAGTGATAAAGCCACATGTGTCCAGCAAACTTGCCCAAGGTTATTCATATGCTGAAAGATACATAGTTTCCAAGAGCACCAAGAGAGAACAAACACTAATATGCAATTGCTTTTCAGATTTTTGTTAATGTCATGATTTCTATCCTCCCATTGGCCAAAGCAAGTCTACCACAAATGGTGGTAGACTTGCTAATATAAGTGGTAGACTTATCCACCATATCAAGTAAGAGCTCCATGTTCAAGGTAGTGCCAAAGGATGTGTTTGGTGAAATGTACATAAAATGAACCTGATTTTACCATTTTTTTCTATAGAAAATAATTTTTTTTACTATTTACTTTTTAGGTTTAACGTTTGTTGGATTTAAGAATGTTTGTTCAGGTGAAACTAATGTAATATTCATTACTAACCCTTTAAATGAGGATTTACAACATCCAATCCATGTGAAGAACATACAGCTGGTTGATACTACTGAACAATCAAAAATACTTATACATAGGCCTGATATAAGGTAAAATATATGAAAACTCAGCTTCTCTTTCCTATTTTTATATTTTTCCATTTTCCCTTTCCTTGCCATAGATCTGAGAAAGCTGCTATATTAAAATAACTGTTAATTTCTATAAAATTTAATCAGCATTATGAAAATTAAGACTAATTAATAACATAAATCTAAGTGTCCTCAGTTGAATTTAAGAAACTGGGCCTTAATATGTCTATTTTCTTGCACCGTTTTCTTCCATGCATTGTCAGTAACATCATCATTAAATAAAAGATAGATATGGGGTCAAAAGTGTGTTCTATATTAATATCTTTCCATCAATAGTCATTAAGGGGTAAGAGACACCTCTATCATTTCTTCTGGTTTCCTTCCCTCTTTTACTACCAGTTACTTTCTAATTATCTCACCACAGGTACCCCAACATGTGCTTGGAAATTAAATGTCAGTCATTATAATCACTGTAATGGTGAATATGCAGAAACTTTGAAGACTGATTTTTCTGATCAGTTAGCATCAGAATATTTCTAGAAGCTCATCACTTTGATTCTAAGTCTTAGAAGGATATAGCCAATAACTGCTACTTTTCCTAAGAGGCACAGGCCAGGAATTCAGATGTCAGACAATATTGGAGGAAAAAACCTTCTTTTAGAGATCTTGGACCATTTTCAGTATAGGAGGGAAGACAAGGAATAATGCTGTCTAATTAAATAGGCATCTCTTCAGAGAAATACAGTATTTCATAAATAGTTTGACTTGGTCTGACTTTGTTTTTTGGCCCCCCAACACCTACTCATCTAATAATTCTTGAACAGCAGTGGTTTTTGACTCTTTAGAGTCCCTCTCCACTAAAAAGTCATTAGCTCCTACTTAGTGTTACTGAATCTTTCAGATTTAATAAATAATTTAAGTATTTAGGACATGAAGGAAATATTGCATTTTCAAGTATAATGTGTTTGGACTCTGTGCTCGCCGTGGTTGCTCTCCCCGATTCTCTTTACCAGGCAGTGCACTCATTCCCTAAAGGCTCTAAATGTTGGCAAATAACAACCCACAGCTGTCCCTCCTTAGCGAAGTGCTACGTCTGTTTATGTACATAGGCAAATGTCTACATGAATATGTATTAATCTGCAACTGGCAATGAACCTAAGAGCTTGATAGGAAGGTGAAGGGGACTGAACTTTTATTAAATATTTATATTATCTTACACTAAGCATGAAATACTTTTATAATTTTTAAAAACCCGCAAAAAAAAGAGAAAGAAGGAAATAATAATGAAGGCTTTTCTGCCGAAGTAGGCATTTTGTATGTCCTGTAAAGCAAAGGTAACCATTCACATGCTCTGTAGGGCAACATCAGCGTATTGTAAGCAATGTACAAATAGGAAATCTACCCTTCAACAAAATATGGATTAGCCAAATGGAATTCTAATTTTATATCCCGTAGGTATAACATGTCCTTTTGAAATGTTAATGAATGCATCATAATAGACCAAGTCAACACAATGGAAAAACAGACCTCATTATAATGATAATTATATATGCTGCGTGGTCCCACTTTGAATCTTTTCTGAAATGACAGGATTCCATCAATCAAATATTCCAATTTCTGTCTAAGAGCAAGGGAGGAATACTAAACCTAGTATTTATTCTTTTCACCTTTTCTTCACAGTAAGGTGAATCCATCTGATTGTGTGGACATGGTTTGTGATGCCAAAAGGAAGTCTTTTCTCAAAGACATGGATGGCTCCTTCCTGGGGCGTTCTGGCTCAGTGATTCCTCAGGCAGAATATGAATGGAATGGAAACAGCCAACTTGGAATTGGAGATTACAGAATTCCTAAAGTGATGCTCACATTCCCTAATGGAAGTAGAATTCCTGTTACCGAAAAAGCACCTTATAAAGGTTCTTTGGATCTTATTCTGTTGTTAGTCCTCAACATTGTTAAACAAAGTATATCTTTTATTTTTAATGATTGATATACTCAACCAATAACTTAGATTTCCTACTTATTAATCTTCTATAAAAAGAAAATAATTTATGAATACCCATGCAAAGAGATTGCTTTTCATTGCTAAAATATATACACATATGTTTCTAGGAATTATTAGAGATGCAACCTGTAAATACATTCCAAAGTGGCAGAGCTATCGATGTTTTGGGATGGAATATGCAATGATGGTTATCGAAAGCCTGGATTCTGACTCAGAAACTCGAAGACTTTCACCAGTGGCTATAGTGAGCAATGGTTATGTTGATCTCATTAATGGTAAGTTTTCAATGAAAATGAACTAGACCATTCACTTTTTATTAAAGCATAAAACTAAAAAACATCAGAACTCCCTTTGCCTTCCATTTGTAAGAAAGATCTACGTGCAGGGAAGAGACATGACTCTCTAGCAGTCTCCCATACTAGAGAGCCAAGTCAGTTATTCCAAACTGACCATCAGAAGAAGAGGGGCAGGATGGCAGGACTTACTCCTGAAGTGACCTTCATCCCTATATTGAAAATACGGCATAAATATTTTGAAGAAAAACAAACTGACCTGAGTATCTCTGAAAATACAATTTGCCTTATGTAAATTAAAAACCCAATTATGTGGATTATCTGAGAATGCATTTTCCTTGCCTACTCATTTTTCATTCTCATGAATTTCCAAAGTTTTATTTTGAAAACAATGTACTTTACTCACCTCTGATTCCTTTGACTGTCAAGAACTGCTTGAGAAGCTCCGGTGTCTAGGTAGCTTCAGTTCTGGTTCTAGGTAGCTCCAGTACAGAGGGAGGGTAATGGTCTTCATGCAGGATCCAGATCAACTTCGGAGACCAGGGCTTTTGGAGTGAGTTAAAGGCACTGAAAACATAGTCCAGATACTTACTGTATATTCTTGAAATGACATTGAGGGCTCAATGATTAGTCCGCATGCTGGCTTAGGGTCTCTCATGTGCTGAAAGGCCATACACCCTGGATAAGACAGATTTCTTTGCCTTGGCAGTATCATAATATGCCCTAAAATATTCTGGGATTTAACAAAAATAACCAATACTGCACAAAAATATTAATTTTTAAAAGTTTTTAAAGAGAATAGAATGAATGAAATTAGAATATCCTAGATTTTGATGATTTTAATGATCTCCCCACATCTCCCATCCCAACATTTAATCTGCTTGTTTTCTATGACCTGAAATCAACCCATTTTAAATGCCTCCCTTCACCTCTTGCCAAGCAGAGAGATTTCGAGAAATCTTAGCGCAGTCAGTGAATAACAGAGATATTTTCACATTGCTGTTTCATATGGTGAAGAAAGATTTCATTGTGTTTATTTTTACGTTTCCCTTTTCTGGTACACAATACAGGTTTTCCATCTTCAAAGTGACATAAAGTTTGTCTTTAAAATGAATTTAAATTTTTCAAAAATGACCATCAATTTAAAGAAAAGTCAGTGATAGTAGCATGGCAAAAACCATGCAGGTGTTAGAAGAATCCCTGAAGCTTAGAACGTGCTGCACGAGACGAGGAAGAAAATGGCTCAAGATTCAAGTTATTGAATACCACTGACATTTTGGGTTAAATCTTAATACTCAATTTTATTTTTTTTTCACTCTCAATTTCATACATAGAAGCTTTTTTATGTTTGTTTTCAAAACCCTCAAAGAAGGTCTATTTTAAAAGTACAATTTATATTATGGATGCTAAGGCAAAGGCTATGTTTTACTTGAGCTTTAGAAGTATTTATTGATTTAAAATTCAATTGAAGTTCAGTTATAAATATTGATAATACTTCCAAGTGAGCCAGGAAATCCAGCAAAGCTAATGAATAAAATCATCATTCCATATTTTACTCAATGTTTCTTGTATGTATAATCTCAGCCACTTTAAAATTGAAGTGAAATAGAGAAGTGTGCTGTGGAACTCATGTCACACTTTTTCTGGAAATAGCCAGATTCAGATAAAAAAAGTGCCTGCAATCTCCTGACTTTCTAGAGGGTTTAACAGAGGGTTATTCTTAGAATATTTCAGTTGTTAGTCGTCAAGTATAAACTATTGCAATGCTTATGTATATCCTACGTATAATCGAAGGCTTTAGCAAAATTTATTTAATTAAAGTACAATACAGGATGATTAAAAAGTGCCATGCTTGAGTGTTTGTTGAATGTAAAGAACAAATGAGTGAGTGAAAGAAAGAGTTGATGAATCAACACCAAAAAAAAAAAAAATTTTTTTTCTTGTCTTCTTCATGCAGGCCTCATTTTTTTTTTAATTTTTATTGTGCTTGAAAGTTTACAAATCAAGTCAGACTCTCATACAAAAATTTATGTAAAAAAATATATATAGCAAATCAAGTCAGATTCTCATACAAAAATTTATATACACCTTGCTATATACTCCTAATTGTTCTCCCCCTAATGAGACAGCCCACTTCTTCCCTCCACTCTCTTTTTTCATGTCCATTTCGCCATCTTCTAACCCCCTCTGCCCTCTCATCTCCCTTCCAGACAGGAGATGCCAGCGTAGTCTCAAGTGTCTACTTGATCCAAGAAGCTCGTTCTTCACCAGCATCTTTTTCTGTCCCATTGTCCAGTCCAATCCCTGTCTGAAGAGTTTGCTTTGAGAATGGTTCCTGTCCTGGGCTAACAGAAGGTCTGGGGCCATGACCACTGGTGTCCTTCCAGTCTCAGTTAGACCATTAAGTCTGGCCTTTTAACGAGAATTTGAGGTCTGCATCCCACTGCTCTCCAGCTCCCTCAGGGGTTCTCTATTGTATTCTCTGTCAGGGCAGTCATCAGTTGTAGCCAGGCACCATCTAGTTCTTCTGGTCTCGGGCTGATGTAGTCTGTGGTTTATGTGGCCCTTTCTGTCTCTTGGGCTCATAGTTACCTTCTGTCCTTGGTGTTCTTCATTCTCCTTTGATCCAGGTAGGTTGAGACCAATTGATGCATCTTAGATGGCCACTTGCTTGTGTTTAAGACCCCAGATGCCACTCTCCAAAGTGGGATGGAGAGTGTTTTCTTAATAGATTTCATTATGCTAGTTGACTTACATGTGCTCTGAAACCATGGTCCCCAAACCCTCAACCCTGCCACGCTGGCCTTTGAAGCATTCAGTTTATTTGGGAAACTTCTTTACTTTTGGCTTAGTCCAGTTGTTCTAACCTCTCCTGTATTGTGTGTTGTCTTTCCCTTCACCTAAAGTAGTTCTTATCTACTACCTAATTAGTGAATACTCCTCTCCCTCCCTCCCTCCCTCCCTCCCCTCCTCGTAACCATCAAAGAATATATTCTTCTCTGTTTAAACTGTTTCTCAAGTTCTTATAATAGTGGTCTTATACAATATTTGTTCTTTTGCAGCTGACTAATTTCACTCAGTATAATGCCTTCCAGATTCCTCCATGTTATGAAACGTTTCACAGATTCATCACTGTTCTTTGTTGATGCGTAGTATTCCATTGTGTGAACATACCATTATTTATTTATCCATTCATCTGTTGATGGGCACCTTGGTTGCTTCCATCTTTTTGCTATTGTAAATAGTGCTGCAATGAACATGGGTATGCATATATCTGTTCGTGTAAAGGCTCTCATTTCTCTAGGATATATTCCAAGGAGTAGGATTGCTGGATCGTATGGTAGTTCTATTTCTAGCTTTTTAAGGAAGCACCAAATTTATTTCCAAAGTGGTTGTACCATTTTACATTCCCACCAGCAGTGTATAAGTGTTCCAGACTCTCCATAACCTTTCCAACATTTATTCTTCTGTGTTTTTTGGATTAATGCCAGCCTTGTTGGAGGGAGATGAAATCTCATTGTAGTTTTGATTTGCATTTCTCTAATGGCAAATTTTTAATGGCTAATGATTGTGAGCATTTCCTCATGTATCTGTTAGCTACCTGAATGTCTTCCTTAGTGAAGTGTCTGTTGATATCTTTTGCCCACTTTTTAAATGGGTTATTTGTCTTCTTGTAGTTGAGTTTTTGCAGTATCATGTAGATTTAGAGATCAGGTGCTGATCAGACATGTCACAGCTAAAAACTTTTTCCCAGTCTGTAGGTAGTCTTTTTACTCTTTTGGTGAAGTCTTTGGATGAGCATAGGTGTTTGATTTTTAGGAGCTTCCAGTTATCCAGTTTTTCTTCTGCATTGTTAGTAACGTTTTATGTACTGTTTATGCCATGTATTAGGGCTCCTAATCCTGTCCCTGTTTTTTCTTCCAGTCTATCATTTTAGATTTTAGATTTAGGTCTTTGATCCATTTTGAGTTAGTTTTTGTGCATGGTATGAGGTATGGGCCTTGATTTATTTTTTTTTGCAGATGGATATCCAGTTATGCCAGCACCATTTGTTAAAAAGACTATCTTTTCCCCATTTAACTGATTTGGGATGCAGGTCCCATTTTTAACATACTTATTACAGCACTTTTCTCAGCAAAGAGCCTGAGAAAGTTGATTCCCCACCCAAACTCACATTTGATAGGTAGGAGAAAAGATCAAGCTTTTTTTTTCCCCCTCATCTTGGGACCTGGGCTTAAACAGTAGCACAGCAAAAATGATTATTTAAGTAGAGATACATGTAAACCTACTGTTTCCCTCAGTGACCTTCCATGTAAATCCTCATCTCTTTACCCTTCTTATCCTGGGCAGTGAAACTAAAGGTAATAGGGAGGAGTTGCTTCCCTGCGTTTCTTTTTAAGCCAGTGTTTGGGAAATAGCTTGAATGGGTGGATAGATGGGTTGACGAATAATGGGTATAAATGCTGACTTTGACCACTGTGATTTATTTTTAATACAATTACCATTCAGATATTGTGCTAATAGTATTCACAATACGGGAACATAAACTTTGATTTTGTGTGGATGTAGGGCCACAGGATCATGGATGGTGTGCCGGATACACGTGCCAGAGAAGACTGTCCCTGTTTCATAGCATTGTAGCTCTGAACAAATCTTACGAAGTTTATTTCACTAGCACCAGTCCTCAGAATCTTCGACTGATGTTACTTAATGTTGATGATAACAAGGTAAGGCAAGATAGAAATAATTTCTAAGAGTTATCAGTGTTGATTATTTGCATATAATTCTATCTGCTATGGACTGTATCTCCGGTCTTTGCTTCTAGAACATCATTAGCCTAACAGCTTTTTCAAGGACCATCAGGGTACGACATAAAAGGCATATGAATACAAGTTCCATGAACCTGAACACGTGCATGAGTACCAAACCCTCCCACATACACTCAATTCTGCTGCTCCATATATGAGCCATGACTGTGAGACCTATGATTTATATAATTAGCAAGCAAAACTGAATTTTTACATAAAAATAATACCCAGTTTCAAAACTAGTCACTTGGAATTATATATTTATTCTACAATATTCCTATTATTTGTAAATGTCAGAAATATTTACCTGGGATTTACTTCAGAGATTGTAGCGCATTATTAAAATATCTTCGATAATGTCCAATCTTTAATAAAGTGATTTCAGCTGTGTCCATTAAATTTCTATACACTATGACAGTGGGAAAGAGTTTGAGGTTAAGCAGTAGTTTTATAATTTAGATTTTATTTTCTATGAGTGTGAGACTTCAGGGTCCCAGAGTGTCAGAGATGTGAAGAAATGACAATGACAGGATAAAGCAAAGAGAGGAGTAAAGAAAGGAGACATCTCCTTCTCAGGTGATAGGAATACCAACCTTTCAGTTGCTCAAGAGAAAACCTTGGAACCACTCTTCACTTCTCTGTTTCTCTTGAATTCATCTAATCTATCTGCAAGTCCTGTTGATTCTCCATTCAGTATATCTAGCCTCTGACCACTTCTCATCACCTCCACTGCTACCATCCAGTTTGAGCCACCACCATCTCTTATCCGGATTAAGGCAATTGTCTCCCAACTCATCTTCCTGCTTCTACTTTTTCCCCTCTGTCTTAGTTATCTAGGGCTGCTATAACAGGAGTACCACAAATGGATGGCTTTAACAAAGAGAAATTTATTCTCACAGTCTAGTAGGCTACAAGTCCAAATTCGGGGGGCCAGCTCCAAGGGAAGGTTTTTTTCTCTGTGTCAGCTCTGGGGGAAGGCTCTTGTCATCAGTCTTCCCCTGGTCTTGGAGCTTCTTAGCTCAGGAACCCTGGGTCCAAAGGATGCACATACTCCTGACTCTTCTTGCTTGGTGGTAATGAGGTCCCCTGTTTCATGCTGGCTTCTTAAATCTCAAAAGGGATTTACTCAGAATACAACCTAATCTTGTAGATTGAATCCTGCCTCATTAACATAACTGCCTCTAATTCTGCCTCACTAACATCGTAGAGGTAGGATTTACAACACATAGGAAAACCACATCAGATGACAGAATGGTAGATAGTCACACAATACTGGGAATCACGGCCTAGCCAAGTTGACACACATTTTTGGGGGACACGGTTCAATCCATAACACCCTCTGTAGTTGATTCTCACCACAGTAACCAGAGAGATACTTAGACAACATAAATCAGATCAGGTCACTCTTCTGCCTGAAACCCTGCAATAATTTCCCCATTTGTCTTTGTATAACAGCCAGAGTCCTCACAGTGGCCTCCAAGACCCTATGGGAATCTCCCCTACCACTTACCTCTCTGTCTTCCTCTTCTCCTCAGCCACATTAGTCTCCTTATCATTCCTCAACATACCAGGTAAATTGCCACCCTGGGCCTCAGTTTTAGCTATTGTGACTGCCTGGAATATTCTACCCTGGGTAGCTAACTCACCCACCTCCTTCACATGTTTGCTCAAATCCCATTCTCTCAACAGGCCTACCCTGACCCCTTTTCCCAATTTGGCTTTCTGAATTACTCCTACTCTGCTCTTTCTTTTTTTCCACAGCACTCATCACCTTCTAATATGCTTCATACTTTACTTTTTATTATTTCTATTATTGATTGTTTCCCTCCCCACCCAGCATGTAAGCTCAAAGAGGTCAGGGATTTTTGCCAAAGACTGGAATAGCACCGGGTTCAGAGTAGGTATTCAAGTTTCAGTTTTAAAAAAATTGAGTAAAAGATAATATTTTTAATTTTCAGAATAAGAATGGCAACAACAAAGTAGTATGTCTATTAATATCCTGAAGCCTCCGAAGACAGTATCTGAAGAAAATTCCAAAACTATGTTTTGCTTACTAGACTCCCTGTTACCTGCTTTGTAATACCTCCCTGCCCTAACAAAAGCCAGTCTCCTTACTTTATGGTTATATCTTATAGCTTGAAATGTAGGGAAAATAAACACGAAAAATGAACAAAATTGAATCAAAGAGGATAGTTATTTTTTACTTATTTTTATTAGGCTAACTACCAAATTTTTCTCGGAGATAAGCATTTTTTTCTACATTGGTGAAGTGCCTAATTTTGTGTGGTGCAAATTATACCAAGCACTATTAAGCTCCCCCGACCCCACTCCCTCACCCCACCCCCCACTTTGAAAGCTTATCTTATTCTTTGTTATCTTGTAAAGGAATTCTTTCTTTAATTTAGAGATACTCTGTTAATCATTTTTCTCCGACATTACATCTTTCTACTGAGCATTATCAATTAAGGGTTAAGTTGTATTGTCTATATATATGGTTGAACGTAAGCCTATTTTCAAATTTTAGTTTGATATTTATTCTAAATCCATAAAAGTAAGTTTTAATATTGTATTGCAATCTAAGGATATGTTTTAAGTGCTAAATTCTAAATATCCTGTTTTATTGTTCTCCTAAGACACAGGATGTTGTTTATTTTTAACAGGCTCTTCGAGTGGGAATTTTTTTTTCCACACTTCAACGTTTGGATGTCTATGTGAACAATTCATTGGTCTGTCCCAAAAATACAGTATGGAGCCCCCAACAGAAACGATGTGAACTTAATAGGCACCTGTACACAGGTATTTCCCCAGAAAAATACAGTCCCCATGGTATATGGTCTTAAAACCCAAAGCAAACTCACTGCTGTTGAGTCGATTGCAACTCATAGCGACCCTACAGGACAGAGGAGACCTGCCCCAGAGGGTTTCTAAGGCTGTAATCTTTACAGAAGCAGGCTGCCACATCTTTCTCCTGCAGAGCGGTCGGTGGGTTCAAACCACAACCTTTTGGTTAGCAGCTGAGCGTTTAACAACTGTACCACCAGGGCTCCTTGTATATATGTTCTTAGTTACCTATAAAATTCTTTGTAATGTTTTATCATTGAAATTTTAGTTCCTTAGCATATAGGGTCACTATGAGTCAGAATCAATTCAATAGCATTCAACAACAACAGCAGCAGCCACTGAAGAAGGTAGCAGAAAATGTTTTTTGGCCATAGTCCACCAAACCCAAAGATGTGCTCATTTATAACATGTGTCCCCTGAAAAATCACTCTTGATGGAAGTTTCATCTATCTGTACACATGCAAATATAAGGTTCTGTATGATGGACATTCCTTTGCCCTCTGGGAACTTTTTCAGTCTATATAACATGGATTCAGTTATTCCGATGTACATAAAAGATTTTGCTTAGAATTTCTACCCTGTTTCAGCTTTATTTTTATTTCATAGAGGTCAGAGCCTAGATAAATTAGAAGTCACCAGATGTATTGCCAGTAAGGCTAGTATATTATATCAGTTGAGCACCATGAAGTAAGTAGGATAAAGTTAACTCTTAAATTAAATGAAATATTTGAAAGGAGCTAAATTTGCCCATTTACCAGTGTTTGTAAAACCAAGATTTAGCTCTGCTCATTTAAGTCTTTTTGTTAAACCAGCGAGGCCCATACATGCCATTTCCATATGTGCTGCTTATTATAATTTTTACATGTACCCCATAATCTTGGCTAAACATTCCATAAACATGTCCCATAGTTTATAATATAAGCTGGACATGTTAGTACGAATGGATGACCCATATTGTTTACTATTTTTGGAACAAACCCTCTTTCTACTAATAACACGAATAGCTAATGTTTCCATAGACATTACTATGTGCCACGCATTATTCTGAGAGCTTTACATATGATAACGTGTTATATTCTAATAACCATCCTATGAGGTAGGCACAGATAAGTAAACTGTGGCACAGAGGGGTGAAGTTATTTGTTGAGGTCACAAACCTGGTAAGGACAGTGCAAGGGTGACTGTCGTAGAATCCATGCTTTTAGCCATTTTGCTATAGTACCTCCTTGTAAACTAAGAGGTCAGTGCTATCTCTTCTTATATACAGGTGATTGTCCATATTTACAGCTTAATTTTCCATAATCTTTATTTTTTAAAACAACACTTTTGGTACCAAGTGCTATAGAGTTCAAAGTCAGGAAATTAGAAACCTCCCCAACAGGCAGAATTTAATATAGAGAATTGATTACACAGGTGCTGAAGGGCTAGAAAAGCAAAAAGGGGGCATTGCCATAAAACAGGGATAGTAGCTAAAGAAAGATGCTGCCCTACCCATGGGGCTGAAGGAACAAAGGGAAGAAGCTGGAGATTTTATATATGTTTATCTACCTATCTATCTCTCTCTCTCTCTATTCCTGCACTTACTTGAGTTCAGTCTATACTTCGCTGTGTGTAGAACTAGAAACGCTGATCTTTCGACCTCCAGTTCTTAAATGGAAAATTGAGAGATTTTAAAACTTGAAAAAGTTTCTTTACCCTAAGCATTGTATCACACCAGAATGATTAAGACCATGGGATTGGACTCAAATTTAGCTTTATACCCCAATCCCTTCCCCTTACAAGCTGTATGACCTTGAATAAGTTGGTTAACTTAACTAAACCTCAGTTTCTTCGTCATTATAACATAAATAATAATTTACTTATTGTGTCTCGAACATTACCCAGACCACAGTGATGCAAAATAAATAGTGGTAGATGAACTTGGTTTGGTAGTAATGGCATTAATGATAAAACATTTGTTTATTTGTACGTATTTTGCCCTGTATGGATCTGCAGCAAATATTTAATTCTAGACAGACATCTCCAGCACCCACTGCCATTAATATTGACTTGTTTTCCAATACTGTAGCAGCTTATAAAATAGTAAATAATATTGGTTACAAATTTTTTTAAATCTTATATTTTTATTACAGTTTTGTAACACCTTCTAAGTACTTTCTAACATTTTAGTCATTTAAAAATAATGACGCTGCTGTCTTGTAGATCCATTTTTTGTTGCTGTTTATGGAAATAACAGTGCTTTTTATGAACTTGTTGCATTGACACTTGGGATGCCAACTAATATAACTCTGTTACAAATCTAAACACGTTTTTGAGTTCCTCAAAATGTTTTATTATTATGTGTGTCTCTGCTCCTTCCATTACATGAGAAAATTACTGAGGATAAATGAGTACCACGGTAGTTTGAGACAGCTTGAACTTACACAAAAGCACATTCGTTAGATTCAAAAAAATTTTCAAGCCAAAGTGCATCTAGAATTTATACTAGTAGGTGCTAAAGAACTACATATAGAAATAATGAAGTGACTTTTTAATGCTAAGTCTATTATGTTTGTAAGAAACACTCTCTTGTTTCTAAAATTTTTTCTTTTTCTTAGCAAGCCACATTTTGAAATGTTGTGAGATGCTACATGTCCATTATACCACTATTAAATAATACAACCATTAAAAAAAATTTTTTTATGGGCTTAGTATGTATTAGTGAATTTATTACAACCTCTTAGGCATTGTTGATATATGAAATCTTGTATATATTTATTATGTAAGAATTTATATACACAATAATTTCAATCACTTGTCTAAAATTCAGTTCCCTATTTTTTTTTTTTACATCAACAAAAGATTTTTCAGGCCGCTCCATTGATGTAAGGTCCTTCTGAGATGTTTTTACATCTCATTTTTTTACGTGCTTTTGTTCTTGATAAGAATAGAAACCACTAAGTTATAGATATTCTTTTGAGAGTTGGTATATATGGTACTGCATAAATTAGATGGCTACTAAAGTTAAAAATTTATATTTTTAGATTACCAAATACCTTGGGTCAAGGCTTTGAAATTCTCAATGTGTAAATGGCTTTACTAATACAGTATAGGCTGTGAGTTCGTTATTAGATTTCTCATTTACACCGTGTCTATAGCTAATTGTTTTTTTTAAATAAGTTTAATATATAATGGTTATTAATAGTATTATATAAAAGATTGTCTTTAATTTTGGCCAGTTCTCTAAGTGCTTTTGTTTTTAATATGCATCCATTCTTATGAAATCGATAGTTGTCTAAATAATGATAATGTTGAATTGTTTTAGAATTTCCTAAATTCAAAAAAATATTAAATACCTCATGGCAATTGTGATAAACAATATAAATATGTTTAACTATGCTGTTTTGGCCTTTTTCCTGTATAGAACAATCCCTTCCTACCCTGAATTCCACAGTTCTCGGTGAAAACTACTTTGATAGAACCTACCAGATGCTTTACCTTTTGGTTAAAGGAACTATACCTGTTGAAATCCACACTGTTGCAGTCATATTTATTTCGTTCCAATTACCTGCTGTAACAGAAGATGATTTTTATAGTTCCCAGAATCTGGTTAGAAATCTTGCCTTGTTCCTAAACATACCAAGTGACAAAATCCGTGTCAGCAACATTATACGAGGGAAGAGTCTGCGAATGAAGAGATCCAGGAGACTTATAATTGAATTAGAAATTGGAGATCCTCCCACTCAGATCATAAACAATGGCACTGCAGGTAAGAGTAGTAGGTGTCTGAGATAGAGGAATGTAATTACCAAATCCACATCCATAAATAATCCTATCAGTGTCTGGTGAGCGAGGCCTCAGGAAACCCTACCACCCCCATACCCTGAGCCCTGTAAGGGCCCATGGAACCTTTTCCCTTCTCTGCTTCTGTAATCTCAAACTATCTCTGGCCTGTGAAGGAATTTCTGCCTCCATTTGTTGTTGCAGTGATTAATAAATTTAGCAAAAAGAATTTGACCTAATATAAAAGATCCAGGAAGACCTACCTAAAGAAATGACCTTGTTGTAGCTGAGAGATTAATCAATGAAAAGAGGAGGGGTAGAGGGAAAGAGTGTTTCAGGCTCAGGAAACGGTTGATAAGAGTTTGGTGTGTTTAAAGAACTGAAAGAGGTACAATAGTCTGGAGTAGAGAGAGCCAGGAAGGGCAAGCTGCTGGAGACGGAGGCTCAGATGTAGGCAGGTGCTGGATCCTGGAGAGCTTTGTAAGCCAAGAGAACTGTACATGTTTTCCTAAGGGTAGAACTTTGGAGATTCAGAGCAGTGGGGTGTTGGGTTAGCTTTCCATAGTGAAGTCACAGTGAGGATATAGAAAAAAAACATGTTCTTTATTTCTTATGACTGATTGAGTCATCTTCACTAGCCATCACCTCCCCTCTGTGTTCCTCACTTTCCCATACCCCCATTTGCTAGGTATTAGAGCTAAAAATAAGCCAGACTGTCCCATCAGAGGCATCTCTACTGGTTTAAATCATTTCCCTAGGATGACTTGGTTTGGGTATTTGGGTAAATGTTCAACCATTCAGATTCTAGCTCTCCATTTACTCCTGTCAAGGTCGCATGTAGATACCAAGGGGCTTTCCAGACCTCAGGGCCACATACTGTCCTGTTGCCTTCAGGGTGGGTCCTCTGCTCTGCATGAGCATGTCTTGAGGTACAACTGAACCTTCCTCACCTTCTGGCTTGCAACAGCATCCCCAACTGCTGACTTCCAACCATGCCGTTATCTCCCATGGTCAAGATTCTCACATTTACTTTCAGCTAAGCGTACCCCTCTCCAAGAAGACGAGACCTAGGTCTCTGTCAGAGTAAGATTTACTGTCCTGCTAGTGAAACCTAAGCTTCAGGTGCCCTCGCCTTTACATGTTCTGGGAGGGGCTTCACTTTTTAAAGCCCTGGGAGGGGTTCTAAAAATGTCAAATCACTGAATGTTGCTATAAAAGCAAGATGTTTTTGTGTTGTTTTTCTTAAAGAGAGTATCCAACGTTGTATGAACTTTAGACTCCACAAAAGTGAAAATCTGCCCTATCTCTGTCCAGTACCTTTTCCATTAAACCCCCGGGCTCTCTTATGTGAAGGAGCCCTGGTGGTGCAGTGGTTAAGCACTTGGCTGCTAACTGAAAGGTTGAAGTTTCAAACCCACCAGCCGCTCCACAGGAGAAAGATGTGTCAGTTGACTTCTGTAAAGATTACAGCCTTGGAAATCCTATGGGGCAGTTCTACTGTGTGCTATCGGTCACTGTAGGCTGGAATTCAGCTTGATAACAATAGGTTTTGTCTTGGGGTTTTTTTTTTTTTTGGTTGTTTCGCTTTCCCTTATGTGTAAACCTGGATATTGGGTGAAGTTGTCATCTTCTACCACTAGAGGGTCATCGGTTATGTCGCCAGGAGATTTTTCTTAAAGCGTTAACCCTGTGCACCCCCACTTTCCCATTCTGGAATTCTGTCAGTTAGATGGGGGAGAAAAGAAGTTTCGTCCCTTGAGGAGATAAGCCTGTGGAAAGACTTGCATGAATGGAGGCCGTACTGATCAGTTTTTTGTTCAAGGAAGCAAGAAACATAGACTTGTGTTGCAACCGGACCTCTCACAATGTTCTCTGCCCAAGTTCATAGTTTATTTTCCTTTATCAGTCCTGTACTTCCTTGTACTTACAGGAGGTCTTTGGACTCAACATAACTTAGCCTCCTCAATGACTCTTAGAAATTCCTGGCAAGACTTTAAGTAGGACAAAGTAGAACTGCCCCAATAGGGTTTCCAAGAAGCAGCTGGTGGATTTGAACTGCTGACCTTTTGGTTAGCAACTGTAGCTCTTAAAGATTGTGTCACCAGGGCTCCTTAAATGTAGCAGGGTCCAAAATTTACCATACTAGTCACTTAGATGTCCAAAAGAAACTGTGGTTTATTTCTCATATATGATCTAAATTTCCTCACACTCAACCTCTCCCACCCCTATCCTCTTAAAGCAGTTTTAATTTGCTAGTCAGATTTATCTAGTTAGGTGTAGGACAGGGACAGTGTGTGAGGGCAGGCTAATGGCATATTTTGCAGACATAGACTGGGATAGGGTTCCTAGCCCTCAGGAAAGCATGGGACAGTTATCACACAGTGGCAAGAATGATGTGCGTGCAATGGTACCCCATAGACTTCACATAGTGTTAGGGTAGCCATAAGTTCCAGAATATCTTAGAAAGGGATCACAAGAGCCGAGGAGACTTCTGAACGGGCAGAGCCCTCAGGTCAGGAGTAAGAGACCTTCAAGTTAAGGTCTTTAGTTTCTAGGTGGCAGTTAGCAGAAATGGTTGTCTTCCCATGTCATTCGGAGAGAGAGAACCTGTTTACAGTAAAGACCGGATCAGATCTGTCACTCTGTACAAAAGCCAGTGAGGACAAAATGGTAGTAGTATTACATGGGCATGAAGCACTTTTGACCTGCCACTACCTGAGAAGCTATCTTGGAGAGAAGTGTCATGGAGGGAGTGATGGAAATCTGAAAGGCTGAGCATTTATCCAAAAGAGGCTGAGTCATCCAAAAAAGACCTTTTAAACTGGGGACTGAAATTCCCCAGGACTGCAGTTTTTTAAGTGTCATGTGAGACTCACTGCCCAAAGGTATCGCCTCCTCCTTCCTGGACACAGTAAGCTTCATGGCTTAGCTTTAATGGAAGACTTTAATGACCTGAGTCCTCAAGACATGACTCTTGTGCAGAAAGTGCAGGATATCCAAAAATGAAGGATTAGCAAGGCCTACCATACACCAGGATGCCCTGGTGGCATAGTGGTTAAGAGCTATGGCTGCTAACCAAAAGGTCAGCAGTTCAAATCCACCAGGTGCTCCTTAGAAACCCCATGGGGCAGTTCTACTATGTCCTATAGGGTCACTATGAGTTGCAGTCAACTTGATGACAATGAGTTACCGTACACCAAAATGATATTCTGGTTGTAATTGGTTTTTAAAAGATTACTCTGACTACAGTGTCTGAAATGGAGTGGAAAGGGATGAGAATGGATATAATTAGTTCAGAAGCTTGTTTAGTAACTTCAGTGATGATGGCATTGACAAGGGTTATAGCAGGGGAACAGAGAGATTTATAAATTGGTAAATGATTAGATAGGATGTTGACGACCAGTGAAGTAGAAGAAGGGATAAAGGAAAAGTGTCAAGCTTCTGACAACGGAATATAGTGAATGGAAGTGCCAGTTCATAAGCTAAAGAGCACTATAGGAAGGTCTCAGACCTGACAAACTAGGAAAAGAGAACAGAAACTATATACAGCTTTAGAACTAACCTTGAAAACTGTCAAATGTCCAGAGCAAGTAACATTTTGTTAGTAATTTAATGGCAACTTTATCATCCTGTTAATATAAAAAAAAAAAATTTTATATACATACTGCCAATTCAATGGATACTGATTATTCTTCCACTCCAAAATCAAACTTTAAAGGAAAAAAAATCATATGCAATGATAGACATACATGACAGTGCTTCACTTCTAAACAGTGATGTGAGAAAGTGTTAAATTCAGACATGTATTTTTCCCACAATTTTCTTATATCTGTTTTTTTTTTTTTTAATTCCAGCTTAAAAATATATTGAGTTCTTCATTTTCCCAGCCTCATTAATAGGACTTTATCATGTTTAGCTCAGGGTACAGTTAGAAAGCCATAGAATTCTATAATATGTATGGAGCAAACAAAACTAAAGAGAAAAACTCACATGTTCTCACAATTCTATATTCTGATAATCCCTATGTCATAATATTGTTTCCCCATAGATCAGATGCAGTTATCTGAACTCCAGGAAGTTGCTGATTCTCTTGGACAAGCTGTGATCTTAGGAAAAATCAGTACTGTCCTTGGATTTAATATCTCTTCCATGTCTATTACTAATCCTATCCCTAGCCCAAGTGATTCTGGTTGGAATAAGGTAAGAAAATGCAGCTAGAAAAAATCATCTGAGCTCTTTTAAAAATTGTTGCTTTTTTCTTATTTTAACTTTCTTTTGCTATTTCAAGACACTAGTGTAGAGAGCATCTATTTCTAATTTACCATTGGCTATTTTTTATGGAATCATTAAGAAGATAATAGACTAACCAGAAAAAGGCGCATATATTTAAAAAAATTGTTTATTGGTACAAAAAGTGCTTTGCTTTGAATATTTGTAACAGCGCTTCATGAATTCTCTAGAGGAAACATCATAATAATATTAATTTTACATACTGAACATATTTTTTAATAAACAATGACTATTACACTTAAAAAAACTTAGCCTGGTTAAAATGCATTATCTGCTGGCTGCAATTTATGACATGAAAACCCCTTCATTATTCGTGTCCGTTTACAGGTGACTGCCCAACCAATTGAAAGGTCTGCATTTCCTGTTCATCACGTGGCCTTTGTGTTCTCCCTCTCAGTGATCGCTCAGCCAGTGACAGCACAGCCAGGACAGCCATTTTCCCAGCAGCCTTCAGTAAAGGCAGTAGATTCTGATGTAAGTCATAATTCAGAGCCTTATTTAACTGAAGGAATTAAGCTATAGATTTTAGACAGTGAGTCAACTTTATTAATCTTGATATTCTTCCTACCTGCAGATTACACTGCCTCTCAGAGAAGTTGGACTAATGCAAGTGGCTAGCATCTTTCAACAAATCATGTTCTTTTTAAATGAATTTGTTCTGTTGCTCATATGCATGAATTCTTTGGATGGGAAAAGGGAGCTTCCTTAGATTTTAGATTTATAATGAAGGCATTTTTTAAAATAAAATGTTTTATGTCTTAAAAAAAAAGGGTAACAGGTCAATTGTTGTATTTCTCTACTTTTTTTTTTCCCCCCTTTAGGGTAATTGTGTATCAGTTGGGATTACATCACTTACTTTGAAGGCCATACTAAAGGACTCCAGTAATAACCAAATCAGTGGTCTTAGTGGAAACACAACAATTCCATTTAGCAGCTGTTGGGCCAACTACACAGACCTGACTCTTCTTAGAAATGGTGAGTGCACTCTTTTTCATCCTCACATGTATACCCATAAATTGGGACAGTTATAGTGTACTTTGAATGAACAAAGCATGCTATGATACTCTAGCCAATAAATTATAGAAATCAGAACGCTATACTCTGTTTCAGGAAATATTTAGTCTAGCTTACAAAATTATATTTGACAAGCAAAACAGAGTAGAAATTAAAATAATAAGGAAATTAAGATAGATAATTTAAGTATACATATATATCCAAATTATATCATGATTTACATTTTCTTTTTTTCTATTTGTGTGTTTTTCTAAATTTTCTTACTAAGTATATATTAAATTTATAATAAGAAAAATTAATATATGAATTTTCAAAATCAAGGAAAGAAAGGACAAGGTAGGTGCATATAGCTTTAATGTCCCATGAGGTTCAGAGTTGGGCTGGAAAATTGGCTCTGGTCTTTCCCAAGGAGAAGACATGAATATTACCATGATTTACAATATCCATCAAGTAAACAAACTGGTTTCTATGAAGAATTATAACTTGTTCTGAGATCAGAAAAAAATATCTCCTCTGAGTTCTCATAAAATGTACCCAATGAATTTGTACTAAGTAATATCTTCAACATCATTACAGTAAATACAGCTATAACTTTCACAGTGATGTTTCTTCTATTTCCTCTATATGGGTTAATGGCATAACTCCAATTACTAAAAACCTTACTACTGGGGCCAAAATGAGGTATCCAAAAAACAGATCTCTACTGGTGATAGATTGTAGAGTATCTAAAAGAATGAAATGGATAAACTACCCTATCCCTGAGGCAGGCTTCCATTATTCTGTTTCCTTCAAACTGGGGCCCATTTAGTACCTTTAGATTCACTGACAAATCTGAAAAGGTGTATGTAATGGTACTCCCTACTTCTTACCACTGATCTCTCCTCTCAGACACACACATACGCATACACACACACACAAAATCAGTATAAAAGCAACAATAAAGACTAAAATAAGTCAAAGAAATTGTAACAGTGGTCTGATTTTTTCCATAATAACCATCAAAAAATTAAAATCACTGCAAAAGAATTTTTTTCTTTACTTTTTGTTTCCTCATACTTTGGTGATGTCCTACACCACATATGTTGGGCCTGCCTTCTGAGTAGAATGTCTCAATGTGTTTGATAATAATCAAATGACAATGAGTTCAATGTTGTGGTCTAGAATAGATATCTAGGGTATCCTGTATGCTTGCTGTTTAAAGGCAGAGCCAACCCTTTAACAGTCAGCCTACATAGTAGCAGGACTGGAGTCCTCTTATGGAAATTGAGGCAATTATTGCTCTCTAAAGAGCAAGAGCAAGCTTTTAAAGAGCAAAGCACTGGCCACCTGGGTGGAGGAGCTATGGGTTGTGGTTTGTAACACAGAAAATAGGGATGTGAAAATTAGATAAGAAAGGGGTGAGAGAAGAAGGAAGTAAACAGCTGAAACGGCATCTTTGACCAACCTGGATAAAAATACTGTTACTAATGAATGGTAACATTTAGGACATGTTTGTCTAGCAATCCATGTGATGTTCAATATTTGCTTCATTTTCTATCGATACATGCCAAACCAGTCCAAAAATTAATGGCCTAAAGCAATAATCATTTTATTTGCTCATAATTCGGTGGATCAAGGATTTGGCTCATCTCTGCTTGGTGATGTCTGGGGCATCAGCTGAGGAATTTCTAATGTCTGCAGCTGTCTGGGATGGCTTGACTAGGGCAATATCTCTGACTATTGATTCTGGATTTTGGCTGGGTTCTTCAACTCTCTTCCCTCTGACTAGCCTCTCATGAGACTATATTGGACTTCTTCACGATATTGCAGGGAAAAAACAAAACAAAAAACTAAATTCTTTACACATTAAGAAAAAAAGGATACCTGCCACACAAATTCAGAAATTTTTTTAACTTTAACAGGAAAAGACCTAAAACACACCATTGTCATGAATTATAAAAGTGGCAGAAAATATGATAGCACAATGCCCATCTGTCTTGAAAGTTACAGAAATGCATTGTTATTGTTTGTGAAAACACAATGTGGTCAAGATGTAATTATATTCTCTCCTTAAAAAAAAAAAAAAGAACACAAAAAGAAATTATTTTTTTAAAAGTAATAGGAAAAACATGGGAGTAAAGCATTCAAGGTTGTACAAGTGTTACAAAGTCTGCTCTGTGTTGTAACTATTATTAACAATAGCAGTGGTCCCAGGAGAAAATATGTCAAGTGAAAAGATGTTAGTTATCTCATATACAAAAGCGTGAGAAGGTTTAATATGTGGATTAAAAAATGTTTGGATGAGATCTTTATCTTTCACACTCTAAACCTATATAACAAGTGCTTCTCCGGGCTCGTCTACCTGAGATAAGAAAAAAGAAAGGGTCACAATCTTGCAACACAAAAAATAGCATCTGGCTTAAAGCAAATGTGGAAAATGGTTACAAATTATTGAATCTAAGTGGATGGCATACAGATGTTTGTTGTAATATTCTTTCAGCTCTTCTGTGTGTTCCCCCCCAATTTTTTTAATAAAAAGTTGGGGAAAAGAAAAATATTAACATCAACTCTTCAACCTCAAGCCCCACTCCCAAGTTCTCATGGTCCCAAGTAAATTTTCAGCAGCGTTCACACGTTTCCCTTTCTATCTCTGCACAGTGCCAACAACTCCCTCCGCAGGTAGGAGCCAAGAAGCTCCTTGATTCCAGTCACTGCCATCGAGCTCCTACCAGCCTGCCTATACTACTTTCTGTGGTAGTTTATGTTACCGCTGTTGTTATCATTGTGCTGAGAGCCCTGCATGCCCAGAGTCTGGGACTACCACTCATATGCATGTCTTGCTTCCCCAGAATTCAGTATAGAACTTGTCACCTTCAGATTTACCTTCTCCCAGCTGAGCAACTACAACAGAAGAAGCATGTCTTTCCTGATCCTTCCTGTGAAAGTCCCAAGGCTCTTTAATTGACCTGGCTAGGGTAACAGTGGTGTTCAGTCTCTATCCTCACCAGCCCCAGCTGAGACTGAAGTTTCTCGACTCTTGGGCCAGGGCTGCAGGGATGAAACTGAGATTCAGTGCCCTCCTTTCCCTCCCCTATTGACCCTTTTTTAAAACAGCTTGTCACCAGCCCTGGATCTTAGGCAAGAACCTCTACGAGGTAGGCACTGACGCTGCAGAAAGAAAATCTACCCAAGTTCCCACTGCCCATAGTTGGTGGGCAGTTTGAGCTTCTCTAACTCTGACACTCTCTTCTACACTTATTTATACTAATGAATTCGCTCAACTCAATTTCCAAAAATAATTCTTTAGGAATTATACAGTATTCTTAAGTTAATGAAAACCAGATTGGAACTGTATGGAAACAAACAGAAAACGCTAGTCAAACGCTATGATGATGATTTTTTTTTTTTTTTCTAGGAAAGAGCTATAAGATTGAGTTTATACTGGATAATGTCACTCGGGTGGAGTCAAGTACGCTCAGCCTACCAGTGCAGTCCATCTCTGGCAGCGGCAGTAGCAGCAGCAGCAGCAACAGCAAAGCATCACCTAGGGGTCCGGCTGCCTATCTGACTGTAGTAATTAGCTGTCTCATAGGTAGAATGCTGCTCTTGGAAATATTTGTGGCAACAGTTTTGATTTTGAATGTAAGTACCATTTATTTTTTTACGCTTGTCTCCACATACTGAGGTACCAGTAAATGTTTACTAAGTATATACTTTCTGTACAGCACTTGTGCATGGCACTACTAGGTTCACAAAGACCCCGTTTCAGGCACTGGGGAAGTAACAGCTTCAATGGTGAAGATAAGACCACCCTGCAGGAAAAGTTACTCACACTGCAGGGGTATCTAAGAACGTGCAGGATGAGAAGTGCTGGTAATGTCAGGACTCTCAGTTGCAGGGGGCAGAAGCTCAGCTCAAATTGGCTTAGGCAGTAAAATGAGCTCACTTAACTGTGAAGTCCAAAAATAGTCTGGTTTCTGCCACAGCTAGATCTAAGAGCTCAGACAAAATCATCTGGAACCTGTATCTCTGTCTCTCTCTTGATTCTGTTCTCCTATTAGCTTCAGACCCAGGCTGACTCTCCACTCCCCATCCACCTTCACCCTCAAAGCAGAGGTAGCCACCAGCACCTTCAGGTTTACGTTCTACCAGCCTAGCAGCTATGGGAGAATGAGCAAACCTCTTTCTCAAGTGTTTCAGTGAAAATTCCAGAACTATGTCATTGACCTGGCTTGGGTCACATGCCCTTTCCTAAGCCAATCACTGGAACTACAAGGATGCAGCACCCGTATTTTCCTGGCCTGGGTCACAGGAGGTGTGGTGCTGAGAATGGTGGAGGTATGTTTTCACAAAGGGGAAATCAAGATGCTAATACCAGAAGTAGTAGGCAGACAGAAATAGTGAATATTAGGGAGATGAATAGAAGGGAGAGGTCCCTGTGGGCTGGAATGATTAGAGAAGATTGTCAATGTCACCTGAGCAGCAGCACTTTAAATTTGGAACTATATAGAATGATTAAGATTTGGAGAGCAAGAGAAGACACTCCAGAACAGGAGCATGATAGGAGCAATGAAGAAAGTAGATGTGAAAAAAAGCATCTTCAGCTATAGATATTCAAGCACAGAATTCTCCAACTTCCCCTTCCAAAGGTGCTTCTCCTCCTGCTATCCCATCTCATTAATGCCAATGTGTATTTCTCATCCTCTTGATAACTTCTTAGACGTCTCCCTTTCCTTTAAACTCCGCATGCCTTCCCCTGCTCATGTCATCTATATCCAACAACGATGTCTCATATCTGTCCCTTCTGTAAAGTCTCACTTAAAGCTTTGTCACCTCTAGCTTGACCTCTAACAACAGTTCCTGAATTCCCTGTTTCCAAACTCCCTCACATTCAGCCCATCCTCCATACTGCCGCCAAATTTAGATTCCTGTACCACCAGATCATATAAAAAAAAAAAAAAAATTTTTTTTTTTTATTTTTTTTAAGTAATCTCAAATCCTCTAAGATTCCTCACCATATGAAAAATATAATCAACATCAAAGGCCCTAAAACCAGTCTTCGGGACTGCAAACTTAAAAAAAAAAAAAAAAATCATTCCCAGAAAAGAATCTTCCCATTCCCACGTTCCCTTTGTCTGAACTATCTTCCTGTGCTCACCAAGTCCACCTCTCAGAGCATCCTTCTAGTCCCTGCCCAAATATTACCTCCTTCACCAGGTTTCCCAGCTTCTACCCACCTACAATACATTTAATTCTCCTCTCCCTGTTCTCCAATTGCACTTCATTTATACTATTATTATAGCCCTTTCTGTAGTGTGCTAGTATTAAACATAAAAAACAAAAAATCAAGCCCGTTGCCATCAAGTCGATTCCAACTCATAGCAACCCTAAACGACAGAGTAGAACTGCCCCATAGGGTTTCCAAGGAGCACCTGGTGGATTCGAACTGCAGACTTTTTGGTTAGCAGCCGTAGCTCTTAACCACTATGCCACCAGGGTTTTGTATTAAACTTATATATATTCAAGTCTATCTTCCCCACTAAACTGTGAGAACTTAGAAGACCACATGCATTACATATTAAAGATGTTAAAAATATGCTTTAATTGATTTTAAATTTTAAAAGCAGGTAAGTCCTCTCCCCTGACTTAGAGGGAAATGTTGCCTAAGAGTATTTTAGGCAACTTGTAAAGAATTCGATTGGCAGATAGTAATCAGTTTGCAGTCGATCTAATGTGGGAGCAGACAGTGGAGGGTTTCTGACAGATCAATGAAATGAAAGCATCACCAAAGAAATATTGATAGGATTTAGAATTTTAGGTGGAGTAAAAATTGAAAAGCATACTGAAGCATCTCAAATAATAAAGTCAAAACTAGATTTTAACTTTAAATTCAAAATAAGAACAAGGTGAAAGGACACAATAAAGTTGGTTCCAGGAGTGGCAAAATAAATTTGAGGCTTTAGCCAACTGCTAGAGTTTCAGAAACAACATTCAAACAGGAAGGAGCAAATCTTTTCTTCCCTCCTAATGGCAGAAACGAACTGGGAGCCAGCTGTCAAGGGAGAAGCATGGTTTGCAGAGATCCAGCCCTGGCCTCTCACAGCTGAATATAGAAGGGTGGGTTCAGAGTTGAGAAAAAATAGGTACATGACCATATTTTTATGTCAGTTTTACATGAGTTTAATTTTTCTTCTCAGAAGCATTAAAATAAACAGGTCTAGTTGATGAAATATATACATATATCTATGTATACGTAATATATATACACACACAAACATATGTATATATACATACACACACATTTTGTTTCCTTCTTTAATGCATTGCTTTCCAATTATCTTCACTGACTTTTGTCCTGTTCACTCCTAACAATGTCAGTATTTTACCAAATTCAGAAAATTGTTTTCAAATTATTAATAAATGATATAGTTCATGGGTTTTTTCAAATCTTTTTGCAGATAAAATCCTTTGCTAGTAAATAATCTACCATTCTTTAATTAAGATACAAGGTGATTTTATTATAGGCAGTCCCCCGATTATGAACAAGTTCCATCCCTAAATCTACCTTTAAGTCAAATTTGTACATAAGTTGGAGCAATTAGGTATGGTTCGTATCTAACCTCAGTCAAATGGTTGTCTTAGTGTACAGCATATAGTATACCTTTCTATGCATAAAAAACATTAAAGGAGCATTTCCAGATACGCTGAAACATCTTTAACATAATAACAATATTCTGATGCACGTTGAAAGGTAGCGCCCATTCGTTATTATGAACTGTTGTATGTACCTCGAATTTTTAATATAATAGGCTTTATTGGGTTTGGTTCATAACTAGGGGTTGTACGTAAGTCAGATGTTCGTTACTTGGGGACTGCCTGTAATCATATGTTTCATTAAACATATTACTGAATTGAAATGCTGAGTTCTTTTATAACTTTGCATTCTGAATTAATATTTTACTTTTAAAAGAATCATGAAGTTTCACTAAATAAAATGACAAAAGTTAAATGTGGAAAATATAAAAAATGTATAAGCACTACTATTGTCTCTTTCACATTTCCACAAAAAATGCAATACTGATTCCAATATTAAATTGGTGAACTTAGAAATATTAATTTTTAGATATTAATTTTGCCCTGTTAATCATGCCATGTAATATTAGGAAAGTTAAACTTAATAAAACATATCTTAAATCACACTATATGTTATAACTAATAAAAAAATTATTTATTTTTGTTTTTCTTTTTCAGGAAGTAACTATAGTGCTTTTCTGAAGAATATGCTGGAAACAAAAATACAAGAACTGCTTGTTTATTAGCTATTTTGTTGCACAGTGCAGAAAAAGTCCATTCAAGAAAATATATTAAAAATATTTGTATAATATATACAATGTACTAATTAACTCTTAATCATGAAAATCAAATTTCTTCAAAAATATAAATTTCTTTTGATTCCTTATATTTGTATGTTCTTATTTCATTTCTAAAAACTTTCAGAAATCTCTGATCGAGAAACAGATATGCCACTTCCAAGTTATTATTTCAACAAATTATAGACTACATCAAAGAGTTAAAAAAAAAAAGAGCTTGTCTAGTTTTGACTTAACCTCTTCAGATGAGATTTCAAGTATTTTGAAATTTTGTATATACTGGGGGATTGTGATTTTCTATTTATGAAGCTCTAATCTCCAAAGAGCTAAGCTATTCTAAAAGGAGCCCTTGTAGTGCAGTGGATAAGTGCCTAGCTGCTAACCAAAAGGTCGATGGTTCAAACCCATCAGCCGCTCTGCAGGAGAAAGATGGGGCAATCTGCTTCCATAGAGCTTGCAGCCTTGAAAACCCTGTGGGGCAGTTCTACTGTGTCCTATAGGGTTGGTAAGAGTCAGGATCAACTTGATGACGACTAGTTTTAAGCTATTCTCATTCCTAAGAGTTTTGAAGAGATTGTTTTAGACCTTTCTCAGACTGTGTTGCTGTTTGTCATATCCACAGTTATCCTAGGAATTCTGGACTGACCAGTATTTCTGAGATTACCAAACTCTAGCCAGTCTTCTAAGAAGAGATTTCTTAGTGTCCCTGGGACAGACTGTTTATTGGAACAAGTCCAGACTCCTTCTCTGCTTATCCTTCTTTCCCATCCAAAACTGCCACTACTAAGAGTGTAACCTCCCCCAACCTGAACCAACAGATACTTACTTTCAAGAGGATAAAACTGTGGAATGCAAAAAAGCCACAGAAGGATGTAGCTAAATTAACTTTAACATAACTTTAACATGAAAAAAAAAAAAAATCCTCACAACTGGACCAATAACCAACATCATGGTAAACGGAGAAAGATTAAGTTGTCAAGGATGTCATTTTACTTGGATCCACAATCAATGCTTATGTAAGCAGCAGTCAAGAAATCAAATGACACATTGCATTGGGCAAATCTGCTGCAAAAGACCTCTTTAAAGTGTTAGAAAAGCAAAGATACCACATTAAGGACTAAGGTGCACCTAACCCAAACAAACTGAAGAAAACCCACCAAAACCCAAGGTGTTTTCAGTCACCTCCTATGCATGCGAAAGCTGGACAATGAATAAAGAAGACAAAAGAAGAATTGATGCCTTTGAATTATAGTGTCAGCAAAGAATATTGAATATACCATGGACTGCCAGAAGAATGAACAAATCTGTCTTGGAAGAAGTACAACTAGAATGCTCTTTAGAAGCAAGGATGACAAGACTTTGTCTCACATAATTTGGACATGGTTTCAGGAAGGACCAGACTCTGGAGAAGGACCTCATGCTTGGTAGAGGGTGAGTGAAAAAGAGGAAGACCCTCAACAAGGTGGGTTGACATAATGGCTGCAACAATGGGCTCAAGCATAACAAGGATTTTGAGGATGGCACAGGACCAGGCAATGTTTTGTTCGGTTGCTATGAGTCAGAACCAACTTGACAGCAGCTAACAACAAGTTAACCAAGATCTCATATTATGAAAATTGTAAATTTTACTCAGAATATTCTAAAGGAATGGACATGGGAAATACAGGGCAGAAAGGAGGAGCATACTGTCACATTATACGGAGAGCAACTGGGTCACATAACAATGTGTGCATAAATTTTTGTATGGGAAACTAATGTCAACTGTAAACTTTCACTTAAACCAAAATAAAATAAGAAGAAAATTCTAAAGGGAATGCTTCATTCTATCCATGTCCAGAGCAAGTGGAGTTGGTACCCACAAAAGTTACCCTCTAGTAAGTGATACCTAAAGTGATACTCAGCAAGAATTTGGAACAACTGAGAGAATTCAACAAAGCCCATACCTTTGACTCCTTTAAACCATTTCCTAGTATTTCATTCCAGGCCATTGTTAGACTTGTTTAAATGAAATATTAGAAAAACTTACTCATTAGTAAAATATTATAAAAATATAAGAAATATATCAATATTATAAAAATATCTTTGTATATATTTAGCATTTTGTTCAGTTGAGCAAACATTTATTTAGCATTTAAGTACCAGGTGAAGAACCTTGGTTGCACAGTGGTTAAAGCACTTGGCTGCTAACTGAAAGATTGGCAGTTCAAGCCCACCAGCTCCCCCATAAGAGAAAGATGTGGCAGTCTGCTCCCCTAAAGATTACAGCCTTGGAAACCCTATTGGGCAGTTCTGTTCTGTCATATAGGGACACTATGAGTCGGAATTGACTTGATGGCAATGCATTAAGCACCAGGCATTCATCCGTTAGTGAGTGAGAAGACCTCACGGCATAAGATGCTGTGACTATCCTCCAGGAGTTTGCAGTGTAGTTAGGGAAATGGTAGTAAAAACAAATAATTTCAAAACAGTATGCTATATGAGAGAGAGAGATGTAGGTGCTAGAGGGGCATAGAAGATGGGGGTGAGGGAAGGGAGGCATTCTGTGAGGTTGGGGATGGATGAGGGACAGCTTTCAGAGGGAGATGAGTGTTGAAGAATAAAGCATGAGTTTAGCCAAGGAACGGTGTTCCAAGCAGAAGGTATGGTGGCTGAAAAACCACTGAATAGCAAACTCCTTGAGGGTAGGGGTTGTGACCCTGACTCAGCATTTTTCCCATCATCTAACAAAATGTCTGGCACAAGTAGATGCTTATTCATTGTTTATTGGATGAATGAAGCATGGAGCGTGGGGAAATCAACAAGCAGTTTGTTGTTACTGGAGCACCAAGTGTGACATGAGGAAAGGCCAGAGGTGAGGCTGGAGGAGATGCTATGCCATTAGAGAAATTTAGATTTTGTTCTGTAGGTCCTGGGAATACGCATGTAACTGTATGTTGGAATAGAAGTTTTGTCTAGGACAAATTACAAAAGGAAGTATCAAAGATGTAAAACTCTCAAAGTAGATAGCCCAAAAGGATAAAAGATTCGAGGAGAATTTTTGGAGAGGAGTTCCTTGAGATGGCTATGCTGGGGGGTAGGGTGGGGTTCCCCTTATAACAGGGAAGGAATGAGGGTACTAGCTTCTAATGCCAAGTCAAAAAAAAAAAAAAAAAGGATTTAAATTAGGCCCCAAGCAAAGCTTAATGGGTGTCCCCTGAGGTTTTGGGTACACAGTGACTTATGTCTGAATCACAGCGGATGAATCTAATCGAACAGCACGTAGCTGAAGCAGCAGTCTAGAGCTGCAGTTTAGGAAGTAACGGCACCCCCAGCGTTTGTTGGGTATGGATATATGAGTGAGTCCCATGAACCAGATGTGGTGGGGGGTGTGGGTAGGGGCAAGGAGGAAAGGAGAAAAGAGCAAGGGGGAAAATTATTAAGAAACTATGAGTAATATGACTTTATATAGCCTTCGTCCATATGCTAGCCATGCCCTTTGCTTACTGAAAGGTTGCTGGTTTGAACACACCACATTTTCTATAAAAAAAAGAATATTCTACATGTTCTACAACAAAGAAAATGCGTCAGTCAACTTAGTTGTTTCAACAACCAATTTAAAATTCTGTTGATCTCCCACAGCAAAAATTGACTCTCACCATTTTGCTTTAAATGGCTCATATTTCAATTTCGATGCTTGTTGCATAATAAATACCATAATTTTAAACGAACAAATGAAAAGATATCATGAAAGAAAATGTAATGACCAGAAAACAAATATTACAACAAACTACTATATTTTATTTTTAGATTGATCTTTCATCTCTAACATTAAAAATATTTCTATTCTTTGCTCTTACAAAGTCTTCAATGATTTCATTACAATTAAGGTGTCAAACAATATCTACTTCCATATATAGTAAGGTGAATGAATGAAGTCTTTCTTGAATCCTTGTGTGCTGAGGGTTTTTGAATCTCTTTAGGGATGAAAATGAGCATTCTTTTGTGCAGTTTGTGATCATTAGAGTTAGGGATACGTATAAAACAATTTCAACATTGAGAAATATGCATTGTATTTTTTCTTCTGTTATGGAATAATACATGCGCACATGAGTAGGCTGGAGTTGCTGGATCAGCAGATGTGGATTTACAAAATGGTTCACAATCAGAGACCTGTTATCTATTAACATAACCCATCCTTGCCCAGTAACCACTCATGGTGGATTCCATTGCATACTGGGTGAATGTAGCAAGAGTTAAGACCCCATGACCCATCCCCACCCCTTGTTTGTTGGAAAGAAATAGCATACTTCCAAGACACCTGCTAAGATAAGGAGTTTCAGTTACATGGGAGGAGGCTGTAGGAGACAGATGTCAACAAAGGTGTTGAAGTGGTGGGGGGCCTCATAGCTTAAAAACCTTGCTTGTGGGTGCCCTCATGATCCTTTGTGTACTTTATTTCCGGCTGGCACATTCCCATGCACTGGAGCTGGTATCAATTTAACTTAGTGCCCTGCCAGTTGCCTTCTACCATAGCATTCACTTTTCCTTGTGTTCTGTCTGCTTGGCATCTCTGAGTCTTTGCTTTGGACAAGTGGCCCCTGTTTCGTTAATGCCCTAAGCACGTGCTTACCTTGCTTACTGGGTAATCCGCCCCTGGTCACACTAATCCTCCACGCTCATAAGTGGGCATTTTCAGCTTCCTCATGGTGGCATCAACTGGCAAGGAGTGGACACTCTCCAGGAAAAGAAAATTGAAGATTTATTTCCGCAACTCCCCTTCTCCAGAGAGTAATTGCAGAGATACCCTGTAAGGTCAAAAAGGAAGAGGCCTGCTGTAGGAGTTACAGTAGGTATCTGTGAGCAGTCTGACCAGCTACAAACTTCCTGCCACCTTAATTGTAGGTCCTAGTACAGTAGTCTAGTTATAATGACTAGATGATTCTAAAATTAGAAAATTCCTCATGAAAACAAAGTTGTTCTCCCAGGAATGCCTTTTACCTACGACACTTTTGACTTTATCAGAGAAGTTCCATTAGGTTAGGGGGTTGGGTTCCTTTGGCTTCTCTAACATACTTAGTACACACTGTGCGCATGGTAAGTGCTGAATAAACTGTTTAAATAAACAATGAATAAGCAGCATGATGAAGCTTTTCCTCTAACAGATTTTTGAGATAACGAAGTCCTTCCAAAGATTACAGAAATTGCACTTTACCCTTATAGCCTTAACATTTCAAACAACAGTGTGTAAAATTCACACCCAGTTATAGACCAACTAGTTATGGTTGTTATGGTAATGGGTTCAGTGACTATGAGCAGAAAAAATACTTCCTTTCGGGCAAGATATTTAGGAGTGTTCTTGGCTACAGGGTAAGGGTATTTTCCCTTTAGTTTTTCTTTAGAATAATTTATATATTTAAGCAGATGATTCTTTATACATATAAATTCTCCCTAGGAAGAGAGAAAATACTAGGATTTTTATAATGAAAATTTGTAGTGATGAAAATATGGATTTATTTCTCACTTAGAAAGATTCAATTTCAGATAAGAACTGCAGCAAAAAATATATTCCATAGCAAGAATGTGAGTAATTTTCACCGTATGGAATGTGCGGTAAATATAGACAAATAAACACCTTTATCAAGAAGTGCTAATATGTCTGATACTTAAAAGGGCCAGAGGTGGTAGAGGGGAATCCAGAAACAGCAATTTAAAAGAAAGTTTAAAAAGCAACCATCAGGACACATATCCTCTTAAGTGGATTTGAATAAGAGGGAATGGACAATACTAAAAAACCAAAACCCAAACCAAACCTGTTGCCATTGAGTCAATTCGAATCATAGAGACTCTATAGGACAGAGTAAAACTGCCCCATAGGGTTTCCAAGGCTGTAATCTTTATGGAAGCAGACTGCAACATCTTTCTCCCATAGAGCAGAGCGAATGCTGGGCTCAAACTGCCAACGCTGCGGTTAGTAGCCAATCACTTAACCATTGTGCCACCAGGGCTCCTTGGAAAGGACAATAGGGAATCTCTTTTTTGAACAGGACGGTGACTATGAAGAAGGCTCTCTTTAAGAATATTCGTATTAACCAAACAGCTGATTTAGAGGAATGAAAAAATAAAATACAAAAGACTGGTTGGGAGATCATTACGATAATCCAGATGTGCTGAAATAATGGACACCGAGAAGAAAAAATAGATTTAAGATTTGACAACAGATAGTGATATGAGAAAAACAGCCCATGAGTAGTGAGAAAAAAAGAGGGAGAATTGTTGGTGCCTTAGTCTGACAGTTGCCCTTTCACCTTATTTCTCTAAAGCAAAAGGGGCAAAGGAGAGGGGATGTGTACACTAGCTTCAAAGCTTAGTGCTCCCTTCCCCGTTTTCCTTTTTTAATGTGTTCCTAGTAAACATATCTATTTCTGGTTGCTCATGACAGAAAATCCACCTCTGTTTTTCTTTGAAGCACCAGTCCCTGTTGTGAGTCTATTGGACTTGAAGCGGATAAACCTGTACGCCTGAAAATTTTTATTGATTTCGTTTACAACATATTTGCACACACATCACGCCATTTAATTTGAAGAATAAATCGACGAGGCAGGAATTATTAATGTAATTTTGCAAATAAGAAAACTTCAACTACAACTTGCTCAAGGTCAAAGCTACTGTGTCCATTATCAGTTCAGTGTTGTTTTATTTTTAAGTTTTCAACTCAAATACAAGATAGGTCATGTTACAAACTATTGCTTTATGTTAATTTTGTGAGTCTCAACACATTTGCCCTTAGAAATAATAAATGGCCTTAGATTTCCAGGTCAGCTCAGATCACGTCTACTTAACCCAAAATATAGCTGACTATGATTATAGCTCTGATAACAACATGGACGTTAGCCAAGAAGTATTATATTGCTGACCTTCACGCTGGACTCAGAAGTGAAGAGTTCACCCCATCTTCTCATTTCAACCTATTTCTAGTGAAAGACATGGATTATTTTTCTCCATTTCCTACCCAGTCCCCTTGTGAAGGGACTTGATTAACTCTAAATTCTTCTTAAATTTTGGGTCTTTCTGTATTTAGCAATAAAACTTACTAATTGAAGATATGTTACAGTAATTATTATGATGGAAAATATTCATTTAAATGTTTCATGGAAAATCAATTCTCTCTTAATAGAAAAGAAATATAAAAGCTGCTTCAGTCTTTTTGGTTTCTCTAACCCTAACTATGAAATGTTGATTATGGATATTAAAAAAAAAAAAAAAAACTTATAACTTTCCAGTATTTTAAAATTATTGTTTTGAAAGCAAGCAATATTCTGGAGTCAAAACATCAATAAAACAATTCATTCAAATCATCATCAGATAATCCTTTACTTTTTAATGCATCTGTTCAAAACTGTCACACTCTGAGTTGCAAGGCTTTATTTTGCTTGATCAAGAAACAAATGTGACTTTATGATCTGTATTCCACCATGAACAGCTGCTCATTAATAAAAAGCTGTTAAACTACAAGTCGGAACAGCAGGTCTAAAATTGTGCTTGAGGGAAAACCCACTCTTTGGTGAAAAGCCAGGGAATTGGGTTGGAGGGATCTAGAAGCACTGTGCTGTTTGCAAGGTCTGTCCTGACCCAGCTAGGGAACTCCGAACGACAAAGCTTATACAAACTTTGAACCAGTAAAGTAAGTGGTGGGCTGGAAACTGATACTGCGAATAAATCAAGCTGGAGGTGAGACAGAAGCAGACCAGAAGCCTTAAAAAGGGCAAAATGATTTGGACACAGAGCAGGCAGAAGTAACTATACCCCATGGAATAGAGCCAATTCAGAAAGAAACTCTCATACTAGGGTTATCCATTATGTCCCTCCCACTTGATATTTGGTGCACACCCCCCCATCCCACACACACCTTGGGAGACAGGGATTAAAATTGCATACTCTTTAAAAGGTGGTTCCCCAGCAATATCCCAAATCGTTGCCACTTATAATTTCCAATCATAGAGCTACTGTTGAATAACTAGTGTAAAAATGATTCCATAGTATTCTTTTATAGGTATTTTTTTAGAGTACAATTTAAAGTTGCAATCTTTATCAGTCTTGATTGTTTTTGTTAATGTATTGAGATGCAAGCATTCACTAATTATTTTGTTTTGAAATGACAAATTTAATAAAGAAACCTGATGAATAATGAAAACGATCGTAGGAGCATAATAAACAAATAATCTGAAGCAAAATTAAAGGTCTCTTAGGAGAAAAGCTATTTTTGAAAGTATGTTTATGTCAGGATGTAAACTATTTAACAGATTATTGGAATTCGGAATCGACTCGAAGGCAGTGGGTTTTGGTTTCGGCATTAGAAGAGATTAATGTCAGAGGGGGGTGTTTAAGGAACCGTAGGGGATTTACTGGACTTCGAGAGGTGTTACTGGGAGCGACGACGCTGCAGTAGTAGCAGTTGCAGTGGCCGCAGGACCAGCTATTATCTAAGAATGCTTTCTGTGTACTTAGCTCTGCTGTGGACATTACCTATTCCATGAAATAGTCCCTATTATCATGGCCATTGTACTGGTGAGGAGACCGAGGTTTCAAGACATTAAATAATTAATTCAAGGTTACACAGAACCATTCCAAAGCAAGAGTCATAAAAACTTAGTTTCTTATCCTTTTGGGGACAACACATTAAATTACTAATAGAAATGCAGTGCAGATGGGAGAGTGCAAGGAAGTGAAGTGGGTAATTAGGTGCTATATCAGGGTGGTTTTTATCAGGGTGGAGGAAACCCTGGTAGGTAGTAGTTAAGAGCTACGGGTGCTAACCAAAAGGTAAGCAGTTCAAATCCGGGCCTCCTTGGAAACCGTATGGGGCAGTTCTACTCTGTCCTATAGGTCGCTATGAGTCAGAAGCCACTCGACAGCAGCAGGTTTGGTTTTTTCGGTATCAGGGTGGAAGAACAAAGGTTCTTTGTTGTTGTCAAAGAAAAGGCTTAAGCAGAAAAAGGCTGGTTTGGGAACAATTTACATTAACTGCTTTCAACCTTTGATCATACAAACCCCTCCCTCTTTTCATCAATTGCTTTGCAACAGTGGAGCAGATGTTTTATTGAAGGTCTCTCAAACACAAGAGTAGAGGACCCAAGCTTTTTAATAGCATACACAAGAAGGAACGAATCAGACTATCAAGAGAGAACTATCGAAAAGAAGAAAACTTAATTTGGGAGCATGGCTACCCAGGCTCTAAGAGAAGAGAAAATACGGAGACGTGGGCAAGTGCCACTTTTTAACTGCCAGTTAAAGAACATTCAATAAAAAATTTCTCGGAGGAGGCATCTCGCACCCCTCAGGTGGAGGAACGATTAGGACCTGGCGTAAAAAAAGCACGTCTAAATCCCCGAGACAGCCGAGGCTCCCTCAGTTCTGCAATCTAAGTTTTGCTTTTCTAGGTCCCATCTAGTAGAGGAGTCCTGTGGGTGGAATAGAAAGGACTGAAGAGGTAAACACTTCGCATAGAAACTAGGGCAACTCGGCAGGAGCCCAAGACTCCAAGACTAAAAATCTCCTACAGCCAGCAACGGCCACAAAAGCTACCAGAGACCCGGGCCCCGCCACCGCCGGGCCTGCCGCCGCTCTCCCCGCCCCCCAGCGCTCATTGGTCCTCAGCCCCGACGCCGGACCCGCAGCCTGGCGCCTTCTGAGTCAGACAGGCCCTGGGGCGGGGTGCGGAAGCGAGGGCCCGGAGACAACCGAGAACCGCCTTCAAGGAGGAGGTGACGGGGGCGGGGCCTAGGGAGGGTTTCCCGAGGAGGAGGTGGCTATGGCAGCTGCGCGGCGGCAACGGCGGCTGCGAAGGAGCGCGCGCCCGGCTTTGAATGAGCGGTGCTGGGACTGAACGGGCAGAGCGCGATCTCGAGGAAGCGACCGGCAGCGCGCGCACGCGCGTTGAGTGTGCGCGCGGCCCGCGGCAGCTCGGAGCCTCCGCCGGGAGGGCGGGGAGGGGGAGGGGCAGGTGAGTGTTTGCGGCCCGCGCGCGCCGGGGAGGGACTTCCCGACCCCCACCCCCACCCCGACTCCTGTCTTTGAAGTGTCATCTGCCCTTTACCCCGTCATCCCTTCTCCTTGCTCCACACTTCCCACTCTCCCACCTTCCTTTTCGCCCCTGCACCGGGCCCTGACCGCCACTCTGGGGTACTGTTTCCGGGTCAGGGTGACCTCTGAGGTGAGAGAGCGGCGACCGGGAGCCGGGCCCGGTGTGCAGCCCTCGCCATGCTGCGCTCACACGTGGGGAGGCAGGCCTGCGGGGCGCTGGCCTGGAGGACCTCGTCCCCAGATCTGCCCCCAGCAGGAAAATTTGCCGGCCCTTCGAACGCACCCTTTAGAGGCCCCGCACTTCCCAATTCAGAATTTTCCAAAATCAAAATCTCAGCCCACCCGGCACCCACCAGCAACCACACTAGACTAGAGCGTGTCGCCTAACGCCGTGCGCATGGCATCGGATTGTGTAACCTGAAAACGCTCGCGTCGTTTTTCTCTCATCTGTACAGTGGGTATGATTTGGTTTTTTTTCCCTCTGTTTGATGGGTAGTCTGAAGTTACAGTGTTTTAGTTATGAAACTCCTTTCCTTTTCCTTTTGAGTCATTCAGGAAACCTTTTTTTTTTTTTAATGAGTTCCAGTGGTGTCACTTAGTTGAGGGCCTGCCTTTTAGTTGACAGAGTGCAGAATGTTTGCTGTTACTGCTGGTTCTCACACACCACTCCTGGTTTACCTTCTCTCTTGGTGCTGATGAACCTTAGCTTTTCAAATTTAAGCGAGTTCAAGTAGATTTTATTTGTGAAGCTTTGTGACATTCCTTAAGTTAATTCAGAGTTACAAAGTTAATTTGAGTGTATATGGGACTGTCGACTCGACTGCAACGAGTTACTGATCATATGTTATTTCAAAATTTGGTATTTAAAAAATTTAGAAATACACTCTGGGAAGTTTATGCCCGAAGAATGTATCAGTCTTAGACGATGTACTTGAGCGTGTACCACATGGATATTGGCTTGGCTTGGTTAATGAATTGTGATACAGTGGATGTACTGAAAGGATCTTACGAGCAGTTTACAGGAATTATAAAGAGGAAAGATATATTTAATCAGTTTCTAATGCTGAATATTTTAATTTTAGGTGAACTTTTTTTTTTTTTTTTTACTTGTAGCATATTAATTTCCTAGAGATGTCATTTCTTCAAAAGTCTTTGGGACAAGTTTGCTTCACGATTCTGAGCTTTTGCTACTGCTGTGGCTCAAGTTTTTGTAATTTCCTAGAAATTTTTAAGGAAATTTTAATTTTTAAGATTTGATTGTGTTAGCATTGTTCTGTTCTGAAAGTATTTTGAAGCAACCAATATGCACAATAGCTTTAGATACATACTTATCAAATTGTTGATTTAGAGGACATTTCAAAAACCACACTGAAGCAGTGGATATAAAATTAAAAGGTTTTTCAACCAGGATGTAGATAATCATAGCCCGGGCTTTGGACTCAGGCTTTTTAAATCCTGCATAGGTGAATCTCGGCACCTCGCTGTCAGCTTCATCTGTTAAATAGGAATATAGTGAAACTCTTCTGGTTATCTGTAGGATTCCAGTGGGGTGCTAGAACACACATCAGCTAGAACTGTCTTGCACATATTAAGTGCTCAGGGAATGTTAATTTCTCTTCACTCAGCAAGCACTTGAGTCCCTAGTATGTGCCTGTCATTGGCTGAGATCTCGAAATGCTAAACTGGGGAAGATGGATGGGGCCTTGCCTTCTTAGTACCTGGACTAAGGAGTTAGTGTGTGGGCAAGCTTATGACAATTGAGCTGAGAACACGTGACCTTTCTGTACTGGGTCAATAGTGTTTCCCAGCAGGTAAGATAGTGTCTGTTATATTTGTTGTTAGTTGCCCTCAAGCTGGCTCTGACCCATGGTGACTTATGTATAATAGAATGAAATGTTGCTGGCTCCTATGCCATCTTCCTGATCTTTGCTATGTTTGAGGCCACTGTTGTGGCTGTTGTGTCAATCTATCTCATTGAGGGTTTCCCCCATTTTAGCTGACCCTCAGCTTTACCAGCCATTATGTCCTTTTCTAGTGATTGATCTTTCCTGATGACGTGTCCAAGGTAACCAAGCCAAAGTCTCCCCATCCTCGCTTCGGAGTAGCATTCTGATTGTATTTCTTCTAAGATTGATACGTTCTTCTGGCAGTCTACAATATATTCAATATTGTTTGCCAGTACCACAATCTAAAGCATCAATTCTGGCTTCCTTTTTCATTGTCCAGTTTTCACATGTATATGAGGTAATTGAAAAGACCATAGCTTGGCTCAAAAAAAAAAAAAAAAAATAGCTTGGCTCAAGCACACCTTAATTATCAAAGTGACATCTTTGCTTTTTAAAACTCAGTGGAAATCTTTTGTAGCAAATTTACCCAATACAATACGTGATTTGGTTTTTTGACTGCTACTTCCATGAACATTGTTGATCTAAGTAGAATGAAATCATTGACAACTTCAGTTTTTTCTCATTTATCATATTGTTTTATTGGTCCAGTTGTGAGGATTTTTGTTTTCTTCCTCTTCATTTGTAATTCATATTGAAAGCTGTAGTCTTTGACCTTCTTCACTAAGTGCTTGAAGTAGTTGGCAAACAAGGTTATGTCATCTGCATATCTCAGGATGTTAATGAGGCAAAATATGTATTCATTAAATTGAATTGAAATATTAAGTAATATAGACCCCTAAGATTATTCCTGCAAAGCAGTATAATGATAAAGTCAAAAGTATTGCTTGATAGTCAGCTGATTTCATTTTTCCCATTTAATACAACTGGTTGGAAAATTTACCTTAAAAATTATATCACTACTGAATTACTAAGAATGTTAGTAATTATTAGTGAGGTATTCTTATCTTTTGAATTAAATAAACCTAGGTTTGAATCCAGGTCATTGGGTGTGGCAGCATGTGAAAATATGCTTACTCTCTGCACTTTAGTTTTTTTTTTTTCCTTCTATAAAATAAAGATGATAATATCTACCTCATAAAATGGTTTTATGGGTAAGTGAGCTAATAGATAGTGCTTAGCACATAGTAGGTTGTCTATGAATATTAGTTCCCCTCTTCTAATCACAAAAGTAAATTTTCCACAGAACGAGAATATTCTTAATTGCTTGGGAGGAAGTTCTATTCTGGAATCAGTAATAGTCCCACTTTCTAACTGATTTTCTGTTGGAAAAAAACTTTAAACTTTATTTCCAGTTATCACTGAAATCATTCAAGTTGACAGGTACTTATTGAGCAACTACACCAGTATTATTAGTGGGAAGGTCATGGCTGTGGTTACCAAGCCTCTAAAATGACATTTATTCTCAACTCTTTATTCATTTATCCTGTGGCCACTCATCCCAGCCCAAATATTAAATACTGTAATCTTCTTTTCCCTTTAAAACATCCTCCTAGAGTACTTCCTCAGAAACCCCGGTGATGTAGTGGTTAAGTGCTACAGCTGCTAACCAAAAGGTCGGCAGTTCGAATCCACTAGGTACACTTTGGAAACCCTATGGGGCAGTTCTACTCTGTGGCTGTAGGGTTGCTATGAGTCAGAATTGACGGCAACGAGCGTGATTTTTGTTTGAGAGTATTTCCTCAGTTCTGTCTCCTTTTCTCGATGGCACATGCTTTACAGTCTCTTTTCTAAAAAAATTTTTTTAAATAACTTTTTAAAAATTTATTCTAAATTTTTATTTAGGGAAATTTGCTTTTCTCTTCTTTTGGTCAAGAGTTTTATTCTTGACCAGTCAGCTTTAAAATGAAGCTTTTATTCATCATCTTAAGTGTTCAGATCTTTCTGCTTATAATGAAGTATATGAACCTTTTATTGATGTCTGTCTTTGCAAATGATAATCAGAAGTGCCAGGTGAACAAGATCCTTTAAAGGATTGAGCAGGGCAGATAAGGTACATAGAAATATGGTGGCACAGTGGTTAAGAGCTTGGCTGCTAACCAAAAAAGGTTAGCAGTTCGAATCCACCAGCCACTTCTTGGAAACCCTATGGGGCAGTTCTCCTCTGTCCTGTAGGGTTGCTATGAGTCAGAATCGACTTCACAGCAACGGGTTTGGCTTTTGGATAGTATACAGTGGAGTCCCTCGGTGGTGCAAAAGATTAAGCACTCTACTACTAGCCAAAAGATTGGTGATTCCATCCCATCCAGAGCATCTTGGAAAACAAGCCTGGAGATCTGGTTCCAAAAGATTACAGCCTTGAAAACTCTATGAAGCAGTACTGGTGCATGTGTGTGGTCACCATGAGTCAGAATTGACTGAGTGGCAACTAACAGCATAGTACAAAATAGAAAATATAAGTGCAATAAGAGAAGATACTAGAGTTAAGACGTTGCAATAGTCTAGCCAAGAGGTAATAAAGGCTTCTGTTAGGGAGATTTCAGTAGAAATAGGCAAGAATATAGGTAGTATTATGGAAATAAAAAAAAGGCTTTTTGGCACTTTAGATGTAAGAGGGTAAGGGAGAAAGGAGGAGTCAAAGTTGTTGCATTTTTATTGTTAGGGAACATTTTAGAACTCTGTTACTATACCCATAAGAGTCTACATGCCCTTTCAAATGCTAGAAATAGAAAGGGACTAGCCGTGTGTTTTGCCCATTTTTAGAAGGGACCAGCAGTAGTGGCTTTATAAAGGAGCGCACCACGTATCTGTCAGCTTATTATACTGTGATGACCTGCATGTTGCTATGATATTGGAAGCTTTGCCACCAGTATTTCAAATACTAGCAGGGTCCACCTTGGTGGACAGGTTTCAGCAGAGCTTTCAGACTAAGATAGACTAGGAAGAAGAACCTGCCAGTCTACTTCTGAAAAAATTGGCCAGTGAAAACATGAATAGCAACAGAACATTGTCCGATATAGTGCCGGAAGATGAGCCCCTCAGATTGGAGGGCACTCAAAATATGACTGGGGAAGAGCTGCCTTCTCAAAGTAGAGTTGACCTTAATGATGTGGATGAAGTCAAGCTTTTGAGACTTTGATCTGCTGATGTGGCAGGACTCAAAATGAGAAAAAACAGCTGCAAACATCCATTAATAATGGGTACTTGGAATGTACAAAGTACAAATCTAGGAAAATTGGAAGTCATCAGAAATTTAAATGGAACACATAAGCATCAATACCCTAGGCATTCATGAGTTGAAATGGATTGGTATTGGCCATTTTGAATCATACGGTCATATGGTCTGCTATGCCAGGAATGACAAATTGAAGAGGAATGTGGTTCCATTCATCATCAAAAAGAACATTTCAAGGTCTATCCTGAAGTACATTTGCTGTCAGTGATAGGATAATACCCGTATGCCTACAAGGGAGACCAGTTAATGTGACTGTTATTCAATTTATACACCAACCACTAAGGCCAAAGATTAAGAAATTGAAGGTTTTTATCAACTTCTACAGTCTGAAAGGAAACTCCGGTGGCATAGTGGTTAAGAACTGCAGCTACTAACCAAAAGCTTGTTAGATCAAACCCTATGGGACAGTTCTACCCTGTCCTACAGGGTCTCTATGAGTTGGAATCTACTCGACAACAACGGGTTTGTTTTTTTTGGTTACAGTCTGAAAATGATTAAACATGCAGTTAACATGCATTGATAATTACTGGTGATTGGAATGCAAAAGTTGGAAACAAAGTAGAAAGATTGGTAGTTGGAAAATATGGCCTTGGTGATAGAAACACCAGAGATTGCAAGGTAGAATTTTATAAGACCAACAGCTTCATTGCAAATACTTTTTTTCTTTTTTTTTTTAACAACATAAGCAATGACTATACACGGGGAGGAAACCCTGGTGGCGTAGTGGTTAAGTGCTAAGGCTGCTAACCAAATGTCAGCAGTTAGAATCCACAAGGCTCTCTTTGGAAACTGTATGGGGCAGTTCTGTTCTATCCTATAGGGTCACTGTGAGTTGAAATGGACTCGAAGGCATCGGGGTTGGTTTTTTGTTCTTGTACATGGGGACCTCTGCACGTGGACCACAGGAATCAAATCAACTACATCTGTGGAAAGAGATGATGGAAAAGGTCAGTACCATCGGTGAGAAGAAGGTCAAGGGCCAACTGCGGAACAGACCATCAGTTGCTCATGTGCAACCGGTTACAGCAGGGAACTGCGGGAAATTCAAGCCAGGTTCAGAAGAGAACGTGGAACAAGGGATATCATTGCTGATGTCAAATGGATCATGGCTGAAATCAGAGACTATCAGAAAGGTGTTTACCTGTGTTTATTGACTATGCAAAGCCGTTCAACTGTATAGATCATAATACATTATGGATAATATTGTGAAGAATGGGAATTCCAGAACACTTAATTGTGTTTATGAGAAACCTGTGCATAGATCAAGAGGCAGTTGTTTGAACAGAACAAGGGGACACTGCATGGTTTAAAGTTAGAAAAGGTGTGTGTCAAGGTTGTATTCTTTCACCATACTTATTCAGTGTGTATGCTGAGCAAATAATCCAAGAAGCTGGACTATATGAAGAACAACTTGGCATCATAAGTGGAGGAAGACTCATTAACTGTGATATGGATATGATACAACGTTACTTGCTGAAAGTGAAGATGACTTGAAGCACTTACTGATGAAGATTAAAAACTACATCCTTCAGTATGGATTACACCTCAACATAAAACAAAAATCCTCACAACTGGACCAATAAGTAACATCATGATAAAGGGAGAAAATATTGAAGCTGTCAAGGATTTCATTTTACTTGGATCCACAATCAACACCCATGGAAGCAGCAGTCAAGAAATCAACAATGCATTGCATTGGGCAAATCTGCAAAAGACCTCTTTGTTTTTGTTGTTAGGTGCTCTTGAGTTGGTTCCAATTCATAGCGACCCCATGTACGACAGAATGAAACAGTGCCCATTCCTGCGGCATCTTCACAATCATTGTTATGCTTGAGCCCATTGTTGCAGCCAGTGTGTAAGTCCATCACGTTTAGGGTCTTTTTCTTTGACCCTCTATTTTACCCAAGCATGATGTCCTTCTCCAGGTACTGATCCCTCCTGATGGCATGTCCAAAGTACGCGAGACGTATTCTTACCATCCTTGCTTCTAAGCAGCTTTCTGCCTGTACCTCTTCCAAGACGGATTTCTTTGTTCTTTTGGCAGTCCATGGTATATTCACTATTCTTCGTCAACACCATAATTCAAAGGTGTCAATTCTTTGGGCTTCATTATTCATTGTCCAGCTTTCACGTGCTGCAAAAGACCTCTTTGTTGTTGACTGTTTGCTTTAGAGTGTTAAAAGGCAAAGATGTCACTTTGAGAACTAAGGTGCATCTGACCCAAGCGGTATTTTCAGTCACCTCATATGCATGTGAAAGCTGGACAACGAATAATTGTGCTTATGAGGAACTTGTACATAGATCAAGAGGCAGTCATTTGAACAAAGGGGATACTGCATGGTTTAAAGTCAGAAGGTGCACATCAAGGTTGTATCCTTTTACTGTACTTATTCAATCTGTATGCTGAGGAAATAATCCTAGAAGCTGGACTATATGAAGAAGAATGGGGCATCAGGATTTTAGGGAGACTCATTAACAACCTGTGGTATGCAATGACACAACCTTCCTTGCAGAAAGTGAAGAGTACTTGAAGGACTTACTGATGAAGATCACAGACTACAGCCTTCGGTATGGATTATACTTCAACATAAAAAAACAAAAATCCTCACAATTGGACCAATAAGCAACATTATAATAAAGGGAGAATATATTTTTGTTGTCAAAGATTTCATTTTACTTGTATCCACAATCAACACCTATGGAAGCAGCAATCAAGAAATGAAATGACTATTTGTATTGGGCAAATCTGCTGCGAAAGGACTCTTTAAAGTATTTAAAAGCAAAGATGTCACTTTGAGAGCTAAGGTGTGCCTGATCAAGCCATGGTGTTTTCAGTCGCCTCATATGCATGGTTTTTGTTTTTTTTTTCATGTGCATGTGAAAGCTGGAAGATGAATGAGACCAAAGAAGAAATGATGCCTTTGCATTATGGTATTGCCAAAGAATATTGAATATACTATGGACTGCCAAAAGAACAAACAAATCTGTCTTGGAAGAAGTACAGGCAGGATGCTGCTTAGAAACAAGGATGGTGAGACTTTGTCTCATGTACTTTGGACACGTTACCAAGAGGGATCAGTCCCTGGAGAAGGACATCATGCTGGTAGAGTAGATAGATGGTGGGCAAAAAAGAGGAAGACCCTCAATGAGGTGGATTGACACAGTGGTTGCAACAATGGGCCCAAGCTTAACAGTTTTGAGGATGGCGTGGAACTGGGCAGTGTTTTGTTCTTCGTACACAGGGTCGTTATGAGTTGGAACTGACTCGATGGCACCTAATGATAACATACGTGTGTGAGTGTGTGTCTCAGCTATCCATGATGTAACTTCTTTTTAATCATGACTCTGATCTTAGCGACTGAGTGCAAAAGTGGAGTATACTATTTTAGCTTAATGATATGAACTGGATTATAAAATTTTCAGTGGATGTGTAGGGTACTGTGATTTTTGCTGTATTCCACATTTTCTACAAAAAGAATATTCTAGTTATTCTACAACAACGAAAAAAATCAATAAACTTAGTTGTTTCAACAATCAGTGTGAAATTCTGTTGCTCTCCCACAATGCAAAATCGACTTTGACCAGTTTTGCTTTAAACATCTCATACTTCAGTTTTGATGCTTGTTTCATAATAAATGCTGTAATTATCAATGAACAAATGAGAAGATGTCATAAGAGAAAATATAATGATCATAAAATAAATACTACAAGAAATTACTATATTTTTAGGTATATCTTTAATCTCTAACATGTTAAAATTAAAAACATTCTCTCTATTTGCTGTTACAAGTTCTTCAGTGATTTCATTACAGTTCAGCTGCTGAGCAGTGTCTACTTTCACACATAATAAGGAGGATGAATGGAGTCTTGAGTCTTTGTTGTGTGCTGAGGGTTTTTGAGTCTCTTTAGGGATGAAAATGAGCATTCTTTTGTGCCGTTTGTGATCATTAAAGTTAGGAATATATGTAAAGCAATTTCAACATTGGGAAATATGCATTGTATTTTATCTTTTGTTAAGGAATCATACATGCCTACATGAGTAAAATTTGTCTTTCCTAAATCCATGAACTTAGTTTTCATGTAAGAATGAAATTGTCAAACTTTTCTGTAAAGGTTTGTATTTAAGTCGTTGGAATAAGTCTGCACTAATTTTTTGGATGCCTTCATACTTCTTCATCAGATATATCCACATTGTTTAAGAAAAAATGTATTTGAAAAAACTTCATAGACTTTAGCCCTCCTTTTCATGCAGGATTCAAGTATGTCGATGATGTACGTGTAGTAAGTGGTTACGCAAAATTGATCTCAGTACTTCTGGAGCATGTCAGTCATTTACTTGTTTCTTTCTAATGCTTCTGCAATGGTGAACTGCTTGATAATCAGTATTTGGCAATATTTGTGTTTTTAAAATTGTTAAAGTCTTCTCTTCAAGTATGTAAATACCCTGTTAATGACTGGCAGAGATCTGTGCATGTCTTTAAATTTACTTCTGAATCTTGGAGAGCTTGATTCGTTCGATGGAAATGCTGCAATATATTATTCCACATAACCCACATAAATACATACTCTAGTACCCTAGTGTTTGCATTTTATTTGTGGAGATGTTTTCAGCTTCTCTTTTGGTATTTCCTTTTTGTGTGTGGTCTTCAATATTTTCTAAGACATCTAGAATCTGAGTGTACAATTCCAGAATTGCACTTGTTGCTACATCTGCTTCCCAACATGTACTGGAAAGACAGTTTAATACTTGATCATTGCCTAAATATTTTTAAGAACTACCAATCAGTGAGTATAGGTGGCAAAAAATGTATAGAGTAACTGAACAGTAGGAAAAAAAAATCAACTGCCTCCAGACAACAGTCTACTGCACTGCATCCTACAAAATTTTGAGTGATTGTGCAACACATGGTGTGAAAATGGCATATTCATAATGTTCTAAAATTTTCTGTTGCGTGCCTTTATAATGCCATGAAGGAAAATGGAAAATAAAATACATTTATATAATTTTTATTATCTAAACATTTTATTTCCTTGAGTAACTGTTCCATTTTCTTACATGGAGATATGTAAATATTCTGATAAAATATAAACATAATGTTCTGATAAACACCCTTTGTTGCTTTCTTGGAAGATGAATCTTGAAACACAATCATTGTTGCAAAACAAACATATTTTTCACCATAAATATTGAATTTTGCATCATTTTTCATGTGCCTAGTAATCTTGTGTAAGTGTATATAGAATAGTATCTGTGTCCGGTGCAACAAAACAATAAAAAACAAAACTCACTTGATACATAAATTAAAACTTTTTGTGTTAAGTAAATATTAATATTTCCAATATTTTTTGAACATTTGCTATGTTAGCATTAAATTATTACCCATGGTAGTGGATGAATCTGGAAGGTATTATGCTGAGTGAAGTTAATCACAAAAGGACGAGTATCATATGAGGCCACTATTACAAGAGCTCAAGAAAAGGTTTAAACACAGAAGAAAACATTCTTTGATGGTTATGAGGGTGGGGAGGGAGGGGAAAGGGTATTTACTAACTAGATAGTAGACAATTATTATCTTAAGTAAAGGGAAGGAAGGACAACACACAATACAGGGGAAGTCAGCACAACTGGACTAAACCAAAAACTAAGGAGTTTCCTGAATAAACCCAAACACTCGAGGGACAGAGTAGCAGGGGCAGGGGTCTGGGGACCATGGTTTCAGGGGGCATCTAGTTCAATTAGTATAACAAAGTTTATTAAGAAAATGTTCTGCATCCCATTTTGGTGAGTGGCATTTGGTGAGTGGGTCTTAAAAGCTAGCAAGCGGCTATCTAAAATGAATCAATTGGTCCCAGCCCATCTGGAGCAAAGAAGAATGAAGAACACCAAAGACACAAGGAAATACGAGCCCAGGAGACAGACGGGGCCACATAAACCAGAGGCTGTATTAGCCTGAGACCAGAAGAACTAGATGGTGCCCGGCTACCACCAATGACCGCCCTGACAGGGAACACAACAGATTGTACCTGACAGAGCAGGAGAAAAGTGGGGCGCAGAACTTAAATTCTAGTAAAAAGACCAGACTTAATGGTCTGACTGAGACTGGAGGGACCCTGGAAGACTTGGCCTCTGGAATCTGTTAGCCCAAAACTAAAACCATTCCTGAAGCCAACTCTTCAGACAAAGATTAGACTGGACTAAAAGACATAAAATGATACCCATGAAGAGTGTGCTTCTTAGCTCAAGTAGATACAAGAGACTAAATGGGCAGCTCCTGTCTGGAGGCAAGATGAGAAGGCAGAAAGGGACAGGAGCTGGTTGAATGGACACAGGAAGTCTAGGGGGGAAAGGAGAAGTGTGCTGTCACATTATAGGGAGGGCAGCTAGGGTCACATAACAATATGTGTATAAATTTTTGTATGAGAAACTAACTTGAGCTGTAACTTTCACTTAAAGCACAATAAAAAGGAAAATTTATTACCCATTAGTATTACATTAAATGTATGCTAGATTACGTTGGCATGTATGCCAAACATATTTTAAAGTTATATTGTTTACAAAACTTAGGATATAACTGTACATAAATTTTTATAGTTGAAAAGTAACCTGATTGAATTCATTGCAATTATTCGGGTTTCCTCACTTCTGTGCATCATCTGGGACTGGTGTTCCCACTGGTTGTTTACTACATGTGCAAGAGCATACCCTTGTGTTTGTATCAAGGCAAAGAGCATTGTTGGCCCTCCTGGCTCGAGTTGCTGATAAAAAAAAATACCTGTTATCTATTAATGTAATATATATATTAATATCATGATATAATCCATCTGCCCAGTAACTGCTCATATTGGATCCAGTGGTATATTGCGTGAATGTACCAAGAGTTAGACTCCAGGACAGTCTACCCCTAAACCCAGTGCCATCGAGTTGATTCCAACTCATAGCAACCCTATAGGACAGAGTAGAACTGTCCCATAGAGTTTCCAAGGAGTGCCTGGCGGATTTGACCTGCTGACCATTTGGTTAGTAGCCGTAGCACTTAACCACTATGCCACCAGGGTTTCCAGTCTACCCCTACCTCTCGTTTGTTAGGAAGAAATAGTGTACTCCCAAGAGACTCACCCAGATAAGGAGTTTCAATTACATGGGAAAGGACGGTAGGAGACAGATGTCAATGAAGGTATTGAAGTGGTAGGGGCCTCATAGCTTAAACAAACTTCCGCACGGGTGCCCTTGTGATCCTGTGCATACTTTATTTCTGGCTGGCACATTCTCATGCAGTGGAGCTGGTATCATTTAGTGCCCTGCCAGTACCCTTCCACTGTGATGCTCACTTTTCTTGTGTTTTGTCTGCTTGACATCTGTGGGTCTTTGCTTTGGACAATTGGTGCCCATGTTTTGTTGATGTCCTAAGCAAATTGTTATTATGATTTATATTTTAATTTTAAAATTTACTGTGTTATTTGTAGTCTTTAGAGAAAAATAAAAATATATCAATCAACTTTTCTTAGTACATAATTGAACTTTACAACTTCAGAACAGGAGCATGACTTATGAAAGAAACTCAGTGTATTTATTTTTGTACCTTTTTCCACAGATCTTGTTTCCCACCATGGCCATCACACAATTCCGGTTATTTAAGGTTTTTACCTGCCTAGCAACAGTATTCTCATTCCTAAAGAGATTAATATGCAGGTAAGCACGTTTTATGTTCCCACTGACCTGTTCACCTCCTCCTGGTTTTAGATACCTTTGCAAGTACAAAAAGGCAGGACAGATTATATTATATTTAAGCTAAATATCTTGATCGTAGTTGATATTCATTCATTATTTCCTACTATTTCATATTTTTGGGGGGAGAAATCTGGAAGGTAGAGGTTCAGTTCTTTCAAGTTCTTACATCTCCCATTAAAATAGCATGCTATAAGTAAACCAACTTCATTATTATAATCATTACAGGACTTTTATGTACATAATTGTTTTATTATCAGAAAATTTTAAGGTGGTTAGGTGGAACTAGGCATAGGTATTTCTTTATATGCTACAATATGAATGTTATTTTTATATTAAAAAAAACTTTAACAGAGAAACCCCAGACAAAATAGATGTTTTATGTCTCTTAAATAATATTCCAGAGTGTGCAGGTAGTCCAAAGCCTGGTAAGTTGTTTTGCTTCAGTAGGTCACCCAAAGATTCAAATTGCTTTTGCCTTGCAACACTATCATACCCTGGAGCTATAGTTCCTAAACTGTGTGTAGAGGTGCCCTGTGATAAAGCAGACTCATAGAGGGGCCACAGGACATTTTTAAATTTCCAGCAGAACACTGGTAGTGATAGTCAGCATCTGTTGGACACTGTCCAAACTACTAGCTGAAGATAGTTCACACTTGGAAGAGTTGACTGTGCAACGTTCCTTTTGATCGTGTTCAGGAATGTTTGAGATAACTTTTTGTTAACTTGTACTTTTAGTGACATTGTATCTTAGCAAAGCTAGGTTTTTAGCGATTGCTATAATTAAAAGCAAGTACTGTGCCAAAATAAATGTGGAATAGGAAATGAGGGTGGCAGTGTCCAGTCCGATTTCAGGGTTTGGGAAGTTATACAGTTGCCCAACAGGCATACACACCAAGAGGAAGTAATTGTGATTATTTAAGAATGAAATAAAGATAGTACCTTTTAATTTATGTGTATTATTTTTTCAAATGGTTACTAAGTGGTTAGGACAGAAATAACTCTGAAGTTGTTTGGGCCTGACTGTAATCAATGGAACTGCTAGGTATTTCTTTTGGCCTAGGGGTGCTGTGAAAAAATTACTGACTCTAAAGGTAGGTTAGAGTAAAAGAGAGAGTTGAGGACAATCAGCTCTCTGTTTAGAAGGGATGATGTAGAAGTTGCATACAATAGTTCTGTTTATAGTCTATTGTCCAGAGCCACCTAGCTGCAAGGGAGGCTGGGAAACAGAATCTCTAGGTAAGTGGCCATTGATGGCTGCTAAACTTTGAGGATTGAGTGGCACTGAATTTATTGTTAGAGGTGCAGTGATCTGGGATTTTAAAGAAAGGGGGGTATGACAATGAAATGAGTGGATGAAATACAATGGAGATGATCAGTGGAGGTGGCAGGATCGAGCAAGAAAGGGAAAGCTTAGGTGGTTGACTGTTAAAGTCACTCAGGAGGTGGACCGGATTTGGAGTACAGAAGAAACAGTAAACTAAGTACAAATCAACAGAGAATGAGGAAGAATAGCCAGAAATTCACTAAACAGGATAAGAATGGTATTCCAGAGGGCAGGAAGTTAAAAGAAGCAGTTGTGTTAACAGTGATGATAAATTATAGGGTTTTTTTTTTTCCTTTTTGTGTATGTACTTTGTAGTGTTTTTGTTAACAATGAATATAGATTACTTTTAGAATAAGAAATTGCATTTCATTTAAAAAATTAAAGCAGTTTCTCTTGATGCTATAAATATTGTCAATGTAAATATATTTAGGATTGGTTGTACATTCAGTTTTAAATGAAACAAACTGTTTATTAGGATAAGTTTGTTAGGTGTCAGGAGGAATCTATCATGTGTTCCAAAATACTAGCATTATATCATAAATTCAAGAGTAGATTATATTACTTTTCTATTCATCCTTTAAACAAATATTGACTGCTAATCTTCTAGTAAAAATAGCAGATTTTACCAATTAATTCTTAAGTAGATTCATTATAGATTATTTGAAGTAAAACAAATGACTAGTAATTTATAATATCTACGATTTTTTGAGTATTTTGTTACATGCCAGGCACTGCCTTAGGTACTTTAAATATGTCATATCACTTAAATCTCCAAAGCAACCCTGTACAAGTAGACTGAATATCTACATTTTATAAATGAGGACACCAAGACTGAGAAGTTAGGTGATTCTGACTAGACTCACAATTAGTAGAGGTAGAATTGAAAACCATGAATTATACAGATTCCACAGCCCATGCTCCTAACCACTGTGTTATAATACCTATGCTGTTTAACATAGTAAATTTCCTACTAATTCTTAAAACTTACATCAGTCACAGTTTCATTCAGCTCAGTCATTTTCAAACTTTTTAATAGTGTAAAATTAATCTTACACAGAAACTCAATATGTAAAATAGATAAAAATCAAGTCACCCTGGTTAAACCAGCATAGGTGGCCCAGAGCCTCACATATAGAACCTACAGTACCCAAAGGGGCTGGATTTGAAACCACTTTGCTTTTTTTTTTTTTTTTGGTGTTGAGTTTTTCTATAGTTCTGAGTCCTAAGGAAAAAAGCAGCTGTGTTGTCCTGATGGAGATATCATGGATCAGAAGATCTGTGTTTCGTGTCTTTTCATCATATCTTAATGAGCAATTGTTAATTGTTAAGTAATTTAAAATTAAGAAAGATCTTATAAGGCTCAGATTACTGTGTGATGTTTTTCCCCTATGCTTGTTTTGAAAGTTCCTGAAATAATTTTTTTTACTTTTGTTTCAGATCTGGCAGAGGACGGAAGTTAAGTGGTGACCAAATAACTTTGCCAACTACAGTTGATTACTCATCAGTTCCTAAGCAGGTAATCCTTTTAAAGGCTGAATAAGTGCTTCAGAACGTTATTTTTCAAACTGACTTGCAGCCCATTAGTGGATCATGAAATTAATTCGGTGGTCAAGGTTGAGATTTGTTCTTTTTGTTATTGTAGTTTTCATTTCTAAAAGTTCCATTTGGTTTTTCATTTTATCTTTCACTTTTTTTGTTGAGATTTTCTGTTTTTCCCATTGATTTCTACAGTGTTTGCTATTGCTTATTGGAATATTTTCATAATACCAAACCCACCCATTACCCAGTGCCTTCGAGTCAATTCCGACTCATAGCTATTTTAAAGTCTTTGCCAGATAATTCCAACATTTATGTTATCTTGGGGTTGGCATCTATTGGTTGCCTTTTTCCACGTGAGTTGGTTTTTTTTGTTCTCTGAATGACAGATAATTTTGGATTGTAATATGAACATTTTGAATATTATGTTTCAAGACTGAAAAAATAAATCACATAGAGAATATTAATAATTTTTGTTTTATTGGGCAGTCAACCCAGTTAGGGTTACTGTATTTTTATGCAAATAATGCGTGCCTTGTACGTAAGCAGCTGTGCTGCTTATGAAAATACCTCGTGGGGGGAGGGCACAGTTGGCAAACAAACAGAAGGTGTGCGTTATTTGAGTGAAAAAACAGTAGGTCACAAGTTCCAGTCCTCCTCCTGAGGGCTGTAGTTCTAATGCTAGTTCAGTTTTTGAAGTATTTGCTTTTGTTTTGTTTTTTTAATGGATAGAATAGAATGGGTGAAGTATATCAGAATGCCTGTCTCATAGTAAAAGTATTTTTTTTTAACTTTTTATCGAATTTGTGTGGTTCCGTGTGTGATATAAAAATGTATATTTCACCATGGATCAAAAGTTAGAAAACCTCTTTTAAAAAGTCCCTTTTTCTAATAAATTATTAATGAGAGACTAATTAAGTTGTTTTGTCCCTGACAATGTTGATCAATTAAATTTAGACAGATGTTGAAGAGTGGACATCTTGGGATGAAGATGCACCCACAAGTATAAAGATTGAAGGAGGGAATGGGAATGTGTCAACGCAACAGAATGCTTTGGAACAACTGGAACCTGACTATTTTAAGGACATGACACCAACTATAAGGAAAACCCAGAAAGTACGTTGAAGATGTGTGCTTTTGGCCGTGAAGCTAATATTCTAAATCCTAAACTTAAAATTAGACAGTATAATTAGTATTTGTTGTTGTTCTGTCATGTTAGAGAATTGTACATATACATTCAAGTGACCTAGCCATAAACATAGTAAGTTATATTCCCGAAGCTTGTGAAGTTACATCTGAGCATTATTGAAACTCTATTTTATGTCAGATTCTAGACTCCATTCTCTGCTGTGGCAGCTAAGCTGAATGAGCGCTACAGTTATAGCCTTCAATCACAGTTTAATAAGGGCTACAAATGGACAAGTAGTTTTCATTGTTTGTAACTATTATAAAACTGATGGCAGGGCTCTGAGATCTTACCCTTAGGGGTTTGTGTTAGTCATCCTTACTTTATTTAATCCCTTCTGCATTGAATATGGATGATCATGTAGAGATGCAGGAAATTACTGGAAAAAGCTCAATGGCTGGATATTTTCCTTTCTTTTTGTAAAACAGTACATGTGCATTATTTTTTTAATCAAAGAATATATAAGCAATTGACCAAAGCATTTTGTAAGCTAATATTACTTAAAATGTGGTCTACCTGTCTTCTTTTAAAATGTATAACGTAAAACTAAATAGTTACGTAAAGAATACCAAAATTCCCAGGCAGTTGTCACACAAATTCAATTACATACTAAGAAAAATTATATTTCACCTTTATTTTTTTTTTTATAAATTCTTATCTTCTTTCTTTCTTTTCCTGCTTTTCCCAGAACTTAAAACACTTTTAGTCACTGCATTAAATAAGACTGTGTATCATATCCTGTCAAAAATATAACCAGCTCCCTAAGTATGTGGGATATGTGTGAATGCATTAATTCTTTCAGACCAGTAGTAATAGAATACGTTTGTTTGATGTATTTTAGCTTAAAAACATTTTTTCATATAAATTACTTTAATAAGATATTACTGTAATTAACTAGGTTTCTATCAAGAGCAGCAATCCATGTCCACAAAACTTCATTTTAAGACTCCTTTAAAAATACAACTTAATGCTTTTCGGCATTGAGACATTTGGATAACTCAGAAAAGACAATTATGATTACAGAATGTAAATATTACCAACCTTGACAATGTACAAGTAAATGTACAGCTGAAACTGGCTGAGAGGTAGAAGAGGGTGAGGAACCATTTTAGGAAATGTGTAATAATGTTCTTGTTTATAAAGTATATTTATAAGCAACATTTTTTATGTTTGAACAAGAAATGGACCTTTAAGTGTGTGTATGTGTGTGTGTGTGTGTGGTTTTGTTTGTTTTTTTAAAAAGCAGAGTGACTGGCAAGGTAGAATGGAATAACATGTTTGAAAGAGTGACAAGAGGGAGATGGGTAATATGAAATAAATCCTCATTTCCCATAGTGTGAAGTCAACGGACAATGTCTGTGATTGGTAAATCAAGAAATAGCAATATGAGCATATTATGTATATATGTGATATATATATTTTTTTTTATCAAGCACTAGAAGCAACCCAAACAGATGAAATTATGAGTGGCTACTTCTGGGGAAGTAGAGCTGGCTGTGAGGAGATACGGGGCAGAAGCCTGTTGCTCTTCATTATAAGCCCTTCTGCAGGGATGTGTAAAATAACCCTGTAATTCTGTTTCAATTTTTCAGATCGTTATTAAGAAGAGAGAACCATTAAATTTTGGCACCCCAGATGATAGCACAGGTTTCTCTAGTAGGTTAGCAGCTACACAAGATATGCCTTTTATCCATCAATCTGTAAGTATGTTAATGGTATCTACGGAAAGGCTTGGTTTTTTGTTTAAAGAATGGGGGGAATATCTAAATGAACATAGTATTTTTATTTCTGTGACCTTGAAACAGGTATAGCAGTTTGAGGCAAAGTAAGGTGGAGTTTTTAACAGTGCTATTTTTTATGAGATTATAAATTATTCCGGTACTAAGATCAGAGTTCCAATGAACACATCAAAGGTAGAGATAAAATGTTATTTAAAAATCTGGACTTTAAAGAAAGTAACACTAAAATGGCAAACTTCATCTTAATAGCAGGGTTTTTTAGGTGAGTTATGGATTGTTTCTCTGCTGGAGTATATTTACATTTAGAGTATCATTTGACTTAAAATGGGTTTGACTTACATGTACCTTTTTAAGGATAAAGGTAGTGAGTAAAATAGATGACTGTCGTTACCAACCCTGAGAGCGTATGGGAATCACCTTTGGAGCTTTTTAAAAACACAAATGTTCAGACCTCACCTCAGACTTACTGTGTGGGGGTGGTGCTTAAGCATGCTTTGAGTGATTGATTGCATGTATTTGTTACCCATTGTTGGATAACAACCTCGACTTAGTGCCTTAAGATGACAATAAACACTTGTTATCTCATACAGATTCTGTGGATCAGGAATCTAAGGGAGACTTAACTGGGTAGTTACAGTTCTGGGGTTTCTTATGAGTTTGCAGATGACAAGTCATTGACTGGCTCTGTAGTCATTTGAAGGCTTGACTAGGGCTGGAGGACTCATTTCATAGGTGACTCACAAACCTGGCAAATTAATCCTGGTTGTTTGCATGAAGCCTCAGTTCCTTGCTATGGACCTCTTCTTAGGGCTGCTTGAGTTTCCTCATGATCTAAGTGAAAGTATGTGGACATATTTTCAAACCACCACATCTATTTTCTAATCTTATTTGTTTGTGTAAACTGCACAAGGGCTTCTGAGCCTCCCTCCCCTTGGGACCTAAGCTTATGTATGTTTTTAATTCATTGATCAAAACTTATTCCTACTAATCTCAGGCCCCATCCTAGATGCCAGTAATTCAGTGATGAGAAAAAACAGGCAGGGTTCCTGTCTCAGAAGGATACATTCTACTGGGGGAGATACACTGTTAGATAAATGATCACACACATAAATATATAATTACAACTTTGATAATTGCTCTGCAGTTTCATGATGCTCTTAAAATCCCAGGTGCTTTACCTATGTATCCTGTGCCCTGCCCAGACACCCCCAACCCTGACCCCAAGCCCTGGCAACTACTGATCTTTTTACTGTCTCTGTAGTTTTGCCTTTTTTCAGAGTGACATAGTTGGAATCTTATACTACGTAGCCTTTTCATACTGGCCTCTTTCACTTAGCAATATGTATATAAAGTTCTTCTATTTTTTTTTATGGCTTGATAGCTCATTTCTTTTTATTGCTGAGTAATATTCTATTATATGGGTGTACCACTGTTTATCCATTCACCTATCGAAGGACATACTGGTTGCTTCTAGTTTTTGACCATAATGGATAAAACTGCTATAAACATTTGTGTTCATATTTTTGTGTGGATGCAAGTTTTCAACTCATTTGGGTAAATATGCGGAAACCCTGGTGGCATAGTGGTTAAGTGCTATGGCTGCTAACCAAAGGGTTCGCAGTTCAAATCTGCCAGGCGCTCTTTGGAAACTCTATGGGCAGTTCTACTCTGTCCTATAGGGTCGCTACGAGTCGGAATTGACTCGACGGCACTGGGTTTTGCTTTTTCTGGGCTGGGTAAATATCTAGGAGTGTCTTTGCTTTTTAACAATTGCCTGATCCTGCGGTGAGCCTATGCTTAGCTCTGTAAGAAAACTGCTAAGTTGTCTTCCAAAGTGGCTGTACAGTTCTGCATTCCTGTCAGCAATCAGTGAGAGTTCCTGTTGCTCCCCATTTTCCCTAGCATTTGGTGTCAGTGTTTTGGATGTTGTTAGTTACTGTCGAGTCAGTTCTGACTCGTAGTGACCCTGTGTACAACAGAATGAAGCACTTCCTGGTCTTGTGCCATCCTCATAGTCATTTGTATGTTGGAGTCCATCATTTCAGCTAGTGTCAGTCCATCTGTAAAAACGTCTTGGGAGAGGTGTCTAACCTCCTCCAACACCACAGCGGGGAAGAAGAACCAAGATCAGCTCCAAGGCTGACTCCCATGAGGTGGAGGCCAAACAAGCCTCCTTTCTTTGTCGTCTTTACCAATTCTGACACCAACCGTCCCTCCCACAGCACTCTTTGCTGGGTTCAATAATTCATTGCAGTGGCCACAGAGAACTCGCAGACTGTACAATTATGGGGTTTATTAGAGAAGTAACAGTTACAGTTTAGGCTCAAGAACACTCAGAATACAGTACTTCCATCAGGATAGCCTCTTCTGGGCTGTGGCCACAGACATGCATCTCCTTGGCCCTCAGTCTCTCCATGACCCTCAGTCTCTACCCAAAGGTGCTCAGCTTTCTCTCACCCTGGGCCGGAAAGCCTACCATACCAGGTCAACAGGTTTCACCCATAAACTTAGGAGTCCACACACAACTGTCTTTACTTCTGACCAGCTAGCCCTCCCTCTCACTCTTATCCCTAGCCTCCATGGGCTAGGTCAGTGGGTGCCATTGGAACATGTCCCAACTCAGCCTCTCTCTTCATTGCTGCACTTCCCCAATTCCACTCATTGAGTGGACCCAGGTGGTCACAAGCGAGCAGACCAAGCTGTCTACTCATCTGCTTCCTTTAACTTCCAGTCCTGAAAGAGGTTCCCTTTAACTTCCTGTCCTGAAAGAATCTTCCTTCCCATGGGCAGTGACTTTTCCTGCCTTGATGCATCCAACAGCAAAGCATTTGCTCAAAATTCAAAAAGCAAATTAACAGCTATTTTTTTCCTGTCCGTTCTTCCTTCAAATGCAACTCTTCTGTTCTCAGCAGTTCTGGGTGGTTCTGCATGTCTTATCAAATGCAAAATATGGTTGAGACTCAGGTTTTTGGCCTAAGTCCCTAATATACACAGGGCTGCTGACCCAAGCCATGTGCATTTTCAGTTGCATCATATGCATGTGAAAGCTGGACAGTGAATAAGGAAGACCAAAGAAGAATTGACGCCTTTGAATTGTGGTATTGGCGAAGAATATTGACTATGCCAAACAACAAACAAATCTGTCTTGGAAGAAGTACAACCAGAATGCTCCTTAGAAGCAAGGATGGTGAGATTGCATCTTACATACTTTGGACATGTTGTCAGGAGGGATCAGTTCCTAGAGAAGGACATCATGCTTGGCAAAATGCAGGGTCAGCAGAAAAGAGGAAACCCTCAGTGAGGTGGATTGACACAGTAGCTGCAAGACAGAGCTTAAGCATAACGATTGTAAAGATGGTGCAGGACCGGGCAGTGTTTCGTTCTGTTGTGCATAGGGTCGCTATGAATCTGAACCCACTGGACAGCACCTAATAACAACTCTGCATTGAAACAGCCTGTGTTTCCCTTGAGCAAATTCTAGTTCCCCTTTCAGCATATTCAATTGAGTATTGGCTGAAGTAGGAGTTACACCATCTCTGTAATCTGTAATACCTGGTATTCATTTCTGCCATACATTTAGGTCTACAACACAAGGTAGGAAAAACATTCAGTGTCTATAGTACATTCAGATAAACACATAACCCTTTTTTAAAACATTCCAGTTTTGTCTTCTCTAAACCTTAACTATCTTCCCATTCATATGCATATGGCCTTGGGCCTCTGGCTGGGTAGAACCTGTAGACCCTGGCCCTCTATCAGTCATCCTGTTCACCTGGCCTGGCTTTTGCCCCAGGCCGCTTCATCTGCAGCTTTTCAGCCATTACAGGTAACAACAAACTAAAGTAACCCTCCAAGAAGCATAAGTTTCACTTCCCAAGCCCCTTCGTTCTTTCTCTTACAAAGTTACATGCTTCTATGAGTCGAGTCAAAGAATCCCACTTCTGACGCCAACTGTAAAAAAGGCTTAGGGGAGGTGTCTGACCTTCTGCAACCCCACAAGGGGGAAGGAGAACCAAGATCAGCAGTGCAGGGCTGACTCCCATGAGGTGGAGGTCAGACAAGCCTCTTCTCTTTGCTATTTTTATGAATTTTAGCACCAACCATCCCTCCTACAGCACTCTACTGGATTTGATAATTCATTGCAGTGGCCACATAACTCACAGAACATACTCACAATTATGGGGCTTATTAGGAAGTATGAGTTACAATTTAGGTTCAAGAACACTCAGGATACAGGTCTTCCATCAAGATAGCCTTTCCTTAGCTGTGCTCACAGATAGTCCTCTCCCTGGCCCTCAGTCTCTGCCCCAAAGGCACTCAACTTTCTGTCTGGGCCAGACAGCCTACAACACCGTCTCCTGCTGCCAGCTCTCTCCTTCCTTGGTGGTGGGCTCCCCCCCCCCCCACTCTAGAATTGGCTCTTTTTTAAGGCAAAACTGACCAATCCCCTTGGAAGGCCACCTGGGTGGGAGTTACAAGACCACAGCTAGAAAGGCCACACGCAGAAGTAATTAATCCACTGTACCATCTCCTTGATGGTCTTCCTCTTTTTCACTGACCCTCTATCAAGCATGATGCCCTTCTCCAGGGACTGGTCCCTCCTGATCTATGCAAAGTACATGGGATGAAGTCTTGCCATCATTGCTTCTAAGGCGCATTCTGGCTGTACTTCTTCCAAGACAGATTTGTTCGGCTTCTGGCAATCCATGGTATATTCAGTATTCTTCGCCAGTGCCATAATTCAGTGGCGTCAGTTCTTTGGTTTTCCTTATTCATTGTCCAACTTTTGCATGCATATGAGGTGATTGAAAATACCATGGCTTGAGTCAGGCACACCTTAGTTCTCAAAGTGACATCTTTGCTCTTTAACAATTTAAAGAGGTCTTTTATAGCAGATTTGCCCAATGCAAATAGTTGTTTGAGTTCCTGACTGCTGCTTCCATGGGTGTTGATTATGGATCCAGGTCAAATAAAATCCTTGACAGCTTCAATATTTTCTCCATTTATCGTGATGTTGCTTATTGGTCCAGTTGTGAGGATTTTTGTTTTCTTTATATTGAGGTCTAATCCATACTGAAAGCTGTAGCCTTTGATCGTCATCAGTAAGTGCTTCAAGTTGTCTTTGCTTTCAGCAAGCAAGGTTGTGTCATCTGCACATGGCAGGTTATTAATGAGTCTTCCTCCAGTCCTTATGCTGCCGCCTTCTTCATAGTCTGCCTTCTTGGATTATTTGCTTAGCATACAGATTGAGTAAGTGTGATGAAGGATACCACCCTGATGGACACCTTTCCTAATTTTAAGCCACTCGGTATCCCCTTGTTCTGTTTGAACAACTGTCTCTTGGTCTGTGTACAGGTTCGGCATGAGCACAATTAAGTGCTCTGGAATTCCCCTTATCCACAGTGTTATCCATAATTTGTTATGATCCACACAGTCAAATGCCTTCGCATAGTCCATAAAACACAGGTAAATATCTTTCTGGTATTTTCTGCTTTCAGCCAAGATCTGTCAGACATCAGGAATGATATCCCTTGTTCCACGTCCTCTTCTGAATCCGGCTTAAGTTTCTGGCAATTCGCTGTTGATGTATGGCTGCAACTGTTTTTGAATTATCTTCAGCAAAATTTTACTTCCGTATGATATTAATTATATTGTTCGATAATTTCCACATTCTTTTGGATCACCTTTCTCGGGAATGGGCATAAATATGGATCTCTTCCAGTCAGTTGGCCAGGTAGCTGTCTTCCAAATTTCCTGGCATAGACACAGACGACTGAGCCGTTCCAGCATTGCTTCTGTTTGTTGAAACATCTCGGTTGGTATTCTGTCAATTCCTAGAGTCTTGTTTTTCTCCAGTGCCTTCAGTGCAGCTTGGACTTCTTCCTTCAGTACCATTATTTCTTGATCATATGCTAGCCAGTCTTAGAGGAGTGTAGGGATATCTCATTGTTTTAATTAACAGTTCCCTAATGGCAAATGAGCACCATCTTATATGATTATTTGTCTTGTGTGTATCTTCTTTGGTGAGGTATTACCCGTTTTGCAATAGGGTTTTTTGTATTCTTTTTGTTGAGTTTTAAGAGTTCTTTGTATATTTTGGATACAAGGTCTTTATCAGATACTGTTTGGCACATATTTTCTCCCAGTCTTTCTTAGTCATCTAGTGCTGCTGTAACAGAAATACCACAAGTGGATGGCTTTAACAAAGAGAAATTTATTTCCTCACAGTAAAGTAGGCTGAAAGTCTAAATTCAGGACATCAGCTTCAGGGGAAGCCTTTCTCTCTCTGCTGGTTCTGGAGGAAGGTCCTTGTCAATCTTCCCAATGGTCGAGGAGCTTCTCAGGCACAGGCATCCCAGGTCCAAAGGATGCACTCTGTTCCTGGTGCTGCTTTCTTGGTAGTATGAGGTCCTCAACTCTCTGCTTGGTTCTCTTCTCTTTTATCTCTTAAGAGATGAAAGGTAGTACAGGCCACACCCCAGAGAAACTCCCTTTACCTTGGAACAGGGAGGTGACTTGAGTAAGGGTGCTATTACACTCCCACCCTAATCCTTTCAACATAAAATTACAGTCACCAAATGGCGGACAACCACACAATACTGGGAATCATGGCCTAACCAAGTTGACACATTTTGGGGGGGGGGGCATAATTCAGTTCATGACATTCCACCCTTTAGCCCCCAAAAAATCACATCCTTGCAATGTGCAAAACATATTCATCCCATCATATCACAGCAAAAGTCTTAACTCCAAGTCCAAAATCCAGAAATTCTCCTTCATCTGTGAAATCTAGACTACAAGTTATCTGCCTCCAATGGTACAATGGCAGAACATTTCCATTAAAAATGGGAGAAACTGGAGGGAAAGAAGGCATAACAGGCACCAAGCAACTCAGCAGAACACATTACATTAACCCTGAAAGCTTTGAAAATAATCCTCTGTTCTCTGAGACAATTTACACAATAACCCTACCCTCCAGCCTCTAGGTATTGGCCACACTCTCCAGATTCTGAGTGGAGGCCCCTCTGTGCTGGGCTTCAGCTCTGCCTTCCAGGCTCATTGGGACTGCAACTCTGCTCCCTCAGCTTTAGGTGCACTATTCTCCGAGTCCAGTGAGTGGCAACTGCACCCTTAGAAACACCAGAGGCCATGGCTCCACCCTTTGAAGCCTCTGAGGTCATGGCCATACCTTTTGAGACTGAGGCAGCTGGCCTCTTGTATTCCTTATTTCTTCAGCTTCTGTTTCCTGGTTTCTTGGCCTCTGGGCTCTTTGGGCCTCATGCCCACATCTGCCCTGCTGGGGCAAGTGTTCCAAACCTCAGTAGCTTCATCAGTAAGTGCCTGGAGGCACCCCACTCTGCCAAAAGCCTCCTGCACACAGTCAGCTCTCTGGCTCAGTGGGTTGGCAAGCCTAGCTCTATTGATAAGTGCCAGGAGGCACCCCACCCCACCAGGAAGCTTCCTGTGCATAAGTACTCAGCTCTTTTGCTCCGTGGGTCGGCTCCAGCGAAGTCTCACACTGGTCTCCTGGTTCTGCTGCTGCTGACTCTCTGCTCTTGCCACTTCTCTGCCGCTGCAGGTTCCCTGCTGGCTGGTCCTCTGCCGCTGTTACACCTCTATCCATTCACAGTTTCGAAACTGCTTCCACATTTTAGATATGTGTAGCACCCACAAGTTCTGTCTTAGTTATCTAGTGCTGCTGTAACAGAAATACCACAAGTGGATGGCTTTAACAAAGAGAAATTTATTTCCTCACAGTAAAGTAAGCTAAAAGTCCAAATTGAGGGCATCAGATCCAGAGGAAGGCTTTCTCTCTCTGTTGGCTCTGGAGGAAGGTCCTTGTCATCAGTCTTCCCTTCGTCTGGGAGCATCTCAGTGCAGGAACCTCAGGTCCGAAGGATGAGCTCTGCTCCTGGCACTGCTTTCTCGGTGGTATGAGGTCCCTGTGTTTCTCTGCTCACTTCTCTCTTTTATATCTTAAGAGAGATTGGCTTAAGACACTATCTAATCTTGTAGACCTCATGAATATAACTGTTGCTAATCCATCTTATTACATCATAGTGATAGGATTTACAACATATAGGAAAATCACATAAAATAGTGGACAATCACATAAAATGGTGGACAGTCACACAGTACTGAGAATCGTGGCCCAGCTAAGTTGACAGATATTTTTGGGGGACACATTTCAATCCATGACACAGTCTGTGACTTGTCTGTTCATTCTCCGAACAGTATCTCTCACAGAACAGATGATTTTAATCTTAATGAAGTCCTACTTACCAGCATTTTGTTTTGTGGTTTATGGTTTTGGTGTTATATCTAAAAACCCATTGCCTAACCCAGTGTCACTTAAATTTTCTCCTGTGTTATTCTCTACAAATTTTATACATTTGCCTTTTACATTTAGGTCTATGATCCACTTTGAATTCATTTTTGTAGAATTAACTCTTAATTTTTTTTTAACATTTGAATGTCCAGTTGTTCCAGCACTGTTTGTTGGAAAGGCTATCATTTTCTCATTGGATTTCCCATTGGATTGCATTTGCTCCTTTATCAAAGAGCAGTTGACTGTATTTGTGTGGGTCTGTTTCTGGTTTCTCTGTTCTCTTCTGTTGACCTATTTGTCTCTCCTTCTGCCAGTACTATACTGTTTTGATTACTGTAACTTTATATTAAGTCTTAAAGTTTTTCTGTCATTTCTTCCAAACTTAATTTTCAGTTTGTTATTAGCTTTATAGATTGGTTGAATGTTTTTGATGGGCGCCTGTATTTACTTTTTATGTAGACAAATCTATTAGTCTCATCCTTTAGAATTTTTTCTTTTTTATTTAGAAGGCCATTTTTAATAAGGGATCAGATGTCATCATTTTTTTTAGGGTCTTAATAGTTCCACTTCTTTATAAAAAGTCAAGCACTGGAAAAATGGATAAATAGTATGAATGAAAAATTTGCAAATAAGGAATTGATATAACCTAATGTAGAAAAAATGTTTCATCTTATTCTCAAAGAATTTCAGATTAAAATAACAAGACACCCATTTTTAAATCTTGTCAAATTAGGAAAGAGTAAAAAAAGGCCATTAGCAGTATTGGCAAAGGTACACAGAAATAAGAGTTCTACCTACTGCTGTCAGGAGGGTAAAATGGTACAGCTTTTCAAAAGGATCATTGGTACTTTGTTTCAGTAGCTTTAAAAATCACCTTTTTCTTTGATTTAGCTCTTCTACTTTTAGAAATTTATATTAATCATATAATCAGAAATACCTTTAAGAGTATTTTTTTTTTTAAACAGAGGATGGTAATACATTTATGATCGGGGAGAAAACTCAAAAAATGTTATTTCATTTTTAGGTCTAAGAACTGAAAAGAATATAAATAGACCTATTTCCTGTTATAGATGGGTGCCAGTTATTTTACACCTATAATCACTTCCACATCTAACTCAACAGCCCAGAATGAGCATTTTTATTGGTTCATGGAAGAAAAAAGTGAGGTTTTCGAGGTCTGTGGAGGGTAGAAACCAGATATCATCAGATCCGTAAGTCAGGGGAAAAGAAGCAGGATGTATAAAAGGTATTCCAATAAAGATAAATTTTGCCTGATTTATAATTTTTGCCTAGGACTCTGCTTGTAGGTGTCACTAAAAAATCACTCCTATAAGTTACCTGTGCTTAAATGAAGATGATTGCTAGTTCGGAAGCTTTAGCTCCTTCCAGTTCATCTCCTCATCACAGATTAGTCAAGTGTCTCTAATTCAATCTGCGATTAGTCAGTCGGTCTCTTCTCTTTCTCCCTTTCCCTCCATACTTAAAAGAACGAAACAGATGTTCTGTTCTTGTCATTCCATAATAAAGTAAGCAAAAGAAGAAAGTTTAATGTAAAAGGAGTACTCCTTAGAACATAAAAGAGGAAGAAAGATGGACTTGCCCAGGACTATTCTAGTTTTAGTACTTAAAGTCCTGCATCAGAGGAAACTCTTCAGTCCCAGGCAAAACGAGGACCCAGATCATTTGGACCTTTTATAGGACATGGTCAGGAAGTGGAGAAGCCACAGGAGGGTATTAAACAGAGGAATGATAAGATTCTGAGTTATGTTTTAAAACATACCCTTCAGGACTGCTCTTTGGAGAAAAGATAGCTCTTTAATTATTATTATTTTATTTTTTGTTGTAGCCTGAATTAGGTGACTTAGATACCTGGCAAGAAAATACCAATGCGTGGGAAGAAGAAGAAGATGCGGCTTGGCAAGCAGAAGAAGTTTTAAGGTATGTGAGTAATGTTTATATTGCAAACTGAGCAGAAGAACTAGATTTGTTTCCTGTTGTGTTTAAGGTCAAGAAAGCCTGCTTTGCCAAATGTTACATTTTTCTTCATTCTTCTGCATTTGAACCTTAGATAATATGGGACACTTTTTTTATATTTCAGACTACATCCACTTTTTTATGTGATTAAAACCTCATCCCCAGAAACCAAGAATTTAAGAGTAAAAGAATAATAATTTTAAATGGCAAATTAGAACCTTTTACAGTATGTGCTTTTTATTTCATTCCTTGTAAAATGCACTAATCTCTTTCTCATGTCTTATTATAAAATGTGATCCACCACTATATATACCCCTAGGTCAGAAATTATAACTTTATCTTTACTTTCTATGGTCTAGCACACATTTGAATGAAATAATATAATCTCTACACATACATACTTAACACCTATGTATTTTCACACTATAGTTGTACGTACAATGTACGAGAAAACTCTGAGATAGATAATATAAGTCAGGAACTGTCCATTCTACAGAGAAGAAAATATTTTGGAGGTTTTAGAGTTTGTTTTCATTGGTTGTTAGCTTCTTTGTTTTTGTGATCAGTACACTTATTTCTTGATACTGCTATGTTAGGTTAAACAGTAAAGAGAAAATTTATCTTAGGAGAGCTGTCATCACTCATCATTTAAATGTTTCTAAATTACTTATGCATTTTTAAAGATGATATAGTAAGATACAGCAATGAGATTTTTTTTTATTTTAAAAGATTGTTTTCATAATAGGGATAGGCCCTGATGGCACAGTTGGAATACACCAGCCACTCTGTGGGATAAAGATGTGGCAGTCTGCTTCCACAAAGATTTACAGCCTTGGAAACCTTCTGGGGCAGTTCTACCCTGTCCTGTAGGGTTGCTATGAGTTGGGTTCGAGTCGATGGCAGTGGGCTTGGTTTTGGGCTTATCTGTCTCAACAAAACTGATTTCATTTTCATTTTTTCCTTTCCAGTCTGTCAGTACATTCTAGTTACCTTGAATAGTCAGTAGAGGGTGCAGTTAAATAACTGGGAGTTGTTTTTTCTTAGTTTGACTTTTTTTTTTTTTGTTTATGGTTTTGTTGTTATTGCTGGACTCTTCTTTCCTGTTCTCCGCATACCCTTTCTTTGTTAAGAGGAGGGGTCACGTTACAAAAAAAACATTTTAAGCTGCAGCATTTATGTTGCACGGATCATCAAAAAAGATAAGTCATCTTGTTTTTTATTTTTTTTAATCATAGATATAGAAGTCTGAATATTTAGAACATTTTGGGGATTCTAGTGATCACTAGTGTTACTAACCCCAAGGTTAAAGGAAAGAGCTGTTCATTTTGAATCTGGTAATCGTAGTGAAAGCACTGTAGAGTTTATGCCATGACTTCACAAGTATCTTAATATTCACTGTACAAAAGCATTCTCTTTTCCATCCCATCCTTTTTCTCCTTAAACAAAACAAATACAATTTTTATTTAGCGTTTTACATTATAATGATAGATTGGGAAAGGGAGACTATTCGTCAATAGTAGACATGCTTCACACTACAAGTTACATAAGTAGAGCCAAAGGACAATGGAGGCTTCCATGTGTTACTACTGCCCCAGAAAATACTGAAAATTTGAGTGTGTCCATACTCCATACCCTCTAACTCTGAGCCTGTTTCACACTGCCACTGTAAAATACTGCTGCTGTTGTCAGCTGCCGTTGAGTATGTTCTGACTCATAGTGACCCTGTGTACAACAGAATGAAACATGGCCCGGTCCCACATCATCCTTACAGTAGTTGCTATATTTGAGCCCATTGTTGCAGCCACTATGTCAGTCCACCTAGTCGAGGGTCATCCGCTTTTTTGCTGACCCTGTACTATACCAAGCATGATGTCCATCTCCAGGGACTGGTCCTTCTTGATAACATGTCCAAAGTACTGTGAGATGAAGTCTCACCATCCTCGCTTCTAAGGAGCATTCTGGCTGTACTTCTTCCAAGACAGATTTGTTTGTTCTTCTGGCAGTCCATGCTATATTCAATATTCTTCAACAACACCCTAATTCAAAGGCATCAATTCTTCTTTAGTCTTCCTTATTAACTGTCCAGCTTTCACATGCATATGAGGTGATTGAAAACACCATGCCTTAAAGGAGTTACATGTACCTTAGTCCTCAAAGTGGCATTTTTGCTTTTTTTTAAACACTTTAAAGATCTTTTGCAGCACATTTGCTCAGCGCAGTACGTTGCTTGATTTCTTGACTGCTGCTTCCGTAAGTGTTGATTGTGGAGCCAACCAAGTAAAATGAAATCCTTGACAACTTCAGTATTTTCTCCATTTATCATGATGTTGCTTATTGGTCCAGTTATGAGAATTTTGTTTTATGTTAAGGTATAATTAATTGACAGTGAAGGCCAAAAATGACTCTCTGTATTTTCTTAAATTTTGGTCATCCATAACTCCTCCCATTTAGAAGTGTGATTGAGAACTGTATATACATTTTTCTCAGTACAGTTAACTTTCAGCTGTCCCATATACAGGTAATCCATGCTGAATTTTTCTGCATATAACCTAATGTTGCCTACCTAGTACCTTGCAGTGACGTAACTTTCCTTCTTCAACCTTGCATACCCACCCTTTCAGATCCAGTACCAAATTCTGTTCCCAGACCCTTCTTCTGTCACCACTTCCTACCCTAAACACAAATTAATCAATAAAGATAGTGTAAAAAAAACAATGTAGGGACGGTGTCTGACCTCTAGCTTCACAAGGGGAAAGAAGAATCAAGATCATCAGCTCAAGGCTGATTCCTGAGGTGGAGGTCCAGCATGCCTTCTCTCTCTCTGCCATCCTTACCAATTCTGACACCAGTCATCCTTCCCTCAGTACTCTTTACGTCTCTGCTGGGTTTGATAATTCATTTCCAGTGGCCACACAGAATTCACAGACCATACTCACAGTTACGGGGTTTATTAGGGAAGTAACAGGTTTTTTTTAACAGGTTACAGTTCAGGCTCAGGAACACTAAAGGATACAGTGCTTCCATTGGGATAGCCTCCTCCCAGCTGTGTTAACAGACATGCCTCTTCCTGGCCCTCAGTCTCTGTCCAAAGGCACTCAGTTTTCTCACTCCGTGGGTCAGGAAGCCCAGTATGCCTTTTCCTGCGGGTCTCTCCTGCTGGTCTTTCCTTCCTTGGTGGTGGTAGGCTGTTCATTTCCCTGCTTCTGGGGTGGCCCATTTCAAACCCAGTGGAATGGCAAAACTGACCAGTCCTCTTCAGTGGGCCACAATTACCCTGTCACACCCTATCACACAGTCCCACCCAGTTACCTGGGTGGGAGTTACAAATCATGGCTAGAAGGACCATATTAAGTAATTCATTACACAGCAGATAGATAGGCTTAGTGATTCTGGGCCAGTGAGTTACGGTGGGGCTAAGGTAGAGGTATGTATTTTATAATGTGTAATTAGTAAGCACCTACCATTCTGCCCTTTCATTAGGGGAGAGCTGGTGGAATGTTAATCCTTAAATAGATTTCTGGCTTCTATTTGGCAGATGTGTGTTTTCATTTTCTTTTTGCAGTGTGTTCTGCACAACTGTGTTCCTAACCCTTTAGCTGACTGTTTTTAACTATTAAAAATGTCAGTAGATTTAATCTTCAATATTGAGCTTTTCTGAATGGTTTAAAACAGAAGATACGGTCCAATGGAAATACTGTTTTAGTGAAAATTATCTGAAGAAAAGGGATCAGGACACCTGGGTTCTTACTTTGTACTTATTCCTATGATTTTGCAAGGTCACTTAGCTTTTGTCCCTTATTTTACTTATTTGTAAAATAGAGATAGTGCCTCGTCTGTTTTGTAAGTCACGTAAGGATTAAAAGAAATACTGTTTTTGAAAGTCTTTAACATTTTGAAAGCAGGGAGAATAATCAAGACAGTTTTTATTTGATGATAGTAAAAAAAATTGTTATTGCCGTCTGGAATTTGTTATTTCACCAGGGTGGTATTTTCGACAAGTAAAAATATGAAGATGTTTCCTTTCAAATTTCAGGCAGCAGAAAATAGCGGACAGAGAAAAGAGAGCAGCGGAACAACAAAGGAAAAAAATGGAAAAGGAAGCACAGCGGCTAATGAAGAAAGAGCAAAACAAAATTGGCGTGAAACTTCCTTAACGAATGTTATTTGTTCTTCAGATGTCATAGTGCCAGTAGGAGGAATCAGAACTCCACAACCCAAGCTACATTTGTATGGATTTAAGACTATTTTCATAATACAAACACACTGCTTGACTTTAATGCGTTCATCGGTCATCTAGGACACCAGGATTCTGCCAAAGTACCTTGAACTCTTAGTGGGCGAAACTTAAAAATACAAAAAAGACATATGAAACAATATTTTCTTCAACATGCTCCAAACATCAGACGATTGATTGCTGTAGATAAATTATTACAAATGGAACATACCTCTTCAAGCAAGCATTTCTAGCTAAATAAATGGGTGTAAATAATTTTAGTTAGAAAATACGGCCTTGGTGAATAATTTTATGGTGGAAAAGAACTCTGCTGTCTATTATGCTTTCCTTCAATGTGCATAATAAATAATTTTAAATACTCTTTTATTTCCATGATTACCTGATTTAAATGAAACAAACTGTAAGGCTTTAACTTCCTTATTTGTGTTGTCAGAAGCTGGTGTCTGCATACATTTTCTCTAATTTAAAATGGTGTTATTTGTTTGATACAATATTAAGGAATCTGATGATTTTGGATTTTGTTCAAGAAAATGACATTAAATGCAATAATTTTATTTATCATAAAGATTTTCTACATCTTTGTGTTCTTTTAGAGATGGTGTTGCAATGTTACATTTGTAATTTATATTGCATGTATAAACATACTACAAATCAGTTAAAATGGTAAATCTGTGTTACATTATTATAACTTGTGAGTTTTTAAAAGTGATATCTAGTAGTTTTTCCCTCTCATTGTAGGTATTAGGATGTTATAATTTCTTTAAGTACCTTCTTTAAGTACCTTAGTTCCTCACCCCCCAAAGTCATTCATTTACATTTGGAGAAAGCCTTCAGTTCTAATATTTCCAAGCTTTTAGATGGTTTCTGTATCAGTTTCATATATCTGACATTCTGCAGTTTACCTGTGTTGTTGGCAAAGATAATATTGATTAAATTATAAGCTAAGATAGGAATAATATTTTTACTTCTGAATGTTGACTGCCTTCAAAATAGTCCCTTAAAGAAATAACTACATACTGTGTTCATGGGGAAAATGTAGATTTGATAATGTAAAATCTCATTGGCTTTCTTTCCAGAATTAAAATGCATCCACTTTGATTTTCTACAGCTTTAGAATTTTTAAAGATTTTTACCTTCTTAAAAGTTACTCCCATAAATTAACGTTTGTGTGGGTTGTTAAAATACTTCTACAGGCAAAACATTGCTAATCCATCTGAATTACAGTAATATTTTACAGTAATATCACAGACTGCACCATGAGAGCTCCCTGAGTCCCTTGTTATCCTACACTTACAGATTCTAAATGGTTGTAGAATGAGTTGAAATTTAACTTTCATAAACAGCTGCTTGTTACAGGTCAAAAGCACATTCTCAGTTTCAGTTTCTGTGTTTATAGAGTTTATGCCAATAAATTCCCAATAAAATAGAATTAGATTCAAATTTTTTAAAATAATTTTATTCTCTTTCCTCATTTGTATTTATTTGTTTTTAGTTATGGGACTATTACATGATTTCTCAAAGTTTGGAGTTTATAAAGGATAACCTACTTTGGTAAAATTAATTTTACTGCTTTTCCCCAAGAGTTAAAAAATTACGGAAGTCTGCTTTGTTCATTTTCATTTGGCTGTTTTTTTTTTTGTTGTTGTTGTTGTTTATTAAGAAATACTCATGTAGAAGTTTTCATGATTATTAGGAAGAAATAGATTTTTCTCACAGAAAGAGTAGACACCAATTTCAGGTTGTTTTTTTTTTTTTTGCCCTCAGTTGACATATAAACTAACTTCCTACATTATGTGTGGTTGTATTGTCCCAAAAGAAGTCATTGAGTTAAATGCATATGATAAACATTTCGTGGAAGCAAACTGGTTCATTTAGCTCCTAAGTTTGTGGATTCTGTTTTTGTTTTCTTAATTTTAATAAAATTTCCAGTTTTAGAAACTTATTAGTAGAAAAAAAAGAAATATGAGCTGGCATAGATAGTAAAGTACTATCCATTTATCTGAATTATGTGTTTCATATACTAAGACAGCAAGTAATCAAAGACGTGAAACTTAAATTTTTTTATGTATAAATTTTGTGGTTTCTAGCCATTTCCTCTTAATCTTTAGCTAGGGATATCCTCTAGTTGACTCTTGGCTCTTTGTCTGGTAGCATATTTAACTGAGTTGACATTTTAGAACTGACAATTTAAAATTCAGCATCTGAATTCTTCAATTTTGACATGCACTTGCCTCTGGTCAGGGTAGTGATATTCCCGGGTGGAGAAGACTGATGGTTGGGGAGAACATGGTGGCATAGAAACTGGCATCTGGGTCAGGCTTCAAACACCACTCTACAAACTACCACTAACCATGGCCAATGTTCTGAAAAGCCTAAATTTTGTCACTAATGGCATATTGACTAAAGGGACAGTCTAGGCCAGATACAGCTAACATACACATGTTGTTTGAGTCTATGTAGTTCAGATTTGAGATAATCTACTGCAATGATTTTTACATTTTTAGCCCCTTGTTCAAAGGAAACCTATCATAGATATATAAACAAGTTATAACAGTTATAAGCTGAGTGGCTGTGGCCGAAGCCAAGTTGGAAGGCTTTGTTCCAGGGCAGGTGCTTCTACCCTCCAGTAAATTGGAGGGCTAAAGAAGATGGTGGGTCCATGAAGAGCATATTTTAGTAGCTGACAACTTAGTAAACAGGTTTTTGCCGTTTATATGTATATATATATATATATATATATATTTTTTTTTTTTTTTTTTAAGTTGCCCTCTTGGAATATCAAAGACAGCTGTTTTTTTTTTGGTATGTGTAATTTCCTTCACTTTAACATAACCAGGGCTGTTACAAGATTATAGCAACAGCCAGGGACTCTTTTTATACTCAACTGTTACTTTTTTTTTTTTTTTTTCACTTTGCTTCCTACGCTTTATCTTCAGGGCCCCTTAGTTATGACCACTGGGCATGCTCAGTAACCAGAGTCAATTTTGAGAGCTAGTAAGATGCTTGTTCACCAGAAGCTCAAACTCCAAAGTTTGGAAAGAGTATTCTAGGAGCATATCCCCCCAACCCCACAACAGATGTCTTTGTTTCTACCCTTGCATACCAGCTGCTGACAATAATCTGCAAGCAGGTGCTTTTGCAGAGAAACTCCCTGAAAGTCTGTAGCTGATCTGAGATAATCAGCCTTCTCTTGGACAGGACGTCCATGTATTTCTTCAGGTGCTTTCCCTATACATTGATCTGATCACACTAACTTTGAGAGTTTCCCAGGTGCTAGAGAGATGGAACAGTGTTATTTAAACAAATCACCTGGATTTGTAGGTCTTTGAAATGGGGGAGGCAGTGGTTTTAAGGATCCACTGAGACTGTGTGTTTCCTGTAGTGCTTGGCATGTACATAAGCACTTGTACGTATTTTCCCTACGTCCCCCTGTGCACTAGTAGTGGCAGCCCTTTCCCTGCGGAGAGTGGAAGATGTTGACTGATCTTGAAATACTAATTTTTCCATAGTTTTAAGTTGAACTGCAAATTTAGTAAGGAAAGGGTACCAGACCCATTTCTATCATGTCGATTTCAACTCCTAGTGACCCTATAGGACAGAGAGGGACTCCCCCATGGAGATTCCAAGGCTGTAATCTTTATGGACATGTTACCAGGAGGGATCAGTCCCTGGAGAAGGACATCATGCTTGGTAAAGTAGAGGGTCAGCGAAAAAGAGGAAGACCCTCAAAGAGATGGATAGACACTGGCCACAACAGTGGGCTCAAGTACGAAGACGATCGTGAGAAGAGCACAGGACCATGTGGTGTTCCGTTCTGTTGTACGTAGGGTCGCTGTGAGTCGAAACTGATGAGATGGCACCTAACAACAACCACAATCTTTATGGAAACAGACCACCACATCTTTCTCCCAAGGAGAGGCTGGGTGAGTTCAAACCGACAACCTTTTGGTTGGCAGCTGAGTGCTTTAACCACCATGCCACAAGGGCTCTTTAAGGAAGGAGAATGAACATTTATTAATGTGCTCAACACTGTCTGCAATTCTTTAGCTAATTATGTTGACTCCTTACAATCCAGTGAGGTAGACATTATCCCCATTTCACATATGAGGAAACCAAGACTTAGGCAATTACGTGCTTGATGAAGGTGAAGGCAAACAGCAAGCTTTGAAAGCAGGTGATAAGCCAGTGATAACGTGACTAACCAGCATTCCATGTGGACTCTGATTCCTGAGCCCTTTCTTGATGAAACTGAGCTGCCAAAAAGGCTTTAGAATCCTCTCTAGTTCTTAAAGTAAGAACTCAGTGAAGCTGGTGTTATAAGTTATAATAGTCATAACATCCATTTGTGTTTTCTAAGAACTTATTAAGTACGAAGGAAAGTAGCTTGGCTTTTACTTTCATATAAATGACAACTATAGTTGGATTTCAGTGTCCATATAATGATGAATCCTCAGTTTACTTGGGTCAGATACTAGAATCAAGGCAAAATGAAGTGTGATTTATATTCACAAACATATTTCAAAAACAGGCCAATTAGCTCACTTGATTGAATCATAGTTCTAATAAGACCAGTGTCACAGATTTCATGCATAGTGCAGACCAGGAACTTTTTTTTTTTTAAATTGTGCTTTAAGTGAAAGTTTACAGCTCAAGTTAGTGTCTCGTATAAAAGCTTATACACACATTGTTATGTGACCCTAATTGCTATCCTTATAATATGTCAGCACACTCCTCCTTTCCACTCCGGATTTACTGTGTCCATTTTATTCAACCAGCTCCTATCCCTTTCAGCCTTCTCACCTTGCCTCTGGACAGGAGCTGCCCATTTAGTCTCATGTATCTACTTGAGCTAAGAAACACACTCTTCACGAGTATCATTTTATGTCTTATAGTCCAGTCTAATCTTTGTCTTAAGAGTTGGCTTCAGGAATGATTTAGTTCTGGGTTAACGGTCCGGGGGCCATGTGTCCTGGAGTTCCTCCAGTCGCAGACCATTAAGTCTGGTCTTTTACTAGAATTTGAATTCTGCACCTCACTTTTCCTCTGCTCCATTAGGGATTCTCTGTTGTGTTCCCTGTCAAGGCGGTCACTGGTGGTAGCTGGATACCATCTAGTTCTTCTGATCTCAGGCTGATGGAATCTCTGGTTTATGAGGCACTTTCTGTTTCTTGGGCTAATATTTTCCTTGTGTTTTTGGTGTTCTTCATTCTCCTTTGCTCCAGGTGGGTTGGGACTAATTGATGTATCTTAGATTGGTGCTTGCTAGCTTTTAAGACCCCAGACGCCACTCATCCAAAGTGTGATGCAGAACGTTTTCTTAATAAACTTCGTTATGCTAATTGACCTAGATGTCCCCTGAAATCATGGTCCCCAGACCCCCACCCCTGCTACTCTGTCCCTTGAAGTATTTGGTTTTATTCAGGAAACTTCTTAGCTTTTGGTTTAGTCCAGTTGTGCTGACTTCCCCTATATTGTGTGTTGTCCTTCCCATCACCTAAGATAATTCTTGTCTACCATCTAATTAGTGGAAACCTTGGTAGTGTAGTGGTTAAGAGCTATGGCTGCTAACCAGAAGGTCAGCAGTTGAAATCCACCAGGTGCTCCTTGGAAACCCTATTGGGCAGTTCTGCTCTGTTCTGTAGGGTCACTATGAGTCGGAATCGACTCAACGGCAACAGGTTTGGTTTTTTTTATGTAGTTGGTGAATGCCCCTTTTCCTCTCTCCCCACCTTCGTAACCATCAAAGAATGTTTTCTTCTGTGTTTAAACCTTTTCTTGAGTTCTTATAATAGTGGTTTGCTACAATATTTGTCCTTTTGCAACTGACTAATTTCACTCAGCATAATACCTTCCAGATTCATCCATGTTATGAGATGTTTTGCAGATTCATCATTGTTCTTTATCGTTGCATAGTATTCCACTGTGTGAATATACCATAATTTATCCATTCATCCATTGAGGGGCACTTAGGTTGTTTCCATCTTTTTGCTATTGTGAACAGTGCTGCAGTGAACGAGGGTGTGCATGTATCCATTCATGTGACGGCTCTTATTTCTCTAGGATATATTCCAAGGAGTAGGATTGCTGGATCCTATGGTACTTCTTTTTCTAGCTTTTTAAGGAAACACCAAATTGTTTTCCAAAATGATTGTACTATTTTGCATTCCCACCAGCAGTGTATAAGTGTTCCAGTCTCTCTACAGTCTCTCCAACATTTATTATTTTGCTTTTTTTGGATTAATGCTAGCCTTGTTGGGGTGAGATGGTATCTCACTGTAGTTTTGATTTGCATTTCTCTAATGAGCATTTCCTCATGTATCTGTTAACCACCTGAATGTCATCTTTGGTGAAGTGCCTGATCATATCCTTCACCCATTTTTTAATTTATTGTGGTTATTGTCTTTTTGTGTTTGAAAACTTGCAATATCTTACAGATTTTAGAGATTAGACCCTGCTCGGATATGTTGTAGCCAAAATTTTTTTCCCAGCCTCAGGTTGTCTTTTTACTCTTTCGGTGAAGTCTTTTGATGAGCCTGAGTGTTTGATTTTTAGGAGCTCCCAGTTATCTAGTTTCTCTTCTGGTGTTTGTGCAGTGTTAGTAATATTTTACATTCTGTTTATACCATATATTAGGGCTCCTAGTGTTGTCCCTATTTCCTCTTCCATGATCTTTATCATTGTAGAGTTCATATTTAGGCCTTTGAGCCATTTTGAGTTAGTTTTTGTGCATGGTGTGAGGTATGGGTCTTGTTTCATTTTTTTGCAGATGGATATCCAGTTATGCCAGCACCATTTGTTGAAGAGACTGTCTTTTCTTCTTTTAACAGACTTTGGTCCTTTGTCAAATATCAGCTGCTCATAGGTGGATGAATTTACGTCTGGATTCTCAATTCTGTTCCATTGGTCTATGTATCTGTTGTTGTACCAGTACCAAGCTGTTTTGACTACTGTGGTGGTATAATAGGTTCTAAAATCAGGTAGTGTGAGGCCTCCCACTTTGTTGTTCTTCAGTAATGCTTTACTTATCCGGGAGCTTTTCCCTTTCCATATGAAGTTGGTGATTAGTTTCTCAATCTCATTAAAAAATGCAGTTGGAATTTGGATTGGGATTGCATTGTATCTATAGATTGCTTTGGATAGAATTGATGTTTTCACAATGTTGAATCTTTCTATCCATGAGCAAGGTATGTTTTTCCACTTACGTAGGTCTCTTGGTTTTTCGTGGTAGTGTCTTGTAGTTTTCTTTGTATAAGTTTTTTGCATCTCTGGTTAGATTTATTCCTAAGTATTTTATCTTCTTGAGGCCTATTATAAATGGTGTTGGTTTGGTGATTTCCTCTTCGATGTTCTTTTTGTTGGTGTAGAGGAATCCAATTGACTTTTGTATGTTTATCTTGTATCCTGATAATTTGCTGAAATCTTCTATTAGTTCCAGTAATTTTCTTGTGGTTTCTTTGGGATTTCCTGTGTATGTCATCTGCAAATAGGGCTATTTTTACTTCTTCCTTACCAGTATGGATGCCCCTTATTTCTTTTTCTAGCCTAATTTCTCTGGCTAGGAACTCCAGCTCAATGTGGAATAAGAGTGGTGATAAAGGACATCCTTGTCTGGTTCCCGACCTCAAGGGGACTCTCTCCATTTAGGATGTTGGCTGTTGGCTTTGTATAAATGCCCTTTATTAATGTTGAGGAATTTCCCTTCTACTCCTATTTTGCTAAGGGTTTTTATCATGAATTGGTGTTGGACTTTGTCAAATGTCTTTTCTGCATCAATTGATAAGATCATGTGGTTCTTATCTTGTTTTATTTATGTGATGGATTACATTGATTGTTTTTCTAATGTTGACCTATCCCTGTACCACTTATTCTTGGGTCCCTGTTTCTGGTGGCTTGGTGGCGTGTGTGGAACCTCTAGTCCTCTGGCCCCTGATGTGGGTAGGTGAGGTCCCTGCTTAATGGGCAGGGCGGTATCAAATGTCATAAATCTGCCACTCCCCCTTATAGCAGATATTGTTGAAAATAAGCTTCAGGTATATACCCTGTTGTGCTAATGAGGGCCAACACTGTTGAAATAAGCCCATGCAGGTCTATGCACGGGTGAAAGGCATTCAAAGTCTGTGGACCTCTTATGCCTGTGCTAGGCAAAGGGGCTGTGCTTTCCCTGAGTTCTTGGCTTAGGAGAGCTAGCAAATTATTTTTTTCCTGTTTGTTAATTTGTTCCCTCTCCCAAGCTGGGATTATGGCTCAGAGCAGCCCAAGGGGTGCAGCAATCGCTGAAGCTGAAGCCTGACCTAGACCAGTGCTGAGCAGGGAGGGGGTAGGTAAATGGGAGAGAGGTTCTCCCCAAAGGGGGTGTTTTTTGAGCCACGCAGTAAGTTAAATGCATGTACTTACCTTTTGCCAATTAAGCACCTCTTCTCAGTGGTTCTGGAGGGTTGAGCAGGCTCTTTGCTGCTTGGTCTCTCCCAACATGGACAATGCATCCCGACCACCACTGCCTGCCTCACCACGCATACCTGCCGATCTAGCCTGCAGCTTGCCGGTGCTGGCCAGGTCAGGTCTGGCAGCTCCTCGCTGCATCTGAACCATCTCTCCCTCCCCTGCCGCTCAGTCCAATTCCTCAACTTTGCCTTTGATGTGCAGGGCTTGGAGATTGTCATATATAATCAATTCACTTGTTTTCTTCGGGTCTTTGTTGTAAGAGGGACCACAGAAAGTGTCTGACTACTCCACCATTTTGGCCCTGCCTCCCCAGTAAGTAACTTTTGTACCCAGAGACCTTTCCTGCTACAAACCATGCCCCTGATCCTGACCAGTTATTAACGTGTGTTTTTAGGAACTGGGTGGAAGAGTGGATGGCACAGAAAAAAATCATCTCCATGTATAAAAAATTCAAAGTACATACTCTGAGTCAGTGGTATATTGGGAGGAATTGTTACGGTTTTTTATTCTTAGGCCAATTTTGGCTCATTATCATATTAACTACTATCCATAATCAGTTTCATTTCTTAAAATCCTCAAACCTTAATTTGATTTCTTAATTTATATAGCAGTGCATTTTCCAAACCTGTTGACTGTTTCTCAGCAAAAGCCGTGCATACCTATCACATGGAGAAAAATTACAGCATCATCAGATATTGGCTTCTCAAATAAACTTTTCAATATATGACTCAGTATTTTATTGTAGTGCTAAGTGAAGTAAGATGTGCATAGGGTTCTATATATTTAACTTGTCTCTTTTAAGTTTAAAGTACACAAAAATTGCAAGTGCTTTGTGTTCTTGAGGCTCTGCAGTACATCTGAACCTCATAATTGCCTAATCTGTCTTGATTAGAAAGAGGCCTTATGGAGTGAGATAGTACGTGGATGATCACTTTTTAAGGCTTTTTGCCATATACTGCTTTTGGAAGATGTAAAAATTATTAAGACTGCTTTAGTCTTTCATTTTCTCTATACAACCAACAAGCCAGAAATAATGTGCTGGTTCAGAAGAATTAAAGGTCAGTTTAAAATGCCAGCACCTATTGTTTACTGTAGAACATGAGATTGGCAAACCATTTCAAACACTGAGCTATTTTTATTGCAACGAAGGGGAGGGAGGTTCTTACTGCACTATCAAATTAGAAAAATATTGCAGTTGCTAATGGTTTTCATATTTCAATACACTAGAGCTCTAAAAAACCAAACCAAACCCACTGCTGTCAAGTTGATCCTGACTCAGCAACCATATAGGACAGAGTAGTACTGCCCCATAGAGTTTCCAAGGCTGTAAATCTTTACAAAAGTAGACTGCCACATCTTTCTCCCGCCAAGTGGCTGGTGGGTTTGAACCGCCGACCTTTTCATTAGCAGCCAATCGCTTTAACCACTGTACCAGGGCTCTTTCACTAAAGCTCAAGAGTGGAAAAAAATTTAGTTTCTTTCAAAGTGATTCAAAATAGCTTTCATCAGAAATGACACTTTCAGGGAATGAGAGAGAAAATATTACTGAAGGTGGATCAGATGAGATCACCATGGGGTCTAACTCCTGCCACAAACAAGCAGGACACTGGTGCCCACCTTCATGATCATTGACAAGGGGAGCTTGGACTGCGTGTTTTCACACCATTTTATGTCACCACAGTCCCAAATCCCGGAGGCTTATATGGCCTCTGTTCTTAGAGTGAGAGAGAAGAGTCCTCTTACTATTAAACCATCAGAGCACTGGCAAACAAAATTTTGTGAGAAAGGATTAGAAAGCAACTCCATTAAGCAGTAATTTGTTTAGGACAGTTAAAAGGACTAATTTTTCTGCAGAGCTTCAAACTGGTGCATTCGTTCCACCCCAGATGTACTGAATCAGAATCTACATTTTAACAAACTCTCGGTGATTCTCTTATGAAGAATGTTGATTCTGATTCAGCACATCTGGGGTGGAAATGCAAATTCTCAACAGGGGTTCAGAGCAGAAAAGAACTGGTTCAAAGCCCTGTGTTCTGGCATCAGCCAGAGTACTATTTCAATTAATTGAGAGTTACTATACACGAATGGGCTGCCCTGATGGTACAGAGGTTAAGTGCCCGGCTGTTGACCAAAAAGTCAGCAATTTGAACCCACTAGCCGCTCCTGGGGAGAAAGATGTGGCAGTCTGCTTCCGTAAAGATTACAACCTTGGAAACCCTATGGGATAGCTCTACTCTGTCCTGTAGGGTTGCTATGAGTCAGAATTGACTCAATGGCAGTGAGTTTACCATACGTGAGAACTTACATGAACTGGCAGTATTTAAAGAAGCTGGTATATAGTGAAATTGTTTTTAAGCTGTTCTCTGAGGTATTACCAAGACCACAGCAGGGAGCAAGAGGGAGAAAAATGGACGTACTCTGGGCCTAGTGCTCCTACACCAAAAAGTCATTTTTATGTGTTTTATATATTGTTTTTCATGTATCCTATTAGAAACTCAAGTACTGCTGACATATTCCAGTCTTTTAATACAAACTCTTCTGAGTAGTGGTTAAGCTTTCTTTGAATTGTAATATTCTTCAGAATTATTGTTAGAACCATTATTTATCACAATCATTGTGATAGTAGGTGAATCAGTAGTCACAGCAGAGTATGTCTTCCAGTGATTTTTTTAAGTAATTACCTGATATAAACCTGTTTTATTCTATTTGGACTCTAATTTTGTTGTTGTTCTGGCCAATTGGGAGTTGTTGACATTTTTTCAAGATTCAACTGTTATAACCTATTTTTTTAATTTTCCAGGTCATTGCTTAATTGTGTACATTTTGCCTGGCAAGAATGGAAATATTTGAATTTTGTAACAGTTAGCACTGACCCAAAATGGAAGTCAGAAGCTACCCCAAAATATTTAAAATGAAAAACCCTCAAGAGAAAAACATACCAGACCCAGCCAATACTTAGGCAATGCCTCTGATAAATGCAAATCACAGATTTCCTTTTTCTCCTGCCGCAAATGTCAGAAATGCTTGGCATCTAAGCAGATTGCAATCCTCCCCCCGCTCCCCGCCCCCCCCCCCCCCCGCCGCCGCCTTTCTGAGCAGCTCAACTCAGAAAGGTCAGCATATCCCTTTGGGAAAAAAATCTTTTCTTGTAAATTGGAATGTTTGCACACATAACTGTAGGAAATGTTTAACATGTGCTTTGATAGGACAGCAACTTGTTCAATAGAGTGGAATTGTTCTTTTGTTTTTCATTTTCCTGCCCGTTTGTACATCACAGGCATCCAAATTGGTGAAAACAACTTTGAGACACTTCTTTCTACAGGATCAGTTCATCCTGTCCACAAAACCAGCCAACGCCTTGGGCTTCCGAAAGGCGAGCTATGTTCCATCTTTTATGTACTCCAAGGGACTCATGTGTGAGAGATTTTGTTCAGAATCAAAGCAGTGATTTTCCATAGCCTACATGTTGAAACCCTGAAGAAGGAGAAGGAGGAGGGAAGAAGACGACTAAGAAGAACGAAAAAGTAAGCAATAACTGCTCCAGGATCTCCTCTTTTACCTTTGTGCAATTTTGTTCCAGTGTGCATAGGATATGCGGCATCCAAAATTTGTCTCAAGTAGATTGCTTTGTTTGAATGTTTTGATTTACGTAAAGAAGGATATGGAACATTAAGACAACAAAGCAATTTGCCATTTGTGATCAGCTTCCAATCTGATGATCAACAGAAGTGTTTTTGTTTCAAAGAGAATTCTTTCTCACGGGGGTGCATGTTGCCATCCAGCTTGAATGGATGAAGACCGGTGCTGAGTTTGTGTGGGTTATATTCATTTCTGTAGCAACAAGTGGATACCCAAAATAAGCTCTTAATTTTTCTTAAAGTGAAAAATGCTTTAATTTAGCAATAACGAAAAATAAACACAAGAAAAGACTTTAAGGAAGATACTAGCGTCTAGGTATTGGTATAGAGCTGAACTATAGGAAGGAACCTGAGTCACTATGGTGCAGTGTGTGGTGACACTTCCAAGTATTCACCTCCAGAAATAGTTTCCCTTCCACTTCGGCCAAATCCCTTTACTGATGACCAGAGCTGCACAGTGTGTGCTGTGTAAGTGCACGTGTGGTTTCCCAAAGAAGAAACGTTCTACCAAAGGCAAATCACCTCTCTTCACACATACATCCTCATGCCCTGGATCCTATGGCTTCTCCTCTTCTCAACAACTTCCCTTCTTCAATTGCCCCGTTCTCTCCTATGTTGTTGTTATGGATTGTCCCCACCCCCCCACCCCAATTATGTTGACATCTTAACACACAAAATCTGTGAATGTGACCTTGTTTGGAAATAGGGCTTTTGAAAATATCAGTTAGCATAAAATATCAATATCATACTGATAGGGTGGGTCCTAATCCAATATGAGTGGTATCCTTATAAAAGAGAAGAGACACACGGACAGATACAGAGGGAAGGCAAAAGCAGAGATTGGAAGGATCTACTAGCCAACGCATGTCAAGGATTGCTGGTCATCAACAGAAGCTACGAAGAGAGGAACGAAACAGACTATTCCTCAAAGCCCTTAGAAGGAATCAACAAGGCCGATACCCTGATATTGGGGGATCTTTGCCTCTAGAATTGCAGCCCTGGTGAAACAGTGGTTAAAGTGTTCGGCTGCTAGCCAAGAGGTTGGTGGTTTGAATCCATCAGCTACTCTGTAGAAGAAAGATGTGGCAGTTTGCTTCCAAAGATTTACAGCCTAGGAAACCCTATGGGGCAATTCTACTCTGCCCTATCTACTCTGTCCTGTAGGGTTGCTATGAGTTGGAATTGACTTGATGGCAACGAGTTTTTTTGGGTTTAGCCTCCAGAACTGTGAGACAATAAATTTTTGTTCTTATAAGCCACCAAATTTGTGGTACTTTATTATGCCAGCCCTAAGAAGCGAATACAGCCATCAATTTATTTTTCTTTATTGCGTTATTTGCAAAAGCATAAAAATATGATTTATCTCAATGTTAGGGAAAAACAAAACAAAACAAAAAACAAAAGAACCTTGACCTCATATCCCCGTATAACTATCACTCACTTCTCTACTCCCTTTCACAGTAAAACTTAAAAAACCGAAAGCTGTATACACTGATTTTTACTTTCTCCCTTCCATTCACTCTTCAACACACTCCAACATAGCTTCCATGCCCATTCTGCCTGAGAGAATGATCTTGACACAGTCACATATCCTCCCTCTACTGCATACCTAACCTGTTTCTAAAAAAATTAACCCAACTTTCCTGAACGTACTCAATACATGCTTATGCATGAAGAAATGCATGGGTAATTTAAAAGTATAAACAAATGATCAAATCTATTTTTATTTTTATGCAGAAATGAAGTTTTGTTAAAGACAGGGTAGGAAATCCTCACCTTTCTTTCAGAATTATTTTTCCCTCTTTCTCATTTCTTATGCTAATTCCATTTTACTGATTCCCTATTGATAAAGATGAAAGGATCTGTCCATTTAGTCTTTCTTGTCCTATATAAAAGTAAAATCACAGACATGATCTTATGGGGGAGGGGAAAGCATTTATTTAAATGGAAACACTAATCTTTATTTTGTCATGCTTAAATGTGTGGTTACAAACAACTTGCGATAAAACACTATATATAGTAAGCAAAAAATAAGTTAATACATTGTAAACTTACATACAATTTTATCAACAGGTTTAAGAACAAACAAGCATTTAAGACCTTGGAACTACATTTAGTAAAAAAAAACAAAAAAAACAAAAAAAACTGCACTCAAACCTTAACAACCCCAAGTAAGACACTAAAGAGCTACTCCAGACTTCTTCAAACCAATTACACAAATACGTTTTTATTTTTGGTTACAGTCCCCTGCTATGCACAAGACCACTGGAATGCTGGAATGATTACACGTTTTAAAACGGCATAAAGCAAAGCAAGGAGATAACATGCCAGCCTTACAGAAGCTGTCTTGAAAGTGCAAAATTTGTGTTTTCCTGTACCACTGGCATAAGAACAGGTACCTCAGACAACACGGCAGGGTCATGAGCATGCTTTCTACACCACACTGGTGGGACATTTACTTGAACCAGATCTCCATGTCTTTGAAGATACCTCTGGTTTTAAACAGTGAACAGGTTTCAGCTAAACATAGTGCAAATCAAATACCGAGGAGCAAAACGACAGAAGAGAGACCGCCACAGATTGACCTGCTATTTCTCCACCTGGCACAATGTCACACGGGACAAATTGGCACGCTAACAACTTCTAGTTAGGTTTTGATATGAAAGGCGGTACGGCGGAGTGAATGGAGGGCAACCACACAGCAGCCCCGGAGCAAGGCTCCAATGTTGTAGACAGGATCTGTTCCCCCCCTCTGAGTACTGAATGCCCACAAAATGGTGGGGACCACGGGGGCAGCCACGGCCAGGAGATCTACCAGGAAACTGCTGCTCCAGTACTGCTTCACCACATCCCCCCGAGATAACGGGATGATGCCGTCCAACCTTTCCTCTGTGTAGGCTGCAAAATCTAGCTCTTTCATGAGGTGGTTTTCATGAGCTTCTGCCTCCACTTTGTTGTATGGCGTCTCCACAGGAGACAAAAGGATGGCTGAGTTTGGATTTCTTGGAGTTAAATCAATCACTAAGGCAGAGATGGCCTCTGGGGAGCTTTCTGTCTGCTCAGCCCCAGACTCATCAAGGGATGCTGAGCTCGAGGAACATGGGTCCTGGAGCTTGAGCAGGCTCTGAATGAGCTCAGAGACTGCAGGGGTGAATGGCACCACGTCGGTCTGGACAGCCTGCTCCACCACCACACTGCCCTCTTCCTGACCCACCTCAATGGGGAGGATCTCAAAGACCTTTGCTCCAGGGGTGGAATGAAGAAGGGCCAGGTCGCCAGACTCTGTGGTAGTGGCTGTCACCATCTCATCGAACAAATCTGTGCCATCAGCCATACTATCTCCCACCAGCAGCTCGCTGTCAGCCCCTTCCTCTATGACCTGCTCTTCCAGGGACAGCCCGTCTGCCATCTTGTCAAAAGAGGTGTTTAGGGTGAAGCTTTTTACTGGGGAATCACATGGAAAGTCTAGACACAGTTCATCCCTCAGAGAACCATTGTGTGCCATCTCCATGCTCTGAAGGAGAGACTCCAACTTTTTGTTTTGGATATTTATGTCCACAAAATACTTCTGGATGCCTTTATCTTTATCAGCCAAGCTGCTCCTCATAGTTTCAATGACCTGTTTGAGTTGTTCAATCTCTTTCCTGGCTTCCTTGAGTGCTAACTGGGCCTCCACCCGGTGGCACTCCTCTTCAATCCAGTCTTCTCTCATACGGGCCAGCTGGGACTTGAGCTCCACAATTTCACTTTCCCTAAAGTGGGAACACAAGTGGGTTAAAGAAAATGTCAACTTTGAAACAGGCAGCAAGCAATCCTGACGCATAGCCAAGAGCCCATGTTCTTCCATTTGAAACACAGAGGTTGGATCAGTTTTGAAATTTTTTTTCTTTGGCAGGTGTTAGCCATGAACTCCCTCCCTCAATTGTAAAAGAGCCAAAATAATAATAGTAATCAGAATCAAAATCTCCACTATTGGTTTTTTTTTAATTTATTGTGCTCTAAGTGAAAGTTTACAAATCAAGTCAGTCTCTCATACAAAAACTTATATATAACTTGCTATGTAATCCTAGCTATTTTCCCCCTAATGAGACAACACACTTCTCCTCTCCACCCTGTATTCCCTGTGTCCATTCAACCAGCTCCTGTCCTCCTCTGCCTTCTCATCTCGCTTCCAGACAGGAGCTGTCCACATCCTCTCATGTGTCTACTTGAGCCAAGAAGCTCACTCCTCACCAGTATCATTTTCTGTCTTATAGTCCAGTCCAATCCGTCTCAAGAGTTGGTTTCGGGAATGGTTCCAGTCTTGGGCTAACAGAAGGTCCGGAGACCAGGACCTCCAGGGTTCCTCTAGTCTCAGTCAGACCATTAAGTCTGGTCTTTTTAAGAGAATTTGAGGTCCGTATCCCACTGTTCTCCTACTCCATCAGGGATTCTCTGTTGTGTTCCCTGTCAGGGCAGTCATCAATTGTAGCCAGGCACCATCTAGTTCTTCTGGTCTCAGGCTGATGTAGTCTGTGGTTTATGTGGCCCTTTCTGTCTCTTAGGCTCATATTTACTTTGTGTCTTTGGTGTTCTTCATTCTCCTTTGATCCAGGTGGGTTGAGGCCAATTGATGTATCTTAGACAGCCTCTTGCTAGTGTTTGAGACCCTTTTTTTTTTTTTTGAGTGCTTACTATTTGCCAGAGGCCTGGTGGCATAGTTGCTAAGAGCTCGGCTGCTAACCAAAAGGTTGGCAGTTCGAATCCACTAGCTGCTCCTTGGAAACTCTATGGGGTAGTTCCACTCTGTACTATAGGTTCACTATGAGTTGGAACTAACTCAGAGGCAACAGGTTTTTTTTTGGTTTACTATATGTCAGGCATTACACTAAAAAAAAAAACTAAGTACTCTACAAATGCCATCTCTATTCACTACTTAATACCTGAAATTTTGTTATCAGAATACATTAGAGTCTCTTAACCTGCTATTATTTCCACAGCCTAATCTTTCATAATGTTCATAATAGTTTATGGAAGGAAAATCCATTTTGCTTTTAATTACCTATCAGGGACATATTTTTTAGACTTGCAAAATAGTCTGATCTTATTCTGATGTTAATTTAAAAATATTTTTTAATCATAAAATGCTATATGTTGCAAGGACATTATGAAAATTGCTTATTCTATCTCCTCTCAGGTAAGATGACCTTAAATCCAGCCTAAACTGAGGAAAATCCATCCAATTTTTAGATCCTTCACAAGATCTTTGTTGAGAAATTCTTTCTTACGTGTAATATAATTTCTTCATAATCAATGTAAATATATATCCTCATATTGTCGGTAAATATGAAGTACAGGTAGTTAGGATAATCATTTGTTGCTGTTAGTATTGCTTTCTTAAGTCCAGGCTTCAATATTTCCTCACGTTTCACTGCTTCTCCATACACCCCTCTCATGACAGCTCATGTGGTTACCTCAAATCATAAACCAGATACTTTCAGAAACGGGAATCCGACTCACTCCAGAGGTAAATTTTGTTCTCAAGTCTACTTCAGGCAGGTGAGGAACCAAATTAATTTGGAAGAGGAAGGATGCCCCTCCTCACATTCCCTACCCTTATCTGTCCAAGGTTTTCTCAACTAAAGTCACTGAGTCTTTGACTATCCTCATGGGAACAGAGGACAACCGGCTGATCAGGTGTGCTGAATCAGACCCCTAGGTTCCCAGACAGTGCAAACCCTGCCCTCACCGTAAGGTGCTCACAGCTACCTAAACAAGCTCTGTGAGTCTGTCCCAAAAAGTCTAGGGAAAAGCACCAAGGAGGAAAAAACTGGCCTATCCCAAGATGTCAAAGTCCTTCTCTGAGATATAGGCCTCACAGGCATGGACTGAGTTTTTTTTTTTTTTTCACCTTAACACTTGGCCAAGAATAACAAACTCCTTCCCTCCACACAGAAATAGTTGCAGGATAACAATGCACACAGCCATCCACACCCACAGAGGGAATCAGGGCTTAATAGGGGCCCACTCATATGGAACCTGTACAGAGACCAAGAAGCAGTCATTCGAACAGAACAAGCGGATACTGCGTGGTTTAAAATCAGGAAAGGTGTGTATCAGGGTAGTATCCTTTCACCATACTTATTCAATCTGTATGCTGAGCAAATAATACGAGAAGCTGGACCATATGAAGAACGTGGCATCAGGACTGGAGGAACACTCATTAACAACCTGCGATATGCAGGTGACACAGGTTTTCTTGCTGAATGCGAAGAAGACTTGAAGCACTTCCTGATGAAGATCAAAGACTACAGCCTTCAATATGGATTATGCCTCAACATAAAGAAAACAAAAATCCTCACGACTAGACCAATAAGCGACATCATGATAAATGAGGAAAATACTGAAGTTGTCAAGGATATCATTTTACTTGGATCCACAATCAACAGCCATGGAAGCGGCAATCATGAATCAAGTGATGTACTGCATTGGACACATTTGCTGCAAAAGACCTCGTTAAAGTGTTGAAAAGCACAAATGTCACTTTGAAAACTAAGATGCACCTGACCCAAGCAATGTTCTTTTCAGTTACCTCATATGTATGCAAAAACTGGACAAGAAGCAAGCCCAAAGAAGGATCAATGCCTTTGAGTTATGTTATTGGCGAAGAATATGGGCTGCCAGAAGAATGAAGAAATCTGTCTTGGAAGAAGTATAGCCAGAATGCTCACAGAAGCAATGATGGCAAGACTTTGTCTCATGTACTTTGGACATGTTATCAAGAGGGAACAGTCCCTGAAGAAGGACATCATGCTTGGTAAAGTACAGGGTCAGCAAAAAAGAGGAAGGTCCTCAACAAGATGGACTGACACAGTGGCTGCAACAATGGGCTCAAACATAGCAATGGGTTGTGAGGATGGTGCAGGACTGGACAGTGTTTCCTTCTGTTGTTCATAGGGTCGCTATGAGTTGGAACTGACTCAAAAGCATCTAACAATAACAAAATTTGTAGGCCATTCTATTGTAAGTGCCAGATTGTTCCTGTAAGTGTTTCTGCCATTTAAAAATAGTCACATACACACACCCAGCCAAAGCTGTACATGCCCAGAAAAAGTGGAGGGTTCCCTCTAAATGAAAAGTGGAACAGCTAAATCACACACAGTTCTGAAATGGCTCATTTGAGAGACTGATTTAAAAATTTTGGCAACAATTAAACACAACCATTTTTCTTCTTTCCTATTTTTCTATAGTTTAGGTCTATATTTCATTTTATGGAAAAATGCATTATCCCAAACCACCTCTATGCAATTAATGCAGACTCACCTTTCATGAAGCCGGCGCTCGGATTCCTTAAGCTTGGTCTTGAGATGTCTCACCGTGACCTCTTTCTGCTGCAGAGGAGTCAAATACTGCTCTGGATTTGGGGGTTTGACACCATGATTTTCACCACAAGACATGTACCTTCCAGATCTCCTGAAGCAACCCAAGTAATGAAATGTTACTTTATGTCCTATGTCCTTTATTACAAAAAGCAAAGGAACCCTCATCCACCCTGAAACCAGAACTAGATGGTGCCCGGCTACCACTACTGACTGGTGTAATCAGGGCCACAGTAGACAGACCCTAACAGAACGGGAGAAAAATGTGAAACAGAACCTAAAATTCCTAAAAAAACAAACCAAAACAAAAAAGACAATCAGACTTACTGAACTGATTATGACTGGAGGACTGCCTGAGACTATGCCCTGAGATACTCTTTAAACCTGGAACTGAAACTAACCCCAGTGATCACCTTTTAACTAAACAACAGATTGGCTCACAAAATAATATCACCTGTAAGTACTGTGCTTCTTTAAAAAATCATCTATACGGGGCCAAACGGTCAACAATTACTTTAAAACAAAGATGAGACTCTAAGGGGGAAGAGAAACTAGATGAATAAAACAGAACAACCAGAATGTAAATAATGAAAATATTCACACATTGTGAAGAATGTAACCAATGTCACTCAACAGCTTGTGTGGAAATTGTTGGATGGGATACTAAACTGCTATGCAGACCTTCACCTAAAACACATAAAAAAAAAAAAAAAAAAAAGCAAAGGAACACACAGCTACCAGCTTAAGAAGGGATGGCAGCTGTATGTTGGGGTCTTAAGCCACAATGAGTAGTGCCTTCACTTCAGAATGTGGACTTAACTATACCTGCCAAACTTAAAACTGTTAATTACTTGGAAGACTGAGTGGGGTGTATGTTTGTGGAAGGGAGGCAGAGGAGAGGGAGGTTTTTCTATGGTTTAGAAATGATCTCATAGAAAATAATGCATAGTTGTTCACAGTCTTGTGATGTCTGTTCAGAGCAACATGCATGCTATTATATTAAAAGGACAATGAGCAGAAGGCGGGGAGAGGGAAGAGAGAGAGATGACCTAACTTTCCCCCAGTGTGCCACTGCCAAGGGATCCTGATTGTTATGAGCTGAATTCAAATTGTTCTGAAATCAGTCCCCTGGTGAGTATGCTGATTTGGTAGAAGCTGAAAGTTTCCTTATTCTAAAGGGAACATGGCTAGTCCCCTCTCGCCAGTGTGTGTTTTGTGAGAGAAGCAGCCAATGCTCTACAAAACATCCCTATGTGGAATCTCGGCCCCTCTCAGGACGGCCAAGCCTGGGCATCCCTGCGTAAGAGGGCTGGCTAGTGAGAACAGGACTTCTAGAAGACTGCGGGAGGGCTGGCAGCTTCTCCCTGACTCTGGAGCCAATCCAGTCCACTGCACTGGCCCTGCTCCTCTGTGCTTGTGCTCCATCCAACATGGGCTGTGTCCAGGTCCAGCTCCCCAACCCCTAGTCCTCCTGTCGTGACCCCTTCGGGTGTGTGGTTCCTTCCTTCCATCTGTAAGCCTCTTCATCCCCCTGGGACTAATCAACTCCTTGTTTAACCTTCAACTCTTAATTTAATTCATTTCCTCAGGGAGGCAGGGATTCCTTCTGACTGAGTTGAAATACCTCCCCTGCCCCTTTTACACAATCTTATAGCAACAGGTAATTGCAGAATAATCTTAATTTGTTTTTGTCATTAGATGGCTAATGTCTTTCTCCTCTGGATGGTAAGCACAGGGACCTTCTCTGTCGTTCAGTGTTATATTCCCAGTGTTTAATACAGTACTCATACATCATGGTAAACAAACAAACAAAAAAACAGTTGCCATCAAGTTGATTCTGACTCATGGTGGCCCCATGGGTGTCAGAGTAGAACTGTGCTCCATAGGGTTTTCAATGGCTGGTTTTTCGGAAGTAGATCACCAGGTCTTTCTTCCAAGGCACCCCTGGGAGGACTTGAACCCTAACCTTGCAGGTAGCAGCCAAGGTTTGCACCACGCAGGGACTCTGGCACATCAGTACGTATTCTGTGTTTGGATGAATGAATGAACACACACATGAACGATTCTTCCCTGTTCTGAGGGAAAATGAGTAGGACTTTCCTCCTGCCACTTCACCACTTTTCCTCCCTAGTCAGTAACTGGGAGCCCTGGTGGCACAGTGGTTAAGAGCTTGGCTGCAAACCAAAAGGTCAGCAGTTCAAATCCACCAGCCACCCCTTGGAAACTGTATGGGGCAGTTCTCCTCTTTCCTCTAGGGTCGCTGTGAGTTGGAACAGACTCCACAGCACCTAACAACAACAACAGCAGCAACAATCAGTGACCACCTGGACTACCATAACTTGTTAGAGATTGTGGTTTGTGCTCTTTCCACAGCAGCCCTTGTAGGATCGTTTGAGTGTGGGAAAGGAAAAGAGAAGTGTCTTACTGCAGAGCAAGGCAGGTAATACAGAGTTAGCAAGAGTTGAATAACTTTTTTTTTTTTAAAGAAAATCTCACCAAGTAGGGAAAACTAAGAGCCATGAATTAGATGGTGAACGGGATCATGAATTAGAAGTGAAACAAGACTCACCTCATGATTGGGCTGCAGTCACTTCCTTTGTAGGAGCCGGAGTTGCTACTACTCGGGGAAGAAGGTGCGTAACTGGAATGGACGTTAATGGGACTCAGCTGGTTCCGGCACAGCATGGACAGAAGGTCCTTTTCCCGTGGGGATGGTGGGCTATTGACAGGTTTGTGTGATGATGCTCCACTGTTCCGCCCATGGGGACCTCGACTGGGAGAAAAGCATAAAAAATGCTAAGATCCTTGGGGCTAGAGATGCTCAAATGCTGATGTTTTACTCCTCCTTAAAGCTAGTTATTACTAAGAAAACCCAATTTATAGCCTAGAAAGGGCTGTCATTATTAGTGCAAACTGTCCCCCTCATGAGCAGCCTTCTTCCCACCTCCCCAACATTTTCTCCCCTTGCATTATTAGCATTAGCACAAGCAACCTCTCTGTTGTTCTTTCAGATAATTCCCTCCAGCAAAGCTGTTTCTGAATTAAACCCAACTGCTTGCTAAGAGGAAACCCTGGTGGCATAGTGGTTAAGTGCTATGGCTGCTAATCAAAGGGTCGGCAGTTCAAACCCACCAGGTGCTCCTTGGAAACTCTATGGGGCAGTTCTGCTCTGTCCTACAGGGTTGCTATGAGTCAGAATCGATTCAACAGCACTGGGTTTGGTTTTTGGTTTGGCTTGCTAAGAACACAATAACGTAAAACACTGATTTGGTTTAGGTTCATTTTGAAGGTGTAGTTTTTGTTCCAATGCACCTGTTCCAGCTTAAAGATATTTGTGTTTGGCTCATATCGGGTAAGAAGATTAGGGCAGCTCCTTTGGAAGATAGTGGAGAAAGGGATTACCCAAAGAGGAGGAGAAAACAGGTCAAACAGGCTACATAAGTGTAACAGGTCTGTAATTTTGACCACCTAATTTTTCTTTTCTTTTCTTTACACCCCCAATGATTTAATACAACCCTCATTATTTAACTACTGAAATGCTGTATAACAGGCCCTTCTAGTTCCCCTGCCTCTTGCATTGCCCCTCCATCAAGGAGGCTGACTTTGTGGCTGGAGTGGCCTTTCAAAATGGAATGTGAACATCATTGCCCTCCTCAAAGCCATCCAATGGCTCCCACTGCCTCCAGAATAAAAACAGACTCCTTAACGTGGTTCATAAGGTCCAATCCCACCCAAGCCATTAAACACCATTTTTTCACCCATCCTCCCTCTTCCTACTGTACTCCAACATTCCAAATGACTTAGTTTCCTGAAGGATCCACGCTCTCGATCACCTTTATGTTTTTGAACTTATAATTTCCTCTGCCTACAAGGTTCTCCTCCCACTCCCTATCAGGCTGGTTACATGCTGCTTCGAGACTGATGGTAACCTACTCCAAGTAGCCTTCTCTGCATTCTTCCTGCCCTAGGCTGGCTTAGGTGCCTCTTCTTGGTTCTCCCTAGTACTGTAACCAAACTTTCATGAGGAAATTTATCCCACTCTATCACATGCATTCTTGATTGTCTTTCTACTCAGACTAGGGCATCCTTGAGGGCAGGAACCTAGTCTTCTCTTTTCCATCCCCATTACTTCCTGGTACACGGAACCAAAAATTAGTTGCTGTTGAGTTGATTCCCACTCATGGTGACCCCATGTGTGTCAGAGTAGAACTGTGCTCCATAGGATTTTCAGTGGCTGTTTTTTCATAAGTAGATCTCCAGGCCTTTCTCCCAAAGCTCCTCTGGGTAGACTCGAACCTCCCACCTTTCAGTTAGTGGCCACGCATGTTAACCATTTGCACCAGTCAGGATTCCCAGCCTTTTCTGGGAAAGAAATAAAAGAATGACCCATTAGTACAGATTACAGCAGTGACTCCTAACTCACAGAAGAATCTGGGAAGATTAGGGTGGCAATTTATCAGGACCAGGACCAGCTATTCACATGGAAAGCACTTGCTAAATGACTACTGAATGAATAAACTGGGTTTGAGAGCTGGTGCTGCCACTTACTGGGAACCTGGGCAAGTAAGCCACTTAATTTCCCCATCTATATGGGGATATATAATAACCTTTCCTGCCGTCCTCACAGCGCTGATGTGAAAATCAAATGAAAGAATGCAAGTGAGTATATTCAATAAGCTGTTAAAGGCAATTCAGCTGTAGGATATTATTACAGGATAAACCTATTTGGACTTCCCTGTTAATCTACTTCCAGAGACTTGACACCCACTCATATAAGGAACAATCTGGAGAATGTTGAAATTACTTAAGCAGGATAACAGTCCCGTGCCAGGAACATTACTTGATAATATTACAAAAAAAAAAAAAAAAGAAACAGGTACCTTTGGGATAGCAGTACTGCTTTTAACAATCCTCCCTGCAATTTTAATTACAGCTGTATCCGACTGACACATCTCAATAAGAAATGTGTGCGTATGTAAATATGAGTGTGTGCGTGTGGGCAAACTCAGCTCCAAAACCATAATTACTTATTCGACACCAAATACAATTTTGACTAGCTGTCAACCCAACAAATCACACATAAATGAAATATCACCAAATTCTAAAGTTAATAGTTCTTTCCTTTTGAAGTCATCCAAATGGGCTCCCCCTCTTTTTTGTGAGAAGGGGACACTTTATATGGAACAGATGGGCTGATGGCTTTCTGACAAACCAACTTCAGTGGCCCAGGGGTGGGGAGGACTGCATGAGTAACTGAAAGGAACATGGGCTCTGATTTGAATTTTCATCTCCATGTTTAACTTGTATGTCTGGCACCAGCCAGTTTATTTCTTAATGTGACTATGGGAAAAATGGAGGATTACCCATTACAAGTTAGGAGAGAAAGTAAAGAGCTATTCCTAATTCTGGCTTGGGCAATTCGATTTCAAGCTAATCTTCACTGAGGGCTTTCTGTGAACCTTGCCTTGCTCTAGGTGCTTTATGAACATTGTTTCATTTAATTTTGACCATCGCCCTGTAAGACGGACACAATTATTAGCTCCCTTTTATACATGATGTAACTGGGTCTCTGGGACGACAAATTGGTCCAAGAGTACACAGGTGAGCTGGGATCCAAATCCAGGTCTTTTAACTTTACAGAAATGTCTCCTAGGTCACCTAATACCACATATGCTTTGGGCTCATAAACAGATATCTGACTGGTGACACGCACGATGGGCATTTTGTAAGAACTCATTTGCTATACAGACTAAAGCAAGACTCTCCAAGCTATAAAACATTACCTAAAGTACCGTCAAGTTTTCCCATATATTTCAGGAAACACATTATTTTACTGTGTAAGAGCTAACTTTGAAAAAAGAAATTACATGTTTAAAAATATCACTTGTTTCTTTCATTTAATTTAGTCCAAGTGCTAACATGTATGGGTACAAACTTATCATGGATGATGATGAAAAACATTTTCAAAGGAGGAGCTAAGATTCCATGTTTGTCCTGGCTGTGAACAGGCAAGCCTGATGCCAACCTTCTCAGCCCACCTCAATCTCTTGGTCTGGGGGACAGGAAGAATGCAGTCCACAGAGAGCAGATGGGATTCTGCTGACCCTGCAACCTTCCTGCGGCCCTGAATACAGCAACTGAACTGTAACAGAAAGGGAGAAGTGAAGAAGGAAAACCCACAAGAGGTGCATGTGAATTTCTATTCCCCACCCACTGCCTGTTCCTTCAGGTAACCTTACTGTTGTCATCATCATCGTCCTCTTCCTTGTCATCATCATCATTACCTCTATTACCACTACTAACAAAAACAACTATTTATCAACCCTTTTAATAAGTTTTGGGCGCTGTGTTAAGTACTCACATATATCAGCTCATTTAATGTGGTGAGGCAGGTGACGTTATTATCCCGTTTTCCGAACAGAAAACTTGGAATCATACACCTATAAACAATGACGACCTTAAGCCCAGGTCTGCCTGACTCCAAGTCCTCAGTGTTTTTTCTCACTTCTATCTGCCTTTGACAAGTTAGGATTTTGCCTGAGGGATGAGAATTCCTCATGAATATCATCAGATTTGGCCTTCCATAAAATGAAACGATTTTTTTTTTTTTTTTAATCACCTGTCAAATATATTCTCACCAATTTCACTTGTCCCTCATCTCTCCCACCCTTCCGTCAAATGTTTCCACCAGCCTTACTGCCGGGAGCTTGTTCTCCACTGAGAAAATTCATTCACCACAAGAGAAATCAGTCAATTAAAAGGAGCACAGGCTACTACAGAGTTTGGCATGATACCCGGCCTATATAGAGAAGGGGTTCTCCATACATGGTCCTGTAGGACACAAAGATTAGGCGAAATCCCTGAGATATTCCATAACTGAAGTCAGCTGATGGTGCTCTGTGCTGAGGTTAGAAAAAGGTGAGGATAATGGATACAGAACACTGCCAATTTCAATTTTTTATCTATTAATTTTTTGTTAAACCTTTATGATCTATTACTGCTTGGTTATAATAAAAAAATTTTTTTTCTAGCATAAGCATATATCTGATTTGCACAGAATTATACTTAGCTATTTTATGTTTAATATATCCATTTTTGATCTTGAAGAAACTATGAATTCCAGACTAGAATATTTTCTCAAAGTCGCTCAGTATTACTTACAGTACCTTGGAATTTAACCACAAACCCAAATATCTTTGAAATGCTTAATAAAACTGGCTTCTTCTACAGCTCATCCTTTTTTCTGTCTCCTTCTATATTCTGTGACACCTCGGACCATGGTATGTGCTGATTTACTGAATGAGTTAAACAAGTGGCGAATTCTTAGAGCAAGCCACATCTCTTATTTATACAGAAAATGTTGATATTCATACCCTGTGGTCCCAGAGGCACTTTATTTCCAAAATAGAGCGTACCTGGGGATAGAATCATTGTATTTGCACTGTGGACTTCATTCTTTTGTGACAGGTTTGTCTGGCCCCAGCTTTGTTTTGAATAACAAAACTGCATCGGGGGTCTCAAGGCCCTTTATACACATCAACCAAACCTTTTGCTCACCCCAGGGAAATAGGAAATATTTTTTTGCTGAGTCCTGGAAACATAAGCTTTTAGAGACTAAACAGTGTTCCTCCAGGAAGGGGCCTTAAAGGTCAGGTAATCCAAACCCACTTTTTACAGATTTGGACATTGAGGTCCATGACAGTCAAGTGACTTGTCCAAGGTCAGAAGACAAATCTTCCCCAGGTGTTCTTGTGTCTCACTCCAGGTTCTGCTCAGCACTCACCTCCTTGCAGACATCTCCTGAGACCGGCCCATCTGAAATCTATCACACGTTCCATCATTCTCTATATCCCTACTCTGCTTTTTCTTTTTAAATTCAAAGCAGTTGTTATTTACATATTGTCTTTCGTGTCATATTAGAATGAATAGCATTTCCATGGAGTTCTGTGTACTGTCAGATCTCCAAAACCTGCCGCATAGTAGTTGCTCAATAAACACTTGTTGAATGAATGAATGAAGTCACTGGTGGTGAGGAAACGATCCTGAGGCTCACAACCTTTCTCAGTAAATATGACCAGTGCCTCTCATCTTCCACAGTCCTCTCCTCCAATCCAATACTACCAGCGACAGATCTTTTTGATGCTTACTTTATGCACCAAGCATTGACCAGGCACTCTATGTGTATCAACTCATTTAATTCTAACAATAAACCCTATGAGGTGGGTATGGTTATAGCCCCCATTTTACAGAGGGAGAAACTGAGGCATAGAGAAGTTATGCAAATTGCTCAGGACTGTGATTCAAACCAAGGCAGCTTGACTCCAGGGTCCACACACTTAACTATTTTTCTCTATAGCCACTTGTAGTGTGGTCAGCCATGTCTACGAAATTTACATTCTTTTTCTTTCCTTACCCACGTGAATTTTGGGAGCAGTCAGGGGGTCACAATGCTGCCTTCACAAACATAAAAAGCAAAAGTCCAGTTAGAGGAAAGAAAGGGTCAAGTCAGAGGCTTCACAGCTGTGAGGACAGAGTCACGAAGTGCAGGTGGGAGATGGGAGACTAGTGGCTTAATACTCAGGTGAGTACACAGGTGGTGAGGACAGAAGAGAAGGATGAGAGGACACAGAGCCAAGGACTGGATGGGAGATAGCCGTGGGTGGACAAACGCACGCTGAGCTATGTGACCACAGGAGGCAAGGTAGGGAAAAGTACCAATTTCAAACCATTAAAAAAAAAAAAAACTCACTGAATAATAATAAATATGAGTGAACAGTGATCCAGGTGGTCCTATAGAAGCACAAGGTACAGGTAAGTCACCTGTGTAGAGTCTTAATAATTAGAGAGCTGGGGACAGTGCCTACTTGCGTGAAAAAGAGGACCGCTTGTTTCCCGCAGCAGACATATGGACCTCAGGAGCGGAAATGCTGCCCGTGCTGCTTGAGGAGCTGAAGTCGGCTTCACTGCCTGAAAAACAACAGGGGAGAGAGAAGCTTGAAGGAATCGAAACCTGAGAACGCGCTGGCCAGTTCCCCGCAGTGGGCAGCACGCCTGCCTCCCAAGGTTCCTGGCTCCCTGCGTTTGCACACTCTTACTCAGCAAGTGGCAGGGTTCCAGAGCTTCCAGGCTTTCAGTGTTTTCCTCAAAGCAGAGAAGAGAAGGCACAAGCACAAGGGCATCGTTTCACACACATGGCTCAGAAGCACAGTAAAGCTGCTGTCATAAAGGTGCCAGTGTTCCAGCTGGCTATCGCCAGTGCACCAAGAAATGCCCACCTCTCTGTGTGTCTGGCTTACATTCAACATCTGCGTTTTGGCCCAAACTTAAAGCAAAAGGAAAAGCATACTTATCAGTCCGAAAGTAGTTTTTCTGAGAGAGTTTATTTCTGGGCTTTTGTCGTCAGCTAGGCACGCCGGAATCTGGCATGTTAGTTCCAGAGACGGTCGACCAAGTATAAGCAGGCCAGAAACAACGCCCAGGCTCCAGATAACTGCTTGAACTGGCACTATCTGATAACTGACTTTCTCGGACTGCAGGCTTCGGTTTTTCTATTATGATCAGAGCCTTAGCAAAAAGCAGCAATTCAGCATTTCCAATCATAATGAAAAAAGTTTACGGTGACTGCAATGGGGCTTGTGAATTATATGGAAATTCGTGATTTAGTTTGATGTGGAATTGAGGAAGGACTGTTTACAAGTTTACAAAGATCATATTAAAGTTTGAGTAGATTAGAGTTGAGTGTATAGTTTTAATAGAAACAAGCTGTGTGGTGGAATAACTAATAAAAATTCATTCTAACAACAACAACAAAAAAAAATGTAATTCTGAAATAGCAATAATAGAAATATCCTCCTGAATTCCCTGGAGAAGCAAGCAAGGAGAATGGAAGAGGCAAGACAGAACAATGGGAAGGAGGAAAAAAAGTTTTTTTTTTTTTAAAGTGATGAAATTCTACTTGCGTTTGGAAAATAAATCTGGATATGTGATTTTATTTGAGCTGAGAAAAAATATGAATAACCTAAATCCCTAAGTTTATAACAAGCAGTGAGTAATGATAATACACCTACTTACTGAGTGCCTGGTGGCTTAGTGGTTAAGAGTTCGGCTGCTAACCAAAAGGTCAGCAGTTTGAATCCACCAGGCATTCCTTGGAAACTCTATAGGGCAGTTCTATAGGGTCACTATGGGTCAGAATCGATTCGACGGCAATAGGTTTGGTTTTAGGTTACTGAGTGCCTATTATAACCTAAGAACTGTACTAGATGTACTAAATACACTATCCTTTGTATCATTTTATCTCAAAATCTTTGTTAAGCATTAATCTCATTATTCTACTTCTGAGGAAAATGAAGCTGATTTGTCCAAGGCTTATAAGTGATGAGCCCCATCCAGGGCCAAATTCCCATGCTACTTCTATGACATCAGGCTGTGTGACTTCAGGAAGAAGGCAGCGGGAAGAAGCAGGGAACAGGAAAGGTACCGAACAAATGATATGCTACCATCATCCTAACAGGCCAAGGTGAGCCACAGGTAGAAACTGTCGCCAGACAATTCAGTTGGATTCCTCTGACTGAAGAATTTTATTAAATTTCCAAGAGGGGAAAGGTAGCCAATTGTAAGGCTGAGAGGGAAAAATCCCTTCCCTGGTTTCTAGAACTTCAGGGACACCTCTCACAAAGTCCAACTCTTCTGGGAAAGAGATCAAGAATGACCCCTTAGTAAGGATTACAGCAGTGACTTTTAGCTCACAGTAGAATTCTGGGAATATTAAGGTGGCAATTTATTAGGATTGAGACCAGCTGTTCTGTCTAGATTTTAGACTTTGTATAATGACATAACAAGCTCCTAGAAGCTCCGTGAGTAATACATTGGCTAAACTGTGATATTTTACACTCTCGAGGCTTCATGGTATGTAGTGCTATCTAACAACATGCTTTTCCTAGGAGTAGAACTCAGCCAGGTTTGTCCACTAGTAAATGATCAAGTTGGTTATTAAATGATAAAGGTGGACAATTTTCAAAAATAGATCCTGTGGGTACAGACAGGTTTAAGATATTTTCTACTGTAAAATTATTACTCTGAAATACCCAGTTTCCATTCTACACAAAAAACCACCAACTATAATTTCTCTGCACACAAAAAAACAAAAAAATTCTAGAACAGGAACAGACAATTGCTCAAAAGCCATTGTTACTTCATGATGCCTTTGATCTGTGGTAATTATGTACTCTGAACGAAAGGGACAAGTTTGTTCTACATTTTATTTCTACTGGAATTAAATATGGTCATGTATTTGCAAGGTCTAAGGTCACCTCATTCCAGTACTTTCCTACCTTATCTTCTCCATATCTGAAAGAAATCAGAAGAATCGTTCAGGTGACCCAGCAGCCACATCCTGCACTATTTTAGTAATGTTGCTGTTGTTAGGTGCTGCTGAGTCAGTTTTCACTCATAGCAACCCCATGGCAGAGAACTGCCCCATAGGGTTTCCTAGGCTGTAATCTTTATGGCAGCAGGTCGCCAGGTCTTTCTCCTGCAGAGGCACAGGGTGGGTTCGAACCACCAACCTTTTGATTAGCAGCCGAGTGCTCAATCGTTGCACCACCAAGGCTCCTTCCTAATTTTAGTAATATGATAGTAAAAAAATGTATAAAAAAAAACACTTGGTGCTGTCGAGTCAACTCCAACTCATAGCAACCCAATAGGACGTAGTAGAATTGTACCATAGGGTTTTCAAGGAGTGGCTAGTGAATTCAAACTGCTGACCTTTTGGTTAGCAGCCTCGGCTCCTAACCACTGTGCCACCAAGACTCAAAGACAAAAAAATGTATATACTACTCTATTTCAGTTTATGATTTTAAAAAACATATTTCCAGTTTGATCAATTCCCTCCTTTTTAAGTACAGATAAAGCCTATTTTAATACATCATCTGATGTACTCTCCCCACATACTAAGCAAAATAACTAAAAGGAAGACTGGAGACCTGAAAACCCTCCATTTATCCATTAGTTGGCAACAAGACACAAAGAAGCAGAGGCACTCTTATTTATTTCCCTTCAGGAGTATATGCAGTAGGGTACCGTGGGTGCTGTAGTTCAATGCTTCTTAGGTTACTAAAATCATAAAAAAACTAGACATGTTGCCCTTGAGTCAATTCTACCTCATAGCGACCCTATAGGACAAGTAGAACTGGCCCATAGGGTTTCCAAGGAGCAGCTGGTGAATTCGAACTGCCGACCTTTTGGTTAACAGCCAAGCTCTTAACCACTTCACCACGAGGGCTCCAAAATTATACACAATCTAAAAACTCAGACTCTGAGTCAGGGAAGCTGGATAAATGGAAACAGAACAACTAAAATGGAAATAATGAAAATGCTAATATATCGTGAAGAATGTAACCAATGTCAATGGACAATATGTACAGAAATTGTTAAATAAGAACCTAATTTCCTGTGTAAACATTCACCAAAAACACAATAAAATATATATATATATTTTTTAAAAAGCTATGTTTGTTGGTCTCCAGAAGTTCTGGTGGTTTTCTGTTTGGTAAATACCTTCTGCTGGACTCTCGAGAGATAGTGTTACTTTTATTCATAATGTTAGGGTAATAAGCATTTTGTGCATGTTACGTTAAGGCCAAGGAATTAAAGAAGGAATAAAAAGTGGAAACAAAAAGAATATCTGCAAAAACTGATAGACTTATTTGTTCAAAACACTGCTTGGAATCTGGTCTCTTAGGATGCTATGATTTCTGTTTGTTTTCGGGACACTGTGAAGTCCTCATCCATGAAAACATCACAAAGCTCGGCCTGGATTCTCAGGAGTCTGAGAGCAGAGCAATCCTGCAGCCTGTGGAGCTCGATTAAGCCATTCTAACTTTTTTTTTTTTTTAACTCCCTGGTTTAAGTAACCCCAAACCCCCCTTTATCCTTTGTCACTGCAAAGCTATCAAAGTCATTCAAATGGACCACCTATAACCTCATTTCAAGGATAAGTAGCAAATTAAAAAAAGAGAAAAAAAATCCTTTCACTCCTTTCTTCCCACTCCCCATATGGAGATCTTTTATTTAAACGTCTCTTTTTTAGTGAGAAGAAGAGCCATTTTCACTGAAGCCAGGCAAAGCTACTAAGGGGCAGCCGGAGTAGGGAACACACATGTAACCATAGAAGACCCTATTAGAAGAAGTTACTCTAAAGTGCATTCAGTAGAATCGACTCTTAGCTGTCAAAAGTTTGGGGGTCTAAACTAGGGATCTCAGAAGTGCCCTTCACAGAAGCCTAAAGAGGGTTTTTGTTTTAGTTTTTGCGAAGTACTTTCCTGAATCCCCTACAGGTGTTTATCCTGGGAAGGGTAGATTTGATCGAAAGATCAATAAATTTATTGAAGATATATATACAGGTCTTGTTGCTTCCCAGAACAGAAGCCTTCCTAAAAAACTGTAGCTATCATTTCCATGTATATTGTAGTTTCGGAAAGGATTTCTCTTCATTCTGATTGATATCCAGTTAACAGAGCTGCCATATACTTAAAAACATATAGGTAAACACTTGAAAGCAAAAAAGAACTTCAAATTTGAAGTATTTCGAAGTGAATAATTTTCTGTTGATAAATTCAAGTACATAAAAATAAAATTGCCTATGGGAAAATAACAGAGAAAATCAAAGACAAATAAACTCAAAGAAAAATATTCATAACATGATAGAAAAGAGCTAATTTCCTTCATTTACCAAAAGTTCATACAAATTAAAAAAAAATAATGTAGAAGGACATGAATAAGCAAATCCCAGAAGAGAAAGAAAAACAAATGGCCAACATACCTGAAAAAGCCTCACAATCTCATTTATAACATTAAAAATGTAAATGAAAACAATAAGTTTTTTTTTTTTTTTTTTTTCACCAATCGAGATTGGCAGAAAATAAGTATGGTAATACTGGTTCTGGTAAGGGTGACCGAGTTAGTCAGGGTGTGAATTGGTGCAACGACCATGAAAAAGAAAATGGTACTGCTGGGAATTTACCCTGGAAATAAGTGTCCAAAAAGACAACCAAATTGTCCATCAACAGAGTACTGGGTAAATCGAGTGGTACAACACTAATCTGCAATCAAGAACAGGAGTAACGTGTAAAGATCTCAAAGACCTGTATTAGACAAAAAAAAAAAAGATGCAGAATAGTGAGTACGCATGTTTGTGTTTGTGTAAATAAATCTTTACATAATATATAAGTTGCTATATGCGGACGACATTTTTCTTAAGTATAAAAAAGGATCTGTTCATAGTGGTTTCCCTTGGGAATGGAGAGAGGGGACAGAAAGATTCTTGTTTTCATTTTCTATCTTTCTGAGCCATTTGGCTGTTCTAACCATGTGCATAACACTCTTGTTATAAATATACAAATAGAGGTGCAGTACAATTACTGACAATTTTTTTCTTTAAAAAATTTAAATTTGTTTTTAAGGAAAATCATTTTATAAGCAAGGTAATCACACCATATAATGTAGTATTTAAGAGGGCGTTGGAGTCAGATCGCCTGGGGCTGAATCTTGGTATTTCTACTTAATCTCTGTGGGGCTTTGAGCAAATTATTTACCTTCTCTCTGCCACAGTTTCCTTAACTGTAAAACGGGGATGATAGTTTTGACAAGGGATTGTGGAGCTGAGGTGAAACATCCAAAGAAAGCAGAACAGTGCCTGACAAATAGTAAACCAAAAAAAAAAAAAAACCCCTAAATCCTTTGCTGTTGAGTAGATTCCGGCTCATACCAAACCTAAACCAAAACCAGTGCTGTCGAGTTGGTTCCGACTCATAGCGACCCTATAGGACAGGGTAAAACTGCCCCAGAGAGTTTCCAAGGAGCGCCTGGCAGATTCAAACTACCAACCCTTATGGTTAGCAGCTGTAGCGCTTAACCGCTATGCCACCAGGTTTTCCTGACTCATATAAATATCAGCTATTACTGTTATTTCTAGTTGGAACTATGGGTACAGTGGCTTGAGGGCCAAAAGAAGATTTTACAAACAATCTTACACCTTTCCCATGAAAATCCCACGATAGGAAATGCCTTTTCCTGCTCAAGTCCTAGGTTTTTAAAATCATTCTTTGAAAAAGGTAATTTCCACCTCGCCATTCTCAGTGGAGAGCATGTTTCTACTTATTGTTGAGTGTGTGTGTACACAACAGGGTATGCCTGAAGATCCATGAGCCTAAAATGAACCACTCAGCCCCCTACCCTGGAATTCCAGAAAGCTCTAGAGCAGCTCTGGGCTGGAACCCTGCCTCCAGAAAACCCCAAGGAAAAGGTGTACAACAGCTCTCATCTTACCAGATGTCAGACCCTGAGTTGGGTGGCTCTGAAGGCCTAAGAAAAGGAGAGAGACGGCATTGTAGAAGAGGCCCTAAGAGGGCCGAGAGGGTCAAGGGCAAACTCCATCTAGTTCTCTCCTTTATCTCGGGCTGGCTCAGCTACCTGTCCTTGGCAGAAATACAAGCAATTCATCTGCCGACCAAAATCAGTGAATGAAAGAAATGATAAAGCAGAAGAGTGTGAAGGAAGTTCAAGAAAGTGAGAAGTTGAAAGATTTGGGCTAAGGAAAAAAATTAAAAAATACTATTAATGGACCCAGGATACATCTAGCATCCTGCTGCCCTCCTCGGAAAAATTAAGACCGTGCATTGCCCAACCTTATTAGAGATCCTGGAGGGAGAAGAGGAACTCTGGCACTGCCAATTCTTGCTGTGTGGCTTTGCGAATGACCACTCAACCTCCCTGGGCCTGCTCTCTTCATCAGTAAAAAGACGTACGTGGTCCTGTTAAGTCAGTAAAGTCGGCCAAGAGAAAAACGCTAGAGAAAAAGCTCAGTCAATACACCTGAGGCCCATTAGATGCCTCTGCGATATTGCAGTGTTACTGCCATGCACTTCTCAGCATAACCAGAAGGAGGCGCCTGTCCACAAATTCACACACCAACATCATCTCCACAAAAAAAAATCATCTCCACAAAGAACGCGCTAAAGCCTGGCTGGCTCGACAACTCGGTAGTGTGTGGCCCTGGCAAAGTTTTTTTTTTTTTTTTTTTAACAACTCTAAGCCTTAGTTTCCTCATTTATATATTTAAAAAATGGTTAATTTATTGTTTATTTAACAGAAATTTATTGAGTGCCTGCCATGTGTCAAACTCTGTTCTAGTGCAAGGATAAAATTCATTCCTACCTCAGAGGGTTGTTGTGAAAATGAAACAATTTCATGCATGGAAAGTGCTTGACATGCTAATAAATATCATTCTTATAATTGTTATTAATAATGCAATGATTCCTAAACTTTACAGTGCAAGAGGATCCCCTGGGAAGCTTAATAATAGTGCAGATTCTGGGTCTTATTCAGAACTTCCAGCTCAAGATGTCTGGGTTGGAGGTAACAATTACCAGAAATAATTGTGCTGCAGGTGGTCTGTGGACCACGTTGTGAGGAAGAGATCTCTAACGTTAAAGAGTACTTGGACTTTCTCTCCAGCTTCTGTCAAACAGCAAGGGCTTTCTCCAGTAGGAAGCAGAGGGTGAGTGAGCAGACACTAAGGTGGAAAGGCCAGTAAGAGGTGGAGAAGTTAATTCACAGGAAAGGCACACAAAAGAGTTTAGCTTTTAGAGTGACCTGCACCTTCACAGCTCTCCAGGGACACTTTCCTGGATAAATCCATTTTCAAGGAATTGAAATAGGGTCATGGACTATGCATCAGGCACAGGTTGTTCAAAGCTGGGCCGGTTCTAGCCAAAACTTCATGTGCTTAAATGTTGGTTGGCAAACCCATTAGGATACTTAGCAGTTGACCCTGGTTTCGAGTCCTAGCAGCCTGCGCTCTTAACCATTTTGCCACCAGGGCTCCAATCCTATTTTAATAGAGGAAAGACCAACCAGTACGTGGTGGGAGGTACCCAACACCATTCAACAGAGAGAAACACCTTACAATCTGGCATAGTCTTCGTTTGCATTATTTCGTCAGCTCTAACCTGCTGCCTTTCGTGTGGCTGGTGTGTCCATTTGAGACATGCTGGATGGCACCAAAGGAGCCACACGGGAATCATCTACCACACTGAATTGGCACTGGGTGTGAGCCCCTTGGCAGGTGTGCTCAAAGGGCAGCCATTTCATCCCCTCCCTCCTCACTGAATGGTTATGGAAAGGGACACATCCATTGCGGCACCAACGCCATCCTACCTGATTACCTTGGGGGCCTGGCAATAACAAAGCAAATCCTCCCTGAAGTTTTCCAGATTCTTCCATGTTTCTTCCTTTTTTTTTTTCTACATGTACAATTCAGTGACATTGATCACATTCTTCGAATCGTGCAACCATTCTCACCCTCCTTTTCTGAGTTGTTTCTCCCTCATTAACATAAACTCACTGCTCCCTAAGGTGCCTATCTAACCTTTCAAGTTGCTGTTGTCAGTTTGGTCCTATGTAGATAGTCCTTAAAAGAGCATAATTTTCAAGGCAGACCCTTTTTTACTAGGTTAAGCTAAAACTCATGCTCCTTAGTTTTTTCTCCTGGTCATAGTTACTGAACGGAATTTCTGCCCCTTTAAAAAAGCTAGCTGGAAAGCCTGCTGCTGCTATTTCAGGAGAAGTGTTTATCCAGCATTTACCACAATGAGGTGCCTGTCCTCGGCATAGAAAGCCTAAATCAGGGAAAGGCAGCAGTAAAGGGAGGGGCGCAGAGAAAAGGCATCATCGTGAGAAGAAGGGATGGGAGAAAATAGGGACTCAGATGCCACAAACACAAAAATGTCAGAGCTTAGCTTTACGTCTATGACTTTAGGTCTGGAATACAAGAGGGCATGAAATGATGGTTTTTGGAGAGTCACCTAAATTTCCACTCTTCTCAGTGCAGTGGTGCTCTCTGCATGCAGTCCCAGACCGTGAATGGAACAGAAACACCCACACGATAGGAAAGAGATGACATAACTTACAACTCGCTGCTGAGGCATCCACCGGGGATGCCTAAAACAACATGTTTTTACCTCAGTTCTGTAGTTCACCATAGTTTTTAAATTGACTCTAAGATGTAACAACTGCCTCCTCTCATCCTTGTCATCAACACGTGACAACTTCTAGCGCTCATCCCTGTTACCTGTACTCACAGCACTGGGAGCTTCACAGTCCCCACTGAAGTTGCATCTCACACCTGGCTCACTTCCCCCAAAAACGGTCTCAGCAGCACTGACCTTCACCTTCACTCCATTTAAACGCTCCACAAGCAGAATTACATCACTGAAACTTGTCAGCACTTGGCCATACTCCAGCCCAGTATCTTGACATCTTGTCGCCCTGGTCCATTAATTATTTCATCTCTCTTTCTCTCTTGCATTTTCGGTCTCCACTAAATTGGTTCTCAGTACTTTTATGAGGTAATATGGTTTTTTTTTAATAGTTTAGTAGCCTCTGTTACTAGCTCTGTGACCTTGGGAAACATGTTTAACCTCTCTGTGTCTCACTTTCTTCACCTATGGAAGGGGAATAATCATAGTACCTATCTCACAGACTCATTGTAACATATGTAAACAATGTAACATAGTTGCTGGCACTCAGTAAGCATTTCAAAATACGGCTATTATTTTTATTTTACTTTTTATAATCACCTGTCCTGAACCACATCTGGGTTCCAACACATGTAAGGCCAAAATCAGGAAGGAGAACTTGGGGCAGGGACTAGGGGTGAGGGGAGGCTGACATGTGAGATGTGAGTAGAAAAACAGGATTCAAAACAAGCACAAAAATAAGATAAAAAGATGGTTCTGGCAAAGGGTGGTAAAGATTCCTCCCTTTCCTTTAGATCATAAATCAGTAAGTAAATCATTAGACCTTGGCTCTGTGGACTGAACTTTCCAATTTCATAAGAAGCCCTAAAGCATATTAAGCAATACCCGTTGCCATCGAGTTGATTCTGACTCATAGCGACCTTATAGAACTGCCCCAAAGAGTTTCCTAGGAGTGTCTGGTAGATTCGAACTGCTGATCTTTTGGTTAGCAGCTGTAGCTCTTAACCACTGTGCCACCAAGGTTTCTGTTAAGCAATAGGAAGCTAATTACTGAAGCTTTTCGTAGGTCTATGGATCACAGCACTCTGTGGGAGATGGCATCTCCACAAGGGTGAGGTTTCATTAGCTCATGCTTGTTTGCCCCACAGCTCTTTGCGCAGGTCAGGTTGAAACCCTGATCCTGCCTTCAGAAAGAGGCAAGTGTCTTGGGAGGGGTATAAATTAAGTGCTAAAGAGGTCAACATAGGGAAATACTACTTCCTGCTGGGAGAACTGACATCATGGAGGAGGTGCATGGAACTGTCTAGCTTTGGAAACTATTTATGACTATTCAAGACTGTGGCACACAAAGCTGTTGAGGCAGGCATGCCAGATGAAGGAAATAGCACATAGAGAGAAGAGCCCTAAAGGAAGAAGAGCCACTGGAAGAAATGAGGTGATGTGGGGTGAAGAATTTCACTTTACCCAAAGAAGTTGGTCTTTGTCCTGCATTCTGGAGAGATAACCTCTAAAACCTTAGAATTTCCCAGTAATTGAAGTGTCTTTGCTGAGGCCTCCAGACACACCTAAGGGGTTATGCTAATGAGGTGACTCAGGTGGGGGCTGGCTAGGTGAGAAAAATCACCTAGTGATAGCAGCTGACCTCAGAGAAGGTGAGCTGATTCAATCAATCCTGACTATGTAATGAGGCTCCAATAAGAGCTCTGGTTATGGAAGCTCCACGGGCTTCCTGGTTGGTGAAAGATGTAGATGCACATGGGAGGGTAGTGTGTCCCTTTTTGGGACATGGAACCTCCACATCGGGAATTCTCCCAGACTTCGCCCTGTGTGTCTCTTCATTTGTATCTTTTGCTGAAATAAAATTAACAGTAAGTATATAGCACTTTCTGTGAGTTCTGTGAGTCATTCTAGTGAATTGTTGAACCTGAGAGAATATAGTGGGAGCAAGCAGATCAAAAGTGAGGGGGAGCCCTGGGGACCCCTGAGCTTAAGGATGGGATCCAGAAGGGTAGAGGCAATCCCCAAATTTGCAGCCAGCAGGTCAGAAGTGAGAGTGTCATGGGAACTTCAAGTTTGCAGCCAGCGTCTGAGGTCTTGGGGAGAATTGGCAGTCTGGAGGACTGTGTCCTTCACTTTGTGAGGTATGACCTAACTCCCAGTGGTGTACAGCTGGTGTCAGAAGTGCAACAGGTTGAGAATGAATTGATTTGAATGATCCACACAATTTCGTGTTAGAGAAGGCAGAAGTGGTTATTTGAACAGGCAGTAAAGGCAACTTGGAGGCAGGCTAGTTTAAAATCTTTTGAAGACACAGGCCTCAATGTTTGTAAACGGTGAAGTGAAGAGTTCCTCATACTTGACCTAAAGGTCTTCATTTCCTAAAATTTCTGCCTTTGCTTCTCTGATAAAATGTGTAAACGTTCCCTTTCTCAGAGAGGTTGCTATCAAAGAAAAGGAAGCACGTGTTTTCCCTACCCCAGTGAGACCACAGCCTCAATTTTGCCTAAAGTGATTCTACTGACAATTCCTCTGGACTACTGACACCATCCCCAAGTGACATCCGTTCATAAACTAGACCAAGTGAGAAAAGAGATGGGGGAAAATGGCAAAGGCTTCAGGTCATTCAGCACTGTGTGGAAACCAAGCTTGGACCTATCTTTCTATAGGAAAGTGACATCTCATTATTTTCTCTGCAACTCAGAAAGCTATTTTCTCAACTCCGGCCCCCCCTTTTAATACGAGTCTCAGATACACAGAAGTGGATAGATCATAATACCTGGTTCTTGAAACACTCTCATCACTGGCCTATGCAAGACTATATTTATTTACTGATTGATGTATTTACTTATGTATTTATGTTTTTGTTTACTTATGTTTAATATTACAATTAACAAAGAAATCACCACCGATTATAAAAACTAACACCCTGACGCTAACTTACATCTATGTATGTAGTTCTCCCCCTCCTAACTTGTGTTCATTTCCTTGTTTTCATTTCTGCGATGAATTATCACATCTACATGTATTCCTAAAAAGATATATTTTTTTTGTTTAAAAATTTCTTTATAAACACGTTACCATGATGTACGTACTCTTTTGGGACAACTTGTACTCAAAAATACGTTGCAAAAAATTCTCCATATATTATAGTGCCTTCATTTGACTGATATATAATATTCCATTGTATGACGTATACCACAATTTATTTCTTCCTTCTCCTGATGGTGAGAAATTGAGCTGTGCTTATTCCAGTTACTCATCAGGTTAGATTTTTCTATTCTGATAAGTGGCTATTGGTACTTCCAGGGATACCAGTCTCCCTAAGAAAAAATTCAAAAGAACAAATCCGCTTTTATGTGATGCATTCCAAAGAGAAAAAGAAATGCTCTGTGGATAATTTGCCCTTACGCATACTACTTCTTTCCCTCTCACTGTTACGGTGAATCAAGAGTTCAAAGTAAAACTAGTATGTCTAATTTATTCTATCCGAATTTCAGCTTCCAACACACCTAAGGTGACCTTTTGACCTAGGATCACTCAGACTCTGAGTAGCCCTAAAAGATTAGTGATTACCTGGTAGCCTGTCTACGACTCTGATCCCTCATGAGAAGCTGACCCCCAGTCACTAGATTATGCATATAACCTCACTGAGGGTAAAACCGTTGTCCCAGCAAGGGGAAGAAGGGAGAGAGGTGGAGACTCCCTCGTGAGTATGAGCTGGTGCTTCATGCAGCCCAGAAATTGGCTGAGTACCTAGTCCAAAGCCATACACTGGGCTTGGGTCACAAGTGAGCATAATGTCTGAGTTTTAAACCAGGCTCCACTGGTTTGGAGAAGAGGCCACTGTATAAAGGTCTCTGTATTAGAAAGCAACTGCCCTGCTTTAGAAATGTCAAAGCCAAAGTAAGGATTTCTGTCTGGACTCTCATCTAAGCATCTACATGTTAGGGGTGACGACTTATCACTTCAAAATGTCTTTCACCATGAAGTTAAATAACTACATCTGTGTAGCAGATAAGACAATTGTGGGTTAAGATTTAAACCATCCTCCGTTCCTAAATGTACTAATTATCTTCTCATTCCTGTAAGACAGTAGCCCCAAACCACCAGCATCAGCATCACCTGGGAACTTGGTAGAAATGCAAATTCGCAGACCCCCACCCAGACTTATTGAGTCAGAAACTCAGAGGCAGGGGTTGGGCCCGTAACATGTGTTTTATTTAACAAGCAAGCCCTCCATGTTTATCATACAAACACTAAAGTTTGAGAACCACAACTCTGGACACCTCAGTGGCTGAGAGTCATATAGCAGATTCCCAGGCAGCTGCTTCTGAGAAAGAACGAGCAGCAGGCTTGACTGTGGCTTACAATACCCGTGCACACCATAGTATACACACTGGGGACTTTTTGCACATTTCACATTCAAAATGAGTCAACTGCTTAATTTACATGGCATAATGCCGAGTGTTACTAACCACACCTCATGCTGTTGACAATGCATATTTAACAGCTGTGGTGAAGAGCATGTTCTAGCACCAGAGGGTCCAGAGTTCAAATACCTGTTCCTTCATTTAATGACAGTGTGACCCCAGGCAATCACTTAATCTCTCTAAGCCCATTTCTTCACTCTAAAAAGGGACAAAAAGGGCCTATCACATGGGGTTGTTCGGAGAGTTAAGTGATATAGTGTAGAATACAGGGAGTGCACAGTAAATATTTATTAATATTAGCCTCATTATCTATGGGTTTGCTATGGTGCTGTTAAACACTAACTTTCTCTAACAGTTCCTGTAATATGGACACCAAAAAAAAATTTTTTTTACTGTGATTTAAGAAAGTAAAGTGCTTATTAAATGGCTAAACTCTACTACAGGTTAAGAGTTTATTACAGGTTACACAGCTTCTCTCAATGGCGACTGATGGCTATGTGCCATACACTGTTCAAAGTGCTTTATATGTTTCACTCCTTTAATCCTCACAGCATGTCTACGAGGTAGGTGGTCCCAAACCAGCAGCAGCAGCTGTTGTTAGTTGCGGTCCAGTTGATTCTGACTCATGGCGACTCTGTGCAGAGTAGAACTGCTTCATAGGGTTTTCAAGGCTGTATAACCTTTCAGAAGCAGATTGCCCAGCCTTTCTTCCAAGATCTCGGAAACCCTATGGTGCAGTTCTACTCTGTCCTATAGGGTCGCTGTGAGTCAGAATCGACTTGATAGCACACAGTAACAATCAGGAGCAGACTGCCAGGTCTCTTTCCCCCTGCTGAGTGGCTGATGGGTTCAAACCACTGACCTTTTGGTTAGTAGTCAAGTGCTTAACCATTGTACCACCAGAGCTCCTTATCTCTTTCACCTGCCCCATCCCCACCTACCCAGCAGAACCACTCACCACTTCCTGGAGGTAGCACAAGGCTCAGTTTTCACACAGGCCGTTCTCTCTCTCTGGATTATTTTATTTTTAATTATTTTTCTGTCCTTCTTAGTCTGCAAAGTACTACCTGTTTTTCAGGTCTCAGTGTAGCCTTGACCTTCACTTCCTCCATAAAGGGGATCAGGTGCTCCTCCCTTACGCTCTCGCCCCACCCGGAATTTAACAAGCGCTTATCACATTGCACTGCAATTGCCTGTTTGCCTTCATGCACTTCCCGGTACACTGTCAGCTCCTTAAGGGCTCCTTCACCACTGCAGCCCAGTGTCTGATGCTTAGCACGTCTAGGTGCTGCTGCCTTAAAGATTCCACAGCATCAAAGGTTCCTTTACCCTCCTCATTCAGCAACGGCTCCAGGAAAGGCTCTCTGCTGAGCTACCTTCCTCTTTCTCCTATTCACCACGTTAGATTGAGTTAATTATCAGACAGAAGCTGCCGTTGAATTGATTCCAACTCATGGTGACTCTGTATGTGTCAGAGTAGAACTGTGCTTGATAGGGCTTTCAATGGCTGATTTTTTGGAAGTAGATTGCCAGGCCTTTCTTCCAAGGCACCTCTGAGTGGACCTGCACTTCCACCTTCTGGTTAGTGGCTGAGCACATTAACTGTCTGCACTACCCAGGGACTCCAGATTGGGCTGATAACCTGGTGTTATTTATAATGAGGGTAAAAATATTTCCTCCACTCCTACCTCCATCCCATACCTTCAAACCTCTTAAAACTCTACTTTTCTGCCCAGGACACAGGTATACGAAACCCATGCAGATTGGGAATACCTCTGTCTTGTTCATCGAAGTGTCCCCAGAGCCAAGCACAATGCCTTGCATCTAGTAGACTCAGAAGAATATCAAATGAGGGATGGAAGGTATTGAAAGAACATACAAATATGATTATGGAATTACTATCATGAATTTTTGAGAAATTACAAAAGAAAAGAGGTTCCAACAAGTTGGAAATAGACAAGAAGTATACAAGTTATCAAAGCAGAATAAAAGATAAACTCCAAAAATCACAAACTGTTAAGAAAGTCAAGCAGGAACTGGCAAGAGTTCTCTGAGAACCTGATGTGAAAGATAATTCTCACATCCTCCTCTGAGAGCTAGGATTGGGATTGCCACATAAATCACGTATCTGGAATTCAGTAGGCATTAAAAAAAAAACACTTAGGATACTCTTATGAACAAGGTTGACAGGTGTGCACCAGATGAGAGAACAGTTCAGTACCCAGAGGATGTTGACTAATGGGTTGCCTATCAACCTCGAGGGAAAAATCTAGTAACATGTCACCTGACTCTGTCCTTGCCCTTACCCTAAACATGCTTTATTAATGACATGAATGAAAACACGGGAGGTATGGTGTTGACGGCAGACTAGATTACACAAACTTTGAAGGGATAACTAATACACCAGTCAGGTAATGTTACTAGCCACTACATATTAACAGCCTACTCTGGCAAGAATGTTAATCTGCTATTTCTTTAATCATTCCCAAGACATAGATGGAGCAGATGAAGAAAGTGAAGTTCTCAGTGGCCATGAGACTTGCCCCACATCGCAGAACCAGTAAATGGTAGAGCTGGCTTGTCTGGCTCCAAAGTCTGCTTTCTTTGTTGCCTACTCTGTTTGGTACCTTGTGATCAGAACTCAGAAAGATCTCAGAACCAGACACTAAGATGATAATATTCAATTTAGTTCATTTCAAGCAAGTGTTGATCCTTACACATGGCGAAGGAAAACATGGAGAAGCGCAGTCCCTGTGGTCAAGACTCCTTCCAGAAGATGAGACACACAAACAACTAGGATATGAGGCGGAACGTGACTGATGCAATACAGAGACAGGATGCCAGGGAAACAGAGAGAAGAAAGGAATACTCTCAACTGGGCTGACTGTAAGAGAGCAGGGAAATGTGTCATGAAGAGACGCCATTCGAGATGAACAACAAGGAGAATCTGAACAAGTGTGGAGGTGGGGTATGGGGTAGACCTGAGTGGAAGGGACAGCATAAGCTAAAATATGGAGGAAGGAAAAGAAAGGGTATATTTGGAATATACTGAGTCACTTGTCTGGCTCAGCTACAGTGATCCAATGGGAAAATGCAGTCAAAAAAGGTGAGTTATAGCTAGAGAGTTGAAGAATGTAAAAGTTAAACTAGGGGCATTTGCTCTAAAGACAAGAGGGAGCTAGGGCAAATTATGAATGTGTTAGTACTTTGAACAGAGTAATGCTTTATGATGAAATCCCTGTGTGGTGCAAACGGTTAACATGAGTAGCTGCTAATTGGAAAGCTGGAGGATCAAATCCACCCAAAGGGACCTTGGAAGAAAGGACTGGCAATCTACTTTCATAAACTCAGGCATTGACAATCCCGTGGAGCACAGTTCTACTCTGACACATATAGAGTTGCCATGAGGTGGAGTCAACTTGATGGCAACTGGTAATGCTTTACGAAGATACTGTGGCAGCAGTATCTGGAGGAGCAGCTGGAGACTGGAGGGCGAGTTAGGTGAGCATTACAATTACGAGAGGGGTCATACAGGAAGAAGGAAAGAGCCTGGCCTTGGTGCCTCATTCCACAAAATTACTGCATAGGTTCAAAATGGCTTAAAACTCCAAGTAAACAAAAGAGATTTAAAATAGGGAAAGTATAAAGCATAAACACCTCCATTTTATGTTATACGCTTGACCACAGTGCTACGGACATAATACAATAATCAGATGGAGATACGAAGGATTTCCACACAACCAAAGAGGGGAAAAACAAACAAGCAGGAACAATCTCAGTCAAATGAAAGGAAACGTGCCTTCCATACTGCCTGAGTAATATGGGAAAAAAGAATAATCTGATCAGAATGGACTGAGGTGCTCCTAGGTCAATGCTAGATTTACCACCGTGTAATCTTTAATGCAAATATCTTTTATTTGCAAGCACAAAAGTCAATACAATAAAACAAGCTGAATACATTCTGGCAATTTCTGGCATCTGTACAGGGCGTGAGAACAAAAGTAAATGGACAAATGGAAAGCTCAGTAGGGTATGTTTCAATTCAGACATGTGTTCAAGGAACGAAAGTGGGGAGAGCGGGGAAAATGAAGTCACATGGAAATGTTTCCAGGAGAAGGCCTGACAGCACAAAAGAGAATTCTGGATCAGGGATGGGCTTGGGAGAAAAGCAGGTGCAAGGCAGGTGGAACAGCTCCTGTGTTCTCATCCTGGACACCTGCTCAAGGCCTGTGGAGCCTAGCACCTGCCCAGGGCAGGGATGTACACCTGGAAAACCGAGTTCCCACTGCAGCCACTGCAGCCTTCGGGACCTGGGGGCACGATGGGGACAGGCAAGCCATTCGGCAAACTAGCTGGGCCTCTGGCAGCGAGCTCCAGCATTTCAACTTACACCCCTGTCTCTCAGTGGAAAATAATATGAACTCTCAAACTGCTGAACAAAATGTTTTTGAACACCCCCCTCCCAGCCACCAAAAAAGTTCTCTACTTATTCTTGCGTGGTTTATAGCACTTAAAAAAGAATGAAACACACTCACGATTAGACTATTCTCTGCAACAAATTATGCTCCGCATTTCCATGGAATTGTTTAATGGAACCTTCTCCAGGATCTCAGCCCTCAGTGCCGTCTGGCACCAAGAACATGTTCTGAGGCCAAACCTTTGCTAGCCCAGCTACGCTACCCCGCCCCCTGCACAAGTTAGCTTTTAAATTCAAGTGTACTCAATGTTCTCTACTTCTACCCACCCCCTTCCACCCACCTACAATGTTCCATGAAACACCAAAATGGAGTGGAAAAGCTTAAAGCAGATCATTACAAAAAAAAAATCAAGACCACTCTCCAGGACCACCGGAGCGTTCCTATGGCAGCGAATGGCAGAATAAGTAGGCTTTAGAAATGGTGGTTTGAAAATAATCCCAAACAATGAAATATTATGTGACTGATTTCTGTGGTCTACATCTACAAGTACCACAAAACCAAACAAACAAAAAACCAACTGGTGGCCATCGAGCTGGATTAGACTCATGGTGATCCCATGTGTGTCAGAATAGAACTGCACTCTATAGGAATTTCAATGGCTGTTGTCTTACAGAAATGGATCACCAGGCCTTTCTTTCACCGTGCAGCTGGGTGGATTCAAACCACCAAGCTTTCGGTCAGTAGCCAAGTGAAAACCACATGTGCCTTCCAAGGGCCATCCAAGTACCCCAAAGTGATAGAATTAATAAGGCTCAAAACAAACCCACTAAAGTGGAATTACAATCTCCCTTTGGCATACAGAGCCACAAAAATTTCTTCTAGGCTCTGAACATGCTCATTCATTCACAAGCCATCTATTGAAGACTTCCTAAGTGCTAGGCACTGTGCTTATTATGGAGAACACAAAAGGGGAGACAATAAGGCTCCAGAACTTTTTCTTTTTACCCTTGTGTTCCAAAATATTTTTAGGGATATGTAAGTTGGTTAAATTGTTTTTGAAGTGCAAGGAGAGGCCAAAACACATTTCAATAGAGTGGATCGCACTGGGGGGAGGCAGAGAATGGGATCTGGGAGGAGCACACAGGCAGCTTCAGTGGTGGGAATGCTTACTTCATTATTAATATCATAGCTTACATATATATAATACATATTATTTTTATGCATCAAATTATATACATAATATTTTCAAAGAAATAAAGGAAGTGGAAAAAATGAATTTAGAAAAGATAATAAAATGATTAAGAAAGAAGGAAGGAGGAGAGAAAGAAAGAAAACAAACATGGTCCTGGTCTAGATGGGCTCACGTCCTAGTAGAGGAAGGAGCTATCTAAAAAATAATTAAGTAGTGCATGGTGAGTTTTTGGTCACCTCACATGCATGTGAAAGCTGGACAATGAATGAGGAAGACTGAAAAAGAATTGATGCCTTTGAATTATGGTGCTGGCAAAGAATATTGAATATACTTGGACTGCCAAGAGAACAAACAAATCTGTCTTGGAAGAAGTACAGCCAGAATGCTCCTTAGAAGCAAGGATGACAAGACTTCAACTCAGTACTTTGGACATGTTATCAGGAGGGATCAGTCCCTGGAGAAGGACATCATGCTTGGTAAAGTAAACGGTCAGTGAAAAAGAGGAAGATCCTCAATAAGATGACTGACATAGTGGCTGCAATGATGGGCTCAAGCATAACAACAATTGTGAGGATGGCAAAGGACCAAGCAGTATTTCATTCTGTTGTGCATAAGGTTGCAAACAGTTGGAACCAACTCGATGGTACCTAACAACAACAACAACATGGTGAGTAATAGCAAAATTTAAAAAGAAAGCCACGGGAGTAGACAGTATTTAAGTCAACAACAAGGGCATGTAAAATTCAGATCCCCAAGTGTCTCTGCACATAAATGCCCAGTTTTACCCTTTATAAATGTTAATACTTTCCTTGGGATCCTTCCCAGACCCCCAAAGTGTGGGTTACCTCTTCTTCCTCTGCACACCCACGGGACCCTGTACTTTCCCCAGAAACACGTAACACATATACAGGGATCCCCTGGTTTGCTGTTGTATCCCAGTGTCTGGAGCATAGTAGGAAATCAATAAATATTCGTTAACAGAAAAATGACTAGCATGACCAGTTCAGATCAACGGTGGCTGAAACTGAAAAGGAAGGGTAGAAATGCTAAGTTGGGGAATCTCATCCCAAACTCAAGAATGACTCAGCTTGGCAAAGGTAAAACCCTTTTACTGCCCCTGGTATGCCAGGCTTGGCAGTATGAGAAGATGGAGTTATCTGCAGATCCTAAACCATTGTTCTGGGTGCACTTCCTCCACTAACTACCAAGGGAAAAGCATTGGATGTCAAGCAGTAACCCAGGATCAGGTTCAGGCACAGCCTCCATCTCTCAAGAACAGTCAGACCCACCAGTAGTCTCGGCAGAAATCAGATCTTCCTGGCAGAAGCTTGTAGAATCCGCCTATCTCAGCCACAGAGGTGAGTACAAGAAGCCAAAGGTCCAGGAAGATCCAGTTTCCCTGCACAACGTTGCTGTCACACCAGAGAAGGGAACAACCCTCCCCTGAAACTGCTACAAACTCTGCTGATGAAAAAGGACTCAACAAATACAACTGCTCACCAAGATCTTAAAATCCTCCCCAGATGTCAACAAAAGGATATGACCCACAACTATGACAGCAGCACCAAGCACCTAACAAACACTTGACAAATTGTGCACCATCTTAGCGAGCATGTGCATGCATGACTAATAACAGTGGAAAAGAAAGTAGGGCATTATTTTGGTCACAGACCAATAGAATATAAACAAAAGGTCACCATGCTAGTGGGGATGTTGCTAAGGATTTAATTTTTGCCTTCAAACATTGTAACAGACAACTCATTCTAGCTAGATCATCTGAGAGATACTGCATTTGAAATTGAGTTTCGCAAAATATATTTAGCATGTATGGACATACATTGATTTCAAGGTCCCAATCTCTGGAGGCCTTATTTTAAACTGTATCATACAAATGTCCCCTCTTTCTTTTTTCATTCAAGTGAGTTGGTATCGTCCTTGTTACACACGCCACGTTCTTTCCAGGGCAACCAGATGGAAGAAAGAGAATATGCCAGAAAGAAGAAATGGAAAATGAAAATGACATTAAAACAAAAATAAAAGCTGAAAAATACAATTTGGGTCAATGCTTCACGTGTTTTAAAATCAGCTCCAGCAGGCTCTGCACATATGGCAATGGTTTTCTATTTTTCTTGGCTCAGATGTCACACTGGATTAGTGCAAGAGGAAAAATCCCAGCACGGAGCCTATTTTTATACAGCTTAATCAATCATTTCCCATCTCTTCCTCTCTCATCCTTCCCTAAACTCTCAACTCAATGAAATCACTCTTCTTTCAAAATATGTCATGTACTGCACTCTGAACTAAAGCAGAAATGCTTTCAGGAAAGGAAGTGAGCCTACAATTTGAACTTAAATTTTAATTGTCACATTTTTAATTCCAGTTACAGATATTAACTAGACTTATACTATGGCCTAGTCCCTTTCATCCTTCATATCCATCGTGTTAGCGGCAGCAAAATTAATTGGGAAACATTTTATTTTATATATGTGTAGGCATTCAGCAAAATATAAGCCACACATTTCAAAACAAAACAAAACCCTGTATAACCCATGTTTTGTCAGCTACATTCTCATGTATATTGGATTCCATAATTCCCATCAGAATGCCAAGCACATAGTAGGTTCTTAGTATCTGACAGGAAATTTGATAGGTTAAATGGAACAGAACTGAATATTTGTTTAAGCTTTTTGTTTTTTATTAGTTACAGCTTCGCATGACTACTAGGCACTGTTTTTGTCAAGCGCCGTCCAGTCAGTTCCGACTCACAGTGACCCCTATGTACCACAGAACAAAACACTGCCTGGTTCTGCGCCATCCTCACAGTCATTGCTATGTTTGAGCCCACTGCTGCAGCCACTGTGTTAATCTATCTCATCGAGGGTTGTTTTTGTTGACCCTCTACCTTACCAAGCATGATGTCCTTCTCCAAGGACTGGCCCTCCTCATAACATGTCCAAAGTACATGAGAAGAAGTCTCACCATCCTCACTTCTAAGGCATTGTAGTAATTGTAATAATGATGATGTTTACAGGAATAATAAAATACAATAGCAGCTATTACTTTCTATCTGTCATGTGCTACTGAGTGTGTCATTACATTTTTAAAGCAGCCTTGTGATAATAGCACTATTTTTTATCTCCATTATACAGATGAGGAAACAGTTTTAGAGAGGAGATTCAGGTATTTTGAAGTAGAAAAAGATCCCATGCTATGCTGGTTTTCAGACAGGCAGGTGAGTTCACTACAGACACATCCAAAAAGGGAAATGAAGTCTTATACAACTAAAGAGGTGAAAGATTTTGAGGAAAGTATCACCAAGGCTATTCCCAGGCCTCCAAAACCATAACCTCTGCACAGCTCAGTATATACCCCGTTTGTCCCCTGCTCTACCTACTGATGGGAATTATAGTTATAAAATACCAAGGCCATGACCTAAAGCCAAAACCACAGTAGTCATCAGTGCACTGTCAAAGAGAGGAACCATTTCACCATTTCGGGCCATTAAAATTTGCTTAGTGAAGTAAGTCAATCACAAAAGGACAAGTGCTGTAAGAACTCACCTATATAAAAAGACAAGAAGAGGCAAACGTAGAGAAAACAAAGTTTATTAGTGGTTACCAGGGGCCAGAGAGAGGGAAGGGGGGGGTTAATGGTGATGGAAATATCACATTAATTAAAGGTAGGGTTGCACAGCTGATTATTGTAATTGCTGTCAATAAATTGTACACCTATAAAAAAGTTTAACTGGCAAAAGGTGTGTGATAGATACATTTATAACAAACACCAAAAAAACAAAAACAGAAACAAAAAGGAGTAGCTGCTGAGGCTGATTATGTACAACCAAAAACCTCATGGGATTTGGCTTCTTGGTTTGGAGGTTTAGGATCATGGGTTCAAGGGACATCCCAGTTAACTGGCCTAATAAAATGTTTAATGTTTCTCTGCTACCTCTTTCGTTGCACAGTGGCTGGGGTCTTAAAAGCTTGTAAGCAGCCATACAAGACACAACAACTGGTCTCTAGTTACCTGGGATAACAGAGGAAAAAGGAGGGCCAGGAATAGGGGGAGGAAAAGCAATATGTGGCTAATTGCCTCCATGAACAACTAACTGCCTCCTCTGCCATGAGACCAGAAGAAGCAGATGATGCCTGGTTACCATTACTGAACATTTTGATCAAAGAATCTTGATCAAAAGGGGGAAAATGAAGAATAAAATTTCAAATTCTCATGGACTCAAGACTTCCTGGAGCCATGAAGGTTGGATGAACTTCGGAAACTATTGTCCTGAGATAATCTTTAAATTTTAAACCAAAAATATCCCCTGAAGTCTTCTTAAAACCAAACAATAGTTTAGCTTAACTAGTAAAAAATGTCTGCCTTGACCATTATGTTCTTTTAAAAACTATCTATACGGGATCAAATTGACAACAGCAACTTGAAAGATCAGATAGGAACCTCAGGGGGCAGTGAGTTTATGTTAATGGGAAAAGAGTAACTCAGAAAAGGAGGGTGAGAATGTCTGCACAACTTGAAGGATGTAATGAGTGCCACTAAACGGTACATGTAGAAACTGTTGAACTGGTGTATGTTTTGCTGTGTATATTCTCAACAGCGACAACAAAATAAAATAAAAAAACAAACAAAAAATTGAGCCATAACATCAACAGACTGTCCTTGGCCTGAATGCACATGAGTACAGAAAAGAAAAGAATTCACAATCTAGCATAAAGTGCTATGCTTAATCTTGTGTACTGATATAAAAACAAATCCCTCCTCTACCTGTTTAATACGTTTCGGTTTTTGTTTAAGACGGCTAGATTCCAGCCATCTACTATGGGCAGTCTAAAAAATCTTCATTTTACACAATTTTAAAGTTATTGAACTAGATTGGGGGTTATCATCTGTATAATCTTTTTTTTTTTTTTTTTTTGTCTCTAGTAATGAGTTTTAACACCCTAGGCATTAATCATTTGCTCAGCAGATGAAAAGTGCTTAGGATGACTCAGGTGTTTTACAACACTGGAAACCCAACCCTTATGCTGTTGGAATGTACAGTAAAGACGAAATATTAGATCAAGTCAGATAATAAAAACAAAAAACTTCCTCATCCCTCTTTTAGGGACATGAAGAGTTTCAGAAGTTCTACTAGATGCCATGTGAGAAGAGTGAATTAAAACTGGTCAGAGAGATGTGCTCTAAATAATTTTCATAATGAACTGGCAGGCAAAGGTACTCCCTTCCCTAATCACGAGTGGGCTCTCTCTTGATAATAAATACTCGCATCTCAGACTACACAGAGGCCCACTGCAAACTATGTGCGTGCCAGTTAGCATTAATTGTGGCTGTGCTCATCTATTCCCCTTGCAGGCCACTGGGGAAGACCGGGCTTTGCACTTACAAATGCAACATGAGACGCTCAGACTTAGATGAGCATTCTAAAATGGAAGGATCAGTGCTCAATCCTTCCTGTTTCAGCTTCAAATTACACAAATAGACTCAAAAATGACAAGTGTATTTTATATATGTATATATATATATATATACACACACACGTATCTGTGCGTGTGCGTGTGTATTTTTAAAAGTTTAGTTATAGACTCTACACTCAGAATATCTGAAAGGCGAGATGAAAACTTGTTTTTAGGCTACATTTTAATCCTACTACAACTAACTCTGCATACACACAAAAAGAGCATATCCTCTGTGATCCCATATAATTATCTACTTACTGTGACTAATACTACTTACTCAGAAGGTAAGCTCCGTGGACTTTCATGGCAAACACTACCTCTCTGCAAACCGCCTCCCACCACAGGCTGGGGTATGCCTTTTGCAGAAATACAGTGTGGGCAGCTCATCTCTGGTGGAGTACAGTCTCTGAGTGGGGTATCCATGGAGACCGAGCCTCCTGCATGTGCAGGGCAAGGAAGTTACTCTGGCGGGCACCATAGCAACAGGAGGCAGAGGCGAAGCCAGCCTATCAGGGAAGAGCATGGAAGCTTCTCCCTGGTGACTGCAGCATTTCAAATGAAACCAACTGCCCTCATGAATGGATACAAAACCTTTGAAGGAATACCAAATTTGTCAAATAGAAGTAAATACCTACATAGCAGTCAAGGATATAATCCTTGACAATGTTGAAGCAAAATACTTAACATCTTTCCACAAAGGGAAAAGAAGAAATTAAATCAAAACCCCACACATTCTAAATTCAACGGCAAGCGTGTGATATTCAGAGAAAAATGCTTGGTGTACTCCACAATTCCAGCTATTTAAATATGAAAGGCACTCCACAGCACTGCCTGGGAGAGAGAAACAGGGGACACTGGTTGTTCTGAAGAGACAAAATGGAATCCAGGGCTCTTGGGGACAACGGTTGGCATATTCCTTCCAAAGAGGAGTTGGTTCAGAGTAAACAGGTTTATTAAGCGCTCCCCTCAAGCCCTCTTGGAAACCCTGGTGGAGTAGTGGTTAAGTGCTACAGCTGCTAACCAAAGGGTCGGCAGTTTGAATCCGCCAGGCGCTCCTTGGAAACTCTGTGGGGCAGTTCTACCCTGTCCCATAGGGTCGCTATGAGTCGGAATTGACTTGACGGCACTGGATTTGGTTTTTGTTTGGTTTTTAAAGCCCTCTTTTGGAAGCCCTTTTTTGGAAGCCCTGGTGGCGTAGTGGTTAAGAGCTATGGCTGCTAACCAAAAGGCTGGCAGTTCGAATCCACCAGGCACTCCTTGGAAACCCTATGGGACAGTTCTACTCTGGTATGAGTCAGAAGTGACTCAATGGCAACAGGGTTTTAAAGCCTCTTTTATGTCAGAATAACTATTACTAAGGAGACATCTGTGATGAGATAGAATCCACGCAGATGAGATGGTGAGTGAACGTTCAAATGCTTTAAAGATGTGCTTTGTAAACTTCCCTCATTTCTCATCTTACAACAATAATGACAGTGATTATTTATGAAGGATACACTGCATGCGAGGCAAACACTCACAGAAGCATGGCCTCCTGTCAAATGCTGCTGCTAATTTTTGCAAAGATCCAGGTTGTGCATGTTCAGTGCTCAGTACAGTTTAGTTTTTATGTGATGCATATACTCTGCTATCCACCTAACATCTTTCTAAAAGCAACCTGAAAAGGCTAAGAATTCATTATTCCCCTCATATTAGATGAAAAAGAAAAACGTCCTTTCATCACAAAACAAACTCCTCCTTACAGCTTACTCCTCTTCCCCCAGACCACAATCATCTTTCAAAAAAAGAAGAAAACTCCTTATATTAGAACCCTTCCAGTCTGACAGAGACTGGAGGAACCCCCAAAACTACGGCCCCCAGGCACGCTGTTAACCCAGAACTGAAACCATTCCTGAAGCCCACTCTTCAGACAAAGATTAGACTGAACTATAAAACAAAAAATAATAACTCATGATGAATGTGCTTCTTAGTTACATCAGATACATGAGACCAAATGGGCAGCTCCTGTCCAAAAGCAAGAGGAGAAGGCAGGAAGGGACAGTAACTGGTTGAATGGACACAGGGAACCCCTGGTTGGAAAGGGGGAGTGTGCTGTCACATTGTGGGGAGTGCAACTAATGCCACAAAACAGTACGTATATATATTTTTGTATGAGAAATTAACTTGAGATGTAAACTTTTATCTAAAGCACAATTAAAAAAAGACAGAGAGGAGAGGAAAACAAAACAAACAAAAAAAGAAGACCTCTAACACTCCTTATTATAGATCTCCTTGTTAATTACCTTCTTTGAACAAAAAGAGTCATTTGAAAAAGACACATTAGTCTGAATTGACCTCAATCAGTGCTAATTCTGGCTGCCTTCAGAGGTCAACTGATGGGATTGTTTAAAACAGATTTAAAAACCAATTTTGTAATTATTCCTGTGATACAACTCCTCTAGCTTTTAGAAATCACTTTAAACAACATGGGCAGTGACCAAGTCATAAAACTCACAAAAATCAAAAGTATCCCTTGGTATCTGAACTCGAGAGCTTAGTTATGGATAGCTACAGATCCTCATACATATCTACACAAAAGCCCAGCTTCCCCACGCTTGTGACAGCCTGCGAGTGGCCCACTAATCTTCATTTTCCCCTTCTTCTATAATAACAGGTGGCCACTTGACTAAAGTGTATTGGGTTTTAATTGGAAATGACCACTTCTGGGTCCTGACCTTAAAACAACTGGGTGAGGGTCCCTTCCTTTTGAGTGGTAGATGACAGCCAACCTGGACCCACAGGGGAAGCCCAGTGCTAAGATAGCTTGGCTGCCAACTAGCCCAGATTATCTAAATACCTATGTGCTGTTTTGCAGGAGACAAAAAAATTTCTTTCTTTTTTTTTTCTTTAACGTATCCTGTTCACATGCTTGTTTATCATTCATCTCCCCATCTCCGTGAGAAAAGGCATCTTGTCTGGCTTTTCAATCCTCTGTCCTTAAGGCCTGGAACAATGAGTTGGCACATAATAAACAATAAATACTACTGAAGGATAAGAGTTAGTAAATATACAGCTGGAATTCAGATGTAAGTATAGCTGAAAGCTCTTTTTGACTACATAGAACAGCGAGGTTCCCTCTCCTTTAGAATCCTACACAGCGATCACCTTCCTGCAATGCCACAAACATTCCATCTGTGCACCTTGGACTGTAAACCCATTGCAGCCACGTTCCTGAAGCATCACCACACCAAACCCTGGCCTGCATTCACTAGCTTACTGCTACCCTTATCTGGTATCAGGTGCAGGCTTAGGTTGTAGAAGATTTTAACTCACTGAATTACCCAAATGGCCATATTACATTGGCTCGACATGTAACTTTTTGAATTATAACCTTACATCCTGAAAGCAACACCCAGAGTAGAGACTAAAAGTACATCAAAATGACACACAACAAATTATACCAACAAAGAAGACAGTAAAATCAGGGTATGTATTCCTTGGGCTCTTTCCCTGCCAGGCCCAGGGTAGAAGTAGCTCAAAGCTACGGCCATCACCAGGTCTCTCACCATTCCTGTCGGATCCCCTTAACCATGCCCATACTCTGCAGACACTCTTTTTATTGAACTTGCCTTAATTATGGGGGAAAAAAAGTACGAAATAGTTCACCTAAAGCACATATCTGCAAGATTTACAACTCCTGGTTTATAAGTTTGTGTGTAAAAGGAAATTCCAGGTTTATTTCCCTGATGCTGATAGTTGCTAAATATGTCCAAAGGCGGGTGCATAGTTTGCTGGAGCTTTGGCTATGTACCAGAGACCTATAACACTTGGTTCTCAACATTTAGTAAGAGCACTTAGTAAGCATTTGGCAGGCCCCCAAATCGGTGGCTAAGAACACTAAACATGTAGTAAATCCTAGTAGGCCCGGGATTTGGATGACAGGTACCTTTGGGAAGAGGAGGATTATGAATTCACTAATTCTTAGGGAAAAAATCATTGAAGGATGAATTGACACCACTGCATTGACTGGGCTCATCATCAAAGCACAGATGGCAGAACAGCAAGAGAGCAGATACATTACCCTGCTGTAAAGAAACACTCAGGCCACTCGTTACATGTAAGCTTGTTTTTACTGGTTTGGTCCCTGTTGGGAAGATGTGATAAACTATAAAATGGTCTACCAGAAAACATTCTCTGCTGTATCCTGGGTGAACATTCTTTCTCTCAGGCTGAGAGAAAGTTTCAGAGATCCATTTGTGAAAAAATGAAAACATTCTTGCTTAAGTTGACAAAGTAATGATCTTTGTTTAAGAAAGTATGCATGCACACCCACTTGCAGATATAGGTTTGGTTGTGGATAATTCTACATAGGTAATTGTAGGTGTTGCATGTATATTAATATAGACAATAGAGCACACAAGGGCATAGTCATGGAAGCTTCTTAGACATAACCAAATACCTCACAGCACGAAGTTCCTAGGCTTGATGGCGAAAGACCATAGACTCCAAGGACATCTATGTCAATTGGCACAACATAGTTCATAAAGACAATGTTTTCCATCTCACGTTGGTAAGTAGTGGTCTGGGGCCTTAAAAGCTTGTAAGCAGCTATCCAAGATACAACTATAGGTTGCTTTCTTACTGGAGCAAAGGAGAGTGAAGAAAAACCAAGACTCAAGGGATTGAAAACCAAAGACTCACACACCACGCGAACCACAGCCTACATGACCCTGAGATCAGAAGAACTAGATGTTGCCCGGCTACCACTACTGACTGTTCTGACTGGGATCACAACAGAGGGTCCCAGACAGAGAATGAGAGAAATGTAGATCAAAAAAATCAAACTCACAAAAAAGACCTGACTTACTGGTCTGACAGAGACTGGAGGAAACCCCGAGTCTATGGCCCTAAGACACCCTTCTGACTAAGAACTGAAGCCTGGAGACCACCTTTCAGCCAAACAACAGACATGCCCATAAAATAAACAATAGCACTTGAGAGGAACACGTCTCTTAGAACAATCAACTATAGGAGATCAAAAGGACAACATTTGCCCAAAAGCAAAGACGAGAAGGCAGGAAGGGGTAGAAAAACTGGAGGAAAGGAAAAGGGAATCCAGGAGGGAAATGGAGAGAGTGCTGACACATTGTGGGGAATGCAACTAATGTCATGGAACAATTAACGTACAAACTACAGAATGGGAAACTAATTTGCTCTGTAATTTTTGACCTAAAGTAGAATAAAAAAATTAAAAAATAAAACAAAGATTCCTCTCATAAAAGAAGAAAAAGCATGTATTACATGCAGAGCAGCACATAACACATTTTGAGAAGTACAGCAAGGACTGGTGTATACTTGAGTGGAAAACACTGACAGCCTCAGCATCCTTTGGATGTTCACCTCTTTGTGGTTTATTTTACTGATCTGCATCCAAACAGCCTTACACATTCAACTTTCTGTATTTCATTGATATTACTAACAAAATCAGCAACAGCCACCACAGTCTACATATGGACTATACTGGCTAATGCATAAGAATTAATAAGAATTTTTAGGGCACCATAAATATAAACAAAAAATAATTTCTGTCTTATATCAACATATTTTTCCCAAGTGTCACACTCCCTTACTGTAATTAAAATTATTCCTTTGAAGGCAGACCTTACAATTAGCACAGAGGTTAAGTGTTAACAGCCAGACTATCCTGTTTAAAATCCATTTACAAGCTGTGTGACCTTGGATGAGTTACTTAACCTCTCTGTGCCTTTAGTGCCCAATCTGTAAAATGGGGGATGACGATAGCCTTATCTCAGAATGACGTTAGGATTAAATGAGTAATGTTCTTGAAATTATTCCTAGGACAGTCAGTGCCCAAGAAATATTAAAAAAAACAAGGTATTAGCTAAAAAAAATTTTTTTAATCCAATTCGAGGGTATTACACAAGTCCAAAATAACATCTAGTACATCCTTCCAGATATTTTGACAAGCTTTCAGTATCAGAAATAGATTATAGCCTACATTTGATTCTGGACTTGGCTGCTAGAAGACCTTTGATTGTAACTGTGAGCTATTTGAAAAATACTGCCTTGCCAAGGAATGTAGAAACTTTCCACATAACCTAAATCTTCTCTTTTAGCACTAGAATTTTAGTTCTTTTCTACTCTATGGAAATATTTCTAAAATGCTTAAAACATTTTTCTGCCTTCATCCACATCATTTTCTGCCAACCCCACCATCACAATGACTTGGTCTGCTTTATAACATCAATCACTGCACCAAGCGCTACAGAGCATTTAAAGCTGGTAATGGCCTAAAACACTTAAACGGTCTCCAGACTGCAGTGCTTTTTTGTGGTCTTCTGTCTATTCTTCCATATTTCCCCATCTCTCTCCTCATTGTCAAGCCATGAGCTGTCAGCACATGTACCTGTCAGTGTTCCACGCTAACATAATATGCTAGAATTTTGTTTAAAATAAACACAAACAAGCTCTGTGTGATTGTTTTATGAGTGTTCCTATAAAAATCTGTGACATCTATTTTCAAAGCTACAAACGACCACCACTAACATTTAGGGAAGAGTTGTTTTGTGCAAGCTCCAACATTAGGCACTTTGAACGCATTAGTCTGTTTGACCTTCACAACAAGCCATTTTACAGATGGTGAACACAAGACTCCAAGAAGATAACAAGTTACAAAGTGGTCGTATGATGAAGATACAAACCTAGCATGTCTGACTGCAGAGTCTTGTGGTCAGAAAGGCTTCTCCCACCACTACCACCAGTTGCCATTGACTTGATTATGACTCATGGTGACCCCAAGTGTGTCAGTGTAGAACTGTGCTTCATAGGGTTTTCAATGGCTGATCTTTGGGAAGCAGATTGCCAGGCCTTTCTTCTGAGGCACCTCTGGGTAGACTTGAACTTCCAACCTGCACTACCCAGGGACTTCTCCCTCCCTACTTTTTTCCAAGACACGACACGTGGGGTAACTTGGGGAGAAGCGGTGTTAAGACCAAGTTCTCAACCGTTCTCTATTGCTGCTGTGTGGTGCCCTCGAGTTGGCTCTGACTCATAGAGGCCCTATGTACAACAGAACAAAACACTGCCCGGTCCCACGCCAGTAGCTCAAACTATTAGAAGAATGTCCTCCTCTAGTTGCCTACCTTTATTTTATTTCACAGAACTAACTTTGAAGTGAAAGTGATGCTTGTGATAAGAACAAGAACACCTGTAGGCCTTCGGCTGTGTGTGAAAAAATTCTCTATTAAGGCAACCAGTGCTGATTAATCACTAACCTAGTTGATGCCTTCTGAGTTTTCTAGCAAATGCCCCTGAATGTGGGAATTTTTTATTTTTTAAGTAACAGATCTGTTATTGTTGTGAGGTTATTATAGTTCAGCTCTACCAGGTCTCCAATTTCAATAGCCTGAGTGGTGTCTGATGACAAGGGAATACTCACTTAGGGTGAATGCTAATGAGATACAATGGCATCTTTCAAATACAGATTTCAACATTTCAGTTTCTAAGTGTGAATTTCTTTTAAATTATAGTGATCTAACCATTTGCCTTTCACCTTTCTCTTAATTGACTCAAGTGTTTTTTTCCTTTCATATTTCCTAATTAGCTGTTTAAATTGTGTAACTCTTCCCTCCCCCAACTATCCAACTAGCTTAGCTTTGTGGAGAAACTACCTCTATTTGAAAAACAATGACACTGGGTCTTTTTCTTCCCTGGATTAAGATACTCCCCAAGTAGTAAATCAAGCATTTGAGGAGGCTGTAGAATGTGATTTATTGTACTGGAGCAGTAATCCAATTAGGCCTTTCATTTCTGGGTAAAAACAATCTCATCGTGAAACTTTCTGCAAACTAAATAAAGGAGCAGCATCTGGAAGGAGGAAGGCTACCATCCCAACTCACTGCCACTGAGTCAATTCTAACTCCTGGTGACCCCGCAGGACAGAGCAGAACTGCCCCAAGGGTTTCCAAGGCTGAAATCTTTATGGAAGCAGACTGCCATCTCTCTCTCTCATGGAATGACTGGTGGATTCAAAGCGCCAACCTTTTGGTCAGCAACCAAGCACTTAGGCCTTCATTCCTTCTCTTCTTATCTGTCCACACTTACTAAACAGTACTCTGCCTTAAATTACAAACTCCTAGAACCTTTTTTTTAGAACCAGGGAAGACACAGAGACCATTTTTTGGTCCATCTTTCCCTGGTGTCTCTTTGCAAAACAAAATTCCTTGCACCAAGCAGACACTCTATTTCTCATTCAAGTATTTATGGAACACCTGCTTTATGTCACCTGGGGTCACTATGAGTTGAAATCTACTCGAGGGCACCTAAAAACAACACAACTTTAAGGCAACACGGCATTCTGCTCTGGAGATTCAGCCTTGAGCGTTTGCTGAATTGGCTTGTAGATTAAAGGAAAACACAAATGCATTATCCAACTGGACTGTAGAAATGTTTTCTTTTTCTCATTGGTAGAGATTCTTAATTAAATCTGCATAGGCATTAAGGTGTAGGAGCCAAAATGACAGAAGGCTCACTGCCTGTGAGAAGTTCCAGAACCAGTTCCCACCTGCAAGAAGGAAGAGCTTTCACGCAGTGCGTGCTACAATGCCCAGTTGGACAGGTGCAGGCTTGCCCAGCTCATCTTTTCACGTCCTTCCCAGCATCCTGTGACTATTTTTTCCCTTCACATTTTCTAATTAGTTGTTTAAATTGTGTAATTCTCCCCTGCCCCCCAACTCGAACTTGAGGCTGAGTTTTCTAGCAAATGCCTCGAATCGAACATTCAAACTTGAGCTCTTTACCTTAAAGGAGCATTTAAATAACTCCTTTCTGAAGTGTATGTCACTGTTCTAGAATCTAGAACAACGAACCTAAAATTAAATGGGCTTAAGTTATTTAATATTTAAGAGCCCCTGAGCAACTATATAAGAGCCACTAATTGCTTGCTATTTTAATAAACTGGTATTGGTTTTAATGAGTTGATTTATTTTAAAAAGTAGAGCACGCATCATGAGCTGAAGATCAGTTTTGGATGAAGGCGAAGTGTTCACTCGGGGCTATGGGGGAGGCAGAACATTTTGACCTGAGAATAGTACCTTCTATGGTTTAACAGATTATGTCTCTGCATTTTATTAATGTTGGAGTCATCCTGGGGCCTCACTTTCAGGACTTCCTCTCTTCATATTTATGAGCCTGGCAGGTTTTTTCTGCTGAAAGTTCAGAGAACTATAGGTCACAGTGCAGATCTTCCTCAAATACAAAGAGATTACTATACAGAATTGGGTCCCATTCAAAAGCTTCAGCAACTTTTTCAGTGATGACGTTAGTTATTTTAGGCAACTAAAAAATAAACTTTACAGATCCTTTAGAGGTTGGTTGAAAGCAAATAAATAAATAAATAGATCATCAGCTAAGGACTACTTAGGTTTTACCGATGGCTAATCAAAAAAATCAAACCCATTGCCATCAAGTCTATTGCAACTCATAGCGACCCTACAGGACAGAGTAGAACTGCCCCACAGAGTTTCCAAGGAGCGCCTGGTGGATTTCAACTACCAGTCTTTTTGGTTAGCAGCCGTAGCACTTAACCACTACGCCACCAGGGTTTCCTTTACTTATGCCTGTGAGCAATTAAAGCAGAAGCAGTTGAAAAAAGCAAGAATTTCGGGCTCTCTCTCTGGCCAAGGGTCATTAGCCTAGGATAAATAAACCCTAAAAAGGATCTATAAAACCTCTGAAATAGTACGCCATATTCAGGGCACATGAAAAATTTTCTGGAGTATGTATCCACAGCCTTCATGATTCTCAAAGGATCCATCAATCAAAACAGCATTAAGAACAACAGTTCTTGTTTTTTCTTTTCTTTCTTTTTTTTGTCTGCAATTTCTTCATAAAGACCAGAGGCCATAAACATTCTCAGTAAGACAAGTGGCTGATCTCTAGCAAGTGAATACCCTTCTGCTGGATGAGGGACTTACTCAGTGTGAATTCTGAATGTACATAGCGTGGTTTTAAAAGTCTTGTTTTAACAGATGGTTGTTACTATGATAACTCCTGAAACAAGGAAGAGCATGATAACATTAACCCCCATTTAAACTTGCTTTGTTCTTGCTACACCATACTTGTCTCCTGTTTTGCTATATGTTTCCTTGTATTGCCATTGCTTAAAATGTTTTTGGATTGAGGTAGGGGGAAATAACAAAATTTAAATAATTTCAGGTTGCATTCAAATCCTATAATAGCTTCACAATGAAATCTACTTTTTCTTTGCAACCCACAAAGCTGACATTCTTTCCTGCATCATTTTATCTTCTCCAACCCATAGGCTACCTTTGCTTTTGAGGTCAACATATGTTGACTGAGCCCCTGCTATGCCCCTAGACCCTGTGAATACAAAAAGAATGGTAATAAGTTCTTGCTATTAAACTTACATCTCATATGTTGGAGAAGCAAATTCCACTAATAATTACTCCCAGGATAAAAGACAATTGAGGACATTTCTCCAAAGAAGTCATACAAATGGCCAATAAGCACATGAAAAAATGCTCATCATCAGCCCCTAGAGAAATGTAAATCAAAACCACATGGGCTATCACTTTACACCCTCTATCACGGTTATAATAAAACACACATATAATAACAAATGTTGGTGAGGATATGGAGCAATTGGAACCCTCACGCATTGCTGGTAGGAATGTAAAATGGTGCAGCTCCTTCAGAAAAATTTGGCAGTTCCTCAAAAAGTTACACATAGAATTATCATATGACCCAGCAATTTCCTGGCCCTGGTGGCATAGTGGTTAACAGCCCAACTGCTAACCAAAAGGTAGACAGTTGGAATTCACCAACCGCTCCTTGGACACCCTATGGGGCAGTTCTACTCTGTCCTATAGGGTTGCTGTGAGTCAGAATCAACTCGATAGCAACGGGCTTAATTCCTAAAAGAACTGAGAAAATCTTGTACATAAATATTTGTAGCAGCATTATTCATAGAAAAAAAAATTTTTTTCTATGAATTATTCATAGCAGCCAAAAAATGGAAACCCAAATGTTTATCAAGTGATGAATGAACAAAATGTGGTGTGTGTATATACATATATATATACACACACACACACAAAGGAGTATTATTCAGTCACAAAAGGAATGAAGTACCGATCCATGCTACAAAATTGATGAACCTAGAAAATAATATGCTAAGGGAAAGAAGCCGGACACAAAAGGCCACAAATTGTATGATTCCATTGATATAAGATGTCCACAATAGGCAAATCTACAGAGAAAGAAAGTGGTTTAGTGGTTGCTAGAGTTGGGGGAAAAGAGGAGTGACTGCTATGGGATATAGGGTTTCTTTCTGGGTTTATGAAATGTTCTGAAATTAGATAGTGGTGATAGTTGCACACCTTTTGAAAACAATAAAAACTCCTGAACCGTACTCTATGAAAGGGGGAATTTTATGGTATGTGAATTAATACCTCAACAACAACAACAGAAAGACAACTGAGGTAGGGAGGGAGGGTGGGCAGGCAATTTTTGTCCTTGGGTATGCAAGGTAATGGTTTTATTTCTTGGCTACAATTACATGACATTTGTGACGGATTGAATTGTGTCCCCAAAAAATATGTGTACCAATTTGGCTAGGCCAGGATTCCTAGTACTGTATGATTGTCAACCATTTTGTCATTTGATGTGGTTTTCCTATGTGTGGTAAATCCTACCTCTATGATGCTAATGAGGTGGGACAGGTGGCAGTTATGTTAATAAGGCAGGACTCAATCAACAAGATTAGATTGTGTCTTGAGTCAATCTCTTTTGAGATAGAAAAGAGAGAACTGAGTAGAGAGACAAGGGGGCCTCATACCACCAAGAAAGCAGTGGCAGGAGCAGAGTGCATCCTTTGGACCTGTGATTCCTGAAAGGAGAAGCTCCTAGTCCAGGGGATGGTTGACGAGAAAGACCTTCCTCCGGAGTCTACAGAGAGACAAAGCCTTCCCCTTGAGCTGATGCCCTGAATTTGGAATTCCAGCCTAGGTTTGTTTTCTTTAATACTATGAGAAAATAAATTTCTTTTTGTTAAAGCCATCCACTTATGGTATTTCTGTTATAGCAGCCCTAGATAACTAAGACAATATTCTTTAACTCATTCCCTCTTTCCTAAGTATTCAGGGTATCCAACACCCTTTTTGAAATTCCCATCCTTTCTCTTTAATATGTTGCGTTTGTGTATCACTCCCTTTTTCATATTATTCCATAGTGATGACTATTAACAAGTTCTTCATGGCTAACATTTATCAAGTGCCATTAGGAAATAGGGAATTTCTTTTTCACACGGTTTAAGTTTTGCTCTGAAGTTAAAGAACATTCATTTGGTTGACAGTATGTATGTCAGTTATTCATGAAGAACGAAAGCAGTCAGAGATGCTAGCATCTAATGGAAGAGGACACAAGACCACACCTTATCTACATCAAAATAAAGCCATCTTTAATCTTTAGCTCCTTGCACAATAATGTCATCACCAAACAAAAATCAGAAGATAAATGTAAAGAATGAGAGTTCAGGTAAGTCATTAATCTGTTTTTTCAGGCTCATAAATATGTACAGTAAGTAAAAGTGAATGTTAAAGAAAAGACTACAGTACAGAGATTGTCTTTCAATGCCAAAGCCCATGTGCTTTTACTTTAATGTTATAACTCTGACTAAAACTATATTTGTTCATATGCCGTATACATTTCTGAGATAAAAAACAACAAATTTCTGAGATACATATTGCAAATCCTGAGAAATGACCCTTTCTGATGTTCATGGTATCTTATCCATTGAAATAATTATCTCCATTTCATCTCATAAGTTTGAATATTTTATAAGTACTGAACTTCTATATAAATATATATGTATATACATGTGACATAATATTCATATTTAAATACTTAAAAACAAATAAAATAACTATGTTAGCAGGTATGCCCAACTCTATAGATCTGTATCAAGACAACCTCTTATTTTCATAATTTGTGGTCATTTTAAATGGTACCAAGAATTTTTTTAGTACAGTTTAATCTAGGCTTATTTATATGGTTTAAATGTCTATTAAATCATCCAGTTTAAATTTATTCATCTTTGCTCCTTCTATGTCACTTTACTTATTCAATAACTAACAACCACTACAGAAAATATACCACTCTTTTCTTCACCTCCTTTAAAAAAAAAAAAGAAACCCAACTAAAACAAATATGATGTTTTGGGTATAGCACAGCATGACTGTTCCCTGAATTGATATACTGGTGCTTTGTCTCAAATGTGAAATCACTCCAGTCATATTGCTCTGATAAAAATGTAACAAAGTAAGTACACTTACCTGGCTTTACAAGGCCTGACTTTGGCTCCTTCTTGTACCGAGTTGACTGGATGCTTCCCTCACCAACCATGCCAATTGTGCATTTCTTTCTGGTAAAGTCTTCATCACTTCCAGGGCAAAAGCCAACTGGGCTGTTTCCAGTATCTGAGGGCGTCTTCACGGGAGATACTGACTGGCTACTAGGACAGCCTGTGTCATCTATAAGACAGGAAACAGAAAGTATTTAATGATGATGAGGATATCAATTATGGCAAAGAGAAGCCATGCGGTGTGCCATATGCGCACGCACACACGTACGCACAAACACACGCACTCCATTTATAAGGCCCCGGTTAACTGCTGTGGATGCCTCTCTTTTTATGACTTTGCTTTTACTTTTTCTGTATTTTGGCCACTCATGTTAACAGAAAATATCAACTATCATAAAACTTATTTTAAAAACTTGTAAGCTTTTTGGATCACAAATATTTTTGTAACATTCATGTCTGCTTTAACACTTACATAGTATAATTTTGGATCTTAATTGTCCACAGATTTTTGATGGAGTTAGTAATAAAAATTTCACCAGAGCACCTCAGGATCATTGGTGTGAACCCTTCAAAGTTGTTTACGTTAAGAAAAAAAGTTACTTGAATATTACTGACCACACCCAGTTTTTGATCATTTGGGCCATTAATTGGTTTAATAGAGTTTGACAGATAATATAACTGGTTTAGGGGTTCAAGAAAGCAGAAAGAAGTGGCTTTATCATACATATCCAATCAAAAATATATCACTGTGTGGAGTGAACTGGTGCAAAAAAAATGATACTCAAATTCCAAACGCCCCTTATCTTTCAATTTACAGACCATTGCAGCAGTCGTTGTAAGTTAATATGCATGACATGAAGTGATCTGGGTATATGCTTATTAAGCAAACAGAAAAGTTCTACTGATGACTCCTATAAATGCTTTCCATATTTATTAAATATTTATGATGATTGGCTAATTCACTTATACTTTGATGAGGAGAATGAGATGGAAATGTAAAACCAAATCAATATTACTTAAAAGTATGTCTACCCAGACCAATGGAAACCCTGGTAGTGTAGTGGTTAAAGAGCTATGGCTGCTAACCAAAGGGTCGGCAGTTCAAATCCACCAGGCGATCCTTATAAACCCTATGGGACAGTTCTACCCTGTCCTATAGGGTCACTAGGAACCGGAATCGACTTGACGGCAATGGGTTTTACCCAGACCAATCCATTAATGGTAAATATTCATTACGAAATAATTCTTTATCATACAGAAGTATTTGGATGCCAGAGTTACTTCAGTGAATCTACCTTCAGATTTTATATATGTTTCGACTAACCAAAAAAAAAAAAAAATCAATTTATTAATTTTCATAATTGTGTAAATTATGGCATGTGTTCACATGCAATTTTACACAAAAGCAACCTAGAGGCTCAGCATCTGTATTACTCCTTTTACTTTTTAGGTATCGAATATAAAAGCTTGCTTTGGGCTACCCATTAACAAATTTTTATTAAGGACTTACAGGTGAAAGAGGGAATGGAAGTTAAGCTCTGCATGTGACTAACCTACGGTCTTTGCTCCCCAAAGCTTTTAATTCAAAAGACATGCAGCCAATGGCTTTAGTTTTTTATGTGTAAAAATACATTTATAATGATTAATTTACTAAAAATGTTGGTATTGTCATTTCAATATGAAAGTGTTGGTTCTTTATTCTTAACTTTACAGGTACCATATCTGAAATCATTTATTCTGAAACAGGGGTTTCTATACCCAATGATAAGCCTGAGGATTATGTACATTTTCAAAATGGTTACTTATTTTATAAAACTGTAGTTTTCAAACTATGCTCATTACAGAAAATGAAAGAAACTATCTCAACTTCAATCAAAGCAACTGCTTTTATATTTTTATGTATTAAACTTCTGTTTTAGGTTCTCTTTAAACAAAGAGTTATGAGGCCACAAGTTTTAAAACCATTGTTACGAAGCAATTTTTTAAAAAGTTCACGACACTTTTTAAATGATCTGCAGAGACTGCTATATTTTATTTATGAAAAAAAACTGAGAAACAAGATTAATTAAGTGCCTTCTGTGTACAAAGTTTTGCCTAGAAGCATCCACTACAGCTCAAAAAAATCAAAGAAATTCATATACGTGAACTCACCTTCACAAAAGTTTACTGTTGTTTTTAATAGAACAGCTGTATAAAAATGTTATTTTGCTCTCAATTGTCAAGATGGACTTATTACTTTGTCCATAATTGCTGAAAATATTCCACCCACCATTTTGTATACCCTATTTTGCATAAGCCAGTGATTCCCTTTCCTTTGTGTACCTCTGTTATCTATTTCAAAAGACCCTGAAGATGTAGAAATGCTTGCATAAGGCTACATGATTCATTTTTCCTACAAGCTGTATACTTTTACTTTGTACCTGAATAATTAATTCTAAAATAGCTGAATAATTTTTCAACCCCCTGCTTGTGGTAGTAGAGAAATATTAAGTGGTTCTCAGTCTTTCAGATTTCATAGACCAATAAGCTTTCAAAATAAATTACGCAAGGGCATTATCATTATGAAAACACATGGTTATCATCAGGCACATTTTACATGTGACCTGCCACCAAAAATGAAAAAAATATATATGCATACAAAGACATGCACATATATAATCTTACACACAAGATATATATGTTACATATATAGTACATATATATGTAACTTGTATGTTGTAAAATACCTCAAAAATATTGTTTCTTAAATTGAATAAATTTTGAGAAATTCCTGAAAAATTTTGTAGTGCGTATGAAAACTTACCACCTTGCCTCCCTTTCCCTTCCCTATCCCCCATTTATAACGTGAACTGGTATTACTCTATGTACCTGGGTTTGAGAACACTGAACACTGGTAAAACAGCAAACTGAAAGAAAAGACAATTTTCTCTCTCATCAAAAACTTAATTTGAAGAAGACTTCGGGTATCCTAGATCTTGTTCACATAAGAATTTAACATATTATGTACACATTTGCTACTAACTAAGGTATAATACTTTGAAGCAGGTTATAATACTTTGAACAGATACAGTGTGTAGCCTCTTCAAAGAATAACCCCTTGTGAATCACCTGGAAAAATTTTCTTACTGGAGATCAACTACAACCTGACTCAACCTATCAAATCATGAGAAAATGTGCTGTCTAAGATAGCATTTCTTCCTAAAGATTCTTAAATCTAAAGAGTGAAAACCATAGTATATTATTAGATATCATTTTTCAAAAAATTAAATGGAGAATAAAATACATTTTGTTTAATTCTACTAATTGGACAAAAAGAATGAATAAAGACAGAACTTTTAGAAGCATTATATTTTTATGAAAATTAAAGGAACTAAAATAATTTGCCATCTATCAAAGGCTATCTTAAAACTCTGTAACAAAGACAGAAATAGAACTAGTCCTTAAGAAAATATACTGTCACAATGAAGATGACTAGAATCCATCTAAAAAAGAATTGCCATTGTTTCACTTTTGACCTTTATTACCATTTTATTATGAAATATCCCAGTTCCTGGAAAAAAGGGAACTCAGCACTATATGAAATGATTGATTCCTCTTGGTTTCCTTTTCTGACTTTGGGACATATTAGTATAAAGGATATCAACAGTCTGTTTCTTGAAATTAATGGTGTTGTTCACGCCTGTTGCCTTTGCTGCTACTTAAAATGTGCTATGTTCTTTCTGAGCTCATGAAGAAACTATGTTCTGAATTACAGAATGTTGAGAACCCTTCTTGGCTGCTACTGTTCATCTATTTCATGGGTTACTGCCCCTGCCTTTCTCCTGACATTTGCATGTTTCATGCTTCAACCCAAAGAAATCTAAGCTCCTCAAAGGCACAAAGCTGCTAATTACACAGAATGGATTCTAGCACTTTGACAAGGCTCAACAGGTCTGCACATGGCCTTAGGAGAGCCTCTCATTCTTGATGCTTATCCCAAAGCAGGTAAATTCAGATGAATGAAGTCTAATCACTCAAAATTACTTATGGCCTTTAAAAGCACTTCCTCAGGAGCCAATTCCATACATTAATTCTTTCGAAAGAGAGATGGCCCAAGTAAATAAAAATCCATGCTTTGGATTCTCCACACTAAAAAGGCATTTTGTTGGAAACTCAAAGACCCAAAGGACAAAATTCAACAACTTTCAGTATTGTAAGATTATACTTCAAACAAGCTAAAAGAAAAGGAAATGTGTTTTGTTTGATTCTACTACCATTTTGCTAGTGTTAAATAAGAAAGAATATGTAATGCCATGTTTTTAGCACTAGTAATTCCAAGGATTAAATGCTAGTGTCTGGTTAAAGCTCAGGAACTGAAATTATTTAGAGTGGTGGCAGTGTGGGGAAGGCAGCTGCAATTTTACACCTGCCATATTATTTATAGCCAGTAAATCCGGTATCTTCTCTGAATGGGAATTCCAGAACAATTAATTGTGCTATGAAGAACCTGTACATAGATCAAGAGGCAGTTGTTTGGACAGAAAAAGGAGATGCTGAGTGGTTTAAAGTCAGGAAAGGTGTGTGTCAGGGTTGTATCCTTTCACCATACCTATTCAATCTATAGGGTCGCTATGAGTCAGAACTGACTCAACGGTACTGGGTTTTTTGGGGTTTATTCAATCTGTATGCTGAGCAAATAATCCGAGAAGCTGGCCTATATGAAGAACGTGGCATCAGGATTGGAGGAAGACTCATTAAAAACCTGTGATATGCAGATGACACAACCTTGCTTGCTGAAAGTGAAGAAGACTTGAAGCACTTACTGACGAAGATCAAAGACCACAGCCTTCAGTATGAATTACACCTTAACATAAAGAAAACAAAAACCCTCACAACTGGACCAATAAGCAACATCATGATAAATGGAGAAAAGATTGAAGCTGTCAAGGATTTCATCTTACTTGGATTCACAATCAACACCCATGAAAGCAGCAGTCAAGAATCAAGACACATTGCACTGGGCAAATCTGCTGCAAAGGACCCCTTTAAAGAGTTGAAAAGCAAAGATGTCACCTTGAGGACTAAGGTGCACCTGACCCAAGCCAAGGTATTTTCAATCACATCATACGCATTCGAAAGCTGGACAATGAATAAGGAAGACTGAAGAAGAATTGATGCCTTTGAATTGTGGTGTTGGCGAAGAATATTGAATATAGCATGGACTGCCAAAAGAACGAACAAATTTGTCTTGGAAGAAGTGCAACCAGAACGCTCCTTAGAAGCAAGGATGGCAAAACTGCATCTTACAAACTTTAGACAAGTCAGGAGGGATCAATTCCTGGAGAAGGACATCATGCTTGGTAAAGTACAGGGTCAGCGGAAAAGAGGAAGACCTTCAATGAGATGGACTGACACGGTGGCTGCAACAATGGGCTCAAGCATAACAATGATTGTGAGCATTGCACAAGACCAGGCAGTGTTTTGTTCTGTGGTACATAGGGTCGCTATCAGTCGGAACTGACTCAATGTCACCTAACAACAAACAACAAATCTCTAGGGGCGGGGCATGAGAAGATGAGTACCTAAATACTTACAGAGCTTTTTACTGCATTTGAATCAGCACATCAACTAGTGCTCACGGAAACATCTCTTAACTGTCTAGTATTGTGCTTACATTGAGAGGGAAGCCATAGAAATGTTAAGACAGGATCTTTCATTGATTAAACAGATATATACTAAAAACCAAAAAAAAAAACAACTGCTGTTGAGTCGATACCGACTCATAGCGACCCTACAGGACAGAGTAGAGCTGCCGCATTGAGTGTCCAAGCAGAGCCTGGTGGATTCAAACTGCCGACCTCTGGTTTGCAGCCGTAGCTCTTAACCACTTCGCCACCAAGGTTTCTGAAACATATACTAAGTCCTACTATATGTCAGGTACTGAATCAGCCCACAGGCACTGTACCCAGTCCCTGTCCCAAGAAAGCTTATAAATACACCAAATGGAGTTGGATAAATATGATTTACAATGCATAGTCCCTGTAAACTGTGCAAACCTGTCAAAGTAGATACATACCCAAGGATATCTGTGAGTTACTAGAGCTCGGGACATTTCCTTGTTTTGTCTAATGGGACTCACCTAACAAAGCGATCTAGCTTTGGAAAGAGCAGAGCCATTAGTAATTTTCCTACTACAGAGAGCACACTTTACATTCTGCAAAGTAAGGACTCAGCAAAGGCAACAGCTTCACATGCCAGGGAGTCAGGTCACCTGTGGCACCATGTAACACTGAAGAAGTGGCTGTCTGTTCAACAAGTTTTGTTTAGAGCTTCTTATTCTTCTTCTTTAAAAAAAAAAACAAGTTCATGACCACTGTTGAAGGTAATACTCCTTTCCAAAATTCTATGTCAAATACCCTTACTTCACATTTACTCCGAGATTCTAAGAATGGCGAAGCCAAGCTGATGTCCTCTGATTGCTCATGGGCCAAGCATGATGTTTCCACAGACTGTCCACAATCACAAGTCAGCTGCTCTAGTGACCGCTACAGTCAGGATTCTAGGTTCTAAGCAACACAAACGGATGCTGACTAACTTAAAAGCAGGAAAAGAAACGACTAATGGTGGAACGGGAGGAACCAAGAATGACACAGCAGCCCAGCTGAGAAAGATCTGAGGATGATAGTTCTCCCTTGGTCTTACTGTCAAGTATTAACCCATTAGGCCCATTGCTGTAGAGTTGATTCTGACTCATAGGCTAGAGCAGAATGGCCCCATGGGTTTCCAAGGAGCGGCTGGTGGATTTGAACTGCTGATCTTTTGGTTAGCAGCCAAACTCTTAACCACTGTGACACCAGGGCTCCTGTCAAAAATTAGTCCTCAAAAAATGTCAGTGTTTCCTATCTTGCTATATTAGCAGCAATAGTAGTATCACTGAGAATTCTTAACAGTAATAATAGTTAATATTTATTGAGTACTTACTATATACTAGAGACAAGAGTGCTTTATACATATCAATTCCCTAAATTATTAGCATACTGCTGGGGATGGCAAGGTTCCCTCCTCATTGGTTCCCTTTAACCTGCCTATACTTTTTTTTTTATATACTTTTATAAATCTCTTTATTAAACTGCTTCAATTAAACCTATGTCTACTGTTTCCTGCTACTACCTGGACTGCTAAATCTACCCTGCAGAATCCACAGATTTATAAACACACTATTTAGAATTCTAGCTCTTATAAGTTATGTTAGTGTAAAATAATTATGAATGAAAAATATTTCTAATATGACAACTGGAAGGACTGTGTTTATGGGCAGGAAATGACAGAAATCCTGAATGATTTAGCAACAAAGTGTGGGATGTTTCAAATTTCCAGAGAAATGCCTGAGAAAAGTAAGAACATTTCAGTGATTTTGCCGTAAGGGAAGCTTTGCTCCAAGGCTTCAGAAAGAGGGTGTGAATGACCGCTTGTCTCTTGGAGAGGGAGGAGTTTCTTTTAAAAGACACATACACACCAGCTCTTACACAGCAGAGTTTTATGTTTTTGTCTCTATTATTCATGAACAGTATAAATTTATTAAAAAAAAAAAAAAAGACCATTTTACATTTTACGCCGTGTGTAGACTAGATTGTTGTTGTTAGTTGCCCTTAAGTTGACTCCAGCTCATGGTGACTCCATGTGCGCAGAGTAGAACTGCTCCATAGAGTTTTCAAGGCTGTGATCTTTCAGAGGCAGATTGCCAGGCATGTCTTCCAAGGTGGGTTAGAGCCACCAACCTTTCAGCTAGTAGTTGAGTGCTTAACTGTTTGAGCCACCTAGGGTTTCCTTGGGTTAAATTAAGGGCTGGCAAACTATGGCCTGCAGGCCTAATTTGCCTGCTGGTGTTTTTGTAAATAATATATTACTGGACCACAGCCATGCCCAATCTTTTACATATTGTCTATGGCTGCCTTCAAGTTATAATGGCAGAATTGAATAATTGCTACAGAGGCTGACTGGCCCACAAAGCTGAAAATATTTACTATCTGGTCCTTTACAGAAAAAGTTTGTTGACCCCTGGGTTAAATGACACCATGAGGAAGCAAACACACAGTTTTGAGGCAACTGGGGCTATTTTAATATTATCTATCACACCAAGGAACCATGCTAATTGTGTTAGTAATAAAAATGGCACTGTGATTATGTAAGAAAATTTCCACCATTTTTAGAAATCCATGCTGAAGTACATAGGTGGACAAGAAATGACATGGTGTCCGAAGGTCTGCTCTAAAATGCTTCAGCAGAGGGAAAAAAAAAAAAAAATGAAGGGACAGATGAAGCAAATACATCAAATCTTGCTATTATTTAACTAGATAATGTGGATAATAAGCATATGGGGGTTCATTACACTATTCTTTTCCTCTTGAGAATGTTTAAAAAGTTCCAAAATATCCCATTTAATTTCTCATAAACGTTATTTTAAATGGTACCTGTTTAAAATAGAAATGAGCACAGCATTAAAAAAAAAAAAATTCTTATAGAATATTTTGGGTTTCCAATTTTATACTATTATTAAAATTGTTTTAATAACAGTTTTTACACATCAATCTTTGGTCAAATATTTGATTATCTCACAGATGTACCTCTAGAAGTGAAATGACTAGGCCTCCAAGAAGTTTGGGACAATTTACATTTTTATTAAATTCCCAGCAGTATTGAATACTTTTTTTTTGCATTTTTGCAAAATTAATAATGCACATTTATTTTTTATATTTCATTTTGCAGTTCTTTATTAGTGAGGGCAAAAGTCTTTCATATATTCATTGGCTTTTTTAGTTATTCTATGAATTGTCTATATTCTTTGACAATTTTTCCATCAAAGTTTTAGGGCTTTCTTACTGATTTTTAAGAAATCTTTATATGTGAAAGGTGTTAACTCTGTCATATTTCACCTAGTTTGTTGTTTGCTTTTAATTTTTTTACATTTAATACTTTATTTCTAGTTCTCGAACCTCTCAAAAAAAATTTTTTTAATTAACTTTTATTGAGCTTCAAGTGAACATTTACAATTCAAGGCAGTCTGTCACATTTAAGTTTACATACATCTTACTCCGTACTCCCACTTGCTCTCCCCCTAATGAGTCAGCCCTTCCAGTCTCTCCTTTCGTGACAATTTTGCCAGCTTCCCACTCTCTCTATCCTCCCATCCCCCCTCCAGACAGGAGATGCCAACACAGTCTCAAGTGTCCACCTGATATTATTAGCTCACTCTTCATCAGCATCTCTCTCCCACCCACTGTCCAGTCCCTTTCATGTCTGATGAATTGTCTTCAGGGATGGTTCCCGTCCTGTGCCAACAGAAGGTTTGGGGACCATGGCCGCCGGGATTCCTCTGGTCTCAGTCAGACCATTAAGTATGGTCTTTTTATGAGAGTTTGGGGTCTGCATCCCACTGATCTCCTGCTCCCTCAGGGGTTCTCTGTTGTGTTCCCTGTCAGGGCAGTCATCGATTGTGGCCAGGCACCAACTAGTTCTTCTGGTCTCAGGATGATGTAGGTCTCTGGTTCATGTGGCCCTTTCTGTCTCTTGGGCTCTTAGTTGTCGTGTGACCTTGGTGTTCTTCATTCTCCTTTGCTCCAGGTGGGTTGAGACCAATTCATGCATCTTAGATGGCCGCTTGTTAGCATTTAAGACCCCAGACACCACATTTCAAAGTGGGATGCAGAATGTTTTCATAATAGAATTATTTTGCCAATTGACTTAGAAGTCCCCTTAAACCATGGTCCCCAAACCCCCGCCCTTGCTCCGCTGACCTTTGAAGCATTCATTTTATCTCGGAAACTTCTTTGCTCTTGATCCAGTCCAGTCCAGTCGAGCTGACCTTCCATGTATTGAGTGTTGTCCTTCCCTTCACCTAAAGCAGTTCTTATCTACTAATTAATCAATAAAAAACCCTCTCCCTCCCTCCCTCCCTCCCTCCCTCGTAACCACAAAAGTATGTGTTCTTCTCAGTTTTTACTATTTCTCAAGATTTTATAATAGTGGTCTTATACAATATTTGTCCTTTTGCCTCTGAATAATTTCGCTCAGCATAATGCCTTCCAGGTTCCTCCATGTTATGAAATGTTTCAGAGATTCGTCACTGTTCTTTATTGATGCGTAGTATTCCATTGTGTGAATATACCACAATTTATTTACCCATTCATCCGTTGATGGACACCTTGGTTGCTTCCAGCTTTTTGCTATTGTAAACAGAGCTGCAATAAACATGGGTGTGCATATATCTGTTTGTGTGAAGGCTCTTGTTTCTCTAGGGTATATTCCGAGGAGTGGGATTTCTGGGTTGTACGGTAGTTCTATTTCTAACTGTTTAAGATAACGCCAGATAGATTTCCAAAGTGGTTGTACCATTTTACATTCCCACCAGCAGTGTATAAGAGTTCCAATCTCTCTGCAGCCTCTCCAACATTTATTATTTTGTGTTTTTTGGATTAATGCCAGCCTTGTTGGAGTGAGATGGAATCTCATCATAGTTTTAATTTGCATTTCTCTAATGGCTAATGATTGAGAGCACTTTCTCATGTATCTGTTAGCTGCCTGAATATCTTCTTTAGTGAAGTGTGTGTTCATATCCTTTGCCCACTTCTTGATTGGGTTGTTTGTCTTTTTGTGGTTGAGTTTTGACAGAATCATGCAGATTTTAGAGATCAGGCGCTGGTCAGAGATGTCATAGCTGAAAATTCTTTCCCAGTCTGTAGGTGGTCTTTTTACTCTTTTGGTGAAGTCTTTTTAAAAAAAAAAAAAATTTTTTTTTTTTTTTTAGATGAGCATAGGTGTTTGATTTTTAGGAGCTCCCAGTTATCGGGTTTCTCTTTGTCATTTTTGGTAATGTTTTGTATTCTGTTTATGCCTTGTATTAGGGCTCCTAGGGTTGTCCCTATTTTTTCTTCCATGATCTTTATCGTTTTAGTCTTTATGTTTAGGTCTTTGATCCACTTGGAGTTAGTTTTTGTGCATGGTGTGAGGTATGGGTCCTGTTTCATTTTTTTGCAAATGGATATCCAGTTATGCCAACACCATTTGTTAAAAAGACTATCTTTTCCCCAATTAACTGACACTGGTCCTTTGTCAAATATCAGCTGCTCATACGTGGATGGATTTATATCTGGGTTCTCAATTCTGTTCCATTGGTCTATGTGCCTGTTGTTGTACCAGTACCAGGCTGTTTTGACTATTGTGGCTGTATAATAGCTTCTGAAATCAGGTAGAGTGAGGCCTCCCACTTTCTTCTTCTTTTTCAGTAATGCTTTGCTTATCCGAGGCTTCTTTCCCTTCCATATGAAATTGGTGATTTGTTTCTCTATCACCTTAAAAAATGACATTGGAATTTGGATTGGAAGTGCGTTATATGTATAGATGGCTTTTGGTAGAATAGACATTTTTACTATGTTAAGTCTTTCTATCCATGAGCAAGGTATGTTTTTCCACTTAAGTATGTCCTTTTGAATTTCTTGTAGTAGAGCTTTGTAGGTTTCTTTGTATAGGTCTTTTACTTCCTTGGTAAGATTTATTCCTAAGTATTTTATCTTTTTGGGGGCTACTGTGAATGGTATTGATTTGGTTATTTCCTCTTCGGTGTTCTTTTTGTTGATGTAGAGGAATCCAAGTGATTTTTATACGTTTATTTTATAACCTGAAACTCTGCCAAACTCTTCTATTAGTTTCGGTAGTTTTCTGGAGGATTCCTTAGGGTTTTCTGTGTATAAGATCATGTCATCTGCAAACAGAGATAATTTTACTTCCTCCTTGCCAATCCGGATACGCTTTATTTGTTTGTCTAGCCTAATTGCCCTGGCTAGGACTTCTAGCACGATGTTGAGTAAGAGCGGTGATAAAGGGCATCCTTGTCTGGTTCCCATTCTCAAGGTAAATGCTTTCAGGTTCTCCCCATTTAGAGTGATATTGGCTGTTGGCTTTGCATAGATGCCCTTTATTATGTTGAGGAATTTTCCTTCAATTCCTATTTTGGTGAGAGTTTTTATCATAAATGGGTGTTGGACTTTGTCAAATGCCTTTTCTGCATCAATTGATAAGATCATGTGGTTTTTGTCTTTTGTTTTATTTATGTGATGGATTACATTAATGGTTTTTCTGATATTAAACCAGCCTTGCATGCCTGGTATAAATCCCACTTGATCGTGGTGAATTATGTTTTTGATATGTTGTTGAATTCTATTGGCTAGAATTTTGTTGAGGATTTTTGCATCTATGTTCATGAGGGATGTAGGTCTGTAATTTTCTTTTTTTGTAATGTCTTTACCTGGTTTTGGTATCAGGGAGATGGTGGCTTCATAGAATGAGTTGGGTAGTGTTCCGTCATTTTCTATGCTTTGAAATAGCTTCAGTAGTAGTGGTGTTAACTCTTCTCTGAAAGTTTGGTAGAACTCTGCAGTGAAGCCGTCCGGGCCAGGGCTTTTTTTTGTTGGGAGTTTTTTGATTACCGTTTCAATCTCTTTTTTTGTTATGGGTCTATTTAGTTGTTCTACTTCTGAATGTGTTAGTTTAGGTAGGTAGTGTTTTTCCAGGAATTCATCCATTTCTTCCAGGTTTGCAAATTTGTTAGAGTACAATTTTTCGTAATAATCTGATATGATTCTTTTAATTTCAGTTGGTTCTGTTGTGATGTGGTCCTTCTCGTTTCTTATTTGGGTTATTTGTTTCCTTTCCTGTATTTCTTTAGTCAGTCTAGCCAATGGTTTATCAATTTTGTTAATTTTTTCAAAGAACCAGCTTTTGGCTTTGTTAATTCTTTCAATTGTTTTTCTGTTCTCTAATTCATTTAGTTCAGCTCTAATTTTTATTATTTGTTTTCTTCTGGTGTCTGATGGATTCTTTTGTTGCTCACTTTCTATTTGTTCAAGTTGTAGGGACAGTTCTCTGATTTTGGCCTCTCAAAATTTTTTTGTGATTTCTTCCAATGCTTTTATTCTTAGAATGTACCTCTTTATCCCAAGATCAGCTACACATTTACCTGTATTTTCTCCAAGATTTGTATAGTTTCACTTTTCATTTAAATTAAATCCATCTGGAATTCATTTTAAAATGCAGTGTCAGTTTAGGTGCTAACTACATAATTATTATTTTTTAACTCATAGTCAATCTATCCTTTCCACATTACTTTGCAGTGTTTTCTAATGAAATTTTGAAGGCAATGAATATTTTGTTAAAGTGAATATATATACATTTTTAAAATCCTACATTTTAAAATATTAGGGTTGCCCAAAATGTATGTGTGTGTGTATATGTGTATTATCCAATATCCTGACACTTAACAAAAGTGCCTAACAACTAGAATGTTCTCATCAAATATAGTTGGCAATTATGATGACCAAGTTTCTATTTAAGCCTCCTTGAACCAATTATATAAGAATAACACACCAGGGTCTTAAAAAATTATAAATGTTTTTTCAAAGTTCAAGAACCATCTCCAGAACTTGCAGTTCATTTCTGAATTCAGATCCCAGAGCTCACTGGTTTTCCAAAGCATTGAACTAAACAATTCCAGAAGACACATTTAAAAATAACACGAGGAAGAAAAAAAACATGGTTTTGTGCCATAATGTCTTCAAACATTCAGTTATGGTCTAATGCTGTTTAAAATTCAGTTACATAATTTAGGGAAAAAGTCACTGCTATGTTAAGAAAACCCTACTTTAAACTATATGAAAATTTAGCTGATTCTTATGAATATTCATAAGTATTTACTACTTCTTAGTCATTCATTCAAAAATACTTGTTGAGTGTCTATTATGTTCCAGACACTGTTGTAGATATTACTATTACTGGCATTTTTGAAGATAGTTGACAGAGACAGTCTAAACTCATGGATAATCTGAACCCTGTGAAATTCCTACCACAAACCATTGAAATGCACTAAGATGATGTAGATGAGCTAAGGAGACTAACATTTATTAAGTACCTACCTTATGGCAAGTGCACTAATTCTTATCATGTAATCTTAGTATTTTATAGATGGGAAAACTGAGGCTCAGAGAGGTTAAGAACTCCAAGTCATTCAGCTACTAAGTAATTAATGCAAGACTCACACTCTGGCTTATCTGACTCTAAACCAAAAACCAAACCAAACCCTCTGCTGTTAAGTTGATTCTGACTCACAGTGACCCCAGAGGACGGAGTAGAACTGTCCCATAGGGCTTCCAAGGAGCACCTGGTGGATTCGAACTGCCAACCTTTTGGCTAGCAGCTGTAGCTCTTAACCACTATACCACTAGGGTTTCCTCTGACTCTAAAGTCCCTGTTTTTCTCACTACCACAAGTTAGTTGTTTTCCAAATTTCTCTACCTATGTGGTTTTGATATCAGATGCTAACCAAAAGATCAGCAGTTCGAATCCACCAGCCACTCCTTGGAAACCGTATGGGGCAGTTCTGCTCTGTACTATAGGGTTGCTATGAGTCGGGATCCACTCGATAGCAATGGGTTTGGTTTGGTTTTGGTAATGTTTGTTCCAAGAGGAAACAGCAGCAATTCTGGGGATATCCAAATTAAAAACAGACAAAGGAAGCTGTTAGGAAGGAGCCATCCCATAATAAGTAGACCACAAAAATTTGATGCTAGAAACTCTTTTTAGCTGTTTCCAGTTTTCCAGTGTTCTCACTGCAACATATGTAGCCATATAAAACACATGCCATTCTGATGCTTTTGCATTCTAGGTTCTGAATAGCAAAAATTTGAACTTTGATTCTTTTACCCAACTTTAACATCTTTCTGGAGTGATAATTCACAAGTCTACACGACTCTAAAACAACTTTGCTTCAGTATCATGTGAGGTAACACTAGTTAGTGGCCAATGTTAAAGTGTGAAAACCTCATTATTCGTCCATTCATTTATTCTTTCTGTAAATAATTACTGATTGTCTACTCTGTGCCAGGGAATGTTCTAGAGATTACGGCTGTAATGATGCTCAAGACTGATAAGACTGTTGTCCTCAAGGAGTTCACATTCCAGTGCTTGGAAGAGACAGTTAATCAAGTTAAAAAAAAAAAAATTATATATATATATATACATAAATATTTGGGGTTATGATGCATTGCTAAGGAAATAAACTAGACGATACAGACTAACTAGGTGGGAGATGGGAAGCTTGTCATGGAAGGCTCCTGAAGAAGTAATTTGAGCTGAGACCAGAAAAAATGAGACAGAACCAATCATGGGGTAAGGCAGGGAAAGAAATTCCAGGTGAAGGGAACAAGGGCAAAAAACTCTGAAATAGTAAGGAGCTTGCTGCACTGAGGAAACCAGGAGAGAGTAAGGAGGCTGAGGGATGGAGAATGATAGACGATGAGGCTGAAGGGGGGCAGAAGCCTAAGCATGTACAGGTTTACAGGGCTGGAATCATTGTATATCTTAAGTTCAATATGAGCTACAGCGTGCATTAAGCAGGAGATGACACAGTTTGGCTTGTGGAGAATAGACTGTATTAATAACAGTAAATGTAACTAATATTTATTGAGTGCCTACTAGCTACCAGGCACTGTTTAAACACTTTATGTGGCCTAATTAACTTAATCTAGTAATTCTTTAGGTAGGCACCATTATCATCCTGATTTGCTGAGGGCACACAAAATTAGCACTAGCATTTAAGCCATTTGCCCAAGGTCGTAGTTAGTAAGTAGTGGAGCCATGGTATGAATCCATGTAGGCTACCTCCAGAGAGAGCTTCCTCTTAATCACTATGCTATGTGGGTCCTCTAGGAATGGAAGAGTACAATAAGTAAACCCATTTGGAGGCCGCTATCACTCACTGTAGATGTGAACGATGAAAGTGGTTTGACTAGGGTGGTAATAGTGGAAATAAATGGATTCGAGATATATTTTGGAAAAATAATTGAAAGGATTTGGTTATGGTAATGAAAATTACTAGGAATCAAGGCTGACTCTTAGGGTTTTGCATAAACAACTGGGTATATGGTGGTCATTTCTGAGATGGGAAAAAATGTGTTTATAAGTGTGTAGGGACTGAATGCAAAAATTCTGGTTCTGATACGTTGAATCTGAGGCACCAATTGAGGATGCCATTGGAGATATCAAGTAGGCAGTTGTATACGCCAGCCTGAAGCTCAGGGGAGAGATGGGGGTAGGGAGGCATCGTCACCCCGTAAGTAAGGGATTTAAAGACATAGGCCTAGATGTGAGGAAGGCAGGAAATAAAGAGCTGAGAACTGAGACCTGAGACACTGTGACATTCTGAGAACAGGCCAAGGAAGGTGACTGAGAAGCGAGCTGAGAGGCAGGGGGAATGCTAAGAGAGGTGGGAGTAACAGAAGACTGGGGCTTGTTCAATGGTGCAGAGTGTTGCCTAGAGGTCAAGAAAGAAGGCAGACAGGGGAATGTGAGCTTTGGCAACTCGGTCATTTGCACTTCAGAGGAATTTTGTAAAGTTTTGCTCTGAAGGGGAGAAGATATATGAGGTGGCAGGTGCGAGGGGATGAGAGAGGTCAAGAGAAAGCTTTTAAAAAAATATTTTTTTTAAGATGTGTCTACTGCAATCTACGTGTATGCTAAAGTGAATGCTCTGGGAAAAGGAATTCACCCGGAGCACCTCACAAAAAGGCAGCCTCCATCTACACAAATGAGGCAGAGAGTGATTATTTAGTCAATGTCTCCCTTGTTTCTTGGAGACAAAATAATCGTTTCACATGTAAACATTCCTAGGATTTCTGAGCTATTTTGGAGCCTCAAATGCTCCCATAAAAGTCATTCTGGTAAAGCCCTCCGCAGTTGAGGAGGAAGTGAAGTGTGAAGTGAGGTGAGTCGCTGTTTTTCACAAGGCTCAGTGGTCTTTTGGAAACAAGAGCCTGCTGTTTGGTTTTCTACCAGTCTTCAAGTTGCATGATTTGTGTTCACAGCCAAAAGGAAAGGGATTTGGAGAGGAAACTATCTTGGCCCAAATATTTAATGTAGTATGAGTAACAAATCTATTGAAGAGTTTTGGTGAGGAAGGAGATGAGCTGGAATTAGGAAGCTGGGGCGGCCCCATCATTGCCAGAAGCCAAGTAAGGTGTGGTAAATGGGGAGGTAGGTTCTTTTGTCAGACAGGCTTTTATTTCCCTTGCCCTTTCTTTCCAAATCAGGCTTGTTACAAATCTTTCTGACCTTCCCTCTCCCGAGTAACATGGGTTTATTTGGAATTTCTAGACCATGTCTTTTGAACTGCCCCTCCCCCTCCTTTTTTTTTTTTTTTAATAAAGTTCTTTGTCAGGATAAGATGGGGGAGAAGGTGAAGAAGAAGTAGAAGTGGAAGAAGGGAGGAGATGGAAGGAGGGAAAGGAAAGAAAAAAGAGAGAGACCAAGAAGCTATCTCTAAACCTCTTAAAAGCCTTAAGACAAGGAGGTTTCATACCACTCTAAAGACACAGAGACTACAGTAAGCTGTCTTGTAGCAATGTAAATATTTTTTGTCTCCCTTCTATTTTTTCTCACATTGAGAATCTGAAGATAGTGACAGTCAAAATGGAGCAACAGATAAAAATGGAAGAAAATTAAGGGGAAAAAAATCAATGCTCACAATATAGTTTATGCAATTGTTACATTTAGGTATTTTTCTATTAAAAAAAATAGTAGTTTTAGACAATATATTGAGTGTTGCTATGACGCTGAACGAAAAGCCATGGTGGCACAATGGTTAAGCTCTTGGCTGCTAACAGAAAGGTTGGCGGTTGGAAACCACCAGTGGCTCCATGGGAAAAAAGAGCTGGCGATCTGCTCCCATAAAGATTATAGCCTAGGAAACTTTATGTGGCAGTTCTACTCTGTCCTATGGGGTCGCTTTGAGATGAAACCAACTCGATGGCACACAACAACAACATGATGCTGAAGGTTTCAGCGAAGCTTCCAGACTAAGATGGACTAGGAAGAAAGGCCTAGTGATCTGCTTCTGAAAAACAGTCAGTGAAAGCCCTATGGATTACAACAGTCTGATCTGCAACTGATCATGGGGATGGCACAGGGCTGGGCGGCATTTCGTTCTATGTCCACAGCATCATCATGAGTTGGGGGCTGACTTGACAGCCACTAACAACAATCGCGGTATTTACTTCCTTTTAAAAAAAAGGAACAAAGAAAGGAAAGAAAAAGAAGAAATGTGCTCATAAATTAGTCTAATGACATTCATAAAATAAAGTTGTGCATTTTGGAAGCTAGCCTTATAGACAAAATGTCCATCCACAGGACAGTGGCTAAAGAAGTGATGGCCCTCCACTACAATGAACAAAGGGGACCTCTCTGTGCTCACAGGGAATACCTGGAATACACACTCCTTGAGGGCAGGCACTGGGTCAGTACAGTTCACTGCCCCGTCCCTGCTCCTAGAACAGTACCTTGCACACAACAGACTTTCCACAGAGACTTATCTAACCAATGAATGGGCAGGATCACAGGTCAATATAACATGACCTCACTTTGGTAAAAAGCAAAACAAAGCAAATCCTATAAATGTGATAACATCCACTCTAACATACATGTTTGCACACCTTATAATGAGCTTGTATTTAATTTTTTAAAATATTTATTTCTTATTTATTGTGATTTAAGTGGAAGTTTAAAAATCAAGTCAGTCTCTCATACAAAAACTTATATATACCTTGCTATGTACTCCTAGCTGCTCTCCGCCTAATGAGACAGCACAATCCTCTTCTCCACCCTGTATTCCACTCAACCAGCTCCTGTCCCCCTCAGCCTTCTCATCTCGCCTCCAGACAGGAGCTACCCACACAGTCTCATGTGTCTACTTGAGCCTAGAAGCTCATTCCTCAACAGTATCATTTTCTGTCTTATAGTCCAGTCCAATACCTGTCTGAAGAGTTGGCTTTGGGAATGGTTCCAGTCTTGGGCTAACAAAGGGTCCGGGAACCGTGACCTCTGGGGTCCCTCCAGTCTCAGTCAGACCATTAAGTCTGGTCTTCTTACGAGATTTTGAGGTCTGCATCCCACTGTTCTGCTCCATCAGGGATCCTCTATTGTGTTCCCTGTCACAGAGCAGTCATCGGTGGTAGCTGGGCACCATCTTGTTCTCTGGTTTACGTGGCCCTTTCTGTCTCTTGGGCTCATTATTACCTTGTGTCTTTCGTGTTCTTTATCCTCCTTTGCTCCAGGTGGGTTGAGACCAATTGATGCATCTTAGATAGCCGCTTGCTAGTGTTTAAGACCCCAGAGGGCACTCACCAAAGTGGGATGCAGAATGTTTTCTTAATACATTTTGTTATGCCAATTGACCAGACATCCCCTGAAACCATGGTCCCCAGACCCTTGTCCCTGCTACTCTGGCCTTCAAAGCATTTGGTTGTATATTTACTTCTTTGGAACTGAAAATAAAAAATACAATAATTAGTATTAAACAAAAAAAATCCCAAACACCCCAGAATAAATAGAAGGTAGCTTAGGGTTTACCCACTCATAAAAAACTCATTGCCATCGAGTCGATTCTGACTCATAGCAACCCTATAGAACAGAATAGAGCTGCCCCATACCGTTTCCAAGGAGCAGCTGGTAGATTTGAACTACTGACCTTTTGGTTAGCAGCCCTAGCTCTTAACCACTACACCACCAGGGCCTACCAGGTCTCAGTAATTCTGAGTATTAGACCAGTAACTAACAGGGACCCTGTCTTCACAGGCACCTACTCAAAAGAACAGAGAATAAAACTTTGAGCCAGAGGAGCTCAAAGAAAACCCATACTGAGCAGGTAACTGTTGGTACAGGATGTGGGATGGGGGTTAGTGCTGCATGATCTCATATGGTAAGCACTGGTGTGCACTTGGAAGCTTGGTTTGGGTTCCCCCAAACAAGTGAGCAGCCTGAAAAAACAGGCCTCCTTTGGGAGCCCAAAGAGTGTAACACTAGGCAGTGGATGCTTTGGGGCATGATGACCTCAGGAGTCTCTGCTCTGGTAGAGGGCTGGATTGTGTCCAGGGCAAGAGACAGCGAAGCTAAGCAATAGGGGAGGTTTGAGCAGTAACTGGGCCCAGGAGTAAATCACCTTAGAATACAAGCACGCCCAGTCATCTTGTACACTTTGAAGTACACAGAGTCTCTACTGGGTCATCGAGAAGAAACTGGGGTTTTCTGAGTAAAAGCCACCATTTGGTGGGGGAAAGGTGACTAGAGTTAAGTCAGAGTCCTGGGAAACATGGGTATGTGGCTTTGTGCTAAATACCTTTGTGACCAAAAGCTGGCTGTTGGCTTTCCTCCTGGCTTAGGTGACTGGGAACCAACAATTAGGAAGACAGCACTTCTCACTGTTCCCCAAATATGCCCTGCACTTTCAAGGCTTACGCTTGTACGTATATTGATCTCTCTGGCTACCATGTCATTCTTTGCTTCTCAAGCTTCTACATAGCCTTCGAAACCTTGCTGAAGTGCCAACTCCTGAGTGGGGCATTCTGGTTTTCCCACTGAGAACTCTCTTGTAGCTACCCAGAGCACTGGGGCCATGGTTCTATTATGGAACTTAGTCTTTTGGACCTTTATACATACTGAACTCTTCAGAACAGGAATGTCTCATTCATTTAATAAACCCACATTGAATACTGGATAATACAAGTGATCGCCACTGAGCTGAATCAACTCGACAGCAATGGGTTTAGTTTTTTTTTTTTGTTTACTATTTTATCCTAGTTGATTTATTTCCCCAACTACTAGAAAATGTCTCGTACTAAATATATTTCATTAAAAAAATGAAGATGCTTCAACCATCTGTTCTTATAATTATGTCTTCCACCAAATCCCAACAAATACTTACTAAGCCATTGCTATGTGCCAGGCATAGTGCAAGGAAATGTACTGTCCCTACCTTCATGGAACTTATAGTCTACTGGGATGTCAGGTAAATAAATAATTTTAAACAATTCCCTAAGAGAAGCATAAAGAAAGAATCCTAACCTGGACTTTGTTACAGCGGCCACAGGAAGCTAATATGATGTTGTGAGGACTGTTGTTGTTGCTGCTGTTATTTGCTGTCAAGGTGATTCCATCTCATGGGGACCCCATGTATTCAGGGTAGAACTGCTCCATAGGGTTTTCAAGGATGTGACTTTTTGGAAGCAGATATCAGGCCCGTCTTCTTCAACTAGTAGTCAAGTGACTAGCTTTCTCCCTCAGGCCAATTAAGCTTTTTAAAATAATTGTTTATACTCTATTTGCCACTCCTACAATTTTCTGCAACCGCTTCTGCCTAAGAGCATTGATACCTAACGGTCTGATTATTGAGCACTTTTCAGCGCACAGCTTGCTTAAATCTTGCTGTCATATCTGAAAGTGTTGGCCACTTTCTTCTCAAAACGTTCTCCTCCTCTGGGATTGGACACTCCATTCATTCGTGGCTCTTCCCTCTCTTAAGACGCTTCTCAAGTGCCTTGGTTTCCTTTCTCCCTTACTCCTTAGTCCTCTAATCTTTCACTATGCACTCTCTTCTACTGAAATTATCAACTCCCTTGACTTCAGCTGCCACCATCTCTGACTCCTCTTCAGAGCTCCAGGTCTTAGTCTCAAATCCAGCAAAACCTCAACTGAATTCCAAGAAGCCCTCTTGGCACAGTGGTTAAAGCACTTAGCTGCTAACTAAGAGGTTGGTGCTTTTAACCCACCTGCTGCTCCACGGCAGCAAGATGTGGCAGCCTACTTCTGTAAAGATGTACAGCCCTGGAAACTCTATGGGGCAGTTCGACTCTCCTATGAGTGGAAATTAACTCCATGACAGCTGTTTTTTTTTTTTTTTTTTTAACTCATTAACTCAGCGTCCTTCCCCCCAACCCTGCTACTCCATTTATATTCACTCAGTGGGATAAAAAAAAAAATTTTTTTTTTTTTTTTTCCCACTGAGTGGATATGTAGGCATAATTCTTTCCTTCCCCTTTCACTTAAAACCGACAACTAAGATCCATCTAGTCTACCTCCCAAAGGCCTCCCACCTCTCATTTTATCAGTTTTCACCTGACTGCTGCAAAGGTCTTCAAACAAGGCAGGCTCCTCACTTCTACTTCCTGCCTCCTCTGATCCACTGTTCAACACACAATCAGAAAGATCTTTCTAAATTATAAATCTGGTTACGTCTCTTCCCTGCCCAAAACCCTTCATTAACCCTGCAAAATCTTTAGGAATTTCAAAATGGCATCCCAAGAACCATATTCAGCTACTTATGTGTGTTCTTGGCCTACGTGTTGGCTAAAAAGCAGAATTTTTAAAATGTTGAATACTATTAGAAGGGCACACACTGGACAGTCCTATAGTCCCCTCTCCTGTCTTCTCTCCAGTCAGCCTCACTCTTTACATTACTGGTCTAGTCCCTGTATGGACCCTTCAGGTCATGGATCAAGTTCTTAGCGTGGCTTACAAAGCCTTTTATGATATGGCCCTGCTGCCTTTCTAATCTCATTTCAAGCTTTTATCTTAGGTCTGCTGCTGCCAAAGCTCATGTTTTTCTACTACACAGTCTATTTAATGTTACTTTTTGAATCCTTAGGCTTATGAAATATGAGATACCCACTGCTGATGTCAAATACAGCAACAAACACAACTTACAAGGAAGGAGTGTTTGGGGGTGCATGTGGGTGAAAGGGACAGGGACACAAAACAACTGTAAGTCATGTAGGTGTGGGGGAGTCACATTCAAAGATATGTTAATTTATTTTGGTGCCAGGTTAAGGCAGTAAAATAATTGAATTTCCCAATCCCTGTGTTTTACTCATCTTTGCAGCCTTGGCCCAATCCCTGATCCTTAGCAAGCACTTAATAAATACTTACTGGATGAGTACATCTTTGTGGAAGTTTATAAAAAGTGTAATGCTCTGTTCATCCCAGGCCTCAGTTTCTCCTCTTTCTGTATACCCACTGTCCTAAAGTCACCCTAATTCCAAAGAAAGAAAATACAAAAGAATAAGCAGTGTGTCTACAGATAGTAAATCTAGAGGGAAGATAATGTGGGAAAAGGAAGGAAATGCTTTCTCCTCCCTCTCAGTTTTCTGCCATTTCAACACAAGTTAAATCCATTAAGTAGATAAAAATAATATTATTGCTCTATCTAATGACGTGGGACTTAAAAATACAGAGTCGGAAGCTGTAATTTCCAGGGGAGGTAGAAACATTTCCCTTGCCCCATGGTCACTGGTTTAAAGAGCTTGGCTGGAAACTACTTTCTGTCATGTTTGATCCTTGTTCACCTTGCAATGTCTCTTTGTATATACCCTCAAACTCCTCACAAAGAACACCCAGAGACACAGACTACATACAAGTGGTTAGCCTCAGACTTCAGTAAAGGAAGGCCTGTAAAAATCAAACCCTCTCATGATTTACGGTAGGACCAAGGCATGTTTCCCTGAGGCTTCTAAGGTACACAGACATGCTACTCTGAAATTGGGAAACACTGTCATAAAGATACACATATATTAGAACCAAAAAGACTTTCACGTTAAGTACCATAATTTGCCTTCAGACACGGTCCAATTCCACCATGATTACCCTTCAAATTCCCTACTGCTGATGATTTTTTATTAAATGGCAAAAAATTTCACTCGTCTTTCTAATTGTTTTCGCCACCGTCTTAGGGAAATACTGCATACATACCCTTTGTTTGTAATCTATTTCATTAGGTAAGTATTTCTGGAGGCAGCTAAGCAGTTGAAATACACTATTATGTAACTGTGCCTAGGTCCCCTGCTCATTAAAACGATACTGAAGTTTTAGGGTCTTTTTTTTTTTTTCTTCACAGCAGGTTGGCAGTCATCCAATTATAGCATAATTCGGTATTGCAGCTCAGTTCACTTTCAGCAGTTCATCTCAATTCTAATCATTATGTTCAAAGGCTTACTCCATCCAGATGCCAAGTTTCTGCAACTGGACAAAAGCATACCAGAAATATTTCTGTTTGGCAAGGCCTGGCAAATTTTTAAAGGCATTGTCATGCTATGGCAGGGCACTAGTCAGGTTATAATTTGCTTTAATTGTTCTTCCCACAAACAGCAACAATGATTACTTTCAGGTCACTGCATTCAAAGAATTTCTTCCCAGCCACTGAGAAACCCAAAATCCTTTCTGCAAACACCTTACTCAGGGTTAAACTGCAAAGAATCCCAGATTCTAACCATTTTGTTTGTTGATCTGGTACATGTTTCTTACTAAGGCAAGTCACAAAACCCGCTCATGTATCTATCTGTGTGTGCACATTAGAAACATGGCAATAACTTAGAGAAATTACTGGTCTCCCATAAAGCCATCAGTGTCCATATGCATAATTTGTTCCACCTGCCATGTTTACAAGGCACCCCAAGGAGAACTAGCTTGAAACCCAGCAATCCATCTGCCTCCCAGTTCTAAGGGGTAATTATTGCCTCAACTAAGCAAAGAGAGAAGCACAGCATGTTTTAACCACACCAGGTGACTGATACATGTACCTGACACGTCACCCAGGTCATCAGCTTTTTAATATTGTTGGAGAATGACAACAAACACAGTTCACTAACAACAAAAAAAAGGTGGGGGGAGGGACGAACAGAGGCCTAGGTTCAATGAGCCACACCCAGAACACAAATCCTAAATACTGTAGGGGCTTTACTACTTCTCTTGGGAATGTTAAGAACACGAAACAAGGAAAACATGGTGATTTTATGCCAAAACATTGGTGATTACAAACCAAACCAAAAAAAAAAAAAAGCCTGATTTAAAAAACAAAAAAAGAGGGGACAGAAGTGTTTTGTTTTTCTTAAATAACTTATTAATTGTACTTCCTTATGTATTCGTTAAGCATTTTTAAAATAAAGCACTAATTAACATTTACTAAGAATATGCAATGTTTTACTTGCTATGCACACAAAATAGAACCTGGCCTCCAATAAAATATAAACTTAATTATCTCCAAGTAAGGCCACTGAGACTAAGGCTGAATATCGACTGTAAGGGATAGACTGTTTTAACACCAGAATGTCCAAGACACACACGTGCTGATGAAATGCACTGAACACATGCATATCTTCAAAGAAATTCTGCTTCTAAGAAGCTATTAAAAGAGCTCTTTGGGGGACATACCCCAAATGAATTGCAAAAGGTCACAGACAACTCCTTCCCTCTGAAATGAGATAGACATAACATGCAAATTAGCATATAGAATATCAAGTCATTAAGCATCCCTTGCCAAATGGGAGGGGCTGAGGGAAGGAGGAAAAGGGAAGAATAGGTAAAAATAGACACATCACTTTGAAAATTGTTCCCAGACTTTTAAATTTCACAGATTTGCAAAATTAAAGAAAAAACACGGGGTGAGGGTGAAGGAAATGTCAGCATGGAATTGTCGAAGTACGACTATCATCCACTGTCATAATTTTTTTTTATAATAAACGATAGGAAAGACAATCTCTCAAAATAAAGGCCAATCCTTTAAATCTAATAAATTTAACTTTATGTAAACTCACTGCATTATCCTTCTTTTAAAAAAGAATACCTTAGTACATTGCTCTTTACAATTAATGTCTTTGGTACAGATTTGGTGAAAGAGTTCTGTAGACTTGCAAAGATAATTTTCAAATTTAGACTTTATACATGTATGTATGTGTATATATATATACATACACACGTGTGTGTGTATAAAACCAAAAGCAAACCCACTGCCATTGAGTTGATTCTGCCTCATAGCGGCCCTACAGGACAGAGTCAAACTGCAAGGCTGTAAATCTTCACTGAAGCATTCTGCCACATCTTTCTCCCTTGGCTCGTAGGTTTGAACTGCTGACCTTTTGGTTAGCAGCTGAGTGCTTTAACCACTGTGCCAACAGGGCTCCTATACATGCACACACACAGAGAATTGTGTTTGAGTAACATCTTCCTCCAGAATTTCATGACCAGGTGGTAAGAATCCTTCTACCTGTGCCTGCCCCCTTTCACATTAGTGAATGTGATGATTTATAATGAAGATAAGTTAATATAAAATGATCACTGTCAGATTATAAAGTTATGATGGCAGTGGACACCTCTAAATTAGTTTTGTTCTAGCTGAGGACAGCATTTTTAATGTTAACATGTTCCTTGTTCTCTGACTGAACTGCTGTGATTAAGCAACGAACACATACTCTGGCCTTAGTGTTAAAGTGGCTGGATTAAAACCAGCTATTCCCCCTGCTGGCTGGACATGTTTTACATCCTCTACTTTATTAATGCTCCCCACAGTACCAAGCCCATCTATTTTCCACCTACAACTGACCTCCTAAAGCATCATTAACATGCCCGCAAAGGCCTTGCTCCTGTCAATCTTAGTCAGCGAAGCCCTCAAAGTCTCCCTGGGGTTTATCAGAGCTCTGTAGGAAGGGAAAGCCAGGAAGGGAAGGGAACAGGACCCAAACCGTGGCAAATCACCAACACAGGAAGCTGTGAGAGAGAATAAGGCCCAGGGATGGAGGGAACCCTATCTGGAGAGAGGATGCAAAGCTACAAATTGAAAGGGAGGTTTATTGAGACCCATAATTATAAGCTTCTGCCACTCAATTCTCAGCTAGTTAATGGCAGAAAAATCAATATCTACTTTCGATTTTCATGTAGAGCATTATGGCCTTAGTGGGAGACAGGCCTCCTGGGAAGGAGGGATGATGCAGGAAATGGATCTTGCAGAGAATGAGTCATGAACAAAATTAATATTTTATTGGTTTGTCCTTATATTTTCTAAAATACATTTGACATCTTTCTCTTATTTTGTTTGGATCAAATTTTCCTTTTTTGTGAAAACACTACTCACCCTGAAGTCAGTCACAGAGAATCAATATATGTGAAAGGAATTATCAGGAATAAATGTGGCACTGAGTTAGGTAAACACAGCCGTGTCAGTTTGAAAAAATGTCCCCAGAGTTCAGGTACACTCAACCAGAGTGAGCCCTAAACTCCAAAAGAGAGTTAAAGTAAGCAGCATTACATTCTGCAAATATAACTCTAAGTTCTAGGAATCTTAACTGCTCCCGCTTGTCATTTTTTCTTCTTCCTGGCAAAGTATCAAGCAAACCGTCAGTGGGTTTCCATTTTAAACTAGATTTACATAATTCAAATGGCAAGAAGTAAGTCTTAACATTTTTTTTTTCTTCAGAATCAAACAGGGAATTGGATGCTTTATAGAGGGAAACAAAAAAAAGGCATCAGTATTTCTAATATATAATTTATGCATGGAACGAACTATTCTGTGAATGTAATAAATCCAAAACTACACTTAGAAAACCCATGAAAACTGTAGTTAGTAGCACTAAATGTAATGCAATGTTACATCCTGTTAAATTAGGGCATTAATATAACATCTTGATTCACATGTCCCTTCTCAAAAATGTTTCAAATTATATTTTCCCTAAATAAGTTCTAAAAAATTACCCACTGTGACACATTCTTCACTAATCCTAAAACAGTTATTCCTTTCAATTTTATCCAAATCCCTCATACTTCTTCAAAGAACACAAGTCCCTCTAAGTCATGTGCTTCGGTGAGTATAACAGGTTGTATGAAGTGATAACGGTGACACCCTTTAGGTGCTATGAAGAGAGGTGTGCCCTTACCAAATATGCTCACTATCTTAAGGAAACTTCCTTGATCAGGTGCCAAAAATGACATTCATAGTAGGAATCATCATAGTAGGAATCATCATTTATTAGGGACCTCTATATAGCCAGGCACTGTGCTCTCATTTAACTTCATAGCAACTCTAAAGGTAGACCTTATCATCTCATTTTATGGACATAACAACTGAGGCTTATGGAGATTAAGCAACTTGCCCAAGGTCACAGAGCCTGAAGTGGTAAAAGGACCAAGGATTGCAGCTCAGGCCTGGCAGATTACAAAGCCTGTTCTCTTTCCCTTTAATCTACAAGGCCAGGCCAGCCCTGGGCCTTGGGTGACATCCCTCTTTGATCTTGATTTCATTAAACAGAAGTTGGTTTATCTTTGGGGATTCCATAACCAGAAGTACACAGGTTTAGGGGAATTGTTAGTAGAAAATGCAGTCTAATACATTTTCTAAGTTTAACAAAGAAGCACATTTCTTTTGAGCAGTCATAGAAAGTTAGATTTCAAATTCTAAATTAGAATACATATAAAAATGGGTACAGAAGTCCATTAGGTTGCACCACATAAAACTGCCTTTTTTTTTTTTTTTTTAGGTCAAAATGACCAAAAAGGTGCAAATTCATATGAGTCATCCTAACAGCAGTCCAGGTCCATTCACAAGGTACCTGCGTCATACATGCTTCATGCCTGTGCCTGGCTTCCTGTGGATACTGTACCTGAGCAGAAGCTGTTGCTGCTAATGGTCCTCGCTGAGCGCCCAGAGCTGCTGGGGTTGAACTCTCGGCTCTCCTCCTCAGAGAAGGGAGACTCAGAGGCTGGGGACACTTTGTGCTGTTGCTGGGGCAGGTGGGGCCGAAGAATCAAACGAGGAATTCGACTTCGGGAAATCTCCTTCTCATGATGCTGCACTCTCTGCTCCTTCTCAAAATTGGACATAAAAAAGGAAACAAAAGGAAGACTGTCTCCCCTCTAAATTGCTGCCTACTCCTTCAGGTCTCACTTTCTCAGAAATTTTATCTCTGAACATTGGATCTTCACAAAGACTCAGAGTAGTCCTTCTTATCTCAGGGATTGAAATGAGCTCCAAAACTCTTGAAATGAACTAACCTTTCTAATATATCAGTCTCTCTCTCTCTCACACACACACACACACACAGAATAATTCCACTTTGAAGGACTAGCAGGAAGACTACCTTACTCTCATACAATTCCTGACTCACTTTTCCAACTCTGGTTTTTTCCATCACACTCAAGCTTTTGGCTGTCTCAAAGACTACTATCCATTACTCACAGCACACTCCTGCTCATTACCCGATTTCTTCTAGACTTCCATTTTGCTTTTCCTGAAATAATTGTGACAACTGGCTTTCTCCTTTCTTGTCTCCTCACAAAGTAAAGCCCTATACCTCGAACAATTCTTTCCTGACATATCACATAGCCTTATCTTTCAAATCCCTCCCCTTCCAGCCAGGACCTTAATTATTCATTAATATCCTAGTACACAAGGCTTGTTGCCAACAGAAAAGCAAGCAAAAATCCAATACCCGGTAAGATGGCTCCACCTTTTTACATCATGCTTAGCTTTTGTTTTCCTTACAGGACACCCATGAGAAGAGATTTTTCTCTCTTTAAATACATACCATTAAATACACAGGGCCATGCCTTGGTCAAAAAACAAAACATATGCATTAAAACATTTTGGCAATGTCTTCAGTTCATAAAGCACTTTCCCAACCATTACCTCATTTGATCTTCACACCCAATTATAACAGGGATAGGGCATCCATTCCTTTCCCTATTTACAGATGAGGAAACCGAGGCTAAAAGAGGTGAAGATGCTTTAAGAAGGCTGTACATTATCTAGAAGCAGTGCTTTTCAGGGTCACCACCGCCCTGCCTCATTAAAATGAATTCCTAGGAGATCCTTGCCAAAAAAAAAAAAAAAAATTCACTGCTGCTTCCAACCTCTGCAATTGAAAAAAGGCTTCAGATTAGGTAACAAACACCATTTGGAAACATGACCTTCTGCTCATTTCCACGCGTCTTACCAGGAAGGGTCAGTGCCAAATTAAACTCCTCTGGGAGGCCCACACAGTGCAGAAATTGAAGGGAAAGCCCCAGCCTCGGGAACTCCTGAGGTCGCCCAAGCGTACACCCTATCCAGGGGCGGCGGGCCGCACCCATGGTCTGGATTTCTGCCGCACATCAGTCACCCAGCAGGTATCACATGCTAGCCACTCTGCTTGAAACTGCAGACCCTGAACCGATGCTAGTCACTGAGGTGCTGAAGTCCTTATTTCTCAGTCACCATACATCAAATTCCTTTTATTCACATCACACACGGGACATCAACTGACAGCTAGATTTCAAATTCTCAGTGTCAGGAAATGGGATTAACCCTCCAAACTCAATCTTTTTAATCCTTGTGTCAACCCCCAAAATCGTGTTCTCCGGTGCCACCTCCCCATCCCCCTGGAATCATCACCTGAATCAATGCCTAACTTCCTATGGCCCCCGCCACCTCTCTGTCCCCCTCTGCCCCGATCTACACACCGCCCTCCAGCTTTCACCTGGCCGGCCTCTGGCCCGCACTGCCCGCCCCTCTCTCCCCGCCGCCCGCTGGCACGGCCGCCCGCGCCTGCACGACGTGCCCTACTTACCTTGGTCTCTCGGAGGGGCCCCATCGCGCCGCTGCCCGCCGAGTCCTCGCGTCGCCGCTGCCGCCGTCTAGGAGGAGGCACCTGCGTGCACCGGGGCGAGGAGACCCAGCTGAGCCGCCTGGGCTGCGGGCTGCGGCCGCCGCGGGTCCGACGCGCCTCCGCCGTTCGCGCTCGGCTCCGAGGGCGCGCCCGCTGCCCCGCCCCAGCCGGACACGTGGTGCCGCCGCCGCCGCGGTCGCCGCGCCCCGGCGCCTCCCCAGGCTTCCCTCACCTGCGGGCGCCGGGGCAGCTGGTGGGCGTCTCCGCGCGCCCCACCCACCGGGTTTCGCCGCTGGCACCTCCCCACCGCGGCGCGCCCCTCCCTCCCTGTGAGCCTGGGTCCGAATGCGGCAAGCCGAAGCCTTGAGCATCTCCAGCCCGGAGATGTCCCCTCCCCTCTGTTTCTGCACCTGGTACCCAGTTTGTACAGGATGCGTCTCGGAAGGAGGAGCTGAGAAAAGCTGCGACATCACTGACAGCCAAAATGGAGAACGAGGGAAAGTTTCTCCCTCGCGGCCCCTCCTTGCCCCATCGGTTTTAAGTCAAGGTACTGCTCCCCAGAATTACCTCGCCCGAGAGAGACGGGGCAGGTACCCCTTCTCCCGGACCCTGGCCAAGCCAATGCTGCAGGACTGACACAACATCTCGGTCTCGGGATCTCAAAGGCTGCAATTCTTTGCGGATTTGCATCAGAAGGGCCTTCGGTTGGCAGCTCCGCAGGAAAAGCACAGCGAGGCCCCTTCCCTCGGGCTTGGGGAAACCAGGCTGTCAGGAGGAAGAGCCGTTTGCCCGCAGCCACAGCCGGGCGCCAGGGATGCGTCCCAGGCACACTGCTATAGGAAGAACTCTGCACTTGAACTCAGAAAACCGGGTTGAAATCAGCATTCCTTCCACTCCCTTCAAACTGAGTGCCTTTATGCCTACAGTTCTTGGCCTCTCTGAAGTTTAAATTTATCCTCCTTAGATTGAGAAGTAATAATAAAAATACCTACCTCAAAGGGTAGCTGTAAGAATTAGACAACAAATCAGCTGTGTACCCAGCTGACTGAACAGTACTTTCCAAAAGGCAGTTAACCCGGGTCGTCCATTCAGCATTTGCTGATGCCTTTTTTTCTTATATAACCGGTAGAAAAAAAAAACATTTGTGATGCAGACAAGTTTGTTGTGAAAAGCTCAAAAATCTGTCCAAGTGAGGACTTAGATTAGGAGTTATCAACTGGGCTATGAACCTTGATTTATTATACTTGAAATATTTCAAATCTTATGATGAAATTCAACACGTCTAATATCTTAAATGGCCTTTATTCTAAGTAGCAATATGGGCAATGTCAGACAACAGTCTGACTCTTAAACCCCTGTGTCCCACATGAAAGAACTTTGATCCTTGAAAATTGTATTTGGACCTCTACCCTCAACACATGCCCCCCCTCCAAACAGCATTTCCCTCAGTCCTCACCTCTCAAGCCCTCCAGGATGAGACTGGAGACAGTCTGAAGTCAGAATAGTAGTAAAACCAATTGGCCTTCTTCCTATACCCCAGAAGAGGTTTTACTCCATAAATCGTACCGTTTCAATTACTTAGATTCATTAAGCAGTGAGGTTGGGGAAATATTAGGGTTTTCTTTTCGGAAGGTAATTAATTCATACTTTCTTGTATCCAGGTCTTCTCAGATATGGGCCTGAGGAAAGTATGGGATCTAGGATATTTCATATAACCTATTATTTCCAAAATCATGATCCTGGGACATATACTGTAAGATAGAAATGAGCTACTGAGGTCAAAAGATGCTTTTGAGTTCTCTACTGCAAATCGAGAATTGAGTCTGGGTGCCTAATTGCAGAAATACCCTCCCATGAGTCGTCCAAGTCAAAACCTTAGAGTCATTCTGAACTTCTCCCTCTTCCTCACCTCACTCCCCACATGGTATAAACCATCACGTGATCCCCATGCTACCCCATTAATAAAGTCTTGAATCTGATTACTTCTCTCCACTGCCATTATTTTGAATCTAGACCACAACCATCCTGGATTATTGCATAGTTGTCTAGCTAGAGAGTTATCTTGTTTCCAACCTTGCCCCTATTCCTTTCTCTCCAACCCATTTTTTCCACAGAAGCCAAAACAATCTTCTGAAAGGCCGAATCAAGCCATGCTTCCCCACTAAAATCCATTAGTGAGCTCCTGGCTGCCCTCCAGAGAACATTCAAATTCCTCAATGTGGGCTTTTCACAATCTGGCCTTATTCACCTCTCCTATCTCATCTGTTTCCACTCCTCTTCTAAACTACTTCCTCCCCTCCCTGTGTCCCACCCACTGCCAATCTCCTGCTACATACAAATGCATACCCTCAAATGGTAGAACTTTCAGTTCTCTGGAGATTTCATGTTATCTTTTTCCTCCAGGCTATTGCACATGCTAGGCTTTTCCTGCACCCCATCTACCCATCCTCCTCAACTCCTAGAGATATATATTAAGTTTTATTTAAGAGACAGCTTCTTCCAGGAAACCTCCCCTGGTCCCCCAAGAAGGGTCAGGTTCTCTCCTTTTACGTACTTCCAGGACACCGGTATTTATTTATGCTAAGAGAGCTCTTATGATCTTGTATAAGAATTCCCTGTTTTCTTGTCTGTCTTCATCAGGGATTGTAACAGTTCCTGTCATACCCACCAAATCAAACTCACTGCCATTGAATCAATTCCAACTCATAGTGACCCTATAGGACAGAGTAGAACTGCCCCATAGGGTATCAAGAAGCAGCTGGTGGATTCGAACTGCCAAGCTTTCGGTTAGCAGCTGTAACTCTTACCCACTACGCCACCAGGGCTCCTCCTGTCACACACTAGGACACAAATTATAGTTGTCAAATGAATGAATTAATGCATGAATGAATGAATTCTATAACTCCATGAGGGGCTCATCAGTACAAGATAACATGGGCATGTCTGCTTTGCCAATGACTCAGATAAAGCTGCCTCCAATATGTCTTTGTATGTGATGACAGGGTGTGTGCCTAAAAAATCCCACATGTGCGCAGTGAAAGCTTTTACTGCAGAAGTGCAGGCTTTGAGAGGCTGTGCTGTAGCCCTGTTGTCACCATAGCAACCTTGCCGAGGGAAAGGCTGATGTTTTAGTGTTGAGACGCCTCTTAGCTCTGTACTTTTGGAACCCAAGCCTGTTTTTCCACTGTTCTAAAAGGCAAGTTTAAAAAAAAAAAAAAAAATAGGAAACCCTGGTGGCGTAGTGATTAAGTGCTGCAGCTGCTAACCAAAAGGTCGGCAGTTTTACAAATGATAATATCTATGCCACCTTTAATTTCATGCCACCTTTAATTTCATTCAAGTGCTTCTCATATCATTAGGAGGATTGTCTTATAATGTTAGACTATACCATCAAAGAGATATAATCTAATACACACATATTATACTCATCTTTCATCTGCTTTAAAATATTCTCATGCATCATTTTCATTTTTCTGCTTAAATACCTATTTTATTGTCTTATATTGTAATATTGTGGTTTTTCCTTAAAAAATGAATGTATTGCTGGTTTTTAGAAAACAGCAACTACTATAAAAGAAGAGAGCCCTTAAAGATGATGAATTATATAGGTGCCCAAGCCTGGGAAGGAACAGGGGAGTTAAAGCATTGCAGATTGAGAGAGAAGGGATGTGTTTATATAAGTATGCCCCCAAATCTGGGGTAAGTATATTCTCTGTTTATGTGAAACTTGTCATTGAATGATTCATACCTTTCAATTGCACAAAACTTTGTATTTCCAGAGTTCTTTTGCATAAATACTCTTATTTCAGCCTCCCAAAAATCTCTGAGGAGGTTTATGTGGTCAGTCCCTGACATCAGACAAGTAATATAAAGGGCAGATTTTTATTGATAGGAGCCCCCCAGACTGCAAACTTCACAGAGGACACAATATAAACGCACTGCCAAGGAGAAAACGTCTGCATCATACAACCGAGACACGTCATGGTCTCCCACAGCCACTCCTCCTCGCATCTCACCAGTGTATGCTGGGGGCTTTCCTGGACTCAATCAGGGCTGACAACGCACCATCTCCTAATCCTATCAGCTGTGCGAGCTAGAGCTGCCGTCTCTCTGTGACCCAGTGTTGGGTGATCTGCCCAGCAACAAGGAACAGCTGATGGGCTTTATAACACGTCATGAAGAAAAGAAACTGCATGCTGGGGCATCCTGGGATTTTTTTTTGTGTGTGTGGTGAGGTGGAGACTCACATTTTTCTTACCAGAGAGCTGCTCGCTTTCCCATAAGAGTGTATGTGAGTGATCAACCCTCCTCTTCTTGTATGTGTGTTATTGTTACTATATGGTTAAGGTATTTTGATGTTATAAATTGTAAGGACTAGGATTCCACAAGATGACTCCCTGAGGAAGGGGCCTAGAGAGTTCCTGGGGAAGAGGGGAGTGGTAACCTGAGGCAGGGCTGGTCGGAGCGTTCACTGGGTTCAGGGTGTGTCAGTTATCTCTACTTGGCAAGTGGGTTTTAAATCAGAGGCTTCTTGCAGATGGAGTACAGGAATTAAGGGAAAGGCCAGCTGAGGAGGCAGAGGTTGGGGACTGAGAGCTTTGGGGAAGGCTAAGGATATAGTCTTTTGCTTGCCTCACAGGGGAGCAGACATGCGGTAGGCTTCCAAATTTGCTGTCTGCTGCTTGTGGCCTTCTTTCCATTAGTGAGAACAGGGTCAGATACTAACCAAACACATAAGTATGGGGATTGCATTAAAAAAAAAATAATAATAGGGACACATTTAAAAAAAAAATAATAATAGGGACACATGATTGGACAGGTAGGTGTGTACTTACTGGGACAATGGATTAGAATATTTGAAATGACAATGCTCTAGAAAGTGTTTGGATAAAGGATGCCGTGCAGGAGAAGCTGAGTCTTACATTTACCTAGACCTGGAGTCAAAGAAACCCACCGAAGGGGCAACGGAAGTTATCTATAAGGAAGGCATAAAAAAAGAAACCCACCGAAGGGGCAACGGAAGTTATCTATAAGGAAGGCATAGGAAAGCCTAAATCCAGACATTGACTTCTGGGCCTGGAAGAAAAGCACTTTCCTTTCCCAGGAGACCAGGAGACCAGAATGTGTGAGAAGGATGAGGTAGTTGAAAGCTGAAGGATAGCTGAGTTCAGAACTGATCAGGGTAGCTTCCTAGAGAGAAGACAAGGAGTTGGGGGCCAAGACTCCCCCTCAGACATAGCAGGGGAAGAAGAGGTACCCCAGGTTAGTGGCTTTAAGGGGTTCCATTCAATATCCATGGCAGTCTAGGTTAAGGAAAGAAATTTATAATCTGGGTTCCCAGAAAGTAGATTGGTGGTTAGATTTGAGTTACATTATGATAAAGGAATGTGTTTTTCATAGTATCATTTATTTCCATGATTTTGTATTTTTTCCCATTCAACTTTTCTAGTTAACTTCCTTTTTTACAATTCTGCTAAAATATGGAGGTGGGGGGAGGAGGAGTTTGAGATGGCCTGCTCAAAAAAAAAAAAGGACAACAGTATTACACAGTGGAGCAGAGTGCCCCTAGAGGCCAACTACTATGACGGCAGCTACAGTAGCCCAGGGGAGAGAGACCCAGACCAACAGTATCATTCAGACAGCTGGTGGGGTTGCCTCTGCAGTTGTGCAGCTGAGCACAGTTTTGATTAATTCCTCATTCACATGCTAGGCCATTCCCCTGAACCATATTCCCTTATCACCCAAAATCTTGTGGCCTTATGGGTAAATTTACTCTTGCTCTGTGCCTCTAGCTTGTTGCTTACCCACTCCAGAAAAATTTGTAGGAAAATAAATCCAGAGTTTGGGATCTGTCCATATGTACTCTGTAGCTATGTTTAGAATGCCATTTAGTCAAAGACAGAAAAACTGTTTTTTAAAAATAACTTTCATGTTTTCACTTAAAAGTACTAAATCCACACCATCAAAACTTTAGACGAATGAAAAAAATTACGCATTATTTCATTGGTCTAACACCAATTATCCATGGTCCTCCTGTTAGCATTTTGGTGTAGTTGCATTTAGCCTTATAGCCTGTGCATCAAAAGTAGTGCTGTTAAAATGAGTATAAAATTCTAAGTGAGATATGGCATTTTGGGACTCTTGAAACCATCATATCTAGCTGTTTCCAGATGGCTGTGGTAGGCTTGTATGTCCATTGTTTTCCCATCAAGTCACTCACTTTTTCTGTCTTCTGACTGGGCACTAATCTGAGCTATGAGGCTCTCTGGCCTCCTTACCACTGTTGACAAACAGCTGGGGCTGCTGCCAGAGCCAGGGCAAGGGTGGCTTCCCAGATCCTTGGCCTTGGTGATGACTTGGACTAGTTAGAAGCTCCATAAGAGATGCTGTGGAGCATTAGCAAAGCTGTTACTCAAAAAATGACCTCAGCTCAGAAAAGAGAGGCTGGTAGAAAAACACCTCTGTGTTCCTTTCTATTAAGAAGCCCAGCTACTGGCTTGCCATAAAATGCAAACCAAAACCAAATCCTTTGCTGTCGATTCCAACTTATTGCAACCCTACAGGACAGGGTAGAACTGTCCCATAGGGTTTTCCAGTTGTGGCTGCTGGATTCAAACTGCAGGACTTTTGTTTAGCCGCAGAGCACTTAACCACTGCGCCAATGTTGATGATAACTCAAGGGTAGTAGGAAAGTGAAATGAGTTTCCTGAAGTCTGCAAAGAGAGCTGTGATGAGAAAATGTGGTTTGATAAAAGACATGGACTCTGGAGTCCCATAGGCCTGGATCTGAGTCCTACTGTGCGTCTTTCTGACTGTGGAATCTTATGTAAGTTGTTTAACGCTTTAAGACTCAGTGTGTGGTAAGTGCATGATAAAAGTCAGTTAAGGAAGGAAGGAAGGAAGGAAGGAAGGAAGGAAGGAAGGAAGGAAGGAAGGAAGGAAAGAAGAAAGGAAGACCCGATTACACCAGTTAAAGCCTTTGGGCAAATTAACTTCTCTAGCCTCATTTCCTCATCTATAAAATGGGTTTAATAACAGTAATTAGCTCATAGTACATTCTAAGGATTAAACATGCAAAACCTAGCATTTATGACTGGCACACGGTTGGAGCTTAATAAATATCCTCTCTCCCTTAGGATCAAACTATTCCAACTACCATTACTACCTCCTGCTTGCTTGTTTCACGTTTTCCTCATCCTAACAATTTTCTTTTAACTTTTAGTAAAGGGAAACAATGAGCTGTCCTCAGAATACTTATATAAAGAAGAAAATGGAATTCCTCATTAGAACAGACGTTAACAGGACTTTTCCTGCCAAAGGTAGATCAAAAAGGACAAAGTATGATAAATGACATCTATCATTCATTCGGAATCGACTAGACAGCACTGGGGGGTGGGGATCGTTCATTCATTCTACCATTCATCTACCAGTATTTATTTGATTCCTATTCTGAGCTAGGCACTGGCCCAGGCGCTGGTTCTGAAACAGTCAAAGATGAACAGTGTTTCCTGTCTTCAAGCATCTCATAGTCTAATGACACCTAGAGGGCTTGCCAGCGTCTGAATTAGACTGGGGTCTGAGGCTTCCAGGGGTGAATTTCGAGCTGAATTTTGGAGGACCAATACACGAGTCTATTGAGTTGGGAACCCTGGTGGCGTAGTGGTTAAGAGCTACTGCTGCTAACCAAAAGGTTAGCAGTTAGAATCTACCAGGCGCTCCTTGGAAACTCTATGGGGCAGTTCTATTCTGTCCTATTGGGTCGCTATGGGTTGGAATCAACTCGACGGCAACGGGTTTTGGTTTTCTTTTTTTTTTTTTACTATGAGTAAGAATCGTCTCAGTGGCAATGGGTTTAGTTTTTTTGGTATTATAATTTGAGCTCCTTGAGAGTGTCTCTCTCTTTTCCACTTTGAGATACTTCTGCTGCCCTACATACTGAGCCCCCAGAGGACTGATGCAGAGAGAGGAAGTTTGGGTTGTCCCTTGAATCTGGCTGTAGCCTGGATGAAGAGCATTTTGTCTGAACTGATCACCTACCACAACACCAAGCACAGTATCTGGTGCCTCAATAAATATTTGTTAATTATCACTGAAAATTTCAAAATACACCAGGTTATACTGCCACCTATTGATTTGCTTGTGAATTATTCTTCTGCCAAAGAAAGTCTCTTTTGATTTGCAACGAAAGAAATCTTCATAGCAAACCTTAAGAGTGCCTGATTCAAACTTTCAGCACTATTGTAGAAGGACTTCAAAGTGTAAGGCTACACATCACTTAACCGAACACCAATCAACAGAATTAATACTTAACGGGCATGAGGTAATGAGCTTCGTGGCCTGACAGACAATAATTTCAAACTCTTTTCTTCCGCTTAACTGCTAAGCAACTTTAGACAAGTTAGGTAACATCGCTGAGACTATATTCCTATTTGCAAGATACATATGTATTTCCACTTCATAGGGCTATTTTTTGAATGAAATTTTATGACACTGATAGCCCATAACTAGCATTCAAAAATAGGTTTCTTCCTCCACCTCCCCCAATACCCCACACATTCTTTTTTTTCACCTTCCTCAATTCACAATGATTCTTTGTGATGATAAACAATGTGATGTAATTTTAACTGCTTGTCCTAAAACAAGAAAAGTAAATGGTATTCAGGTGGTCCTACCTTATCTATTTTCAGGTCTTTTTTTTTTTTTTTTTTTAATCTTTGGACACAATCATTCTCTGTCTACATGATTAATTAGGTGTAATTATGCTCTACTTTTGAAGAAGGTGTAAATAAGTGCCTACCAAATGGATCCACATCCCTTACTTCTCTTCTCTGTCCCTCCCACACAACCCTACCTGCTTAGTTTGCCTACAAGCCCTTCTAAGTCTCACTGGTGAATTCACTGCCCAGACTCCTGGAACTTTCTGATGTTGTCTTAACAACACAATCTGTCCTCTGATCTGAAGCTGAGCACAGAGGGAAAACCCCATAACCCTGCAGATGGGTAACACTGCTGCCTGGCAATCACTCTCTCTCTAGTAATCGCCGTCTCCTATTCTCCACAGAGTGTATATAAACTTCCACGCTTCAGACCTCCCAGCCTACTAACTCAACCCTCGCCGCTATGCAGATGCACTTATCTTCTGAGTCACAGATAAAACAGAAGCCATTAAGAGAGCTCCCTCAATCTCCTGCCTCCAAACCTATACACTGACTTGCCTCAACTCCATCCTTTCTACTTTAAATCCTTCAAGTTGAAGTTATCCCTCTTTCTGTCCAAGGGTAATTCCTTTACCTGGGCTTTAAATCCCATCCTTCTTTACCTCTCAAGGGAAGTTATCCCATCAGTTACCCTTCTAACTCTCAGGTTTCCATTTCCTTGTCTGTAAAATGGAGAAACCATCCCATTTCCATTGCTGTTGAGTTGATTCCGACTCATAGTGACCCTACAGGACAGAACAGAACTGCCTCAGACTGTTTCCAAGGCCGTAATCTTCATGGAAGCAGACTGCTATATCTTTCTCCCTCGGAGTGGCTGGTGGGTTTAGACTGCTAACCTTATGATTAGCAGATGAGTGCTTTGACCACTGTGCAACCAAGACTCCTGGAGTAATCACAGAACCTACTTTATAGGTTACTGTGAGCATCAGAGGAGTTAATACAGTGAAACCTGTGAGAGCCGGAACTTGATGGGGCTACCTTGTATTTCTGGGTCTCGCAAGTTTCCTGCGTTTCACAGGGTGCATGCAGTCTTACCACTTTTCTAAGGCTTGTTTTAATGGAAAATATTTTAGTTTTCCTTCTTTAACAGGTTTCTGCCTTACACAGGTTCTGGCTTTTGCAGGTTTTACTGTACATGTAAAGAACTTGGAAGAATGCCTAGTACACAGGAAGAACTCAATAAGTGTTACCTATTAATATCAGCTATTTTTCTTTTTTGTGTGTCTTTAACAGGGCAATTCACATCAGCACTTACCACATGTTGAAATCTTTTCTGATCAGATAAGTGACCTTCTTAAACTCATATAGTACTACCCAATCTCTCCTCCCCATTCACTGCCAAACTTCTGAAAAAGAGTTGTCTATTTTTATACTCACATGTCCCACACCCTCCCTTGTCCCTTCAACCAACCCGCTCTGCTAAGTCTCATACACTACTTGACCAAAACAGCTCTCATCCAAAGTCACAAATGACCTCTATGTGGTTTAATCTAATGGTTAGTTTTAATCTTAATCTTCACCTCTCACGAGCCTTTGGCAGAGTTGAACGCCCTTATATTTTTTTTTCCTTTTTATATTTTTATTGTGCTTTAAGTCAAAGTTTACAAATCAAGTCAGTCTCTCATACAAAACCTTATATACACCTTGCTATATACTCCTGGAAGCCCTGGTGGCGTACTGGTTAATTGCTACGGCTGCTAACCAAAGGGTCGGCAGTTCAAATCCTCCAGGTGCTCCTTGGAAACTCTACAGGGCAGTTCTACTCTGTCCTGTAGGGTCGCTATGAGTTAGAATTGACTCGACGGCACTGGGTTAGGTTTTAGGCTTATATACTCCTAGTTGCTCTCCCCCTAATGAGACAGCACATTCCTTCTCTCCACCCTGTGTTTCTGTGTCCATTCAGCCAGCTTCTGTCCCTCTCAGCCTTCACATCTCCCCTCCAGACAGAAGCTGCCCAGATAGACTCATGTGTCTACTTAATCCAAGAAGCCCACTCCTCACCAGTATCATTTTCTGTCTTACAGTCCAGTCCAATCGCTGTCTGAGGAGTTGGCTTTGGGAATGGTTCCTGTCTTAGGCTAACAAAAGGGCTGGGGACCATGACCTCTGGGGTCCCTCTAGTCTCAGTCAGACCATTAAGTCTGGTCTTTTTATGAAAATTTGGGATCTACATCCCACTGCTCTCCTGCTCCTTCAGGGATCCTCTGCTTTGTTCATTGTCATGGCAGTTATAGGTTGTAGCCAGGTGCCATCTAGTTCTTCTGGTCTCAGGCTGATGTAATCTCTGATTTATGTGGCCCATTCTGACTCTTGGGCTCATACTTACCTTGTGTCTTTGGTGTTCTTCATTCTCCTTTGCTCCATGTGGGTTAAGACCAATTGCTGCATCTTAGATGGCCGCTTGCTAGCATTTAAGACCCCAGACGCCACTCTCCAAAATGGGATGCAGAATGTTTTCTTAGTAGTTTTTATTATGCCAATTGACCTGGATGTCCCCTGAAACCATGGTCCCCAAACCCCCACCCCTGCTACGCTGGCCTTCAAAGCATTCAGTTTATTCAGGAAACTTCTTTGCTTCTGGTTTAGTCCAGTTGTGCTGACATTTCCTGTATTGTGAACACCCTCATATTTTTGAACCTCCTCTTCCTTTTGTTTTGTGAAAACCACCCCCTCGTTTTTTTCTTACTTCTCAGTTATCCTTTCAGTTTATTTCTTGACTGTTGGTATTTGTATTTGTTTCCTGCAGCTGCTGTAACAACTTACCACAAACTTAGTGGCTTAAACAACAGAAGTTCATTCTCTTACAGTTTTGGAAACCAAAGTCCAAAATGGTTTCAGTGGATGGAAACCAACGTGTAGGCATGGCTGGAGGCTCCAGAGGAGAACCCATTTCCTTACCTTTTCCAGCTTCTAGAGCTGATTTTCTTGCACCCTTGACTCATGGCTCCTTCCTCCACCTTCAAATCCAGCAGGGGTCACATTTCCTTTTTCTGTATTAAATGCCCCTCTACCTCCCTCTTATAAGGACACTTGTGATTTCATTTAGGGCCACCTGGATAATTCGGGATGACCTCCCTAGCTCAAGATCCTTAACTTAATCACACCTGCAAAGTCTCTTTTGCCATATATGGTAACATTCACAGGTTTCAGAGATTAGGACCTGCATATTTTTTCAGGGCCATTAACTAAGGAACCACAGCGTTCCTTAGTTTTTAGGCCTGACCCTCTTATATTTTCATTCCACCTTTCCTTCCTGCATAATATCTTTCTTTCCTACTGTATCAATTACAATTTTATACAATTTTAAAATTACAATTTCATCTCTTAAAAATTTTATAAATCCACATCTCTATTCCATGATTGTCCCATGATCCATCTGCCTACTGGATATCTGGGACTTGTATATCCTATAAAAACACCTGTTGCCGTCAAGTCGGACTCATAGCGACCCTATAGGACAGAGTGGAACTGCCCCATAGAGTTTCCAAGGAGCGCCTGGTGGATTCAAACTGCCTTTGGTTAGCAGCCATAGCACTTAACCACCACCACCAGGGTTTCCATATCCTACTAAGGTTCCCAAACTCATTATGTTTCAAATTGAATTCATCCTACCTCCTCTAATAGCTGATCCTCCTTCTGTGTTCCCTAAGTCAGTAAATGGGGTCATCATGTAACCTGAATGACATCCTTAACTCTCCTTCTCCTTCACTTTCATAACTCTCTGGACCCTAAATCCTATTTGTTCTACCTCCTGATCATCTTTAAAACGTGTTCATTTCCCCACCACCTCATCCTGCTGGATTTCTAACTTGGCCTCTAGACTTGCCACCTTTAATCATTTCTAAAAATAATTTTATTTATTTTGTTGTTATTGTTGAGAATACCCACAACAAAACATACACCAACAGTTTCTACATGTACAATTTAGTGACATGGATTACATTCTTTGAGTTGTGCAACCATTCTCACCCTACTTTTCTGAGTTGTTCATCCCCCTCTTCAATCCACTTTTACACAGAGGCCAGAATTATCTCTTTATGTGAAGATCTGATCATGCCCTCACCAACTAAAACCAAACCTCCCGCCATGGAGTTGAATCCATGAAGCCAGAATTATCTCTTTATGTGAAGATCTGACCATGCCCTCACCAACTAAAACCAAACCCGCTGCCGTGGAGTCGAATCCATGAAGCCAGAATTATCTCTTTATGTGAAGATCTGATCATGCCCTCATCAACTAAAACCAAACCCGCCGCCGTGGAGTCGAATCCACCTTATCGTGACCCTATACCCCCAGCTGAAACTCTTCAATGCTCACCACTGCTCTCAAGCTAACGTTCTTACACCACTGTATGGTTTACAAGGTACCACGTGATCTAATCCTTGCATCCTATCTTTGGCCTTTACAAATGTTATTCCCTCTACCTGGAGTATTCTTCCCAAAGTCCAATCTGCACCTCCCACCACCGCCGTCTGGTTTCTACTGACCTTCAGATATATTCATTGGAAAATTGGATTTGTTCAAGTCATGAAATTTAAGAGAGAATGGTTTCTGACTTTAGGGTTCTGAAAATAATTTCTGCTGAAATGATATGGGAAGGTAAAATAATTTCTGCTGAATGTATGATGGGAAGGTAAACTCATATTAAAGAATATTTTAAATATTCCTTGATAAACATGAAAGCTCTGTTTGTATCTGTGCTAGTAACATGAGTTGAAAAGCAATTCAAAAGAATTTTTTAGCAATCAAGTGAAAAATGACTTTGAAATTGCTATAACTTGAAAAGCTTCTGCCTAAGACAGTACATGCATTTCATCCTATTCATTATAAAATACTAATCTTAGCTTTATTATTTTATGGAAGCAATTCTCTTGACTCTTAGAAAAAGTATTCCCATGATTCATGGTTAGAGCTTTCCCTCCTGTTTTCTCCTACCACTTAATTAACTTTTAGTATTATAATAGACCAGGCAGTGTTTCGTTCTGTGGTACACAGGGTCGTTATGAGTTGGAACTGACTCGACAGCACCTAATAACAACAACAACATTACAATAGAAAACAATTCTATATAAGGGTACACCTTAAAAAAAAAAAAAGACACTGGCATTTCTATTTTAAAATACTCATACGGTTGCACTGGTTCATTTTATTGTTATAATGAACTCAGGAAAAAGCAGTTTTTCAAATGTAGATATGATTTAGATAAACATTCCACCAAGTCCTCCTTGGAAACCATATGGGGCAGTTCTACTCTGTCCTATAAGGTTACTGTGAGCCCGAACTGACTTGATGGCAACAGGTACTTTGAGATTTGTAAAGATTTATAATAAGTAGTCATTTGGGCAAGAGAGTACCATGAAACCTCACACTACAAACCCTCTTTAAGTGCAGTATGAGAACAGTCAATTCCCTAATGCATCAGATACTAAGTATAGAAGTGTGAGTTGGAAAAAACCAATGTGTTTATATCACCCATAGTAAATGCCCGGAATTTCTTGCATATAAGTTACTATTGTTCTGTCTGCACTTATGTCAGTAGTTCTCCCACAGAGTTCTAACTTCAGAAATAGCTCTACAGGAAAGGGCTGTGAAACATTACAAACGGGGAACTAAAGACAGAATTAAGAATTTGCTCTTTTCCACTTTTCACTTGTAATTATGCAACAATGAATGTCTGAAAAATACTGTTTTCGAATATGAAGAGTCTTCATTGCTGAACAAAATGAAGATGAAGCAAACAACAGTTAGGCAGTTTCCCTAATTCTTATCTAAGAATCGCCTCACAGAGCTTTGCTTTTTTATTTTATAATTTAATTCATTTTTTGTTGCTGAGAATATGTACAGCAGAACATGCACCGATTCAACAATTTCTACCTGTACAATTCAGTGACACTGATTACATTCTTCAAGTTGTACAACATTCTCACCCTTTTTTTCTGAATTGCTCCTCCCTCATTAGCATAAACTCACTATCCCCTAAGTTTCCTATCTAACCTTTCAAATTGATTGTAGATCCTATGCCTTCAACTCCAAATTTTTAGAAATAAATGATTTTATTCATTCAACACATATTAATTGAGTACCAAGGACTCAAGCAAATCTTGGAAGAAACGTAAGCAGTCTGCCTGCTCCGTAGGAATAAGGGGTGTGACTTCCTATTTTACTCTGTTCTCACTGTGCCCTAAGCGGTGTTCATAGTGACTGTCACATGGCCATAGTGAATAGGGGTAGAATAATGAGCTTTACACAAATACTAAGCCACGCTGCCATCTTTTGGACAATTTTAAAGAGCAAAATAAAATATCATTTTAACACAGGATAAAGATGAGTCATTTAATATTAATATAGAGATGCTTCAATTTCTAACTTTAAACTATATTTAAAGATAACCAAGAATAAAAACACAGGAAAAAAAATAACAAAAGAATTCTAACTTTACTGATATAAAACACATTTTTTTTTTTTTTATAGTTAAGGAATACAGTCAATGAAACATAAGATCTCTTTTTTATTTTCCTGGCTAAATCCCTTGGTTTCCTTTTCTAAAGAGTACTGCTGTTTCTATAAACATTAAAAACTAAATGGACATACAACAATCCCTTACTGGTAAGAAATATATTTACTTCACTTCATTTTGCCACAGTAGGCTCTATTATTACACTGTACTGCAAACCAGTCACTTTTCTATAATTCAAAAATACAGCAAGAGATAATGATAATTTACGGAGGAGGTTTGCCCAAAAAATTCTAACGTGCCCTTTTTATTAGGCAGAATAGAGTTCTCCTTTAAAACTGAGGTTTTCTGATGAGCTTTAAGAAGAAAAAGGTGATAGCCAGTCCGTAGCTATATATTTCTGGCATTAGGCCTTCCACAGAAATGTGCATTAGATTTTCAGGTCCTCTCTCAAGCATTCTATTCCTGTAACCTGACTTCATTCTTTCCTTTCCACTGTTGCCACTGAAGCTGGAAATGACAGCAGAATACAAATCATATGATAAATATTTGGGAATTTGTCCTTGTAGTTTTTCAGCACCACTGCCAAACTTCTTGCCTAGAGAGCCGTGTGAGGCTTTTCAGCCTGAAACCTTGGAGCAAATCCCATTCTCTAGCCAACTGGGAAGCATCCACATGATTTAATTGTAGCATCTCTTCAAAGGGATTAATAAATATTTCAAGTTCTTTGACTCCGTATTCTAAGGCTGGCTCATTTGTTGGTCCCTTATTTATATCCAATAATTTTAAACACTGGGATGCAGCTTGTTTATGGAAATTCCCAAAATGTGATGTACATAGTTCTAAGTACCATTAGTAGAAATGAAGACTCTTTCCGTAAAATTTTTAATCACAATGCCATCACCATCTAGTCTTGATCCTACTAAAGATATTATCTTTGGATTCCTTTCTGCATCCACCAAAAAACCAGTGAGTACACCACGTAAGATGCCTTTCTTGGCCCTCTCGAGGGTACTGTAGCACTTCTCAAGAAGTGGTGTGGCAAAGAGTCAATCTGGCAGACAATGCCATTTGGTGTGTGGATCTAATATCTCTACGATGAGTAGAAGGTGTAGAACAAATTTCAAGCTAGTTCACATCCGTAGGTAGCTCTGCATTCACGTTTTGAGGTCCTGATTTGGGATTTTCTCACTGACCACGCTTTCAAGCTGAGGCACTGACACAGGAATGTATGAAGGAGTGCATTGTTTGCCCCGCTTTTACGCTATAACCAGTGCTTTCCATTTGCTTTCACGGGTGTTGTTAAATCCTCTTCCATAATCTCCACTAAGATTTTCAATTCACAAAGATGAATGCTGGCTGTTTGATACAAGTCATAACAATAAGTAAGTGTGACGAAAATGTTAACAAAGCCAGTGTTTTAAATGTGTTCACTGCTGCTAGCTCTCTAAATGGTGACTGAGACAAGGTACTGAAATTAGGAAGGGCATTTCCTGCCTGATCAGGTCAGAAACTTATCTCTTCCTTTGGAGATTACAATCAATGTTGTCACCCATTGAACCAACCGTTGTTATTATATTCACTCCAAGCTGTATTAAGAATTACATTCTTCACACAACCAAATACTTGGAAGGCCAGAGTAGCAGGGACAAGAGTTTGGGGACCATGGTTTCAGGGGACATCTAGGTCAACTAGCATAACAAAATGTATTAAGAAAACATTCTGTATTCCACTTTGGTGAAAGGCATCTGCGGTCTTAAATGCTAGCAAGCGGCCATCTAAGATGCATCAATTGGTCTCTACCCACCTGAAGCAAAGGAGAACAAAGAACACCAAAGACACAAGGTAAGTATGAGCTCAAGAGACAGAAAAGGCCACATAAACCAGAGACTACATCAGACTGAGACCGGAATAACTAGATAGTACCTGGCTACCACCGATCACTACTCTGACAGGGAACACAACAGAGGCTCCCTGATGGAGCAGAACAGTGGGATTCTGATCTCAAATTCTCATAAAAAGACCAGGCTTAATGGTCTGACTGAAACTAGAGTGACCCTGGAGGTCACGGTCCCCAGACCGTTTGTTAGCCCAAGACTGGAACCATTCCCGAAGCCAACTCTTCAGACAGGGATTGGACTGGACTATAAGACAGATAATGATACTGGTGAGCAGTGAGCTTCTTGGCTCAAGTAGACACATAAGACTATGTGGGTAACTCCTGTCTGGAGGTAATATGAGAAGGAAGAGGGGGACAGGAGCTGGTTGAATGGACACAAGGAATACAGGGAGGAGAGGAGGGACGTGCTGGCTCATTAGGGGGAGAGCAGCTAGGAGTACATAGCAAGGTGTGTATAACTTTTTGTACAAGAGACTGACTTGATTTGTAAACTTTCACTTAAAGCACAATAAATAATTAAAAAAAAGAATTACATTCTTCAAACCTTCGGCATTCAGTTTTTTTTTTTTTAAATATAGATGTAATTCAGGTAGACATATTTTGAAACTTGGAAAGATTTATAATAAGTAGTTATTTGGGCAAGAGAGCATCATAAAACCTCACACTATAAACCCTCTTTAAAAACCCTTTGAAAGGAGTCAGTTCCCTAACTTGAGACACCTGCTTGGCCTTTTATAAATCAAGTATTTAACACAGGCAAAGCAATCTTATCCACATAGCAGAGAGTTCTGTAGTTCAAGGTCTGTAGCACTTGTGTTTCCAGATCCATCAGTAAGTATGGAAAAGTATGAGGCTTAAACAGTGACTATCAAATCATGTTTGATGACTTTTCCAATGATGTGTGTGAACCAACAATTACTTTCAGAAAGGTAGTCTTGCTCCAAGTTCACTCTATATTGGCCTTCTAGTTTGGCAATCTGAGAAAAGCCAGGGGAATTTCCAGGTTAGCCATTGTGAGTGTTTACAACACCAAACCACTTGACAATCTGAAGCCTCCTGTTTGCCCCAGCACCTCCATAATTTCTATGCCTGATTGCTAAATTGAAATTCTCTAATGTAGGAGGGGTAGGGATGTTTCAAAGCTGATAGCTCTTTGTTGTATTTTACTGCCTGAGCATTTATTTGGAAACCCTGGTGGCCTGGTGGTTAAGTGCTACAGCTGCTAACCCAAGGGCCAGCAGTTTGAATCTGCCAAGCGCTCCTTGGAAACTCTACAGGGCAGTTCTACCCTGTCCTATAGGGTCGCTATGAGTTGGAATCGACTCGATGGCACTGGGTTTAGTTTTGGTTTTGGTTTAAGCATTTATTTACTTTGTCCTTTTTCAACAAGGAGCCTACAATGCCACTGACAAAAGCAGCACTATATTTTACACTGGTCCAATTTGAATCTTGTGGTCTGTACACAAAGAATAAAAAATCTATGCACACAACGCCATCATCAGATTCATAAGAGCGACTCACTTCTGCTTGTTATTTTTTTTTAATTATTCTCACACCAAGAACAATTCTGTTGTTTCCTTCTACTCCTGTTCTTCACTTAGGTTTTTCCCCTCTCATGCAAATCTTTTAGCTCTTTTCCAGCTCCCTGTAAACAGGTGAGGTCCAGTGAACCGTAAGTACTAGAAGCGACAAATATGTTTTTACTATTATTAATTAGTTTAACAAATAGAGATGGTTTTTCCCTGTAAAATTGCCTGTCCAGTCAGTTTTTTAAAAAATTATATTGCTAGAACTCTAAGTGCACTTGTCAAATGAACAGATAAATGTTGCATGGAAAATGATAAAAAAAATAATAATTTTGCTTTTATATTAACATTAATGTTTGCATCAAGTAGCCAATTAACCAAATAACTTGATGGAATTATTCTAAAATATATGTAATTCTGAGTTGTTTCCTACCAATGCTTATTTGGCTTGGCTTATTTTAGTAATATGTAGAGAGAAATCTTTCTATATTGATTTCAAATTTAAAATAAAACCAGAACCATATTTTTGCTTGCAGATAAAAAAGCTTCAACCTTTTTTCTAGTTAGCCTGACAAGTTAGTTCACAGTTATTTAGAAGTTTTTTTTTTTTCTTTCCATTTCTAGTTATAATCACTGGCTTTCATCAGCACTTGTTGATAAATTACAAGTTACCTTAAAATCTATTTCATTATTTCGTATATACTAGAGAGATGAGTATGTCATAAAATGTTCTGGACTGTGTACTGCAATACGTTAGCATTGTGTCTTATCTCAAATATCCAATTGGGGTTCATGTTTATTGTCTGTTATCGTAATATTTCCATCGGCCACTTTTCAATACTAATGTTTATTTTTTACGGTTCAAATGAGAATATATTTCCAAGTGTAGTGTGGTAAGCCTGTTTAACATGTACAAGATGATTACCTGCCTAAGCATAGGGAAACATTTAACTTAAGGCTAAGGAAAATAATAAATTAACAAGAAAATATAAGAATTATAAATAATGAGATAAAAGTAATAATAAATAAAATGAATAAAGCATATCTGTTGACTAGTAGTATTTTTGACTCACTTGAAAAGGATTGATACATACTTTGACATTACCATTTGACTTGAATCTATAAATTATTTCTCACCCAGTAAATGATTATTATTTTGAGTTTAATACTACTTTTACCATGGAAAATAAAAGGGAATCCTAAGCTCACAGTGTGTGGACTTGCGAGTATTATCAAAGACCTGTCCAGGAACAAATCTATAGTGGTTTACTCTGGAAATACTATGAAAGATACTTGGATATGAAATTCTGGGTATCATATCCAAGAATTGTAAGACAAAACAAGAGCAGGTTGAGACCCTCAAAAAACAAAGACGTATTTATTGACTTGAGGTATTTATTGCCTTTGCTTAATGTGGCTCATGCTATTTGATACTGGACAGGATGCAGGTTGTCCTATACTTCTACCACTAATTAGAGTTTACATTTGAAAGTATTGTGCAATAGTAATAACTATAGGGTTTAACTTACATCTCCAATTAGTATTGTTATGATCATTAAAAGGACTAACACAAATGTAGTATTATCACTTGATATATTAATCTAGATCAACAGATGATTAGTAATTTTTTGCAGACGGCTTCTTTCTTCAATAAACCACATATGTTTGTGCCACTAAAGGACTTATTACATGTTAGGAAACAAGAAATGAAAATTTGGATATTTAAGTAAATGTGTAAATTTATATAATGACTCGAATCAACAGGAAAAAAAAAAGTCACAAAAGAGTATGTGTTGACTAATAATATCAGCCAGTACTTCTCAAAATGTGTTGCTAGGAAATCAATCCTATGAAACACTTGGAGAAAAAAAAAATGCTCTACTGTCAGAAAGAACCAGGAAATGCTATATAAAATATGGTTCTTTAAATATTCTCAATAAAACACCCTGTTTTTTTTGTTTTTGCTTTCTTGTAGCAAAGGGATCTACTTGACTCTGTTTAACTCAGTATTTTCCTAGCTCATTAGACTATGGAACTTTTTTCACATAAAACTTAACATCTGTCAGTCCTGGTGTGAGAAGAAACACACCTGGAGAAAGAAAACCAAAAACCAAACAAAATCCATTGCCACTGAGCCGACTGCAACTCCTAGCGACCCTATAGAACTGCCCCATAATTTCCAAGGAGCACCTGGTGGATTCAAACTGCCAACCTTTTAGTTAGCAGCTATAGCTCTTACCCGCTACGCCACCAGGGTTTCCTGGAGAAAGAGGGGTACAGATTAAGTGCTAAGAAGTTCAGAACAGGGAGAGGCTACTTGTAGCTGGAGAAAACCACATGGAGAAGGAATATTTTGAGTTAGATCTTGAAGACTGAGATGGACATCTATCAGGGGAGGGCATCCCAGACAAAGCGAACGATGTGAACTGAAAAACACAGAGGAGAGAGTCCCAGGTATTTAGAGGAATGGTGAAGACTCCAGGAAGCAGAAAGTCCCTGTAGGGCAGAAATAGGGAAATGATGTGCTAATGCTGTGACAGTGATGCTACACAGTAGGATGGCCAAGCTGTGTATTCTTGCACTTTTCCCCCATATTAGCATTTCTTAAATGCTTATTTGATCATCAAAGGGATTACTTAAAACTTGAATGGTCAAGGCCAGCACAGTCCAACAGAAATACGTTGTGTGCCTTCCAGTTGATTCTGACCCATAGCGACCCTATAGAACAGAGTAGAACTACCCCATAGGATTTCCAAGGCTGCAATCTTTAGGGAAGTAGACTGCCACATCTTTCTCCTGAGGAGCGGCTGGTGGGTTTGAACCACCCACCTTTTGGGTAACAGCCAAGTGCTTCACCACTGCGCCACCAGGGCTCCCTCAATATAAATATAATGAACCCTATACTATACTATACATACTATTAAACTTTCTAGCAGCAATATTTTAAAAAGTAAAAACAGGTGAAATTAACTTAATGATGTATTTTATTTAACTCAATATATCCAAAATACTATCATTTCAACATGTAATCAATATACAATATATTGATTTTTTTTGTGCTAAACTTCAGAATCCGATGTGTATTTTACACTCCCAGCACCTATCCATTAGGACCGGCCACATTTCAGGCGCTCAGTATCCACATGGCTAGTGCTACTATAATGAACAGTGCAGGGCTAGGCACCAGCATAAATTAGCTATTTGAAGCAGTGTCAGTTTAGACAGTTTTCTAATAACTTGAACCATCATTTAAAAAAAAAAAAAAAACCTTAAACTCTTTAAAATTAAGTGGTAAGACATTTGCTTTGCTGGTTTCTGCAATGTAATTTTTATTGTTTTGGCTGAATTTGAAATGGGCAAAATAGGTGTAATTATAGGTTAAAGATAAGTTTATTGTTCCTCAGTGAATGTAAATTTTTTCTCGCTCTCTTTTAGCCTGTTCATAAGTTGAGAAAAATCAGTGGATTTTTAAGAAAACTTCTTTTAAAAAAGTTAGTGGATTTGAGACAGTTGAACATGAAGGCTCTACTACATATGCCAGCTGATCCGTAACTATGTGCATATTCTATGAAACTATTTTTCAGATTCTTAAAATTTTAAATGTTCCTACTTCTGCTGGTGCAGTTTCTTCACACTTTATCACATTTCTAAATAAGCGATCTGGTGACAGTGAAGATTTCGTGTCCTGAAGGCATTACACCAATATCTCCCAAATGCTTCTACTCAAAATACAAAACTGTTTTTATTCACACTTCCTATTTTTTGAATTGACTAAGGCCATTTTCATGCAGGAGACACTAGAAACCTGCTGTTCAATTTTTGTTTTCTACAAACTTTCTTTACTGAGTACTTGTGCACTTTTTTTTTGGTAAGTTTCCAAAACACATTGAATACCTGTCAGAAACTGAGTAAATCGGGCGCATTCTTTCAATGGTAACCCAAAACCAAACCAAACCCAGTGCTGTCGAATCGATTCCGACTCATAGCAACCCTATAGGACAGAGAATTGCCCCATAGCGTTTCCAAGGAGCACCTGGCAGATTTGAACTGCCGATCCTTTGGTTAGCAGCCGTAGCACTTAACCACTATGCCACCAGGGTTTCCTCTTTTCAATGGTAGCTCTGGAAAATCTGCTGCTTTAAAAATGGAAGATGAATGCCAAGGCAACTGCCGGGCTTCTGAGTAGAGAGCTCTATTCCAATGTGGACATGGATTAGAAGTGGAAAACATCCAACAACCCAATGTACGCTTTGAAAGTTCATGGCCTTATTCCAGGGTTTCTAAACCCCAGTACATTAACATATTGGGCCAGATAATTCCTCCTTGTGGGTGGGCTGTCGTCCTTTGCATTGTAGAATGTTTAGCAGCATGCCTGGCCTCTACCCACTAGATGCCAGTACTCAGTAGATATAGTACTCCCCATCCCAGACCATTACAGACCAAAAATGTTTCCAGACATTGCCAAGTGTCCCCTGGAGGACAAAACTGTGCCCAATTGAGAAACCCACTGCCATCAAGTCTGTTCTGACTGATGGTGACCCTTTGTGTTATAAAATAGAACTACTCCATAGGGTTTTCTTGGTTAAATTTTCTATAGTGATTGCCAGGCCTTTCTTCCATGGTGCCCGCTCAGTAGGTTCCAACTGCCAACCTTTAGGTTAGTTGAGCCCAAACCATTTGCACCATCCAGGGACCTTATACTAATCTGTACTCCCGAAGTAAACAACAAAAACACTAAAAATGTCACTACCATCAATCTGGTATCTTTCAGTAGCATACGAAGAAAATGTGGTAATTCATGTTCTGAACAGTAACGCAAACCTCTCTAACCCGATAAAATACTATGCATGAATAAAGTGTTTCAAAGCAAGATTTATATTTCTTTCTTTTAAACCAGGTCAGAAATAAAGCACTTTGTACTTAGTATAGCCTAGTCCAGGTCATATGTAAAATTTGGAGAATTTAAGAATAGTAAAAGCAATATTCCATATTTTTAAGTTTATAAGTTAATTTTGAAATGACAGAATAGGCAGACCAATGTAATGAAGACAAGGAATATGGCGATTTAACAGAGGCTAAATTTTTTTTTTTTTAAATTGAAAGCACCTGGTAAAATATAGACAAACTAATTGCTCTTTATCAACCTCTGGAAGTTTGTTAAAAAAAAAAAAAAAAAGTAACCGTCTTGCCTTAAAGAAGAACTATTATTTTAACTCTTTTTAATATTAATCATTTACTGATGAACATTATACTAGGCTAATGGACACTGTCTCATTTAATCATTCATTTTAATTGCTTAAGGCGTTATTTTGATCCCCATCTGGTTATTAAGGAAACTGAAGCTCAAACGGTTGAAGTAACTTCTCCAAAAGGATGCACCTGGTAGAAATAGGAGTCAAACTCATACCCTTTTTATGCTGAGGCTCAAGTTCATTCTGTGTGTTTTACTGCTTCCTGGGCAACTCTTTAATGAGAGGTGGCCTGAGGCTTGTAATTCAAGGAGGCTAATGGACTTTTTGGCACAATGGCAGAGTCTTGTCATATTTGCATTCCAATTAATCAAATCCAACTCTACAAGCTGAGAATGAGACAGCAGAGGGGAAGGGAGGAAAGCACTTTTAATACTGTAGGCATTTTCCAGCTTCGACCTGGGAGTTAAATAAAGCAAAATGGGAGATGTGAAGGTGCTGTTTCCTTCATGGTTCTTGATTCTAACATTTTACTGAACTAAACGTGTTTCCAGTGTTTAAAGTCATAATTTTTATTTTCACCAAATAAGAAAAAAATAAAAAACAAGAAAGATCTCAAGTAAACAGTCTAACTCTACAACTTGAGGAACTAGAGAAAGAACAAACTACCCATAAAGCTACCAGAAAAAAGGAAATAACAAAGATCAGAGCTGAAAAAAAAAAAAGAAAAACAATAGAAAGAGCCATCAAAACCAAAAGTTGGTTCCTTGAACGGATCAATAAAATCAATAACCTTTAGCCAGACTGACAAAGAGAGAGAGAAGACACAAATAACCAAAATAAGAGTTGAAAGTAGAGACATTACAACTGACCCAACATAAATAAAAAGAAAAACATAATACTATGAACAACTGTACACCAACACTTGTAAGCTTAGGTGAATGGATGAATTCTCAGATGCATACAACTGTTAAAAATAAAATCTTGTATTAATTCAAAAGAATAACACAATATTTGATTCTCTGTGATTAAATAAACAATTTGCAAATTGGGAAAAAATTATGTAATTTTTAAAATAAGTGTTCTAAGTGAAAACGAATGACTTCACCTGGTATTTAACTAAAGAATGTGACCTGTTCTGATGCTAGAAGGAAACTGTCTAAAAAGTGAACTTAATGGGCAGTTCAAAGAATTTTCAAAGATACTTTCAATGATATTATTCTTTAAAACCTAAACTCAGCATACAATGTGATTCTACCACATTTGAATGTGCTATGTGTGCTAGGGGAAACCCTGGTGGCATAGTGGTTAAGTGCTACAGCTGCTAACCAAAGGGTCGGCAGTTTGAATCCGCCAGGCGCTCCTTGGAAACTCTATGGGGCAGTTCTACTCTGTCCTATAGGGTCGCTAGGAGTTGGAATCGACTCGAGGGCACTGGGTTTTTTTTTTTTTTTTAATGTACGCTAGGATAGGAGTTGTCTCTGGGTGGAACAAAGGGTTAAGTGCTTGGCTACTAATTGAAAGGTTGATGGTTCAAATCCATCCAGAGGTGCCAGGCCTGGCAATCTACTTCTAAAAGATCACCACCATTGAAAACTCTATGAAGTGCAGTTCTACTCTGAAACACATGGGGTCCCAATGAGTCAGAATTGACTTGACTTTTTTTTTTTTTTTTAATGTCTTTAGGGGAGTGGAGCAGCGGTAAAGAACTCGGCAGCTAACCAAAAGGTTGACAGTTCAAATTCATCAGTTGCTCCTTGGAAATCCCATGGGACAGTTTTACTTTGTCCTATACGGTCGCTAGGAGTCGGAATCAAATGGAGGGCAATAGGTTTGGATTTTTTTTTTTTTTAGGAAAGTAGGGAGGGAAAGAGATGATTTTGCGGGGGAATATCACTCTACAATTTTCCAAGAAGAAAAATGAAATTTAAAAAATCTTCTTTATGGTATCATTTAAAATAGCAAATAGTATCCTGCTCTTTCAGACCCACTGCTGGCAAACATTAATATATTTTAGGGGTCCTCAAGACGAATGTAGTTAATCGAATGGTTGATGTTGTTTTATTCTCAAACTGGAGAGTCCTCCAAAAAAGTTACAGTGAAAAAGATGGTGCTGATAACTCACGCCCAATAATTTATACCTTTAAATTCCTCTCAGTTTTTATGTGTATTTTTGTGAAAAATAGTAAATGTGTATGTTTAATTCAATTACATTAATTTAGGTACAAATGGATTAAAATTTCATTCCCATGTCAAATACTAAAGTGCCTATGAAAGGCAAAACTTAGAAAACAGGCATGGAAATTTTTACCAGGTAGTGGAAAGCCAGGCTTACTTCTCTAACTTATTTAATTACTCCATGAAGCAACTGATTTATGAAATTGAAGATCTTTACCGGCTCTGGCATAAATACCTATAAAATCTGAGTGAATAAATTACATTATGCAGTATTATTATATAAAACATATTTATCTGTTGAGCTTCAGGTGCAAAACAGCTTATTGTCACTTCTGATTTAATATCTCAGTTTTCATTCAAACACTGTATGTTTTAATTTCTGGAGTACAAGTAAGGGAAACATAGATTCACTCATGCGAATGAAAAGCTTCCTTGGGTTGATTTTTATCTCACCTTACCTCACCTCTACTCTCCAACCTATTCAAGGAAAATGCAAGGCAGCCAGAGGCTAACACTCTAACATGTTCATTGACTGTATAGTTCCCATATGAAGGAAATTATTTATTAACTACATGTCTAACTCTTGATTATCACTGTCCTTATGCAAATAATATTGACTGAGCCTGGGTCCTAAGTACAAATATAAAACTACAAATGGGAAATCCAGTCATGCATGTCCAGTCAAAGCTCTTTAAGTCTTCAGTAGCTGATAGATGCTCACCACAGTCACATTTATTTTCAGTATAAATGTAGAGGTTTCGAAGGCTTAGTTCAAACCAAGAAAAGATTAGTAGTGGTAATAGAATGATGAACAGAGCTCTATAAATGAACGAATTTCCATGATGTAGAAGATAGCTTCTGTTTTATTATTTTGTCATTAAGCTTCTATTTTATTATTTTTCATTAGCTATGTTTTTTTTTTATGGTAATGATACATATTTGTGCATCAATATAACAATAAAAAGATCAAAACTGAATACTAAACAGGTTAAATTCTATTTTAATGAAATTTTGAAAATCAGAACTTTAATTTTTATAAAAAAGAAAACCCCAGAATAATACTTTAATAATATTACCTTATATATTATGGAGACCTGGTGGCACAGTGGTTAAGCACTCAGCTGCTAACCAAAAGGTAGGCAGCTCGAATCCTTGGAAACCCTATGGGGAAGTTCTACTCTGTCCTATAGGGTTGCTATGAGTCAGAATCGACTCGACAGCAATGGGTTTGTTTGTTTTTTAAATATATAGTACAGTTTTTAAAAATAATTTTCATGTACATTAACTCATTTAATTTCTAAATGCCTCTTGACCCTTACTACAAGGATCTTCCTATAATACTATTTCTATGAGTCTATTGTGTAAATTTTTTTGTTTGGCTTTGAGTACTATTGAGTAAAGATATAAATGGCGATGTGCTTCTATAGTTTATCTTTCATCACTATTTAAACACAATATCTTTAAATAAAAATTTAAATTAAAAGACATTTGCATTATCTCCACCAAGATATGAGTTTTTACCAAACAACCCTTATTCTCCTCTCTTCTTCCCTCCTCTCCCCTCTCCTATTCTCCCCTCTCCCCTCCTTTTTCCTACCTTCCATTTGTTCTTTCTTTTTCATAAAAATATGACTTGTTTGTTTACCTATGAGTGATACTTTTACATGAAGAAAGACTAAAATTTTGGAACTTTTTGGCAAATCCTTTGGGAAAACTGGCAGGAAATAATAATTGGTGAGCTAAAGTTCTGATTATAATTACATTAATTTTAAGAAATTTTGTTTAGACCATGATATTAAGAACTTTTCAGAAAACAACTGTTTTCATTTTTTTATGCCTTCCCTAACATTAAAAAAAATTTAAGGCAGTTACAATGGCTATGTGAAGTAGTAACATTTTATTATATTACAACAATGAAAAGAGTTTGATTCCTCCCTCTTCCCCTTCCTCCTTCCCCCCTCCCTTCCTCCCTCCCCTTTCCTTTCCTCCCTTTCTTATATAATTCTGAGAATATACTGTAATTATTTTCTCTTTATCTTAGAGAGAGAGAGGGAAAGAATACTTGCTTTACTCTATTAGGTCTCAGAGGAAACGCTAATATAGAATTTCTCCTCTTTGTGCTCTAAAGGATAAAAGAACATACACGTTTTTTTTAAAGGACTAACTGCGACAACCCCTCTCAAATTATGAACTCTCTCGGTGAGGTTGCTTGCTCTAGTAATCATGTATGAGAATCCTGACTTCAAAGCATTAAAACCAGATAGCTGTACCATGTTAAGATTTCCCTCTTCCCCATGATAATCCTTTTTGATACAGTGAACTCAGCTTACATGTAGAAACCCGTTCTTCATAGTAAAGTCCTATTAAGTTTGAGACAAATTTTATTTCCACTTTCTCAGGATTTTTTCCTTATTATGGGCGTGGCATAGTGTTTTCTTAAAAAGAGAGGAAGGCTCTGTGAGTGCATATTTCATAAGCTTCTTATTCATTATTCACGCCAGTTGAGATAGAAGGAATACATACTTGGAACATTCCCTCAGATGTGTCCTCTGAGACACACACTCAGCCCAAACCTCAAAGGGTCTCTTTCAGAGGGGGCTGGAGGGAAACTCAATGATAAATTCTTACCGTAATGCCTCCGGGTTCTCAGTTCCCCTGGAATTTTATTTTCGGTCACGTGAATAAGGCCAATAGTACTTTACCCTAAAATAATCTAACAGTGATTACAGCATTTGAAAAGTTGCAAACTAGTTTTGTTCTCTGTATTTCAGAAATACTATTTATTGAAGAAGGAAAATAAAACAATCTCTAATTCAATTTTGGGAGGGTGCATGCCATTTACTTATTTAAATTCACGCCTCCTGCAAGAATATACAGCTGATTTAGGCCCTGATTTAATTAATACACACTGAATGTGCTGTGAATACTTTATAAATGTTTAATTATACAATGAGGATAGCACGTTTCCTCCCCTACTTGAATTAAAAATGAGTTATTAGTATAAACATTTTTTAAAAACCTCATTTATGAAGGCACAATGAGCTAATAAACTGAGTGCTAAAAGATGCTATGTATTTTGAGCAGGAATGAAACCTCTCTTCCTCCTTGACATCAGGTTATGTTTTTCCTTGATCAATCTATATAGTTTCAGTAAGGACCTATAATTCTTCCCATTCTGGTTATAGTTCTGGGTCACCCAAATTTTAAAAATTGGGGTCTGTTCTGGTGTTGCCTCCTCGGACAGGACTGAACGTGAACAACAGTTAGAAGCCCTGGATGGAGCCTCCAGCTCCCCTCCCCCATCTCTTTTCTTCCCTCCCTTTCTCTTAAGGAGGATAAACAAAAAACCAAACCCATCGTTGTCGAGTCAATCCAACTCATAGTGACCCTAAAGGACAACGTAGGACAGCCCCACAGAGTTTCCAAGGAGCACCTGGTGGATTCGAACTGCCGACCTTTTGGTTAGCATCCATAGCCTGGTGGATTTGAACTATCGACCTTTTGGTTAGCATCCATAGCCTGGTGGATTTGAACTATCGACTATCGACCTTTTGGTTAGCAGCTGTAGCACTTAACCACTACACCACCAGGGTTTCCCTTAAGATGGAGGGGGAAAGGAGAGCTAGCAAAATGTGTTCACTTGGCCAGTGGCAAGTGGTATGTACATGATTTAAGATCAGAGAGGGAGGCTTTTTAAAGAACCTGTGTCAATAAGTCACAATGGTTGTTTGGTTGTTCACAAAACTAAAGAATTTAAAACAATATGTAAAAATCAAGCTCTGAAAATTTTTCAATTAAAAACTATAAGCACAAATAATTTTAAGTGCTTTTCTGCAGTATATTCGCCAACATGATCAAAATAAGAACGCATTTTAGTCATTTATTTTTCCTTATTTTAATGACATTTAGACAAATTAATAAACCTTATTTTTATGTAATGACTTCATAGTTACTTTGAATTTCCTTTAATTATTGTGAGTGAGTTACAAAGAATACACATCATCTTCCACGGAAAGCTTTTAGTTAATACAGTTTCAAAAAAAAAAAAAAAAACAGATGAATCATCATAATATGTGAGGCGTAATAGTTTTTCTATATCCATTGCCTTAAGTTAAGCCAGGACATCTTGATGTTAAAATTAATAAGCTGAAGAAGGAAGGTGAAAACTTATATTAAACACTTGCTGTGTGTTAGGGACCATGCTAGGCATTTTAACATGCATTATCCCCTTAAATCCTTTCAAGAATCCTGTGAATAAAGTAGGTAGTCTAGCCATTTTTTTCTAGATGAGGAAACTGGCTCAGGTATTTCCCAGACTCTGCAGACTGAGATGAATCCCAGTGACAGGAGGATTGTGATAAGCATAGCTGAATAGCTCAAACACAACTTTTTCCTTCCCCTTTCAATTTTCCATATCTGACTCCAAATACATCAGCATTTGTATAAAACATGTTGCTTTGCATTCTTGAAGTTCAACACATTTGCAACGCTATGAAAGCGTTTTATTCATCATGCCCTGTAACTCCGGATTGTCAGATTAACCTTGACGGTCCCTGTTTTTCTCCTAAATAGATAAGTCACTCTAGTACCCAGTATTGCTGTCTGGAGTGAGGAGGACTTTTTTTTATATTACGCAAGAAAATGATTTTTTCAAGGAGGTGGTTCTTAACCTTGACTAAGCCCTATAGTTACCTGGAGGACTTTAAAAAACACTCATTCCTGGCCCCACCATATGATTCTAACATGCAGTTAAGGTTTGAAAACATTGCTCTTGGTTTCTCCCCACAACAAAGGCCCTCTTCTTCTGTGACTGCACCCACATGACCTCAAGTGGAATGAGGTTTGGGGCACAAGGTGGGTGTGAGGTATTAAGCATAACGACACTTTACGAAAATAAATCTCAGCTAGCCATATTTTCCTTAATCTTTTTATAACAAATCTTTGACAAAAATCCCAGCCCCAGTAAAACAAACAGCTCTTTATGTGATTAGCTGTGAGACAGCTGGGCCAATAATCCCCGTCACTTCAGGATAGCTTTCTGAATTTATGCAAAAACAGTACAGCCCTTACTGGAGTGAAAACTGCCTTAGGCAGCAGGCAACAACTCTTCTCCTTGCTGGGGTAGCTGTTTAACTGGAGCCCATTTAATGCCAAACAGGACTGGAGCCTATAAGAAAACAGCTATATTTAAATTCAGTTTCACGTGTTATTCATCAAATTGTAAACCAGACTATTAAATTTCTGGTAGCTACTCTTGAAAATATACACACGAGAGGGTTTACCAATGGATAATACAGCACTTCCATTTAGCAGCAGATATGAATTTTTTTATGACATTTTAATCTTAATCTGTGATAGCTCCCAACCAGGGGAGTATGTATAAATTCTCATATCTACCAAAGCACTCAACTTGTACAACTTCAAAACAACCAACATGTCACATTCAAATTCATTTAATTAAAACGGTGCCTGGATCAAGAGCATTAATTCTCAGTTACATTCTAGGGTAATGCATAGAGTATAAAATTAACTGGTCTGGAATAAACTCTGGATAGAAACACATTCACCCAACGGCTACCAAGTTGGCAAGTGCAGGAATGCCTACCTGCCACTACAGTTAACCATTCTTTCCTTGTCAGTCAGATCAGAGGGACTCAGTGAAAAACACAGAAAGTAGTTTTGCATGGCTTGATAGATGGAAAGCAACATTCTACCAAAATGAGAAATTAGGAATTTTTGTAACAGATGATTTATAATTTCTTTGCAGGAATTATAAATCAGGCACTGTAAATTCTTTGTTGTTAGCTCATTTGGAAACTTAAATTTTCTCCAGACCTCTTCCAACTCCCAAACTAGGCTTCTTTGGAAAAATCAGCAACACTTTACGAAAATAAATCTCAACTAACCACATTTTCCTTCATGTTCTTACAAGTCTTTGATAAAAATGTAACCCCCAGTAAAACAGGTATTCCTCCTTCATCACCAAAAGCAAACTTACCTATGAGGAAGGAGAAGGAACCAAAAATTGCTGACTCAGGCAAATAGAACTAGACGAGGCTTCAGTTCTGGAGTCAAAGTTTGGAGACTCTAGTTTAAATGAACGCAGGAGTTGGATTGCCTGACTGTCCTCTAAATCAAAACCAGAGGAATCTGCCCTGGTGTGGAGTGCTTCCGGGTGCCTCCCTTTGTTCCATGTAGAATGCTAACGCTAAAATTGCAGTTTGCATTCCTGCTCCTGCTTGCTCAGGCAACACTGATGCAGTCTGACAAAGCTTCCAGTTTAAATATCCTGACGGGGGAAAAATAAGTCCCACAAGATGTGACCTCCCTTGTGTACCAGTAAAAAAAGCCACACAATGAATGTGTAAACCCGAACAGCTAGAAATGTGTGGGCATCTTAACGGTATCTGACCTCATTTGTAAGATATATTAGAAACACGGAGAAAAGGTATTTTCTACTTCTTGTGAATGTGATTAAGGAAGTCAAGGGTGTGTCTATGAATTTTTTTCCACCTCTTTCTTCTCCCTGGTGGGCAAATTTGCACTGGCATATAAAAGCAGTCAGTACAAAAAGAGAAAGAAATTTCTCAGGGCAGTGAAATATAGATCAAGGCACAGAGTAATGGGATGAAAACGCTAAGAAAAAGTTAAAGCCATCAAGAGAGGAAAAAGCTAACAGTGTAATTAATTAACGTGTTACCATAACATCTTTAAAAATATAAGAGATCAATCTAAAACTTCTTAATGCAGCTCGTCTTTGAGCTGGGGAATATAAAAACCAAAACCTCTGCTGTTGAGTGATTCCAACTCATAGTGTCCCTGTAGGACAGAGTAGAACTGCCCTATAGGATTTCCAACAGTATACATAGTTCAAGACTGGAATCAAAATCTTTCAGAGCAAGTTATCACACATTTAATTTATGAGCTTCTGTAGAAATTTACTGGCACGTACAGTACTAGTGAATACATCAATGATATTTCAGTCACTTCATCTAATGCATAACTTCATCATTTTGGCAAAGAAAATCTGTCTTTCTTCTTTTCCAGGGAAGAGTGAGTGTTTAGGTAACACCAGGACATGCGATGTTTTCAGTGCTCTTGGGTTTAGTTAACTTTTTATTTCTAAGTTTCTAACTTGGATATTGAAATGTAGATTTATGAAGTTCATGTGTTTAGCACAACTACTTTACATATTCTATTCTCTTAACACTCCTTTATAGAAAGTGGTTGGTATTAAGACTTTTGAGTTGAGTTCGAGAGGTTTGATAAATGTTCTGGGCAAAATTCACTGATGATTAGTGGTGACAGCTAAATTATGGGTGCCACATTGGAAAGTTTTGGCTTCAAAAATACAACATAAATACAAAAATCTCAGACTGGGAAACAGTGTGAGAAAATGACTTAATGGATTTCTTAATGAAATGCCCGTAAATAAGTTTAATATAACTGTATATTGTAATTAGTCTACAGGTCAAGAGTGTTTGATATTGGTCTTGTTGGAAACTAAAAAATTAAGTCTCCTTAAGTCTCATTTTTCCTCAAGTCTTTGGCCAGGCCCTATGCCACACCTACAGCACTAAAAAAAGAAGTAGAGAACAGATATCAGAGAATTACCACTGTTCTGGAGCCTAGCAAAAGGATTTCCAACTGAAAGCAGAAAGTACAGAGAGCTAGATATTCTTGTCTCACTCCATCAATTTCTTTCTCCACTTCATATATATATAATTTAATGCATAGCACTTATTGCTGTTGGGAGAACTTAATTAATAAAGGAATTGTAGAACTGAAACAATGAAGATTCCCAACCTGTGCTTCAAATAGGCTAAAAACAAATATTTGTGAATTCACCCTTTATGGATACTTACATACACAAACTAGTAATGTGTGCAAATGATCTTGGTATGCCTATTAGAATGTTGAGCAATGCGTCCATTTCTAAGTCAATATTTGCATTCTTATAAGTCATTACCTGGAAGAAATACCAATCCTTTTTTCCCTGTACCTAACTGACCTACAGAAACCCTGGTGGCATAGTGGTTAAGTGCTAAGGCTGCTAGCCAAAGGGTCAGCAGTTTGAATCCACTAGGCACTCCTTGGAAGCTCTATGGGGCAGTTCTACTTTGTCCTATAGGGTCGCTATGAGTCAGAATCGACTTGACAGCACTGGGTTTTTTTGGTTTAATAAACCCACAGCAATGGGTTTGGCTTTTTTTGGTTTGAACCCTGTAGTGGGGCCACTGAGAAAGAATTAATTTCAGGACCATGGACAACTCACCCAAAGCCCTCAGCCCTACTCTTGAGCGCTACAGGAAACCTTCCTTTAGCTTAAAATGTAAGAAATAACTTTATAGTAACCATCTCCCATTTCAATACATTTTAACAACCAAATGAATAAAAAATGTTCAGCTAGATATTATAAAGTTTACACTGGAAAAAACCCTTCTATCTTATCGAAAAACACTATAATGGCTGTTTTAAAGACATGCGTCACTGTGATAAGTGCATTTAAGTGTCATTAGGTTTAATGGTTCCTGCTCACTCAGACTATTATGCTATACCTTTTAAAGTTCATTTAATGCATATTAATGGTGTAAAATTGACAAAATTATGAATTGAAGTTCCCTAGGCACAGGTTAAATCAAAGAAGGAGGGAGAGGACTGGTTAACATTACCTTATACCCCACTCTTCATTTATACTATGAAAGATGTCAGCTCTCCCCTTAGTGAGTTGAATCTAAATTGATTTTTATGGTTTTAAACTCAGGTAACTGTTTTTGGTTGGGTCATCAAAGGTTAGCAGTTTTCTTCAGGGAGTAAGAAAATGTGCATTCTTCTGAGATTAAATTCATATTTTATCCCATACTTTCAGAGACATGTATGCCTTATTACTTCCTTCAATTCCTGTATTCAACTTGCAGAACCAATTCAAAGGGTCATTCAGAATATTCTTATTTTGTAATTTTGCTCTCTCATCACCACCATTTATCACATGAAATAGCAGTGCTTAAATTATTTCATGTCTGAGTTAGCTATTAGGATAATAAATACTATTACTATTAATGTGAAAAACAGAAAAATCCAAGGTTCCAGTCCCAGCAATATTTGATACAGCAAAACTCTGGTTCATAGTATCGGGAAGACTGGAATCAAATTTTGAACTATGACTTGCAAAAATACTAAGAATGACAAAAATATTCATGTTAATTATGTTTGAAAGAAGAGAAATTTATAAGCTCACTGCCTGTTGCAGTTCGTTTAATATTGAAGGATGACTAACACATAACTTTTTAGCTACTCTTTTGTTTCTCTATCAAAGACTCCAAACTAAAAAGGATTAAAAAAAAAAACAAAAACTTGGTAAAGGAAAATAAAGCCATACCAAGAAATACTACTACCTTTTCTAAAACATTTAATTCATTTGACTGACAAATTATGTCCTGGGATTTATAATTTTACCATTTACAAATAGAATTATGGTACCATGTTAATGTTTGTGGTGCAATAGGTTTCTCTTATGTAGCCTTTGTGGGTTCACAAATTCTCCCAAAATGACTGGTCGAGCCACAGTCTTCCAAAGGATTGGTCAGTTTGCTATCTGCATAAGAAGCCTTGCAAGGATCAGTTGGCTTGGTATAAGTGGCTTGCAATCCACTCAAGAGGACTGGTCAGTTTATGATCAGCCTAAGGGATTGGTCAGTTTACAAAAGCCACATCCTGAAATTAACAGGAGTGTTCCTATATAAATGACCAATATCACAGATGGTTTTTGGGGACATTCTGACCAACAAGAGCCTGGAAAGGAGCCTGTCCTTTGGATCTAGGGTCCCTGCCCTGAGAAAGTTCTAGATCCAAGAAAGGACTGTGCTGAGCTCGAAATACTGAGCTGATAACACTGAAGATCAAGAGAAAGGTGGCAAGCACAGAACGGCTGAGCAGCAGAGAAGCGACAGCAAGCACAGCAGAGAAAGGGTGGCAAGCACAACAGAGTTAAGAGGCAGAGAAACTGTAGCAGTAGAGCAAGCAGCAGGAACCACGAGACTGGCAGACGGCAGTGGTGGTTGGGTTGGCCCACGGAGCACCGCTGGGCACCTCCAGGCAAGATGTTGCCTATGCCTATGGAGCTGGGTGCCTCTGGGCAGAAAATTGCCAACAGAGCTGGATGCTCCATAAAGAGGAAGTAGCCACAGTCTGAGCCCATGCAGGTGGACACTTGAGCAGAGCGAGTGACACTGTGCGGACCAAGAGGAGGCCTGTTCTGAGGGGGCTGAGAGGAGACCCACAGAAGCCTGGGCTTTATACTGTACAGGGCTTGCCTGTGAAATATTTGCCTCGAGAGCTGTTGTAATGCCAGCCTAACCCTGGCACTAGCCCAAGGTTCTCTGAAGCTGCTGGCTGAGAGCTGGATCAGTAAGCACAGGGGGCCAGACCCAGCTAAGAAAAGCCGCAGAGAGAATGAGAGAAAGAGAGAACACAGATACTGCAAACCTGACCCAAGCTGATGACACACCTGCTGAGCTGACACCTGATCCATGGCATACCCACCTGGTGACATGGAATGGACTTGGGGACAGGGTGAGCAGGTCCCCTTTTAGACATAAAACCAAAACCAAACCCACTGCCATCGGGTTAATTACAACTTATAGCAACCCTGTAGGACAGAGTAGAGCTGCCCCATAGGGCTTCCATGGAGGGACTAGTGGATTCAAGCTGCTGACTTTTTGGTTAGCAGCTGAGCTCTTAACCACTATGGCACCAGGGCTCCCTTTTTGACATAAGTGAGTTCCTTTCCTACCAAGTGTGGTACTTGTGGGGATGGAGTGAATTGGTTCACTTCAAATCTGTTCATGTTGTTTACTGTTTATAAATAATACCAACAGCTCTCAATTGACAGCATTTTGTAACGTATCTTTGTGCTTGCAACTTAATTAGATCGAATAGTAGAGTCCTCCCTAGCAGTCTCATGATCGCTTGGGATTTCACATGACAACCAGTGTGTGTACACATGTGTGTGTGCACAGTTCAATGTCCTTTGAAGAATTCTGGAGGTGGGGAGAGATTTCAAGAGGACAGGAACTAAGAAATGAAACATAAGAGTTCTGATTTTCAAAATCTAGGAAGAGGAAAGAGTCTCTTAAACACTGGCTGGTGATAATTGAAATATTAGGTAATATTCTGGCACAAATAATAATAAAAAAAAAGATGGCTACTGAGCACTTAGAAAACAGTGGTGCTTAGAAGTCAGCTTAGGCTCCAAAGAATAACTCAGGCCTACTTCACTGCCTTTTACAGACAGGGTTAGAACTAGAAAACCTGAGAAACGCGTAAGATAGAAGCCACAAACTTAGAGCTTACTTGGACCAGGCAATGAACACAAGTGAGCAAACTGGACAGTGTACTATCAAAAGTTAAGGTACTGAGCATTATTAAAAGGTTAGCATGGGCCCTGGCCAGCACTACTAGTTCCAACTGATGGTCGCCATTTACCAGGGGAAGTCAGAAATCTGGAATTTTTACATGGATCATTTTGATATTTAAAATTTTAACTTAAACTTTTTTTTACTAGTGAATATTCCTTTGATTAAAAAAAAACAATAATTTGTAGACTGAATCTGGTCCACAGGCTTCCAGCTTGGGACATTTGGTGAAACATCTGGACCTCAGTGAGGCATCTGGCAAGGCTTCACATGGTATCTTTAGGGAGAATTTCCAGGTGGGTGACAGTAGAGACACTACAATTAGGGGAAGTAAAATTTAACCTCAATATAAGGATAATTGCATCTTCCCAATGAGGAATGGGGCTGTCCTAACACTAGAAGTGCTCAGCCTGACCACAATTTGGCAATTCACAAGATCACAAAATAGGCCCTGAATTTGAATTTAATTTTAATATTTTTTCATACATAAGAGTATTGTTGTTAGGTGTGGTCGAGTCAGTTCCAACTCACAGCAACTCTATGTACAACAGAACAAAATGCTGCCCGGTCCTGCACCATTCCCACAATCGTTGTTACTCTTTTTTTTTTTTTTAATTTTTTTAAATAATCTTTATTGTGTTTTAAGTGAAAGTTACAAATCAAGTCAGTCTGTCACATATAAGCTTTTATACACCTTACTACATACTCCCATTTACTCTTCCCCTAATGAGTCGGCCCGCTCCCTTCTTCCAGTCTCTCCTTTCGTGACGGTTTTGCCAGTTTCTAACCCTCTCTACCCCCCCATCTCCCTCCAGACAGGAGATGCCAATACAGTCTCAAGTGTCCACCTGATACAAGTAGCTCACTCTTCATCAGCATCTCTCTCCAACCCATTGTCCAGTCCCTTCCATGTCTGATGAGCAGTCTTCGGGAATGGTTCCTGTCCTGGGTCGTTGTTATTCTTGAGTCCATTGTTGCAGCCACTGTGTTAATCCATCTTCTTGAGGGTCTTCCTCTTTTTTGCTGACCCTTGACTTTACCAAGCATGATGTCCTTCTCCGTGGACTGGTCCCTCCTGATAACATGTCAAAAGTATGTGAGATATAATCTTGACATCCTTGCTTCTAAGGAGCATTCTGGCTGTATTTCTTCCAAGACAGATTTGTTTGTTCTTTTGACAGCCCATGGTATATTCGATATTCTTTGCCAACACCATAATTCAAAGGTGTCAATTTTTCTTCAGTTTTCCTTATTCATTGTCCAGCTCCCATATGCATAGGAGGTGACTGAAAACATTATGGCTTGGGTCAGGCGCATCCTTGTCTTCAAGGTGACGTTTCTGCTTTTAACACTTGTCTTACTGTGGGGGCTTGCGTGTTGCTGTGATGCTGGAAACTATGCCACCAGTATTCAAATACCAGCAAGGTCACCCATGGCGGACTGGTTTCAGCTGAACTTCCAGACTGAGACAGACATGGAAGAAAGACCTGATGGTCTACTTCTGAAAAGGATTAGCCAGTGAAAACATAAGAATATACTTATGTGCATATGTACATGTCTCCCTCAATTCACTACTTCATTCAAAATATTCATTAAAAATCGACTAGATTGCCAAACACTGGGAATACAAAAGAAACAAAAATCTTTGGGCTCATGCAGTTTATATACTGTATATTCCCCAGTTTACAGACCATATGTGCCCATTAAGTTATATGGGGACCATACAAATATATGTCTTTGTGTGAAACTTCATTCTGGAGCTTTCCTATGTACTTAGCATTGTTGTTATGTACTGTCGATTCTGACTCATAGTGACCCTATATGACAGAGTAGAACTGCTCCACAGGGTTTCCAAGAAGCAAGTGGTGGATTCGAATTGTAGACCTTCTCATCAGCGGCCTGAGCTCTTAACCACTTCACCACCAGGGCTCTGCATAGGATATTCAGTTATTTTGGGTGAAAATCACATTACACTATGATGAATGGGGTCATTAGCTCATTCATTTATTCATTTAGCTTTTTTCCTACAAATATTTGTTATGGATCTACCATATTCTAAAGATACTCTACTAGGGCTAGCCCATATGGGACATAGGGCCAACAGGTGTCATCTGTGATTTACGGTTGCACTCCACATATTGGATGTTTTCGTGACTCAACAGCCCAAATGTCCTACATTATCTTTGATTAGGCTTTCTCAAAATTTAAATAAATTAGAGAAGAGGATGAAATCTTCTATCAACTGGCAATGATTGTACCAATACCAATATTACCCTCACTAAGGAGTAACACTTTGTTGTTAAACATCATCATGCTGTGTTGACAATAATTCCAAAATGAAGTGGTAAACATGGTAAAGTCTAGTAATAGATCTATGACTGTGTATATTCTAATATAATTTCTGGCTTTTCTATCCACATAAATCACAGGGTAAGAAAAGTTTTTTTTTTTAATTATCATGTACTAAAAATATTCATCTGATATTCTAAGTAATTTAGATTTTAAAATCAAAGGGTCAGAAATAATTAGCAGATTTAGAATGTGATTGAGTTTATTTCTCCTAATGTAGATTCAGTCACGGTCAAAGAATCAGTATTCTTCCTTAAATCTGAGTCTTGCTGGTAGGTAAATTCTAGGAAGGTATTTTTAAACATTCAAAGGCATGTCTATGTTTCATGAAAGGCAAAGTTAAAAACAAGGTCACAGAGTATTTTAATGGTTGAAAATACTTAATGCTTAAATAAATATAAATGCTTAAATAAAAAAGAACGATGGATCTGAAAAATGTCTTTGGAAACCTCTAATCGTTAAAGAGAAATACTGACTTTTTCCCCTAAAAAACTGTTGCATAAACATCCTTCATTGATGGTTGTGAAAGTACACATCAAAATCAGTAGGAACACGGTGAGTTAAAGTTCCTTAGAAGCATTTTTGGGAATACTGTTATGATCCTTCCATATTCATTTACTCATCTTTTCCCCATATAGTCAGTTTAAGTTCACTTTGAGAAGAAAAAAAGATTTTTAATTCAAGGATATTTTTAAAAGGGGTTTGCATATCAAACCAAATGTTATATAGTTTAAACAAACTAATTTATAATCTAAGACCGATTGAAAAAAAATCTTATAAATACGATTTAGTGACTAAGCCTGGGAAGGAAGAGAGAAAAACACGAGGTTGTTGTTTTAGCACAGTAACTATTTAAAGGCAACACTCTCTGTTTTCCAACATTTTAAGCAAATAACCTTAAATTAATATATATATATAGCTAAGATGTTAGTATCTCCAGGATACACTGATATCTGAGTCGGAGCAGTAATACCTTAAAAGCTGATATGGTCTTTTAAAATATCAAATAAAGAAGTATGTAGACAGTAGTTTGTGATACATACTTAACATATATTTTGTGTACATTGAGGCTTAGAAAAATAGCCAGTATTGGAATTTGATGTACTTACAAAATGACTTTTTCTTTTAACTCTCACAGGAACTTGCAAAGATAGTATAAAGAGCCCCTGTGTACTCTACATCTGGTTTCCCCAAATGGTTAGTATATCTTATGTAACTATATGAAAAGAAAACAAACCCACTGCTGTCCAGTCGATTCCGACTCACAGTGACCCTATAGGACAAAGCAGAACTCCCCATTGAGTTTCTAAGGAGCACCTGGTGGATTCCAACTGCAAACTTTTGGTTAGCAACTGTAGCTCCTAACCGCTAAGCCACCACGATTTCCTGTGTATCTACAGTATGCCAAAATCAGAACACTGACATTGGTGCAGTGTGTGTGCATAGCTCTGTGACACTTATCACATGTGAGATTTGTGTACCCACCATCCCAATCAAGATGCAGAACTATTCCAGCATCACAAAGATCTACCTTGTACTACCCCTTTATTGTCATCCCCCATCTCTAAATCCAATCATGAATTTGTAAGATGACTCTTTTATGCTTATCTATGACACAGGTTTACTAAAGTACGGATAAAGCACGGGACTGAGTGTTAGGAGAGGTTGGTTCCAAGTCTGCCACTGCCTAATTTATGCCCCTGAACAACTGCCAGCCTCAGTAGCCCGTCTGTAAAAATGAAGGCTTGGGTGAATATTTTTGGGGTCCCAGCATTTAAGAAGATATATAATTATTCAGTCTCAATTATGACATTGTCTTAAAGACTATTAAGTGCTAACCAAGTTAAAAATTTTAAATGCACTGTATGTTTTAAATGCATTCTATATTAAAACAGTTCTATTGCCAAATAACTTAATTAACCGAAACTGCGTCAGCTGCATTTTGAAAATCTATTGCTGCTTCAAAATTTGAAGCACATAAAACACGTAATTTCACTAGCACCCTTCTCTCAGTGGGGCAGGTGCTACTGTTCTCCCAAAAGTTCAGGTGGAGGGAACCTGGCAGAGCAATTACCTGAATTCCTTGGCCCCCAGGGGCACTCTTTGGGAGAAAGAAGCAAACATTCCTAAAATGCTTCTGGCCAAGTATCTGAGCTGAGAGTGTTGCCGTGGAAACTTTAAACTGAAGATTATGAACTGTGGGGTTCAACTTCAGCCTTCGTCTGAGAAGGACAGTTCAGATGCTGGAGCTTCCTTTTGGCTCTGAGACCCAGGCCTGGGGGGCAGGACTAAAGGACCAACCCCTGGCAGTGGAGTCTCCTGCTTTTCTTGGCAGCATTACTTACGTGCTTGATATCAAAGAAGATAAAAACAAGAGGAAAGCAGTTTTCCCAAGTGACTTCTTCCATTTAAAGCTTTAAAAATCACCGCCTACGCAGGTCTCTTCCTCTCTGTAACTCACTTCCATCTTTAATTCAGCCTGTTGACACCACCCAGCATGCAGATATTTTGAGCTCATCAACGGAGCCCTTCATCAACAACATACTGATTAAAAATGGGTCCTCCTTCCTCACCTCGAACAATCTTCATGAAAAATCCTCGAGGAAGCAGAAACTTGAAAGGTGTCCTCTGGGAACTTTGGACTCTCCAGGTCTTTGGAGAGGCCCACTGAAACTTTTTTGGAGACCATCTATCCTTTACTAACCATTCTTTATCAAAATGCATCATTTTCCATCCCCACTCCCGAGGGCATTCAGTAAACGGATTTTCAAACCGTACGACCGGGATCACTGAACTGTTCTACAGTGATGGACGCAATGAGGAGTCCAGCTCAGTCATCTCAACAATCGAACAGGGACGCGTACTCGCTGTTCCTTCGGCCTCCCTCTGGTGACAGTTCCCCTGATGCCCCATTTTCCACAACCTCCTTGCATGCCAACCTGAGCACCCTAGATACCCCCCGCACTGGACCACACTGGACCACAGACAATCAGTCGCCCTCCCGCACGGACGCGGGGGTCTTACCCTTTCTCTCTCAGCGGGGCCCCATCGCGCAGTCCAGGAGGAGGCATTTACGTGCTCCCGGGAGCGTGGCGGCCGCGCTGGGCCAGGAGGGCGCGCCGGCCGGACCCGGCGCCGCGGCTGGTTCGCCATCCAGCTCCCGGAGCCGGCCCGGCCAGCTCCGCCGGCGCCAGCCCCGGCCCGACACGTGGTGCCGCCGCCGCCCGTGCGCTCTGGCCCCCGCGGCCCCTCGGCCTCTGAAGCCCGCCGGCTGGCGGTCCGGGCTGCGGACCAGGTGGGCAGAAGGGCCGGGGACCAAAGGGCCGGTACCGGTAGGTGGGGCGTAGCGACGTGCGCGCGGTGAGGGCTCTGGCTGGGCGCCAGGGTGCCGCGGTCCTAATCCCGGGGCTCCCGAACGCCAGGCCGGGTCCGGTCGCCAGGGCCCTTGCAGACTGCGCCACAGGCTCTATTTCCCGCAGCCTCTCGGGGCGTTGGTGGCGCACTGCAGGGGCTCGGAGTTCCAGCCAGTGGAGGGAGCGCCGGCTCGGCGAGAGGATCTGCGCTGCGCGACCGCTGCCCGCCCCCGCGTGGACCCCCGGGGCTGATGTGAGCCGTACCCCTCGCGGTCTTCACTCACCCTAATTAACGAGTAGCCTACCCTCGCGATCGAGATGACAAACCACCAAACCCCCTGCAGTCAAGTCGACTCCCTAGGACAGAGTAGAACTACCCCATGGGGTTTCCAAGACTGTAAATCTTTGCGGAAGCAGATTGCCGCATCTTTTGGTGGGTTCCAACCTCCGAGTGGGCGCTTTAACCACTGCACCACCAGGGCTCCTTGATGGAGATGAAAATCCCAGAAAACCGCAGAGTGGAGCTCAGGTGCCCTTTAGGACAGTCTCTCCGTGGGAAAATTCTCCCATGACCAAAGCTTGTCAGTCGGAGGTAATTAAGGAAACAGGGCCCACAACTTGGGCGAAGACTTACCTGCGGGCTCAAGGTGTTTCCTACTCCACCAATGGGCCGCCTCATCCTAACAAAGTGACTCTGTCTTAGTTTTCTCCTCTGTGACCTGGGGATAAATGTAGCCATTGGCTTCCTAGCGCTCAGGAGGTAATAACGATTGGGTTTAAAAAATAGAATACTTCGGGCTTCTTTAACAAAAAAAAATATAATTTCTATTGATTTTAAGTAAGGCTGAAGGAAACCTCAAGACTGGAGGGAAAACTGTTCCAGTTTTTTAGTCCAAATGCAAAACTAATTCATCAGCTCCACTAGCTTCTTTGGGAAGGCAGGTTTTGAAGAGATTGGTGAGAAGAGCCTTCTTTGAGGTAGCCCCGTCATCCAACTTTACTAAAGTATTTATTTCTATGATAAAACTGGTTGCATCGTCCCACCATAGCTAAGGGTCAAAGGGCATCCACCACAGTCTGCAAAAGGCAGAAGGTGAGTTTCGTGTTATATTATTTGCTTGCTCTTAATGAACCTCCCTTTTTACCTCTTAAGGAGCTTTCAGCATAGAAAACTCCTTCTGAAGAACAACACCCCTGTGCTTACCCCTGCCCCCTCCTCCTTTCTCTGACTCACCTTCTCACTCTGTTTAGCTCAGTCAGCTTAAAGTACAGTGTATCCATATTACTATGTGAGAGACCTTTGGGGTGCAAAGTTCATGCAGTTGAAACCCATCAGTCTCATGTTACTTAACTCTGGCACGTGCATGTAACATTTTATTCTGTTGCCCCAGCTCATTTTCATCAGGTCATCCCTTCTACTCTTATCATAAGGCTCAAACTCTAATGATGTTTTCTCAGCCCTGGGAAACTCCCTCCCACACTGAAAATGCAGAATAATAGCATAATAGAGCCTTATCACAATAAAAATTTCTCTTTTGCCAAATATCGACATTACTCGGTCTTAGTATGTACCTCATGTGTCCCCCTTCCCCAAAGCATTCAAGGGCCAACCATTAAGTTTAATCCTCTCTTGGCTGTGAAGGAGGTTCAGTCTGCCCCTTTGGCTTCTGGTCAAAACTGCTGTCTGTCTGCAGCAGCATTTCCTTCACAGGTTTGTCTTGTGTTCCCTTGGGACCCTGTCCTAGGAATTTGGTTTTCTGCCTTTCTTCTCGCCCTAATCAAGATTTCCAGGTCCTCTGCATCAGATACTCCTGGATTATTTTCATTGAATTCCTCTTGGTTCTTTGTAAGGTTGTTGTAAAGACAAATAATAAAGTGAGTGTAAAAGTGCTTGCAAAGTCATGGCCTAACCAAGTTGACACATAGTTTGTGGGGACACAATTCAATCCATGACATAGACCAATAAGCAACATCAGGATAAACAGAGAAAAGATTAAATTTGTCAAGGCCATCATTTTATTTGGATCCACAATCAACACCCATGGAAGCAGCAATCAAGAAATCAAATGATGTATTGCATTGGGGAAATCTGCTGCAAAAGACCTCTTTAAAGTGTTACAAAACAAAGATGTCATTTTGAGGACACCTGACTCAAACCATGTATTTTCCATTGCCTCATATGCATGCGAAAGCTGGACAATGAATGAGGAAGACTGAAGAAGAACTAAATAATGCCTTTGAATTATGGTGTTGACAAAGAATATTGAATATACCGTGGACTGCCAGAAGAACGAGCAAATCTGCCTTGGAGGAAGTACAGCCAGAATGTTCCTTAGAAGCGAGGATGGCGAGTCTTTGTCTCACGTACTTTAGATGTGTTATCAGGAGGGATCAGTCCCTGGAGAAGGACATCATGCTTGGTAAAGCAGAGGGTCATCGAAAAAGAGGAAGATCCTCATGGAGATAGATTGACGCCATGGCTGCAACAATGGGCTCAAACACTGCAATGATTGTTGAAGATGGGGCAGAACCAGGCAGCTTTTTGTTCTGTTGTATGTGGGGTCACTGTGAGTCGGAACCAACTCGATAGCACCTAACAACAACAATAAAATTCACCTATCAAATCCTTAAAAAAAAAAAAAAAGTGCTATGAAAATGTATGTTTGTTGTGTTAATGATTACCAGTCTCATTCCCTTGGAATTTTACAGCCTCCTTTAAAACAAGGGTTTCCATCTATTTGGAAGAAAATGCCGTTAGGTTTTCATTCTAGGGCCTTAAGAGCACTGGGAGTGTGTGTGTTAAAACGAGAAGCTCAGATGAGAGGCCTAGGCTGTAGCCTTCGTCACAAAGACAGCTTTTAAGCCATGGAATTTTTTTAAGTGGATAATTTATTCTTAAGTATAAAGGGCGTCCCTTGGTTAAGTTGATGTGTAAGTCAAGTGGTCAACCGTGCCTTACTTTGTCCCCCAAAACTGAAAGCACCTACAGGTGTTCAGCCGTGGGCTAGCAGCATCATTACCAGCAATGGTGTCTTGTTGGAGGGATAGTGAACCTTTTCTCTCTTGAGGGTTCAATCATATGTCTTCCATTTGAAAATAAAAATTGTTCATGACCACTTTGTTATTTCTTTCATAAAGGCCCAGGAGCATGCCTCAAATCCATTTTATTCACTGTTGTGATGAGAAAGGACGATAGCAGCACCTCTGCAGAAATGAGCTTAAATTGGTTCATTATATGTTCAAATATCTCCAACTTCTGAGTTAATTTAGATGAAAATGACTTCATATTTCCATTTTTAAGATACAGATGGAAATCCATCACTCAATTTGGATTTTTTTTAATCGAAATTATCTCGAGAGTCTATTTTGACTTATCTTTTAAATTTTTATGAGGTATTAGAACATCTTTCATTGCTTTCATGATAATCTTTATTTAGTACTCTGGTAACAGTTGCTATTTTGTGCCAAAGGTGGTTGTTTATTCTCAGGTAAAAATTCTTTGAATTTAGAGGGAGAAATATGAGGTCAAAAATTATGGATTTCAGGTACAGTCTTTCTTGAGGTGAAGTCTATGATCAAATAGGCCCCCAAGTGCCCCAAACACCCAGGTTTCACAATGATTTTATGTTCTACCACAAGAGAATAATTTCTACTGGCCCAGAACTGGGTTTTGCTTGTAGCTCTATTTTATTTTTTAATCTGAAAGTGTACCTGCATATTATAGAAAACTTAAAAACACAGAAAAGCATGAATAAGTAAAAAAATCATTTGTAATCTCCCAGTGAAGATACAAATACTATTTTGGTGTATGTCCTTACCAGTAGATATAATTTTAAAAATAAAAATAAATGCATATTGAATATACTATCTTCTTAAATAATACCTTTTTCTGATCACAAAGTAATACATTATAGAAAAATAAAGAAATACAAAAAGCAGAAAATAAAAATTATTCTCATTCTCTGATACAATTATTACAGTTTCCCTGAATTTTTCTATAAATGCAAGTATATACATACAGGAAACCCTGGTGGTGTAGTGGTTAAGTGCTACGGCTGCTAACCAAAGGGTCGGCAGTTCAAATCCGCCAGGCGCTCCTTGGAAACTCTGTGGGGCAGTTTTACTCTGCCCTATAGGAATCGACTCGACAGCACTGGGTGTGTGTGGTGTGTATATACTTACATTCGATATGACGCCCTGGGTGGTGCAGACTATTAAGCACTTGACTATTAACCAGAAAGCTGGCGGTTTGAATCCACCCAGAGGCCCCTCAGAAGACAGACCTGGTGATCTGCTTCCAAAACGTCACAGCCTTGAAAACCCTGTGGAGCAGGCCTACTCTGCACACATGGGGTCACCATGAGTTGGAATCAGCTCCACGACAACTAACCACAACAGCACATAATATGCATATATATGTATATATTTTTGTTAAAATGGGATTCCCTGCTTTGAAATTTGATTTTCCACATAACAACATCGTATGTAATTTCCCCTATCATTGATTTTTCAGCTAGCCAATTATTTTTAACAGCTCCTTAGTATTATGTCATGTAGCTCTGCTATGTATCTCTCTGCCAAAATGTTGATACTGATGGGTAGTGCCATGGTTTCATGCAAAGAAGCAGGTTCATATCAAATCGAAATGAGTATCTTTGATAATCTTATGCAAGGTGAACCGGGATAATAAGACTATCCAGGTAACTGTTAAGGGGGAGAAAACCCTGGTGGTGTAGTGATTATAGAAAATTTGAAAAGGTTGGCTGTTCAAATCCACCAGCCGCTCCTTGGGAACCCTACGGAGTAGTTTTAGTCTGTCCTATAGGATCGCTTTGAGTCAGAATCAGCTTGATGGCAATGGGTTTGGTTTTGGGGAGGTAAGGGAGAAATAAGCAGCCAAATGGCAAGTTTCTAAGATATGGGTGTGAACAATTAGGGCAGCACCCCCCCACCTGCATTTTGATGATACATGTGTGTGAGTGTAAGGTGAGAACAGGGCATTACATTGTAGATCAGCTCTAGTATAAAACTTGCTCAAAAAATATTAAAAGCACCGGTGCATTTTGTACAGTATGGCTATATATACATATATAGGTATAGTAGCTATTGATATAGATACGAATATAGATATAGGGGTAGATATATGAACGCAACCCTGGGAAAACAGGATCAGTGTGGCTTTTCCGTAACTTGGTGTAACCTGTGTTCAACATGCTGGCTACCTAGCTCCAAAATGTGCCTGGTGATTTGACTTTTACTATTGCAAAAGTTGCTGCTATAGAACATCGTCATCAAATTGTTGAATGCTATGGAATTAATGTTTTCAGTTTAGAGAATATTTCAAAGCCACACTGATGTTTGTATTCATTCTTTCTGAGACCAACACGTGTAAGCCAGGCTCCTACATTGTATTCAACTAGTGTGGCTCTTTGAGCATACAGGTAGTTTGTTTCAGACGGCTCTGTCATGATTCAGTCAATACCTCTTTTTATTTTATTTTTTGTAGTTTTCATTATTATTGCCTTTCATCATCAGTGTCTTTATAAATCTGATCTTTGACTACCTACCACTGAACAACTGAGAATGATAACATCAGCAAATTACGCAATGCAACATTGTATGTAGTACATATTACTAACAATACCCAAAAAACCCAGTGCCATCGATAAGATGTACAAAAGACAACACCACCACCAAAATAAAACAAACAAAAAAAAGGCGATCGTAAGTGTGGCTCGTCGAAACTCGAGTATGTCGTAAATCGGGGACTACTCATATCTATATAGTGAGGTTCATGGACCAGTACTACCTGTGTCAGAGATATTTTGGGGCTTGTTATAAGTTTCTGTTTCTAGAGCCCACCCTAGACCACATCACAATCCCAGGTGATTTGTATGCGCACCAAATTACAAGAATGACTAAGAATTAAGGGGATTAAGTTAGAGAATTAAGAAGAAATGCCTGTGAGCTCCATAGCATTAGAGACTTTGCTTCCCTCCCCTGGCCCTTATTGGTATCTCTAGAACCTAGCACAGTGCCTGGTCCATGGGAGGTGATGGTTATATATGTTACATTGACTATTTGTTTTAATATTTGTAATGGTTTAATTAGTTCTTGCCTTGTAACGTTTTTCCCCAAAACATCTTGTAACAACTTTTCAAATAATTCTCATAATCTCTGTGATTGTGCCTTGCATTCAGTAGGCACTTAATGAATATTATATGAATGAGTTTAAAAAAAAAAAAAAGTATGTTAAGACCTAATCATTCTTACCTTAGTTACTTCCAAGTTGTTTTCTGTCTCTGAAAATATCACAGTTGGGAGTCAGACCTTCTGTGTTCCATCTCTACCAGAAATTGCACATGTTTTTGGTAGAGATGGGTGAGTCACTGAGCACTACTGATTTTGGTTTTGTAATCTGTGAAACAGTGAGATTCAGTGAGCTAATACCCATGAGGATACTTTGAAATCAATAAAGTGCTTTGCAAATGTAAGTTATTGTTTTTGTATCTTCTCCATCAAGGTCTTCCCCATCAAGACCTTTTCCACCGGCCTCAGCTTTTGGGAGCGCCAATCACTGCCCAGTTACCTGTGGCAAGCTTGGGGCAAGAGTACGTTTAAGAAATCTGTGAGTGTGTGAGATCCTGATGGAAGAGAGATAGCAAATAACACATTTCAACCATTTCACTTCCGGAATCCAAGGCAAACGTCACTGATAAATGATGGCCCTTGAGTTTTTATGAGCTCAAGGGTGAGCACACAAGCTTTCCTAGCATACTGCCTCAGGCAGCCCCTGTAATTGATTGGCATTGACCCTTTGGTAGACTTGTTTGCCATCTCTGATGTAGGATCAGTCTGTATATAAGTTTGCATGTATTAGATTTGAATTGTGCATGTATGTCTTAAATATGTGAGGTTATGTTGTACATATGAAGGATGTGTGTGGTGGTGTGTATGTAAATGTATATGTGTCTATTATATATGAGATAGTACTGTAAGTGTAAAATGTATGTGTGTGTGTATAAAAGTGAAACTGAGAGGTTATTAAGGTCATATTTTTAGGCTAAATTTTGATATTAAAAAAAAAATCACAGTAAAATGTCCTGAAAATAGTTCGAAGAACAATAGGAAGATTATGTGGGCCTCCCAGCTGTCAGCAAGCTTTACAGTTAGCCTTTCTCTCAGATTCAGCCTCCAGAATCAGAGTTTCTATTTTATTGCTGGGGAGATCCCAGCTGGAGTCTTATCTATTTATAACTGGATGAGGGCCTGAAAGACTTGCATAGTTTGGCTTTACTTTCAACTGAATGTTATAACTAAATCAGATCTTAAGAGATCTTCTGGTTTAGTCCCCTGCCTTATGGTGGTAGAGATACTACCATATTCTCAGTCATATTCTTCACATCTTATTTGAGTATTTCATGTCCTAAACAAATTCTTCCCTTCAAAAAAATCTGGTCCATTTTTTTATAGCATATACTAATATGCTAGCCAGTGTTAGGCACTAGGCATACAAAGTCCCTGCCTCTCCCAAAGCTAGATTAAGTGCTTCTCTTATGTGCTCCGATAGCACTTTTTGTTCTCACTTTTGAAATACATGTAACATTGTGGTATAATTGCCTGGATCTCCCACTTAAGTATGAACTTCTATAGGACAGAATTGATTCACTGTTGTATCTCTATTGTCTAAATGAGTGATTGGCAAAATGTTTTTTTTAAATAAAGGGCCGGATAGTAAATGTTTTAGATTTTGTGGGCTATACAGAATCTGTTGCAACTACTCAACTCTGCCACTGTCGTGTGAAACAGCCATAGGCAATATGAAAGTAAATGAGTGAGACTATGTTCCAATAAAACTTTATTTATGAGAACAGGCAGTATGCTGAAATTTGCCCACTACTTCTTGATATATGATAAGTGCTCAGTAGATTTTTATTAATAGTAGTATTGGTATTTTAGTTTTGTTGAGTGAATAAATGAAAGTCTAATGAGACATATTTGCTTTCATAGATCTTACATCTAGTAGAGACAACAGCAATTACAATATAGTGTGAAAAGTCTGTGATGGACCATGTGCAGTGTGTTATGGGAGCCCATGGGCAGTGTATTATGGGAGCCTAGAGAGTAGGCTGGTGGCACAGTGGTTAACAGCTCAGCTGATAACCAAAAGGTTGGCAGTTTGAGTCCACCAGCCACTCCTTGGAAACCCTATGGGGCAGTTCTACTCTGTCCTCTGGGCTTGCTATGAGTAAGAATCAACTCGATGGCAGCAGGGTTGAGAGTAGGCATCCAGATCAACCCAGGGGAGAGGATTAAAAAAGGATCCCTGGAAGAGATGGATTCTGAATCCTATTTTGAAGAATGAATAGAAGTTACGTGCAGAAAATGAAAGGGAGAAAGGGTGGTCTAGTCAGAGGAACCAGTGCTGAGCACAAAGACTGAGAGGCAGGAAACTCCCAGTGCTGAGCACAAAGGCTGAGAGGCAGGAAACTCCATGACACATTTGGAGAACTGCGGGTAGCTTGGCATGAGAGTCGCAGCTCTGGAAGACGGTATTGCAGTTTAGCTGCTCCATCTGTGCTCTCACCTCTTTGTCTTTTCTTCTCTGGATCGTAGCTCCATTACTCACTCTCTTTCCCTTTATTCTCTCCCTCTTACTGGCTTTCACCGTAGTAGGTAGACATGAACAAGTTTTTTCTATCTTTAAAACTACTAGGTACATTTCTACTATCACCACCACCTCCACCTTAACAACCACCACAGTTACTTCCACCTCCACCTTAACAACCACCACCGTTACTGCCTACGCTAGCTAGCTTTCACTGTCACTGCTATAACCACATCCACCATCTATGCATCACTTATACCACTGCCTCCACTCCCACTGTCACCTTTACTACCACTTCTGCCATGTCACCACATCATCACTTTCACTACCACCACCTCTACCACAACCAAGTCCATCATCACTGCTACCAGACTACCACCACCACCATCACCGCTACCATCACCTCTACCATCTCCACCTTAACTCCCACCATTACCACCTCCCCACCTCCCCTACCTCCACTATCGCCCCTCCTGTCACCTCTGCCACCTCACTTTAAATTTCATCGCCTCCACGACTTCCACCATCACTTATACCACCTCCACTGCCACCTGCACCTTCACCACCACCTCCACCACCTCTATGGTCATCACCACTGCACAACACCACCGCATTACCGCCACCTCACCACCTTCACCATCACCTCCACCATCACGTCCACCACTTTAACCCGGACCATCTCTTCCACGCTGTCTCCACCACCATCACTACCATTGCCATATCCACAATGAAAACGTCTTTTAGGCTTCCATTCCTCTGAATCAATCACAATCTCTGTTTTACAGACAACCTTCTTCTGCGGTTTCTTTTTCCCGTTTGTCACTCCTCTTTGCTGCTCAGCCAACTACAGTCTGGTTTCTGTTCTCACCACACCACTGAAATTATCTGAAATGAGGTCACTACTTATCATGATCACCGTAGTGCTATATTTGGTGGACATTTTTGGCCCTTCACTTACTTGACCTCTGTGCAGCATTTGGTTCTGTTTTATGCTTCCTCCTTAAATTTTTATCCTCCACTGGTTTTATAATACTGCAACCTTCTGGTTGCATCCTAATTTTCTGTCCACTCTTTTCAGTCTTCTTCAAGAGCCCACCATCATATAGTGACTGTTTAAATGTATGAGTTTTCCTGGTCTGTGTGCTGATCTCACAGCAGAGGATGACTGTGTGTGCAAACTCTCATACTCAGTTCTACCTCCACTGAGTAAGAGCAAGGCTAACTGAGTGAGTCGAAAGGAGATGGAGGCGGAAAGGGCAAAGCTTGGTGTGACTGCCAAGGGAAACGAGAAAGGGAGTTAAGACTTACGGGGCAGAGCATGCAGCCCAGCTGAGATTGCAGACCTTAAACCTCTTGAAACCAATCCATTGTAGAATTTCTCCAGCATCCTAAGAATAAAAACCAATAGAAAAAAAAAAAAAAACTGATTAGGTGGATATGTAGCTAGGAAGGGGGTAAAAATCCCTAAATACTTTTCTTTACAGTATTCACTGTAACTCCTCTCTAAACTGACATATCCTCAAATAGTTGAGAAGGTAAAATTAGCAAAGAACAGTGATCCCCAACTATTTTGTATTTATATCAATACATCTTTCTTATTAAATTCAATAAATCTTTATTTCACCCATCGATTTTCAAAAGATGTTAAGATTTGTATTTATTTTTAAATTAATGTGGATTTTGTTAGATTTGTCTAAAGCCTTTGCTGTGACCTTCTTAGACTTTAACATGATTTATTAATGCCAAATGCTGGAACAGACAAAATAAATTTGATATAAACATGTGGAGCTGTGTCTGCCCCACCCCAAAGCGAGGTACCTTTGTATTTTCAGTATTGGATTTACTTTTAACCAGAATTTTTTATTTGACCATTGTGTTAGTCATCCAGTGCTGCTATAACAGATAACAAGTGAATGGCTTTAACAAAGGGAAGTTTATTCTCTCACAGTCCAGTAGGCTGGAAGTCCAAATTCAGGGCACTGGCTCCTGGGGAAGACTTTCTGTCTCTGTCGGCTCTGGAGGAAGGTCCTTGTCATCAGCCTTCCCTTGGTCTGGGAGCATCTCAGTACAGGAACCTCAGGTCCAAAGGACACGCTTGGCTCCCGGCACTGCTTTGTTGGTGATATGAGGTCCCCTTGTCTCTCTGCTCACTTCTCTCTTTTATATCTCAAAGAGATTGGCTTAAGACACGATCTAATCTTGTATATGTCATCAATATAACTGCCACTAATCCATCCCATTTCATCATAGTGATACAATTTACAATGCATAGGGAAATCACATAAAATGGTGGACAATCACACAAAACTGGGACTCATGGCCTAGCTAAGTTGACAGATATTTTTGTGGGACACAATTCAATCCATGACAGCCATATGTGGATAATTGCATGGCCGGATTCATGTGTGTTATTTGGTAATCTATTCCATGTTGCATTTTCTGTTGCAGATCCTTGGAAGTATTGAAATTATTTAAAGTCAGATAAATTTATATTTTGAATAAAATCCAAACATTTCAACATTGCCTATCGGAGATCCCTTGGCTATATTTCCTCTCTTCCTAACTTCACAACATATGCTTCAACCATATAGAATCACTTCCAGATCCTCAAACCTGCCATGCCTTTTCTCATCGTTTTGTCTTTGCATGTGCTATTCGTTCACAATGGATCACATTCTTCCCTATTCCTGGCCTAACTAACTGTTGTTAATTCTTCATGACTTCGCGTTCTCTGGAAAGCCTTCCTGGCACCCTAATGTTAACTGTATCATAGGACTTAATGCATCGTATTACGATAATTCCTGCTTTGTTGTTCCCACTAGACAGTAAGATCTTCGGGGACTTCTTTTTTCCTGTAAGTTTGACAATGGAAGGCACTCAGTAGTTATTTGGTTGAATGAATGAATGAATGAATGAAATTATTCTCCATGTTCCATTTTTTTTTTTAAATCACAATGACATGCCGTTACTCTGACATATTTTTCAGTCATGTTTCATAGTTTCTTGAATATAAACTTCTGCTTTAGGAATAATTAATATTTATATTATTTCTCAATGGTTTTATATCTTTGTATTCGTCTAGCATTATTCACCAGAGATCTTATGTTATTCCTGCTCCCATAGCTTCACCTCCTCTATTTTCACCCATTTACCTGCTTCCATCTACAGGCCTAGATTGATTCCTGCTGCAGTAGGAAGTATATAAGAAGCTACTTGCCAGGGAGTGAAGATTGCCTTGGAATCAAGCTCTCCTTTTTGGTGGTACCTGGTCTCTGTTCTTCTGCTCATCTTACTTGCAGATCACCTGGTTCCTGCTGATCTGCCTGGGCTTTTGACCTTCTACCTTGCCTTCCAGCTTTGGGAATCGCCAGCTCATCTCTGCCTTCCTGTCTCATTTATCTGCTGTTTCTCTGACCTTCCATGCTGGCATTGATTTCTCCTTTTCTTCTTGGTTCTGAATGACCACAACATCTTGACCTCTGATTCATTTGTGTATTTGAATTATGGACTAAACAATATGGTTGCTGTTTCATCATCTCACCTAGATCCCTCCTTGTGAATACGCCCTGACTTTCCTGGTCTTATATGCATGCATCATTAACTGCAGGCCTGGCTCTGCCCTTATTATTTCCTTTGAACAATGATGCCATTTCTACTTCTTCATATTGTCAATATGGAAACTGAGGCATAGAGGCTTACAATCTCCAAGTCAACTATTTTGGTATTTATGGGTATGTAAACAAAATATATACTCTACAGAAACTGAAAGTAATTTTTAATCTATCATGTACTAAATCAGTATTCTTAACTGTGACTGTGCATCAGAACTGTCTGTAGAAACTAAATGGAGATGCCTGGGCCCCACCACAGAGTCATTGAATCAGAATCTCCAGGTGGGGCCTTGGCATATGTATTTTCAAAAGCTTTGTGATTCATTTTGATGGCCAGCCTGGGTTGATGTTGAACACTGCTGTACTATTGAATATCCTAAATGTTATATATTAAATATGACAATAAGTATATCAAAGGTTAGAGGAATAATAAAAGCCAGCATTTGTTCATTGCTAATTGTATGCATGATGCTAAGTCCTCTACACTAGCTTCTCATTTAATTTAATCTCATATCAACACTATGAGGCAAGTATTATCCCTATAGAGGATGACTAAATTGAGGTTGAGAGAGATTAAGTCACTGACAAAAATTACACAGCTAATTGCAGAGTAGAAATTTAAATCCATGTCTGCCTTATGCTTAATCTTTGAGCTACATGGGACGCCATAGCTCGGTAATAGTATGTTACCATAAACAGTGTATTATAACTCTAGTATTAATCCATCATTTTACTACTCTAGTTAATATGCTCAAAACAGATTTAATCATCTTATTACCTTACTGGAAGATCTCTACTGTGTCCTTATTGCCAACAGATAAAGCCAACTCCCTCTTCTATTCTGTCTCCCCCACCATTTCCTGTATACTTTAGTCATGCTGAATTTCCCACCATTTTTGTAACACCACACTCTGAAACAACAAAGTACCTTTGTATTGGGATTTGAAGGTATGGAGCACACCCGTTCTCCTTTCCAGATTTGGAAACAATTAAGGCAAAGTCACAGGAGCCAAGGATAAATAGATCAGTTTTATTATGAGTAAAACTGGATAGGATAAAGCAGCTTGGATCCAAAAAAAAAAGAAAAAAAAATTTTTTTTTGGATCCAAGGGCCTCCTAAATTGAATGTACCCACCTAGTCACAGATGAAGCAGCTGAATAATCATAGCAACAAGTTCATATCTCCTTTATGATATACTTATCTTGCTATACATGTGCCTCTCACTCCAACAAGACAGATCTTTTCTGAGGCAGCAGCCTCGTCTCATTCATTTTTGTAGCTTCCAATGCCAGCATAGTGCCTATAACATTGTGTGCTTACCCTTCACAGGTTACAAAAGTGCTCCTCCAAGGTATGAATGCTCCAAGCCTCTCTGTCCATATTGGGAAGAAGGGTGACAGTTAATCAGCTGTCTACCTGACTTGCATAGTGCCTGGAACACAGTTCCTGGAACATCACACAATAAAAGTTGAGTGAATGATCTGGTTACAGTAGATAATTTCATATGATGAGTTTTATTGGCTGCCATTTTGTTTCAAGTTGTTGGACTGAACCAACAGTAAAAGGTATGTATATGTATGGACCAAACACAAGTAAAATCAACTTTTTTTTTTTTTTTTTTTTTACCATGATCCACACAGCCCTCAGTGCAGTGATTCAGTCCCTCAGGGAGTTTGGAAGTGTCTGTGGAGCTTCCATGACCTTGCCTTGGGCAAGTTATGCCGGCTTCCCCAGTACTGTGTACCATTTTAGCCCTCACCAAAGTTACCACTTATTGTCTATTTAGTGTTTTCTTAATGGAAAGACACTAAATCAATCATGTTTTTAAAATGTTACCACAGAGCAAATAGAAAGAAACACTCAAATACACAAAAGCACTGAATTGGTAATCCATAAAATTTCATGGGTTATACAGGATTAGTCTTGTAAAACACATTCATATGCTTTTGTAACTGTCATGTATAATGCCATATAACTGGTGTAAATGATCACGTATAATCGGACAGTAACTCATGGGAGATTTATTCATTTGTAAAACCCATATTTTATTAAATAGAAGTGTTAAACTTTTCTTGGAAACATTTAAGCCATCTTATCTTCACATCCAAGCTTTAGAGTTTCTTAATATTTCTTTCAGATTGGTATTTTATTTGGAAAGTTGAAATTTTTTGAGTGTCAGGAAATAAGTTTAAACTGATACACAGCTCTCCTTAGGCGTTGCCATGCAAAATAACCAAATTAAACATAGAACTTGTGGTTATCTTATATTCCTGTACCTGTAAGCCAATTTAACTCGTTATCTGGCCACCTGAAGTAGTTGTGAAACCACTGAGAAGAGCAGTCAATCATGCTACTGTACTTTACATTTGCCCTTTTAGTTACGGACCCAGGAAGCAAATTGCTCTTCTTTTCCTCAGCAAATTTTATTACCTTTTCCTTCATATAATGTTAAATGTTTTAAGAAGAAAACAAGCATAATACTAGAATCCTGATTTTCTTGAAATTATTAAATGTGGCTTGGTGTTGCTCCCATGCTGATGCACATTTGTGTGACTATAGCACACACAATATTTTATTGACACTGTAAGAGAAAATGTCTGTAATATGCAGCCCCTACTGGCTGCTAACTAAAAGGTCAGTGGTTCGAACCCACCAGCCTCTCCACGAGAGAAAAATGTGGCAGTCTGTTTCTATAAAGATTTACAGCCTTGAAAACCCTATTGGGCAGTTCTACTCTGTCCTTTAGAGTCACTATGAGTCAGAACTGACTTGATGCCAATGGTTTAATACATAGAGGGCACTCAATAAGTGGTTGCTGCTAGTGCTGCCACATCACAGATGTGTCTTCAAATTTTTATTTCTGTAAGCTCCTACAGGCCCATCACCATTTCTTATTAACATTTCTATTGCTTGCATCACTTAGCACAGTTGCTGGAACATATTAAATATACAGTAAAACCTGTGAAAGTCAGAATATGTAAGGCAAAAACCTGTCAGAGAAGGAAAACTCAAATATTTTCCACTAATAGCAATAGAAAAGTGGCAAGACTGCACCCTGTCAAAGTGGAAAACTTGCAAGACCTGGTAAAACAAGGCAGTTCCATTGAGTTCCAGCTCTCACAGGTTGCATTGTACTAAATTTTGGTGTATGAATGAATGAATTGAAGTGAGACTAGAATGGAACGATGTGTGTGAAAACAGCTTCTAAGTTACAAAATGCTATGCCAATAATAATGGATTATTATTTTTATCTTTATGCGTAATTTTAAAAATGTCATTAAAGTATGGCGTGCATTTGGAAAAGTACAAGATCATAAGTGAACATTTTCAGAAAGTGAAAAAAGCCATGTAACCAGCCCTTGAATCAAAAACAAAACATTACCAATGCCCCTTATGCCCCCTCCCAGTCATTGCTTCCCTCCCAAAAGGTAGTCACCGTCTTGACTTCTAACGTATAGATTGGTATTGCCTGTTTTTTTTTTTTTTTTTTGTAATTTTGTGCAATGGAATCATACATAATGAACTCTTCTTTGTGTCTCATTTCTTCTGCTTGACATTGTGAGATTCATTCATATTTTTGGATGTAGCAATAGTTTGTTCATTCTTTACTTCTCTGTAGTATTCTATTGTATGAATATACTGCAATTTATTTATCCTTTCTACTGCTGAGGGATATTTGGGCCACTTCTAGTTTTTGTCTGTTATGAACAGTGCTGTGAATTTTCTTCTACCTGTCTTTGGTGAATGTATGTATGTATTTCTGTTGGAAATATATGTAGGAGTGGAATTGCTGTAGGCCGGAGATATGTTCAGCTTGAGCTGATACTGCCAAACAGTCTTCTAAAGAAGTTGTATGTAGTTATACTTCTATCAACTGCATATGAGAGTTCCAGTTGCTCTTCATCCTAGATAACACTTGATATTGTCTTTTGCATTTTAACTGTTCTGGTGGGTATGTAGTAGTATCACAATGTATTGGAATTTGCAATCCTCTGAGGACCTTTTTATTGGACAGTTGGATATTCTCTTTTATGAAGTGCCTTTTCAACATTTTGCACATTTTTCTACTGGGGTTTCTATCTTTTTCTTTATTATCTAAGTGTTCACAGATTCTGGATCTGAGTCCTTTGTCAGATATAGGTATTGCAAATACCTTCTGTGCAAACAATTTCAACCCGCAGCCCATTCAGAGTGAAGACTTTCTGTAAGAACCAACTACTAGTGATGTCAACCTGATGTACAATAGAATTGTCCCCTGAGTAGATCTTACAAGGCACCAGTGCCAGGGCCTCTTTCCTGAACAATTGAATCAGAATCTCTGGGGATGGGGTCTGACTACTGGTGTTTAAGTCCTTCCTCCTCCCCCAGGTAATTCTGATGTGCATAGAGGACAATGGTTAAAGGATGTAGCCTTGGTGTCAGACATCTGGGATTTTCTCTCTTTTCTGTTACTTACAGACTATGACAATTAAGACTGGTTGCTTCACCACCCTGAGGCCCAGCTTTCTCATCTGTAAAGTGCGGATAATAGTACATATTTCATAGAGTTGCTTTGAGAGTAATACCACTAAATATAATAAAAAAAATATATAATAGCTAGCATTTATTGAGAGACATAAGTCAGAAGCTAAAATCTTTCTAATCTCAGACGAAACATCTCATAACTTCTGCCATATTCAGTTTGTTAGAATGAGTCAATAAATCAAGCCTGCACTGGAGGAGATTACACAAAGGTGTGAATACCAAGAAGCAAGGATAATTGAGGACCATTTTAGAGGCTGCCCATCACACCGTTAACCTTTGATTTCAATATCACGTGTCTTCTTCCTGACTCCCATCACACTAATGATAGCAATTCATTCACTCCTTTCTTCATTCATCCGAATGATATTTATTGAGGTCTGTTTTTGCTTGGCTGCTGACCAAAAGGTCAGATGTTGAACCCACCAGCTACTGCATCGGAGAAAAGACCTGGCTATCTGCTTCTGTAAGAATTACAGCCTGGAAAACCCTATGGGGCACTTCTGCTCTGCCATATAGGATCACTGAGTTGGAATCGGCTAAATGGCACACAACAACGACAGCATGTATTGAGCACTTCCTACATGCCAAACAACGTTAAGTGTATTTATGTGTCCTGACTCCAAAATCAGCAATCTGCATTGGCCCAGTGCTGAGGAAAGTATCCAGCCATCGGCAGTTATACTACATAAGACAGCATCCCTGATTTCCCTTTGTCCCTCTAGTGAGCAGGAGGAACAGATGCCTTCCTATATAAAGATCAAAGGAGAAATCGTGCTGTGGGTACCTACTGAGGGGAGTCTATTTGAGAGTGAGAATTCATATATCATGGTAGCATGTGCCACAATACCAGACCATGTGGATAAATAGAGAAAGAGCTCAGGCTTCTAACCAGAGAGAAGTCTAGCTTTGCCCCTACTTGCTTTGTGATTTTAAGTTACTTTCCTTTTGAGACCTTAGCTCCCTTATCTGTAATAATAATAAGTACTTTAGAAGTTCATTGACAGGGTTAAATGAGATGTTTGTCAAGTGCCCAGCAAAGCAACCAACAGTCATACCCATGTTATTAATCCTTACTATTGGTCTTTGGGGCTTTTCCACTCTTCCTTTCAGGTTATTGTCTAGCTGAAGAGCCTCATTTCTCCCAGATATCCAGTGAGGACTCTGCCATGTAGTAACGATTGACCTTAGACTAACCTGTAAGCCTCCATGTTACCTCCTTTTCTCATTTAGTTCAAAGACGAGTGAAAAGCATGTGCAAAAGGCATGGAGATACTAAAGGCAACGATATGAGGTCAGAAGTCAAAATCATGACAAGTAAATTTCTGATAAGAGTTTAAAGAAAAATTTCCCAAAGCGTGAATCAAAGAACCCTGTTTTCTCTAGATTATATCTTTTTACAAGACAAAGGTCTGCGATCAAATTAAGTTAATAAACACTTGGTTAAACAAAGTTTTTTTTTTCCCCCCTTTCATCTTGTGAACTTTTAATATGCTAGCATACATTGGGAATGGCCAAGGGGGGGCGAGTGGTGGAGATATTATAAGGAGTATTTCCCCAGATTGATACAAATCCCAAACCAATTTTAGGGCATGCTAAGTCATTACTTAGTTTCTATGAATCTATTTTCCCTTCCCTGCCAACACTTACTTTAAAGAAAGGATCTCACCCATTTGACTTAATATACTGCCCTGAAAGAGAAATAGTTTCATTGGTATTTAATCCGCTATTGTATTATTTAATCATAAGTTGTATTCATTTGGCCGGAATTCTTCTTCAGGACGTCAAGATATCTCTAGTATTTCATAAATTACTACTAGAAATAAAAAAAAAAAAGGTAGCAAGTTTTATTTCTAATTTAGCTTTTTCACTTACAGTGAATAAGGACTTCATACATGTTCTTTGTTATTTGTAAGAGTTCCTCATCACATAGAAATAAAATATAAAATTTGAAAAAATAAGCCAGTGTAGTTTTTAAATTGTCGGAAATGGAAGAATCCAAAGAGGTCCTGTTGCTCTTTTTGTTTATTCTTACAATGGAAACAGGCAGTTACAATTTTATGTTTAGCTCAAGATTCATTCTTTCATCAAAGTAAATACAATATACTTTGAATGCATTTTCTTACATGGTTAAAGTAAATCACACAGTTTATAGAACTAGATAGAGAAAAATAAAAATTTACATGTTTACTTTGCATTTGATTATAAACTCTAATAAAATGTTTATTAAGATCCTCTTGTAAAATGACAAAGTCTTTTCAAATTATTTATTTATTCCTCATAAAATAAGGACATGATTTAAAAAAAATTTAAGAGCTTAACAACAATTGTGACGATGGTACAGGACCAGGCAGTGCTTCGTTATGTTGTGCATAGGGTCCCTGTGAGTCGAAACTGACTCGACGGCACCTAACAACAGCAACATGAGATTTTATATTTTAGTGAAAGAGGTTTATGGTTCAAAAGCATTTCGGGTATGTCACTCTGGAGGGGCAAATGGGTAGCAATTAGAAGCCTGCAGGTTGTGACTCACTCTTAAGAAGAATATGGAGAGAGAGCTGCCAACAAAGCAAAATCTTGTTTCAGGAGGCCCTGAGTGACCCGTTATTAAGGGTAGTCACATGGAGTTTGAATTTCCATCTGGATGGAAATTTCCACAATGGGTCATATTACCACCCCCCCAAAAAAACCCACTGCCATTGAGTCAATTCCGACTCATAGCGACCCTGTAGGGCAGAGTAGAACTGCCCCGTAGGGTTTCCAAGGAGCACCTGGTGGATTCAAACTGCTGACCTTTTGGTTAGCAGCTGTAGCACTTAACCACTATGCCACCAGGATTTCCATGGGTCGTATTAGATGACCTCTAAAGTGCCTCACGTCTTTAAATTCTATACATTTTTGCATTGCGAGACACCTGATATAGCACAAACAAAATTCTTCCCCTGGGGGTGAATTCCTCCTAACCCCCCTACTCTTAAAATTCTTGCCCTGAATGCAGAGGCACAAATCTGGTCTAGAGTTCTGGAAGTCACTCTTTGAGGGAGTAGTGGCCAAAAGGATACTTTCCTGTCATTGATATATCAAAGTGGTTTTTATTACCCTTCCCTTTTCCTTCTGGATTTGTTTTTGCTCTGTTTTGTAGGGCTGTCACCTCCTTCAGCTCACTTAAAGACGCTCTGTGAAATGGAAATGTAGCTGAGTGGAGAGCAAGATTGACAGTGAGTCCTCAATCTGCCATTTATGAAGGATAATTTGTTCAATGTTGAATATAAAAACTCTGCCTGATGGTTGCATTATAACCATGGGGTGTCTTGTCAACCAACGTGCTGGGAAACAGATTTATACAACTCACTCTTTTTAATAATTATTGCCTTTAAGCGAGTGCATCCAAGCATGTTAAATGAGACTTAGTTCATAATTGTCAGATATTAGTATAATGGATTCAGCTAAAAGGGTTTTAGACATTTGGATCAATTTGGCCTTCTGTTCTAAAAGCTGCATGTGGCATGGTGTGGACCCACCCGTTAAAATTGGAGAGATGATGCAGTGATTGACTATATGCTTGCCTTTAGTTATTAACATTTCTTAAGACGTTTGCCACCCAATACCACATCACTGACTTGAGTGTGCAGGGCTTAAGGCAAGCCAACCACGAACCAACAAAGAAAGCTGTAGAAGTTACTGTCTGCAGGTGCACCGAATCCAGAGCTTACTTGTCAGGCTGATTAGAAAATCCACAATCAAGAATATTTTCCCTTGGCTTCTTAGCTCACATTTTCAAGTGTTATATGAGATTTCTTAGACTGTGCCTGAATTCCCAGAGTGTGTCCTAAACTGTTCAGTATATGTGCTAGCACCTGGAAACAAACATTTTAGTATGAAGAGACATGACATTTCCAAGTTATTTTTTCCTTTGTTTCCAAGACATAGACTGTTTACCCACAGCAGGGAAATCACACCGTTTCTGGTAGTTAGTCAATCAGCATGTCAAAGCTGAGCCCTGATTTTCACACCGAGATGGGGTTGGCATGTTAAATACAGAGTTGGGAACCATTTGAAGATCCCTTTAACATTTCTTCAGGGACATTTTGGGAGATTCGGGGGGGGGGGGAGTATGATTATTTTGATAAACAGATTTCTAAGAGTTAAACACTATAAGGTCATTAAACACTACATGGATCCCTATTCTAATCTCAGAGAACCTTTGGATGGGGACAGAACCCTTACTGGCGTGAAAATTCACTTTAGAATTTCCCTCGTTTTTTTTTATAGTTGTGTCTGGGAATCCTGGAATCTATGATATAAAACTTGCCCAGATCCAGTGATAGATTTATTTTTTTTAACTTCCTTATTTAAAAAGTACTTATTCGTTTGCACAGATAATACAAGAATGCATTCTTGTTGAAATATTCCAAACAACGAAGACCTATATTCAATGTTAAAGTTACTCCACCTTCACTCCATCTCTAATCCTGTCTGACCCCTTCCTAAAAGTAACCATCATTAAAAGTGGAGTTTTACTGACCTTTTCAGGGCATTCATTTTCATATATGTGAATACATGCAAATACATGGTTGAGCACATACTAAAAAAATCATAGAACATGGATTTTTTTCTATTTGATTTTATCATTTAAAAGTATAAAGTAATGATGTTTAAACCAGAAAGTATCAGGGCTTGGGGATGTGTCTCTGTCTACAAACCCAGACTTGGGGAAGCTTCCAAAGGCCTCTCTCACATGTCCCCAATTGTACTATTTCATTTAACTCTCATTATCCTTCTCCATTGTCTCAGTCTAGCTACACCAAGAGAAAAGCCATTCCATTCAGCCCAACAATTTAGAACACATCGTGTCCTTACATTAATCTATCCGTAAGACTTTTGAACCAACAGAATGAGAAAATGGGAAGGCTAACCAAGATTTTAATTAAGAGCTAGAACCTCTACATAGATAGGTTGCTTAGGCAGCGAGGAAATATTTCTTACAGCCTTAGACATGGGATTGGGATAGTAGCTAAGAAAAATGGGTCCATTTGACCTATTATCTCTTACTTGTACTGAATTCTAGCAGCTTCCCTAACGCTCCCTTTATGACCACTTGACAACAGAGTGGAAGGCAATGGCTCTTCCCAGCAACAGTTGTGCTTGATTGCGTGCAATCTTCTGTCTCCAGGGGTCCAGCATCCCCCCGTTGATTAGGAGAAATAGCCTTCTGCTCATCCTGTCAAGACTCCCAAGCTGCACATTGAATAGGGGAGAAATCTCATTTTGGAGACAAGCATTTTCTGTGAACTCTATTAAACAACAAAGCAGCAAGGCTTTAACAGGGGTCACATTTCCAGAATATAATCACCAACTTCTTGGGTGCAATATAGGGCCCCTGCCTGAGTCCACTCTTCCCATGTTTGTCAGTGTGATTATTTCACGATAACAGCTTTCTCGAGGGAGTCAGAGATGCTTTCCGTACATTTTAATGAGCCTGTCATCCTGCCTCAATTTTTTTTCTTAGTCTTTATTTCTTTTCTTATTCCTTTCTTTCAAGTTGTGAGCCACGTTTATTTGGAAGGCAGAGAGATCACAGATTTTGAATGACATCCAGCATAGATGAAAAGCCATTTTCTTGCCTCCTTGAAATTTCACGATATTGCACTTTGTTGGTTTAACGAGCTAAAAAATATTCTTTATCTATTGTGAGAAAAAGTATTCCTTATCTGTGCTCTGAGGAAAAAAAATATAATTGGACATAGAATTTTGATATGTTCCTAGGTAAAGAATCATCTTATTTTACATGAAGAACTGAAACATTAAGTACATTTATAGTAGAGTGTTATGACAAACATCCCTGTGTAATAAAATATTTCAGAGTATCATAGAGTAACCTAGAAAATGCAAGATTCCACAATTTTGGCTTTCCTAGAATTCATTAAAAAAGACTAGATGATCTATATATAGACACAGTGGTTCTAACAGTAATATTTGTATTATTAGATGTTATGTAATATAATTGCATATGCAGAATTTGGAATTTATGAAATTCTGGTCTTCATTTTTAAGAAGAAAATAAAGGATAAAGGGAAAAAAGGATATATAAAGGAATTGTCAGAATATTTGATTTCATTTCTGTTATTATATACCATTCCAGTTTTACTAAATTTATGCTTAATTTTCAGTATCTTTAATGATTATTTTTTCACACTAGACTTTGATTTTATAGCTAAACTTACCCTAGGATTTGGTATGAAAGGATAGTAGAATAGAATTTGACTTTATAAATAAATTTACCTTGGGATTTAATATTTAAGGGCTGTAGATTAGGATATATTCTAATGAAATTCAGCTACCCACTGCCGATTTTTTTATTCTAATTTTTTCAGCTGGCTTTGGTTAATGAATGATGTCTGTGACTAACGTTCCCTGTAGCTTTACCTACTTAAATTAATCTGGCTCTTTATCCTTTGTAAACATATGTATGATCTGCTTCAATCAGATTCTCTGAAAACAAAGAAAAGTCCTCCCCCATCTTTCCCCAGGAGATTTACAAATGATATGCATTGAACTAATCCAATTGGACTAATACGATTTTGTGTGTGTGCCTGTGTGTGCAAAAGAGCATAGACTACTCAATAATATATGAGAAAAGAGAGGTGACCATTCCCCTGCCAGCTTCCTTTCATCTGGATCTGGGGGAGAAAGCATCTCTGGGCTGAGAGCCCATATACTTTCTAGCTCTAAGACTTTTCCTTATGAGTGGCTGCTCCTTCCTCTAGAAACTAGGATACATTCTCCAACACAAACAAAGAGGATGTCTTGGCTCATCTTCACTCTCACCTCTTTTTCCAGCAGTGATGAGTGGTTCGCAAGCATAGGCTCAGGGTCCCACATGGTCACCATTGTGGCAGAGCCAGCTGGCTGAGGAAAAGACATGTCCTCTTTGTCTGAGCCTGGTGTGGGTCCATGAGGCTGCCCCTTAAACATCTCTTTGGTGTGCTTTCTTCTTCTGCCTTCCTTTTACAAACTTGTGTTCCCAATGCTTCTTTCTTCCTTGCTTCTCTTCTCTTTTCATGCCCTATAATCCCCCTAGTAATTTCACCAAAGCCATGGTTTTCATCATCTCCTGATGATTTTGAAAAGTGTATCACTAGCCCAGATCCTCTCCCAAGAGTCAGACACAAATATTTAACATTCTGAGGATATTTTCATTTGGACATACTGCTTGTTTCTCCAACCCATCAAGTCCCAAGGTGAACTAATTACCTTTATTCTCAAACATGCCTTCTTACTGTGTTTCTTTATCTAAGAGTGTGATTACCACCCAATTGCCTAAAACAGAGTCATAATTGATTCTTTCTTCTTCTCACCTCCCACTTTCCAAGTGGCCAAATTGTATAAACTTCATCCCCTAAATATATCTCAGACTCCTTTTCTGTTTTTCATGACCACTTCCACTATATTACTTCAGGTTATGAATTTCTTTATTGTTTTGTGGGGAGAGGAGGGAGTGGGTAGGGAAGATGAGTGTTTTTCATAGGGTATGCACACTTAATAGGTTGGGTTAGACACTGGGCATGTATCATTCCCATTTTTCTTCTTGTTACATAGTTTCTGTGAATATAATTCTAAAAGATGGTGAATTAGTTCATGTTTAGAGACAGGCCATTTACCTGATGTGGTATGTTCTTTGCATCAATTTATCTTCCACTAATTTTTTTTTTTTAATATTATATGACAATGCCCTTTTATGCATTCTCTTGCCAACACTGATTATTGTCAGTTTTTAACACTGTGGTGGGCAAAAAGCTGTACTTCATTCTCTTTTAAAGTCGTATTTTTGTGAATGTCAGTAAATTTGAGCATTTTATATACTTACCATGTATTTCTGTTTTTATTATGTGAATCACCTGTTGTTCTCATGAATATTTAATAATAATAATATTTAAAATTTAAATAGTATTACTATTAGTTGTAGGAGCTCTTTGTATTAAGCATATTAACCTTTTCTGGAGTGGTGGCACATGTCTTTTAATTTTTTCCTTTCATTCTGACACTTTCCTTTTAATGCTGTTTATATTATCCTAGTCAGAATTGACTCGATGGCAATAGGTGGGTTTATTATCCTTTACCATAAATAAGTATTTTTTTGTTTGATCCCATCTCCTGATCTTTTTCTTTATGTCTCCTCAACATTTTTCTTATTATTTTCCCTTTTCTTCCCTCTGAACCCCAGTTGTCTTTTCACAGCACAAATCAACCCCACTTTCCTGCTTAAAACTCTTCAGTGGCTTCCAGATGTCTAAAGGAGACAATCCACGTTAATTTTAGCTTGGCAAAGAAAGTCTTTTGTGACCTGGTACCTTTCTCCCTCTCTAACTCATGGTCTATTACTTGGCCCCTCCCATCCATTCTCCAGCCATGTTACTCCTACTGTTCTCACGTGCACCATGAGCGCGGTTCTTGTTAGAGTCATTGCACACAGGTCTGCTTTGTCTAGAATTTCTTTTGATTTTCTTTGTCTTCTTAGGAAATTCCTATTTATCACTCCAGGCTCAAGCAGAGTTGATTATTCCTGGCTTTATGCCACCATACAGTGTATATATCCCTCTTTTGTACTGTTTTCCCAGTCTTTGCTTTAACAATATAATATGTGGTGTTTTTTTACTTAATAGTTTTTGTTTAATTATATACCTCATCTTAATTTAAATAAAATTCTTCAAGAAGGAGATATCATATCACTCATGTAAATGGAGATGCAGTATTACTATGTAAATCTAACTGTGTCCTACCTAAAATCATCTTGAACATCATCAGTGACACACATACTACATTTTGGAAAGTGCTGTTCAATTATACCATTTATCAAATTATCCAAAGGTAGGCTTTTAAACAGAGAGATTTTCTGGGGAACATTTATATAGATCAATGTACAATTACAGCTTATAAAAAGATTTACATTTGTGAATGACTTTTTTTAAAAAATGTGAATGGCTTTGTTTTAAAAATTTTTTTTAAATAGCCATATTTATTTCTAGATATTGCCACAATAAAAAGTGTTAATCCTAACCTTGTGCAAGTGGAACAAGTCTTGGCTGACTACAAACCGACTGAATTCTAAACAGAATGTGACGGAAAGCTTCAAGTGTTTCTTAGCCCATCTTTCCTATGGCCTTTGTCTTAATTCAGGAGGGAAAGTATTAAATACAGATAAAGGAAAATGAGATGAACAGGGCAATGAAAATAGGATGGCGTGCCTCAGGGGGCAGATGTCCTTACAGAAAACTCTGTCAGGCTGAATTTGTTAGATTATATGGCAAGATGAATATGAACACAGAATAAAACACAATGGTATATTTAGATTTGGGAATGGCCAGGGACTATTGCCAGGCTAGGCTTAATTATATGTGCTATTTGACTTTGTAGTGCTCTCTATTCATAAAAGTCTCAAAAAGATTCATTATTTATCTTGAGAGTTTAAATATACAATTTGCAGTACTTTTTATTATTCTCCTTTTTTTTCTTTTCATCTGTCTGCATGCATAAGTACATGTAATAGAGGTGCAGTAGAAAGAGTGTGCTTTCAAATGCTTCTCTTCTTTATTTGTTAAGAACAAATCAACGTAGAAATTGAGCATTTAATAAGTAGAGAGCTAGAAACAAAGAGAAGTATTATTTAAAACATTTCAAGATTGTTATACCTCTCATCCTAGGATCATAAAGTACCAATTTTTACTAAAGACATAAAAGCACTGCCAATCCTAGAAATTCCAGAGAGGATAGTAAGCATGAACTGGTAGTATAAAAATAGAACTTTGTAACCAGTAATGAAGGGGTGTTTATTTCCTGCATTACTTCGAAATGTGTAATTTGTTGTTCCTTTTCAAATTACAACTGGATAAAAAAACCTCATTCATTCAGAAAGGATATTATTTAGTTTTCCTAAAAAAAAAAAAAAAAAAAAAAGCAGCTGTGTGCAAGTCTCAAAAATGGCCCCAAAGATGAATGCAATAGCTTATTAACAAGATTCTATATTTTAATGAGATGAAGTCATACTGTTGAATTCCTTATCTTTCGTGCTGATTTTATTACCATTAACTATTTGTCATCTTAGGCTGTGAGAAGAGCATTCAGTTTAGACAAAGCTGAAATTGCGCACAGGAATCCATGAGCTTTGGGGGTGAAAGATTGTTTGTCCTTTTGCTCTATTATCTATGGTTCTGATGTTTCTCTAGGTCTTTAGCTGAAGCTGGAGAGCACATGTGGGTGAGAGTCCCTTTCCTTTGGTGAAAACCCTGACATCCTCGACAGCTGGCTGTAGTCTCACTGGGTCCCACAGCATGACTGCTGTGAATCAGAGGTCAATGAGAAGGCTTCAGGGTGTCATGAACCCTGCTCCCCAAATTATACACAACAGTGTGCATTTATGTGACTATTTTTGTAAGGAGAGGCTGCATAGCTTCTAGGTCCATTAATCAAAAAAAGATTAAAAACTCCTCCTGCAATGCCTCATTTTTGTTGTAATTTATAGACTTAGGGCAACTGCCCTCAAATTATGTAGACTGTAAATCCTTCTTAGGTCAGTAAGACCTCTTTTTATTAGATTAAAATTCTAAAATCTGTGTCTTATTATCACAATCAAAAAAAGTTTTTGCCACAGACATATTCAAAGTCAGTTCTGTTATTCACTAATCTGTTTACCACATATCACTCCTCTCATATGAATCCAATTGAATGGTGTCCATGATGACCTCATTTCCAAGTTACATGTATTTCTCTCGTGTCATTCATTGCCTTGCAAAACATTTGGAAACAAACCCACCAAAGAATGAGGTATTTATTTTGCAATTATCTTGAGTATAGTTTCCATTATATTCTCTTTTAACAATCATGCCATGTAGAAAATTTTTTACTTTGAGGACAAGATATCTTAGAAGTTTCCATACAATTTTTAGAGTTTATTTTGCAAATGGTTTCTTTCACTAACGAATAGGGATGAAAATAAGGACATGTCATTCCCTTTGTGGAAATGATTATTCTGGACACGGTGCTAATTTGCCAACCCTGAAAAAGTCAGTTCTGTTTATAAAGACCTTGACATATCCCTGGGATTGAGAATTTTAAGTAAATATCATGAGCTGGTGTTTGCTGATCTCCAGGGTAATTGCTTAATACAAGTTCCCCCAGAGCTCTTTATCCTCAGGAATCATATTAAAAGATGACATTATCAAGGTATTGAAGGATGGGAGAGAAAAAAATTAAAGATGGATTTATAGTGGAAGCTCAGACTGAGGGATTGATGGTCATCAGGATATTTTGTCATTTCTCTTAAACTCATCCATATGTCCATCAGAGAGGCAAAGATGAGGGAATGGGCATACTACTTTGAGACCTGTAGTTAATTATCCTAAACAATGTGGTAGATGCTGCCAGTTAATGGGAATGGAAGTCCAATAATCCTCAGGAACCTGCAGTGCCCACTTCACCTTTTTCACTCTCTGCTGTCAGGTCTGCTCTGGTTCTATAGGTTTTCCTCTATTCTGGAAAACAATGGGAATCATAGAATTAAAGGTTTTGAAGGCAATTGCAGCCATCTGTTTGAATTCCTTTTCAGATCCCAAGTCAATTGTTCAGACAGTGAGCAATGTGGATTGATGGCTCAGAGCACCTAGATTTAGAAGTCAGACAAATTTGCCTGTGATTTCAGACTCTGCCATTTATTTGCTAAGAGTCCATAGATAAGTCACTTAAGTTTCTTGAGCCTTAGTTTCCTCATATGTGAAATAGATTTACTAGTACTTTGCATGATTGTTATGAGAACTAAGAGTGTGAGGTTTGTACACTGCTGTCAGTATTGAATGCCTGCTTTGTTCACATGACAGTAGAGAGTGCTTTGTTGTTGTTAGTTGCTGTCATCTAGCTGGCTCTGACTCAAGGCAACCTTATAATAACAGAACGAGACATTGCCCGGTCCTGTGCCATCTTCGTGATCATTGGTATGGTTGAGTCCATTGTTGTGACTATTGCGTCAGTCCATCTCACTGAGTGAATACTTTGCATACATGTTATCTTTAGTTGTAGCAACAACAGTATCAAGTAAGTACTATCTATGCCTCAGGCCGTCATTCAGGTAGGTTACTGCAAGAGCTTCTTAACAACATCCAATCTCATCCCACCCCATGTTCAATTAATTCTAAATATCAATCTGAATGGAAATTTGATCATATTATTTCCCTACTTGGAATATGTCAGTGTCTTTTTTTTAATTATCAGAACTATGATTAGACTTCTTAGCATGGCATTCTAGCAAGATGTGACTTCTGCCAACTTCTAAGATTATCTCCTGCTCCTCTCAAGTACAGATAAAAAAAAAAAAACAGATAGATATCTGAAATTTCACACATGCCCTATTCTCTTTCACAACTTCTCCCTCCTCCCCACACCCACACGCTGCTGCCTGGCTGACCAGACTCAAATGCCAGCCACTTCTTCTGGAAGCCTTTTTTGATGCCCTCACGTAATATCACTGTAAGTTTACTTGACTATAATGGACACACATTTTGGCTCCCAAAGGCCAAAGGCTGTCTTTCATTTCATATGTGAAAGTACCAAACATTATTCCTGGCCTTTAGTAAGCTTCAACTAATATTTTCAGAACTGATGAGTCAGTGAATACCACTACGGTCAAGGAAATTAACATGTCTCCCCACGCCTCGGAAACCCTGGTGGCATAGTGGTTAAGAGCTATGATTGCTAGCCAAAAGGTTGGCAGTTCGAATTCACCAGGTGCCCCTTGGAAACTGTACAGGGTAGTTCTACTCTGTCTTGTAGGGTAGCTATGAGTCAGAATCGACTCACCAGCAATGTTTTTTTTTTTTTTCCTCCCATGCCTCTGGCCCTGCATATTTTCTTCTTCAGACTAAACCAGAAGCATAAATCTGGTTACCTTTCCCCTTATTAACGTTGCTCAGCAGACTCAATTGCCCACAGAATAAATCCAAATTTGGCTTCTGGTTCAGGTAGTAGATGGATTGAGCATATGGGCTTATCCCAACTTCCTCTAAAAAGTCCACTGAAATAATGGTAGAAAAGTATAAGGAGTAATTGAGTCTCATGAATACAGAGAACTAGAGTAAGGACATCAGCACACCAAAAATTTTAACAATTTCTGGGAGATAAAAGTAGATAGGCTCACATTGATGCAGAAAGCAAAGACGAGGGACCCACAGCTCAAATGTTGAACAAAACTACTGGAAACTGGACCTTTTTTTCGTGGAGGATCTATCAGACTTAGCAGTGGGGTAAGGGGCAGAAATCTGATGACCGATCTAAGAACTGTCTGCCTTATCCCCTTCCACCACTGCTGCAGGCGTGGCAGGGTGTTTGCCTACAGGTTGAAGCCAGATAAGCACACTCTAAAGAAATATAACACTCTTCCTGGGAAGAATGAGTCCTCTTAGCAAGGGGGTTAGCAATCCAGATTAGTGGACTCCTGTTTTTGGCAATTGTAGTCTGTGAGCCAATCCCACATGCCTAGATTTTGCAACTTCTCTTTCTTATACAGGATAGCCCTGTGATCCATGTCCGTCTATCCATCAACCCTCATTCTTAACTATGAATAGGTAACCAAATTGTACCAGCCTTTTGGGGAGATCCAGCACTATGAAAGAGAAGTACCAAGGAGGAAACAACAGAAAAATTGACCTCTAATAGGAAACAGAGATAATTTAGAGTAGAAGAGAACATTTTAAAATAATTCTGATTAATGTCCTTTTAAGGATGTTAAGAGAGAAAGCACCTGTAAAACAAGACTAGGCTGGTATGGAAAGGAGTCGAGAACAAGCAAAGATATTGTAGGAATCACTTAACTGAAAGACTGGAATAAAAAGTTAAGGAGCAGTCCAGATTGCAGAACAAAGGCAAAGAATGGAAAATATGAGAGAAAAATTCAATGTAGAGCACAGGGCAGGAGAGCCAACTTTTGAATAACGATTTTTGTTAAAACGGCACACAGAAAATGAAAAGATAGGAACAATTCAAGAAATATAAACAAGTAAAAAAAAAAGCACAAAGGAAAACAAAGCAAAAAGCAGCTTTTCAGTGTTGAAAAAAGATTACAGTCTTCAGACTGAGGCGGCTACTGAGTGTTGAGCAGAAGAACTCTAAGTAGACCTTCATTTAAACATGAAATTTAAAACCACAGATTAGTAGAAGATCTTAAAAAGCTTTTAGAAAGAAAACCAGGTATCTATCAAGGACAATGTAAGGGCATAGTATAGTGGGAAAAGGATGGGAGGTGGAGAGGGTTAGGGATAGGGGAAAATAGAGGGGGAAAATGTGTCCTTGCATATCACCTACTTTTGCAAGTGAGGCACTGTGATACATGCTGTCGACAGGGTCTTTTTTTCTTCTTAAGCTTAAATTTGCTTTCTTTCAAACCCAAATGACTTGTTATGTTATTTGTCTTCTAGACATAAACATGCCTTCCCTTTTTTTAAGAAGTGTTTCTCAAAACGTTTGGTTCAAAAACAAGTTTTGCATAAACATATTTATATTTCTTAGCAGTGTGCTTATAATATGATAAAGTAGGGTGAAAACACTGCCACAACAAGTTCACTTGGGAGAGAGGATGAAACCGTCTTTACAAATACTTAAGTCACACACATCACAGCTGGACATATTCAAACAACCTAAATGCCGATAGTGCATCTGTCTCTTAGAGGGAACCACTGTGAATGGTGAGTAACTTGGGCTCCATCTTTCCAGTCTCCTGCCTATGCTTTTGAACATACATATGTAATGTATTTATTTTTATTTTGCATAAATGGGATCATATTTTTGCAACTCGTCTTCTAAAATTATCGATGAATCTTAGAAATGTTTTCAGGTCAGTACATACAAACAGTTAAATAACATTCCACAATAAGGACATATAATACCCTAACTTATTGCTTACTGCCCTATGGGTATTTAAATGTTGCTTTTTTTGTTGTTATTAAGACAATGCTGTTAGGAGCATTCCTTTACATGTATCTTGAGTGTTTTTCAACTATTTATTTAGGGATGGATTTTTATATACCTCCAATCCAGAATAAATTTTCTATTATTTACTGTTTCGCTTAATATAAAAATTAAGCATACATATTTTAATACCTTGCTATCTAATCTTCAAACTATCCATTTGAAAACTCTGCAGTGAATTCCACCAGCTTGTAATGACATTGACTTCTTTATTCAATGAAATATGCAATGTTAGATTATTTACACTTTTAAAAGATAATGTAGAAAAATGTTACAAGGACCATTCTCTTGCATACAGTTTTTTTTTTTTTTTTTCCTTTGGGACTTAAACTTTATGGAAACATTTCAGGGAGATGAATTGCAGGTCAAAGCATATAAGCATTTTTATGACTCTAGGAAAGGAACCATGCTATTTTTGAGCAAAGAGGTTTTCTCTTTCCCCTCCCTCCCTTCTTTTCTTTCTACCTTCCCTCCTTCTGCCTATCTGTGTTCCCATCTGCACTGCCTCTGTATGTCCCTTTTAACATGTTTAAGAAGAGAGAGAAGAGAAAGGCTCGGTCCAGGATTGAATCAACCCTCCCCTCTTGTGGTAAATCTTAAAATTGCAGGGCAGGCTTTTTCCCTCTCAAAGGCTTATTTTTAGAATGCCACGAGCCTGGCATCCTGCTATTCTCGTTAGCCACTTATCATCTTTTCAGTGGAATGTATGGACCTCAGTATTAGGCATACAGACTCAGAGAACAGGAATAATTTGGGCTCGAAGTCCACAAAATTCACAAAGAAATCACCTTACAATAGATCTAAACAGGAACAGGCAAATTTTTGTTCTAGTCGATTACAGAATCGATGGTATTGCTTGGGTAACAGTCTTTGGGAGGGGAAAATCCTTATACGATGATTTAAAGGAGGCGGCTATGTGGCCTGAAGAGGTTTTTCTTTTCTTTCTTTAGATCCAGAAGATTGTCTAGTTCAAGTATTTTATTTTCCAAGAGAGGAGACAGGATCAGAGTGGTTAAGAAATTTTCCTGAATAAAAAAGCTGGTAAATCACACAAAGCCTGTGGGTGTCTGACCAGCCCTGTGCTCCAACCACTCTACTCCTTGATCTTGCCATTAGGTTTCTTCTTATAGAGTTGTCCTGAGCACTGAATGAGATAATAGGAAGTGCTTTGTGAAATACCCAGTATCAACATGAGGAAGCAGAATTACAAGGTGATGTAGCACAGAAGTGGTGCCACTAGACTCACGAGAGCTGACAGGCAAGCCTAGAGACAAGAGATCTAGGCTTTGGGATTGGACCTATAATGGCCCTTGGAACACTACTCAGTTCCTCAGTGTCAATTTTCTCATCTGCCAGTGAGGGGTCATAATAAAATACCAGTAGCTATGATTACCCTTGGCATAAATAAATCTCCTTGAAATCACCGAAATGGTGGAGCAAAAAAGGATCTTAAAAAACATCCAGTTTGGTCCTCTCAACTAAAATAGTAAGAGTTACCAAGATACATTTTGCTCTGTCCTTAGTGCTTTGTGTATATTAATTCTTTCAGTCCTCACAACCACCCTATGAAGTAGGTACTATTTTTAGCCCCATTTTAAAGATAAGGAAACGGAGGTACAGAGAGATTAAGAAACTTGCTATGGCCACAGAGCTGCAAGTGGCAGATCCCGGATTTAAGCCCAAGCAGTCTGGCTCAACATCTGAATCTATACTGCCTCACTAAAATCATTTAATGGCTAATGAGAACTCAGGCTAGAAACTCATTTTCTGACTACCGCACAAGTGTGTCTTCCTTGTTATGTACTTCTCAATCGTATGTTGAGAGACAGAGGACAGTCTCCGAGGCCTTTTTAATCTTTCAGAGTAACTTTATTGAGAGTCCACATATAGTCAAAGTGAAGTAATTGTTGCAAAAGAGGAATAGTTAATTTGTTTTCTACTTCTTGTTATTAGACATATTAGTTGAGAAATAGATAACCCAGTAATTTCTTTTTTGTTTTCTTAATGTCAGAGAAAGACAGTGTAGAGGCTCTTTTTCCATTCAAGAGTCACCTAATATTTACTGGGAGTCCCTGGGTGGTGTAAATGTTTAACAAGCTTGGCAACTAACTGAAAGCTTAGAGTTTCAAGTCTACCCAGAGATACAGCAGAAGAAGGCTTGACAGTCTACTTGTAAAAAACCAGCCATTGAAAACCTTATGGAGCACAGTACTGCTGTGACATTCATGGGGTCACCATGGGCTAGAATCGACTCCGTGATAACTGATAGTAGGTATTATTTACTGAGGGTCTTTAAGACAAGGCCTGAGGATACCTTGATGAGCAAGACAGATGTGGTCCCTGCCCTCATAGTGCTTACAGCCTAAAGGAGATAAGACTTAATTGATCACACATGAAAGTGTAAAATTGCAATTGTGATAATTGCTATAAAAGAAGATGTATCAGAGGCTGTAACAGTAGGATTCATATTAATATGGAAAGTGGGATAAGATTTCCTGAGGGAGAAACATTAGTGATGAGAGGTAAAAGATGAGTAAGAATTAAATAAGTGGAAGGTAGATGGAGTGAGTGAGAAGAGAATTTTAGGAGGAGAGAATAGTCTGTGCAAAAACTATAACAGGAGGGAATACAACCCTTTTAAGGAACTGAAAGAAGATGAATGAGACTGGAGAAATGGAGAGCGGGAGGGTACAAGATGACATCAAGTGTAGGTGGTGGCCAGATCATACAAAGATTTTTGACTCTCGAAATGATTCTGGCCTTTCTCCAAAGGAAAAAAAAAAAACAAGTATGAAAGTGTGGTTAGGAGAACTTTCCAATCTTGGATGGCAAGATAATGTTTTGGAGGCAGATGGGAAAAGTAAGTGGATTTAATAAATATTTAGGAGGTAAACTAAATTTGGGAATGGAAGAAATAGGAGATGAAGGAATTGGATTAATACAGATGACTTTGGGTTCCTTGGAATGCAATGCAGATGAATGCCACTAACCTTCACTGAAATAAGCAGTGTTGGAAGAAGCCTGGAGATTTGGGGTGGCAGAGCTCATTTGAACTTGTTGAGTGCATGGAGTCTTTGAGGTAGCCAAGATGCAAAGTCAATGAGATAGTTGAATTTGTGAAATTAGGATTTAAAAGACAGTGAGAGATAAAAACTTGAGAGTTATTGATGTATAAATGGGCATGAATGAGATTGCCTAGAGAGAGAGCATATAGTACGAAGAGGATCTAGATGTGTTGAAAAACTCTAAAACTGAATGGCCAGATAAGGAGGACAAGCCTGCAAAAGAGATAGAGATGAACTGACAGTAGGGAAAAACTGAGGAGTGGTGTCACAGAGGCCAAGGAAAGAACAGGTATCATAAAGAAGGGAGTGGCCCACTCTGCCAAATATGCTGAAAGGCCAAGAAAGGTGAAGACTGAAAATGTCCATTGGATTTAGCTGCATGTAAGTCTTAGATGATGTTAATAAGAAGTTTTCATTGGAGTAGTGATGGTGAAAGCCAGATTAGACTGTGTCAAAGAGAGGGAGATAAGGCAGGGAGGATAGGAGAGTGGAAAAGTTACTACTGAGAAGTCAAATAAGATGACACTTAAAAATATCCACTGGATTTATTGATACGGTGGCCTGATGGAGACATCATGCCTGATATGACTAAAGAGTGATTGAGAGGTGAGAGATGACCAAGCATAGATGTCTGATTTGGGAAGTTGTTAAGAAGGAGAGAAAAAAGAATGTCAGAGGTAGAAAGAGGTTATTTTTATTTTTTGGAAAGAAAGAATTAAAACGTTCTTTATTTGCAGGTGACATGATTATGTAGAAAGTTCTTTGGACTGTATAAAAAAACTATTACAACTGTTAAGTGATTTTACCGAGGTTACAGGATGTAAGAACGTACAAAACTCAGTTGCATGTCTATGGAATTGCATTAAACTATTGCAAATTAGAAAGTTAACAAACACTATTTGCAATAACATCAAAAATGTGAAATACTTAGGGTTAAATCTGACAAAAAGATGTGCAAGACGTAGGCACTGGAAACTAGAAAACATTGCTGAGAGAAATGAAAGAAAACCAGAACAAATGTAGAGATATACTGTGTTCATGGTTGAGAATATGCAATATTGTTAAGATGTCAGTTCTCTCCATATTAAGAAAGGTGTGATCTTGAGAGATCTTCCTTTCTTCCTTCTCTCTCTTCCTTTCTTTCTTATGACAGAACTTAAAAATATTTTAAAGGGAAAGAGCAACCAAAAATAAATGGGATAATCAATATTATAAGGTTTTGAGAAGGTAGGAGAAGATGAGATCCAAAGGAAAAGTAGAGAATTTAGCCTCCTCCAGGGACACCTTTTAAATCAAATGGAAAAAGGACAGTGTGGGTGCAATAACAGGTGGTAGGTATGCTTCATAATAGGGGTGTAAGAGGAAATCTTTTGGCGGGGGCAGGGGAGTGTGAGTTTGGGAGTTGGAGACCTGAGGAGAATGGAGAATTGAACTAATCTTTGGGGATAGTGAAAGAGCAAGTTGATCTTGAGAAACTTGGTCAAATTTCAGGGCATAGTAGAGGTCCCCTCTAAGAGTCCAACTGATGAAGGGAGTGTGGATGGAGGAAGAATATAGGGGGAATGAAGAAGAATGGTACTTGGACCAATTATTGTCCTGCTTCATGAGGTCTTCTCATGTTAATGTTGCTGAGAAACCTATGGATTTCATCATAGATTAAAGCTATGTAGGAAATATTCTAGTGTTATAGGTGGTTTCAGGACTACTCAATAAATAGATCATTGAACTCTGAACCTTGGAGATTGAGTGTCATTGCTCTCTGGTTTTCTTGCAACAAGAGGATACTGACTTATCACTGCTTGGTGCTGAATCCAGTCTTTGAGACAGTAATTAGGAAGAGATCGGTTGAGCACAGTGAAGCCTGCAGATGGCCTCAAATCTGGAGACTCACAGGCTCTGATCAGGCTTTGCTGCAGGGCCTCAAAATCAGAGTCAGCCAAGCTCAACTCAGATGGCTGGTGAGGGTTGTGTCTATTTTGTGTCTATTACTCTTCCCTTGTCTGTGGCTTCATACTTTTTTCCCCACCCCAGTTCTTTTTTTTAATTTCATTGTCCTTTCGGTGAAAGTTTACAGCGCAAATTAATCTCTCATTCAAAAATCTATACACAAATTATTTTGTGACATTGGTTGCAATCTCCTCAATGTATTGGCACTCTTCCCCTTTTCCTTTTCACCCTGGATTCCCTGTGTCCATTCGCCCAGTTTTTCTGCCCGTTTCTGCTTTCTTGTCTTTGCTTTGGGGCAGGTGTTGCCCATATACTTGATTGAACAAAGAAGTACGTTCCTCATGTGTGTTATTGTTTGTTTTATGCCCTATCAGATCTTTGGCTGAAAGGTGGATTTCGGGAGTGGCTTCAGTTCTGAGTTAGCAGGGTGTCCTGAAGCAATAGTGTTGGGGGTTCCTCCAGTCTGTGTCAGACCTGTAAGTCTGGTCTTTTTTTGTGAATTTGAATTTTGTTCTACATTTTTCCCTCACTCTCTCCAGGACCCTCTATTTTTGTCCCTGTCAGAACTGTTGTTGGTGGGCACCAACTGGTTCTACTGGGATCAGGCTTCTAGAAGCTCTGGTTCATGTGGTGCATTAGTCCTTTGGATGAATATTTTCCTTGTGTCTTTGGTTTTCTTCATTCTCCTTTGCTCCGGACAGGATGGAACCAATAGATGTACCTTACATGGCTGCTCGCAAGCTTTTAAGACCCCAGATGCTACTCACCAAAGTAGGATGTAGAACATTTTCTTTATGAACTATGTTATGCCAATTCACCTAGATGTCCCCTGAGACCATGGTCCCCAGACCTCAGCCCCAGTAATTTGACCCTTCAAGGTGTTTGGATGTGTCTAGGAAGCTTCTATGTCTTTTCTTTGGCAAGTTATGCTGACTTCCTCTATATTGTGTGTTGTCTTTCCCTTCACAAAAGTTAACACTTGTCTGCTATCCAGTCAGCGATTTCTTCTCCCCACCCTTCCCCTCCCTCGTAACCATCAAAGACTGTTTTTTTTTTTCCCTGAGTGTAAACTTTTCTTTGATTTTTATAATAGTGGTCTCATACAATATTTATCCTTTTGTGATTGACTTATTGCACACATTGCACTGGGTTCCAGATTCATCCATGATGTGAGATGTTTCACAGGCTCATGATTGTTCTTTATCAGTGTATATAATTCCTTTGTGTATATGCGCCATAATTTGTTTATCCATTCATCTGTTGATGGGCACTTAGGTTCTTTCCATCTTTTTGCTATTGTGAATAATGCTGCAATAAATGTGGGTGTGCAAATGCCTGTTCATGTCACTGCTATTATTTCTCTAGGATATATTCCTAGGAGTAGGATTGCTGAATCTTATGGTATTTCTATTTCTAGCTTTTTAAGGAGGCACCATATCATTTTCCATGGTGGTTTGTACTGTTCTACATTTCCACCAGCTGTGTATAAGAGTTCCAATCTCCCTGCAGCCTCTCCAACATTTATTATTTTCTGTTTTTTTCTTTGATTAGTGCCAGTGATGTTGGGGTGAGATGGCATCTCATGTTAGTTTTTATTTGCATTTCTCTAATGGCTAATGATCAAAAGCATTTCCTCATGTGTCTGTCAGCTGCTTGAATGTCTTCTTTAGAGAAATGTCTGTTTATATCCTTTGACCATTTTTTTTGGATTATTTGTCTTTTTGTTGTTGAGATATTGAAGTATTCTATAGATTTTAGAGATTAGACCCTTGTTGGATATGTTATAGCCAAAGAATTTTTCCCAGTCTGTAGATTCTCTTTCTGCTCTTTTGGTGAAGTCTTTTGATGAGCATAACTGCTTAATTTTTAGGAGCTTCCAGTTATCTTGTTTCTCTTCTGGTGTTTGTGCATTGTTAGTTATGGTTCGTATTGTATTCATGCCATGTATTAGGGCCCCTAACATTGTCCCTATTTTTTCTTCCGTTATCTTTTTAGGTTTTATATTTAGGTCTTTGATTCATTTTGTGTATAGTGTTAGGTATGAGTCTTGTTTCATTTTTTTCACAGATGGAAATCCAGTTTTGCCAGCACCGTTTGTTAAAAAGGTTTTCTTTTCCCCAATTTAATGGACTTTGGTCCTTTGTCAAAGACCTGCTGACCACAGGTAGTTGGATTTATGTCTGGGTTCTTGATTTTGTCCTCTTGGTCTGTGTGTCACTCCAGTTCTTGATGCTGTAAATCATCTTTCTACACAAGGCTTTTCACTGCCTAGTTTTTATGAAGTTATCAGTATTGCCTGTGTTCCTTGACTTTCATTCTCCACCTTCCTATGAAATCTCAATTCATAACCAGTGGGAACGTTTAGACTCTTACTCTACTAGCCACCATCTTCTATTTTCAGGATTGTCATCATCACCATCATTATCATCATCACCATCATTGGCATTATTGGGTTGGCCTGATGAGTCAGTCCCTAAAGGAGCTAAATATGGTTCTGTAGTAGTTTTTTTTTTTAGTAGGTAAAGCAGAGATGCAAGTTTCCATGAGAACTGACTCAGGAGTGGACATGGGCCACATATACTAAAGGAAGGGAATCCTTGAAAGATGGGAGACACATACTTGGGTTACTTAAGCAATAACAATAAAATATGATAATTATAATAATAATCTCTTGGCAGAACATAACAGGAACATATAAATTATTCTCAGCCTTAGTTCTTTTGTAATAGGTGCACACTGGCTTCAAAAACCCCACATAGTTTAATGAGAGTGCGAAAGTAAACACAAATGAAAATATGAGAACTAAATATGAAGTAGACACACAAACAATTACAGTGGCAAAGAGTTGCTGAAACTTTTTTTTTTAAGGTAAGAACTGTGCCTTTATTACCAGATTTTCAGATTTTTTTTTTTTTTTTTTTTGTCATGCTACATAGCCTGTTTGCATTCAATTGGGTTTCAAGTCTTCTGCATTCAAATTCAACTCAATAAGGAATTAAAGTTTTAGGGTTTTATTTTAACTTCGTGCACACTGCTGAGAAGGTAGCTTCTTTGTTAGTGGTGTTAGTCTGTTTTAAAAACCCACTTAAATTACACTGGGCTGTCTTCAATCTGTAAATCTTGTGATCTAGTTCCTGTTTAACCATACAATTGTGAAAATAATTTAAAGTGTCAACATTGTTTGCAAGTACAGGTCTTGTTGATTTATGTATTTTTTTTGAACAAATTTATTGTGTTTTAGATGAAAGTTTACACAGCAAATTCGTTTTCCATTTAACAATTCATGCACAAATTGTTCCGTGACATTGGTTTCTATCCCAGCAATGTGTCAGCACTCTTTGTATTTCCACCCTGCCTTCCCCGTTTCCATCCCCCCGTTTCCCTGCCCCTCCTTGCGTTCTCATCTTTGCTTTTGGGCAAATGTTTCCCATTTGGTCTCGTACAGTTAATTTTCTAAGGAGCACATTCTTTAAGGGTGTTATTGTTTATTTTATAGGCAGATCTATTAGTTGGCTGGAAGGTTACCTCTGGGGGTGGCTTCAGTTCCAGGTTAAAAGAGTGTCTTAAAGCAATAGTCTTGGGGATTCCTCCAGTCTCTTTCAGTCCAGTAAGTCTGGCCTTTTTTTAATGAATTTCAGTTTTGCTCTACATTTTTCTGCCATTCTTATAGGGACCTTCTATTGCATTCCTGGTCAGAGCAGTTGGTAGTGGTAGCTGGGCACCATCTAGTTCTTTTGGTCTCAGGCTAGAGGAGGCTGTGGTTTGTGTGGGACATATGCAAAGGCCTGAAGATGGAAAACCGAAAGGGAAGAACACGTTCTGCATTTCTCAAACTGAAAGAACTGAAAAAAAAAAAAATTCAAGCCTCGAGTTGTAATATTGAAGGATTCTATGGGGAAAATATTAAACCACTCAGGAGGCATCAAAAGAAGATGGAAAGAATACACAGAGTCACTATACCAAAGAGAATTGGTTGACGTTCAGCCATTTCAGGAGGCACCATATGAGCAGGAACCAATGGTACTGAAGAAGTCCAAGATGCACGGAAGGCATTGGCGAAAAACAAAGCTCCAGGAACTGAGGGAATACCAGTTGGGATGTTTCAACAAACAGATGGAGCACTGGAAGTGCTCTGTTTGTCTATGCCAAGAAATTTGGAAGACAGCTACCTGGCCAACTGACTGAAATAGATCCATATTTATGCCTATTCCCAAGAAAAGAGATCCAACTGAAAGCAGAAATTATTGAACAATATCATTAATATCACAAACAAGCAAAATTTTGCTGTAGATCATTCAAAAGTCTCACATACTTTGGACATGCTGTTAGCAGGGATCAGTCCCTGGAGAAGGACGTCATGCTTGGTAAAGTAGGGGCTCAATGAAAAAGAGGAAACTCCTAAATGAGATGGATTGACACAGTGGCTGCCACAATGGGCTTCAGCATAACCATGATTGTGAGGACGGTGCAGGACCAAGCAGTGATTTGTTCCGTTGTACATAGAGTCACTGTGAGCTGGAATCGACTCGATGGCACCTAACAACAACAACAACAATACTGAGATGATTGTGTGAATCTTTTCCTTTGTTTTATTTATAGGGTGAATTTTAATTGAGTTTCTAATGTTGAACGACCCTTGCCTTCCTGGTATGAATCCCACCTGATAATGATGTATGATTTTTTTTTATATATTGTTGTGTTTTGTCAGCTAGAATTTTTTTTTTTTTTTTTTTTACAGACAAATTTTTGCATCTGTATTCATGAAGGATAGTTTGGTCTGTAATTTTTTTTTTTGGTGATATCTTTGCCTGGCTTTTGTATCAGGGTTATACTGGCTTCATAGAATGAATTAGGGAGTATTCCTTCCTTATTCTACATTCTGGAATAGTTTGAATAGAATTGGTGTTGGAGAACTTTCCAGTGAAGCCATCTAGGCTGGAGCTTTTTTTGGTTCGGAGTTTTTTTTTTTTTTAATGACATCTTCAATTTCTTCTTTTGCTGTGGGTATATTTTGGTTTTCTACCTCTGTTCATGTTAGTTTAGGTAGATAGTGTGTTTCTAGAAATTTGTCCATTTACTCTATGTTTTCAAATTTGTTAAGAGTACAATTTTTTAGAGTATGGCTCCCGGACACCCTTTTAGCACAGTAATGAGGTCACTCCAAAAGTTACCTTTCAGGCAAAGATTAGACAGGCCTGTAAAACAAAATGAGCCTAAAGGGGCACACCAGCAGGAAGGGACAGGAAAGCTGGTAGTAGGGAACCAGAGCTCAAGAAGGGGAGAGTGTTGACGTGTCAGGCAGTTGGTAACTAACCAATGTTACAAAACAATAGGTGTACTGACTGTTTAATGAGACGCTAGTTTGTTCTGTAAACCTTCATCTGAAGTACAATAATTAAAAAAAAAGTACAATTTTTCATAATATTGTGTTTTTATCTCTTTATCTCAGTTGGTTCTATTGTAATGTCACCACTTTATTTCTTTTTTTGGTCATTTGTGAATTCTTCTTTTTTTCCTTTGTCCATTTAGCCAGTGGTTTGTCAGTTTTATTTATCCTCTCAAAGAACTGACTTCGAGTTTTATTGATTCTTTCTATTGTTTGTTTTTTTGTTTGTTTCATTTATTTCTGCTTTGATCTTTATTATTTCCTTTCTTCTGGTGACTGTGGACTTCTTTTGCTATTCCTTTTCTATTTGTTCAAGTTGTCAGGTTAAGTTATTAATTTTGGACCTTTTTTGATCTGTGCATTCATTGCTGTAAATATTCCTCTGAGCACTGCTTTTGCTGTGTCCCAGAGGTTTTGGTATGTAGTGTCTTCATTCTCATTTCATTCTAATAATTTTTTAGTTTCATTTTTAATTTCTTCTATGACCCAATAGTTTTAAAGTAAGGTGTTATTCAGTTTTCATGTATTTAATTTTTTCTTTGATCTTTCTGTTATCGATTTCTACTTTTATAGTGTTATAGTCAGAGAAGATGCTTTGTATTGTGTTGATGTTTTTGAATTTATTGAAGTCTGCTTTGTGGCCTAGAATATCATCTGTCCTGGATAAGGATTCATGTGGATTGGGAAGAATGTGTACTGTGCTTCTGTTGGGTGGTGTGTCCTGTATATGTTTATGAGATCGAGTTGGTTGATTGTGTTATTTAGATCTTCTGTATCTTTACTGAGTTTCTTTCTAGTTGTTCTGTCCATTGTTGAAAGTGGTGTGTTAAAATCTCCTACTACTATTGTAGAGCTGTCCATTTCTCTTTTCACTTCTGTTAGAGTTTGTTTTATGAATTTTAAAGCTCTGTCATTTTGGTGCATAAATATTTATTATTTCTATGCCTTCTTGGTGAATTGACCCTTTAATCATTATGTAATGCCCTTCTTTGTTCATAAGGAACACATAAGTGGATTTTGATTTAAAGTCCATTTCATCTTAAATTATTACTTCTGCTCTCTTTTGGATACTGTTTACTTGATATATATTTTTTTCATTCTATAATTTTTAACTTGTTTATGTCTTTGTGTCTAAGGTGTGTCTCTTGTAGGCAACATATTCGTTGGCCATAGTTTTTATCTGTACTGCCACTCTCTGTCTCTTGACTCATGCATTTAATCCATTTACATTCAGTATGATTAAAGATAGGTATGGATTCATTGCTGTCATTTTGACATGTATTTTTCTTTTCAGTACTTTTTAAAAAAATTGTACGTTAAATGAAGGTTTACAGAACAAACTAGCTTCTCATTAAACCATTAGTACACACATTGTTTTATGACATTGGTTAACAACGCTAGGACATGTCAACACTCTCCCTTCTCTACCTTGGGCTCCCTATTACCAGCTTTCCTATCCCTTCTTGCCTTCTTGTCCTTGCCCCTCGGCCGGTATACTCCTTTAGTCTCATTTTGTTTTATAGGCCTGTCTAATCTTTGACTGAGGGGTGAACCTCAGGACTGACTTCATTGCTGAGCTAAAAGGGTGTCCAGGGTCCATACTCTTGGGGTTTCTCCAGTGTCTGTCAGGCCAGTAAGTCTGGTCTATTTTTGTGAGTTAACATTTTGTTCTACATTTTTCTCCAGCTCTGTCTGGGACCCTCTGTTGTGATCCCTGTCAGAACAGTCAGTAGTAGCCAGGCACCATCTCATTATACTGGACTCATTCTGGTGGAGGCTGTGTTAGATGTGGTCCATTAGTACTTTGGACTAACCTTTCCCTTGTATCTTCAGTTTTCTTCATTCTCCTTTGCTCCCGTAGGCATGAGGTCAGTGGAGTATCTTAGATAGCCACTCACAGGCTTTTAAGACCCCAGACACTGCTCACCAAACTAGAATGTAGAACATTTTCTTTATAAACTATGATATGCCAATTGAGCTAGATGTTCCCTGAGACCATAGTCCCCACAGCCTTAGCCCAGCAATTCAGTCCCTCAGGGAGTTTGGATATGTCTATGGAGCTTCCATGACCTTGCCTTGTACAAGTTGTGCTGGCTTCCCCAGAATTGTGTACTGTCTTAACCTTCACCAAAGTTACGACTTATCTATTGTCTATCTAGTGTTTTTCCATCCCCAACCCTCCCCTCCCTTGTAACCATCAAAGATTGTTTCTTTTTGTGTGTAAACCTTTTCACGAGTTTTTAAAGTAGTGGTCTCATACATTATTTGTCCTTTTGTGGTTGACTTGTTTCACTCAGCATAATGCCCTCCAGATTCATCCATGTTATGATTCATCATTGTTCTTTATCATTGCGTAATGCTCCATTGTGTGTATGTACCATAGTTTGTTTATCCATTCATCTGATGATGGGCATCTAGGTTGTTTCCATCTTTTTTGCTATTGTGAACAATGCTGCAATGAACATGGGTGTTCATATGTCTATTCGTGTGATGACTCATTTCTCTAGGATATATTCCTAGGAGTGGAATTGCTCAATCATATGGTATTTCAATTTCTAGCCTTCTAAGGAAGCACCATATAGTTTTCCACAATGGTTGTATCATTTGGCATTTTCACTAGCAGTACATAAGAGTTCCAGTCTCCCTGCAGCCTCGCTAATATTTATTTTCTGTTTTTTTTAATTCTTGCTAGTAATGTTGGGGTCAGATGGTATCTCATTGTGGTTTTGATTTGCATTTCTTTAATGGCTAGTGATAGCGAGCATTTCCTCATGTGTCTGTTAGCCACTTTAATTGATATATATATATATATATATTTATAGTGTTAACTGTTTCTTAGTTCCTCTTAATTTTCTGTGCTGAGTTTTTTTCTACATGAATTTTCCTTTCCTATCAATCCTTGTTTTTTTTTGTGTGTGTGTATGTGTGTTTACTGAGACTGGTTTTCTTTTTTTTTAATTGTGCTTTAGGTGAAGGTTTACAGAGTAGATTGGTGTCTCTATAGACAATTAATACATGTATTGTTTTGTGACATTAGTTGCCAACCTCATGACATGTCAACACTCTCCCCTTCTTGACCTTGAGTTCCATTCCTCATTACCAGCTTTCCTGTCTCCTCCTGCTTTCTAGTCCTTGCCCCTGGGCTGGTGTGCCCATTTAGTCTCATTTTGTTTTATGGGTCTGCCTAATCTTTGGCTGAAGGGTGAACATCTGGAGTGACTTCAGTACTGAGTTAAAAGGGTGTCTGGGGGTCATACTCGTAGGGCTTCTTCTTTATTTTGGTGAGTAGACTTATTACTTTTCCTTGTAGTTACCCTGAGGTTTAATCATCTTAAAGTTAAAACAGTCTGTTATGTCTTGAAATCACCTTGACTTCCTCCTCATATGGAAATTCTTTATCTTTTATTCCCCCTTAGTGTTTTTAAGTTGTTGCTGTTTACAGCTTAACTCCTCTGGTTCCCTGTAGTCAGTTTTTTAGCTTTATTTTGCTTTTGTGAAGTCTTTATCTGGGTGGGTGTCTGGGTAATATTGTTGTGTGTCTTTATTTCAGGTTGTTGTGTGATGTCATTGGTTCTCTATTTCTTGTAAGACTGGTCTGGTTTTTACAAATTCCCTTGGTTTCTGCTTATCTGAGAATGTCTTAGATTCACCATCATTTTTGAAAAAAAAAATTGCCAAATATATGGTTCTTGGTTGGTGTTATGGATTAAATTGTGTCCCCTTAAAATGTGTGTCTACTGGCTAGGCCATGATTCCCAGTATTGTGTGATTGTCCACCATTTTGTCATCTCATATGATTTTCCTAAGTACTGTAAATCCTACCTCTATGATATTAACGAGGTGGGGTGGGCAGCAGTTACATTAATGAGGCAGGACTCAATCTACAAGATTAGGTTTTCTCTTGAGTCAATCTCTTCTGAGATATAAAAGAGAGAATCCAGCAGAGAGACAGGGGGACCTCCTACCACCAAGAAAGCAGAACTGGAAGCAAAGCATATTCTTTGGACCTGGGATCCCTGTGATGAGAAGTTCCTAGACCAGGGGAAGATTGATGATAAGGACCTTCCCCTAGAACCGACAGAGAGAGAAAATCTTCTCCTGGAGCTGGCACCCTGAATTGGAACTTCTAGCCTCCTAGACTGTGAGAAAACAAACTTCTGTTTGTTAAAGCCATCCAATTGTATTTCTGTTATAGCAGCACTAGATAACTAAGACAGTTGGAATTCTTTTCCTCCAGGATTTTATATATGTCATCCCATTGTCTTCTTGCCTGCATGGTTTCTGAGAAGAAATCAGTACTTAGTCTTATTTGTACCCATTTGTAAGTGACATTTCATTGTTTTACTAGTTGATTTCAGAATTCTTTCTTTGTCTTTGGTTTTGGGAAGACTTACTATGATATGTGTTGGTGAATTTTTGGGTGGGTCTATCCTGCATAGGGCTCGTTGAGCTTCTTGAATGGTAACCTTCTCATCTTTCATGATATTTGGGAAGTTTTCAGCTAGTATATCTTCAACAATTCTCTCTGTACTTTTCTCCCTTCCTTTTCTGGAATTCCTATTACATGTAAATTATTCCTTCTCCTGGTGTCCCACATATCTTAGGGTTTCCTCATTTTTCTTTATTTCTTTTTTTCTGATTGTTCCTCAAACAAATTAGTATAAGGGATTTGTCCTCTATTTTGCTGATTATTTCTTTTATTAATTCAATTCTCCTTCTGTTTCCTACCATAAAAAAACTCATTGCTGTCAAGTTGGTTCCTACTCATAGTGACCTTATAGGACAGAGTAGAACTGCCCCATAAGGTTTCCAAGGAGCAACTGGTGGATTGGAACTCCTGACCTTTTGGTTAGCAGCCGTAGCTCTTAACGACTGTGCCACTAAGGCTCTGTGTCCTACCATAGAGTTATTTTTTTCTGATATTTTATTGTTAATCCCCTGAATTTCTAGTTGTTTTTGTATGGTTTCTAATTGACTATTGAGTCTGTCATTTTGTTCTTGTACTGTTTTCCTAAATTCTTCTCGTTTTTTTTTGCTGTGTTTTTTTCTTGCCCTCCTTCCTGTACTTTCCCTCCTTAGATCCAGTTCATGTTCTGCTTACATTGGTTCACTTTGGGTATGTCTATACAGTTTCTCTGTCTTCTACTGGGAATTCTGTGAAGTTGCCTTCCTTTGCACCTCACCTGATATTGCTGCTAGCTTTGTCTCAAGATGGCTGCACTGTCCTGTGCTGGCTGTCAGGGCACCTCTTCTCTGTATCTATCCTCGTTTGATGTTTTTGTTCAGTTTCTTCTTCCAGTCGGTGTTTGATCTAATTTTTTATTCTCTCATTTGATGGTCATGGTTCCAGGATTGTCATCTGTATCTGTTTCACTTGGTTTCTTAGGTCTTTGCTGTAGAGGGATAGCATAGTATGTCTGACTAAACTGCCATCTTGGGCTGTCTCTTGCTGGAACATTTTGAAAGACAAAAGCTAGGTGCTATCACGGGAAGCTTCAGGAAGTAAGGGGCATGATGTTCTACTAGACTTGGTGGTTTTCATTTTCATTACACAAGATAGCTTCAAGCTTCCTTCCACTTCCCTGCTCTAGGTCTCTTCTGGTTTATTTATTTATTTAATATTTTATTTATTTTTGTCGTTGAGAATATACACAGCAGAACAGACAATTCAACAATTTCTACATATAGAGTTCAGTGACCTTGACTACATTTTTCCAGTTGTATAACCATTCTCACTCTCCTTTTTTTGAAATGGTCCTCCCCCATTAAATAATCTTGTTGCTCTCTGAGGTTCGTATCTGATCTTTTGAGTTATTGTTGTCAGTTTGAACCCATATAGATAGATCTTTAAAGAGCACAGTGCTCAAGGCAGATATTCTTTACTAATTAAGCAAAACTATTGTTGGTTTAAAGAAGACTTCAGGGGATATTTTTGGTTTAGGGTTTAATGATTATCTCAGGGCAATAGTTTTGAGGGTTCATACAGCCTCAACGGACTCCAGAAATCTGGATCCCATGTGAATCTGAAATTCTGTTCTGCATTTTCTCCCTTTTTATCAGGATTCTTCTATAGAATTCTTTGATCAAAAAGTTCACTAAGTAATGGTAGCTGGGCACCATCCAGTTCTTCTGGTCTCATGGCAAAGGAGGAAATTGTTCATGGAGGCCGTTAGCCACATATTCCATTTCCTCCTTCTATTCCTGACTCCCCTTCTTCCTCTGTTGCTTTAGGTGAATAGAGACCAGTTATTGTACCTTGAATGGCCACTTGCAAGCTTTTAAGACACTGGGCACTATACAACAAACTAGGAAGTAGAACAGAAGCACTAAACATAACAGTAGACCAATTAACTGACATGTCCTCTGAAACCATGACCCTAAACCTTCAAACCAAGAAACCAAACCCAGTGAGCTGTTTGGTTGTACATTTGCTGCCACAGTAACTGCTCTTTTTGTTGTTGTTGTGAGTGTATCTATCACAAAAGTTTTGCTGATTCATTTTTTTCCATGTGTGTAACTTATTGTCAGCAGTTCCACTAATTGGCTGTGCAACACTTACCCTTAATCAATGCAATATTTCCATCACCATAAACAGAAACTCAGTGTTCCATAAGCAATAGCTCCCCTTTCACCCTCCCACCTGCCCCTGGTAACCACTAATAAACTTTGGTTTACATTTACTTGTTCTTGTGTTTTTATATAAGTGAGACCATACAGTATTTGTCATTTTGTGACTAACTTATTTTACTCAGCATAAGGCTCCATCCATGTTGTAGCATGTATCAAGACTTCATTTCTCCTTCTGGCTGGGCAACATTCCATTGTATGTAGGTACTACATTTTGTCTATTTGTTCATCTGTTGATGGGTATTTAGGTTGTTTCCATCTTTTGGCTATTGTGAATAACGCAGCAGTGAACATAGGCATACACATTTCTGTTTGCTTTGCTGCTTTCAAGTTCTTTGGAATTATTCCTAGCAGTGGAATTGCTGGGTTCTATGATAGTTCTAATTTTAATTTTTGAGGAGCAGCCACACTTTTTTCCATAATGGCTATACCATTTTGCATTCCCACAAGCAATGGATAAACACCCCAATTTCCTCCATCTTTGTCAATGTTTGTTATTTTCTGTTTTTTTAATCTTAGCTATCCTAGTGAAAGTGAAATGGTATCTCATTGTGGTTTTTAATTTGCATCTCTCTGATGGCTAGTGATGAACAACAGTGTCTTGAATCTTTCCTGGGTACAGACCAAATTTTCACTCCAAGAACATTGAAAGGAGTGCAGATTCCAATGCAGAACATTTATTGGAGGGTCTGCCCACTTCCTGTTGTGCCTACCTCCTGATTCACCACTTTGTTTCCATGGATTTCAGCACAATGAAGGCAAGGGCCCCAAGTACAAGTTCAGTTGGCAGGGCATTGGGGTGGGGTAGGGTACTAAAGGGAAATACTGGAATCACAGAATACAAATAGTGGATGGAAATGTAGAGTTGCTCTAACTCACACATATGCCTTATTTTACAGAAACATTGAGTGACTTGCCCGAAGTATTAGGTTCCTGAGTCCTGAGTCTCAAGTCCCAGTCTATCACTTTTTTTACTACACTATTCAGTCTCACTAAATATGTGCTAATCTACCCTGTTTCTGCCTTAGTATATTTATTATTTATTTTTTCAATTATTGTCCTCTCCATATGTGGGCTTTTTTTTTTAATTTCATTGTGCTTTAGGCGAAAGTTTACAGCACAAACTAGTTTCTTATTCAAGAATTTATACACAAGTTGTTTTGTGACATTGGTTGCAGTCCCCTCAATGTGTCACACTCTTCCCTTTTCCCTTTATACCTTGGGTTCCCCATGTCCATTCATCCAGTTTCCTGTTCCTCCCTGCCTTCTTGTCTTTGCTTTTTGGCAGGTGCTGACCACTTGGTCTCATATACTCGGTTGAACTAAGAAGCACATTCCTCATGTGTGTTATTGTTTGTTTTTTAGGACCATCTAATCTTTGCCTGAAAGGTGGACTTTGGGAGTGGCTTCAGTTCTGAGTTAGCAGAGTGTCTGGGAGCCATAGTCTCCAGGGTTCCTCCAGTCTCTGTGAGACCGGTAAGTTTGGTCTTTTTTTGTGAATTTGAATTTTGCTCTACATTTTTCTGCCTCTCTGTCTGGAACCCTCTGTTGTGATCCCTATCAGAGCTATTGATGGTGGCAGCCAGGCATGATCTAATTCCTCTGGCTCAAGCTGGTGGAGGCTGTGGTTCATGTAGTCCATTAGTCCTTTGGACTAATATTTTCCTTGTGTTTTCTTCATTATCCTTTGCTCTGGACAGGATGGGACCACCAATAGATATATCTTAGGTGGCCACTTGCAAGCTTTTAAGACCTTAGGTTCTACTCACCAAAGTAGGACGTCGAATATTTTCTTTATGAACTATGTTATGCCAGTTGACCTAGATGTTCCCTGAGACAATGGTCTCCTGCCTTCAGTCTCAGTAATTTGGTCCCTCAAGGTGTTTGGATGTGTCTAGGAAGCTTCTATGACTTTGCCTTGGTCAAGTTGTGCTGACTTCCTGTATGTTGTGTATTGTCTTCCCCTTCACCAAAGTTAACACTTGTCTACTGGTTTACCACCTAATTAGTGATTTTCCTTCCCCACCCTCCCTTCCCCTGTAACCATCAAAGATTGTTTTTTTCTGTGTGTAAACGTATTCTTGGGTTTTTATAATTGTGATCTCATACAATATTTGTCCTTTTGTGATTGTCTTACTTCACTCAACATAATGTCCTCCAGATTTATCCATGTAGTGAGATGTTTCATGGATTCACTGTTGTTCTTTGTCATTGCGTAGCATACCGTTGTGTGTATGTACCAAAATTTGTTTATCCAGTCTTCTATTGATGGCACTTAGGTTGTTTCCAGCTTTTAGATATTGTGAATAATGCTGCAATGAGCATGGGTGTCCATATGTCTATTTGTATGAAGGCTCTTATTTCTCTAGCATATATTCCTTAGACTTCAGTTTCATCTTCCAATCAGTGTTTGATCTAATTCTTTATCCTTCCATTTGATGTTCAGGGTTCCAGGAATGTCATCTGTACCTGTTTCACTTGGCTTCTCAGCTCTTTGCTGTAGAGGGATGGCATGGTATGTCTGACTAAGCTGCCATCTCGGGCTGTTTCTTCCTGGAACATTTTGAATGACAAAAGCTAGAAGCTATCATTGAAAGCTTCGGGAAGTAAGGGGCTTGATGTTCTAGAAGATTTGGTGGTTTTATTTTTCTTTCCACAAGATAGCTTCAAGTTTCCTTCCACCTTCCCACTCTAGGTGTCCATTTGTTTATTGTTTTGTTCCCACTGTCTTGTCTGCCAAGTCCCAAGGACAACAGGGAATGCCCAGGACTGGAGGTGCCCCCCCACCTCAAGACTCTTGGCAGAAGTAGTATGTAAGAATAATTTGTGGAAGAGCAAGTGATGTGCAGAGAAAGAAGGAGCCAATCACTCCAAGTGGAAGGAAAAATTTGTTTGTTGTGGTAATAAAGAAGCCATGCAGGACGAAGAGCAAATTTACCTCACTGACCTCAGTGTGCTGGGAAGTGTACAACTTTTGTGTTTTAAGAGCCTACTGTGTGCCAGGCTCTGAATTAAGTGCTTTACACACACTCTCTCCACCCTGTCACCCCATGAGCCAGGCAGTATGAAAACAGTTGCCGTCAAGCTGATTTCAACTCGTAGCAACCCATATGCGTCAGAGAAGAACTGTGCTCCGTAAGGTTTTCAATGGCAGTGACCTTTTGCAGTGTATCACCAGGCCTTTCTTCGGAGGCACCTCTGGGTGGATTTGAACCACCAACCTTTCAGTTAGTAGCCAAGCACCTAATGGTTTGCACCACCCAGTGACTCCACGTGTTAATAGTATTAACCTCTTTTTACAGATGAAAAATTGATAATCAATAAATCTTCCAAATCACACAACTGGTAGCTGGTAGAGATAATTTTTAATCCCAAATTCTGCTCAAATCCAAAGACCATTCCTATAACCATCCCTGGCCCAGGGTAGGGGACCAATATTTCTTTCTAATATTAGCACACAAAAGGCTTGTACAATCTACTCGTCTTACAGTTAATTCTGGGAAGTCATACCTGAGGTACGGAATACCTTGGTAAATCAAGTCACTCTCATGTAAGTAGATTGGAAGGCTAAGGTATGAAAGGTTTAGCTTGTATCATAAAGAAATTGAGCAGCCTGGTCAGTATTAGAATTTTGGTTATTTCTGGGGTGGATTTTATTAAATTCTGTTGCATATACTCTGCAGAATTAAGTTTCTGTCTACTTCATTGTGTTTGGTCTCAGAACCTTGTCTATGAATAACAACATAGCTTGTGAATACAAAAATGAGAGAATTCAAAAAAAATGCTTGAAGCATCTGTAAATTTTCCAGTTGTTTTATTCCATTGCTGTTCAGCTTGCATGGAGAGCAAAGGAGCAAGGATTTCAGATTAACCGTGATCTGAGCACTTTGAATAATGCAGTAGGTCAATGGTTGCGTTACTTATGAGAGAACACTTTCATTGGGTATTTTCAAAAGCAGATTTTAAAGTGTCCTCAAAGATTCACCCCCTTTTAGAAAAATGTGCGTTTTGTTAACACTATTTCAGGGGAATTTTTTTTCATTATCTTTCAGTAAAAGCAGCCCTGGTGGCACAATGGTTAAGCTTGGCTGCTAACTGAAAGGTTGATGGTTCAAACCCACCTGCTGCTCTGTGGGAGAAAGACCTGACAAATCTGCTTCCATAAAGATTACAGCCAAGAAATCCCTGTGGGGCAATTCTACTCTGTCCCATGGGGTCACTGTGAGTTGGAATCGACTCGATGGCACCCAACAACATCATCATTCAGTATTAGCTACATAAATGGCTTTGACTGATGACTCAACATTTGAGTTTCTCTTGTACCCACAAGCCTGGTGCACTAAAATCTAAAGCTAGACTGGAAGTCTGGTACAAGAAGTTTGTGACTAACTGAGGTTACTCTGAAGATCATATATTAATTGTCATGGCTGAGAACATGGCTCATAGCTATGGCTTAAAAAATTTCCAGGAATACCACTGATAAAGCACCAGGCCTATCTCACTCAGCTTTTCTAGAATTGTGATTGGGTTTTGTTAGGTCTGCCAAGAGACAGGCAGGATGATAAAACTCACTCACAAAGGTGAACCACTTTTATTCTGAGTAAGAATATTTTCCATTCCTTCTACAACTAGTGTATGAAAAATGACATACTGACTTTAAGGTAAAATAATGAGGAAAGAGATTAAATCTATTTCCACAAAATGAATGAATACAAAAGTTAAGAATGAGTTTTCTCGTTCATTGCTTTGTTCCTGTTTGTCCAGAATCCCTCTCTTTGGAGAGGTTTAATATTTGGGAAGTGAGAGCACTGGTTTCTCACTATTTCATGGGGATTGCTGTCACTTGAAATGGACTTTTTTGTATTCCCAGGTTAAGATTTAGGTTGCAGGAAAGGACAGCAATAGTCTTAGAGACACTTTTGTTATTTAGGTGTCGTCTCTCTAGGCTGTGTATTATTCAGACAGATTATCTGGATACTTGACTTTTTTTTCTTTCATTTTTACTTTATAGCCTAATATACTTTGTTCAAAGACTCCCAGAAAAGTAGGCAAATTACTGCAATAGAGCAGAGTAACAATTTATTAAAACTCTGGATTGGACGAGGTCTTTCTTCAAGCTCCCTCAGCCTCATCTCCCACATCTTTTAAAGGAGTTTTCCCCCCAAAGTTCTTTTCTCTTTCTCTGCGTTTGAGTATGTGTTCTGGCTCCGATAGCTGTGTGACCTTGGGCAGGGCACTTAACGGACCTAAGGTGAATTTTTCTCATCTATAAAATGAGGAAGACTCCCTGGTGGTGCAAATGGTTAACATACTTGGCTGCTAACCAAAAGATTGGATGTTCGAGTCTACCCAAAGGCACTTAGAAAGAAAGACCTGGTGATATACTTCAGAAAAGTCAGCCACTGGAAACCCTACGGAGCATGACTCTACTCTGATACACATGGGCTTCCCATGAGTCAGTCGACTTCATGGCAACTGGGAAAAAATAAAATAAAACGAGGACACTGCTTGCTATCTGCTGGGAGACTCAGACTTGAATGAGACAGCACGTGGAGCTCTTTGCGAACTGGAAGGCATTTGATACATGTTTATAATGTAAAGTATCAATGAACTGCCTATACTTCTCTCCAACACATGTACTTTCACTTCTTCAAATTTTGAAGTCCCACTTTTGATATCTAATATGTTTCCGTGACCTCTTAATACACTGCACAACCAAACATTAGTCCCTGGTGTACCACTTAGTTTGGCTCCTTCCTGTCTTCCTGGGAAGTTGGTTTCTTTATTCTACACTGCTGGCTGAAGGCTTTCTTCAGAAAAAATCAGTCTTAATTTTTCTGAAAGCAAACGTTGTTCAGTTTTGAATTCCTAGTCATCACACCATGCATTGATTGAACAAAAATATTTATTAAACACTACTCTGTGTCAGGCCTGTTCTTGGTGGGCACTGGGGTGTGGCCACCTGCTGGATGTCCCCATTTGCCCTACAGATCCACTCTCCTGCCCCTCTACCTTAATCTGTCAACCCCCACACATCCCCAGCCCAGGGATGATCTGTACGGACTGCTGGCTTCCTTCTGGGTTCAGTCCCGGGGAGCATCAGCAGGTGATCTGAAGGATGGAGGAGAGAGAGGCTGAGGCATTTATTCTCCTGGCTCTCTCCTGACAGGAGACCTCTGGCTGACGGGTCCTCCACCTCAGGTCCTTGCTCCTTTTATTTGGTCCTCTCCACAGGGCCTCTCCAGTTTCTGGGTTCCAGTAATGGTCCTACCCTGCCCTTCTGGCCTAGGTATGACAACAGCAAGCCTTAGTGTTACTGTTGTTGTTGTTTGGGTGCCATCAAGCTGATTGTGACTCATAGTGACCCCAGGTGAAAGAGTAGAACTGCTTCATAGGGTTTTCATGGCTGTAATCTTAATGGAAGCACATCACCAGGTCTTTCTCTCAGAGTGGCTAGGTGCGTTTGAACTGCTAACCTTTTATGTAGCAGCTGAATGCTACTGTTGCTAGTTTCTAAGTATTTCACTGTTCCGTTGCAATAGCAGTAAGAGTCCCTGGGTGGTACAAATCATTAAGTACTCAGCTGCTAACCAAAAGATTGGCAGTTTGAGTCTACCCAGAAGTGCCTCAGAATAAAGTCCTGGCAATCAACTTCTGAAAAGTGACAGCCGTTGAAAACCCTATGGAGTGCAGGTTTACTGTGAAACACATGGGGTCACCATGAGTTCGAATCAACTCCATGCAACTGGCTGGTTGGTTTTTGGTTTGTACAGTAGGGGTAACGCAATAGTCACTTAGTAAATATCAAACCAAAGCAATCCAGTTGCCTTTTAGTCAGTTCTAAATCATGGCAACCCTGTGTGTGTCAGTAGAACCCCAACACTTGTTAGTAGCCAAGCTCAAGCCCTTTGTACTATCCAGGGACCAGAAAGACACCAGATCAATCATAATCCCTCTCCCACCAGAAAGTACAAGTCTTATTTGGAATTCTAAGTTATATATATGTATACATATTTAAATTTCATTGTATTTTTTGAAGGCCTAGGTCAAACATTTTCCCCCGAATTCTTTTTCTACAAACATGCCTTGGGCTTCTTTTTTTCCTGGCCTGCCATTTCTCATCTCTGTGCTTGTCATCCGCACGTCTAGACCTGGAATGTTTTATGCTGTTTTTTCAAAGCTCTCTTCCAAAGAGCTAGGCACGCTAGCTATTCATTACTTATCTGTTAGAGCTTCCCTCGTGGCTTCCCCCCCCCCTTAAAAAGCTGTAGAACCAGAGCTTCTGATCCTATGTTTGCAAAGATCCGGCCCCTTACTGCAGGTGTTGTACTCTCTTAAAACTTTCTTATCTCACAGCCGGACTTTGTTCATGACCCCTTGGGCCACTCGTGTAAAGACACACCAGCGTCTTTACAGTACTGCGTGGGACTCTGAAACAGCAGCTGAGTCTACACTCCTGAGTTGGCAACGGGACCTCCTAAGACGTCCTGCTGAGCACAGATATTGAAAAGGCTTGTCTTTGGGAAAAACATTTCAAAGGAAGTTCTTTAAAAACAACTTGTAAAAAATTTTAAACTAGACTATATAATGTGCAATTGAATTTCTTGTTACACCAAACTTAAGAAAAAGGTGAGGATGTTTGTGATGACTGAATCAGCATCTAGAACAGCAGTTTTTTTTTTTTTTAATTAGTATATTTAACCTTCAGGTTTAATAGTATCTCACAAAGTTACATTGGGTTATTCAATATTTAGGAAAAGGAACTTGTTGGAATGCTAAAACTTAAGCATGTTATCAGTTTTCTGGGAGAGGACTCACCCAATATGGGATACTGGGTGAGTGGAAATCATGTGATTTTTTAGAATTCATGTTCAGAGCCTTGGCTCTCTATTGAAATGCTGTGGACATTAATAGATGGGGACGGTCACACTCCTTCCTATATCAGAGACAAAGGGAGGGAATTTGCTGCAGAGGAGAACTGACATATGATTAACTTACTACATCTTTATCTAAAAGCGTACCTTTCTACTGTTGTGTAATTTCAGACAGGTCTGACTTGAGCATTACTATTTAATAACCACAAGATGGCGGTAGGGAACAACAGAAAAAATAAACCTTGGCTTGAGAGTTAAAAAAGCTAGATTTTGTGTTTCTCCTCTCCTTTTTTTCCTGTTCCCCACTTCTTATAAACCTTGTCTTTTCTCATTCTTCCGCTTTTCCTCTCAGTCTGTCACGGCACTTTGGGTTTCAAGTTATAATTTCAAATAAGTCTGATTCTTTAGAATCGGATCTGTAAACCAGTCACATTCACTTGTAATTTGAATGCCAAAAAAGGCACAGATTATTTTCTTGAATTCAAGAGGTCTTTTTTGGGGGTTTTATAACTGCTTTACACTTGAGCTGGGGATAAAGTTGCACAGATATCAAAGCTCAGAAAACCTTATGTTTTCAATCTTATCCTCTCAAATTCTGTCCGGTGGAGCGGGGGTGGTGGTGTGATGTGCAGGGCTGAAAAGAAGAAAGAAGCACCAAGACCTTTGGATCCCTGTCTAAACCAATAAGCCACATTACTTCTCTGTGATACTATCAAAGGGGTGGCTCGATAATGATCAAGCTGCTGTGCTGAAATTATGCTTCCAAAAAAAAAAATTCTGAGCAACAACTCAGCGGCAGACAGCCCTTGGGTGATAGAGCGGCCATTTTACTAATCCATTTGGTAGAAGAGAAGTCATCGTAAATCTTCGTGCAGTTTACTATTATCATTTTATATATTCTCTAAGGCTTCCACTTTTGAAGACCATGCTTCTGGTTTCTGAAGTGTAGATTTTGGGTTTTGCCCCCCCCCCCATCCCAATGACTCAAAGGCAGCCTTCAGGGGGCTTCTCAGAGGTTAGCAGCACCACGTGGGGGCGCTCCTTGAGTACCGTCAGCAAGCCAGGGGCTTCACAAGGCCCAGCTGTGGAATTTTTTCAACCTTCTGGAATTTAGGAATTGAGGAGAAGCCCACTCTCGCACGCTCACGCGATATATGCCCACAAACATGCAAACCAGAGAAGGAAACACACTTGTGCTCGTTTGAAACGAAAACCTAGCCCAAACAAATGAGATTATGATTTTTGTTGGTGTTTTGTCTGTGATTGTCACCTTTTTGTTGATTCTGTTTTCCCCTGTTGTAGAAGTTAATTGGGAGAATGAGAGCGAGAATAGTCTACAAAGTGGAGTAGTATCTGGGATAATCTGAACTCATCTGTAAGAGCTATATTAGCGCCAACAGAACCCAGGGAATTCAGGAAATAATTGTTCATTCCAACTGTCCTATGAATTGCGAAGTGGCGCATGCACGGTTATTATGATTGTTTTGGCAAAGCTGACTAGTTAATGCTCTGGTACTGTCACTTAGTAGGCTTCGGTTCACAGTCAAGGTACTTAAAACCACTCTGAGCTAGTTTTCTCATAAAAAAGGGTCGATAATATCTACCCCACAGTGTTGCCCTGAGGGTTAACTAAGATAACCTGTGCAAAATACCTGGTCTTGTGCCTGGCTCATAATTGGTGCTCAATGAATACAAGTTAATTTGGGGGCAGTGATAAAGGGTCAATGGGAAATATGTGGCAGTTTGCTTTCATAAAGATTACACCCTTGAAAACTAGTTGCGGGGTAGTTTTCTTCCGTCCTATAAGATTGCTATGAGTCGGAATCTACTGTTGCTAAAGGGGGTGGTGTGGGTTTGGTGAAGGGATAGTAGAATATGGACAGTGGAGTTAAACAGACTTTGGTTTAAATCTTGTCCTCTGTCTCTCACAGTCTTGGATGTGTTACTCAATTCTCTTTTGTGAAGTGGAGGTGATATCACACTGTTCATAAGGTTGCTGTGCCTAGCATGTAATAAAAATTCTGTAAATGGTAAACTATTATTGATATTAGCTATTGCAGTGCAATGGATCACTTTTGTGTGGACTTTCTTGCCATGGTCTTGTAACTCCCCCCCAATCACTGTGCAAATAAGGTAACTGTGGTCCACCAAAGGGACTGGTCAGTTTTGCCAATCCCACTAGGCTTAAAAAGAGCCATCCCAGAGGCAGGAAAGAGGGGATCTTACCACCATCAAGGAAGAAGGGCCAAGAGGGGGGTGCATCCTTTGGACCTAGGATTCCTGTGCTGAAATACTCCTGGAACTAGGAGACCGAGAGAGAGAAAGAAAGAGGGTTGTAACACTGAAGGTGGCAAGAAGTGGTAGCAGAGAAATGACAGCAGGAGAGACTGACAGGAGACTGCACAATGGGCTTGCGATGGAGGGAGAAGGCTGAGCACCTTCAGGCAGGAGGCTTGCTGGCAGAGTAGGGTGCCTCTGGGCACTTGGTGGAGCTAGGCTTGCGACCCATGGAGCTAGAGCTGAGTGCCTTTGGGCCGAGGCTTACTGGTGGAGTGGGGTACCTCAGGGTTCTTATCAGCAGAGCTAAAAGAGCTTTGTAACACTTGTCCAAGCAGGGCAGAGGACAAGGGACCAGAGGGAGGCAGCTGAAAAGAGGTTGTCCTTACGGAAGAACTGTATCCTGAGCGTTCCTGAACCTGATTTGCAGCCTGTTACTTCCCTAATAATCCCTCTAATTGTAAGTATTGTCTGTGAGTTCTGTGTGGCCATTGCAATGACTTATCAAACCCAGCAGAGACATAGTGAGTGCCATGGGAGGGAAGGTTGGTGTCAGAATTGGTAAAGGTGGTGGAGAGAGGAGACATGTCTGACTTTTGCCTCATAGGAATCAGCCTTGGGCTGTTGCTCTAGATCCTCCATCCCCCTCGTGAAGTTAGAGGAGGTCAGATGTTGCCCCCATGCCATTTTTACAGCTATTTATTCCTTAAAATATTTACTGAAACCAAACCAAGTTATATGTTTAGAGAGGATGTAAAAAGGGATCATATGACACCTCTTGCTTTTAAGAAGTTTGTAGCTTTGTTGGGGGAAAACAGCATGTGAAAAATACTTAATGTAACAATGTGAAATACCAAGTATGAGTAATAAGTGATACGGTGCATAATAAAGTCTGATATATGTCAGAAAAGGGAGAGAACGATGGGGTGCATCACTGGGGAGATTCTAGAGGAGTAGTAAACACTGCGGGGCTTTGAAGGATGAGTAAGATTTGGAGATGTGGGGAGTAGAATGGACAAGTACAAAGAATATCAGATAGTGGGAGAAAAATATTAGTGGGGAAGGAGGAGAGGGAGTGCTGGGATATGGTGAGGTTATAGTTTTACACAGAGTGGGCAGGGAAGGCTTCACTGAGAAGTCCTGACTGGGAAGGCACAACAAAGGTACAAGGTACCTTCTCAATGAAGGTACAAGCTGGACAGGAGTGAGCCATGTGGAGAGCAGGAAAAGAGTGTTCCAGTCTGAGGGATCTAAAGGTGCAAAGGTCCTAAGGACGAAGCATACCTAGATTGTTGGAGAAATAGCAAGGAGGCCAGTGTGGTTGGAACAGAGAAAGCAGTGGAGAAAGTTGAACAAGATGAGGTCAAAGAGATAGCATTGTGGGATTGGTGGTTGAGGGCAGCAAGTAGACCATGTAGGGCCTTGTGCACCATTGTAAAGACTTTGACTTAACTTTCAGTGAGATAGGAAATCGCTGGAGAATTCTGAGCAGAAGAATGACAAAATCTGTTTACAAAGGATCATAGTGGCTGCAAGGAGCCAAGAAAGGAAATCATTTAGGAGGAATTGCAGTAGTACAGGTGAAAGCTGATGATGTCTTGCACCAAAAGCCAGAAGTTCAGATAGTGAGATATGGTTGGATACTGGAGTTCTGGATATATTTTGAACTAGCAGGATTAATCATACGAAGCAGCAATCTCATGAGGTATGTTTGAGATAGTTAATCTTTGAACATTTTGCTTTAGAGTCACAACATTTTAGAGACAAGGAGGGACATTATAGTTTTTTCTTGACCTCTATCGCACCTCTGTAGCTCTCCACAGTCTATGTGAGTATAAACTCTGGAAAAACATGGCACCCAATCAAGCCTTATTTCCCCCTGATACATGTCCCTCGCTTCTGCCAAACTGAGTGTCTCTTGCTTTCCTGCTTCTATGCCATTTCTTATGGTTTTCTGAATGAAATCCCTAGTCGCATTCTAGAAAGTTGCTATGATGAATCCTGCAGTGATATCCTCCTTCTTTGTGCTTCTTTTTGGGGAGGAAGAGTCCTGGGAGTGTCCATTTCTTACATATGGCTGTTGTGGCTGGTGGTGGGAGTGTGTGTCAGAGCACTCTTACAGGACTGTCTATATCATTTATATCCTTAGACCTTGTTTTGCCTTATAGGTTTACCTTATCTTTCCTGGTAGAAAGGATGTGTATGCAGAAGCTGGGCTCAACTTACTTAAAATACTCATTTTCAGGGTTATTCTGGTGTTATGTGCAGTACAGCACAGTGCCTGACCGTAGTAGGAACTCAATGTGCTATCTCTTGGCAGCCCCCCAGGTTTTCACTCCGCACTATTGTAAGCATCTTGAGGACAACAATTGGGTCTGGCATCTTATCCCTTTTATCACTTAGCACAGTGTCGGGCCCATAGTCAAGAACTTTTTTTTTTTTTTAAACTTGAAACATCTTATCTTTTGGAAAACAGAATTGAAATCCAAACATGTTGGTTCTCAAATTTGGTGTGCATAACAGTCATCCAAGAAAACTTGTCAAAAATTCATATTTTTGAGGGCTGCTCTGCACATATTTTGATTCTGTAAGTCTGGCATGGAGCCAATAATCTGCACTTTTAATAAGCTTTCTAGGTGATTCTATTGCAGGAGGTCTCACATTGAGAAACAATGCCCAGAGAGATGAGGTGACTTGTCTGAGCTTGCTGAATAAAGCCAGCGGCCAAATTGAAGTCTTCCGACCTCTTTGGTGGTGAGGGACAGCTGGCTGAAGCATCTGTAAGTAATAATATTTGCTGGGTGGGTGTTTCTCTTTCACATTTTGAAGCTTCACCTCTCTGTGAAATGTTTTGTTTTGCTGGTTATCTCACATCTTAGCTAAGATACCTCATATCTTGAATGTATTTGGTTCTTCGTTGTTGGGCAGTGTTCTTTCAACCAGTTTGAATATATCAATTTTGAAAATGGACAGACCCCCCTAAAGACTTCAACATGGTCCTTTTTGATTTCACAGAGTATTAACACAGAGTAGAAGTTTTGTTTCGAAGGTGAGAATATATCGGCACAATATGTTTTTGCTGAGATGTTAATTACTCAAAAGAAAATGTACTAATGCTTCTGTCTACAGGGCTCCATCAACCAGACAAAAGTGATCTAGTTTTCATTTTTTCCCCCTCTTGTCAACAGTAATGACATTTCTAAAAAAAGAAAAGGATGAGACTGGAATAGATTTTAATTACTTCAAAAGAAACCCCTCATATTTAAAGTACCCCTTAGTTTAGAAGTGCCCATTTCATGTAAAAAATAGACACATTTTCAGGGGGGGGATGGCATTATTCAAAGATATCTTAGATGCCAGCTGTACCTAATTTATACCAATGAAGTTTCTGTTGCTTGTATTTGAGTCCAACAGTGTTTCTAGGCACCAATATCTCCCTAATCTAACAACTGAAAATCCTAATCTGTATTGGATTGAGAGTTTAATATTCATAACTTCTCCTTAACCTCACTTTTGCCTATTCTCCAGCCTCTGGGCCCATAAAACTCATTGTTGCTGAGTTGGTTCTGACTCATAATGACCCTGTAGGACAGAGTAGAACTGTCCTATAGAGTTTCTAAGACTTTAATCTTTACAAAAGCAAACTGCTACATTTTTCTCTCAGGCAGAGTCTGATGGGTTCAAACTGCTGACCTTTCAGTTAGCAGCCAAGTGCTTTAACCAGTGTGCCTCCAGAGCTCTTGGAGCCATGTTGTTATAGTTGTTAGGTGCTGTCAAGTCGGTTCGACTCATAGCCATCCGATGTACAACAGAGCTGCGTGCCTCTGGGCAGGAAGCTTGCCTGCAGAGCCAAAAGAGCTATAACACTTGCTTGTGCAAAGCAAGAGAGGCCTGAGTGTGCCCTGTGCAGGGGCTGCACACTATCCACCCCAGCACCCCCCAGCATGGGCCTGGGTGGTGTGATGGCTAGAGAGTCCTTCAGGCCTTGGTGTGTGGAGAGAGCCAGCAGCAGAGGCCAGCAGAGCCCAGCAGCAGAGCAGAAGCCTCTGAGCTGGGCAGGACCCTGAGTAGCACAGTGGTAGCCAGAGGCAGCAGTGATGTGAACAGCATCTGACCTGAACCATGGCATTCCTGCCCAGTGACATAAGAAATGACATGGGTAATGTGGGGACGGGTCAGTGGTTCTCCTTTTGAGAATCTGTTGTTATTATTTATGGCTTGCTTTCTATAAGATTTATAACGACCTTCACTTTGCCAACTCTGTGTGTCTCATGTGTCCTGCTGGATCACAGAGGAACATAGAACCCATGGAATGGCAAATGCCAGTGGGTGTAAATGCCTCATTCCTAGCAGTCTTATGGCTGCCTGGAAGTTTGAGGCACAGCCTGTCTGCATGTGCAATGCAGACAGACAGACAAAGCATACAGAACCACACTAAATTCCCATTAAATCTAATGACATTAGTGAAAGTAAGATAATGGCATTACCGATGAAAACTTCAAGTCTATGCAAGTTTTGAGAACACTAACATCTAGCACAAAACCCCCCAAAATCAAACTCATTGCCATCGAGTTGATTCTAACTCATAGCGACCCCATAGGTTTTTCAAGGCTACACACCTTTTGGAAGCAGACTGCCTCATCTTTCTCTCTTGGAACTGCTGGTGGTTTCAAACTGCCAACCTGTCGGTTAGCAACTGAGCACTTTAACCACTGTGCCATCTTAGTGGGCTCCTTAATGGGTTGAATAGTGGCAACAGGAAAACCTGAACCTAGAAATGCTCTCTGTACATAGTAGACCCTCAAAAAATATTTATTGGACAAAAAAAAAAAAAAATCACTTAAAAAAAAACACTATTTATTGGACAAATGAAAAAAAAATCACTAATTCCTCTCAAATCAACAATCCTCCTAAAATGTTATTTTCGGTTAATAGTATGACTCTTCATCCCATCTGTTTTTTATTCTTCACTTTCCCTTAATCCTCACATTTGGCTGACTGCCAGTTCTATTGATTTTCTTTCTTCTTTCGCAACCATTTCTTCCTTTTACTGTCTCCACTCATATTACAAAACAAAATACAGTTTCCACGAGGGATGAATGAAAAAGGAGGAAACACATGTTTTGAATCTCTATAAAATCTTTTTTGTTCATTTATTCATTCATCCAATAAATATTTGGTGGAAACAATGTGTGCAAGATGTCAGCTGGGTGCTAAAGGGTGTTAGAAGGTGGACGTGTCAGGAGCTTATCCCTTTATGGTTGAGCAAGTTAGATCAGGCATTTCCAATCATTCAGTTTAACCGTGTGTGTTGGAAGTGTCCTGAGAAGGACACCAACAAAGCCTGGTTCTGAGTAGGGAGAGATTATTTTGTGGCTGGTATCACAGAAGGGATGGTGCTTGAAGTGATGTTTCAATGCTAAAGAGGGAGTGGAGGGAGCCTTCTGAGAAGAAGGAAATAATTGAAATAAGTGGACATCTCAGAGCATGTTTGCAGAATGATGCACCGTCAGTTGGCCAAACGGAGGAAGGGAGATGAAGCCAAAGATTTGGCTGGATGGATGAGGCATCGCGAATGCCAAAAATGGACTTTGGGACTTTATTTGCCAGGGAATGAGAAACCATGCAAGATTTCTCTGCAGGGGATTAACGTGATTAAAGCAATATTATGGTGGCACAACGATTAAGTGCTGGGCTGCTGACCTAAAGGTTATTTGTTAGACCCCACCCAGCAGCTCTGTCAGAGAAAGATGTGGCGATCTGCTTCCATAAAGATTACAGCCCAGAAAACATTATAGAGCAGTTCTACTCTGTCATGTGGGGTCGTGATGGGTTGGAATCGACTCAACAGCACCCAATAACAACACAGTAATGAGATTAGTTCAGTGCCAGTATGTAATTGGTACTCAATTAGAGAACAATTACAATAGTCTAATTGAGCGGTACTGATGGGCAAGCTGAAATGAAAGTTGGCATTTTTGGTTCTGAGGTCATAATCAAATAAAATAAAAACAAAAAGGGATGCTTTCACGCAGGGGTAGATTATCCAATAGGCAAGGTAAGCACATCAAATCATTTGTAGTGAACAATTTCACATTTTTTTTTTTACCACATCAAAGATTCTGCTTCTGGGTATGGATAGCATCTGTCTCTCTCTTAACCCCACAGACCTTCCCATGGAATCAAAGCCTCTTTACAAATTTACGATCCCTTACAGGGGCACATGACCCAGTAAGCACAGGTTTACTTTTGCTTACTTACTAATCTGTAGTGAACAATTTCATATCATAGAGGTGGTGAAACCCACATGAAATTGTTCACAACAGATGATCTGGCAAGCAAGGTAAGCCCCGTGCTTACCTCACCTTTTGGATGATCCATCCCTGCTCCAAGTAATATAAGGAAAAAGATTGGATGCATTCAGGGATGGATTACCCAATAAGCAAGGTAGGCACAGGCTTACTTGTGTTTACTTACTAATCTGTACTGGACAATTTCACAGAAAACCAGGTGAAATTGTGCAGTACAGATTAGTAAGTAAACACAATTAAGCTGGTACCTACCTTGCTTATTGTTAGCCAGTACACAGACTGCTCAGTGGTTAATCTGCCCCTGCATGCATTAGTAATTCATTCCCACTGATTCCCTGAACCGTTTCTGAACACTTACTGTGTGCCTGATCCTGTGCCTACCAGCATTTGAGAGATGAACAAGATGGTGGTTTTTGCCTCCAAGGAGCTCATCATCTAAGTGAAAAGACAGATAAATAACCCGAGAGTTGCATACATTTAGCGGATTTTTTTTTTCTTCTAGTAGCAATACACGTTTTCTCTGATACTGCTCATTTTTTCCTTCGGGCTTGTGCTTAGTAGTGTTGACTGATGAATTAACTGACCAGGATGGGGTCCAGTCTGTGATGTGCCATCTTTGTAGAGAGGGTGGTCTCTAGGTGATTTAAGGGGTGTTTTTCAGACCCCATTTACTGCCTCAGGCTCATCTGCTGCTCTTTAACTAAGGATAAAAAGAAGTCAGACAGCTGAGGATAAAAGAAAAGGAAAGTGAGAGGGGGAAGCTTTAAACCCTGCAGACACACCTAATTGGCCAACTGCCAAAAACATCCTCCGGCTTCCTCCAGCTTTGATGAAGCGTTAAGAGCTTGTTTTCGGGGACTGAATGTTTTTCAAATGGGTGATAGATCTTCTTGCTAGGGTAAGAAAGAGAGAATAGAATGAGCCCCCTTTGACTAGACTGTCATCATTTCACTTTATTTGAACAGCAATCAACTGATGGAGAGGGTTCAGGCTTCTAAAAAAGAAGCAAAAAATGCTTCTTTACTACTCACCAGTCTCTGGGCTTTGTCAGCAACACTGAGAGCACTTGCTAAATAAAATGATTTAGCAAGTGGAAAGTACTGTAGTTTATAAGTGCAATTTCTACTCTTTCCCGCCTGGAAGTAGATGACGACTCTCACACCAGCAGTATTTCAGAGTGTAAATGAACTTCTCAGGGTGTTTATCCCAGCTTGCGCATTGGCATAAGAAGAAGCTGAGTACTGGGCTGGGTGGATTTATGAAATGTGATAAACTATGTAAAACGGGCAAGGAGTTGTGCCAGCCACGTAGTGTGTGCTCAGCTGGCTCTTATGGAAGGCAGTATGTATTGGTTTGCCTAAAGGTTGGCGATTTGAACCCACTCAGCAGCACTGTGGAAGAAAGGCCTGACAATCTACTTTCAAAAAATCAGCCATTGAAAACCCTGTGGAGCATAGTTCTACTTTGACACACATGGGGTTGCCATGAGTCAGAATTCATGTGAAGGCAGCTTTTTTTCTTTTTTAATCTTCAGGTTATACCTCCGTATGACTTTCTGCTTTGTGCTTCTAATGCTTTCCGTTGTTTCTTTGAGGCCACTTGTTTTATTTTTAATTTTTTACTTAAAATTCTTATTTTATACAGTCTATTAATTTAGCTTTCTCTGTTACAGAGTGAGGAACACTGGTGGTGCAGTGGTTAAAGTACTCAGTTGCTAACCAAAAGGTTGGCCGTTGGAACCCACCAGCCACTCTGCAGGAGAAAGATGTGGCAATCTACTTCCGTGAAGATTTACAGCCTTGGAAACCCTACGGGGCAGTTCTGCCCTGTCCTTTAGGGGCTTTATAAATCAGAATCAACTCGATGGCAGTGGGTTTGGTGTGGGTTATTACAGAGTGCTGAGTTTGTTGTTGAGTTGGAATCGACTCGGCGGCAACAGGTTTGGTTTTTTTGAGTTTGTTGTGTTGAGCTGGTGCTCTTCTGTTGAATTTAGGGAGTAGGTCTGGTTGTGGTACCTTAGGGTGGAGAGCTTCTGATGTTACAACCTGCGCTAGACCATTCCCTCCTTCCATCCCTTTCTCCTCCACATTTGATATAGCCCTGCCTCAGTGATCCGCCCTGTATCTCCCTCAGGGCACTCTGCTTTTTCAAAAGCTGCCTCCCTTGGATTAAATCAGCTAGGCTAGCAGTTCTAAAACATTAGCACGTATTGGAGCCATCAGCAGGATCTGTTAAAGTACAGAATGTTGGGCCCCACCCCCACGAGTTTCTGATGCAGTAAACCTGGGATAGAGAAGATTATTTGCATTTATGACAAGTTCCAGGTGATGCTGATGTTGTTGGTCTACAAAAAAAAAAAAAAGCAAAAACACACACACACTGTGAGAGCCACTAATTTAAACAATTTAAACAAAGGAACTGAAAAAATAAATGGAACAGATAATTAGCGGTCGACCTAACTACCTGAAGGAGCCCTGGTGGTGCAGTGGCTAAAGCACTTGACTGCTAACCAAAATGTTGGCAGCTGGAGCCCACCCAGCTGCTCCGCAGGAGAAAAGACTTGATGATCCGTGTCCGTAAAAATTACAGCCTAGAAAACCCAACGGGGCAGCTCTACTCTGTCACACGGGCTTACGATGAGTCGGATTGACTCAGTGGCATCTACCCAAAACGACCTACCTACACCTATTGTTTTCTGCTCCTCACTGGTTCCAGGATCCATCCCTGCTTTGTTATAGCCCGGCAGCCTTTGGTTAGCCCTGGCTGGCCGTGGCTGGTTCTTCTGGTCTTGTGCTGCCTGGGGTTGGTAACTGGGTGGACTGTGAGCCAGGACAATGAGGCAGGATAAAAGGCACAAGAAGGAAGTTCTCAGCGTATTCTTATGATCATGGTGCTGGACCCTCTTCTGCTCTAGGCAGCCCTTCTCCCCTTCCTCCGTTACCCCCACCTGACTGACCTAACCAACTTCTGTCTCCTCAGAAATTCTTACAGTTTTATGTTCTGAGATCCACCAATCTCCCTCTCACTTGTAGAGCTTCTCCAGAGTGGAGCATAGAGGGAGAGCCAGCATCTCGTGGTAGATTGTCATCTTGTCAGACCCCCTACAAAGTTGACATAGCTTTTTTTAAACATAGCGCAACTTTAGTTTTACAATGTTTCATTGTCTTTCTAGCACCTGAAATTGCTGCTTTTGGTTTGTAATTGTGATATAGTGAGCATCATAACCACAGAATATGGTAATAATACATTACTTAGATGTATTATAATTTATTTAATTATCCCCTATCATTGGACATTTGGGATGATTTTAGTTGTCCCAACATTATTAATAGCATTAAATCTATAATTTTTTTTATAGCTGTGAAAGTATTATGGGGTATATTCTTTCGTTTGTTGGTTCATAGTATTCTGAAAGAGTTAAAGCAGCTTCCAGAAGTGCTTTAAGTTCTGGGAGAATCTGGTTCTCTGTGTTTGACTCATTTTCTGAGTGGTGTTATACTACTCTAACCTTGTCACTGGCAGGAAAGTTCAGATTTCATTCTCATACTGTAAAGAGAGAAGAAGCCTGTCCTTGCAGTTCTCTCTGACTGAAGTATTTGCCTTCAGAAAAGGGCTGTACATACTCTTCCATCAACATACTGGTACTTGCTAGTGTCAGGTCTCCTTTGAATTGAAATTGCAATTTCCTTTGTTCATCTGGGTTATTTTAAAGCGATGACAGCTCCTATTTAAAAGGCATAAGTTGTGCTCTAGATTAATCCTGTCCAAATTTGGTAATGATGGTTATACTACTGGGTGCAAATGAAACTATTAAATGAAGGAAGAATACAGTTTTTTTCCTAACTTTTTTGACCAAAATAAATATTCAGATAGCACAGCTTTAGTTTTTATAAGCCCATAGCATTTTGGTAAGCAGCGTATGCAAATAGGTTAATGAATCATCAGGGCAGTAAATGCTTGATGGTCTATCAGTTTCTCATTAAACCCCTTCCATGGCTGGACAGTCCCTACTTCATCAGAGATCCCATTCATTCTGGGACAGCTATAATTAAAAATTCTCTATTTCTTCTTTAAATGAAACATATTGCTTTAACTTCTCCTCCAAGGTACAATGTCCTCCCTTTGCAGCCATACGGAAATAAGGTGCATTTCTCCTTACTACGTATCATAGACCTTCAGATCTTCGAAGACTTCAATTTGGTCTCCTCTCTTTTTATTTTTTCTTATTTTTAGATGATGATGTCCATACATCCAATCATCTCAAACACTTTCCTGGATATTTTCCCATTTACCCCTGTCCTTAAAATAAGGTTTCTAGAACTGAACGTAGTGGCCCACATACAACAGTGGAACCCCTTTAGGTTCCTGTGATCTTGACTTGAGGTGTGTTCCTTTACCAGTATCTTAAAGACTTCTTCCTAAATTTATTACCATACATGATTTCCCTTTGATATGTCTATAAAAAACCAAAAACCCACTGCCATTGAGTCAATTCCTATAGGACAGAGTAAAACTGCCCCATAGGATTTCCAAGGCTGTAAATCTTTACGGAAGCAGACTGCCACATCTTTCTCCTGAAGAGCTGCTGGTGGGATGGAACTGCTGACCTTTCGGTTAGTAGACAAACCTTAACCACTGCGCTACCTGGGCTCTAATCTTAACCTGGAATATAGTCAATGAAACCTGGCACCTTCATTAGGTGAGTTATTAAAGTAGGTAATTATTAAACTACTTTATTAGGGCTTTGTCTTAAAGCCACAGTGCTTTCAGTAAGAAATATAATTTGGATAAAATCATTACCATTTACACCTGATAGCTAATCTTTAATTGTGCCTTTAATTTCAGGGCCTGTAATGGGAAAAAAGGAAACCCTAGTGGCGTAGTGATTAAGTGCTACAGCTGCTAACCAAAGGGTCGGCAGTTCAAATCCACCAGGTGCTCCTTGGAAACTCTGTGGGGCAGTTCTACTCTGTCCTATAGGGTCACCATGAGTTGGAATCGACTCGATGGCACTGGGTTTGGTTTTTTGGAATGGGAAAAAAATAAAATCAAAACAAGAATTTTCAATATATGACACCTAGAAAAATAGGCAGTGTTATGTGCTTACATTTGTTGTGCAAATATTTGGGATATATATTAGGCTTAGATGGAAAGGGATCTTAAGCATCATACCTGCCTAACTACACAGGTGATTGAGCATCCCTACTTAATTTTGGTAGCATAGTGGTTAAGAGCTACGGCTGCTAACCAAAAGGTTAGCGGTTCAAATCTACCAGGTGCTCCTTGGAAACCATATAGGGCAGTTCTACTCTGTCCTACAGGGTTGCTACAAGTCCGAATCGACTCGACGGCAACGGGTTTGGTTTTGGTTTTAATTTATTTTAGGAGCCCTGGTGGCCCAGTGGTTAAGAACTTGGCTGCTAACCAAAAGGCCAGCTGCTCTTTAGAAACCCTATGGGGCAGTCGTGCTGTGTTTTTAGGGTCACTATGAGTTGGAATCAACTCGACAGCAATTTTTTTTTTTTTTAATTTATCTTAACTATCCGAGAATCTTTTGATTTTGGAAGATCATTTGACAGGCGATTCTGTCCTTTTTTTTTTTTTTGCTTTTAATTTTTTTATTTTGCTTTTATTTCTTCTTTTCTAGTTCCTATTCTACACAGATAATTGGTCTGATTATTTTGAACATCTTGATTGGATTTAACCAATAAGTCCATTTAATAGGAAACAAAATCGGCTAAATATTTAATGATATTTATTATTTCTTTTAGCCACAAGAGTCAATATAGCAATCCCCTAAAATTATAAGAATAAAAATCTGTGGTACACTTAGTGGTTTGCCCTTTTATGTGATTAATTATAAACTTTCTGATTTTGAAATTTACATGCAAAAGTGTATAAAACATATGTGTATACACACACACACACACAACGCGAACCCCTGCATATCCCAGGTGAAGAAATAGACCACATTGTCAGTGCCTGAGACACCCTGCTGAGCACCCCCCAAGGTGTGTACATCTTCTGCTGAAGCCCTGCTCCCAACAGCTGCCCTCCCAGAGGACAACGTAATCTGGCTTTTATGATAATTACTCCCTTACTTTTTAAAAATGGTTTCGCCATCTCAGTATGTATCTATAAACAACACATTGGTAAGTTTTGCCCATTTTGGTCCTTAACATAAATACTGTCATGGTTGATATATTTTCTATGATTTACTGCTTTTGTTCAACATTATGTTTGTATGATAGACCTGCATGGACATGTGTAGGGTGGATTGTTTGTTTTTATTATGGTTATATTTAACGGATATATTACAATTTATTCAACTTATTGTTGATAGGGAAACTCTGGTGGTGTAGTGTTTAAGAGCTATATGGCTGCCAACCAAAAGGTTGGCAGTTCAAATCCACCAGGAGCTCCTTGGAAACCCTACAGGGTGGTTCTACTCTGTCCTTTAGGGTCGCTATAGTTGGAATCAACTCAATGGCAACAGATTTTTTTTGGTTTTATTGTTGAAAGACAATTGAGCTATTTCCAGTTTTTTGTTTTTATCTATTACAGTCCACGCAGCTAGGAATATTTTCGTACATGTGAACTGATGCACACGTGCAAGAGTTTTTCCATGGTGTAGATCTAAAAAGGGAGGTGCTGGATCGTAAGGTATCCTAAGGCATTTGTAAGGTGTTGTAGGGCAAACGCTTCAGTCAGAGAGAACTGCAAGGACAAACTTCTTTAAACTCGACTTGACTTGGCTAGCCCAAACCATTTTCCAAGTAATTGTACCAGCAATATGTGAAAGTTCCTCTTCCTCTATAACCTTGCAAATACTTGCTACTTCCAGACTTCCAATTTTGCCACGCTGGAGAATGTGCTTTGTATTTCATTGTGATTTTAATCTGTATATCTCTGATTACTAATGAGATTGAGTATATTTTCAAATGTTTGTTGGACATTAAATGAATTCATTTCTGACTGTCACACCAAATAGTGTATTTCCAGACTCCTCTTCTGCCTGCTCCTCACCCACTTTGGCTTATAGATTTTTTATAAGATAGGTGTTCTAAGCAAAATAATCTCATTTTGATTAATAGGTATGTCTTAAATCAGAGTACTTCGTTTCTTCCCAATGTCCTCCTGGAGCTCTCTCTACCTGATCCTTTTCCTGCTGTTGCCCTTTGGCAGACATCACTCCTGGGGTGCCTTGTGCCTCACTGGCTGCTCCCATTCTCTGGGGCACAGGAAGGTTGAATATAGCCATTAGGGAAACAGATTTGGGAAGTTTGCTTGTGAAGCTTTCCTAAATAGCATTGCCAAAGCTTTGGAATTGTCCTTTTTAAAAATGTGTCTGGTTAGACTATGTTTTGTTTTGTTTTCTTTCTGATTTGTAGATTAAAAAAAAATAGTTCTTTATATTAGACATGTATTGTTCTGAAATATTGCAAATATCCTTTGCTAATCGGTTTTTAAATTTTTGTTACTACATTTAAGATTCTCTGTCTTTTTTTTTATTTGAAGTTTAATTGAATTTAAATGCAATTGAATGCATCAATTCTTTCTGGTGAGTGCATTTTGAGTTTCGAGTCCTATTTAAAAATTTCTTCTCTACCCTAAGGGCATGAAAATAACCTTTTTTAAAAATTATATTCTAAAAGGTTTATTTCATTGCCTTCAGTTACTGTATATTTTTGAATGCCAGGAAAGATAATTATCTATCTTATAAATGGAGAAATTAAAAAGATAGAATACTGGGTATTTATGGAAGAGATTTATTGTTCTGTTTGGTATTTGAAAACCAATTTTATAATTATAAACTGTCTCTGAGGTAATATTTTTTCCCTGTTTGTAAATTTTAACTGGGTAGAAACAAACTAAAACAAAAATTTTATTCTTCTAATACCTATTGTTATATTTCACAGCACTAATTTCTGGAGATTGCTGGAAAATGGTATCCCCAAATCATACAGAAGACCTGCTACCCTGAAGATTCCAGAACATTAAGACATCATTCAGTCAGGTAAACACAAACGCTTTCTAAGACATACTGACAACCAGGATATCTGACAACCAGGTGTCACAGTTGGAGGAGGATATATTGTTGTTTTAATTTTTCTATCCAGGCAATGATAAATAATTTCTTCTTAGCGAAAAGAGGTAGAAATACCATTTAAATTCACGAAAACATCCCTCCTAAGAAGGAAATAACAGTTTTAGGATAGTGTTTATACTTTTTTTTTTTCCTTTTTAAAGGAATAAGGAGTACAGTGAAGAAGAATTTCTTAAGTTTATTTGAACATGAAAATCTCTTTTTTAACAACTTCCTTGAGATATAATTTAAGTTCCATGCAATTCACCCATTTAAAATGTACAATTCAATGGTTTTTAACACATTTACAGAGTTGTAAACCCTCACCTTATCAATTTTAGGACATTTCATCACCTGAAAAAGAAACTTCATACCCCTTAGCAGATGTTCCCATATCCTCCCAATCTCTGAGGGATTTCCTCATACCCATGCTTGTGCAGGGTTCGTAAAAAAAAAAAAAAAAACCAAACCCACTGCCATCGAGTCCATTCTGACTCATAGCGACCCTATAGGACAGAGTAGAACTGCCCCCGTAGAGCTTCCAAGGTGCGCCTGGTGGATTCGAACTGCTGACCTTTTGGTTAGCAGCCGTAGTACATAACCGCTATGCCACCAGAGTTTCCATGCAGGCTCCATAGAACCCGTTTTATGACTAGATTGAGCTGGGCGAAGACAAGGAAACGGCTATGGTGCCATGTGTTTGTGGAGGAAGATCGCTTTTCAGTAGCCCTCTCACACAAGCTGTGTAGAGCTCTTTGGGCCACAGGATTAGTTTCCAGTATGGTTTAGGCCTGTGGAGTCTCCAGATCTATCTCACTGCCATGGTCACTTGGTGGGGAAGAATAGGTGATTTTTGTCATGTATTTGTGTCTCATTTTTGTTGTGTTGATTTTACTAGGTGGAGCCCTAGTATTATGGAAACTGGCCCTGATTCTTAAGACCAAAACCCATTGCCTTTGAGTCAATTCCAACTCATAGCCGCCCTATAGGACAGAGTCAAACTGCCCCATATGGTTTCCAAGGCTGTAATCTTTACAGAAGCAGAGTGCCACATCTTTCTCCCATGGAATGGTTGGTGGTTGAAACTGATGACCTTTAGGTTAACAGCCTGTGCCATCTGGGTGTGCTGATTCTTAAGAACCAAGCCTGAAATTCTCTTAATTAAAAATTAAAATTTAGAGGAGGGGTTATTATAAAACCAACAAACCAAATCCATCACCTTAAAGTCGATTCCAACTCATAGCAAAACTATAGGTCAGAATAGAACTGCCCCATAGGATTTCCAAGGAGAGGCTGGTGGATTTGAATTGCCGACCTTTTGGTTAACAGCCTTCGCTTTTAATCACTGCACCACAAGGTCTCCTTCATGGACAAAGCTAATTCCAAGCCTAAGGAAAGAATTAGAAACTCTCTTGGTTTTTTTTTTTTCTGGGTCATTACTCTGAAGAGGTTATGACACAAATGTTGGTGTTCTCTGAGTGGCTACTGCATTTTTTAGAATATCTAGAGCTTTGCCATTCAGAATGTGCTTGGCCAACCAGCAGCACTGGCTTCACCTGGGAATTTGTAAGAAATTCAGAGTCTCAGGCCCCACCCCAGACTTACAAAATCAGAATCTGCATTTTAAGATGTCCATATGATTCCTAAGCACACTGATATCTAGCTCCTGAGGAATCTATGGGATATCTATATCTGGTCTTGAAATCTCATTTCTGGATTTAAGCCTTAAAGGGGTATTGTTCTTTACCGAACTTCAGAAACGGTACCAACGCACTATGGGCATGTGCAAAATATACCTGAGTGTGAAGGTAGCTTGGGGGCTGCAACTGTCTAGTCCTGCCAGGGTGAGCATGGACTGAGCACTCCCCAGGCTTATCTAGCATTGAGCTAGAGAATGGCCCTTTTGGATTATAGGAAATGCTGATCCTTCGGGGGTTATTCCCTAGCTGTCAGTCTCCCCTTACTCTCCTCACCTCTTTAGGTTGCAAGGAAATAGCCGGCTGTATTTTTCAAGGAAACGCAAAACACAAATCTTTCCTGTAAAGTACAGTGGTTTTCATTTTCTTATTTCTGAGGTTCTTTTCAAATTTATCTCAGCTTCTGCCGTGTGCTCTCCTACTGTCTCTATTGTTGAAGCCGTATCTGGTCCCTGGTTGCTTGCCTGACAAAGCAGCCTGAATCTTCTCAGCCACAGTGTACCCAGCTGATGCCAATTATGCAGAGTTAATCCAGGGCCCTCAAGAATAGATCCCAGAGGCTTTGAGAGCCTAGTGCATGATACAAGCCTGAGGAGCCTGCAGGCTGAGCAGGAGTGACATCTAGCTGGTGAGTGCAGATGCAGGCTGTAGGGAATGGTCTCTTCTGGGTCCATTTAAGTGAGGGAATGTTAGTGTTGTTCCTTGTCTATAACGAGCTTCTGGGCTTCTAGGGGTGATAGTCCAGGGAACATCAAGCTTCAGAGAATTGTGGCTGGTCCATGGATTTGTCAGGGACAGCTGTGCTTAATTGCCTTGCTTCAGGAAGCCTGCTGGGAAATTTGTCTGAACGTCCTCAAAGGAAGAAAGAGGTCCTGGGAGTTATCGATTACCTGGGCTCAATCACTAGTGTTGAAGTGAAGCAGGTCAGGGAGGCAGCTCATGGTTGTGTTCATTCAGGGAGAACGGACCCTGCCCAGGAATTGTTCAGTTTCAGAAGATTTAACTGTGAGGAAATCAATATATTTTAACCGTATAGATTTTTTTCTTAGGTCTGTGGAGTGTTAGAGTGTTTTATGTGTCAGGTAGACCATAACATCTTAGAGTACAGTGACCAAAATTCATGGCTTTTATCATTGTTCACAGAACTTAGTAGAAAATCAATATTTATTATTTTAATTTTTTAAGCTGAGTAAATACATTCAAGCTGACCATTTCCTACTTTGCTTGGGCACATTGACTGGAGGATAATTTCTCCGATCAAATGATCTCCAAGAGGTAAGATCGTATTTACAAAACTCATCTTCTTTTTGTCTCATTTATGTATGAGTGAATTATTTCACTCAAGGTGTCCTTATGTTTCTCAGAGAGAGTTTATTTAGGCAGAGCCTAAATATTTATATTATACCTTGTATTCACGAGTTTGTTGTAACTTGAATATGCTTCAACACAACTTGGGGTTATAAGGGTTACGAAACTGTTCTAAGGTCTGATAGCCTGTGCCTGAATCAGAGCTGGCAAACTGGGGTGGGATGGGGTCTCCGTGCCTGGGTATGAACCTAGTCCAAACCAATGATCTTGGCAAACAGGTTTTCCTGGAAGCAGTGTAGGGAGGAACTGACAGCTAAAGCAAAAAAAAAAAAGGTTTTATGAATTAGGGGAAAGGAGGTCAGTTCCTATTCCTATTTGGCTTTCAATGTAATCCACATCTCCAGAAATATTTTACAGAGACTTTGGGGTGTAAACTTTTTTCTCTCTCTAGTTTGGATCTTCTGGCTTCTGACTCCTAGGACTTGATAGGCAGCTAAAGCTCCTGTGGAAAAACAGCGTGTGTGTGTGTGTGTGCAAACCTAACCTAGGTTGTCTTCTCCACATATCTACTCAGTAAGTTCTTCCCCCTTGTTCAGTCAGCTTTCTGAGGACTAAGAAAAAGACAGGCTAACCATTTATTTACCTTTCCAGGAAAGGACCGATGTTGGTCTCTGGGCTACTTTGGAGAGTTGAAGGCTCTGGTACTGCTGGTACTTCTGTGTTCTGGCTGCTACTTCTCCTTCTGCCCAATCCCTTTTCTTACTGTGCCCACATGCCTCTTTCTTCTCAACTTTTCATATCCTAGTGACAGATTATAGGTATTTTTATATGCTAATCTAGCTCTGTTGATACTGTTTATATGTAATAAGCCTTAGATCCTTGACATTCCAACACTATATTCTAGTTACTGAATCAGTTCTGTAGTATTTGCTTACTTATTGTTTTTCCTCATATTGCATGCTAGTCATACAAAAATGTAGATTAATAAATTATAGAAACTAAGAAGTTGCATTAGAATGAGTGATAATAACAACATCATAGGTCTTTTGAGGGAAAAAAGTCATCTCACCAGCTTCTTTTAATTTTTACATTATAGATTTCGATTTTTGAAAACGTGATAACATTTCAGTGTACATTGTTGTTTTGGGTTTTTTTTTTTATTATTTACATACAACCTACAATTATATTTAATGAATTCAGTGAGTTTCTATCATGTAGATACACTGCAGTTTACAGAGCAATGCATTCATTATAGAATACTTAGGTTAGTTTTAGTTCCCTCCCTACTCTTCTCCCTCCCTCCCTTCCTCCCTTCTCCTCTTCCTTCCTTCCTCTCTGTTAGTAGAATGGATCTCTTCAGATGTGTAGATCTTTGCTTTTGTTAAATATATTTCCTTAGGAATCATTCCTAGGAATAGGATTGCTGGGCAAAAATATATGAACATGAATGATTTTACAAGCTTAGATTTTTAGAACTTTTAATGGATGCCAGTTGCATAAATTTACACAGGTTTCACCATGACCTTGAGCATCAGTTGTTCTCATTTAAAACATGTTTTATTACCTTGTATGATTCTACTCTTACCTCAGGTTTGCGTTAATTTGCCTTTCCTTTATTAAGAAGGAAGACATTTTCTATTTTGTGTTTACTCTGTATTTTCTTTTGTATGAATTCTGTTTATATTATAAGGTATTTTTCTCTTTTCCCACCCTCCTGAGAGTCTAAAAGCAAATTCTACACAGAGGTAAGGAATTTTTTAATTTTTGCATTAAAATATGGCTTTTTGCTAGAATCTAGGCTGAAGTCTCCAGAGAATCCACAGCCTTGATTAAATTTAAATTTTTGTTGTGGGCTTTTTTTTCCTTTATTTTGTATTGCAGTTAAATTTGATCTCACTCTTTGATATGTACCTTAAATAGTAAGCCGAGTGTTTTTACAAAATCATCATGGAATTGAACATTGTATTTAAAGAACTGACGTTTCGAATAACCTTCCTTCATTTTCTGTTATTTACATCCAGGGATTGTCAGGTCCTGGGGAAACAACGGTGAACTGACTCAGACTTTGCCATCAGGGATCTTTGTGATCTGGTTGCGGGGAGAAAGAATGCTAGGTAATTTTAACAGGTGTGCTATGGTAGGAGAAACACAATCAAGATACACTCTGTGATTAGCCTCAGAGACCCAAAGGAGGTCAGCACAGCATCAGGGGAAGCACACAGAGGAGACGGTTATTCCGACTTGGGGAGTTAGATTTGGCTTTCTGGAAGAAACGATGTTTAAGGTGAGAGTTGAAGGTTGAACAGGAATTAACTGCTTTACTAAAGAGGGCCTTATGCATCCCTACTGTCTTGTCTTTTTTTTTGCTTCTTTTTTCTGTCTTTGTGGGTGAACACTAACAGGTAGTTTTTGTCTTTCCTCAGAAGGGACACGTAAGCATCATGGAAAAAGAATCCAGCCCCATGGAGAAAAGCCAGGCAGAAGCCCTGAAGGCCAAACTCCTCTATCAGGAGGTTTGCTTAGCAGCTCAGCGGCTTGACCTCTTTCTCCGAAATGGCAATGCCCACAAAGAGGTTTTCAAACCTCATGTCCTGGCCCTCAGGGATGTGGTTCAACAAGTCTGCATTAAACTCATGTTCCTGCACCCAGTGGATTATGGGAGGAAGGCAGAAGAACTGTTATGGAGGAAGATGTACTCTGATGTTGTTATGCTGCTAATGAAGACCAACAGAAAACACATGGATACTTTTAATCACTGGGAAGGCCCATTGCGTGCTCATCTGGTGGGTGGCCTCAAATTCTATGAACATCTCTTCCTTTTCCTTCAGCATCACTATGAGCTGAGGCTACAGAGCTGTATAGATTGGCCCCATCATGCAATCCACTTTATTGGCTGCAAGAAAGTGGGGCCCGCATCAGAAGAAGAGACGGCCTGGGCTCGAATGGCTTGCCATCGCTGCCTGTTGTACCTGGGAGACTTGTTTCGCTATCAGAATGAGTTCCTAGCCCTGGCCACCAAGGACTTGGCTGAGAGGTGTTATTATAGAGCCCTGTCAGTGGCCCCACACATGGGAATGCCCTTCAACCAGTTGGGAGCTCTCACAGGGAGCAAGTATTATGATGTTGAAGCCACGTACTTCTACCAGCGTTGCCTTTACTCAGAAGTGCCTTTTAAAGGGGCAGCTTGGAACCTTAAACAGTTATATGATCATGCAGGCAAAAGGTACAGTCGCCTGAAAAGGCACCAGGGAAAAAAGCTATCTCCTAGCCAGAAGCAGTGTTGGGATAATAAAAGGCTGCTGGTTAGCTTCCTCTACCTTCAGAGCCTCCTGCAGCCTCAGAGGAAATTTAAAACAACCCGGCTTATAGCCCTGTGCCAGTTGGTCTTGGAAGACTTTCATCTCTGCCTTTCCTATCGGCCATGCCCATCTGACCAGAGTGAAGTCTCTGCAGAGAGAAAGCCCCCAAGAGGCTACTTGTTTCTCCCAGACCTCCTCATTTTCCACATGGTGGTTCTTTGTCTCATGAGTGTCCACGGTCTGAGGAAAACAGGCTCAAAGCAGCACAGGCCAGCAGTCATCTTCACCTTGACCCTTTTCTCTTACCTGATTCAACATGTGAATACCCGAATCCAGGCTGAACTCCAGAAAGGAAAGCTGATTCCAGAGGTGGTGACTGCCAGTGATGGAAGCCAGGCAATAGAGACCGGGGAGGAGCAACAAGACATTCCACCCCCCTGCCCTGAGCTCCAACACAGCAAATTCCAGAAAAGCCATAGGATATCTTATGTTTCTGCTGAGGGTTACAACTCAGAAGCAAGTTTTCATTCCTGCTGTGACTCAGATGAGACAGATGAAGAGGAAAACATGTCTTCAAGCTCACAGGTCCATTCAGAAACCAGTAGTGAAACCTCTTATTCAGATTCAACTGATGAAGAAGGGAGTGACTTCCTGAATCCAGAAGCAATGCAGGAAAGTGGCGTGACATCCAAATATAAAGTTGCCCAGTCCAGGGATAAGTCGACAGCATGTAAGCCCCCCAGTAATCTCCTGAAAACAACCCTTTCTGCCAACCTGCCAACCCCACTGAGCCAAAAGCACCAAGGAAAACATGATTTGCATTTGGCTCCTGTCTTCAGTCACGGTGTTCTGAAGCCCCAGTCCAAGGTGAGTCCTGCTTCCAGCAATACATCTGACTCGGAGGACGATATGAGCAGGTTTCCTGAGTTAGAGCTGGCCACTGGCTCCTACTTGGGGCAGAACATTTCCATCCACCAGTCTGGCAACAACCTTCAGACCATTCGGAAGAAACTGAAGATCCTCTCTGCAGAAGGGCTGCTGCCCACCATCAAAGTGGTTGTGGGCTGGCTCCACACAAACCACGGCTTCCTCACTTCGTATTGGCGTAGTCCACTTAGCCTGTGGAACCACCTAGCCGTGCTGCTGAACCTGCTGCCCTCAGTGGGAGACCTGCAGGACCCAGACCTTGGTCTGTCCCACCAGCTCCAGGACCTGCTGCAGAGCTGTAAAGGCCCAAACACCCCCAGGTTCCTGCACCTCCCTGAGGACATCGCTCTGTGTCAGCACTCTCCACTGCAGGCTTGCCAAGACAGGGCGTGCTTGGGGAAGGATTCCCCTGTACTCAGCCCCCAGGATGAAGCTGCTGTCCGTATCTGTTTCCTTAGAAACTTTGGCCACTTTGCAACTCGACTGCCCGGACAGTTCCTGAGGTTCGACTCTAAAGTGGGTGTCTTTGTGAGCACTAGGCTTGAAGGATCAGAAAACCCATCTCAGCACTTTCCAGAGAGAACTTCAAGGATCAGGTTTTCCAAAGACATAGTTCAGCTGTGGCTTCAGCGTGAAGTAGTGCAGCTGGAGAAGACCCTCAGGGGTCTCCAGGCTCAGCCAGCTTTGACTCCTTACCTGTTCCCTGACCCCCGGGCTCTCTGTGAGCATCTTCCAGTCATCCAACAACTTGCCACCAGTGGTAAGTTTTTCCTTATCATACCCAAGATTGCGGTCGACATATTGTATGTCCTGAGAAAGGAAGACCATAGGGCCGTGGCAGCCATCACCTTCCTAGAGGATGAGCTGAAGAGAGGTAACCAGTACATTCTATGCCAGTCCTTTGTGTCTCAGAGGTTCATGAGACCCAGGATGACCAGGACAGACTCTGATGCCTGGGATCTCTATAACATTCTTGACTTTTGCAAAGGTCTGCTGAACTCATCTAGGCCAGGCATACTTGATCCCAACTGCATGGTCACTATCATCACTGGCATCTGTTTGGAGAACCCTAGGAATTTCTCATATCCCCTTCAGTTGGCTCTGGGGACAGCAACCGAAGCTGGCGTGGAAATAAAGAACATCCAGCGCTTCTATAAAGAGTGGAAGGCAGTCAGCTAACGTGATCACTTCTCTCTTCCTCCTCCTCCTTCATCACTTAGGGGTTGAACTCAGTTTGTTCATCTTTCTTGTAAGCACCTAATGTTGAAGGTAGATGATGAGGAAACACATGTCTTTATCGACCCCTGGATAAAGTTTTAGTGTACCAGCTTCCTGAGGCCTTCGTGTTTCCTATTTTGTCGTCTTGGCTTGATATCATGCTCTTTATCTGAAAAATCTCAAGATTAAACCAATTCAGTGCTTAGCATTCTTATGGAAAACCAGCAAGTTAAGGTAGCACTCCCAAGTCCATATCCAGTTTACTTAGCTCTGCTTTGTGATATGAAGCCTAATTTTAATGCCGTTTTATTGAGATGGGACCATGCCTTTCACCTGCGGTAGACCTCTGCCATCTGTGAAAACTCAATAAATACAAAAGTAAAATTTATGATTGTGGTGAAGGGTTTTATTGCAATTTCTGTTCATTTTCTATGCTTGGTTCAAGCTTTCTCTTTTGGCAAGGACTGTTGGACAGCCCAGATCCCTTTGGTGTGACTTTCTTGGCTCCCTCTAAACAAGCGTGAGAACAGTAGCCCCAAGGACTGGCAGACTTGGTTCTACTCTGGGTAACCTGGAAAGAGCTATGATATTGACATTTTTTTCTTCTACCTCTGCTCAAATTCTCCAACTTTCGCTATCATGAAATTCTGTTTCTTGCTTTTTTTTCTGACTGTCACGTGTCTTTGGGACCTCCTCTCGATCTCCCATTTGGTGTGTACTCCAGGGGATTGCTGTTTTCTTACAAGTAGCAGGATTTGCATCTGTACCCTGTAAATTCTGGGCATAAGTTAAAATTCACAATTTTACTTCCACTGGGCATGTGTTAGAAGTATTAACATCAATCTTGCGCTCTCTCTGCCCCATCCCCAACATTCTTCCCTGAAAATCCATTACATTTCAAGGCCAAACTTAATAATTTTTTAGGACCCTAAGCTCACAAACATCGGAATTCTTATCTGTTTGGGCTCACTCCTCAGTAACTCGACCTCAGATCCAATTGCTCGCCTCACAAGCGGAGAGAATCTTTAATTCCACACCATTTCCCTCACTCCTGGGTTCTCAGAGCATTTCTCGGTTGTCTTCAGCTGAACATCATGTTTCAGTTAATACTCGCTGACATGTCCTCTTTCTCAATGCCTTCATTTTTTAATACTTTTTTTTGACATTTTATCATTTTTATTAGAAAAGTTTCAACCAGCTACCTATAAATAGAAAAAAAAAAAAAAAAAGAGGAAAAGCCAAAAATAACACCCTAGCATTATCGCTTTTGGTGTTTCGAGTTATTTACAGACAGTCTTGCTTCCTCTGCATAAATGTTTATCCTAGTTGTAATTATATTCGATAAACATCGTTTCAGCCTACTTTTATTGAAATTACAAACATTACTGATATTATTGCATGGTCTTGATTCTTTTAATAATTGTTTCCTGTCTTTGCTTAAGCATTTATCTTTTCTAATATTTTAGTATTAAGTTATTAATAATTATGTGACTTTTTTTATATATATGTGTATATTCATAAACATATATATACGTATATATACACACATGGAGCTCTGGTGGCATTGTGCTTAGGCGTTTGACTGCTAACCAAAAGGTCAGCAGTTCAGCTCCACTGTCTGTTCCTTGGAAACTCTTGGGGTAGTTCTGGCTCTTTCCTATAGTGTCACTATGAGCAGGAATTGACTTGATGGCAATGGTTTTTTTTTTTTTTTTCTACACGCATACTTATGTAGGTACATATACATGTAATTTTTTAAAAGAATAATGAGACATTGCCAAATAGCTTTTCGAGAAAGGCATTTATTTTAAAAGAGGGAATAAACATTCTGTTTTATAATCTATGTATTTAACCAACTTTATTATTATTATTTTCTTATATATTTATTTCTTTGAAAGATGAGTTTTTCTTGCCAAAGTGGAAATTATTATTGTGTTAATGACAGCAGAAGGTTAAAAATAGTTTAGTGGCCATATTATTAATTTAACTTGAATATGTCCCCTTTCACTTTAAAATTAGATTTTTGTGTTTCTCTTATTGTAAAAATCTACAGCACCGCCAACAGCATATGAGGGTGCCAGTTTAATTAAGCCCTAAATATAATTGCCTAAATCAAGTAGCTGATTGCCCTCTATTCCTTGCCTCGCTTGTTGCAAACTGCCGGATACAGTGTTATACTCACATGATGGAACTGATAAATACCAAGACGGAAAAACAGTTCAAAACGTGGAGTGAGGCAGAACAGAATAAGAAGTTATTTTAAAAAATGAAAACACAATTGCTTTTCTAGTAAAAGATGTTATCACATATGAAAAAAAAAAAAAGGAGCATTCATCACTATGGAAAATTCTCCCTTCAAAGAGCTTGAATGGGAGATTAAGAACTGTGCTTGGGGGGCTCTAGTGGCACGGTGAGGAGCCCTGGTGGCGCAGTGGCTAAGGGCTTGACCGCTAACTGAAAGGTGAACAGTTCAAACACGCTAGCTGCTCCTCTGGAGAAATATGTGGCAATCTGCTTCCATAAAGATTGCAGCCTTGAAAACCCTATGCTGCAGTTCTACTCTCTCCCGTAGCAATAGATTTGGTGTTTTGGGTTAGTCTAATAATAATTTTTAATAATGATATGAATGGGGCAAGGCCAAGAAAGACTAGGGTATTATTTATCAATATAAACGCAGTAGATTGTAATTGTGTCTTAGAGTGGATTTTGGTTTCTTCACACCCAGGATCATTTCAATACGCGCTGGCAGCTAAGCCGCCGGTGCCGGAGATCCTCTAAGAGGGCACCGGTTGTAGTAGCCGCTCAACTGCTGTAGCTCTGTTCGTTTCTAAATTTTTGTTTTTGATATTTATAAGTCATTGTCCCTGAGGAAGATTCCTCTTGTGTTCCGTGATGTTTCCTTGTTTTCCTTTCTAGAAGCTTTTGAAACTATCAGTGTTCAGCTGACCATCAGCAGATACCCAGGACTGGTAGCACTAGGGGGCTTCCTTGAAAATGCCATTGCTGTGAATTTGTGACACACGCCCCAGACGTCTCCTGCACGGCTTGTTGATTCCTGGGTGTCTTAATAAAAGGATCTTGCTTGATCTATAGAAGAGCTATAAGGCGAAGAGAGACAGATGTATTATTTTTATTAAATGATTGGACTTCACTTGGCTTACTTAGAAGACAAGCACAATTAAAGTCAGTTCTTGCCAATAGAACCACCCAGATAAAGCCCTTTAATGAAGCATCTTTGATTACTTCTTGTTTCTACTTATCCTAAAAGTATTTGTCTTTTAACAATAGCCTTTTAGCATGGGCCTGTGAAGACTTTTCCTTCTCTCCTCACAGCAACTTCCTAGGAAAATACAAAACAATATGAAAACATTTAAACAGTACAATGCTTAAATCTTTTTTTATTTTGTTGTTGTTGCTGAGAATATATACAGCAAACACACCAATTCAACTGTTTTTACACATACAGTTCAGTGACATTACATTCTTTAAGTTGTACAACCATTCTCACTCTCCTTTTCTGAGTTGTTCCTCCCCCCTTAACAAACTCATTGCCCCCTAAGTTTCCTATCTAACCTTTCGAGTTGCTGTTGTCACTTTAATCCCACATACATAGTTCTTAAAAGAGCAAAATGCTCAAGTCAGACATTTTTACTAGTTAAGCTAAACTGTTGTTTGATTCTAAGAAGACATCAGGGAATATTTTTGGTTTAAAGTTTCAAGACTGTCTCAGGACAATAGTTTCAGGGGTCCAGCCAGCCTCTAGAAGGTCTGGGGCTCATGAGAATTTGAATTTCTGCTCTGCATTTTCCCTCTTTTGATCAGCATTCTTCTACAGAATCTTTGATCAGAATGTTCACTAATTGTATCCAGGCATCATCCAGTTCTTCTGGTCTCATGGCAAAGGAGGCAGTTGTTCATGGAGGAAATTAGCCACATATTCCATTTCCTCCTCCTATTCCTGACTGTCCTTCTTCCTCTGTTGCTCCAGGTGAATAGAGACCAATTGTTGCACCTTGTATGGCTACTTGCAAACTTTTAAGACCCTAGGCACTAAACAACTAGCTAGAAGGTAGAACAGAAGCACAAAACACAATATTAGGCCAGTTAACTGGGATGTCCTGTGAAACCATGACCCTAAACTTCCAAACCAAGGAACCAAATCCCTGAGGTATTTAAGTGTTTGGTTGTACATAAGCAGCCTCAGCAACTGTGCTCTCTCTCTTTTTTTTTTTTTTGGTCGTTGTAAATAGATCACACAACTTTTGCCAATTCAGCAATTTACAGGTGTACAGCTTATTGACAGAAGTTACAGTAATTGGCTGTGCAGCCCTACCATTAATCAATGCAATTTTCCATCACTGTTGACCCTCCCTTTCCTCCTCCCTTTTGCCACTGGTAACCACTAATAAATTTTGGTCTCTATACATTTGCCTTTTCTTATCTTTTTATATAAATGAGGTCGTACAGTAGTTGCCCTTTTGTGAATGACTTATTTCACTCAGCATAAAGTCTTCAAGCTCCATCCATACTGCTGTGTGTATCAAGACTTCATTTCTCCTGCTACCTGAGTAGTATTCCATCGTATGTACCATGGTTTGTTTATTCATTGATCTGCTGATGGGTATTTGGGTTGTTTCCACTTTTTGGCTATTGTGAAGAGTGCTGCACTGAACATTGGTATACAAGTTCCTGTTTGAGCCTGCTTTCACATTTTGTTGGTATATACCTAGGAGTAGAATTGCTGGGTCATGTGGTAGTTCTATTTTTAATTTTTTTGAGGAAGTGCCCACTTTTCCAAAATGGCTGTACTATTTTGTGTTTCCACCAGCTATAGATAATGGTTCCAATAGAGGCCCAACTGAGGAAAATTACTCCCAGAAGCTTCTTCGTTATCACATGAGGTTCTGCACAAATTTCTGTTAAGGCAGGCACTGTTTAATGTGTATGGGTTTATCATTGGATGCAGCTATAGCATAAATAGCTCTGGTGGGAAGGGAACCTTCTATGAACCATTCGCTTTCTAACTTTTTTTGAACCCTAGAATGTAGTTAAGAACCCAATTTTACAGATGAGGAAGGCAAAGTGAGTGAAGCTAGCAGCTTTCCTATTTTCTGCAGCTACTAAATGACTTACCTGAGATTCCATCCCAGATATATCTGGCTCTGTCCCAAGTAGATCTGGCTTAACTTTTACCACACAAAAACATAGACTACCCAGTAATTAGGCAGGAAGAGGGATGTGACAGTAAATGTCAGTAAAAACCTAGAGGACAACTTGTGAGGTAGAGGGAAAGCCTTCACTCCCCTCCCTCTTCTTATTGCCTTGGTGCTAGGAAAACTTTTACCTTCATTCAGATGTCAATTTTGGAAGGAAAAGAGTTAGTGCAGGGGAGAAACAGCCATGATGGAGAATGTCAGCTTTGACTTGAGAGGATATTTACCCAAGAAGAAACTGCTTTAAATGAGAAGAAACCGAGTTACTTTTCTTAGACAAGTTTTACAGTTTGGAGGGAATCGGTTTGAGGGTAAGTTATGTCCAGACAACAATTAAAGCTAGATATTTATTTGCATATGTGAATTATAATGTATAAATTCTAACCTCACTACAAATGTGTACTGTATGTGCCCTTTAAGCAGTCAGAAAACTATATTCATTGTGGATAAATAATATATTTTGACTAATAATTTCTATCTATCTCCTCTACATACCTTCTGGATTTTTTCATATATCTGAAATTCAACAGGTCTAAAAGTAAAATCAAGGAGCCCTGATGGTGCAGTGGTTAAGCACTTGCCTGTTAACCAAAAGGTCAGAGGTTCAAACCCACCAGCCCCTCTGCTCTGCAGGAGAAAGGACCTGGGCATTTGCTCTGGTAAAGATTTCAGCCTAGGAAACCCTACTGAGCAGTTCTACTCTATCCCACAGGGTTGCTATGAGCAGAATAGACTCGACAGCACACAACAACAAAACTAAAATCATTTCAACCTGAACTAGTCTTTTTCCTTCTAGTCTTCATCTTGATAAGAGGAGTTTAGTTGACTGTTAGAAACTACTTCTAACTCTCCCTCAACGAAAACAATGAATTTGACTTTAAAAAAAAAAACAACACATATTCATCTACCATCCATCCAGCTACAATTTATCAACAATTTTATGAGGATATCAGTAAACATTATCAACAACTTACTGAGTTCTTATTAGTTTCAGGTATTATATTTGCTGCTGTGGATTCATTAAAGAGAGAGTTCTTGCCTTTGAAGAATCACATCTATGAGAAATTGACGCCTAATCAAATACATTACAAATACATCATCCTAGTATTTTTTTTTTTTTTTTAGTAGTATGAACAGTGTTACAGGACTGGAGAGGAGATAGTGACAATGTCATATAGAGAGTTCACAAAGGAAATATTTCTGTCCAAAAGTATCTCAAAATATATGGCTTCAATCCATTGTCGCTACTGAAATCCAAGTCCTCTTTAGTACAAGCTGGAAAATTACTGTTGTTGGTAGGTGCCATTGAGTCGGTTCCGACTCATAGAAACCCCGCACACAACAGAATGAAACACTGCCTGGTCCTGTGCCATCCTCACAATTGTTGCTATGCTTGAACCCACTGTTGCAGCCACTGTGTCAGTCCATCTCATTGAGGGTCTTCCTCTTTTTTGCTGATCCTCTACTTTACCAAGCATGATGTCCTTCTCCAGGGACTGATCCCTCCTGAAAACATGTCCAAAGTATGTGAGATGTAGTCTCGCCATCCTTGCTTCTAAGGAGCATTCCGGCTGTACTTCTTCCAGGACAGATTTGTTCATTCTTTTGGCAGTCCGTGGTATATTCAGTATTCTTTGCCAGCACCACAGTTCAAAGGTGCCAATTCTTCTTCGGGCCTCCTTATTCATTGTCCCGCTTTTGCGTGCATACGAGGCAACTGAAAGCAACATGGCTTGGGTCAGATGCACCTTAGTTTTTAAGGTGACATCTTTGCTTTCCAACACTTTAAAAAGTTCTTTTGCAGCCGATTTGCCCAATGCAATGCATCTTTTGATTTCTTGACTGTTGCTTCCATAGGTGTTAATTGTGGATCCAAGTAAAATGAAATCCTTGACAACCTCAATCTTTTCTCTGTTTATCATGAGGATAAACTTTATCCTCCTTATTGATCTTCCTGTCTGTACTCTTTTCTTAGTTCTGTCCTACCTCCACCTTGCCGCTGGAGCTAGTGTACTCTTATATACGTGATTATGTCTCTCTATTGATTAACCCAGAGACTCCTCATTGATTATAAAGTACAGATTCCTTAACATGACCTAAAAGATTCAGGACAAGTTGGCCACAATCTATTGTTTCTAGCTTCATTCAGCATTTCTTTTCCCTCAAACACCCCATTCTCTAGCCACACCAAATCTTGATATTCTCTAAAAATAAATCTTTTCTTCTTATATCCAAGCATTTTTACACATTATTCTCTTTGTCTGGAATGCCCCTTTCCCACTTTATCTCACAAGTTTTTGTTTATTCTTCTGACGTAACCCAAATATCTTTTCTTCTGTAAGAGTTTTGTCATCTCTGAGTGCTGTTTGTTGAGTCTGCTCTGTGCTTTCATTGTATGTTGCTCATACACTGTTATAACATATATTGGAGTATTTTGGCTTTTCTTCTTTCTGAATTATGAGTCCTCACCAGTATGGAGCTCATAATTTAGGTGAGAACTATATTATTAATTTTCCCTCACCCCCTGTCTTATGCCTAGCATCGAACCTAGTGCATGTTAGATATTGATATTTCTTTGCTGGTCAAGAATGCACATTTTCCTAAAATAGTGTCTCAACCTTACCTAGAGTTAATGTTGGATATTAAAAAAAGCCTAATATGGTTTAGATCCATGCTGGCAATTTGGTTTTTTTTCTTCCCTATTAGGTTGAAGCTGCACTCAAATTCTGAAGATCTGAGTTCAGACCCTTGCTATCACTTACTATGTAGTCTTGGTTAAACTAGTTCATTGCTCTGAATTTTATTTCCTTAAAAATTATATACTTCATAACATTAAGAGAATTAAATAATGTGAAAACTTAATAAATGAATGCCATGTGCATACATCACTGCTACTCACAAAGCTAGTCCTTGCACAGTGATCTTATGTACCTGTATCCATGGAAGATGATTCGTTCCATTATCAGATCATTTTTATATAATTTTAGGGGCTTCCCACCCTATTTTATCCCATAGGGTCTTCAATAACTGTGATCTTTTGGGAGGAGATCACCAGGCCTTTCTTCCAAGGTACCTCTGGGTGGTTTCAAACTGCGAACCTTTTGGTTAGTAGCCACGCACTTAACTGTACCACCCAGAGGTTCCATTTTCCCTAGTTAAGTTACTGTAATGCAGCAATGAAGAGTATGGAGTTCGGAGCCAGCCATTCTTGCCTCATTCACTTTCTAATGCCAAGATAACGAGTGATTTTTTAAATTTTTCTAAGTTGATTTCCTCGGAGAGTTGTCTTGCAGATCAAATGAGCCAATATGTGTAAAGCCTCTACAATGTTCCAGGCCCATGGCGACCCAAACGTAGCTATGAGTCGTGCTTCTCTTGAATTATAACTCTCTTTAACTAGAAAACCTGAATGGCTTGTCCGGTGGTATCAAAACCAAATGGAGATGTTCCTGGGTGAACATTTAATTGTATGCTCTCAGTTTATGAAGAAACACCTGCCTCTGACTTGGAGTAAAATGAAATAAACCAAAATCTAATGTGAAAGTATTCTATTTAGAATCATTGAGTAATCATGAAATGCTAGAGCTGGATAAGCTCACATGAATGATCGAGGACAATCACCTCTCTTTAAAGATAAGACACCCGTGGCCTTGAGAAGTTAGGTGATTTGTATACATATACAGCTAGGGTCCTTGGGTGGTGCAAATGGTGAAGCAGTGGACTACTAATTGAAAGGTTGGCAGTTCAAACCCACCAGAGGCACATTGGAAGTAAGGCCTGGAATCTGCTTCCAAAGGTCACAGCCTTGGAAACCTTATGGAACAGTTCTACTCTGCACTGTGAGTTGGAATGGACTCTATGGAACTAGCAACAACAACAACAATTCAGCTAGGGAGTATCAAGCTGGGGGCTCTACTACAGCTCGTTCTTAGAAGTGTCACTCACAACTTTTTTCCTCTTTAGCCCATTAATGCAGTACTTTAATAAATACAGCCAATTATGTTTTTCAAGTAAGCTTAAAAATATCGAATTAAATCTATACAAAAATTAAAATTTTAAAAATTAATGATAAGATATTTTCAGCACAGTAGAATACCACTGCTAATTTATTTTCAATCTTTCCTTTCTGATCAAATGGAGGTATATCAGATAGATGAGTTTCTTTGTAACTAGCAAATTTAAACTCTGATTGAGCACTCCTACTCTCAGCTCGCTGAGAGTTCAGTGTCAGGAACGAAAGCTGGCAGTAAAGTCAGAGCAGATGTTCAATCACTTCCTCCTCCCTAGGTTGGCTCGAGCTGTCAGTATAATCACTAGTCTACTACACTCAGCTTCTGGATCACTGCCTTAAAAAATAATAACATTCAGAGTAAGACTCCTGCTTCCAATGGAATAGTCTTTCTTGTATTCAGTTGAATGGAAATGCTGGGAGGAGCAGACAGTTGGGGCAGACATGTGAGTGCCAGTTCCACGTGGAAGCCTTCCCACTGTGCCATACACCTTGTGCTTATGGTTGGTTCTATAGGTCTGACCCTGTTTTCACTTTCTTCCTTGGGTGTATAATACCCATTTCCCAAATGGGATGGTTATTCATTGTGTGTGTTCTCTTTATTCTGAGTCTCCCAGGCAATTTTAGTCAAGCAGCAAATGCTGAAATGGTTTCCACAAAGTTTAAATATGGTAATGGTTCGTAGCATCTGTCCAACTTGGCGGAACGATGCTTTCATTCTGTCTGAGCAGATTCTGAGGATTCTTTCTATGGTTTTCAGTTTGATTTTTCTGTTGTTATTTGGCTTAGTCATTTCTATGCATTATGCTTTAAAAGAGGAAGGAACATCAGTCTGAGTACAAAAGTCAACAGCAAAAACTGTGGGATGTATTCTGGAGGAGCCAGAGAAAGCCATATAGAGGTCAAAATGATAGAGTTGCAAACAGGGCACCACAAACCTAAGAGTGAATCTATTTTAAGTAAATGCAAATATGATTAAGCCATTTTCCTTTGCAAAATAGAGTGTTGTCACTTTAATATTAGGAGGTGGTCCAGATAATGCAGAAATCAGTGAAATGATCCCTCACTCAAAGATGTCAGGCTTTTGAGAGAAGGATGCCATTAGGAATTTTTTTTGGAATGTTTTGTCCCAGTGGGAACTAGCTGCCTCCCATCTTGACGAGGTACCTCCAACCTCTCTGGGCTTCTCCAGTAGCAGGAACTCTGGGTCAGAAATGAGATCAGATTTTTAAGTTGCCACTAAGTGAACATCATTTAGTATTTTCATTCCTCCGAAAGAGCTCATCAGGTAATTGCCCTCTAATAGCAGGCAAGCAGGATGTCAAACAGGATGAGGCATGATGAAGCTAATGAAAGTTTAAATGGTCTCCATTTTCCTTTGGCCTGGGAAAAGTCTATCAGAGCAATGACATTTCCCACAGAAAATGACACGCCTCCTAACATGATTGAAACAGACATGCAGAAAGCAAGACAAATCTGTTGGTTCCCCACAGCATGGTCTTTTCTCAGATTCATGGTAATAGCTCCTGAAAAACTTTTTTTTTTTTTTTTTAAATTATGTTTTAGGTGAAAGTTTACAGGGCAAATCAGTTTCTTTTTTATGCTAAATGGTACCTCAAACTTGACAATTTCAAAGGCAAAAAGCCAGAGATCAAAATCTCTACATCTGAAGAGCACTGATCTTGTCTACAGATAGGCATTTAATTAACGATCAAAAATAGTCTATGAAATTTTCAAAAAAAAAAAAAGCTATCTACTTTTAGGTACTGAACCAGGCCTACATAGTTTTGAACCTGTGCCAGGATATTTTCATTCGCTCTTACTTCTAGTCATAAACAAAACTTAAAGTGTATTAAGGAAGGACAGACAGTTTCTTAGTTTGGATTTACCCAAATTAAGTTTACCACAGGGACTTAACTACATGAAGTTGGAATTGACTTGACGGCAACTGGTTTTTGTTTTATTTTATTTGGGAAGTGAAGAGAGGGTGTGAAAAAATTAAGACAGAAGGCAAAGCCAATAAAAAGAGCATTACAGAGTGGGCTACCATTGTGGATAATGTGGTTCGATTCTTCCGGAGATCTTTTGAGAGACTATGTAGAATGTGCTTCAGTATCATCTCATCAAAGGAAGAGGAAACTGGGTTATTGTCCATCAACTCTTACCCCTCTTGGTTTAGGGTTACCTGGCGTTTTGAACTACCCTACATGGAGCCCTGGTGGTGCAATGGTTCAGAGCTTGGCTGCTAACTCAAAGGTCGGTAATTTGAATCCTTGCTCCTTGGAAACCCTACGGGGCAGTTCTACTCTGTCCTATAGGGTTGCTGTGAGTCGGAATTGACTCCACGGCAACGGTTTTTTTTTTTTTTTTTACATGCAGGTTGCACAAACTCCTGGGACACAGGAGAAAGTCCTCAGGTAGAGAAGCAGACTGACTCAGCACTTCAGGTAGGAAGCTGTGTTCTGAGAACATCTCTACTGCAGCTTTAGGTGGATAATGAAGTTATAAGACCAGACGTCTAGGCAGCCTATCCCTTGCCCTACTGTTTCTGTTATTGATTCTTCAAGATATTAGCCAATCACTATCTCTAAGAAAGACTTGTAACTAAAGGTTTAGTGGAACAAGAGACAGTCTTCACAACTGCAGCTTGTCCTGAGGCATAATTGATATTCATTACCATCCTCCTTCACTACATCAAAATCATCTGAAGGCTTTGTTAAAACATAGATTTCTTGATCGCACCCCCAGAAAGGACCTGAGAATTTGTTTTCCTAAGCAATCTAAGTAAAATAAGGGTGATGGTAGTACTTGCCCCACAGAGTAATTTTGAGGATTAAATGAAATAAGGTGAGAACAGCAAGTGCAAAAGCCTTAAAGTTGGATCTTGCTTGGTTTGGTCAGGGAACAGTAAGCAGGCCAGTGGCTGAAGCAGAGTGAAGTAGAGGAGTTCAGAGTAGTGGTGAGGTGCCACATCATGCAGGGCATATTGACCATAGTAAGACTTGGAATTTTTACTGTAAGAGTGATCAAGAGCCACTGGAGTGTGTCAGTTGAGGACTAAAATGATCTTACTTGTATTAGAAGGTCTACCTTGTCTGCTGTGTGGATTGTAGACTGAATCAAGGCAATGGCAGAAGTAAGAAGACTTTGGGGAGAGATATCGAGGGTTTGTATTAGTGTGGTATGGAGAATTGGTCAGATTCTGGAAAATACTCCCAAATAAGAGTTGGCAGGAGTTGATGAGGGATTGGGATATGGGATATTCGGAAAAGAGTCAAGGATGTACCTAAGGATTTTGTCTTGAAATAGAACATGGATTTATCATTTACTGAATTATAGAATAATGAGGAAGAAGGAAGTTTTAGGGGAAAAGATCAGGAGATCAGTTTGGGACATAATTAAATTTGAGTTATCAAATAGAGATGCTGAGCAGGTGAGTGGATATATATCAGTCCGGACTTCAGGAGAGATCCTGGGTTGGAAATATGAATGCCCAGCTATATTCCTACACATGATGTTTAAACCTCTGACATTGGGTGAGATCACCCAAGAGTGAAAATAGAATAGAAACGAGATCTGGGGGCTGAACTCTGCTGCACCACAACTTTTAGTGTAATTGGGAACTAATGTTATATTAATAAAATGGATTATAAAGAATTGTTTAGCAAAATCTTACAAGTAAGATGACTGACAACTACTCCCATCCAATATGCCCTAGTAAGATAATTAGAGCAAAATCCAAAAAAGAGCTATTAACTTTGAGTCAATTTCCTCGGTCTTTGAAATTCACGGGACTGGCAGGGTAGGTTTATTGAAAAGCTAGATTTGCATGTATATCCATGGGCTATACTAACTACCTCCAGAAGCTAATTATAGGAATTGGAAATAGTCTAAAGCTGTTATTTTATTTGAAGAGGAGTATAAAAATTTGTTTTATGCCGAACAAAGAACTTGTTTGATCTATATTTCATGAGCCCTGGTGAAAGGGCACATTTCGTACTGGAATATATGAAAGCTTCTGATCAAACATTTATGTCAGCAAGAGTTTTCTTTTGTGGAAGAAAGTTAATGTGATAAAAAGTAACAAGGGCATAATAATACCCTGAAGATGCTAATCCATTTTGGATAAGATAGGGGGCAGGGAGGAACTCCAGTAATGGACAGACCTTGACAACAGGATTGAAGCCACAGCCTGGGCCACAGGCGTGACTTTGGCCTTTTTCCACAAGGAGTCTCTTAACTTTCCATTGTCTTAACCAACTATGAGCCCATAATATTATACCTGCTTAAAACATAGCGGTTATGAGTAGTTTACCTTTATGCTTGAATTGGAGAAAACAATGAAGTTAATCTCTGGGTGTCTGAGTAGCTCAAAAAATTAAGCATCCTCACCTCCGAACGCTTTTTAGGTCCAATCTCCATCCCCTTCTCATTAAGCCTAGTTGATGTCCCTGTCTGGTTTTCTAGGTTCCTTCTCTAGAACTGGAGTCCTAATATAATCTGTATATCATTTGACTGACTGGATGGGTTCCTCCAAGATTAGATCATTCTTACAGCTCTCTTGTATGTCTATTTTTTGCTCGACAACCAAGTGTATTGCCATTTTCTGCTTGTTCTACCCTACCATCCTGATTGGAGACCATGGTGCTATTTTAATTCCAGAACCTATGTTGCGAGTGTTGGAAGCTCAAACACTGTATCTGGTCCGCATGGGCTTCCTCAGGGACAACTTTTGATGACAATCTGTTCCCCAAACTTCCTTCTTTTCTCTTGGATCTCAGTATTGTCCTGATTTCACTGCTTCTTCTCTTCTCTTCCCTTGACTCCCCTCTGGCCTTGTGTTTCTGAGGGTCTCTTATGTCTGAGACCACTCAAATAGATGATATTGGTGGGTGTTCATATTATATTTATGATTTAACAAAGTCTTGTAAACAGCAGACGTTCAAAACATGGTTATTTGGGATAAGTCTTGTTTTAGTTGTATATTGAATGGGGCAGTTTGTTCAAATGCTTGATGTATCTTGTTCTTTGAGATACTGGGAACGTATATGATCTAAGAGAGAAATTTTTGGACCATATTCAAAATTTCTTCTCTAAGAACAGAGAATGTGTTTGGGAACTGGGGAGAGATTTCCTTAAGTATTTCAACACATACTTATTCAGAACTCACCATATTCCAGGCAATGTGCTAAGTGCTAAGGATTCACTAATGGCAAGTTCCAGTTCCCAGGGAGCTAACATCAGCAAAACCCATATTAGTGCATCACTTGGCATGTTGCAGGTTTTCAATCATCTGTTGTGTAAATGGATTACATTTTAAAATATTATTCTAGTTTAGAATTTGAGTTGAAAAAATATAAACATGCTAGCATTCAATTAGTATAAAAATTTGCTTTTAGTTGACACCAAATTTCAACATCTAGACTTGAGCGGGATGCCATTATGGATCCCCTTGTGTGGCTCAGGAATGACCTTGGATTACTTTCACTGATGTTAATTCCATGAGCCTTTCTGAAGGCACAGACTTCTTTTCAGTATCGAATCAGAAGAATGAGAATGCATGTGTCTGTCACACTGAGCAGCATGCGTTTCCCTGAAATTTCTTCTAATCAGAAGTGAGTGATTTTTTATTACACATTTTTTCTTTCTTTAGTGTAATTTTTAACCCTTTGGAGCTGACTTTTACTGGTAAATTTAATTTTACGTAATCTTCGTTCTGTAACTGGCTCTGATCCGACTACTTTTGAAAGAGAGTCAAAGCTACTCTAATGACAGCCTGTTCAAATAAATAACTTCATAAAACCAAATATGACAATTATATGATGGTATTTTAAGACAGAGGCATAAAATAATTTCTTTATACCCAAGGTCTCCCAAAGTGATATACTTCGAGAGCACATGTAACCCTGTTATTCCTAGAAGTTAGAAAAGCCCCTGCATTTCCCAGAGATTCTGTCCATGGATGATAGGCTTGGCTGCTGAAAACCTTTGCCTCTCAGTACTCAGCCTCCATGTGGATCCCGCAATGTATTACCTGTCAAGGATGTTACCTGTATTTACCATACCTTTTCAAGGCTCTGGCCCTTGCCCTATCTGAGGAAGCTTCTCTTTCACTGGTCTATTCTCCCATCACCAAACTTTATTTCTATACTCCAAGGATCTTTACCTTGAACTAAACAAGTGGATTTTTGTATAGCAGCTTTCACTTCCAAACCTCAAGCTCTCTGAGGTAGTGGAGCCTAGAAGTAGAGTACCAAGTCTTGGTCACTTTTGGGGAAGCTGAAGAGAAAAATACTTTCATTTCTTTTGAGTCTCTGGGCCCTAATTCTTCTGATTTGGAAAATTTGATTTCTCTAGACAGTGCCATTTTCTATCCAGCTGTTCTGGTGACTGGGGACATTCTTCTCTCTTCTGTGAGGTCCTACTGCTGGTAGCATTCCAAACTCAAAGAAAAAATTGAAAACTATTATCTCACACTTTTCAGTTTAATTAATTAACCAAGTAGAGCTTTGTTCCCTTGTTTTCCTGTTCTACTCCTTTACCCATGATTTCCTTCCCTTTTCTTCCTCCTCTCCCCACCTTCTCTTTCTCCTTCCTTTTTGTTATACCCCACCTTTCTTCTTATCTTTTCCCACCATCCTACCCCCATCAAATTCACCATCATATTTATCATCAAAAGCTACAATTATTTATTTTAACTCCAATTTCTTCTCAAAAGGATCTTAGGTACATATATGTCTGTGAGGATCAAACCATGATGAAATTGTACAAAACATAACAGATAAAGTTTCTGCCTCCCAGGTGGTTGTATTGAAGAACTGGCCTGCTGAGAGGGTAAGGTCCTCATGCATTTATGCATGCTGTCTTCTAATGACTAACTTTTCCTTCTTCAAGATTTACGTCACCTGTCTATCCCTCCAAGAAGCTTTTTATTGCCCACCTCCAGGATGAACTCATTAGCCCTCTTTTTGCTCCCAAGTGAGCCCTGGTGGGGAAATAGTTGAGTTCTTGGCTGCTACCGAAAGGTAGACAGTTGGAATCCCCCAGCCGCTCTGTGGGAGAAAGATGTGGCAGTCTGCTTCCATAAGAATTTACAGCCTTGGAAATCCTATGGGGCAATTCTATTCTGTCCTATAAGGTTGCTATGAGTTGAAATCAACTGGATGGCAGTGGGTTTGGTTTCTTGGTTTGCTCCCCAAACCCCTTTATCTTCCTCCATCATTGCACTCCTACATTATATCGAAACTTACTGTTTATATGTCCACATATCCGTCTCCCTCACTAGAATGTGAACGCTTCAAGGACAGGAACTGTGTTTCCTTAGAGTCTAGTCTAGTCTCAGGATAACTCTCTGTCCTTGGGGCATAGCAGATACTCTATAAATCTCTGTTGAACCAAAGTAAAATGAACTGGTAGGATAGTGGTTAAGTGCTACGGCAGGCGCTCCTTGGAAACTCTATGGGGCAGTTCTACTCTGTCCTACAGGGTTGCTATGGGTTGGAATGGACTCGACGGCACTGGGTTTGGTTTTTTGGTTATAAAATGAACTGAGACACACATATGCATGCATGCATAGCAGAACAAAAAGTCTGAATTTTAAAAGGCATACTTGTTGCCACATTTGAGAAGGGCTAAAGTCTAAAACATGTCATCCAGCCTTAAGTTGTCATTTGCATATCATCATTCCAGAGGCCTTGGGAACAATGGCACTGCCATGCACCAAGTCCCAAACACCTATTTCAATGGCAGGAGGAGGAAAAGCATTTGTGCTTTGACTGGAATAGGGAGTACAGCCTGCATTGCAACCAAAAAATGGTACCATATTTCAAAAGAACATTCGGTAACCAAAATGATTTGTGAGTAAAAAATGAACTGAGTATTTTTTTTTTTTAAAATGAGTTTTCCATCACCTTTGGAAGTAAATTCTTGAACATCTAAATAAAAATTCCATAAATTTACTCTTTGTTAATTATATAACTATTCATAAACAAATAAGGGACAAAGTAGGAAAAGATGACAGAGAAGCAAAAGAAACAAACGACACTCCCATAGTTCCCATATTAAATATAGGGCCATGGATAATTCTGGTACTGAAGGCTGTATTACCAGGAATAACTGCTGAATGTTGAGCTTATCTTTTGATAAATGTTGTTCAAGCTCAAACAAACATATTGCTGTTGTTAACCGCCATGGAGTCGGCTCTGACTCATGATGACCCCATGTACAACCCCAGTTCTGTGCCATCTTCATAATCGTTGATATGCTCCAGTCCATTGTTGTAGCCACTGTGTATTTTGAGTGCTTTCCAACCCAGGGCATTCATTTTTTAGCTTAACAGGATAATCCAGCAATATTCTGTTGTGATCCATAGGGTTTTTATTGGTTAATTTTCAGAAGTAAATTGCCAGGCCTTCCTAGTCTGTCTTGGTCTAGAATCTCCACTGAAACCTGACCACCATAGGTGACTGTACTGGTATTGGAAATACCAGTGAGTCACATAGCTTCTAGCATCAGAACACCAAGCCATCACAGAGCAACGAACTGACAGATGGGTAGTGCAAACAAATGTAGCCTTTTAAAAATTGAGCTCACAGTCTGAATAGCAAAAAAAAAAAAAAACTTCTAAAAATAAAATTTCACTAGGAGTTCTGTGTGCTTAGCTGAAAATTAAAAAAAAAATTTTTTTTTTTTGTTCATTGTTCAGTGTTTTGTTTAGACACAGAGAATGATTTGTTTGCTTGGTGAATTCATTATTTTCTAGTCCCTGACAGACTCTGGTTAAAGAGCTCAACCTGGGCAAGAAGATGAACAAGGGGCACACCTTGCCACCAGATGGGAGCCCACTGTAATCGGCAAAGTCAGGTTCCTGTCATCAGGCTTACATTGCCCGGATAATGAAAGCCCTTCAGTACACTGGGTACCATCTCCTGAACACATTAGTTAAAATTGGCTAATCTTTGCTCTGCAGGTATTCTCTCAACCTGCTTATGTTGTTTTCCTGGTAGAAAATGAGGTGCTAGTATCAAAATGTCAGACTCAAAATGAGATGGTTTTCCATACTAATAATCCTTAGGTCATTGCCATATTCAGAACTATATTAGGTGATAAAATTTAAAAAGCCCATTCTGAGCTCTCAGTTTTAGTAGCTGTTGAGTTTCACACTGCCATCACATATGTCTGCACTGACTGCCTACAGGAAGTACAGAAACTTAATTTTTGACAGACCAAATATTTGCATCTTGTGGAAACCAGAATATTCCATAATTAAGGAATTTAGCAAATATTTTCCCTAAAACCAGATTTTGTACTTAGTTGTGTGTTGCATTTAAAAATAGCAAGATAACGTTTCCAAACTGCCATTAGCACTCTTTATTTTTTGAGGTCTGAACATAGATTATTTGCTCTTCTTTTAAGACATTTTTAATCTTTGCCCTCTTTTATTATTATTATTTTTTATGAGCTATCAAATAGGAGCTTGCAAATTGGTGAACCACTACCTATTATTTTCCTTCAATATATGAATAATCCTTATGCCATGTGGATGTATTTGTAAAAAGCCAGCGATTAAGGTGGTTATTTATTTAAATAAAATTCTGTGTGAGAGGATCTCATTTCAAAGTGTCTATGTTTAGATTTTAATTTCTCTTGCTTAATCTGCAATTCTTTGCAAAGGGTGTGCTTGATTAGTTCCTCCTTTGCTCTATGGGGCAGTTCTACTCTGTCCTATAAGGTCGCTATGAGTCGGAATCGACTCAACGGCAGTGAGTTTGGTTTTGAGTTTTGGTGTGAATAAATTGATTTCTTTGCAGGATCAGACTTCTCTAGGGAACTATAAAATATGTACAAATGCTCTGAGAAATATATAGTTCTGGGCAAATACAAAATATTATTGTTACCATTTTCTTATGGTTTGTTAGTTGACCTGCATTTTAAGAATTTCCTTTGGGAAGTTTGCATTGTTATTAGGTATCATGGAAACAACTCTGCTTGATGGAGACTTTCCAATCTGGTTTATATATCAAAACAAGAATGGTTTCTATCTCTAAGAGTGATAGAGACTGTAATCTTCTGTGCTTTTTTAATGGTCAGTCCATTTCAAAGCAGTATGTAGTTACAAGGATATAGGATTAAGAAACAGAAAATGGAGTTCAAGTCCTTACTTTGCTACTTCTCTCCACATAAAAAAGCTTTGGACAAATCACTGAACCTGTTTGAGACTCCGTTTCTACATCTGTAATATGAGGATGAATACTTAGATCTTGAATTCAAAATAGTCACAGATTTTAAAGTGTTATTCAGAGTTGATTATTACTAACAAACAAACAAACAAAAATCCATTTGCCGTGGAATCAGTTTGACTCACGGTGACCTCCATAAGGCTTTCAGTGGCTGATATTTTGACAGTAGATGACCAGGACTATCTTCAGAGGTACCTCTGGGTGAATTCAGACCTCCAACTTCTGGGTTAACAGCCAAGCACATCAACTGTTCGCACAAACCAGGGACTCCTGGCTATTACTATGATGTATTTATCAGTGTATTGTTTTTCATCATAGAGCTATGTACCCAAATTGCAATATTTTAACATTTCTTTCATTGAATGGCATTTTGGTATTTATTAGTCAAATCTGAGGAACATTATAAGAAAATTAAAACTTTTCTATATGCTTTATTCAGAAAAGTAATTGAGGAAATTGTTTATACCTCTACATAGCGTCCTTTTCATGAGGACCTAGGAACACAACACATTTTTTTCTCTGAATATCTGTATTTCTCTTAAACAATAAAACTGCCCCATAGGGTTCCAAGGCTGTAATCTTTCCAAAGCTTGGGTTCGAACAGCTGATCTTTCAGTTTGCAGCTGGGCTCTTTAACCTCTGCCGTCAGCAGGGCTCCTTCCTTTTGAACAATGGCCTTAGAGATTTTTTTGTGTATGTGAGACCCCTTCTGATTTTTATTTATTTATTGGTTGTGTTTTAGGTGAACGTTTACAGAGCAAATTCATTTCTCATTAAATAATTAATACACAAATTATTTTGTGACAATTGTTGCCAACCCTGGGATGTGTCAACACTCTCCCCTCCTCGACCTTGGGTTCCCCATTTCCATTCATTCAGTATTCCTGTCCCTTCCTGCCTTCTCATCTCTGCTTTTGGGCTGGTGTGCCCATTTAGTCTCCTAAATATATTTTTTTAAGTCATATAACTGATTTTCTTTTCCTCTTCATACTGGCTTCTAGGCTGCCAAGTTAAATCTATGATTTATACCTAGCAAAGTATATAAAACTTTAAGATAGATATGTGTTTTATCCTCACCACTGTCTTAAACATTATTTCTGGTCATATATTCCTTTTCTGTAAAATTTTCTCACTTTACCTTCCTCATATGCTACATGTGTTTTTTGAAAATTACATGATTTGTTGGTGATACAGAAATATAAAAAATAATTTCTCCTATATTTGAAGTAGGTAATAATAATTGCTAGCATATATTGAAAACTGTGTGGTAGACCTTATGCTAAGCACTATGTAAGTATTATTTAGTCTTCACCATGCAAAAAGTGTTATTTCCTATATTTTAGAAATAAAGAACCTGAGACTTAGAGAGGTTAATCGACTAACCACAGTCAAAGTAGTTTTACCTGACTCCAAAATTCATGTTCCTTAGTAATTACCATACTGTCTTCCAATAATTATAATAATGTAGTAACCTAAATGTTGGGGGTTTGAGCCCACCCAGCAAAACCATGGAAAAAGGCCTAGCTGTAAAAAATCACAGCCAAGAAGATGTATAGAGTAGTTCTACTCTGTAACATAGGAGGTTGCCATAAGTCAGAGTGAATTCCATGGCAATGAGTTTGGGGTTTTTGTTTGTTTGTTTATTTCCTAGGAAGGTCATCATAAATTAGCTCAGAGTGGATTTATATACATATATGTTTGTTTTAGTTTTCTGTCGTTATGTAACAAATCGGCACAAATTGAGCAGATTAAAATAGCACATATTTATTATCTCACCATTTCCCTGGATAGGAGTCTGGGCACAAGTTAGTTAGATCCTCTGCTTCAGGGTCCAACCAGGCAGAAATGGAGGTGTCAGCTGGGGCTGTGTTCTCATCTGGAGGCTTGATTGGGGAAGAATCCACTTTCAATTTCCTTCAGGTTGTTGGCAGAATTCATTTTTTTAGGGTTATAGGGCTGAGATCCCTGTTTTCTTGTTTGTTGTGGCCAGGGGTTGCTCTCAGTTCCTACGGGCCCCTGAGTTCCTTATCACGTGATCCTCTGCAAACATGGCATCTTACTTCTTTGAAACCAGAGAGTCTTTGTTACTTCAGTATGCTAGGATGGAGTCATCATGGGAGTGATATTCCATCACCTTTGCCATATTACTTTTGTTTTTTTTTAACCGAAGGAGTGGCATCCCATCACATTTGTTATGGTCTGTTGGTTAGAAGCAAGCCACAGGTCCTGCACTTACTCAAGGGAAGGAGGTTTTGGAAGAGGTGAGTGGATTATACATCCTAAGTGACTTACTGGGGCCCACGTTAGGATATGTCTGCCACAATGTTTAAGGTTAGGTATTTTTAAAGTTTTCTGTAATATAGGTTCAGATATTGCCTGTTGTTTCTTTAGTTATCTTTATAATGTTCTGAAATAATGCTCCCCTGTGTGAGAATCGTTGGAATTGACTCGATGGCATTGGGTTTTTTGGTTATGTTAGAAACCATTGAGCACATAGTAGGTGAAGAATCAATGAACTACAGACTAGAGAGGGCAAAAGAGATGCAAAATTGAGTCCAGAGAAAGTTTTGTTCCTGTCTGGGTATATTTCCCAAGCACTCACGCTCCAGGTGTTCTAGGCAATTTCTAAGCAATTTAGTTGGGAGTTTCACCTGTGGTCACAGAGCAGGTTCAAAGCATTAGACTAACAAAGTGTAAAAGGCTAAGAAAAAGGCATCAGGTAGGAGTGAAAGCAATATTATTGGTTGTAAGGTTATTCTGGTAATCTTGCTGGCCAGTGGATGTTCCTTCCTCCTAGTCATAGTCTTTTATATTCCTTTTTTTTTTTTCATTTCGCCAACTCTTCATCTCTTTCATTTTCCATCTTTCTTGCTCCTAACCTCTTGCTACTTCTCATTTTAATTCTCTTCTAATATTTGTTTCTCATATTTCATTATTTCATTCTTTCAGAAGTATACTTTCTTAAGAAAGTAATATATATGGACAGAGAGAAACAGAATGAGTATATGTGCAAATTCATGCTCATCTGTCTGTGTACAGATTTCGTATGTTACAATTAGATGTGTTTACATTTGTGTGGTTGGGTATATATACTGTCTTTCATCCTGAGATGGAGGAATCAGGATCATCTGAGTTATGGCTGGAGTAAGTGAAGTCTAGGATGTACCTGCCCTTTGACAGAATATGGGAAGTGGAGCAAAGGGCTCTATTAAAGAGGCCTTGCTTGAAGTGAGGGCTTAACATCTGGAATGAGATTCCTAAGGATGAAGAGAGATTGAGTACATCTGGGAAACTATGAGGAGTTTGTTTTCTTGGATGAGATCCTTGAAAGGTGAAGGGCTTTGAGGGGTAGAATATACACCTAATGGCAGTAGTGAAATTTTAAGATGGAGGTGAGGACAGGTAGAAGGGAAGTTCTGTGAGTGATGTTAGTTCTGAACTTAACACTTTTGGAGTCAAGCTATGAAGCAGTCCTCCACAGTGGATGTCTCTACTGGCCAACACTATAAAACATAAGGTAGCAGTATAAGTTTATAACTTCCAGTTTAAATTCCTACTCTGAAGAAACAGCTATGACTATTAAGAAAATAGTCACTTCTCTGCAGGAGTGCTTTAAACCACAACCATCTGAAGAACTTCCAAATTCAGTACATTTTGCGGTCGTAACAAATAAAGCCATATCTTCAATGAGTAAAAATTTCAGTATTTTCCATTTTTATTTTCTCATCTACCAATTATTGCAGATGCTTGAGCTAGCCTCTTCAGCTGAAAACTGATGGATACAGAGCTAGCCACATAGAGTATATATATGATTTTTGCCATCTGTCTTTAAATAAAACACTCTAGTATGTGTCTGCAAGTAATATAAAAAGAGAATCTCCACCAAATCACTAACCAAGATCAAAGTCCAAACTTTCCAAACATACGGATTATGGACAGTTCAAGAATTAAAGAGGAAGAAGATAATCTATGTGTGGAAAGGTATAAATACGATAAAAGAAGAAAAGTTAGTATAGGTAGGGAATTAATTGAATGGTAGGAAGGAAATGGATAATTTCCAAGAACAATATTTTCCTCCCACTCTAAAGCTGTGAAGCATAATTTCCTCTCTTTCATAATTACTGGAGAACTTCTTCAGAACTAATAAATATTATTGGCTCAGTTGAAATATATTCATTATACTGGGCCTAAATAAATCTGAATAAAGTTGTTTTGACCCTTATGCTAAAATTTTATATTCTAAGATACCATATAAATTAAATTATATATATTTTTTATATATTTTAAATAAATCATCACAAAAAGGGAATTGCTCTACTTTTGTGGCAAAATTTGGAGTAAGATGATATTTATAAAGCATTAAAATTAACTTTACGCATGTAGAACCATCTTTTGCATATATTTTAAAATAAACTGGTCTAATCATATTCAAGCTAAAGAAGACTCTATCAAGTGACATGGGAAAAGCAGTTGCATCCTAGAACATCATAAAATGAGCACAGTTCAGAATTAATTAAGCTCCATGCTAGCTTGTAGAAAGATTTCTAAATAGAAGTTTCTTTTTGGAGAGTATGATATATGTCATCAAACTTTAGTCCCTTTTTAATATGACTTGGATATAGACTTTCAAGTAAGGAAGCCCATGTCCACAGTCTCCATTTAAGAGAGTAGATGTGTACTGACTATCTCTCAAACTAAGTGGGATTTTGGAAACTCCCCAATGCCATTTCAATTCCTAAGGGAAAATTAAGCAATTTGCAGGCTAGATAGTTCTCCTCAAAGACAGAAAGTACTTTCTCTACATTGATATTTTATTTTTCCAAGAAGCATTAGAGGTCATAAAGAGTGAATCTATGTATGACCTATACAGAAATCGGTAGTTATATAGGGAACAAAGATATTCTTATTTGAATTGTCTTTCTAATTCGAAAGATTTTATTGGTGACTATAGAATGAATGCAGATGTTTACTTCAACTCAGAAGTTTTAGATGGAATGAGAGAATGTGTAAAACTAGGTCTATTAGCAATGCTTTCCCTGTTATTGACAGACAAAAAACACCTACATGAAGTAACTAGAGTGTGACACTGAAGATAAATGCAACATGAAATCTGTCACATCTAAGTTGGAATATTGATGATCTATCAAGACTGGAAGTCAACTATTTGATGACTAGGTGTCACTGTAAGAAATATCCCTAGCCCTATAAAAATACATAGGGAAATAGGTATTTCATGGAAAAGTCCTACATAACAATGAACAAATGAATTATAAGAATTAATTAGGAGAGAATGGCAATTTGTGATGAGTTCCTTCACCAAAGTAAGGTGACTTTTTAGAAGTAAGTTAACTTTTTAATACCAACCTAGTCTTCATAATGAGGTAAACTAGGCTGCTTTAGAACACTGACTGGGAAAATATCTGAAATCATCACAGATTAAACAGAACTAATTTAAATAAAATATATCAATCCTCTTATGGGGCGTTTTCAAAATTTAGAATATGGAATTTAGAAAATTTAGAAAAAGAAAAGTTTTTGCTGTGAAAACAGTTAAGTCTGGTTTTCTATCGTTCCCCAGAGTGCTCCTCATTGATACTGCAAAGGTGAAGCAGTGGCCTTCCTTCATTTGCAAAAGCTGTGATCAGGAAATGCTTTTCCATTCACTGGTTCAATAGGGGAGCATTAGCCAAAAATGATTTTGAGTAAATGAAGGAAGTTTTTATGTTGCTCAAATGAGAAATTATGATGAAGGGGAAAGACAAAAGATTTTGGAATGGGAATTCACTGTGTGCACATATAACAACACCTAACTGGGCAAGTTGTTGTGAAGCAGATAGTGTTTGCAAGAGTCATCACTTGAAAAACGGTACTAATTTTTGTTATCAAGATGTCTGGATATCTGAAGTTTATTGGAGGTCATTTAGAAGGTGTTTCTCACCTTGAAAATACAGAAAATGAAAATTAAGAGTTGGGTCTTATTTCTACATGAATAAAAATAAACTTCTGTTGGCACAGGACAGGAACCATTCCCGAAGACAACTCATCAGACATGAAAGGGACTGGACAGTGGGTAGCAGAGAGATGCTGATGAAGAGTGAGCTAATTATATCAGGTGGACACTTGAGACTGTGTTGGCATCTCCTGTCTGGAGGGGGCATGGGAGGATAGAGAGAGTTGGAAGCTGGCGAAATTGTCATGAAAGGAGAGACTGGAAGGGCTGACTCATTAGGGGGAGAGCAAGTGGGAGTACGGAGTAAGGTGTATATAAACTTATATGTGACAGTCTGACTTGATTTGTAAACGTTCACTTGAAGCTCAATAAAAGTTAATAAAAAAATAAACAAATAAACTTGACAGTAGGAAGGAGCTTATGTGGTTGTATTTTACAGCAAGAATAAAGTTTGGGACTTTTTTTATTGTGGTGAAAATACACCTAGCAAAATATATGTCAAATCAACAATTTCTACATGTACAGTTAGTGTTGGTTTAAAATCAGGAAAAGTGTGCATCAAGATTAAATCTTTTCACCATACTTATTCAATATGTATGCTGAGCAAATAATCCAAGAAGATGGACTATATGGAGAAGAATATGGCATCAGGATTGGAGGAAGACTTATTAACAGCCTGCAATATACAGATGACACAACCTTGCTTGCTGAAAGCGAAGAGGACTTACCGATGAAGATCAAAGACTACAACCTTTAGTATGGATTACACCTCAACATAAAGAAAACAAAATTCCTCACAACTGGACCCATAGCAACATCATGATAAATGGAGAAAAATTGAAGTTGTCAAAGATTTCATTTTACTTGAACCCACAATCAAAGCCCATGAAAACAAGCAGCCAAGAAATCAAATGAAGCATTGTATTGGGCAAATCTGCTGGAAAAGATCTATTTAGAGTGTTAAAAAGCAAAGATGTCACTTTGAAGATTAAGGTGCACCTGACTCAAGCCATGGTATTTTCAATCACCTCATATGCATGCAAAAGCTGGACAATGAATAAGGAAGGCTGAAGAAGAATTGATGCCTTCGATTTTGGTATTGGGGAAGAATACTGAATATACCTAGGAGTGTCAGAAAAATGAAAAAATCTGTCTCAGTAAAAGTATAACCAGAATACTCCTTAGAAGCAAGAATGACAAGACTTTGTCTTACACACTTTGGACATGTTATTAGGAGGGACCGATCCCTGGAGAAGGACATCATGCTTGGTAAAGTAAAGGGTCAGTGAAAAAGAAGAAGACCCTCAATAAGATGGATTGATACAGTGGTTGTAACAATGGGCTCAGACATAGAAACGATTGTGAGGATGGTGCAAGACTGAGCAGTGTTTCATTCTGTTGTACCTAGTGTTGGTATGAATTGGAACCAACTCAACAGCGCCTAGCAACTAACAACAATTCAGTGTGGAACTTTTTGTTTTATTGGCATTCTACTATTTGTGTTATTCTGCCATCTGGTTCCATTGCATTATCTTGTCTGATAAGCTTGTTTGAGCAACTCAGCTGAGTTTTATTCTAGCCAAGTAGTAGAATATGAAGCAATTTCTTAATTTAATAAAATAGAGTGACCTTGGGAGTAAACTTAATTGAATTATTCTATCCTGGCACATTTTGGAAGCTTCTGGTATAACATTAAGGAGATATTAATGAAGTTTCAGAAGATGGTACTTTCCATTCATTTGTCTCAGGTAGATACATAAGAGCAATAATAACAATTACAGGTAGTCCAATAAGCCTTTCCTTGCCATGAAAATGGAAGAATAAGATTTGGGTGTTGTAAAGACATGTAGGATGGTGTTTAGCCTGATTTGGTTTCCAGCATTGGGTCTACCTCCAGCTATGGCAAAAGTAATTTTCTTTGTGGACCACCCAATTGATCAGGGGACTGAATTAGAGTTTGGAATCAAAGCTCCAAGAAATAAGTAAAGTGTTTCTTTGCCTCTCCTTGTCCCTTGTGCATACACATCACTGAGAAATATTTTATGGCAGAATGCCTGGTTACAGAGAGAGTGCAGATTTGGGATCTTGGGTTCTTTTTATCTCTGTATATGTATTTAGATACATTGCTTATCTGTAAACAGGGATTATAAAGTCTGCTTGATTTCTTACCTTACTAATTGTGTGAAGACGTTTTTTATTAAAAAAAAAGGCGATCCAATACAGGCTTACAGTCTCTAGCAAGATGTTTTTATGACTATTTTAGACAGAAAGAAGCCCTGTTTCACCCTGCCCTAGCCCTCCGTTTACCCCTCTTTGGTTTTCTTTAAAAATAAGAGAAATAGGAAATGAAATTACCTGAAATATTTTTCACTTTTCAGAGCTTGCTTTCACTGTGATTTAAGTGACAGCAATTCAATGGAGGAGTTGAAGGATAGTATGTATAATGGCTAAGAGCAGGGACTCTGGAGACAGGAGATTTGAGTTTGAGCCTTGCCTCTGCCATATACTTTGACCTTTGACAAGTTACTTAACATCCCTGCTTCAGTTTCCTTTATATCAAATTGGATGATTGTAAAACCTATTATATAGAGCTGTGAGGATTAACTGAATTAATTCATGTGTTACCGGTTGCCATCGAGTGAATTCCAACACATGGTGATCCCATGTGTTACAGAGTTGAACTCTGCTCCATAAGGTTTTCATGGTTGTGACCTTTCAGAAGCAGATCACCAGTCATTTCTTTTAAGGCACCTTAGTTGTTGTTGTTGTTGTTAGGTGCCATTGAGTCAATTCTGACTCATAGCAACCCAATGCACAACAGTACGTAATGCAGCCCTGTCCTGCATCACCATCACTATCATTGTTATGCTTGATCCCATTATTGCAGCCACTGTATCAATTCATCTCATCAAGGATCTTCCTCTTTTTCACTGACCCTCTACTTTACCAAGCATGATGTTCTTCTTCAGGGACTGGTCCCTCCTGATAACATGTTCAAAGTACTTGAGATGAAGTCTCACCATCCTTGCTTCTAAGGAGCATTCTGACTGTACTTCTTCTAAGACAGATTTGTTCATTCTTTTGGCAGTCCATGATATATCCAGTATTCTTTGCCAACACCATAATTCAAAGGCATCAATTCTTCTTCAGTCTTCCTTATTCATTGTCCAGCTTTCATATGCGTATGAGGAGATTGAAAACACCGTGGCTTGGGTCAGGTGTACCTTAGTCCTTAAAGTGACATCTTTGCTTTTTAACACTCTAAAGAAGTCTTTTGCAGCAGGTTTACCCAATGCAGTGCTTTGTTTGATTTCTTGACTGCTGCTTTCATGGGCATTGATTGTGGATCCAAGTAACAAGAAATTCTTGACAACTTCAATATTTTCTTCATTTATCATGATGCTGGTTATTGGTCCATTTGTGAGGATTTTTGTTCTCTTTATGTTGAGGTGTAACCCGTACTGAAGGTTGTAGTCTTTGATTTTCATCAGTAAGTGCTTCAAGTCCTCTTTACTTTCAGCAAGCAATGTACCTTTGTTTTGGGACAAACTGACAACTTCTCGGTTAGTAGTTGAGCACTTAAGCATTTGCGCCACCCAGAGACTCCTAATTCATGTGCAGTACTTAGAGTATTGTCTGGCAGTGCCTGAATTATCAGCTATTTTTCTTCTTATTATTATCATCACTACATTGTTGTTGTTAGGTGCCGTTGAACTATATAGATAGCCATTTATTGTTTCAGGAAGTTTATGATCATCTAGGATGATCAACTGACTGAATACTTGCAGGGAGAATATGAAAAGATTTTAAAAATTAGTTGCTTAATATTTAGGGCACCAGTACCTTGCTCTCCAGAATTATGGCATTCCGACTCAAAATAAATCAAGATTTTTCTCTAAATTATTATTATATTTGAAGAAGAATTCAGTTTTGGTGGGAGGTCCAAGGGTAATGTTAGAATTTGTTCTGTGTGACAAATAAAAATTAATCCAAGGAGGCTGTCATAGCAGGAGAATGCAACAGCTAATGTGGTATTGGATGTGGAACATGACTAAGCAGTATATAACTTCATGATACTGTTGCTGCAAGTTTGTTGTGTAGTAAATATGAAGTCATCTGTGTAGCTAGAAATTGTAAGTGGCTATTCCTCTCTTTAACTGGAAAAATCACAGTTTTAGGTTCCTATTGCTATTGTGTTTAGTGCAGAGAATTCAGCTTTTAAAATTAAGCAAATCAGTTGCACTTTTGGTTGGAAGATTGCACTTTGGAAGAGAAATCCTTCCATGGTCCTCATTTTGTCTTCCCTACCTTCTTTCCTCTAATTACTTCATATGTCTCATAAAATACACACATATGTTAAAGCGGTTAAATACTAAATAAACAAGAAATTTGTATTAATTTGGATTGTCTACAGAATTAAAACAATACTGTTCATTTATTCATTCCATCAATAAATATTTATTGCAGACACTCTTCTAGAGCCTTTGGGTATAGTAGTGAACAAGAACAAGGCCCCCTCATAATGGAATAAGATTAAAAGGCATACATATAAGCAAGTAAATAAAATGATAATTTCAGAAAGTGATCAATTCTATGAAGGAAGTTAAATTGGATAATGTGATAAAGAATGATAGGGTGAGGAAAAGAGAAATGGTAGATCTTGTTTTCAGAGAAAACCCCAATAATGCCAAAAGATAGAACACAAATAAGCTGTACTCTTTGACTACCAGAAGTTAATGACAACAAGTTGATTTTTTTTTTGCCCATGAAACATTTTAATAACATCCCAGAAAAGGTCAGGGAGAAGGAATTTCACAGTCCCCAAGCAAGCAACTATAACTTCAGCCCCTTCTGCGACAAAGGAGGTAGAGAGGCACAGCTGATCATGGTCTTAGTGAAGGGTGACAGAGCTGTGGTGGGTGGCATGGCCAGGAAGACTGCTGCCTGGAAAGGGCTCTTTAGAAGCTTCTTGGGGAAACGGGAAGATGACAATGGGTGGGGGCCATCCAGAGGTGCCTTCATGGCCATCATTTCCCATCCTCTTTATGGCAACTTTGGGAGGTATTGTGTCCATTTTGCAGATGAGGAAATAAAGGCTATAAGGATTATGTGGATAGATCGGCATGGGGCAAAGGCAGGAAGACCAGGGCCCACTTAGTTTCCCTTTAGGTTTAAGGTTCTTCTGGCACAGAGACCTTCCTTTTGGAGCTGAACCTTGAGAAGGTTCACTGGGCTCTTACTGTGTGGTCACAACTGGGCAGATGCTTTTCATTCCTTGCTGAAATCTCACAATAACCTCAGAAGGTAGGAACCTCATTTTATAGATGAGGAAACTGAGGCTCAAAGAGGTAAAATAGCCTCCCCGAGGACACACAGTAAGTGTAAGAGCCAGGTCTCAAACTCAAGTGTGCCCAATTTCAAAGCCTGTGGCCCTAACCTAGCTCATCATTTCTTCTCACATGCCCACAACTGGAGTTACATAAGGTCACCATGAGTCAGAATTGACTTGATGACAACTAACAACAACAACAGGACAAATAGGGAAATAAAAATTTCCATTACTGAATAGAAACTAGTGAAAATGAGAAGCCTATATAGAAACACTTAAAAGATGCTGCCAAAGCTATATTCAGAGGAATACTTATGGCCTTTAAAGCTTAGCTACTTACAATGAAAGAAGAAAAATAAATAATCTTGGCTTTCGGCTTACACAAGAAGATTGAAAAAAAAAAAAACCATAATGAAGGGATTCATTAAAATAAGAATATAAACAAGTGAATTTGAAAAATGGCAGACTTAATAAATAAAAGAACTAGTGTCATGAAAAAATCAACCAGACAAACTTCTAGTACTACTAATAAAAAAAGAGAAAAATGATACATAATGAATAGAATAGAAAAGAGGAAACAACACATATTCACTGGTAAATTTACAAATTATAATAGTTTTCAAACCTCTATGCTGAAAATTCATCATCTTCTAGTGACCCTGTAGGACAGAGTAGAACTGTCCCATAGAGTTTCCAAGGCTGTAAAACTTTACAGAAGCAGACTGCTGCATCTTTCTCCCATGGAGTGGCTGGTGGTTTGAACCGCTGACCTTTTGGTTAGCAGCATTGACTAGATGACAGTGGTTTGTTTTGGTTTTTGGTATGCTGAAAATTGTAATAATTTGATGAAATGGGTGATTTTCAAGGAAAATTAGCTATGCAGACTTAACATAAGGTGATATTGAAAATATGACTAAGCAAATACTATAAAAGAAATTGAGAAAATTGGCAAAGAAATGCTCCATCTTCCACAGTTTGCAATCAAAATATCATCAGGCTCAGAATTTTAACCCTCAAGGAACAATTTCTAGCACAATTCTAATATCAAAACCTGAAAATTTGCTTAAAAAGGCAAACAAAGCTTAATATAATGAAAAGAATATAATTACAAAAATACCATTGAAATATCAGCAGTTTTATTTAAAAAATACTATACAGTAAAAGAATAACACACCATGGATTAATTTGAAGAATGAAAGAATTAATGTTAGAAAAATTGCTCAATATAGTTAATCACACAGGTTTCTTGCTTTAAAAAAAAAAGTTTTTTTTATATTCAGTTGTCTTTCATCTCAGCTTAATCCTTCTCTGACTTATCCCATCTTTCAAACACCCCATATCTCTCCGTGTTCTCCTGAGAATATCAAATATGCACCTAAAATTCCCCTCTTAAAATGGTTCATTTTTAGAAACATCCTTTTACTTGGAATCTCCTTTCATATCTGAGAATGGTGTATATTTTAGAGAGTTTTCAGCGGCTTTTATTTTATTTCTCATCCTCCAAAAAAAGTGATATATCTCAAACAGGTATTTGTCAACAAGTGAAATACCTGTGGAGGGTCTGTGTACACAGGTATGATGGTCTAACTCACTGCACACTCTTTCTGGCTCTCTGGGGAGTGTGTATGAAAACTTGCAGTGCTCAAAAGTTCACTACTCTGTGTTTTACCCCCCAGAATACACCACACGACTCCAGTATCCCCTATCCCCACTTGTTTTCTGGAATTCACACAGAGGCCCTGTCTGGAAGATAATGTTGGGAATGGCAAAAGGAAGGGTGGTGAGGAGCTGAGAGAGGAAGCTTGGAAAACTTCTTTCTGTCAACTTTCAACTGAAGGCTGGAGAAGGAAACAAACGTAATGTTCTGCTGGTACTGGACTCCAGGACTTTGTCAGGTAATAGATGGTGAATAAAGTAGAAAGATCTTCTGCTATCTTTAAAGTTGACATGATTTAATTAAATGAACTAGCCTAAAAAAAGCCTAGGTGAGTTTAAATCAATTGATCTGTATCTTATTTATAACATGGTTCATTCAGTTCCTGCCAAATTCTCTCAGTCATAATTTTTATTGTGATGTTTTACCTTCTCTACCTTTATAAGTATTTTAGTGAGAAATTGAGAGAGGATAATTACTCATGTGATATTTTGAACCTGATGTTAAAAATAATGAGTATTTGACCTATTAAGATTTTATGATTTAGGCTCATTGTTAGTTGCCGTTAGTTGATTCCGACTCATTGCCACCCCTTGTGTTCAGAGTAGAACTGCTCCATAGGGTTTTCAAGGCTGTGACCTTCAGAAGCAGATCACCAAGCCTGTCTTCTGAGGCACATCTGGGTGGGATCAAACCACCAACCTTTCTGGTAGTAGTTGAGTGCTTAACTGTTTGCGTCACCCACGGCAGCTCATGATTTAGAATAGGGATTCTTACGCTAAGCAGTGAGCATTAGGTATGAATCACCTGAGGAGTTTTTCAAACAATATGTTCTCCCCGTTCTGACACATATCACCCTTCTCTACTTCTAACCCCACTCTAACTCTAGCCCAAAGACGTAAGCACTTGAGGATTGCTCTCATAGTGGGCTATGTTGTGGGGTAAAAAATTTGAGAATCATAGCAAAAGAGTGTAAGAAATAAAGAGCAAAGTGGTTAAAAACACCTGAGAAACTTTTCACTGTTTTGAGAAAGAAACTTGAAAGAGTAGCAGAGAGAACAATCCTTGGAGCTCACAAAGGGTTGGGAGTAGTTTGTGCATTTACCAGACAGAGTGGAAAACTTTTAATTTATGGGATATAGAGTACTAGGAGGAAACCCTGGCGGTGTAGTGAAGGGTACTTCCTCAGAGATGGAACAAAATCAGCCTTAGATTAAAGCCTGCTCTGGCTCTGGCTAACAGAGCTTAAAAACAAGCCTCAAAAAGATTAAATTCTTTCCAAATAACTGCTTATAAAAAAAGGTCAAGAGTATTTATAGGAATACAGAATAATTCAACACCCAACAAACTAAAATTCACAATGTCTGGGATCACATCAAAAATTACCCAGTGTGCAAAGATTCATAAAAAGTGCAACCCACAATGAGAAAAAAATCATCAGTAGAAAGAGATCCAAATATGACACAGATGTTATAATTATTAGACAAGGATATTAAGTCAACAATTCTGACAATACTCCGTATGTTCAGGAAAGTAGAGAAAATATTGAGTGTATTAATTAAAGACACATAAAATATAAAAGAGACTCAACTAGAACTTCTAGAAATAAATTTTAAAAAATCTGACATGAAAAATACACTGAACGGGATTAAAAACAGATTAGACGCTGAAGAAGAAAAAAAATTGTAAACTTGAAGACAATGACAGAAACTGTTCAAAATGATACCATGAGAGTTTCATCAAAGATGATAAGGTAATTCAATGAGGAAAGGATGATTTTTCAACAAATGGTGTTCGAGCAATTAGATATCCATGCACAAAAATAAAAAATAATCTCTAGTCCCTATTTTCAACCTTGCACAAAAATTAACTTCAAATGGAGAATAGATCTAAATGTAAAATCTAAAACTATAAAACTTGTAGAAAAGTAGGATAGTTTCACAAGTGTATATCATATATCAATTGTTAAACATAGAAAATATATATATGTTAAAAAATTTTTTTTATGTTAAAGCCTATCAAATTGTATACTTTATATGCATGCAGTTTATTGCATGTCAATTATACCACATCAAAACTGTAAAAAGTTAAAAAAAAAAAACCCTTTAGTTTATAGAAAACTGAAAAAGAAACAGAATGTTATGCAAAGAATGTTAAAAAATGTATCCAGATGCTAACTAAGGTATGACAGGTAGGGCGCCTGCCCTGGGTGCCTTTTGGGGAGAGGCGCTAATGAGCAGTTTCTACTGGTAATCTCAGTTTCCTTCGCCAGCTGTAAAAGATCATTCAGCAATTTAAAACTAATTGCCAGAGGTGCTGTTTTCCATAGAGATAGGCCCCTGAGTGTATCATGTATAAATATATAACATTTTATAAATATTTGTTAGAAGCGTAAGATTAATGCCAAATGCAACCTCACCTAGCATTTATGAAAGAGTCAAAAGTAGAAAAATAGAAAACTACTCCTAAAAAGACAATAAAAAATCCCAAAGAGGGCTAAATTGCCTTAATCTGACAAATTTGCTGAATCAGATTTTAGTCAAAAGGGTTAGTAAGTACATTTATAAATTGGTGAGTTAACATTAAGAAAACTAACTTGTATACAATTTTGCTTTTCAGTAAAGTGGGTTGCTTGCAGATATGATTCTTACCTTGTTCCTATATTGGATCCTGGTTTGCTATTGCTTGTCTCCGCCCTTTCCTATGCCAAGGTCTTATGACAAAAAGTACTGGTGACTTCCTGGTAACCTTTCTTTCTTTTCTCCTTTGCTAGCTAGAATAATAGATTTTAGTTTAGTTTCTGCATGCAATATGCTTCAAAATAAACTGGGTGAATCTTAATTAAACAAATCATGTTAATTTCATTCTGCTTATAATTAACTGGTTTAGGAATAATAATCACATGTTACAATTCTTGGCCATGAGACCTTAAGGGATCTCTCTTGATGGTTTCCGGAAGAATATTTTTTTCTCTTTACAAAGGGTTATAAGCAAGAGATATTATCGATTCTTGCTGTTGGGCATTGTTGTGTGAAGATGCAATATTTGGATTTTATTCAGCCATCTTGCAACAATAAGGGCTTGGCTTAGTTTCAAGATGAAATCTGAAGGATAATGCTATTCAGCTATAATCATCCCCTCCTAATGGAATCAGCTTTGCTCTTCCCCGAAGCATGCTGGGGATGAATTCAGGATGGACTCAGGCTAAGGTACAACACTGACAGTGACATGACTGGGCCGGCGGCCAAGGCCGAGGAATGCCTTAGCAACAGGAAGGAAAACATCTGGGCCTGGACGTGAACTCCCTGGGAACACTGACTGCCCAAGGATGTGGGAGAAAAACAATGAGCCTGGGTCCTAGATGAAATGGTATATAAACTTGTGTCCCTTGCTAGGTGGTTTTGGAGTGCTAAACTGGTCCAGCTCCCACCCTGGGCCATGGTCCTGTAAATAAGCTTCCCAAATAAACTATATGTCAAGATCGCTGGTTCCAGAGTCTTTCTTCGATCTCTTGGAGATATGGCTGAACTTGGGTTCAGGTGCAGCTGGGTTGTTACCCAACAAATCCAATATGTTGAGGGTGGCCAAGTGAAAAGAAGTAAAGTAACTGAGTCTTTGGTAGTATTGTTGAAAACATATTTCTCTCTTTCTTCATCTGGCAAAATCCTTCTCACTGATAACCTCAAAATGCAGACATCAGTTTTTCTGTGATGTCTTCCCTGACTCTCTGAGGAAGATTTTTTTTTTTTGTTTTCTTGCTTCTTGCTTGTTATTCCTTCCTCTAGTACAAGAGTTTGCCTCTCATATTTCATTTCTATCTACTTGAGAGCCTGAGCTCTTCAACGGCAAAAAATGACATTATATTTATAATCATATTTTCTCCCTTGTACTGGTATTTTTTTTTCACTGGTATAACATGAATATTGATCACATGTGGTACAAATCTGATAAATGAAGCATTGGATGGAGGGACAATTGCTCTTCAATGTTATTGGGTTCCAAAGCAGTAAACTCTTTGGCCAGGAAATAATAGTAAGGCTATGCGGGTATAAGCTTGCCTCTGTTCTAATGAGAAGAGGAATAATTAGTGACAACTCAGGCAGGAGAAATGGAGACCAAGGCTGGCTTTTTTTTTTTTTTTTAATCATTTTCTGCTTATATATCATATGAAAGAAATAGCACAGTGACCTGTTTTGTGCATCGACTCTTTACTGTGTGCCATCTCCTCCACAGAATTTTTTGTAGACTATTAAGAAAAATCCAAAAATATCTTATGTGAGTTGGTTTCTCCTTCCAGCCCATTTTGGAATATCAGTAACAACACAGCCAGCACCTCTTCATCTGTTCGAAATGTTAACAGTCTATTTGAAAAGTAAATATTGCATTCCTGCAATTAGTAAAGGTTGTTGGAATATACGTCTGGCTATCATAATCTGAGGGAGTTCTGGAGGTGCAGTGGTTAAAGCACGAGTTGCTAATCCAAAGATCGGTGGTTGGAATCCACGAGCTGCTCTGCTGGAGAAAGATGTGGCCGTCTGCTTCAGTAAAGATTTTTTTTTCCTTTTTTATTATTGTGCTTTATATAAAAGTTTACAGAGCAAATCAGTTTCTCATTAAACAATACACAAATTGTTTTATGACATTGGTTGCCAACCCCGTGATGTGTCAACACTCTCCCCTTCTAGACATGGGGTTCCCCATTTCCATTCATGCAGTTTTTCTGCCCCTTCCTGCCTTCTCATCTTTGCTTTTGGGCTGGTGTACCCATTTAGTCTCCTAGACATGGTTGAACTACATGTATTATTGTTTGTTTTATAGGCCAGTCTAATCTTTTGTTGAAGGGTGAACTTTAGGAGTGACTTCGGTACTGAGCTAAAAGGGTGTCCGGGGGCTCTACTCTTGGGGTTTCTCCAGTCTCTGTGAGACCAGTAAGTCTGGTCTTTTTTGTGAGTTTGAATGTTGTTTTACATTTTTCTCCTGCTCTGTCCTGGGCTCTCTATTGTGATCCCTGTCAGAGCAGTTGGTGGTGGTAGCCGAGTACCTTCTAGTTGTTCTGAACACAGCCTGGTAGAGGCTGTGGTAGCTGTGGTCCATTAGTCCTTTGGACTAATCTTTCCCTTGTTTGGTTTTCTTCATACTCCTTTGTTCCAGATGGGGTAGGACCAGTTGATGTATCTTAGATGGCTGCTCAAAAGCGTTTAAGACCCCAGATGCTACTTACCAAAGTAGGGTGTGGAACATTTTCTTTATAAACTGTGTTATGCCAATTGAGCTAGATGTTCCCTGAGATCATGGTCCCCAGCCCTCAGCCCAGTAACTTGGTCCTTCAGGAAGTTTGGATTTGTCTATGAAGCTTCTACGACTTTGCCTTGGTCAAGCTGTGCTGACTTTCAGTAAAGATTTACAGCCTTGGAAGACCTATGGGGCAGTTTTATTCTGTCCTATAGGGTCGCCATGAGTTGGAATTGACTCAGTGACAGTGGGTTTTATGATTTGATGAAACTAAACTTAGCATTTCCTGTCATCTCTGCCCAGATATTTTATAAGTGGAGATATATCCAACTGTTTAAAGTGTGAGGAAATAAAAATTCATGTTTTAAAACTATGTAGGAGAGAGAAAGCAGGGGCAGGAACTGTTGGTTGTTGTTTGATCATTAATGTCTCCTTCAAGAATTTTGTCATCTTTAGGAGGAAGGTCAGTTCAAGTCTCGAAACATCAGACTCAGTGTGCTTATATCCAAAAAGAGAATTGTGCAGATAACTTCCACGATCTTTCAGGCTCAAACCTCCTATGATGGAGCACCCACTTTTTCTTTTCTCCTGCACTGTATTTTCACTATCTTGTGCTTCATTAATTACTAATAAAATAGCAAGAAAAATGAAAAATTATCTTTTGCTTCATCTTTATAGTTAGTTTCAGTGAGTGGCATTAGGATCAAGTTGGGATAGAATAGAGCGTGAATAGTAAAATGGAAAGACTGCAACATTCACTCTTATCAGCTTTCTATTTTATGGTTCCAAGAAATTTCAGAATTGTATATAAGATGTCGAAAGTTATGTATAGTGCAGTGACTCTGGGAATTCTAAATGATTAGTGCTCGGCTAAGACACATTTCTTCTCTTACGGAATTTTCTCATTTAAAACAAAAGCTTTCCCACAGTGATATATTTTACATGGAGAATAAACTGCACATTCAGAACTTAGAGAATTACTAATGGGCTTTGGATAACTTTTCTCATTGCTGTTGAGATACTGTATTCAAGAGAAAATCTTTTAGTGAGTAATAGAGTGATATTTGTATTTGGGAGATGAATGAATGATCTTGGTGTGAGTTCCTCTTTTGGAATTTCTTCCCTAGTTTAATAACTTCTAACTTTTCTGGGTCACCTCAGAAAATTGAGCACATGAGAAATGGAATTGAATTATATTTTCATCTTCAGTATTAACAACCTGGGATGAGATTTGCATTCTAGGGTAAAAACCAAACTGTCTTAGCTATAAAATTGCTCTTTGAGAGTGCTTACCACCAGTAAAAGATTTGTATAACATTTCAACTACAAGTTAGAAAAGGTCAAGATGATTGAGTTATTGTTTAAATTCAGAAATGATCAAAAACAGTAAATACATATTTATTCAGTAGGTGAGGTAACTTACAGAGGAAAAGCTTATTAGACAATGTGGAAAACTATTCACCTGAGAGAAAGCCTGAGCTTTTCTATAGACCTGGCCCTAAATAACTGAGGGACTTTGGGCAATTTGTCGACCTTCTCTGGGAATTGGCACCTTATCTGTGAAGTGAGCTCTGAAAAGCAGTTAAAGCCTCTTTCAGTATAGATAGTTTGCCCTCTTCTTTTAGGGAATCAATTTGCATTTGACTCAAAGGAATGGATATTGATGGAAAGTTCTTATTTTTTAAAAAAAATATTTTAAAACCAGAAATTAAATTACTTAAAACAAATATTCATATCTACTACATCCCAGCCACTGTTTTAGGTGTTGGGGATGGAGCAGTAAACACACAGACATGGTTTCTGCCTTCATAGCTCCTACATTCTAAATGCTAAAATCGGTACTTGGAGAATAGGGACAACATTACAGAAAGTTTGTTTTACGTCAGTCTTTCTTCTTTCAGGATAAGAAAGTCAGGAAGTTAGTGACATAGGGATTAATTTTAGGATGGAAAGGTAAACCAGCCAACAAACAAAACCACCCAGTTTTATCTGAATCTCTTCCAACTCCTGGTGACTCCATGTGTGTCAGAGTAGAACTGTGCTCCCTTGAGTCTTAAATACCTGATATTTCGGAGTTGTATAATTTTTTTTTATCACCAGGGCTTGTTTCTGAGGCACCTCTGGGTGGGCATGAACCTCCAGACTTCTGGCTGGTAGCCAAGAGTATTAACTGTTACAACACTGGGAGAATCCAGAAGGAGGGTAGGCACTGATGTTTTATTTTGGGAGTTGGCAAGGAGGCTAAACCAGAGGGCCATTAAGAATAATTAATTCATGTGGCTGCTTCACATTCCAGCTCCTGATTTCCTCCTCTCTGTTGTGTCCCAGACGACACTTCCACTAATGTCCTTTTTTAAGGATACCACATTACGTTTAGTCATTATGTCTCCTTAGGCTCCTTCGCTTTGTCAGTTTCTTGGTCCTTACTTGTCTTTCATGACCAAGACAGTTTTGAAGAATTTATAGAATGGTATTTTGTAGACTGCCCCTCAATTTGAATTTTTCTGACATTTTCTCGTGATTGAACTGAGAAGGCATCAATTTAGTTTTTAAATTAGCAATCATGTTTTTCATTTTGAAATAATCTTTCCTGATCTCAGAATACTCTGTTTTCATGATTTACTTGTTTCAAGGTCTTTCATACCTATTCAATAAGTTAGAGGTTTTACATAAAAGTTGTCTTTTCTTGCTGCAACTTTATTTTGTAAGAGCAGTTTACTTCAGTTCTTCAGTGTTGTCTTTGTTTAAACAATTGTCTTTCTATATGGCTGGTAGGAAACCCTGGTGGCATAGTGGTTAAGTGATAAGGCTGCTAACCAAAGAGTTGGCAGTTCTAATCCAGCAGGTGCTCCTTGGAAACTTTGTGGGGCAGTTCTACTCTGTCCTATAGGGTCGCTGTGAGTCAGAATTGACTCGACAGCACTGGGTTTGGTTTTTTGGTTTATATGACTGGTAAGGTGCTCTCGTAGTGCAATAGTTAAATGATCTGCTGCTAACTAAAAGGTTCAAACCCACCAGCTGCTCTGTGAGAGAAGACCTAGTGATTTTCTTCCATAATGACTATAGCCTAGGAAATCCTATGGGCAGTTCTACTCTGTCCTACAAGGTCACTATGAGTTGGAGCCTACTCAACGCATTTTTCTACAAGGTGATTTTTTTCCCTAGAAATTTATGGCTAATGAATTAATTGTGGTATCTAAAAGAAAGCATGGTCCATATACAAAACTCATGAAAATATTAAAATTTTAATTTATATACTGTGTTAGGTCAGGTTGTCCAGATACAAGTCTGAGATGGGGATTATTATGTAAGTAATTTATTGAGGGAGTGTGGGGGCATGAATTAAAGTTTGTTCTGCCTTGAGGAAAGAAGGCTGGACTTTGTACCCCCATGTCTTAGTTATCTAGTGCTACTATAACAGAAATACCACACGTGGATGGCTTTAACAAAGAAAACTTTACCTTCTCACTCTCTAGTAGGCTAGAAGTCCAAATTTAGGGCATCAGCTCCAGGGGAAGGCTTTCTCTCTCTGTCAGCTCTGGAGGAAGGTCCTTGTCATCAATCTTCCCCTGGACTAGGAGCTTCTCAGGCACAGGGTCCCTAGGTCCAAAGGACACGCTCTGCTCCTGGTGCTGCTTTCTTGGTTGTGTGAGGTACCCCTGCCTCTCTGCTCACTTCTCTAATATCTCAAGAGATTGATTTAAGAGACAATCTAATCTTGTAGATTGAGTCTTGCCTCATTAACATAACTTCCACTAATCCAACCTTATTAACATCATAGTGGTAAGATTTACAATACATAGGAAAATCACATCAGATGACAAAATGGTGGACAATCACACAATACTGGGAGTCATGGCCTAGCCAAATTGATACACATTTTTGAGGGACACAATTTAATCCATGATACCCTGTATTGGTCATTCTGTGTGAGCTTCCAACAGGGGAGGGGGCTGAGGGTGAAGAGGAAGGGTGAGTCTGCTCCCATGGGTTGTAGGCAGTGCTCAAAAAATAGAAGAGCTGTGAGCCATTAACAGACAATGCTCACAGCAGCTGGGTGATAGGAAAAGGGATCTGGCAGAACACCAAAATAGCTTGTGCAACAGTTACAAGGGTCAGCAATAAAGAAGATGGAGTTTCTCTTTGTATTTCTGGCCACTGGATCTTACATATAAAGTAGCCTTTTAAGTTACAAGTAAGAGGGCATCTAAGGTCACAAAGGACTGTTATGTTTAAAAGAAAGTATCTAGCAAAACAAGAAACCTTTAATAACTACGCTTCCCATGACATGAATTAATTTTTAGTAGAAAATAAGTACTAAGAACGTACTGTTTGTCCTAAGAGGTGCTTATCAAAACCATAACTTCTTCCCAGAGGTTGTATAGCATGTTGATTACCTACCAGAGTTTCTTTTATATTCAAATCCCAACAACATGATGGCAATGGAGGTTGTCAATCTAGAAACAGAAGCCAATTTAAAAAGCATTAATAGGAAAAACAACAGCTGTTACAAATAATGCTTCATATGCCTTTTAAGTACAGTGTGAGCTGCTCCTGAAACTGAATTCAGCGGGGAATATAGGAAAGTTTAATAACAAATCCATTCAAAATTCAATTCAAGATTGCAGTAATATATTAGTGCTAAATGACTGGCACTGTTCTGGGTTTGGTGGAGGCTCGACATAAAGAAAGCCCTCAGTGGATCTTGTAGAATTCTACCATTATTAGAAAATCAATATAACAAAATTTTTAAAGAGTTTTTGTTTTTTTATAACAGTTCCTAAGTCCTAACATGTACAATAAATATCCATTTATTTTACGGTTAACTTCCATAATTCGAAACAGAATCATGATAAAGAAGAGAAAAATTACAGCCATAAAGTGTAGAAATGTTGGTCTTAAGGAGAAATGTGGCGTTGTATTTTAAGAGTCTAACGACCTGCAGTCCTGTATTAAAATAAGGATTTGAATAAGCAAGCTTGGTTACTTATTTTTTACCAGAAACCTTAAAATTTTTATAGACTGTAGTAGAGTAGAATAGCAGATGTGGCAGTCATGAAAATTCACTGTTCAGTTCTCCAGCTGCAGGGAATATAATTGACTGTTGGCCTCATCTACTGCCCCAATGGATCCACTTGCCTTTGTGCTGAGGCCACATTTCTTGCTGGCTGCTCTCAGCCAATAAGTGAGCATAGCCAAGGTACAAGGCAAACCCATTCTTGCAAGATACAGGACTCCGTCTATGCATATCTTTTGATCGAGGACTCCCCATTGACCTGGCTCAGCCTTTCTTGGAACTATGCTGCAATCCATGACTCCTCCTACTCTGTTCTCCTTATTTCCATACCTCTTTTCACCAGAGTCATAGTCGGAAGTCTCCCCCTACCTTCTCCTGTTCCATCCGCCAATAAATCTATCGCATGTGTAATCTCATCTTGGTGTCTTCTTCTCACTGGACCTAAACTAACACAAGTGGTTATGAGAGTGGTACAAGGAAACAGGTGGTAAGATGAGGATGTGAACTGATCACCCATGGCACACGTTGGTGACCCAGTTGTTAAATATTTCATGAGTGGTAACCTGGGAATACGTGTACCTGTGCAGGGGAATGCCCTTGCAGGTGGGATGATTCAAGCATTTGAGAGATATGGTGGGAGAGACACTCACCAAACAGCAGAGTTGCCTGGTCAGTTTTAAATTGTACTGCCATCCTGCAGAGGAGTAATGACAAACTGAGAACTGTTAAAACTTAAGTGTGAGAATCAGGGGCCCTGTTTGGTAGTTTACAAAGAGATCCTTGTCTTCTCGGTTGTTGTTGTTGTTGGGTACAGTTGAGTCAGGTAGAAGAGCAGAGACAGTTATGCAGCAGAATGAAGATTTGACAGACTCACAGAGCTCCAGAGACATTTGAATGCTCATTTAAGACAGGCCTGTTATGCTCAGTTCAGGATGAATGGGAAACCTGGAACCCTGAAACAGGTTGGAGACATCTGGGTTATACGCTTGAGGAGTTTGGCTCTGCAGATCCCCTAAGATCCTTAGAGCTTGAAAAAGTAGCCCACCTTCTCCTAATAATAGCTAGAACCTCCCTTGTGCTAGCTAGAAGGTGCTGCAGAGGCCTTGTCCGTGTAAGGCAACAGATATTTTCCCTCAGGAAATGTCACTAGTTCCTTTTCTTAAATCTCATTAAATTCTAGCTGCTGTGCCTGATAAGGGGGAGTCTCTAGAAGGCATTGAAAGGATTAGTTAGCATATACTGGCAGAAGCCAGGGAAGTATGCCTAGGATTGGATTTTCATCCACCAGACGCTCCTTGGAAATTCTGTGGGGCATTTCTGCTCTATCCTTTAGGGTCTCTATGAGTCGGAATTGATGGCAAAAGGTTTTGGTTTTGGTCCAGGGACCAACAATCAAGGAGTCTCCATCATGGTAAAAAAAAAAAAAACAAAAACCCACTGCCGTCCAGTCAATTCCGACTCATAGCAACCCTATAGGACAGAGCAGAACTGCCCCATAGAGTTTCCAAGGAGCGCCTGGCGGATTCAAACTGCCGAACCTTTGGTTAGCAGCCGTAGCACTTAACCACTATGCAACCAGGGTTCCATCCATCATGATAGGGGTTAATAATTTATCAAAAGCAGGATACAGAGCAATTTCTATATCCTTTAGGGGCAGAGAAGAATATGTGTGGAGCTCAGGTGACCCACTTGTCACCTCAGGGTACTCCCTTGCTCTACTGAAACCGCCAATGGGCAAGTGCAGCACCGTAGTCTGAGGAAAGTACACACAATTGCTGAGAGCTCCAACCCCTCAGGAAGGAAGTTTTGAGTTATGCTACAAGGTAGGCCAGCAAAACCTTCTCAGTCAGGGACAGATTACCCAAGAAGCAAGGTATCAAAAACATCCAAACCCATTGCTGTTGCACTGATTCTGATTCATAGCAACCTTTTAGGACAAGAGTAGAACTGCCCCGTAGGGTTTCCAAGGCTGTAATCTTTACAGAAGCAGACTGCCACATCTTTCTCCTGTGGAGTTGCCAGGTGGGTTTGAACTGCTGACCTTACAGTTAGCAGTCGAGAGCTTAACCACTGTGCCACCAGGGCCCCCTAAGCAAGGTATAAAAAAAAAGAAAAAAAAAAGGTATACACGGGCTTAATTGTGCTTACTTACTAATCTGTAGCGCACAATTTCACCTGGGTTTAGCACAATTAAGCCCGTGCATACCTTGCTACTGTAAACTGGTTCATACCATGCTTACTGGTTAATCCACCCCTGTATAGATCAAGGTGAGCAAAATTTAGGATGGGAAGTGGAGGAGGATGAATGTGAGTGTCAGCTGTGGCCCCACAACCAGTAACAATGACAGAGGCTCTAGTTAATCCCATTAACCTCCCTCTTTTAAGTTTCCATTCAGGAAGAAGTTCCCGTAGGAACTACGGGGGAACTGTTGTAAAAACCTTTGTGGAGAAATAGATCTGTATGCCACAAAGCGTGGACTGTGGTAGCTATACATACCCCTGAAATCTCCTTCTGCAGAAAGCATAATTGACTCTTGGCCCTTGTTGCTGATTCCTGAATCCACCACTTTGTTCTCACAGAGAACACACTTGCTGTTGGGAGCTCCTACTGAGCATGGCAGGTGTTCTAAGGTAGTTCCCTTCTAGTGATACGTGGGGAACTCCTGTGAATGACACATATCATATGTCTTGCTGGGGTGCAAAAGTAGAAATATCCCCTGCAGAGAGGGCTATGCCCCTTCAGCAGGATCTTGTCTGTTTAATCAAAGAAAATTGGCTGTTTTCCCCCTAGATGTATATTTGCCCCTGTTCTAAAGAATTACTGTAACCAAAAAGAAAAAAAAAACTGTAACCAAAGAACTAAAATAAATGTTACAGACCAAAACCAAACCAAACCAAACCCAGTGCCATCGAGTCGATTCAAACCACCAACCTTTTGATTAGCAGCCATAGCACTTAACCACTACACCACCAGGGTTTCCGAGGGTGACAGAGTAAAGTTTAAATATGGCTTGGGCTCTGGAGTTAGGTGGCTTTCATTGGAATTCCGACTCTGTATTTTTTTTAGTTACCAGCTGCATATCCTTAGGAAATTTTTTTTTTTTACCACCTTTTGCCTTAATTGTCTCATCTTTAAATTGGTTAATTAATGAAACGCATTTAGAATAGTGCTGGGCACATAATTAGTGCTCAAAATATGTGAAACCCTATCCAGAGTCTCACAGATAGTAAGTGGAGGAGTCAATAAACCAGACCATCTGGCTTCAGAGTACAGGTTCTTAAATATTATGCAAGACTCCCCTCCCCCGTAAAAAAAGCCTATGTCTTAGCTGCCATTTGAAAAATTTATAAATAGCATCTTATTAGTTTTTTGGGGGCTGCTGTAACAAATGACCACAAACTTGGCAGCTAAAACAACAGCAGTTTATTCTCTTACAGTTCTGGAGGCTAGATGTCCAAAATCAAGGTGTTAGTGGGGTTACGCTCTTCTGAAGACTCCACGGGAAGAATCCTTCCTTGCTCTTCCCAGCTTCTGGCAGTTCCAGGAAACCCTTGACATTCCTTGGCTGTAGCTGCATTACTCCAATTTCTGCCTCCATTGTCACATGGCCTTTTTCCCTGTGTGTCACATGGCCTTTTTCCCTGTGTGTATATATCTCTACGTGTCTCTCTTCTTCTTACAAGGATACCAGTCATTGGTTTTAGGGGCTACCCTACTCCTGTATGACCTCATCTTAACTAAATACATCTGCAAAGACCAATTTTCAACTAAAATCCCATTCTGAGGTTCCTGGTCCACATGAATTTGGGGGGGACACTATTCAACCTAATATGCTGGGTGAAGAACTATGGCATTTTAAAGTATGTTCTCATTTTTTCAATTTGTTTGCTAAAAGTCAGTAAAGAATAAGTACTTTATAAAACATGCTCCTGTAAGACGGTTCTTGGGTGATTTAGCGGATTGACATTTTTATAATATGCTATATTTAGATCCCATTCAACATGGTGTGATACCACCTCTGTTAGCACAAAACAAAGTCTCTTAAATTAAAGCCTCATTTGAATGAGGAAATACTCGCACACATGAAAAAAAAAAAAAAAAAGATGAGACCTTTGTATCTTTCAAGGAAAAGTGGTAACAAAATCAGTTTTCAGGCTTTAAAACCATGTCTATAAAACAAACAAGTATTTTTATAATAATTATACTGTTTTTTTATTAGACAAAATGATAACACATAATACCTATCTCTGTCTATACTTCTAACTCCCTGGAGTCCTTGGGTGGTATAAATGGTTAATGTAGTTGGCTGGTAACCTAGAGGATGGAGCCTTGAGTCTACCTAGAAGCACCGCAGAAGAAAGCCTGGTGATCTACTTGTAAAAAAAATCACCCATTGAAAATCCTGTGGACCATAGTTCTGCTCCAACACACACAGGGTTGCCATGAGTTGGAATCAACTCAATGGTAACTGATCGGTTTTTGGTTTTGATTTATCTTAAAAATAAAAAGAGAAATTAACTAGAGAATTAAAGAACCAGAAGCACTGATTTTATTTTGTTTCAGCTGGGAGGGTCAAGTCAAAAGTGCAGAAATTTTAAACAGGATATAAAAGCAAAAAATAAATATGGAACTAAAAAAAAAAAAATTCTACTCGTTTTCACCAAAGCTATCAAAGGAGATAAATATCTTGTAACTTTTTTTTGTTTGTTTCTTTTGTTGAGTATATTTCTAGGAAAGTTGGGATTGTATATTATTTAGTCATGTTTTTAAATTTTACTACTTTCAGGAAATATTTTCTTTTAAATCATATAAATACAATTTTAATAATATAATTTTACGTCTTTCAAAGTTCTGTCTGGTGAATCACTCCATCTGGATATTACACAGGTGCCACTGACTTATACCCAAAACGGAAATCCACATTTTTCTTCACCCTGACCTATTCTTCCTACTACTTTCTCTACTTCAACTGGCACCCATTTACAACCATTCACCCAAACCCAAACACTGAGCTTTATCTTCATTCCTCTCTCTGCCTCCTTCGACACATTACCTTCTGTGGTTACTCTTAGTTCCTGAATCTGTCCTCTTCTCTCCATCTCCACTGCCCCCACCTAGCTTGTCCTGTCGGTTTCTTGCCTCAGCTATTTTATACTGGGCTTCCTTGCAATTCTTTTGCAACCTTCAATCTATACTACAACTCAAATTATATCGCTACCTTCTTTGAATCTATTCAGTGGTTGACCTTTGCCTACAGAACTACATGGTGCACAGGGTGTGCCATGCCCTTCGTGATCTGGTCTCTGCCTATGACTCCACCACCTTGTCTTGTTATTCGTCTTTTTTTTGTGGGGGGGGGGTTGTTTTGTTTTACTTGAAAGTTTACAACATAAACTAGTTTTTCATTCAAAAATTTATACACAAAGTTTCTGTGAAATTGGTTGCAATCCCTGCAATGTGTCAGCACTCTCCCCCTTTCCCTTTATACCCCAGGTTTCCTGTGTCCATTTGTCCAGGTTTCCTATCTCCCTTCCTGTGTCCTCGTCGTTGCTTTTGAGTAGGTGTTGCCTGTTTGGTCTGGTCAACTTGAATGAACTAAGAAGCTCATTCCTCACATGTATTATTGTATGTTTTATCGGCCCTTCTAATCTCTGGCTAAAAGGTGGATTTCAATAGTGGGTTCAGTTCTGAGTTAACAGGATATCTGGAGGCCATAGTCTAGGAGGTTCCTCCAGTCTCTGTCAGGCCAGTAAGTCTGGCCTTTTTTTGTGAATTTGAGTTCTGTTCTACATTTTTCTCCCACTCTGTCCAGGACTCTTTGTTGTGACCCCTGGCAGAACTGTCATTGGTGTAACCTGGCACCATCTAGTTCTTCTGGACTCAGGCTGGTGGAGGCTGTGGTTTATGTGGTCCATTAGTCCTTTGTACTAATATATTCTTTTTGTCTTTGGTTTTCTTCATTCTCCTTTGCTCAGGACAGGATGGTACCAATACATGGATCTTAGATGGCTACCCACAAGCTTTTAACCCCAGATGCTACAAACCAAAGTAGGATGTAGAATGTTTTCTTTATGAATGGCATTATGCCAGTTGACCTAGATGTCCCCTGAGACCATGGTCCCAAGCCCTCAGCTCCAGAAACTGGGTGCTTCAATGTTTTTGGATGTGTCTATGAAGCTTCCGTGACTTTGCCTTGGTCAAGTTGTGCTGACTTCCTGTCTTAGTCATCTAGTGCTGCTATAACAGAAATACCACAAGTGGATGGCTTTAACAAAGAGAAATTTATTTCCTCACAGTAAGGTAGGCTAGAAGTCCACACTCAGGGCGTCAGCTCCAGAGGAGGGCTTTTGCTCTGGAAGTAGGTCCTTGTCATCAATCTTCCCCTGGACTAGGAGCTTCTCCATGCAGGAACCCTGGGTCCAAAGGAGGAACTCTGCTTCCAGGACTGTTTTCTGCTTGCTTCCTTTTCCTTTTATCTCTTGTAAGGTAAAAGGTGGTGCAGGTCACACTCCAGGGAAACTTCCTTTACACTGGATCAGGGATGTTTTCTTAGTAAGGGTGTTACAATCCCACCCTAATCTTCTTTAACATAAAATTACAATCATAAAACGGAGGACAACCACACAATACTGGGAATCATGGCCTAACCAAGTTGACAGATATTTTGGGGGGACACAATTCAATCCATGACACTTCCTCTGTATTGAGTGTTGTCTTTCCCTTCACCGAAGTTAACACTTGTCTCCTATCTAGTTAGTGATTTTCCTCCTCACCCTTCTCTTCCTCTCCCTTCCCTCATAACCATCAAAAACTGTTTTTTTCTGTGTGTAAACCTTTTATTGGGTTTGTATAATAGTGGTCTCATACTGTATTTGTCCTTTCGTGATTGACTTATTTCACTCAGTATAATGCCGTCCAGATTCATCCATGTTGTGAGATGTTTCCCAGATTCATCATTGTTCTTTATCATTGAGTAATATTCCATTGTGTGTATGTACCATAATTTGCTTATCTGTTCATCTGTTGATGGGCATTTAGATTGTTTCACTATTGTGAATGATGCTGCAATGATCATGGGTGTGCATGTCTGCTCATATATTCCTAGGAGTGGGATTGCTGGATCTTTTGGTATTTCTATTTCTAGCATTTTAAGGAGGCACCATATCTTTTTCCATAGTGTTGTACCATTTTGCATTCCCACTAGCAGAGCATAAGAATTCCAATCTCCCTGCAACCTCTCCAATGTGTGTTAATGATTTTTTTGTTAGTACCAGTAATGTCAGGGTGAGATGGTATCTCACTGCAGTTTTGATTTGCATTTCTCTAATGGCTAATAATCAGGAGCATTTCCTCATGTGTCTGTTAGCCACCTGAATGTCTTCTTTGGTGAAGTGTCTGTTCATATACTTTGCCCATTTTTAAATTGGATTGTTTGTCTTTTTGTTATTGAAGTGTTGAAGTATTCTATAGATTTTCAAGATTAGGCTCACGTTGGTAGGTTCTCTTTTTACTCTTTTGGTGAAGTCTTTTGATGAGCATAACTGTTTAATTTTTAGAAGCTCCAGTTTATCTTCTGGGATTTGTGCATTATTATAGTTTATATTCTATTCATGCCATGTTTAAGGCCCCTATCGTCGTCCCTATTTTTTTTTTCCGTGATCTTTTTTGTTTTAGGTTTTATATTTAGATCTATTTTGAGTTAGTTTTTGTGTATGGTGTAAGGTATGGGTCCTGTTTCATTTTTTTGCAGATGGACATCCAGTTTTGCCAAAACCATTTATTAAAAAGACTGTCTTTTCCCCACATAATGGACTTTGGCCCTTGGTCAAATTTCAACTTACCGTAGGTGGATAGATTTACATCTGGGTTCTCAATTCTGTTTCATTGGTATGTGTGTCTGTTATTGTACCAGTACCAGCTTGTTTTGACTACTGTGGCTGTATAGTAGGTCCTGAGATCAGGTAGTATGAGACCTCCTACTTTGTTCTTTTTCTTCAATAATACTTTTCTTATCTGAGGCCTCTTTCCTTTCTATATAAAGTTGGGGATTCGTTCTTCCATCTCATTAAAGAATGCTGTTGGTATTTGTATCAGGATTGCATTGTATCTGTAGATAAATTTGGATAGAATTGACATTTTCACAATGTTGAGTCTACCTATCCATGAGCGTGGTATGTTTTTCCATTTATGTAGATCTCTTGGTTTCTTGCAGTAGTGTTTTGTAGCTTTCTTTGTATAGGTCTTTTACGTACCTGGTTTGATCTACTCGTAAGTATTTTATCTTTTTAGGGGCTATTATAAATGGCATTGTTTTCCTGACTTTCTTTTCAAAGTTCTCATTGGTATGTAGGAATCCGACGGGTTTTTGTATGTTGATCTTTATCCTGCTACTCTGCTGAATCTATTAGTTCCAGCAGTTTTCTTGTAGAATCTTTGAGTTTCTCTGTGTATAGCATCATATCATCTGTGAATAGGGATACTTTTACTTCTTCCTTTCCAATGTCGATGCCCTTTACTTCTCTTTCTTGCACTGTTGCTCTAGCTAAGACTCCCAAAACAATGTTAAATAAGAGCGGTGATAAAGGGCACCCTTGTCTTGTTCCCATTCTCACGGGAAATGTTTTCAGCTCTCTTTGTTGAGAATGAAGTTGACTGTTGGTTTTGTATAGATGCCCTTTATTACGTTGAGGAATTTCCCTTCTATTTCTATTTTATTAAAGTTTTTGTCAGGAATGGGTGTTAGATTTTAGCAAATGTCTTTTCTGCATTGTTTAAGATGATCATGTGATTCTTTTCTTTTGTCTTTTATTTATATTGTGGATTCCATTGATTGATTTTCTAATATTGAACTATTCTTGCATACCTGATATGAATCCCACTTGGTCATGCTGTATTATTTTTTTGGTATGATGCTCAATTCTACTGGCTAGAATTTTGTTGAGAATTTTTGCATTTTTGGTCATATTTGGACTATAATTTTCTTTTTTGGTGTCATTGCCTGTCTTTGGTATCAGGATTATGGTGGCTTCATAAAAAGAATTCTGAAGTATCCCTTCCGTTTCTCTGTTCTGGAATATTTTGAGTAGAACCGATGTGATCTTTTCTCTGAATGTTTGGTAGAATTTTCCAGTGAAGCCGTCTGGGCCAGGGCTTTATTTTGTGGTGAGTTTTTTTTTTTTTTTTTAAATCTCTTCAATCTCTTCTCCTGTTATGTGCCTATTCAGATTTTCTCTGTCAGCTTGTGTTAATTTAGGAAGGTAGCGTGTTTCTGGAAATTTGTCCATTCCCTCTAGGTTTTCAAATTCGCTGGAGCACAATTTTTCATAGTATTCTGTTATGGTCCTTTTTATTTCATTTGAGTCTGTTGTAAATGTCCCCCATTGCATATCTTAAATAGGTTATTTGCTTCCTCTTCTGTTTTTCTTTTGTCAGTTTGGCCAGTGGTTTGTCAGTTTTATTGATCTTTTCAAAGAACCAACTTTTGGTCTTGTTGATTCTTTCTATTGTTTTTCTGTTCTCTGTTTCATTTATTTGTGCTCTAATCTTTATTATTTGCCTTTTTTTTCTGGGCTTCTCTTGTGTTCCCCTTCTATTTGTTTGAGTTGTAGGGCTAATGCTTTGATTTTGGCTATTTCTTTTTTGATGTGTGTGTTCATTGCTATAAATCGACCTCTGAGTCCCAAAGGTTTTGGTATGTTCTGTTTTCATTCTTATTTGAGTCTAGAAATTTTAAAAAATTCTCTCTTTGATTTCTATTATCCAGTTGTTTTTAAGCAAGGTTCATTCAGTTTTCATGTACTTGATTTTTTCCCCTGATCTTCCTGTTATTGGTTTCTACTTTTATGATGTTGTGATCAGAAAGAATGATTTGTATTATTCTGACGTTTTGAATTTTATTTTGGTTGCTTTGTGACCTAAATCGTGGTCCATTCTGGAGAATGTTCTGTGTGCATTGGAAAAGAATATGTAATTTTATGCTGTTGGGTAGAGTGTTCAATATATGTCTATGAGGTCAAGTTGGTTGATCGTGACCTTTAGATCTTCTGTACCTTTGTGAACTACTTTTTTCTCTTTTCAGTGCATTTAGAGTTTTTTTTAAATTTATTTAGGAGCCATGTCATTGGGTCTGTAGTTTTTTTTTAAGGTTATGACTTCTTGATAGATTGTCCCTTTAGTCATTGTAAAATGTCCTTCCTTGTCTTTTATGGTGGATTTTGCCTTAAAGTCTATTTTTTTCTGAGATTAATATTGCTACTTCTACCCTTTTTTGGTTACTGTTTGCTTGATATATTTTTTCCATCCTTTGATTTTTAATGTATTTATGTCTATGTCTTATATGTGTCTCTTGTAGACAGCATATTGATGGATCATGCTTTTTATCCATTCTGCTGCTCTCTGTCTCTTTACAGGTGTATTTAAGCCATTTACAATCAGTGTGATTATTGATAGGTAGGAGTTTATTGCTGTCATGTTGTACTTTTTTTTGTTGTTGTTGCCGATGTTTTCTTTGTACTTCATACTTTCTCGTGCTGAGTTCCTTTTGTTTCTGAATTTTCTTTTCTTTCATTATTATAGGTTTTATGTTTACTGAGACTTTATGTTTTTTTTCTTTTTATTCTGATGAGTAGATTTGTTAACTTTCTTTGTGATTACCTTGAAATTACCCTTATCTTTACAAGTTTTAACACTCTTATTATTTGATATCGTCTTGACTTCCTTTCCATTTGAAAGTTCTATACCTACAGCATTTATCCCTTCTTCTGTTTTGACATTGTCATCATTTACAGATTGGCGTCTTTGGTTCCCTGTTTTAAGCATTTTGGCTTTGTTTTATTATTGAGAGTTCTTTACATAGGTTGGTGTCTGGCTGATGCTGTTCTGTGTCCTAGACACTGGTTGTTATCTGATGTTTTTGATTCTCTAACTGAAGGACTTCCTGTAGTATTTCTTGTAAGTAATGGTTTGGCTTTTACAAATTAATTTCTTTTCATCTGGAACTGTCCTAATTTTGCCATCATATTTGAGAGAAAGTTTTTTAGGATATATTATTCTTAATTAGCAGCTTTTTTTCCCTCAAGGTTTTGTATATGTCATCAAGAATACACTTGACACATTGAACACTAATGACTGAACACCAGGTGAGTTGTGGAATGACATCAAGGACGTCCTACATGAAGAAAGCAAGAGGTCATTAGAAAAAAGGAAAGAAAGAAAAGACGAAAATGAATGTCAGAAAAGACTTTGAAAGTTGTTCTTGAACGTTGAGTAGGTAAAGTGAAAGGAAGAAATGATGAAATAAAAGAGCTGAACAGAAGATTTCAAAGGGCAACTCAAGAAGACAAAGTAAAGTATTATTATGAAATATGCAAAAGATCTGGAGATAGAAAAACAGAAAGGAAAAACATGCTCATCATTTCTCAAGCTGAAAGAACTGAAGAAAAAATTCAAACCTTTAATTGCAATACTGAAAGATTCTAAGGGGAAAATGTTGAATGATGCAGGAAACATCAAAAGAAGATGGAAGGAATATACAGAGTCACTATGCCAAAAGGAATTAGTTGACATTCAACCATTTCAGGAGGTAGCATATGATCAAGAACTGATGATACTGAAGGAAAAATTCCAAGCTGCACTGAATTCATTGGTGAAAAGCAAGACTCCAGGAACTGATGGAATATTAATTGAGATGTTTCAACAAACAGATGCATCACTGGAAGTGCTCACTTGTCTATGCCAAGAGATTTGAAAGACAGCTACCTGACCAATGGACTGGAAGAGATCAATATTTGTACCCATTCCAAAGGAAGGTGACCCAACAGAATGCAGAAATTATCGAACAATATCATTAATATCACATACAAGTAAAATTTTCCTGAAGATTATTCAAAGGTGGTTGAGCAGCACTACAGGGAGCTGCCAGAAATTCAAGCCAGTTTCAGAAGAGGATGTGAACCAGGGATATCATTGCTTATGTCAGATGGATCCTGGCTGAAAGCAGAGAATACCAGAAAGATGTTTACCTGTGTTTTATTGACTGTGCAAATGCATTCGACTGTGTGGATCATAACAAATTATGGAAACAGTGTGAAGAATGGGAATTCCAGAACACTTTATTGTGTTCATTAGGAACCTGTACTTAGACCAAAAGGTAGTTGTTCAAACAGAACAAGGGAATACTGCATGGTTTAAAGTCAGAAAAGATGTGCATCAGGGTTGTACGCTTTCATCATACTTATTCAATCTCTGTGGTGAGCAAATAATTTGAGAAGCTGAACTATATGAAGAAGAACATCACACCAAAATTGGAGGAAGACTCATTAATAACCTGCAATATGCAGGTGACATAGCCTTGATTGCTGAAAGTGAAGAGAACTTGAAGCACTTACTGATGAAGATCAAAGACCACAGCCTTCAGTATGGATTACATCTCAACATAAAGAAAACGAAAATCCTCACAACTGGACCAGTAAGCAACATCGTGATAAACAGAGAAATGATCGACATCGTCAAGGATTTCATTTTACTTGGATCCACAATCAATGTACATGGATTCAGCAGTCAAGAAATCAAAAGACACATTATGTTGGGCAAATCTGCTGCAAAAAACCTCTTTAAAGTCCTAAAAAGTAAAGTCAGTTTAAGGAATAATGTGAGCCTGAGCCAAGCCATGGTGTTTTCAATTGCTTAGTATGCATAAGAAAGATGGACAATGAATAAGGAAGGCCTAAGAAGAATAATTCACGCCTTTGAATTATGGTGTGGTGAAGAATATTGAATATACCATGAACTGCAAGGAAAAGGAACAAATATGTCTTGGAAGAAGTACAGCCAGTATGCTCATTATAAGTGAGAATGGCAAGACTTTATCCCACATACTTTGGACATGTTATCAGGAGGGACAAGTCTCTGGAGAAGGACATTATGCTTGGTAGAGTACTACATCAGTGAAAAAGAGGAAGACCTTCAACGAGACAGATTGACACAGTGGCTACAACAATGAGATCAAGTGTAACAACAATCATGGGGATGGGTAGGACTGGGCAGTGTTTCATTCTGTTGCACATAGGGTTGCCATGAGTTGGAACCAACTCAACGGCACCTAACAACAACAATTGCATTCTTGCCTGCATCATTTCTGCCAAATAATCAGAGCTTAGTCTTATTGTTTACCCATTGTGAGAGACTTTTCGTTTTTCTCAAGCTGCTCTCAGGACTCTTTGTCTTTGGTTTGGCAAGTTTAATTATGATATGTCTTGGTGACTTTCTTTTGGGGTTTATCCTATTTGAGGTTCATTGAGCTTCTTGGTTGGTCAGGTTTTTGTCTTTCGTGATATTTGGGAAGTTTTCTGCAGCAGATCTTCACCAATCTTCTCTTTGTTTTCCATTTCTTCCCCCATTCTAGAACCGCGATCACATGCAAATTTTTGCTCTTGTTTGTGTCTCACATAATTCTTAGGTTTTCTTCATTCTTTTCTCTGATTTTTCCTCAAACAGCTAGTATCCATGGATTTGTCCTCCATTTCACAGATTCTGCCTTCCTTTGTTTCAAATTTGCTCCTAAAGCCTTCTATTGAGTTGTCCATGTGTGAAATTTTTTGTTTATCTTTTGGATTGCTGTGTGGTTTTTTTTTTTTTATGATTTCTAATTATTTATTTTGACTTTTTGTTTTTACATGATCTTTCTGAATTCTTATATTGCTTTGTCTGTGTTTTCCTTGATTTTGGCTGTGTTTCGTTGGTTTTGTCTGTGTTTTCCTTATCTCTTGGAGACTCCCAAGTATTAATATTTTGAGTTGCATATCATGTATTTCCATTGCCTTTTCTTCTACTGAAGGTCAGCTGATTATTTTAGTCACTCGTTGAAATCATCTTGTCCTGCTTTTATATGTTTTGATATTGTTTTCTGTCTCTGAAATATTAAGGTATTTTTTCTTTATTTATTGCTATATGTTTATTTGTTTCATGCTACTTCCTTGTTTTGTTTTGATATATCAGGGCAGGTGGGTCAGGCATGCTTTGCTCCTTGCTTGTCTGTAGACATGATAGTGCTTACCATCTTGTTTGGGTACACAGGCCAGCAGCAGGCAGGGCAGGACTGCTTCACTGTACAACAGTTTGACAAGGTTGCTGAGGGTGGACTTGGCACGTGCTGTCTCCTGATGTTGGTCCAGTGGTGTGGGAGTGTTCACAGCCCTTAGCTAGATAGGCAGGAGTGTCAGACAGGGAGTGGTGTAGGCTTGCTTCTCACCGTTTAAAAAAAAAAAAAGTCAATTGGCGGGAAGGAGGGGTAATGTAAGTCTAGTGTGCTGGTGGGCCTGGGTTCCAGGTTACTCTAGCCATGGTGGCACAGTGAGGGCTGATGGGAAGGGGGATTGGCATATGGGGCTAGTTGGGGGTGGGGGGAAGAAAAGATAAAAGAGAGAAATAAAAGGAAAAGAAAGGTGGGAATGAGGTGGACCTAGGGCTGGCAGCAAGAGGGGAAGGTGGTGTATGGGACTAGATGGTAGGTAGAATGAAAAGAAAGAAAGAATAATAAAAATAATGAAAAATAAATGACAGCACATTGGAGGCCAGTGGGTAGGTGTGAGGCAGACCTGGGCCACTGGTAAGCCAGAGTACCAGTGGCACTCTATCTGCGGTGAAAAGTTAGAGGCTGGTGGGAAGTTGGGGGAGGTGGCATAAGGGGGTTGGTGGGAGGGAGTAAGAAAAGCAAGAAAGGAAAAAGGATAAAAAAGGAGAGAAAATGCTGTAGGTGCTGGTGAGTAGGGGTGGGGTGGACCAAGGGGCCAGTGGGAAGGAAAGGGAGGTGATGTACTGTGCTAGGTAGTAGGGAGAAATAAAAGAAAGAAAAAAAATAGCGGTGTGGTGGGGACTGTGGCTGGAGCATGTCAGACCTGGGGCAGTGGTAGGCCGGTGTGCCAGTGGGTATCTAGCCTTGGTGGTGCAGCAGGTTCTGGCAGGAAGGGGGAGGGGGGAGATGGCATAATGGCTAGGTTGGAGGGAGAAACAAAAGGAAGAAAGATAAAAAATAAAACTGCCTGAGTGGCGGGGTCCAGCAGGTGGGAGCTGGGTGAGCCCAAGAGTCAGTGGGAAAGGAGGAGCGGTGACATACTGGGCTATGTGGGATGGAGAAAGAGGAGAAATAAAGAAAAGCAAAAAAATAATGGTGGCATGGTAAGAACCAGCAGGTGGGGGTGGGGTGGACCTGGGGTAGTGATGGGCTGGTGGCTCTCTAGCATTGTGGGGGTCAGTGGAAAGTGGTGGATGTGGAGTATGGAGTTAAGTGGGAGGCAGAAAGAAAAGGAAGAAAGGGAAAAAGAGAAAAAAAATGGTATCGTGGTATCAGATTGGACCCTGGTGGCAGTAGGCCTATGGCTATCTAGCCGTGGTAGTGTGGTGGGGTCAGGCAGCCGGAGAGGTGACATGGCGTATGGTGCTAGGTAGGAGGGAGAAAGATAAGAAAGGAAGAGTAAAGAAAAAATAAATTAAAAAACTGGCAGCACAGTGGGGACTGGCGAGGGAGGGTGGGACAGACTGAAGGGCTGGTTGGAAAGGAGGGGAGGTGATGTACTGGGCTAGGTAAAAAGGAGAAAGAAGAGAAAAAAAAGCAAAAAAAAAAAAATAGCAGCATGGTGAGAGGTGGCAGGAAGCAGGGAAGGTAGCTTACAGGGCTAGGTGGAAAAGAGAAAGAGAAGAAAGAAAGGGGAAAAAAGGAAAAAAAAAATTAAATAAAAAAATGGTGTGGCAGGAGTCAGTGAGTAGGGGTGGGGCAGACACCAGGCAGCAGTGGGCCAGTGGCTGTCTAGTAGCATGGTGTGGCGTGGTCCGGTGGGAAGGGGTAGAGGTGGTGTAGGGGGCCTAAGGGTGAGGGGTGGGAAAGCGTGTTTCTCTGATTACTGGGTCTTCTGTCTCCTATTGGGAACTCTGTGAAATTGCCTTTCTGTACTCCCTGTCTGGGGTTGTTGACCACTGAGCTCCAAGAGGACAACACTGTGCTGTGTTAGTTGGCAGCGAACGTGCATGCCACATCTCTCCTTGTTCACTGTTTTCTTTCAGTTTCTTCTTCCAGTTGGTGTTTGATCCAGTTCTTCATCCCTGCATTTGATGCTTAGGATTCCAGGATTGACTTTTGTATTTGTTTCACTTAGCTTTTTGGTTGTTTGCTGCAGAGGGACTGCATGATGCATCTGTCTAGGGTGCCATGTTCCCTCTGCCCCTCTGCTTGACTTTCTTAAAGTATTTGTGGATGAATGGCTCATTTGGGAAGTGGGAAGTCTTGAGAACAGTCTTTTATCAGGACTAACTGCATTCTTTTTTTCATGTGGCCTTTAGCATATGTGGAAACCCTGGTGGTGCAGGGGCAGGTCGAATCTACCAGGCGCTCCTTGGAAACTCTATGGGGCAGTTCTACTCTGTTTTGTAGTGTCACTATGAGTTGGAATTGACTCAATGGCAGTGGAATCAGTGGGTTAGCATATGTGCTGATTGAGTGCTTTCTTGGTTTCCCTTAGAATTATTCCATATGGTTTTTATTTGAGGTCTTTCTGGTTTTTTTGCATCACTATTTTCCCCAAAGTATGTTTCCTGCCAGTCTGTCCTTGGCCCACAGTTCTCAGAATTTATGCATATTGCTAGGTAATCCTTGGGCCTTTTAAATCTGATTTATAAAAGTCTGTTGCCCTGTAAAATAATTGCCTGCTTTTCATATGGTGATATTGAACAATAAAAACCTAGGCTTCCCAGAACACTTGGGGAATGAGTCATTCCATTCTGCTCAGAAGCATCTTCTCTGGGTATCTAGTCAACATTTTGGGAATTCCATGATCTGTTTTTAATCACTTTTGTAACAAAATATATTATTCATCTACTTGTAAAGGGACTATCAGTCTGTCCCATAGACATTATGGTCTGTATCAGTATTATAAAGATTTCTGATTATTTCTTGGTATTTCATTACATTAATAAAATTTTCAAATCGAAGTTTTTTTTTTTTTTTTTTTTTTTAAGAATGGTGACACATTCATGTTTTGAGAGAAAGTCACAACTGGCTTTGGATAAATATTATCAATCATATTTCCTTCATCTTTATTTTATCCCATGTTTCACAATTCATGTTTATATATCCAGAAATGCTTTTCTTTAGGATGTGATTATTTATTTATTGTTTATCAAAAACAATAATATAAAATTTACCCATTGTGCAACAGGAGTAGTATTATTGGTTTAGTATCAGTGATTTAGAACTAATTAAAATGCACCCAATTTCAAATCATTTAACTTTTAGACCCTGGTGTTGTTGTTGTGTGTACTGTTGAGTCAATTCTGATGCATAGCGACCCTATGGCTCCTTCAATTTCCTGAAACCCACCCCTCTCCAAATAAAAAGACTAGGATTAGAACCACAGTTTGTATTAAAAGTGATTGAGGAACAGGGTTTCATCTTACTGTTTGGTGTCATGCTCAGTATGTATGGCAAGATTCGGTAGGTAGTAAGATTTAGCATTATTATTTAATAAGTCTCAACACTAATAATTCGAAGGAAGAACAACTCCGTGTTAGTTTTCTAGGGCTATTGTAATAAAATATTACAAACAGAGTGACTTATAAGAACAGAAATATATTGTCTCAAAGTTCTGGAAGTCAGAAGTTCAAATCAAGAATATTAGAGATGTTGATTGTTTCTGAGGGCACTGAGAGAGAAACTGTTCCATACCTCTCTCCTAACTCTAGGCGTTCCTTGGCTTGTAGCTGCAGTGTCACATGGTGTCCTTTCTCTGTTTCTCTACATTTGTATATCTTCTCTTTTATAAGGACACCAGTCCTATAAGATTAGATCCACATAACTTCAGTATGCCCTCACGCTAACCTAACTGATAACTTCTTCAAAGACCCTATTTCCAAACAAAGTCACATTCACAGGTACTAGGGGTTAGGACTTCAGCATATCTTTTGGGGGAACACAGTTAAACCCATAAAAAACTCTTAATTTAAAAATAAAAATGAATCAGCACTAAAGATGTTACTGCTACCAGGATTCTCATATATCAGCATACTATTAAAACAACATTTTAAAACTAAGTTTTGGAATAAACCCACTGCCGTCGAGTCGATTCCGACTCATAGCGACCCTATAGGGCAAAGTAGAACTGCCCCATAGAGTTTCCAAGGAGCGCCTGGCAGATTTGAACTGCCGACCTTTTTGGTTAACAGCCATAGCACTTAACCACTATGCCACCAAGGTTTTGGAAAGCTGTCTTTAAAAAAAAAGATAAAGAAAATAAGTAAAAAAAGAAAGAATATTTATGCAGTTATTGTAGGATAAATGTGGGTAAAATTTGTGTATTTCACTATGTAAAAAATTGCTATGGCAATAACGAAAATTCAATCCTTTCTTATAGACCAAATTAAAATTGCTTTCTGATGATGATCTTAATCATCATAAAAATAATTTATTGAGTCCTTCATTGTATGTAGCTTGTCTTAGGTGTTATACTGAGAGAAGTATCTGAGTTTTCCTGGTTATGGAGAAATATTTATGTGTTCATTCCATCTGGGAAGTTTAAACTTTTTCTAACACAATGATATAAACACCCATTACTCAGAGCAGTATAAAAGAAAGTACCAAACACAAAGGTTTCTATCAACCTTAGAAAACTTGATCTCAAGAATGAAGAACAAGTCTAAGTAGTGGAATCAACTACAATCTTGTAATTTCACTAAATCCTCTTTCTAATTTCCACAGCTTTAACTGACACCATTAATCACCTTCTCCTTCTGAAAGCTGAAGGTCTCAAGATTTTATTACAAGAAAACTTGATCTCAAGAATGAAGAACAAGTCTAAGTAGTGGAATCAACTACAATCTGGTAATTTCACTAAATCCTCGTTCTAATTTCCACAGCTTTAACTGACACCATTAATCACCTTCTCCTTCTGAAAGCTGAAGGTCTCAAGATTTTATTACAATAGCCACCATAATTCTCTTTTTACATCCTTTCAGATGGTGTCTCTTTCTCTTGCCCCTTAAATGTAGTGCTCCCCTAGGGATACCCTTCGGCCATTTTTATTTTTTCTGTACGTTTCCTTTTAGTGATGATTGTGACTGCTTAAATTCCATAGTTTTAACCTACTCTAACTAAAGAACATTGTATAGATTCTTGAATTCAGTCTTTTATCTAAAATTATTAAGATTTTTTATGTGCCTGTACTATATAATGGGGAAATAGTGATGAAAAAGATACAATCCCTGCTCATTATTATCTCAGAGCCTAGTGAGAAAGGCATGGAAACAAAACATTCCCCTACGGTGTTTTCTAAGCGCTAGATTAGGAATACAAAACATACCAAATAGGGAACAAAGGAGTGAGTTACCAATTACACTTTTATAGAAAGGCAGCTTGAGTCAGAATGTCCCAGCAGCCAGCCTCCTACCAAGGCAAATATTTCTGTCAAGTTGCTAGCTACATGCACCCAGAATTTCCTCACAAATGCCTATTTTACTTCATAACTACTTTCTGCAAAGTCTTCCTGACATCCCGTTATGAATCAAGTACAATGGAAGGTATCAGGTTCAAAAATTCTGTGACTTAAAGAAGGTCCCAAAGTCTTTATATCTTTCTATCTCAGCAGTTGCTTTTGTCACAATCAGGAGAATCTGAGGGGACTAAGAAAACACGTAATAAGGGAAACTTCTTTATGAATGTGTTCATTATGGTGTGGGGGCGGGGCTGGGTGGAGGGATTGGTGAGCATTTCAGCTACCAGTGAGGAAAGATAGGAAGCTGCCTTGGGCTCGGACTTGTGATTCACATTACTTGTTTGGTATTTAAATAGGAAATTTAGGTTTTGGGAGAGGTTATGAACTTTCATATGAGAAATAAAATTGAAGGAAAAGAGCTGGGCTGCTTGATGCTCCCAGAGATTCCGACCTATGAGCTTAAGGAATTTCTTCCTGAGTGCAAATCATTTCCGTTCTAGAAGACTACTTATCAGCTTCAATCTGTTCTTTCCCCCATTTTCTGTTTTTTTGTTTTGCTTATTACTCTTTCATTAATCCCTTCTCCCTTTAATTTTCATGTTGTTTCGATTGTGTTGGATTTCAGTCTCCTTTATTAAAAATACTTTGTTTGAAAAATTCTATTAGTAATTTTTTTATTTCTTCATAAAGTTTTAATTATTATTAGTCATTTTAATTGGTGACTTTTAATTACTTCTGTTCATATTCAGTTTTTAACTCATTTCTGAATGTATGTCTTATAATTTCTAGTTCTATTTTATGAACGTTTTCCTTGTTTTTCTGTGAGAATGCTAGAACAAAAATTATTTTTCTAGATTCTTTAATACTTTGTCTAGGTTATACGAGGTGAGAACAGTTATTTCTCCCAGATACCTCTGTGATAAGGAAATTGTTTTACTTTCTTCTTGCTATTTCTGCAGGAATCCATGTTGTGTGCCATCATATCAATTCTGACTTATAGTGACTCTATGGGACAGGGTAGAACTGCCCCATAAGCAGTTCCCAAGGCTGAAATCTTTACAAGAGCAGATCACGAGGCCTTTTCTTCTGTGGAGGGTAGGTTCAAGCTGCTGACCTTTTAGTTAATAGCTGAGTTCTTAACCACTAGGGCTCTTTAGAGGGATCAACCTAATAGGTTGATTCAAAAGTTGCTCTCTAGAAATTCTTACTGCGGTGTGGCTATTGGCAACTATTTACATATCAACTCGTTTTTAATTTTCTCTGTATAAAAGGCATAACTAATTTAATGGAATTATGTCTTCTTTGGACAGATTAAACTGTTTAATTTTTATGTGAGTAGCTATATGATTTAAAATCCACAAAATCTGAAGAAATTGCTTTTCACAATATGCCCTGTGTGGAGCAGATGGTTTGTGCTTGACTTCTAAAGTTTGATGGTTCGAGCCCACCCAGGGATGCCACAGAAGAAAGGCCTGATGACCTGCTTCTCTAAGGATTACGGCCAAGAAAACCCTATGGAGCAGTTCTACTCTGACACACATGGGGTCGTCATGAGTCAGAATTGACTGGACAGTAATGAGTTTATATATATATACACGTCTGTCTATCTATCTGTCTACCTATCTATCTTACCAGTTCTGTTTCTCTAGTGAAAACTAAGATATAAAAAAAGGGTTAAAAAAATATTGTCCTTGAGTTGATTCCAACTTCTAGTGACCCTGTAGAACAGAGTAGAACTGCCTTATATTGTTTCCAAGGAGCCGCTGGTGAATTTGAGCTGCTGACCTTTTGGTTAGCAGCCGAGCACTTAGCCATTGCACCACCAGGGCTCCAAGATACAGGGTAGTCAAACTTTTTCTATAAAAGGCCGGAATTTAAATATTATAGGTTTTCTGGGCTATATGTTCTCTGTTGGAACTACTCAACTCTGCCAATGTAGTGGGCAGCCATAGACAATGTGCAAATAATACTCAAACAAATGGGCAGGGCTGTGTTGCAATAAAACTTTATTTACAGGAAGAAGTGGTAGATTTTTCCCATGGGTAGTAGTTTACTGACTCCTGGCCTGTATATAAAGCACATTGGCTCATTTTTGGGTAGGGTGTGGGTCAGATCTGGTTATTTTTCCTTCCATAAATATCAAGATTCAGGAGTTCAGCAGAGGGGTCCATGAGTAGCAGAAAAACAAATGTCTTGGGGTAGGAACTCATCCACACAAATAAAAAAAAAGCCATGGTTTATTGAATGAGAGTGTGTTTACAGTGACAAATTAATGCCTTCAGAGCATTAAAAAAAAGATAAACTAGGGGTTTCTATTTCCATGGAGATTTTATGTAACACAATGGCCTTTTCACTATGCCATTTTAAGTAATTACCATTAGCAGGGAGGCTATTAATTCAATATAAAGGTCAGCCAGCATTACACTGTATCTGTCATTAAGTTTCCCTATTTTTTCCACATTTTAAAACTGAATTTTCTTGTCAGACTTTTCAGTATCATTGTGAGATTTTTGTTGGGCCTACCAAAATGAAGTGAGATTATTAACAAGAAATAGTCTACATTCATTCACATTAACAATTCCACTTTTTTTTTTTCCTGTAACATTAAGCAGAAGAAGCTTTCATTTATTTCAAATGTACCCTTGCATGGTGTGCGTGAATGGAAAGGACATCGCTTAGTGATTTCAGTCAGATTTAATGAGCAGCAGTTACTTGTTAGCCTGTGTTCTCTTGTGGCCGTTCTCCTTCTCTTACCCAGTGACCCAAACATCCATTATAATGGACTCGCTTTTACATTTATCCTGTCCTTACTTAATGGGCTGTGTTTGAAAGTCAGGCACTTTGAGCTTGCAAACTTGATTTGTATGTGGCAACCTACACACACAGTTATGTTTAAAACGTGATCGTTCTATCGCTCTCCAATTAATGAGTGAAATAAAGCTGAGAATTATATTCCTTATATAATATAAAAACTAAAAAAAGTTTTTTTTTTTTTTTTTTATGGCACTAAAAATAAATTAAAAACTTGTTTCATAGAGAAAAATAACTGTAAATTGCAATAACAGTCTTATAAAACCAAAAAAACCAAACCCAGTGCTGTCGAGTCGATTCCGACTCATAGTGACCCTATAGGACAGAGTAGAACTGCCCCATAGAGTTTCCAAGGAGCGCCTGGTGGATTCGAACTGCCGAACCTTTGGTTAGCAGCCCTAGCACTTAACCACTACGCCTCCAAGGTTCCCGACAGTCTTATAAAGAGTCCCAAAATTTGAAAGGGTTTTCTGGAGATCTCACTTCATCTTCAGAAAGTTTATGTTTAAAGTATCCCAGAAAAATGAGTGCTAATTTGATGGTAATTTCTTGGGAAGCAGGTTTCATAATTCTTCTGAATTTTATTATGTTGCTACTCTTTGTCTTGGAAGAAGTACAACTAGAATGCTCCTTGGAATCAAGGATGGTGAGACTGTGTCTCACATACCTTGGACATGTTGTCTGCAGGGATCAGCTCCTGGAGAACAACATCATGCTTGGTAAAGCAGAAGGTCAGCAAAAAAGAGGAAGGCCCTCAAGGAGATGGATTGACACAGTGACTGCAACAATGGGCTCAAACATAGCAACAATTGTGAGGATGGTGCAGGACTGGGCAGTGTTTCGTTCTGTTGTGCATAGGGTCTCTATGAGTCGGAACCCACTTGACAGCACCCAATAACAACACCAACAATATATTTTGTGTCAGAGTACACTTTAAAAAGGGCAGTAATATTTTTTATGCAGCCATTCTAGCACCTGAAAATCATCTAATAACTAAAGCTCGTCTCTCCAACTTCACAGTCCTTAAAAAATTTCCACCATTCATTTCACGATCCCTATTCCTTCTTTCAGGAGCCCTCGTGGTGCAGTAGTTAAAGTGCTCATCTGCTAACCAAAAGGTCAATGGTTTGAATCCACCAGCTACTCCAGGGGAGAAAGATGTGTCAGTCTGTTTCAGTAAAGATTTACAGCCTTGGAAACCCTATGGGACAGTTCTACTCTGTGCTATAGGGTTGTGGTTAGTCATAATCGACTAGATGGCAGTGGGTATCCTCTCTTTCCATTCTCTCTTTTCTCATCTCTGTTTTCACTGCAAGAGTTTAATCACTCATCCTTACCTGGTATATTGGATTCATCTCCTGACTGGTTTTCATAACATCAGTCTTGAATTCTGGAATTTTTCTTTCACTCCCTTACCCTATCATCACAATGACTTTTCCTACTTACAAAAATGATTGTCATTTTACTGTTCAGAATTCTTCAAGGACTCCAAATTGTTTACGGAAAGAAAACCTGAACCCTAAGCATACTATTTTAACCACTATCCTCTAAGAAAGTGCATTTGAAAAACCAATTATAATTTTTTTTTGATTGCCGAATCTGAGTGGAAATATTATTTTATTTTTTGTTGTAACATGCAACTTTACCATTTTTAGAGTTATTCAAGGACTTTATGGGCCAAGAACACAAACAGAAAACTCAAACCAAAGTGGCATAAACAGAGTTTATTTTTCCTCACATAGGAAATTTAACTGTTCAATAAAGTTATTAATCAATGTTTTGGTTTTCCTACTTCTTGACACATGGTGGAATTAAGCTTATTTCCTACTTCAAGTTAGATGTAGCCATGTGGCTTGTTTTGGCCAATGAAATGTGAATAGATAGGGCCTGTGTCAGTCTGTCTGCCTTATTCTCTTCTACTTTCCATGGTAAGGTTTCAGAAGGCAGTCTCATGGAATACAGCCTTCACTAACCATTGGGATTTTAAAGTTATTTGTTACCGCAGCACATCAAGCTGAAAAATACACTTCCTGATACAGATGTCATAAAAGACCCAAGCTTTATCTTTTTCTGCTTTGCAATCTTCTGTTTTAATCCTCTTGCTTGCCACCTCATATTCTCAAGATGGCTGCTGCAACTCCAGGAATTATTTTAGTGTCCCAATCAGGGAGAGCTAAACCCTGTTTCTCAGTTTGTTATTAGACAGTTACATGGGGCTAATAGGTATAAGAGTTGATGAGTTTTAATATCCAGATTACTGTACTTTCATTTCTTTCCCATCATTTCCATTTTGGGGAAATCATGTATACTGTTCTTTGTCTTTTTTTTTTTTTTTTAATGTCTTTAAAATAGCATCTCTTTTTTTAGAAGAGTTTCATTTTCGGTTTGGACTTTTTGATGTACATTATACAAAATCATTCTTGCTTTTTATATTTTAAAATCTTTGGTGATGACATAATGTGTTCAGCATATGTATGGGGGTGGCTGAGAAGACAGGCTTTTAAACAAGTTTTTCCTAAATATGACAGTTGTCCTTTAGTTCAGTTTGAACATCTAGTCACTAGCCATTTTTTAATTCTTTGAAAATGTTAAATAATACAGAAGTGTGCTGAGCCTGCCAATATTTATGGTTCTTCTCCCCAACCTCCTCTACAGAGGCTAACTGATAAAGCCAATGCTCTTTCCTGATTTTGACACACGTCAGGTTAGGCTGAAGCTGCTGTTTCCGTGCTTTGCTCGATCATCAAGGTGATGACTTTGGAAGATCTTTTTATGGTTTATTCTGCAGTAGCTTCACTTCCACAAGGCAGCCAATACAGAGAGGCTTTAGTGTCCAAACTTTCAGGCATTCTTTTCAGCATCACTTTTTTTTCTACTGGCTGATCACAGATTTAAAGGCATTGGTCCCTCTGAGACTGTAACCAGAGGATCCATGAACCTATGATTCTATGAACTAGAATCTCAGCCCTGGCACTATGCGCAACTCTTTGGAGACTATATGCAACTTAAAATAGATTTGGAGTAAAACATTTTTTGTGTTAACCATATTATAACTGAGACTGTTAAATTGGTATATGTTTTCCTGTGTATATTCTCAACAACAAAATAAATATTTTTTAAAGTAGTAAAATGTCCTTAAAACTCAAAGCCTCATCAAGTTGCGTGATGGTAAGAGCGGTTGAAATTTGACTATTAAAGTACAAAAAAAGAAAAAAAAAATGTGGCTTTGGTGACATAATGAATTCACTCACTCAGATTGACATCCTTTGTTACAGGAAATCTGTTCCAGATCTAAACATAGTTGCTAACAATACCTATCCCTTCTTCTCCCAGCCCCAATCCAAAATGGAGTACCCTCTTCGGTGAGTTCAGCAATGCTGCAGCTGGATGCCTTGGCACACCTGTAGACTTTACTGCACCTTCAAGAGTGGAGGGGGTGACTGCGTCCTGATGCAAAGGGTTCGTGCATTCACTGCCAAAGAATGTGAAGTTTGTGCTGTTATCCTTCACTGATGCCTCTCTGATCAGCCCTGGGCTCAATTTAGGAAGGAGATAAAGGTTTCTAGCCAACTCCTTCTCTTCCTCCAACTGAATATCCGATTGACTCAGCTTCTGTGTCCCTTCACTACTAAACTATATTTCCAAATGAAAAAACAAAAGAAACCAGCAGTTGCTTTGGAGTTGATTCTACTCATGGTAACCTCATGTATGCCAGAGTAGAACTACGACCCACAAGGTTTTCAATGACTGATTTTTTGGAAGTAGATTGCTAGGCTGTTCTTCTGAGGTGCCTCTGGGTGAACCCAAACCACCAACCTTTTTGTTTGCTGCCGAGTGCTTAACCCTTTGCATCGCCCAGGGACCCATTTTCAAATTAAAAAACTACCAAGTAAATCTTGCTAGTATTGTTGTTGTTATTTGCCATTGAGTCAATTCCAACTCATGGCAACCCCGTGTGTATTAGTTAAAAATGGCTTAGTATACCCTCTTTCGGAGCATTTTCTTTATGATATGTGATACTCTAATGGAGAGGCAGTAGAGGAATTATTTGGGGAGAAAGATAATTTCTTGATGCCTGTTTACAATGGTCCCCCACTGAGTAATGGGGAGTTAAGGAAGGTGATCTCTGATACCACCCAGCATTTCTCCTGAAAGGAGAGTTGGATTGAATTGGGAATAACCTCTCTTCATTTGGCTGTCTAGTAGTTCTCTTTCAAGGTCTCTTGATATGTGTATATACTTCCATTCTCGGAACTGCTTCCAGGAACTTCAGTTCAGATAATAAACTTGGCACCTGCAGTTTCCTGGCCTGAGCATTTGGATAACAGAGGATATCAGAAAGAAAAAAAAAAAAGCTGCTTTTGTGTATGTGTGCGTGTGTACCTGATAATAACAACAACAACAAAAAAAAATCAGTGATTTTTTTTTTTTTTTTAAAACAAAGTGGCAAACTGTCAACAGATACTGCAGGATATTTGTTTTAAACCATCCCCTAACAGGAAGATCAGAGGTAGAACAGTTGCCATGTATCATAAAGTAAAAATTAGACTCCTGGAGGGGGGCAAACAGAGAGCCTTCTCACGAGTGCCGTTCTTCAATTAAAGATTACCGTTCTATTTTGGTAGCGTCTCTGCGGAGCGCATCCCCACAGTTTTTTAATACTTCAGTCTCAGCTGTCAGGAACATTTGTGTTAATTTTTCCTGTTCAGTACACATAGGAATTGCTGGGCCTGTTGTTTGCAGATACCAAAGTCTGCTTCCCAACAATGTGACTGCAAGTGTCTATCAAATCTAGCTGTAAAAATTCCCTTCTGTTTCTTGAAAACCTGGGGATGGTATAAGATTCATCTGCTGGGATGATAACAGATCATATGAAAAATGAAATCTAATGATAGATCTTTTTTAGAGATTGTTTCTTTTTCATCTGCAAAGCACTTTCACAGAAGAAAGTTGGTTAGTGTTTGATTAGATAACCAGGTGTGGGGAGTCTTGAGGGAGCCCTGTTCAGAACAGGGCTTCGAACCGGTTCCAACCCCTACTGAAAATTTGCATTTCCACCCCAGATATACTGAATCAGAATCTACATTTCAACAAGATCCCCAGGTGATTCTTTTTTTTTTTTTTAATTTTATTGTGCTTTATTTTATTTTATTTTTTTTTAGGTGGAATTTTACAGCTCAAGTTAATATCTCATTAAAAAATATGTTCACATACTGTTTTGTGATGTTGGTTGCAATCTGCATAATGTGATAGCACACACCTCCTTTCCTCACCCGGTTCCCTCTGTCCATTCGTCCAGTTCCTGTCACTTCCTCCCTTCTCATCTTGCTTTTGGGCAGGAGTTCCCCATCTATTCTCATATATTTGATTGAACTAAGAAGCATGTTTCTCATGTGTGTTATTTTTGTTTATAGGCCTGTCTAATCTTTATCTGAAAAGTGGGCTTCGAGAATGGTTTCAGTTCTGAGCTAGCAGAGTGTCTGGGGACCATCGTTTCTGGAGTTCCTCCAATCTCTGTCAGACCAGTAAGTCTGGTCATTTTTCATGAATTTGAATTCTGTTTTACATTTTTCTCCCAGCCTGTCTGGAACACTGTTGTGATCCTTGTCAGAGTGGTTGGTGGTGGTAGCTGGGCATCATCCAGTTGTTCTGGGCTCAGGCTGGTGAAGTCTCTGGTTCATGTTGTCCTTTAGTCCTTTGGGCTAGTGTTTTCCTTGTGTCTTTGGTTTTCTTTGTTCTCCTTTTCCCCAAGTGGGATGGGACCAATAGATGTATATTAGATGGCTGCTACTCACCAAAGTGGGATATAGAACATTTTCTTTATAGACTATGTTATCCCAGTTGACTTAGATGTTCCACAAGATTATGGTCCCCAGGCCCCAGCCCCAGCTACTCAGTCCTATGAAGTGTTTGGTTGTGTCTAGGAAACTTCTATGCTTTTGCTTTGGTCCACTTGTGCTGACTTCCCTATATTGTGTATTGTCATTCCCTTCACTGAAGTTGACATTTGTCTACTATCTAGTTAGTGATTTCCCATCTCACTCCTTCCTCACCCTCTTAACCATCAAAGAATGCTTTTTTCTGTGTATAAACCTTTTCTTGAGTTCTTATAATAGTGGTCTCATACGGTATTTGTCCTTTTGTAACTGACTTATTTCACTCAGCATAATATCCTCCAGACTCATCCATGTTGTGAGATATTTTGTGGATTCATCTTTGTTCTTTATGGTTGCATAGTATTCCATTGTATGTATGTACCATAATTTGTTTTTCCATTCATTTGTTGATGGACATCTGGGTTGTTTCCATTTTTTGCTTTTGTGAATAGTGCTGCAGTGAACATTAGTATGCATATGCCTATTTGTGTGATGGTTCTTATTTCTCTTGGGTATATTGTTAGGAGTGAGATTGTGGGATCTTGTAGTATTTCTATTTCTAGCTTTTTAAAGAGGTGCCATATCATTTTCCAAAGTGGTTGTACCATTTTACATTCCCACCAGCAGTGCAAAAGAATTCCAGTGTCCCCACAACCTCTACGACACTTGTTATTTTCTGTTTTTTGGATTAGTGACAGTATTTTCAGAGTGAATTGTATCCCATTGTACTTTTGATTTGCATTTCTCTAACGGCTAGTGATTGTGAGCATTTCCTCATGTGTCTGTTAGCCACCTGAATGTCTTCTTTGGTAAAGTGCCTGTTCATATAATTTGCCTGTTTTTTAATTGGTTTATTTGTCTTTTTGTTTTTGAGGTGCTGCAGTGTCTTGTAGATTATAGAGATTAGACCCTTATTGGATATGTCATAACCAAAATTATTTCTCAGTCTATAGGTTCTCTTTTTAGTCTTTTGGTGAAGTCTTTTGATGACCTTACGTGTTTGGTTTTTAGGAGTTCCCAGTTACCTAGTTTCTCTTCTGGTGTTTGTGCATTGTTAGTTATGGTTTGTATACTATTTAGGCCATGTATTAGAGCCTCTAGTGTTGTCCCTATTTCTTCTTCCATGGAAAACATGATCTTTATTGTTTCAGATTTTATATTTAGGTATTTGATCTGTTTTGAGTTAGTTTTGTGTGTGGTGTGAGGTATGGATCTTGTTTCATTTTTTTACAGATGTACATCCAATTATGCCAGCACCATTTGTTAAAGAAACTGTCGTTTCCCCATTTAATGAAATTTGGCCCTTTATCAAATATCAGCTTCTCAAAGATGGATGGATTTATGTCTAAGTTCTCAATTCTGTTCTGTTGGTCCGTATGTCTGTTGTGCCAGTACCAGTCTGTTTTGACTACTGTGGCTGTATAACAGTTTCCAAGATCAGGTAGTATGAGGCCTCCCACTTTGTTCTTCTTCAATAATATTTTACTCATCCAGGGCCTCTTTCCTTTCCATAGAAAGTTGGTGATTTGTTTTTCCATCTCGTTAAAGAATGCTGGTGCAAATTGGATAGGGCTTGCATCATATCTGTAAATCGCTTTGGGTAAAATTGACATTTTCACAATGTTGAGTATACCTATCCATGAGCACAATATGTTTTTCCACTTATGTAGATTCTTTTGGTTTCTTCTAGTAGTATTTTGTAGTTTTCTTTGTATAGGTCTTTTATGTCCCTGGTTAGATTTATTCCTAAGTACTTTATCTTCTAGGAGGCTATTGTAAATGGTATTGATTTGGTGATTCCCTGTTCGAAGTTCTCTTTGTTGGTGTAGAGGAATTGAACTGATTTTTATATGTTTATCTTATAGTCTGCAACCTTGCTGAAAACTTCTATTAGTTCCAGTATCTTTCTTGTGGATTCTTTGACGTTTTCTGTGTATCGGATCATATCATCTGCTAATAGGGATAGTTTTTCCTCTTCCTCACCAAGTTGGATGCTTTTGTTTGTTTTTCTTGCCTTATTGCTCTGCTAGGACTTCCAGCATGATGTTGAATAAGAGTGGTGATAAAGAGTATCCTTGTCTGACTTCTGTTCTCAGGGGGAGTGCTTTCCGTCTCTCTCCATTTAGAACGATGTTGACTGTTGGTTTTGTATAGATGACTTTCATTATGTCAAGGAATTTCCCTTTTATTTCTATTTTGCTGAAAGCTTTTATCAGGAATAGGTGTTGAACTTTGTCAAGTCCCTTTTCTTTGTCAATTGATATGATCACATGATTCTCTTGTTTTATTTATGTGGTGGATTACTGTCTTAGTTATCTAGTGCTGCTGTAAAAGAAATACCACAAGTGGATGGCTTTAACAAACAGAAGTTTATTCTCTCATGGTCTAGTAGGCTAGAAGTCCAAATTCAAGACGTCCACCCTGGAAAAAGGCTTTCTCTGTCGGCTTTGGAGGAAGGTTCTTGTCATCGATCTTCCCCTGGACTAGAAGCTTCTCCGTTCAGGAACTCTGAGTCCAAAGGACACGCTCTGCTCCTGGCGCTGCTTTCTTGGTGGTATGAGGCCCCCTTGTCTCTCTGCTCACTTCTCTCTTTTATATCTCAAAAGAGATTGGCTTAAGACACAATCCAATTTTGTAGATTGAATCCTGCCTCATTAACATAACTGCCACCTATCCCACCTCATTAATATCATAGAGGTAGGATTTACAACACATAGGAAAATCACATCAGATGACAAAATGGTGGACAATCACACAATATTGGGAATCGTGGCCTAGCCAAATTGATATACATATTTTGGGGGGTACAATTCAGTCCATGACAATTATGTTGATTTTCTAGGGTTGAAGTATCCCTGCATACCTGGCATGAATCCCACTTGGTCATGATGTGTAATTTTTTTGATATGCTGTTGAATTCTATTGGCTAGAATTTTGTTGAGAATTTTTGCATCTCTGTTCATGGTGGATATCGGCCTATAGTTTTTTTTTTTTTGTGTGTGTGTGTGATGTCTTTGCCTGGCTTTGGTATCAAGGTTATGCTGGCTTCATAAAACAAGTTTGGGAGTATTCCTTCCTTTTCTATGCTTTAAAATAGTTTGAGTATTATTGGTGTTAGCTCATCTCTGAAATTTTGGTAGAATTCTCCAGTGAAGCTGTCAGGGCCATGTTTTTTTCTGTTGTGAGTTTTTTTTTTTTTTTTTTTTAATTACCTCTTCAAAATCTTTTTTCTTATGGGTCTATTTAGTTTTTCTAACTTAGTTTTGAGTTCCAGGCTTAGGGGGCATGGCGGTATTGAATGTTCACTGGACTCGCGTTGGAGTGGGGAGGGAGGTGAATGAGGAGAAGAGAATGTTCCTTGGCTTGGAGCTCTGGTGGGGAAAGGGTTATGGTGTGCGTGCTGTGAGTTGGAAGCTTGCACTTGACCATCACAGGTCTGGTGTTACTCATGTTTGATTCTGGAGGTGTGTGCAGATTTGCTGCTGCTTGGCTGTGCCAGTTGCGGTGGGTTTCGACTTGGGATGTTGCTGCTTGCCCCAACCTGTATGCTCTGTGCAGACTCAAGGAGCAGGACACTGGTGATCCTGCGGTCTGTAATTCCCCATTTCTACTGTTTTTGAATTGTCTCTCCTTCCATCTATGGCTAGGTCCAATTCTTCAGCTTTGCTTTTGATCGTTAGCATTCCTAGATCATCATATATGTCTGATTCACTTGTTTTTTAGGGTCTTTGTTGTAAAAAGGATGACAGGAAGCATCTGACTGTTCTGTCATCTTGGCCTTTCCTCCTCTGGTGATTTTTATGCGTAATAAATTTTGAGAATCACTGCTGTTTTAGTGGTTTTCAGAATCGGTCCCTAAATAGCAACATTAGCATTGCCTGGGATCTTGTTACAAATGCAAATTCTCTGCAGTATTTCAAACCTGAACAAACCAATTTGAAGTCCTCCTTTAGAATTCTGCCTATCACAGTGCTTAGCGTGTGTAGCCCAAAGAGTGTGAATAGTGGAGCCTCCTGGGTTTGACTACCAGCTTCACTACTGACCACAAGTATAAAAGTGCGAGTTAAATAATCAAAATGGCTGCTGTACACCAAGGTCATGCTATATGGTAGGCCCTTTATACACATGATCTAATCCTTAAATCAATCCTGAAAATTGGCGTGTTATCATTTTAGTGATGAGAACAGAGGTCCTAAGATAAAGGTACCATGTAACGTTCCCATAATTATACAATTTTTGAGTTGTAGAGTCACTGTTTGAACCCATATCTGACCAACTGTCAGATTATCATGTCAATTTAAAGAAACAATGTATGCGAATATGCTCCCTGCTAAGTAGCTGGTTTCATTAATATTTCATTAATATTTCTGATCCAATTGTTAACTTTTTAGTCACTTTTAGTTATTTGAAAGCCAGTCCTAATAGCATGTTTGACATATATAACAGGTGAATGTCAATTGATAAGTTTTTTTTTCTAATTTTTATTTCTTTTACATCCATCATCTGCTCCTTACTCCTCATCTTCACATTATTGAACAAATAAAACAAAAAAATCTGTTGAGTCAATTCTGACTCATAGCAACCCTCTAGGACAGAGCAGAACTGTTCCATAGGGTTTCTAAGGCTGTAATCTTTACAGAAGCAGACTGCCACTCTTTCTTCTGTGCAGTGACTGGTGGGTTTGAACCACCAACCTTCTGGTCAGCAGCCGAGCCTTTAACCACTGTGCAACCAGGGCTCCTCATAAAAATAAAGGAACTACTGTACTAACTCAGGAGAAGGAAAAGAGGATGATAGGAAATTCTAGGTATTAAGGACTTACTATATGCCAAGTACAATGTAAGATGTTTTACTTTGTTTTCTCATTTATGTACATTCCACTGCAGGATGACCATAGATAATGAAACTGATATTGTAAGGAGTTGGAGCGGTATGTGGAGGAGAAAATAATTTTTATTGAAGCCCCCAGTTACTGTGCAAACACATTGAAAGTTATGTCATTTAATTTTACTAATAGTCCTGAAAATTTTTATTACTCTCATTTTATAGATGAGTAAACTGAGAGGGGAAGCCATTTGACCAAGAATATAGCCATAATAAGGGAATTAATTTGGTCAGTCAAATTCCAAATTCTATTCCAGGATTTAAACAAATGAAAGTTCTCTTCAAAGCGGGCATCTTTGGGCCTATCTAGGCCATTAATCAGGATTATATTAAAGTTTTTAAAAATCACATTCATAAACTGTATTAAATTAACTAATTACTTATTTCAATAGGCTTTTGCTATTTAAATGTCTACCATATTCCAGGTCCTGTACTAGGGACACAATAATAAATGACGCATCTTCTGTCAGAAAGTTTGCTGTCTATTCTGGAGAGAAAAATATAAACAAGTAATTGATAACGGATGCCTGCAATATTCTATGAGAGAACAAAGGAGAGAGCTATGCCTAGGTGGGGCCCTGGTGGCTCAGTTGTTAAGTGTTTGGCTGCTAATCAAAAGGTCAGTAGTTCAAATCCACCAGCAGCTCCTTGGAAACCCTATAAGGTAGTTCTACTCTGTCCTACAGGGTCACTATGTATTGGAATCGACTCAATGGCAATGAGTTCAGTTTTTTGTTTTCACAGAATAAGATGGAATTTGAGCTGAGTCTTAAGGATGCCTAGGAATTTTAAGAAGTTGAGTAGAAGGAAGAAGCCTTCCAGACAAAGAGAACAGCATGTGCAAAGACATAAAGGCAAGAAAGGACGTGCTTTTGTATAGTGTGTGTGTGTGTGTGTGTGTGTGTGTGTGTGAACTCAGTAAAATTTAAGCATGGAAGAATTTTATTTTTCCAATAACTGTAACTATGCCTTGTCAAACACCCTCCCAGCTGAGTAGCTGGTTTCATTAATATTTCTGATCCAAATTGTTAACTTTTCAATCACTTTTAGTTATTTGAAAGCCAGTTCCAATAACATTTCTACTCGTAATTGATTCACAGTTCTCCTCCACGGCCCTTCCAGGGAGTATACACTAGTGACAGGTGTTGCTTTCCCTTATCCTTTCTTCCTATTTATTCCTACATCTCACCCTGTTCAGTAACTCTTCAGATTGTGAGTAATTTTGTTTTCCAGTCTATTCTTTTGGTTATCTTCATCTTTTGAAGGTCAAAGTCACTGGAAGCTAATTCTGTAAATAATTGATTTATCAAGCCAATATTCCTTGAGAGAAGAAACAAATAATGTATTACTTTAAGAAGGAGAATAGGTTTCATTTATGTCTATCAATTGCTTGTAAAGGAAATCCTTAAGACTATTTTGAGCAGTGGCAGCATCATTAGCATAAATGTGTAAACTTCCATTGAGACTGCTTTGGATGGAAACCTTAATGTGAATGTTTGCTAAAAATACAGTTACATTAATGTATCATCATAAACTCCTATTCTTCTTCCTCTTTCTTTCTGTTTCCGTCTTTCAGGGGCAGCTTACTGGACCTACGACCTGTATGGGACCTGCTTTCAGAAGGGGTCTCCTCTTGGTTTAATGCTCTGCTGTTTCTGTCTTGAAATTTCTAATAATTTTATCTTTGATCTTGTGCTTTGTAAATGAAGTCTGCTGGGAAAATGGAGCATGCTCATGGACAGAGGAGATATACCAGGCAGCGGTTCACGGACGTGCAGTCTCAGGCCTGTGGGCATAGTGAGCAGCCTGCTTGCTGCGCAGTTGGCCTGGTCAGTGAACACACATGCATGCTCCTGGGTAGCTGGGGTGGGGTGGGGACATGAGGCTCCAAGAGGGTGGCTGGCTAGGCCCTGGGTTCAGAATGGTGGTGGCAGTGGTGCAGTAGTAGCAAAGGCTGCAGCCCTGGAAGAGAGGTAATGAGATTCCACATGGGGATAGCCTGGGCTTGCTCATCAGTCCCCATATGCCAAATTCTATCCCTGTACACAAATACAAATCTCAGGCCTGAGCACCAGGATGGGAACTGCCGACACTCAGGTAGTAAACCTGGTCAGTAAATTATTGCAAAATAAAAGTTTCCATAAGAATACTGAAATAAAATTTATGAGTTATTATTAGTCTTCAAGTTTTAGAATCTGTGGTTCAGAAAAGTGCTTCAACATTGTAAAGCAAATATCCACAGGCTCACGTAAAAAAGAAATTAAATTTAAAGATAGTCACATTTGATGGAAAAGAGCACTATTTTTATGTGAAGCTTGAGCTGAACCATTATTAAGGAGGAAGGCAATTTTAAAATTAATTATTTTCTTGTTACTGAAGACATAGTTATAGAATGCATATACAGGTGTTTTGTATTCTATGCAAAGCATGATGTTACTTTTGTTTCCTTGCAGGACTTCCACCAGTTGCAGGAAATGTCAGAGGAAACATACTATTGCATGTATTTACACTTAAAATTAAATTCAGACCTTCAAGAAACTGATTTATATGAAGAATGAACTCTTCTTAGAAAAAATATTCCACAAGAATCATTAGCTCTAGATGTACAAAAATATACATTTCAAATAATTTAACGAAGGTTTTCACAGCTTATAAAATACTCTTAACAGCTCCAGTAAAAATTGCATCAGCAGAAAGATTCTTTTTAAGGTAATTTTTATTAAAAAAATTATTTGCAATCTTGCATTTGCCAAGAGCAGCTGACATCACTTTCAATTTTACTAATTGAAGATGAAGTTGCCAAAAGTATACATTTTGATGATATGCACCAAAACTGTATGTACAATCAAGATATCATAGTAATGAAGTACTATTTGTTATATTTTATAATATGATAGTAAGAATATTAATTTTTTGGAATTTGTAATTTTATGTTGTTACACATATATTACTATTACCTTCACTGTGTTTTAAAAGTAATAAAATATATTTAAAGAAACAATATTTACATTTTAACTCTCCCTCCTTGTTTTTAGAATAAGGGATCTCACATTTCATTTTGCACCAGACTTTGCAAATTACGTAGTTGATCCTGGTCTCCTTTATCTATATTTTAAATTTCATTTCCTCCTTTGCCACTCTTCTTTCCTGTCCTCAACGTTTATTATCCCGTTATAGATTTGGATTTTTAAGCTAGCTCTTAGAATGTTCTTTATTATAGATAACTTGCCTGTGACCGTGGGCAGCTGGTAGACGCTGGGATGACTTCAAAACCTGAACAGCTGGCCTTTTGTTTATCATATCAGATTTTTCTTTAACTCAAATATACTTTTCAAGATCTTAGTTATCAAGCGCTGTTGTTATTGCTGTTAGTTGCCTTTGAGTCGGTTCTGACTCACAGCGACCCTATGTACAACAGAATCAAACACTGCCCGGCTCTACGCCATACCCACAATTCTTGCTATGCTTGAGCCCATTGTTGCAGACTCTGTCTCCGTCCATCTCATTGAGGGTCTTCCTCTTTTTCACTGACCCTCTTCTAAGTATGATGTCCTTCTCCAGGAACTAATCCCTCCTGACGACATGTCCAAAGTGTGCGAGGCATAGTCTCTCCATCCTTGCTTCTAAGTAGAGCTCTGGTTGTACTTCTTCCAAGACGGATTTGTTCGTTCTTTTGGCAGACCATGGTATATTCAACATTCTTCACCAACACCACAATTCAAAGGGGTCAATTCTTTGGTCTTCCTTATTCATCGTCCAGCTTTTGCATGCATATGAGGTGACTGAAAACACCATGGTTTGGGTCAGACGCACCTTAGTCCTCAAGGTGACATCTTTGCTTTTTAACATTTTAAAGAGGTCTCTCGCAGCTGATTTGCCCAATGCACTGTGTCTTTTGAATCTTTTGATTTCTTGGCTTCTGCTTCCATGGGTGTTGATTGTGGGTGGATCCAAGTAGAATGAAATCCTTGACAACTTCAGTCTTTTCTCCATTTATCATGATGTTGCTTATTGGTCCAGCTGTGAGGATTTTTGTTTCTTTATGTTGAGGTGTAATTCATACTGAAGGCCGTGGTCACTGATCTTCTTCAGTAAGTGCTTCAACTCCTCTTCACTTTCAGCAAGCAAGGTTTTGTCATCTGCGTAATTCAGGTTGTCAATGAGTCTTCCTCCAATCTCGATGGCCCATTCTTCTTCGTATAGTCCAGCTTCTCGGATTATTTGCTCAGCATACAGATTGAACAGGTATGGTGAAAGTATCAAATGCTACTGTAACTGAAATACCACAAGTGGATGGCTTTAACAAAGAGAAATTTATTCTCTTGTGGTCTAGGAGGCTAGAATTCCGAATTTAGGGTGCCAACTCCAGGGGAAGGGTTTCTTTCTCTGTCGGCTCTGGGGAAAATTCCTTGTTACGAATCTTCCCTGGTCAAGGAACTTCTCAGCTCAGGGACCCAGGGCCCAAAGGTTGTACTATTCTCCTGGCTTTTGTTTCCTGATGGTATGAGATCCCTCTGTCTCTCCGCTCACTTCTCTCTTTTGTATCTCAGAAGAGATTGACTTAATACACCTGTAATCTTGTAGATTGAGTTCTGCCTCATTAGCATAACTGCCAATAATTCCACGTCATTAACATCATAGAGGTAGGATTTACAATACATAGGAAAATCACATGAGATGACAAAATGGTGTACAATCACAGAATACTGGGAGTCATGGCCTAGACAAGTTGACACACATTTTGGGAGGACACAATTCAATCCATAAAAATTGGATTAATAACTTAAAGAAATAAAAACAATATATTAAAAGTGAAAGTTTTAAAGAAATATATTTGAGTATGTCAGTTTTGGAAGGATCCTTAGGGGTCATCTGTCTAATCTACTAATTTTACAAATAAGTGAATTGCAGACTGTAAGTTTAAGCAGTTTCTTTAAGCCACTGTCTAGGTACTTTTCTTACAAATCCTGAACTCTTACCAATTAGTAGTTAACGTAATTCCAAATTATCTAGCCTTATTAAATTAGCACATATGCCTCATTGAACCTGAGTCTTGTTCTTAGAATCAAAGCCTTTCTTTCTGCTTCCCTTGTCACTGACAGCAGTGGTCCATGTAACCTTCAAGCTCTTGCCTGCCATTCACTCTGAAGCCTCTGAATTTATCATCTTATTTAAGGATTAAAACTCCTGATTTTTTTTTTTTCCATTTCACACATTTCCACTTATAAACTTCTGCAACTCTCTCAGAATTGCGGCTATGTTTACTGTGACTATTTTTTTCTGCCCAGGAAAATTCCCCCCATTGGTCCTTGTGTGCCTTTATTCTACAAATCTGTGTCCTTGTTTTTCTGTTAGAAAAATGAAGCTTATAGACAGACATATGTTACTCCATATCAAGAATATGAATTGCTCTTGTTGTGTACAACGTTTTAAGTTACTCTAAAATTAAATTTTGTAATATTACTTAAAAAAGGACTCTTGAATCAGATAACTCATTTCCAACACTAATTCTAGTATTCGTTAGCTATATGACTTTGGGCTAGCTACTTGCTCCTCTAAAAGGGGGCTAATCATATCTACCTCATAGGTTCGAAGACCAAAAGAGCATTAGATCCTTGATAAGCATTAGTTCTCTGCTCCAGAACCCCCTTCCTTTAAAGGCTAAATAATTTGGTAACTCCTAGTTTATTGGGCATGTTAGGGTTTAGGTCACACTTGGAGTTATTTTTGTGTCCCCATCTTAGAAATTATGGTTGCTTCAAGAAAGTAATGTAATTGTCTTTGGCTAGTTTTATAACTGTTTACAAAATATTTTCCTTCTCAGTAAATCTCTTTGATAAGAAAATGGAGACAAAAGATAAATCATTAATTTTGCAATTCATATTCCTACTTCTGTGATGAAAACGATGGTCATTGAACAATATTAATTTTTATATCTATTTGGGGTATTTCCTATCTGCTCCATTGGTATGTCTGTCTTGAAAATTAATATAATTACAATAAGTTTCTTTTATCTGGCAATGCAAATGTCATTCAATATCCTTTTTCAGATTTTTAGTAGTTATTCTTTTATGTTTACTTTGTATATATGAAATCTTTGTGTATATGAAATCTCATGATAATCTTATCTAGTTTCAAAACCATTCCAGTTATTCCTATTGGAATTTAGTAAAATTTAGATAGTTTATTTTAAAGAGAATTAACATCTTTATAATGTTTTGTTATCCAATAAGACAGCATGCCTTTCCCTTTGTTCAACCCTTCTTTTTTGTAACTTTCAGCAACTTGAAAGTGTTCTTCATATGAACCCTAGACATTTTTTGTTAATTTTATTCTAGGAATTTAGTCTTTTTTTTGGTTGCTGTGGTAATCTGTCTTTGCTCCCGTCATAACCTCTTACTGGTTGCTTTTTTTTTCTGCGTTTAAGGAAGCTTAGAAAAAGTCTTGAGCCTACAATTTAGGATCTATGGAAAAGCATGTATCACTAAAGAAGAACAATAAACAATCTTAAAACAAAACAACTGTCAAAAAATAATCCTCTACCGTGTATCCAGAATTGTTGTTTTTACAAGACTGGAATGAATGCCCTGCGGAGAATTTACACGGTAATCCCTTGTACTAACCACATTTGCTCTGAAGCCTATTCCTCAGCTGACCCAAATGTTGGTTCCTGACGTGCTCTGTCACTTGCTGTCAAGCTAACATGAACACGTGTTTTCTGTTCTCACCATTTGTGACACTGGTGTCAGATGGAAGAAAAAAAAATCACTGTGTGACTAATTCACACTTAAGGTAGAATGCTTATTTTATGCTGCTCAAAACAGATTCACCTCTGAAATATCACTCTGTCCTCATCCATGAAATTATTAGATGTTAAAAATAGATCTTAAAGAGCAACAGGAGCCCAATTACATAGCTCAGTTTAGATTTTGATCAAGTTTTATTTGATAGATTATTTTTCTGAGCTACTTTATTTAAAAGGTTGACTATGCATGGTTGCAGGCAGCTGAAAAGGTCTAGGTGAAGTCCCTTGAGAGAATTTATGGAGGCAAAACATGACGGGCAACCAGCAAAATATGGGGCATTAGTGCTCATTTTTGACTTTTCTATGTCTGTGCATGGAGAAGAAGTAGGCACTTAGATTTTAAGGTGCAAATTGAAGATGCTTTCCACAAACATATGGAGCTCATGCTCTAAAATAGACACAGATATGAATACCCATGGAACAAAATGAAGGTCTGAGTCACAACGCAGACAACATGGCAATTTTGCCAAATATAAGGCTCATGCCTAGCAGAGACTTATAAAACAAAGTTTTTGTCCTAATTTATTTAAATTTATTCAAGGAGAGTTTATGAGGTTAGGTGAAGTTAGGAAAAATATACAAACAATGTAATAATAACAGTACAAATGACTCTTAAAATTTGCTATGTTTCAGGTATTATTGGGGAAGTTTTGTTATGAGCCTTGCTCAAGTCTTTATCAATTAGAATACATTTGGGGATTATAGAAAAAATATCACACAGCAAATAAAATGGGAATAAAGGATATTAAAGTTTGTGTGAGAGTTAGAGCCAACAATGTATATACCTCTATATACATTGTGCTAAGCATCCTACAGGCAGCTGTGAACGAATGAAAGTGTTTATTAGAATAGTTTAATGGGTGAAGGAGAACCTCAGGATGCTTAGTCTGATTGTGGTAAACTAAGGCAGAAGCAAGGCACAGTGCCTGAACTGGAACTATCTGCTCATCTTCATTCTTGTTTTGTTTTAACCAATAGATGTTTTTCTCAACTCTTTTACTCTATAATTTGGTTTGGCTGGCAAGTTCACGCTCTCTACAAATGTTGTCCTAACAGTTAGCCTTTAAAATATGATACTGGTTATTATTTGACTGACATACAATATCAGTGTCATTATCTCAAAAGGAAATATGCATCTGGACATTTTAATTGAAGTGTAAAATGATTTTATAATAGCAAGTTTTTACACTACAGAACAGTTGCCTTTGTAGCTGAAGAAATTATGTGAGATTTCATCTCTGCTTTTCGGTGTATATGAAAGCCATTATTACTTCCAGATGCAAGTGCTATTAGATAACTAACTTGAGAATAAAAAATACTAGCAGTATTCTTCTTTCAAATATGAAATTTTAAAATTAACTTGGCATCTTTATAACATTTTCTACAGAGACTTTATTGTTACTCATTTGCAGAGAAAGATCTTAATCTCAAGTGTGTGTCTGAAAGATGGCGGACAATGACTGGCAGCCACGTGAATGATGATGGAACTGAAAATTCCATTATGGTTTTACAATATGCTATTCTGTGAAAAACGAGATAAAGTTTCTTGTTTAAAATCCCCCATCGGTATAAAACTAGCATTTCAGCAATGTGCTAAAGTACATTTCCTTTTCTGAAAGGCTGCTCTGAGAATATGCCATCCAGTTGATGTGATAATTTTGGTCTGGGTCCCTTTGAGTTACTGCTGCCCAAAGTAAAATTTTAAATTAACTAAGTGGCTACAAATATTCCCCAAGTCTAAATCAGGTTAGGTTTAGCAAACGTTTGAATTTCACAAACAAAATAGAAACAACATCATCTCTCTACTCTGGAAGGGATGAGTATATGATTCTGCTTGTTTTTCAGTTTGAAGGACAAGTGGGTGTTTTTATTATTATTAATGTGGATGTACCATGAGAATTAAATGATATTTATGCAAAATTTGAGCAGCTAGTTGAATAGCAAAAAAAAAAAAAAAAAATCAGTCTACTAGTTGTCCTAAGTGCACAATGGCAATTAACTAGGCAGACATTTTTCTCCATTTAATTATCATAAAAACAAAGCCCTTTCAACACAGCAAATAGGCTGCATTCTGGAAATACAGCGCTGCAAGATACTCCTTAACTGTTATGCAATTGAGGTTTCCTTTGGCAGTGTGTGGTTGAATGCCTATTAAGGGCTGTGATTAAAAGAGAAAAGATAATCGCTCTCATAGTTCAAATGCACTTTTACCTCTTTTCTTCCTAAACCTCAAGCTATTGTGTGTATTGGTGTGTATATAAGGGTTGGGTGGGGAAAGAAATGAAGGTGAACAAGGGCATTACAAGAGAATTAGAGGCTACATGTAAGTGTGAGGAATGCCCGGGGCCTCCATATGCAGTTAAGGAATGTTTGAGTGGAAGCATGAGAAAGGGAAAGAAGATATTTTTAACAGCAGAATAAATTGTTTAAATAGGCTATTAGGAAATAGCTTTATTCAAAAGCAAACCATTATGATGATAACAATGATAACAATTAAGCAATAGTTTTTTTTAATTTAATCTGAATTTTATAGATTTGATCTCTTGAATGTTCTCAAACCTTTGCCTTTTCTCCATTCCCGCTGCCACTTGCTTTGGACTTTTCTAAGCCTTCCCATTTTTCTTCTGGAATCCGGCTTCTTTTCCCATTGATCCTAATTTCACACTCACACCAGAGCTGGTGGTTTACAATACAAGCCGGATTCATTTCACCTACTACTTTAGAGCCTTCCATTGCTCCCTAGAGCTCTATAACAGAGGTTGAGCCATTTACAGCTGAACCCTAAATTACTTCCTATCTAATTTGTCATTAAGTTCCCCATTACATCCCCTCTGTTGCAGGCATACCACTCCAGTTGCTGTTCCTTTAACATGCTGAGCTCTTTACTATTTTTGACCTATTAATTTACTAGTTACTTTACTTAAAATTCTCTTCACTCTTTGCTACTTTGGGAAATTTTACCAGTCCTTCAAGGTTTTACTCTTGAGTCCTCATATTCTCTAGACAGAGTTAGTTATTCCTCTTCAGTATTTTCTTAACATTCTCTTACTTCACAATTATATTGAATTGCGATTATCTGTTTATGTGTCTCTTTGTTTTACAAGATGGTGGTTGGAATACACTTAGCAAGAAGAAATCTGTAACACTGGAGGAGATGAAGAGTTGAAAATTAGTTGACATTTATCACTGGAGGCAAATAAGTTAGGTGAAACCAAATAAATTGATTTCTTATTATGTTTTTATATTTCTAAAAAATCACTTACCTTTCCAACTTTTTTCTTCACTTTTTTTTTGGAAGGGGGTACTTTTTATTCTGCCTGTTTAAAAAAATATTGCCACATTCAAAATGAATAAACTGGCAGTTTTTTATATCCCTATCTCAAAAAAAAAAACTTCACAGATGGTCTTTAAACTTTCCAAGAAAATAAACTTGGGAAAGAAATCAAATGAGATTTTTCAACCTAAAAATACACCCCTCAAGCCCAACAAAGTTATGGACGTGAAGCAACTAGAGATTATTTGACTAAGTAGCACATTTGTTGTTATCAATATTGTCATTTACTGGAGAAAAGTATCATTAAATTCATTAATTAAAAAAATACACTCGAGTTCAGACGATTGTTCACATATGTTCAAGATTTAAACCTTTATCTCCTCCTCATCATTATATCATTGTCATTGCAATCATCATCATGATCCAAGTTAGCAACACTCTCACAAATTGAGCAAGCACTATTTGCCGAGTACTTTTCTGGGTTTTACTAGGTGTCCTCCATATTTTCCCTCATTTAATCTTTAGCTGTCCATAAAGGGAGTGTGGCAGATACTGAATGGGACTGACTTAATATCTATTGTGTTTCCCTGCTTCGAACCCTGTAATTCTGTGTAATACTGGTTAAACCAAAAAACTCATTGCTGTCGACAGCCCTATAGGACAGAGTAGAACTGACCCATAGGGTTTCTGAGGCTGTAGTCTTTACAAAGCAGACTGCCACATCTTTCTCCCCTAGAGCAGCTGGTGGGTTAGCACCACTGACCTTTCAGTTAGCTCCCAAGCACTTTAACCACTGCACCACTAGTGCTGCTTATTATGGTGTTTAGAAAGTGAAATAATATAACTTCTCACCTCCCCTGTAGCTAGATGTGCCCATGTGACATGATTCTGACCAATGAGTTATATAGGTGGAAATCTCAGAGAGGGTCTTTCCCTAAAGCCTCTTGCAGAGAAGATTTTTGTCCTTTGCCCCTTCCCATTTTTGCCTACAACGTGCCCTGATGCCTGCAAGTGCAGCAGACACTTTGAGGCCATAAGGACAAAAGAATGCTAAGGATGGAGAAGCAAGAAAAATCACCGGGGAGAGTGATGACTTTGTGAAACTACTGCTTCACACTTGGATTATTGATTTCTGCTTGTTTAGTTATGTGAGAAAAAGAAAGCCCGTATTTAGTTAAACTTCTGTGGTTGGGGTTTTCTTATACAACTTAACACAAATCTAACTAATACAAAAAAACCCATTGCCAATGAGTTGATTCCAACTCCTAGCAACCCTATAGGACAGGGTAGAACCAAGGAGTGCCTGGTGGATTTAAACTGCTGGCCTTTTGGTTAGCACCGGTAGCATTTAACCACTACACCACCAGGGTTTCCTAATACGGACGTATTCTATTATCCTTATTTAACAGATGATGAAATGGAGGGTCAGGGAGATTTTTAAGTTGCCCAGAGTTGCACAGGTTATAAGTATTTTTTTTTTTAATATTCAAATTCACCCTATCAGAACCCAAAGCTAATTTTCTTTAAGTTGTGTATTGATTTTTTTTTTATATTAGGCTGAAAGATATAGAACTATCAGTGTCAGTTGTACACAATTCAACCTAATTTGTTGAATAATAAATTAACTTGTATTTATATATACTATAGAATTCTTCAATGGCATCTCTAAGTTTCCTGTACAATTCATAAGAGTCAGATTTGATTAATTCAGTTGGTGAATGAGGAAATACTATAATGACTAAATTAAATCACTATTATTTCCAAAGCCATTCTTTTTTTGGTATATAAAGATAGCATTATTGTTAGCTGGCACTGTTCCTAACACTCAGTAGATGCTCCATAAATATTCATTGACTAAAGGTTATTTTGAATTTAGTTATCGCCTTTAGAGACTTTTTTTTTTAGCATACATTGTGAAGGAAGAAAATTATTGCTTATAACGTAGTTTCTGGTCTGGTGCTCAGTTATGCTATCCCTCAGAAACAAACTACTAGTTTTTCCTGGAGTATCCTTCCCCACTGGGTCTGACACACTTTTATTTTTATTTTAAAACATAACTCAGTATCACCTGCATTGTGAAGTCTTCCTAACACCCATGTTAGTATTATCTCTGTACTTAGTACATACATCTGTTATTGCATTAATCTTACTCTCTTATGTTTATTTCCTGTGCTAATTTGTGAGCTTCTTAAAGGCTAGGGCCTTGTATTCCTCATTTTTATATTCCAGTGACTTGGATGGCACTAGAGATGTATTGACCAATGAAATTTATTACTATGATTGAATGTAATATGAATTGTTTACTGTCAACTGTGCATTTTATAAAAGGAAATTTACCTTAAAACATAGGCTCTAAACTTTTCAAATGACTTAAATTTTTTGAGAATATGGGTAAGGTCCTTATTTAAAAAAAAAAGAAAAAGAAATTAGAACTGAAACTTGAAAGACTATTTGAATAATTAGAGATATATAACATAACTCAAAAGAGGAAGGAATGAAGTGTGTGATAGCAGATGTTTTTGATTATCGAGAACACCCAGGCAACGCACATCTGTGATTTCACTGACACTTCATCACTTGTTATAGGAAAGCAACGCGATCCATATAAAAGTTAACTAAAGCTGATAATTGGGCAGGAATAAAGGGATCAGCTTGATGGTTGTGAACATGGTCAAGTTTTGATCAGTTTTAGAAAGTTCTGCTTTGCTGTAATGTTCTTGGATATGAGGTCATCATAGATGGAATTAAGAAAGAGGCTAAGAATATGTAACTCTCGGTGTGATAGAAATACTAGATTTGTGATGCTGGGAAAGGCCCTCAGCCATGGACCCTGAGCATCCCTGAACATTCTTGTTGAATATTGCAGACCGCAAGGCTACCTGCCTCCTGATACTGAGCGGTCTTTGTAGTTAGGCACATAGACAACAAAGTAGGTCAAGGCAACCACGTCATGGCTTCTATGTGACTGGTCACTCCTTGGTGGAAGATGAATTGGCTTGTTTGCTGCTTGCTCTAATGTTTCTGATCACTTAAGAGTCCTTAACCTCTCTCCTGTGATGTAGCCCAGTGTAGGTGCAGGTGTCATCTAGCCCTTCACGTCACCTTTTGGGAACTGGGAAAATATGCTAATGCTCATGCTGCTTGCTGTGCTGTGATAAAGTACTTTGTCTCTGACCCAGGAATTCTACTGTCTTCTCTCAGCATCAAAGATACCCTGGCAAATCAATTTGTTATCTTACAAGTAGGACAAAATCTCAGACTCTTCACAGCCATTCAAAGTTGGTGCCTCCTTCATAGAAGCCATGCTTAGTGGATGCATAAAATCTTATATTAAAGTTGGGTGGCATCTAAGGGATCATCTGTATCTAGGAACAAAATTCTTGGCCTGGAAATTGAAAGCTAAGATGAAAAATATTATGACATCTTGAGGTAAAGTGATTCTCGTATCCTCATCAATCTGTAAATTTATTTATTTTTTTGCCACACTGTGTAAACATAGCTGTTAAATATATTTTTGAGCTGGATAGCTCATTTAAAGCATTGGATTTTAGGGGACTACTTGATAGATATGATTGGTAAAAGGCATAGCTGATAACAAAGAAAGGATGAATGCTTACTGGAGCATCCAGAAAATTTCACTCATACATATATAAGAGTCAGTCAATAGTTCTATTCAAGCAGTAACATTGTGTTGAAAGATGACCACGTGAGTAATGCAATAAAAGATGCTTTTATAGACACTCCTAGTTATATGGTTATACATATAAAAGAGACAGTAAATAGTTCTATTCAAGTAGTTAACACTGTTTTGAAGGGAAGTCAAGTGAATAAATAAGATCCTTTCATAGACACTATGAGACATAGTTGTAATAGTCATTGTATTGTAGTATTGCTGACTTGAGAATTTTTTAACTCCTTCATGTTTTGCACCAAACATTCTACTATGAAAAAAGTGTGCATGAACAAGCACAAAGTATGGGAGTCTGCTGAAAAAAACAGAATTAGGAATCTGGGAGTAAGAGAAACATGAAGGGGTTAATGATTTAAGCTTGCTAAAAAAAAAAAAAAAATTTTTTAGCATGTATAAAAAAATGCCATAAAGAAAAAAAAAATTTTTTTTTTTTAGGATGTATAAAAAAATGCCATAAAGAAGTATTCATTAATTCAGTAACTTTCACAATTGTGAGAGAAGAGATTCCAAAGTGGGCAGATCTATTTCTAAACATTTAACAATCTAGAAGCAAAAAAGTATTCAGGGAGGTAGAATTTTAATTAAATGCCTAGAGGCAATCTAAAATGATGTAAGTGGATCTAAATTTAAAAAGGAAGCAATCAGTTATAATTACAAATATAGTTATAGATAATTAGACTGAATTTCTTTAGTGATATAATTAAATGAATGGCATATCCTTAGGCCTGTGGTTCATTTGTTCAATAATTGAGCTGGTCTAATATACCACCCACTGTTCCTGTCTTTAAATTCATATTCTAGTGGGGAAGAAAGCATGTAAACAACTGTCTACATATGTCAGCTTTAATTAACCACTCTAGTAAAGGTACAAAGATGCTTTGAGACCAATTTCTGAAGAGAGCAATCACAGAGGGCTTCATGGAAGAAGTAGCATTAATGCTAAAACTTGAAACCTTAATAGAATTTTTATAGCAAAGAAATTGGAAGGTGCACGAACCAAGGCACAGAGATGTGAAAGTGCTGGGCATGGTCTGGGAAGGCTGGTGGGCTGACATGTCAGTGGAATAATGGATTTTGGTATGTTAGCCAATCTTACATTTTTTTCTATTTCCCTTCAAAGATGAACTAGGTCCACTTATATTTACTAAAAGGGTACATGTGATTGGCTTCTGTTCTGCCATATAGTTTTATGTTATATGATTCTAGTCTTTCATATGTTTTATTTACTCATTTTCTCTTTTGTATACATCATTTCATATTTTAGGAAGGTTTATTTTTTGTTCTAATACTACCTTTCTACTAATATCAATATCTATATGTATATATGTATATTTATATATAAAATACTTTAGTATCAGTCATTCTCTCTGCTTTTCTCTCTCTCTCCACCTCTTTCTGTCTTTGCATCTCTGCCTTGCTGTTGTCTAATTAATACAATGAGCAATACTAAAATTATCTAGTAACTTCTCTTTCTCCTTCCATTCCCTTCTAATTCCACATCTTATTTGAGGTAATATCAGGGGTGGATTATCCAAGAGGCAAGGTAAGCACGGTGCTTACCTTGTTACTGGGTCATCTGGAGGAAACCGTTTCACATTTTTTCACCACATTGAAGATTCTGCTTCTGGGTATGGCATCTATCTCTCTCTCAACCCCATAGCACCTTCCTACAGAATCAAAGGCTGTTTTCAAATTTACAATCCCTGACACAGATGGATTACCCAGTAAACAAAGTAAGCACAGGCTTAATTGTGCTTATTTACTAATCTGTGGTGGTTAATCTCACATGGGTTTCACGACATCAAAGCTCAACGATGTGGTGAAACCCATATGAAGTTGCTCACTACAGATTAGTAAGTAAGTACAAGTAAACACATGCTTACCTTGCTTAATGGGTAACCTGCCCCTGGGTAATATTCTTTTATTCCTAGTTTTTTTTTTTTTTTTTAATACCTACATTAAATCTTAATTGCCAGTTAATACCTAGTCTCTGGGTAGTACAAATGGTTAACACGTTCAGCTACTAACCAAAAGATTGGAATCCACCTAGAGGCATCTCAGAAGAAGGACCTGGCGACCTACTTCCAAAAAATCAACCATTGAAAACCCTCTGGAGTACTCTGGCACACAGAAGGCCATCATGAGTTGGAACTGATTGGACGACAACTGGTACTGGTGGATAATACCTTAACAATCTGTGGTCTTATTTTACTTTTTAATATATTCCCTACTTCCTCTCATTTTTTTTTTTTTTGGTAGCTGTAAAGCATCTATATCATCAGAGTCTATAATCATTGCAGACTGTAACTGTCCCTTTTACAATTATCATTCAGTCCTAATTCTGTAGGTAAATATCCTTTTAATGCTTTTTATCAGTCTTTTTGATTGTTTGAAGCTTGTGTTCGGATAGATTCCTTTGAATGAAAACTAATTCATCTAACCAGCCCCAGAGGATAATATTTTATCAGTCTTGGGGGCCTTTCAATCTTGTGATATTTAGATAATTCATTTGATGGGTATGATTATGTGTATAATTACCAGTCAAAAAATTCATCACTTGTATAAATCTATTAGAACAAGAAGAAGAGGGGAAGAGGAGAAAGAAAATTAGATAAAATTGTTCTCTATGGGAGAAAGTGTTACGGTCAAAGGACAATCCCTATTTCAGGTAAGACTTTTTTTGACCTTTGAGGAGGTGACAAAGCTATTTGGAGATCAGAACTGTTTTGTTGTTAAGAAGAAACTCCCTATTTCGTCAACAGTTAGGATTATAAGGCCGGATTGTGGAGAAAGGAAAACATGAGTCTAGCACCACACAGGGACTGTGGGGGTTCAGTGATAGAATTCAATTACAGGAGACCAGCTTCAATTCCTGGTCAATGTACCTCGAGCAGCGTCACGCCCTTACCCCACTGTCAGTGGAGGCTTGCATGTTGCTATGATGCTAAACAGGTTTCAGTGGAGCTTCCAGACTAAGACAGACTAGGAAGAAAGGCCTGGCGATCTACTTTTGAAAAATAAGCCATTGAAAATTGTAGGGAGCACAGTTCTACTCTGATTCAATGGCAACTGTTTTTGGTAGCATCAGACAAGTTCTACCATGTACAAGGCGCATGGCCTTTGGTGAAATTACTTCATGAACCTCACTTATTTTTTAATCTAAAAAATAGATCTTTTAATAAAAGTAACCAAAATATAAATATAAATATGTTATGAAAATTAAATAAGAAAGACTATGTGATACGCAAACACTTAGCAGTAGGTGCTAAATTAATACTAGCTCACGTTATTCATTTTTTTGGGTTCCCATAACAATTTATACATCTTTAATGATGATCGTTTAATTCACTAAAATATTGATACTCATCATATCGATTAAATCTAGCTATACAAGCTGTAGAAGATTTTGGTATAAAGAACAGAAGTTATTCAGCGGCTTTGATGCTAATATAATTTTATGAAATAAACGGCAATCTGGTAGAATTTTCAAAGAATTTTTACCCTTCATTAATGGCTACTTATGATTATATGAATGGTGCGTTTCGAGCTGCTCCAGCAGAAAACGCTGGCATTTCAACATATAATTTTAAGCTTTAAGAGCACGGTATAATCAGTGGCACTTTCGTCACTGTGATTTCCATGTTTTGGCTGGGAACAGTTATAGGAGATCAGAGATGAGTGTTTCAATGAGAAAGCCCTTCCACCCGAACGTGAGCCACTTTCACTCCTAATGAAACCCGTCTTCTTTATCTGAGTTGTTAGTCTTGACTCGCTATGATTCTTGGTCTTAGATTCATGAATAGTTGTTTATTGGTGCCACGTTTCTTCATGACTATGCATAGCCATTACTTCATGAGGATTATTTTGTTTCCCTAGCCTCTAAGAGCAGTGATGAGCCTTGAATTCATTTAACTAAATTACAGGCTGAGACTGCAATATTTCTGACTGTCAAAAGATTTCTAATATGAAAGGGAAAGGAATTATATACCCCGCCTGAAAAGAACCATGCTTGGCTCTCTGTTGGGTACCATTAAGTAGGGGTTGCTTGAGGGGAGACTGCAAGGCTCAAGGAGGAAGAAGGTGAGATATGAGACAACTGAGAAAGGAAAGACTAGGTGATGAAATGAAGAGTACATGCTACAGTTGAAGGTCTTACTGGTTTTTGGTCTTTATTTTTGTTTTAACACCGACCTGACTAAGCACTTCTGCACGACTTATTCGGCCCAAGAGCTCAAGTCTGTGATTCTTGTTAAAGGAAATAATCATGTTACTATGTAGGGAGTCCTGCTCTGGATGGCCTTTCTGAAAGTGCTGACAAATGAGAAGAGGCAGAACATTTTTTAGTTCTGAGAGGGAGAAGAGCATCAGAGGTCAGCTGTCTGGAAGAAATCAGCGACAGCCTGGGTCACCAATCTGCTAGGTCAACAGGGAAGAAGGATGGCAAAAGCAGGGGCTGTTAAAGTAGAAGTATAGAGATACCACCCAAAATTATAATCATGTGTAAGAATTATCCGTGCTTTCCATCCTTCCACCTCCATAGAACCTGAAGGAAAAAATTAGACAGGATGATCCCGAGAAAATAGACTTCCTTCTAATCAATCACGAAGGTGCTCAGAGCATTAAGAATTCAAATATTGTACATTGACAGAGTTGAACTCATCACTGGCTGAGGCGCTGTCATCTACCCAGCTATTCTGGTTGAAGTAAAAGGAATGGTCCAATATTAACAAAATCATACATCCCACCATCCTGTTAATGAACATTTATTGAAGATGTTAAATTTCTTTTCGAGCTAGTTGTTACTCTACTAAAAAAAAAATAAAAATAAACCTTCAAGCAAGCTCTGTAAGAAATGACATGATAAAAGGAGATATGTACATAAATAATAATTATTTGGTATATGCATTTGGGAAACCCTGGTGGCATAGTGGTTACGTGCTATGGTTGCTAACCAAAAAGGTTGGCAGCTCGAATCTACCAATCTACCAGGCACTCCTTGCAAACCCTATGGGGCAGTTCTGCTCCATCCTATAAGGTCGCTATGAGTCAGAATCAACTTGATGGTTGATAAATTCAGTAGGAATTGCATTTGTTGCAATTTCTACTGAAAATTATTATGAACAGTACTGTTAGAAATGGTTGATGACATGGTTGATAAAAATAAAAAAGTAGTTATAATCAGTAATTTTACAGACTAAATATACATATGGAGACAGTATACTGATTACCATCAGGATGTATTTATTGAGCTCAGGGTTAATGACTCTGTCCTATGTAGGTCTGGTGATAATACATTTATTCAAGATGCTTGAATGAAATTTTGTGTAAAAAGATCATATGTGACTTCTGAAAATAAAATGTCCATGTCTTAATTTCACATCCCTAATTTTAATTATCATTTTAATAACTAGTACGTGACAAGCTGTCAAAACCACTGGATTAGAACTCATTTAAATTAGGGTGAGTAAAGGAAATCTTTGAGGTATCCCTCTATTCAGTTATCTCAATGTTAAATGTAAAAGGGGGGTTGATGTGGCTAAGGAGGAATCAACTAACTTATTGAACTTTTTAAACATGTGGCAGGGAGGAGTTGTTGGAGATTTGGGAAAGAAGAGTAATGAGTAGAGAATTTAGGATTGAAATAGGCTGGGAGAAAAAATAAAAGAAAGGAACATTGTAAACACAACGTAGAAATACTTTGGTGATGAAAAAATGGCAAATGTAACTTTAAACATGTTACATTTTTATGGGGATGGGAATGAAATGAAGAAAATAAATACTTATCTGATGTTTTTATTGTCTTGAAGTGATTTAAGATTTTGAATAAATTCCGTTTTAAATACTGAACCTTTTAAGATAAGTGGAGGCGATTGCTATTTTGTGAAATATTTCTGTGGTGCGTTCCAGCTTTAATATGGGGATTGGATTAGATTTTTTTCTCCTTAGCAAAACAATTATTTCAGCATATCAACCATTGGGAATATTATTTCCCTCTCCAGTTTTGTTTTGCAAATTTCATTATAGCATGATATGGTTACCATCTGGTGTTTCTTATATGTTATACTCAGGCTTTTCAGCTTTGAAATAATGATATTTCAAAGCAAATGGAAACCCTTTCTGAGAATATGATTTCATATAAGTAACACATTCAAAAAACATAAAATGTAGTTTAAGTTTATGCTTATTATACTTACTGGAAATATGCAGTTGGCATATTCATATGATCTTAAAAACCTTTTTGGTCTTGAAGAGTTTATTATATAATTTATCAAGGTCTTCAGATTAGCAGTTTGCTTAATAGTACATTATCATTTTAGTTGTCCCAAGGCCTTGAAAGCCCTATAATCTTTTTTTGATAAATAGATTATATTTTTTTCAGGTTTCCTAAGATTTCCTTAAACATCTTTGTTGAATAATTATTTTGTAAATATATAGAGTAGATTTTGTGAAGAAATAAGCATAAGTTTGCTCTTTTTTCCTCCCTTCTTCCTTCTCTCCCTCCCTCCTTCTCTCTCTCACTCTCTTCCTCTTTCCCCCTTACTTTCTCTCTCTTTCTTAGTTTCCTTTGGATTCTACCATAATCTAGGCAATGAAATTGCACGTTAAAATTAAAGTTCTCAATGTGCTTCAATTATAAATATATCATTTTATTGACTCAGCAAAAAGCATATACATATGAAGGGGTTAATTTGTATTTATTTCATTTTTACGCAAGTTTGAGTTCTAGTGACAAACACAATGCTGGACACATGGTTGGTGTCAGCGATCATTGAATTGCACTGACTCTGCATCACTTGTTTTACAGACCTCCCTTAACGTTGCTGCTTTTCATATGTAACAAATTTTCTTCTCTAATTAAAATGGTCCCAACCTGTAAAAATGGTTTTATGTAAAGTGATTCTGTTGCATTTTTGGTACTCAACTGTCGAGTCAATTCTGACTCATAGTGACCCTATAGGACAGAGTAGAATTGACCCCTAGGGTTTCCAAGGAGTGCCTGGTGGTTCAAACTGCCAAGCTTTTGGTTAGCAGCCCAACTCTTAACCGCTATGCCACCAGGGTTTCCATACATACATACATGTGTATATCTATATACCTATCTATATATATATCATATCTATAGATATATATATAGATAGGTATATAGATATACACATGTATGTATGTATGTATACAGACTAAACTAGCTAGCATTTAGTTTCCAAAGATAGTCTTCCTATGAACTATATTTCCCTTGTATAGAGTCCTCCTCTTGAATTAGTACTGGTTTCGTGACTCACTAGAGTATGGCAGAAGTAATGTTGTATAACCTACAAAGCTAGGTCAGAAGAAGCCTTGCAGCTCTACCTTAGTCTCTTGGAACCCTCACTTACTCTGAGGGAAGCCAGCTGTCAATTAAGAAGTCCAGCCCCTCTGAGTCTACCATTCAATGGGGAAGTCCAAGCTGGCCAGCCACCTAGTGAGAAACTTCTGCCAAATTGTTACTAGCTCCAGTGCTCTGGGCCAGAAGGAAGTCAGGACAAGGGGGTACCATTTACTTTCCAACAAGAATGGTGGTAAAAGGAAGGAGAAAAATAAGGTAGCAGCTCAAAGTGGAGGCAGAGGGAAGGGAAGATGTTTTTAAAGCAGAGGAAAGTGAAACAGGTTTATAGGAAAGAAGAAAGATGAATAGGTAAAGGGAGTTAAAGTACTAAGTTTGGAAGATAAGCAGCCTAAGAATCAGAAATTGGTAGGTAGAGCAACAGCACTTCTTCCTCTGAGGTAGGGAGGAGGCAAGACGCAAGTGTAGGGGAGAGGTAACTAAGTTTTAGTGGAGGAGGAATTTATATCAAATGGTATCCATTGTCCCAATTAAGCAGTGGGGGAAGTAATTTGCTGAAAGTCAAACAAGAAAAGAAGGGGGAGGGCTGGAGCAAGAGGAAAATGGTAACTCTTCTGGGTTATGTGATGAGAAATGGGATAAAAAGCCAACTAGTGATGAGTAAAATGATTGTCGAGCTGCAATGAAGGCCCAGCTGAGTTGGGAAATCATAAATTTGTATTGCAGCCAATCACCATGGTTACATATGTCTCATCTACAGTGTAGCTCCCAGAAGCAAAAGGAACACAAATGGATGACTGGATATAGGTTAGGAGGAGAAATCTGGGACATATTTTCAACACTTACCTTAACAAGTAATATTGAGTCTAGAAAACTAATGCAATAATATACACACGTCTTGGGTTTGAGCTCTGACTGCAAATTCCTGGGAGAGCTTGGGAAATTATCTAACCACCTAGCATTTTTCTTCGTATATAAAATGGGGATATTTAACTACCAGACTTCTGTGAGTTTAAAATGAGAAAAATTTTTAAGAGAAAATGATATATAAACTGTAAGGTATGATTTTACTGTAAATACTGTAAGAGTTTTTTTTTTTCCTCCTTGATAATAAAGATTCATTTCGTGGATGGCCATTGCTATTTATTAATCTGTCTCTGTTTATCTGAATCTGTAGAAACATTTTGTCCACCAGTTGTTTTATTCCTCATAGCTACATATTAAGTTCTTTTGTCTCTTCGTTCTAACCGACCACAAAGAATATTCATGTTATTTTGCAGCTTGAGCTCCAGTTTGCTATGATGTCTTTTTATTTTCTTTTCTATGGAAGCCCTAAGTCAACTCTGTTGATATTTTCTATCTTAATTGCCTAGGAAAATTAACATAATATGGAATCTTCGAGCTCTAAAGGTGGTTGATCCTCAGATAAAAGACACCTGGCAATTCTATTACTTTGGTCTGATTTCTTGGGTTATATTTTTCTTATAGTCAGCATTTTACCACTCCCTTTTATTCACAGAATTGCTTATTATTTTTACAACATTCTTAATTCTTATCCATTTATATAAGACATCTGTCAGTGCCATTAATTTTACAACATAGTTTCTGTGCATGATATGTCTATGTTTGTTCAATTTCTTTTTTGTAAAGTCCCTGTACAACCCTGAGATGGATGATGAATTTAAAAGTTTTTTTTTAATTTAAATATCCCTTTAATGTTTGCTTTTTTCCTTTTTTCACATTTCCATGAACAAACAAGCCAGCATTCCTAATTTTCAAATGGAAATAGCAGACAGACTGAGTAGGTGAACTGTAAATTGAGAGAGAACATGGCTTCATTTGATTGGAGTGACAATTTTCAGTTCATTCAAAGTGGTAGTGTTGCATAGAGATAGAGACTCTGAAGACAGTTTCTCACCAAAAATAGTTTGGTATAGTTGTGATATGAGGAGCACTGGTTCGGATGATTGGAATGGAGAAATTCTAAAGAAGGGGATGTAATATCTAATAGGATGGTTGAGGTAGGCACAAAGAGGCAACAGTGAGATGGCTCTGGAAGAACTGAAAAGAAAGAAAAGTACATTGTTCTTTGAGTATTAATCTGTTAAAATCTAGACGTGACAGATATAATTAGCTATTTATGGGAATAAGCTACAAGACTGCATTTTTTTTGAACTGAAGAGTCTAAAAAACACTGAAAAACCAAATTTCAAAGACTTGGGCATGATCTCATAGAAACAGACCTGGGCTATGATTGGAGCTTAGTTATCAGTCACAATTATTTGGTTATTTCTTGTGAAAGACTGTCGAAGTTGCCAGGCATGGTCATTGTAGAACACAGGGAAGTCCCAGAAGCAGAGGTATCCTGGGCTGATCTAGCACTTGATTCAACAGAAAAAAAAGTAGGTCCCTGGACCCTAGTGGCATAGTGGTTAAGAGTTTGGCTGCTAACCAGAAAGTTGGCAGTTCAAGTCCATGAGGCACTCCTTGGAAACCCTACGGGGCAGTTCTACTCTGTTCTCTAGGGCCACTATGAATCAGATTCAACTTGACTGCAACAGGTCTGGCTCTTGGTTTTTGGAGAGGTGTACTCTTTTTTGGGTAAGGACAGGTTAGTTAGGCATTTCTGTGGCTTAAAGAAGATAAACCTTAAGATATTTATTACCCTTTGCTCTGATTCCAAGATCAACAAGACATATTCTAATGAAAACTTTATTTTTCCAAGTTAAGGAAAAAGTGTACTCAATATGAAACTTGAGCAAATTACTAACTCAAAAAGAATGTCTTCCCACCAGAAATTAATTGACTTTTTGGCTTATAACCTTATGAATTTGGGTGTTATGAGTCAGTTACCCTGAATCACTATTCAAAGTCTAATTTCCAATCCTGTGAGAATGAGAACCAATTCTCTAAACCAGCACCTGAGACCCTTTCAGTGAGTCAACAAGGTCAAAACTATTTTCATAATAACATTAAGATATTTTCAGTTTTCACTGTACTGATAGTTTCAATTAGATACAAAAGCAAAAGTGGCTAAAACAGCTGATACTTTAGTAACAATCAAGACAATGGCATCAAACTGTGTTGTTAGACACTGCATTTTGCACAACGGTGCACTTACTGGAACTGCTGGTAGTGCAGTGGTTAAGTGCTACAGCTGCTAACCAAAAGGTTGGCAGATCAAATCCACCAGGCACTCCTTGGAAACTCCATGGGGCAGTTCTACTCTGTCCTATACGGTCACTAGGAGTCATGCACTCACTGTTGCTTATTAATAAGCAGCATCATGATAAATGGAGAAAATATTGAAGTTGTCAAGGATTTCATTTTACTTGGGTCTACAATCAAAGCCCTTAGAAGCAGCAGTCAAGAAATCAAATGATGCATTGCATTGGTCAAAAGGCCTCTTTAAAGAGTTAAAGAGTAAAGGTGTCATTTTGAGGACTAAGGGCGCCTGATCCAAGGCATGGTATTTTCAATCGTCTTTCTTTTTTATATGCATGAGAAAGCTGGACGGTGAATAATGAAGACTAAAGAAGAATTGATGCCTTTGAGTTGTGGTGTTGATGAAGAATATTGAATATGCCATGAACTTACAGAAGAACAAACAAATCTGTCTTGGAAGAAGTACGCTCCTTAGAAGCAAGGATGGCAAGAGTTCGTTTCACTTACTTTGAACATGTTATCAGAAGGGGCCAGTCCCTGGCGAAGGACATCATACTTGGTAAAGTAGAGGGTCAGTGAAAAAGAGAAAGATCCTCGTTGAGATGTATTGACACAATTGCTACAACAATGGGCTCCAGCATAACAATTGTGAGGGTGGTACAGGACCGGTACCAGGCGGTACTTCATTCTGATGTACATAGGGTCGCTATGAGCCAGAACTGACTCGAGGGCACCTAAAAACAAATAACAACTACATGCACTTATTAAAAAAACAAAAAAGTGTTTCACATAAGAATGTCCCTGATGAAGCAATAAAATTCACTTTACTAAATCCTTGTGTGATTAAATGGAAGGTACACAAAAAGCAAATCTGAGGCATGTCAAAGGACAGTTGTCTTAAGGAAAAACTCTTGTGAAATTGTTTGACTTGTGAGATGAAGTAGCTGCTTTTTTCATGAAACACACTTTTTACTTGAAAGAATGACTGACAAACTGTCGTTATCCAGATGTGGGTACTCAGCAGATATATTTTTGGAAATGAACAAAGTGAGCCCATTACTATAAGGAAAACAACTGTCAGTATTTGATTAATGACAAAGACAAAATTTGAGTTCTGGAGGAAAAAAATTAGAATTGTGGAAAACTTGTATCAGCCAAAATTTTTTTTTTTTTTAATGAGGTTGGTGATGATGTTAACAAATGTGATTTGTTTTTTTAAATCTAAAAGTAAAATATGTCAACTTTTGGAAGATCTGTACACCTCAGTGAAATAATATTTTTCCAAATGATCAACACATGATGTTATAAATCCATACATGGGTCAAATATCCATTCAAAGCGTAATATAAGACGACTGGGTTTTAATATAACAGAGTATGAAAAGTTCATTGATATGATTTTAGATTTCACACTGCAGCTAATGTTTAAGCAACCACTACTTACCAAGTTCTGGTGTAGTATCAAGGAACACTTACAATTATCTGAAAAAGCAACTAAAATTCTATTGCTTTTTCTAATGACATATCTTTATGAGGCCAGATTTTCTGCATATTTTTCAACCGATACAACCCATCATAACAGATTGAAGAAACATATATAAGGTTTCTCTTAAGGCAGACACTTTATAAAGAGATTTGGAAATATGTAACATAATTTCACTCTTCTCAATATTCTTTTGTTTTAGAAAATAATTAACTTTCGTTAAAAATATGTTTTTTATATTAACAGGTAATGGATGCAATAATTTTTTTTTAGTTTTAATTTTTAATATAATAAAATATCAATAGGTAAAAATCTTCATAAACAAAAACTCTTTAGGATCCTCACCTAAGATTGTAAAGGGGTCCAAAAAGTTATAATTTTAAGTGCTCCTAGGCTAGTCTCTCAAATGCAAATCTTTACAGAGGTCAAGCAGAGAGTATTAGTGTAAGTAAGCAGGATACGAGAAACAAGGAAGAGTAGAGACTAAGGCAAACTAGAGATTACAGATTTGTTACAAAGAAAGTAACTTCCACTCAACTCCTGATGATTTTTGTCCTATGGAATTGCAGATCCATTGTTACTAGATCTTTCGCTTTGTCTAAAGAATTTAAAAATCAGCTTTTTCAGTGTTGCCAATTAATTCCATTAAAAATATTAAAAATCAAAATACTGTACAGGCCTAATAAAATTCCTGTGGAGGCAGTTTTGTACTAACCCAACCATTGCTTTAGGGCTGATTCCAACTCATAAAGACCCTAAAGGACAGAGTAGAACTGCCCTATAGGGCTTCTAAGGTTGTAATCCTTATGGAAGTAGACTGCCACATCTTTCTGCCATGGAGTGGCTGGTGGGTTCAAACTGCTGACCTTTTGGTTAGTAATCAAATGATTAACCATTGCACCACCAGGGCTTCTTAAAAGGTGGGGTCATTATTATTCTTCTTTTCTAATTCCAACCCATTGCCGTTGAGTTGATTCCAACTCATTGATGCTATAGAACAGAGTAGGGAGTTTTGTACTATAGGTCATTTATTTGTGGGGCTTTCATAGGATCAACACAGGCTGTGATGAATTCACTAAGATAACACTTCTTGGTGAGGCTTTTGGTGGTGTATTTTCCCCGATGACTGCAACCTCTACCTTATTGTACATTTCAATCAAATCACACTAGATGTTGTTAGAAATACATTATCTATGGGGCCTGATATTCATGCCTTACAATGAAATAAAGGATCATCCTTTATTCACAAAGGATCTGAATCATTATGCCTACCATGCATTATGAATTCCCTACATGGGCCAGTATGATAAGCCTTCAACTCTACCTTGGCCAATGGCAAATATGCCATACTTTAAAACTTCTGCTTTTCTTGTGGTATTGCAAACTATTCATGCTTGGTGTAGCAAATTACTTCTATAGAAAACTGTGTAGTACACAACAGGTTGTGCCCTTCCCAGTTATCTTATTTACTACTAAGGAGTTAATTTGAATCTAAGAAAAATGGATCTAAAAATGAGAGCAGAGAAAAGAAAAACATTACTACAAATATAAATTATCTTTATAGCAAAATTAGTAGGCTAGCAATTCGTTCACATGTAAATCTGTGGAGACTAAAATCTAACATTTTGATATAAAACATAATTTTTTCTATTTTATTTCTTGACTGAATCTTTATGTCTATAAATCTACTCAACAACACAAAACAACAACAACCATCCAAGAGAAGGCAATCAATGATAAAAATTATAGTATCTTGTTTGTACAGAGCTAAAAAAAAAAAAAAAAATTTTTTTTTTTTATAGAGTTTACACTGGAAACTCTTTAAAGTGATTATATATTCTCTTTACTCAGGTTGATCTCAAGAAATAACTCATTGAACAGGTCAATAATAAAATTCCATGACAGGGCCCGTAGAAAAACATCATGCTTATCCAATCTCTAAGAGTGGGAAGTCAGAAGGTAATAAGGGTCTCTTCTCTTTTTGTTTTCTTATTTTTCCCATCATGTAGATGGTGTGATAAGTGTTTTGTATTCAGAAAACACCCATATATTTAGAAAACCAAAGAAGGATTAAAACAGGACAGAGAAGAAAGGAAGCATGCAATGGTTATTTAAAATTAGTTCTTTTCTAGGCCAAATAAGAAGTACCTGGCTGTCTACTTCTGAAAAAAATTAGCCAGTGAAAACCCAATGAATAGCAGTGGAATATTGTCTGATACAGTGCTAGAAGATGAAAGCCTCAGGTTGGAAGACACTCAAAAGACGACTGGGGAAGAGATGCCTCTTCAGAGTAGAGTTGACCTTAATGACGTGGATGGAGTCAAGCTTTCAGGACCTTCATTGCTGATGTGGGACAACTCAAAATGAGAAGAAACAGCTGCAAACAGCCATTAATAATCGGAATATGGAACATACGAAGTATGAATCTAGAAAAAAATGGAAACCATAAAAAATGAAATGGAACTCATAAACATCCATATCCTAGGCATTAGTGACCTGAAATGGACTAATATTGGCCATTTTGAATTGGACAGTCATACGGTCTATTATGCCAGGAATGACAAATTGAAGAGGAATGGCATTGTGTTCACTGTCAAAAAAAAGATTTTGAAATCTGTCCTGAAGTACAATGCTATCGGTGATAGGAAAATATCCATATGCCTACAAGGAAGATGAGTTAATATGACTATTAGTCAAATTTACCCACCGACCACTAATGCCAAAGATGAAGAAATTGAAGATTTTTACCTACTTCTGCAGTCTAAAATTCATTGAACATGCAATCAGGATGCACTGATAATTACTGGTGATTGGAATGCAAATGTTGAAAGCAAAGAAGAAGGATCAATAGTTGTAAAATATGGCCTGGGTGATAGAAACAACACCTCAGAATGCAGGATAGAATTCTGCAAGACCAACAACTTCTTCACTGCAAATACTTTTTTCAGCTTAAATGGTGACTATACATGTGGACCTCCCCTGATAGAATACACAGGAATCAAATTGATGACATCTGTGGAAAGAGGCAATGGAGAAGCTCAACATCATCAGTCAGAACAAGGCTAAGGGCCAACTGCAGAACAGACCATCAATTGTTCATAAGCTAGTTCAAGTTGAAACTTGAACTTAGAACAAGTCCATAAGAGCCAAAATATGACTTCAAGTATATCCCACCTGAATTTAGAGACCATCTCAGGAATATGTTTGACATATTGAACACTAATGACTGTAGATCAGATGAGTTGTGGAATGACATCAAGGGCCTCATATGTGAAGAAAGCAAGACATCATTAAAAAACAGGAAAGAAAGGAAAGACCAAAAGGTAAGTCCAAAGAGACTCTGAAACTTGCTCTTGAATGTTGAGTAACTAAAGCAAAAAGAAGAAATGAAGTAAAAGAGCTGAACGGGTGATTTCAAAGTGTGGCTCAAGAAGACAAAGTAAAGTATTATAATCACATGTGCAAAGACCTGGAGTTAGAAAATCAAAAGGGAAGAACATGCTCAGCATTTCTCGAGCTGAAAGAACTGAAGAAAAAATTCAAGCCTAGAATTGCAATACTGAAGGATCCTATGGGCAAGATACCGAACGTCACAGGAAGCATCATAAGAAGATGGAAGGAATACACAGTCACTGTACCAAAAAGAGTTGGTAGACATTAAACCATTTCAAGAGGTAGCATATGATCAAGAAGTGATGGTTCTGAAGGAAGAAGTCCAAGCTGCACTGAAGACATTGATGAAAAACGAGGTTCCTGGAATTGGTATAATATCAACTGAGATGTTTCAACAAAGGTATGCAGTGCTGAAAGTGCTCACTTGTCTTTGCCTAGAAATTGGAAGACAGCTACCTGCAAATGGACTGGAAAAGATTCATATTTATGCCTATTCCAAAGAAAGGTGATCCAATTGAATGCAGAAATTATCAAACAATATCATTAATATCCCATGCTAGTTTAATTATGCTGAAGATCATTTAAAAGCATTTGCAACACTGCATCGACAGGGAACTGCCAGAAATTCCATCCAGATCCAGAAGAAGACATGGAATGAGGAATATCATTGCTGATGTCATGTGGATCCTGGCTCAAAGAAGAGAATACCAGAAAAATGTTTACCTGTTTTTTATTGACTATACAAAGGCATTTGACTGTGTGGATCATAACAAATTATGAAAAACATTGTAATTCCAGAACACTTAATTGTGCTCATAAGGAACCTGTACATAGATCAAGAGGCAGTTGTTCAAACAGAACAAAGGGATAATGAGTGGTTTAAAGTCAGGAAAAATGTGCATCAAGGTTGTATCCTTTCACCATACTTATTTGATCTGTATGCCGAGCAAAAAATCCGATAATCTGGACTATATAAAGAGGGACATGGCATCAGGATTGGAAGAAGACTCATTAACAACTTGCATCGCAACATTGCTTGCTGAAAGTGAAGAGGACTTGAAGCACTTACTAATGAAGATCAAAGACCGCAGCCTTCAGTATGGATTATACCTCAACATAAAGAAAACAAAAATCCTCACAACTGGACCAATGAGCAACATCATGATAAACGGAGAAAAGACTGAAGTTGTCAAGGATTTCATTTTACTTGGATTCATAATCAACACCCATGGAAGCAGCAGTCAAGAAATCAAAGGATGCATTGCATTGGGCAAATTTTCTGCAAAAGATTTCTTTAAAGTGTTAAAAAGCAAAGATGTCACCTTGAATACTAAGGTTTGCCTGAATCAAGCCATGGAGTTCTCAATGGCCTCATATGGACATGAAAACTAGGAAATGAATAAGGAAGACTGAAGAATTGAGGCCTTTGAATTATGATATTGGCTGATAATATTGAATACACCATGGACTGCCAAAAGAACAAACAAATCTGTCTTGGAAGAAGTACAGTCAAAACGCTCCTTAGAAGCAAGGATGGCAAGACTTCATCTCACATATTTGGGACATGTTATCAGGGGAGATCAGTCCCTGGAGAAGGAGCTCATGCTTGGTAAAGTAGAGGGTCAGTGAAAAAGAGGAAGACCTTCAATGAGATGGATTGACCCAGTGGCCACAACAACGGGCTCAAGTACAACAATGATTGTGAGGATGGCGCAGGACCAGGCAGCTTTTTTTCCATTGTATACTGGGTCACAATGAGTTGGAACCAACTTGACAGCACTTAGCAACAACAACAATGTCTCCTGAGGGCCAAAATTGTCCCTGGATGAAAACCACGGTCTATGGCCTTATCAGTTATTGTGAGAACTTTGATTTCTTCTGGAAATGAAACAGTAAATCCTTAGGGGTTTTGGGCAGCAGAACAGCAGAATCTTACTAACGTTTTAAAATGATCAGTCTAGCTGCAGTGTTGATGAGAGAAAAGACTACAGTAAGCAGATTAGTGTTTAGGTAAGGAATAATGTTGACTTGTATCAGCACGATAGTAAGGGCAGTGGGGAGAAGCGTTCACATGTTAAGCGTACGTTGAAGGTGATGTGAACAGGAGGTACGGATTCAGTGTGAGGTGTGAGAGAAACAAGTCAAAGATGCCTCTAAGTCTTTTGGAGTTGAGATGGAAAGTGTGTAGGTGGAATACATTTGAAATAGAATATATTCGAACATATTAAATTTTTTGAGATGTCTATTAGACATTTAAATAGATAATGTTAGAAAGATAGTTAGGCATACAAGACTGAAATTCAGTGGCAAGGTCTGGGCTAGAGATAAAAATTTGAGAGTAATCAGCATGAATTAATTAATTAGTTAATTAAGGCATTATTTAAAGTAATGAGACTGGATTAACTTCCCAAGAGAGTGAATATAGATGATAAAGAGAAGCAAGCTAAGGAGCCAGCTCTAGTCTAGTTTGAGGGCGGCTGGAATAGGATAGTACAGTAGAGACAGGATCCTGGGTGGAGTATGAGTACAATAGATAAAATTTTAGGAAATATTAAGTTCTATAGAGATCAGGCTAATGATAGTGCTTGGTCCTCAGGACCACCCTGTGATATAAGCAGAGCGATTACTATTATGTGTATTTTATAGGAGAAAAACTGAAATTGAGGGATTTACTTAGTTGAATCTCACAGGGATTAAGTAGCAGAAGTGGGATCAGAAACTACATTTCCACACTTCCACCCTGGTTCTCCAAGTAATTGCCTTGTGAGGTTTGTTCAGCCCTACCTTGCTGACATCCTTAGAAACCTTTCATTCCGCCATTCTAGCCTGAGGACTACATCAAAGCTGTGCAGGTAGACTTCATAGCAATAATAGCCACATGACATTTTACTCTCTAATGAGAGAAGGTAAAGACTAACATGAAATTCTCTTAAGTTAACTAGTCTATTTTCCTTTCAGGGCAAGTTTTATTGTCTTAGCAAGCATGAATATCCCAATTTTCTTGACTATTTCTTCCTACCATTGAATATCCCTTAGACTTAAAAACTTTCTTGATACTCAAATTAAATATTTTCTTGATTGTAATTTATTTTGGTCTTTATGAATAGTATCATTTCCAGGTTCTAATAATTTTTACCTGCATAAGTGCCTAGATACTGGACTAAGAGTTGGAAAACTTCAATCAGAATAAAAAATAATGTTTTATACCAGTGTTCAAGTTCTTTTTGCATGCTACAGTATGACTGATTTTAAAAAGGAAAAACCTAAAAATCAGAGCTATTGTGTCATGTTTTGGTTGAGTAAAGATATTCTTAAATTTGATAGCGGCTATTTGTTGTTGTTAGCAAAACAAAATGCTTTCTGATCCTGTGCCATCCCTATAACAGGTTGCTGAACAGACTGTTGTGATCCATAGGGCTAGTTACAATTCACTTAAACAATTACATCTGCCTCTGTGCTAAGAAATGGATATCATACAAACTGGAAATTCCAGCACCTTATCAATGTTCGTGGCCATGAAATTAGGAACTCAATCACACCAATCTTTTGTACCACATTCCATCCTTTCTCAATCTTTTTGATTTGGATTCAAATCTCTCACATCTGGTTTTTCCTCACCAAGTACTGAACCAGTGGCACCCAAACCTGGTTGCACTCAAGACCTATTCCTTCAGATTATATGAGGTTGGGGCCCAGAAGCCTACATACTTAACAAATTCAGGGTGTCAGCTCCAGGGGAAGGCTTTCTCTCTCTGTCAGCTCTGGAGGCATGTCCTTGTCATCAGTCTTCCTTTAGTCTGGTAGCTTCACCCTGAATTTGGACTTGTAGCCTACTAGATAGTGAGAGAATAAATTTCTCCTTTTTAAAGCCATCCACTTGTGGCATTTCTGTTACAGCAGCACTAGGTGACCAAGACAGATACAATTTGTTTCCGTCTCAAAGAAAAGACGACCCTAAACAGTACTTTATTGCTCTGTAAGGTATTAACTAGTTTTTGCATAGATTGGCAAATTCATTTCAGCATTCCTGAGAATTATATTGGTGCATCACGGAAACCCTGGTGGCATAGTGGTTAAGAGCTATGGCTGCTAACCAAAAAGGTCGGCAGTTCAAATCCACCAGACGCTCCTTGGAAACCATATGGGGCACCTCTACTCTGTCTTATAGGGTCGCTATGAGTCGGAATCAACTCAATGGCAATGGGCTTGGTTTTTGGTTTGGGAGCATCACAGCACAGAAACCTCAGGTCCAAGGACATGCTCCGCTCCCCTGTGGCTTTCTTTGTGGTATGAGGTTCCCAACTCTCTACGTCCTTCCCTTTCCTTTTTATTTTTTGAGAGATAAAAGGTAGTGCAGGCTACACCCGAGGGAAACTCCATTTACATTAGATCAAGAATGAGACCTCCATAAGGGTGTTACAATCCCACCCTAATCCTCTTTAATGTAAATTACAATTACAAAATGTAAGACAACCACACAATGCTGAAATTGTGAAGCAGCCAAATTGATACACACATTTTTTGGGGGGACATAATTCAATCCATGACAGTATCTTTACCAGAAAAGTATTAATTTGCATTTTTATGGGCAAGAATCATGCGTTACTATCAGTTTTCTGCCATTCACTTCTGCTTCTGCAGAGCTGCACAATGACTTTGTCAATAGAAGGACTATCAAAGGAGAACACCCCCATGGACCCAGATAATTCCTGTAGAATCCACTAGACAATGTCCAGAATTTCACTGAAAAGACACCCAGCAATTTCTTTTGCTCATTTCCTGTTTTAACAGTTTTTTTCTAACCACCCTTTCAGACAATGACAGATGTTGTTTGTACTCAACTCACTTTTAGCATCTGTTCCAATATGTCACCTGGGACCACTCTTTATGTCTAAGGTAAAATTGATGGGAATTTCCTAACTTGTCTATGATTACCATATGATTTTTAGCTTTTAAAAATGTTACCAATTTTCTGTAAACACTTGTTTCTATTAAATTCATTCCTCATATCCTTAAGAGTGTTCTATAATTACAAACTATCCTATAGGTTACATACAGCATCTTCCTGGATTTCTGCAAATGTCCCCAATATTTCTGAGTGGCACATAACTTCAAATTAAACATCAACATTGCTCATCCTTAAAAGGTAGTTTGACAGTTCACCAGTAGGCTACCTTCACTGGCTACTTACACTACATTAACTTCTGGCTTACACTACCTTTATTCCTCCACTTGCCTCCTTACTCTTCCTTCTTTCTTCTTCCTCTAGGGTTGATTTTTAAATGCTGTTTTTTTTTTTTTTTTTTAAATCTACCTTTGTATAGTCAAAACCATCAATATGCTTAGTGGACAAAAGAGGCTACCATTTAATTTTAAAGAAGGAGAGTGTTTCTCATAGTTTTTTCTTCCATCCATTTAATAGCACCCCATGGATATCTGGGAACTTTTCATGTGATCTTTGGTCAGGTTTCTTAAATAATATTCCTTTCTATACCTAAAATTTTATTCCTTTATATACCACTACTCATCTGTCAATTTGTTGTACTGTGGTGGCTTGCATATTGCTGTGATACTGGAAGCTATGCCACAGGTATTTCAAATACCAACAAGGTCACTCATGGTGGGCAGGTTTCAGCAGAGCTTCCAGACTAAGCCAGACTAGGAAGAAGGACCTGGCAGTCTACTTCTAAAAAAGTGGCCAGCTAAAACTTTATGAATAGCAGTGGAACACTGACTGATATGGTGCCTGAAGATGCGACCCTTGGTTTGAAAGGCACTAAAATGGGACTGGGGAAGAGCAAGTAGAATCTACCTTAATGATGTGAATGGAGTAAAGCTTTCAGGGCTTACATTTGCTGATATGACACAAATCAAAATGAGAACAGCTGAGAACATCCATTAACAATCAGAACATGAAATGCATCAAGTATGAATCTAGGAAAATTGAAAGTCTTCAAAAATAAAATAGAATGCATAAAGATCGACATCCTAGGCATTAGTGAGCTGAAATGGACTGGTATTAGCCATTTTGAATTGAACTGTCATATGGTCTGCTAGACCAGGCATGACAACTTGAAGAAGCATTCCTCATCAAAAACAACATTTGAAGATCTATCCTGAAGTATAATGTTGTCAGTGAAAGGATAATATCCATACACCTACAAGGAAGACCAGTCAACACAACTATTACTCAAATTTACATACCAACCGCTCTTGACAAAGATGAAGAAACTGAAGATTTTTACCAACTTCTGCAGTCTGAAACTGACCACACATGGAATCAAGATGCATTGATAATTACTGGTGATTAGAATGCAAAAGTTGGAAACAAAGAAAAAGGATCATCAGTTGGCAAATATGGCCTTGGTGAAAGAAATAACGAGAGATTGAATGATAGAATTTTGCAAGACCAATGACTTCTTCATTGCAAATACCTTTTTTCTACAATGGAAATGACAACTATTCACATGGACTTTGCCTAATGGAATACGCAGAAATCAAATTGACTAATGTCCACAAAGATACGACGGAGCAGCTCAATATTATCAGTCAGAACAAGGCCAAGGGCTGACTATAGAACAGACCATCAATTGCTTATATGTAAATTCAAGCTGAAGGTGAAGAAAATGAAAACAAGTTCATGAGAGCTAAGTAAAACCTTGAGTATATCCAATCTGAATTTAGAGACCAACTCAAGAATATATTTAACACATTGAACACTAACGAACAAAGACCAGATGAGCTATGGAATGTCATCAAGGGCATCATACATGAAAAGCAAAAGGCCATTAAAAAGACAGGAAAGAAAAAAAAAAAAAAAAGACCAAAATAGATCTCAGAAGAGATTCTGAAACTTGCTTTTGAATGTAGAGTAGCTAAAGTGAGAGGACGAGATGATGAAGTAAAAGACCTAAACGGAAGATCTCAAAGGCCATCTCAAGAAAACAAAGTATTATAATGAAATGTGCCAAGGCCTGGAGTTAGAAAACCAGAAGGAAAGAACACACTTGGCATTTTTCAAGCTGAAAAAACTGAAGGAAAAATTCAAGCTTTGAGTTACAATATTGGAGAATTCTAGGGGCAAATGGTTGAATGATGTAGGAAGCATCAAAAGAAGATGGAAGGACTATACAGAGTCACTGTACCTGAAAGAATTGGTTGATGTTCAACCATTTCGAGAGGTAGCATATGATCAAGAAACGATGGTATTGAAGAAAAAAGTCCAAGCTGCACTGAAAGCACTGTTGAAAAACAAGTCTCCAAGAATTGACAGAATGCCACTTGAGATGTTTCAACAAACAGATGCAGTCCTGGAGGTGCTCACTCCTCTATGCCAAGAACTATGGAAGACAACTATTTGGCCAACCGACTGGAAGAGATCCATGTTTGTGCCCATTTCAGAGAAAGGTGATCCAACAGGAAGTGGAAATAATCAAACAATATCACTAATATCACACACAAGAAAAATTTTGCTGAAGATAATGCAAAATGTTTGCAACAGTACATCAACAGAAAATCGCCAGAAATTCAGGCTGGATTCAGACGAGGATGTGGAACCAGGGATATCATTGCTGATGTCAGATGGACAGAATAACAGAAAAATGTTTACCTGTGTTTTATAGACTATGCATAGGCATTTGACTGTGGATCATAACAAATTATGGATACCATTGCAAAGAATAGGAATTTCAGAACACTTAATTATGTTCATGAGGAACCTATACACAGACCAAGAGGTGGTCATGTGAATAGAACAAAAATAAACTGCATGGTTTAAAATCAGGAAAGGTGTGAATCAGGGTTGTGTCCTTTCACCATACTTATTCAATCTGTATGTTGACAAAATAACCCAAGAAGCTGAACTATATGAAGAAGAACACAGCATCAGGATTGGAGGAAGACTCGCTAACAACCTGTGACATACAGATGACTCAATCTTGCTGGCTGAAAGCAAAGAGGACTTGAAGCACTTACTAATGAAGATCAAAGACTGCAGTCTTCAGTATAGGTTATAGCTCAACATAAAGAAAACACGATTTCTCACAACCGGCCCAATCAGTAACATCAGGATAAATGGAGAAAATATTGAATTTGTTGAGGATTTCATTTTACTTGGATCCATAATCAATGCCCATAGAAGCAGCAGTCAAGAAATAAAAAGATACGTTTCATTGGGAAAATCTGCTAGAAAAGATCTCTTTAAAGTGTTCCAAAGCAAAGATGTCAATTTAAGAACTAAGGTGTGCCTGACTCAAACCATGGTATTTTCAATTGCTTCATATGTATGCGAAAGCCAAAGGTCAGGAAGACTGAAGAACTTATGCATTTGAATTATCGTGTTGGCGAAGATTGTCGAACATACCATAGACTTGCAGAAGAACAAACAAATCTGTCTTAGAAGAAATACAGCCAGAATGCTACTTTAGAGGCAAGGATGGTGGGACTTCCTCTCATGTACATTGGACATATTCTCAGGAGGGATGAGTCCCTGGAGAAGGACATCATGGTTGGTAGAAAAAAGAGGAAGAACTGCAAGAGATGGATTGACACAGTGGCTGCAAAAATGGGCTCAAGCATTGCAGCAATTGTGAGGATGGAGCAGGACTTGACAGTTTCATTCTGTTGTATATAGTGTTGCTATGAGTTGGAACCAACTCGATGGCACCTAACAACAGTAACATATACCTTAGCATCCCTAAGAGTCAAAATAGACTGAATGGCTGTGAGTTTTATATATCCATATATAAAGAAACCCTGGTGGTGTAGTGGTGAAGTCCTACAGCTGCTAACCAAAGGGTTGGCAGTTCGAATCTTCCAGGTGTTCCTTGAAAACTCTATGGGGCAGTTCTATTCTGTCCTATAGGGTCGCTATGAGTTGGAATCAACTTGACAGCACTGGGTTTGGTTTTTGGTTTTATGTGTGTGTGTATATATATACATATATATACTTACCTTAGATATTTGATCTGTCTGCTGCTACAATCCTGACTTTCAAGATATAAAATCCAAACCTCCCTAAAAGTTAGCAATGTATTTCTATATAAGGGAAGTGATTGGGGTCTTAGGAACAAGTCTGTCTTGGAAAGAAGATCAAGCAGGTGGTCTAGTCTGGGCAGTTGGTCCTTTTGGAAACCATACTCAATTCTATACTAAACTACAAAGATGGTTATTCCTTAAGATCCAAGTAAAAAGCATCATGGCTTTAGTTTTAGATCAAAACCAAAAAAACCAACCGGCTGCCATTGGGTCAATTCCGACGAAAGTTCTGGGGTAGAACTTCCCATAGGATTTACAAGGCTGTAAATCTTTATGGAAGCAGACTGATACATCTTTCTTCCACAGAGAAGCTGGTAGGTTCCAACCTTTTGATTAGCAGCCAAGTGCTTTAACCACTGCGCCACAAGGGCTTCTCAGACACAATATAACTTCCCTTAAAAGTGAATACAGGAGATCCTTGCTGTGCTTCGTAATCCAGAATTTCAAAAATGATTCTGCAAGCAGAAACTGTGCAAAGCAATCTCAGTAATCAGTGGGGGGACGGGGGGAGACCATGATTTTTCCATGACCTTTAAAGGTATTTCTTACATTAAACCTCTCTTACTGTCAGTTATAAGGAGCCCTGGTGGTGCAATGATTAAAATGCTCTGATGCAAACCAAAAGCTGGGTGGCTCAATGTCATCAGCCTTTCTGTGGTAGAAAGATGTGACAGTCTGCTTTTGTAAAGATTACAGCTTGGAAACCCTATGGGGGCAGTTCTACACTGTCCTATAGGGTCTCTCGCTATGATTTACAATTGACTCCACGGCAGTGGCTTTGGTTTTTGGTTTTGGGGTATCTTGTGTCTAGAAGCCCTGGTGGCAAAGTGAGTAAGGTACTCAGTTGCTAACCAAAAGGTCAGTTGTTCGAACGGACCAGCCTCTCCGCTAGAGAAAAATATGGCAGTCTGCTTCTGTGAAGATTACAGCCTTGGAGATCCTATGGGTCAGTTTGACTCATAAGATTACAGTCAAAATGTTGGACTGGCATGCAGTCATCTGAAAACTTAAGTAGATCTGGAAGATCCACATTTAGGTGGGTCACTGTCATGGCTGGTAAGTTGGTGCTGGCTGTTGACAAGAGGTCTCAGTTCCTCACTACACTGGCCTCTCCATAAGGCTGCTTGAATCTCCTCACAACGTGGTGACTGTCTTCTCTCAGAGCAAGTGCTTTAAGAGAGAGCAAAGAGGAAGCATCAATATCTTCTATGACTTACCCATGAAACTCATACACCATCGATTCTTGCAATATTCTACTGGCTAGCCAGGTCAACCTATTCAATGTGGGTGACTATCCAAGGGTGAGAGTCATTTGTGGACATCTGAGATGCTGGCTACTGCAGATACCCGGCCTAATCTGGGTGAATAGGGAGTGATTGAGGAAGATAGGGGTCACTGTGAGTCAAAACCAACTTGATGGTACCTAACAACAGGGAAAAAAAATTTAGTGTTGGAAATAAGATTCAGATCATAGAAAATAAAAAATGTTAGAAGAAATAATGAATTTTATGGCTTTAGTTATTTTAATAAATTATTTGGTTTGATTATGTAGACAACTTTACTGACTCTGGAATATAGGCACTGAAATGATCAAAAAACCTTTGCTTAGAAACTGCATGGTTGACCGAAAGCTGCATATAGAAATTTTATGTTTTCTAAATCAATGTGCCAGGTAACTATAAAGTTATCAGTATTAAAGTGTTCAGGAAAATTGGTAACACCATGTTTACTTGCTGGCCTCATATAAGACTGAATCTAAATCTATTCTTTTTTTTTTTTCCTATTTTTTAATAAATGAGTTCCTCTCCTTTCTCTTTACATTCTCTCCACCATATTTTGCTTTTTGTCCTTTATTTTCCCTTTTATTTTGAGCCCAGATCCAACACTTGAAAAAATTGTTTGTTTTTTTTTTTAAGAAAAAGACAAGGGTGCTTATTATCACCATTGCCATTGAAATCTGGACAAGAGTTTCTAGCCAGCACAATAAAAAGAAGATATAAAATAAATAAGCATTTGGAAGAAAGAAATAAAGCTATTATTTGTCACAAATGATATGATTATGTGCATAGAAAATGAAAAAAATTGTAGAATTACTGAGTACAGCAAGACTGAATTCCATCTAAAAGATCGATGTACAAAAAGCAATTACATTTATAAAAACCAGGAATAAAAAGGAGATGAAACTTTAAAAATATGCCATTTACAATAGCATCAGAAGCATAAAGTACCTAAGAAAAAAATCCATTGTGAGAACTCTACACACACACACAAATGATAAAACAAAATTTAGAGAAACAAAATGATCCAAGTTTTACATGGATTGGAAAACAATATTTGAAAGAAATAATTTCTCCTTAAACTGTCAATGTCAATCCAATGTAATATCAATTAAATCTCAAAAGATCAAAAAAAATTTTTTTGGAACTTGACAAGCTGCATCCAAAAAATATATGATAATGTAAAAGCCAAGAAGCACCTAGGTTATCTTGATGGGGAACAAAATGGGAGGACATGCTGTAGCTAGTATCAAGATTTATCGTAGATCCACTGCAATTAAGACAGTGTGGCATTGGCATAAGACAAAAAAATTACACCTCCAGATTGAAGAAGTTTGCAGAGAACAGACTCATGCTTATATGAACACCTGAGGTTCAACAAGTGTGGTGCTATAGAGCAGGGTGATCTTTTAATAATGGTTTTAAATTATTATATATATTTTTTAAAATAAAGGAACCACACCTTAGTAACCCTATTTCACACAGTATATAAAAATTAATCCCAGGTAGATTGTTAATTTTTGTGAAAAGAAAAACAATAAAGCCTTTAGGGAAAAAAAAAAATTCTCATGTTCTATTGCAAATAACAGAAATGCAACTCAATGATCATAAGAAAAAGAGCCTTTATTGGCTAATGTAACTGGGAGGTCAGGATCGTGGACTTCAAATGTCATAAACACCACGTTTCTCTCCATCACATTGTCGTGTTAGCTCATGCATGACTTCATTTTATGTATAGGTTCTCTCCTTCAGTTGGACACGATGGCCACCAGCAGCACTAGACACATAGCCTCCAACATAAGCAACTCCATTGAGGAGGGATGGTCTTTTCAGGCAACAACAGCATGGCTTCAAACAACGTGGCAAATACAGAGCAACAGCCACTAAGGGCAGGGCCATGATTCCTTCAGTCTAGACCATGATAGGGTGGGAGACAAAAGGGAAGACATGTGACTGACACTTCCACAAGGACTATATAAAATGTGTCCTATTTTTGACAAGAAGGAATGCTGATCATTCGAGTTTAAAAAGAAAATGAAATAATGAATTCTGGGTCCAAAACTTATAAAATATAATAATAATGTAACACCATCAAGTCAGTCAATGAAATATTTAATGTGGGTTTTTTATAGTACCTACATATTGTTCATTTTGTGGAATGTATTAAGATAGATATCCAAGCAATTATGGTCTACTCTGCCAAGAATGACAAATTGAAGAGGAATGGTATCTCGTTCATAGTTAAAAAGAATACATTAAGATCTATGCTGAAGTACAACGCTGTCAGTGATAATATCCATATACCTACAAGGAAGACCAGTTAATATGACTATTATTTAAGTTTATGCACCAACCACTAAGGCCAAAGATGAAGAAATTGAAGATTTTTACCAACTTCTGCACTCTGAAACTGGTCAAACAAGCGTCAATGTGCATTTGTGATTACTGGTGACTGGAATATGAAAGTTGGAAATAAAGAAGAAGGATCATTAGTTAGAAAATATGCCTTGGTGAGAGAAACGATGTCTGAGATCACATGATTGAATTTTCCAAGACCAACTACTTCTTCATTGCAAATATCTTTTTTCAAAGCAAGTGGTGACTATACGTACACAGGCCTTAACAGATGGAACACACAGGAATCAAATCAACTACATATGTGGAAAGAGACAATGGAAAAGCTCGACATCATCAGTCAGAACAAGGCCAGGGACCGGCTGCAGAACAGACCATCAATTGCTCAAGTTCAAGTTGAAGATGAAGAAAATTAGAGCAAGTCCACAAGAGCCAAAATACAGCCTTGAGTATATCCCCCCTGAATTTAGAGACCATCTCAAGAATAGATTTGACTCATTGAACACTATTGACCGAAGACCAGATGAGTTGTTGAATGACATCAAGGATATCAAATATGAAGAAAGCAAAAGGTCATTAGATAAACAAGAAAGAAAGAAAAGACCAAAATGGATGTCAGAAGAGACTTGGAAATTTGCTCTTGAACATAGAGTAGTTAAAGTGAATGGAAGAAATGAGTAATTAAAAGAGCTGAACAGAAGATTTCAAAGGGCTTCACAAGAAAACAAAGTATTATAATGAAATATGCAAAGATCTGAAGTTAGAAAATCAAAAGAGAAGAACACACTTGGTATTTCTCAAGCTGAAGGAACTGAAGGAAAAATCCAAGCCTCAAGTCCCAACATTTAAAGAATCTATGAGCAAAATATTGACTGACACAGGAAGTATCAAAAGAAGATAGAAGGAATACACAGAGTCACTGTACCAAAAAAAAATTAGTCTACATTCAACCATTTCAGAAAGTAGCATATGATCAAGTACCAATGGTATTGAAGGAGGAAGTCAAAGCTGCACTGAAAACACTGGTGAAAAACAAAGCTCCAGGAATTGATGGAATACCAATTCAGATGTTTCAACAAATGAATGTAGCCTCGGAGTTGCTCGTTTGTGTATGTCAAGAAATTTGGAAGACAGCTACTTGGCTAACCGACTAAAAGAGATCCATATTTGTGCACATACCAAAGGAAGATGATCCAACATAATGCATAAATTATCAAACAATATCATTAATATCACACACAATTAAAATTTTGCTGAAGATCATTCAAAATTGTCTGCAGCAGTACATCGATAGGAAACTTCCAGAAACTCAAGTTGAATTCTTAAGAGGATGTGGAACTAGGGGTATCATTGGTCATGTCAGATGGATCTTGGCTGAAAGCAGAGAATACCAGAAATATGTTTACCTGTGTTTTATTGGGTATGCAAAGGCATTCAACTATGTGGATCACAAAAAATTATGTATAACATTGCAAAGAATGGGAATTCTAGAACACTTAATTATTCTCATGAAGAACTTGTACATAGACCAAAAAGTGGTCATTTTGACAGAACAAGGGGATACTGCATGGCTTAAAGTCAGGAAAGGTGCGTGGCAGAATTATATCCTTTCACCATATTTTTTCAATCTGTGGGGGCCCTGGTGGTGCAGCGGGCAAGAACTAGGCTGCTAACCAAAAGGTCGATAGTTAGAACCCCCCAGCTGTTCCTTAGAAATCCAATAGGACAGTTCTATTCTGTTCTATATGGTCACTATGAGTCAGAATTGACTTGACAACAACGGGTTTGGGGTTTGGTATTCAATCCATATGCTGAGCAAAAAATCCAAGAAATTGGATGTCTTAGTTATCTAGTGTTGCTGTACTAGAAATGATGAAAGTGGATGGCTTTAACAAAGAGAAATTTATTCCCTCTTATTCTAGGAGGCCAGAAGTCCAAATTCAGGGTGTAAGCTCCAGGGGAAGGCTTTGTTTCTCTGCAGGCTTTGTAGGAAAGTCTTTGTTATCAATCTTTCCTTGGTCTAGGAGCTTCTTAAAGCAGGAACCCTGGGTCCAAGGACTTGCTCTGCTCCTGGCTCTGCTTTCTTGGTGGTATGAGGTTGCTCTATCTCTGCTCACTTCTCTCTTTTATATCTCAAAAGAGATTGACTTAAGACAAAATCTAATCTTGTAGATTGAATCCTGCCTCTTTAACATAGCTGTCCCTAATCCCATCTCATCAACATCATAGAGATAGGATTTACCATATGGGGAGATCACATCAGATGCCAAAATGATGGATAATCACACAATACTGGGAATCATGGCCTATCCAAGTCGACACATATTTTTGGGGACACAATTCAATTCATAGCACTGAACTATATGAGGAACATAGCAGCAGGATTGGAGGCTCATTAACAACCTGTGATATGCAGATGATACAACCTTGCTTGCTGATAGTGAAGAGGACTTGAAGCACTTACTGAAGAAGATCAAAGACTACAACCTTCAGTATGGGTTACACCTTCAGTATGAGTTACACCAGTATTAGTTCCTCACAAGTGGACCAATAAGCAACATCATTATAAACTGAGATAATTTGGAAGCTGTGAAGGATTTCATTTTACTTGGATCCACAATCAATGCCCATGGAAGAAGCAGTTAAGAAATCAAGTGATGTATTGCATTAGGAAAATCTACTACAAAAGACCTCTTCAAAGTGTTCAAAAGCAAAGATGTAACTTTAAGGACTAAGATGCCCCTGACCCAAGCCATGGTATTTTCAACCACTTCGTATGCGTGTGAAAGCTGGAAAATGAGTAAGGCAGACAGAAGAATCGATGCCTTTAAATTACGGTGTTGGTGAAGAATATTGAATACACCACGGACTGCCAGAAGAACGAACAAATCTGTCTTGGCGGAAGTACAGCCAGAATTCTCCTTACAAGTAAGGATGATGAAACTTTCTTTCACATACCTTGGACATGTTATCAGGAGGGACCAGTCCCTGGAGAAGGACATCATGCTTGGTAAAGTAGCAGGTCAGTGAAAACAGAGGAAGACCCTCAATGAGATGGATTGACACAGTAACTGGAACAATGGGCTCAAGCACAACGACCTTTGTGGATGGTGGTGCAGGACTGGGCAGTGTTTTGTTCTGTTGTACATGCGGTTGCTATGAGTCAGAACCAAATTGATGGAACCTAACAGCAACATATTTTTCTGTCAGTACAATGCGATGTTTTGTGTACTAAACATCCAATACCTGCCTTGCTTTTTATATACATTTTACCTGCTCTTTACAACAACCACAGATGAGTCTATTGTTATTCTTAATTGCAGAGGAGGAAAAACTCACGTACAGCTGAAAGTGGTAAAAAGTGATTAAAAGCCCAGGTTTTTCTTGCCTTCAAAGACTGTTGCTTTTCCATGTGCCAAGTTGCATCTCAATAGAAGATTTTCCAGCTCAAATAATAGTGTTTGGAATAGTTTCTTGTGGAATAAATGTGGACACAAATTTGAAAAAGAATTAAACCTCATATATAGTTTTTAATTCAAAGGTGGACAATTTTTACATAGCAAGTTTAGAGTTAGATCGCACAGAAATTAGCAGTGACAAAGGGTAAAGACAAAAATATTAAAAACAGCATACATTGTGTTCTCTGTGACTAACACAATATTATTTACAGGTTTGGTTGCTGTGGAGATGCTCTCGTATGTTCATCTTCATCCAGAAACCCAGTAGAGATTTTCTAGCAGTATAAATAAAATCCAAGTTAAAATGGTATTTAAAGATATTACTTAATTTTCATGAATACAAGGAACATTCGATTATATATAATTCTATTACCTCACATTATTGGAGTAGTAAATTAGAAGAAATATTAAAATTTGTAGCTTTCAGAGATTAGATTTGGACAAAAGGATTATTTTTTTCCCCTGATACATTCTTGTCATTGCATACTCCTAAACTGATAGCCTTTATTCTGATAAAACTGAGAGATTTCTAAGCTTTCACAGGCTAAGAACACAGACAGATGTAAACAGGAACTTTTTAGTTTAATTTTTTTGGTACAAATTCTATACATAAAGACATTATCAGGAAGGTAAGATCTCAGAAAGGCAGTCAATACAGAAAAAAAAATAGCAAAAACATTAAGTTAAAATGAGGTATGGTTAAAATATTGGTGTTCTTGCTATATGCAATGTTCAATCTTTTGGAGTAGCAGCATTTTCATGCATGATGCTAAACTGTCATTCTTACAGTGACCCAGTTCCCATTTCCATCCCTTACAGGTGTATGGTATAGAAATGTCTTATTGAGAATTGAACTCCTATAGTATTTAAATCCAAGCATGCTGTCATCGTTACTCTTCTTCCTTCCCCCTCTTACAATCTTCTTACCCAGGAATTGGTTTTGAGAGCTGGATCATTTAAATACACCATTCACATCCAATTGGATGATTGATTGACAATTGTTTTCTTTTTCTGGGTTCTTAGAATAATCCAGGCACAGTGTTAGTTTGACAGGTGGTATAGGATTTTTTTATTTCCTTTTTTCTAATTAATTAGAATTAAATAATTAATTAGCTGCCATTACCATTGTCTAGATGTTTGCAGCTGTTTCTCCTTATTTTGAGTCATGCCACATCAGCAAATGGAGGTCCCAAAAGCTTGACTCCATCCACACCATCAAGGTCTCCTGTACTTTGAGGAGGCAGCTCTTCTCCAGTTGTCTTTTGAGTGCCTTCCAACCTGAGGGGCTCGTCTTCCGGCACTGTATCAAACAATGTTCCACTGCAATTCATAAGGTTTTCACTGGCTAAATCTTTTCAGAAGTAGACTGCCGGGTCCTTCTACCCAGTCTGTGTTAGTCTGGAAGCTCAGCTGAAACCTGCCTGCCATGGATAAGCCTGCTGATATTTGAATAATATTGGCATAGCTTCAAGCATCACGGCAACACGCAAGGCCCACAGTAGGACAAACTGACAGACATTTGAGGGACTGAAAAAGAATCGATGCCTTTGAATTGTGGTGTTGGAGAGTAATATTGAATATACCATGGACTACCAGAAGAACGAACAAATCTGTCTTAGAAGAAGTACCAGCAGAATGCTCCTTAGAAGTAAGGATGGCTAGACTATGTCTCACATACTTTGGACATGTTGAGGGATCAGTCCCTGGAGAAGGACATCCTGCTTGGTAAAGTACAGGGTCAGCTCAATGAGATGGATTAACACAGTGGCTGCAACAATGGGCTTAAGAATAATAACGATTGTGAGGATGGCACAGGACCGGACAGTGTTTCATTCTCTTGTACATAGGGTCACTACGAGTCAGAATTGACTCGATGGCACCTAACAACAACAACAACCGTTGCCAGAGCTTAGAATTTCTTTGTCCCAGATGTTGTCAGTACCTGGAAATTTTAAAATAATCACTGTTTGTAGAAATTAATGCTTCACAATCTAGTAAATGATTTTCTAGTGACCCATTTCAAATGGTTATGATGGATGGTTTAATTACTGAAGGTGTAAAACTTGTTTAAATAAAAAGTAAACAAAAAATTAATGAATAGTAATGACAAGAAAAATGGATTCTATTTGTGTGGCATTTTGGAGTTGCCATCTTACCTAAGAAATTGAAACCTAACCTTTGACACAATAACATGCAAAGAAGCTGCTTAAGAATGACAGTTCTGGGTGGGACTCATCTTTCAGATAAACCAGCGCTTCCTGCAAGAATGACGTGAAAGTCCAATCGTTATGCACGGCTGATGAAATTACAAAACCCCAATACTGCTCGAAGGAAAGTAGATGTTGATCTTTATTGGTTTTGATCAGAGGTTGTAATGATGTTGAGTAGGCAACACGATAAGAGTATCCTCTTAAATGATCTGTATTTATACACGTAACTATTTTGTGAATTCTCTTTAGAAGATAAATCTCTTCTTATACAACCTAAGAAATAGCTAGTGCCATATATAATTATACTGAAATAAGACACAAACCAAGTAAGCCAGACAGAGAAAACAATCCATCTGGAATCAAATAATGAAATGCAGTGTGGTTGTAGAAACTGATTAAAAATTTAAATGGGCATTTTATTTTTAATAATTAAAATGTAGTTCTGAAGAAAGTTTTAGACAACTCCCATATTGCATTGAAACTGTAACTTTCCCATCTTTGAATTTTAAAAGGCTATAATATTAAACCTTATATCTTGGTCACTTTAAGTGTTAAGTGAAAAGTGACTTGAAACTTTCAATGAATCATGTATATCTACTTTCTGTGACTTAATTCCTTCTGTCTTTGGAATAGTAACAATACATATTTTGATATAAGATATTGTTAAGACAAAAACAAATTAACATATTTTTCAAATTACTTCAGTATCTCTAAGAGTTAAAGATAATTACAAACACACTGGGTGAAATGTTTTATTTTTTGATAGACTTTATCCCAGTTTTTGATTTATGGCAAAACTGAGGAGATAGTACAGAGGTTTCCCACATACCCCCCCCACCACATTAAGTTTCCTTATTGTTAGTATCTTACAATGATATTGATGTATTACTATTAACTAAAATCCATAGTTTCTTTAGATTTCCTTAGCTTTCTTGTTCTAGGATTCCATACAGGATATCCTATTATATTTAGTTGTCATGTTTCTTTAGTCTCCTCTTGGTTGTGAGAGTTTCTCACACATTTCCTTGTCTTTGAGTTTTGAGGAGTACTGATTAGGTATATCGTAGGACGCTCCTCTGTTGGAATTTGTCTGATGTTTTTTGCTACATTTCGTCTGATGTATTTTGATGATGAATTTGATCATGATTTGACTGGCGTTATGGATTTTGGGGAAAAACATAACAGAAATAAAGTTTCATTTTCATCATATTATATCAAGGATGATAACCCACACCCAGGATGCCACATTTTCCCCAGGCCCAGGGCAGACTGAAGAGAGCCTAAGTCCCACCCTCTCCCGAACTCAGAGCTGGGAGCACGTTATCAGGGAAAGCTGCAATGCGCGGACTCCGGGGAGGAACTAGGTCTACGTGCCCAGCCACACACAGAGAATGCAGGCAGTGATGTGGACTTGCATGTCTGAGTCTAATTTGGCTGTAGTTTTTCTTCAAGCAGGTGTAGGTGAAGACTGATCTTGTCTTCTGTCAAATCCTTGTCAGTACAGCCGGAATGCTCCTTAGAAGCTGGGGTGGCGAGACTTTGTCTCAGGCACTTTGGACGTGTTATCAGCAGGGGCCGATAAATAAACCTGACAAACATTGCTATTAACAGTTTTGCCAGTAGTGGATACAACTTACTTGCCTTAGTTCAAAAACCACTCTCAATTATGCTGATAAAAAATTTAACTGTCATCTTAACTTGCCAGTTATAATGATAATCGAAATCATATACCATAAATTAAAGAAATAAGACCAAGTAATCCTCTTAGCCAACATGTTTATTCAGCCCATCTCTTCCACTGTCCTTTTTACACTGTTCTTACAACTTGCTACAACGTTAGTCGCAATGTGTGCAGTTCTTGCTAACAACTTGTGAGGTGCACTTTGATCTATTATTCTCTTCCATTCTACTCTCTCCTCTCCATTCCATCCTTTTTTTTTTTTAAGCAAAATAGTGATTATGAATCAACAAGTTTATTTCATGCCTCATTAATGGTTTTTTATCTGAAGTTCAAGAAACAACAGACCATGTATGCTAATATATTTCAAGTTGTTTCTAGGTGAAAATTTTCCACATCTGGGAGTAAGAACCATTTAATTACTTCCTTAAGGGAAAATCATCTTGGCACTAAAATGATAACACAGAGTTACACCTTTAATATACAGATATCAAAAATTGTTATAATATTTGTTTGATAAAAATTACTTATATTTGATTCTACTATGTGCAATCGTCTTATTTTATAACACACTCTTTGAGCCACAAATTTACCAGTCTGCCAGATTTGAAGGAAAGTGGCAAAAGACTGTTATTTATACTATCCCTGACAATCCTGATATAGGCTGGACAAATTATGCCACAACGATTTTTTGTTTCTAGATCATAGCTTACCCCGTTCCTATAACTACCAGTTTATTCACCTTTTCTCTGCATATTTACAATATCGTTGAAACAATGTTATATGAAATGAAATGAAAAAGCCTTGTTCTGTGCTCTGAAAAAGAGTTCTAGAAAATACATGTCATTAAGGGGTATAAATGATTTTACTAATTGGAGTATGAAATATACCTGCTGAAAATTCTCTGACGATTTCTTTGTAAGATAATATGATAGATGCTAAATGGACAGATAGAATCTATTTGTCCCTGCATTGAGGATTTTGAATTGAATAAATTTTTTTTAGGTCATTTCTTTAGTGTATTTTATTAGCCTGTGTAAAAAAAAAGTACAGAATATTTATTTTAAAAGGAGAATAAAAGTAATAAGTTAACGAATTTGACAAATGCCTACTTGTATTCATTACCATGTTTTAATTCATTATTACAGAGTATTCTATCTTTAAAGTTAAAAAGCCAATGTCTCTGTTATACATACAGATTTTTGCAATGAGTAGAGTCACTTCCCTTTGAAATCTTAACCGTTAATACGAGGAAAGAAGATGTGACTACAGCTAAAAGCAGAAGAATGGTTTTTCTACATGGCTTGTGGTCCAAATGATGCTATTTTGTGTAAAGTCTTTCTCTTCTCATCTATCCCCTCCTTTCTTCCCTCCCTTCCTCCCACCTTCCTTCCTTTTTTTTTTTTTTACTTTACAAGCAGCCTGTTGAAATAAATTTCCTACAAAGTATAGTTTCCATAGCAACTGTAACTGTCTTTTATTTTCCCATGCACCATTTAGAATTAGTTGACAATAATAATTATAGGCCACTGTAAGATAAAACATTTGCTGTACAGCAAAGACATGTATAAAGACAGGGTTTCAAGAAAATTGTCCTGGTTTAGAGGAACCAAAATTACTTTTTAAGGAAGATTTGATTTTCTTACTCAGGGAGATAATTGAAAATTTTTCTACACACCCAGTGTGAAGTATTGAGGTGATTTTTTTGTTTAAATCAAGGAAAACTTTTCCTGCCATAATATTAAAATTACATTTGTTACTATAGATTTCTTTTTTCTGAGTGTATGTGTTTGTAGGAAACCCTGGTAGCATAGTGATTAAGAGCTATGGCCGCTAACCAAAATGTCAGCAGTTCAAATCCACCAGGCACTCCTTGGAAACCGTATGGGGTAGTTCTAGTCTGTCCTATAGGGTCGCTATGAGTCGGAATCGACTTGACAGCAAAGGGTTTGGGTTTTTTTTAAAATGTGTTTGTGTGCATGCGTATGCATGCACAGAACTTGTCAAATTGCATTTTGTTCAATTATTCTTTTTTGGGAAAAATAAAAATATATGCGTGTAAAGTGTGGGTATTTAGCAACAGAAAAATGTAGAAAATACACACGTACCATTATCTTTTATTTACCCAGCTTCTAAGGAAGGCGAAGTATGGTTTCATATAATTGGAAGAATTGTTACTCAACTGCAAAACTTGCAAAGGTGATCGGAAAGTTAATTTATTTTTTCCTGTTACTTCAGATTTGTTTGCATTGTGTTGTTGAAAGCACAATACCTCAGTGGTCTTACAAAAGTTAATATGTAAACATAAAAGCATTTTTCAGCATCATTAGATTAATAATAATAATAAAAAAGCCAAATCCACTGCTGTTGAGTTGATTCCAACTCATAGCAACCCTATAGGACAGAGTAGAACTGCCCCATAGGGTTTCCAAGGAGTGGCTGGTAAATTCGAACTATCTTTTGGTTAGCAGCCAGAGCTCTTAATCACAGTGCCCATTAAAATAGTATTGCACTGTGATTTTACTAGCTCAGAAATGAAGAAAATGGGATTTAGATTGTTTTGAAATTTCCCCCTGAAATACCATTTTATTCATGCCATTTCTTTGCTTAAGAATAAAAGTAAATAGCATGGCAACGACAATTCTGTATACCTTGACTAATTATGGTTTGCTTCGGTTCATGATATTGATGAAAGTATTTCCCAGGGTATGAAATTATTCCCTGAGGATATCACTGGCAGACTAGAATGATCTTTATAACTCTTTTAGGATGTTAAGGTATAGTAGGAGGAGATAACGTGCTTTGATGGGATGATATGAGTACTGGAGGAGGGAGCGGATGACTACTAGCTCAGTCCTGAGACCAACTGGAGCAATCAGAGCTCTGTTTCATCCCACTAATGCCCTCTTCTAAATTTCTTCTCAGGAAGAGAGGTGCCTGGGTTACATGGAGGAGCTGCTCTTGAACCTACATGGAGAAGTAGACTTTTGTAGTTCAAGGGCTGGACTGTAGTGGCCATGGAAAGGCATTGCTCAGATCCTGCTAAGGGCAGCATGATTAATAGCCTGAGCTGTTGCCCTTCTGGTTCTACTACCGTTGATGCTGGAGTTATGCTTCCAAAGGGCCATTCCCAGACAGTGACTGCACCCAATGTCTGGCAGATGTGGAACTCCTTAATGGGTGATGTTTGCTCAAGGACTTTCCATTGGCCTGGTTGAATTTTCTTAGAAATGGGTTGTAGTCAGATATTCTTCCTGTCGAATTCTCCTCTCTTCTCCTTTTCCTTCACAGTGTAAGATCTGCATCATTGTCTGAAGGTTCTCCCCACCTTCTCTGGCTTCCTCTGCTTTAGTCTTCACATGACTTTTTCCCCGATAAATTTCTAGTAATCTAATCCCATCTTGTCACCTGCTTCTCAGAGGACTTGAATTAACATAAATTACTAAACAGTAATTTAGTATTAGATCTGCTAATTATACGATGTTTACCGGACATACAAGAGTACATGTTGAGTAGGAAGTTAGATACACAAATCTGAAGATGTAGGTGAGGGGAGAGATTTAGTCTAGAGGTAGATATTTGGAAATTAACCAAGTATCCATAGTGTTTAAGTCATGAAACTGGATGAGTTAACCAATGGAACTGCATAGATAGAGAGGGAAAGAGACCTGAGTATTTAGCCCTGACTGAGCAGCAGAGTAGGATGAAAATCGGGAAGGTTTGATGGGCTGGAAGCCAAATGAAGAAAGTATTTCAAGGAGAGGTCTATAATTAACCTTGCAAAATGGTACTGATGGATCAAGTAATATGAAGTCAGAAAACCAACAACTGGATATAGAAACTGGGTGGCCATTGCTGACTTTGAGAAGAACTATCTTGGAGGAAATGTGGGGTCACTGTGAGTCAGAATCTACTTGACAGTGACACGATTGGTTTGTTTTTTTTGTAGGAGTAAAAGGCTCCCTTGAGTGGATTCAAGGCAGAATGAGCAAAAAGGCAGTGAATATAGAAATGGAGACAGAGAGGACAGAAAATCTCTAATTGATTCTATTTTTGAAAAAAAAAAAAAAAAAAGTGGGATTAAAGGGAGGTGTTTTTTCTAGAGAGAGCGAATTACCTGGCAACATTTAGAGTTCATTCGGGCAGGTTTCCTGCATGAATGTAAAGTGAGAGCAAGCAGCATGCATTGTTTTTTGTTTGTTTTTTTCTGTATTCACGATCCGCTCCAAAGGGGCAGTTACAAGTAAGCACAGGATTGTATTTAATAAGGTTGGGGATTTTACCTGTTAAATATCAGGAAGGAAGAGAGGGTCAACGAAGTGGAGGAGAATGCAAGACAGTGATTATAATATAATAGAAAGGAAGTAGGAACTAGAGGATGGTGAGTAATCCGATTATCTCATTACCCCTAAAATTGTACATGTAAGCAATTACCAATGGGCTTTATGAGTAAAGTTCTGCCCTATCTGACATTTTTCTTCCATGTATTATTTTTGCTTGGAGAAAGGTTTGGAGGTGGAGATATTTTGAAAAGGAAATCACAAATAGAAACACTAGAATCCATCATTTGCCAACTGATACCTTCTTGGGTCTGAATTGAAGGATTGATAAGATAAAGATATTAATGCTAGTATTTCCACAGAACCAGGCTTTTCATGCTAACAAAACGTATCAGTGGAATTATTTGTCAAAGTATTGAGTTTACCTGATAACGTTTTGTTTAGACAACTTGGGCCAGCATATGCAAAAGTTAGTTACAAGGTTTTAGGGAAAAGAGTAAGAATTCCATATTGACACACAGAACTGAGATATCTGCCTCAGTTAACTTCTTTGTGCACCTGATACATTATACTGCATTGCAATAAAATGATAAATACAACAGTTCATTGCACATAAGGACAAACAAAACAATAAAACATGAATATTATGTCACTTCTATTAGCTATACTGCAACAACTTCTTAAAATTTCTTTTAGATATTCCAGCATTACCTCTGTGCCCTCAAATGGCTTTTTTTCCCCCTTAATTGGTGTTCTCTAAGTAGTTTAAACATAGTCATTCCATTATTTTCTATTAGAAAAAATTAAATATTATTTGATAGAAATGATTCTTAGATTTTAAAAAATGTCAACTGCTTTAAAAATGATGGACTAGAAAATGAACAGAGTGCCTGCCTTGTTTTGTTACTTAAATTTGGTTTACATATATGTGCACTGGTTGAATGAGTACACTGATATTTTATACAGCAGTGAAGTTGACCAAGCAATTATATTTAAAAATTTCTTTTGAAATGTCCATATTTTGACAAAATTTATATATCTAACATAGCACATTTGTGGAGAATATTTTTAAAATCTTTTATGATAGGAAAATATATATATTTAAAAATTTTTTCACTTTAAAAATCTTCCAACTATTAATTGTTCTAAAGATATATGTATATATTTGTCTAATTTCTGACTATAAGGGTTGTTAACCACAACAATTCGTTAAAAGCACCATTCCACTTATAAGAATAAGCTGGTCTTTTTCTTAAGGGGTATTAAACTTCTCTATTCACAAGAAGTTGGCTTGTGAATTCCTTTGCTTGGGTCGTGTTGGAGTAATTCAATATGTACTAAAGCTTTCAGGAGTATCAATTTCAAGGTCAGGCAGATTGTAGGTCAGTCCTGGTTCTGCCACCTATTGGCTGTGTGAATTGGGACAAGTTACTTCATCTTTTAATGCCTCAGTTTTTCATGTCTCACTCCCACCCTCACTCTCCCCAACCTCGCACACACACCTAACTAGAATATTAGCTATAAGAGGGCTTCATCCTCTTAGACAAAGATTCTCTTGTGCTCAACACATAAAAGTGTGCTGAATAATTATTTGTTGAATGAACAAATATATAAAACACATCTTTATAAGAGTATAAGGATATTAATTATATAAGTTAGGGATATTTGAGGACAGAGTGGAATAATGCATGAAGAGTACAGAGCACAGTGCTGGATCAGAGAACATAACTGTTCTTATTGGGAAAGTTCTAGAGAAGCCAGGGTAAGTTTGCCCTCTGTGTCTAACCTCTAGTTCCTCTTCAGGATGTGGGTAGGATTTATACTGGGACTAGTGACTCTGCCATGCTCTAGCACTTATGAGTATGTGTTAGATGGAAAATATTTATTTAATGACAACTCATATCTCCTAAATCTTTCATAATATTTAGAACTGGAAACAAGCCAAGAGGCTTTAAGTACCTTAGCATAAAGTTTAAAACTCATGCTGTCAATAAAAATGTTTCCAGAGCTGAAGCATGTGTATCGTAAAACAGGGGGTGGTACATATGGAGTATCATTGACTTTAAGGAGCATTTAAAACATTTCTACATATCAAATTGGGATACATTTTGCAAGCAATGGCATCTTACAATTAATTGGTACCTTTCTTTCTTGGAAATTCGTAATAGGGTGTCTTGGGGTACAGTTGATGAAATATGGTATAGTCATGTATTAAAGCAGTGTTTCTCAATGTTTATTTCTCTATCATTCTCCCAAGGAATCTTTTTAAACATTTTTCCTAACTGACCACCCCATGAAATTTTAATAACACAGATACATCACATATCTGTTTATGCATTCTATGTGTATCTGTGCTTTATACATAAAAAGTTTCCCCCTCCCACCCCCAAAACCAATTTTTGTCCTTGTTGGAGCAGTATTGCCCTCATTGAGAATACATGCATTAAGGTGATACATTCCTTTTAATATTTTGTTTCTAAAATCTCCTTACTAGAATATTGGGCATGATAAAGTAGTTCCTAGCTTTATAGCTTTTGGCTTTAAATTATGTAACAGAATGTCTAGGATTTCTACTATTATTATGAAGGAATGTCAAAATGCCGTCCAAATGCCTACAAAGCTAGAACATTTGCTATTTACCCCCAACAGCCAGAAAGCTGTCCATAATATTTTTTGTTGCTGTTAAAAAGATCTTCAAGTTCATCTAGTGATGTCAATCAACCTAACATTCTCATAATGGAATAAGGCTATGAAATACTTTCAGTATATAAACTTAGAATGTTCACTATTTTATATTTACATATTCATGATGTTAAAGACAAACTCTATAGTATATCCATAAACAGACATTTTAAAGATCATCTGATTTTCATGGAGTACTGAGAAATATGATGCATATAACGCACTCAGTAGGGAGAATGTTGTTGTTAGGAGCAGTCCAGTGAATTTTGACTCATAGTGACCCCATGTGACAGAGTAGAACTGTGCCATAAGGTTTTCTAGGTTGTGATCTTATGGAAGCAGATCACCTGATTTTTCTCCCGTGGAGCTGCTGGGTAGATTTGAACCACCAACCTTGCCGTTAGCAGCTGAGCACTTAAACATTTTGCCACCAGGGCTTCTTGTGGAGAGAATGAAGATGTGTAATTCTTCAAAGGCTGTGTGCAGCTCTTATCTACCGTAGTCTTGGCAGTTTGGGGCTTTCCACCTCTAGTAGGATGTAGGGATTCAGTCTATTTGTGACCAGTGATCGGCACAGATGGAAGACAGGGACAAAATCTATGATCATTAAATCTGGGTTTAACTTGTACGAAGCTAATTGGTATGTTCAACAATGTTAACTGATAATATAAGGACTGATTTATTTATGTGAGGAATATCTTTAAATAGCAAAGTTGTTCAGCGTGTTCTTAAATGTTCACTCATCTTTACTCTGGACTCTGCAGTTTAATTTCCTTTTTTAAAATAATTAACAGTGAAAAAACTTTTAGAATAAGCGATGCATAAAAGCTTTCACTTTTCTGGATAGAGCAGAACTGCCCCACAGGGTTTACAAGGAGTGGCTGGTGGATTCAAACTTCTGACCTTATGGTTAAACAGCTGAGGTCTTAACCACTGTGCCACCAGGGCTCCTTGGTTGTATTAATAGATTATTTTTGAGAATCAAATGTGAAAGTAGATTCAATTCAATTCATCCTGAGGAAATTTGTTCGCAGTTATTATGGGGGGTGTGAAATACTCTAGTACATTAAGCAACATATCAGCAAAAATTAAGACAGATAGGGCTCAAAAAAGACTCATCAACTTATAGAGATATCATATCAGGGCTTTATCAATGGAGTTAATTTTTCATAAGCATTTATAAATAATTGAAAGTGAATTCAAAACCAGAAATCATCTCCTCCACTGCTCCTAGTACTTGCTCTTTCTCTACCCTTTAATCGAAGCATCTCCATGATACTTCGTGCATAAACATCTCTTAAGTTAACACTGATATATGAGTCAGTGGCTATATTCTTGGTAAGCTTCTTTAGCGCTTCACGCTGTCTAACTGCCGCTTCCTTGAGCTTCAAGGTGAAGTAGCAAGCAGAGAAGCGGTCATTAATAATAGCAATAGGCAAGGCCAAGACAAGGATTCCTGATAATATACACATAAAGGCCACGATTTTGCCCGTGGTAGTGTCTGGTCTAATGTCCCCATACCCCACGGTAGTCATGGATGTTGTGGCCCACCACCATGCACAAGGGACACTTGTGAAGGTTGTGTCAGGAATGCTTTGCTCAGCAAAATACTCCACAGTTGAAAATATAGAAATTCCCACAGACAGAAATAGGAGCAGTAGGCCGACCTCTTCATAACACTGGGTGATTGTCATTCCAAGTGAGCGTAAACCTGTAAGAGAACAACTGCTGTTAGTCATTGGCAGTCCTCCTCTCTCCTTCCCTCCCTCATCCATCTCTCCCTGCAGAAACATGAATTGCACACTTACTATGTCCCCAGCACTGGGCGAGATTCTGAGGGTACAAGACATTTAAGTCATAATTCCTGTCTTTCAGAAGCTCAAAGTCTAGTTGATGGGGCCAGATGGAGGATAAGCAGAAAGACAGAGTCATTCATTTGCTTAAGTATTTATTAAGTGCCTAATATTACACATATACACACACAGAGAGAATGTGTGTGAAGAAGAACGTGCCTTCAGGACCGGAGGAAGGCTAAGTAATCACCTGCGATGTGCAGATAACACAACCTTGCTTGCCACACTTGAAGGGGACTTGAAGCACTTACTGATGAAGATCAAAGACCACAGCCTTCAATATGGATTATACCTCAACATAAAGAAAACAAAAATCCTCACTACTGGAACAATAAGTAACATCATGATAAATGGAGAAAAGATTGAAGTTAAGAATTTCATTTTACTTGGATTCACAATCAGTGCCCATGGAAACAGCAGTCAAGCAATCAAATGACACATTGCACTGGGCAAATCTGCTGCAAAAGGCCTTTTTAAAGTGTTAAAAAGCAAAGATGTCACTTTAAGGACTAAGGTGAGCCTGACTCAAGCCATGGTGTTTTCAATTGCCTCAAATGCATGCGAATGCTGGACAATTAATAAGGGAGATGGAAGAATTGATGCCTTTGAATTATGCTGTTGGTGAAGAATATTGAATATACCATGCGGTCTGCGAGAACAAACAAAGCTGTCTCAGAAGTGCAGCCAGAGTGCTCCTTAGAAGCAAGGATGGTGAGACTTTGTCTCACCTACTTTGGACATGTTATGGAGGAAGCAATCCCCGGAAGACATTATGCTCAGTAAAGTAGAGGGTCAGCAAAAAAGCGGAAGACCCTCAACGAGATGGACTGACACAGTGGCTGCAACAATGGGCTCAAGCATAACAACGATTGTGAAGATGGCGCAGTGTTTAGTTCTTTTGTACATGGGGTCGTTATGAGTTGGAACTGACCAGACAGCACTTAACAACAGCAACATATATATGTACATATATAGTATGTACAAAGAGGTGACGGATGAGACTTAGAAGAAGGCAGAGGGCAAGTTATAGGAATTTTGACTTGAGCCTAAACAATGGGAGACCTTTGCGGCGCTGAACTTGTAGGGCTCTTTGCGTCAGACCTGCATTTCATTATGACACTCCAACAATTCTTTCTAATGTCTTCTTCTGTTTCACACATCTGTTTCTCTTACCCTTCTGACAAAGTTTAACACATTTGGTAGCCTCGTTATCTGAAACCCAGAGGGCGTAAAGGATGCACATGATGGGAATGAAGTACAAGCAAATTAGATATTGGGGACATGGTGACATGAGAGCATCCTACGTACATTCAAAGGTTGTCCTCAGAGATGTGTCAAGAGGGGGGATTGCTGAGCTCCCACAACACCACTGAAGTTCTAATCCTTAATGTGAAAGCCTAGGAAAACATCTTCCTAGGTACAGAGAATTTCTGCTTTCCTGTGAGGAGATAAGCCTGAATACAGAATATTCCTCCGTTACAAAGAGGTACAGGGGAGTGGAGCCACCTAGGGAACTCACTCACTTCTGAGGCATTGCTGGATTTCCCTTGCTAGTTCTGAGGATTCATTGAGCTCATGGAAGACAGACCCAATGAAACCCAATCCCATCTGTAAAAGGATGAAGCCAGCCTCCTAAGGAGATTAAGGGGAGCCCGTTATAGGACTAGGAAGGATTTGAAAGAATGGTAAGATATTCTCTGTGATGCAAGAGAGATGCTTCTAAAAGCTTACCTAGGTTTTGAAGTCACGTTAACATGATGTAACACTGGTATTTTCTCAGAAGTCCAAAGTAAGGCCTCTTAGGATCAGTCTTTACTTTTATTCATCCACTAGAGACTATTTGAAATGCATTAAAATACTAGTTGTGCTCTCATTTTGAATTTTGCTCTTCAGAATTGGGATATTCTTGAATTATTAGCCATCTATTTTGAAAGATTAATAAATATTAATTTTGAGGTTTAACCTCAAAAGAATACATTTTAGAATACCTTTTAGAAAACAGGCTTTGATGTGCCTATATTGAATTGAATTTCTTAAATAAAGTGACAATATATGAGAAGAATTATAGCATTTGTCAGGGAGGACTGTTTTCATTTCATAATGAAATATTCTAAGCAATTTTGTAAAGAAACACAAAATCCATGATCTGAATTTCTAGCATATTATAGATCACCCTGAAAACACACACATGAAATCAATGTAATTATCATGCCATTTTACAGATGAACAGACTGAGACACAGAGAGGTAGTATATCAGTACAAAGCTATGGAACTAGGATTTAAACCTAGCTGCTGGGCCCGCTATTATCCTCCTAACTGCAATTCTATAACAGCTCTCACACTTTTTTTTTATTATAATTAATACACAGGGGAATATGTCATCTATGTCTCTATTTGCTGAATGTTATGCTTAAGGTGAAATTGTCAAATATTTATGCAATTGAGCGTTCATATCCTTTCAATAAATTAAGGCTTTATGAATACTTTCCTTATATTTGCTTTAGAACTGAGAAAACCTTTGAAAAGAGGTGACATTGTGGAAATTACTATTATTTTCTTTTTGCTTTCTTTTGGGAAAAAATGTAGTCTTTACGGGGTGTTTTTAAATTGAATTCTGTGAAAAGTTTATAAATACTCAAAGAAAGCATCCCATTATATGTGTCAGAAAACAAAGAGTGTTACTTCTCAAAGTTGTTGGAAACCCCATTATCAAATCCCTGCTCTGTGAGACTAGCTAGGAAAATACACTACCAAAATTCTGTTAGGGTAAGTCCTCATTACCTCAGAGGCTGGGGGAAGCATGACTGAGGTTAATCTCTCCCTACATTTATATGGAGAGAAAACTAGCATTAATTCCTTTTAAGTTGCCAGTAAGGCATGTATCCAGGGAGAGAAGACGGGGAAACAGGAGTCTCCAGTCAACTTATTTGTATTACCATTTATTTGCATTAATATGTATTGTATTAATATGCCATCCTAGTGTGTTCCATCACTTAAAACAATATCACTTAAGAGATGGTTAAAATGTATGCTCCTGGGCCCAACCCTAATTACTAGACCCAGCTCTCTGGGGTTGGAACTCAGAATCTACATTTTACCAAGCTTGACGGGGAATTGTTATTTTCATTAAGGTCTGCCCTAAGGCAACACATCTGCACTGCAGAATGTCCAACAGCGGCAGGGCCAGTCACTGGCAACCACTGTCTTTGGTGAAGTAAGGGTCATCTTTAATGGGTCTGTATGATTTCCCCTGAAATTGACTATGATTTGTATGTATAATTGTGTGGGTGTGTGTGTGTTGTGTGGAGATTTTTCTGGGGAAAGAATTCATTAGCTTTTCAAAGGCTCTATGACATACAAAGAAGCTAAGGAATTCCTGTCACCATTTCACTCTCATGCATTCCAGCCCATCTCACTCTCATGCATTCCAGATTAGGTACAGGAAAATTCCTCAGACACTAGATAAGCATTTAATTAGTGTCTTCTGCTTTCTTCCAAAGCAAAATATTTCTACCGTGTCTTCAAAAATTATGGGGGAGGCCGTTAATGCCTGCTCATCTCTTTCTGCATAGCCAGGAAAGCCTCTGGAAGACTGGCTTTACCTTTTGCAAAAGGAATGTGTGTGGGAACACTTCCTTGGACACAGATAAGAAACTATGCCCTTAGATGTCATACATAATTTATGTGTATCTTTTCATGAATTGTTTGTGCATGTTTTATCTAGAACCTTCTGGAGACCAAAACCAAAAACCATTGCCATTGAGTCGATTCCAACTCATAGCTACCCTATAGGATGGAGTAGAACCGCCCCATAGGGTTTCTAAGGAGCACCTGGTAGATTTGAACTGCTGACCTCTTGGTTAGCAGCTGTAGCTCTTAACTACTACACCACCAGGGTTTCCTTTCTGGTGACAGAATGTCTTTAATTTCTGTACATCTTTCAGGCACTGGATTCCGATAAATTCAGGGTAACCAATGGCCAAATTGTTTCTGAATGTCTTAGGGAGATAAAGAACATGAGACGCAACTTTTCCTCTATACCTGTGATAACACCTTCAAGATTTTGTTTCCCAGCACCTTCATTTTGAATGTAAATTCAGAGTTGCTTCCCTAGTGCACTAATGCTTATAAACAATGGCAATTTACAAAGCACCAATGACATCTGAATACCTGTGGAATGTCTGCCAAGCTTTAGCATACGCAGAGCCCTGAGCAGCCTCAGAACCTGGACGATGCGCCCCACATTTTCCAGCTCCTGGGTGGTCTGGCTCCCACTCAGGCTCTCCACTAAGAGAGTGATGTAGAAGGGCAAGATGGCGAGGAGGTCTATGATGTTGGGCACTTTTCTCAGGAAGTGGCACCTGTCCCGCACACACAGGAAGCGCAGGACAAACTCCCCGGTGAACCAGCTAATGCACACATACTCCAGGATTTCCAGTAATTGCAGGTCCAGCCAGCTTAGTTCAGCTGACATCAGCGCCATGTTGATGATGGACACCACCACAAAGATGATGGAGATGACCCCAAAGATTCGGGCAGCTGTGGAAGACCCAGGTTTTTCTAGGATGTTCCAGAGCCTCTGGCGGACAGTAGGGCAAGGTCCCTGTGAGAAGTCCTGTTCACTCTCATGTTGACTCTCCTGGTCTTCTGCATCCTTCTTGAAGTCTAAAGTTTCACTCAGCTCCTTTCTCCTGAAGTATCTTTCAGAGAAGACAATTTGGTGATTAATCTAACTTTTCAAAATTTTAGAATACAGAAACAGAATAGAATTAAACTTAGTTGTGAAAGTTACGGAGTTTTCTTCCAGCAAAATGCATAAATAGTCCAGTCATATTTTATCCAGGCTATCTCCTGTTCACAGTATTCAACATTATTATCTTAAAAAAAGAAAACCATGACACTCTCTACCGAGAATTTAGACATAGCAAAAGTCTTTTGGATTACTGCATTAGTCGTTTTCTTGTAACAAGAACAGATGTTTGAGGTATGGGACTTTTTTTTTTTTTATGTAAAGAAAAGCTATTCATGAAGAAATGATAGTAACAGCAAGATAATAGCAAAGTCACCATGAAGGTCACATAAACTTTCACAGTGAAGGGACCAACTTTCTGCCTGCCATATTTAAAGCAGTTCTCCATCCAAGTTGTTCAAAGTTAGCAGCCCAGTGTTGATAAATGATGAATTCTCCACCCCCAAATCTGTATCCCTATACAAGCATCTTTTGGAGCACTGCTTTACTGACTCATTCATTCAATTACCAAGTATTTATTTCCGGCCTGACATCCCTCGCTTTATCTGTCAATTTGGTATGCGCCAACTCGAAAAAAGGGGAAAAAGTTCACTCAAATGTTGTTTTTGACGCTTTCCAACTCCCTCATCCCCTCTTCCAGCCCAGAAGTGGCCACCCCTATTCATAGGCCTGGGTTCAGAGAAAAGAACTCTAGTGGCGCTGTGGTTAAGCGTTCTGCTGCTAACAGAAAGGCCAGCGGTTGGAACCCATCAGCGGCTCCGCAGGAGAAAGATGTGGCCCTCTGCTTCCGTGAAGATCACAACTTTGGAAACCCTATGGGGCAGCTCTACTCTGTCCTATGGGGTTGCTAGGAATCGGGATCCACTCAAAGTCAACGAGTACAGTGCCGTAGGGGTTCAGGGAGGCAGTTAAAAACCTCAAAGCTTTACCTCCGCTGCCCTCCCTCTACTACGCTCATCTCTCCGCCCCGCCCCGCCCCGCCCGGCGCGCCTCACCGGTACCTGTCCCTGCAGCAGGAGTCGATGCTCAGCTCGTCGATGCCCCAGTACTGGATCTCCTGGAGGAAGGAGATGGCGCACAGCTGCTCCATGACGTGCAAGCGGCCGGTGCGGTAGTAGTGCAGGACGTAGCGGAACGCCTGCGAGCTGCGGTCGAAGAAGTACTCGTTGTCCACGGGGTTGGCGTCGTCGCAGAAGTCTAGGGGGCTGGGCACGGCGGCCAGGGCTCCCGGGCGGCGGTAGGAGGCCACCACCACCGCCAGCTTGCCCAGGCGCGTGTGCGGGAAGCAGGACAGCGCCTGCTGCGACAGCACGAAGCGGCTGCCGCCCACGTTGACCGTGAAGCAGTCCCCTAGCGCCAGGGGTTCCCCTTCGCCTTCGCTGCAGAAGACGCTCGACTCCAGCGAGGTCAGGGAGCCGCTGTCTAGCGGCGAGTCCAGCAGCGCCTGGCGGCGGGGAGGCAGCTCCATCCCGGTGGCGGCTGCCTGAGGGCACCACAAAGTTGGGAGTGCTCCGGAAGCCTGGGTCCCGTGAGGGCGGTGGCGCGGCCCCTGGTGGCGGCCGGGGTTTCCCGAGATCTGAGCTTGCGGGCTGCTTCCCACTCGCGCACCCCTCCTTTCTCCACCCCGTGCGCTCGGGTTCCCCTCGGTCCTAGGGATCTGCGAGCGCAGGGTGGCCGAGCGCGGGGGTGGGCGCAGAGGAGATGGTCAGGTATGGTCCCAGCTGGTGACAACCCCAGGGCACAGTGCCGGTCGCCGCGGCCCTCCTCAGGCGTCCGCCCCTCCTAACTTTGCAATTAAGATCCCAGCCCGGGTAGTCTATGGATTGATTGCTGAGCTATTGTGGGAAAGGGGAGAAGGAGTCGAGACTGGAGGAGGAGGGCAAGATGACTCAGAGTGAAATGCAAGGAAGGGGGATGGCAAGACTCCCACCCGCCGGGGCCCCAAACGAAAAGTTTTGAAAGCAGAAGAGGTGTTAACCCGGTCTGAGCCCCTTCCAACCTGAGGCTATGTATTTCGTTTTTTCCTGCGGCGACTTGATAGACCTCCCCGGGCGTGTTCGCTGGGGGGCATGCGCGCGTGGGGGAGGGTGCTCTGGGCGAGGGGGTGCATCCTTTGCTCCAATTCACTCTCTTTCTAGTCTGTCACTCGCGCTCCATTTTCTCCTCCACCCTCCCTCAGGTTTTGACCCCCTGGCCAAGATTGAGAGTAATTAACGATGGCCTTTTTTTTAGTTGAAGTCCAAGGGGGTCACTAAGAATTCGCGGTCACCACTGCCAGCCCCCACCGCGTTGGGTGCCCAACACGCTAAGGCACTTTGTGACCTTCCCTTTAGCCATTTCTGTGTCTACAAGTTTCCCGGGGAGCTTGCGCCCTGGGCGCGTCCCCCGACACACAGCAGAGCTCTCATTTTAGGAAAAGGGAAGGCAACAAGGCAAGGATAGAACAGGCGTGGGCTGGGGCAGGGGTTTAAATAGGAACGCCGTCTCGGGAAAGGAGGCAGCCGAGCGCCTGAGCCCAAGTGAGGCTGGAAATGTACCCACCGGGTCCCTTGGAGCGGCGCCCCCGCCCACCTGTTGGACACGGGGGCGGGTGTTAAGTTGGGCAGGGCGACTCACCTGGAGCTCCTGGCACATCTGGGCTGCGCTCAGCCGCCGCCGTCGGTTACATAGCTTTCCTTTGATCCTCCTGGTTCCGGCCTGGCCCACAGTACTTGGAGATGTCTGAGGAGGCGCTTGTTGCGGTGCCTCCCCTGCAGCCAGCTCCCGGGTCCTCGGCTCAGGCTGAGCGTGGCCGCCCCCGCCTGCACTCGCACGGAGCCACCCGCCCAGCGGATCCCAGCAACAGCAGTGGGGCGTGGCAGGAGCAGAGGGAAGTGAGGCCGGGGGAGGAAGTGAGGCGCTTGGCGACACTGAATATTATATTCATCCTGAAGACACTTCAAAAATTACAGTGTTTGGTGCCTGTTTCCCTGAATCTGCATTCTCGCAAATGCTCGAGAAGAAAGTTTTCCAGTTGGAGAAGTCTGGTAAACTCCAGGCCAGGAAAGTTATATTGTTTGTGTAGCCTCCGTTGGAGACTTTGACATTATTTCTGGCAAGCATCTTGGAATCCTGCATTTTTCAAAATCCTGCAAGATAGAATGAACTACTCCTCTCCGTTGTTTTCTTTAGGAAGTCCGAAAAGTATATATAAAGAGGATAGCAGGCAGCTCCATACTGAAGCAAGAATTTTTTCATAGACTGTCAGAAAACTTGGCTGCTAAGAGCTGGCTTTGACAACTGGTTATGGGACTTCCAGCTGTTCATTTACCTTATGGAACACAATAACTTGCTCAGCAAGATTTCAGAAGTAATAAAAACACCCAATATTTATTGGGTGTTTATGCCAGAACATTTTGTAGCCACTTTACTCATGAAATACTTTATCATAGCGACAGTATTATCAGCATTCATTATAGCCATTTTACAAAGGGGAAACTGAGGCTTAGAGAAGTTAATTGATTTGCTTAGGGTCACAGAATCCAAATTCAAGCCGAGGATATTAGATGTCAGAAGCTGCACTCAGAAACATAATGCTTAGGACATATAATTTTCATGTGATTGAAAATTTTGATTACATTTATTTTTATTTTTGCAAGTTTCTAAAAAAAGGAAACCCTTTTGAGGAGGTGTTCCCCTTAGCTTTCAGCAAATATTTAGGGAACAGGTACCAGACATGCATCTAGGTACTTTAGATACATTCATGAAGAAAATGGACAAAATTCCTGTCTTCATGAAGCTTCCATTTACCCTGTAACAATAAAAGGGCAACTTGAGTGAAAATTTTTTAAGTATAAAATTCATAGTTAAGGTTCTTTTGACAGCTATCCATTTGGTTAACTTTTGCCTCTAAAAAGGACTTTTCCTACAGGAAATATGGAGAGGTTAAAATTATCCCAGTAAATAGTTCATTGTTATGTTTACTCTCATTAGTTTTTTTAAGGCAACGTAACCAACTAGTACATAGTCAACCAGTTACAACCAGTCCCCTTACATAACCAACCAGTTCCCATGGAGTTGATTTTGACTCATGAGGACTCCACGTGTGCAAGAGTAGAGCTATGCTGCATAGAATTTTCAGTGGCTGATATTTTTCAGAAGTAGATTGCAGGCCTTTCTTCTGAGGACCCTCAAGGTGGACTCAAATATCCAAACTTTCAGTTAGCAGCCAAGCAAGTTAACCATTTGTACCTCCTGGGGACTCTTTACTTGGGGAGAGGGGGGAGAGGATTGGGGAACTCTCCCAACATCTCAGTTGTAGATTATATGGGAGTTGAAAATTGCATTTCACAGGCATGCTAAATCTATTCATGCCTTACTGTAAATAACTTTAATCAAAGTATTAGCAATAATGGTCTACCCTAGCTTTACCTGCTGTGATAAGGAAGGAGGAAACTGTCACAGAGTGAAATGGCAGCCCTAAGTGTGGAGGGCTATCTTGGACAGGTAATCACAAGTGAGCTAAAGGTGACCGAGGTTTGCGGGTCTCTTCTACCACCATCAGACCCTTGAACCTCAGTTGTAATGAGTGGTGTCCTATAAATATACTTATAAAATAACCATCCTTTAAGGGTCAGGCCCTGTAACAAGCCTCTGAATTCTCACAATGATCCCATGAAGTAAGGATCACCATTCTCAGCTACAGATTTGAACTTGGAGGCTTGAAGGCACCAAGTAAGTAGCTTTCTCACTTACATGGCAAGTATATGAAGGAGTACATGAAGGGATTCAAACTGGAATCTTTCTGATTTCAGCTCTTAACCCCTAAACCTGCTGCCGTCGAGTCAGTTCCAGAGGAGAACTGCCCTATAGTGTTTCCAAGGCTGCAGTCTTCACAGAAGCAGACTGCCACATCTTCCTCCCTCCGAATAGCTGATGGGTTCAAACCACTGACCTTTCAGTTAGCAGCCAAGCCCTGCACCACCAGGGCTCCTTTTTTCTTTTAACCACTAAGAGCCCACATTTTCAACTGTTGATTTCAATTGTGGTTAAAGCAGGAGGAGCCCTGGTGGCACAACCGTTAAGTTCCTGGCTGCTAATTAAAAGGTTGTCAGTTGGAACCCGTCCAGTGGCTCTGCAGGAAAAAGACCTGGCAATCTGCTTCTGTAAAGATCGTAGCCGAGAAAACCCTGTGGGCAGTTCTACTGTCACATGGGGTTGCTACGAGTCAGAATTGATGGCACCCAACAACAACAAAAACAATCAGCTAGAGACATGATGACTAGTCAACGAGGAGAATATAAACAGAAATGGCCCATTAAAAAACATAGAGTTCCTTGGGTCTTAAAAATTCCTGGCGTGTTTTCTGCCCTGTTCCCCTAAATGTATAGTTTCTGCTTCCTCCTTGATTGATCAGGTTTGAGTCAGAGAGCCCAATGAAGAGGGCATAAGAGATAAGATGGAAAATGACTCCATTCAAAAGATACCTCTCTTGGCCCCTGATTCTGGTCTGAGGTACACCCCAAAGTCTGTCAAGAAGTGAAAACAGAATTACTTGTAAGGGCTTGGGGGTGGTGGGGTCATGCTTTCCAATTCATTCCTACATAGCCTGGGAAGAATGTGGTTTGTCCTATAGGAGGTGGTGCAGTACTGCAATGTGAAAACTCAGCAATCTAATGACTTGGGGTCCATTTCCCTAGTCATCAGATGTTATGTTCCAGTGCTTTTCAATTAAGTCTTGCTATGAAACCGTCTACCAGATTTTGGCTTCTATCAAGTCTTCCACCTTTGAATATTGAATCTCCAGCTACACCCCGTGCTTTTAATTCTTCCAATTTTTATTAGTATTTCTAAATTTACTCATGAACAGTGTTCAAGTGTTCATGCCTAACGGTCACATTCCTATTAATAAGAATCTGGAATATTTCAGTTATGTTTTTGAATGATCAGTGAGAATGTATTTATATTCTGTTTATCTGTTATACTTGAATAATGTATTATGATGTTTTGGTAAGTTCATTAACTTTTATCTTTTATACAGATATTTTAAAATCAGTATAAAGAAATAGTTATAACTCATTCAAATATTTTTTAGGAAAACGTAAATTCATTATTAATTTATATCCAAAGTACTGCAACTTTACTTTTATTTTTGGTAATTAAATAGGAGAGATATAGTGAGTAAATAATTTTGAATAAAAAGCTTTATAGAATCCAACTTGAGTAAACTGTACCGTTTCATTTTCAACCCTCTCACTGTAAACACATGTATTTATGCTAAACTCTCTTTAAATATTTTTTAATCATTCATTAGCAATATGGACCTTATTTCGTGTAAGATATGCATGTCTTTGGCAGTATGTTTGATTCCTCAGAGATTGACAACCATATGAGCCAGCTGTAATGATGTTTAAAAAAGCCTTTGTACATGGACAAAATGACTTCATCCTCTTTCCCTTAAATGCTTTGGGGTATGTTTAAAGGTAAAATAAAATCTGGCACACTAAAGATAATTCTATCTATTCATCTTTCATGTGCCTTCTAGGTTCTTGGAATAAATTCTCCCAACTGTAAAACAGCCCACTCTAATGCAGAATTTAGCTGAATGTGGGCTTGTTCTGGATTCCTTCCAAGGGGGAGGTAATTATCTTTGGAAGTACCAAGAATTCATTTTCATAGCCTAGTCTTCTACAGAGCTCATGAGGCAGGTCGGTGATGGTTATGGTGAGGATACCAGCAATTATAATTACGGCTACCTTGGCTTACTCAATTCCTACTTTGTCTTTTGTTAGTTGTGTGATTTTAGCAAGTTTCCTAAGCCCTCTAAGTCTCCTTTTCCACACTTGTGAAATAAGGATAAAATTGTACTCAATTGTATGTTGTTTTAAGAATTAAATGAGGCAATCCATGTAAAATGTTTAGTGCAATGCCATTATTGCTGTTGTTATGTTTCAAGAATTTTTTTTTTAACTGAGCACTTACTATGTGCTAGGTACCATGTTAAAGGATTTACAAAAATTATCTCATCTAATCTTCATATAACCCTATAAAGGGAAGGTAATATTATTATTACTTTACAAATGATGAGAAACCAAGACCAGAGTATTTAATTAATTTCCTCAGTGTTATAGAGAAAGTAAATATAGAACTTGAACACATTTGTTTGATTCAAAGCCTTTATTCTTTGAAGGACATTAATATGAAAATAACATTATGATGAGAACTCCCTATAATAAATGCTCATCTCTTTGAAAATAATTTTAAAAGGAGAAAATTCCTATGGTAGTCTCTAAATAATTAAGATATTAAGCATTGTGTCCAACATATTGTCTGTGACTTTAAATTTTTTGTTATTTTGGATCTTACTTCTAACCATCATAAAGAGGATAGCTGATTGGATTGGTCATTAAACGATTGTCACTATACCCTATGTCGAATTTTTCCTGAATTAGCAAGACAAAGTGTAGAGTTGGGCACTTACTATTCACTGGATTAACTCCTATAATTACATGAAAAATAAACTTTCATGAACAAGAGTTAGAAGCAGTGAAACAAAAGCAGAGCAAAGGCTCTAGTCATCATGTTCCCTAAGCTGATAAGTGAACCCAATATTGAATTTGTAAACTCCAATTAAATCCTTTTTACCTAGCTACATCAAATTCCATTATGCTGATAGGATGAGTCATACAGAAACATTAAAGACTGTGCTTCTCATTGAGTATATGCCATTTATTAATATTAGAAATGAAATTGCATTTAGACTTATCCTTTATTCTGTTTAGTGCTTTCTTTCATTATCAAGGTACTCAGTAAACTTGAACTTCACCCTGTAATTGCAAAAGAGATAATCTTTGTACTTCATATGTATTATAAGTTTTTTTTTTTTTTAGTATTGTTTCCTTTATTTTCCCAGAATCAGTTCAGAATTGGAAAGTTCTCAATCAATACATATTTTTAGAAATTTACTATTGCAAGCTGATGGGGAGGATTATTATTATATACAGTTAGAAAAAATATACGAAATTGACTTAAGAGCAACAGGTTTTTATTCACACACACACACACACGCATATACATATATATAGGAGTCCCGGTGGTGCAGTGGTTAAGCACTAGGCTGATAACTGAAAGCTTGGTTTGAACTCACCAGCTACTCCTCAGGAGAAAGATGTGGCAGTCTGTGCCTGTAAAGATATACAGCCTTGAAAACCCTGTGGGGCAGTTCTACTCTGTCCTATAGGGTCTCTATGAGTTGGGATTGACTCGATGACAGCATGGGTTTTGTTTTTTGGTTTTAAACACACATACATATCAACTCGATGGCACTGGGGATTTTTTTTTTTTGTTTTACATATATACGTATAAATGTATGTATACATATGTACACATACATGTCCCTGAGTGGTACGAAATGTTAATATACTAGGCTGCTAACTGAAAAGTTGGAGGATTGAGTGTACCCAGAAGCACCTTGGAAGAAATGTCTGGAGATAGAACTCTGAAAAACCAGCCATTGAAAACCCTAGGGAACGCAGTTCTACTTTGACACACATGGAGTTGACATGAGTCGAAGGTGACTCAGTGGCAACTAGTATTGTGTGCTCGTCTATGTGTATACACAACCATATTCTGCCTGTACATGCTTATAAAACTAGCGGGATATTGCAGTTTACAATCAGTCATCAGAGGCTCACTTTGCCATTACCCTGTGCACGAAAAGTGAAAAATCAGAAGCAATATAAAGGAAATAGTAGAGATAAATAAGGGAAAAACATTTTTTTCTTTATAAACTGGTTCTTAGATATAGAGGATAAACAACAACAAAACCCAAACCCATTGTCACTGAGTTAATTCCGACTGATAGCAGCCCTATTAAAAAAAAAAAAAAAAAAAAAAAAAGCCCTATAGGACACACTAAAACTGCCCCATAGGGTTTCCAAGGGGTGGCTGGTGAATTCAAGCTGCTGAGCTTTTGTTTAGCAGCTGAGCTCTTAAACACTTTACCACCAGGGCTCTTGTATAGTATAGTTTCTTTTGAAAAGCATCCTCATGGCATTTTGAATAATCTAATTAAAGAAAAAAAGTATTTCAAGTAAATTTTTAGGACATGTTTTCTGAGATTTATGCATAAGTACTTTTGTTAACTGAACTGAGAAGCTGTACAGAATACCTATTACTCTAATCTTAGTGAAGCACTGAGAATGACGTTAATTTAAATGGATATTTTATATATTAAATGAATTATACACAAATGGGATAACTCCTATATAGCTCTACCTCCAAAATCAATGCTTTTTACCCTTCATTGTATGTTCCACTCTCTTACAATTTCTTCCACTGGTTCAAAAGAAATAGAAATATAAATTTGTAGCCAGTACACATGAAAAAAAAAAATTTTTTTTTTTTTCCACACATTAATCTTGTTGTTTTGAAGAATGAGCCCTGGATTAGTGCTATCTATTCTCGAGTATATTTTCTTTACACAGTGCAATTATATTGTTGGGAACTGAAGATACAAATTTGGCATTTTTGCAATATGAAGAATAGCAGTGAGCCATATGGCTTCTCCTTTATACCATTACATCTGATTGACAGCTCAGTTATAGACCCAACCTCACAGTTCTCCCACAAACAGATTTCCCGGAAATTTAAACCAAATGGGAATCCAGAGGGAAGCAAAAATAAATAAATAAAAATTTGTCCTAGGCCTATTTTTTTGTTTGATTTCTATGAGCTCAAATATATCCATTTTAGTAACTGGGAAAGTTTTATTTTTATGGCTGCAGCAAGATATATCCAGATCTGTACTGCTTTTTTTATTTTTTTGTACTGTTTGTAAAAATGGCGAGGTGATACTGTCTGACCTCCTCTCATTTCATGAGGGGGAAGGAGGATCAAGATCAACAGCCCAAGACCGATTCCTTGAGACAGGGGGATCAGACATACCTCCTCTCTCTGCCATCTTTACCAATTCCCACACCAACCATCCGTCCCATGGCACTCTCTACTTCTTTGCTGGGTTCAGTAACTCATTGCAATGGCCACACAGAACTCAAAGGCCATACTTATGATTATGGGGTTTATTAAGGAAGTAACAGGTTACAATACAGGCTCAGGAACACTTGAGGATACAGTTCTTCCAACAGGACAGCCTCTTCCCAGCTGTATTGTAAGGCACACCTCTCCCTGGCCCTTAGTCTCTCTGTGCAAAGGCACTCAGCTTTCTTGCTCCATGTTAAAAGATTTACAAATCTTTTACACATCTGGGAAGCCCACTGTGCTGTCTCTTGCGTGTCTCTCCTGTAGGTCTCTCCTTCTTTGATGGTGGTAGGCTCTTTTCTTCCCCACCTTTACGGTGGCTCATTTCAAGCCCAGCAGGATGGCAAAATTGACCAATCCCTTTGGTGGGCCACAATTACTATAGCTACACAGTCCCACCCAATTACTTGGGTGGGAGTTAAAAGACAATGGCTAGAGAGGCCACAAAAAAGTACTTCATCCTACTGCATTGTTCATGATTTTTTATGGAAATGTATCTTATTTAAATAATGTGTAAAAGAATAGGAATAAAAAATAGGGATAAAAAAGAATTTAGAAAATCAGTAATGTCGTGTAAGGCTCAATATTTATGATGACTCTAGGCCATATATGTATTACTATTGACTGCTTGATTTATGAAAAATCTAGTACAGATAATTATTGACTGAATAAATGGAACTTTTGAGGAGTACAAGCAGTTTTATGGGTGAGTATGTGCTTTTAGAACAAGGAAGACCAAAGAATTGATGCATTTTAATTATGGTGTTGGCGAAGAATACTGAATATACCACCTACTGCCAGAAGAAAGAACAAATCTGTCTTGGAAGAAGTACAGCCAGAATGCTCCTTAGAAGCGAGGGTGGCAAGACTTCATCTTACGTGACTTGGACATGCTGTCAGGAGGGACCTGGAGAAGGACATTGTCATGGTTAAGGTTGTGTGTCAACTTATCTGGGCCATAGTGCTCAGTGGTTTGGCAGTTATGATGAAGCTTGCAAGCCGTGTAATGATATAATCACCTCCATGATGAGATCTGTTATGAGGAGCCAATCAGATGAAAGGGAATTTTCTTGGGGATGTGGGCTGCATCAAATATATGTGGATTTCTGACAAGACTTTTGGGCTTTTGCTCACTCTGAATCCTACAGATGGCTCCTGTTCTACTATCCGCCAGTTTTTAGGACTTCAGCTGGCAGCATATATGGCGATTTTGGGATACATTATCCTCCACATCCTGAGAGTAAGCAGCCTGCCAGCTTATCTCCCCATATTGGGATTTGTCAGCTTCCACAGCCTGTGACCTAGCAGCCTGCCAGTTTACATGCCAACCTTGGGTTCATCAGCCCATACAACTTCATGAGTCAGGAGAAGCCTCCACCCTGACCCATGGAATTGGGTCTTTCCAGCCTCTACAACTGAGTGAGCCACTTCCTTGATATAAATCTCTCTCTTGGTATATATATATATACACACACACACACACACACATACATACACACACTTCACTGGTTTTGCTTCTCTAGAGAACCCAGCCTAAGACAGACATCATGCTTTTTAAAGTAGAGGGTCAGTGAAAAAGAGATAAACCCTCAACAAGATGGATTGATGCAGTGGCTGCAACAATGGGCAGTATTTTGATTCAACTTTTAAAAAAATTAAGCCATAAATATACTAAAATTATGTTTCCTCATTGGATTTTGGTTAATAAATAGGAACATATAATTTTTTTTAAATTTTTATTGCGCTTTAAGTGAAAGTTTACAAATCGAGTCACAAAAACTTATATACACCTTGCTACATACTCCCAATTGCTCTACCCTTAATGAGACAGCCCACTCCCTCCCTCCACTCTCTCTTTTCATGTACATTTCACCAGCCTCTAACCCACCCTACCCTCTCATCTCCCCTCCAGGCAGGAGATGCCAACATAGTCTCAAGTGTTCACCTGATCCAAGAAACTCACTTCTCACCAGCATCCCTCTCAAACCCACTGTCCAGTCCAATCCCTGTCTGAAGAGTTGGCTTCGGGAATGGCTCCTGTCCTGGGCCAACAGAAGGTCTGGGGGCCATGACCACTGGAGTCCTTCTAGTCTCAGTCAGACCATTAAGTCTGGTCCTAAGAGAATTTGGGGTCTGCATCCCACTGCTCTCCTGCTCCCTCAGGGGTTCTCTGTTGTGTTCCCTGTCAGGGCAGTCATCGGTTGTAGCCAGGCACCATCTAGTTCTTCTGGTCTCAGGATGTTGTAGTCTCTGGTTCATGTAGCCCTTTCTGTCTTCTGGGCTTGTAATTACCTTGTGTCCTTGATGTTCTTCATTCTCCTTTGATCCAGGTGGGTTGAGACCAATTGATGCATCCGAGATGGCCACTTGCTAGTGTTTAAGACCCCAGATGCCACTCCCCAAAGTGGGATGCAGAATGTTTTCTTAATAGATTTTATTATGCCAATTGACTTAAATGTCCCCTGAAACTGTGGTCCCCAGACCCCTGCCCCTACTAGTCTGGACTTCAAAGCATTCAGGTTATTCAGGAAACTGCTTTGCTTTTGGTTTAGTCCAGTTGTGCTGACCTCACCAATATTGTATGTTGTCTTTCCCTTCACCTAAAGTAGTTCTCATCTACTATCTAATTAGAGAATACCCCTCCCTCCCTCCCCCCTCTCGTAACCATCAAAGAATATTTTCTTCTCTGTTTAAACTATTTCTTGAGTTCTTATAGTAGTGGTCTTATACAATATTTGTTCTTTTGCAACTGACTAATTTCACTCAGCATAATGCCTTCCAGATTCCTCCATGTAATGAAACCTTTCACAGATTCATCACTGTTCTTTATTGATGTGTGGTATTCCATTGTATGAATATGCCATAGTTTATTTATCAATTCATCTGTTGATGGGCACCTTGGTTGTTTCCATCTTTTTGCTATTGTAAACAGTGCTGCAATGAACATGGGTGTGCATATATCTGTTCGTGTAAAGGCTATTATCTCTCTAGGATATATTCCAAGGAGTGGGATTGCTGGATCATATGGTAGTTCTATTTCTAGCTTTTTAAGGAAGCTCCAGGTCGATTCCCAAAGTGGTTGTACCATTTTACATTCCCACCAGCAGTGTATAAGTGTTCCAATCTCTCCATAGCCTCTCCAAGATTTATTCTGTTGTGTTTTGGATTAATGCCAGCCTTGTTGGAGTGAGATGAAATCTCTTCATAGTTTTGATTTGTATCTTGTTTTTTTTAATGGCTAATGATCCTGAGCATTTCCTCATCTATCTATTAGCTACCTGAATGTCTTCTTCAGTGAAGTGTCTGTTCATATCTTTTGCCCATTTTTTTAATTGGGTTATTTATCTTTTTGTAGTTGAGTTTTTGCAGTATCATGTAGATTTTAGAGATCAGGCGCTGATTGGAAATGTCATCACTAAAAGCTTTTTCCCAATCTGTAGGTAATCTTTTCACTCTTTTGGTGAAGTCTTTGGATGAGCATAGGTGTTTGATTTTTAGGAGCTCCCAGTTATCTAGTTTTTCTTCTGCATTGTTAGTAATGTTTTGTATTGTTTATGCCATGTACTAGGGCTCCTAACATTTCCCTATTTTTTCTTCCATGATCTTTATCGTTTTAGATTTTCTGTTTAGGTCTTTGATCCATTTTGAGCTCTTTTTTTGCATGGAGTGAGGTATGGGTCATGTTTCATTTTCTTGCAGATGGATATCCAGTTATGCCAGCACCATTTGTTAAAAAGACTGTCTTTTCCCCATTTAACTGTTTTGGGGCCTTTGTCAAATATCAACTGCTCATATGTGGATGAATTTATGTCTGGATTCTCAATTCTGTTCCATTGGTCTATGCATCTGTTGTTGCACCAGTACCAGGCTGTTTTGACTACTGTGGCAGTATAATATGTTCTAAAATCAGGTAGAATAAGACCTCCCACTTTGCTCTCCTTTTTCAGTAATGCTTTACTTATCTGGGGCCTCTTTTCCTTCCATATGAAGTTGGTGATTTGTTTCTCCATCTCATTAAAGAAGGTCATTGGAATTTGGATCAGAATTGCATTAAATCTATAGGTCGCTTTTGGTAGAATAGACATCTTTATAATGTTAAGTCTTCCTATCGATGAGCAAGGTATGTTTTTCCACTTATGTAGGTCTCTTCTGGTTTCTTGCAGAAGTGTTTTGTAGTTTTTTTGTATAAGTCTTTTACATCTCTGGTAAGATTTATTTCTAAGTATTTTATCTTCTTGGGGGCTACTGTAAATGGTATTTATTTGGTTTCCTCTTCATTGTTCTTTTTGTTGGTGTAGAGGAATCCACCTGATTTTTGTATGTTTATCTTGTATCCCGATACTCTGCTGAACTCTTCTATTAGTTTCAGTAGTTTTCTTGAGGATTCCTTAGGGTTTTCTGTGTATAAGATCATGTCATCTACAAATAGAGATACTTTTACTTCTTCCTTGCCAATCTGGATGCCATTTATTTCTTTATGTAGCCTAATTGCTCTGGCTAAGACCTCCAGCACAATGTTGAATAAGAGTGGTGATAAAGGGCATCCTTGTCAGGTTCTCGATCTCAAGGGAAATGCTTTCAGGCTCTCTCCATTTAGGATGATGTTGGCTATTGGCTTTGTATAAATGCCCTTTATTAGGAACATATAATTAAAAAAAAAAAATTAGTGTAAGTTTAAAAAAGGACTCCATGTTTGAAAACAGTTAACTTTTGACTTACTTTGCTTTTATTCTATTACTGGTATTGCCAGGAAAGGTGTGCGTCAGGGTCATATCCTTTCACCATACTTATTCAATCTGTATACTGAGCAAATAATTTGAGAAGCTGGATTCTATGAAGAACAAGGCATCAAGATTAGAGGAACACTCATTAACAACCTGTGTTATGCAGATGACAAAACCTTGCTTGCTGAAAGTGAAGAGGACTTGAAGAACTTACTGATGAACATCAAAGGCCACAGCCTTCAGTATGAATTATACCTCAACAACTGGACCAATAAGCAGAATCACGATAAACAGAGAAAAGATTTTTGAGCTGTCAAGAAATTCATTTTACTCGGATCCACAATCAATATGCATGGAAGCAGCAGTCAAGAAATCAAAAGACACATTTCATTGAGCAAATCTGCTGCAAGAGACCTCTTTAAAGTGTTGGAAAGCAAAGAAGTCACCTTGAAGGCTAAGGTGTACCTGACCCAAGCCATGGTTTTTCAATCGCCTCATATGCATGTGGAAGCTGGGCAATGAATAAAGAAGACCGAAGAAGAATTGACGCCTTTGAATTGTGGTGTTGGAAAAGAATATTGAATATATCATGGACTGCTAAAAAAACGAACAAGCCTGCCTTGGAAGAAGTCCAACCAGAATGCTCCTTAGAAGCAAGATTGGCGAGACTGTGTCTCACATACTTTGGACATGTTGTCAGGAGGAATCAGCTCCTGGAGAAGGACATCATGCTTGGGAAAGTAGGGGGTCAGGGAAAAAGAGGAAGACCCTCAATGAGATAGATTGACACAGTGGTTGCAACAATGGACTCAAGCATAACAATGATTGTGAGGATGGCACAAGACAGGGCAGTGTTTCCACTTCTATTGTACATAGAGTCACTATGAGTTGGAAATGACTCAACGGTACTTAACAACAACAACAAGCATTGCCAGCTCACTACAACGTCTTTGTAAAGTATTTAATGAATGACTAAATGTAAATGCATAGGTAAGTTTGCACATAGAGATGCTAGGGTAAGATCATGATAGAAGATCACGTGACCTCTTTCTATGTTGTGAGCACATGGGCAGTCAGGGCCAAGTTCACTTGTGAAATTTTGATCAACTTTCGCCTCGCATTTGAATCAATATTTGTCTCTGGGCAGTAAGAGTCAAAAAGTAAGTGAGCTTCACTGTAATGACTTGATGAAGACCGCTTTCTTATAGAATAAACACTGGATAAGGGACCCTACTAAAATATTTTTTCAAGGTTCCAGGTTTTCAAATTATGGCTGTGATAGAAGGTGATTGATTCGTGTTCTGAGACAGCAGTCTTGGGTGTGCTTTACACTCTTAAAAATTATTGAAGACCTAAAACAGTTTCATTTACACGGGTTATATCTATTGATATTTACCACATTAAAATTAATACAAAATTTTAAAGTATTTGTTTCTTAAATCATTTAAAAATAAAAAACCCAATACATGTTGATAAACGAACATCTTTTTGAAAATAAACACATTTCCCAAAACAAAAAAATAGTGAGAATGTCATTGTATTTTAATTTTTCATGTATCTTTCATATATGGTTTAAGAGAAGACTCACACTGTTGCAATTTGATGTTTTGGTTAAAGTTTATAAAGAAAATCTGGTGTCACACAGAAGCTCAGTTGGAAAAGAGAAAATATTTTAGTAGGTTTTACATATAATTACGTATATTCTTCTTTGATACTACATCAGATCTGGACAGATTAGTTGCAATACGGAATCTGAAATTGTTTCAGTTAAGTTTTCATACTCACGTTAAAACCTATAGGTCTCTCTTGCCCTTGGTAAGAACTTTTTATCCATGCATGATTTTGTTATGTTGTGCATTGGACATTTGAAACATATTGGTTCCTGGGTAATTCAGATCTTCCAAAATGTTACACATTTCATTAAACTGCATTAAAAAATTACTTTTTTTTTTTTTTTTTAAACATCATCACCAATCTCAGAAGAAAGAAAAAAATTTACTGTTTGGTGAAAAATAATTGACTTATTTATTTTTCTGTTTTGATTAGGTAAATTTTTTTTATTGTGCTTTAGATGAAGGTTTCAGAGCAAATTAGTTTCTCATTGAACAATTAATACACATATTGTTTTTTGACATCGGTGGCCAACCCTGCAATGTATCAACACTCTACCCTTCTCCACCTTGAGTTCCCCATTTCCATATGTCCAGCATTCTTGTCCCCTCCTGCCTTGTCTTTTCCCCGAGCTGGAGCGCCCATTTAGTCTTGTACACATGGTTGAGCTATGTGTATTATTGTTTGTTTTATGGGTCTGTCTAATCTTTGGCTGAAGGGTAACCTCAGGAGTGACTTCATTACTGAGCTAAATGATTTTCTGCGGCCTTACTCTTGGGGTTTCTACAGTCACTGTCAGGCCAGTAAGTGTGGTCTTTTTTTGTGAGTTAGCATTTTGTTCTACATTTTTCTCCAGCTCTGTCTGGGACCGTCTATTTTGATCCCTGTCAGAGCAATCAGTGGTAGTAGCCGAGCACCACCTAGTTTTGCTGAACTCAGTTTGGTGGAGGCTGCGTACTTGTGGTCCATTAGTTCTTTGGACTAATCTTTCTCTTATGTCTTTGCTTTTCTTCATTCTTCCTTGTTCTAGACCGACTGGGACCAGTGGAGTATCTTAGATGGCTGCTCACAAGCTTTTAAGACCCCAGATGCTACCCACCAAAGAAGGATGTAGAACATTTTCCTTATAAACTATGTTATGCCAATTGAGCTAGATGTTCCCGGAGACCATGGTCCCCAGAGCCCACAGCCCAGTAATTTCGTCCCTCAGGGAGTTTGGATGTGTCTGTGAAATTTCTATGACTTTGCCTTCATCAAATTGTGCTGACTTTCCCAATATTATGTACTCTTACCCTTCACCAGAGTTACCACTTACCTATTGTCTAGTTAGTCTTTCCTCCCCGACCCCTTCTTTCTTTTATAACCATCAAAGTTGTTTCTTTCTGTGTATAAACCTTTTTGTGAGTTTTTATAATAGTGGTCTCATATTAGTATTAGGTCTCAAATAGTATTCGAGTAATTTTGTAATTGACTTATTGCACTCAGCATAATGTCCTCCAGACTCATCCATGTTGTCAGATGTTTTGCAGATTTATCTTTGTTCTTTTAAAATGTTGAGAAATCAATCTTGTGGTGGCAAAAATAAGTTCTCCAAAATTTTAATTTTTGCTTGGAAGTTGAAATTTTATCATTAACAATAGATATTGTAAGATTTCTTTGACAACAACCAAACCAAAAAACCCACTGCTGTTGAGTCAATTCTGTCTTATAGTGGACTGTGTAGGACAGAGTAGAGCTTCCACATAGAGTTTCCAAGGAGCACCTGATGGATTTGAACTGCTGACCTTTTGGTTAGCAGCTGTAGCTCTTAAGCAGTATGCCACCAGGCTTGACAGTGACAGGCTCCATTTATCCACTTTTAAGAAATTTTTCATAAACATATGAATAGCCATAGTTTGTCATTCATTTTTTTTCCAAGCAAAATTTGTGATCCATAAAAAAAAATGGCTAGTTCAGCTTACAACTCAAAGCCATCACACAAATGCTTTCCCTTGTGACAACCGAGGTACTGAGGTATGCTACAGAAGAGCTTTGCATGCACTGTGTGATAGCATCCTAAGAATCTGAGGTGCTTGGCATGACTGAAAGGGGCAACACAAGTCTGAAGCATACTCCATTTTGTATAAAGCTTCTACTTTTAAAATTTTCCACTCCTGTAAAACTTTAATATCCTCTTAAGCAAAGATAAAAGAAGCAAGAATGTGGTTAAGACATATAGCAAGGTAAAGGAAGCAAGAATGTAGTCAGGGCATATGATAAGAGGTTCCAGGAAATGGACCCAAGGGTGAGGGATCTCATGATTCTCCTAAAAACTATTTTTGAAAGAATTTTTGTGCATGGCATGTTCTAGGTAGAGATCAGCAGATATAAAAATATACTTGCTTGTACCTCTGTATAAAAGAGGTTCCTTTCCCCAACCCCAGCGGAGCCCATTGTGGTTTTACTTTGTGCTTCCGCATTTGCAAATTTTATCTCCCACAATAAAACTCTTTGCTTTACTTTCAACACTTAGCTGTTTTTCACTTTGACAGTACTTCCCATTTAGTAAAATAAAAGTTAAAAAATATACTCAGCTTATGAGATTAATAAAATTAATAATATTTTAATAAAATTAATAATTGTAAACTTATTCTTACAAAGGACATTGTTAAATAAAACTGGCTTTTTTTTCTCTGCAAGTGTGTGAAGAAGACAGTGACAATACTGCTTGGTGCACTGCTTTGTGATGTGCTAAAATGCCAGCAGTTTTCCCCATTGCTTTTTACCAACAGTGCAAACATACACAGAGTGAAAAAGGGAAATAATATCTTGGTTTTGTGAAAATATTTTTTATTCAAGGACCAAAAATTTCTTGACAACCCCAGGGGTCTATAGAGCACACTTTTGGAACTATTGCTCTAAAGGAATATATATATTCTGACAAATTAAGCACACAATTTATAATGTTTATGTTATCTAGTAACTAAAAAGAGAAGTGTAGGGCTTTTATGTTTCATTTGCAAGGTTTCATCAAGAAATTTCCTGCACTAAATATGCATAGTATACAGAGAAATATACACACAACCAAAATATAGATTTTATACACACACATATAGAAATGTGAACATATGGATGTACAAATACTTTCAGATGTACAGAAAAAATGTAGTTTATTTTAGCTCTAATTGATCAGCTATTTCCTTTACACTGGGTATAAGGTAAATCTACCTTTTTAACTCAATCAGGAAAACTTAATCCAATGCAATAATTTAAAAATATTCCCTTTAGGTAATGAATAGTCTTTTTGGATAAAAATGTCCAGTCTCTTATATTTTTGGCCCCTTCTATGACTCTTTCCAGTTGAGCAGGTGTAGTCCAGGCAGGGAGGAGATGAGGTTCTCCTGTCTAGTCTAAGTGACACCTATTAGATCATCACTGGCTAGTTGGAAGTTTTCCTGAACTAAACACTGCTGGGTGTATACATGAGAGTGAGGGACTAGAGTCCACCATCAGCTCATTTGCTTCTAACCTCTAAGCTCCTTCTCATTTTGACCCTTTCCCTTTGGCCCCAGGGTTTAACTGGTTTATAGGGGCTCTCAGCATCTCTGTATTTCCTCAGCAGTGCATGGGACCACTTCTGGGTCCCTAATACACCACACAAATACCATGAGGAACCGGGATTACTATTTTAGACTTAACCATCTACAGACTTCTGTTGAAAGTGGCTGGGTATGGGAGACCTCCTAGGGCTTATAACTTGTCTCTAGCACATATGGTGAAGTATGAACCCTCCTATTCTTGGGCTCCCCAATATCTCCTGGAAGTTTCTAAATGCCCCTCCTAGACTTTTTGAGGTTTGTCATAATATGCGTATGTGTTTATTGGAGATACAAGAGCCCTGCAGCAGATCGATTTGATGTTTCTATTCCCACCACTTCCCCACTCCTCAATTTTTTCTTTATAGTCATTCTTTTTTTTTTTTTTCCTGCCTCTAAGTTGATGGTTCTCAGTCAATGTTAGTACTGCCTCCTTGAAGAGACATTTAGAAATGTGATGTCGGAGGTGGTAGTGTGGGAAGTTGTGTTTAGCTGTCACAACGAGTGGACAATGTTATTGTCAATCACTACCCAGGAAACAGAGACGATAAATATCCTTTAATGCATGAGCAATAAAGAATCAGCATTCCCCAAATGCCAGTGGCACCCTCATGAAAAACACTGCTCTAGGATACGAATTTCTCAGATTCTAGGGAAGGAAGCGTCACAGCTTAGCCATGGTCTATAACAGAGCCAACTCTAATTATCTAAGCCTTCCCACAACCCTCCAGATGGATACCTTGGGCTGACTGTGAAAAAATCGTGAACCAGAAAGGAAAAATTCTAACACCATTTTATGAAAGATACACATTTGTGACTATTTTTATACCACCGTTGCTTACAGCACATTAAGCAGAACACATTAAGCAGAACAGCTAAATGTATAAATACATATGCACACATGTTTCAAATGTAGAGTACCGTAGCATTGTTTTATTGTCATAGCTGTCTAGAAGGTGCAGAGCTGGTCTCACTAAGGTGGAGGCGCTCATGGGTGGACCTTGGCACACATTATGGAGACGGCTTGTCACAGGTACTCCACAGTTGAACTCCAAGGCTTCCTGAAGGGTCCATAAAAAGCTGACATTATTTTCTTTAGTATCTTTGATCACCTTTCCCAAGGACAGAATGCCATGACTAACCGCCTTGCTTGCTTTTAGCTATACACTTTACCTGCAAAAGTGCAAACAAATCTGACTGCTCCCAAAACAAAGTCTTTGCTGTGCTCTTTGATCCGCTTCGTCAATAGTATTTTTCCCTTGTTTATTAACTCAGTGTATCAACTGACTCCCTTACATGTGAGAAAACAATCTTCAAGCAAAAATAACTACAGTGTAAATAGTAAACTAAAAAACTTTGTTATTTTTTCATACTGTTTATTCAGAATGTTTCAATCCTTGCTGTTTTTTTTAATAAACACATACACTAAATGAATAGCTGTCATACAAAATTCCTGGAATTCTATTAGAAAACCTTGAACTTTGAACTCAGAATTGTCTATAACTTATTCACATTATTTTGATTCTTTATTAAGTCATTGCACAGATTGAAAGCATTCAAGCTGAATACTTTTCATGAGAATGAGATATATTTGCAAAGATAGGCCTTTCTTGTAGCTGGTATACAGTTTAACTGTATTTAATTTGTCATGTATTTTTTCCTCCAAATATACTCATTAATGGGCATATGTTATGTCTGATGAGAGCAACACATTTTAATTGATTTTTCTTGCACAGAAAATGAAAAGACTTACGTGGTAGTTATTTCTCGAGCTGTGAATTAATTTGGCATGATTCAGAGTCAGTGGAAGCTTTGGGGATGTTTTAATTCAGGAAGATGACAATGCTGTGTGAGCTATCACACAAGTTACAAAAAACGTAGCGGTACTCAGTACACTGTGCACACCCTCCATGTGTTCACTTGCCTCACAGCATGTCTGAGGTGAATTAGCTGTTTGACTGACATCAATATTCTGAGAGAAAACCATGTCATCTTTTAGAATTTTTATATATTATTGACCTTCTCTTTCTGGTGCTTTTGTAAAATGTCAAAATGAAAATGAAATAGCCTTTGCCAGAGATAGATTTATTCATGAAGCTTCTAAGAGATAGCATCATTGTTTGTTTTGAGTTAGAGATATATTTTTTTGTCTTTTATTTTCATTATTGACAATTTCAGTTACTAACTGGTGTTCATTTTCTTTTCAATGTTATATTGAATTAGCAGGTTTTGGATGGATAGTGCATTTTGTGTTTGAAATATACTGACAACCATGTGGAGTGACTGATTTTTGGTACACTCTGCAAGTGTAATATACAGTTAAAATTTTTCATTGGCAATACAGAACTGGGTACTCTTGGTAAATCTTGCTTTCTGGTTCATTGTTCCATAGTCTACAATGAAGGATAGATTAGAAATTTGAATCTGAACAGTCTTAAAAAAGCCAACTGAAATGGTAATGATTATCTAGCAAGGTTTTTGAGTACTCACTGGAGGACATCTACCAAGCTAAATAAACTCTCAGGTCAGGCTAGTGTGATTAGGTTTCTGAGAAACAGTATTTGCAGAGAATTGAAGTATAAATCTGTGAAGCAGATGAGACAAGATCTTTTCCCCAAACCCAAAAACCAAACCCACTGCCATCAAGTCGGTTCCAACTCATAGCGATCCTATAGGACAGAGTAGAACTGCCCCATAGGGTTTCCGAGGAGCGCTTGGTGATTTGAACTGCCGACCTTTTAGTTAGCAGGCAAACTCTTAACCACTATATCACCAGGGTTTCCATTTCCCCTAAAGACAGGTAAGAAGGAAAAGGCAGGACAGTCAGCCCTGTAAATTGAAATATCCAACATCTTTTAGTGGTAAAAGCTTGGTATATTCATGGGGATTGGGATATTTTAAGATTAAGGGAGATAACGTGAAATATTTTAAAAGTCATAAAAACTGAGTTACTATTTACCTTTCCTGAGCGTAGAAAAAACACAAAGAAGGTGCTAATATTCAGTGATTGCTATTTGTCTGAGAAGAAAAGAGAAAGAAGCAGTAAATTCTCAATAGTCATTTCTTTCTGGAGCACATGGCAGACACAAAAGCCAGTCATTTTCCTTGATTTCAGACACTATTGCCGAGTCTGTCTTTCTTTAAAATTGATTCTTAGACACTTAGATTACTGCACACCTGGCACACTCGACCACTGTTCCTTCTAAGCAACTTATGAATCTTATTTATTGCTTGAAACTGTGCTTAAGCACACCTTCAACAGTGTTTGCTCTGTTTTTTTTTTTTTTTTTTTTGCTTTGGCTTTTGCTGGCCCAGCTCAAGCTCACCAGAGATCTCAGATGTCTGGGTATCCTGACCTCAAACATCCTTCTAGGTAGCAGAAACAGTTTGCACTTCGCTGCTAACCAAAATCTACTTCCATAAGGTTACAGCCGTTGAAAACCCTGTGGAATGCTGTTCTACGCTGACATACATGGGGTCGCCATAAATTGGACTACGCTTGACCACAATGGGTTTGATTTTTGGGTTTAGGTTTGAAAGGTAGATCAGAGCTTTCTAACTTCTAATTTTAGGAGGAATAAACCAAAACCAAACCTGTTGTGGTCGATTCTGACTCACAGCAACCCTATAAGACAGAGTAAAACCGCCCCATATGGTTTCCGAGGAGTGGCGGGTAGATTCAAACTGCTGTCCTTTTGGTTAGCAGCCTAGCTCTTAACCACTATGTCACGACCAGGGCTCCGTAGGAGGAATAGACCAGTTTATTATTGATAAGGGCCATTCTCAGTGAGTCTTTGGAGTGTGTTTGGCAAGGCTAATCCTTCCTACTTGTTTTTTGAAAGTCAAGGGTATGAGGTGGATGTAGTTTTGAATGAGCCATTCCTGGTAACATTTCCCAAGTCTTCTGGAACACTTTCAGGCTGTTAAGAGGTGTTTTGTGGAAGACTGGTTCTTTGATCAAATGTGTTTGGGTTAAACAAAATTAAAAGAGCTTTGTTTTTCTTCAAAACATTTTTCAAATCCATTCACTCCTCCACATCCTCACTGTTATTCTAGTTTGAGATGTCAACTCTTGGTGTCACTTAAATGCTTTCCTGCTTCCATCCTTGATTTCTACCAACTTCCTATAGCTTCCCCCATGACATTTAAATAATTTAAATCACCTTATGCTGGTCCCCTACTTAAAAGCCTTCAATCACTGCATGTAGAATGAAAGTTAAATTCCTTTCTATGGAGTTGAAAGATTCTGCTTGTCTCACTGACCTCTCCTTCCACTCATTCCTGGTCACATGGCTGGACATTCTGATCTTCTTCTGCTTGTCTTCTGTGTCTTATTTAACATCAGTTATAAGGTGAGGGAGTGGTAGGGAAGACATGGGTGTTTTTAATACCTTATGCTCCTCAACTCTCTGTAACACAGCAGTGTAATCTCTAGGAGGGTGGGTCTTGTCCATTATTGTTCACCACTATATTCTCAGAGCCTAACACAAGGTCTGCCACATTACTGGCACTCAGTAAATATTTACAGAATGTATAGATAATGACTTGGAAACTTTAACATGCTACTGTGTAATGTAGTCTTTCTCAAACTCAGGTTTGGAAATACTTGTTTGTATACGTACCTGAGCGACTTCCCATGCCAGAGCAGAGACCATTACCTTCCTATAAACAGACTGGTTGTGAGAGTTGATACTGTTCTCTCCTAAGATGTGTCACCCCTTCTGGGCTATGCTTCTTTTCCTCTAGTGTGGATAATCTTTAGGAGCCTTTAAACATAGAATTATGCATTAATTATAACAGAGTATAAACATAGGATTGCTCGTCAATTATAGAAGTGTATATGCTGAAGCTCAATGCCATTGATTATCCCTCCAATGCTTATCTGAGAAAAATATTTATGGGGCCTTGCCTGAAAAATATTCAGTCCATTATTTTCCTAGTTACTCTAAATTGTATTTTTCAATTTAGTCAGGCCATCATCAAGTACATCACTGGGATCATGACAAATTTGTCTAGTGTAGAGTTATTTTTTTTTTTACTAAGTTATATTTTGGTGTAACTTCACTGGTCTATGTCGATTAGCCTTATAAGAAAGAACCTTAAGCAGCTCAGCTCTTTTTGTGTTTACTATAAAGATGTTGTTAAGAATGACATCCATTTCATTTCACAGTGTTCTCTCTATGAGAAACCCCAGTGTGAAATTCTCTTTACTCTCAGATAGAGGAATAATTGCTATTGATTTGTTTTTGTCTTATGGGCTTTGGTGTATAGAGAATTTAATCACATGGATTTTAAAAAGAAAATGTTACAATAAGTATTTATAAAGTGTTTACTAAGAACCAGTTATGCTAAAAAGTACTTTATATAGATTATCCCATTTAATTCTCACATTCCCCTATGAAGTAGGTATTGTTATTATTCCTAGTTTACAGATAAAGAAACTGAGGCAGAGAGAGGATAATTACCCACAGTCACTTCACTAGAAAACATTGGAACCAAGTTATGAACATTGGCAGCCTAACTTCAGTAGATTGCCGCCCACCTAGATCTAGCTTATTTTCCTAAGCTTTGTCTTTCTTTTGCCTTATTTGGAATCAGTTTAAGCAATCTTAAATCCTTTTGGGAAAATGTGGAGTGTAATGAAAAAGTAAGACACTGAGCTGCTTTTTTTTTTAAAATGAGAATTATGTCATATACAAATAAATCTATAGGTAGGAAACCAAGTATTAAAGACTACAACCGCATTATAACCCATTGCTGTCGAGTTGATTCCGACTCATAGCGACCATGTAGAACAGAGTAGAACTGCCCCACAGAGATTCCAAGGAGTGCCTGGTGGATTTGAACTGCTGACATCTTGGTTAGCAGCCGTAGCACTTAACCACTACACCACCATGCTTTCCAAACTGAATTATAGTAAGCTGTTTATCAGCTAATGTGCTTTTCTAAGTTTTCTCATTTATAAAATGAGAATAATAATAATGCCCACTTTGATGGGTTGCTATGAGTTTTATAAAGAATACTGTAAAATAAAGTGCTTAGCACATTGCCTGGTACACAACAGAGACTCAGTAAATGCTAGATGTGATTATTGTTAACAGCTCTCTCTCTCACTAGATCATGAGTTCACTGAGCTCAGGGATTATTGTTTCACTCATCTTTGAATTTGCATATAATACTTTATCTATGTATAAACTAAAAATAATCCTGAGAAGAATAAATCATTGAACTGTTGTTCTCCACTTACAACTTAGTGTGACTTGGTTTATCTACCAGTCAGTTGAGTTTTTCAGATATGGAAGCAGGTGGGGGATGTCATTTTGGAATGTGGGGACATTTTCCTGTGAGGATAAACCTATCTGACGATGCTATCATTAGAGAAAAGAGTGTCAGGAGCACAGAAAGAAATTCAGAAAGGTTCATCAGGAGAGCTTCAAGGACAAATTTAACCTGTTTCACAATTTTAGCTATGATTAGCCTTAGGAAAGAATTTGAGTGCTAACCCAGGGAAACAGGAAAAAGGAACTATCTAAGTAGGCCATTTTTATATTTTATTATTGTTTGATGACAGGAATTCCACAGAATAAGATAGTTTGGTAAATAGGCCCAGTATGTTTTTATGTTTTTTAGAGCTGAGGTCTATTTGAACAAACCCATTGCTGTCGAATTGATTCCCACTCATAGTGACCATATAGGACAGAGTAGAACTGCCTCATAAGGTTTCCAAGGCTGTAATCTTTCCTGAAGCAGATTGCCACATCTTTCTCCTGCAGAGTGGCTGGTGAGTTCGTATCAGTGACCTTTTGGTTAGCAGTTGAGCGCTTAACCACTGTACTATCAGGGCTCCTTTCTATTTGAATAGACTACACAGTGTGCCTCAGGAGGATAGGCATTAATTAGTAAGCTATTAGGATTAAGTTACTCCTAATTTGGGTCTTATAATTGAAAGGTGCTAGAAGACTACAGAATGGTGTTGACAGCACTCTGGGACAGGGGGAAATTTGAAGCAGCTCTTCTATATCTCATTTCTCAGTGATATCAGGCAAGGTTTGTTTCAGTTGAATAAATTAACTGCATGATTTTAACTTCCTGTCTCCCTTTAAAAATGACTATTAAATGTGGGATAGGAATGAGTGAAAGTTCTCTTCCAAGTTTAGTTTTGAATGATGCACCCAACTGTGGTATGTAAGAGTATTAATTATTTTCAAAAATTGCAGTCAGGTAAGTACTGATGTTTTCTTCAATTTAACATTATGATCAAAAAAAGAAAACACTTCTTGAATTTAATTGACTTTTTTTCCCCAAAGGAAAAAGAAATAATTAAATCCAAATACATGTTAAAAAAAAAAATCATACATATAGCTATAATTCCTGCCGTACAGTAAAATAGAAGGTAAGTCCTACTTCTGGAACAGAGAAGTTCTGCTAAATCACTTCCCACTGAAACAATCATAAATGAAAAAAGTTATTAAAAAAATAAAACAATATAACACATCTGGAAATTTTCCTAAAAGTTTAAACATTTGTTCAAGAAAATGCAATAAATCTTCCTAAGAGCAGTGAGAGTCTGTGGCCCTTGAGCCTCAACATGCTCCCTTCTTCCCAGTTCAGCATGATGGAAGCTCCACTCTAGGGAGGCATGAGCAAGAAGATGGGGCTCCCTGTCCCTTCAGCTCCCATTCAAGGGCTATGGTATCTCTCCATGAAGGTCAAGCCATCTGCATTTCTTATCACCTCTAGATCCGGGCTGCAAAGGCCAAATTCCAGGTGAGTGTAGCTGAGAGTCAGGGAGCTCCTTTGTTCTATTCAGTCCCCAGTCTTAGAGTGAAGGCTCTGCCCCAGGTACTGTGTAAGTAGCCTGAGAATTGGGGCTTCAATTGCCTTCACCCCAGCTCCATTGTTGGGTGGAGGTTCCATGCTGGGAGATACAAGCCTAGAAATACAAAATCTACCACCCTGTCCAGTGCCCTGCTTGTTAAGCTGATGTGTCACTCAGAGTGAAGCAGGCCACAGTCCCCTCCTCCTTCTCTAGGGCAGTGGATCAGAGAGACAGGCCACAGGAACAGAGAAGTCCAAAGCTCTTCCTAAAGGAACTGACTTTAATTGAAACAGAGTGTGGGGAAGTTTAAGCTTAAGAGGACTCTAGAAAACAATGAAAATTTTGGTGGTGAGTAGTAATTAAGGGGAAAGCTGGTAGCTCCCATGCAATCCACAAGCTAAACCACAGGCTAGCTAGTTTACCAAAGAGAATCAGAGAAGGAGAAATTGGAACCCTCAGACAATGCTGGAGGGAATATAAAACGGTATAACCACTTTGAAAAACATCTGACAGTTTTTCAAAAGGTTAACATAGAGTAACCATTTGACTCAGCATTTCCACTCCTAGGTGTATGCAAAGATGAAAGAAAACTTAAGTCCAAAAACTTGTACACGAATGTTTGTGGCAGTCAAAATGTGGATATAATCCAAATGACTGTCGAATGATAGGTGAATAAATAAAAGGTGACTTATCTATATAATAGAATGTTACTTAGCAATAAAAGGAATGAGGTACGACATGCCATAACATGGACGACACTTGAAACCATTGTGATTTCGCCATTGAATTGCCTTTGCATCTTCGTAGAAAATCATCTTTTATGTGGGGGTCTATTTCTGGATAGTCTCTTCTCTTTCGTTGATCAATTTGTCTATCTTTACACTAATGTTATTCACCACATGTCTGTCAGTTTGTCATACTGTGGTGGCTTGGGTATTGCTGTGATACTGGAAGATTTGCCACCAGTATTTCAAATATCAGCAGGGTCACACTTGGTGGACAGGTTTTAGCGGAGCTTTCAGACTAAGACAAACTAGGAAGAAGGGCCTGGCAGTCTGCTTCTGAAAAAAATTGGCCAGTGATAACCTTATGAATAGCAGTGGAACATTGTCTGATATAGTGCCAGAAGATGAGCCCTTCAGGTTGGGTGAGGGTGACACAGGACGGGTCAGTGTTTCGTTCTGTTGTATGTAAGGTCACTATGAGTAGGAACTGACTTGATGGCACCTAACAACAAAACAACAACAACACACTAATGCTATACTGTCTTGATTGCTGCTATGTCTTGAAATCAGGTGGTGTCATTCCTCCAATTTATTTTTCCCTTATCAAAGTTGTTTTAGACTATGCGAGGTCCTTTGCATCTCTACATGAATTTTACAATTAGCTTGCCAATTTTTACAGAAAATTTGCTGAGTTTTATTTGGATTGTGATAAATCTAATTTGAGGAGAATTGATACCTTAGCAATACTGAGTCTTCCAATCCATAAACACTGTATTTCTTCATGTATTTGTCTTTGTTAATTTCTCTCAAGAATGTTCTCTAGTTTTTAGTGTACAAGTATTCATATCTTGTGTCATATTTTTTTATGTATCCCTAAGTATTTTATATTTTTATGCCATTGTAAACGGAATTTTTTTAACTTAAAATTCTGAATTAAAACTATAATTGATTTTATATACTGATTTTATGTCCTGTAACCATGCAAAATTTAATTATTAGTTATGGTGGTTTTTTTTTTAATTGATTTTATAAGATAGCCTATATAGATTATCATGTCTTCTGTGAATAAAAAACTTTTTCTTCCTTTCCAATCTGCATGTCTTTTGTTCATTTTATTACTTCGTTGTGCTGGCTAGATAAAATGTTGCGTAGAAATGGAAAGAGCAGACGTCCTTGCTTTGTTTCTGATCTTGGAGAGAAAGCATTCAGTCTTTCATCATTAAGTATGATGGTAGCTATAAGTTTTTTGTGATGTTCTTTACCAAGTTGAGGGTGTGTAAAAATGGCATGGGGGCAGTGTCTGACCTCCAGCCCCACAAAGGGGAAGGAAAACCAAGATGAACAGCACAAGGCTGACTCCCATGAGGCAGAGGCCAGACAAGCCTCTTCTCTCTGCCGCCTTTACCAATTCTGACTGTCCCTCCCACAGTACTCTCTAGTGGGTTCAATAATTCATTGTAATGGCCACTCAGAACTCACAGACCATACTCACAGTTATGGGGCTTATTAGGAAAGTAACAATTATAACTTAAGTTCGGGAACACTCAGGATACAGTTCTTCCACCAGGACAGCCTCTCCCAACTGTGCTCACAGGCGTGCCTCTTGCTGGCCCTAGGCCTCTCCCCAAAGGCACTCAGCTTTCTCTGTCCATGGGCCAGGAAGCCCACTGTGCCATCTCTCTGCTGCTGGGTCTTTGCCGCCACTACTTCTTACTGTCTTCAGGGTTACAGTCTGCTCTCTCTCTCTCTCCTTCTCTTTTAAGGTGAAACTGACGAATCCCCCTGATAGACCACAATTACCACAATTCCACAGTCCCACCGTATCACCTGGGTGGGAGTTATAAGACCACGGCTAGAAAGGCCACTCTCGAAAGTAATTAATCTGCTGCAAAGTTTTCTTTTTTTTTTTCTGTTGGTTGACAGTTATTATTTTTTAATAAGGAATGGGTGCTGGGTTTTGTCAAATGCTTTTTATGCATTTATTGATATGATCATATGATTTTTTTTTAGTCTGTTAATACGGTAAATTATATTTATTTTTGAATAGCAAACCAACTTTGCATTCCTGAACTAAACCCCACTTGGTCATGACATATTACCATTTTTATAGTTTTGGATTTCATTTACTTCCCTATACTCCTAGCTTTCTGTTTTTCTTTCCTTCTTTTTTAATTCAGGGCTACCATCAGGTTCTGTCTGGGTTCTCCTTCCCTGTGCCACAGCCTGGAGATGATCTAAAGGCAATAAACGAGGCAATTTTAGGGCTCACCTAATTTGTTTCCCATCTGTCAGGGATCATTGTCCCTTATTGCCTAATATACAATAACTTGAGTGGTGGTGTTTTATCTATTTTGGCAGATTTTCAGTAGTTTTGGGTAGCCCTCATAATTCCATCTCAATTAGAAGGAAGAATAAGGTGACAGAGACAATTTGAAGTGTAGAAATCTGCTTGTTACTGTTTCTTGAAATCAGAAAATCTTGAAACATAGCATTATTTATAATAGCCAAAATGCAGAGGTAACCCAAATGACTGTCAAGTGATGATCGTTTTATTTCTTTTGGAGATTTTTTTTTCAGAGCATCACAGATAATATCAAACAAAAATGCCTATTTTCTCAAGGAAAGCAAGCAAACAAACAGTAGGCAGGAAAAAGCAGATGAGGAGCGGAGTGAGAAAGATGGGGAGAGGTTGGATCCAGCCTGAGGGACTTATCTTCCCACACCGTTTCAGACAATGCTCTGCTGCTATTCGTAAGTTTTTCACTGGCCGAATTTTTCAGAAGTGGACCATCAGGTCCTTCTTCCCAGCCTGTCTTATTCTGGAAGCTGCACTGAAACCTGTCCACCGTGGGTGAACCTGCTGCTGTTTGAAACACTGGTAGTACAAATTTTAGCATCACAGCAACACACAAGGCACCACAGTGCCACAAACTGAGAATTTATGGTATATCTATATCTATCTATATTGAATTGCTTGACATCTTTTCTACGAACAGGATCTTGGATCTTTGTCTTCTCCAGATTGACATCTCAAAGGACATTCACTTACAGAGGACAGATCAACATTCAGTTGCTCAAAGTGAACCTGAATATTGGAGGGTAGAAGTCAGTTCTTCATTTCGTGGGTAATGGGCATATCATAAGAGTGGGCTTTGAACATTATGGATGGTTTCGCATTAACAGCTGGCTCTCATGAACCCACCGATGTCATTCCGGTGCATGTGACTGGACATGACATTTATATATCTGCATGGCCAGCTGTCAACTTGACCTCAGAGACTTCATCTTCTACAGTGAGATTAATTATAAAAGGTCTATGCTTCATATACACGTAGGTGATTTCATCATAAAATCTAATGTTTATTCAAATATCTGACTTGCGAAACGTGCTGGAGGGATTCTTTAAGCATCATTGATAATCGCATGCTAAGCTAAAGCTTGAGATGGTCCTAGTTCTCTGGTCATTGGCAATTATTTACTCTCTGGTCTACAAGATACTTGCACAGGAGTTAAAATAACAGTTGCCACTTAGTCCATTTCGACTCATGGCGACCCCATGTGTGTCAGAGTAGAACTGTGCTCCATAAGGTTTTCAGTGGCTGATTTTTCAGAAGCAGAGAGCCAGGCCTTTCTTTCAAGGTGCCTTTGAGTGAACTTGAACCTCCAACCTTTTGGTAGAAGCCAATCGTGTTAACCATTTGCAACAGCCAGGGGCTCTGACACAAGAGTGTTGTTGTTGTTGTGTGTTATTGAGTCGATTCTAACTCACAGTGACCCTATTGGACAGAGTAGAACTGCCGCATAGGGTTTCATAGGCTGTAATCTTTACAGAGCAGATCTCCAGGTCTTTCTCCCATAGAGTTACTGGGGGGTTCCAACCTCCATCCATTTTGTTAGCAACCAAGCACTTGACCATTTTGACACCAGGGCTCCTGAGATAGAAAAACTGATGGTAACAATAGGTTCCTTTGAAAAAATAACTAAGTAGGGTAAGCATTGTTGATATAATGAGTAAGCAGCAGTCATTTTCTATCGCAGGTGTAAGAGTTCCATAAAACTTCGATCTTTGGCAAGACCTGATTATTTAGATATTCTACCACCTTAGTTTTTCCCCAGATATTTCTGATTATTTTGCCTAGGTGTTTCTGTTTGACTCACAATTTTTTATGCTTGTCAACTCCCTAGAGTTAGCCACAATGAACAGATTGGTATAATTCCTTCTAAAGCTGGCTCTCCAGGTAAGTAATAGCACATTCACAGACACACACTTTTTTTTTTAGATAGATGCACTCATGATTTACACACTGGTGTTCTACTTGTTTTTTTTCTCTAATGTAATAGGTGCGTAGTATTGCACTGTTTCAATATATGCTTTTATTAATTAGGACTCCTTTACTGCAGGTTGCAAAAGCACATTTTGAGCTAAGTTGAGCAAAAAATATGAATACATTATAACAAAATAATATATCTCACATAATCAAGGTCAGGGGAACAGAGCTACGGTCTCTGGGGCCAAGAGCTTGAGCAATATCACACTCATGGCTTCTGTCTGTGCATTTGCTTTATATTTTCATCTGCCAAAGGTTTCACAGAGCAGAAAGCGTGCAAAATAATAGATCGTTATCATTTTATCCGCACAGGCACTAACACTTTGCCCTCAGTCACAATTTTAAATTCCCATGGAGAGTACTACTTGAGTCAAGTGGGTCAACCCCTAGTCCAATCGACTTCGGTGACGGATGGTAGAATAAAGCAGCTGCCAAGATTGTGCTGCTATTTACAGGTAGGTAGGAGTAAAGGACAGTTCCTGGCATATAGAAGGACAGGCAGACAACTCAGTGAGAATCAAACATAAATAACATTTATTTGTCCAATTCACATTTTTCAGGCCCTTAGGTCTAAATCTAAATGGATTTAGGCATTTAGGTTTAAGTATTTTATTGTGTTACAATAAATATCCTTGTAAATATAAACTTGCACATTTATACATCAATTTTCAAGATAAATTTGAGAAGTTGAAATACTAAGTCAAATGGAATGCATATTTGACAATCTTACCATCACAAAGTTTCAACCAATTTAGATTTCTGTAAGTAGTGAGTTGAGTGTGAAGGAAAAGTTTCCCTGCAAACTCACAAATATTCACCATATCGATGTTTTTCAGTCTTATTTAACAGGCAACCTTAACAACTGTATTAATTGGTTATCTTGATAAAGGTAGAAAGTATCTTGTTTGAATAAAATCATATTAGCTATAAAACATTCTGAAGTTTGAGTACTGCAGTGTTGAAATAAGTTTGTCAATATGAAAGTGTTTAAAACCAGCCCCTCCATCTCCTTAGTTCTCTTGTTCCCAGGCCCTGGTAGACTCAACTGAGACTGAATTTCCAAGGAAAACTGTAACTAAGTCTTAATTTGGAAGTTACACATTAAGCACACAGTCAGTCCCTCTTTTTCCACTCTCCTGCTTTCTTGACTTTCTTATAGTATTTGTGTGGATGTCTATGGACTTTCCCAGGAGATTGGGGTCTCTATGTTGGCCACTGTATCCAGCTATCTGTCAGGCAATTGCTTTTTCTCTAAACCAGAGTTTCCCTGTACATAAAATCATAGACTACAACTAGATAATCACTAAATTTTTCTTTAACATTCTGCAAAAACATGTTGTGTAATTCATTACAAATGAAAAATTTGGACATGTATGTATTCATAATTATAAAATAACAAATTTACATAATGTGATGCCTAATTGAAATTTTCTCTTTAACAAACCTACAGATTTCCTTTCAAAGATGGCATTGTTTACGGAATGGAATGGTGTGTGAGCCCCATCTAGTGAATGATTAATGAATACTCAAAAGTCTATAGCATGTGACCATTTCTTCAGCTTCTGCTGAATCTTGTCATCTTGTTTCCAGTCTTGGAGAATTTACTTAATTCAGATCTAGCCAATGTTGAGAGAGGGATTTTTTTTTGTGGGTTAGTTGGGGAAGTATTTTTACACTCTTTTTTTTTTTTTTTTGTAGAATAAGCTCTTTTTATAACTGGAGGAATATGGAGAGTTGTAATCCGTTTCCCAACTCCCCAAAAGTTTTTTTATTGTTACCAAACATATAAATGCACATAATTTACATAGTCATATAATTTTATAAGATTAGATACAGAAAACAGAAATCCCCTGATACCCTTTTGTTTCCCTAAAAGCAAATACACTCACCAAATTTTAGTTGATTATTTTAATACTTCATGTCTTAAATAACATTTGTTTATATATTATAAAATTCCTTGATTTTTTTCAGCTTTAAGCATTACTTATTGACTTCCCACTAAAGAAGACGAGTTATCTCTCATTCCTTCCAGAGAATATATCGTATATACTGAGACACTGTATGCTAAGACATAAAAACTTGAATAACATTTCTGCTCAACTTTTTCCCCCTTGGAGCTCTCATGTTTATTCAGTTGCTTAATTTTTTTAATGTTTTTATCACTAATTCAGCCTCAAATTTGTTGTCCATTAAACTCATAGCATGCAAACATATCAGTTGTTCTATTTATTTCATCTTTCTGAAGAAGCCTTTCCCAGGGCCTTCTGGTTTGCTCCAACCTGGCTTGGTTTCCCTGCCTTTCCTGCTTGGGAAACAACTGTTATCCTGGATCTGCCCTAACCATTGTCCTGAGGAGCTCTCTCACTTTTCCCCAATGTTGGGTTGCCTGTTTACCTTATCACATGTTTCTCTGTCTTGGCCTGCTCATGTTTTGGTGAGATTTATCCTTCAGGAGCTTAAAGACAGTGTGCATGGGGATACATTTTTAAAACTTTATGTGGTGGATATGGAGGCCCTGGGTAGAGTGAACGGCTAAGATTAGTGGTTCGCATCCACCTAGAGGTGCCTCTGAAGAAAGGCCTGGTGATCTACTTGTGAAAGATCACAGTCGCTGAAAACCCTGCGGAGAACAGTTCCACCCTGAAATACATTAGGTTGCCATGAACCAAAATGGACTGGATGGCAACTGGTTTGACGTTTTGGTTTGGTGGTGGGTGTAGTGAATTTTCACTCAGCATCAATCCAAACTTCTTTTAGTGTTTTGAGTTGATTAGAAATTGATTATTTCCAGGCTGGATAGCGAAAAACTTCATTTCCTAGACTTTTTCACTATAAGGCTCTAGAAGTATAATGGGTTGTACCAACAAGACATAGATGTGAGTGAAGAAGATGCCAAGCTTTCCTGGCAAACACCACTATAAACAGGTATTTTATCACGGAGGTTCCTTGAGTATATATCAAGCAGCCACCACACTCAGGAAGCCTCCATGATATATATATGTAAAATTTAGGCGACCAACTGTGATCTGAAAATCAGTGAATGCTGAAAGGGGAAGTTTTGGGGAAGGGGTTGTGATGCTGAGTCATGAACTAACTATGGGAGATGACAGAAAGTTCATTTACTCCCTGTCTTACCTACTCTCTGTTAGGGATTTAAGCACTTTGGAAAGAAGTTGCTTTTTTTTTTTAATTGCCACAAGGGCGCAGTTCGGTAAATTAATCCCTTAAAGTATTTAAGTACTGAAGCTATAAAAATTTACTGAAGGAGTAATTTATTAAATAGTACTCAGGTGATTTTGAAAGTTAATGTAGCTTCTTAGAAAAATAGCTAGGCAGGAAGGAGAAGCTATTGCAAAGAAACTGCATTTAGGTAGAAAAGTGGGAAAATTAACGTCATTATCTGTTTAAGTCTGGTCACAAAAGTATTTTCACTTTAAACGTACAGATAAGGACCTTAAGTATCTGGGAAAAAATTAGGTAGGGCAAACGTTGTGGCCATAGTGGAGAAAGATTATTACCCTTCATCCATCTACTCAAACATTTGGTAAATATACAGCGAGTACTTTGTGCTGGCCACTGTGCCGGATACTGAGGATGTAACAATGAACTGCACTGCCAAAGAGCTGGTAGGTCACAACAAAACAACAAGCACGTTCCAAACAATTTCCAAAATTAAGAGAATTTTCTATGGCAAAATAATTTATTTATGGTATGCTTTGGAGAAGATTTCATTATAAAAACTTAATTTGTGATGAATAGTTCCTGGGTTCAAGACTGAATTCATTCTCCAAATTATCAAACCAATAGGTAAAATATAATTTAGAATAAAATATTCTTAGAAGGTTATCTAAACTGAGTGTTAATAAATATGGAAGTCAGTTTTTACTTTGATTTGTTTATAACAATGTCAGTTATAAGTTACAAAGACTTCTGCAGTTTTCTGTCTGTGGCATCTCATTTTTTTTTTTTTTTAATAAGATTCCATTCTTATCACTTTATACCACTATTTTCATTGACTTCGATGGGGATTACAAAAAAGTGAATGGCCGGTAATTTGCCCTAAGGCGGGCAGCTTTGTGGTAGTGTGGGATAGAGCATATCTCTGTGAACACCTTAGATCTGCTGAGCGCAACAGATCTAGGGCACTTCTTGAGCCTGTCTCTGCATAAGTGCCCTTGATTCAGTGGGATGTAAGCTCACTGCTGCAGACATGGTACAAAGAAAGAAGGGTGGATGAAAGTAGATTTTTCAGGAAGGTCCAGCATTAGGTCTGGGTGGTTGAAGGATTCACAGTTACTTTTTTTTTTCCCTATTAATTTATTTTATTTGTTGTCATTGTTGAGAATATACACAGCAAACACCTACACCAATTCAAGTTTCCACATGTACGATCCCGTGGCATTGATTACTTGCTTCAAGTTGTGCAACCATCTCATCTTTTTTTTCTGAGCTCCATTAACATAAACTCACTGCCCCTGAAGTTCCTATCTGTTTTTTTAGTTGCTGTTGTCACTATGAGTTGAAATTGACTCGTCAGCAATGGGTTTGGTTTTTTGGCTTGGTTGTCAGTTTGATCCCATATAGATAAATCTCCAAAGAACGTAATGCTTAAGGCAGGCGTTCTTAACTAGTTAAGCTAAACTATTGTTCTAAGAAGGTTTCATGGGATATTTTTGGTTTATGGTTTAAAGATTATTTTAGGGTAATAGTTTTTGGGTTCATCTAGCCTCCTTGGCTCCAGAAAGTCTGGGGTCCATGAGATTTTAAATTTCTGTTCTGCATTTTCCTCTTTTTGATCAGCATTCTTCTATAGAATCTTAGATCAAAATGTTCAGTAATAGTAGCTGGGCACCATCCAGTGCTGGTCTCATGGCAAAGGAGGCAGTTGTTTATGGAGGCAATTAGTTACACATACCATTTTCTCCTCCTACTCCTGACTCTTCTTCCTCTGTTGCTCCAGGTGAATAGAGATCAGCTGTTGTGCCTAGGATGGCCACTTGCAAGCTTTTAGGCCTCCAGGCTATGAAATGAACCAGGAGGTGGAACCAAAGTACTAAACACCTTATTAAGCCAATTAACTGGGGTAGCCCATAAAATCATGGCCCTAAACCTCCAAGCCAAGGAACCAAATTCCATGAGGTGTTTGGTTGTACATAAACATCCTCAGCAGTTACTCTTTTTTTTTTTTGGCCAATTCAACTTTTTACAGTTGTACAACTTATTGACAGCAATTACAATCATGCTTCATCGTTCATAAGATCATTTAAAGTAATTCAGTATAAACAGTGTGTTGTAGGTGTGTACGCTCTAACTAAAATCTCTATTGGAGGGGCAATAGGGTTTATATCTATCCATATTTACTACATTCGAAGCTAAAACTAAAGAATTTTAAGTATATGGAATTATTAACTTACTTAGAAATAATAAACCCATTGCATATTAAAATAAAAAGCGTATATTTTATTTACAATGACTGTGATTCCATGTCATCTGGCAAAAAATGATAGATTTTTAAAAAACAAAAAAAAAATAGTGAGTAGAAGGACATTGTTTACAATTTTGCAAATCTCTGTAATAGAAGAAATATTTTATTATTCTTATATTTGCTTCTGTATTCAATCTATTTTGATAGGTTGTTTTATTTGAAGTCTTCGAATAAAATAGGCCTCAGATAGGTATGTAGTTGGAAAAGGGAGAATGGCCTCACAAGTCTCCTGTCCCCCTCTTTTTTTTAGGTCACTCATATCTTATAAGGAGCCCTAATGGCACAGTGGTTAAGCCTGGGATGCTAACCAGATAAAAGTTCAGAGATTCCAACCTGGCAACTGTTCTGCCCAAGAAAGATGTGGCAGCCTGCTTCCTAAAGATTACAGCCTTGGAAACTCTATGGAGCAGTTCTGCTCTGTCCTATAGGGTCACCATGAGTTCAGTCCACTGCATATAACAACTACAACTACAACATGATCTTATTGAAGTCTCTGGTTTGGACATAGGCTCTTGGGAAAGCTTCCATGTCTGCTGATTTTGAGGCACTGCCTCTGGGGCCCACCCACAGACAGAGCTCGTACAGCGGCTAAATGAACGAACCCGGGCCATGGTCCCTTCACACTCACTCGTGTCTGCAGGAGTTCAAGCTCTCAGCACCTGAGTCTCTGCAGCGTCTATTCCTGCACATCATTTAGCTCTAGCATTTGGCCTGTCAGCAACTTAACAGTTTAAGTCATGATGCACAGGAACCAGTAGAGGTTCAAGAAGATGAATGTTAACAGGACATTTTTGAAGTAGTAGAAGTAGATGTCTCACCTGGGTGCCGAGGCTGCAGTGGCACATGATATACAGGACCTGAGACTAAAGCTGACAAAGCCCAAACTGGTGACCAGGATGTCCAGCCAGTGGTAGGAGCCACCGTGAAACTTGAAGTAGACATTCAGCTTGGTGAATTCAAGGTGCAGGAGCCCTGGACCAAAAACACTGATTTAAAGTAGTTTGGTTGCTGAGTCCCTATCATATAGTGGTATGCATTAGTGGTTAATTAACATAGGTTATTCTAAAGAAGACGACATTATGAGATTTAGGAGTACAGAGAAGGAAAAGGTCAGTATGAGCTGGATGACCAAAGTGTTTCAATGGTATTTTTTGAGGCGCTTGGAGAGTTATAATTGGACAGATTGAGTTTGGAAAAAAAAAAAAAAGTGGAAATTGCTACTTTTATTCTACTTTTCTTAGTGTACCCCATTTATCTCTCAAACGCCTTTCAAAATGTATTGGGTAGAAAGTGTGCTTTTTAGAAGAGAGCAAACAGAAAGTTACACCTGAAGATGAGCCAAAGATTCTAACTCTGCACTGGGTAGTGGCCCCTCTTTTTTTTTTTTTAACTCGGACATGGGGTTTACTATTATTATTATATAATTTTATTTATTTTGTTGTTGCTGTTGTTGAGAATATACACTGGTAGTGGTACCTCCTGAACACATAAGATACTGGTCCTGAAATTCTCCCTTGGATCACAGCAGTGATCCACAATCAATCATGGGGATGGCCCAAGACTGAGCAGTGTTTAGTCCTATTGTGCATGGAACTCCACTGGTGGTAACAACAGTAATAACATCCCACATAAACAATTCTGCCTTCATTTCTGGATCATTCCTGTCTTAGTTATCCAGTGCTGCTATAATAGAAATACCACAACTGGATGGCTTTAACAGAAATTTATTCTCTCTGTTTAGAAGGCTAGAAGTCCAAATTCAGGACACTAGCTCCAGGGGAAGGCTTTCTTTCTCTGTTAGCTCTGGGGTGGGGAGGGTCCCTGTCATCAATCTTCCCCTCATCTAGGAGCTTCTCAGTGCAGGGACTCCAGGTCCAAAGGATGCACTCTACTACTGGCTCTTCTTGCTTGGTGGTAATGAGATCCCTCTCCTCTCTGCTTGTTTCTCTCTTTTATATCTGAAAAGAGATTAACTCAAGATACAACCTAGTCCTGCAGATTGAGTTCTGCCTCATTAACATAACTGCCTCTAATCTTGCCTCATTAACATCATAGAGGTTAGGATTTATAACACATAGAATAATCATATCAGGTCATAAAATGGTGGACAACCACCCAATACCTGGAATCATGGCTTAGCCAAGTTGATACACATTTTGAGGGGACACAATCCAATTCATAACATCCCCCATCACCATGAAAACAGGTTGAAATATTTTCCATTAAAAAGAAAAATCTTCCTTTGACCATTCTATTTCTCTCTTTCCCTTTGTAAGAAAACTCTTCAAAAGCATGGTCTGCACTTTAAGTCTGTTTTCTACGTCTCTTAAACCACTATACAGGTCTGGACAGGCTTTTATCTTGATCATTGTACTGAAACTGCTTTTGTCAAGCTCAACGTTTACCTTAGCATTGACAAACGCAGTTAATTCTCAATCTCTGTCTTACTGGAGCTCTTAGCATCATTTAACAGAGTTGCTCACCCACTCCTTGAAATACTTTATTCACTTTTCCACTATGGAAATGACAGGCTTCATTTAAAAAAAAAAAAAATTTTTTTTTCTTTTTTTTTTTGATGGCCTCTAATTTATAGGCTGCTCCTTCTCAGTCTCCTTTGCTAATACCCCTTTTCCTGGTCTCTAAATTTCCAGTGTGCTTCAGGTTTCTGTGGTTGGACCTCCTGTTTCCTTGCTCTGAGGTTATCTCATTCAAGCTCATGGCAAAATACAACATCCATGTTTCTTTTCCGTCATTTCTGTCAAACTCAAGATGTAAATCCAAATGAGCCAAATGTCAAGTGTTAGTTCTGCTTCGGTATTAAATCAATTTTCAAACTTAACATATCCGAAGGTAAGACAACATTCCAAATCTGTTCTGGTAGGTTGTAGCCAATTTCTAGATAGCCAGGAGGCCATTAGAAAAAGGGCACAAATAACTAATATGAATTTCTCCGTAAACATCACATCCTTCCTATCAGAGCCTGTTTGCACATGGGAAGCAGTTTTTATAACTTACAGAAATCAGACAGCGTACAACTGGAAAAGTTCCATTATGAGCAGACCCCCTCGAAAGCTGTGTGGGCAAAGATGATGACTTTTCCTTGCACACCCCACTTTGTGCCATGAGTGAGAGGCTTAAATGGGACCCTACCTACTGCCGATCTTCCCCGGCACAGGAGTTCTACTTAAGTGGACTGTAAGGTTATGCTATGTGTTCCCCACCTGTACCAAAGCTGAGAAGACTCAGAAAACCTCCTCTCTCAGCTATTTTATACTCTCGGCCTAAGTGACTAACTGCATCTTTTTAACCTTGCTAACAAACATCCTACTGTATCATGCTTCCTGACTTCTTGAAGATGGAAGATGGCTAGTTTAGAATGGTATCTTGTTAACCTTGCTAATTAACATCTGGACTTAATGGAGAAGGGGGTTTGTTCTGAGGTTTAAAGATGCCAGCAGGGACAGGAACAGGAAATCATGACTTGCCTGAATGATTTGCTTCTCACGCCACAACAGACCCTTTAGCCTTTTATCCCTTCCTCAGAATTAGGCTATTCCTTTACAGTTTTTCCCATTATTTAGCCCAGGCCCTAAACTTTGGGTTATCTTTAATTATCTCTCTCTTTTTTTTTTTTTTTATCACACTGTATATTAAATCTATTACTACATCTGTTGGTTCTTCCTTTGAAATCTCCTTTCCTGCCACCCTTGTCAAAGCCACCTCACCTCTTACCTGACTTACTGCGGCAAGTCTGCTTTTTACCAGTGATACTTTTCCTGCTTCTATTCTTGCTCAATTGGAGTCCATCCTTCATCCTCGCAGCATCCAGAGTGATACCATCACTCTCTGTTCAAAACTAACATACTAGCAATATGTAATGAATCCTGCCAGATGTCAATAAAAGCCACAGTTAGGAACAAAATACCATTATATATTTTACAAGAATTGATTCATATCTAACATAGTGGTTGATGGGGTGGGGAATGGGGAAGCCAGTAAAAAGTGGGACTGAAAGGGAAAAATGAAACAGGTGGGATCTTCCCTGTGCCACTGAGGTAAATGTTACATGATCTGAGAAATAAGACAAAGTCAACTTTTTGAACTTGAGATTGCAAAGAAATAAAAATAAAATATTTTTGAGTGAAAATCTGTGACATTTGATATTTACTTGGATTATTACACCTAAGTAGGCATATGCTAGTTTTGCCAATATATATATCTACATGTATCTCTCTCTCTCTATATATATATATTATGTATATACACATATATTTTGCTTTCAGACTAATTTTTCTCATTCAAATCAGATATCAATTTTTAGGGTTAGCCAGTAGGCAATACATGTTAACAACTCTTTGTTCATTATTAAAAGCTCTCAAATCTTATATATATGCCAGATTTAGAAGCTCAGTCTTTCTCCATTCTCTTTTAGTTAAATACAAAACATTGTCAAAGGTCAGCATGTACTTTCAATAAATTTGAGTATAGTATATTAGAATACGACATTGAAAAATAAAATTAATTATATTTAAATGCTTGTTGCTTACAGCCTTTAAAGACATACTAGGCACAGTATGAAACACTGGATAGTACTATGTACAAGTACTATATGAGCAAATCTCAATAAAAAAAGACAAAATAGTACTAGAGTACTTTGTGTGCAGCAAATATAAGAACTAAATCCTTTAATTCTCCAATAAAAATGTATAAAGTTTAGCCTGTATATTTAGGGCAGAAAAGGGTATACTTTAGGCAGTTAAAAAATTGCTAAATATTACCATCATGCATGCTATTAAGAAATGGAATCCATGTACTTTCAAAGTAAAAGTGAGATGGAGTTATTGGCTGAATGGGGAAATCAAATCCCTTTTTCTATCAGCAATTTGGTATCTATTAAAGAGATGTTTCTGAGTTTACAGGCACTCTTATGCCTATTGCCTTACAAGTGGAAATTTAATAAATAAGAGTTCATGAGATGAAGGAGATTGCAGCTGCTGTTACATTTTTAAAAGGGAAGTTTGACTCATACAGGTTAAGGTGCTGATTTTCTAGATATATCTTAGTTTAAGAAGAACTTGGTCTATGAGAATCTCATGCTTCATTGTAGGATACTGCATGAATGTGGAAAAGAGAAAACATCTTCAGGGTAGAAAAATATGAGGTATCCTTCATTGAACACCTACTGCGTGACTGTTATGGTGTTAGGTCCTTTATAGACTATGCGTGATATGATGCTGTCTAGCATCTGGTCAAAAATATTCCATTACTTTGGCCTTTTAGTTGTCAGCAGTATGATGATTGGCTTTATGTTTATAACATAGAATTGTATCCATGACCAATAGAAATAGCAGAGATGTGTACAAACCTCATTCAAGGCTTACGCTTGTATACTGTTTGTATGTTAGTAGCATTCATTCTCAATGATTGTTTAATGATGGAAAGAGCAGAGTGAAGTCAAACTGGCGTTTTAGAATAATATTTTTGATGGTGTCAAGAAGAAGGGAATGGTTTGGAGAGGGAGGTGGATTTTGATGGAACACCAGAGGTGAAAATCCACTGGGCATAGAACTATGCCACAGTACACCCTTGCTGGAGGGAGCCATATGCAACTCAGTGGCTGTATCTAAGATTCTAGGTGGAAAATAACTGCTTATTCAGTCTTAGGTTTATGTGCAGCCAGATAGTGTTTTTTGTGCATCTATCCACGGAGCAAGTGTTCCTGGAATATATCTTTAACCCAAATATTCTCTCGTGTCATAGTCTATGACGAAGACTTAAATGCCTCCTTTTTATGCAAAGTAGTTGGTCAGAGGATAACTTGGATTAATCCAGCTTCTGCTCTGAGCACCTGAGACCTGAGGTGAGAGGAAAAGAGTCCAACGTTTTAATTTATCATGTGTTGAATGACACAGGAAAGACCCCTGTGCAGCATTAGGTTAAGATTTGCGGTTTGTGATGACTGATGGTGTGGTGGGTGACAGAAGACGGTGTCTTAGTAAGAGCCTCAGACTGGACATTGGGAGAGCTGGCCCTTCTGCCACTGACTGTTCAGTCTCGGATGATCATGACTTATATCTGGTAATTTCTTTGCTTATTTGTACAACAACAGGGATGTGCCAGTACAAGTGATTTTTTCCATATGTAAAATGTAAAATACATCAAAATGACCTTCATAATAATCACAATAATTGCTATGAGTGTTTTGATAACATTTATGTTTTACTCTTGAAATTCTAAAAACATGAAATAGTCTTTCTTAACTTAGTAAAATAGTATTTTAAGGATATTTTGAGAACCAACTCCAAATAGATGACCCATGGGCCTTTCATCAGGTAAAAGTGCTGACAAACATACTGTGGACAAAAAAGAGATAAAGCGAAGGAAGAAATTTAAAAAATACTTTGAGGAGGTGACATGGAAATTCAAGAAAGTTAACCAAAAATGCAAATGAGTAATATATTTTGACAGTATTTCCCATATGGTCTGTAGATCCCCTGCAACCCAGTGTGGTAGAGAGAAGGGTATGAGTCAAAACGCACGTTCCTAGGCCCCACTTCAGAACCATTGAGCCAGAATCTTTGGGAGTGAGACCCAGGCCTCTGCATTTTAACAAGTCTTGGAGATGATTCTTATGCAGATATTAGACTGTATCAGCCATTGACTGTTCAGCCCTGGGTGATCATGGTTCCTATCTGGCATTTTCTATGTTTTTATATTATTCTTGTCTAATGTTTGACTTTCAGTTCATAAGGCTGTGAGATGAATCCATCAAAACTTTGTACATTTCTTATGTTAATTGCACACAGTCTGAAAATACGAAAGAAGACAGTCTTTTTATAAACAAAAAAATTCCTTAACTACTTTGTAAAAGCCAGTTGCAAAAGTACATCTTTGATTTTATTGAGGCTGAAGTTTCGATCCTGCTAGGGTTCCCATTCTTGAGGAATGAGCATCATTAGTTTACCTCATATAAAGCACTCTACTCTGATCTTGAAAAAAATGGTTATCGTTAGGTAAACAGATGTAGAACGACATCATGGTTCCACTGCACTGATGTGTTAGGAATATATGTCAACAAATACAGAAGAAAGAGCATGGCTTTGGAGGCAGAGGAGTCAGAATCTCTGTCTGAATCTGTTTCTTCCCCTTTAAAGTAGAACAATACCAGCTTGGTGGGTTTGAGAATGTTAACCGAAATGGTTTATGTAAAACTCCTAGCAAAGTGCCAGAAACACAGCAGACATTTAATAATGAGAGCTGTCTTTACCCTGTTATTCTTCCTGTTTAACAATGATAGCATTGAAAACGCCTTATGCACTACAAACAGTTCCTGTGCTCTACAACACACACAGGTGGGTAATCTTCTTGGATTTGTAGCTATAAGGAAGATTCTGTTTCTACTTGTATCAATTATCTGGCTTGCAATATACCACAGATATTTAATCAAACCTATCTATCCTAGTCTAAGTTGCTGTAAGTCTTTACCTCAACCCGATTTTCTCATAGCCATAGCATATTTCCCAGTCATGTTGTCTGAGATTATGTATCAAAACTGTGTTTATTTTAGTGTTTATTCTTCTAGAATCATCCTCACTACTAAAAAAAAAAAAAAATGGATATTCTATTTCTTTTTAATGCTTCCAAAATGTTACTTTCAGGATTTCAGGCCTATTGATCTTTACCTGCTACAATTATTTGATTGACCTGTGGGTGAATGCCGTAGAACTTCTGGAAAACAGGAATATTGTGCTAAAGAGTGGTGATGTCTCATATTCAATATGTAAATGATAAAAGCTCATGAATCAGCTCTCACTGTTTACTTCATATTTGTGTGTCACAGACAAGGGTCAAGATATTCTGCACCTGCTCTTTCTCTCGCTGGACAGAGGCCCAACTACTGGGGGATGGAGGCAGCCAGCATTTTTTGATCAAGGTTTTCAACAACTAGGATTTAAAAAAAAAAAAAGGTTTTCAAATTTTTTTGGTCAACCAAAGAATAAACCAAACTAATATAAATTGACTTGAACCATTTCTCATCCCCCACTCTGTAATGTCACTAACAATTTTATGAGTTATTCAATCATTTTTTAAACAGATTGAAAAAATCATTATGCATTAGTGTAAGTTGTTATTTATATAAAAAGTTCAATCCTTGGTATTCACGTGTCATTATTATCAAATAGCCACCATTCTGGAAGATTTCCAGATTAGTTCATAACAAATTAATTCTCGGATCAGAGGAGAAGATTCAAAGGTTAAAGAGAAAGAGCTGTGATCCTGACTCAGGATTTATCTTAACAGTCGGAGCAGCTCTGAAATGCTCTGATTAAATGTGTGTCTGTATAAATCCCTTTAAAATAAATACGTAAGATTGTTATTTTTATTCTATTTGGAGAAACAAAAGGTTTTAATTGGAGTGCCAATTTTCTGCAGCATTAGGTTCCTTAGAAGTGTAGCCCCGTTGTTAAAACGTGTCTCATTGGCAAAAGACTCTTATGAGTTCACAGGAGAGAAAAATTAAAAAAGAAATCCTGTTCTATTCAGTTTGAAAACATTAACAGATATTTTCCAATTTAAAGAAATTGACTTTTTGGTCCTAATTCAGCTGGATGAAATGCAAGGTTTAAAAAAGTGGAATCTAATTATCTTTAACTTGTACACTTTGTTGAAAAGCTATTAAATTGGAAATTTTTTTTTTAGTTTTTTCTGAAGGCATGTCTAAGTTGTGTGTTGACAATAAAGACCAAATAAAAACACCTTAAAAAATGAAAACCTTAATGGACTAATCATGTCTTCTTCACAATTGAGGCCTCATATACACACAAAGTAGGCTCTGTTCCTGATCTGTTTATAATGTCTTTCAGTTTATGAATTTATTTTCTGTTTATTATCAGATATAATTTCATTAACACAAAATTCTGTCACTAGATGGCTCCATATAGCTTTTTATAAGCTGTCGTCTATAAAAAGCTCTCTTTTTTGGGGGAACATTCCTTTTATCTTATTGATACCAATCTTTTCATCTGATATATTTTTTGCCTTTGTTTTACAGCCTGTGTAACTTAGTTGCAAATCATTAGCTGTGTGAAATTAGATCCTATTTTCAATGTGCTGCCAATTCCTTTCTAGTTGACAAATAATGAAAGGTGACACATGAGAATTTTACAGCACTGTGGTTATTGGCTGAAGGCCATTTCTCAATGCCTGGATTTTTAGCAAAATTATTCCCAACCTTATTTTATTTCACTAGTTAGTTATTTAGACTGAATGTTTGCCACCATAGATGCTTTAAAGGCAAAGCCACTCTGTACCAATAGATTTTTAATCTTGTAGCATGGCAGTAGTAAGTTCTGGATAAAGGACTCTGGTTATGTCTGCTGGCCCAGGGGCTGCTGGGCCCAGTATGAAGGAAAGGGTCTGTGAAACAAGATACTAAGTGGAATTGGAGCATCAAGGGATTACTGTTACTGTAGAGCTGATTCTGACTCATAGTAACCCTATAAAAAAGATTAGAACTGCCCCATACGGTTTCCAAGGCTGTAAATATTCACTGTAGTAGACTGGCACATCTTTCTCCCATGGGCTGGCTGGTGAGTTCGAACCACACCGCGGGTCTTTCTGTTAGCAGCTGAATGGTTAACCATTTCACCACCAAGATCCTAAGTGAAATTGGAGTGTCAAGGGAGGGGATTGAATATTGGTAGAAAGATGAAAGGAATGCTTGGTAATTTATAATAGAAGAGACAAAAAGGTATAGACAAATGCAAAAAAATTAGCATGCACCAAAAAAAAAAAGGTTAAGATAGCATTTTTGTGAAGGGTGCAAGAATTTTGACAACAGGCATTTAGGGCTAAACTTACCCAAACATCTAACTCTGACACTATCAGAAGGGGAGTTTTTGACAACAACACAAGGATTAAGAACGTTTAACTCATAGTAAGGAAAGGGAGCCATGTAACATTCACAATATAATTATCCTAAACATAAATGTATACAACAAATTACAATACAATGCAGTAAGGTTCTGGTATTTTCAGTCATGAGGATCTCTCAGTAATTAGTTATCAGAATGTATGTGTGTATGTATGTATATGACATTGCACTTTGTAACTTTCTGAGTTTCTTCTGTGTTCTACAGTGCTGTCGAGGTTTGGATGGCTTTCTCCTGCTTGATTCTTTTTTTCTTTTTCATCCTATATGTGTATTGAATGGAAAAAACAAACAAACAAAACGAATCAAGCAGGAGAAAGCTATCCAAATCTCGGATAGCACAGTAGAACACAGAGGGAACTCAGAAAGATATCAAGTGCAAGTATTAAGACTTTTTATTTAGGAAATTTTCAGATATCTAATTCACAGAGCCAGAGAAAAATGAGTCAACAATCTATGATAAGACTTCCGTATTCTTTCCACCACCTCTCCTCTACCTTTGCCTAAAATCTTTTAACAGGGAAATTCAGCACTTTGAAATAAGGCTGCAAAGTGCATATCCCCTAGAAAGTTAAAAAGTTTTATCTTAAATCTACCCCAAGGCATAAAAGATGGACTCTATTATATGTTGAGCCTCAGGGAAATAGAGTCGGAGCAGAGGTAATAGAAAAAAGGAGAAAATCAGGTAGGAAATAAAGAAAAGAGGGGAACCTGAGGACAAACTATCCTCTTCAAAATTAGCAAGGTCCAGCCAGACCCGTCCAATAGCTTCCAGGTTTTGTTGTTTTCTGCTCACTTACAAACGGGATGTACTAATACATGAAAATATCCCAGGCTTTGACCTTCAATGCATGAGATTTCAAATTCCAGTTCTGGTGCTTGTACGTTTGGGCAAGGTGCTTTCTCATCCTGTTTCCTTATCTGTAAAGTAGAAGTAATGCCTATTCAGGGAGCTGTCAGGAGGCATATATGAGATAATGGCTGCACAACTTCTAGCATAACCGGGCACGTAGTAGGTGTTTGGGATTACTTATTTATTTACTTTTCAGTATTTAATTGTGTTTTAGGTGTCCTGCTTGATTCTTTTCCAGAAGAGAAATGATTTCAGCTGAGCTTCATCCTTCATTGCGTGGATGCTTTGGCCTCTATGGTGTTTACGGGAAAACACTATTAGATATCCCTGATAACTGCTGCCGCCCTGAGAGGATTCACACTGAACTGTTTGATGTTTTCTGACATGTAGGTCACAATGTCAGCACAGTAAAAGAAAGGGTATTGTCAAGGTTATTGTTAATCTCTTATGGGAAAAAAAAAATATCCATGCATAGAGAGAATTCTGGAAATTTTGCTTGATGCTCTTAATAGAAAGTATTTGGAAATGTTTAACCCTGTGTCTAGCCAGTGCCTTCTTTTGATGCAAAGGCATTTCTCTTTTGAGTCATGCTATGTCTATATGTGTTATGACAGGAGTACTTTGATACGATTGATGTTGCTGGAAGAGAAGGTGCCTCCTCCCTTGATGATGAGGGATAAAATTTTTTGTCCTATTTGAAAAACTGTAATGTCATTCTGCAGAAAAATGGAAAATAAATGTATTAGATAACACTAACAGAAAGCTAAAGTATAATATTCTGTTTATAACATTGTTATAATTAAAAGTTAAATATGCTACACAAATAGGAATTACATGATGTCGACAAATAGTCTCGATGTTTTGCTTGTTTGGGATAGTGAATGATTTTCTACTTAGATTCCTGTGAATTCCATATAATCTTGATGCTAAATACTTAAAGGTGTAGTATAATCTTAACGACAGGAAGTTTTTATTGAAACCTAACACCTTATTGAATTAAGTGATACGTATTCTCTTCTTATCCCCTAACCTGTAAGAAGAACTCAAAATTTTACTTAGTCTCATTTCTTCTCCAAGGAGAAGAAACTTTGGTATGTCATGATGGAAACAATGGAGAGAAGAACAGTTTTAGTGGAAGGTAAAAGTGAGATGTTGATGGAACTGAAGAAAGGTAAATTCTGTCTTAACTTTATTATTACTTATTTTGAACTATTTTCTCTCATGCAGAGATGAGAGAGATGTTATAATGGATTTGAAGTAACGTCCAAACAAGAATTAGCTTTGTCTTTTTTTTTTTTTTTTTTGGAATTCATGCGCTGAACTGATAGGTTCAAGGAAAGAAGGCAAGGAGAAGTCACTTATGCCTGCCTCTTGTTGTTGTTAGTTGCAGTCATGTCAGTTCCGACTCATGGTGACCCCATGTGTGCAGAGTAGAACTGCTCCACAGGGTTTTCAAATCTGTGACCCTTTAGAAGCAGATCTCCAGGCCTGTCTTCCAAGGCCTCTCTGGGTGGGTTCTGTCAACCTTTCAGCTTATAGTTGAGCACTTGACCGTTTATGGCACCTAGGAACTCCTGCCTGCTTCTAGAATAGCCATTAAGTAAATGGAGAAAAAAAAAAAAAATGGAGACGCTATATAAATCTCTGGCTTTCATATGTGACTCAGTGTAGTTCACCAGGCCAGATAATACTACAGGGATCTCTCTCTCTCTCCCCCTCTCTGTCTTTCTGTCACACACAAACCTTGGTAATCCAGCTAGAGTGGCAGTACTTAGGAGTGACCTAGTCAAGGATTTGGGGATTTGGGATCCCAGTCATCTTTACCATCACCAACAATACCCTAAATTTCTATTGAAATGAAAACTGCCTTGACATATGTATATTAATCTTTTTAAAATTACTCTTACACATGACAGCGCTCACCTTTAATAGTGATAATTTTGATTGAAAATAGACATATAACATATTCTTTGTTGGCGAAGAATATTAAATATACCATTAGACTGCCAGAAGAACAAACAAATCTGTCTTGAAAAAAATAAGACCAGAATGGTCCTTATAAGCGAGGATGACAAGACTTCATCTCATGTGCTTTAGACATGTTATCGGGGGTCCAGTCCCTGGAGGACCGACATCATGCATGGTAAATTAGAGGGTCAGCAAAAGACAAGAAGCCTCTCAACAAGATGGATGGACACAATGGCTTCAATGATGGGCTTAAGCATAGCAATGATTGTGAGGTTGGCACAGGACTGGGCAGTGTTTGGTTCTGTTGTACATAGTGTTGCTATGAGTCAGAACCATCTTGATGGCACCTAACGACAACAACATGTTTTGATTCACCTTTTTGGTTTGAAGACTCCATTATACTCTTAAAAATTGAGAGCCGAAGTTTTTATTTATGTAGTTTACATCTACTGATATTTTTTACATTGAGAAAAATTAAAAAATATTTATCCCTTAATTCCTATTATTAATATAACAATATATAATATAGTAACATATTGTTATATATACAAGCATAAGCAATGTACATACAATATAACAATAATATGACTACATATAAGCTTTGTTATAGCAATAATAAACAGCAATAATGAAGGCCTTAGATGTTAACAAAATAGAACATTTTTATGAAAATCACAGTAATTAAAAAAATTTCATGAGAAAAGTGGCGTTGTTTAATTCAAATCTCTTTAATGTGTAGCTTTTAATAGATGGTAGCTGAACTTTTATATCTGTGATACTATTTAATCTGTTGCAATACGTTCATTGGGTTGAAGTATATTAAGAAAATCAGGCTGTACATAGATTTGTAGTTGGAAAAGGGAGGTGTACTTCCGTGTATTTTCAGAAAAGACCCAGTTATTCAAATAATCATGGATATTTTTATTTGATAAAATACCGGAACATGACTAGTAGTAGTTTCCTAAAGGTTAGTTACAATATGAAATCTAAAATCACACCAATGGACTTTTTCTACCGTGTTACATCAAAATCCCTTGGTATATCTTGAGCTGTGATTGTATCTTTAACCCATGCATGATTTTGTCATGTGTCTCACTTGCCATTTGGAAAATGTTGGTTCACAGTTACGTATACTTTCCAAATGTTGACATTTAATTATACAATATCAAAAAATCACATTCATCAATATTACCACCATTCTCATCAGAAAAGCCTTTAAGTATTGGGAAGCTGTCAAGCTCACTAAGACAGATACAAGTTTTCCAATACACTAACTTTCCCTTAAAGCTCAAAATTTTATCATCGTCAACATATATTTCAGCTATTTTCAAGAAAATGTCTGCCAAATACCCAAGTCTAAATAACTCTGGTTTATCAATCAATCAGCTCTTTCAAGTAAAACTTGTGTTTCATGAACAAACCAGCTAATTTAGAACCTCATGACTCAATTTCACAAGTATGTTTCTTCATTATCCAACTGAATTATTTAAGGTACAATTCACATTTTGCCACAGAGAATGTTAAAAATACACATACTCAAGAGTTGAGATTTAAGAAAATTAATAATTTTTACTGTTTCTTCAAGGATATTATTAAGTGAAAACAGATTTATTTTTTATTGAGTGTGTGTTGTGGTGAAAAATATATGAGTCAGAATCGACTCGAAAGCAACTTTTTTTTTTTTTTTTGTGTGTGTATGTAGCACAGTTGGTGAGACCTAGTGGCATAGTTGCTAAGGCACTTGGCTGTTAATGGAAAGGTTGGCAGTTAGAACCCACTAACCACTCTGCAAGGAGAAAAGACCTGGCAATCTGCTCCTGAAAGATTTCAGCCCAGGAAACTTAATGGGGCAGTTCTACTCTGTCCTATAGGGTCACTATGACTCATAATCAGCTCTATGGCACACAACAACAATAACAACAGAAGAGTTTGTAACCCCGTCCTGATTTGTGATAAGGCACCAACAATTTTACTCACCCTTGATTTTACATGATCATTGCAAATGACAACATGGTGAAAAAGGCAAATAACGTCTTTGTATTATTGTAAAAATAATTTTGATTTTGCACATGCCCAGAATGGGACCTCCCCCAGGAGTTCATGAACCACCTTTTGAGAATTGCTGCTTTAACTAAACTTTGAGACGGCTGCACCATCAAATCCTGCAGCATAGTAAAACACACACACAGAACACACACAGACAAACTGAAAAAGCACCATTGGATTTTGCAACAAGGAGTTTGTGGACAATCTTCAGAAGAGAAATTCCAGGACTCATGCTTTCTGAGTTAATTTATCTTAAACTTCAGTAAGTATCTACCTATATGAAATGATATAGTGAAAAAAGTATACACACCCCCACTTCAGTGGATGTATTTGGTCCATCTCAAATGGGAATACTTAAATTTATAAAGGCATTCATTACGGTTGTCACCAAATCTGGAAGAGCATATCAAATTTCTCTGACTAGGAGCTAAATGTCTTTTCCCTCTCTGAATTATGGATCTAGCATGTAAAACAATTTGGCATGCTATTTATAACAACTCAGGGAAGAGGCAATTACCATGGAAAGGGGACTCAGACACCTCACACCCTCTAGCTACAATGTTCAGAAGTCAAATGAAATGATTTGATATTTTAAGAATTTACTTTAAAATAAGTTGAGTAAAAGAATATAACGTTGTTTGGCAGACTGAAGGATGTACAAGACAGACTTTTGGCTTCCAGAAATAGCACACATACAAAGGGACAGGCTGGGTGTTAAACATGTGCCATTTATTGAGGTGTCTTCTTTGAATTTTTCTCTGAGTCAGAAATATTGTCTATCTCATCTTATATGATGTTTTCAAAGCCCTTTACATTAGGTATGATTAACCCTTCCATAAAGATCATTAACCCAATCTAAAACTATTAACCTTATCCATAACCCTATCTAAAACCGAATTTCACCTAGCCTAAACAAACTGCAAAGGTAATGGGATTTTGCTTTCCTTGATTAACGTTTTTGTGTAAAATTATTTTCCTTATAAAGCATGAATTTCTTAATTCAAAATATTTGTTAAACTTTGGGTTCTAAGTACAGGGCATTGTTCTATCACATTGAATTATATTTGCTTAGTTTCAATCTCTAAACCACTATTATGCACATAATTTTAAGGAAACAGATGTTGATAAATAAGGTAGTTTTTCCACCATAACACAGGTATTGAACAGCTCCAGAAGCAAGGGGCTCCACAATGTTCTGAGATACTTAAAAAGTAAGAGATACTAAGCTGTCCTCGGGCCACAATTACTAGTAGTGTCCCAGCAAGCAACGGTAAAGCCCGTAACACTCCGCCTAATCAGCATTGGATATGTTTGGGTATGTTGTTGTGCTCTGTTTAGTTGCTTACGACTCTTAGCGACCCTAAGGCACAGAGCAGAGTTGCCCATAGGGTTTCCTACGCTGTAATCTTTAAAGGAGCAGACCTACAGGTCTTTTCCCCTTGGAATAGAGTGGCAGGAGTGTTCAGAAATGAAGCCTTTTGGTTAGCAGCTGAATGCTCAACCATTGAGCCACCATGGCTCCTTTTGTTTGGATATACATATCAGCATTTCTCTCATCGTCTAGTGATTTACTTTTAATTCTTGTTTGGTTTTAGACTGGATATTATGTTTCATTACTGATCATTTTCCACCAATTTTGAATAAATCTGCTTAGAGTCCCATAAAATCAAAAGTCGATTATTCTTGCCAGCATTAACCTTTCATTAGCCTTTACCATGTCCAACAATTCCATTTACCTTCCCTTCCAACTCGACTCAGTGTTATCTTGAAGTCTAGTCTGTGTGTGTGTGTGTGCGCGCGCGCGGGTGTGTGCATTTCATTGTTGTTGAGTTGATTTCTGACTCATGATGACCCCATGTGTTATGGAGTAGAACTGCTCCATAGGGCTTTCTTGGCTGCCATCTTTATAGAAGCAGATCACTGGGCCTTCCTTCTATTGTGCTGCAGGATGGGTTTGAATTGCTAACCTTTAGAAGTGAGCTCAAACCGTTTATGCCACCTAAGGATATGTATATCTGTGTGTGTGTATGTTGTTGTTGCTGTTGTTATGTGCCCTTCAGTCAATTCAGACTCCTAGCAACCCTATAGGACAGAGTAGAACTGCCCCATAGGGCTTCCAAGGAGTGGTTGGTGGATTTGAACTGCTGACCTTTTGTTTAGCAGTTGAGCTCTTAACCGCTGAGTTACCAGGCCTTATACATATATATATATATATATGCCTTTTTTTGTTTGTTTTTTTGTATATACACACACACACACGTATATAAGTGTGTGTGTGTGTGTGTGTACATTTCTAAAATCTCTTACATGAAACATTATAGCATTGATTTCTTTTTGAGAACACCATTTTAACTTTTCCAAGGAGATGAAACATGATTATATCGACTTTCACCTCTTCCATTCATTTATCTATTAGCTACATCTTCATTAATGTTTCATGTTTCACTGAGTGCATGGTCATCTTCCTCATTCTTCTGTAGACAACATCCATGGCTATACTGTATATTCGGACTGATACCAAGAAATATCTTAACAAATATGCAGTGTGTGAATATGCAGAGAAATGAAGTGTATGGAGAAATTCACTGGCATTTTAAGCAGATGGGGTGGAGTGAACAAAACCAGAGAGGCAGAAAAGTGTGGAACAAGTAAAAAAAAAATGGAAATTCATTTAATTTGATGAAACATATGTGATTCTAAAATTAGTATAACTTATCCCAAAAGGGATTCTTCAGCCCTAGTTGTCCCTGTCGTTTTCCATTTGTGAAATATTTATAGTCAATCATTTATAGGGCATTTGGGTCCTCAATAAAGTAGAACACAGAAATTTAAATCACATTTTCTGATAATCTTATTTTCGCACTGAAAAATGAACACCATATTTACATGCATCAGAGAATTCCTTCCCAAAATATTTTCATCTGTCTTCCTGTAGTATAAGGGAATAACAAATGGAATGCCCTGGATTTTAAGAAAAACATTAGCTGTGTAAAAGTACAGCAGAAAAATATTTCAAGACTGTAATTTATAAGCTCTATATGCTGTTGAGGTGAATGTGTTTCATTAAGCGTAGAAGAAATAAGTTCATTCAGCATTATTCAGGACCTAATTAAAACCTTGTAGAGAATTTAAATGTGGGTTTACAACATTCAAATATCGGCTACTCTGGGACCTTAGAAGCAGTCAGTAAAAGTGATAGTAGGAAAAACTTTCCAGAAAAAAAGATCTGCTTAATATTGGGATAATTTCTGTTAGAGACGAGGAGACAAGGGTTAAGATAGCCAGCTTTCTATTTTGAGTAATTGAAAGACAGTGGTAGGTAGAAATAAGAATTTCAAATACAGCACCCACAGGTTTCTGCAGTTTTTACATTTATGGCTCTAACTATAAGTACATGAGAATGAGACTATGACCACATGCAGCGGCTATTTGTTGTGAAATAAAGTGAGACAAAAATCACTTTCTGTCAGTTTGCCCTTGCAAACTCCTGTTATTCATGAACTGTCTCTATAAATAAAGGGTTGATTCCTAAAAGGAGGTAGGGAGCTATTACCTGTAAAGCATTCAGATATATAGCTAAAGGCTAATAACACAAAATTTCAGCTTTATCTAAACTTTGTCATACGTTAAAAAAAAATTTTTTTATGTACTTTAACTGAAGTGTCACGTTGCTGACCAGAAAATGTTTTAGCTGTATATTTTATGAAACAAAGACAATATCTTCCATAACAATCCTGATGGAGGGACAGAGCTGTATTTCCTTACTCATGTGAAAAATGTCATGGATGATTCTATAAAATACTTTGGGTTAATGACACCAGGTTGGAAACCAAGACAATCGAAATGAGCACTTCTTCATTTCAGATCCAATATGCCTACGAAAATTTAAATCAAAGGTATAAAATTTCTGCAATCATTGCTAAGATGACTTAGTGCTGTCTCAATAATACCGTTTGCTGTACACTTAAGTACTACTCATGTTATACGCACAATATAAAATCCTCATAATATTCCTGCAATAGGCATTATTTCAATTTTATAAATAAGAAAATAAGACCTAATGAGCTTCACTAACTTGTGCAAGTTTACAATAGTAGTACCCAACAAACTTGAGATTCCCTTCCAGTACAGTCTGAAGTTAACAACAACAAAAACCCCATTGCTGTGGAATTGATTCTGACTCATAGCGAACCTATAGGACAGAGTAGAACTAACCCCTCTTAGGGTTTCCAAGGAGTACCTGGTGGATAAGAACTGGTTAGCAGCCATAGCTCTTAACCACTACACCACCAGGGTTTTCTTTTCCCCAAATTCAGCACTGCTTTTATAGGTTTGCCCTATAATCTAAAACCACTAATCTATACTATTAAGTCTATTAAACTGTATTAACTATATTCACAATTGGTTAAAATGTCTTTGCCTTGGCATTTAATCAATCACATTGATACTAAATGAGAAAATAAACAAGATTACTACTTAATTAAGCAGTTATTGCCTAGAAACAACAAAGACCAAACGGATTGTAAATTTCTTAAGGATTAACAGGGTGCCCTGCCTGATGTACATTAAATAACCATTTGAAGCTGATGGGTGTTTGTGTGTGTGTGTGTGTGTGTGTGTGTGTGTGTACAAATTCAAAGACTTTGTTCTATTGTCTTACTGGAAAGAATATGAGCTGAGTTGCAGGTCAAAATTTTATCATGCCTCATAAATAGGAAATGATTTTGCAAAACAAACTTGGAACTTCTGGCTAATCACATCCATGAAGAGTCATATTGGGTGGGGAGTTTGGTGAGTCAGCTAGGGGGCAGAAAGGAATTGTACGTATTAAGAAGAGCTCAAACACCAAGATATATTATAGATTTCTACTTATCAATTTAGCTGTCTTTCATTTTTCTTTATTATTATATAACTCTCATTAAAAATGAAGTAGAAGAGTATTGATTAAATTAGTATGCTACGTTGACTTAAAAAATGTCTTTTAAATTATCGTTCTTGGTCAGTGTAGGAAAGATGAGTCCTGAAATAGAGAAACAATTCTTATGTGGCTGAATAGATTCCGTACTATAGAACTGTTTTTAGGGAGACATTTTTTCTGTCTTTTCTAAAGCTCTGTTCTTCTGTGATGATAGGCCCAATGCACTTGTGAATGTGAAATGATAATTGGATGGAAATTCTAATTTTTCTTCACTTCAAGGTTTATTTGTATTCAGTTTTGTCTTGTAGAGTGAGGGGGCAATATGCCTGCTGTTAGGAACTCATTTTCAACAGAGAAGAGAATTCTTACATTATAATGAAAAGAAACATAGGCTTAGCGATATTTTATAAAGATGAGATATTAGCACAAGCATGATTACACCGGAATTAATCAAGGCACTTATAACTGAGACCCAGCACTGAGTGAATCTTCAATGTGTAATATGAATGATGAGGGGCTTTTTAGAATAATAACATACTTTGTTTAATAAAAATCCACGAAAGAGGACATCACCTTCTAACCACTCTAGCTTGAAATAATGGTGTCATTAACTTCCTCACTGGTACCAACCCTCAACATCTAATCAGTCACCAAGGCTGGCTGATTCTTCATAGTACTTTCTTCCTTTCAATTTCCATCATGCTATCAGTTGCTGATTGCTTCTGTAACAGATTATCATGAATTTAGTAGTTTAAAACAACACATATTTATTATCTTATTGTTCTGGAGATCAGAAGGCTAAAATAGATCTTACTGGGCTAAAATAAAGGTATCAGCAGGGCTTCATTGCTTCTGGAGGCTCTGAGGGAGACTCAATTTTCTTGCTTTTCCAGCTTCTAGAGGTCACCTAGAGTCCTTGGCTCATGCCTCTTTCCTCACTCTTCAAAGTCAACAGCTAGTCTCTTTAAATCTCTCTCCTTACCCTGACACTTCTACCCACTTCTTCCACTTTTGGAAGAACTCTTGTGATTAGATTGGGTCCATCCAGATAATCCAAAATAATCCCTTTGTCTCAAGATCCTTAATTTAATCGTATCTGAAAAGTTTCATTTGCCATATAAGGTAACATATTCACAGTACACTGCCATCTTTGAGGGACATAATTTTGCCTGCATTGTCTACTCTCTTACCCCTAAAGACTCACATCTGTCCCACCTGCAAAAAGTATCCACTCTATCCTAACATCTCCATATTCCTAAAGGAGAAAATAGAAGTTAAAAAGGAGCCACCAGTCTCAAAAAATTTTGGAATCCAGGTAGTAAAAAAAATTAGGTTTCAAGATCTGGGAATGTACGTTGAGGTTCATGGCTCCACCCTCTGGACTCTTGGCTCCACCTTTGGAGTCATCCTTTTCTTTTTCTTGAAGATAGTGTGTGTTTTCAGCTGATTAATTTTATCAGTCTGTTTCTGTGCATAGAATTTTGGAAGTCCAACATCTTCTTTCATTTGTTTTCTCTCTGTCCGTGTCAGTTTAATTTGGCAGTGTTTCTGCTGTTATAAAATGCTCACGAATCTTGTAGATCTCCTGTGTATGTTATAGGATTTACTCTATTACAAAAGTGATCCCTCACAGGTCTTTCCTAGTTAATATCATCTCTATTTGTAGCTTCTGCTGAGATACCTGAAGGGGATCCATGAGTCACATAACTAATCATTAAAATTAACCCTCTGTATGATGACTGAATACTCTGATCTTTTGATCCTACAAGGCACTAGCAAAATGTTGTCTACCCATACCTTTGACTTCCTCTCTAGAACACATTTTCTTAACAGTGAATATCCTAATTACAACATTTTTGCAATCTGGATAGACTGAGAATTTCACAAAATTTTAAGTCCTGGTGTCTTTTTAATTAATAGTTCTTCCCTCAATTTATCTGTTTCTCTTCACATTTTATTATAGAAACAAAAAGAAACCAGGCTGTACTTTTAACACTTCACTTGACTATCATCGCAGCTAAATAGTCAAGTTCATTGCTTACATGTTCTGCTTTCCACACAACTATAGACAAAATGCAGCTAAGTTTTCTGCCATCACACAAGGTCTCTTTTCCTCCAGTTGCCAATAACATATTTCTCATTTTTTTTTTCTTTTTAGCCCTCACCAGCAGTGTCTTTAACACCTATATTTCTACCAACAATCTGTTTATGATGACTAAGCATTCTCTAAGACAATATAGGAGCCCTGGTGGTGCAATGGTTAAGAATTCGGCTGCTGACCAAAAAGTGGACAGTTGGAATACATCAGCCATTCCTTGGAAACCCTGTGGAGCAGTTTTACACTGTTTTGTAGGGTTGCTATGAGTCAGAATTGATTGAAGGCGACAGTATTTTTGGAAAACAATATAGGAGCCCTGGTGACATAGTGGTTAAGAGTTCAGCTGTTAACCAAAATGTCACAGTTCGAATCCACCAGCTGCCGCTTGGAAACTGTATGGGCAGTTCTACTCTCTCTTATAGGATCTCCTTGAGTTGGAATCGACTTGACAAGGAATTTTGTTTTTTTAAGACAATGTGGATTTTCTCTTCTATGTTCCTCATTTCCTTCTCTCCCTCAGAGGCAGAGTCGTTAACATTCATATTTCTATTAATATTCTGTTCAAGGCAGTCTAGGTTTTTCTTATCGTGCTTCTCAAGATTCTTCCAGCCTTTTCCCACCACCCAACTGTAAAGCCACTTCCATATTTTTAGGTATTTGTTACAGGAGCACCTCATTTTCAGGTACAAAAATCTATTTTAGAGTCCTATTGCTCCAATAAAAAAATTACAACAAACAGCAGATTAAAGAAACACAACTTTATAATTTGATGGTCACTGTTACTACCTTATATCTGAATCTCATTACTTAAGCCACTGAACAAGTGTTCTTTTAACTGTTCTTCTTGCCCCTAGATTTTTTTAACAACACCACCACCACGGACAACAACAAAAGCAAGAGCAGCAGCAATAACAACTGTTAATAACAACCGTTAATAACCACTGAGTACTGTGTCTGGCAATTTTCTAAATGTTCTATATAGAATATCTATTTTTTTTCATATGATGGCCTTATATGACAGATAATATTATTGCCCCATTTTTTAGTTAAAGGAATTGAGACAGAGAGAGGTGATTGACGTTATTTGACCATGAACCTACTCGGTAAGTGAATGAATATCCAGTTCCCTGTTGAAAAAAAAAAAAAGAAATCTTGATAGAACTATAATACAACTTACAACCCTCAACTCAAACCTTATTGTTCCCCTTCAAAATAAGGCACAGATTAAGTCACCATACCGGCCAAATACTGGTCAACATACTCAATCTCAGTTGCGTACAATTTCTTTTCTCTAACCATCCTTTTTACCTTTTCCACCTTTGCGTGTTTTCGTATTATATTTCCTCCTTTGGGAGACAGTACTTCAACTTTCTGTATTCCTCAATCTCTGTTTTAAGCTCCATCTCTTCCAAAACCTGTCCTAATCATTGGACTATTAAGTCTCACAATGATTACTGCCTCTACAATTCACTTGGCAAATAACCCTATCTACTTTTAACTTCTTTATGGTGTAGCATAAAAAAAGAAACCCATTGCCACTGAGTCGATTCTGACTCATAGCGACCCTGTATGACAGAGGAGAACTGCTCCATAGAGTTTCCAAGGAGCACCTGGTGGATTTAACCTGCCAACCTTTTGGTTAGCAGCCATAGCACTTAACCACTATGCCATGAGGGTAGCATAGAAGGTTTATTTCTCATTTGTATTTCTATATAAATGTTACTGGTCTGTTATTATTCCAAATAGATCATAAATTTATTAAGGACTAACAGAGTGCCATTCCTAATAAACATTAAATAACCATTTAAAGTTGGTGTGTATGTGTGTGCCTGTTTGTGTGTATGTAATATGCCTGTAAGTAAAAACTCAAGGTCCTTTTTGTAAGATAACAAAGAATATGTCATTATAGTTCCACAGTACTAATTAATTGGTATACTCATTTACAGATACTATATATTATTTTTACAGGTGCCATATATTAATTATTAGAATGTTGCAAAGTGAAGTTGGCTGATGTTAACATCCCTAGCGTTATTTACTCCATCACAGAACGGTTCCCATTGTTTCTTTCATAACAGCGTACATTTCAATCAAGGTCATGAGGTATCAACAGAACATAGAAAACATTTTTGGCAATATAGAAAATCATTTAAATTAATCTTCCTTGGGACATAGCATGAAATTTCATTCTGTGCCCTTTACAGCAATGATTCTCTAATCATGGCCATGACCTTTCGTTAAAGGTTTTCTGCATTTATCAATAGCTGACATAATTCCATCAATGTCTAAGGATGATTTAAGAAAGGAAATAAATTATGTATGCAAAACCCATAAGTTGATAAATGTTAGCTTCTAAGGTAAGGTTTTGAACTTTTGTTCTTTATCTTTCTATGGAAGAACAAATATTTCAAAATAAATGCTCTCAATTCAAAACATTTATCGTTACTATTATATGGCAAGTGCTTATATGTTACAGAAAATAAAAAAATGCATAAGATTTTTTTTCTTAAAGATCTCATATTTTGTGGGGGAAATAAATGTTTGTGTAACTATTAAAAACATTATAATGTTTTAAGCATTATAATACAAATACATACGGAGTACTGTCAGAGTCCCAGAAAGAAAGCAGAAGAGGGTGAAATTTGGGTCATTTAAAAATAATTTAATAGAACAGGTTAAAAAGGTGTGAGTAGGATGGGGAGAAACAGTGAGGGATGGTACAACACTGCTGTCACTTCTAGTCTTGAAGTGACTGAGAGATGAGATGGCTTCTGGAACTCAGAGAGACAAAAGGAGAGAACCATCTAATAAGAGAATTGTTCTTTTATTATTGTTGTTGGAAGTACATAGCAAAACATATGAATTCAACAGTTTCAACATGTACAGTTCAGTGACATTGATTACATTCTTCAAGTTGTGCAAAGATTCTTGCCCTCCTTTTCTGAATTTTTCCTCCCTCATTAACATGAACTCACTTCTCCCTATGCTTCCTCTCTGACGTTTCAATTTCCTGTTGTTATTATGATCCCATATAGACAGCTTTTCAAAAGAGCATGATATTCAAGACACTCATTACTAAATAAGCTAACTTCTTGTTTGATTTAAAGAAGACTTCAGTGGATCTTTTTGGTTTAAGGTTAAAAGATTATTTCAGGGCAACAATTTCAGAGGTTCAGCCAGCCTTATTGGCTCCAGAAAGTCTGGGCTCCATAAGAATTTGGAATTCTCTTCCACGTTTTCTATTGATCAGAATTCTTCTACAGAGAGTTTTGCTCTTAAAGAAACAGACTTGCCACAGACCTCACAGAGAGGGGGCTGGGGAAATAAATATCTTTACCTCTCGCTCCTTCCCTTTATTTTCCTGTCATTGTTCCCCATTGGATGAACCCAACTGGAATTCAGAAGCAAGGGAGCCTATCCATGTAAGTCAGGGCACAGGCAGAGTAGAGCAGGGGAGAGTAGATCTGGAAAAGCAAACGAAGATATTCAGAGCAAATATCACAAAAGCATAAAGGAATGAATGATTAGTTATTTCTGGGTGATAGGAGAACACTTTCCTAAATAGACATTTAAGTTGGACTTTGAAAAAATGGACAATATTTAACCAGAGGAAAAGGAGGGAAGCAGAATTTTATATAAAATGAACTATATAAGGAAAAGCATTAGGGGTTATAAATTTGTGGACTATTTGGGAATTCTGAGTGTAGCTACCATCAAATTTTAAATATTTGCATTAAGTAGTAGGATGGAAAGCAGGCAATCTAAGCTTTTGTTACTTTAGGAAAAACAAAGCACAAATGAACAATCTCTGTTGTTATAATTTTAAGGGTCTTATCACTGAGGTGAACAATTTTTAGTTTAATTTTTTTAAAAGATAAGGTAAAGCAACATTTAAGTCCCATTTTATAGATTTATTTTATTCACTTCCCTCCGCCTTTTTTTTTCTCAGCATGAAAATCATTTGAAACTGTCCTTTGCAATGCTCCTCATTGCTGTTTTCTGTTTTAACCTGGTCTTTTTTCATTCTAGGGAAGTCAGTGGATAGAGGTAAGGTAGTTGAAAGGGTTTCATGCAAAAGGGGAAAAGGCAAAAATGATGCTGGTGATGGAGAGGGAAAAGGAAAAGGAGAAAGGAGGAGAAGAAAGAAGAGGGGGATAGAGGACAGAAAAGAGGAGGTTTAGATGTAAGGGGAAGAGAAGGAGGTGGTCTTGCTTTGGAGTAAAGAGAACAGTGACTTTGGAGTAAGATCAATTTCTGGATCAAATTCTTAAATTGCCATTTGTCAGCTATTTGACATAAAACCACCCCACAGAGAGACTGATAAATAACATCCAAGGTGTTGTGAAAAGTGAACATGATATCATATGATGTTGGATTGAGCACATGAAAGGTACTCAATAAGTGCTAATTTTCCCTTATCTTTTCTTTCTTTTCACATAGTGATCTGGTTAAATTGAAACACAGGATTGTTATTTATGAATTTATCCTAGACTTTCCCATTGACTGGAAGTGGAAAACATTGTACCATCCATGCCAATTGCAAAGTCTATAAGCAACTGAGTAGTTGCACTTTAATCCATGCCCCTTTTTTGTTTTTAAGTGTTATGATATGCAAAATAAAACCTCAGGATCAAAATCAACATAGAATTCATTTTAAATAAGGACAGTTAAGCTATTAGCAAGTAATAATAGAGTTAATTACAAAAACCAAATCCAAGGAAAATGGAAGCTACTAATAGAAGACACACTACCCTTTCTAGAAACTCTGGTGGTGCAGTGGTTAAGAGCTACGGCTACTAACAAAAATGTTGGCAGTTCAAATCTACCAGGCGTTCCTTGGAAACCCTACAGGGCAGTTCTACTCTGTCCTATAGGGCCACTGTGAATCAGAATTGGTATTTATCCTTTCTGAATTAAAATAGCAAAAAGGGGTTTATCATTCTCATTTCTTTATGTCACAGAAAAAAAGAATTTAAAAGAATGCATTGTTGTTGTTAGGTTCCATGGAGTCAACCCCAACTCATAGTGACCTCATGAATACAGTAGGACTGCCCAGAGGGTAATCTTGGCTGTAAGCTTTACAGAAGCACATCACCAGGTCCTCTCCTTCAGAGCCACTGGGTGGGTTCAAACCACCAATCTTTCTGTTAGCAGCCAAGCACATAATGGTTTGTGCCACCAGGGCTCCAAAGAATGCATTAAACAGTAATTAAGTGGTAATAAATGGCAGCTTGCTATAATTAAGCATCTGATAGACATAATAAACACTACTAAGGGACTGTTGAGTCCTATAGGGTCGTTGTGAGTCGGAATCGACTGGATGGCAACAGATTTTATGGAATTGGTTGAGCATAAGCAGCCCACAAGTTTAGCTGAAACTGTTTTAACAGACATAATCATGGAGCTAAAAAGAAAAACAAACAAGCAAAAACAAAACAATAACAAAAAACAAGCAAAAATGACTGGTGTTTTCTAGAACACTTTGTGCTAAAATTCACTGTCCAATTTGTAAACAATATTAACAGACCGACCCTGATAATTCCTTGGATACGGCTGTGTAATTGCTTGAATGTTGCCTTCTGAGGGCCCATGAGATAAAGCGTTTGTGGTCCTACCATACTCTCTGTTTGTTTGGAGCAGTTAGCTGGATTGTAAGTAGGGCACGTTCAATGTGCTGTCATGATCTGGGTTTTTCACAGGTCACCTGACTCACTGAAGATTGATTTTCTAAAAAAGAAAGCGCCGTCATAAAATACAGCCATTACCTTTTATTTTGCTTGCTATGTGTAGATTTTATTTAGTATACATTTTATAGGAGCTCTGGTGGCACGGTGGTTAAGTGCTTGGCTGCTAAGGGCATGGAGGGTGGTTCAAACCTGCCAGCCGCTCCACAGGAGAAAGATGTGGCAGTCTGCTTCCTTAAAGGTTATGCCTGGAAATCCTATAGGGCAGTTTTACTCTGTCCTATAGGGTCACTATCAGTTGAAATTGATTTGATGGTAATGGGTGTACATTTTATAATGTACTCTTAAATTCAAAATTATTTTTGTTGATGAAATATCTCATATTCAGATAGTAATTCCACGGGGCTAGAAGCCCTGCAATGCAATATTAGATTTAAAGGTGGTTAATTTCAATTTTGTATTTTTTTCATAAAATAAAAATATTTGATTTTGTTTATAGTAGTTATATTTTGAATCAATGTTTTAGTATACTATTCAAAATTCTGTATAACACTATCATTCTACAAATGTCCTCCATACTATCTTCCCCTTGGTATGGACCAAAAAGGTGACATATCTGGCTTGATCATTATTGTTTCTTTAATCAAGAGAAGCAATTAAAATACACTTCTCCTCTTATTAAGTTCTCACTTAGAAATTGGCTTGGGCTTAAAAGATTCACTTAGTTATGTTCTCCATGCCCGGTCGTGGCCATGTCCCCTTAAGTGGAAAGTATCACAAAAATACCTATTCTACAATTTGTGCAGTCCACTTCCTTAAAAAAAAGTTCAGGCAGACCTGCTTTTCACTCTATTTTTTTTTTTGCTTTGGCCTTTGAACTACACGCTTCCTGCTCATGTACTGAGTCACTGGTAATGCTTTAAACTTGTTCAGGCATTTACAGTTTGAGAGACTGGGACGAATAAAATTTATTAATTACTTTTATTCAGAAAAGTTGACTTTTTGGGTGGTGCAAATGATTAAGTGATTGGCTACTAACTGATCGGTTGGCGGTTCAAACCCACCCAGGGGTTCCTCAGAAAACAGGCCTGGTGATCTGATTCAGAAAGGTCATAGGCTTGAAAACCCTATGTAGCAATTCTACTCCACACGCATGGGATCACCAGGAGTCAGAATCTGCTTGACAGCAACTAACAACAACAACATTCAGACAAAAAATGCAGTAGAGAGGGTCAGTGTTACCATTATATGCGGAGTGCTGTTACTCTGGCCAAAGACTTACTTTAGGAATTAAATGCTACTACAAGCTCCACAGCTCAAAGAATTTGTGTGTCTACAGGGATTCAAATAAACAAAAAAGGACAGTTACAACTGATTATTATGACAGTGTGGCTGCATCGGTAAAACTTTTTAAAAGTGACACAGGTCAAAGACCCTGGTGGCAAATGCATGTTAGTGATATTGGCTTCCTAGTTAGTACTGGACTAGATGTGACTTGAAAGGAGTAACCTAGATGCCATGGACTATGGCAAATTCTCACGACACTGCAGCACCTCATCCCATAATTTGAGTTTAACTGTCGTCTCCGATGGTCTTTGATGTTTCTTTCATAAGGACCCTCTGATGTCAACGTAGCAGATAAGCCTTTGAGAATTAGAGTATGGAGATGTAAGCTAGTCAGGACCTGGGAAGGTGTGCGTGGGAGATGATGTCAACGTAGCAGATAAGCCTTTGAGAATTAGAGTATCGGGATGTAAGCCAGTCAGGACCTGGGAAGGTGTGCGTGGGAGATGACACACTTCTGTTTCACAAGCTTCAGAAGCTGAGACCCGTAAACAAAAAGGGAACAAGTACGGATCAAGTCTAAATGAGTAGACACCCAGGTAAAGAGAAGATGGGGAACAAAGCGATGACCGCTGGTGCCCCCTCAATCATTGGCACTCAAGTTTTTGCTGCTTTTTCTTTAATTCTGTATTTTTTAATTTGATGTCATTATTAAAAATGTAATTTAAACTAGGTAATTATGTATGGATTTGTACTGAGAATCCAAAGTGGTTTACTCTTGAAAAATGAAAAAAAAAAAATGTATATTTTTGAAGTGCTGTTCACTTTTCACTTTATAAAAGCCTGTATTTTAGTAACATTCTTACTTCTGGTTTCACTTCTCATTTCTCAAAATGCTCATTTGATTATTTTTCTCCAGTTCTTCTTTGTTAGCCAGTCTCTTGCATTTGGGGGCTTTCCAATATTTCGTCTAATGCAATACCTTTTTCAAAATGAATTATTTGTTATGAAAAAAATCAAATTTCCTTAAAAGCATAATTAATAGTAAAAATGAATACTATATACTTGTCACCTATATCCAAAAAGATTTTCAATACTTTGATATTTGTTACATATAAGATAATGTGTATTTATATATATATTAAATATATATTTAAATGAACCATTTCACGGTGCATTACAAACAGGGTGACAATTCATCCCTCAATACTTTAGCACGCATCTTTAAACATAAAGTTATACTCTTACATAACAGCAATACCATTAACATATTTTAACAAAATTAAAAATAATTTCCTAAAATTATGTAGTAAACAGTCATAATTAAATTTTCCCCAAAATGTATTTTAATTTTGGGGGGTCAGTATCCAATCAAACTTTATGGGCTTCATTTGATTGTTATTTCTCTTGAATATCTTTTAACCTTCCTCTTTTTTCTTCATAGAATCGGCATTTGAGAAGGCCAGGTCACGTGTATTTTAGGACGTTCTATGTTCTGAATTTGTCTGATTTGTCATCTCATGGTGTCATTTAACATGTTCCTCTATTTTTCATTCATTTGTTTCACTAGTAATGCCATATAACCTGTTAGTGTTTTTGTTTGTCTCTAATATTCCTGTATTAAACCATCCTCCACAGTCAAACAAAATTTTCATTAAGGAGCACAGGCCTGGCTCTGACGTTTTTTCTCATCATAGTAATGGACTAACTCCTTAAAGCCATCTTCAAGACCTTTCACAATCTGACCTTAATATTCTTTCTTTCATGGGCAGTCTCCTTTTCCCTTCTCTAACTCCCCAGGGGAAGATCATTCAAGCCAGAAAAGATCATGTTAGGTCAGACCAGGGGTAGGATACAGAAAATAATCATTTCTGATAAAACACGTGTGTGTTTTCCTTTCACTTTTTATTGCTTTAAGTTTACGAGTCGAATCAGTTTCTCATACTAAAACTTACACACACATTGTTTTGTGACCCTACTTGCTCTCCCTACAATGTGACAGCACACTCTTTTTCTCCACCCTGTATTTCCTGTGTCCATTCAGCCAGCTCCTGTCTCCCTTTGCCTTCTCATCTCCCCCACGGACGGGAGCTGCCCACACAGTCTCATGTGTCTACTTGAACTAAAAAGCACACCAGTATCGTTTTATGTCTTATAAAAACCCGCTGCCGTCGAGTTGATTCCGACTCATAGCAACCCTATAGGACAGAGTAGAACTGCCCCATAGAATTTCCAAGGAATGCCTGGCGAATTCAAACTGCCAACCTCTTGGTGCTAAGCCTTAGCACTTAACCACTATGCCACCAAGGTTTCCTTACGTCTTATAGTCTAGTCTAATCTTTGTCTGAAGAGTTGGCTTAGGGAATGCTTTTAGTTTTCGGCTAACAGAGTCCACGGGCCATGTCCTCTGGGTCCCTTTAGTGTCAGTCGGACCATTAAGTTTGGTCTTTTTACTAGATTTTGAGATCTGCATCCCACTTTTCTCTTGCTCCATCAGGCATTCTTTGTTGTGTTCCCTGTCAGGGCAGTCATTGGTGGTAGCTGGGCGCCATCTAGTTCTTCCAGTCTCAGGCTGATGGAGTCTCCGGTTCATGTGGCCCTTTTTGTTTCTTGGGCTCATATTTTCCTTGTGTCTTAGGTGTTCTTCATTCTCCTTTTCTCTAGATGGTTTGAGACCAACTGACACATTTAGATGGCCGCTTGCTAGCTTTTAAGACCCCAGATGCCTGTGTGTGTGTTTTCAATAAGACATTTTCATTACAATTGGTTAGCAGTAAAGTTTTCCCCAGAGTATGTATGAAGTTTCTGGTTCAGACTGGAGATTCCTAGCATAGGATGAAATCCTAACTGGGATTTTTTAGTCAAACTCGTCTTTTTATTGTTGACCATTTAAAAAGCAAAGCAAAACAACTTTCATTTCTAATTGGACTTTCATTGAGTCATGCTACGGGTAAAATTTTGTCTTTTATTCAACTGTTATTGTCAAAATTTCTTAATATTTACCTTCTTCCAGACCCTGTGATACAAATAGGAATAAGCTTCAGACTTTTCATAAATTTGTAATTGTGAATTCTTTCTATTCTCATCACCTAGCTATAGTTAAGACATCTTATGTAACACCCCCTTTGGGTTTTCAACCTGAACTCTCATGTCTGAACTAACCCTTCTGTTTACGGTAAATCTCATGAAAACTAAATGGAGAGCAATTCTACTCTGAAGCATGTGGGGCCACCATGAATTGGAATCAACTCAACGACAGCCAGGTTTACATTATATGCTTGTTTTTATGATTAAATTCAATACTGTTTACAAACTTAGAGTATCTCTTACATAGTAATCACTCAAATGTTAGCTTTGCTTATTATGCAGGACCTGGTCTGCCTGCAATGGAAAGAGGGTGGAGAATGGAAAAGTAACTAAAAATGAGGCAGAATCAGATTGATAGTAACAGAAGAAGGCATGGTATTAAACTAGGCCAAAATCAGAATTGAAAGTTTACCCCAGAACCTCACTCTAGTAATATTTGTTAGTTTTTGCAGGTCTAATAAATCATACCCCTTTATTCTTCTCTTGGGTTTAATCCAATAGAGAGATGTACATTGGTGTCAAAACAACGGTAATTACAAGTGGAGGATGTGACTGTGATGGAGGACCCAATGGCTTCTTATATCAGGGCCTGCCCTGGTAAATTACCACGTAGATGAATAGAGATATGTGCCTTCTTCAGTAGATGTAAAAGAGAGAGAGAAAGGAGCAATCCCTGATCATTTTCCTAAACTCACCAATCAGACAGGTCACATCTCTGTTTAGGAGAAGTCTGAAGGTGGGTGAGGGAAGGAACTGTCTTTCTATTATTGTATTTCTAAGCGATAGGAGACGGTGATTCTGTAACAATGATTTGTTATCATCAATATTTATGTATTAGTTAAAAGACCTGCACATGGTTCATTACAAGATGTTTTGTTTGGTTTTTCTCAAGTAAGTTACTTGTAGCCTTCACAAAGTCCTTAAATAAACAAACCCAGTAAGTTATTTTTAAGAAGAAAGAAGTATCTGATCAAGATAGATCTCCACCCAATATTTCAGGCAATCCACTGACAGAGAGGTAGCACCTCTTACAGAAAGGAAGCCTGTTCGTGCTTCACGCATCACACATTACAGAGACTAAAATGGCTGCTGGAGTAGGACCAACACTAACTATCGAATACATTTTTATCCTCAGCACGAGGAAATGGAGTGACATAAAAATCTCTGCGAGTGAAACATTTTCATCATTAATAGAAAACTTTCACTTTTATAGACATCTCTAGAAACTTTTTAGAATTTCAGCCTGCTCTCAGACAAGTACATTCTGCTTAAAAACATTTTCCACATTTTTATTGCCTTGTCATTAGAGTAAATGTGAATGGAGTCTGCAATATTGTCAGCAGCCATTTACATGGAGCGTTGAAGTAGTCCCTTGTCTCTTTGACTAATTAGACATGAGTTGTTGGCTCTTTTTATTATTTTTGAAACTGCTCACATTAGTATAGTAGATTTTGCATGATTTATCCAGTCCTGCACTTTTGAAAACTCTCTGTACCAGCCAGGGTATTGCTCACTGCCGATTTGTTACTGGTCCATTACCATTACCATTTCAGGTTGAATTATTTTACACAATGATGCTTGAATAATGGATCTTTTCATAAAAATATTTTTACATATTTTGATTATCAATATTTATATTGAAACTATTAATTTTAACAGACAAAATAAACATTAAAAATGTACACATATTATTGATTTTGTAAGCTTGCCTTATTATTTGAAATGCAAAACTTTATCAGGGAACCCTGATGCCTTTAAGCCAAGTTTCCCAATAAGTATTCCAAATGTTTAGATAATTTTTTATGATTATTAAATTGTATCCACGTACGAATGCAGTGGTCTAAGTGATATACAGGCAGTCCACCTTTTCCATGATGCCACGTTAACTGAAAACTTGGCATATTGGAAATATTTCCTCACTTTGTACATTTTATCGTAACTAAGCCGTGCAAAACAGGGATACCTTTACAATATGTGCAAATTAAACATGGTGACTTGCAAAACAAAGTAGTGTGTGTAGTTCTAACAGTGTAATTTTTCTCTGTAAGTCAGAAAGGTGAGCACAATCGAATGTTTCCTGTTACTAAGATTTGTAGAGTGCTTTTTTCTTGAGGAACTCTCAAATTAGCTAAGACCTTAGCTATGCACATCTAATATCTTTAGGAAATAATTCCTATTCTTTTCATTAACCTTGATTTTTAAAAATGGAAAATATAATCATTGCTAATTGCCATGGAGTCAATTTCTATTCAAATCGATACCATGTAACAGAGTAAAACTGCCCCATAATGTTTTCTAGGCTGTAATCTTTATGGGAGCTGATTGCCAGGTCTTTTCTCCCTTGGAGCTGCTAGATGGGTTCGAACCACTAACTTTTGGTTAGCAGACCAGCACTTAGCCATAGTCAGTGTAGGCATAGTGTTATTATTTCATGTTAAGATGGCCTCCTTGGATTTCGAAGTCTACTTGACCTTGGAGACCCTTAGTTCTATCCACATAGTGTGTGTTTTTCTTCTCTAAAATACTTAGATTTGCCTCAAAAACAACTGTGGAATTTGAGCTCTGACCCATCCATATTTTTTAAAGTGAATATTCTAATTGCAGAAGGAAATTAAAAAAAAGACACAATGAAAAATAGTGGTTTAATTTAAAAATAAAAAGAATCATTTGAAGATAGTTTTACATAATAAAATATTCCTTTAATTCAACATGTATAACTCAACTATTTTAACTTTTACACATTGTGTTCCATGTACGTAATTTATATGTCATTAAACTATATTGCTTGTATCATTTTTAAATTTAATAGGTCACATGCATTTCCCATGTTTTTGCAATGGTCTTCATATTTTAAAGTCTGTAATTTCAAAACATTTTATCAGGAGCTCAATTTGTTACCTTCTACTTCTGCCATTGCCATGAAAAAACATGCCTCAGACAGCCTGTTGTTCAAGGGGGCTTGTACATAGGAGGCATTCATAATGAGCAAAGTCCTCATTGGATAACTTTAACAGGAATTAGCCAAAACAGTAAACAGCAAAGGGAACAGATTTTATAGCATGATTCTGATTTTTAAACACTCTAAACATGGAGGCAGATACTTACTCCTTCATGGCCAATTATTGATGAATAATGCTTTACCTCTTTAAAACGGACCAATTTATGAAACTACCATCTCTGTTGACCTTATTGTGACATAAGAAGATAACTTTTTACCTAAAAAAAACTAACACATTTTTTTCTTGACCTTAACATCAAGAAATATCAGGTTTCTTAAAATTCTTGTTAAAATTCTGATTCTCTGAGGAATATATCTTTTGTTGATAGATTATATCTTTTTAAAACATTCAAAAACTGCAAATTTGAAAGATGTGCAAATTTCATATGCTTTACGTACATTTTGAATTTAGGTATTAGTGAATTGATTAAGAAGTTCTTGTAAATATAGTAGGCTTTATTTTGAAAGAAACTAAATATAAAATCATAATGGTTTGTACATTTTAATTAAATGGCTCTGAGTCTTAAAAATGTACATTCCAGTTTAATTGTGAAGCTTTGCCTACTGATTCATTTCTTTGTTAATGGTATACCATCCAATTACCTAAAATATTTCTTTAAAAATAAGATTTTAAGCTGCTTTTCCCAAATATGTAAGAACCAATATTCTTCATTCTATTCTTTTTCTGCACTTGAGTTGACCCTGAGTTGTATCTGCTTTCCTTTCTTTGTTAAAGTTTTCCATTAACCAGAATTTTGATAAGAAAAGACTCAGAACAAACCTTTTTGTCATCTTGTTTTATTAGCAGCCAAATCAAATCTGTTCTTTGATATTTAGAGAGATAATTATATTCTAGATAAAACTTTTTTTTTTTTTTCAATCAGTGCTATTAACTTTGTGGCAAAAGGTCTCATACACATATGCCCATATACACACACATAAACCTGAATAGCTGCCTTATTTGACTTTGAGAGAAGGATGAATTACTGGAAATATGTACTGAATTTGGAGTTAGGGCAACTGAAGTACAGTCCTAATTCCATCACGTCCTGGTGGTGTTTGTGGCCTTAGGTAAGGCACTTAAAACCAAAAACCAAACTCATTGCTGTCAACTCAATTCCAACTCATAGTAATTCTTTAGGACAGAGTAGAACTACCCCATAAAGTTTCCAAGGAGTGCCTAGTGAATTTGAACTGCTGACCTTTTGGTTAGCAGTTGTAGCACTTAACCACTATGCAACCAGGGTTTCTGGTAAGGCATTTAAGGAGATAGAATTTATTTTTCATTTGACTTCCAGCTCTGAAAATATATAACATTGGAAGATTTTACAAATTTATTTGATGTTATTTATTGACATATTGACCACAAGTGTTGCTTGCATACATGTTTATAAATATAGACTTCAATAAACAGAAACTTTCAAGTTAAAAAGAAATCCAATGAAAAAATGGAGAAACATAATTAAGCAACTCAAGAGAGGGAGAGACTGGATGGTTAATGAGTATATAATATAAACATATAGCCTAATTTATGTTAAATGTTTCATATACAATATAAATGAAAAAGTAATAAACAAGAATAAAGATAAATAAACAGAAGTGAGGAGTCCCTGGGTGGCGCAAATGGTTAAGTGCTTGACTACTAGCCAAAAGATAGGCAGTTCGAACACACCTAGAGGTGCCACAGGAGAGAGTCCTGGTGACCTGCTTCCAAAAGGCTACAGCCTTGAAAATCCTACGGAGTAGTTCTACTCTGCACACGTGGGAGAGCCATGAGTCTGAACCGAGCTGGAAGGTAACAGCGACAAATAGAAATTGCAATGCTCTGCCCTGGTTCTTGTATGTATTAGATTTTCTAATGTTTATAAACAGCCTCAATGGTTGTCCTCATTCTTAAAAGTGTCTTTGTTATTGTTGGGTGACATTGAGTCGATTCTGACTCATAGTGACCTTATGTGCAACAGAGCAAAAACGCTTCCCTGTCTCGCACATCATCACAATAGTTGCTATATTTGAGCCCATTGTTGCAGCTACTGTGCAAATCCATCTTTTTGAGGGTCTTTCTCTTTTTTTGCTGGCCCTCTACTTTACCAAACATGATGTCCTTCTTCAGAGACTGGTCCTTCCTTATAACATGTCCAAAGTAACCGAGACGAAGTCTAACCATCCTTGCTTCTAAAGAGCATTTTAGTTGTCTTTCTTACAAGGCAGATGTGTTCGTTCGTCTGGTAGTCCATGGTATACTCAATATTCTTCACCAACACCATAATTCAAAGGCATCAATTTTTCTTTGGTCTTTCTTATTCATTGTCCAGTTTTAGTATGCTTATAAGGTGATTGAAAATATTACGGCTTGGGTCAGGCACACTTTAGTCCTCAAAGTGACATCTTTGTTTGTTTGTTTGTTTGTTTAACACTTTAAAGAGGTCTTTTGCAACAGATTCGCCCAAAGCAATACATTGTCTGATTTCTTGACTGTTGCTTCCATGGGTGTTTTTCCTTTGGGAAAAACCTCTTTCCCATTTACCTGTCCTCTCTCTGCTCTGTACCAGGTCCCAAGCGGGCTTCAGAGATTGCTGAGTCCCCTGGGTCAGAAGTAGGACCTGTCATGTGCTCTGAGCCATTCTCCTGGCTTTGGGGAGGGAACAAATTGACAAACAGAAAAAAATAATCTGCCAGCTCCCCTAGACTGGGAACTCAGGGCAGGCACAGCTCCTTTGCCTAGGCACAGGCATAAGGGTTCCACAGACTTTGAATGACTTTCATCTCTACGTAAACCTGTGTGGGCCATTTCAACAGTGTAGGTACTCATTAGCACAGTACAACAGCCTAACTTCAACTGTATCAGCTATATGGTGGAGTGGCAGGTTCATGATGTGTGACACTGCTCTGCCTATTAAGCAGGGTCCTCACCTACTCACATCAGGGGCCTTAGGACTGGTGGCTCCACCCATGCCACATAGCTACCCACAAGAAGGGTCCAAGAATAAGTGGTGCCTCCCAGTCTTTACAGCCAACAGCACTGGATGCCCATAGTCTAGCTGCAAAACCCACCCACCTACGTGCTTTATGGAACAGGGACATGCTTTCCTCCCAGACACTCAGGGGCAGCCATCAATTCCCTGCCTTGCTCAGCACATGACCCTCTGCTACTAAGCCACATATCTGTGCCTACACCAATCACCCCTGCCCTTCTAGGACTGTAGGTGAGAGTCTGCACCACACAGTTGGTGACCAACTGCCTGGATGCCTGAGCTGAATCCATACAAGAAAAGTAAATGGACCCTTGGGCCTACATACCTAGTAACAGATCTAACCACCTGGTGATAGGATATTAGAGCTTCAAAGGTGCCAATAATCAAACTAGCTCACATGAGCAGCCTATCTGGGCATATCAAAACAAAACAAAACAAAAAGCTAGGGCACAGTAAACAAACATAAAATAAATCAATAGAATAACTTACTGATGGCTCAGAGACAATAGTCAATATCAAATCACATAAAGAGGAAGACAACGATGGCTTCAGCAAGCTCCCAAAACAAAGAATCAAGGAATCTTGAGATGAAAAGAACTTCCTGGAATTACTGGAGATAGACTACAAAAGATTCATATACAGAGCTCTTCAGGAGATCAGGCAAAACACGGAACAAGCCAAGGAACATACAGACAAAGCAATAGAGAACTTAAGAAAGTTATAAAACAGCACAATGACAAATTTAACAGGCTGCAAGAATCCATAGAGAGACAGCAAACAGAAATCTAGAAGATTAACAATAAAGTTTCAGAATTAGATGACTCAATAGAAAATACTAGGAGCAGAATTGAAACAATGGGAATCAGAATTAGTGAGATTGAATATAAAGCACTTGACACCAATTTATTGAGGAAAAATCAGAAATATCTCATAGAGTTGTCATGAGCATGATTTAAACATAGCAAGTGTTAAAAAGTTTTGTTAAATAAGTAAAAAATATGCTATAAAAGTGGCTATTGTCCTGTGAACATTACATAAAGCTTATTTCTTAGAGGTTTAGGAAAATATTTGTCCCAACTCTTCAAATGTTCACATTTCCACTTGCCAGAATAGCAGAATCAGCTGCTAGCTTACTTAACACACACATGAATATAATCAGAACCATTATTTTTTAAGAGCTCTCTATGTGCCAATCATTATGCGTGTAGTTTTGCATATGTTATCTCAATAATCTCCACATTTATCCTACTTTATACTGTTTTGTCAATGATAACATGGTGAATCAAAGATGCAAATTCTTTTTTTTAATCTTTTTTATTGTGCTTTAAGTGAAAGTTTACAGCTCAAGTTAGTTTCTCATACAAAAATTTATACACAGACTGTTCTGTGACCCTAGTTGCTCTCTCCATAATGTGACAACACACTCCTCCTTTCCACCCTGAATTTCCCATGTCCATCCAACCAGCTCCTGTCCCTTTTTGCCTTCTCATTTTGCCTCTGGACAGGAGCTGCTCTCTGTCGTGTTCCCTCTCAGGGAGGTCATTGGTGGTAGCCAGGCACTATCTAGTGCTTCTGGTCTCAGGCAAATGGAGTCTCTTGTTTATGTGGCCCTTTCTGTCTCTTGGACTAATATTTTCCTTGTGTCTTTGGTGTTTATTCTTCTTTGCACCAAGTGGCTTGGGACCAATTGATGCATCTTAGATGGCCACACTCTAGCTTTTAAGACCCCAGACGCCACTCACCAAAGTGAGATGCAGAATGTTTTCTTAATAAACTTTGTTATGCCAAATGACCTAGATACTCCCTGAAACCATGGTCCCCAGAACCTTGCCCCTGCTACTCTGTGCCTTGAAGTGTTTTATTGTATTCAGGAAATTTGTTAGATTTTGATTTAGTCCAGTTGTGCTAAATTCCTTGTATTGTGTGTTGTCCTTCCATTCACCTAAGATAATTCTTGTCTACTTTCTGGGTTATTTAGTTAATAAATACTCCTCTCTCTCTCTCTCTACCCTGGTAATCCCTAAAGAAAGTTTTCTTCTGTGTTTAAACCGTCTCTTGAGTTCCTATGATAGCAGTCTCATACAATATTTGTCCCTCTATGACTGACTAATTTCACTCAGCTTACTGCCTTCCAGGTTCATCCATGAGATATTACTTGAATTCATCATTGTTCTTTATTGTTGCATAGTATTACATTGTGTGAATATACCATAATTTGTTTATCCATTTGTCCGTTGATGGGCACCTAGGTTGTTTCCATCTTTTTGCTATTGTGAACAGTGCTGCAGTGAACATGGGTGTGCATATATCTCTCAGCCCTTATTTCTCTAGGATATATTCCAAGGTGTGGGATTGCTGGATCATATAGTACTTCTATTTCTAGCATTTTAAGGAAATGCCAAATTGATTTCCAAAGCACTTGTACCATTTTACATTCTCACCAGCAGTGCATAAGTGTTCCAGTCTCTCCACAACCTCTCCAACATTTATTCTTTTGTGTTTTTTTTGGATTAATGCTATCCTTGTTGGGATGAGATGGTATCTCATTGTAGTTTTGATTTGCATTTCTCTAACAGCTAATGATTTTGAGCGTTTCCTCATGTATCTGTTACCCACCTGAATGTCTTCTTTGGTGAAGTGCCTGTTCATATTCTTCACCCATTTTTTAATTGGGTTATATGTCTTTTTGTTGTTAAGGTTTTGCAGTATCTTGTACATTTTAGAGATTAGACCCTGATCCAATGTGTCATAGCCAAAATTTTTTTCTCAGTCTGTAGGTTGTCTTTTTACTCTTTTGGCGAAGTCTTTTGATGAGCATAATTGTTTGATTTTTAGAAGCTCCCAGTTATCTAGTTTCTCTTCTGGAGTTTGTACATTGTTATTAATGTTCCGTATTCTGTTTATGCCATGTATTAGGGATCCTAGTATTGTCCCTATTTTTTCTTTCATGATCTTTATCATTTCAGATTTTATATTTAGGCCCCAAAACGTAAATTCTTTACTAGTATGTGGTACATGAAGAACCCTGGTGATGAAAGTGGTTAAGTACTTGGCTGCTAACCAGAAGTTTGGCAGTTGGAATCTACTAGTCACTCTGTGAGAGAAAGACATGGCAGTCTGCTTCAGTAAAGATTTATAGCCTTGGAAACCATATGGGGACATTTCTGCTCTGACCCAATAGAGTTGCTATGATTTGAAATCGCTCTAGGGCAGTGGAATTTTGATGTGGTACATAACTCTACTATCACTAGGAAAAGAGGAAAAGGAAGAAGAAAAGGAGAAGGAGGTAAAGAAGGAGGAGGAGCAAAAGGTCACAGAATGTTGATACCTAAATAAATGGATAAAACAGTAATACAAGCTAGTGAATATGACTGGACAGATAGCCCATAATCATGCTGGCTATTCTCTCTTTTTGCAGTTCAGCAAAGGAGGCTCTCCTGTGCTGCCTAGAGTTCCCACTGTCTAAGTTATCTAGTACTGCTATAACAGAAATACCACAAGTGGATGACTTTAACAAAGAGAAATTTGTTTTCTCATAGTCTAGTAGGCTAGAAGTCCAAATTCAAAGCGTCAACAACAAGGGAAGGCTTTCTTTCTCTGCCAGCTCTGGAGGAAAGTCCTTCTCATCAATCTTCCCCTGGACTAGGAGCTTCTCAGTGAAGGAATCCTGGGTCCAAAGGACACGCTCTGCTCCTAGTGCTGCTTTCTTGGTGGTGTAAGGTCTTCCTGTCTCTCTGCTTGCTTCTCTCTTTTATATCTCAAAATAGATCGGCTCAAGACACAATCCAATCTTGTAGATTAAGTCATTAACATGACTGCTGCCTATTCCACCTCATTAACATCATAGAGGTAGGGTTTACAACACGTAGGAAAATCACATCAGGTGACAAAATGTTGGACAATCATACAACATTGGGAATCATGGCCTAGCCAAACTGATACACATATTTTTGGGTGACACTATTCAATTCATGACACCCACCATGCTTTCTTACTCATTAATTCTCCCATTCTCCCAAAGAATTTCTTATTTTTTCATTTCTTCTTAAGCATCCAATACCTCTCCCACCTTTTTCATTCTCTGTTTTTGAATTTGCTTCCTATTTACTAGACAAAATGGAAGCAATTAGGGAACAATATCCACACATTCCTTCCAGTAAATTTGCAATTTACATGCACCTGTACCTTATACTCTGCCTTCCCTGCTGCTATGCTCCTGTTGAAGGCAACCATGTCATTTCAACAGTGGACCCCTTCTCCTTTCACCTACCTAATAACTTTGCTTCTGAAAATGGCCCCTCTCTCTTGTATCATCATTTTCACCCTTTCCTTCATTAACCCTTGCTGGATTAATTACCATCTTCATGCAAATTATCTTGCAATATCAACCACCTTAAATTGCACCCTCTCTTTACCACGTATCACCTTGAAGTCTCATCCCATTTTTGTTTTTTAGGTTCCATCGTGCTCCTTCTTTGCTCCACTCTTGCTCAAATTCTTCCTTCACAACATTCAGACAAATTCTCTTCAAACAAAATCCAGATCAAGATGCTCTTCTATTCAAAATGCTTACTTACTCAGAGTAAAATCCATGGTCACTATAAGTCAGAACTGACTTGATGGCAATGGGCTTTTTTTTGTTGTTGTTGTTACCATGGTTTGCAATGCCCCTTGTAATATGGTACCATGGACGTCCTCTGGAAGTTTATCTCCTATCACTCTTCCCCTTGCTCCCTGTACTGTGGCCATACGAATGTTCCTGCCATTCTTGAACACATCAAGCAAACTTCCATCTTAGAGCCTTTGCATCACGCCCCAGATATCTATATGGGTTGTTCTCTGACTACCTTCTGGTCTCTACTCAAATGTCACCTACAAAGAAGTCCTTCCTGAATACTATACCAAAATTGCATGCACACACCAGTTACACTTTGTCTCCCTAAATCTTCATTTTTTAGCACTGATTGTTAACTAACGTAATTATTTTTTATTTTAGTAAAAAAAATTACTTGCCTATTTCCCTCTTTGAGCTACTTGAGGGGTGCAATTTTATTTTGCTCACTGCTGTATCTCCAGCTCTTAGAAGAGTTCCTTGTTAATAGTAGGTGTAAAACATTTTTCGTTATATGAACAAATGCTCATATTTTATGATAAGCATTGTTCTAAGGGCTTTACGCATATTATCCCATTTAGTTTTCTCAAAAAAATTATTAAGTATTTTTATCACTCCCGTTTTACATAAAGAGAAACCATGGTACAACAATGTTAAATACCTTTCCTCAAATCCCACAGCTAGTAAGTGTGGAGAAAGGAAACCTGGAATCAGTCCACTGCTATCAGCCATTGCAACACATGGCTCAAAATCTTACAGGTAAATTGTAGAACTAGGATTTAAATGATAAGTTTAACTCCAAAGTCAGCATGACTCAGTATACCTTTTCTGATGTTGTGCTAGAATGGTCTCATACATTTTCTCCTTTAATCATAAAAATAGCCCTTAAAATGTCTATTACTCTCCTTGACTTGTAACTTTTGAAACCAAGTCTCAGAAGAGTGTTGTCCTGAGAATGAATTGAAATTAAGAGCAGTTTTAGGAGAATGCTTCTGTCCTCAATCAACTCAAAGAAAATTCTGAACTGAAATCTTCCTACTATTTAGTACATGAGAAGAGAATAATGTTGATATATGTCTTCCCTAAAGGTTTTTTTTTTTGGTTTCTTAAAATTCAATGCATCTCCTGAAATGAAAGCATTCTACAATAGATTGATTTAAGACAGCAACTTTTTTTTATATAGCCTTTTATTGGGCCATTTATTCTGTGAATGTTCAACACAACTTTTACCTGCTTGTAATTTAGTGTGAACGTCATTTATAATAATTACATATCTAGCTGGATGCCATTTAGGATCAGAAAATAGATCCATTCTTCTCTGACTTTTCTGTATAACATGCAATACCAGTAAATAAAATGATTAAAATATCTACATGTAAGAAAATATCACTATATGATTAACTTAAATTGACAAAAATTAATGGAAATATTATTCTGGTTGGCACTCCAACCTTATTACAACTCATTATGGCTAGCAAGCTTAGGGAATTGTTTTTCTTTACAAAATATATCTAATAAAATCCCTGGGGTCATTTAAAAACAGCCTGGATGAAACATTACAAAGTGAATTGAAGGAATTAATTTTGCACAGGCAGAGGGATTTATTTAGATTCAATGCATCTTTTTTCCCCCAGCACTGATCCTAATTTTTAAAGGAAATTTGTAGAAATTATAGTGTGTCTATTCTTTTCAGGAGTTGCATGCTTTCTAGTTTTCAGCAATTGCATATTTAGGGGAGTGAGAGAACGGTGACTGTGAGATACATGCCTCATACTACTTGTTTCCAAAATGATTCTTTAGCGATTCTTATTTCATGACCTTACACCTTTTCCTTTATGCTCCCCTCCAAACCCACCCAAACACAGCCTAAAGGGAAGTAAAGCCTTCAAACCTATGAAGTAAGGTCTACAATTGTAAGGGAGTTCAGGAGGAAGATGCAAAAAAGGCCAGACACAAGATAGCTGTTGGCATCCAGTCTATTCTGACTCATAGTGACCCTATAGGACAGAGTAGAACTGTCCCATAGGGTTTCCTAGAAGTAGACTGCCACATCTTTCTCCGCAGGAGCAGCTGGTGGGTTTCCACTGCCAACCTTTTGGTTAGCAGCAGAGTGCTTAACCAGTGCACCACCGGCCCTCCAAGACACAAGATAAACCTGTTGCCCTTGAGTTGGTTACAACTCATGGACACAAGACAGTCTCCCTTAAAAGTGAACACAGGAGACCCTTGCTCTATGTGGTAGTCCAGAATTGCAAAATTGACTACAAGCTGAAACTGTGCAAAGCAGTTGTCATGGATTGAATTGTGTCCTCCCCCCTCCTTGTGTGTATTAATTTGGCTAGGCCATGTTTCCCAGTATTGTGTGATCGTCCAGCATTTTGTCATCTGACATGATTTCCCCATGTGTCGTAAACTCTATCTCTATGATGTTGATGAGACAGGATTAGTGGCAATTATGCTAATGAAGCAGAACTCCATCTACAAGATTGGATTGTGTCTTGAACCAACCTCTTCTGAGATATAAAAGAGAGAAACAAGCAGAGAGATAGGGGTACCTCATACCACCAAGAAACAAGAGCCAGGAGAAATAGCATATCCTTTGGACCCAGGGCCCCTGCATTGAGAAACTCTTCGACCAGGAAAAATTGATAACAAGGACCTTCCCCTAGAGCCAACAGAGAGAAAAAGTTTTCCCCTGGAGCTGGCACCTTGAATTCAGACTTCTAGCCTCCTAAACTGTGAAAGAGTGAAATTTTCTTTGTTAAAGCCATCCACTTGTGGTATTTCTGTTATAGCAGCACAAGATGACCAAGATAACAACCTTAATAATCAATGGGAAAAATTATAATTGTTCCGTGATCTTTAAAAGATATTTGTTACATTAAATCTCTCTTACTACCAGTTATAACTGTATTGGGAAATGAAAAAGATAGTGAAGCTAAAATTTATTTAGTTGCACTTTAAAATATTGGGAGTGTTGGTGGTTCAGTGGTAGAATTCTCACCTTCCATGCAGGAGACCTGGGTTTGATTCCTGGCCAATGCACGTCATGGACAGCACCCCCTGCCTTTCAGTGTGGTTTGTGTGCTGATGTGAAGCTGAGCAGGTTTCAGTGGAGCTTCTAGATGAAGACAGACTAAGAAGAAGGGTCTAGCTATCTACTTCCAAAAATCAATGAAAACCCTATGGACCACAAGAGTCTTATTCCCAACGGATCATCCAGTGTTTTATTCTGTTGTGCATGGAGTCATCACGAATTGGGATCCTCATGAGTCTGGGCCAACTTGAGGAGAGCTAATGACAACAAAATTTTAAAACATTAGAAACATCGACAGTGTAAAAACTTACCAAGATTAGTTTGAACACTTCTACACTGCTGGTGGGAATGTCAAATGGTACAACCACTTTGGAAATCGATTTAGTGCTTCCTTAAAAAGTTAGAAATAGAACTACCATATGATCCAGCAATCCCACTTCTTGGAATATATCCTAGAGAAATAAGAGCCTTTACACAAACAGATATATGCGCACCCATGTTTATTGCAGCACTGTTTACAATAGCAGAAAGATGGAAGCAACCAAGGTGCCCATCAACAGATGAATGGATAAATTATGGTATATTCACACAATGGAATACTACGCATCGATAGAGAACAGTGAGGAACCTGTGAAACATTTCATAACATAGAGGAACCTGGAAGGCATTATACTGGGCGAAATTAGTCAGTTGCAAAAGCACAAATACTGCATAAGACCACTATTATCAGAACTTGAGAAATAGTTTATACTGAGAAGAAAACATTCTTTTGTGGTTACAAGAGGGGGGAGGGAGGGAGGGTGTGAGAGGGGTATTCACTAATTAGATAGTAGATAAGAACTACTTTAGGTGAAGGGAAAGACAGCACACAATACAGGGGAGGTCAGCACAATTGTACTAAACCAAAAGCAAAGAAGTTTCCTGAATAAACGGAATGCTTTGAAGGCCAGCATAGCAGGGGCAGAGGTCTGGGGACCATGGTTTCAGGGGACATCTAAGTCAATTGGCATAATAAAATCTATTAAGAAAACATTCTGCATCCCACTTTGAAGAGTGGCGTCTGGGGTCTTAAACACTAGCAAGCAGACATCTAACATGCATCAATTGGTCTTATCCCACCTGGATCAAAGGAGAATGAAGAACACCAAAGGCACAAGGTGATTACGAGCCCAAGAGACAGAAAGGGCCACATGAACCAGCAACTACATCATCCTGAGACCAGAAAAACTAGATGGTGCCCGGCTACAACCGATGACTGTCCTGACAGGGAACACAACAGACAACCCCTGAGGGAGCAGGAGAGCAGTGGGATGCAGACCCCAAATTCTCTTAAGACCAGACTTAATGGTCTGACTGAGACTGAAAGGACCCTGGTGGTCACGGCTCCCAGACCTTCTTTTGGCCCAGGACAGGAACCATTCCCGAAGCCAACTCTTCAGACATGGATTGGACTGGACAATGGGTTGCAGAGGGATGCTGGTGAGGAGTGAGCTTCTTGGATCAGGTGGACACTTGAGACTATGTTGGCATCTCCTGCCTGGAGGGGAGATGAGAGGTAGAGAGGGTTAGAAGCTGGCGAAAAGACACAAAAAAAGAGAGAGTGGAGGGAGAGAGCAGACTGTCTCATAAAAAAAAAAAAAAAAAGTCTGATTAGGGGGAGAATAATTGGGATTGTGTAGCAAGGTGTATATGGGTTCTTGTGTGAGAGACTGACTTGATTTGTAAACTTTCACTTAAAGCACGATAAAAATTATTTTAAAAAAAGATTAGTTTGAAAAATGCTTGCCTTTTTCTTCTTGCTGTATAGTTTACGATATGGAGAAAGCATCTTTTGTATGCCTGGTAAATTGTAATCTTCCTTTCTCAATTTGAATCAGTTTCCAACATTTTATTCTTTGTATTTTCACAAAGGATAAGTATAGCAATAAAATGAAAGAAATGATGTGACTTGTCATCGATAATGATGCTAGTTGTTATTTATGTAGTAATTTGTGGACTAAAGAAAGGGCAGTTAAGTTTGTACTTTATGCCATTATTCATTGTTAACATACTATATAACTGAAATTTTGTTTTTGGAGGACTGTGTTATTTAGCTTAATAGTGGTAACTGAAATTTGTGCATATTGTCACTGTGCAAATCGAGGACTTGCTGGTAGACTGCTGCTATGCTTAATATTACTGCTACCACCTTTATTCTTACTACTGTTAACTACCTTTTCATCGAGCGCCTGTTATGTGCCAGGCATTGTTTGGTTTTCTCCAAAATTTATTCCTTCTATTCCTCACATGAAACCAATGATGTGTTATCATCTCTATTTAGCTGATAAAAAAACTAGGTACAGATATTTACGAGACTTTCCTAAGGCTACCTCAGTAAATAACACAGCCAGAACTATTACAGCCTCCACCAGACCAAGTCCAGCAGAACTAGATGGTGCCCCGCTAACACTACCAACTGCTCTGACAGAGATCATAATAGAGGGTCCTGGACAGAGCTGGAGAAAAATGTAGAGCAAAATTCTAACTCACAAAAAAAGACCAGACTTACTGGCCTGACGGAGATTGGAGAAACCCTGAGAGTATGCCCCCCGCCCCCTACTTTTATCTCAGTACTGAAGTCATTCCTGAGGTTCACCCTTCAGCCAAACATTAGATAGGCCCAGAAAACAAAACGAGTCTGAATAAGCACACCAGCTCAGAGGCAGGGACTAGAAGACAGGAGGGCACAGGAAAGCTGGGAACCCGAGGTGGAGAAGGGGAGAGTGTTAACGTGTCGTGGGGTTGGCAAACAATGTCACAAAACAATATTAGTATTAATAGTTTAACGAGAAACTAATTTGCTCAGTAAACTTTCATCTAAAGTACAATTATAAGAAAAAAACAATCTAAAATAAATAAATAAATCACACAGCCAGAACTAGGCCAGTCTGATTGCACAGGGAGTGTTAAGTGTTGGATTTGACTTTATTAACCCATTTTAATTGGGTTAAATGTAAAACTAAGCTTTCCCGAACACATTTATAATTTCAGCTGGGGCTTAAGAGGTAATTCTTCTTGGAATAAGACGTTTCACTCATTTACTGCCTGTCTTTTATAGTAGAACTCATCATAATTGATATAATTTATTAAGTTTCAAATGTAACTATGTTTTATTAAAGCTCGCTCTAGCACAGTTCCTTCCCATCCTTGAAGCCAATGCTGCAAAGAAAATGCCATGCATTTTATTTCAGAAAACATCTAACTTGAACTTCTAAAAGGGTACTCAATAGCTCTCTGTTTTTCAATCCACAGAAATTCAATTTTTTGGTTCTATTCTGTTCATGGCCAATATATTACACAGAACGGTACAGGATGGGATGACCTCAGATGGGCTTTGGTTTAATCAGGGTGCTTAGTGGATTCTGTCCTAAGCAGAGGTTTTCCAGAGAAGAATGTTAATAATACACTTACCAGTTAATGTACATAGACACGAAAATAAAAGATCAGAATTAATAGAACTTTCTATGTACTTTCCCAATCTGTTTGCTTTTTGCTTTGGTTCAGCTTTTATTAATCATATATTTCATTTTTTTTAAAGAATTATAAATAAAACTTCATATTGAGTAAAACTAGAAATGTGTAAGCATTTTCGCAACTAAGACTGATTAATTCAGATTATTTATACCCTGTTTTTGGTAAATTGTTTTTCAATTTCAACTTCCTTTGAAATGATAAGAAAATGCTAATTATATAAGACTAAAATAGATTTTTCTGACATCTAAGATTATAAAGCCTATTTCCCTAAGTGCAATTTGCTTTTCTGAGTAGTGAATTAATATTTGCATGGTTTAATTTAACTCACTGGAAGAGCGAAGCTTCTAGAACACAGCCGTGGCCTTATAAGAACCCCTGTCAACCAGCCAGTCACTCAGCTCACTGAGTAGGATATGTTCAATGACATCCCCAAAAGAGCTGCTTCAGATTAACTTTAAGGAGATGATAGATGATTTTGTTTACTGGGTCATTGTTCTTGACAAGGTTATTTTTTGAGATCAATTGTGAAATAAGATTCAGCCAAAAGAAAACTTAAGAATGCTTTTAAAATAATCAAATACAACTTAGCGTCTTCAATGCAATCTAATCCACATCTGTGAAGTAATTATACCACTTTGTGGGGATTTTTTTCCCCCTAAAATATTCTAGGTTTTGTATTTATAGTATTATGTTAAACTCTTTGTTAACACGTATTTCCTAGTACTCACTCTTATCTGTTGTAGAACAAGGTAGTCAGCTTAGACCAACCTGGTTTGTTCTTTGATTATATGTTCAAGCATTTCAGGGGTTCTCGTATATTATATGCTCTTGCAATAAAGCTGGTTTCTTTATTATATCTATGCCTATTTTTATTTTTATTGTAAGCCACTTTATTTTGAAACACTATCACCATAAGGAATGAAGTGATTGGGTTGCTTTGGTATTTTGAGTCCATAATAAGGTCTTTTAACCTGGGCGTACATGCGTGCGGAGGTCTATAGTGGCACTACAGGGCAGCTGTGATCTCCCTGAGACTGTATACAAAACTGTGTAGGCTGCATGCAATTTTTAGACACAGTACTTACCTGGTGACCAAAAAGACTATTCTTGCCAGGCCTTATTTTATTATTTAAATTATTTTACTCTTAATAGATGGATAACTTTTCCACCACTGACAGATTTAGTGTCTTCCATATTCAGCTCCACCTACCACAGTCCATCACAGTCTTGTTCCCTCAGGGGACGTTTGCTGTCTCTGCTGCATAAGTGCTGGCTCAGTCTTGCCAGTGGATTTCAGTTTCCATCTCTGCCTACACCTCTGGTAGATTTTTCCCTGTGTCATGGCCTGCCCTCATCTGGCTCTAGACATCAGTTCAGCCTTGCTACAGGTAAATGAAGATAAGAGCTTTGCTATGTCAGCCTTAAGGCTTAAATAATTTGGCTACATTTATTATTTTTTTTTTTATAAATAAGAATGTTTTATATTTATTTACATTTCAAACTTGTCAAAGTATTTAAAGAAAAAAATAGAAAGGTATTTGAACAGAAGCAGATAGAAGAAAAAAACTCAGGTTACATATCTGAAAAAAAAACATGTTTTTGTGGTAAATTCCACAGAGGAAAATTTTCTGCTAGACATAATGGACGTATCTATCCTCCTACTGCAACACTGGGAGACCTGGTGGTACAGTGGTTAAGCATTTGGCTGCTAACCAAAAAGTCGGCAGTTTGAACCCACCAGTCATTCCTTGAGAGAAAAATGTGGTAGTTTGTTTCTGGAAAGATTTATAGCCTTGGAAACCCTATGGGGCAGTTCTACTCTGTCTTATAGGGTCACTGTGAGTTGGAATTGACTCAACAGCAATGGGTTTCTGAGGTAAAGCTATGGTAAAGCTATGAATTCTATCCAGGCACTCTGCTGGAGGTCATGAACTAATAATCAGCCTTCTAGAGTAATACTCTTTTTCTATATAATAAAGAGCATGGGAGACACTTGTTGCTTACCTCTGTTGTTTGGTGACATACCCTCAATTAGCAATGAGAAATGCTCCTTCCCTACTCTCTATCTATACGGCTTGAATGAGGTTGACCTTATGTCTAGTTCTAGGGATCTAAGTCCATCAGTGTACCCATCCTTCTGGTCACAATGTGACCCAGTTTAGGCCCTAGAGAGGCATGTCCAGGGCTTTTGTTTAACTAATGGAAGAAAGAAACTCTCTCTACCCAAGGCAAGAAAGAGGTTGTAATTTGGACCTTCTATGGAAGTCTTAAACCTTTGAGAGAAAAGCCCATCTGAGATAAAACCAGCACATGGCGAAGAGTGTTGAAGAGGTTTGGTTAGCAGCTGAGCTATTAACCACTGTGCCACGAGGGCTCCAAGCTAGGTGCAGCCTGGGAGTCGAGGATTATTCAGTTAGATAAACCATGTATATACTGTTTTTCTTCTTATGCCAATTTAAATTTATCATGTACTGTGGATGGAGCCCCAGCTGACGTACCAGGGCTGGGTTTAGGTCATAGAGTGACTACCTGCATGTTGGGGCCTCACTTCCCCATTCCTCCACTGTACTTTGATACTCATGTCCCCTAATACCCACTGCTCTCATGTTGCCCCCTGACTACCCAGAAGCTTCTATGGTGGTGACATCATGGTCCTGCCTTTTGAGCAGTATTGAAGGATCCAGGATTTACTTGAGCCTCTTAATCTGTTAATCAGTACATTTATCTTACAGGCTTACTTGCTGACTGGGTCATGTGATGTATTAACTTACACCCCAGGGTTAATAGTTGAAAAAAATCTTAATATAGTCCCTTAATAAAAGAAAAAAAAACATATATATATTTTAAAAGGTAGTCTCATGTCTTATTTCAAAATATGTAAGCTTTTAAGTTGTTGTGGTGAATAGTCAGGTAAAATCTTTTGATTTAGAAAGTCTTTTGTTGGTTCTCATCAACCTATTTACATGACTGCTAACGTGACTGAACGATCTTTGAGCAATGTGCCCCTGCTTACTTGCTTGCTTTCCTCCCTTCCTCCCTCCCTCTCTCCCTTCTTTCTAATGCTCCGTGCCTGATATTTCACAGGAGCTAAATAAATACTGTTTGAACTATTGACGTATCTCTCCTTTCAGATATTAGGGTGAATTACTATTTTCCAGTGACTTTTGAGAGCCTCCCCAGCTTGGTTTTGGGGATTCAATCCAAGGAGAGCACCAGAGTCAGAAGGTCTACAAGTAAAGTGCAATTGCACAATCCCTATCTTATTTTGTCCTCAGAGGAGGTATTGATCTGTGGTGGTAACAAAGGACCTGCTCAGGTGTGTCTGCACAAATACTGCTGTCCTATAGAAAATGAGCCAGCACCAGTGGGGTGCGCATTCTACATTACTGCCACATGAATAAGACTGGCTTTCTCTTCTACCAATCGGCAAAGAGATAGAAGTATAAGTTGATGATGAAGATGAAATGGCAACCATCCAAATCTTTTCTGTTTAAGTGCCTCTTCCTGAAACTGAAGCATCTTAGAGCTGATAAAACTCTTAACTATTTTTCTTTCCCTGGCAGTAGCTTTCTTCTTAGAGCATTAGGACATTTTCTTCCATCATTTTCCTTAAATATGTTGCATATTTGAAATCTCGGCTGCAAACTTTCAGAAGTGCTATCCCCACTGAGCTGCTCTCTGGGTAATCATTTTCAAGAACACAATTGTTTTTCAGTGAGATTGGCCAAATTGAAGTGATTTCAGTTTGCTAAATTACTGACGTTGATTGACTCCTTGTTTCACCATGACTTCTCATTCCTATGGAAACAATGGGCCCTTACTAGAGTTCTTGTTCAACCTCTCAGCTACCTGGAAACTATTGTGTTCCTCTGGATAACCAATCAGTAGGATTTCACAGTTTTGTCCTAGAAGGGGAAATTAGTTGATTTATTCTGCCCTTTTCATTTTACCAGTTCATGGAATGTTTGCAAGGATCAAATACATTAATTTGCTCTAGTTCAAACAAGAAATTTCAAAGCAACCTTGTTGAGGAATAAAAGAACATATTTTAAAATGTCATTATCAAGTCCATCAAAATGTACATGATGTTATTCCAGATATTATTCAGAACAGATTAATAGCAGCAAAACCTTACTGAGGGAGAGCTATCTGTTTTTAACAGAAGGCATTTGTCTTAGCTTTTTTCCCAGTATTGTGAACTATGAGTGCTTTTGAAACTGTTGATCCTTCTCTGTGCTCATTTAAAACCTAAATGAGCCTTCCATCCAACTGTGCCTGTTTTTTACTGTAGGAAAACAAAGAAGTTGCATCCCCTTCCCTTGCTGAGTTTAATTAGAACCTATTGATATTTTAAAGATTAAAGGGCAAAAATACGTTTGCCTAGAGTTTTATGTAATACTCAATGCAATACAAAAAATGATTTAGAGTTATGGTACTGGGTTTCTTGGTCATTTTTCCTGATGAATAATAAATAATTCTAGTGGCTACCATTTTATTTGTGACTAAAGAGAAATGAACAGGCATATCCATTTTTAAAGTTTTCCCACTCACCAGAAATGCTTTTCCAATAGTACCTCTCAGCTGACTTCTTTAAATGGCCTTATGGTTTTCATCATGCGGAAAGACAGGAGAGTTACAGAATTAAACTCATATTTTGCCACTAGGGCTTTTAAATCTTAATAGACCAATGAATTACGTATGCATTATAAGCAATGGCTACTAGATGTTTGAGTTCAGGGTATTTTCAGAAATGTCTCGGAAATTGCTTTTGATGTAATCTACTACCCCCAACTTTACTAGGTTTCATCATCTTTTTAAATAGTCTCATAGAATTAGAACTGGATGAGACCTTTAAGATCATCTCCATTTTTCTCATTTTACAAATGGAGAGATGAAGTCCCCACAGGCACATGGTTCATGTTGCACTGTTAAATGGTAACTAGTCATAGTAGCAGAGCCAGTCACTGGACTGTTTACTATATATCAAACTGTTCTTCTTTTGAGATAGATACTAATTTTATATACCTGAGTATATACCTGCTTCTTTTAAAAAAAAAAAAAGTGATATAGCTTGTAGAATTCTGCTAAAGAATTTAAAATGTCTACTCTAATGATGATAATTATAAAATTATGGTAACTATTATCTATTGATCCCATACTATATGCCTAAAAAAAAAAAAAAAAAGCAAACCCATTGCCGTCAAATTGATTTTGACTCATGGTGACCTTATAAGACAGAGTAGAACTGCCCCATGGAGTTTCCATGGAGTGCCTGGTGGATTCAAACTGCCAACCTTTTGGTTAGCAGCCATAGCGCTTAGCCACTATGCCACTAGGGTTTCCTATATGCCTAGAGGTGTCTTGAATTCTCTTCATATACTCACTTTCAGCTACTACCTGTTTTACAGATGAGAAAACTGAGCAAAAGCAAGTAACTTGTTCAAGGTCGTAGGCATAGTGAGGTTAATCCAGTATTTAAACCCTGGTGGTACAGTGGTTAAAAACCATTTTGTGACTTGTGGAACTTATGGTATCCAACCCATGTTTTATGCCTGTGGAGTTCTTTGGGAGTATTTGCTTCTCTCCAGTGGGGACTTGTGTAATGGTGAAAGGCAAAAGAAATATGCATTGAAGCAAAATAGCTGGGTTATTAGGCAAAAGCAGAGGTATCCCATGTATCCAAATTGAAGGCACTCTGCAATAAAGCCTGGTATGCAAGACTGGTGGGCCAGATGGGCTCACGAATCATATATTTTCATGTACTTTCCCATAACATTTTTCAAAATCTATATTACCAACGAATAGTTTAAACACAATGACTCAGAATGTCCACTACTGAAAACACATGGTATTAACAAAAAATTTAAAGGAGAAAATAACTGGGTTCCAAAAGGGTTAAATGCTTGGTTGCTACCTGAAAGGTTGAAGATGCAAATCTACCAGTCAATCCACAGGAGAAAGATGTGGAAGTGGCAGTCTGTTTCCATAAAGATTACAGCCTTGGAAATTCTGTAGGGCAGTTCCATTTTGTCCAAGAGGGTCCCTGTGAGTCAGATTTGACTCGATGGCAATGAGGGTGTCTGGGTGGTGCGAATGGTTAAGCACTCAACTATTAACTGAAAGGATGGTGGTTTTTGAACCCACTTAGAGGAGCCTTGGAAAACAGGCCTGGCAATTTACTTCTGAAAGCTCACAGCCTTGAGAATACTATAGAGCAGTTCTACTCTGCATACGTAGGGTCACCATTAGTTGGAACTGACTTGATGGCAACTAACAAATACAACAACAGTGTGACACTAGAACACATCCTTTTAGTCACTGTGATTATGAAGATGGTTAGTGAATCTTTTCAGAACTTCTGTGTAATCTTAAATAATTAAAAATTACCAATGTCTTTGCATCACTCCTGGATATTTTTCTTCAGCTGGTCTATGGTGGACCTCAGCCATCAGTATTTTTTTTTTTTTTAATTTCAGCAAATTTAATATACAGCCAGGGCTGTGGACCCCTGGTAAGGAAAAAGACTTCCTATTTTTGTACTAGGTCAATCATGATGTACAGTAAAACCTGTGAAAGCCAGAACCTGTGTAAGGTAGAAACCTGTCAGAGAATTGAAACTCAAATATTTTCCACTAAAACAAGCAACAGGAAAGTAGTAAGACGCACCCTGCCCAAGGTGAAAAACTTGGAAAAATAAAGGAATCCCAACAAGTTCGGCTCTCACAGATTTCACTGTATTTACTCTCTGGTTCTCCTGTTTTCTATTCCTTAGCCTTCTAAAAGGAGCCCTGGTGATGCAAACAGTTAAGTGCTTGGCTGTCAACTGAAAAGTTGGTTGGAACCATCCAGTGGCTCCATGGGAGAAAGACCTGGCAATATGCTCCCATAAATATTACAGCCTAGAAAGCCCTTTGGGGCAATTCTACTGTGTAACGTGGGACCATTATGAGTCGAAATTGAATCAAGAGCACCTAACAACAACACTACAGCCTTCTAAAGCCTTGAAGTTTCAAAGTCCAATCTAGAGACCAAGAAGGAAGAAATAAATTCTAATAGTAACATTTAAAGATTTATTTATGTAATGACATTCTTCTAACAATACATGTTAAAATATCAGTGATGATGATATTATGTTTACACTTTTCTTTGCTAAAAAATCACCAATTTCTTACAGGGCAGGTGAATTAAATGCAATGAAATGACTTATTTCACTTTGTGCCTAAATTTTCTCTTTTCTGAAGTGCTTTTTGAATTGAGATCATTGCAGCCTATCCTAATTAACACTACACAATCAAATGTATTTTATACTCTGGTTAATGTATTCTTTACCTCATAGATAATTATGGAATCAAGAATCCTCAATAAATTGATGTTGCCTTGCCTTTTTTACCAGAAGTAATGTTGGAACTCTAAAAGTAGTATTTAGACATTTATTTGGTTCATTCTTCCAGAGTATTTTTTTTATTCCCACTTGATATTTATCTTATGGCATAATAAAGTTCAACTAATGATGTACAAAAATGCAAATTTAAAGTTAAACGTAGCAAGGGTGAGCAGGAAAATTTTAGGTGGTAGGAAATGTCATAAAACAATTAATACAATGTGTCTGTTTTTCTAACTTCTTTAAGACAGCACTGCCGATTGCTATATAGTTCGTACTCACGTATCACTGATTCAGATAGAAAAAAAGGTTTCTGTCCAGTTTTAAACTTTTTTTTTTTTGTCAGTGAAATTACTAGCAAGCATTAAGATAAATGATTCTGTGATGAGTTCCATGTCTGCAGTGCTACAATAATGTGGAGCCCAAAACCCCTTGGCAAACTTTGCTGCTGCTATTGTACGGTAGCAGCAAGTGAAAACCATTTCCTTCTTTAAATACTTTCAAGCTACAGCCCTTTTAAAAACAGAATCGCTCTCCTAGTATGTAGCCAATATTTACTTCCTTTTAACTTGCAAAGGAAATGAAACCCATTTAATGATATTTCAAACCTCTTAAAAAGAAAGGCACTTTTCTAAGACTTATATCTTAACAATCATGAAAAAATCCCGAACATTTTTCTATGGGAGAGACAGACAGGAAAACCAAAATAGTTTTCTACTTTCAGAGGGATTGTTTGATGATTTTGTGTATATGTGTATGTGATGATTCTTGTTAATTTGTAAACTGGCTCAGGAAGTTGTGTCTTTTTTAAATGCTGGTATTCATGCGCTTTTGCTCTGTCACAGGTATTTGAAACCTTTATATATCATTTATAAAGGGACCTTTTCCAAATTTAAATTTTCACAGAGACCAAGAATATTTTACTATGCTGCTTCAGAAGAAAAAAATGCAAGATCTGCTTGTATATTTGAAATACACTTTATGTTGAAGAAAAAAAATAGTTACTATTAATACATCAAGATGAAAGCCCATCTAAGATGCATCAATTGGTCTCAACCCACCTGAATCAAAGGAGAATGAAGAACACCAAGGACACAGGTAATTATGAGCCCAAGAGACAGAAAGGGCCACATAAACCAGAGGCTACATCAGCCCGAGACCAGAAGAGCTAGATGGTGCCCGGCTACAGCCGATGACTGCCCTGACAGGGAATGCAACAGAGAACCCCTGAGGGAGCAGGAGAGCAGTGGGATGCAGACCCCAAATTCTCATAAAAATACCAGACTTAATGGTCTGACTGAGACTAGAAGGTCCCCAGTGGTCACAAGCCCCAGACCTTCTGTTGGCCCAGGACAGGAACCATTCCCGAAGCCAACTCTTGAGACTGGGATTGGACTGGACAATGGGTTGGAGAGGGATGCTGGTGGGGATTGAGCTTCTTGGATCAGGTAGATACTTGAGACTATGATGGCATCTCCTGCCTGAAGGGGAGATGAGAGGGTAGAAGGGGTTAGAAGCTGGCAAAATGAACATGACAAGAGAGAGTGGAGTGAGGGAGCGGGCTGTCTCACTAAGGGGAGAGTAATTGGGAGTGTGTAGCAAGGTGTATACAGGTTTTTGTGTGAGAGGCTGACTTGATTTGTAGTCTTTCACTTAAAGCACTATAAAAATTAAAACAAAGCAAAAGAAACTACATTGAGATACCGTTTCACCTCAACAATACTGGTACTAATCCAAAAACACAAAATAACAAATGTTGGAGAAGTTGTGGGGAGATTGGAACTCTTATGCACAGCTGGTGGGAATATAAAATGGTACAACCACACACACACACAAAAAAGATGAAAGCTGATTTGGTTTTCATTTTATCTTAATGCTCGATCTCATTGTTTGCCAATGTTACAAATATGCCCAGTTTAATGGGTATGATGTCATGGAAAATATCTAGGCCACGGCACACGTGGAACTATTCATTATTTTATGTCCTGTGTCCACCAAGCACTTCTTGGAAACGCTATGGGGCAATTCTACTCTGTCTTGTAGGTTGCTATGAGTCAGAATCAACTTGACGGCAACGGGTTTTGTTTGGCTTGGTATAATATGGTCAAGTAGTTTTAAAGGTGTGTTAGGGTGTTGAAGACAATTTAGGAAATGAATGCAGATCAAAATGTTGAAATAAGTATCTTGTTGACAGTTTCCATGATGTTGGATAAAACTCTCATTCCCAATTTGGTGAAGTGTGCATCCTTTGAGTTTACCAATTTTTTATAGCTCAATATAGTGAATAAAGGTTTTTGTATCAAAGTGGAATCATGTATTGGGATAAAAATCTCTCTTGTAATTTTTAATAGTGATTTTATTTGTTGTGTTTATGAGTAGGTGGTCATATTTACTTAATTGCTGGAGGGAGAGTTCCAAACTGACAGCTAATGAATTCAGTGAAAATATTGACCAAATTCTTCACTCCAGACTGTTCAAACATATTTGGTAAACTCACAGAGTTCTTCATTTTTCATCCAGTTGTTGTTACAGAAAGTAAAACATAAATATTAATGATATATAGGTAGGATGATTAATCATTTGATTTGTATCTAAAAGAGTTAACTGAAATATAGCACTCCCTCACTGCTAGAAAAATAATCTTAAGCAGCCGTTAAATAACACTTATGATACAATATGTTAAAACTTAAAAATAATTTCTTATAATGTTGATGTTTTCTTCTTGTGAGTAGATGTTTACTACCCATGCTAAAAAAAATTAACATTTACCTCAAAGCATAATGCCAAGTCTATTAGCTCTAAAAGTCTTATGTAGAGTGACGGTAGCAAAAATTGTAAACGATGTAATTCCAGTGGACTGCCCCTACACAGGAAATTTAAAATTCAGGCAAAAAATGTCAGAACTCTTGAAAATAAAGGTTTATAGCAACCAAACAGATATTGAATCAAGAAAAAAGAACCTAAAAAATGGTAGGAAAGCTTTGTGATATTTTTCCTTGCCCATGCCCAAGCCTTAACTCTGTTTTTTTGGTGATCATAAAGATTGCTGCCCATGCTCTCAACAAGGGCCCCAGTCCCTGTTTATTTATTGCAGACTGTATTTGCAAAGAATTTTATTTGTCTGTCTTATATATCTGGTGACCAACTGACACAAAGCACTTGTCATCATTTGTCCTAACTTGAAACCGACTCAAGGTGGAAAATTGGCATACATTCCTTGAAAACATTGTAAGGTGAATGAGAAATGTGGAGCCACCTGAGGCAAAAGATTATGATTGAGGAATACAATAGAGTGCCAAAAGCCTGAGAGGAAAGGCTAGGGAGAGAGTTTCTTTGGGAAATTAAATTAGGGAACTCAAAAACACCTCTGTATTCCGAGGAAAGAAAGCTATGCACGTGCCCAGAGAAGGATGCATGTTCAGAAAACACCTGAGAAGATCTTAAGCTTTTACCTTTGACTATTGTCTATACTCAACGAAAGCAAAAAGTGAGGGCTAAGGCAGAGCTGTAAATAGCCTGGTTAAGCATTGAAGGAGTGCTCCAGCATGGGTCCAATCTTCAAGGACTGGGAGAGGTTTTTATTTTTATTTTTCTGCCTCTCTCTGTCTGAACCCTGGCATTTAAAGAAATCTCTGTTAAAACACTAGCTGAACAAAAGTTAAAGGAATAGAGAGTACACACAAGACTTTACAAAGATAGTTTAGAAAAGTCATTAAACAAATAAACTGCTATAACTTAAGCAAGCAACAAAAACAAGCCTTGAGTAGGGGGAAGAATATGACTTTAGAGTCATTAAAAATTTCTAGTTTTCAACCAAAAATTATAAAGCAGGCAAAGAAACGAGAATCTGTGACCCGTTCACACAGGAAATTGGCATACCCTCAGGAATCACAGACATTGGACTTACTGACAAAGACTAAATTAACTGTTTTAAATATGCTCAAAGAGCTAAAGGAAACTAGGATAACGATATATGAGCAAATAGAGAATATTAATAAAAATAAAGAAATTACAAAACAAACCTAAAATAAGCAAAGTGGATAATGATACAATTTGTGACAGTAACAACACAAAGGGGGAAGTGGCTGTAAAAGAAAAGGGACTTTCTATGATAATGAAGCAAAGTTAGTATCAAATCAAACTGTTTTTATAAGGTGCAATTGAGGTTTTAACTCTTAGCAACCCTATGTACGAAAGAATGAAACACTGCCCAGTCCTGCACCATCCTCACAATCATTGTTTTGCTTCAGCCCATTTTTGCAGCCACTGTGTCAATCCATCTCGTTGAGGGTTTTCCCCTTTTTCACTGACCCTCTACTTTACCAAGTATGATATTATTCTTCAGGGACTGGTTCCTCCTAATAACATGTTGACAGTAGTGAGATGAAGTCTCACCATCCTTGACTCTAAAGAACATTCTGGTTGTATTTCTTCCAGGACATATTTATTCATTTTTCTGGAAGTCCATGATATGTTCAATACTCTTTGTCCACAACGTAATTCAATTCTTTTCTTTCTTCCCTATTCCAGCTTTCGCATCCATATGAGGGCATTGAAAATACCATGGCTTGGGTCAGGTGCAACTTAGTTCTCAAGGTGACATCTTTGCTTTTTAACGTTTTGAAGAGGTCTTTTGCAGCAGATTTGCTCAATGTAATACGTCATTTGATTTCTTGACTGCTGCTTCCATGGGTGTTGATTGTGGATCCAGGTAGAAGGAAATCCTTGACAACTTTAATATTTTCTCCATTTATAATGATGTTACTCATTGGTCCAAAACCCAAAACTAAACCTGTTGCCGTCGAGTCAATTCTGACTCATGGCAAACCCATAGAACAGAGTAGAACTGCCCCATAGAGTTTCCAAGCAGCGGCTGGTAGATTCAAACTGTTGACCTTTTGGTTAGCAGCCAAGCTTTTAACCACTGTGCCACCAGGGCTCTGCTTATTGGTCCAGTTGTGAAGATTTTTCTTTATGTAGGGGTACAATCCATACTGAAGGCATAGTCTTTGATCTTCAGCGGTAAGTGCTTCAAGTCCTTTTTATTTTTCGAAAGCAAGTTTGTGCCATCTGCATAAGGCAGGCTATTAATGAGTCTTCTAATCCTTATGCCCTGTTCTTCTTTGTGTAGTCCAGCTTCTGGGATTATTTGCTAAGCATACAGATTGAATAAAAATGGTGAAAGGATACTACCCTGACACACAGCTTTCCTGACTCTAAACCATGCAGTATCCCCTTGTTCAGTTCAAATGACTGCCTCTTGGTCTATATACAGGTTCCTCATGAGCACAATAAAGTGTTCTGAAATTCCCATTCTTTGCAATGTTATCCATAATTTGTTATGATCCGTACAGTTAAATACCTTTACATAGACAATGAAATACTGGTAAACATCTTTCTGGTGTCTGCTTTCAGCCAAGATCCATCTGATATTAGCAATGATATCCCTCATTCCACATTCTCTTCTGAGTCTTGTTTGAATTTCTTTTGAATAATGTTCAAAAGCAGTTGCAGCAGTTTTTGTACACACAAGCAATTTTATTTGTGTATGATATTAATGATATTGTTTGATAATTTCTGCATTCTGTTGAATCATTTTTCTTTGGAATGGGCACAAATATGGATCTCTTCCAGTTGGTTGGCCAGGTATCTCTCTTCCAAATTTCTTGGCACAGCCAAGTGAGCACCTCCAGCGCTCAGCCGTTTGTTGAAACATCTCAGTGGATATTCCATCAATTCCTGGGGCTTTGTTTTTCATCAATGCCTTCAGTGAAGCTTGTACTTCATCCTTTAGTACCATCAGTTCTTGAGCATATGATACCTCCTGAAATCTTTTTGTGACTGTATTCCTTCCATGTTCTTTTAATGTTTTCTGTGTCATTCAGTATTTTCTCCATAGAATTCTTCAATATTGTAACTTGAGCCTTGAATTTTTTCTTCAGTTCTTTCAGCTTGAGTGATGCTGAGGGCGCTCTTTCCTTTTGGTTTTTCAACTCCAGGTCTTTCCACATTTCTTTATAATACTTTATCTTCTGTTAAGCTCTTTTACTTCATCATTTCTTACTTTTGCTTTTGCTACTCTACATTGAAGAGCAAGTTTCAGTGTCCCTTCTGACATCTATTTTGGCCTTTTCTTTCTTTCCTGTCCTTTTATTGACCTCTTGCTTTATGTATGATGTCCTTGATGTCATTCCACAATTTGTCTAGTCTTGGGTCATTAGTGTTAAATGTGTCAAATCTATTCTTTAGGTGGTCTCTAAATTTAGGTGGGATATACTCAAGGTTGTATTTTGGCTCTTGTGGACTCGTTCTAATTTTCTTCAGCTTTGACTTGAACTTGCATATGAGCAATTGAAGGTTTGTTCTGAAGTCACCCTGGCCTTGTTCTGACTGGTGGTATTGAGCTTTTCTATCATCTCTTTCCACAGATGTAGTCGATTTGATTGCTGTGTATTCCATCTGGCGAGGTCCATGTGTATAGTCGCTGTTTTTGTTTTTGAGAAAAGGTATTTGCAATGAAGAAGTCATTGGTCTTGCAAAATTCTATCAAGTAATCTCAGACGTTGTTTCTATCACTAAGGCCATATTTTCCAATAACTGATCATTCTTTGTTTACAACTTTGGCATTCCAATCATGAGTAATTACCAATGCTACTTGATTGCATGTTTGATCAATTTGAGACTGCACAAGGTGGTAAAAATGTTCAAATTCTTCATCTTTGGCCTTAGTGGTTGGTGTGTAAATTTGAATAAAAACTGTATTAACTGGTCTTCCTTTTTAAAAGTATGGATATTTTCCTATCATTGACAGCATTGTACTTCAGGATAGGTCTTGAAATGTTCTCTTTGACTATGAATGTGATGCCATTCCTCTTTAATTTGTCATTTCTGGCATAGTAGATCACATGGTTGTCAGATTCAAAATGGCCAATACCAGTCCATTTCAGTTCACTAATGCCTAAGACATTGATCTTCAAGTGTTCCATTTCATTTTTGACAAGCTCCAATTTTCCTTGATTTGTACTTCATACATTCTAGGTTCTGATTATTAATGGAAGTTTTCACCTGTTGGTTCTCATTTGCGTTGTCGTGCCACATCAGCAAATGAAGACCTGGAAAGCTTTACTCCATCCATATCATTAAGATCAACTCTACTTTGAGGATACAGCTCTTCCCAGTTGTATTTTTTGTGACTTGCAAACTGCAGGGCTCAACTTGCAGCGATATATCAGACAATGTTCTGATGCTATCCATAAGGTTTTCATTGGCATAGTTTCCAGCATCACAGCAACATGTCAGCCATCACAGTAAAGCAAACTGACAGATGAGTGGTGGATCAATTTAAACTGGATTGTTATAAATTTAGGATGTTAACTGTAGTCCCCATGACAACCACTTAGAAAATGTCTGAGAAATTTGCGCAAAAGGAAATGAGAAGGAAATCAAAACAGTATAGTACAGAAAATGAATTAAATACTAAAGAAGGCAGTAATGGAGAAAATGAGAGAAAAAAATTGTGTAAAACATACAGAAAACAAATAGAAAATGGCAGAAGCAAACCCTTCCTTATGAGTTGTTACTTTAAATGCATATGGGTTAAACTCTCCAGTAAAAAGGTAGAGATCAGAACTGCTGTGAACACATGTGGGTGTGTCTCTTCCTTATATATCTAATCTCTAGAAGCTGTTTTATATAGAATTAGAACTTGACCACATTGGTGCGAAGGAATGCAGTTACTCTTTTTAATGGCTGTAGTTAATTTTGAAATATGAATATCCTGCTGTTTAGAATTTACTTTATAACATTTGCCTAGTAACGGATTAAAGGTTTTCTAAGGTTGGCCACATAGATGGTTGGCTCGTGGAGCTTGTCTGCATCTCTTTTGATTGTGATTTTGTTGTTGTTAGTGTTCATTTTGTGTGTATACTCCCTGTCTACTGATCCTTCTTTCTCAAATCCATTCATTCTCTCAAAGTTAAAGGCCATGTATTACTTACCCTTTTTATTTTATTGCCTGGAGCAGGAAATACTTAGTATATGTTTCGTGAATGAATTGAAAAATATCTTTTTAGGATTTTAGTAGAAATGTCATTTGCATTTATTGTAAAGGGGTATAATTCCAAGGTCAGTGAAGAAACTGCTTTATCTATATGAATATCCATTTTTTTTTCATGTTTTGTAAGCAAAAAGCCTAAGTAAGGTAAAGTAACTTAAGTTCTACTGGAGGTAAAAAGGGCATTATGGCAAAGTTACTCTCAAGTAAGTTGTAGTCAAATTGAATAGGAGTACTGTCTTTCTGTGCATATGTATAGTCTAAGGTTAAGGATGAATACTCTCCAAATCATCTTGTCTTAACATAGAGCCCAAACAATATAGGAGAAGAATAATACTAAAAATTAATCAGCTATTGGTCACATTGGCTGAGAGGAGGATATTAATATCGTCAGATTAAATCTGTAGCCAATGACTTTAAGTAAGTAGAGGAAATTTAGAAATCACTTGGTCTATTTTTTTTTTTTTTTTTTTACGGAAGAAGGAACTAAGTGTAAGTGCTTGCTCAAGGTCATATAACTAAAATTGTGATACATCTATGACTGACCACCTAGATCTCTTGTATGGCCACCCATTTATCCCCACGTCATTTCCCTCAACAGATAATATTTGATGTAGCAATCATTTGGTCTAGAACAAATACATGTTACTGAACATTATTTAAAGAAATGCTCCTGTGTGTGTGTGCGTGTGTGTGTGTGTGTAGTAGTGACATTACTGTGTTGCCAATAATACAGTTTGCAGGAGTTGTTTTTACTATGGCAGTCATATGTTCTGTTTTTCCATTTAAGTTTTCATACTTGATATTCAATACAACTAAGATCCGATTTACAAAATGGATGATCAGAGTTAGAAGGACTGTCCCAATTTATATCACGTAACTAATCTTGTCCATAAAGTGAAGATATTGATAATATTGGAGTCATTAGCACCAGATTATAACCAGATAAATTAACTAGGTTTAGAATTTCCAGAAAAAGCCAGCTCGAGTGGATCTAAATTTTGTCCACCAGGTAGTTTTGTGGTTGTAACTCTTATAGACACAAGTAGGGTGGGAGCAAAATGAGTAGGGGAGGTGGGAGAAAGCTGCTGGGACTTTGCTACTTAACATGAATACATATATTCAAGTTTTGAAAAGGACACGTTATTCAAATGTGTTGCATATATCAAAATTAAAGGAAAGCCTGCATAATGAAGGGCAGAGTTTGTTTCTAATTGTACAAATTACATAGAAGTTTGAAACACAATTTTGCATAATTTAAAAAGTTGATGAGGAAAATACCCGTTAGGGTACCTCATCAATTTACCTAATGGTGTAGGATTATTACCTAAGGTATATTCTTGAGTGTTATAATAAGTCTAATTTTACATTATCCACATGACTTTTTCTGGTGCTTTCTATATATGGTGGTTTTAAAACCACATTGAAGATTACCTAGTATTTCTTTCCATTCTTGGCTTCTCTGTATTTCACATCCTCTGACACTCAGAAGCTATAATTAAAGTGAAGTTAGAGGTTTCTTAGAGGAGCAGACTCTTCAGCTCACCATTGTTATCTGTCTTATTTAGAGTTCTATTACCTACCTGTAAGGAAGCAGAAGGGAGGAAAGAAATGGGGCTGTGGTTTTTTAAGCTGTGAAAGTGAGAGTGTTGCTTTTTATTTGAGTTTGTTACATTTTTGATCATGAAATTTAAACAGTATAACTTGATCATAATATGTGCCATATATATTTAGAATATGTCTCTTATATGAAAGGAATGCATGAAAAAGGTGGTCCACAGATAACCAAGAGGTAAAATTTCAATGTACAATGCTATATGTTGGAAACCAAGTTTTGTCAACAAGATTCCATTTGAATTTTTCATTAGATGAAAGGAAAGTAATTGTAATTAAAGTCAATGCATTTTAAAACATCACACTGTACAGAGCATCAGAATGAAAGTCTTCCTCTTTTTAGCTGACCTCTTCAATTTACCAAGCATGATGACTTTCACCAGGGACTGGTCACTCCTCATAACATGCTCAAAGTATGTAAAACGAAGCCTCACCATCCTTTCTTCGAAGGAGCATTCTGGCTGTACTTCCTCCCAGACAGATGTGTTCGTTCTTCTGGCAGTCCATGGTATATTCAATACCCTTCACCAACACCATAATTCAAATGCATCAATTCTTATTTTAAAGTCCAGGTGTCCATGGATATGTGGCAATTGAAAATACCATGGCTTGGGTCAGGCACACCTTAGTCATTATAGTAACATCTTTGCTTTTTAACCATTTAAAGAGGTCTTTTGCAGATTTGTCCAATGCAATGCATTGTTTAATGTCTTGACTGCTGCTTCCATGGGTGTTTATTGTAGATCCAAGTAAAATGAAATGCTTGACAACTTCAAGATTTTCTCCATTTATGATGATGTTGCTTATTGGTCCAGTTGTGAGGATTTTTGTTTTCTTTATGTTGAGGTGTAATCCATATTAAAAGCTATAGTCTTTGATCTTCATTAGTAAGTGGTTCAAGTCCTCTTCACTTTCAGCAAGCAAGGTCGTGTCATCTGCATATCGCAGGTTGCTAATAAGTCTTCCTCCAGTTCTAATGCTGTGTTCTTCATACAGTCCAGCTTCTCAGATTATTTGCTCAGCATACAGATTGAATAAGTATGGTGGAAGGATACAGCTCTGAGGCACAGTTTTCCTAATTTTAAACAAGCAGTATCCCCTTATTCTGTTTGCACAACTGCCTCTTAGAGCATGTATAAGTTCTTCGTGAGCACAATCAAATGTTCTGGCATTCCCATTCTTCACAATGTTACTCATAATTTGTTATGATCTGCACAGTTGAATGCCTTTGCATAGTCAATAAAACACAGGTAAACTTTCTGGTGCTGTATGCTTTCAGCCAAGATCCATCCGACATGTCCTTTTCTGAATTCAGCATGAATTTCTGGCAGTTCCCTGTTGATGTATGGCTGTAACTGTTTCTGAATTATCTTCAGCAAAATTTCACTTGCATATGATCTTAACGATATTGTTCAATAATTTCTGAATTCAACTGGTTCACCTTTCTTTGGAATAGGGATGAACATGGATCTCTTCCAGTTGTTTGGCCAGGCAGCTGTCCTCCAAGTTTCTTGGCACAGATGAGTGAGCTCTTCAAGAGTTGCATCCATTTGTTGGAACATCACCATTAGTATTCCATCAGCTCCTGGAGTCTTATTTTTCACCAGTGTCTTCAGTGCAGCTTGGAGACTTCTTCCTTCAGAGTCATTGGTTCCTGATTATATGCTGCTTCCTGAAATGGTTGAACGTCAACAATTCTTTTCGGTAGTTAGTCTGTGCATTCTTTCCATCCTTTTTGATGCTTCCTGTGTCATTCAGTTTTTTGCAAGTATAATCCTTCAATATTGCAACTCCAGGCTTGAATTATCTCTTCAATTCTTTCAGCTTGTGAAATGCCCAGCTTGTCCTTCCATTTTTATTTTCTAACTCCAGGTCTTTGCACATTTCATTATAATTCTTTACTTTGTCTTCTCAATCCCCCTTTGAAATCTTCTGCTCAGGTCTTTTATCATTTATTCCATTTACTTTAGCTATTCTATGCTCAAAAGCAACTTTCAGGGTCTCTTCTGGTATCCATTTTGGTCTTCTTTTTTTTTTTCTGTTTTTTTAATGACCCTTTTGTTTTCTTCATGTATGATATTCTTGAGGTCATCCCACAACTTGTCTACTCTTTGGTCATTAGTGTTCAATGCATCAAATCTATCCTTGAAATGGTCTCTAAAGTCAGGTGGGATATACTCAAGGTCTGGTAAAGTAGTAGATCATCAAAAAAGAGGAAGATCCTCAGTGAGATGTATTGACACAGTGTCTGCAACAATGGGCTGCAGCATAGCAATGATTGTGAGGATGGCACAGAACTGGGCAGTGTTTCATTTTGTTTTACACAGTGTCTATATAAGTTGGAACCCACCCATTCTACGGCACCTAAAAACAACATACTCATGGTCATAATTTGGTTCTTGTGGACTTGTTTTAATTTTATTCAGATTCAACTTGAACTTGCATATGAGCAATAGATGGTCTGTTCCACAGTTGGCCCCTGGTCTTGTACTGACTGATGATATTGAGCTTTTCTCCATGGTCTTTTTTCACAGATGTAGTCAATTTGGTTCCTGTGTATGCCATCTGGTGAGGTCCATGTCTGGCCACTGTTTACTTTGTTAAAAAAAAAAAAAAAGTATTTATAATTAATAAGTCATTGGTTTTGCAAAATTCTATCATGTGATCTTATGCATCATTTCTATCACCAAGGTCATATTTTTCAACTGCTGATCCTTCTTCTTTGTTTCCCAGTTTAGCACTTCAATCACCAGTAATTATCAACGCATCTTGATTGCATGTGTGATCAATTTCAGACTGCAGAAGTTGGTACAAATCTTCAGTTTCTTCATCTTTGTCCTTAGTGTTTGGTATGTAATTTTGAGTAATAGTCATATAAGCTAGTCTTCCTTGTAGGTGTATGGATATTACCCTAACACTGACAGCATTGTACTTCAGAATAGATCTTGAAACTTTCTTTTTGATAATAAACGTGACACCATTCCTCTTTAATTTGTCATTCCCAGTATAGTAGACCACATGATTGTCTGATTCAAAATAACCAATACCAGGCCATTTCAGCTCACTAATGCCTAGGATATTGATCTTCAAGTGTTCCATTTCAATTTTGACAAGTTTCAATTTTCCTTGGTTTATACTTCATACTTTCCACATACCAATTATGAATGAAAGTTTGCAGATATTTTTTCTCATTTTGAGTTATGCCACATCAGCGAATGTAGGTTCCAAAAGCTTTACTCCATTTGAGTCATTAAGTCCATCGTACTTTGAGGAGGCAGCTCTTCCCAAGTAGCATTTGGAGTGCCTTCTACTCTTAGGGGCTCATCTTCCAGCACTATAGTTATGGAAGAGATAATGCTAAAGATATAGGTATAAGTCAGATCACAGAAGGCCTTACGTACCCTCTGTACTTCTATTTTATTCACTTGGACAGTAGTTTTAAAACTTTTCTCGACAGGGATATTCTTTCTTCAGTGGAAATTATCACAGTTAAAAATTTAAAATTACTGTTCTAGGTAATATACAAAAAGTGGTAGTTTGTGAGGAATTCCTGGTAATATCTGCATTTAAAGAACATTAATGTAAGAATGAATAACAGATTTAAGAATTTTAAAATAGAGAGAGAACCAGTTAAGAGACAATTGGAATAATTCAAGTAAATAAAGAGAGCCAGGCTTAATGTAATATTTGTGGGCATAGAAAACAAGGATATGAAAAGTGTTCAGAACAAATAATTAGATACGGGAGTCTCTGGGTAGTAAAAATGGTTTGTGCTTGTCTGCTAACTTAAAGGATTACGATTCAAACCCGTCTGGTGGCACCACGAAAGAAAGCCCTGGTGATCTGCTTCTGTAAAGATTATAGCCCAGAAAACCGTATGGAGAAGTTCTACTCTGTAATGCATGGGGCCGCTGTGAACTGAAATTGACTAAAGGACAACAGATTTTTTGTTTTTTAATTGGACAGGGAGAGACAGATTTTGAAATTAGGGAATCATATGGGTACTATTCAGTGAGAAGTGGAACATTCTGCTAGTTTGGTTCTGGCTTTGATTATGGTGCATCTATAAAATGGATATAATAATAGTACCTCTCAGATTAGCTAAGGATTGTAGCCAGGAGTAATTTACACACGGTAAATACAACATGAAAGATAGCTGTTGCAATTGTGACGTTGTTGTTATTGTATTCAAGTAGCAATCTAACGTTGGCAAATAACTTCATCTGGGGGTGGGGAGAAAAAAATTTGTAGAGTTATAGAGAATCGGGAATAATCCAAATATGTTGGGTGTAGTCTTTCCTGATTCCCTTTAATGGATCTTATTGCTTCTTTGTTTTTTTTTTGGATTCCCACAGCACTTACTTCTTTAAATCCTTTATCTTAAATTATTTTTGACTGAAACTATTTGCTGGGGATGGTTGCGGCTAACTCGTTTGTACACACCAAAACCAAAAATCTGTTGCCATCTAGTTGATTCCAACTCATAGTGACACAAATGTGCTTTAAATAAATTGCACGTTTTCAAAATAGAATTAAAAATATTTATGGATAGTTTGCCGAGAGATGTGAAGGGGGAAAGCTCTTACTAATGGGGAGAAGCAAGGTATGGTGGAAAGAGCTCAGAGCCAGGCACAAAAAAAAAAGTACGCCTAAATTCTATCCCAGGTTTGACACTAACTGGCAAATAATGGATATAGAGTGATGTTTGTTGCTTTCTTTACCCTTTTCAGGGTTTTAGTTTCCTCTCTGTAAAATTAGGGCTGTAGACCATATCATTTCTAAGGTTCCTTCCAGCTTGATCTGTAAAGCATATTAGGAGGATGGATCTTTTTGAAAGTTGAAGCACGCCAGGGTAATAGTTTAAAGGTGTGTGGAATGATGGAGGAGATGTCAGAATTGTAGAGGAGAATGAGCTCATTGCAACATATTGAAGCAAGGACACGGTTAGCGCCTCAGCGGCAGTGACCTAACATCAGACACCATAGTTGAAATTAATACAAGGGGAATTAAGTTTATAAGGTGCTGAAGATTTCTGAAATTTAGGACAAGTACTAAGGTTTCTTTCATTTTGAGGGACAATTAAAGCCTGGCAGAATGGACTTGAGGAGTTTTCTGAGATATTCTCAACAGACTCTTCAGGACACAGAAATCTCAGAAACACCTTGCCCTTGATAAGTGATTTTTTTTTTTTTTTTTTTTCTGGAATTTGAGAATTAGCAAGATTACAGCTGGGAGGGTTACACCCCTCAGTGTCTCCAATGTTATAGTTTGGAAATAAATGGAAGAAATAGGGTAAAGATATGACTTGATTTACTGAAAATGGAATGCGAAAAGAAACAGTAACGATATGTTTTTGGAAAACACAAACGAAACGCTTTAGGTAACGGACCTTTCATTTACACCTCTTCTGCTGCTTTTCTGTGGCAAATGAGGATTGAAATAAGACACTTAGCTCTCTTTTGAAAAGGCTGGTTAAAGAAAATAGTTATCTTTATATAAACAAACTAATATGAAGTCATGCTAATATTTTTTGACCTTTATAATGGAATCAGAATGATTTGGTTTTAATTTAGAATCCCTTCTTTAGTTAGTTATGTACAAATTAAGCTCCTTGACATTCATGGGTTGTATTTAAATTCAAGATGCAGAATCAGAGAGGGTCCCAGTCCCCAGTGTGATAGCATCACAAGGCGGTTGGCTTCAGGGAGCACTTAAAAACAAATACATTGGGTTATTTTAATTTGGCATTTCTCTTGAAGAAATAACAACTACTTGGAAAAGTTTCTCACATTCTATTACTTGGGTGATAATATGGCAGCAGGAAAAACTGTCATGGGATGTAGGAAACAACAAGACTGATTCTCTGCTTCTTCTAGGGTCTGCTCAAGGGAGCAGGCTTTCCAGTTATGGTGACTGTCTTTGCCATTCGATCATGTAGCACCCAAGCTAATGGCACCAGTAATTATAATAGTTTAGCCTAGCCTTTGATCAGTAATTGAGTTAAGAATACTCAGGCTCATATTTGTCAGAGTACTCATGCTTTCCTCTTGGGCTGAATTAGTATGGGCAAAAAATTTAATGTGTGGAAAATGAAAGGGACGTTGTTTCCTGGTTCTAACGCCACTGCGTTACCGAATGAGTGTGGTTTTAGGCTGGATCTGCCTGTTGTTGTTAGTTGCCATCGAGTCCATTCTGACTCATGGTCACCCCATGTGTTACACCATAGAACTGCGCCATAGGATTTTCTTGGCTGAAATCTCAACGGAAGGAGCCCTGGTGGTGCAATGGTTAAGTACTTGTCTCCTAACTGAAAGGTTGGCAGTTCATATCCACCAGCGGCTCCAGAAGAGAAAAAAAAAAAAAAAAAAACCTGACGTTTTTCTCCTGTAAAGATTACAGGCAAGGAAATCCTCTGTCATTTAGGGTCACTAAGAGTAGGAATCAACTAAATGGCGCACAACAACAACAATGATCTTAATGAAAGGCCTTTTCTTTAGCGGTACCACTATGTGGGATTGAACCACTAACCTTTACGTTAGCAGTCGAGTACAGACCATTTGTGCCATCCAGGGACCTTCCGGATCTGCTTACTTTAGCAGAAAACGGGGGGCTATCAACCGCTGAGGGGGAGGACTGTAGCTACATTCAGTGCTTTCCAAAATACTGAGCTTTAGAACCATGTGTTTGAAGAAAAAATGAAACTTAAAGGGAGGTATAGTGGAGCATTTATTTGGAATGTGTGAGCCCTAGAGCAAAATACAAGGAAACCCAAATACAAGGGAAATCTGTGGAGTTACAAATGATGATCAATCGTGGGCAAAGCCACTTAGAGAACTGATGGTCAAGTTAATCTAACAAAACTTTTTTCGTTCCTATTATAAATACAACAAAATTCAAATAAATCTCCTTTAAGGTACGATTTTTCTCCTGACAGAAAAAGACACAAAAGTTTTATAAGGAAAATTTTAGTGTTAAACCCAAAACCCAGTGCCATGGAGTCGATTCCCACTCATAGCGACCCTATAGGACAGAGTAGAACTGCCCCATAGAGTTTCCAAGGAGTGCCTGGTGGATTTGAACTGCTGACCCTTTGGTTAGCAGCTGTAGCACTTAACCACTATGCCACCAGGGCTTCCAGTTATAGTGTTACTTAAGAGCATTCTTATACATTAATGCTCCACATGTCTGTCAGTAAAGTACTATTATGAAATGTACAAAGATCTAGGGTTAGAAAACCAAAACAGAAGAATATGCTAGGCATTTCTCAAGCTGAAAGAAATGAAGAGATAATTCAAGCTTCGAGTTGTATCCTTTTGCCATACCTGTTCAATCTGTGCACTAAGCAAATAACCCGAGAAGCTGGACTATATGAAGAAGAACGGGGCATCAAGTTATGCAGATGACACAACCTTGCTTGCTGAAAATGAAGAGGACTTGAAGCACTTAGTGATGAAGATCAAAGACTACAGCCTTCAGTCTGGATTACACCTCAACAAAACAAAGCAAAAATCCTCACAACTGGACCATTAAGCAACATTATGATAAACAGTGAAAAGATTGAAGTTGTCAAGGATCTCTTTTTACTTGGATTCACAATCAACGCCCACAGAAACAGCAGTCAAGAAATCAAATGATGCATGGCATTGGGCAATAAAAAAATAAAGCCCTCCTTAAATGTGTTAAAAAGCAAAAATGTTACTTTGAGCACTAAGGTAGGCCTGACCAAGCCATGGAGTTTTCAATTGCCTCGTATGCATGCAAAAGCTGACCAATGAATAAAGATGACTGAAGGAGAATTGATACCTTTGAATTACAGTGTTGGCTAAGAACCCTGAATGTATCACGTCCTGCCAAAAGAATGAGCAAATCTGTTTTGGAAGCAGTACAGTCAGAATGTTCCTTAAAAGCAGGGATGGCAAGAATTCATCTCACATACTTTGGACATATTATCAGGAGGACCAGTCCCTGGAGAAGGACATCATGCTTGGCCAAATAGAAGGTCAAGGAAAAAGAGGAAGACCCTTGATGAGATGGATTGACACAGTAGCTGCAACAATGGGCTCACACATAACAATGATTGTGAGGATGGCACAGGACCAGGTAGTGTTTCATTCGGTTGTATGTAGGGTTGCTATGAGTCAAACCTACTGGACGGTACCTAACAACATACATTAATAGTGGTTGTGTAAATTGATTCAATGTCTAATAGGTGGTGACTATTAAAATTGTCAATACCTGCACACTTTAATTATACCTTTCCTAGCTCTATTCATATATGTGAGATGATGCTCTTGTCCCACATGTGAGACGATATAGTTATTATACTGAAAAAAGTGTTTCCTTAACTCATGATATAAACACATCTAATATTTCAGACTATTTCTGAAAATTTTTTCTAAACATTTATATTTTTCACAGAGGAAAAAATAAATTGTGTATTTAGGCTTAGAACTTCTTTCAGTTAGTGTACCCAGAGCATTTCCCTATGCTATTCCAATACATTAGAGCATGGCTTTTAGTGATTATGCATGTTATTACGTTCTTGTAGAATGACTTATTTCACTCTTTAGCAATGTTGGGTGTTTATTTTGTTTTAAGTTTTTCGCTACTCTAATGAACATTAATGGAAACTATTTTCTTCACATTTTAGGTTATACACTTAGAATAGACCTCTTAAAATAGAACTATGCAGTCAACGTGTGTGCATTTATTTAGGAATCCCAATGGTATATGAAAATAAATTAAACTTCCCAGCTCATGGCACCATTTCCCAGCATTGATAGGCAAAGCGTGGCATTTCATAGTTACTTTAAATTAACAAGAAATCGATGTATTAATATGTTCATTAGCTATTTGCATTTTCCTCTGTGTGCATGGGTTTTCATGTACTTTCATGTACCCCACTTATTTGTTAGGGGTTTGAGTACTTTTCAGTTATGATCAGTTTACTATATATTAGTTATAATCCTTTATCAAATATTAATTACAATTTTTTTTCTTTTTCATTTCTTTGAAAAGTCTTCAATTGTTTTTAGGCCTATAAATTCATTCCTCAAGTAAGATTAGACTTATATTCACCTCTGTTTTCTTCTATATTTTATCATTGGATTTTTCAAAAATTGTAATTTGTTCAACCTATGATGTTAAACAATGATTTAGACTGATTGTTTTTCCAAAGAGTTAACCGTTTTCTATTAACCTGTTTTGCATACTTGTTTGCTTTCTTATAGTAGAGGAATTTCTCATCTTTAAATGAGGAAGGTTCTGTCCAGGTCCTGGCCATCTCAGAAAATGTCTTTCTCCCTTCCTACAGTGAAAGAGTGACTGTTTCATCTTCTTAGACTCTAGTCTTCATTTTTGACAGAGAGATAATGTAGAATGCTTTGACATGTCTCCTTACTTTCTCCCTGTTCTTGGCTATTTGTTTCAAGGTTTACTTGTGCATGGGTCATAGGGCTGACTTAAATTCGGCTTCATCCACGTATTATAGATGTAGTTCTCCCAGGGTCTGGCAATCTGTGATTAATATTCTCCTTTCCAGTGGTACTCTCTCCTTTTCATGTTTCTTTCATGGGAAGTGAAGGGACAGCAAATCAGCGATGATTGAGAGTCATCTTAACTCAGAAATTTCCACATTTAAGTTAATTTTACAAGTTACTTAAGTGAAAGGGGAGGGAGTATTAGTTTTATTCAACCATGAATCATACTAATATAAAGTTAATACTGATTATTATCAAGGAATACCTGATTGTAAAGGTAGAATTGAGATTATTTGATTCGTATTTTATTATTCATTTGTTTTTCATTGAAAAGCATTTAGAATTCTTTTATTGTGCCTTTTGTTATTTCATAAAGCCCTGGAGTGTATTTCTTAGTGTTTGGTAAACTCCCTCCTATAAATTTCAGTAACAATTATCTCTTTAGAAATTTGAGACTCTGACTCGTGCTTTAACCTCTAGGGAAGATGGCACAGGACCAGGCAACCTTATTATGCCTAAGGTTCTCATGAGTCAGAGCCCGCTGCCTGGCAACTAACAACAGCAACGACCTCTAGGGGGAGCTCAAGGCTTGTTGTTGTTAGGTGTCTTCCAGTCATTTCCCACTCATAGCGACCCACTCTTCTGATATTCGACCTCAAGGAAGAGCAGTGTTTTCAAGAATCCAAGCCATTTAGGCACAGTGCTAGGATTTATACTGTACACTGGAGCCCTGGTGGGGCAGTGGTTAATAATTCCGCTGCTAAAAGATTGGCAGTTCAAATCCACCAACAGCTACTTGGAAGCCCTATGGAGCAGTTCTGCTCTGTCTTTTAAGGTTGCTTATAAGGTTGCACTGGGTAGTATGAGTTGAAATAGACTAACAGCAACTATATATATATATATACTGGATAACATTGTGAAAGAACGGGAATTCCAGAACACTTAATTGTGCTCATGAGGAGCCTGTACATAGATCACGAAGTGGTTGTTGGAACAGAATAAGGCAATACTGCGTGGTTTAAAGTCAGGAAAGGTGTGCAGCAGGGCTGTATTCTTTCACCAAACTTAGTCTGTATTCTGAGCAGATAATTAGAGAAGGTGGATTATATGAAGAAGAATGGGGCATCAGGATTGGAGGAAGACTTATTAACAACCTGTATTGTGCAGATGTATACAAGCTTGCTTGATGAAAATGAAGAGGACTTGAAGCACTTACAGATGAAGATCAAAGATTACGGCCTTCAGTATGGATTACACCTCAACATAAAGAAAACAACAGTCCTCACAACTGGACCGATAAGTAACAACATGATAAATGGAGAAAAGATTGAAGTTGTCAAGGATTTCATTTTACTTGGATCCACAATCAACACCCATGGAAGCAGCAGTCAAGAAATCAAAGGACACATTGCATTGGGCAAATCTGCTGCAAAAGACCTCTTTAAATTGTTAAAAAGCGAAGATGTCACCTAGAAGACTAAGGTGCGCCTGACCCAAGCCATGGTGTTTTCAATCATCTCATATGCATGTGAAACTTGGGCAATGAATAAGGAGGACCAAAGAAGAACAGACACCTTTGAATTATGGTTTTGGTGAAGAATTTTGACTATACCATGGACTGCCAAAAGAACGAACCAGTCTGTCATGGAAGAAGTACAGCCCGATTTCTCCTTATAAGAAAGGATGGTGAGACTTTGTCTCATATACTTTGGACGTGTTATCAGGAGGGATCAATCCTGGAAAAGAACATCACGCTTGGTAAAGTAGAGGATCAGAGAAAAAAGAGGAAGACCTCAACGAGATGGATTGGCAAAGTGGCTGCAACAATGGGCACAAACATAACAAAGATTGCGAGGATGGCTCAGGACTGGGCACTGTGTTGTTCTGTTGTACACAGGGTCGCTATGAATTGTAACTGACTCAATGACAACAACAACGTACTATATCATTTGGGCTTTTTGGAACTTACTCCTTTGAATTCACTTTGCATCTTTGATTTGCTTTCCTGCTTTAAAACTCTTGCTATTGTTGTTGTGTGCCATCGAGTGGACTCTGAGTCAGAACTATTGCTACTGCGAATGCTACTATAGTTATGCAGACTTCCTATGTGCTGGGGACACAACTTTATATATGCTACTGCATTTAAGGCTTCAACCAACTATATGAGGTGGGTCTTATTGTCTTCTTTTTACAGATATAAAAACCGAGGCTCAGAAACATTAAACGATGAGACTTATCACACAGCTAAAAAGTGACAAAATCAGAATTTAAAACCATGGCCTCCCAAGTTCAAAGATCAGGTGCTCACCTACAGCGTTATACTTCTAGGTTCTGGAGAGAAAAAGAAAAATAATATAGACATCATATCTTAAGAAATATATAGGTAGATAGATGGCTGCCTCGAAGTCAACTTTGTCTTAAGGCAACCTTATGTACGACAGAATTACATGTTGCCTGGTTCTGCGTCATCCTCACAATCAGTGACTTGTTTCAGTCTACTGTTGAGGCTATTGTGCTAATCCATCTCACTGAGGAGCTTTCTCACATTTGCTGGGCCTCTACTTCACCAAATATGATGTCCTCCTTCAGTGACTGATCCCTGCCTATGATGTGTCCAAAGCAAGCAAGTCAGACAAATTTCTGTTGTGATCCATAGGTTTTCATTGGCTAATTTTTGTAAGTAGATCACTAAGACTACCAGAAAGCAGATCACCTAGTTTGTCTTAGTCTGGAAACTCTGCTGAAACCTCTCCACCAGGGTGACCTTTCTGGTATTTGAAATACTGGTGACATATTTATGCTTCCAGCATCACAGCAACACAAAAGCCACCACAGTATGACAAACAAATGGACAGGTGGTGGCGGGAAGCATATAGTCTAGTGAAAAGAGATATAAGCATACATATTTGATAAAGAGTTATGTGTGTTTTGATTAAAGCCTTTTTTTTTTTTTTTGACTATAGTAGTAACACTAGATGAATTTTGAGGAATTAAAGTGTCTGAACATTTGGACAAAGGCTTATCTAATTCACTGCCACTGCTACTCATTTAGTTACTGTCTGTTGGTAGTTTTGTCTTCTGTATCTGATAAGAAGCATGCATAATACTTAATGGTACATTAGGCTTTTAAAAGTTCTGGAAATAAGTAATTTTAGTATATCAAATCCCTGGATATGCTAAAGATACTATAGTTAGAAGTAAAAGGTCTGAAAATCTGAGACATATTTAAAATGTTTAAGAGAAATTCTCTATTTTATTGTTATAGATTTCAGTTATCATAGAAAGATTATCTTTTAAATTTAAAGGATGTATTTTTTAAATAAGAAGAACCAATCATCACAACACATTGATTTTATGCAGCATTTTGTCTTTCAAGGAGCGTACACATGAACCTACATAATTCATCAGGCAACCAGGATTTTCAGATGGTTTATTGCTTATAGATGGGCAGGTTTTTGTGTTTTTTTTTTTCTCCCAGATCGAGAAATTGGGGCTAGCAAAATAGTAATTGCCAAAGGGATTGAGTTAGTCCAAAAGACCGTACTATGTGTAGATAGTGGACCTATACAGTCTAATTTTTTAGGACACTGATAAGAAAATAACAATTTTTCGGAAGAGCATATTTGTCCAATTTTTCCATTTCTTTTTGAGAAACTTAATGTTTTAGTCACATCTTTCCCAACTGTGCCTCAGAATGTGTCCCAAGTTGGAGTTTTTGGTCATTTAACAAACAAACAAAAAAAGGGCAGGATCAAATACTCTCCTTGCCACCTGAAATGCCAATTTATAAAGTCATCAAATAATTATCAAAGTGTAAATTCCTTGAATCAGTGTTTTTGAAAATGCAGTGTCCTGTGCTCTGTCTAGGCATATGAAATCAGAACTTCTGTAGGTAATTCAAGGGAATTTGCATTTTTAATAAAAATCTTATTAACTATGGACCCAAAGTTCGAAACCCAATAATGCTATGCTTTAGGTCTGCTGTTTATGCTATGCACCTAGTCATTTGCTGGCTGGCCTGCCCTTTTGTAATAAAAGTTAGGTTGACTATAAGAACATAAAAAATTTTGCCTCACTAATCAATGAAATAGTGTTGACTGCTCTGTGGTTGGATCATTAAATCTTTGGAATATATGTTCTGAAACCTGGGGCAAGTATTTGTGTTCCCTGGCCCTCTTATAACCTTTTTTTTTTTTTTTTTTAATTTAAGATATTTTTCCCTGGCATCTGATCATAGGATATTAATAAAAGAGGTTTCATTTGCCCTGACTATAATCTGTTTTCTTACACTAGCTCTGTCAATCCAATGCCCTAAAAGCTGTTTAATGTGATGGTGGTAGAAAGGCTATCCTTGGTTCTGAATCAACTAAAAAAAAAATAGAAGTCAGGAATTTGGAAATCTAACTACTACCTTTATTTTTATTAAAAAAGCTGAGAGTGAGAATAAACTTTAGGTATAGAGTTAAATGGACTTCTGAACATTATAGCAGAGAATTAAAAATAGTCAATCACAGAGTGGAAACCTTGGGGTCCTACCACTGTGATAGAGGAGGAGAAAACACCGTTTTCCTAGTGAAAGGCTGACTCCCCAGCAAAGAAAGGAGGTGAATGGCGATTCTCAGTATATATTTTCCAGACTCCTCAATCAATAAGACCTTTCTTCTACAATGGGGAAGAATGATTAGATAGGAATGGAAGGAGAAGCCCAGAATGCTACGCTAAGGAAGTCCATTCATTTGACATGAGAAACAGAAAATAAGTGTGACTTCTCACGTTTTGTCCTGGGTCCCTCAGCTTTGTTTTCAGTTATCCTCTGGCTAGTGTGCCCTGCTTTGCTAGAAGCTCCTACTTCCCCTCCACCACATTTCTAAAGTTACATTCCATTGTGTTGCTTGATTGCAAACCCTTGAGATGCTCATGTTTAAACATTTATTGAGTGCTTACTGTGTTCCAGGCCCTGTTGCAAACACTTTACATCTATTAACTCATTTAATTCTCATCGTGAATTCATAAAGTTGTCATTATGCACAGGTAATATGACTTTACTAATTTTACAGACGAGGACTCTGAGACATAGAGGAGTTAAACAAGTGGCCAACGACAAAGTCTGGTACATATCAGGGTCAAAGTTTGAATGCCAGTCTGGCTCCAGTGTTTTGTTTTAATGTTACTGTATACTGTATCAGGGAGCCTTCGTGACACAGTGGTTAAGCTCTTGGCTGCTGACTGAAAGTTTGGTGGTTCAAAACCACCAGCCCCGCCATGTAAGAAACATGTGGAAGTCTTCTTTCATAAAGATTACAGACTTGCAAACCCTATGGGTCAGTTCTACCCTGTCCTATAGGGTCTCTATGAGTCGTAATCCACTTGATGGCAATGGGTTTTGGTATGCCACACCCAGGACTGAAAATATTTATCATCTTCTATTATGTTTGTGATTGTTTAGTTCTTCTACATGACCATCATTGCTGTCAGATTTGTCCAATGTTCCCATTACCTCCCTCTTCTCTCTCTCTTCATTTCCTTTTCACATACTATGGTGTATGATAAGAGTTCCTAGGTTGTGTATTATGAAAACACTCAGCCAAAACCAAAACCCAAACCAAAACAAACATCAACGACAAAAAAAATCAATGGGGAGAATCAATTTACCAAAACAAATGCAAGACTTCTACACTGAAAATTATAAAACTTAGCTGAAATTAAAGATCTAAATAAATGGAGAGACATTCCATGTTTACGGATTGAAGACTCAATATAGTTAAGATGACAATTCTCCCCAAATTGATCTATAAATTCAATGCAATCCTTAACAAAACTCCAGCAGGCTTTTTTTGTTCCTCAGAGATGGACAAGCAGATCCTAAAATTTAGTAGATATGCAAAGCATCTAAAATAATGAAAATGAGTTTAAAAAAAAGAACAAAGTTGGAGGAATTTCACTTCCTGGTTTCAAAGCTTACTATATAGCTAGAGTTATTAAGACGGTGTGATACTTGCATAGGCTAAATGTATAGATCACTGGGACAAATTTGAGAGTCCAGAAACAAATCCTTATAATTGTAGTCAGTTGACTTTTAACAAAGATGCCAAGGGAATTATCTGGGGAAATGGTGGTCTATTCAACAAATGATACAGAAGAAATTGGATATTCACATGCAAAAAACACTTATCTCACACCATATTAAAAAAGTAACTCAAGATGGATCATAGACTTACACGTAAGAAGTAAAATAATTAAACTTTTAGAAGGAAACATAGGAAAAAAATCTTCCAGATCGTGGGTTAAATAAATATTGTTTTCAATACAACATCAAATGCATAACCCATAAAAGAAGAAAAAAATGATAAATAGGAACTCATGAAATTTAAAAACATCCATCTTTCAAAAAACACCATGAAAAAATGAAAAGGTAAGAAATGGTCTAGGAGAAAGTACTTGCAAAGCACATGTCTTATAAAAGACTGTGTCTAGGATTTTCAAAAATTTCTTACAACTCAATAATAAGACAAATAACTCAGTAAACAAATGGCAAAAGATATGAACATATATTTCACCAAAGAAAATATATTAATGGCTAATAAACCAAAACCACTGCCGTTGAGTCAATTCCAACTTATATAGTGAACTTATAGAACAGAAGGAAACCCTGGTGGCATAGTGGTTAAGAGCTACAGCTGCTAACCGAAAGGTTGGCAGTTCGAATCCTCCTGGCGCTCCTTGGAAACCCTACGGGGCAGTTCTACTCTGTCCTATAGGATTGCTATAAGTCAGAATTGACTCGATGGCAATGGTTTTTTTTTTTTTGTTTTTATAGGACAGAATAGAACTGCCTCATAGAGTTTCCAAGGAGCAACTGGTGGATTTGAACTGATGCTTTGGTTAGCAATCGTAGCACTTAACCACTATGCCACCAGTGCTTCCAATGGCTAATAAGTACATGAAAATATGTTAAACATCATTAGTCATTAGGTATATGTAAATTAAAGCTAAAATGAAATATTTCACACTCACTAGAATGTCCATATTATAAGAAATAGAACATGTTGGCAAGGATGTATAGAAACAGAAATCCTCGTACATTGCTGAGGAGAATGTAAACAGTGCAACTTCTTTGGAAAACAGTTTTGTAATTTCTCAAAAAGTTAAATATAAAACTACCCTATGACCTAGCAATTCCACTCCTATGTATCTATGCAAGGGAAATGAAAATATATGTTGGCACAAAAACTTACACATGCATGACCACAGCAACATTGTCCATAATATATAGAAAGTGGAATCAACATAAATATAGATCAGCTGCTGAATGGATAGACAAAATGTGGTCTATCCATACAATGGAATGCTACTCAGCCAGAAAAAGAATAAACTATTAATATGCTATGTTATGGATGAACCTCAAAAACATTACCAGAAGTGAAATAAACCAGACACAAGAGACCACATATTGTATGATTCTACTTATATTCAATGTTCCAAAAGACAAATTTATAGAGTCAGAGAGGAGATTAATGGTGACCTGGGACTGGGTGTAGAACAAGGATTAATTTTAAATCAGCACGAAGGCTCTTACTGGAGGGATGAGAATGTCCTAAAACTGATTTATGGTATGTACCACTCAGTGAAGTTATTACAAGTCACTGAATTGTACACTCGAAATGGATGAATTGTATCATATGTAAAATGTACTTCAATAAATATATTTAAAAGATATGAAGAATTTGATTTTAAATTGTGTGAACCAGCTCTCTGGCCTGTACCCAAGATAATTATGATGTTTTGGCATGCCTGGTAGGATTTCATGAATCTGATCAAGTTTGATTCAATATAGTTGTTCTGATTTGGCAAAGAGTAACTTACTATCACATGAGAGAGAAGACTGATACTTTAGAATTCTGGCCAAATGACCCTGATTTATTGATGAGTGTCATCAACTGAGAAAATCAGACTTTCAAATTTTCTCTAGGAGCCTAGGCTTCATTTTGTAAGCCTGAGTTTGTATACCTTCTTTTTCCAGTTGGTTTATTTCAATGTTGACTCTCTTTGAATAAAGGTACTTGAGAAATTGAAATCAACTTTATGCATTTATAAAATGAGTAGTTTTACAATAGAATCTGAAGGCAGCCCCTCGGAAGGAAATCCAAAGACCGTAATATGTTGTTCTCATTCACTTAACATTCAGACTCAAGCTAATGAATGAGGCCATTCTTATTAAAAGGAGATTTAGGACAATTTGTCTCTCCAGAAACTTTACTAAAAATAAAAAACAAAAAAATATGTTTAAGATCGATTGCTTGACAAGGTATGGAGATCTTCAAGAACAATGTGTCCTGCTATCTTTCCTTTTTGGGGCAGCCAGTGATAAGATTAACATTCTGGGACTGCAAAATGTTCTTTTACTGCTCTATACTTTGTAGTACATATCTACTTCTTAATTATTTCTGAAGGTTAAATAACAACGTTCAATTTTCCAAGTGACTTTTTCCTAAACACAAGAAAACTTTGATTGTTTTATACCTCCTACTTTCAAAATAGTTTTCAAGGATGGAGAGAATCTCTGGAGAACAATGCATTTAGCTGGCTAGAAAGAAAAAAAAAATGAAAAAAGAATCATTCATCTCATATTAAATGAAAGTGAGGCCAAAAATATTGTATAACATACAACCACCAAAATACATTGGTTATGTAAAGTGATTTCTGGAACAATGTCTTAAATGAGATGGGTCTCCTCGTTTAAAAAAACTCTTCTCACTGTGTTTCTGATGCACAATTATGTGACTCGGTGGTGGCTGTGCTAGAATAACTGTCAAGTGGCCAGTAATTACTGGGTTACTAGGGTTTTAGCATGCTCTTATGATTAGAAAGGTCCAGTAGGAGACTCAGTTGCAGATGACAGAGCTATTGAGACACCAAGGCTTTAGGATGTGCTACAGAATAGCTTTGTAGCTATTGTGAAGTGTATAAAGCACCTTTCAACAATCCCTTATTATGAAAGATCTGCTTGACTTCCTCCCAAGCCCCTAGTGCCAGAATTCATCAGGCTGGAACCCTCTTAAAGCATCTGCCAGGGATTACATCAGATGCTACCATGAGAACGCTGAAACATATGAGCAGTGCTTTTCAGTAGCCAGGAGAGAAAACATAGGAAGGACATAAATATAAATTTAACTGCTGTCTGAAAGGAAATATCCCTGCGTATCTCCTCAGCTGCAAGGGGAGAATGAAAGTGAAAGAGAATTTTATTGTTTCTTTATTTAGGGCACTTAGCCAAGGAGCCTTGAATTTGATCAAGGTAGCCACAGTACGAATACAATTGAAAGGAAAATCAGAACGACAGAAATGTAGTAGAGTAAGAAGAAAGAAAACGGTGATGTCGGCAAGAGGTACAAATGGGATTCATGCATGACTCTTGTGGTTTACTCCCTTCTGTGCCTCAATTTGTTGATCTGAGAAATGGTGATTCTCCTAATTTGACAGCTCAGATGACTGAGTCTGTGTCAGTAATCATTTATCAAAAAGCTTGGGAAACTCACCAGATACAGTTTCTGTGAGCTGATTCTGACTCATGGCGGCCCATGTGTGCCAGAGTAGAACAGCGCTCCACAGAGTTTTCAACGGCTGATTTTTCAGATGTAGATCTCCAGGCCTTTCTTCCGAGGTACCTCTGCATTGAGCCCTTAACGGTTTGCACCACCCAGGGACTTCTTCTTTCTTTCTCTCTCTCTCTATGCGTACATACATAGCTATATACCTATATAGGAAACCCTGGTGGTGTAGTGGTTAAGAGGTAAGGCTGCTAACCAAAAGGTCTGCAGTTCGAATCCACCAGACACTCCTTGGAAACTCTATGGGGCAGTTCTACTCTGTCCTATAGGGTCACTATGATTTGGAATCGACTTGACAATGACAACAGGTTTTTTTTGTTTTTTTTGGTATATACCTACATGGATAAATTTAAAAAATGTCAGGCATATGTCAGTTTGCTGTTTGGCTATCATGAAGTATATTTTGGAAAATTATCATTTTTTCTCATCAGGCATTTATGCCTCTTTATGAGATATTTGGAGATAATAAGTATAACAGATTACTACTCAATTCCAGGAGTATAAATTTCATTTTGTGGGAGCAGTAATAACAAATATAAGGGATAGGTATATTTTCACCCTAAGGATAAAAACCAACAGCAATAACCTCACAATGTCATCACACAGTACCTTTTTGATCACTACAGTCTATAGACTAAAGTGAGATAATGTATGCAAAGTCTGGTATACCAAGGTTGTTTGGGAAATAGTAATCCCTTTCCACCAAAAGAAAGGTTTAAATTTATTTATGGTATATATTGGAACCAAGGGCCACCTGCCAGTATGATTCATCTGTCCCTCTACCCAGCTTTCCACCTTCCTCTGCCCAGATATAGGAAGGAGCAGAGAACTGGAATCAGGAGACTTTGGGTTTAGCCTTGCTTTGGTCATTAGGCATGACGTGACCATTCTGTCCAGGCCTGATATTACATATCTATTAGTTTTTTAAAGGATTCTATGGAACCACAAATTATTTCTTATGAAAGAATTGGGGTATCCATGAGTAGTAGGTGTGCCTTGTCATATTTCAAGCACCAGCTTTTGAATGTCTTTTGTGAAGTCTATCATGCATTCTTATTCTTCACAGACCTAATTGGCTCCATTTTGAAGGCCTATTGGATTTTGTTCATTCTGATAGACAGCCAGTGATCATCAGCCTTATTGTTCATTGCTTTGTTTCTCCCATAGACTGTCTGAGCTCACCTAGACCAGAGACCATGGCTTCTTCATTTCTCTATTTTCAGTCCCTTTCCTAAGTACCTATACTGTTCTAGAAATATTTGCTGAGCTGTATGAATGTGTAGGAAGAGGGAATTATTTCTAGATAAACACACCTTATTAACCCATTTCTTCCTCTTCATGTCTTTACCCTGAAGTAATGATGAGAATAAAAAACAGTGTTTGTAACGAAGAGAGACACAGACTTTTTTCTTGACAAGGGCTCTTGAAGCAAGAGATTATGGCATGGAGAGATAATTATCTTGCAAATTCAAGTTAATTATAACCTCTCGCTCTCTATTTCTCCTTCTGAAACTTTATTTGCATATCTCCAGGATCCTGCATGAACTCAAACAAGACAAAATTTCACCTTTGACTTTAATATGAAATAATGGCTTTAAAACATTCTCATATGACAAACTGGATTGCTGTTGTATGTAGTTTTTCTTGTTTTACTGAGTATTCTCTAGCTCAAGGTTTTAAGCAGGCATCATTTTTTGTTTGATATAAATCTAACATAGGAAATTCATAACAATAATTTTGTCTCGTTTCTTCCTTCCTTCCTCCCTTCTTCCCTCCTTTCCTTTTTCCCTTCCTTCCTTCTTCTTTTCCTCTCTTTCTCCACTCTTCCCTCCTCTCCTTAATTCTGTACCTGGAACTTATATTGCCAATAGTCATTTTGTTATTACACATATCAATTTTTTTTAATACAGGGAAACTTGGATTGTGAGTTTGTGTATGTGTATATGTGTGTGAGAGAGAGGGGAAGAAATGGGGAGAGAGAGAGGGAAGGAGAGTGAGAAAGAGAGAGAGAGAGAGAATGGGTGGATTTGTGCTTCCCAAATGTATACAGAAGAGCAGAGTGTGCTGGGCAGACAGAGCATACTAACCATATCCGTTAAGGGTTATACATTTATCTTTTCTAGAAAAAAATTTTTTTCCAGGTTTTGTTTTGATTCTTTTTGCTTACACTACTTGAAACAAATGCTTCTCATTATGTGTGAGAAAATAATTTATTTTACTTCCCGTGTTGCACAACCCCTACTCCCTCTGCCATATCTACCCCTGATTCCGCCATTGCCACTGATACCTGAGATTTTACTGCCTCACAGTTTCATGTCCAGTAAACCTAAACAATTCATTCTTTTAGTCATCCTAAAAAATCTTAGGTAGCAAAGTGTTTCAACGAGGCACTGATTTGTGTGTCTGTTTGAAGTTGTCTTTGCCCAAATAACATGATCTGCACTCAGTACACAAGTCAGATTCTTGTATTTCCCTGGGATGGCTTTTTCCCCAGAGTCTGACTACACATGCTGGGAAATTGACCACCTTGTTGAACTGCTGTTAGCACTATCAACATTGGCTTTAACAGGTGTGCGGCAGGTGGTTGCTCTAACATCTGTCAGCTGTGATTGTGACCACCTACAATAAGAAGGGTGCAGTTGGTATATGCCAACCCCAAAATATGAATATTAATACCATTTCTGCTATAATGGATATAAATATATAATATATATCTTCAAAAATACATGTATACATATATATGTGTGTGTGTGTATACATACACATACCTTTCACCATACTTATTCAATCTGTATGCTGAGCAAATAATCCAAGAAGCTGGACTATATGAAGAAGAATGGAACATCAGGATTGGAGGAAGACTCATTAACAACCTGTGTTGTACAGATGACACATCCTTGCTTGCTGAAAGTGAAGAGGACTTGAAGCACTTACTGACGAAGATCAAAGACTACAGCCTTCAGTATAGATTACATCTCAGCATAAAGAAAACAAAAATCCTTACAACTGGACCAATAAGCAACATCATGATAAACGGAGAAAAGATTGAAGTTGTCAAGGATTTCATTTTACTTGGGTCCACAATCAACAGCCATGGAAGCAGCAGTCATGAAATCAAAAGATGCATTGCATTGGGCAAATCTGCTGCAAAAGATCTCTTTAAGTGTTCAAAAGCAAAGATATAACTTTAAGGACTAAGATGCCCCGACCCAAGCCATGGTATTTTCCATCACCTCATATGTATTCAAAAGCTGGGCAAAGAATAAGGAAGACCCAAGCACAATTGACACCTTTGAGTTATGGTGTTGGTGAAGAATGTTGAATATGCTATGGACTGCCAAAAGAATGAACAAATCTGTCTTGGAAGAAGTACAGCAAGAATGCTCTTTAGAAGCAAGAATGGTGAGAGTACGTCTCACATACTTCGGACAAGTTATCAGGAGGGATCAGTCCCTGGAGAAGGACATCGTGCTTAGTAAAGTGGAGGGTCAGTGAAGGAGAGGAAAACCCTCAGTGAGGTGGATTGACACAGTGGCTGCAACATTGGGCTCAAGCATAACAGCAATCATGAGGATGGATTAGGTGTTGTACATAGGGTCACTATGACTCGGCACTGACTGAAGGCACCTAATAACAACATATATATATACACATACATATATATATATATATATATACATATATATATATATTTATACACACCACATGCACACACAAGGAGCTCTGGTGGTGCAAATGGTTAAGTACTCAGCTGGTAACCAAAAGGTTGGCAGTTTGAACCCACCCAGCCCCTCCATGGCAGAGAGATCAGGAAACCTGCTTCCATAAAGATTACAGTCAAGAAAATCCTATTGTGGCAGTTCTACTCTGCCCCATGGAGTCCCTATGAGTCGAAATCAACTTGATGGCACGTAACAACAACAAAAAGATACAAACACTCACATGTATATAATCTCCAAACATTCAACAATTAGCTTCACGTCAATTTAGGGTTTCTCAGAAATATTGCACTAAGTGTTATGTGACAGAAACATGTTGACCATTATCAGAGAGGCATACATTTTAGCCTTTTCTTTAAGACATTAATCTAAGTGGCAGAACCTGATTATGTAGCAAGTGGGCTTACTCTCCCCAAAGAAGGCTGCTCTGACAGACCTGTTTGTGGTGTGTTCTGCATCAGTGCTTACAGGCAACAAGTTTTCTAGCTGCCTTCCTTCTCTCACCAAAATGACATCAACTGTTAGATAAATGTGTCAGTGGAAATTACGGTGGTTTTACAGAAACCTCAGGAAAACTACTGTCATGAATATAGAACACCGATGGTGGGAGCTTAAACTTCTATTTCATAATAGAAATAGGAATTGTCCGAGAGTGAGTGCTGTTAGATGCTTTATGAATTGTGGACATTTAAAATGGCAAATCTGCTCAGAAGCTCCTTTCCAGAAGCTATGTTATAAAATGTTCTTTCTTTTTTATAAAAACTGGGCTGGACAAACTCCAGAATCCCAGGCTCTGATATTACATGAATATGTTGACTTATGTAAGACATTTTTGCAAATAATTTGTCTCAGTTTGCCAACATCCATATGATCAGTTCTATTTTCACAAACTGTCTTTTCTACAGACTCTAGCAAAGGTAAAAAAAAAAAAAAAAAAAGAAGGACTTGTAATTATGTGAGTAAAGTAATTAGGATAGTAACGTATTTCACTTTGGAAAGAAAGAAAGGAAGACTTTTCAGAGGGTTAATAGGCAAAATACCTATAGAATATAATCTTGCTGATAACCAGAGGAAAACAGGAGATGAAACATTGACTGTAGAAAGACAGTGATTACCTGTTTTACGAGGCAAGCAGTTCCTTTCTTTGATCACAGGAGAGCACTGTTCATCTATGAAACATTTTGTTTAAAGGGAATAACTGGAGCCTTTACGATCCAGAAGAGGTTTGCTGTGGGAAATTATATAGTCCTCATTATTGAATCAGAGCTATAAAAAAGAAACACATTCTTCTCATTGAAAAATGGATATATATATGTACAAGATTTTGTAAGCTGTCGGTGTGCTAGTCTTGAAATCAGCTGGCAAAGATACATATATATGAATCTAGTGTAAAGAAGAAAACTCTGAAAGCCTCTGATAGTACGTAAGATGTGTTTTCTTTCAGAAAGAGAGTAATTTGTGCCATGTTTTATAATTAAAATGTATCATTTGAGCACTGATCTCAACTAAGCTTAAACTAGTAACACTTATCATAAATATTCAGTAAATATAAGTACCCACAACAACTGTGTAGGTCTTTGCGGATGTGGTATGTATATGTTTATCAGTCAGATAATGAGAATAGTATTTCAAAACTAATTTTTCGTTTGTAAGAGTCATGGTGATTTCTTACGAGGGTACTTAGTAAGAGACTGGATCATTTCTCACAAGAGCCATGAACAAGGAATATTATCCCAAGGATTATTTATATCAATTGCATACGGAAGTTAGAGTATTTCTGAGACGTTTAACTTGCAGATGGCAGTGCAAGCAGACGTTTCCTTTACTGCTTTAAAGACGTCATATCAAAACTTCTAAATAGAAGTTAAGTTGGAGAGTTCAATCTGTTTTCTTTTTAAAGTTATCCTTTGTGATAGAAAGTTCAAAGCCACATAATCAGGAGATAGCCAGAAGAGTAGCCTGAGGTTACCAGTTCCATCTTCTCCCTCCTTAACCTCTGTTCCTTCTCTCTCCTCACTACCTTCACTAGCCTGGATCTAAAGCCCTCATGGCTGCACAATTGGATTTTTCTATACTTACAATACAGTCAGTGATACTTCAGTTGATGAGATGAAAGAAGTACGTACCTCTTCATCTCCTTGAGTATCTGTCCAGAAACATGAGAGAGAAGAGTGTTTCCTAGAAGTCTCTGGAGTACACTGTCCCAAATAAAGAAATGTTGTCTAAGAGGTTAGAGAAGTTTTTTGCTAATTTGCAATGATCACTGCTGAAGCCTCCAGCTTTTCAGACTCCCTGATCCATCCAAACATTCAGTATCAGGCAGGCAGCTTCAAGTAAGTTCCTTCGAGACTAATTTTTTTCAAATATTTTATTAGCTGAATTCCACCTTTTTGAAATTTAAAAGCACCTGGAGTATTAATTAAAAAATATTTTTAACACAGGTGTCTTGTTTGGGTAGATATAACCCACTAATACTACATAGAAAAAGACTGTAAAAAACAATCTATATAGCATAAAATAAATTAGGCTTCACCTTCATCAGAAATCATCTAGAACAGTAGAAAATAAAAATCCTTAAATAACCTGGGTTACTTTTTGAAAAAGAAATGTTATTCTTTTATATCTGGATATTACTAAGAATTGATTTTCATTTATGCCATTTACCAGATGCTGTCATCACATTGTGGATTTATTTTTGTTTTTAAAGTACAAAGTTCTATAATATGAATTGACTATATTAAAATTTTTGAAGGTAAAATAAAATACTACCTGAAGAAAATTGAAGGCAAAGTTGTAAAAAAAAAAAAAAACTTTTTTTTTTTCAGAAAAATCCTAGGATCATGATATTAAAGACAGGAAAAGCTAAGAAACTGATTAAAACAGGTGAATTGGAATCTCAAATTTAAACAAGTATGCCTTTCTTAGTATGAGATAAACATTATCAATAAAAAATTAAAGTAAGTAAAGAAAAAAAAATGTTACTCTGACGAAATTCCCACGTTTTATGTTGGTTTGGTTAACTTTAATAGGGTTAGTAAATACACAATGATTTAAAAAATAATACATTTATAATAATAGCTTTGGAGGGCCATATTTTCCCCCCGTCATCAAAGAAAGGGATGAGTGATACTTAAAAAAATTGTTTTGTTTTTCCTGTTGTGGAATTAATTACTGGCTCTCTCTTTGTAAGAATAGGCTATATTTCCTACATCTATCTATCATATGTCTGTCTATCTACCTGCCTACCTATCTATCTACCTATTTATCTATCTGATAATTTTGCAAATAAAGTGTCTCTGTCTTTCTTATTTAACTAATATTTACCTTCAAAATTACTTATATAACAGGGATAGTTTTTTTTTTTTAAAGAGATTCTTTTGTTTTTAAACCTAACCCGTAACAAATTAACTCTTTTCCTCCAGTTTTTTCTTCTTTGACTTTATCATGATTTTCAAAGAGTATAAGGTTTGAGATCTTCCTAAATATGGAATATACAATACAAAATGTGGTCAGTTATAGAATCCAATATGCCTTGGCCACGATGTATCACAGCCTTTGACTACTTGATTTCTTCCTTTAAGAAGCATATAATGAGATATTTTGAATTTATCTTTTGATTAGGGCCACTTAGAGGTTAGTTTATGGTAAAACAGTGACTTCCTTTCTTTTTTTCTCTTAACTGTGATATCTGATACCTGTAATTTTAAGGACTTATTTTATTTTTTATTGGTAAATTATGGATTTGGATGGATTTGAAGTATCATACTGGGTGGCAGTCTACACCATTTACTGTCTTATTTTTAGTGTTTTAGATTCTTAGAAATCTAAAGCTCACAAAATGGATTTAAGAACACAGAGCCCTTAAATAGAAGCAAAAAAAAAAAAAATTCTTCTCTGAATCAAGCAGGTTATCGAGTTGTTTAATACACGCACACACACACCCCAAATTCAAAACCTCTGGAAGATTTAAATGGAAACAGATTTTATTGAGGATATTGATGTTCATATGATCAACAAGAGAGCCAAAGCATAGAGTGAGAACTCTGCAGCTGGAGAAAATATGCCCCAAACTACATCTCAAAAAAAATGGTGGAGGGTGGTCACCACGCTGCTATGACTAAGCACTAGTGAAGGAAGTCTTCACTCTCAACACCACTAGCTCCAAACCCCAGATAATATCACTATCTCAATGGACTCCTCCATTCCTTTGTTTCATTATTCATCAGAGTTTAGATGAATACATCTCATTGATGAGCCTGGGTCATTTGCTTACGAGCTAGATGCATGGGAACTTCAAACATGAGTTTCTGGAATTTTCAGATTCTATGGTGGATGAGAACATTCATAAGGTTTTTGTTTTTTGTTTTTCTTTAAAACATTGGAAGGGGAGTCAGGTAAAATATTGTATAAAATCTCTCCTTTTGGGAATATACAGATGTTAACTTTAAATCTATATCATAATAAAGCACTATCATGTTAGGCTTCTTTTTGGAGGATCATTAATTCAAAGATACATTAAACATTCTCATTTCCTTAATAATAGTCAAAGATGATAAAAATGTAATTCCAGAATAAAGCAAGAGAAATAAAAAAATTAAAATGATTACTAGAATACATATGAGTATGTCTTTAGGCTATGGGAAAAGTCTAATAATTATGCAACAAAGGATATACGTTAAAGACAAACATGTGTCATATGCTCCAAGTTTTACTAAAGGGAAAATGACAAGCTTCATCTGTATTCATGACTTGGCTCTGTTAAACAAGCTTCTACTCTTCAAATATAAATGGAGTCAGTTTCCCTTTGAAGTTGTTCAGTGGTGCTCAGGTATATGTTAAAAATATGCGTTCAAAGCACTTTTCAATACTAGAATCTCATTCTGTCTTCATAAGAAGTGTGAATAGGGTGAGAAGAGAAGGAATTACAGTCTTCACCAAGTCTTGTCTAATCCAAAGCAGAGCCTGAGGTTGTCAGGTCACTGGTTTCAGCAGGAGATGCTCTGCTGCTTTTCCCCTCCTAGGAGGACACCTACAAAGTCCCACTTGGTCTACTATTTTCAAGCTGTGCAACACAGTGGAAGCTCTTGCCTATCTGTAAACAGTTATCAACCATAAAACCAATTGCCGTTCAGTCAGTTTCAACTCACAGTGACCCCATGCGCGCCAGAATAGAACGGTGCTCCATAGAGTTTTCAATGGATGATTTTTCAGAAGTAGAGCTCAAGCCCTTTCTCCCGGGTGCCTCTAGATGAAATTGAACTTCCAACCATTCAGTTAACAAGTGAGCCCATTAACCGTTTCCACTACACAGAGACTCCTTTCATCCATAGTTTGGTTTAAATTTGACTGGGGAAAAAATACTTAGGATTAGGGAGATAATCAATAGAAAAGAACATCATGTACGGTAAAGTGGAGGTCAGTGAAAACATGGGAAATTGACTCAGTGGCTGTAACAAGGGGCTCAAACATAGCAACAATTGTGAGGATGGCAAAGGACCACACAAAGCTTTGTTCTGTTATACATAAGGTCATCACGAGTTGGAGCTTACACGATGGCAACAACAACAACAGCTCCTCACCACACGGTGGAGTCACTAGGGGAGTGTGTGTGGGGGGTTGAGGACCACACCAAGTGATGCTGTCAGAGGAGTAACACCTAAATGACTGTCTATAAAATTTTTGTTCAGCGTTTCAGCAGGTATTTATTATTTTTTTATAAAAATATCCACAGTTATAATAACAAAATCATTTTTCATAAGACCAGTTTGCATGTATCAATATACCTACAAGGCTGAAACTCTATGGTAATTTACTTTTTGAACCTTCTATAGGGTCGCTATGAGTAGGGATCGACTGGAGGGCAATGGGTTTTTGGTTTTGGTAACGCGTTGTGGTCAGAGCTATTATTACCCAATTTCAGTGACGGTTGGGATCACGTGGTATCGTCTGCACATGCTACAAGAATGCATGCTGTTGTTTTCACTCTTTTGGTGTTTTTGCAGTTGCTAATTTTGTCAGATTTTCTGTGGTTTAGCTACAATATTGTAGTAATTAGTATTTGTGAACCTGTATCAATAACTTTTTTGAGAATGAAGTGATGATTAAAGGAAAAGAAGGAGAAAAATCAAAAAAAGCTTATAACGAATGTTATAACTCATAATGCTGCAATTCAATGTAGATTTTACAAAACAGTTTTGTTGTTAGTATCCATATAATCTAAGAAATAGTGCATTTAAGCAATTTACAACTATGCTTACCACATATTATTCTATGACTAAAATTGATAATAAACATTACTAAAGATTCTGTGTGGTCTGGTATAGGAGGAGGACCATGGAGGGGGTTCGGCACCATGAGTTACTACTGCACTGAGTGACACCAACTTTAGTGATGTACCCACTGCCACCACAGCTTTTGCCTGGGAGTGAGAAACAGCAGTATATATAAATTGATAGGAAGGGTAAGCACTTCATCTTTTTAAAAATTTTGTCATGCTTTGAAACACAAGGCAATTTGTTAATGGGTGTGCTTTAGAGAACTGTGTATTGATATGGTTTGTGATACATACCCAATGTCCATTCATTATACTATGAACTTGTTGGATTAAAATGGAGGCTTTTGCTATTATCCATATGCAAACAGCAAAAGACCTCTGAATTCAAAATTAAAAAAAGGAAGGAGAAAGCACCAATAAGCCTCCACACAGAATTTTTATTAAGATCTTTCTTCCTAATGCCAGCAATAAATAAATAAATAAATAAATTCCACATTCCTTTTCCTTTTTATAAGACTATATACTATTATTTGTCCCAGGCAAGACAGCAAGTGATTATTTCCAAGCCTGAATTACAGTATCATGAACAATTTAAAAATACCCCCTTATTTGTCAATAAACGCCTTGGCAATGGATCAGTTTAATTAGAAGTGATATAATTAAATATTTTAAATGCCTACTCTATATGCAAGAGTATAAACTGTAGTAAGAACACTGGCATATTAGAAAAAGCTACAAGGTAAGAAGTCTTGGACTGAAAACCTGCTTTCATGTGCGATATTGAGTAAGTTATTTATCAGCTCTGAGCGTAAATTTTCAAATTTGTCAGCTGGCTCAATAACAATATATTATCATCAGGAGCAAGAGCAGTTGAATTTCTGGTTAAGACCCGGGCTGATAACCAAAAGGTTGGCAGTTCAAATCCATCAGGCGCTCCTTGGAAACCCTGTGGGGCAGTTCTATGCTGAGTCTGAATCCATTCAACAGCAATGGGTTTGGTTTGGTTTTGGGTTTGGAAACTGTAAAGCAGGATGAAATGTTATTTCTATTTCTATTTCCTGGATGCTTACAATATACTTGGTATGATAAGACTTGCATATATAACTAGATAATACAGCAAGGGAAGTATTTATTAGTAGAATAAAAAGCAAGACAATGATAAGCATGAGGAAGAATAAGCAGGATCATTGTTTTAAAGGATATTCACTTCTTCGTTTCTAATGACATCTCTTAAATGTTGAGGAAATGGAAATATCACAGTAATAGAGCATATTATATGGGCAGCATTGTTTTTGTTGTTGTTAGGTACCGTTGAGTCGATTCCGACTCATGACGATCCCATGCAAGACAAAAAGAAACACTGCCTGGTCCCACACCATCCCCACAATCGTTTTTATGCTTGAGCCCATTTTTGCAGCCACTGTGTCAATCCATCTTTTTGAGAGTCCGTCTTTTCCGCTGACCCCGTACCTTACCAAGCATGATGTCCTTCTCCAGGGACTGATCCCTTCTAACGACATGTCCAAAGTATGTAAGGTGCAGTCTCACCATCCTTGCTTCTAAGGAGCATTCTGGTTCCACTTCTTCCAAGACAGATTTGTTCGCTCTTTTGGCAGTCCGTGGTATATTCAATATTCTTCGCCAAAACCATAATTCAAAGGCGTCAGCTCTTCTTCCATCTTCCTTATTCATCGTCCAGTTTTCACATCTGTATGATGTGATTGAGAATACCATGGTTTGGGTCAGGTGCACCTTAGTCTTCCAGGTGACATCTTTGCTTTTCAACACTTTAAAGAGGTCCTTTGCAGCAGATTTGCCCAGTGCAATGTGTCTTTTGATTTCTTGACAGCTGCTTCCATGGATGTTGATTGTAGATCCAAATAAAAATGGACCCTATTAGATTAATGCAATTTATAGCAATGCCTCTGTCTTGAACTGCCTGGATCTTAAATCCTTGATCTGCCACTAAGTAGTCATATAACCTTTGCAAATTTTCTTAATGTTTCTGTCTCAGTTTTTCACCTGTAAAATGGAAGTAATAATAGTCCCTAGCTCATAGGGCTGTTTAAAAAATTAAATGGTATAATACATATAATCTTTTTTCTCTCAGGAAAGGACTCAATTAATGATATTATTATTATTGTAACATATATATATATATATATATATGTATAACATCACCTAGATGTCCATTTATTTTTATGGATTACCAGAGTTTTCTCAGTTAGACTTTCTAGCTTATGAAATATATCTAATTTGTTCTTGCATTGACTTAAAGCAGAAGTTCACAAAATTTCCTGGCAGTGGAAAAAAAATTATTTCTTTCCTTCTTTATGTCCCTCTTTTTCTTTTATTTTCTCCTTCCTTCCTTCCTTTCTTCCTTCTTTCCCTCCTCCCTCCCTTCCTCCTTCCCTTCCTCCCTGCCTTCCTCTCCTCCTCCCTGCCTCCCTTCCTCCCTTCCTCCCTCCCTCCCTCTCTCCCTCCCTCTCTCCCTCCCTCCCTCCCTCCCTCCCTCCCTTCTTTCCTTCCTTCCTTCTCTTTTCTTTCCTTCCTCCTTTCCATATATATAGTTCTCTTGTAAAGGTCAACCACGATTATAAGCCATTCCTGACAACTATGTGGTATGGTGCAAAGAGCTGTGGCCTAAGAGAAACCTGGCTTCATATAATGGCTCTGAATAACCTTAAATAAATTCATTTGCATTCTCTGACCCTTACCTTCTACATCTGTAATGTGTGAGAAAAAACAAAACTTATTTTTGAAATGTAAACTACCTGGCATGTAACAGCTACTCCGTGAATGGTGACCACGAGTACTATTATTTTTCTTTCAACCTATAGTACGTTTGAACTCTCCAACTAAGTGTTCCACAGTGAGTGATCATATATTACCAAAATCAACACTGGCATAGACTGATATTGTAATTGATCACCCATTAGCTTTGGTCTTGAGAAGTTAATGTGCTGGTATCATCAGGGCAGTGTGAAGGCCAGTGTCATCTCCTATGCTTGGAAACCCTTTTTCAGCATGCTGAATCCTGTGACTTGTCTTTTAGAAGGCAGCTCCTTTGAAAACAGAAATTTCGCAGAGGAGTATCACGATAATGAAGTATAGCATCATAATTGCTGCAAGATGCAACCTTTCCTGCTATTTCTTACCTATTGAAACTACATCTAAGGAAAATTTATCTTGGCCACCACAAAACTTTCTCTAGCTGGGAGAAAATTTCCCATAAATTGAAGAAGGGTGCCTTTGCAAATCTTGACAAAATTTCTGCTCTAGTATTGCTGTGAATCTTGTCAGCTGCTATTTGGTAATTCTGAAATACTATGGAGTATATTTTCTAGGTCATCATATAGTGGGAACCATCCAACTTATGCTTCACTTGTGAAGGCTGGCAAGAAGGCTAAACTGCGCCATGAAGAACTGTACCAGTGACTTCTGATAATAGAGCTTCCATTTTGATCCCATTTTACAATAATGAATTTGACCTCTTGGATTCTCTCAGGAAATGAGTGCAGCCCAGCTGTATCAGGAACAATGCATTTTACGGACCATGCTGAATAGTTAATGTAGACCAACTGCTCATTCACAGTTCTCCTTTGATTTCTTTCCCCATGGCTTTTCATTGCAGAATTACATTTTTGGGAAAAGAAGAATAAACATATGAAGTCAGTTTTAAGGAAAACCCCAAAGCTGCTGTTGTCTAATAGAAATATGAGGCTTTCCCCTTTTTTGTTCTTCAATGTATACCACTTAAATTGACTTTTAAACAGTTTTGGACACCTTTAAATATAGCATCATGCTGTAAAGAAAGCACATGAAACTATAATTAATATTCCTTATAAAGATAAAACTAGAAGTTCATGAAAGGGAAATTAAGCTAAATTGTAGTTAAGGCTTACTGCTTTTTTATAGTTGAATAATGTACATTAGAGAGCAGAAAAATAATAGGTAACTGGCATCCTAATATTAGTGCTACTGAGTCAGCAAGTATTTAGTAAGGACTTGCCATGTGCAGTACCCTCTACTGTAGATACCCTTGTGTTCTAAACTGACATTAATGCAGGAAAGAAGCAGTCCTAATCATACATTAGGAATCTGTACTTTGTTTGCAAATATGATCTATTATAATGTCTGATTTATAAGTTTGTTTGAATTAATCTGCTATTCCAAACTACGGTGATATTTTTCTGGATCCAGTGATATCATTTCCTGTAATGGACGTCATTTAAATTAATTTCCACCTGAGGAAATATCCATTGTTGAGCTCACTTTTATGGATTCGATGAGGTTTTCAAAGAATGGAAGCATTAGGATTTAATCACTAATGAAAAATAAAAATGGAAACATATTTTCCTTTTTATTGCTTGATGTCCAATATTTTTTTTTAAACAACTGCCTATTACTCTCACAACAGATGATTTTTGGAGTGATCTGAAAGCCCAGACCAATGATGTAAAGTCCACTAAAGATAGCTCTTCTGAACTCACGCAACGTAATCTAGAAATGGAGAAAGAAGAGGTAGAGATTTTTTATCTCATACTAACTCAACTAACTTATCTTTACTGTTGCCTGAAATTTCAAGGCAAGAAAATAAGATCTGAGTCCAGGACTTTATTATGAGAATGTAAGTCAGTTGTTTTCTTACAACAGCTTATTGTCTATGTAGTTTTTAAATGAAGGAGCCCTGGCGGCACAGTGATTAAGTGCTTGGCCGCTAACCAAAAGGTCAGTGGTTCAAACCCACCAGCTGTTCCTTGGGAGAGAGATATGGCAGTCAGCTTCCGTAAGCATTTACAGCTTTGGAAACACTATGCGGCAGTTCTACTCTGTCCTAGAGGGTCACTATGAGTTGAAATTGACTCAACAGCCACAGGTTTTGTTTGTTTGTTTTAGTTTTAAAAGACTATGCTACTACTAGTGTACAAGAACGGTGGTGCAATACTCTGTTTTCAGGCCTGCTCTTCAACGTTCCATAACTCTGAGATTAAAGCTGAACTCATATTTATATGGTTATAATTTCATCTGTAGCTCTTTGACAGAAACATTTTTGTGTTATTACAAAGACTTAGCCTTTCCAGAGGTTTCCAGTCCATTTGTTACTCTGACATCTTGATATTCAGTTTGTGGAAAGAGATGTGCTGACAGTGAAGTTCTCTGTGAAGCAGTGACAGTGTCGGCTGCCCTTACCACTTGACTAGGCAACTTGTAGAACAGAAAAGAGCCATAAGTAGACAATGGAGTCAGTCTGTAGTGAGCACCTTGGAGAGCTCTTAGGAAAGGTTTTAACATCCTCTCTCTCTCTCTCTCTATCTATATATATGTATGTGTGTGTGTGTATGGAAGCCCCTGGTGGTGTAATGGTTAAGTGCTACGGCTGCTAACCAAAAGGTCAGTAGTTCGAATCCACCTTGGAAACTCTATGAGGCAGTTCTACTCTGTCCTATAGGGTGGCTATGAATCGAAATCTACTCAATGGCAATGGGTTTGGTATTTGGTTTTGGTATATATATACATACATAGGGTCTGTTTGAGTCAGAATCAGCTCGACTGCACTGGGTTTGGCTTTTGGTTTTTAGATTCTATCTACACACAGAAACCCTGGTGGTGTAGTCGTTAAGTGCTACAGCTGCTAACCAAAGGGTCAGCAGTTCAAATCTGCCAGGTGCTCCTTGGGAACTCTATGGGGCAGTTCTACTCTGTCCTATAGGTTCACTATGAGTTGGAATTGACTCGACAACACTGGGTTTGTTTTTTTTTTTAATCTACACACACACAAACACATATACACACACCCACATATATATATATATATACATATACACACATACATAAGTATATATACACATATAATATACAAATATTTATTTATTTATAGATAGGCACACAGGAGTTTTAGAGAGATTCAGAGTTAGCCAGGGCTACACTGTAGGATTATCAGTGTGTGATAATTTCAAAAGGGCTGAGGTCATGTTTTACTTGTCAACAAAATATATCCTCCAGTATTTTGTGAGACTGCTTACTCTTCTTTGTTTAAAGCAGCTATGCGTCAAGATACATACTCCTTGAAAAGTCACTGTAATGATAAAAATATTAACTGAAATTTACTGAGTTCTTACTGTATTCCAATCCTGATGTTAGGTGTTTCACATACTTTACATGGAATCCTCACAATTACTAAGTAGACATTAGCATTGCCAGTTTAAAGAGTAGAAAAGCTGTAGCAATTTGTGAATCTACTCTTTAAACCCAGGTCTGTCTAGTTGTAGAACACATGTTCCTTTTACTGCTCCAGGACTTGTCATTAAAATTGTAATATGAGCTTGTTTGGTCATATCTCTTTTCTGTATGGGAGCTTGGTGAATGGGAAAACCAATTACAAAGTTTTCTGAGATTAATTTCATAGAGCTGCTATGCAATTCACATCATTAGAGGAAAAACAATTCCAATAGCCATAATACATCCCTGTGGGTGAATAAATTGGTGCACTAAAAATATTTAGTGGCTACCTGGCAAAGGAGTAATACTGACTACTGAGGAGTCCCCAAAGATCTCTTGTTTGCTTTATTTCCTCCTTTATTCTAACCATCTCAGAGCTGTGAAAAACGGCCCATGATCATTTGGGTAGAATAGTTGCTATAGTAACCATTGTGCACTTTACTAAAGGCAACTTACTAACTGTAATCTTTATGTTTACAAGAACTGTATAGTTTATAGGCTATGAGAGTTATGTGTCATTCATGTCCTCAAGGTGTTTGGCTATATTATGAAGTCAGAATAGTTTAACTTTGAAATTACAGTCTCTTATAAAATATTTATATTTTTGAGAAAATAAAAAATGATGACTTCATATTTAGACTATTAGAGAAGGGGACCAAATAAGACATTAAAAAAAAAAATGCTATTTTATATGCTGTAGGAATTTAGCACACTGATAGAATTTTTTTCTTTTTTAGTTTTCCCATTTGAATTTACTGAACACTACCTTCTCTCACTTTTCAACAGTATTATCATAAAAAAAAAAATTAAGTAGGTAATTGAATTAGAGAGCTTCATAATTCAAACACAACAAATGCATTTTTTTTGTTTTGTTTTGCCTCTTATCTACATATTTTTGAAGTTCTCAATTCTTGACTGCATTGTGATCGTGTATAGTAAACAGGAGGTCTCCCAGAGTGGCACAAATGCTTAAGTTCTTGATTGCTAATGGAAAGGCTGGTGTTCAAACTCACCCAGAGATGCCTCAAGAGAAAGGCCTGGCAATCACCTCTGAAAGTTCACAGCCTTGAAAACCCTATCGAGTGAAGCTCTACTCTGCACACATGGGGTCACCATGACTTGTTTGTTTTTATTTTTTCATAGTGTCTAAGGGGCAATGTGGTTCAGTGGTAGAATTCTTGCTTTCCATACAGGAGACCTGGCTTCAACCTGGCCAACGCACCTCATGTGTAACCATCACCTACCATTTAGTGGAGGCTTATGTGTTGCTGTGGTGCTGAACAGCTTTCAGTCAAGCTTCTAGACTAAGATAGACAAGGAAGGAAGGCCTGGAGATCTATTTTCAAAAATCATCCAGTGAATACCCAGTGAATCACAGTGATCTGGTCTACAACTGATCATGGAGATGCTGAAGGACTGGGCAGCATTTAGTTACATTGTGCATGGGATCGTCCTGAGTTGGAGCTGACTCGATGACAGCTAACACCAATAACAAGGAGCCCTGGGAACCCAATGTTTAAGCCCTCAGTTGCTAACCGAAATGTCCGTGGTTTGAACCTACAAGCCACTTTGCTGGAGAAAAGACCTGGTGATCTGCTCCTGTAGATTACAGCCTAGGAAACCCTATGGAGGAATTCTACTCTGTCCTATAGGGTTGCTATAAGTAGAAATTGACCTGATGGAATACAACAAAAGAAAACAATAGTAGACAGACTATAATAAATGTAAAAAAAAAAAATTGTTTATGTTCTAAAAGTCCACTTCTTGCATTAGAATTTCCTTGATGATGTACTAATCAATTTTTATTCTTCAGGATCTTATCTTCTGAAAACGAGCAAGCACTGTATACACATTACAGCAAGTGGTCTGCTTCCTGTCTCCACAAATAAGAGGCAAATTGCCTTACGTAGGAGCCTTTGGTCATCATGTGCCTCCTGTATGGAATTTCCTGGTCACTACCTCGTTTTTCCTATTTATCCTTCAAAGCTCAGCTTGAGTCCCACCTTTTCAGACAAGAGTCCTTCAACTGGATTCTTCACATAATTCAAGTTCTTGTCACGTTTATCATCTGTAACAAAGATGTCACTTTGAAGACTAAGGTGCACCTAACCCAAGCCATGATATTTTCAATTACCTCATTTGCATGCTAAATCTGGACAATGAATAAGGAAGACCAAAGAAAAATTGATGTCTTTGAATTATGGTGCTGGTGAAGAATATTGAATATACCATGGACTGCCAAAAGAGCAACAAATCTGTCTTGGAAAAATCACAGCCAGAATGCTCCTTAGAAGTGAGGATGGCAAGACTTTGTCTCATGTATTTTGGATATATCAGGAGGGACCAGTCCCTGGAGAAGGACATCACACTTGGCTAATGTAGAGGGTCAGAGAAAGAGAGGAAGACCTTCAATGAGATGGATTGACACAGTGGCTGCAATGATGAGCTCAAGCATAACGATTGTGAAGACGGTGTAGGACCAGGTATTGTTTTGTTCTATTGTGCACATAGGGGTGCTGTGAGTTGGAATGGACTCCATGGCACCTAACAACAATGACAACAACACTTATTTGGTACCTACATGCTTGGAAGTCTTGGGGGCATCAGATGATAGATATACTAGATGTGAGGCCCAATATCTGCTAGATTCCTCTTCTCGGATCCAAAGGCAGGGAGAACCCTGTCTGGTATATTAACCAAAAAAAGTCCATATATATACTAGAAGTATCTTTTTCACCAGTAAGATCTAGACATTGTTGGCCCCATTCCTAATGAGTATAGAAAATTTCAACACAGGCACTCTTTGTTAGCTCAAAGAATGAGTAAATTTATGTGCAAGCCCCACACTCTTGAGTCTCCAGTTAGGACTAGATCTAGGCTCTGATATTATTGTAATTTCCTATTGAAATTGGCCCCTTACTAATGCCATTCATCAGGGCTGCATATACATCCTAGCATCCCCACTTTGACCTCCTTGGTCATGGAATTGCAATCCTAAAAAAATGCATCTGCATATATTCTTGGCTATTCTACTTTCATCTAATCTCTTGGCTAGTGAAGCTAACTCAGGAGATACTGAATTGGATTAGTTGATTTAGACTGTTAATTCTTCACTGAAAAGTTATGGGCTTCCATTATATTTCTTATTTAGTCCTAAATCCCAATTCTCAGTCAGATTCCCCCTTTCTCCTCACCATTTATCAAGTAACCAGGTAAGGAGGAATTCAGGGGACAGACTGGCAGTAGCCATGATAGGTTATTTCTTGAGTATCCGGGCCTTGGTCTCATAGGTTGAATTTTGGACATTACTCAGTCCCAGGGAGTTGTATTTGCCAAATATAGGCACATATTTGACCCAATAATGAAAATTGGCACCAGACAGTATACCCTAACAGAATCTAAACATGATATATCAATCAGGAACTCAGCTACGGGGGGGTACCTTTGTCATAGGATCCAGCACAAGGAGGAGAAATTCCACACTGGCAATACTTTGTATGACCAGTGGTCAACAAAAGGCATTGATTTCATGGCAGCGTAATAGGGGAGAAGACTGAAACAATTAAGGGACTTAGAGATTTTTTTAGAGATTAATACTGAGGCATCATGTTGCTGAGATTTGCCAATAGACATCCAAGTAAGGAGATGATGAGTTTTGATTTCTCACGTCTTCTGATTACGTTTGCTCTGTGAACCAAGAAATTCTAAGACAAAGAAAGAGGCTTTTTCTGGGGAACTGAGGCTGCAGATGCAATAGAAATGAGGTAGATATGACAGATATATTAAGTATCTGTTTGCCTAATACTGACATTTTATTTTTACTAGAGCTTTTTGATTTCTCTTTTTTATATTTTATACTTGATTACATTTTATGTATTTTGCATTGAATTTTTAATACTATGTTGTAAAATATTATTGTTTGAATGGCTTTCCTTCCTTTTCCCTTCCACTCTCTTTTTCTCATTGTGGACTACCTAAAGCCTAAATTATTTTTGAATTTTTATTGTTTGTTGAATTTTAAACACAGTTTTTTAAAATCAGAACATATAGCCAGCATGCCAAAACAACACTTAAATGCAAAAAAAAAGAAAGGTATCCATAATCTGTTTATGAAAATGTTATTTATAAAACAAAAACACAAAGCTATATTTATATTCATTAATTCCTTTAATCAATAAGTATTTATTAACTTACTAAGATTAAGACACAGTGCTAGGTTCTGGAAGAACAAAGAACAAATTGTAATCCTAGCCCCTGATTAGTTCACTGTCGACTGTGGAAGACAGACATGTAAATAGACAGAGAATAGAGTGTGAATGGAATAACACAGAAATAAGCACTAGTTTTAATGAAAGCCCATCCTTGGATGTGAGCAAAGCTTGCTTGAATTGATAATATCTAAACTTAATCTTAAGCAATCATCAATTATTGGGAGTAAAGGGTGGACAGGAGAGCAGGGAAGTAATTCGAGTAGAGGAAATATCATGGGCAAATGTCCAAGGTAATAATGACTTATTTGATCAATTGCAAAAAAAGGTTTCATTATGACGACAGCACATGGTGAAAGGAGCAGAGCAATGGAATGAGGCTAGAGTGATTATCAGGGTACAGATCAGGGAAGGCCTGTGTAACACATCACAAAGTTAGAGCTTTATCCTGAGAGTATTGGAGAGCTGGTTAAGCATCTTGTCTTTCAGAAGAATCACCCTGGCTGAAGAGTACATAATGGATCTCAGTCAGGTAAGACAAGAGGCAGGGAGATTTATTTTGGAGACTGTCAGAATAATTCCTAGTCAACAGTGGCCTCGACGGAGATAGTGGCAGCGAGGCTGGAAAGAGGTGGCTGTACCCACCTTATATGGAGAAAAGACAGTATTTAGAGTTCTATAATCAATGTATTTGTGAAGGGTGGAGGTAGGTAAGAAAGGAGTGAGACAAATTTCATAGATTTCTGGTTTAGGCATTAGGAATGTCATTCACTATGTTAGGGCATTAGAAAAGATGGAAATTATTTGTGAAAATGTTAATTATGATGTCTTCTGTAAGAAATATTATGCCACTACTACAAGTGAGGGTTATAAAGACTATGTACTAGTAAGAAGGAATTTATGTTACCCAGGTAAGTAAGAGAGGCAGGATCTAAAATTTTACATGTGCTATGATTATGACTGTAAAATATGTAAAGAAAATAATACAGGGAAATAAAATACTAAAAGTGGTTATATTATAGAGATTTTTATTTTCTTTTCTCTATACTTTTTAAAATTATTTGCTTATATTGCTTTCATAATGGGGAATATTTTCAAAATAAAACATTTTAAAATAATTGCTCAATATAGTATAAGCCATGGTAATATAAGTATAATATTAAAATGAATAAGTTTAATCATCTATGTATTATGTAAAATATAATTCTTGCCACTTTCTATTATATATTTTGATAAGTAACTTCTTAGACAGTGTTGTTGTTGTTAGATACCATCTAGTCAGTTCCAGCTCACAGAGACCCTATGTACAACAGAACGAAACACTACGCTCGCTGTCCTGCGCCATCCTCACGATTGTTGTTATGTTTGAACCCATTGTTGCAGCCGTGTCAATCCATCTCATTGAGGGTCTACCTCTTTTTCGCTGACCTACTATTTTATCAAGCATGATGTCCTTCTCCAGGGTCCGATCCCTCCTGATAACATGTCCAAAGTATGAGCCCTAGTCTTTCCATCCTTGCCTCTAAGGAGCAGTCTGGCTGTATTTCTTCCAAGACAGATTTGTTCGTTCTTTTGGCAGTCCATGGTGTATTCAATATTCTTCACCAACACCGCAATTCAAAGGCATTATTAATTCTCCTTTTGGTCTTCCTTATTCATTGTCCAGCTTTGGCATGTGTTTGAGACAATTGAAAACATCATGGCTTGCATCAGGAACACCTTAATCTTCATGGTGACACCTTTGCTTTTGAACACTTTAAAGAGATCTTTTGCAGCAGGTTTGTCCAATGCAATGCATCTTTTGGTTTCTTGACTGTTGGTTCCATGAGTGTTGATAGACAGTAGAGATGGAAAATCAGAGGCAAAAGAGTATCTTTACCAGTCATTATCTAGACCAAGAATAGCTGCCTAATGGCACTAATTAAATGAAGACAAAAATAACTGCAGCATATTCACCTTTCTTTGGTTAAGGTATTAAAAAACTTTTTATATTTTTCCCCCCTAAGCTGAATATACATTATCTACCAAAGAATTCTTATGATGTTTAAAATAACCTTTCTGAAAAAAAACCTTCTGGCTAAATTGTAATTAAGAAGTTCTATCCATTCCTTTGTTTTGAGATAAGTACCATTCCCAATGTATGCAACTGACGGATAAACCAAAAACACCAAATCTGTTGCCCTCCAGTCGACTCATAGCAACCATATAGGACACAGCAAAACCACCCCATAGGATTTGCAAGGCTGTAAATCTTTACGGAAGCAGTCTGCCACATCTTTCTCCCCAGGAGTGGCTGGTGGGTTCCAACCTCCAACCTTTCATTTGGGAGCCAAGCATGTAACCACTGTATGATCAGGCCAATAGACACACTCAATTATGTGGATATTTTGGTGGTGCACTGGTTAAGAGCTTGGCTACTAACTGAAAGGCAGGCAGTTTGAACCCACCAGTCGCTCTGCTGGAAAAAGAAGTGGCAAGCTGCTTCCGTCAGGATTACAGCATTGGAAACCCTATAGGACAATTGTACTCTGTCATATAGGGTTGCTATGAGTCAGAATAGACTTGATGGTAATAGCTTTTTTTTTTTTTTTTTAACAATTAATCTCCTTCTTAAGGAGACTAATTCCTTCACAAATTTATATTTTCATAAATTCAGATTTTAATATATAAGTGTGCATTCTTTCAGAACACACTATATGAAGATCCCAATTATTCAGAAGATTTATTGCTTGGTTGTTTTGTAAATGAGTTAACAATAGGATTTCTTTAAATAGTTGATTTGAGTCGGTCCTAAATATAGATTTAGGTATTTATTTTACCTTAATTATAGGTTTCCTTGAACTTTCTTAGAAAAGACCAAGTATGGGAAGGGATTTTACTCAAAGCTGGCATAGATTTTGCATGATTCTAGATGCATTTATGTTCCAGAGGCTGAGAACGCTTGTTATAATAGCTAAAATAAAGATGATAATAACACTTAAAGGTACTAAGTGCTTTATTATATCAACTAATTCCTCCCCAACACTAAGAACCTTATCCTGATTTTAGAAATGAGGATAAGAGGCTCAGAGAGTCACATAACCAATAAGCAACACAGATAGGATTTGAAGCCATCAGTATGGCTACAGAATCTGCACTTTGAACCGCTATGATGTGTTGCTTCTTTCATAAAAGTAATGTCTTCACTCTCAGGTTGACAAATTTGGTGGGTTTATGTGACAATGTGAGATGAGTGTAATCACTTCAGTATATGAATATGTTATATTATCTTCAGTATTAAATCATTCAAGGCAGAATAGTAAATGGTCAAAATTCACTATTCAAATTTATTTTTGGTATATATCATAAACTTGAGGCCTTAAGAGATCGCCCAGGTCATTCAGGATAAGAATAGTTTTTTTTTTTTTTTTCCCCTAAAGTCTAGATAATTGTGTCAAATCACTTAGATTTGGTTTGAACTTCAAAGCAACTTTCTTCTTATTTTCTACTTCACATTGCATGTGTGTGTCCTCTACTGCCTAAACTTATTCAAATCTTTTAAACAGGAAATTGCAAAACACATAACACGCTCTCTTGAAGTGTCTTGCTTGACACCTTAAAATTTATTTTAAAAATTGAAGACTTGTTATTCATCAAGTATTCATACAAATAAAGCCTAATGACTCATTTTGTGCATGGCATGATTTATCACTCTTCTTAATTTATTTGGACAAAGGATGCTATGTAGAGAATAATGATTACATTTCCATGAGTTTATCTGCCTTATTTTGGAAAGATACAAGGAAAAAATGCTCCTGCTAAAATGCTTAGTCTTAGTCAGTAGAAAAAAATATGTTATACTTAATATGCAATTGTAAGTCCTAATTGAAGTTTACCTTAAAATTAAACCTTAAAAATACAAATAGTATTTGTTTTTAAATACTGTTTGTAATATTTTAGTGGTCTTTCTATGAGGAGCTCAGGAAGATCTATGGCCATATATTTATGACACAAAAAATAACAAATTAAATGATAGATCATTCAATAAGTTTTTAATTATAAGTTGTTAAGTAAACCGTTATTAAAAACAACTCCAGCTTTTATAAAGCACAACATCGAACTCAACTGTGGAGATTTATATGGTTATGTGACATAATATTTGTTAGCCATCTATAACCACAAATGAGAATAATACTTTGTGAGGGAGCAAAAAGATTGAAGGATGTTGAATACCTGCCACCATGGAGCCACCATCCTGGTGATGGACCACTTATGCCCAGAAAGAAGTAAAATTTTATCTTGTTTAAGTCACTGCTGTTTTAAGACTCTGCTAGAGTATTCAAAACTGTATCACAGCTTATACACTAGTCTTTCTAGTTTGCTATTGATATTCTGTTTTGGTATAATCATGCCCTTTTAAAAGAGTCTGCGCTTTTGTTAATGTGTTAACTTCTGTCTCTCATTCACCAATTATCCCCTTTATAAAGTGAAATCATATACATACATATGTATATGTGTGTATATATATATATATTTATAAATATATAATCTTTGCCTATTTGCCATGGAAATGGTTTTAAATTATCATTAGCCAGGAGATCCAGAAAGCGGGATTTACTTATTTATTGCCATCATTCAAATTAAGTGACGAGTACATGGGAACAGATGGTCTGGATACTAAAACACAAATGACATCCTTTAAATCCAGGTATTTTATGGTCTGAATAAAAAAGATAATGTTAATAACATAAATAAGGAGACAGCATCTTAAATTTTGTTGCTGCTGCTCAGAACTCTGCTCTCAGTTGTTCGCACAGTTTCATCAGGAGAATAGAGGATACATTAATCAGCGCTTCACTTCCTAGTTTTTAAGTCATGTTCTGCTAATAGGTGGTTAGAGGATACAAATAGCAAGAGCTCTAAGACTAAGATCTCTTCATCCCTAAACCAAAATCCTTTCTGAATATCCTGGGTTTAGAGAACGTAATTTGCCTTTTGGGAACATATAATTTCATTTATTTTTTCCCTCCATAGTTTAGTGACACCTAATGACTTCAAGTGCTTACCCCTACTCTGAAATCACTTTTTAAATGCTGAACTGGGTGGTTAGAGGCTCAATTAATAGACAGTTTTATCCCTCAAAGTAGGTAACTTCAAACAGATTTTTAAAACTATTTGTACTATAATTAGTTAACATTTATTCAGTCATTGAATATCCATAGACTAATAATGATTTATAGTATGATTCCTACAAATAAACGTCTTGTATTTTCTAAGCTGTGTGGAACTGCTTCAAAATTTTCCAATGGCTCTTCCATCACTTAAAGATAAAATGTTGATGCCTGAGCATAGCATCGTTCCTTCATGATTTGGTCCCTGACTACCTGTCCAGTCTTTTCTTTAGGCACCCCTTCTAATGCTTTAAGTTTTAGACATAGTATACTAATTTTAATTCTTTAAAGATGAAATATTCTCTCTAGCCTTCACATCTTTGCCCATAGTTTTCCTTACTTAGGTTGGAGGTTCAAAACTCCCAGTTTGAACCCAGTGACTCCATGGGAGAAAGACCTGGTGATCTGCTTCTGTAAAGATTACAGCCATGAAAACCCTATAGGGAAGTTCTGCTCTGTCACCTGGGGTTGTTATGAGTTGGAATTGACTTGATGGCACCCAACAAGTTTTTTTTTTTTTTTTTAACAACTTAGCACTGGCCTCATGTTTCATTTTCTATGGTCTTCCTGACCCCGCACAGGAATATTGAGGAACTGTTTCCTCCCTGCTTCCCCTCTGTCTTCTACTTATCTCCTTCTTAACTCTCATTACAACGTGTTGTAATAGTCTGTACACGTCTCTCCAGTAAATTAATGAAGATAAGGGTCATACTTTTACATACGTTTTCATTATTTTCATCTTATATCAAAATATTAATTTGCACTAATTTTGTAAAGCTTATCCAACTTACAAAACACGGCACGATTCTGATACATTAAGTGATGATGTATGTTTTGTTAATAATGCCCAAGTGGTGATTTACCTTACATTTTAACCATAGTGCATACAAAGAAATAAAAAATCTTTTATTTTATAAGCAACATTCGTTTCATTCAATCAAACCTCCAACCTTTGTTTCATTACACCAAAATTTTAAAAAGTTTAAAATAACTCTTCATGAGGCATTGATGTTGCTAGGTGGTAAGGTACAGCTTTTTTGTTTCCTGGGTCATGGGCTATTTTTCTTTTTATTAACATATTAGTTAAGGAATTCTTTCTGTTATTTGACATAATTTCACCATGTTCCAATCCTGAAGTAAAAGTGTTTGGAAGCATTTCTATTTTATTTTTTAAAGAAAGTCAAGAAACTTAAATAGCCAATCTGTACATGGCACTATTCGATAAAAAGTTTCAGTAATTCACAGGTTTAACTCCAACTCAGCATAAAGACAAAATTTGTTACTTTCCAACATTACTATGTGAGAAAAACAAAAATTTTGGACCCTATATTCTGAGGGCCATTTCTAAACAGGCTGTCTTTGAAAGCGAGTACTTGGCCTTTCACAAGAGGCTCAGCCACCAAAAACATCAACCTGTTTCTGATGAGTTGATTTTGACTCATAACAACCCTGAAGGATAGAGTGGAACTGGTCCATAGGGTTTCCAAGGCTATAAATCTTTAGGAAGCAGACTACCACATCTTTCTTCATAGGAGTGGCTGGTGAGTTCAAACTACCAACCATTAGGATAGCAGCTGAGCTCTTAACTACTGTATCACCAGGGCTCCTAAGTTTGCATAGGCAATTAACTATGAAATTCCAGTACATTAATATTTGGTCTGATCCAGCACCCAAACATTTAATTTGCCCCTGCTGACTTTTTCTTTTGCATTTCCCCCAGCTCTGATTCCTTTTTTTCTCTCAGTACTGCAGTTACCTATGACTTAGGTTCTGTGGGATAGTAACGGAAAATGTTCATGTAGTGCTTTCTAACTGCCAGGTTTAAATCTTTAAATACTCTAGTCAAGCTATCTCATTTAATGGCAAGAACTATATATAGTCGGAATGAACTTGACAGCCACCTTTTTTTTTTATACATATGTAGTATATAGTATATATACGTAGTATATAGTATTATTTTCCTATTTTATGCATGAGAAAACAGAGTCATAGGAAAACTATCTTATCCAAGATAACACAACTAAATAAATTTTGAAGCTGGGTCTGGATCACATACATCTCTATCCTTCATCATTACACAATACTTCCTCTCTACGGGTGAGAAATACATGGATGAGAGAGAGCACAAGAGGTAACATCGTATCATACTTTTAACAAGTTTATAGTGTTTCAGTTAAATTTTTTTTGGTTTCGTGTGCTGTTGTTGTTAGTTGCCCTCAAGTTGGCCCCTGACTCATAGCAACCCCATGTGTAACAGAGTAGAACTGCTGTCCAGCGATTTCTTGGCTGAAGTCTTTACAGAATCCGTTCACCAGGGCTTTTCTTGTGTGGAGCCCCTGGGTGGGTCTGAATTGTCAACCTTTAGATTAGCAGCTGGTCACAGATGACTCCTTTTGGTTGCGTATAAAACTTTGGGAAAAAAGCCTACTTATTGGAAATACATTCAAGCAGTTAATAGAATTTAAGGAAGAACTAAAAACTGAGTCTTAGGAATCTTTAAGGATAACAACAACAGGGTTTCAGAAATCTCTTCCTCTTCTTTGGGTTCAGGCGAGTGGACTCCAGTGACTTCAGGTCAGTTTGATTCTCCATCGATGTTAAAACTCCTTAGAAGTATTAGGTCAACTTGGCTGAGTCAGGCAAGTGTCTTTGGACACTAGGGTAGGGAGTAAAGGACACCTTTTATTATCTGGCCATTCTTAGAGAAGAGGGAATCACTGACAATCAGGGAGGCACCTTAACTAGTTTGTATTCTACAAATATGTAACATAACTTTCTACGGCTTGTGTAATATTTTGAAATTTTGAATTGAAATAAGATAGTTTAGTTGAACCACATACACATTAAAAAAGAATTGCCAAGTGCTTCTTTGCTCACTGAAGCCTCCTTAATTTTACCTTTTTTTTTTTTTTAAATACATCTGCTTCTAGTCATGTTGTTGTTGTTAATTGCTATTAAGTCGATTCCAACTCATGGTGACCCCATGTGTAAAGAGTAGGACTGTTCCATGGGGTTTTCAGGGCTGTGGTCTTTTGGACACAGATCACTAGGCCTGTCTTCTGTGGTGGATTCAAACCACCAGCCTTTTGGCAAGTTCAGCATTTAACCATCTGTGCCACCCAGGACTCTTTCTAGCCACCTATTCAAGAGAAATGAGTTCAATGTGATATTCATAAAAATACTTATGATGACTGACAATCTAATTAAGAAAATTTTCTTGTTTGAAATATGATATCCACAGTGTGAATTTTGTTTAAAATTGCAAGCTGAACTAAACTGGAAAAAATATTCCTTCTGGTGTGAATTTTATAATGGTATTGCCTGTCACCAACACTGGAGAGTATACTCACGAGGCACTAAGTAAAAGGAAATATTTCCATTTATAAAAACAAGTCTAAAGATAAGTATATTCTACTGTAAAGCACTCAGGCATTGGATGCACTTACTAGTGATTGTAACGAGATGGGCAATGGATCATCTCCAAGGTTGAAGGTTTGCCCTCTTATATTGAAGAAAAGTATGGAGGTATCTTACTAACATCACAAGTAATGGAAATCATTTTTAAACTTGGGGGAGGTCAGATGTGGTTTGTAGTAAGTAAACTGCATTTGCTGAATCAAGCTTTTCAATCTAATTAGTTTAATGGCTTTGAGTACACCTCATGACCTTTACAACAGTTATCCATTGAAAAGTTTTTTTCCCCCTAGACCTTTGTGAACTCTCTCTAGCATCTGACAAATTTAATATATAAAATCTTTCCAAACTCATTTTTTATTAAAGTTCTGGCCAAAAGATAGTACTTAGGTTGGGAAGACAACAGTTAACCTGAGAAAGCAGCCTGGGTTTTGAAGATATGTACGCAAATGTTTTATCTAATGAGCAAGGCAAAATCATGGATCAGGCAATTGTAAAAAAGATTTGAAAATCTTTGTTTCCGAGCTTTAACAGCTTTGGAATTTATGTTCTGCCAAGCCAATTTTACAAAACATATACTGCCAAGTATGAAAAAAACAGATAAAGCATTTGAGGTGCCATTTGCCATTATTTTCTCTCAGAATCTAACGTATTCTAATGCTTTGAACCAATGCATAGTAGATTTATCCTAGATTCATACTAGAAGAAGTTACAATTTTTCTCCCAGCAGAATTGTATACATATTATTTGACTCCATAAGTTTGGTTACATAGAATATCTCAGGACAACTGTTTAGAACTCTTGACAGTTTGGAAAATGTTTAAAATAAAGTGATTTGTGGTGAAAAACTCTAGTGTTGCCATGGCATCATTGGAAGAACAGCGTATCCACATAAAGAAAATATGAGGGTAAGTCAAAAAATATTGCTACAAAATCATAGAAACCTTTATTGATCAAAAATATAAAAATGTGAAGTTATTGTTTCTCAACATACCCTCCATCTAGGTCTATAGATTTTTGAAGGTGGTGTTTCCATTTTATTAATTCCCCAAAGAATTCTGCTGTCTTCAATTTACATCACATCAAAACAGCAGTTTTGGCATCCTCAAGGGACTCAAATCGTGTTCCTTCAAATGTTCTTTGAGTTTTAGGAACAAAAAGAAGCCTGAAGGGGCAAGATCAGGGCTCTAGGGTGGATAGGATGAGGTTTTCCAATGAAATTCTCATAGGACAGCCTTTGCTACCCTTGAAGAATGAGCAGGTGCACTGTCGTGATGGAAAAGAATTCCTGGGCGCAAATTTGCTGGCCTTTTTCTCACCAATGCGGTTTTCAGTTTTCTTAAAATTTCTTCGTAATAAGCCCTTGTGATCATCCTGTATCCTTCAAGAAAATCTATCCAGATTACCCCTTTGGAATCCCAAAACAGTTACCATAACCTTCTGAGCGGTCTTCCCTCTCTTGGCTCATCTTTGAGGTCTTCCCAACCTTCCTTAAAATGCTTACCCAAAAAAACCAAACTCAGTGCCGTCGAGTCGATTCTGACTCATAGCGACCCTATAGGACAGAGTAGAACTACTCCACAGAGTTTCCAAGGAGTGTCTGGAATATTCGAACTGCCGACCCTTTGGTTAGTAGCCGTAGCACTTAACCACTAAATGCTTGATACATCTAAAAACTATTGTTTTATGTGGAGAAGCATTCCCATAAACTTGCTGCAAAGCTTCAATGATTGTGGAAGATGTCCACTTGAGTTTTGTTAAAAATTTGCCTTTAGCCCTGACCTCAAAATTGTTTCTTTCCGTGGCACTAAAAGTATCCTTTTTTTTGAAGAGACCCTAAGGAGACCAAGGCAAGTGTTTTACTGAGAGAATTTGTCCAAAGCCATCCGCTGATCACAGAGACATGTTTAAACATGTTTTGTTTGGAATAAACCTGTGTATGTATGAACTGGAACCCTAGTAGCAATATTTTTGATTTACTCTTGTGTGTTGTTATATTTTCTTCAAATCACTGTGTGTGTGCATGTGTGCGCACTCCATATGTGTGACTTATCTTGCTACCGAGATAGGAATCAAAACTATGTGACCATGACAAATTTGTTTATAATCAAGTGACTTAGTCACATATGTCTCATAATAACATTTAGCATGCATGAAATTTATGAAGCATTACACATTTTGTTTATCTTTCTCCTTCTAATATTACTTCATCATATCCTAATCTATTGTATACTTATTATTTACCAACTCTCCATGCACCCCTTCCAAACATTTCATTTTTCCTCTATCTTCTGTCTTGGTAAATGAGTATATTATTTATTAGGTAACCTAATTAGAAAATCTGAAGCATTGAGATTCAGGTCTCAATGATGTCTAAACAAAACCCAGTTGCTGGAGGGTCTTCATATTCTTGTTATAATGGGATAGCTTCTAGTACACTAATTTTTTTGAAAGCAACATCTTAGAAATATGGGCAAGATATATAAGCAACTGATTGAAGCATCAGAGAGCAACAAAGGCAGCCAGAACTGAAGGAATAAGATCCTTTCATAAAGGGAAGCATATTGAGGTGAGGCTCACATTTGCCTCCATTCTTCCCCTAGGACATTTGCCTATTTTTGGTACAGGCAAAACAGGTTAAAAGAAACAGCCTGAAAGTTGCAGCAATTCAATGGGCAAGGCAGCCCAAAATCAAAGTGTCAATATCATGAAGAGGAGGAATTGGAGAGAAAAGAGTTCAACGTATCTCTTGCAATTTTCCTTCAAGACCAACTCCTAAATTACACATACATGGGCTGTTGTTGTTATTAGGTGCTGTCCAGTCAGTTCCAACTCAACGCAACCTTATGTACAACAGAACAAAATAACACTCAGTCCTGTGCCATTCTCACAACCACTATTAAACTTGAGCCCATCGTTGCAGTCACTGTGTTAATCCATCTTGTTGAGAGTCTCCCTCTTTTTCTCTTACCCTCTACTTTACCAAGCATGATGTCTTCTCCAGGGACTGATTCCTACTAATAACATGTCCAAAGCATGTGAGAGATAATCTCATCATCCTTGCTTCTAAGGACCATTCTGGCTGTACTTCTTCCAAGACAGATTTCTTTGTTCTTTTGGCAGTCCATGGTATATTCAATATTCTTCCCCAACACCACAATTCAAAGGCATCAATTCTTCTTTGTTCTTCCTAATCCATTGTCCAGATTTTGCATGCATATGGGATGAATGGAAACACCGTGGCTCGGGTCAGGTGCACCTTAGTCTTTGAAGTGACATCTTTGCCTTTTAACAGAAATATTAAGAGGTCTTTCACAGCAGAATTCCCCGTTGCAATAAGTCTTTTGATTTTTTGACTGTTGTTCCTATGGTTGTTGACTGTGGATCCAGGTAAAATGAAATCCTTGACAACTTCAATCGTGTCTCTTCTTATCATGATGTTGCTCATTGGTCCTGTTGTGAGGATTTTTGTTTTCTTTATGTTGAGGTGTAATTCATACTGAAGGCTGTGCTCTTTGATCTTCACCAAGTTCCCTTCACTTTCAGCAAGCAAGATTGTGCCATCTGCATATTGCAGGTTGTTAATGAGTCTTCCTCCAATCCCGATGCCGCATTCTTCTTCATTAGTCCAGCTTCTCCGGTTACTTGCTCAGTATACGGATTGAATATGGTGAAAGGACACAAACCTTACACATACCTTTCCTGCCTTTAAACCACGCAGTACACCCTTGTTCTATTTGAACGACTGCCTCTTGATCTATGTACAGGTTTCTCATGAGCACAATTAATTGTTCTGGAATTCCCATTCTTCACAGTGTTATCCATAATTTCTTATGATCCACACAGTCAAATGCCTTTGCATAGTCAGTAAAAACACAGATAAGCCTCTTTTTGGTAGTCTCTGCTTTCAGCCAGGATCCATGTGACATTAGCAATGATATCCCTGGTTCCATGTCCTCTTCTGAATCTGGCTTGAATTTTTGGCAGTTCCCAGATGTACTGTTACAACCACTTTTGAATGATCTTCAGCAAAATTTTTACTTGTGTGTGATAGTAATGATTATTGTTTGATAATTTCCACATTCTGTTGAATCACATTTCTTTGGAATGGTCAAAAATATGGATCTCTTTCAGTTGGTTGGCCAGGTAGCTCTCTTCCAAATTTCTTGTTGTAGATGAGTGAGCACTTCCAACGCTGCATCGTCTGTTGAAACATCACAATTGGTGTTTCATCAATTCCTGAAGCCTTGTTTTTCACCAGTGCCTTCAGTGCAGCTTGGACTTCTTCCTTCAGTAACATCAGTTCTTGATCATATGCTACCTCATATGAAATAGTCGAATGTCAACCAATTCTTTTGGGTATAGTGACTCTGCATATTTCTTCCATCTTCTTTTGATGCTTCCTGCATTGCCTAATATCTTCCCGATAAATTCCTTCAATATTGCAACTCAAGGCTTGAATTTTTTTTCAGTTCTTTCAGCTTCAGAAATGCCGAGCGTGTTCTTCCCTTTTGTTTTTCTATCTTCAGGTCTTTGCACATGTCATTATAATACTGTACTTTGTTTTGGGCTAGACTCCAAAAAACACAGTGGAAAGCAGCTGCTGAGACCTCAAGAACTAAGCAGAGATTTCAACAGTTTGGAGGAATTGATGAGACAAGAGGGGAATGGGGAAATGTTTCAGGCTTTCCATTGAGGTTTCTGAAGAGCTACAACCTATGCAGCTATGGTAAGGTCATTCCAGTCAAGGACGGGTAGAGTTTGTTTCTTGTTAACAGCATGGAGATATCTTAGTCTCTGTTGTCCATCCTCATCAAGCATTTCAAGTTCTATGGTCTTTAATAATTCCCCAATAATCTCCATCTTTTCAAAACTCAGTCATAATTTTGTTGTTTTATGAAATAATGATTCCCACTGAAAAATAAATTGTTCACGGATGTTGGGACAAAGACCCTTAGGCAAATTTGGGTAATTGATGGATCATACCATGGTGGATCTACCATTTCTATTTTGGGGTGAGAATTTGACAACGGTTTTTTTCTCTATGGAGAAAAAATTAAATACACTTTCGTGTATGATCATTTATAACCAAGTGTCCTTTGAAGGCAATCCTCTCTGGACTAAGGTAAGGCAATGATAAACTCAAATTTCTAAATTTGTGCCATGCACACAGACTGAAAATCATGTACTTTTACTTACTATACTTAAAGAGTCTCGGTTAGTTTTGAGTCACAGGACACATCAACACTGAGAAAGGGTAGGTGAGATCATTTTCAATTTTATAGGGGATAATTTTACATGGTCGGGTAGGAGCATTTTCATAAGTGTGAAATATATAAGTGTGGGTGTTCAGCAGCAAGAAGGGATGAACTGCGGTGAATGTTTGCAATTTTTGGTTTCTTAGAATCTGTATCCACTTTGGTATAGCAGCTTGATTTTGGGGAAATTACCCCTCCTCAATAGCGTGTAGTTTTGGTGGAAAAGTACTTCCTATATATACTTCTCACAATGGAAGATGGTGGGGTAAGAGCCTTTCTCTACTTCTCCAGCACTGCCATGGAGAAAGTGCTCGATCTCTGGTCAATAAGACACTCAAATTCTGAGACTCCAGCACGTGAGTGATTGATGCATGGATGAAGGGAGTTATTGGAGGCCATTCACTGCAGCAGCGGCAGTGACTGAGTAATATCCTTATCAGACAATTCTGAAAATATAAATATTTCTATCTTTCTGATTTCTCAGACCACCTTGATTTCTTTCTGTTTCCAATCTTGGTAGTCACCTAAGCTCCAGGCTCCTTTTAAATTTGAGAAGAAACACAAGTCTTTCATTAAATTTCTTTTTACTTAATTAGGCAGAGTTAGTTCTTCTTGATTGAGTTCAAGAACCCTAACTGACACTTGTATACTTTATAGAGCTGTGAGGATAACCATGTGAAATAATACACATAAAATTCTTAACCCAATGCCTGACATGTAAAAAACATTCATTAAACACGAGCTATCAATTTTTTTTAAATGATTGATAGAGTAACAATATAACAATCAAGTCTTTCCTTTTATTCAAAGTGATTATGTATTTTCACATGGCAGAAACTTAAATCATTACATTTAACCCTATTTAGAGTTCCCAGTTACATATGCTTGATTCGGTGGAGGTAATTTGATTTAGACTTTCTGTACCCTTTCCTCTGTCCAATAAACCCTTTAAAATTTGGCTCTAGTACAGAAGAATATGAGGCTAAAATCTTGTGGAAATTTTGAGAAAATATAACCTACGCTTAAGTAACTGACAACTGCATATCCTGATTGAGCTATTCTCACTTAATCTGCCATTCTACTAAAGAAAATAGTTGTCTCCAACTTTTAGTCAGAAACTAAAAGGTAAATACGGTGGATTAACTACTTTGTTGTGAACATTGAGTCAATTGGAAACCCTTTTAAGTTAGCTTGGGTTCCTCTTTTGCTCACTAATACCTCTTCTTTTTATATTTATTTCAGAATGACAGAAACAAGGTTGAGCAGTCCTGACTAGTTCTTATTGTCTTGGGGAGTGAGGGACTCTCTAACATGATGTCTAGTTTAGGATATTCTGGACACCGGTCATTTCAAAATACTACTCCCATTATGATTGAGTATAATTTTACATTTTAATAAAATAGTCTTTCTAATATATTATCTTGTTTTCTATTGTTATTATTGTTAAAGTGCTGCTCAGTTGGTTCTGACTCATAGTGACCCTATGTACAACAGAAGGAAACACTGCCTGGTCCTGCACCATCCTCACAATCATTGCTATGCCTGAGCCCATTGTTACAGCCACTGTGTCCATCCATCTCATTGAAGGCCTTCCTCTTTTTCTTTCACCCTCTACCAAGCATGATGTCCTTCTCCAGGGACTGGTCCTCTGGTCCTTCCTTCCTGATAGCATGTGCAAAGTATGTGAAATGAAGTTTTATATTTATGAGATTATAATCTTTTGGAAGGTGGAAACTGTCATTTCTATTCTTAGATGGCAAAATCAAAAGGAAAAAAAAAAAAACCCACTGCCGTAGAGTCGATTATGACTCGTAGCGACCCTATAGGACAGAGTAGAACTGCCCCATAGAGTTCCCAAGAAGCACGTCGGGGATTTTAACTGCAGACAGTTTGGTTAGCAGGCATAGCTCTTACCCACTATGCCACCAAGGTTTCCCTCTTAGATGGCAGCTAATTGTATTTCTCCTTCCATAAATTTGTAATTTTCCCATTAAACCCACAATACACATACGTCCTCTGGCCCAGCCAAGCCTGGATCTTTCAGCTAAAGTAAAGGAATTGTACTTTTGGAGAGTAAAATGTAGACAGAGAAACAAAATACATGCTTAGCAAATAAATAAATGTCTGTTCTAAAGCACTTAATGTACTAATAAGAGAGACAGCCATATAAATCAATCCTTAGAAATTATAAGCACAACTTATGTTTTTGTTGTTGTTAGGTGCCATTGAGTCGGTTCTGACTCATAGCAACCCTATGCACAACAGAACAAAACACTGCCCGATCCTGCACCATCCTTACAATCGTTGTTTTGCTTGAGCTCATTGTTGCAGCCACTGTGTCAATCCACCTTGTTGAGGGTCTTCCTTTTTTCTGCTGACCTTGTACTTTGCCAAGCATGATGTCCTTCTCCAGAGACTGATCCCTCCTGACGACATGCTCAAAGTATGTAAGATGCCGTCCCACCAACCTTGCTCCTAAGGAGCATTCTGGTTGCACGTCTTCCAGGACAGATTTGTTTGTTCTTTTGGCAGTCCATGGTATATTCAATATTCTTCACCAACATCACAATTCAAAGGCATCAATTCTTCTTCGGTCTTTCTTATTCATCGTCCAGCTTTCACGTGCATATGATGCGATTAAAAATACCTTGGCTTGGGTCAGGCACACCTTCAAGGTGACATTTTTGCTTTTCAACACTTTGAAGAGGTCCTTTGCAGCAGATTTACCCAATGCAATGCGTCGTTTGATTTCTTGACTACTGCCTCCATGGGTGTTGATTGTGGACCCAAGTAAAATGAAATCCTTGACAACTTCAATCTTTTCTCCGTTTATCATGATGTTGCTTATTGGTCCAGTTGTGAGGATTTTTGTTTTCTTTATGTTGAGGTGCAATCCATACTGAAGGCTGTGGTCTTTGATCTTCATTAGTAAGTGCTTCAAGTCCTCTTCACTTTCCACAAGCAAGGTCATGTCATCTGCATAAGGCAGGTTGTTAATGAATCTTCCTCTAATCCTGATGCCTTGTTTTTCTTCATATAGTCCAGCTTCTCAGGTTATTTGCTCAGCATACAGGATGAATAGGTATAGTGAAAGGATACAACCCTGACACACACCTTTCTGGATTTTAAACCATGCAGTATCCCTTTGTTCTATTAGAATGACTATCTCTTGGTCTATGTATGGGTTTGGCATGAGCACAATTAAGTGTTCTGAAACTCCCATTCTTTGCAATATTATCCATAATTTGTTATGATCCACATAGTCAAATACCTTTGCATAGTCAATAAAACACAGGTAAACATCTTTATGGTATTCCCTGCTTTCAGCCAGGATCCATCTGACATCAGCAATGATATCCCTGGTTCCACGTCCCCTTCTGAAACCAGCTTAAATTTCTGCCAGTTCCCTGTAGATATACTGCTACAGCCGTTTTTGAATGATCTTCAGCAAAATTTTACTTGTGTGTGATATTAATGATATTGTTTTATAATTTCTGCAATCGGTTGGATCACCTTTCTTGAGAATAGGCATAAATATGGATCTTTTCCAGTGAGTTGGCCAGGAAGCTGTCTTCCATCTTTCTTAGTATAGATGAGTGAGCACTCCAGCACTGCATCCATTTGTTGAATCATCTCAATTGATATTCTGTCAATTCCCGGAGTCTTTTTTTTCTCCATTGCCTTCAGAGCAGCTTGGACTTCCTCCTTTAGTGCCATGGGTTCCTGATCATATACTACCTCTTGAAATGGTTGAACACTGACTAATTCTTTTTGGCATAATGACTGTGTGTATTCCTTTCATTTTCTTTTGTTGCTCCCTGCATCATTTAATATTTTCCCTGTAGAATCCTTCACTATTGCAACTTGAGGCTTGAATTTTTTCTTCAGTTCTTTTAGCTTGAGAAACGCCATGCGTATTCTTGCCTTTTGGTTTTCCATCTCCAGCTCTTTGCACATGTCATTATAATACTTTACTTTGTCTTCCCGAGCTGCCCTTTGAAATTTTCTCTTCAGTTCTTTTACTTCATCGTTTCTTCCTTTTGCTTTAGCTGCTTGACATTCGAGAGCAAGTTTCAGAGTCTCTTATATCTATCTTGGTCTTTTCTTTCTTGACGTCTTTTGAAAAGACAGGAAAGAAAGAAAAGGGCCAAAATGGAGCACAAACTGTAGACACACGCAAAGTGTTGTAGAAAAACAAAGGAGAAAATAATTCCTCTTTGGAGGGCATTAGAAGGAAAAGCCTTTCTAGAGAGTTGAGGTCTCAGCTAGGTCTTGAAAATTAGTAGGTGATTGCTTAGACAAGAGCATTTTCCAGTCACAAAAACAACATACTAAGATACATAGGTCTTAAAAGTGCATAGATTATTTGAGCATGAAACTAGTCAAATGTGGCTAAAGTGGTCAGAGTTCAATGGTGGGCAGGCTGTGATGTGGGGTAAAGATCATAAAATAGAGTCGGAGAACTCTTAAGCCATGGTAAAGAAATGCAGCTAGAATTGTAAAACTGAAGACAGCACCATTCACATTGTACTCTAGAATTTCACAATGCAGAGTTTCTACTTCAAGATACTGAAGACCTGTTCAAGAGGATTAATGCAGAGAATGACACAATCTAATTTGTATATTAGAAAGATGACTCTGTCAAGAAAATCAAGGAATGGGTTAGAATAGCACTGTCTCATAGAAACAGAATGTGAACCACAAATGTACTTTAAAATTTTTTTAAGTGTAAAAAAGTAAAATTAATTTTAATGTTGTATTTAATCCAATATACCTATAATATTTTGATTTTGACATGTAATCAGTATAAAATTACTAATGTCATATTTTACATTTTTCTTTTCATACTAAAATTTTGAAATCTGGCTTTATACTTATGGCATATCTTAATTTAGATGGCTATGAAATTTCAAGTGCTCGATACCTGCAAGTGGTTAGTGGCTTCCATACTGGATAAAAAAAAAAATAGCGAGGGATAAAGGCTTAAAGGTTTAGAAATTAATTAAGATGCTAATTTATAGAATGGGATAGATGATCGATGGGGGTTAAGCTAGAGAGGTAGCAAAGAGAATGGGAAGAGGTGAGCCAATTGGAGAGATACTTAGAAAAGGAAATTGACAGAACTCAGTAATGGATTGGATTTTGGAGGCGAAGAAATGGAAGGAATAAAATATTTGAAACTTTACTTTGGATGTCTGCTACAGAGGATTAGGTTTCCCAATAAAGACAATTAGTTTGGTTTGGTATACTGAAGTGAACAAAAATAGGTATCTGGAAAATATATATACATATGAATCAGAGGAGGTAAGATTTTGGAGCTACTGGCTTAAAAGTGGAAGGTAATCTAAATTAAGTCATCTGGATGGACCCCTCAACAATACTGACATATCTAACATTCAAGGATTTTCCATAAAAAAAGAAAGGCAAACAGGAGAGAAACAGAAAGGAATGTACATAAAAAAGAAGACAGTTTATGGACAGCAATGGGGGGAATCAATATGATTCAATGAAACAGAATGAGAACTAAAATGGGAAATCAAGTCAGGTGATTAGGAGATTATTGGTTGTATTTTCAAAAGTCACTTCCATACTTATGATTTCCATGTCTTTGTTTCCATAGGAGTCCTGAAGTGGCACAAATGATTAAGAACTCGACTACTAACAAAAAAGTTAGCAGTTTGAGCCCACCCAGAGGTGCCTCTGAAGACAGGTCTGGCGATCTTCTGAAAGATCACAGCCATGAAAGCCCTGTGGAGCAATTTTACTCTGATATATGTGGGGTCTCCATGAGTCAGAAACAACTCCACAGCAACTTTTTTTAAATTTCCACCAAAATTAAAACAATTTCAGTGGACTCTGAAACACAGCTCTTCTCTTGTGTGTAGAAAGATCAGGAACCTGTGTTACCTAGTCTCTAGGGTGTGTGAAGTGGTATGCTAGACAATCCAAACATCCTATCATATTTAACTTTCCCAAGAAATCAGGGGAGGAACTACTAGTCACTTTAATGGTGAAGTTTAGCAAGGTGAAGTGGCCTGTGAAGCTCACACTGCCATTAAATGGCAGTGCTGCGATGGAACCCAGCTCTGTCCTCAAAATTCTGTCCTTTTCCCACCATGCTATGTTGCATTCCAGAAATTCCTGCTGAGATTCAGTCTCACAATTGCCCTTCTACACTATAACAATCTTCTATATCTTGTTATTTGAAGAAATTATGTGCAATAGAAGCTCTGGGAAATAAGATTGCCAGAGAATAGAACCCTTAATATCGAGCAGAGCAACAAAGGTTAAGGTCAATACATCTCTCCAGAATCGGCATCTGGGTTAATTACTCACTGCTCCTGTATTTAGAATGCAGTATGCAAGGCTGCACCTTCTAACTTTCTTGAGGTCACCATGGTCTGCTAGTGCATCCCTCTTGAATAATGTATGTTTGACCCAGACAATGACCTTATCTGCTGGTTAGCATCTTTTATATTGAAAAATTTATAGCATTCAAGTCAAACTGAGGAATTTTTTGGTAAACACTTACTTTTTGTCTTTGTTTACTGAATGACATTTTTAATTCATGCATATATAATATGCAGTTTTAATAGTAAGGATTATGGAAATATTAACATAAATTTGCGTATCTGTGTATGCAATTTTTTTTACTTGCATCAAGCAATTTAGTCTTGGATTTTTCAAAATATGTGGGTAAAGACTTAATGGAATGTCAGAGTTTGTTGTCCCTGCCCGAGAAAGATCAGGACTGTCTACCAATTAAGGCCACATCTGGTCTAGGCATCTCACAGAAGGAAGTGAGAAAATGTTTCAATTATATCATTCATTTAATTTGAAAGTGCCTTCTAAAGAAGAATTTCAGGACGACAACCTGAACTATGTTAGTAACCCTAGCTGAACTCCTGTTGTGAAATGCACAGTTATAGAGTATATGGCTTTATATTACTGATGGAAAGAAAGGGACTCTGACATCTCACGCAAAACATGGAAAGATGCTGTAAATTACATTTCCAGACACTGAAACACAACTCTTGTGTATAAACTTAACTGCCACTACTTCCTTGAAACTGTCCTTTGTCCCTCTGACTAGATGTGGTTTCTTCTTATTCCTCTCAATATTGAGAGCATTTTGTAATTATTTTATGGCATTTATCATATTCAGCCTTTTATTAAAGGACTTGGTGTTCTAGTATTTTTATGTCCTCGAATAGATTAAGTTCCTTGAAAGCTAAAATCATTTTCTGTTTATTATGAAATGTGCTGTGGCACCTAGTTTCTGTCTTACACACCCAGTGGGTGCTTGATAAATGCTTTTGTTTATTTTTGAAAGCAGGTATAAATTAGTGATATCCTGTTGGGGAAGGGAGGGCAGACCAACATTCTGAAATCTATAGCTCACCTTATGTGTGTGTGTGTGTGTGTGTGTAGAGGTGAGGGGAAATGAAAGCTACAGTATATAACTTTGTATATATTAACTGTTATTCCATAAGTAATAGTTAACATTTACAAAGTGCTGACTCTTTTCCTGAAACTGTTCTGATAACAACCTTTTGGCTTAGTTACTAGTTTTATTTCCATTTTTTAGATTAAAAAAATGAGGGCAGAGAAGCCAATTAATTTGCCCAAAGCCATTCAACGTGCAGTGGTAGTATGCAAGGCTGTACCTGCACCACAGAGAATTTCTGGCAGAAGGTTTGTGTCCACTTAAACTCTGCTACCTCCTGTGATACTGAGAAGGGTACTGGCAACAATGAACCCTTTTGGACACACATAAACAAAGCATCATTCTATTGCATTCCTTGTTCTTTTAGAACTTAATCATGTTTCAAGATCCAAACCCTCTAATTTTGCAAACTTTTGACCCAGCTTGGCAAATATCCTTAGCCTTTGTTTCTGATATAACAGTAAACAGACAATGCATATAGGGGTTGGTGATATTCAGTAAATGAACCAATTATAAATATTTATAGAAAATTTCTTTATCAATGTTATTTTTAGAACATTCTCTTTAAAATGTCCAACAATCTTAACATACGTAGTTCTAAAATTTATCGAAATCTTGATATCTATTTTTTTTATTTATAAGAACGTACATGAGAAAAAAGATTGATTTATATTAAGGCCATAAACACATTGGTAAATATTTCCATAAAGGAGTTTCTTAAACCATTGGAAAATTATTTTAAGAGTCAGTCTTTGAATGGATAATAGCATATGAAAACTAAAAAAAAATATTTAAATAATTGTCTAGGAAACCAAGTTGTTTTAATATTATATTTTTTTAGCTAGTAGATAAAAATCATATAAAATAGTTTGAAATATTTTATTATTCTAGTGAAAACCAATTTTGTCCTTTTAAAAGTGTAAATGACAGCACTGTTATTACCTTTTCAACAACCTCACAGAATGTTTTTCATTGAACCCTAATTTCTATTTGAACTTTTCACTTTTATTTCCTTTTATCTTAGAATTCTCAAAAAGATCTTGATTGAACCTAGTCCATTCTTGGCTTTTCAACTTTCTAGAGTGCTTAAATACATTTTTTTTTTTACGTCTGTATAATACACCCATAACATGATGTCCCTTTTTTCTATTTAATAATGATAATGATACAGTATAAATAGACTAATTTGTGTTTGGTAGCTAAGACATGTCTAAATCACTCCTCCACACCACCTGGTTTGTTAATTCAGCTGGTTCATTATATTTAGATTTTGTGTTAACAATTTTCCTAGAAGCCACAATCTGAAGATAAAATTTTTTCAGTTGAAAATAAGACTGGGATATAAAATTTTAGAAAGTAGTTCTAGCTCAATTAAGGTTATTGGTAATTTTCATGGTTTAGTTTTCCTTTAATTCAATTGGTTAGCTTCCTTGTGATTAATTTTTCACCGACCCTCATGTTGTGATCATGTCTCTCCCTTACTAAAAAACAAAAACAAAAAAACCTTTAAAAGACCAGTTCACTCCAATTTGTATTCAAAATGTCCAAACTCCTTAATATAGAATACATTACTTGAATCCCAATTTCCAGTCTAGACCCAGATCCACCATTTTCCCTTTCATACTTGGTTCTTTTACAGAATTGAATACATTGCCTCCTAAAATGCCTTGTCTCTTTGCCTTTACATATGGTATTCTTGCTTCCTGGCACGTCTTGATTCATCTTGTTGTCTTGTTAAATTCCTATTTATTCTTGAACATTCAGATGAAATGACACCTCTTCAAGAAATCTTAGAGATGGTATGGCTATAAAGGGGTGGGTAGCATGATGGAGCTTTGAGATGAAGGTACAGCCAAGTGTCTTGATTTTGGTGGTAGTTACAGGAAGCTGCTCATAAGATAAAATTGCAAAGAGCTACACACACGTCTACTGACACAAAAATGAATGTGTGTATAATTAGGAAAATCTGGATAAGTTCTGTGGATAGTACCAGTGTCGGTTTCTTCTCACTGACATTGTTGTCATTGTTAGGTGCCACTGAGTTGGTTCTGACTCATAGTGACCCCATGTATAATAGAGCAAAACATTGTTCAATCTTGTGCCATCTTCACAATAGTAGATATATTTGAGCCCATTGTTGCAGCCACCATGTCAAACCATATCATTGAAGGTCTTTCTCTTTTCCACTCACCTTCTACTTTACCAAGTATGATGTACTTCTCATGGGATTGGTCCCTCCTGATAATGTATCCGAAGCAAGTGAGACAAACTGTTATTGAATAGGCGAATAAAAGACACTGGGTTAGTCAGTCATTTCTTCCAAAGGGTACTACTGTGATCCACTGAACGTACGTACACTTTTTTTTTTCCGTACACAGAACACGCTCATCTTTCTCCGAGGGATAATTCCAAGGACCATTATTAGTGTTTTCAGTTCAAAGTCTAGGCATGAGGTGTCATTTAATTTTTTTTTTTTGGTCTGGATATGGCTCCTCATGGTCAGACCCACTATAAAATAAGAGATAAGTTGTCTGCTGACACCAACCCACAACAAGTGTACACCCAGTATAGAATTTTTTTTTTTTTTTTTAGCTGCCATAAAATTGTCAGTGAAAAGTGGAAAGAATGAAAAACAGACACTGATCACTGGTTCATAGTAATTAACAAATTCCACTGGAAAAAATTACAATGAACAGAAATTACTATCTGCCCCTTCTGCCTCCCAAATGGAATAATAGCTTTAGCTGTGCATGGGTCTGCATTCCATGAGTGGGTATAGGGCTCCTTTGTTTACTGTCCCCCCCAGCCTTGTTTTTTACTCTAAGCAGTTGTTGCTATTCCCTTTTATGTGTTCATTGGGGGCTGTAGAGCTTCCAATTTGCTTCCTGTTGGTGCTGTGTTATTACTTGAGGTTGCTTGGGGAGCAGTCAGAGGCTTGTGGTTCTTTTGCCAATACAATGCCCTTAAAAAGTTGATAGGCTTCTCATACATACATTTCCAGAGAGTTCCATGTGTATAAAAGTGTTCTTACCCATTATATCTTCCTTAGAACTCCTTTAAAACCCTCCCTATTTTTTGTAAAAATGAGCATGGAGGTAGAAAAGTTGGCATAACCCTCTGGAAGGGGTTTCTTCCCTGACTGGGAAGCTTCAATGACATCCTGATATCTTTAATTTTATCTTTTTTTTTTTCTTCTTCTTCCAGTTTACAACCTTTCTTAACCTGATCCTAAACACTTTGTTTGATTTTCCTTAGGTATTTATCTTCTTTTAAGTCATTTAGCAAATATATGAGGTGTTAGACACTGAAAATATAATAATGAATGGGCATGATTCCTATTCCCACAGTTTGTACTAAATGGTGTGAGAGACGTATAGTAAATGAAATACTAACCCTATTTTTCCTTAAATAACTTTTTAATAAATTCTGCAATGGAAAAGTTTTGTGCATGTGCATACTAATGATTTTCAATATGATTCTAACCAAATTTGATATATACTTTACTCTGTTAAAGATTAAATTTACTACCTTTGATCTTTTCTATACTCCCGTGATTTTATTGCTGATCTTGTTCATAATGTTTAGGTTCCTTATTCATAATGTTCAAACCTCTGTTAGTTTGGTGTGAGGGCTAAGCATTCTTCAAGTCTCTCGTGCGTATTAGGTCACCTGAGAAAGAACTTTGGATCTCTTAAAAGTGTTAGTTCAAAATATCTTGGAGGAGAGAAGTCTTTGGCAATAACCTGGTTGTAAAACTGAGGTATTTTTAAAGAGTATGAATGTCTTGGTTATCTAGTACTGCTATAACTGAAATATCTCAAGGGAATGGCTTTAAAAAACAGAAATGTATTCTCTCACAGTCTAGGAGATTAGAAGCCTGAATTCAGGACTCCAGTTCCAGAGGAAGTCGTTCTTTCTCTGTGGGTTCTAGAGGAAGGTCCTTGTCATCAATCTTCACCTGATCTAGGAGCTGCTCAGTGCAGGGACCCCAGGTTCAAACGACGAGCTCTGCTTCCAGGGTTTCTTTCTTGGCGGCATGAACTATCTCTCCTCTCTGCTGGATTCTCTCTTTTATATCTAAAAACAGATTGACTCAAGATACAACCTAATTCTGTAGATTGCATCCAGCCTCATTACCATAACTGCCTCTAATCCTGCCTCTTATCCTGCCTCATTAACCTCATAGAGGTTAGAGGTTAGGATTTACAACACACAGGATAAATGTATCAGTTCGCAAAAAGTAGGGCAACCACACGACACTGGGAATCATGGCTTAGCCAAGTTGACACACATTTTGGGAGACATACTTCAATCCCTAACATTGAATGTGAGTACACTCACTGATGTGTGCCTACACGCGTGGTTTAAAATTGGTATAAGAAACCAAGAAAATAAACTGCAACACTAGTTTTTTACTGGAACTGTTATTTAATCAATAAATACAGTTCAATTATTGATTAAAACTATAACTTTAAAGATAATTTAACCAGTCTATGTTATCTTATTTATTTATTTTTTTTATGTTATATATGGTTTCCTTTAACCTCCTTCTAGTATACTCAAAAAAAGGACTACAATTTTAAGTAAAGAGATTTTTTTTCCCCTTTAAAGTTTGGAGCTATCTACTAAAATTTATGCCTTTAGCAGGTATCTCTCTAAGAACTAGAATTACTGTCAAAACTATTGTGAACAATATTCACATCTGTACTTCAGTTTGACAACTACGAATGTTTTTCCTACGCGCTGTATATTCACTGGGTGTTTTTACATCTTAAGTGCATTTCCCTTCACTGCCACATGCAGTTTCTATGGTTACAAGCTCATTCCATTTCTATTTTTACCTTTAAGAGGCTCCACATGGAAACAAAAGCAAAGGACAAGCAACTTAGACCTAATGTTCTCTCTTTGAATTTTGTTTTTAACCCAACCAACTTTAGTATACAATCCATTTCATGCGAATTAATCTGTTTTTATTATCAAACATAATCCACTTGTATGGAACATGCACCAAGTTTTTCTCCTCTTTTCTACTCCAGCCTAGTATGAATGCTGCTTTCATGGTAAGATCTATTTATCGACTAATGTACCAATGTCTCGAGTAAGACTTTTGCCAGAAAAATCATCCTTCTGAAAACAAAGTGTAATTTCTAATACGATACTTTTCTTTCTTCTGTGAAACTATTGCTCTCTATTTTGACAGAAAAAAAAAAGAACTCACATTTTTTTCTCCATTATTGTTCTTCTAATCCCAAGCATTCATTTCCAAAGTAATTTGAATCTATTGTCTTAGGGACAAAATTCTGCTTGCTGGGGATTAAAGCAAACAAAAATACTAGAGATCCTGCTCTTGCAGGGCCTGTAATTTAGATAAATAACGTTAAAAATGAGCCAAATTAAAAAAAAAAAACCAAAAACCCAGTGCCCTCAAGTCGATTCCGACTCATAGCGAGCCAAATTAGTAGGATAGAAATTCATTCAACAAGAAATGATCAATGACGGTTGAGGTCATTATGGAAAGCATAACAGAGGCAGTGGGGTGGAAATGTCTTTGATAATTATACAAAAGGTGCTGGTGACTGGATGTGGCAGACTCAAAATGGGGTGGTTTTAGTACCTAAATTTGCATCTGGCCACCTGCAGAGTTGATGGTCATATCAGGATAGATTGCTACCAATGGGCTATGATTTTAGTTGAAGGGAAAGTCACTGGGAAGTTAGTTGTTCTACCAAATTAGCTGCCCATTCTCTTCTATCTCTGTGATGTATTGCTTTGTGTTAAAGATCTGAATATAGCTTAAGCATTATACTTTTTAAAATATTGGATCTGTTTGATATTGGATCATTGTTCATTGATCCAAAAATATTCACTGAATACCTGCTATGTCCTGGACACGCTTCTAGGTACCCTGGATACAACAATGTACATTTCCAGTAACTTACCTTTTGTCACTCCCCATGTGCAAAATAGAGATTATAATTTCAGCCTTTTGTGCCATACAAGGCTATTGTAGCTTGCACGTGAGATAGCTTATGTTGTCTAAATACCTTCATTTTTTTGTCATATTTTCACATAATCGGCTGAATTATATATAAACAGTTATTTTAATCAATTTATTTCAACAAGAAACTTTATATCATACTCTATAGCTACTAGTTATGTTTTTCTAACATATATTATACAAAACATGTAACTGTTTTTACAAAGTTTTTCTAAGTATCACCAAAAATCATACTGAGGATAGCCAATGGCTCACAAGTCAGATTTTAGGAAACATTGAATGATAGCATATTCTGTTAATACAAGTAGGGGCACCCCACATTAGAACAAAGTTACTGCAGTTAGAGTAATGCTTTTTCCTTTTTATCCCCTTTGCTAGTATTTTCTGAAGGTAAACCTATTTTGAAGTTGGAGAAAAAAATGCTTTATATTTTGACTGAGAAAAATGAAGGAATGTTTGAAAACCTAGCATACAGTCAACTTTGCAACGGATGACTACAAAATTATGGGTAAGGGAATGCTATCAATATTTGGGAAATGGGGTTAGGGTCGATAGAAAATGTTCTAAAAAGTAAAGAATGTTTGGGGGAGCAAGTTTAGAATATTATTCTAAACCAAACACCACTAAACCAAACACCAAACCGTTGCCATCGAGTCGTTTCCGACTCGTAGGAACCCTATAGGACAGAGTAGAACTGCCTCATACGGTTTTCAAGGAGTGCCTGGTGGATTTGAATTGACATCCTTTTTGGTTAGCAGCCGTAGCTCTTAACCACTAGGCCACCAGGGTTTCCGTTTAACACCAAGCGATTAATAACTGTAATTCTCACATTCTCCCAGTCCTATAATAATGACTTTAAAATGAAAATGACTTAGAAAAAAAACTAATGACAAATATGGCATAGTTCCAAGTAAGATTTCTTTGGAAATATTTTTAAAAATATAGGCTTACGTGCAACTTTGGACCAAGTCTTTGGATGACTACCTATATAGGAGAATCTCAATGCAAGAGTTCAAAGTTATTTTCTATGCCATAATAAGCTTTCTTGGAAGAAGTACTTTCTATTAGACAGAATTTGCATGCAGCCATATTTTTCCTTGTAAAAACAAACATATATTCAAATTTAGAAGAGAGGTTGATTTGGATGTTTCCTGTAGAGACAACATCTGCAGAAGTCCTACAGCAGGAAGGAACCTGACACTTTTGGGTAGCTGGAGGTTGCTAATATACCTGCAGCATAGTGTATGAGGGTGTTATAATAATATTTTAATGATTAATTTAAAAAGTCAGGATATATGATTTTTATTTTCACTACAGCCTCAACTAATTTAGAAAAATGACTTGATGAGATTAAGCCTGCTTTTTCTTTTAAACTTTTACATTAGTTTGGTTGACACAATAAGAATAGAGGGGAGAGCATTAAGCATTCGAAGGACACTGGTAGCTTGGACTAGGTGGCTGCAATTGGGCATGGAGACACATGATGGGACTTGAGATACATTGTGCTGGTAGAGACAACAGGCTTGCTGGTAGTTTAGTTGGATAATTTGAGGTAGAGGGTTTCTGACCTGAGCAACTGTGTGGGTAGTGTTACCGTGTTCAGAAATGGGAAAGAGTGTGACAACAACACAGTTAGTTCTATTTTGAATGTGTCAGGGTTATGTTGCTTTTGAAACATCCAAACTGTAATGTCAAGAAGGCAGCTAAGCATAAGAGCTAGAGATCTAAAGAGAGTTGATAGGAATGCGGAATTCTTCGGAGTGTATACAATGGGTCTTGAAGTCAATCCCAAGCAATGTGAAATTACAATTTTAGGTGGATAGATAAGTACATAAGCCAAGAAAGATAATTACCATCAGACTGTGAAAGTGTTTGATTCAAAGGTAAAGAGTTGGGTCTTCAGTTGGAAGGTGATGGGGAGTTATTGAGTGTTTTGTGTAAGTACTATCTTGTAAAAGCAGTAGTTAATCAATAGTAATAAGGTCATAAGGAGCTCTGGTGGCAAAACGGTTAAGCATTTCAATGACAGCCAAAAGGCTGCATGTTAAAAACGTACCCTATCTTAAAAGTAGAGATAATACCATAGGCAGAGAACATTCAAAAAACATAAAATGATGCTTACAGCTATCCTTGCCACCTTATCATCTTTTGTAAGCAGATTCCTTCCTTCCTTCCTTCCTTCCTTCCTTCCTTCCTTCCTTCCTTCCTTCCTTCCTTCCTTCCTTCCTTCCTTCCTTCCTTCCTTCCTTCCTTCCTTCCTTCCTTCCTTCCTTCCTCCCTCCCTCCCTCCCCCTCTCCCTCCCTCCCTCCCCCTCTCCCTCCCTCCCTCCCCCTCTCCCTCCCTCCCTCCCTCCCTCCCTCCCCCCCCTCCCTCCCTCTCTCCCTCCCCCTCTCCCTCCCTCCCTCCCTCCCTCCCCCTCTCCCTCCCTCCCTCCCCCTCTCCCTCCCTCCCTCCCTCCCTCCCTCCTTCCTTCCTTCCTTCCTCTCTTCTTTTTCTTTGATAGGAACACTTCTGAAACCTAAACAGGAAAAATAAGTAAATAAATAAAGAGCATTGGTTGATTTTATATTTGTGTTAATATATAAATATACGTTTAAACTTTTACCCACTCATTCAGTAGATTTCAGAAGCATGAGGAGGTCACTTAGTGGGTCATAAAGATCAAAGACTTGAAAGCCCTGTGGAGCAGTTCTACTCTGTACACATGGGTCTGCCAAGAATCAGAATTGATTCAACAGCAACTAACAACAACAAGGGGTGAACCTGCCTGTTTTATTCCATGTTTAAAATACCAAAAAATATGCCACTGTTTCTACATGCGATATTCAATGGGATACACTCCTTGACCATCATCTGAGCTGTTTGTTGTGTCCACCTAGAATAAATTAAGACTTTAGAGAGTGTGTGCTTCAGTAAAAGATATGGTGAAGCTGACCTTGTTATCCAGAAATATTTACCAATTTTTTTCTCATTTTTTTCAAACCTAATTAACAACAGAAATTTTGGAAATCAAACCTTCTCTTGTGACATATTCACCAGCATTTGAAAGATTTGGAAAATAATGCCCTTTATTAATTTTAGTGTCTCCACTTTTCAATTCAGCAGCAAATAAAAATGGGTACATCCAACTCACATAGCGTAAGATCAGTAAGTAACACCTGGGGCAACTAGTTATGCATTTTAATGCGGGCTCTCAGGAGATTGTGAAATGGATGCCGGTCATGCGATTTTTTTCCTGATTTAGTTCTTTTTATAAAACAACCAATACATGAGAGACAAGTAAACTTAAAGATGTGAATACATCATTCTTTGAAAAAAAGAGAGATAGGATGAATTATAAATATATTCTTTTCATTGTAAAATTGGTTTATAGATTCTATAGAAAATATTTTTTTAACATTCTAATGATGAAATCTATTAGAATGTCAATTAGGATATAATGGCCTTTGGGGCTAAATTTCATTTAGCTAATGCAAATATTTGACAATCTCTTTTTTAATATTCTGATAGTTCAAAGAAATTATTGTTGATGCTAGGTTAAAAGCTTCATAAATGTTTATATGGGCTGGAAACCCAAGGAAATTTCTAGATTACCAAACACTGAGAAACGACACTATCTTAACTTACGTAACTCTTTGAAGATTAACTTGTCTTTATCCATGACTAGTGCTAAGGAGCCCTGGTGGTGCAGTGGTTAAAGTGACAGACCGTTAACTGAAAGGTTGGTGATTTGAAGCCACCAGCAGCTCCCCAGGAGAAAGATGTGGCAGTCTGTTTCTGTAAAGATTTATTTACAGCCTTGGTAACCCTGTGGGGTCACTATGAGTGGGAATTGACTCAATGGCAGTAGGGTTTTGTTTTGTCTTGTTTTTAGTTTTAGTGCTATGAATAAGAAGCCCTGGTGGCACAGTCATTAAGCCATGGGCTGCTAACCAAAAGGTCAGCAATTAGAACCCACCAGCCACTCTGCAGGAGAAAGATGTGGCAGTCTGCCTCCATGAAGATTACAGCCTTAGAAACTCTATGGGACAGTTCTACTCTGTCCTATATGGTCATTATGAGTCAGAATCCACTCAATGGCAATAGGTTTAATTTAGTGCTGTGAATATGCAAAAAAGGAGTCTATAATCTATGATTTTTTTTCTCTTCAGCATGTCAACAGTTAACTATGGGCTTGTGTAACAGATATAACTCTATAGTGAGGAATGGGGCTGTCATGGATTGAATTATGTCCCCCCCCCCCAAATGTGTGTATCAACTTGGTTAGGCCATGTGTGGTTGTCCTCCATTTTGTCATTGTAATTTATGTTGAGAGGATTAGGGTGGGATCGTAACACCACCTTTACTCAGGTCACCTCCCTGATTCAAGGTAAAGGGAGTTTCCCTGGGGTGTGGCCTGTACTACTTTTTATCTCTCAAGAGATAAAAGGAAAAGGAAGCAAGCAGAGAGTTGGGGACACCATACCACCAAGAAAGCAGCACCAGGAGTAGAGTGTGTCATTTGGGGCCCAGGGTCCCTGCATCTTAGAAGCTCCTTGACCATGGGAATATTGAGGACAAGGACCTTCTTTCAGAGCTGACAGAAAAAGAAAGCCTTCCCCTGGAGCCGACACCCTGAATTTGGACTTGTAACCTACTAGACTGTGAGAAAATAAATTTCTCTTTGTTAAAGCCATCCACTTGTGTATTTCTGTTATGGCAGCACTAAATCACTAAGACAGGGGCTTACTGCCTATGAAGGTGTATATATAATTTCTTTTTTTTTTTTTTTAGTAAAGCAAAAAAGAAAAAAAATTTATTTGGCTTATGTTCAAAGAGGCAATAGTGGAAAACAGACAAGCGTACTGCCAGAGCTATGTGTGCCAAGTCCAAGAAATATTACAGCATAGACAAAAGCAGGAAAACAGACAAGCATGTTGCTAGAGCCATGTCTGTCTGATTCAGAGGGACATTACAGAATAATCAGAATATACTAACATTACAAATGAGCAAAAACATTTTAGTCTTCACCTTTTCACAGATTGGTTCTAAATCACCATGATTCTACATTTTAATTGTCTTTCTTAATAATCATTGGTACAGGTTGCAGTAACTACAGTAAGGAGAGTCTTCATTGGTCCAAAAAATCTTACTATTCACTAAATGCTAATAGCAAAAGATAAGAGTGGAAATTATATGGGTCTTTTGTGCTCTGTTTATGATTTGTTTATGTGAAAGATTCCCTAAAAGATGTTTTCCAGGATCGACCTAGCTCTTGTCTTTATACTGCAGGGCCCAGTTGATGTGTCCTTGTCAGTCCCTGTGAGTCCAGTTTCAGCTGAGTCACATTCTTTATATTCAAGTACAGGGAATAATGGCTCCAATATTATCTCCTAAATTATTCCCTCCTTTTGATCAGAGATTGGAGATAACACATTGATAATCAATACCTGGACTGAGTTGGGCTACTATATGGTGGCCATGGCAGGCTCTTTAAACTTACAGTGCTGATTTTCTACCAGGTACCATCTGGTTCACCAGCATCTTAAGTAAGAGTAATGTTTTCGTCAATTAGATTGCCAAAATGAGGAGACTCAATGTACATCAACATTTTAGCCTGAAGCTTTCTTTCACCTTTTAAGTGTATAAGACAATAGAAGATAAGTTTTAGTATGCCTAATACTATCTGAACGCAAATTAAGAATATTATTATTCCTTGCAATAGTGATCTAGCCATTGTAGTTATTCCTGATTGTAACCAACCAAATAAATCTGGTGTTTATAAGGGTTTTATAGTGTGTAATGAAGTAACTTGCTGTCCAGTTCTATGTATAACTTGTTCTACTTCTCCTGTGTTATTTATCCAAATGTAACAAGAAGTATTTGCTGCATACAGCACAGACTACACTTTCCTGAGCCAATAAAAATCTAATAGTATTCTGTGATCTAATGCTAAATTGACTAATGAGGTCAGGGATCACTGTTGTGTTTCCATCGCATTGGCAACTTTGTCTGCTATTTGTCACATAGTGACTGACAAATTTCTTAAACATTTCTCCAATTCAGCTATACCATAAGTAGGAATTAAAGCTACCAACCCTACCCTGAGAGCTGAACCAATGGATTTTCTTCTGACTCGCATTTTATGACGTGTAACAATTTTAACACTACCTTTCTAATATTTGGAAGTGGTTAAGAGCTAAGGCTGTTAACCAAAAGGTTGGCAGTTTGAATCCACCAGCTGCTCTTTGAAAACTCTATGGGGCAATTCTACTCTGTCCAATGGGGTCGCTATGAGTCAGAATCGACTCAGCAGCACAGAATTTTTCCAATATTTACTAGCATCACTACTGTGAATACCTAAAGGTAATCCTAAAGTTCCCAAAGTGCATTGCCCATGCATTCATCAGGAACCTAAATAATAGATTGCCCATGTAAATTCAGTGTCAGTCAGAAAGGATCATCTAAACTAGTATAGTTGGATCTACCATACAAAAACATATTCATAAGGAGCACACAAATTTTGTCTAGGGGAAACAGAAGGTATAGAAAAATTTCCATGTGACTATCATGTTTTCATCAGTGAATACACGATTAGCAAGATAACACAGGATGGACTTTTCCTGCTGGAGGTCTTCAGTAACCTCTTTAAAACATACTAAGTGTTCTTCCTAAGGGCAAGCTGCCCCTCTCGGGTTTACCTATGTATATCTAATTTCTTTTAATAGAATCGTGTATTTCACTATATAACATCTGACACCCAAATGTGGGAAACTATCTTTGTTCCATCACTCTTATAGTACCACGCTTAAATGGCATTTCATATTTTTAAGTTTTGTTGTTGTTAGGTGTCATCAAGTCAGTTCCAACTCATAGCAGCCCTATGTACAACAGAACAAAACACTGCCCAATCCTGTGCCATCCTCACATTACTTGCTATGCTTAAGTCCATTGTTATAGCCACGGTGTCAATCCATCACATTGAGGGTCTTCCTCTCTTTCACTGACCCTCTAATTTACCAAGCATGATGTCCTTCTCCAGGGACTGGTCCTTCCTGATAACTTGTCCAAAGTATGTAAGAAGTAGTTTCACCATCCTTGCTTCTAAGGAGCGTTCTGGCTGTACTTCTTCTATGACAGATTTGTTCCTTCTTTTGGCAGTCCATGGTATATTCAGTATTCTTTGCCAACACCATAATTCAAAAGCATCAGTTATTCTTTAGTCTTTCTTATTCATTTTCCAGCTTTCTCATGCACACGATGTGATTGAAAGCACCATGGCTTGGGTCAGATGTGCCTTAGTCTTCAAGGTGACATTTTTGGTTTTTAACACTTTAAAGAGGTCTTTTGCAGCAGATTTTCTCAATGCAGTATGCTGTTTGATTTTTTGACAGCTGCTTACATGAGCATTGATTGTGGATTCAAGCAAAATGAAATCATTGACAAATTTAATCTTTTTTTCTGTTTATCATGATGTTGCTTACTGGTCCAATTGTGATGATTTTTGTTTTCTTTATGTTGAGGTGTAATCTATACTGAAGGCTGTAGTCCTTAATCTTCATCAGTAAGTGCTTCAAGTCCTCTTCACTTTCAGCAAGCAAAGCTGTGTCATCTGTATAACCCAGGTTGCTAATGAGTCTTCCTCCAATCCCGATGCATCATTCTTCTTCATATAGTCCAGCTTCTCTGCTTATTTGCTCAGCATACAGATTGAATAAGTATGGTGAAAAGATACTACACTGATGGACATCTTTCCTGACCTTAAACCACGCAGTATCCCCTTGGTCTGTCTGAACTACTGCTTCTTGGCCTATTGTACAGATTCCTCAGGAGCACAATTAAGTGTTTCAGGTATGAGAAAAATGTTTACCTGTGTTTCATTGACTATGCAAAGACATTTGACTGCATGGATCATAACAAATTATTGATAACATTTTGAAGAATGGGAATTCCAGAACAATTAATTGTGCTCATGAAGAAACTAAACATAGGAAATTTAAGTTTTATTTATTTTAATTTTGACATTTACTATTTTTCTTGTTACCCATATAAAATAAATCAATGAATGATGAAAAGGGAAAGCAGAGGTCTCCAGCTTGACTGTGGTTCACAGAGACAACTAAAACCCAAAAACCAAACCCACTGCCTTTGATTTGATTCTAACTCATAGCAACCCTACAGGACAGGGTAGAACCAACTCATAGGGTTTCCAAAGAGCAGCCGGTGGATTGGAACTGTTGACTTTTAGGTTAGCAGCTGAGCTCTTAACCACTGCAACACCAGGGCTCCAGAGATAATTAAAAAAAGATAATTAAGGAACTGCATAATAGAAGTTTACTGTTTCTCTAGAAAAATGAAAAATAGTTATCCTGTAATTCCCTATAGATCCCAGCTGTGTTATTATAGAGCAAGTGCTAAATAAATGTTTGCTAAATGATCAAAATGAATGAGTTTTATGTTTATAGTTTTGTAACAAAATCTCAACACTGTATTGCTGTTGTTGTTAGCTTCTCTCAAGTTGCCCCCTCCCCCTGACTCATAGCCCATGCACAGTGGAGCCAAATATTTTCCGGGATTGTGCCATTACCATGATCAGTTGTAGATCAGACCACTATGATTCACAGGATTTTCATTAGCCAGCTATTGGTAGTAGATCGCCACATCTTTCTTCCCAGTCTATTTTATTCTGAAAACTCTGCTGAAACCTGTTCAGCATCACAGCAACATGCAAGCCTCCACTGACAGAGGGGTAGTGGCTACACATGAGGTGTATTACCCTGGCTGGAACCCAGACTGCCCACATGGAAGGGGAGAAGTCTACCACTGAACCACCAGTGCCTTTGTCCTGAGCACTTAAGTAGGACTTTTTCATCTATTGATTCTCAATACCGATCTTAAAAAAGAAAAAGATCTATAGAAGCTCAAGGTGAGATAAAGATCTACAGACCTCAGAACTGTATCAGAGATTCTGTAATGTTGTTTTGTGTTTTATGTACATGCACTTAACTGCATGATATTTTGTTTATTGATCCATTAATACAGCAGGTAAATGGATCTTTCAAGAATAAACTAAGCAGTAGAGAGTTAGAAAATTAAATAGAAAAACCTATACAAAGACCTCATTAAACCAAATGAATATTTCCCTTAATATGTCCCTGCCAAGACACAGAAGGCCTGGGCTGATCTTAAAATCTCTGCTATTTGTAGATGTTGGCATTATATGAAAGTGGCAGCCTCAAGCTCACATATTTTGGCTCTGGGGAATTACTAACTAACACTTCATTTAGTGTCAACAAGGGCTTGCCCTAGACAATGCCTCTAATTTGTTTTTGGTTCCTTTCCAGGATCCTTTTGACCCTAGCCTTCAAATTCTCTGTATTTCCACTCTAGCTACATCTGAAGGTTTTCTGGTTAACAATGAGTCAGTTGATCCCTTTAAAGTTGTTAAATGAAATTGCTTAGGATGTCACAACTCTTCCTTGATAGTAGTTTAAATAAATAATTGTTTTATTAGTAATTCTTCTTTATCAGGCACTTATGCACTAGTCACAGCTAAATGTTTTACACTTATTATTAAACTTTATTTTTAGAGCATTTTTTAAGAGGTAGTTATCACTAGCTTTTTTATTTAATAGACTTAATAAAACTTTAATAACTTGCTAATAGATTCCTGTCTTTGGGGTCCTTCAAGGTACATTGTAGAGGTGGCTCTTTCCATTGACTCCTTCCCTTTCCATAGGTTCAAGAGAGTTCCAACTTGCATTTGTGGATTTTTGCATTTATTGATTCCTTCCCTTCAGTTGGTTTAATGTAGATTTTCTTTGGCTTTGGGTATTGCCAGGCAGGTCTTACTGCATCTGGCTTCTCCCTACCAGCTTCTCACCCGATTTATGCCTGCTTCTATAACTTAGAAATACTTGACTGCTGTCCATCTCTGGACGGAAACAGCATCCTGATATCTGGGTCTTGGAAGTTACTGGCTTAGAAATGTGAATCATCAATTAAATAAGAAGCATGTGGATATAAATTTTCTACTTTCTTTCCTTCTCTCTCTTTCTTTTTTTTTCCTTCTTCTGTCATGGCCTTACTAGGGAAGAGTTAGATTAACACAACTTTTATGTTGTGATTGGACATTGTTTTCTAGATACAAACTCATTTCCCATAAATCTTCTTACTTTAAAGAAACTCAGTAACACAATTTTTCATGAACATTATGATTGTGGGGTGAAGGTTAAGTTCAATTTTGTTTAAATAAACTACCTTTGCTAATTTAATATCAATCCATGTTCTGTTAATGATCAGTTTAAACAGGGTCAAAGCCAGAAGGAGTCTTACTGATATTCTGAGATTTATTAACAATAAAAGACAAAGTATACTCGTCTACACTAAAGTTTGATGTAAATAATACATCCTCTATAACAATTGATTAAATATTTTAGTCAAACACTAGGAATGTACAATGACCTCTAGACCAGAAGAACTAGATGGTGTCCAACTACCGCTATAGACCTCTCTGACTGGGATCACAACAGAGGGTCTGGACAAAGCAGGAGAAAAATATAGAAGAAAAAATCAAATTTACAAAAGAGATCAGACTTACTGGTCTGATACAGACTGGAGGAACCCCTGAGACTATGGCCATAAGACATCCTTCTGCCCTGGAACTGGAGCCATTCCTGGAGACCACCTTAGGGCCAAATAAAAAACAGACCCATTAAATAAGCAATAACACCTGAGAAGAACATGTTCCTTAAAACGATCAACTATATGAGATCAAAAGGACAATATTTGCCCAAAAGCAAAGAGGAGAAGGCAGGAAGCAGCAGAAAACTAGGACAAAAGGAAATGGGGAACCCAAAGCAGAAATGGGGAGAGTGCTGACACATTGTGAGGAAAGTAATCAATGTCATGGAACACTTTATGTACAAACTATCAAACGGGAAACTAATTTGCTCTGTAAACTTTCACCTAAAACACACACACAAATGTATGACGGGGCTTGCTTCAATTTTACTCATATTTTAATATATGTTAAGTTTTAAATTCTTTACTTTTCTATAACTATATTATTTAAATATCTTTTTAAACTTCCTTTATGCTCACATGAATTGGCCTTCTTTACTGTAAATGTTCGATTAGTCACTACAGCATGGAGCCACACAACATTTGAGTTGTAAAAATAGTTTTTTTGAAATTTTTTTAAAGCACTTAAACTTTCATATACCTGATTTTAATTAAGAAACATATGCGAGACTGAAAGAAAGAGAGAGAGAGAGAGATGCCAGCAGCCTCTTTCAGTAGGTGGTCTTATACCTATCTGAATCCCAATAGGGGATTAAGGTCAGGTTCTCAAATTTTGAAGTTCATGACGTTCAGGTAAACATAAAATTCTACTTAATAATACAAAATTCATAATCACTTATTGGTTGTTTGTCTTGGACCAGTAGAAATTGCTTGTGGATAATATAATCAGAGCAAAGTGATATAGTAGTCATTAAGAATATCTAATGCTTACTTCTCTACAACAAACCTACCCAGCAAAAATAGTTATGCCATGCATGTGTTGGCTACTTTGCCATCTTAGGTCTAGTAATATAATTATAATTTTTTCTAAGTCTCTTACTAACAGTGTAAATTTGGCAATTTTCTCCATTTAACTTCCTTTTATTTCTCCATGAAGAAAGAAACAACATAGAGAAAACAAAAAACCTCACAAATGGACCAATAAACAACATCATGCTAAACGGAGAAAATATTGAAATTGTCAAGGATTTCATTTTATTTGGACCCACAATGAACATCCATGGAAGCAGCAGTCAAGAAATCAAAAGATGCATTGTATTGGGCAAATCTGCTACAAAGGACATCTCTAAAGTGTTCAAATGCAAAGATGCCACCCTGAAGACAGCACCTGACCCAAGCCATGATATTTTCAATCCCATCATATGCATACAAAAGTTGGACAATGAATAAGGAAGACTGAAGAAGAATTGACACCTTTGAATTGTGGTGTTGGTGAAGAATACCAAATACCCCATGGACTCCCAAAAGAATGAACAAATCTGTCTTGGAAGAAGTACAACCAGAATGCTCCTTAAAAGCAGGGATGGCGAGACTGCATCTTACATACTTTGGACATGTTGTCAGGAGTGATCAGTCCCTGGAGAAGGACATCATGCTTGGCAAAGTGGAGGGTTGGTGGAAAAGAAAAAGACCCTCAATGAGATGGATTGACACGGTGGCTGCAACAATGTGCTACAGCATAACAACTATTGTGAGCATGGCACAGGACCAGGCAGTGTTTCCTTCTGTGGTACATTGGGTTGCTATGAGTCAGAACTGACTTGATGGCACCTAACAACAACAACAATTTCTCCATTCCTGTCTTACTCATTGACTAGATATGCAATTACGTCTTGGATTATGTTGAATAAGTTCTAATTCATTCTCTACCTTCTTTTAGCCTTTGTGTAAAATACTGCTCTTTTCTCATGTCAGCAGAATAGATCTCTCTTCTTAGTTACTATTTGTTGTTTGAGTGGTGACTTAGGATCCACTTCACACCAAGTAACGATGATATTTAAGAGATATCTGAATCTTACTCACAGACTCTTTCTCAGGATCAGGTACTTTAATTGTCTGGTTTAATATACTTATTAGCTTTCTTTTCAGTGATGATATTTCTTAAATATGTCCTTAAATCCTGGGGGTTGTAACTTGTTAAAAGCCTGAAACACACATTTCACTTATTACACTTAATGACAAGGTAATATTTTGTAAAATAATAAATGAAGCTGTATGGACATAAGCATTAGTTCCTGAAGGAAGGGACAGAATTTGCCCTCTGAAGTATTCCTGCTAACAGTTCTTCAAATAGTTTGGCTTTTCTATAATTATGGGGGTATTTCCCAGCCAAAGTTTCTTGTTATTGACTGCAAATAGAGAACTGGTAAATATTCTGCCATGAGTGGTACCAAAAAGAGATTTTTAAACCTTAGTCTGAATTAATGGAGAAATTAAGCAAAATAATCAAAGTAGTAGTGCTTGAACTAATTTGTGCTTTTTCTTCCAATGGGTTTATTTAAAGATCTATAGTTATTTCCCAGTACAGTGGGAACTAATAACACAGCTATTATAATGTAAAATCAATAAATTAATTCAAAATAAATTATATCAATAAATCTCACCATATTTCAAGTACTCAATATCTACATGGTGTTCCTATGTTTGACAGCATAGATACTATCATTTCTGAAAGTTCTATTAGACAGAGCTGATACAGCACAGAAAGTTTCCAAACCATGTGGATTTGGAGTAAATACAAATTTACAAGCTTAAAGTATATGAAATATACTTTAGATATTTAAAAGTTCAAATCTATTTCATGATTCCTTTGGAAGAAGTTAAGTTAGTAAAAAGATATGAAAGGCAGACATTTCAAGGGGTAAGGGAGGGGTGAAGTAGCCCAGTGGTTCAGAAAAGCCAGTACATCTGAAACATAAGAAAATCAAATCCACAGATTATCTCATGAAGTCCGTGTTTAAAATGCCTTAAGAGGCTAAAAAATGGGGCAGGAGAGATATCATAAAAAGTAAGAAGATTAGAAAACAACACAACAACAAAAAACATTAAGGCATCTCACCAACCCCTGTCACCCAGGCTTCTGGCAGAAAGCTGAGTAGTTGTCTTAATGTTGCCAGGTTTAACATAGAATTTGTAAAAGGACTTAGAAGTATTCAGTCACAAGTGAACTAAGTCTTGCCGCAGAGGAATAGAATATACCACAAGGATCCATATTTCACAAGTCACATTGAAGCACATTATCTCAGGGACTTACCATAAATATAGGCAAACAAGAACAAAATATCCTGAAAGTCTCATTTATGTCTAGTCAAAAAAAAAAAAGTTATGAAAACAGGTGTGCTTTCTCTATATTTAGATATGTGTCTGATACTCTGCAAGATGGTTGGGTGCTCTTCCAAGGTCAGAGTTTATGGACTTGTCATGGCAAACTTTTATACATTTCTGTCCCTATGTCCCAAGACAAAGCGTGGCTATTCTATAAAGTCAGATTCTATAGAAGCAGAGGCAGATACAGAGATTCTCATGACAGAGTTTCACTGAGAAGTGAAAGAGAAAGGAAGGAGAGAACGGACAGGAGAAGAAAGTTAAATAATATTGTGCTCTGGAGTAGAAAGTGAACCACAGCTTAACGCACCCTCAGAAGACGCCTGCCTTTATAACTCCATGTCAGTCAGTCATTAGTTGCCGGCTGGTAGTGGTACAGGGTGTAAGCTTTTGTAGAGGAGATTACGGGTTATCCAAGGACAATTTAACTCCGTCCAACGGACCTTTCTGAGATGATGGAAATGTTCCATACCTGCGCTGTCAAGTATGGCAGTACCAGGCTAGCTTCTCTGGAGAAGGGGGAAGCAATGAGACTTAGCAGCCAATATACATAGCAACCAGAGGATGGTCCAGCTGCCGAGGGAAGGTAATCCAACATCACCCACTGCAAGTATGCATTAACTTTGTTTCAGTAACCACCAATTTGTCTTCTTATTCCGGGAGCTGATGAGAAAATGACTGCCTATTGTTATGTATATGATGTTCTCGTTTCCAAGGAAAATGGAGATTTTATCACATCTCCAAATGTCCTCTGGAAACTCTACACAAACTTACAAATGAAGTGAAGCACCTTAGTTAAAAATGATGTGCAATGTCATGCAGGTGAATCAAATCATTTTAGGTAATTATTGTCTTAGTTAGCTAGTGCTTCTGTAACAGAAATGCCACAAGTGGATGGCTAACAGAAATTTATTTTCCTACAGTTTAGAAGGATTTCTCTCTTTGTTGGCTTTGGAGGAAAGCCCTTGTCTCTTCAGCTTCTGCTTCCTGGTTTCTTGGACATCTCCATGTGTCTTGGCATCTATCATGCCTCATCTCCCCTCTGCTCCTTGCTTAATCTCTTTTATATCTCAAAAGAGATTGACTCAAGATACACCTTACACTAACCCTGTTATTAACATAACAAAGACAACCCGTTCCCAAATAGGATTATAACTACAGGCATAAAAAAAAAAACAGGCATAGAGGTTAGGATTTAAAACACATATTTTTGGAGAACACAATTTAATCCATAACAATTACATACAGGCAAATGTTAATGAATTATAAAAAAAAAAGTATTTGAAACACATTTAAAATTTAGAATGAAGATCAGGCCATAACATTATTTCATGGCAATGGTAAGAGATTATATACTGGACAGTGAGGTGTTTCAAAAGAGAGATAGGGTGGTGGGAGGAGGAGGAAGAGAAAAGGAGAGAGAGAATGAATATGGAAAGTAAACACACAGAAGGAATGCAAAAAAAAAAAAAAAAAGGCCTGAATCAAAAGATAAAATAATTGCAAATCATTCCTTCCATAATTGAGTTACCTGGGGACAAGCCAATGGCATAGAAAAGACTAACTACGAACAACTGCTGCCTCCTCCCTCCAGATTTTCACACATGTACCTCTTGGAATTGACTCCAGGACAACTAATACCACCACTTACTCTCCAGTTACTCTATTATCTTTAGACGTTTGCATATGCTCACATCTGTATCTTGGATAGTTTTCCCTTACAGCATCTTTCTCTTGGATAACCAAAAACAAACCAAACCCATTGCTGTCAAGTGGATTTCAACTCACAGCCACCCCACAGGACAGAGTAGAGCTGCCCTGTAGGTTTTCCAAGGCTGTAAACTTTTTTTTTTTTAAACTTTATGGAGGATGCCTGGTGGCACATGGTTAAAAGCTTGGCTGCTAACCAAAAGGCTGACATGTCAGATCCACCAGCTGCTCCTTGGAAACCTTGTGGGGCAGTTCTGCTGTGTCCTATTGAGTTGTTCTTGATGTTTTCAAAGCACTGTGTACATTACAGAAGAAATCATTGTCCAAACTGTATTATAATAGCACATTTATGAATCTGGATTATGGCTATATAAAGGCAGCAGGCATGGCTTTGCAATTTACATGCACCTTTCACACAGACACATAGTTTGTACTTAGCTGATGTGTTGAATAAATGAACTAATGGCCAAATGAATTGAAATAACATACGCATTGAGATAGAATTTTTTCCAAATTTGTATCCATAAAATGTTACTAAAGCTGCAATTATTATTCAGACTCTGGTATTTTAACATATATTATAAACCAAAAACCAAACCCATTGCCATCGAGTCGATTCTGACTCATTGGGACCCTATAGGACAGAGTAGAACTGCCCCATAGTTTCCGAGGAGCACCTGGTGGATTTGAACTGCTGACCTCTTGGTTAGCAGCCGTACTCTTAACCACTACACCACTAGGGTTTCCAACGTATATTATAAAAAAAAAAAAAAAAAAATTATAGTTAAATAAAAATAACCACTATATAAATTCATTCGTAAACATAGACAAATATATGGAAACAAAGAAGCAAAGTAAGAGGACTCAGAGAGGTTATAGAGAGAAACAGAGTGTGAAATAAATAGAAATATGTAAATAAAAAAATACATTTGATATTGAGGGTGAAATATGGAAGATGCAGAGAAAAATTCAGAAGCAAAGAAAAATATATAGTCCCTGAAGAAAATGAGTTAAGAAGAGACTAATTAGAGTGAGATATGTAATACCGATAATAACATCTGTCAGTCTCTTTGGTATTCAAAAGCTAAACAACTGCTTTATCTTTATTAATACACCCAGAAGGCCTGCTGTATTTCACAGTGTTTCAGAGACATTTTGAAATTTAGACTTAATAAATTATTGTGAACATTTTTCCCATCAAGTCAAATTTGGCTTCAGGGTTTATTTGAGTAGGTATAATTTATAATTAAGACAAAAAAAAAGGAAAATTTCTTTAGACATGCTATTATTAATAGCACTTCAACTTTTGAAGGTTTATTTCTGCATAATAAATTCCTAAGTGTCTAACTTGGGGGGCACGATCATATTCATTATAACTTGAAGGGTGCTTGTAAATGTTTAACAACTGCCTCTTGGGAGAGGGAAAGACGGACCTAGTTTGTAGCATTTGCTGATTTCTGTAGTGTAAATACTCCCGCCATGGCCAATTTCAAGGTACTGACATGACATCACTGGATGTGAATTTGGGGAGAAATATGCACAATTAATCCTCACGTCACACCATTGATGATAACCCATTTTTTGTATACCTTAAAAGAATGAAATAATGGTAATCACCATGCCCAATCTCCACCTGTACTCGTCAACACTCTTTCAGTTGCAAAAGGCTGAAGTTCAGTTGAAATTAGCTTATCCAAAATGGGGAACGTGTTGGTTCTTCATATAATGGAAAGATCAGGATGTGAGCCTGATTCACATATGGTGAGATTCAGGGGTTCAAGTGATTTTATCAGCAATTTCTACTCTTTTTTCATCCTTTTTTCTCTGGGATTGCTGCATTTTCAGGTATGATCTTTTTTGTGATGGACAGTCTCTGGGGTGGTATCAGCCTTGTGTAATCCCTTCTTGTCCCCTAAATAAGTGGTGATCTCTGCATTCAAAAAGCTTATCATCTGATAAGGGAGACACGTACTCATATCAGTAAATGAAAGTTCAAAAGGTAAGTTCCAGGAAAGGATTAAAAAATATATATATGGTTAAGGAGCAAGACATTGTCATTTTTCTTTTTCTTATCTATATTCTAAGATTTCAAAAGATTCAAAATTCCTTGAGCCAGTGTCTGTGTTTTATAATTTTGACCTTTATGACTATAGAAATTTGGATGAAAACTGAAAAGCCCATTGTCTTTGTATTTGCTGTGATAACAAAATACCCTGGTTTCAGTACTGTCCTTTTACTAGAAAAATATATTCTTGTACTTCTAGAGCACTTCATCATACAGCTGATGTCTTTTGTCTAGAATCCCTATCACTAACAGTAAGATATAACCTATAAACAGAAACAATGAGATGATAATCTATTTCCCGAAAATTTGATTTTTCTTCTGATATTACTCTTTGAGGTTAGGACTTTCTTTACTTACAAATGTTAACTTCTTTTTTCTTTTTCAAGCTAGTTATAAACGTTTTCATCTGGGCAAGTTGGCGTACATCTGATATGGTTAAAACCATTAAAACTCGTTGCAGTCGAGTTGATTCCGACTCATAGCGACCCTGTAGGACAGAGTAGAACTGTCCCATAGAGTTTCCAAGGAGCGCCTGGTGGATTCAAACTGCCAACCTTTTTGTTAGCAGATGTAGCTCTTAACTACTATGCCACTAGGGTTTCCCTAATATGGTTTAATAGCTTAATAATTTTAGTGTTGTTATACTCCATCTAAAATGCACCCAGTTTTTTTTAAGCAATTAACTATGATGATACTCTGAAATATCTAAAAGTTACATGAAAACAGTTTTGGTATTCTTTTTGTCACAATTATTTTTGGTATTCTGTTCTAACTCTGTAGCAATGGTATTCAGTTAACTCTATTAAATGGAATGAAGTTTTTAAAAATAAGGCCTGAGTTTGGACTCAATGATAAAGTTTTCAGCTTTCACCTAGTAGGAAATTCTAATGATAATGTGTTCACTTTGGGAGAAGGGGGTGGTGTGGGGGGCGGGGGGGAAGTTTTCTCAGATTTCAGTGAGGTTACATTGAGAATTAATGCATTAAAATCTACTTTTCCAGATAAACAGGGAAGTGACCCTTGAGCTTCGTACTGTTGAGTAATAAAATAAAATAAAAAAAACTAAAATAAAATAACTTGTTTTAAATCATAGTTGTTTTTCACCTTTGTAAGGGCTTAGACATTTGTTCAAATGTAGCTGTTTTGAATCTCTAATTGTTACTGCCAAGTACCTTCAGCTCTTGCAGTTTGTATTTAAAACTACTTTCAGGGATTCTAAAACCTCAGGATGAGTAGAACACACGGTTCAGAAACACATGCCCATCAACAGACGAACAGATAAACAAAATTTGATATATGCATAGAATGGAATATTACCCTGACATAAAGAGAAGTGAAGCCCTGATACATGCTACAACATGGATGAATCTTGAAGACATTATGCTGAGTGAAATAAGCCAATCACAAAAGGACAGATATTGTATAATCTCACTAATATGAAATACTTAGAATAGGCAAGTGCGTAGAGAACTGAGATTAATAGTGGTTGCTGGGGGTGGCAGAGGGGAGGGGGAAATGGAGAAACATTGTTTAGGGAGCATTGAGTTTCTGCTTATGGTGATGAAAGCTTTGGCAATGCGTATCGGTGATGGTTGCACACATGACTGATGTAACTAGTCCCACTGAATTGTACACATGAAACATGTTGAATTGGCAAAATGCTATGTTAACTATCCTTTCACAACAACAGAAAAGGTTAAAATATAGTAAATAAAAGGAAAATAAATATCTCTGATAGTTAATTTTATGTGTCAACTTGGCTAGACTATAGCCTAGTTATTTGGTTAAACACTAGCCTAGGTGTTACTAAAAAGGTATTCTGTAGATGTGATTAACAATTACAGTCTGTTGACTGGTTGACGGTAAGTGAAGGGGACTACCTTCTATAATGTGAGTGGGCCTCATCCATTAGAGCAAAAACAAATTTCCAGGGTGAGAAGGAATTTTGCCTTACACTATTACACAGAAAACTTGGGGAAGTTCCAGCCTTCTGCACGTCCTGTGTATTTCATTCTTAAGATTGCCAGAGTTTCCAGCCCGCCTCCTGCCCCCAAAATTTTGGACTTGCCAGATTACTAGCTTAAAGGTTGGCAACTGGAACCCACACAACTGTACCATGGAAGAAAGACCTGGCAACTGCTTCCATTTAGATTACAGTCAAGAAAACCCTATGGAGAAGTTTTCCCCTGTAACAACTGGTGTTGCTATGGGTTGGAAAGGACTCCACAGCAATGGATTTGGCTTTTTTTTTTTTTAAGCTACCACAGTCATGTGAGCCAAATCCTTAAACTAAATCTATCCATCTCTCTCTGTTTACATACTAGAAAACAATTTTCTCAGAAGGGAGAAGGGAATGGGAGCCAGAGTTGAGGTGGCTGGATTAATCTTGGAGAGTAGGATGAACTCATGTACTTGATTTGAAATAATTATTTGATATGGAGGGATTTAGTATTGTCTGTACAGACCAATATTAAAATAGTTTTATTATGTTTTCTCAGATAAATTAATTAAATGAGATCTCAAAGTTTCAAGCTAAAAACTTGTTAAAATGAAAATGAATATAGATGTTTAAAATAACATATTTAAAAAAATTTCAGAAGTACTTTTTTTCTCATGAAATTATCATCTCATATTACTTGAAAATAACCCATTTTCTCTTAAAATTGGAAGGTAAAACACAGCAAAAATGATGCTGGCAAGCTTTAAAAAAAGAGAGAGAGACACACACACCCTGGTTAGGGAGTTTAAGGCTATGTCTGAAGCTCAAAAACAATTGTTTGTTTGTTTTACTCAAAATTCTCTTCCTTCCAAGTGACAAAGATCAATTTTCTTAAGCAAACAAAAGGAATTACTTGGCTTATGTAACATAAAATTCCAGGGTTAGGAAAAGTATATACATCTGAATTTTTGCATATGCATAGGAGAAACCTGACTAAAAACATTTAAGGGAACTATTAGTTTGTTAGTTCATTTAATTTAAAAATCCATCAGAAGGCAGATTTCAGGTACAGATTGATTGGAACCCTGGCTACCTTTCTCTTTCATATCTTCTCTTTGAACTGCCCATGTGTTAGCTACATCCTGAGGCTGGCATTCCTCATGGTGGCCAAATGCCTATAGCAGATTTTAGCCCCACATTGACACATCAAAAGTCCAAGAGAAAGAGAGAGTTCCTCTTCTATCAATCTTTGTCCGAATTCCCAAGCTCTGATCTTATTAGACCAAAGTATAATATTTTCTTAATCCTGAGCCATTTACTGTGGAGAGGAGAAATGATGCCTAGTTGTTGTCTTAATTCAGGGTCGAATGTCCATCTGCGAACCAGTCATTGTGGCTCATAAAATAAGATTATGATTAGTGGCAGAGGGAGATCAGGCCTCATTCTTTAAGCTGGATTCATTTTACTCAAATGACATGTCTGCTACAACCAAAACCAAAACCAAACCAAACCTGTTGCCACTGAGTCAATTTTGAACCCATAGCAATGGTATAGGACACGTAGAACTGCCCCATAGTGTTTTCAAGTAGCAGCTGGTAGATTCCAACTGCCAGCTTTTGGTTAGCAGCCCTATCTCTTAATCACTGCAGCACCAGGGCTCCATGGCTGCTATGTTGTTGTTAAGTGCTGTCGAGTCGATTCTGACTCACAGCAACCCTATGTTATGCTTGAGCCCATTGTTGTAACTACTGTGACAATCCATTCATCTCATTGAGGGTCTTCCTCTTTTTTGATGACTCTCTAGCAAGCATGATGTCCTTCTCCAGGGACTGATCCCTCCTAATAACATGTCCAAAGTATGTGAGATGTACTCTCATCATCCTTGCTTCTAAGGAGCATTCTGGTTGTACTTCTTCCAAGACAGATTTGTTCTTTTGGTAGCCCATGGTATATTCAATATTCTTCTGCAATACTGCAATTCAAAGGAGTCAATTCTCCTTTGGTCTTCCTTATTCATTGTCCAGTTTTCGCATGCACATGAGACAATTGAAAACACCATGGCCTGGGTCTGCAATGGAGAAAAGGTAAGACGGACACTGGGAAAATATTCAGCAATGTCCACAACATCTGGCTTCAGGTACACTAAACAGAAATCTATTAGTCTTCCTTATCTCTGCTTTCATTGGTGTTTGCTTCATTCTTAGCCAGGGTCTCCCCAGATGGTGGCAAGATGGCTACTAGATTTTCCAAGCTGAAAAACATTCTACCAACTTAAAAACCCCAGAGCAAGATTTTTTTTTTCCTCAGTAATTCTTAGAAACTTTGACTATGAGTAATCGTTAGACTAACTTGGTTCACATAAAAAAAATACACTTAAATGCAATTCTTATGTCAGGGATATAAATGGTTATATTGTTTAATCTAGGGCCATGTGACATTCTTGGAGCTGTGGGTTAAGATCAGCTCTATTCACACCACATGAACTTATTGAGGTCCATGTATATATCCAAAGGAAATGAAGAACCCCAGAGACTATGACCCTCAGACACCCTGCTAACTCAGAAATGAAGACATCCCTGAAGCCCACTTTTCAGACAAAGATCAGACACATGTGAGGAACGTGTTTCTTAGTTCGATCAAATATATAAGACCAAATGGGCAACTCCCAAAAGCAGTATGAGAAGGTAGGAGGTAAGAATGGACATGGGGAAGCTGAGGTGGAAAGCGAGAGAGTGCTGACATATTGTGGGGATTGCAACTGATATCACAAAACAATACGTGTATACATTTTTGAATGAGAAACTGACATGAGCTGTAAACTTTCACCTAAAGCACAATAAAATTTTTAATACTAAATAAAAAAAAGAACGAAGAAGACATTTATTAAGTAAGGGAAATGATGACAACAACATCTGCCAAATACAAAAATAAAAAATTTGGTCCACAGTTTTAAGTCAACAAAATTCAAATAACATATGTGTTTAACTGAGTTAATTGAAGATAATTTGCTGTTTGAAAAAAAATATAAAAAGCTACTTACCATTTGTTCATTCTTCAGGCAGTCCACCATATATTCAGTATTCTTCGATGATGCCATAATTCTTCTTTAGTCTTCCTTATCCATTGTCTAGCTTTCGCATGCTGTAGTTCACATACTTTGCAATAACTCGATGAACCTTATTTGAGACCTATAAGGAGAACCAAAAAAAAACAGAAGAAAAACAGAGTTAATCTCAGCTTTGTCCTGAGCAGTCTTATTCACTTTAGATAGTGAACAGAGCCATTGGAAGATGTTCTTATATTTGAAACCACGCTTCAAAAATTGTGTCCACTTCCATTACATAATTCAAAACTTACATAGCATTATGTGGCCTTATGTAGCACCAGTGACGGTGTCAGGAACCAGGTCAGCAAACTAAGAAAAGGGCTAATTTCTGAGGGGAAAAAAAAAAAAATTAAAAAGGCCTATTAATTCAAACAGTATTAATGTGAGACAGTGCTCTAAGGGATCTGATTGTGGACCTGTTCAACACAAAAACCAGTTACCAGTTTCGTTTTGCAGTCCACCTTTAATGATAGTACCATTAGCATACATACAACTGTTAAAGTTCTTTTTGCAAACTCCATCTGAGTATAACATAATTTACCTTATGTCAAACACAAGACATATATTAGTTGCATATTTAACATGACTCAAGTTTGGAACCTGCCTGTTATTGACCTGATTCGATTGTAATAAAGAGTCTATCCGTAGAAAGTCGGCCATTCTAAAAGCATGGAATGTATTAGCAATGACAGTTATGGTTCCTATTAATGCTGGCTTTACAGTATGAATCAAAATATTAGCTCTAAAACAGGACTTACAAGAACCATTTCATTTCTCGTGATGGTTTTCTAACCCTTTGCCAAGCATGATGTCCTCCTCCAGGGACTGATTCTTCCTAATAATATACTCAAAGTATGTGAGATGTAGTCTCACCATCCTTGCTTCTAAGGTGCATTCTGGCTGTACTTCTAAAACAGATTTGTTTGATGTTTTGGCAGTCCGTGTTATTTCAATATTCTTTGCCAAGACCGTAACTCAAAGGCATCAATTCTTTTTCTGTCTTCCTTATTCATTGTCCAGCTTTCAATGCATATAAGGAGATTGAAAACACCATGGATGACATCTTTGCTTTCTAACACTTTGAAGAGGTCTTTTGCAGCAGATCTTCCCAATTCAATGTGTCTTTTGATTTCTTGACTGCTGCTTCTACAGGTGTTGATTGTGGCTTCAAGTAAAATGAAATCCTTGACAACTTTGGTCTTTTCTCCATTTATCACGATGTCACTTATTGGTCCAGTTGTGAGAATTTTTGTTTTCTTTATGTTGAGGTGTAATCTATACTGAAGGCTACAGTCTTTGATCTTTGTCAGTACATGCTTCAAGTCCTTTTCACTTTTCGCAAGGACCAGGCAGTCTATTTCTGAAAAGAATTAGCCAGTAAAAGCCTTCTGAATAGCAGTGGAACATTGTCTAATATAGTGCCAGAAGGAGAGCCCCTCAGACTGGAAGGCACTCAAAAGATGACTGCAGATGAGCTGCCTCCTCAAAGTGGAGTCTGCCTTAATGACATGAACGGAGTCAAGCTTTCAGGGCCTTCATTTGCTGACGTGGCATGACTCAAAATAAGAAGCAGCAGCTGCAAACATCCATTAATAATCGAAACATGGAATGTATGGAGTATGAATCTAGGGAAATTGGAAATCTTCAAAACGAAATGGAACACATAAACATCAATATGAGCTGAAATGGACTAGAATTGGACAAGCATATGGTCTACTATGCCAGAAATGACAAGTTGAAGAGGAATGGTGTCACATTCATTGTCAAAAATAGCATTTCAAGATCTATCCTGAAGTACAACACTGTTAGTAATAAGATAATATCCATATGCCTACTAGGAAGACCAGTTAATGCAACTATTATTCAAATTTATGCAATGACGACTAAGGCCAAAGATGAAGAAGTTCATTTTTACCAACTTCTGCAGTCTGAAATTGATCAGACATGCCATCGGGATGCATTGAATAAGTGAAAAAATGAAAGTTATAGAAATTACTGAAATTATACCCAGTAGGAGGTGATTATGAGTAAAGTACAAAGAGAAAAATCTGAAAAGAAAAAGTCCTCAAAAATTCATGAAAAACACAAATTAACTGAAATTGTAAACACTGAATAAGTTTCCACATTTGTAAAATTTGTTGTAGGTCATAAACAATCAATGCTTTTAGAGACCCAGTTACAAAGCAAATGATTGAACATGAAAATTTTCAAGTAGATAATAATGAGTTTGGAATTTTTTTAATGGTCTAAATTGGAGGGGATTGGATCAATGCATAGGATGCCATTTATAATGTAACCAATCTGTAGTTCTCTAACTAGTCTAAGGGGAGAAATAAAGGTTTAATAGAGTGTTACTTCTTTAGTCATTAATGTAATCCTTTAAAATGTGCAGGTATTTGATTTTAAGCAATTACTGAATATTTCATCAGTGGTAAAAGAATTTGCCTCTGGGTGGCTTTTAACTGCGTTTTATGTGACAAGATTGGCTATTGGTTTAGAAAATGGATTAAAAATCACAAGAACATTATGGATATTTTCCAGCCCAGTTGGACTTCAGGCTTTATTCCAAATGAAGCTGATTTCAAAGGTCTTTGAGAAAAGAAAAGAAAGGAAAAAAAAATCATAGAAGCAGAGCCTGTCCAGTAAGGTTTAGTGGTAGTTAAGACTTTATACTCTACGTTCTGTTCTTTTTAGCTCTTAACACCTTGATCATGCTGAGATAAGAGACTGATTCTTATGTAGTGGTAAAATTGTAATTTTTTTTTTAACTTGCTGGATTATTTCTTTTAACAAAGTTCTTGTACATTTTAGTTCAGTTGCAAGCAAACACATACAGGCAGTCCTGGCTTATGAACGTCTGATTTACGTAAAAACCGTAGTTACGAACCAACCCCTGTAAAGTCTATTATATTAAAAATTTGAGATATATACAATGGTTCATAATAACAAATGGGAGCTACTTTGCAACGCACGTAAAAACATTATTATTATTACTATATTATTATGTTAAAGATGTTTTAATGTATCTGGAAAAGTTTCTTTCTTCATTTTGCATAGAAAGATACACTATATACTAAGAAAAACACTTGACTGATTTTTTTTTTGAACTGACATTAGATATGAACCATACCTAAATGTTCCCACTTACGAACAAATTTGGCTGAAAGACGGCTTTAGGAACGGAACTTGTTTGTAAACGGTGTCTGCCTGTACCTCCACAATGTATTTGTTTTGCTTATTTTATGTGTTCATGGAAATATACGCATATTGTTTTAGAAAAGCTTGGTATTACACAAAATGGAATTTGCCTTAGGTATAGACCTTCTGCAGAGAGAGTCTCTTTTTCGATTGGGTTCCCCACACCTAAGCCTAGAATTTTCAGGCCACTTCCCATTTCTTCTTAACCTCCTCCACAAATACATCTTTCAGACTGACCTTGAAAGGGCCTCTAGGCAGCGTGATAACAAGCTGTCTTGTAGTAGGTCAAATGAAGTGGAGGCTTTGAGATAGAGAATGCTTAGATTTTGGGGCTCCAATCTCCCCCTTCTGGTGTGACCTTGAGTAAATCTAGGGAGAGCCATTTTCTCACTAAATGGGAATAATAATAGAACCCACTTCACAGAGTCCTCCTGAAGAATAAATAATATGATGTAAGTAAAGAAGTTGGCACTCACAGAAACAAAGGTGGGGTTTGGCCTTTTTACTCTTCCTTTTCCTTCTTGTGAGATGTTTGGAGAAAAAAGTATTCATGTAGTCCAACTGATTATTCATAGGCATCCTGAATTCCCAGATGAATTCAGACATCCCATATCATTTGAGCTGCCCTCAGTGCCTCCCAGACCACCACCCTCATCAAAAGATGATATTAGAAATGTGAACGAGTTTTCTCCCTTGTGTGCCTCATGTTCTAATTTCAAACAGAATAAAAATACAAAACCCCACATTCTAACTTGAACAGCACTTCTCTAGCTACCTCAATCAAAGATAAACTCAGTGTCATAAGAATCAAGGGAGCTGAAAATAATATCATATTTCATAAAATGAGGTCACTTTTAGGAGTGATTTTCTAAGATCTAAAAATACTGAGTTTCTTTTTGGTGTGGCCTCATGGGTTTCCTACAAACGTTGTGAAATGTCAAGACTTGATATTGCAATTGAATGGATTTCCAAATCAGAAAGCACCAAATATAATGTACATTTGATCTTGAAACAAATATACGAAAAGCATAATTGAGCTGTAATAAAAACTGGAACCCCTTATTTAGAGGATAATTTTAAAGATCAAATGATAAATAAATCCTAGATAACTAAGTTCAAAGAATTTATTAAATGTCACAAGACAACTGGAAATTTTTGTAAGGTTTATTGGTTTATTAGCAATGTCAAAAATGTACCTTGAATTTTTTCATTTTGGTTATTACTTGTGTCTTCCTACCCAGAAACATTCTCACTTGATATGGCCCCTAAGGGTTTTGCAGCACACATACCTCTCCTCATCAATGGGACACTAAACATCATTTTGGGTAGCAAACTGAAAAAGATTTTGATAAACTCAAAAACTTTGTCTGGACTGGGAAAGACAGAGCCCTGAAAGGATGCATTTTCCAGAAATGTTAAAGTCCAGTTTTAAATGATCACATTATGGTTATTTTTTGACAGATTTCTGGTGGAAAAAAAAAAGTTTTTTTTTTTTTTTTTTCTTCTTAGGGATCAAGACGAAGAATGTTAATCTTCCTATCCAGGCTTAAGAATTGAAAATGCCCAGATGATGGCACTCAGGAAAACCTGCACACCCTTTCAGAAATCGGGCTCACCTCTAAAGCAAATGAAAACACAAAAGCAGGAGTCAGGAAGATAGTCCTTATCTCAGGGAGCGAGAGCCACTTGCAAAACCCTAGGGACCACTGATGCCGTCAGACGTTTAGTTCAGTAGGAAGCAGGTAAAAATGAAGTTATTAACTAGACGGGGAATAGAGTTGCCTATATTCACACAGGTAAAGAGCATAGTACTCATTTACTAGAAAAAGGTCAGAGCTCAAATAATCTGATTATTGTTTTCAAAATGCATACAGTTTCATCTTATATAACTAGTTTGCACATGTGTATCTTCAATATGCCTGTTGACAAAACTTCAGACTATTTGGCCCCTTTATTTCTATTCTATGATCTTGAACTCTGATAGTGGAGACAGATGGGAACAGTACATGAAAATGTATGGTTTTCCACTCCTTTTTGTTTTCATAATATGGTGTTAATAACTGCGGTATCAATGATCCCCAGAGATAACTATTCTGCTTAATTGGCACATGGCTCCCAAAAAGACCATTTGTTGAAATCTTGGTAAATCAGCTGTGGACTAGCTAGCTTTTCTGCTTCCACTGTAGGAAATCCTGATGAGTCCCTGATTTGGGGGATTATGACCTCTGCAAGGCCAGCCCTTTGATGATTCATGGCCAGCATGTTGCAGTAATTCACATCTCTGGATGAAGAGCTCACAAATAAGCAGTTAAGAATTCTAGGTAGAAGCTGATTAAGATAATTTTGGTTCCAACTAAAAATACTGCCACTTCAAAAGGGTATAACCAAAAAGTCCATGAAGATATGAGACCTTAGGCATGGTTGTATGAGGGCTCTGACTTAATCTTTTTTTGTGTGTATTTTCAATATTTATTGTACATATCTACCTGCTCATTCAGTGTTCTAGAATCATTTCTTTAATAATTTCTGAATGTTGAATTTTCTATACGTTGTTAAATTAAGGATGACCATTTCAAAGTGCATATAAGGTTGTATTTTCTTTATCTCAGCAATTAAGTATTGGCCTTTAATGGCTAATGGAATTGTCCCTGGTCTGATCTTTTTTAGAGATGATTTTTTGGTTATAGCTCTTGCCCTGCTGATCTTCTGTGCCCCACGCTGTCTTTATCTCGTATCTGGACACAACTTTGTTCCAGGGATTATACTACTTTCAGGGAGTCCTACATTTCTCTATGTGCAGTTTCTTAAACTACTCCTTCTACATCTAAGAATTTCTGTAGCTTTGTCTCTCACTATCCCTAATTTGGTTCTGAATAGATTTTTGGGAGGCTGCAACTTTAAGAATGCTTGTTCTCTTTCAGTGTGTATTGTGCAAAATGCCTGCCCGTGATCCACAAGTGACATCTTCCTCCAGCAGGGGCAAGGTCATCTGGGTTGCTCTGGATGTAGGCTGTAAGTGAATAGCTTTCAGGTTGGTCACCACTGAGAAAGAAGCCCCCGCTGTGTAGAAGTCATTGACTTCAGGACACTCACTGCGCTGCACAAACTCTTGAGCATAGCTTTAGGATGCTGCGGTCTGAAACTTATTGTTTTAACTGTTTCAAGCCCAGTGTGTGCAGACTAGGAAAATGTTTTATGATCTTGAAATCCTCTTCATAGAAATGTGGTGTACTATTATTATCATTGCCATTACTGTTGTAAGCTCTGTGGTTTTCCAAATTTCGGCTGGATTTATCCATGACAGGCAGGAAAGACCCTTCAGTCTTGAAGTAGTGCTCAAATTTTGCAATTGCTAGTTCAGAATATTATATATTTGTTATTTTGATTTCACACTCATTCAGTGCAAATTTACTGGACACCTATGGTGTGCTAGGCATTGTACTTGAAGATACAGTCATTATTATTTAGTGACGTTATTTTCTATTACATAAAAAAATGCCTTTAGAGTAACTTCAAATTGTTACCATTATCCTTTAATGGATAAATATTAAGCAACTTTTAAATGCTTTACAACAGTGGTTCTCAAAGGGTAGTTCACAGACTAGCAGCATCGATATCACCGAGAAACTTGCTAGAAATCCCCTGCTCAATCACAAACACCGCTGGGGTCTCCAGCCATGTGTGTTTTAACAAGACTTCCTGATGATTCTGATGCCACTAGAGTTTGAGACCCACTGTTTTACAGTATGCCTGTTACAGCGAAGAAAGCGCAGAGAGTCTGGCAGGAATGTGAGGCAGGAGAGAAAGATGAGTTTTGATGATGGAAACAAAGAATTGAAAAAAAGGTACATGTTTCCACCATGGAAGTAGAAGACTTGGCAGGAACAATTCAGTTAAGGGACATAAACAACCTGGATTTTAGCACCTGGACAGAGGGTGTCCAGATGGACAGAGATAAGAAAAATGAAAAGAATGAATTAGAAAGATAGTGAAAATTAACTTCAGATTCCTCATTATTTTCCCAGAGATGTTTGGCTCAACTGTGAACACTGTTGACATTCGTGCCTCAGTCTGTTCTTGCAAAACATTGTAGTGTCCACTGTGCTTGTGGGATCCTTAGTATAATACAGGTTCTAGCAGGTGCTTTGGCACCATTCAGTCCTTTATTCTGTTGTAACTGACATACCATCCCTGTTGGCTTTGTTCCTGAATTTTCTTTTGTTGGTAACTTGTCTCACTGAAGGTGTTGTCTGTGGTAATTCACATCCCACAGCTATAAAAAGATGGGACGACACAACTGCCAAGCACAACTCTTACCTTGGTTGATACAATTATTTTCTCCAGGTATCCTGAAAGACATTTTGGTTTTCTTGTGTATACATGTCTGTCTTTTGCCAATGATCTTCTCAGAGAGTAAATGTCAGCGTAAGTTTTATTTCATTACTGGTGATGAAAATCTTTGTGCAAAGGGTTTCTCCATTGAACTTGCTAAAAATCTCCATTATATCACAGCTTTTGGTCTGTTCATGGAATTTGCATTGTCAGCACTCACTACATAGGATTTCTCCTCTGAAATTCTCATTAACTTATATTAATGTCCAATCCATTAAGTTTGGATTCAGAATATAAAGGGAAACTAAAACAGCTCTTTATTTCATTTTTGATTATGTGTGTCATCCAGTTCTCTCCATCCCAAAGGTTGTAAGCTGTATGGTTGTTAATACATTCATTCTTCTTTAAAGAGATTCTAGGAGCTTCCAACCACACTTGCAGACTAAATTATGTTTTTATGACATAAATACAAATCATTCTTCATTTATTAAGTTATCCTACTGGAGAGACTCTCAATAAATACTAATTAAATTTCATTTGATGTAGTTGTGATTCTCTTTGAATTACACAAACTGTATCTAGACAGAAAAAATGGTTAGATAGAATAGCAGGTAGATTTCTGTGAAGGAGTGTGAAATTTGTGCTTGGATATAGTAAAAAAATGAGGGCTGGAGCCACTGGGAGATGTCATAAATCTGCAAATCAAGAATATGAATTTACTTGAGAGACAGCAAGATTTATATTATTGCCCCAATTGCTCAAAAGAAGGTAAATAAACTATAATTAAGCTGAATATATTTTCTTCATTATCCTACCTTTTCTTTTCCTTTCCTTCTTCCCACATATATCTACTTATAATGCACATACATCAATTATGAAAATGCAATGTAATAAAAATCATTTTGGTTTATAAACAATATTGAAAAAACAAAAAACTTATTTCTAGTCCTTACTTAAAGGCTTTGTAGTCTCAGATAAGTTACTTTATATCTGGGTGAATTAGTTTTCTTTTTAGAAAAAAATTGTGAAATTTATTTGCAGAAACAGAATGATTCATCTGTGATTTGCTGAGCAGTGAATTGCTTAATATGGCTTTTCTAGCCACAGCCTTTGTGACTTACACACAATGATTGAGTGGGACCATGCAAATAAAGTATAAACCAAACCCACCGCCATAGAGTCGATTCTGACTCATATAGGAAATCCTAACAAAGGGATTGATGAGTTTTGTCATCCTTTTAGGCTTAAAATGAGCCAACCCAGAGTCAGGAGGAGAGGATTTCACCACCACCAAGGAAGAAGAGCCAGGAGCAAGGTACGTCCTTTGGATCCTGGATCTCTGTGCTGAGAAGCTCCTGGAATCAGGAGACAGAGAGGGAGACCTGTAGTGAGGTGGCGAGAAGCAACGGCAGAGAAACAGAGGCAGCAGCACAGGGAGACTGGCAGGAGATGGCATGATGGGCTTCCCATGGTGGGCCCACAGATTTAGAATGCTGAAAAGCTGTGGGCAGGAGGCTTGTTGGCGGAGTAAGTTGCCTCTAGGCACTTGGTGGAGCTAGGTTTGTGGACCGGTGGAGCTAGAGCTGAGCACCTTTGGGCCAAGCCTTACTAACAGAGTAGGGTGCCTTGGGCTACTTATCAGCAGAGCTAAAAAGCTTTGCAATACTTGTCCTAGCAAGGCAGAGGATGAGGGCCAGAGAGAGGCATGCCTGCAGGCACTACTGAGAAGAGGTTGTCCTGATCTAAGAACTGTTATCTGAACATTCCTGCACCAAAATTGTAGCCTGTTTCTTTCCTAATAAACTCATATTTGTCAGTATTGTCTGTGAGTTCTGTGTGGCCATTGCATTGAATTATCAAACTCAGCAGAGAAGTACAGGGCACTGTGGGAAGGACAGATAGCATCAGAATTGGTAGAAAGGGCTGGCTAGAGGAGGCATGTCTGACCTCTGCCTCATAGTAACCAGCCTTGGGCTGTTGATCTTGAGTTTCCTTTCCCCTTGTAAAGTTACAGGAGGTCAGACAGCTTACCCATGCCATTTTTACACCATTCATTGTTCAACAAAATTTATTGATTGACTATTATGTTGTAGACACTCTGCTATATGCATTAGTGAATGGCTGTGATCTCCTAATATGTGCAAGTCACACTGATAGACACAAAGAAAAAAATATATATGAATAGGAAGGAGAATAAGAGCTAAGATTTAAAATAACCAAGTGCTTTATAGGTACGTGTTTAATTCTTATCATAATTCTATTAAGTAGGAACAATTATAAACCAATGTTAAAGATCAGAAAACCAAGGTTTGAAGATATTAGGTGACATTTTCTAGGTAATACCTCTGATGTGATGGAGATGAAATATAAACACAGGGAGTCTTGCTCTAGAATTTGAGCTCTTTAACATTTTGCCAAACTATCTCATGCAAGATAGCAATGCAGTGTGTTTTAAGATTATCCAAATATAAGTAATTAATAGTTCCAGGCCTCAAGTATCTCCTAGTCCCATTTAAAAGACAAATATAATATAGTAGAGAAACATACAAAGTGCTAAGGGTATGCTGAATAGGGTGAAATCAGTTGCCTAGGGAATTCAATGTGGCAGAGTAGTGAACATTTTTTGAGCTAAGAATGCCACAACACATAGGTATTTACCAAGAAGGGAAGGAGGGAAGATGAAGGAAATGTATCATAGGCAAACATTGTCACATGTGCAAAGTCAGAACCTTGGAGTTGCAGCATGATGAGAAAGGACAATATTTACTTGGATATGAGAGTCACTTAGATTAAAGGAGGGAGAATATTGAGCAAGATAGGGGTGTTATAAGGTCAGAGTAAATGTCCGAGCAAGAAACTGCAATATTGTGTCTCCAATTTATAAAAGAAGAAGTTGACATAAGGAGACATTACTTGACTTCCTAGAGCTAATAAAAGTCAACGATAAAAACTTCTAAACCTATATCTAGTAGTCTTCACCTACTCCAAAATCATAATTGATTGTGGAAAATCAAATTATCAGTACTTGAGGACAGTGGAGGGCAGCTCTGAGAGAGCTAGGGAAGAAATGATAATGAGTAAATAGTGAAAAAGCTTACTGTTGGGAAGGGTCGTGTTGAGAGAGTGATACTCCTTGGATAACCTCAACTGGGATGTTGTCTTGTAAGGTTAAGCAGTAGAGAAGATTTTGGAACAGCTGCTATTGATAACATTATGATGAATCAATTAGACATATTCAAGCAACATCGAGGGTTAAGGGAGGTTAAAGATCATAAAAGGCCAAAACAATAAAAGAATAAAAGATTGTAAAATGATAGGGAAATCATAATTGAATGGATAAGCCCAGAATTTAGGTTGATCTGGGATGGAAGTGAAGTTAGGAAGACTATGAATTACTGCAACCAACATTATTAGAAATATGATGCACCTGGAATCTGGTGATGCATTTGACATTATTTCTCTTGTTTGTCACAAGATGAAGAAATATGAGCTGGGAGATAGTGAGATTAGATGAAGGAGTGACAGCTTCATATGTCATCTACAAAAAATGCTGAATAATAGATTGAGTCCTCTGTGGCATCACTCTGATTAAGCCATACTGGCTTTCTCGCTTCTGTCTGATTTTTATTCTTGTTAGGTGCCATAAAGACTGTCCTGACTCATAGTGACACTATGAACAATAGAATGAAACATTGACTAGACCTGCACCATTCTCTCAGTCTTGCTGTGTTTGAGTTCATTGTTGCAGCCACTGTTTCAATCCATCTCATTGAGGGTCTTCCTCTTTTTTGCTAACCCTCTACCTTACCAAGCATGATGTCCTTCTCCAGGGACTGGTCCTTTCTGATAACATGTGTGATGTACCTAAGATGAAGTCTCACCATCCTTCCTTCTAAGGAACATTCTGGCTGTACTTCTTCCAAAGGCAAGCATAGCTTTACCCCAGAGCTTTGCTGTCCCTCTTAGTTCAGATACTTTCGTGGCTTTCTTTCACTTAATTTAGGTTCTGCTTAGCAAGGTGTTCCCCTCACCACTTATTTGAAATATACCCCTTCATGCTCAATTCAAATTACCATTCTTTAATTTTCTGTAGAGTATTTAAAAGCACTTGACACTAGAGGTGGGGCCAAGATGGCTGACTAGGTAGAAGCCATCTCGGATCCCTCTTGCAACAAAGACTCAGAAAAACAAGTGAATCGATCACATACATGACAATCTACGAACCCTGACCATCAAACACAGATATAAAGAGTTGACCTGAGTGACAGAGACGGAGAACGAACAACCACCGGGAAGCAGCAACTATTTTCAGAACCTGGAGCCAGCTTCCCAGTCAGGAAACCTTGGCGCCGGGCTTTGGACTGGGCGCAGGGGAACTGAACATGGCATCCTGAGATGGTGCAAACACGGGACACAGCCCTAGCCCCCAGAAGTGGCCTCGGGGGAAGCCCAGCCAGTGCACGCAGACAGTGCAGCGATGCGGCTGACAGGAGGAGAAGTCACCGGGAGGCAGTGACTGGTTTTGGAGCCTGGAGTGCGGCATGCCAGCCAGGGAACCTTGGCTCTGGGATTTGGATTGGGAGTTGAGGAACTAATCACAGCTTGTGAGACAGCGCAAGCACGGGACGAAGGCCTGATCCTCAGGGGCAATCTCTACCCAGCCAGCACACACAGTCGACGCGCCCCTTGGGAATCTCAGATAAAACAGTCATCTCAAGCAAGATAAGTAACTTTGTCTATATTCCGGGGTGCTACTCTCTCCTATTTATCTGAACACTTCCCTCCCCTTCCCAGGCGGCTTCATTAACATTGGAATTTCCTGAGCCAGAGAGAGAAGAGCCCTACAGTTTTTCTTTCCTTTTTTTTTTGATCTTTTCCTAACCCATTCTTCTGGCCTGAGAGAAGCAGCTACAAAAAACCCAGGGACCAAAAATCCTTCCCTAATTGGACTAAAAATACAGAACCAGGTCCAGCCAAACATATGTGATCCACAGTCTTGGGCTTTCATCCCTACAGGGAACAAGGTATTATAATGCAAAGGCATTTCTGATAGGGATCTGACTGTAAATGTTTTAGCGGATTACTGGAAAGACAAGTTTCCCAGGTCTGATATCTCCGCGTATTCAACAGAGCCCTCATTGACCCACAACAGGGAACTGAAGGCTGAAGCTCCCCCCAGACCACCTAGCCTCCTGCCTTAGGGGTCTAAGGAGGGTGACACCTACCAATCAGTAGAGGTACTTGCATTGGGGGCCTAAGGTACAGCTGCAGAGCCCTCCCACCAAAGTGCTTTAGGAATAGAGACACACCTACCTCACCGGCACTTGGGGGAAGCCTGTCAGCATCCTGCCGCCCCAGAGTGTGAAACCCTGCTGCTACTAGAATCTGGTGCACACAACTATCACCACTACTTCTCTAGGTGGATAGGTGACAGTCTGCACCACACACTTGATGACCCAAAGTCAGATTCTACTCAAGAATAGTGAAGGGACTCTCAGGCTTATATATCTGGTAACAGCCCAAACCAGCTAGTAATAGCACATAAGTGATTCAAGGGCTACAAAAATCAAGACAGTGCAACCTAGTAGCCCATCTACGTATACTGAAAGAAAACAAAACAAGATAAGACTCGGTGAGCAAATATAGAATAAATCACTATAATATCTTAGAGATGGCTCGGAGACAGCAGTCGATATCAAACCACATAAAGAAGCAGACCATGATTGCTTCTACAACTCCCCAAATTAAAGAATTAAAATCTTTCCCAAATGAAGATACAATCCTGGAATTGCCAGATGCAGAATATAAAAAACGAATTTCCAGAATGCTTCAAGACATCAGGGATGACCTCAGAAATGAAATAAGGCAATCTACAGAAAAAGCCAAGGAACACACTGATAAAGCAGTTGAAGAACTCAAAAAGATTATTCAAGAACATAGTGGAAAAATTAATAAGCTGCAAGAATCCATAGAGAGACAGCATGCAGAAATTCAAAAGATTAACAATAAAATTACAGAATTAGACAACGCAATAGGAAGTCAGAGGAGCAGACTCGAGCAATTGGAATGCACGGTGGGGGATCTGGAGGACCAGGGAATTGACACCAATATAGCTGAAAAAAAATCAGATAAAAGAATTAAAAAAAAAGAAGAAACATAAGAATCATGTGGGCCTCTATCAAGAAGAATAACTTGCATGTGATTGGAGTCCCAGAACAGGGAGGGATAAAAGAAAATACAGAGAGAATAGTTGAAGGTCTGTTGGCAGAAAACTTCCCTGACATCATGAAAGACGAAAGGATATCTATCCAAGATGCTCATCAAACCCCATTTAAGATTGATCCAAAAAGAAAACCACCAAGACATATTATCATCAAACTTGCCAAAACCAAAGATAAAGAGAAAATTTTAAAAGCAGCCAGAGATAAAAGAAAGGTCTCCTACAAAGGAGAATCAATAAGAATAAGTTCAGACTACTCAGCAGAAACCATGCAGTCAAGAAGGCAATGCAATGACATATACAGAGCACTGAAGGAGAAAAACTGCCAGCCAAGGATCATACATCCAGCAAAACTCTCTCTCAAATACGAAGGAGAAATTAAAACATTTACAGATAAACACGAGCTTAGAGAATTTGCAAAAACCAAACCAAAGCTACAAGAAATACTAAAGGAAATTGGTCAGAAAACCAATAATATCAGATACCAGCACAACACAAGGTCACAGAACAGAACATCCTGATATCAACTCAAATACGGAAATCACAAAAACAAATTAAGATTAATTTTAAAAAGAAAAAAACGTTCAAAACAGGGAATCATTGAAGTTAATATGTAAAAGATCATGATAATCAAAAACAGGGACTAAATACAGGTGGCGTAGAACTGCCATATGGAGAGGGAAACAAGGTGATATAGGACAATACAAGTTAGGTTTTTACTTAGAAAAATAGGGGTAAATATTAAGGTAACCACAAAGAGGTACAACAACTCCATAACTCAAAATAAAAACCAAGAAAACCATAACGACTCAGCAAACATAAAGTCAAATACTTTGAAAATGAGGAACACACAATTTACAAAGAAAAACATCTCAGCACAAAAAACTAAGTGGAAAAATGAAATTGTCAACAACACACATAAAAAGGCATCAAAATGACAGCACTAAACACATACTTATCTATAATTATGCTGAATGTAAATGGACTAAATGCATCAATAAAGAGACAGAGAGTCTCAGACTGGATAAAGAAACACGATCCTTCTATATGCTGCCTCCAAGAGATACACCATAGACTTAGAGACACAAACAAACAAAAACTCAATGGATGGAAAAAATATATCAAGCAAACAATAAGCAAAAAAGAGCAGGAGTAGCAATATTAATTTCTGACAAAATAGACTTTAAAGTTAAATCCACCACAAAGGATAAAGAAGGACACTACATAATGATTAAAGGGACAATTGACCAGGAAGATATAACCGTATTAAATATTTATGCACCCAATGACAGGGCTGCAAGATACATAAAACAAACTTGAACAGAACTGAAAAGTGAGATAGACACCTCCACAATTATAGTAGGAGACTTCAACACACCACTTTCGGAGAAAGACAGGACTTCCAGTAAGAAGCTCAATAGAGACACGAAAGACCTAATTGCTACAATCAACCAACTTGACTTCATAGACTTATACAGAACACTCCACCCAACAGCTGCAAAGTATACTTTTTTTCTAGCGCACATGGAACATTCTCTAGAATAGACCACATATTAGGTCATAAAACAAACCTTTGCAGAATCCAAAACATCGAAATATTACAAAGCATCTTCTCAGACCATAAGGCCTTAAAAATGGAAATCAATAACAGAAAAATTAGGGAAAAGAAATCAAATACTTGGAAACCGAACAATACCCTGCTGAAAAAAGACTGGGTTATAGAAGACATTAAGGAGGGAATAAAGAAATTCATAGAATGCAACGAGAATGAAAACACTTCCTATCAAAACCTCTGGGACACAGCAAAAGCAGTGCTCAGAGGCCAATTTATATCAATAAATGCACACATACAAAAAGAAGAAAGAGCCAAAAGCAGAGAACTGTCCCTACAACTTGAACAAATAGAAAGTGAGCAACAAAAGAATCCATCAGGCACCAGAAGAAAACAAATAATAAATATTAGAGCTGAACTAAATGAATTAGAGAACAGAAAAACAATTGAAAGAATTAACAAAGCCAAAAGCTGGTTCTTTGAAAAAATTCACAAAATTGATAAACCATTGGCCAGACTGACTAAAGAAATACAGGAAAGAAAACAAATAACCTGAATAAGAAATGAGATGGGCCACCTCACAACAGACCCAACTGAAATTAAAAGAATCATATCAGATTATTACGAAAATTTGTACTCTAACAAATTTGCAAACCTAGAAGAAATGGATGAATTCCTGGAAAAACACTACCTACCTAAACTAATACAATCAGAAGTAGAACAACTAAATAGACCCATAACAAAAAAAGAGATTGAAACGGTAATTAAAAAACTCCAAAAAAAAAAAAAAAAAGCCCTGGCCCGGATGGCTTCACTGCAGAGTTCTACCAAACTTTCAGAGAAGAGTTAACACCGCTACTACTAAAGGTATTTCAAAGCATGGAAAATGACGGAATACTGCCTAACTCATTCTATGAAGCCACCATATCCCTGATACCAAAACTAGGTAAAGACATCACAAAAAAAGAAAATTATAGACCTATATCCCTCATGAACATAGATGCAAAAATCCTCAACAAAATTCTAGCCAATAGAATTCAACAACATATCAAAAAAATAATTCACCACGACCAAGTGGGATTTATACCAGGTATGCAAGTCTGGTTTAATATTAGAAAAACCATTAATGTAATCCACCATATAAATAAAACAAAAGATAAAAACCACATGATCTTATCAACTGATGCAGAAAAGGCATTTGACAAAGTTCAACACCCATTTATGATAAAAACTCTTACCAAAATAGGAATTGAAGGAAAATTCCTCAACATAATAAAGGGCATCTATACAAAGCCAACGGCCAACATCACTCTAAATGGAGAGAGCCTGAAAGCATTTCCCCTGAGAACGGGAACCAGACAAGGATGCCCTTTATCACCGCTCTTATTCAACATTGTGCTAGAGGTTCTAGTCAGAGCAATTAGGCTAGACAAAGAAATAAAGGGCATCCGGGTTGGAAAGAAGGAAGTAAAATTATCTCTATTAGCAGATGACATGATCTTACACTCAGAAAACCCTAAGGAATCCTCCAGAAACCTACTGAAGCTAATAGAAGAGTTTGGCAGAGTCTCAGGTTATAAGGTAAACATACAAAAATCACTTGGATTCCTCTACATCAGCGAAAAGAACACCGACGAGGAAAGCACCAAATCAATAGCATTCACAGTAGCCCCCAAGAAGATAAAATACTTAGGAATAAATCTTACCAAAGATGTAAAAGACCTATACAAAGAAAACTACAAAGTACTAGTGCAAGAAACTAAAAAGGACCTACTTAAGTGGAAAAACATACCTTGATAATGGATAGGAAGACTTAACATAGTAAAAATGTCTATTCTACCAAAAGCCATCTATACATACAATGCACTTCCAATCCAAATTCCAATGACATTTTTTAAAGTGATAGAGAAACAAATCACCAACTTCATATGGAAGGGAAAGAAGCCTCGGATAAGTAAAGCATTACTGAAAAAGAAGAAGAAAGTGGGAGGCCTCACTCTACCTGATTTTAGAACCTCTCATACAGCCACTGTAGTCAAACAGCCTGGTACTGGTACAACAACAGGCACATAGACCAATGGGACAGAATTGAGAACCCAGATATAAATCCATCTACATATCAGCAGCTGATATTTGACGAAGGCCTAGTGTCAGTTAATTGGGGAAAAGATAGTCTTTTTAACAAATGGTGCAGGCATAACTAGATATCCATTTGCAAAAAAATGAAACAGGACCCATACCTCTCAACATGCACAGAAACTAACTCCAAGTAGATCAAAGACCTAAACATAAAGACTAAAATGATAAAGACCATGGAAGAAAAAATAGGGACAACCTTAGGAGCCCTAATACAAGGCATAAACAGAATACAAAACATTACCAAAAATGACGAAGAGAAACCAGATAACTGGAAGCTCCTAAAAATCAAACACCTGTGCTCATCTAAAGACTTCACCAAAAGAGTAAAAAGACCACCTACAGTTTGGGAAAGAATTTTCAGCTATGACATCTTCGACCAGCGCCTGATCTCTAAAATCTATGATTCTGTTAAAACTCAACCACAAAAAGACAAACAACCCAATCAAGAAGTGGGCAAAGGATATGAACACGCACTTCACTAAAGAAGATATTCAGGCAGCTAACAGATACATGAGAAGATGCTTTCGATCATTAGCCATTAGAGAAATGCAAATTAAAACTACGATGAGATTCCATCTCACTCCAACAAGGCTGGCATTAATCCAAAAAACACAAAATAATAAATGTTGGAGAGGCTGCGGAGAGATTGGAACTCTTATGCACTGCTGGTGGGAATGTAAAATGGTACAACCACTTTGGAAATCTATCTGGCGTTTTCTTAAAAAGTTAGAACTACCATACAACCCAGAAATCCCACTCCTCGGAATATACCCCAGAGAAATAAGAGCCTTCACACAAACAGATATATGCACAGCCATGTTTATTGCAGCTCTGCTTACAATAGCAAAAAGCTGGAAGCAACCAAGGTGTCCATCAACGGATGAATGGTTAAATAAATTGTGGTATATTCACACAATGGAATCCTAAGCATCGATAAAGAACAGTGACGAATCTGTGAAACATTTCATAACATGGAGGAACCTGGCAGGCATTATGCTGAGCGAAATTAGTCAGAGGCAAAAGGTCAAATATTGTATAAGACCACTATTAGGATCTTGAGAAATAGTATAAACTGAGAATAATACATACTTTTGTGGTTACGAGAGGGGGAGGAAAGGAGAGTGGGAGAGGGTTATTTACTGATTAGTTAGCAGATAAGAACTACTTTAGGTGAAGGGAAGGACAATACTCAATACATGGAGGGTCAGCTCAACTGGACTGGACCAAAAGCAAAGAAGTTTCTGGGATAAACTGAATGCTTCAAAGGTCAGCGGAGCAAGGGTGGGGGTTTGGGGACCATGGTTTAAGGGGACTTCTAAGTCAATTGGCAAAATAATTCTATTATGAAAACATTCTGCATCCCACTTTGAAATGTGGTGTCTGGGGTCTTAAATGCTAACAAGTGGCCATCTAAGATGCATCAATTGGTCTCAACCCACCTGGATCAAAAGAGAATGAAGAACACCAAGGTCACATGATAACTATGAGCCCAAGAGCCAGAAAGGGCCACATGAACTAGAGACTTACATCATCCTGAGACCAGAAGAACTAGATGGTGCCTGGCCACAACCGATGACTGCCTTGACAGGGAGCACAACAGAGAACCCCTGAGGGAGCAGGAGATCAGTGGGATGCAGACCCCAAATTCTCATAAAAAGACCAGACTTAATGGTCTGACGGAGACTAGAGGAATCCCGCCGGTCATGGTCCCCAAACCTTCTGTTGGCCCAGGACAGGAACCATTCCCGAAGACAACTCATCAGCCATGGAAGGGACTGGACAATGTGTTGGAGAGACATGCTGATGAAGAGTGAGCTACTTGTATCAGGTGGACATTTGAGACTGTGTTGGCATCTCCTGTCTGGAGGGGAGATAGGAGGGTAGAGAGGGTTAGAAACTGGCAAAATTGTCACGAAACAAGAGACTGGAAGGAGGGAGAGGGCTGACTCATTAGGGGGAGAGTAAGTGGGAGTATGGAGTAAGGTGTATATAAGCTTATATGTGACAGACTGACTTGATTTGTAAACGTTCACTTAAAGCTCAATAAAAATTATTTAAAAATAAGTACTTGACACTATATTATACATTTATTTGTCTCCCTCTGTCTTGGTTATCTAGTGCTGCTTTAACAGAAATACCACAAGTGGATGGCTTTAATGAAGAGAAATTTATTTTCTCATAGTTTAGTAGGCTACAAGTCCAAATTCAGGGCATTGGCTCCAGGGGGAGGCTATCTCTCTCTGTTGGCTCTGCAGGAAGATCTTCGTCCTCAATCTTCCGCCGGTCAAGGAGCTTCTCAGACGCAGAGACCCTGGGTCCAAAGGACATGCTCTCTCCTGGTGCTGCTTTCTTGGAGGTATGAGGTCCCAAACTCTCTGCTTGCTTCCTTTTCCTTTTATTACTTGAGAGATAAAAGGTGGTACAGGCCACACTCCAGGGAAACACCCTTTACACTGGATCGGGGAGGTGACCTGAGTAAGGGTGGTGTTACAATCCCACCCTAATCCTCTTAACATAAAATTACAATCACTAAATGGAGGACAACCACACAATACTGGGAATCATGGCCTAAGCAAGTTCACACGTATTTCTTTCTGGGGGGACACAATTCAAACCATGACACCCTCATATTGCTGATGGCTAAAAAAATGTAATAACTTTGACATCTCAACAGTGCTTGGCATGTACCAGGTACTCGTTAAATATTTATTGAATAAATTAATATCTGAATCAATGATTGAGATGGAATTTCTTGTGGAATTGTGCAGAACTGTCTTGTTTTAATTAGAATTATAGAAAGAGACATAGATGGCAGCTCATCAAAAACATGGAAGGAGCTTCTGGGAAGATAACACAGGGTGTAGATGTGGGAGGAACAACTCTATGTAAAATTTTAGCACCGTGTCTGGAATATAGACACAATAAACAGCAATTCTCTTTACTATATGCACATAAAGTTGTTGGAATCAAACAGGCTGATGACACAATGCTGGGAAACAAGCCCTAATGGGATGCACTGCAGCATTAAGATTCAGAAAGATTTCAATAAAATAGGAAGATAGATTGTATTTAAGAAAACAAAATGTAACAAGAAAACTGTAAGAACGACACTTGGATTTAAAAAAAAACGCATGAATACATAACAGAAGAAAACAGAATTAAACGAATTTTATAATGGAATAAATCTAGCCTAACCAAAACTAGAGACTTTAGTAAACCGCAAACTCTGTAATAATTGTGTAAAAAAGGTGTTGTAAAAAATACTTCATTATTTGGGTTTGTTAACGAAAGCATAGTGTCTGGGTAGAACAATAACTCCTCCATTATATTCTGAGTTAAATATAGCATATCTAGAATATAATCCTCAATTCATTCATTCATTTACTGAATTTTTATTGAACATCTACTATGTGTGCTCTAAGCACTGAGGATACAAGAGCAAAATACTTTTCCATAACTCAGCTCTCTTTGTGATGGAATGCAATTTTCAAGTATTGAGAATCCACTTCTTCCCTGAATGTTTTTGTGGAAGCATTGAAAAATTAGCACACCCTCAGAAAGAGTATATTTGATGAGGATAAACCTCAAAATTGGTAGAAAAAAGTTCATCTTAAATATTTGAAGATATGCTTTTTGAAAGAGGGAACAAATGTATTCTATGTTGCTTTGAAGTTGAAAACTAAGAAAAACAAATGAATTTAAGTGTGATGTAGAATTTGAGTCTCTACAAGGGGAAACTAACTAGCTCTTAACATCATTCTCCACAAAGTGTTGTTCTTTCTATCCCTGAATGTGTGAAACAGAAACCAGATACCAATTATTAAAAGTGATTCAGACATTCTTCATCAAAGGTTGGATGGAGCCATTCCCAATTCTGTACTTTCGTGACAAGGAGTTTCAATCTCTGAAGCAGACTCCAGAAGAATGAGAGGACTGTGGTAAGTGGGTGGCTGTCAGAGTGTTTTTAGAAGGAGAAATTTTAGAGTTTCTGATCTCGAAGTTGGAAACATCCTGAATGATTTACAAGATCTGTGGTGAGACTCTGCTTATTATTTTATAAAGACAAGTAGAGATGAAGCAGAGTCCTGAAGTTGACAGCAAGGGAATGTGAGATGGGGCTGTAGGAAAAAGGGAAAGGGTAGAATAGAGGGGGAACTTGTGACTCAGTTACTGGCAAGTCACTAGGGTTTGAAATAAGAACGCGTAAAGAGCTGTTTATGGAACTGACTTGGAAATTTGCAAAAGCAGAAGGTGGTAGCAGGATATTTAATCAGCTTCATAATCTGACTTTGCTCTTGAGAGAAATGGGAAACAGTGCAATTGGCACTACAGAATGATCTAACGAAAGGGGTGGCATCAGAACGAACACAGGTTTCTTAGAAATAAGGAAATGGAAGGCTCTCTTGTGAAGAAGATCAAGGAGACAAGACGATTTTCTGGAAATATAGTTTTTTATAGTAGAGATAGCAAAGCGATCAGATTAAGTAAGAATGGAAAGAAACTTTGGAATATTATCCTTAGACATATGACCATCGAATTGCAGAAAATGCTAGTGGGAAAGAATTTTGTACTCAGGGTAGTATTTAGGGACAGTAGGATGAAGGCAGCAGTAATTCGGTAGGAAGGTCACAGGGACTTGTTCGGAATGTATTCTCTAATGGCTGACATGAAAATTGTTGAGCAGCTTATTTTTGAAATTAGAAGAGAATCTCTCTTCATGTTCGATTGGTTATGCCAGTGTTTACCTAAGAAAATAAATTCTTAGATGAGTAAAAATGGTCTGTGCCTCTTTGAATGAACAAAGGGGGGACTAGAAATAACCTCAGGTGTGACTAGGATAGAAATAAAGAATAGCTAGCGAGAGAGGGTAGAATGACTCAACAAAGCTTGCAAAACAGTTAGTTGACAAAGTAACTTGGGAAGACAGATTGTGGCTGTATGCGAAAGGGACAAAACGCGTGTCTTAAAGTCAAGCTAATTGAGTGGTGGAAGATTGCATATTATAACTTGCCAATCACATGCACTGCTTTATCTCAAGACCCTCTTACATTTTGGAAAAATATGAACAGTACAGTATAATGGTTAAGAGCACAGACTAGAATCAGACCTTCTGAGTTTGAATCTAAGCTCGACCACTTCTTATTGTCTATACTTTGGACAAGATAATTGACATTCTCATTTGCAAAATGAATATAATAATAATATTCACCTCAGAAAGTTGTTGTGAGGATTAAAATTAGTTGCTATATTTAAAAATATAAAACACACAAAAAAAGTTTCTGGCACATAATAAGTGCTATGTATGAGCTGTTAATATTCTAAACAAATGACCAATTGGACTCCAGGGAATTCTTTTGGGAAAGCTCCCATAGCAGAAGAAAATAGAAAATGTAGCCTTCAAAAATAGGCTAGCTACCAGTGTGACACTTTGTAAGATTTTCCATTGCTGTAGAATCTTATCACCCCTAGGTCTTGGCAAGGTGCAAGGAAAACAAACTCAGAACCTCCTGTTTAAGGGTTTCTCTGGGTACTTTATCATAGGTACTTTCTTTAAAACACAAATAAAGTGAGAGCTTTATTTTGTATTTACCTGCCCTGATAAGACTGGCAAAATGAATAATAATTTTAAAAAGTGGCTTTATCTATCTTCCTTTTTGGAACTGTCTATGTACTCTTTTTGTTATCAGAGATTTTAAGTGTTGGAACCTCTTGTTTTCTTACGTTATTAAAGTTCTCCATGGCATCTAAAATGCCCTTATACTCTAATGTGATCATTTTCAGCATCAGTCCCCAGTAACTTAGGAATCCATATTTCCATAAATGCAATCAAATCATCTCCTTCAGAATTCATGGACCCTGGAGTCTAGCAATACACAATCAAGTGTGGTTTCTTAGCCACTCAATCTTGTTTAGTGAAACTTGATTAGATTCTGTCATCCTACTCATTAGAGATTCCATCTGTTTAAAACTTCTTTTCTGTTTATAAGAAAATTTCTTTCTTGCTCTCTGCTTTCTTTTTGGCTTACTCACTTTTCAAACTTTATAATCTCAAAACAGTATCTGCAATGTCGTTTTTTAGAAAAAAATGCATGTTTTATTTTTCTTCCCGGGGAAATTAGATCATTTTCTGTCTGTAAATCATATATTCCAAACAGGTTGTCCTACCTTGCATGACACAGGGGTAGGCTATAATGAATCTAGGGGGTACACAGCACCAGGGTCAACAAGTCCAATTAATAATTAAAGAGGCTGTAGGATGGGAGGATTGTGACATTTGATACCAAAAAATTTATAAGGGGAGACTCCTCAAACTTAAGGGGAACGTTTGTGTGGAAGGGATAAATTTGGAGGATGAATTGCGTAAGAGAAGTAAAATATTGTAGTCTTTAAAGGAAGTCATGATCACAAACTGGAAAACATGATTATCATTGTTGTTAGGTGTCATTGAGTCAGTTCTGACTCACAGTGACCCTATATACAACAGAACAAAGCACTGTCAAGTCCTGCACCATCCTCGTAATCAGTGTTATGTTTGAGCCCATCGTTGCAGTCACTGTGTCAATCCATCTCATTGAGGGTCCTCCTCTTTTTTGCTGACTCTCTACCATGCCAAGCATGATGTATTTGTCCAGGGACTAGTCTGTCCTGATAACATACCCAAAGTACTTGAGACAAAGTCTCTCCATCCTCACTTCCCATCGAGAAATCTGGTTGTATTTCTTTCAAGACAGACTTGTTCATTCTTCCGGCATATTCTTCACCAGGTGAAATGGTTAAGAGCTCAGGCAGCTACCCAAAAGGCTGGCAGTTCGAATCCAGTAGAGCTCCTTGGAATCCATATGGGGCAGTTCTACTCTGTCCTATAGGGCCACTATGAGTCAGAATGGTCTCAATGGCACACAACAACAACATCATAATTCGAAAGCATCAATTCTTCTTTGGTCTTCCTTATTCATTGTCCAGTTTTCTCATGTGCATGAGGTAATTGAAAATATCATTGCTTGGATCAGGCATACCTAAGTCCTCAAAGTGACATTTTTTGCTTTTTAACACTTTAAAGAGGTCTTTTGGAGCAGATTTGCCCAATGAAATACATCATTTGATTTCCTGACTGCTGCTTCAATGGGCCTTGGTTAGGAATCCAGACAAAATGAAATCCTTGGTAACTTGGATCTTTTCTCCATTTATCTTGATATTGCTTATTGGTCCACTTGTGAGGATTTTTGTTTTCTTTAGGCTGATGTGTAATCTCACTAATACTGTAGGTTGTAGTCTTTGATCTTCAAGATCTTTCCGTTTCTGCAAGAAAGTTGTGTCATCTGCATATTGCAGGTTGTTAACGAGTCTTCCACCAACACTGATGCCACATTCTTCATCATATAGTCCGGCTTCGGAGATTATTTTCTCGGGATACAGATTGAATAAGTATGCTGAAAGGATACAATCCTGATGCACACCTTTTCTGATTTTAAAACACTCAGTGTCCCTTTGTTTTATTTGAATGACTTCCTCTTGATCTATGTACAGGTTCCTCAGGAGCACAATTAGGTGTTCTGGAATTCCCATTCTTTAAAAATGTTATCCATAATTTGTCATGACCCATACAGGTGAATGCCTTTAAAAAGTCAATAAAACACAGGCAGGTATTTTTTTGATATTCTCTGCTTTCAGCCAAGATCCATCTAACATCAGCAATGATATCCTTCAGTCCACATTCTTTTCTGAATCTGGCTTGAATTTCTGGCAATTCCCTGTTGATGTATTGTTGCAACTACTTCAGCAAATTTTACTTTCCTGTGATATTGTTTGATAATTCTGTTGGATCACCTTTCTTTGGAGTAGGTATGAATATGGATCTCTTCCAGTCAGTTGGCCAGGTAGCTGTCTTCCAAATTTCTTGACACAGGTGAGTGAGCATCTCCAGCTCTGCACTCCTTTGTTGAAACATCTCAATTGGTATTCCCTCAATTCCTGTTACTTTGTTCTTCACCAATGCCTCCAGTGAGGCTTGGACTTCTTTCTTCAATAGTATTGGTTCTTGATCATTTGCTACTTCCCGAAATATTTGAAAGGTGATGAATTCTTTTTGGTACAGTGACCCTGTATATTTCTTCCATCTGCTTTTAATGCTTCCTGCGTCATTCAGTATTTTGCCCATAGAATCCTTCAAAATTGCAACTCAAGGCTTGAATGTTTTCTCCAGTTCTTTCAGCTTGAGAAATGCCAAGTGTGTTCTTCTTTTTTGCTTTTCTAACTCCAGGTTGGCACATTTCATCATACTATTTTACTTTTTCTTCTCAATCTGCCTTTTGGAATCTTCTGTTCAGCTCTTTTACTTCATCATTTCTTCCATTTGCTTTAGCTACTCTACGTTCAAGAGCAAGTTTCAGAGACTCTTCTGACACTCATTTTGTTCTTCTCTTTCTTTCCTGTCTTTTAATGACCCTTTGCTCTCTTCATGCCTGATGTCCTTGATGTCTTTCACAACTGATCTGGTCTTTGGTCATTAGTGTTGAATGTGTCTAATCTATTTATGAGATGGTCTCCAAATTCAGATAAGATATACTCAAGGTTATGCTTTGGCTCTTGTGGACTTGTTTTAATTTTCTTCAGCTTCAATTTGAACTTCCATATGAGTGATTGATGATCTGTTCTGCAGTTAGCCCCTGGCCTTGTTCTGACTGATGATATTGAGCTTTTCAATCATCTCTTTCCACAGATGTAGTTGAATTGATTCCTGTGTTTTCCATGTGGTGAGATCTACATGTATATAAAAAAAAAAAAATTAGTCGCCATTTATTTTGATGAGAAAAGGTATTTGTGATGAATAAGTTATTGGTTTTGCAAAATTGTATTATGCAATCTCCAGTGTAGTTTTTATCACCAAGACCATATTTTCCAACTACCAATTCTTCTTTGTTTCCAACTTTTACATTCCAGTCACCAGTAATTATCAGTGCATCTTGATTGCATGTTTGATCAATTTTAGAATTCAAAAGTTGATAAAAAAAAATAATCTTCAATTTGCTTATCTTTGGCATTATAATTAAAATATGATTAAGGTAGGTCAACATAGTGAGATGTGTATGGAATCTGGAGTCAGAATCCTTCATTTTTAAATTCCAAGTCCACCATTTAGCTCTTTGGTTAAGTTACACAAAGTCTCTGAACTTCAAATATCTTATCTGTTAAATATGAAGAGTAATATCTACTTCTAAGGGTTAGATTAGATAATATAAAATCCCTGATTCATTGATATACACTTGTTATTTCAACTAGATGGCTCCACATTTTCTGACACCTATATACATCTTGGAATGTGGTCTACTGAAACTGCTCATTGAGAATCTAGTTTCGGTCATACTGTACATTATTCTGCATCTCTAAGACATTTATCCTTCATTTACCTAAACCAAAAAAAAAAAAAAAAACGCATTGCCACTGAGTCAATTCTGACTCATAGCAACCCTATAGGACAGAATAGAACTGCTCCGTAGGGTTTCCAAGGAGTGGCTGGTGGATTCAAACTGCCGGCCATTTGGTTAGTAGTCAAACTTTTAACCACCACACCACCTGGGCTCCTTCATTTACCTAGAATGTTTCAATTATCTCACGGCTGACTGTATCAATTCATCCTGAGCTTACTGTCAGCTGACCAACCAATCTAAGCTGCCTCTGCTAGCTTCTCTTTTTTCTCATAGTATATATAATTTTTTTGAAATTATGTTTTTCATTTGTGTACTCGTTTATTGTTTGCATCCCCCACTAGAATGTAAGTTCCTTGAGAATCTAAGCTGTCTTAGTTATGTTTTCTCTAAGTCTATAGCAATATTTTTCACCAAATATGTAACCAATAATTATTTCTTGAACTAATGATTGACTTTATATATATATACATGCATATACATATGGGTATGTAAAGTTCGTGATGTAGTAGTTATTCAAGCAATGTAACTGTTATTATTGTTGTTGTTGTTGTTAGGTGACGTCGAGTCAGCTTGGACTCATAGCAACCCTATGTACAGCAGCACAAAACACTGCCAAATCCTGTGCCACTCTTACAATCGTTGTTATGCTTGAGCCCATTGTTGCAGCCACTGTGTCAATCCAACTCATTGAGGGTCTTCCTCTTTTCCACTGACCCTGTACTCTGCCACGCATGATGTCCTTCTCCAGGGACTGATCCCACCTAACAACATATCCAAAGTATGTAAAAGATGCAGTCTTGTTATCATTGCTTCTAAGGAGCATTCTGGTTGTACTTCTTCCAAGACAGATTCATTCGTTCTTTTGGCAGTCCATGGTATATTCAATATCCTTTGCCAACACCATAATTCAAAGGCATCAGTTCTTCTTTGGTCTTCCTTATTCATTATCCAGCTTTCACATGCATATGATGCAATTGAAAATACCATGGCTTGGGTCAGGTGCACCTTAGACTTCAAGGTGACATCTTTGCTCTTCATCACTTTAAAGAGGTCCTTTGCAGCAGATTCACCCAATGCAATGTATCTTTTGACTTCTTGACTGCTGCTTCCGTGGCTGTTGATTGTGAATCCAAGTAAAATGAAATCCTTGACAACTTCAATCTTTTCTTCATTTATCATGATGTTGCTCATTGGTCCAGTTGTGAGGATTTTTGTTTTCTTTATGTTGAGGTGCAATCCATACTGAAGACTGTGGTCTTTGATCTTCATTAGTAAGTGCTTCAAGTCCTCTTCACTTTCAGCAAGCAAGGTTGTGTCATCTGCATAACGCAGGTTGTTAATGAGTCTTCCTCCAATCCTGATGCCCTGTTCTTCTTCGTATAGTCCAGCTTCTTGGATTATTTGCTCAGCATACAGATTGAATAGGTGTGGTGAAAGAATACAACCCTGGCACACACCTTTCCTGACTGCAAACCAAACAGTATCCCCTTGTTCTCTCCGAAAAACTGCCTTGATCTATGTACAGGTTCCTCATGAGCACAATTAAGTGTTCTGGAATTCCCATTCTTTGCAACATTATCCATAATTTGTTATGGATATGTCGAACGCCTTTGCATAGTCAATAAAACACAGGTAAACATCCTTCCGGTATTCTCTGCTTTCAGCCAGGGTCTATCTGACATCAGCAATGATATCCCTGGTTCCATGCTCTCTTCTGAAACTGGCCTGAATTTCTGGCAGTTCCCTGTCGATATACTGCTGTAGCCATTTTTGAATAATCTGCCGCAAAATTTTGCTTGCATGTGATATTAACGATATTGTTCTATAATTTCCATATTTGGTTGGATCACCTTTCTTGGGAATAGGCATAAATATGGATCTGTTCCAGTCAGTTGGCCAGGAAGCTATCTTCCATATTTCTTGGCATAAGACAATGAGAACTTCCAGCGCTGCATCCGTTTGTTGAAACATCTCAATTGATATTCCATCAGTTCCTGGAGCCTTGCTTTTCACCAGTGCCTTCAGAGCAGCTTGGACTTCTTCCTTCAGTACCATTGGTTCCTGATCATATGCTACTTCTTGAAATGTTTGAACATCCACTAATTCTTTTTGGTATAATGACTCTGTGTATTCCTTCCATCTTCTTTTGATGCTTCCTGCGTCTTTTAATATTTTCTCCATAGAATCCTTCACTATTGCAACTTGAGGCTTGAATTTTTTCTTCAGTTCTTTCAGCTTGAGAAACACTGAGTGTGTTCTTCCCTTTTGGTTTTCCATTTCCAGCTCTTTGCACATGTCATTATAATACTTTACTTTGTCTTCTCGAGCCGCCTTTTGAAATCTTCTGTTCAGTTCTTTTACTTCACCCATTTTTCCTTTTGCTTGAGATCCATCTTGGTCTTTTCTGTCTTTTCAGTGACCTCTTGCTTTCTTCACGTATGATGGCCTTGATGTCATTCCACAACTCGTCTGGTCTTTGGTAGCTAGTGTTCAATGTGTCAAATCTATTCTTGAGAAGGTCTCTAAATTCAGGTGGGATATACTCAAGGTCATATTTTGGCTCTCATGGACTTGCTCTGATTTTCTTCAGTTTCAGCTTGAACTTGCGTATGAGCAATTGATGGTCTGTTCCACAGTCGGCTCCTGGTCTCGTTCTGAGTGATGATATCGAGCTTTTCCATTGTCTCTTTCCACAGATGTAGTCTATTTGATTTCTGTGTGCTCCATCTGGTGAGGTCCATGTGTGTAGTTGCAGTTTATGTTGGTGAAAGAAAGTATTTGCAATGAAGAAGTCATTAGTCTTGCAAAATTCTATCATTTGATCTCCAGCATAGTTTCTATCACCAAGGCCATATTTTCCAACTACTGATCCTTCGTCTTTGTTTCCAATTTCATTTCGCATTAAAATCACGAGTAATTATCAATGCCTCTTGATTGCATGTTCGATCAAATTCAAACTGCAGCAGCTGATAAAAATCTTCTATTTCTTCATCTTCGGCCCTAATGATTGGTGCGTATATTTGAATAATAGTCTTATTAACTGGTCTTCATTTTAGGCGTATGGATATTATCCTATCACTGACAGCATTGTGCTTCAGGATAGATCTCAAAATGTTCTTTTTGACGATGAATGCAACACCATTTCTTTTCAAGTTGTCACTCCCAGCATAGTAGACTATATGATTGTCCAATTCAAAATGGCCAATACCAGTCCATTTCAGTTCGCTAATGCCTAGGATATCGATGTTTATGCATTCCATTTCATTTTTGAGGATTTCTAATTTTCCTAGATTCATACGTCATACATTCTGGGTTCTGATTATTAATGGATGTTTGCAGCTGTTACTTCTCATTTTGAGTCTTGCCACATCAGCAAATGAAGGTCCCGAAAGCTTTACTCCATCCACGTCATTAAAGTCGACTCTACTTTGAGGAGGCAGCTCTCCCCCAGTCATCTTTTGAGAGCCTTCCAACCTGGGGGGCTCATCTTCCAACACTATATGAGACAACGTCCCACTGCTATTCATAAGGTTTTCACTGGCTAATACTTTTCAGATGTAGACTGCCGGGTCCTTCTTCCTAGTCTGTCTTAGTCTGGAAGCTCAGCTGAAAGCTGTCCTCCATGGGTGACCCTGCTGGTATTTGAATACCGGTGGTATAGCTTCCAGCATCACAGCAACACGCAAGCCCCCACAGTAGGTCAAACTGACAGACACTTGGGGGACTGTTATTTATTTCTGAAATAAAATAAAAAAAAAAAAAAATAGCAACCTGCAAAGAGCTGTAAGTAGCTAAAATAACAGGAAATAACTTGTCTTTTTTCTTTGAATTAGATGGCCAAAATTTCCAGTAGCAATTCTTGCTCTGTGAAAGAGTAGACACTTAATTGACAGTGATGTGTTTTGGATAGCTAATAAAATTAAAAGTCACTTAATACATATCGATCATCAAATATGTGCAAGGCATATAGAATACACAGATGAATAAGAAATCGTATACAGGTTATAATGTAAGAAAGAAAGTAAATACACAGATAAGCTTAAAAATATGGAGATTTAGAAAAATATAAAGTATAATAATAAAACAAAGAAAATTAGAGCTTTTCCTTGATGATTTTTTTGTTGTTGTTATGAAAAAGCCCAATTGTTTAACACAATAGTGACAGAGAAATCGAAAGGCATAGGATTGCTGAGGACTTATTGACTAACCAATAAAGTTGAAACTGAAAAAATACTAGTTTCTGGTAGCTAACCAATGAAATGGGATCTGCTCTTGGGTCCAAATGGATTACAGTAGATTCTAGCTCACTAAAATCTTCTGATAAACTCTGAAATTTTCTATAACTCGTGGAACTACTATTGAAAGAGGTAACTACTCTGTCTAGTGAAAAGTTTGCTCTCAATAATTGTGAGTTAAATTAATCAGTAGATGGCAATATAGAGATAACCAGAAGCTTAGTTTCTTATGATTACATTTTGGGATGTGAAACTCAAAATCACAGTGATAAAAATTAGATAAAAACTTATAGATAATATAGTCTAACTTTCTCATTTTATACTCAAAGTTGAGTCACAAGCTGGTGAAGTGACTTGCCAAGTTAGTTGCAGATTTGGAAATCCAGATATTTGAGATCACTGTCAATTTATTAAGTTCTCATTGTACAACATTGCCATAAAATGAAGATTTCATTGATAAAGTGGCATAGCAGGTAAGCTAGGTGTTCCTAATGTAAAGAACAAAGATCCCAGATATTGCAAACCAAAAGTGCTGTGTAGTCAAAGATCATACACCATATGTTACAGAATTTACTGGCTTCCAGAAGGAGGAGGAGGGATACTATGATTATCGAAGAGTCCACCTGGGACTTTAAAGTCCTGTATTACATTTAACTATCTCTTGGAAGTATTAGTATACACATCTGTAGTAACAGGAGGAAATGATAAGAAACATAAATTTTTCTCTCAGAGAAAATCCCTTTTAGTTATTGTATAAACTTAATTTTAAAGAATATTAAGTTGCAGATCTAACATGGATAAAAAAACCATTTTTTGTTCTCTGAAATATGACAAATCAGATGATATGAGGAAGGGGAAAAGTATTAATTATATTAGGTGGGGTAGACCAGATAAGGAAATTGGGAATTGGAGCTTGAATTTGGGGTGAAGAAGGCTGTAAGGACAAATCCAGGTAGAGTTCATGAGACAAATGTTATTCAGACAGGACAAAATAAGAGTGTGGTGGCAGGCAATAGGTGGTAACCTTGGCAAGAATTTGGCATAAGAGAATTAATAGCTAAATATGAATCCTGAACAGGGAGAAGGAACAGAACAGCAAACATATTAGATATTTTTAGATTATGACAGGTAAGCAGTTGGCATTAGAGTTAAATGCTATTGGCTGCCAATGGGTGCTAACCAAAATCTGGATGGTTGGAGTCCACTCAGAGGTGCCTCAGAAGAGAAGTCTGGTGATCTACTTCCCAAGAATTAGCCATTGAAAATCTTATGGAGCACAGTTCTACTCTGAGACATATGAAAAAAAGAATTTTTTTTTTAGGGCCCCCTAAATTGGTGTCAACTTGATGACAACTTTTTTTTCTTTTTTGAAGAGTTCAACCACCTTGGGATTTATGTCAACAATTTTTCTCTGGAGTTAGGGTGCAAAACCGCCTTTGGTATGGATTACATTTCAACATAAAGAAAAAAAATCCTCACACTAGACCAATAAGCAACATGATAAACAGAGAAAAGACTGAAGTTGTCAAGGATTTCATTTCACTTGGATCCACAATCAACACCCATGGAAGCAACAGTCAAGAAATCAAGTTATGCATTGCATTGGGCAAATCTGCTGCAAAAGACCTCTGTAAAGTGTTAAAAAGCAAAGATATCACTTTGAGGACTAAGGTGCGCCTGACCCAAGCCATGGTGTTTTCAATCGCATCATGTGCATGTGAAAGCTGGACAATGAATAAGGAAGACCAAACAAGAATTGATGCCTTTGAATTATGGTGTTGGTGAAGAATATTGACTATATCATGCACTGCCAAAAGAATGAACAAATCTGTCTTGGAAGAAACACAGCCAGAATGCTCCTTAGAAGCAAGAATGGCGAGACTACGTCTCACATACTTTGGACATGTTATTAGGAGGGTTCAGCCCTTGGCGAAAAACATCATGCTTGGTAAAGTAGTGGGTCAGCAAAAAAGAGGAAGACCCTCAACAAGATAGATTGATGCAGTAGCTGCAAAAATGGGATCAAGCATAACAACGACTGTGAGAATGGAACAGGACTAGGTGGTGTTTCATTCTGTTGTGCCTAGGGTTGCTATGAGTTGGTACCAACTCCATGGCACCAAACAGCAACAACAATATGCCTCAAGGTAGAAGCCCTGGTAGTACTTTGGTTAAGTGCTCAGCTGCTACCCAAAAGGTTAGCAGTTTGAACCCATTAGTTGCCAAGAAAGATGTGGCAGTTGGTATCTGTAAAGATTACAGCCTTAGAACCCTGTGAGACAGTTCTACTCCGTCCTATAATGTTGTTATAAGTGGGAATCCACTTGATGGCAATGGGTTTTGGGTTATACCTCAGGATAAAGACGTCCCCTTAGACCATGGGGACAGAAAATGGTCAGGTGCAAGTGAGATTTCTCAACTGTAGGAAATTCGGCAGCCATAGAAGCAGTGAGAAAGAATGGCAATGTTTAAGCCAATCCAGTTTATTTGTATCTTATCTTCAAATCATTCTATATTCTGAATTAAAATATATATACATATTAATAGTACATGCATACATTTTATGCATAACATATTTATACAACCATATTTGCGATGTAGGATCAAAAATTTTCTTTCTGATACAGGTCTAAAATCACAAAGACTTGAATGCATTGGAGTGATGGGAAAAGATGGAAGGTATCTAGGTCAGACAGCCTTTAATTCATATGCCATGCCACTCGTGAGAACTTGGACATTTCTATGACTTTTCTGAAACTTTGTTTTTCATCTGTAAAAAGGGAATCATGAAAACTGCCTCATAGTATGAATTACCTGTGCTTGTCACACAATAAGTGCCCTATTATGGCAATCATTAATACTTTAATGTTATGAATTAATATTTAATCCCAGTTTAATAACAACATTGGGAAAAAGATGATCATTATTCAGAAAATTATGCAATGAGAGGAATCTGATCAGAGCCTAATAAATTCCACTGTAAAGAGGATTGTTATAAAGTTTTATAAATAATTTTGTTAAAAATTACTTCTCAGCATTAAATTCTCCTATGCTTTAGGCTATTAAATACACCTCTCCAGGAATTTATTTTATGCAACCAATTTAAGAGAGGGAGGAAAAATATATGTATAATGATGTTCATTGCTAATTATTACAGTGAAAAATGTGAAACCATTTGAGAATCTATAAGGAGAGGAAAGCTGACGTAATTCTGAAAACTAACGCATGAACATAAAATGTATGTCCTAACGTTATATGGAAAAACAACCTGTAGTTGTGTGCAATGTGATTTTTGCAGTGGAAAAATATGTACATGTTTGGAAAGGGAATGGATGAAATCGCTAACAGTTATATTAGGGCAGTGAACTTATGGATAATTTTCTTTATTTTTCTGAATATTTTACCATTCAATTTTATTTTTATAAAATTTATAAAGCATCCTTTTGGGAAGAAAGAGGTAGGAGACATCTTCCACATTTTTTTTTTGTGCCAAGTAGTCCTTCCTCTGGGAGCCCTGGTGGTACTGTGATTAAGATCTCAGCTGCTAACCAGAAAGGTCAGCAGTTCAAACCCACCAGCCACTCCTTGGAAATCCTGTGGGGCAGTTCTCCTCTGTCCTATAGGGTTGCTATGAGTTCGAATCGACTTGATGGCAGCAGGTTTGGTTTGGTTTTAATTAGTCCTTCCTGTAGGAGCTAAGCCCTTGCCCTACTTCATGTGATTCTGGTGGATTTGTTAACTGTCAGGTTCTCTTTCTCTATTACAGGTATGCAACATGACCTGCTTTGGCCCATCAGAATATCCATCTCTCTGGAAACAGTAAGTGATACCAGAGAAATTCAAGCAGGGATAATCAGAGTCCCTTTGAGAATATTTGTGAAAGGTGGGACAGAGAAGGCCACTCTCTTTCCAGCAGCTTAACAATAGAATGGGTCTCAGGCCATCATACTTACCATTCAGAAGTAACCAATGAGAGATATGGAGCGACAGGCCCTGGATCATAAAATTTGTTTTCTTGCATGCAGCCATGTCTGAAGTTACTTCACTTATCTGAGTCAATAGACTTCCTTTTTCCTTCAGTCTGTTTATTTTTGGTTGCTCTCAATGAGATAAAATTCTGAGGAATAAATGAGGAAAGAACATCAGCCACCTGTTTAAGACTTGTAAACATTGGAATTCCAGAGACTGAGATTTTATGTCCTGGGTTTTATGTGAATAATAAGAGTTATATATTAAGAACAATAAACCAAATATCCTTTAGCTTGCATTAGTTAACATAAATATTATTAGCTAATTTTATGTCTTATTCTGAACTCAGCTATTTGTGTTTATGGAGCATATTAGTTGCAGAAATCTCTCCCCAGCACAACTACTAGGTTATGTTCATGTCCCAAGAATTATAAAATTTCCTTCTTTCTACTTTAATTTCTCTTGGGACAGAATGCAAAGTAAGGTCCATAACCATCAAAGTTAACTGCTGTTAATCTATTTCAGGTGACAGATTCTGGGACATTATGACAGAAGTACATAGATGACACCTTTAGATAATGCTGGAAGAACAAATTGCAGACATATCAAACAACTTTATTGAGCCAAGCCAAAAAAAGATCACATAGAACAAGAACGTTTGCAAAAAACGTGAACAAAAGAAAGGGATTTATGGAAGTCATTTTTAGAATGTTCCCTCATGGATCCTGACACAGCAAAAAGGCGTTGGAGTACATAACACCTTTTTTTCATGTTTTGTTGGCAGGCACCTCTCACTTGGGGGAACTTTATTTTATTAAGCGGCTGTCAGGAAAGAAAAGGATCTGCGTTATCGCATTTTTCAGGAAGGGTAATCTGGTGCAACAGCTGTTAGCCTTTGTATATTATTTTTAATTCTGTCTCTTTCAAGGTGCGTTCGGAGGCTTGATTTTGATTTACAGGATTCTGTTGCAAGTGTAAAATAGATTACTGGCAGTGCGCAGAAAGGAAGTCTGGTTTTTCATACAATAACCATTTTATTCGGGAGAATACACGGATCTCAGGATTGTTACACTTTCTACAGTTGTTTTAAAAAAGGCTTAAAAGATGTATACTGTTAAACATAATTTTTGCATGTAAGGTTTATATTGGTGAGTTTTCGTAAATAGTGCATGGCCTTGTGATTTGTTCTTCTTTGATAGGACCTATCATGCAGCATTGTAATTATCTCTTTAGATGTCTTTCCTTCCCTACCTGCTCACCCTGCTAGATTTTGAGCTCCATGGGTGCAGAGATGTGGCTTGTTAATTTTATTTATCTTTGGAACCCCAACACCTCACACATGTCTGACATGTAGTATTTGATAACTATTTCCTGAATGACTGACAATAAATGGTGAGCAATTCATTCTTTTAATGGTTATCACTTATTACCATCACAGGCATTTTGTCTGCCGTTATACATGGTTTTACTTTAAATCTTGACCCAAGCCATGATGTTATCAATTGGCTCTTAAGTATGAGAAAGCTGGGCAATGAATAAAGAAGACCAAAGAAGGATTGATGCCTTTGAATTATGGTGTTGGGGAAGAATATTGAGTATACCATGGACTGCCAAAAGAATGAACAAATCTGTCTTGGAATAAGTACAGTTAGCATGTTCCTTAGAAGCAAAGATGGTGAGACTTCCTCTCACATACTTTGGACATGTTATCAGGAGGGACCAGTCGCTGGGGAAGAACATCATACTTAGTAAAGAAGAAGGTTGGTAAAAAAGAGGAAGACCCTCAATAAGATGTATCGATACAGTGGTTGCAACAATGAGCTCAGGCTGTGTTTCATTCTGTTGTACATAGGGTCACTATGAGTTGGAACCGACTTGATGGAACCTAACAACAACAACTCTATTTTCTGGTAAAGGGCATGAAAAACTAGGACCGGGCAGGTTTTTGGGGGCATAGATAAGAGAAGAATTGATTGTAATATCCAAATGTCTTATATCATTGATGACTTCACTTCATATCTCTTTTCTTTAAATCAGTTTTTTCTTAAAGTATATTTTACACAATTTTAGACCAATGATAAGAACTGTAATAAATGAACTTCATATTCCAATAAGTTTGGAAATGCTTCCTGTATTCTAGATTGCCTTCTTCGACATTCCTATAGACATCGTACAATAAAAATCTTGATTTTTTCTTTCCTCAGTTTTACTGCAAATCATTTAACACTTCAAAACCACTGTTTGCTAAACTTATTTGTATATAGAATTCTTTTCTCTTGTAATACCTATTACAGTACCATGCTAATTATGCAGGGGAAAAAAAAAAACACAACAACCATCAGGTTACGATGTCCAGTGTCTTTTCAAGTTACACGAACATTTGTGCACTTGACTTCTCTGTATGTTTTTGCTTGCTCCAATTGCCCCCAACAATGTTTTATATAAATGCCTAGGTCTTTTGTACAAGCAAAAGTAAAGAACTCCTCTACCTTCAAATCTTCTTCTGTATAAGAGCTGAGATGGCCATCTTGATTGTCTTGATTAATTAATAATGTGATCATTGTCATTTTGCAGTCCCCTTTCCCGCTTTCTATTTTATTTTCAGCAGAATTGTTATGGATTGAATTATGTCCCCCCAAAAATGTGTGTATCAACTTGGTTAGGCCATGATTCCCAGTATTCTGTGGTGGTCCTCCATTTTGTGATGTAATTTTATGTTAAAAGGATTAGGGTGGGATTGTAACACTCTTACCTGGTCACATCCTTGATCCAAGGTAAAGGGAGATTCCCTCGAGTGTGGCCTGCACCACCTTTTATGTCTCAAGAGATAAAATGAAGGGGAAATAAGCAAAGAGTTGGGGACCTCATACCACCAAGAAATCAGCAGTACGCGTCCTTTGGACCCGAGGCCCCTGTGCCTAACAAGCTCCTCTATCAGGGGATGATTGAAGACAAGGGTCTTTCTCTGGAGCCAACAGAGAGAGAAAGCCTTCCCCTGGAGCTGACACCCTGTATTTGGACTTGTAACCTACTAGGCTCTGAGAGAATAAATTTCTCTTTGTTAAAGCCATCCATTTATGGTATTTCTGTTATAGCAGTACTAGATGACTAAGACAAGAAGCTATTATTGAAAGATCTTTGAGCTGACCGTTTTCTCATCCTTGGAATCGATCCTGAGCTTGAACCCAGTCTAAACACTTAAAAAAAAAAAAAAAAAAAGGCAAAATTCTTCATCTTTATATTTTCATCTCATACTCTGGAAATATCATCAAACAGATATTTGAAAAAGAAATAAAGATTTTTATTACATTAATCTTCCATGAGAACCTAATCCATTAGAAAGGCCTTGGCACCTATCTGTTAAATTTAGCTTTGGGTATATACTGATTGGGTGGTATTCCATCCACTATCCTTGTCCACTTCCCTTCCATTTCATGGGTTGTTAATGAGAAATGATGGTGAGAAAATGTATTGGAAACAGTTGCTGGAATTTAACCACCCTAAAAAACAAACAGAAAACTTTGTGCTGCACTGGGATACTGTGTCACCTGGGAACATATTTTTTAGGTAGAACAATGCCAAGCTCATCATTGGAAAGCTCTCCAATATCTATCAATGTTTCTCAACATCTATTGAAAATATTAACTACTGGGTGTTCCCATATCCGCCTTGTAGCAGCACTGTCATACCACACTGTTTTGTAAATTGTTACTTCTCTGTATCATCCATCAGACAGTATTCTCTGGAAAGGCATGGATTTTGCCTGTGCTGTTTAGCACAGTGCTGTATAGAGCAGGGATTGAGTAAATATTTGTTCCTGAAGGAGTGAATGAATGCAGGCATGATGGTTAAAATAGTTGGATAAGAGACACGACATTTATTAATTTCTTCATTATTTCTTTAGCTATTCTAAAACAGTGCATACAAACTGCCTGTAAGGAAGAGTTTTCTGAGCTCCAGCCACAGGGATTCTGTTTCAGTCATTCTGAGGTCGAGCACAGAAAGTTCTGTGTTAAAATTTTCTCCATGTTTGGGAGCCACAGTACTAGAGGGCAATCAACCTTAGCATGAAAGGCAAGTAAAGAAGGGCGTACCTGGGTATCATCATATTACTACCCAGTCAAAACTAATTTTACTCATTGCAACTTGGTATTATGCCATAAGGCTTTGTGGAGGAGCATTGTAATAGGATGTCTTTGAGGACTTCTGTCTTTCATTGACAATGTTTTCTCTATGAGGATCCTCTCAAGATATTTCTACATAACCTCAGTATCTGCATAGTTAAATGCCCATTAGCAACTTGTATTTGTGTCCGAACTTGTGGTGCATGAAAAAAAATCTAAGGTGAATGAGGAAAATTATTTTATTTCCTGTAAAACAAATTAAATCTTACTCTGAACTCATCTTCCTGGTGGATAGTGGTACGTCCCATCTCATTCATTATTGGCAGGGTCTTTCCTTTTCATAGCGTCGCTATGAGCCGGAATGGACTCAACAGCAATGGGTTTGTTTTCTTTTTTTCCTTTTCTTGGATCTGTCTATAATCTGGGAGATATACACAATGCCTCCAAAATTGGAAAAGCGACAATAATAACGATCTTAAGGATATCACATAATTAATTATGAGAGCGCTCTAGATAAACAAAAAAATATAATGGTAATAATAACTAGTATTTGTCAGATTATTTGTGCTGTGCACTGTTCTAAGTCTTAACACACAGTCTTATTTCATTTAACACCGAAAACGGTTCTGTGAGGTAGGTACTATTACAAATAAGAAAACTGAAGCAGAGGTTAAGAAACTGGCTGAAGGTTAAATAGATTATACATCATCTCTCAAGGTTGTCACCGCCTCAGTCTGCATTGGTTCCCTGAAGAGAGGGGGCTCCCTTACTTGGGAGTTCCTATCTTACTTGGATCAGCACATAATAGGTAAGGTTGGGAAACTGGGACCTGTAGTTTCCTATCTCTAGATGTTTCTTGTAGCCATTCCTTTCTGGATTCTTGGCCTCACTCCAGGGCCTGACAGGGGCAGGAGCTGAGTCCCATTTCTCTGAGACCCACGAACTTCTTTACCAACCTGATCTTCAAAAGGGAAATCTCTTTTTATTCTGGCAGAAACTACTGTCTTCTGTCTGTTTTCCTAAATACTCTGCCTCTTTCCTCAAATCTTTATTCCTGCATAGATTCGGGCTTATTGGAAAACAAAAGACAGGAATTCCTCCAGGCTGTTTTGCATTCTGTTTCTGACCTTCTTTGCTCTGAGGCAATGAAGCCAACTCCGCCGCCTTCCTGAAGGGTGTGTGTATATATGTGTGTGTTTCTCTGTGTGTGTGTGTATTAGCATTGTGGGGATTGGGAAAGAAAATATAGGAAAGAAAAAAGTAATGCTTCAAAATATTACTCACCACAAATATATATATACATATATTTTAAATTTAGATATTGCTAACTGTACATTTGGTCAGGTTTATCTTTTTCAAGTTGATTGATTGACTGTTGCTGTTATGTGCTGTCAAGTCAGTTCTGACTCACAGCGAACCTATGTACAACAGAACAAAACATGGCCCCATTCGGCACCATCCTCACAATTGTTGTTATGCTTGGGCCCATTGGTGTAGCCACGGTGTCAGTCCATCTTGCTGAGGGTCTTACTCTTTTCCGCTGACCTTCTACTTTACCAAGCATGATGTCCTTCTCCAGGGGCTGATTCCTTCTGATAATGTGTCCAAAGTGTGTGAGGCATAGTCCCACCATACTTGCTTCTGAGGAGCTTTACTCCATCCACGTCATTAGGGTCAGCTCTACTTTGAGGAGACGTCTCTTTGCCCAGACATATTTTGAGTGCCTTTCAGTCTGAGGGCCTCATCTTCCAGCACTGTATCAGACAATGTTTTGTTGCTATTCACTGGTTTTCAGTGGCCAATTTTTCCAGAAATAGAGTGCCAGATCCTTTTTCCTGGTCTTTCTTAGCCTGGAAGCTCTGCTGAAACCTGCCCGCCAGGGTTGACTCTGCTGGTATTTGAAATACCGGTGGCAAAGCTTCCAGTAACATGCAAACCACCACAGTATAATGAACTGACAAACACGCGGTGGAAGTTGACTGAAAGTTTAAAACTGTATTTATGAGTCACTTGCAAATAATATTTATGTTGATATAATAATGATAATTATAGCAATAATAATAATGGATAACATTTATTAAGCTTCTATTATGTATCAAGCTACATTCAAAGTAGTCTACGTATTACATCATTTATCCTTACAACAGCACTGCAAGGTAGGTACTACCATTGTCCCCATTTTAAGGAAATAGCACGTGCAGAATTTTATCGATATCAATCAACAGCACCTATATCCATGCAGTTACCCGGATATCAAAACCTGTCACTTCACATCTAATTAGTTAGAAAAGAGAGAAAGAACACAAATAAATTAAGTGATAAACAGTGGAATCAACTATAATATTAATGGAGGGTAAAAAGTAACTTTATGAATAAATTATACATGTCTTCATTTGCAATCAAAATAAAATGGATTAATTTTGAGAAATGTATAAATTGCTAAATTTGGTAGAGTATATAAATGTGGACTCCAAAGTATAAAAAAAAAAATTTAAATGTTGAGATAATAATATAAAATCAATAAGAAAATGAGGGAGAATAGTTTTGTGACTTTGCAGTAGGAAAGATTGCAAAAGCACCATCAATCCCTATGGCCAGACATGGATGGACTATCCTACATAAAAACTAAAATTATATAAATGCCGTAGACCAACTTAGTAGATGGGTGACAAGTTAGGAGGCTGTATTTGCATTATCTGAAGTTGACAATAGATTAACTTTTTTAAAAAGTAAATGCATAAGACACGCAGCCCAGGAGAATAGAGAGTTAAGGGGATGAACAGACTATTCACAGAGGGAGATGCCCAAAGGCTAACAGATATATGAACAGATAGATCATTAATATAAAAGGAATGAAAATTGCCACTTACACAATAGAATGGCAATAACTATAAAGGCAAATTGCTACCTAACCTCAACTATATGTTCATTGTTCATGGAACTGTAAGAAGTTGGAATTTTCATGGATGCTGCTGGGAATACATAAATGTTTAAGATCATCAGAAATAATCTGACAGTATATACCAATATTAAGCAGATATATATTCAGCAAGCCCACTCTTGAGTAGCATACAGTTGAAGACAACTTCTATAACTACAGATGTGGTAGACACAGTGATGTACATACCAGATCCCCGTTCAATGAAGGACTTGTTGGACATGTCCTAGGAGTATTGCCAATAGACAGCTTTCAATTCCCAACCCCTTCATGGCATACCAAGAACTCAGCTACAAAAACCACTTAGCCCAAAGCCCTTTCCAGGATAACCTACATCCACTGGCTGATTGATGCAGATGCCTAATGCTCTGGACATCTCTGCTCAATTGAGAACAACACTGGAGGACCATTCTAACTCTAGAGTTTCCCACTAAGTTGACTAAAATTGTCACTGGCCCTGAATCACAGCTTGACTTTCCACCTGTTCCCTCCTACTTCCTTCTCCTTATTCCTTTTTAAACCCCCTGCATGCAATCTATCTTATGGTATGCTTCCAGGGAAACCCAGCTTGCAACAATTGGTACCAGGAGTTGTTTCAGAAAGCAGGTGCTAAGATGGAGTTTTGAAGCTGGATCACTTGCTAGCCAGGAGACAATGAGAATTTCATTATTGGTGGTAGATGAAGCACAGATAACACCTAGCACGAAGTGGTAAATTAGGATGGTGTAAGGGTGAAAGGCAATGCATTAGCAGGTATTATGTATTAAGCATCTGAGAAATAATGGGGAACTAGCAACTATAAGGAGCCTTGGTGGCACAGTTGTTAAGTTCTAGGGCTGCTAACCAAAAGGTCAGCAGTTTGAATCCACCAGCCACTCCTTGGAAATCCTATGGTGCAGTTCTATGCTGTCCTGTAGGGTCACTCTGAGTCAGAATCGACTTGATGGCAATGGGTTTGGTTTTGGTTTAGCAACTATAAGGAAAATGCTATTAAATGACTATTACTAAGTCTACTGATGTCCTGGAAAAAAAATAAAATAACTAAAAGCTGACTCACTTGGGGAATTTTGACTTTCAGTCTTTGCAACTTTGGGCTCTGCTAGTTTAGAGATCCTTGTTCCCAAACGGAGGATCCTTCTCTCTGGGATACAGCAAAATACATTGAACTATAAGCTGTATCTGCTGCCTGATGTTCTCAGGGTCTTTGTACTAAAGGGCCAGAAGACAACAAGTAGATTCACCATTTTGGCTATTATACACAATGGAGAAAGAGAGGAATGTGTTTCTCAGCCACATAATTCAATTAAGGTTTCTTTTGATGGTAAACAAACAAGTTCCTGGTCTGAAAAAGGCATGGTGACCAGGGACTCAGATCCCTTAGAGATGAGAGCCTGAGTCATGTCACCAGTTAAGTCACCAAGATCAGCAGAGGTGCTTGTGTATGATGTACAATGGATATAGTCGATAAGAGAAATGTCGATTATCAATTGTGATTATCACATCTAAGGCCAGCTGACATCACAGGGGCACTTTTTTTTTTTTCCTGTGATACACCTAGAGCCCTGATGGCACACTAGTTAAGAGCTATGACTGCTACCTAAGAGTCGTCAGTTCAAAACCACCAGTTGCTCCTTGGAAACCATATAGGGCAGTTCTGCTCTGTCTTGTAGGGTCATTATGAGTCAGACTCAACAGCAAAGGGCTTTTATTTTTTTATGATATACCTGGGAAGAGAAGTCCACCAGGATCTTGGAGGAGCTGCTCCCGGAAATGCATCTGAAGAAGTGGATCTAAACAGCTAAAGGTATGAACTGTGGTACGTGCTGTTATATGCCACTCAATCTCTCTCAAAGAAGGTCTTAATCCAACTTCCTGTTGTGCTCTTTGCAGACAACCTTCACTGTCAGCACCTTCAGGGATTTCCCAAGATCACACTCCTTCCTGGGATGGCTCTTAACCAATGAATTATAGACATGGAAGTATAAAGCTTGGTCATTTTGGCCTACGCAAAGATGTATTTCTTTAATTTAGTAGAGGCTAGGACACGTTTAAATAATGGTGAAAAGAAGCCACTAGACAGAAATTACTTCAAAAAGCTGGAGAAATGTGGGAGGTGAGTCTGAGATTCAGATCACAGGTGATAGTATACCAAAAGAACCATCTTCATTAGTACTATATAACAGGGAGGATCAAGCATAATGTTTTATTTTAAAAGTATTACTATTATCTACTATTTGTTGCCATGGAGTCAATTTCGACTCATGGCAACCCCAATTGTTTCAGAGTACAATTACACATACTCCATAGGGTTTGCAATGGCCATAAGCTTACTAAAGAAGATTGCCAGGCCTTTCTTCTGCAGTGGATTGGAACCGCCAATCTTTTAGTTAGTAGCTAAGCATGAAATGTTTGAGTCACCCAGGGACCTTAAAAAGTATTATTGTTTACCTATTCATCTGTTGATGAGCATTTAGGTTGTTTCCACATTTTGGCTATCGTGAATAGTATTGCAATGAACGCTGATGTACAAGTATATGTTTGAGTCTCTGTTTTCACAGCTTTTGAGTATATACCTAGGAGTGGAATTGCTGGTCATATGGTAGTTCTATATGGAATGCTACTCAGCCAGTAATATAAAAGAAGCCTTGATACATGCTACAATATGAATGGAGTTTGAAAACATTTTACTGAGTGAAATAAGTCCATCACAAAATGACAAATATTGTATGACTTCACTTATATAAAAAGACAAGAACAAGCAAATATATACAGATCAAAGTTTATGAGGGGTTACTAGGGGTGGAAGTTATTGCTTACAGAGTATTGAGTTCCAGGTTATAGTAGGGTTGCACAGCCGATTAATGTAATTGCCGTCAATAAGTTATACACCTGTAAAAAGTTGAACTGGCAAAAGTTGTGTGATAGATATATTTACAACAATGACAAAAATAAATAAATAAACAAATAAGAGTAGCTGCTAAAGCTTCTTATGTACAAACAAAATCCTCAGGGGATTTGGCTCCTTGGTTTGGAAGTTTAGGGTTATGGTTTCCCCGGACAGCTAAGTTATCTGCCTAATAACTTGTTTAGTGCTTCTGTTCTACCTCCTAGTTTGTTGCTTTTTGACTGGAGTCTTAAAAGCTTGCAAGCAGCCATCCAAGGCACAACAATTGGTCTCTATTTGCCTGAACCAACAGAGGAAGCAGGAGGGTTAGGAAAAGGAGGAGGATATGGAATGTGTGGCTAATTCCTTCCATGAGCAACTACCTTTGTTGCTATGCGACCAGAAGAACTGGATGGTGTCTGGCTACCCCTACTGAACATTTTGATCAAAGATTCTATAGAAGAATTCTGATCAGAAGGGGAAAAATGCAGAACAGAATTTCAAATTGTCATGAAATCCAGACTTTCTGGAACTTTGGATGCTGGATGCACCCTTGAAACTATTGCCCTGAGATAACCTTTAAACCTTAAGCCAAAAATACCCCCCAACATCTTCTTAAAACCCAACAATAGTTTAGCTTAACTAGCATAGAATGTTAGACTTGAGCTTTATGCTCTTTTAAGACCTATCTACATGGAGCCAAATAACAATAGCAACTTGAAAGATTAGATAGAAAACTTAGGGGACAGTAAATTTAGGTTAATGAAGGAGGAAGAACTCAGAAAATGGTTGTGCAGCTCAAGAATGTAGTCAATGTCACTAAATTGTACATGTGCAAACTGTTGAGTTGGTGTATGTTCTGCTGTGTATTTTCTCAACAAAAATAAAATAAATTATAAAAAACATATTATTGTTACCCTCATTGCATTTCTAAAGTCAGAGGCTTGCAATCCAGTGTAATTAAATTTGAATCTTTATGTGTCGTCTTTATTTCAATTTTCTGCACAGCATAGCAATTTGACACTGCTGTCATAGCATCATCCACAAATTCAGGTTAATACATGACTGGAACTATGCTTACATTTTTCTTCTAAGAAATTCTTTTTCTTATGGATTTTGACTGAATTAGGGCACGGTTGCTGGCAAAAACCTTGCCTTTGCTCTGGGCTTAATACCAAATACTGTGTCTTTACATAGAAATAAAACAAATCTTATATCTGGATCACTGGGGAAAGAGGCTGATTTGAATATATGGGAATCCTGAAAACCGGCCACTTGTTCTTCTCCCTTCTGGTTAGCCCCATCTCTGTTTTGGGAGCTAATCCCATCACTGTTTCATGCCAACTCCTTTTTGGATCCAGCTGGCCCTAACTCCACTATTGGCTCAGGCTGCTCCGTGTTTTCGTGCCAGACTAAGGCTTCCATTTCCAATATGGCTGGTTCCATCTTCATTTTTGGTCTCAGGCCAGATTCCAACTCATCCAGATAAACTGGAAATTTGGGTGTGGGTAAACAGGACTGGGGGCAGCTATTTGAAGTTTCCTATAATTTATCAAATCTGTAACACATTTGTCATAAGGTGGGGAGTATTCTCCTTTCAAAGCATAATTCTTTGCTGACGTTCTTCCCCTTTCTCTATGCTTCCATTTCCCACTAGCTGAAAAATCTGGGTGGGAGTGGTTTTAGGCATTCTTCTGAGTTAGAATACTGTCGTATTACTGTGATACCACTCTATTTTGCTGTAATTTAAATTTATCACGAAGTGTCAGTCACTAGTCATTTGTAAAACAGTAGCTAGAATACATTGAGGCTTTCCTGAATCCTCAGGCACTCTCAAGCAAGAATGTCGATGAGCAATGCAGGAGGAATGTCTTTACCACCTGTACTTTGGGACATCTTAGTCCCTAACATCTAGCAGATAATTAGGCAACTTGTTTGAAATAAAAAGCTAAGTGGTAACTGTGAAAACTTTCAAATGCCCCTCTTCCTACCTGCCGGTTTTGAAACTATTTAAGAAAAATAAATCAAGCTTGGAGAGAAATAGGGTAATGTTTCAACAGAATATAATTACCATGCTAATGCTTAGATTGTTACTTAGACTATTTTTATACAGATATTAATACACTCATCATTATTACATAAATCTGTTTTAAGAAACATAATGCATATGTAGATTAAATCAAATGACTCTATTTAAAGATACTGATTTATGGAAACCCTGGTGGCATAGTGGTTAAGTGCTACGGCTGCCAACCAAAGGGTTGGCAGTTTGAATCCACCAGGCGCTCCTTGGAAACTCTGTGGGGCAGTTCTACTCTGTCCTGTAGTGTTGCTATGAGTCGGAATCGACTCGACGGCGCTGGGTTTTTGGTTTGGTAATGATTTATAAAAGCAGTTACCTCAGAACCTATAGAGACTGAAACAGACTAAGTGTAACTGCATATACCCACTTGTGAAATGAGAATATTTGTCTCCTATATTTTTTTTTTTTTTAACCCTAAGCCAGGTTAAAAAAAAAAAAAAGGCTGGAATTTTTGCCATCTGTTCATAAACTGCATAGATTGTGGTAAATTTGAGTCTGCTGAAAAAGGGTATTGCTTACTGTATTTCCCACAATGCTCTCTGATAGGTGTCAAATAAATCAATCGACAGTTAATAGTAGCAGTGACTTTGCAACTACTTCTAGAAGTGATCTTAGAACCCCCGTCCCACGCACAAGCTCAGTCTTCTCCCAAGCGAATTCTCTAATGGTGCCTTCCAAGTTTTTTTTTTTCTCCTAGATATAAAAGATTACACGTTCCGATTTCCATTTGTCTTGTTAGCCAAATTAAATGCAAATGACATTAAAATGAAAGTGTAGCACACATGATTGAATAGTATGACATGGAATGTAAATGTATGCGAGTACCTACATTGTTCGCTATGATGAGCAATGCTTTCATATGTGAAATTATGAGTCGCTATGAGTTGGAATCGACTTGATGGCAATGGATGGGGTATGCCAATTTGGTCATGTGCAGCCATTTTGGTTGGTTTTGTTTGGTTTGGTAGTTGGAGGAGAAAATTAGGCACCCCACAACCAGGTTGTAATGAGAAAAATCGTAGACCTGATATTGCCAGACATTATAGATGCCACACGTATATTACAAGGCAGAAAAAAAAAATCTGTCATACTGTTCATGGGAACCTTATGTACAACAGAATGAAGCATTCGTTGTCCTGTGCCATCTTCTCGATCCCTAGTATGAGTCCATTTTTTGGCTGTTGTCTCAACCCATCTCATTGAGGGCTTCCGTCATTTTCTCTGACCCTCTACTTTGCCAAACATGATATCCTTTTCTAGTGATTGGTCTTTCCTGGTGATATGTCCAATGCAATGGCCTAAGTCTCACCATCTGTTCTTTTAATGAACTTCTGGTTGTATTTCTTCTATGACTAATTTGTCCATTCTTTTGGCAGTCCACGACATATTCAGCATTCTTGTCAACACCACAATTCCAATGCATCAATTATTCTCTCATTATTTTTCATTATCGTGTCACTCTAAAGTATGGTCTTTTAGTGACAATTTGTATATTTATGTATATTCTTGTGTATGAAGTTTTTAAAACATAAAAATGTGACCATAATTTATATACTGTTTTATAACCCACTGTTTAACTTGTTATCTTTTCCTGTCATTAATTATTCTCCTAAAACATAACTGGGCTTCCTATTATATTCCACTGATATATCAATCTGCTTCTGATCCAGCAGCAGAATATTTTCAATTATTTATTTTCTTTCCCTTTGTTTTCTTTATGAAACAGGAGAATAGATAGTTGACAGGAAGGGTTTTGGAGTCGGAGAAACCGGGCTTCAAATACCAGCACATTAATTGCTAGCTAGGTGACATTGGAAGAAATAAAAAAAAACTTAAATTGTCTTAGCCTTAATTTCTTCAACTATACAATATCTATGTCTCACAGGATTATCATGAGTAAAAAATATTGCTATGTAATTACTATTTTGTTCAGAAGAGTTTCAGAATTCCAAAGAAATCCCATTGGTATCTTCCCAAAATATGCAGAATGATTTAAGGGACAATTAATATCTTAAAAATATTGTATGTTTTAATCTAGCAATAAATTGTGTCTCTTAATTTAAGTTTCTTTTTATAGCCCAAGGAGAAGTTTGTCAGCTTTTTGTATTGGTTTTGCATATTTTTACATTATTTTCTTGCTAGAATGGATAAGAATAAAATGCATAACTTCATGCTAAACTGTTAAACTGTTCCAAAACCGTTGCTGTCGAGTTGATTCCGACTCATAGTGACCATATAGGACTGAGTAGAACTTCCCCATAAGATTTCCAAGGAGCGGCTGGACGATAAGAACTGCCAACATTTTGGTTTGCAGTCCAGCTCTTATATACTTTAAATGTTTTAAACAGTTTAAAAAGCTTGTTTGACACAGAATTTCACTCTTTCAGAAACATTTTAAAATTCACAGATGCTGTACACAGATCTTCTGACTAAATATTTTGTAGATCCTCTAATGATAACTGTAGACATCACTCTTTTTTCTTCAACGTCAGTGTTTTTTGGCTCGAGGTTTATTAATAAGTTGTCTCAACTATCCCTTCAGCTTTTGTATTCTCAGGGTAAACGTACTGTATAAATACACACTGATTTTCCTGAGTTAAAGTAACTATTTTGGGACTTTGGGGGACATTATAGGAGGGGAAAAAAATGTGTTTAAAGAATTACATGATCTTTTTTTCCTATGAATGTAAACATTTTATTCAGACAGTATTTTATGTTCAAGGTCTCCACATATAAAAATTATCTTACTACCAATTATCGTGTTACAATATTGAAATATCAAGTTTACCCTGAAGCTGTTATTTCTACTTTCTTTTCTCATATGTGAAAAAAAATCATAGAATAAACATATTTGAATATGAAATCAATTAAAACAAATCACAGAGAGATAAAAGAAAGTTGCTAAGACCAGGTATAAATAGCAGTCTTGCTAACCCTTAAAAATTTTATTAGACGTGTAAGCATTTCTTGGACATAAGTCTCAACAAAATATTTTTCTCGTTGATGCTCTGAGATTGGTGGAATCGTTATTACCAAGCTTGTCTGGTAGGCTTGCTGAAGTGAGTGCATGGCTGTGTCATGAAGAATTTATATCAGGGTGTTAAAAGTGACTTGAAAAAGCCATTTAAAAAAAATAACCTTACTCATCTACAATAACAGTGCATTAATTATTGGTATTTCTAATCACTAGCCTGAAATTGCTTACATCTAATATTGATAAGAATGGCAGATGAATTCCCAGCATGGTGACATGATCTTTGTGCTTCCAGGTACCTTTATAATGCTATTATACACATACTTCTGAGTTGGAGAAATTTTTTTCTGAACCGGAGCTAGAATGTTTGGATTCTTCGTAGGGTTGGGTTCACGGGGGTTAGAGTCTATGCTCAACATTGATGTTTCCAATATTAAGTTAATGTGTGTAAAATGCTGTAATTTGTGTTTTTTGTTTTAAAATGGTTCTCGCATAAAATCAAATTTTGTGTATATTAACAGAGCATCCTCTATAGTTACACTCAGGAGTAGTCACAAACACTCAAAAATTTCTTCTTACTTATTTCTTCATTTGATTGTAACATGAAGTAATTCCAAAAAGAGGAGACCCTGGTTGGGGCAAACAGTTAACAAGTATGGCTGCTAACAGAAAGTTTGGTGATTTGAGTTTACCCAGAGGCTCCTCAGAAGAAAGGCCGGTGATCTAAATCTGCAGATTCAGCCATTGAAAACCCTACGGAGCACAGTTGTACTCTGACACAAATGGAGTTGCCATGAGTTAGAATTGACTCAGTGGCAATTGTTGTTGTTTTCTTTTTTTAATTTTAAAAAACAAAAACAAAAAAAGGAGAATTATATATACAATGACAATATAGAATATGCTTCAGTTGAAGATATAAAATATTTTAGTCAGAGGACTTTTCTCTAATCCTCCCGGATCACATTCTCCACCCTCCCCAACAGAGTTAATCACCATTCTGAATTTGAATTCTGGTTCACAGTTTTTGTCTATTTCTTTATAGTTTACTATACATATGTCTATAGGAATTACATTAAAGCAACATGTAGTAATGCTTTCCATGTTTTAATATACACTGAAGTTGTATCATTCTGGTTGTCATAGAGAAGAAAACTCCAAACCTTATTAAATGAAAATAAAAGGATTTATTAAAGCAAAAGAACATTCGAATGGGGAATCACCAGCTCACATGACAACCAGTGAGTCGACAGAGTGCACCTTAACCCACTTACCCGGTGCCGTCGAGTCGATTTTCATCTTAACAAGTGTTTAAAAGGCAAAAACCACAGCTGGCTGGAGTACAGCTACAGCTGTTTTCATTGGCTGGCGTTGCCACAGGCAGCTGGCGTGCTGAGAGGTACAGCTAAAACACTTCTGATTGGTTGAGGGGGTATCTTCTGAGAATCGGCTGGCCGCTATGTTTCCTAAAATATTAGATTATCTAGACAACTGCAGCCTGTGTTCAACCAGGTTACTTTAGAGAAATCTCCAGGGAGCAAATATTGGAGTTAGGTCTCTATTATACTGGTAGAATCTGTTAAAATATAAAAGCAAAGAGTTTGTTGAAGGAATAGAATGATTACAAATGAAAATGTTAAGCACTCTGATGCCCAAGGGGAAATCAAAGGTTTTCTTACAGAAAAGCCGTGTCTCTATTCTAACCTCAAGCAGACTGAGAGTGGGAGCCCTGCTCTCCACAACCTGCCCATCTTGGGTTTGCCAGCCCCTACAGCTATGTGAATCCAGGAAACCCTCTATCTTGATCCATGGACTTGGAATGTTCCAGCCTCTATGATTACATGAGGCATTTCCTTGATACAAATTTCTCTCTAGATATATTTATAGGCTTAACTGGTTTTGTTCCTAAAACATACGTGTAGGTCAGGCAAGCAAAACCACATCTTCAAAAGAAAAAGCTCATAGGGTTGCTATGAGTCGGAATCGACTCGAGGGCACTGGGTTTGGTTTTGGTTTGGTTTATTTTTCTGCTGACAGACATTTAAAATTTTCTAAATTCATGGGATTTCAAATACTGCTTCTTTGGTCACTCTTGTACATGTCTGCAAGAGAAAATATTCAAGAATTTCTCCAGAACATAAACCTAGATTTGAGCGGCTTGGTGGAAGGATATAAAGCTTTTCAACTTTACTAGGTAGTCACTAACTTGATTTTCAGGTGGGATTGTGCTAATTTCCACTCCCACTCTTGTTTGCTGAAAATTTGTCTCCTTACATTCTAGTCAATGTTTTTTTTCCTTTCAATTATTGCCTGTCTGCTGTGTGTGAAATTACATATCATTGTGGCTTTATATTTTCTCCACACTTACAGGATTGAGCATTTTTTCCATACTTATCATTTCACATGCAATTTCTCTTCTGAATTATAAAAAAAAAAAAAATTTTTTTTAGATGTCTGTAGTATGCTATGGATACTAAATTTTGCTAATAATATATACTGCAATTAGCTACCTTCATTAGTGATCTTTTCTTGAAAACTGTGTTTATATTGTCTTTTGAAGCATAGAAATTTCTACTTAAATGTAGCTAAAACGGTCAGTCTTTTCATTTATGATATGTACTTTTGTGGGTTGTTTTTTTTTAAGAGATGGTTTCCTTTTGGAAGTTAAAAAGTATCCTATATTTTTCTATATGTTTAAAGTTCTTATTTTTACCCATAACATAGTTTTTTGTATGGTGCGAGATATATACTTTTGTCTTTTTAATATCTCTTTGCAGCATTTAAAAAATAAATCAGTCCAACTGTTTTCCATTGATTTTCAATTACAGCTCTCCTCACAAAAGACATTTCCCTACGTACATGTTTGTTTTTTGCCCTCTAGTCTGTTCAATTAGACTCTTGATCTAGCCCTATATTAATACCAGACTGTCCTAATTTTTATAGTTTTATCATAACATTTGATATCTGATTGTGCAAGTCCTACCTTCTCTCTCTAGTTCTTTTTCTTAAAAATATGTTCTGCTATTTTGGGCATCTTACACTTTCATTTAATTTTTAGAATAAGTTTGTTCCCTCCCCCTTCCCCACACATGCATAAATTGTAAGAATTCTTATTGGACTTATTTTGCTTTATACAAACACAATACATAAATTTGAGAAATTGATTTCCTCATGATAGTCTTCTTATCTATGAACTGGATAAAACTCTTTATTTACTTCCTTTTATTATTTAAAAAATAATTTTTAACCTGAAAGTATTGAACTTTTTTTTCCTTAGATTTCTTCTTGATGTTGTTTAAAAAAACCCAGTGCCGTCGAGTCTGCCTTCAAGTCAACTTCAACTCATGGAGACCTTATGTAGTACAAGAGAACAGAAGGTTGCCTAGTCCTGTGTCATCCTCTTTTTAGTTTTGTCCTCCTGATCCCCCATAGTGTAAAATTCTAAGTAGTAGTTTGAACTTGATCGTAACTCTCTGGTGTTACGTCCAAAGTTGTTGTAGGTCAAACCTGCTGTTTGTCTGTTTCCCTGAAAACCCTTCCTAATATTGATGAACTTCCTAGTGTATTTTTACATGTGAGGTGGTGAGCTCATGTTTCCAAAAGTCTTGTCTGAGAGGCTTCGAATTAGGTTGTGGACTTCCAAAAGCTATTTTAGCTTATTTCTTGGCAAGGGTGTTGTTGCCAGCCTGGGGCGATTTTTTACATGAACTTATCGGCTGGAGAGTTTCTGGACAGCATAGATAATACCTAGTCAATACCAAAACATACATCAGAATAGAGTTGTTGTTATAAATTCTAAAGGAGAGGCCCTTTTTTGTACTTAGACCCCACATCAGGCAGTTAAGCTTCCTTTCTTTCTCCTTTTTCTTGTCTATCATTTCACCAAGAGTGTAGCTCTTTGAGAGCTCTGTTCTTACATAGAAGTTTTGCTTCTAGTTTGCCCCCACGTCCTGTTCCTCTGACTTCACGACACTATTAAAACCAAAACCCAGTTACTAAGTCTAGCAAATGACCCCTGAATGGTAAAAAGTACAGGGCTGTTTGCTCACAATTTTTCACTTTCCGCTTTGGTTTGGGGACAGGTAGACTTCTCTTACTTTCTGGCAACAGTGTAAGAGATTGCCAGTGTTACAGAACATTTCCCAGGGCACTGTATTATTGTGCTATTTGGTTAGATAAAAAGGGTCTTAATTTTGATTTTTTGAACTTTTATTTAAGATTTAAAATGGTACATTGGTATGCTTTACAAATTTTTGGTTTTCTTTATTTTTGTGCTTTTTTAAATAAACATGGTTAGATTCTTCTTATTAATTTGCAACACATGTTGTTTTATTGTCATAACTGCTTGTATGTTATTTATCTGGCAAACATTTTTGTCATTTTTTTGTGCTTTTAAATTTGTTTGCACTAGTTTTTACAAACTAAATACTATATTATTTTTAATTTCTCTATATTTGGTATAATGTATAGATACAGGTAAGCATTAAATAATATTCTGTTAAAAAGATAGTTCTATCTTTGGAAGGTAAAATGTGAGCTTTTATAGAAACAAGACACCTAGGAATAAATGATGCAGTAAAAGATATTTCAAGGTCAGAACTAAAATTAATTTTTCTAGGTCTAGAATCAAATAATTAAGAACACCATATATAAATCTTATTTTAAATCACTGTAGAATTAAGATAGGGAACTTTATACTTTGACATTCCTTAGTTATCCAGTTTTATTATTTCATCAATATTTTCCTAAATTTCTTTTTGTTATTTGTGTTTTGCTCACTTTTAATGGTAATGCAGGTTATTATCTGAATCTTTTTCACATATGCAAAAAGGAAAATAATTATTTTGTATATTATTTATATTTTCATTAATTTTTTTCTTACGGCATATTTTTCAACATTTTACAACTGAATTAATATTTTAGTGTTCCATAACAGATACAAATTTTAGAATTAAAAATTATAGACCAAGAATAAATACAGAAGTGTAGCTATAACTTTTTAGGTTATTTAGTCACTTGTTTCTATTCTGATGCAGTTCCTGAAATGAGTACAATCTATGGGATTGGTAATTGCATTATCAAAACATAAAAAATTAAAATTGCAAATTAAACTCTGGTGGTGTAGTGGTTAAGTGCTTTGGCTGCAAACCAAAAGGTCGGCAGTTCAAATCTGCCAGGCGCTCCTTGGGAACTCTATGGGGTGGTTCTACTCCATCCTATAGGGTCGCTATGAGTTGGAATAGACTCAACGGCACTTGGTTTGGTTTTTGGTTTACATCATATTGAGAAATCTGTTCTAGCTTAAAAATCCAACTAACCGGTTGCAAAAATAATATAGAGAGCCCTCAAAAGATTAGGCAATAAATTTGAATTAAAAAATAAATAAATATTATTATACAAAGTCTTATTTAAAATATAATTTTAGACAAGTACCAAGAAATGTGAGAGAGCAAGCATAGTTTCTATTTCTTAAGTTCCCAGATACAAGCTTTCAAGGCATGACCTAGTTCCTATGATACCTTAATTTCCCTTTATAACTATAAATCTGTAATTCTTGATCTATACTGATTTTTGGACCTCTTCATATTTGTAGATTTTAACTTTCCCCAAATTCACAAATTTGACACATTAGTCATTGAATGGCATTTAATTACAATGCCATTATCACATCTAACAAAATTAACAATAACTTCTTTGTTTCATCTGATGTCTAACCAATAATTAAATTTTGGGATGCCTCAAAATTAGAAATCTAGACAATGCTCATATATTACAGTTGATGGCTATGTCTCTTAATTTTCTTTTAGTTTGGAGTAGTTCCCTTTTCTCACTTCTCCCAGCCATTGATTGATTTGTTGTGTCTCTGTATATTTTTAAATTCATGTGTCTCTAAAATGGAGATTTATCTGTATAGCTCAGAGGAACTGTATCTGATTCTTCCTGGTCAAGGAGCAGAAACAAAGAATTTTAGCAAGAGGAGCTTGAATGATCAGCAGTCCAATCACGTCACATTATATTTGATGAAAATAGAAACAGAACTGTTGGGCTTCGCTGACTTAGAGAAGATGCCTGCATGATTGGGAAATAATCAGGAGGTTATTGGTAATATTACTTGGACATGTGTAAAGTTTCTGGCACATAATTTGTGCTCAAAATAGTCCCATTTCCCAAGTATCTCTCCTTCCACCTATATTATTTGTGAGCAGCAGCAGTAAAGCCAAGATTAGATTCCAAGAGCACTAACTCCCCCAGTCCAGCTCTCTTTGTTGGATTGATAACATAGCAAAGTGATGGGTTTTCTTTTTTTCTTTCTTTTTTCCTAATATATCTCTAAGCTCCCAAAGAAATAAAAAAGTGATTGTCATGACTCATTAACATGGAACTTGTCCCAGATCATGGTAGGCAGTTAAACTAATTGGAATGATAACCAATCATGTTTTTTTGTTTAGAGAGAGTAGCCACAATTAAAATAAATATATGGATCTAAATGTAATTTTAATTTACTTCAGTCTTATATTTAAGTGTTCGATACTGGGCTTGTATAAATAAGATGGCGTAGCAGAGGCTGTAATATATTACTGCAAGTGTCTAAATGTTACTCTATGGTATACACACACGTAATCTATTTAAAAACTGGTATAGAAAGGACATTATATACACGTTTTATTCTTTCCTTATTTAAAAGCCTCAGCTGTCTTAGCTGAGTGAGCTGCAACTTTAATTGTGTGATTGGATTCTCTTTTTAATTGCTCTATGAGAGACTTCACAGAACCATGTCAAATGTGAGAAGAGGGATTACAAAAGAGAGTTTCACCTGAGCTGTACCTGTCATAAAGAGAACTGTTGAAAGAGGGATAATGGGTGGATGCCCTGGGTTCCTTTGATTTAATTGCCTGCGGTCTCCTCTGTACTAATATGTCTGGCTAAGGTTTTCAAAGAGTGAAAGTTGCTAGACTGTAGAGCTATTTAATAAAAACCTTTCTGACTGGCTTTCAAGATAGTCAACCTCCCCAAAGACAGAGAATGCTAGTTTGAAAGAAAAAAAAAAAAGTAGGTTAATTGATCTTCATATGAAACTTTCTGGATAACTAGATAGATATTAACCTTTGTGAAAATTCAGAGTTAAATCCTCTCTGCTTGAAATAAGCTGCTTTTGTAGCGCAGAACTTCCACTAACTGAACTAAACACAATGGACTACAAATGGAGAGATGGTCCTTTTAATCATCAACTTCATTAGCAGAGTTTATTAAAGGCCCTGGGTGTGGTACTGGGAACGCGGGGTGAGGTACTACAGGGAATTATGAGAGAAAACGCAATTCTGCCCAACTAGGTTTATCATCCTAAGAAAGACTTCCAGAAGGCTTGAGACAGGAGAGCTGGCTTTCCTGAGCTTAGGGACTTGAATAGAAAATAACCACCACCCTCTTTCCCTGTAATTGGTCCCTTTGAGACTAGCTCTGCCTAAAAAGCAGATATAATTTCAAAAGGAGACAGACAACCCAGTTGGGCTCTCCTTTAAGTGATCTGAGAGGAAGCATGGGCTCAACACAGGGGGCATATTCCTTGGGGCTTTTCCTGTCACTGAGGTACTATCTCTGTTTAGCTCAAGGGATACTGTGGACTCTTGAATCTTTCATTTTCACATTTTACCACTCTCTTGAGTTTGCTCAGAGTCCACTTGTATAAATATCTGAATAGTAACTTTTAAGCCCTAAGTGTCATTGCTAATGCTGATAAAAATAAGCAGGTAAAATTTCCAACTCTACATACAAATACAGTTGTCTATATACCTACAGCATTCTCCCAGAACCAGTGCCGTCGAGTCGATTCTGACTCATAGCGACCCTATAGGACTCAGTAGAACTGCCCCATAGAGTTCCCAAGGAGCATCTGGCAGATTCGAACTGCCGACTCTTTGGTTAGCAGCTGTGGCACTTAACCACTACGCCACCAGGGTTTCCACAGCATTCTATCTATCTACAATTAAATAAGAATAAAGAAGTTATTAAAATTGTTGATTAGAACAATGCAACTATTCCTGGAATAAACCCATTTGTTTTGTTTTCTCCCCAGAAAATCATGAAAATAAAACACTTATTAAACACCTAGATAGTACAGAGGAATGTGCTAGATATTATGGAGGATACAAACACAAAGTGCATGGATGTGTGTGTGTCTGTTTATGTGTGGTATATATACACTTAGTGTATATAATCTCGAGCAGCAAATTCTGCTGTGTGTTATAGAGACACAGGAGCCATCCTAGAAAAGGACCTGGGAATTAAACACAACCCACAACTTGTCTTATCTGTGTGACATCTATCTCATGTGTTATTGTTACTGCTGTGTGTTTTGTTCTGATGACTATAACTATGTTTTCTGATAAAAGGTCTGTCCTGGAAGAAAATTTTTTTTTTTTTTTAAAAAGGTAAATTTCCCCCAATTAGTTATTTCTGCCTTTCTTTTCTGGAAATCTGGATCCAAAAAAAAAAAAAACCCTATTGCCGTAGAGTCGATTCCAACTCATACCGACCCTACAGAACAGAGTAGAATTGCCTCATAGGGTCTCCAACGAGTGGCTGGTGGATTCAAGCTGCCAACTTTTGGTTAGTAGCCACACCTCTTGACAACTGTGCCATCAGGGCTTGGGAAATCTGAATGATGATTACTTAAATGGTGGTTGCCTTAGGACCCTTGATTTCTCTATGAAAGCTCCTTGCAGTCTCAGGATATTATGAATAAACCAAACCAAACTTGTTGCATCTCAAGTCAATTCCGACTCATAGTGACACTATCGGACCGAGTAGTATAGGACAGAGAGGCTAGTGGATTTGAACTGATGGCCTTTTGGTTTGCAGCCATAGCACACGTTAGCCCCTAAAATTCTTGGCCCCTTTACCATCCCTCATATCAAACAACATTCAAGTCAAGGCCAGCAAACCTTTTCTTTTCACGAGTAGATTTGTTTATCTTGGCCTCTTAGGGTAAATATTATTCACTTGTCTTTTTCAGAGGCACAAGTTTTTTTTTTTTTAAAGAAAATTCCATTTCCTTTTTTAAACAGTTTATGACATTTATCTTAGAAATTAATTGAATTAAAATTAATTGAGCTTTGAGAATATGAGGATTTAGAGCATGGTTTGAATAACTGAAGACATTGCTGGGTAGTAATTTCTAACTTGAGTTACAGTTTTGAGGTTGAATGTGGCAGCTAGTGGAAATCTAGCAAGAAAGGAGAGGGAGGAGCATAAACAGACAAAATCACTCCCAGAAGTCAGAAACACACTGTGTAGATGAAAGAGATTAAGAAAACTTGCATAAATTGTAGAAATCCACAAACCATATATTAAGACAGTGCCAATTTTCAAGCACGTCTGGACATAGCTTTCATTAAAAATATTACTCAAAATCTTAAGTGTTAGCTGTTGACTTTGAAAAGGTTTTAAGATTTTGTCTTTCATTTGAGGAAGGGAGGGGCTTCTCAAAAAAAAAAAAAGATCTTGTAAGGGATCTACAAGGCAGGATTCGTAGGTAGATAGGAGCAGGAAAGATAATACTGTGTAATGATAGGTCATCTTCTATGAAGCCAACTTGAAATTTTCCCTGATAAAAGGGCAATGATTTTCTAAAATTGACTACCACTGGTCAATAGTTCAAATCCACCAGCCACACCTTGGAAACCTTATGGGCAGTTCTACTCTGTCCTGTAGGTTTGCTATGAGTCAGCATTGACTCGATGGCAAAGGGCCCTTCTCTTCTGTCGCAAATTTGCCTAAGCCCTTTTGCCCACTCATCAAATATCAGGATCTCTTGTTACATCCAACCTCTGGACTTTAGGTGTAGGTGAAATGACATATTCCTACTACCAGGTTGTAGGTTTCAAAGAAAGCAAATACTGCCTAAAGTACAAATAGTTAATAGCAAGTATGCACAAAACAGTCATACTGTTACCGGAGAATGTACTCGGTTCTTGTCTTCGGTGTAGGAAAGAATTCAAACACTGAGACAAATAGTGCCAAGTGAAAAAAGAGCAAGCAGAGGGTTAGTAGTAAAAGTACACTTGTCTAGGAAGCGTCAAGCAGGCTACTGAGTGCCCCTAGGGTTTTATGCCCTTTTTGTCTCTTTATCTGTCTCTATTAACATTTAAAAGCCAGGACAAGACCCCCCTGTGAAGACTATTTCCTTGGCTTAAGGTTTAATTACCAAGTTAGACATCTTATCAAGTTAGGGACTTTATCAAGTTAAGGACTTTGTCAAATCAAAGACCCCTATAAAGATCTTTTCCTTGGCTTAAAGTTTAACTACATAGGGACCATCTTATTGAGGAATGTCACCACCCCCTGTCTCTTTCTTTGTAGGGATTGTTTTCTTGAGGAATGTCACCACCCCCTGTCTCTTCCTCTTGCCAAGTGCAAGCTCTCCCCCTCTCCCTTACAATATGACCTATTCAGTAGCTTGAGAGACACGCACTTCACTCTGCCTTAGATTTTCTCCCTGGCACTACATGAAGACTTGATTTCAAGATGGACTCAGTGATTCTTTGAGGACACAACCGGCCCACCTTAAGGTCTTCTGTGAATTTTAAGGTAACAAAATATCAGTTTGCAATAACAATAGTGTATAACAGACACAAAATCTCAATGACCTTAATTTAAAAAAAAAAAAGGTAAACTAAAAAAAACATTATTTAGGTCATGTTTCTGGAGGTTGGCTGGGAGCGGTGTGATGTCTAGCTGATCTATGCTGGGCCTGGTTGGGGTGACAATGCTTCAAGTTGTAACTCCAGTTGGGCTTGGCTTCTTGCTGAAGGTTAGTTTCAGATGGATTCCGCATGGGGCCCTGATTTATTGAGAAACAGCTACCTGGGAGAAGACAATATCTTGGAAATAATGGAAGCAGAAGAGGGCTAGCCCAATTGCACAAGTGCTTTTCAAGTCTTTGATTAAATCACTCTCACTAATATTCTGCTGGCCAAAGGAAGTCGTATAGCCAAATCAATAATGAAGAGGCAGAGAAATATAATCTGCCTCTTTGGTGAGGGAAACCCTCCTGGTATAGTGGTTAAGAGCAACAGCTGCTAACCAAAAGGTCAGCAGTTCAAATCCACCACGTGCTCTTTGGAAACTCCATGGGGCAGTTCTACTCTGTCCTGTAGGGTCGCTATGAGTTGGACTCTATTCGATGGCAATGGTTTTTTTTTTTTTTTTTCTTTAGTGAGAGAAACAACAGCATTGTATGGCAAAGGGTGTGGATACAAAGAAAGGTGAAAAACCAGGCCATTAATGCAATCTTTCACAAGGACGGACAGGGTTCCAGGCAGGCCCCACTTGACAAATTTTTATACCAAAATCTTTTGAAAATGAGACCTACACAAATATTTCTAAGCAAGCACTTTTTGAACATCACAGTTTCAAAAATAAAAACATTATTTCTAACACTTTTTTGATAATTAATAAACCTCAAGTAGACTTCCACAATAATATCGGAAATGCTAAATAATACTCTTTAGAGTATTGATTCCTGATTAAAACCAAATCCGCTGTCCTTGAGTTGATCCTGACACTTAGCAGCTCCATGTTGTACAGAGTAGATCTGCTTCATACGATTTTCCTCCTGGAATCTCTATGGAAGCAGCTCGCCAGGTCTTTCTTCTACGGAGCCACTGGGTGGACTCAAACCACCAACCTTCAGGTTAGCTGCCGATCTCAAACCATTTGCACCACCCAGGGGCCTATTCCTAGTAAAGCTGCTTTAAATGCTATCAAAATAATCCTAGTGGTAGAGACACACATACATCAAGAGTACATCACATTGTTCATACTGAAAATTTTTAAGGTAAGTTGCTACACAAGCAATAAGAGCCACGAAACAAGCGATGATGTACCTATTGGCCTTTGTAGGGGAGTCTCACCTATTTTCTAGGAAATTGTTCCCTCATATTTTACAGTAAGTATGCTGGGTTTAAGAGAATTTCAGGCTTATCAGATAAATTGGATTTGAGCAAAATATCAGGCTGTAACTCACTCTTACTTGAAATTCCTCTCAGTGGTTCACTGTTTCTCTTACCTAATTTGGCTTTAGGGCAGCTTCAAGTCAGACTAATCCCTTCCCCTTCCTCATACCTTCAATATACCTGAGACTACCCCCATAACTGAAGTGTAAACACCCTGAACCATTATCAGTTGACTAACAACTAGCCTGGAAACTGCTAGAAAGTTTTAAAAACCATCGGTAATGTCACAGGCACATAAAATTTCTTCTAATAAGGAATTTACCCTGGAGGGAAACCAAATTACTATCCTGGCTAGTTAGCTGAAGACTGAAAAAGTGAAGAGACCAAGCTCTCAGAAGTGAGTAGCAATTCTTGACTGCAATCATCAGGAAGGAGAAACCTGAGTAAAGCTTAAAAAATATTCACGAGAAAATTGCTCTCCCGATGTTTCTCAATGCTGGTATGAGAGGCCAAGTAGGCAGTCATGCAACGAAAGTTAATTGCCTATGAGACTTGCAACAAAAGGATAAACCAGAGGGAAATCATTGGATTGGAATCCAAATATAAATTTTCAGAAAGGAAATTAGTGAACTAGAATAAAGCCAAAGACAGGAAAAAAAAAAAAAACAAAACTGTAACATACTACTAAAAAATAACAAACTCTTAAAATGTTCCTCTAAATGAAAGGAAACTATGACATTAAGATATAAATGTATTTGTGTACTAATAAACTTTCCAGGCTAACATGAGGCTACTGTAATTTGAACAATAAAGATTATAGGGAAAGGGCCTATCAGAATCCATGAAAAGAAGGTAGAAATCACAAAACATGAGAATTTCTGTGAAGAGGATAGAAATTAAATCGTTTGAACTCTTAGAAAAATAAAACTATGTGCAATCATTCTGGATAGTGGGAAAATAATTACAATGTATTTCTATAGAAAAAGCCTGATAGAATTTTTAGTGGAATTTTCTGAGAAAATTTTGAGATTTATTTTTTTTTCCCCAAAATCCCTACAAACTAATTATTAAATATTTTGTGTACTCACTGCTGCAGAAACCCTGGTGGCGTAGCAGTTAAGAGCTACAGGTTGCTAACCAAAAGGCCAGCAGTTCGAATCCACCAGGCAGTCCTTGGGAACTCTACGGGGCAATTCTACTCTGTCCTATAGTGTCACTATGAGTTGGAATCGACTTGATGGTGGTCAGTTTGGTTTTGGTTTTTTATTATTGAGTATATCTTATTTTGTCTTTGAAAGATGCTTGAAGATTATTTTTATTTTCTCTAATTAAAAATGTAGTTCTTTGTAATCTAACAATTTTCCCATCTATAATAATAAATTATCTGATTAAAAATGTTATTTTTCCACCACTACAAAGGTCAAAATTTTTAGTGAAACAAAATTTAGAAATTAGGAATGTAGAGGTCATTTAGTTCAACCAGCTCATTTACATACGAGAAAACTTTTTAAAGAAACTATGTGCTTAGCACAAGGTCAGAATTTCTAGTTAAATATTAGATTTTTGGATTCCTAATCAAGTGCTCCTGAACTCTGAAATTCTGACAAATATTTTAACCAGACAGAAATGTCCTTTATGAAGATAAATTGACAAAAGAAATCTTAGCTGATTGGAGATTGAGAAATATTCTTATAAATAAACACTAGAACAAAAAATGAAATCAAAACTAACAGTTCAATCTATTTAGAAAGTAAATAAAAGGTAGTTATACTAACTACCCCTGAAACACAGCTAAAACTCTACTGTAAAGAAAATGAATAATTTAAATATCTTTAGTACTAAAAGAAAGAGCCACGGTGGCAAAAACAGTTAAGCATTTGGCTGCTAATCAAAAGGTTGGAGATTCGAAGCCACTCAGGGGCTCTGTGGAAGAAAGACCTAGCAACCTGACCTGTGAAGATTACAGCCAAGAAAACCCTTGGGGCAGTTCTACTCTGTAACATGGGGTTGCTATGAGTTGGAATCAACTCCAGAGCACCCAACAAGAACAATATTACTACAAGGAACACCAAGAATAAAGGACTTAGCTACATATTTTAAAGATATAAAGAAACAATAGCAAAATGAAACAAAATAATAGTAGAATAAAAAATTCCAGAAGCAAAAAGTTAAATGTAATTTAGTTGAAAAATGAAAGAATAGATAAATAAACCCTAAAGTTAGTTCTTAAGAAATAACAGCAAAAAAAAAAAACTGATATAGGGACTAAAAAAAAAAGAGAAGAGAAAAATTATGTAAATCTTTAGTAATTTATTTGGAAATATAACTATGTATAGCAGAAATGGAAACCCTGGTGGCGTAGTAGTTAAGTGCTACGGCTGCTAACGAAAGGCCTGGCAGTTCGAATCTGCCAGGCGCTCCTTGGAAACTCTATGGGGCAGTTCTACTCTGTCCTATACGGTCGCTATGAGTCGGAATTGACTCGACGGCACTGGGTTTGGTTTTGGTTTGATGTATAGCACAAACTAAAATAAATTATAAAATCTATACAAGTCAAGGAACAACTTAAACTTCTAGAGAAAATAAATCATTTCAAAATGAAATATAAATTTACCAAAATTTGCCCAAGAAGAAGTTGAAAATGGAAATATATTTCTTACCAATGAGAGATAAAAATAAAGTCCGAAGAGTTGATTTTTTTAGTTGAGTACTAAATAGCTTTCAAAGAACAGGTAGTTCTAATGTTCTTCAAAATGCTTCAGAAATGCAAAAAGATTAAAATTTCCACAATTCCTATTATGGATCAAGCATAAGCTTAATACTAAAATTTGATTGAGATGATAACATACACAGTAGAGACCAATTTCTCATGTGAATAAAAATGAAAAATTCTAAGTAACATATTAATTAACAGTGATTTATCAATGTTTGATTATATCATGATCATTTATTAAGGAAACTTATTAAGGACTTTCTTATCTGTGTTCTTGAGAGATATTGATCCTTGATGTGTTTCCTGTGATGCTTTTAGTTTGGAATCAGTATAATACTGGCTCAATTAACAGAATGCATTGGGAAGGGTTCCTTCCTCCTCCATTTCCTGGAAGTATTTGTGAAGTGTTAGCACTACTTCTTGTTGAAATCTTTGACAGATTCTACCAATGAAACCATCTGGGGCTGGGTTTTTCTTTGTGAAAAGGTTTTTAATTACTGATCGAATATATTTACTTGTTATAGATCTATTCAAACTTTCTTTTTATTCTTAAAGTAGTTCTGGTAATTTTGTCACTGTAGAAATGTTTCCACGTTATCTAAATTATCTGATTTGCTAACATGTTTGTTTACAGCATTCTCTTACAGTATTTTTAATACCTGCAGGGTCAATAGCAAAGTCTCCCACTATCTTTATTGCTGATATTATAATTTGTGTCTTCTCTTTTATTTTCTTGTTCAGTCTAGCTAAAGGTTCGTGAATATTGTCGATATTAAAAAAAAAAATCACTTTTGGCTTTATTGATTTTTTAATATTGTCTTCTATTTCACTGTTTTCCCTGCTAGTCTTTACTATTTCCTTCTTTCCACTTATTTTGGATTTAGTTTGCTCTTTTTTCTAATGTCTTAAGGTGGAAGCTTACATTATTAAATTGAGACCTTTCTTCTTTTCTAATATAGGCATTTAAAGCTATGAATTGCCTTCTAAGCAATTCTTTAATTTTCTCCTATTAATTTTGTCCTGTTCTTTTCAGTTTTGACTTCATGTTTAAACCATGGATTATTAAGGTTTATGTTGTTTAGTTCACAAATATTTGAAGTTTTCCCAGATTTATTTCTATGGTGGGACACTAATTTAATTTCTTTATAGTTAGAGAACATACTTTGTATGATTCTTTTTTTTTTTTTTAATTTATAAACTTGCTTTGCTTTCCAACATGTGGTCTATCTGAGTGAGTGCTCCACCTGCAGTGCTAAGAAGGTGTATTCTGCAGTGCTTGAGTAACTCGTTTTGTAAAATCAGGTGGCTGAAATAAGTTGATAATTTTAAGTTTCTATATCCTTGCTGATTTTACATCTAGTTGCTCCATCAGTTATCGAGAGTGAGCCATTGAAATTCTCAAACATTTTTGTTGAAATGTCTACTTCTTTCACTTCTGTAGGTTTTTGTTTCATTAATTAATTTGGAACTCATTTATTGGTGTGTATGCATTCATAGGAATGGTGGCATAGTGGTTAAGTGCTGTAGCTGCTAACCAAGAGGTCAGCAGTTCAAATCCACCAGGAGCTCCTTGGAAACTCTATGATGCAGTTGTACTCCATCCTGTAGGGTTGCTATGAGCCAGAATTGACTTGATGGCAACAGGTTTGGTTTTTTTGGTTTATGTATTTATAATTTCTATAACCTGTTGCCATCAAGTTGATTCTGATTCATACCAACTCTATAGGACAGAGTAGAACTGCCCCATAAAGTTTCCAGGGAATAGCTGGTGGATTTGAACTGCTAACCTTTTGGTTAGCTACCTCAAACTCTTAACCACTACCCAACCAGGGCTCCATAATTGCTATATCTTCCATATGTATCTTTAATCATTATGAAAAGTTTCTCTTTGACTCTAGTAATATTATTTTTCTCAACGTCTGTTTTTTCTGATATGAATGTAGCCACGCCAGTACTCTTATGGTTATTATTTGTGTAGTATATTTTATTTTATCATTTCACTATCTAAAATGGTAAATAATAAAACTGCATAGTAAACTTGAATTATCATATCAGTTATTTAGTACACCTTTTTCCGAAGGCAAATTTATTTGTATAGTCAAATTGTAATCAAAGGTTGTCTGGCATATGTAGGTAATTAGAACAGAAAAAACTAAGTAATTGATAAGTGGCTAATTTGATTAGGTATGAAAGCCTAATATTCTTTTTCCCCTTGATGATTTATACTTGATACAGTAAATCAAAATGTCCAGCACAATCAGTCACAGTTCACTGGACAGTACCGGAGACTTACTGACAATTCATTCTCTTTGGTTGAACCTGTTCTAGATTCCCTATAGGCCTTTAATTAACAGCATTTATTTAAGTGCAAGATTAGTTTAGCTACCTGATTGTATTTGCATATTTACAAAGTCTTTTTATAACCATATATTTACAAATTTCCTCTTAAATTAAACTAATTGCCGTTGAATCAAATTCGGGCTCACAGCAACCCTGTAGGACAAAGAGGAGTACACCACAGAGTTCCTAAGGCTGCACATCTTTACAAAGGGATCTGCTGCATCTTTCTTCTGTGAAGCTGCTGGTGGGTTTGTACCACTGACATTTTGGTTAGCAGGCAAATGCTTAGTGTAGGCTATTTCTTAATATCAAATGATATTAAGACCAGAATAAAGAGCACTTTTTTTTCACTGTTGTTTTAGCAGCAATCTAGATAAAAATTAACAGATGGATAGATCATTACTTTTTTCCAACACTTTCTGGAAAAAAGTCAAAATAATTTTGATGTAACACTTTTATATCCAAACAAATTTTGTTACTATAAATTTGGATAACTATTTGCTGTGTATTATACACCATTCATAGTCCATATTTCTTAATGTAATTTAGTAACGTTTTTAATCTACTTTTGTTGTCTGTTTTCATAGTTCCATATATAGCAGGAATTTAGAAGTACAAACTTCTTGACTTGTGGATATCGGTTGTACTTGCATATATTTTTAATTTTGGTCATATAAACCGATGGTTGAACACTGATAGCCCAGGGGTGAAATAGGGCATATATGGGTTTTTTAGGCTTCACAGCAATTATACATATGTATATGTGTGCATGTGTGTGTACAGATATATACATTTAAAAATGGAGAAATTTTACATAAAACTTTTGATTCATAATGTACTGAAAAACAGAAAATGGAAGTAGTAGTAACAATTTAGTATCCCAATGGCTGCTGATAAAGTTGAGAAGCTTTTCACTAGGCATTCATAGTCTCCTTTTCTCCCTGTTGTATCACTAAAACTGAAGTACTTGCCAGTAACAAATATCTTTGCATTTTTATTTATTATTTTAGGACTTAAGAGAGATACGTTTTTGTGTGTATGTCTCTGTAAAAAGTGAAAAACTAAAAATTAACATAGGACTATGATTTTTAGATAGGGGAGAGAGAAACAGAGAGTCATGTGATCTTATGGACATTTGACTTTAGTCTCCTCAGATCAAAGTTTTCTAACTGACCTTTACAGGCTTCCAAAACCCAGCTGGTTAGGTCTCAAATCTCATACTAGAGCACACTTCCACGTAATAATTTGGACAATTTTAATACAACAAAATCCCATACTTTGTTTTTATTTTTTCCTTGTTTTAGAAGAAGAGATTTGGGCCTGACGTTCTTGGATAACTGCCCCCTTTCCTTACTTCACTTTGCATATGGAGATGCAGGAATGCTCCTGTGACCATATGGAATGCTCAGAGAGTTACATCTGCTGGTTCTGCTGAGACTCAACGAAAGAACAAAATCACTGCATTTGTACCATAAAGGGCAATTAACACTGATTTTTTTCTTTTGTAAGCAAGAAATTATGGGGTGAAATTCAAGGTGCTCTTGAAAAACAATTGACAATGTTTATTGTAATAAAAAGTCTACAATGGGGCTGTTTTCACATAGGCCCAGGTTTATTTGAAGAGGATTTCCCATTAGCAGGGCAAGTTTGCCTTCACTAAATTACGTAGATACAATGCTTAAAAGACTCCAGAGAGAGCAATCTCAACTCAATAACTCCCAAGCAGCTTTTCCCATGGTGACCTGTAGTCAATACCCTGGCAGAATTTCACTCAGTTTGATGGTTGCTAAGCAACAAATAGAAGCTAAGGGTTAAGCTTCTAGAATCACTTACACATTAATTATAATCCAGTAACATTAGAATAATGCAAGTTGTAATAATGAAGGGTATTACATATGTTGTCACAGCATGCCTTACAAATCTTTGTCCTACCCAAGAAGAGAAAGACCTTGTGTTCTGCTTCTCATGAGGAAATGACATTTCATTAGCATTTGGAGGTACAGAGGGAGTAGGTTTTAAGGGAAACAACTAGGTGTTTTATAGCTATCTTTCTTTTTTCAAAGGTTTTCTTTCCTAACTGTTGTTGACTTTGCATTCTTTGAACTACTGAAGCTCACAATAGTGTAAGTAGGTGTTAAGTTTCCTAGTTAGGAAGTTGCTGAATTGTTTTGATGATTGCATGATTGCCAAAGATTTTTAAATGCAAGAGAATTAAAGACCATTAAATGCAAGAAAATTAAAGGCCAATTTTTGTTTCCCATACTTAAGGATCTTTGTCAATTTTTAATTGTCCCACCTGGAAAAAGCAATATTCTAAAATCATAGCTCATCTCAAACTACAACTTTCAAAGGGCTTACCCTATTATCTATAGTCACTCTGGTTTGTGGAGTTAAGTTATTCTATGATTTTCCTTTCTTTCTAAAGGGAAAACTTGGGGATATGTGTTAACTCAAGCAAGTGCTTTTCCTGTGAACTGTGGTAGCATGTCACTATATGGCTAGTAAAAATGGACTGTGGCAAACCTGAAATGGTCTAAGCAGTGGGTTGCTAAAAGTCTTTATTGTTGTTTATTCAGAGAAGAAAAGCTATGTCGATTAGGCAATGCGGTCCTCTCAATCAATAAAACCGGGATATGAATGATTTTAGTGGCACTATAATAAATTTTTTTTTTTTTTTTTTTTTTATGGTTTATGAGGAAACCCTGGTGACATAGTGATTAAGTGCTACGGCTCCTAACCAAGAGGCTGGCAGTTCGAATCCGTCAGGCGCTCCTTGGAAACTCTATCAGGCAGTTCTACTCTGTCCTATAGGGTCACTGTGAGTCAAAATCGCCTCGAGGGCAGTGGGTTTTATGGTCTATGAGTAGGAAGCAACTCAAAGGCCACAGGTTTTTTTTTTTTGGTAAGATCTATCAAAACCCTGGTGGAGCAGTGGTCAAGTGCTCAGCGGCTAAAGGCAAGGTCAGTGGATTGCACTAACCAGCTACTCTGGGGAGGAAGATGTGGCAAGTTGCTTCCATAGAAATTGTTGTTGTTGTTGTTAGGAATAAAATACTGCTCCATCCTGCACCATCTTCACAATCGTTGCTCTGTCTAAACTCATTGTTGCAGCCACTGTGTCAATCCATCTCATTGAGGGTCTTCCTCTTTTTCGCTGACCCTTTTCTTAACGAAGTCTGGTACCCTTCTCCAGGGACTGGAGCCTCGTGATAACATGTACAAAATACATGCAACAAGTCTCTCCATCCTCCCTTCTAAGGAGCATTCTGGCTGTACTTCTTCCAAGACAGATTTGTTTGATCTTCTGGCAATCCATGGTATATTCTTCACCAACACCAATCAAGTCTTCTTAGTCTTCCTTATTCATTATCCAACTTTTGCATGCATATGAGGTGGTTGAATTACCATGGACTGGGTCAGGTGCACTTCAGTCCTCAAAGGGACATCTTTACTTTTGAACGCTTTATAGAGATCTTTTGCAACAGATTTGCACAATGCAATATGTCCTTTGATTTCTTGACTGCTGCCTCCATGAATGTTGATTGTGTATCTAAGGAAAATGAAATACTTGACAATTTCAATCTTTTCTCCATTTATTGTGATGTTGCTTATTGGTCCAGTTGTGAGGATTTTTGTTTTCTTTATGTTAAGGTGTAATCTATACTGAAGGCTGTAGTCTTTGATCTTAAGTAGTAAGTGTTTCCAGTCCTCTTCACTTTCAAGTGATCAAGATTGTGTCATCTGTATAATGCAGGCTATTAATGAGTCTTCCTTCCAACTCTTGGTTCTTCTTCATATAGTCCAGCTCCTTGGATTGTTTGTTCAGCACACAAATTGAGTGAGTATGGTGAAAGAATACATCCCTGACACACACCTTTCCTGATTTTAATCCATGCAGTATTCCTTGTTCTGTTTGAATAGCTAGCTGCCTCTTGGTCTATGTACAGGTTCCTCATGATCACAATGAAGTGTTCTGGAATTCCCATGCTTCACTATGTCATTCATAATTTGTTATGATCCATTCTTTGCAATATTATTGATATTTCATTATGATCCACACAGTCGAATGCCTTTGCATAGTCAATAAAACACAGGTAACATCTTTCTGGTATTCTCTGCTTTGAGACAAGATCCATCTGACATCAGCAATGATATCTCTCATTCTGCATCCTCTTCTGAATCCAGCTTGAATTTCTCACAGTTCCCTGTGGATGTCCTGCAGCAACCATTTTTGAGTGATCTTCGCAAAATTTTACTTGCACATGATATTAATGATATTGTTTGATAATTTCTGCACTTTCTTGGGTCACCTTTCTTTGGGATGAGCACAAACATGGATCTCTTCCAGTCAGTTGACCAGGTAGCTTTCTTCCAAATTTCTTGGTATAGATATCACAGTCACGGAAACCCTATGGGGGCAGTTCTACTCAGTCCTGTAGAGTTGCTATGACTTGGAATTGATTCAACAGCAAAGGTTTTTTTTGTTTTTTTTTAAATGGTTTATCAACTAAAATAATTTAAGAGACCTGCTACATTAAAAGTATATTCAGCCTTCACACCGATAAGAATTCTTTGGGGGAAGCTGCACCATATAGTTGAAAGAATATAGGCTATGAATTCAGACAGTTTTGAGTCTGATTCCAAGTTCAGACATTTGATGTCTGCACAGTCATGGCTCAGTATTCCACTGCTTCTTAGCCTCAGTTAGGACTTTTGCTGTGACTTGATGGGGTGAATATGTTTTGCATCTTGCAAGGATGTGATATTTTGGGGGCCAAAGGGTAGAATGCAATGTATTGAATTGTGTCCCCCCAAAATATCTGTCAGCTTGGTTAGGCCATGATTCCCAGTATTATGTGGTTGTCCTCCAATTCGTAATTGTAATTTTGTGTTAAAGAGGATTAGGGTGGGATTGTAAAACCTTTACCCAGATCACATCTCTGATCCAATGTAAAGAGAGTTTCTCTGGGGTGTGGCCTACACCACCTTTTATCTCTTAAGAGATAAAAAGTAAGCAAGCAGAGAGTGGGGACCTCATACCACCAAGAAAGCAGTGCAGCAGAGCACATCCTTTGGACCTGGGGTTCCTGTGAGAAGAAGCTCCTAGCCTAGGGGAAGATTAATGAGAAGGTCCTGCCTCCAGAGCCAACAGAGGGAGAAAGCCTTCCTCTGGAGCTAACATCTTGAGTTTGGACTTCTAGCCTACTAGACTGTGAGAAAATAAATTTCTCTTTCTTAAAGTCATGCACTTGTGGCATTTCTGTTATAGCAGCACTAGATGACTAAGATACCCACATATAAAATGGAGATAGTATTAATCTAATCTAAGAGATTATAGTGTGACCACAATGGAGATACATTTTCTGACCAACCACACTTATCACTGTGTACTTCTTGCCCTTTATTTTTCATCAGAATACTTATTATCAATACTCTCTCTCTCTCTATTGAGGGAAAGAAATATAGCAGTATGGGACTATAAAAATGACTGTGCAGTCTGAAACTATAAAAAAGTGATCATAATAATCAATGGGAATAATTATGATTGCTTCATGAACTTAAAAAAAAATTGCCAAAGCCTTAAAAACTCCCTTATGTAGGTTATAAATGGAAAAAAGTAAAACTATATTTATATGTACATTGTAATTTAAAACATTAGAAACATTGAAAGTTAAAGTATATTCTTTCTTTATAAAAAATTATCAAGAGTAATCTGAATAGTGCTTACCTTCTTCTTGTGTTATAATTTTTAATAGGGAGTACTCCTTTCTAAGTGTGGATCCGCTTCCAACTTTTTATCTTTTGTCCTTTCAGTGCCCTGACATATCTCCAAAAGTTCCTGTGTTGTGAAGATTTTTTCAGGGGTCACTTCCCCTGGGACAGCTTCATCCTTTCCATCATAACCACTTTTCTTTTTTATGTCAAAAAAATTGTCTTTACTACGTTCCTCAGGCTATGTATCTAGAGTCCGGAATAATGGCGGTGTCAACATTCTCATGTTCAGCTGCTTCTTCTGTAAACTCTATATTTGGTTTGAATTTCACTTTCAACGTTATCACTTTCTGTTTCTTTGCTCCTCTTTCACCTTTATTGGCTAATTCCTTCTTTCAGTTATCCATCTTGGTAATATGTCACATGTGTGTATTACTGGGATACCAGGAAGCAATGACTTTTCAAATATCAAAAATGAACAAACAGCAATACTTTGGTATCAGTAGATAGAATAAATATCCAATGTGCACTGACCAACCCTCTACAGACTCTGAAATAAATAATGTCATTATGCACAAGTCTGTGTATCTGTTATTATGTAGTGACTTGTGAACTGAAGCACTAGCAGTGGAGTTTGTATTTTATGAAGTTACTCGGTGTCAATATATGATAGTAACTGAAATTTGAACCATTTTGTGTGGGACTGATTTTTTTTTTTTAACTCTGATAAGTGAAAGTCGTGCATATCACAACAGTGGGAAGTAAGGACTGCCTACATGTGTGCATATGGGTATGCGTGTGTGTGTGTCTATCTCCTTTTCTCCATGAAATAACATGGACTTGGTTTGTCTGTTTTAGTCTTTGCTGTATCCCCAGCGCTCAGAACAATGTTCAATACATTATGAGGAATGAAAGAATGAGAGTCATTTTGTATCTAGAGTGCCTACGACGGAGTTTGCAGTTATAACAACTACTCAATAAATGCTAGGTTTCTTGTGTATACTTACTTCCTGTTATTTTAAGAATAGATAAATGAAGCACCCAGGGTGCTCTAGTGCTATACATACATTTAGCACAGTACAATTTTGTAAAGGAAGATAGAATTTAGTTCCCTGAAATAGTCTAATGGTATAAGCTTAATGGTTTGTGCTTTACAGTAACAGAGATCTAAATTTGACTCTTGGCTTTGCTGATTCACCTTAGGTAAGTTATTTAAACGTTTTGAGCTTCAGTTTCTTTCTCTGTAAAATGGAAGCTCATTTAATTAAAGAGAGGCTTAAACTATATTATAAACACAAAGTGCTTAGCCAAGTGCCTTGCGCTTATTAAGCACCCAAAATATTTTAGCTATGATTTACGAGCTTGTGATCTAATAAAAGAGAAAAAAATACATTTAAAAAAAAGATAAAATGAACTTTAAAGTATAGATTACAAAATTATATTACATAAATGTCCACTGTGGCTATATGTTGGACTTTTAAACTTCAAATGTAATTTCCCCCAAATGTAATCAGCATTTCTATTAAATGTTAAAACAGAAATTGATCAAATGCCACATCCTTTTCTTGGTGAAAAACTTTGTGAGCATTCACAAAGCAGGGAACTATAGATGGCTATCATGGATTAAATTATGTCATTCCCCCAAAAATATGTGTATCAATTTGGCCAGGCCATGATTCCCAGTATTGTGTGGTTGTCCTCCATTTTGTGATTGTAATGTTATGTTAAAGAGGATTAGGGTGGAATTGTAACACCCTTACTAAGGTCACACCCCTGATCCTATGTAAAGGGAGTTTCCCTAGGGTGTGGCATGCACTGTCTTTTATCTTACAAGAGATAAAAGGTAAAGGAAGCTAGCAGAGAGGGGGAACTTCATGCTATCCAGAAAGCAGCACAGGGAGCAGAGCACGTCCTTTGGTCCTGAGGTTCCTGTGCAGAGAAGCTCCTAGTCCAGGGGAAGATTGATGAGAAGGCTGACAGAGGAAGAAAGCCTTCCCCTGGAACTAAAGACCTGAATTTGGACTTTTAGCCTATTTTACCGTGAGAAAACAAACTTCTCTTTTTAAAGCCATCCACTTGTGGTATTTCTGTTATAGCAGCACTAGATGGCTAAGACAATGGCTAAAAAAAGATTAGCACTCGTAGAAGACTAAATTGAGAACTAAAGATAATTAGTGGTTATTCACAAATAAGGACCATTTAAAATTATTCAGTATTTTGTTTAGTTTTCGAACAATAAATAAACCAAATATGCAGGTTTCTTACCCTCCATGTGCCTCAATTTCTTCATTTTAAAATTAGATGGTAAAAATCTCTATCTTATAGGATGTAAAGACGGTCAAGTGAGTTAAAGTATTTAAAGAATTTATCATAAGTTCTGCTCTGGGCATAGCAAGAATTGAATAAATCTTAACTATTCTATTTCCTTTGTCCAGAGTAAGTTAATCTCGACCCTTGACAATTATTTTTTATTATGCGTTATAATTCTATATCTTCTTTTCCATTAATGCTGTTTCCCCTCTAGTCACATGCTCATTTCAAGATTAATGTGTAACAATCAACCTCTGGTCTTTCTGTACTCATTTACTGCTTTGATGAAGTCTTTAATCATTCTCCAACGTCTACAAGAAAAATCCAAACTTCTAGCCACCAATTTTGGTTCTTAACTTTCCAATTAATTCTCTATGCTCTTCTTGCTTCAGTCAAGTAATTTGAATTGTCGTTTCTCTATTCCACTTGCATATTTCTACCATATTTGTTTACCGGACATAGATGGACAATAGATTTTCTCTGTGTACCTTCTCTAACTGATTGGCAGCTCTTTATTGACCAGCATTCAAAGACTGCCGACAAGCTCGTGAAGAGGATAAAGCTGACATTTATTAGTGATATGATATGTGCTATGGGAGCTGAGAAGTGAGGACTAGAGGAGTGTCAGAGACATTTGTCATTTCGGAGTTATGTCATGGCCCCTAACTGGAACTCCTTGCACAGATTTCTTCTGCTTCTCCAAATTCTAACTTTTTCTGATTTAGCTCGATTATATGTCTTCTGCAATTATTCCACCACCCTATCTATTCCAGTCCAGACGGATGACTGCACTCTCGAATATGACTTATTACCTGAATTTCTCCTTTGGCACTAGCATGTGTTACTCCTATGGTTGTTTATCTTTTCAGCCTATAGATCCCATCATGTTAACTATGTTGTGATTGTTTGCAGCTCAGAGACTTTTGCATGCTTTGAATCTCCACAATTTCTAATTATGAGTAATACCAATTGCTTACATTTAGTTTATTATATATTACATATTCTATTTCATTAAGATTTAATTCTTCATGACCTTAAGGAAATCATGTGTTAATATTTTAAACATTTACTGACTTCAGTTGCATGCACCAACTTTATTTTGCTGGTAGATGTTATTCAAATCATAGACATAGACTTAGAAAGGAAAGTTAGTGTCTTATAAATTCAATGCATTTTTTATGAGGCTACACATTCCTGCTGACAATTGCAATCAAATTAAATTAAGTGTTAGAATGAACAGCAAATATGTTTATACAGAGTGACTATGTATCCCAAGGTAGAGAAAAAGGGATACAGTATTATGCCTTGAATTTTGAAAATATAGTATAAGGCTTTTGGTTTTTAAATTAAATTAGTATTGTTTTTTTAACCACTGAAGTAAAAGCAGATGAAAATTAAATGTGATGGGAAACAGTTGAAATTTAGCATAAGATTATATATAAAGATTTGATTTTTTAAAAGTTTTAGATAATTGAGTTTCTTCTTAAAAAATCATTAATTTAAATTCATTAGGTAGTGATTATACTTTTCAGATAAACCAACATGTGTAAAGCACAATAAATTAAATTCATTATGATTAACATTTTTCTGCTTTATATTTTTGTAGAAAAATTATAATTTACTAGATGAGTTATAATTGCTACATTTCTGCTATCCAGTGTCATAGTAACTTTATAGCTTTATTAACTAAATACGTGAAAGTAAGTGTATATCCTTGGGATTTTGACCCCCCTTTTTCTTAAATACAATTGATTGGTATTTCTACTCTTAGAGATTTACCTACTCGTATCCATACCACTTGATGAGACATTTTTTAACTGTTGATATTTAAGCACATCTTTGCATGTTAAGTTTAATAGAAAATTTTCTATCACATATGTTATAAATTATTTTCTAGTTTTTCTTTTCCTGCTAACTTTATGGGGTATTTATTTTGTTTTGTCTTGGTGTTTGCTGAGTACACAAGTACTTTTGTACTATAAATTGCCCCCTCACTATCTCTCTAGCGCTAATGGACATAATAGGTGAGTAAAGTATGTGTCTTATGGGGAGATGATTGCTGTCTGAAGAAACCCAGAACTCTGTCAAGGTATTTTAGCGGAGTAAAGAAGGATGGGCTGTTGTCTGGCACCAGTAAATCTAGCCTGCTCTGAACAGGGAAATAAGCGTCCATTGACTGCAGGGGACCTCCCACTTTTATTACCACCTTTTACCTTTTATTATCCCTTGCTGTTGCCCTTTTCCCTGCCTTTTCTCTGTACATGCTATTTGGTGTGTAGATATGACTATCCAATCAGCATTGAATCCTAGAGAGAAGAATTTAGGAGTTCTCCTCCCAAGCCATGAACTGGAATATGCTTGGATGCAATCCAACCCTGTGGATGGGAGCCCAACTTCAGGGAGGTGTGTGCTGTTCTACTCATCCCTGTCCTGCTTATTCTCTAGCTAACAAATGCCTATTGATCACACTATTGGAAGTGTCTGCTCTGTGCTTTGCTCCAAAGAGTCCTTCACTAAGAACTTGTGAATATAGTGACATTGTAGTGTTGTTTATCTTCATGCTTAAAATACAAACCATTGAAAAATTTTGCATCAAAAATATTACTAATGTTTTCATTATTTCTGTCTCTTGGATTATGCATTAATTTTTAAAATCAAGATTTTACAGATACTCACCTATATTTTTGACTAGTAAAATAAAAAAACTTTTGTTTGAACTTCATTTTTGTCAGAGGTTGACATAGGATTATCACTTCCTATTCCCCCTCTGGGTTTTCCAATTGTGCCACTATTGATTATTTACTTATAAAAGATTGATTTTTCATTCCCATTGTTACTTAGATTTTCATATCTTATTAGTAGATTTTAATAATTGTAACTTTGAGAACGTTTATTCAGGAACACAGTTACAAAAAAATTGTAAATAAAACATTAGCAAATGGAACCTACCAGTGTTTTAAAATAACCCTATAATATGAGCATTTAAAAAACAATGAAAAAGCAAGGATGCTTTAACTTTATAAAATCTATTGATAAAATGTTTATATTTATAACAGTTGTTTATTTTAATTTGGTTTATATTGTTCACACATATATGTTTGTTTATATTTTTATCAGTTTTCACTACTGCATAATGAAGTTTCCAAGGGGTGGCTGGTGGATTTGAACTGACAACCTTTTCGTTAGCAGCTGATCTCCTAACCACTCATCACCTGGACTCCAGTTTGTACATCTTAGTGCCTAAAATTAACAATTATAAATTATTACTCTTGAGTCTATGGGTCAGTTCGGCAATTCTATTGATCTGAGACAGGCTGATTGACTAGATACACTCATTCCTCTGTGTTTAGCTAGCAGTTGATGATCTCACTTACACAATAAGAAGTTGGCTGGTTGGTGACTCAGACTCCATCATCCATCAACGTAGCCCAGACTTGCTCGCATTGTGGTGGCCAGTTTCCAAAATGAAACATGAAAGTGTTTAGGCCTTTTTGAGGCCTGGATTTGGAACTGAAAAGCATTGCTTTTGTCACATTCTTTTGGACAAAAAAAGACACAAGGACAGCAGAAATTCAAAGGACAGAGAAATAAACACCTCTTTCCGGGTGGGGCTACAAAAATGGCTCTGTTATAAAGAAGCCTGTATACAAGAAGGGGAGGATAGATGCCAATGCTTATGTAATATACCACAGTATTAATAGAATAAAGGAAAAATTAACAATAAGATGACATCAATTATCCAAAAAGCCAAGCCAGTTGACATTGAGTTGATTCCGACTCTTAGCAAGGCTATGGGACAGAGGGAGCTACCTGATAGGGTTTCCAAGGCTGTAATAATTATAGAAGCAGACTTCCACATCTGTCTTTCATGGAGCAGCTGGTGGGTTCAAACCTCTGGCCTTTTGGTTAGCAGGCAAGTGCCTAACCACAGTTCCACCAAGGCTCCTTAATGTCAATTATACCTGCTGAGAAGTCATTATATTCAGCAAACACGATACATACTTTATGTAAAAGAAAAATAGGAGGACATTTCTTAAACTCGATACAAATTTTCTTTAGAGATCTAAAGACATCATCTTCAGTTAGCAAAAGTATAGTCAATACCACTACAGTGGAATGTAGACAAAGATTATTCATCTATTTTTAGAACATTTAAGCAAATACAGAGATAAAAATTAAGATAAAGAGCCATAGATTTGGAAAGCTAATAGGATTGTGTACCAGGAAAACCCAATTTATTCAGTTAAAAACTATTAGAACTAAGATAAAGGTTTAGTAACATGGCTGAATTGAAGGCAAAATGCTGGTATAAATCTAGTACAAAAATATAATGGGAAAAAAAAAAAAAACTCTGCTCACACAGAGCATCAGAACTTATAAAGAAATTAAGAAATGTGTGTGTGCAGATCTGAAGATAACAAATACAATGCTGCCTGGCTTACTGTACCTATCTAATAATTCTTGAAGATGGGTAATGTCAGTCTTCTGACTTTGTCCTTCCTCTTCCGTACTGTATTGGTTACCCTTGGTCTTTTTTCTTTCCAAATTAGTTTAAAATCAGTTTGTCGTTGTCCACAAAATAACTTGCTGTGATTTTGACTGGGATTACATTAAATCTATAGATCAAGTTGGGAAGAATTGACATCTTAATAGTATTAATACTTGCTATCCATGAAAATTAAAAAAAAAATGTTGCTGTCAGGTCCCTATGGGTCAGTTCCACTCTGTCCTATAGGGTCGCTATGAGTCAGAATCAACTCAATGGCAATGGGTTTGGTTTGGTTTATCCATGAAAATGGAATACTTCTTTGTTTATTTAGATCTTTAATTTATTTCATCAGAGTTTTACGGTTTTCCTCATAGATCCAGTACATTTTTGTTAGTTTTAAACCTAAGTATAAATAATACCATGATTTTAATTTTAAATGCCAATTGCTCATTATTAGTATCTAAGAAAACAACTGACTTTTGAATATTAACCTTGTTTCCTACAATCTTATTATAATCCATATTATTTCCCAGAATTTTGCTGTCATCGTCGGGTCTTTGGGGTTTTCTACATAAACAATCATTCCATTTGCAAACAAAGATAATTTGATTTTTCCTTTCAAATCTGTATTGCTTTTCTTTTTCTTTTTTTTATCCTATGACTTTAGCTATGATTTCTAGCACTATGTGGAATAGAAGGGATGAGAAGAGACATCTTTTTTTTTTTTTTTTTTTCCTGATTATAGAGAGAAAGCATCCAGTTTCTTACCATTAAGTATGATGTTAGCTAGGTTATTGTAGATTATTTTTCTAATAGAGTTGGGGAAGCTCCTCTCTATTCCTCATTTGTTGAAGGCTCGTATAAGAAATGGGTGTTGAATTTTATCGAATACTTTTTGTGCATGTATAGATATGGTCATATGTTTTTTCCTCTTTAGCCCATTGATGTAATAGAGTGCATTAATTGATTTTCAAATGTTGAACCAGTCTTGCATACCTGAAACAAGTTCTACTTGTTTGTAGTGTATAATTCTTTTTATACAATTTTCTAGTATTTTGTAGAAGTTTTTTTGCATCAATTTTTTTTGGGGGAAACCCTGATGGCTTCATGGTTAAGAGCTATGGCTGCTAACCAAAAGGGCGCCTGTTCAAATCCACCAGATGCTCCTTGGAAACTCTATGGGGCAGTTCTACTCTGTGCTTAGTGCCGCTATGAGTCGGAATTGACTTGAGGGCAACAGGTTTTTTTTTTTTTTTTTTTTTTTAATGTTTTTGAGGGATATTGGTCTTCAGTTTAACTTTCTTGTAAAGTTATTATTTGATTTTGGTATTAGGGTAATTTTGACTTCATGGAATGAGTTCAGAATTATTCTTTCCTCTATTATCTGGGAGAGATTGTCGAGGGTTGGTATTGTTTCTGCCTTACATAATCCTTGTCCTTGGTCCCATTGAAAGTTAGGACAACAACAACAAAAAGAAACAAGACATACAATTTTATGCTCAATGAAACAAGTTAACAGTTACAACCCCAATCAACAAACTGTAAAATGCATATCCAAAGTCTTGTAGAAACGGGGCCAAAGTAAGGAATGAATGTGAAAGCTGTCAGAATTAAAATGTAAGTAATTATTCCTAAAAGTTTCTCCAATGACTCTTTGGTTACAAAATTAAACTTTGTATGTTTGAGCTGATCACACTTAAAGAGGAGAAATTCCTGGCTGAGAGAAAAACTAAAATTAACACAAACAAGAGCTGCAACCAAAGAAAAACCTGATGAAACTACATTATGCTTAGGAGGTCAGGTACGATGAAAAAGGGATCGCAAATATCACCAAATTGTCACTTGAAGACCAGGTAACGTTCGGGGCTTGGTCATGGGTTTTCTGACCCATTGAACATCTAATACTTGGGTGCAGAGAGTTATACTTGTGGGGCAGGGTGGAGATATGTGCCCCAATGGGAGGAAATATAAATTCGGTGTGAGGGATTTGAGACAATACAAATCAAATTTGGAAGTAGTTCCAAATCACTACTCCAACTCCTCTCAATATTTTTTCATAAAATATTTGCTGTATTCAAAGATAATTGATAGAAGGAAACTGACACAAAACCTACGCACTGATGCTATAAAAGAGACAAACATGCAAAACCACAAGAAGGTAAACACACACAAAAATATACCCATCATTGGAATCATTTGTCATCATCTTCATGCCTGTATATGAACTCAAGTGTTCAAAAAGTTCTTTTTGAATATATTTAAAGGTTTACCATATCTAAGCAATTCTGATTTTTCTAAAAAAATATTTTCCTTTAGGATAAAAAAAGACATTCCGTAGTAACAGATACTGTATTTTTGCTGGGTCCTAAACGTGTAGCCCTAGATGAGAATGATTAAATGCAAGTCAAATTCCTAATTTCAAATATTAACTAATTGTGTGACATATTTCTTTGGTATACAGTAATATTTGCTGAACCACGATCTCTTATTTTTCACTTTCTTCTTTTGACTTACACCGTCTACTTTGTTGTCTCCAAGATTACAAAAAGAATTTCAAGAGTTGGAACAATTTTTGAAGGCAGTGTCAGTGCTTTTATGGCTCTGCCTGTAAGGATAAAATATATCCTATTTTTTTTTTTTTTTTTATTAATGTCAGTGTAAGGAGAGTAAGTTTTCTTGTTTAGGCACCAGTAGACTGTGGATGAGCCTTATTCCATGCTTTCATAGCTTCTGGACTATGAAATAAAAAGGCTGACACCATGTCATATACACACTGAGAAACAAAACAACATGTTGCTAGATTCACTGTAAGACTTAGGTATTTTCCAGTAAATGTAAAATCCAACTTCTTTCAAATTCGTGGGTAAATATAACTCTGATGTGTTCAATCTGATCACTCAATATTTATTTAAAATTACTCAAGTAGTGTTGTATCGAAGAATATAGTAAAACTTTTCAGGGCAAGGACATTACCATATTCTTTTTTTTTTAACCCTCAGTGCCCAGAAAATTGTGTGGCATAAAGTTGTTGCTAAAACATATTTGTTAAATAGAACTGAATTACAATAAATATCAATGGCAGGACTGATAAATCCCAGTATGTCCCTAGAGATAAGCCAAGAGTAGCAAATTGATCAGTACTGGTCCGATTTGATTCAACTGTACTTATGAAACTAACGACATTGCTCTCAAACACAGAATGTCTTTGTGTGAACCTTTTAATTCCAACCATAAAGATGTTGTTACTTTATTGTGAATATAATTTTAATGAAAGGAAGACCTTCTCTCCATGATTTTCTTAATCATTCTCCATGCTCTTAATCTTACAAGAAACCTACAATTGAGAAGATATGTTTTCAGGGAAGGGGGAAAAAACCAACTTATTGAGTATTATTTCTCAGAACTGAGCAGGACTTTTTCTCCCAATTTCTCTGTGAGGTGGGCTTTGCAATCCTGTTTTATCATTGACTGATCTAAAAATAAAAATATCCTTGTGTGAATCTTTTAATCCTCATCGTATAGAGGCTTTGTAGATTAGTCAACTCTATAAGAGATCAGGAGCCCTGGTGGAATAGTGGTTAAGCACTCAGCTGGTAACTGAAAGGTTAACAGTTGAAACCCATCAGCTGCTCTGTGGGAGAAAGATGTAGCAGTCCACTTCCATAAAGATTTACAGCCTTGGAAACCCTGTGGGGTAGTTCTACTCTGCCCTGTACAAAAAAACAGAAACAAACCCACTGCCATCAAGTCAATTCCAACTCATAGGGACCCCACAGGGTTTCCAAGGCTGTAAATCTCTATGGAAGCAGACTGCCACATCTTTCTCCCACAGAGCTGCTGGTAGTTTTAAAACTCTGTGAATCTCTTTAACCACGGTGCCACCAGGGCTTCTCGCTGTGTTTTATAGGGTTGCTATAATTCATAATTGAATCAATGACAATGGGTTTGTTTTTTGGATATAGAAGTTGGTACTTTACTTTTGATGTAATTTGAATGGAAACTGGCATCTTTTCCCCGTGCTTCACACTATGGAGAGTCCCCATGGCGCAACAGTATTTATTCTCCTCTCCACTTTTACCATAAGGGTCTTCACTGATTCTTGCCAAGTGTTAATTGCATAATAACCACTAGGGTGGGGGAAGGGCTTTGTGAGAGTTGGCAAATTAAGAGGTGAAAAAAAGGAAGAAAATGTAAAAATGTAAGCATCTTAAAAATGTTTACCCAAAGAGCAGACAACTACAGAAGAACTAAATTGCCTGTTTTGTTGCTTCCTGCTCTAATTGATTTAATTCAGTTTTGACTAAAATATTTCACGTCACTTGGGTTTACCAGCTGGAACATTTTCTTTACAGCATTTTTTTTTCTTGTTTTTTAATTGTGCTTTGGAGACAGAAAGACCAGAGTTTGAATTCCACTTCTGCTGTGACTTTGGTTAAATTAATATAGCGCCTTAGTTTTCCCAACAATGAAATAGATCACAAAGTCTACCACACAGGGAATTTGTGAGAAATATCTTGCACAGAGCCTCAAATAAGTTCTCAATAAAAATTTTTTCTCTTTCATGAAAGTGTCTTCTTTTAAAATGGCCAATTTCTAGCAAGATTCAGAGGTTATCAGATATATTTAAATTTTAAAATAAATTAATCGAGTAAAATCTATATTATAGAAATTGATATCCTAGGCATTAGTGAACTGAAATGGGCTGATATTGGCCATTCTGAATCAGACAGTCATATGGTCTACTGTGCTGGCAATGACAAATTGAAGAGGAATGTAGTCACATCCATTATTAAAAACATTTCAAGGTCTATACTGAAGTACAAAGTCATCAGTGATAGGATAATATCCATATGCCTACAAGGAAAACCAGAAAACAAGACTATTACTCAAATATACACACCAAAAACTAATTCCAAAGATAAGGAAACTGAAGATTTTATAAGCTTCTTCAGTCTGAAATTAATCAAATATGTAATCAAGATAAACTGGTAATAGGAATTTGCAGACCATCTCAAGAATTGATTCGATAAGAAGGATCAGTAGTTGGAAAACATGGCATTGATGACAGAAACAACACTTAGGAGATCCCATGATAGAAATTTGCAACACCAATGACTTATTCATTGCAAATACCTTTCTTCAACAACATAAATGCTGACTATACACATGGACCTCATTGGATGGAAAACACAGGAATCAAATCAACTACATTTGTGGAAAGAGGAGATGGAAAAGCTCAATATCATCAGTCACAGCAAGCCCAAGAACCAACAGAAGAACAGACCATCGATTGCTCAAATGCAAGTTCAAGTTGAAGCTGAAGAAAATTAAAACAAGTCCAATAGAGCCCAAATACAACTTTGACTATATCTCACATGACTATATCTCAGACTCTCTCAAGAACTGATTCCACACATTGGACACTAATGCCTGAAGACAGATGAGTTGTGGGATGACATCAAGGACATCATATGTGAAGAAAGCAAAAGTCATTAGAAAGACAGGAAAGACCAAAATGGATGTCAAAAGAGACTCTGAAACTTGCTCTTGAACACAGAGTAGCTAAAGAGAATGGAAGAAATGATGAAGTAAAAGAGCCAAACATAAGATTTAAGGGCACTGCTCCAGGAGACAGATTAAAGTACTATAATGCAACGTGCAAAGACCCGGACTTAGAAAACCAAAAGGGAAAAAGTTTGGCATTTCTCAAGCTGAAAGAACTGGTGGAAAAATCCAATTTTCCAGTTGCAATTTTGAAGAATTATATGAGTAAAATATTGAACGACACAGGCAGCATCAAACAAAGATGGAAGGAATACGTGGAGTCACTGTACCAAAAAGAAATGGTTGACATTCAACCATTTCAGGAGGCATCATATAATCAAGAACTGATGGTATTGAAGGAAGAAGTTCAAGCTTCACTGAAGGGAATGGCGAAAAACAGGGCTCTGGTAATTGATGGGATACCAGTTGAGATGTTTCAACAAACAGATGCAGCTCTGGAGGTTCTCACTCTTCTATGCCAAGAAATTTGGAAGACAGTTACGTGACCCACCTACTGGAAGAGGTCCATATTTGTGCCCATTGCAAAGAAAGGTGATCAGACAGAATGAAGAAATTATCGAACAATATCATTAGTATCACACACAAGTAAAATTTTGCTGAAGATAATTCAATAAGGGTTGCAGCAGCACATGGACAGGGAACTTCCAGAAATTCAAGCTGGATTCAGAAGAGGACATGGAATGAAGGATATATTACTGATGTCAGATGGATCTTCAGAATACTGGAACGATGTTTACCCATGTTTTATTGATTATGCAGAGGCGTTCTACTATGTAGATCACAACAAATTATGGATAGCATTAAGCAGAATGGGAATTCCAGATCACTTAATTGTGCTAATGCAGAACCTGTGCATAGACCAACAGAGCAAGGGAATAATGCGTGGTTTAAAATTGGCAAAGCTATGCACCAGGGTTGTATCATTTCACCATACTTATTCAATCAGTTGCTGAGGAAATAATCAGAGAACCTGGACAATAAGAAGAAAAATGAAGCATCAGGATTGGAGGAAGACTCATTAATAACCTGTGTTATGCAGATGACACAACCTTGCTTGTTGAAAAGGAAGATGACTTGAAGCACTTACTAATGAAGATCAAAAACTACAGCCTTCAATATGGACTATGCCTCAACACAAAGAAAACAAAAATCCTCACAACTGAACCAATAACCAACATCATGATGAACACAGAAAAGATTGAAGTTGTCAAGGATTTCATTTTACTTGGATCCACAATCAATGCCTGTGGAAGCAGCAATCAAGAAATCAGAGGACGTTTTGCATTGTGCAAATCTGCTGCAAAAGACCTCTTTAAAGTTTTGAAAAGCAAAGATGTCACTTTGAGGTCTAAGGTGCGCCTGACCCAAACCATGGTATTTTCAACTGCCTTACATGCAAAAAAAAAAAAAAAAAAAACTTTTTTTTTTTTTTTACATGCATGTGAAAGCTGGGCAATGAATAAGGAAGATCGAAGAAAAATCAATGCCTTTGAATTGTGGTATTGGTGAAGAATATTGAATATACCATGGGCTACCAGAAGAATGAACAAATCTGTCTTCGAAGAAGTATAACCAGAATGCTCCTTAGAAGTGAGGATGGCAAGACTTTGTCTTGATTACTTTGGACATGCTATCAGGAGGGACCAGTCCCTGAAGAAGGACGTCATGCTTGATAAACCAGAGGGTCAGCAAAAAACAGGAAGGCCCTCAATGAGATAGATTGACACGTTGGCTGTAACAAAGTGCTCAAACATGGCAACGATTGTGAGGATGGCGCAGGACTGGGCAGTGTTTCGTACTATTGTATGTAGGGTCAGTATGAGTCAGAACAGACTCGATGGTGCCTAACAACAACAACAGGAAATGGAGAGGATATGCACAGCCATGTTCTTTTTAGTAGTATTCACAATAGCAAAAAAATGAAAGCAACCTAAATGCCCATCAATAGCTCAATGGATAAACAAATTATGGTACGTAAACGCAATGGAATACTATGCAAGGATAAAGAATAATGATGAATCCGTGAAACATGTCACAACATGGATGAATCTGGAGGGCATTATACTGAGTGAAATAAGTCAGTCACAAAAGGATAAATATTGTATGAGACCACTATCATAAGAACTCAAGATTTAAAAATACTCTTTCCCAACTAATACAACGTTTCCTGGAAATAAAGCTCTACTCTACAAAAAAAAAAAAAAAATGAAGATGGCCCTTGTGGGAAAAGATATCTTCTCCACAAGGTAAAATCAGAAATTACCAAAGAAAGCAACTTTCTGCATGACAAAGACCACTAGGAGGTGTTGGGAGAAGGTGAACTTGGAATCTACACTTTGAGTCTTTGGTCTCTTTAGTGTCTTTCAAATGACTTTCAAAATAAAATGCTATTTTGGCAAAGACTATAAAAAAAAAAATGAAATGGAGGGGAAAATGTTTTTAATATAATGACATCTATATTTGACCTATGGAGTCTTGGTGGCCCAGTGGTTAAGAGCTTGACTGCTAACCAAAAGGCTGGCAGCTCGAATCTACTAGCTGCTCCTTGGACACCCTATGGGGCAGTTCTACCCTTTCCTATAGAGTTGCTATGAGTCAGGGCTGACTTGATGGCAACAGGTTTGGTTTTTGGTACATTTGTCCTATGGAGGCCTGGGGGGCACAAATGGTTAAGTCCTTGGCTACTAACTGAAAGGTTGGCTGTTTGAATCTACCCAGAAACACCTGGGAAGAAAGGCCTGGCAAACTACTTCTGAAAAGTAACAGCCATTAAAAACCCTATGGAGCGCAGTTCTACTGTGACATAGACATGGGATAGCTGAGTTAGAACCGACTCAACACCAACTGATGGTATACCTGACCTAAAACCCAGTAAAAAACCTTTTAAAAATATTATGTGCGTGTGTAAAATATTTAAAATATTTGCCATTAAACATAGTATCCCTCCCACATTATAGCTACAAGTTCATTCCACAGAGACAGCCATGTGGGGTTCTGCGTGTTTATTTAATTCTAACATGTTTTTACACAGATAAGACCATGCTATACATAGCATTCTAGTGTCTTTTCATATAGGCACATAATGTCATTTCATTCTTTTTAATTCCTGTGTATTGTATATATGCGATTTATTTCACCACTAAATATGTCTGGCAGTTCACATTATGCCTAGTGTTTGCTGTTGTTTACATATCCTAGAGGCAGAGGTGAATCTAAGGTATGGCATGTGCTCTGGGTGCCACTTGAAGGGTGGGGGCACCCCTGCGCAGTTCTTACTAATCCAGGAAGGCCAGTGTCCTTCCTCAAACCTGGTAGACACAGAGGCATAGCGAGTGGGGCAGAGGGGCGCACTTAACCCCAGGTTCAAGTCCAAGGGGGTGCCAGATGAGACATGAAATGATATTTATTCTAAGGCTCCAAAAATATGAAAGGCGTCTGACTGAGGCAGCTGAACGAGAGAGGAAAAGGCGTTTCTGCTGACACATCGTCACTATCAACGTGTATTCATTTTGAGATCGGAGGGTGTGCAACTTAGAGATTGCCCCCGAGCTCTTGTTACCCTGGATAAGCCCCTGCAGGGGCTCAATGTCAGTGCTTGCCGTAGGCGCTATTTTCCATAGATTCACCTCTGCCTAGAAGCTGATGCCTCTAAGATAGACTCCTAGAAGTAGAATTATCAGAGATGGCTGTGTGAATGTCAGTCATTGACTGATGGGATTTTGCTGAGTTGCTCTCCATACGCTTTGTATTATTTTGCCTTCCCACTGATACGAATAAGATGACTTGCTTTCCCTGTCATTACCAAAAACTGAATATAATCAGTGTTTCTTATTTTTAAATCTGGTAGATAAAAACTGTTTCCTTATGGTTGTTTTAACTTGTATTTCTTTGAGAAGTTAAGTATCTTTTCAAATGTGCCTGAGCCATTTTTTTTTTCCTGAACTACTTAATCACGTCCTTTGTCTCTTTTCTATTGTAATTTTGTTTTGTTTTCCTTAACAATTTGTAAAAAGCTCCATGTAGAAGAATGTTGTCGTTTTTGTTAGGTGAGGTCCTGTTGGTTAGGACTCACAGTGACGGTACGTACAACAGAACGAAACACTGCCCAGTCCTGCACCATCCTCATAATCATTGCTATGTTTGAGCCAATTGTTGCAGCCACGATGTCAATCCATTTCGTTGAGGGTCTCCCATTTTTTTTTTTTTTTTGCTGACCCTATACCAATCATGATTTACTTCTCCAGGGATTGGTTCCTACTAATAACATATCCAAAGTATGTGAGACAAAGTCTAGCCATTCTTGCTTCTAATAGTCTTCTTCCAAGACAGACTTGTTCATTCCACTGGCAGTCCATGGTATAGTAAGGATTAGTAATTTTGTATGCTGTAAATATTTTTACTCTCAGATTGTTAGTCTTTTGACTTAGTTTAGGGAATTTTTATCTTTCTTTAGAAGGGCTTCACCCCTTTCCGCTTATTTTTAGGAATGGCACATGATTTACTATAAACCTTGAGAGACCTCAGAGGCCTCATAAAATAGGTAGGAGAAGGTTGAGTTGAGATATAATTAGGCAAAGTGGTAAACTTTTGCCTAAAACCAAACTTGGTTTTAAGAAACAAAAAATAATAATAATCAATTCTTTCTCCTCTCTATCCCTCAGTTAAATTTTGTGTCAATTAGTATCACAAGTAAATTATACAATATCTAATAAATAGGAGTACTGGGAGCCTAAATACTCAAGCTCCAGATATAATTTTCCTTCCATCAGAAAATCTCTTCAGAGTTTGAAACAACCAGTTTTCTAACAACCTTTTAAAGTCAGCCAGTAATGCCAGTGGCCTGCATTTATAGTCTGGAATAAACACAGCTATTTATATGCCCTCCATTCACCTTTCCACAGACAGTGGAAACAGATTCCCTTTGCCCTGAAAAGGCTGTGATGCAAACGTTAAGTCTCTTACCACACATTTGAAAAAATGGTTTAATCTGTGCAGGAATTTGATTCAGTTAATAATAATTCGACCGATTTAAAAGCAAACTCAGTCTTACTTGCTGTTCACCAGATAAACTGTCATTGTTTGAGAAATATTTTCAGCAGCTTTCCAAACACATGATGCTGACAGTGTTCTTATGGTAAGAAAGGTTTAGATTATGAGAGAAGGTTGTGGAAAAATCTTAGGGTCACCTCTGTTACCTTCAGAAACGATTGTTGAGAATTCTGAATAGAAACCTAACTGGCCTAGCTGCAGGTATCCTTAACGTTTTTTGTTTAGCAACCCTGCCCTAGTTTCTTTTAATAAAGAATAGCAAAGCCATTGTTATTTAGGGTGTCATATATTAATTGGTCAGGAGAAATACTCAGCAGCTTGTCTGAAACCTGATGGGGGCCTAGCATGGCAAGCAAAGCCCTATTTTCCTTGCTGCAGTCATTTAAAGCCTGGGCCTCCTGAGCAGTTTCTAGGTAAAGACCGATCTGATAGCTCATCATTAACTCACATCCTAATGACACAAAAACAATCCCGGAGACATTTAATTTTCAGCACTGGGACTTTCTTGATAAAAGCCCCTTGAAAAAAAATAGCTAGAAAGTCTTACTTTAAAAATCAGAAATGGCATCCCTGCCTGGTAAAATAAGGGAACAGTCACTGAAAGGAGAAGAAAAATAATGGTTGTTGTCATAGTTTGACAATACATCTTAGCAGCTACTTGCTACAGCAAGAATTGCTTATACTCTCAGACGGGAAATGACATAGTGGGGTTAATATGATTAGGCCAAATTACGTTTACTTTCTCAGCTTTTTTAGAGGCATATCTGCATGTTTATTACTGAAAGTGAAACATTGTTCACCAAGGCCTGAGCCCATGATAATGTTGAAAAAGGAAAAGCAAATATTTTAATCATTCTCCATAGGAGAGCTTACAAATTGCTGTCAACTTGTTATGAAAACAATCGCTAAAGGAAAAAAGACCTATCCCTTAAATTTAGAAATGCTTTGAAAGTGTTATTAACCTCAAGTCATCCTGATGTCAGCTATTAATGAATGGATGTCAACTCTCTATATTATGCAGCCTGCAGAGATTTTACTCACAGCATTCCAGCTTTTGTCTATTTTAGTTTTATCATGAAATAAGCGGGCTAAGAAAAAAAAAAATATCACCCACTCCTCAAATAATATGTCATTTTAGCAATGAGCTAAATTTCATCTTATAATGAGGTATGCATAAAAGTACTCAATGGCTTCATGAAAAAAAAATTGGAAAAATAGATAAATTATTCTCCTGGCAATCCCCAGGTTCTAACGTCAATGCTGTATCTCCCTGTCTCTTCGCAGCCAAGTTTTCTTTTAAAAATTATACTTTGCTATTTGTCTATGCTTCTCCAGGCTCATTCACTCCATCCTTTTTCAATCCAATATCTGTTCCTCTCCTTGCTTAATTTCCTCTCACTTAGGTCAGCAAGAGCCTCCAGATAGCTAGATCCAAAGGACATTTTTATATCCTTATTTTGTTGTATTTTCTCTGAGTTTTGACAATGTTGACAACCTACCACCACTTTCAATTTTCTTTTCCCTTAGCTAATGTGACAAGATTCATTCTCATTATGAAGGTCTGTGTTTAAATGTTACCTCACAGGCTTTCTCTGACCATCCAATTTAAAATAGTCTTCTTTCTAGCTACCTGTTTTATTTTCCTCATATTATACACCACTAACTGAAATTATATTCTGTACTCTTTTGTGTCCTTGATTATTGTTTGATTGCACACTGCATAGTAAGCTTCATGAAGGCAAGGACTTGTTTTGTTTACCACTGAATCCTCAGCACTTACAACAGTGTTTGGCACACACACAAAAGGTGCCTAATAAATGTTGACTAGGTGGATGAATTGCTATTGGGTGCCATACCCATAAATCTACGTGGACACTTTATTTGGATTTCTCAAAAGTATCTCAACCTCAAGGTTTTAAAACTTAATTTTAAAATTTTTTTTCCCAAGCATTTTGAATCCTCCCAATAAATCAATACTCCTTCATTTCACTACTCTTTCTGTCTAAAACCATACAGGCCATCTTTAGATAACTTCTGTAATTCTTTTAAATTGATTTATTTCTTATTTATTCTACTGTATTTCTCTTAGCTCAAGAGCTCCTGCCTACTGCAATATGCTTCTAACCAGTCTACTGTCCCCAAGTCTTGACCTCTTTCAATTTATCCTCTACAATGTTTCAAACAGGCTTTCCAAAATGTAAATAAACCTACTCCTTTTAGTCCTGAGGTTAAAATCCTTCAATCTTTCACTAAAGCTTTTGAGATAAAGCAGTACTATTTTTTTATTTTTTGCATAGCTCTGTGAGGGTCTCCATGACTCCCGTTTTCACCCCTTACCATTCTCCTCCATGTCCTCTTTTTTCCTAGAGGTATTTGCAATGACTTAATTGTAATTGTGATGTGGAATCCTAGTGGTGTGGTGGGTAAGAGTTCACTTGCTAACGAAAAGGTCGGTAGTTTGAATCTACCATCTGCTCCTTGGAAACCCTATGGGGTAGTTCTACTCTGTCCTACACGGTTGCTGTGAGTCAGAAGTGGCTCCACAGCAACGGGGATTTTTTTTTTTTTTAATTGTAATGTGCTTTTTCATTTCCTCTCTGCCTTCTTTTTGTGCTGTTCTGTCACATACAAATATGTAGTAATTCATTCCTCTCTTCCAACACTTCTAGTTATTAGCTACTCACCCTCTAAGTACCCATGTTTATTAAGTACCTTCTGCATGCCAGGCACTGTGCTAATTGCAGGACTATAGCAATTGTAAAAAGCCAGCCATAGTCTCTCCCCTCCTGAAACTTTACGAGGTGGTAGAAGGGACCATAAGGAGAGACTGGGGAATGAGGAGGACAGAGGCCTCCATAGGGTTTGTTTTGAAAAAGTCATTTTTTATGTCAAAATTATTAACTCAAGAAAGTTTCTACAGTAACTAAAATGACCCAAAGGAAAAAGTGGGAAATCATTAATTTAAATGGCATGTGTGTTTTGGTATGAAGATAAAAAAAAAATTATTTTTTTAATTCAACCTCTAATTGCAATTTTAATGTGATGTTTGATAGAATATCACATTAAAGAATCAAATTGCATCTAGCTCATTTGATTCTTTCACAGGGATAAAACAAAAAATAAACAAACAACAACAACAAAAAGGTCAATTTATTCCAACTGATCTATTTGTCTGTTCCTTCACCAGTAGCAAACTCTGTTAATCACTGTAGCTTTATAGCAAGTCTTGGTACAGGCTAATGTCAGCCTACCAACTCTGGCCTTCAATACTGTGTTGACTATTCTGTTTGTTTGTTTTTTTTTGCTTTTCCATATAGACTTTAGTCAATATCCACTCTTGATAAAAATTCTCAGCAAATAAGTAATAAAAGGGAACTTCCAAATGTGGTAAAGAAATCTATGAAAAATCTATAGCTAATGTCATACTTAAGGCTGAAAGAATAGATGTTTTACTCCTTAAGGTCAGAAACAAGACAAATCTGTCCACTCTCATCACTTCTATTTAATGGCTCTAGCTTTTTTTTTGCTAGGGCAACCACAACTCATCTGTCAGTTTGTCATACTGTGGTGGCTTGCATGTTGCTATGATGCTGGAAGCTATGCAACCAGTATTTCAAATACCAGCCGGGTCACACATGGTGGACAGGTTTCAGCAGGGCTTCCAGACTAAGACAGACTAGGAAGAAGGATCTGATGGACTACTTCTGAAAAATTGGCCAATGAAAACCTTATGAATAGCAGCAGAACATTGTCTGAAATGGATTGGCATAGTGGTTGCGACTATGGGCTCAAGCATAACAACAACTGTGAAGACAGTGCAGGAGCAGGTAGTGTTTCATTCTGTTGTATACAGGGTCGCTATGAGTTGGAATTGACTTGACAGCACCTAACATCAACACCCAGTGCAATAAGGGGAAAAAATATATATATATATATATATATATATATATATATATATATATATATATATATATATATATATCTTTAACCCTGAATACATGATCATCTACATGGAAAATCTGATAGACTCTACAAAAAAGCTGTTAGAACTAATAAGTGATTACAGCAAGGTTTCAGGATATGAGGCCAATATATATAAATCAATCATATTTTTATATATTAACAATGAACAATCACAAATTGAGTTTATAATAAAATATTAACAATAGCATCAAATTATAAATTATTTAGAAATAAATTTGACAAAACATGGATATTTTAGCTATGTAAAACTACAAAATCTTGCTGGAAGAAATTTAAGAAGACCTATTTATATAAATGGAAAGTTGTAATATGCTCATGGGCCAAAACACTCAATATTCTTAAAAAATGTCAAATCTTTCCAAATTGATTTATAGCTTCAAAATGCAATTGGAATCAAAATCCTATCTTGTGACAAACTTATTCTAAAATTTATAAGAAAATACAAAGCACATAGAATAGTTGAAACAACTGTGAACTAGGGGAACAAGATTATAGAACTCAAACTACTTTATTATAAAACATATTATAAAGCTACAGTTATCACAACAATGTGGTATTGGTGTCAATACAGACATAGGTCAAGGGAACTAAATAGAGAGTCCAAGAACTAACTCACAGATATATGGACAACTGATTATCTACAAAGATGCCAAGACAATTCAATGGAGAAAGGATGGTATTTATAACATATGGTACTGGAATAATTGAATTTTCATGTACAGAAAAATGAACTTGGATCCATTCTGTGCACTATATATAAAACTTAAAATGGATAATATGCCTAAATGTAAAACCTAAAACTATAAAACTTCTAGAATAAAGATAAAGGAAAAATAACCTTTCAGATCTTGAGTTTGAGGAGTCCAGCTTTTGGCTAAAAACCTAGGTATGCTTTTTCAGGTTGGACCATAGACAGCTATAAAGTCTTTGCTTGGCAGCCCTCAGGGGAAAGATGCCTTCCCCATATCAGACTTAGTACACAGCATTGTAGTCACTGAAGGGAGTGAGCCAAGGACTCAGTTCCCTTTCACTCCAGCCAAGAATTCTCTTATAGGGACCTTGGTGGCACAACGGCTAAGTGCTCGACTGCTAATGGAAGGGATGATGGGTCAAACCCATCCAGCTTTGTGGAAGAAAGACCTGGAGAATCTGCTTCCTTAAAGATTACAGCCTAGGAAACCCTGTAGGCAGAGGCAGATTAATCACGAAGCAAGGTAATCACAGTGCTTACCTTGCTTACCAGATCATCTGTAGTGAACAATTTCCCATTTTTTACCACATCAAAGATTCTGCTTCTAGGTATGGTTAGAGTCTGTCTCTCTCCCAACCCATAGCACCCTCCAAGGGACTACACCCTACCCATTTGACAGTATGAAATCAAAGCTTCTTTTCAAATTTACAATCCCTGACGGGGTTGGATGACTCAGTAAGCAAGGTAAGCACAGGTTTACTGTGAGTACTAGCTAACCTGTGGTGAACAGTTTCACAGTAATCAATATGAAATTGTTCACTACACATTAGTGAGTAAGCGCAAGTAAGCCCATGCTTACCTTGCTTACTGGGTCATCTGCCCCTGCCAATGGGGCAGTTCTAGTCTGTCACTTTGGGGTTACTATGCGTAAAATCAAATTGATGACACCCAAAAACAATAGCCCAGGTATCTTCATAGAGATCCTCTTTATTAGGAGCCTTTGGCAGAGGCCTTGCTCAGGCATCTCTACTGAAGCCTCCTTATCAGGGAGAAGAGACAGGGGCTTTGAAGACACTTTTCCCAACTCTGACATAGAACTCAGTACTTTTCCACTATTACCTTCCCCCTTCAACTCTCCTCATGCCCTCGGATCCATAAAACTGTAGGAACCTTTGTTGAGGCTCCCTTGGCAGTGAGACGGTCCCCACATCTGCATTAATCCACCTGACCCTCGCCTGGGCACCGTTTCTGGGGAAATATGGAAGAGGGGGAGCTAGGTACCATCCTCAGGGTTTGGTCTTTTGCTTATACCATCCCAGTAACTGACTAAAGTGTTGACTGTTACTTTCTTTTTGGCTCATTGTCTTAATGGGCTACTTTGAACACCTGGAAGCTCAGTTCAGCTCTCTCAGCTCAGCTCCTCCAAGAGTGGTAAGGATTTTTTTTTTTTAATTCTGACTTCAGAGGCATGACCCATAAAAGAATAAATTGGTATCCATCAATCAATTAATAATCCCCGAAACCTTCCATTCTCTGAAAGTTAAGTAAATGAAAAGACAAGCCACAGGCTGGGAGAAAATATTTGCAAAGTATATACCAATAAAAGGACTTGCATCTACATCATGGAGTCCCTGGGTGGTAAAAACTGTGAATGAGCTCAGCAGCAAACCGACAGTATGGTGGGTTGAGCCTTCTCAGAGGGGCCTTGGAAAAAAGGCCTGGCAATCTACTTCTAAAAAATCACCCATTGAAAACCCTATGGAACGCATTTCTACTATGACACACATAGTATCACCATGAGTCAGAGTTGATTGCAACTGGTTTGGTTTGGTTTATCAAGAGTTGACTAGTCACTTTCTAGATAATAGGCACTTGTTATTTTTGGTGATGGGAAAGGCAATACTCAATATGAGTGATGTCTGCACAACTTGACCAAGATAAATGATGACAACAAGAAGTACACAAGAATAAGGGACAATTTTGGTAAATGCTTAAACATATACAATATTGCAACAATGTAATAACAACCAAAAACTACGTGTGTGATTATATAAGTAGACATGTATGCATATATGTGTATAGGAAGGCACATCTGAGTATATGGGTGTGCATGTAAAGGTGTATCTATAAAAAAAACCAAAAACCAAACCCATTGCTGTAGGGTCAATTCTGACTCATAGCAACGCTATAGGACAGAGTAGAGCTGTCCCGTAGGATTTCCAGTGAGTGGCTGGTGGATTTGAACTGCCAGCATTTTGGTTAGCAGCCAAACTCTCAACCACTGTGCTACCAGGGCTCCAGGCATATCTATAGGCATAAGTATATACATGCTTGTGTGTGCTACATATATATCATATGTATAATAAAATACTTAAGGGGCACATTTGTGGATACTTCCTAGACGTAACTCAATACCTCATGGGTTTGGTTTACTGGATTTGAAGGCTTAGAACTTTTTTTTTTTTAACCATAGTCTTGTAAGACAACTTGGTCAATTGGCGTAACATAGCTCATAAAGATATTTTTCTACATCTTAGCTTGGTGAGTAGCATCTAGGGTCTTAAAAGCATGCAAGTGGCCATCTAAAATACAACTATTTGCATGTACTCCTCTGGAGCAAAAGAGAAAGAAGGAAACCAAAGACTCAAAGAAGAGACTCAAAGACTTACAAGACTAATATCTCCCATGAACCATGGCCTAATCTATCCTGAGACCAGAATAACTAGGTGGTGCCTGGCTACTACCAACAACCGTTCTGACCAGGGACACAAAAGATGGTACCAGGTAGAATGGGAGAAAAATGTAGACCAAACCTCTAACTCCTAAAAAAAGCCAGACTTAAGGGCCAGTAGAAACTAGAGGATCCCCCGAAAATATTGCCCTGAGGTACTCTTTGAACTTGGTACTGAGCCCACTACCAAAGGTCACTTTTCAGCCAAGAATAGATTGGCTTATAAAATGAACAATATTACCCGTGAGTACTGTGCTCCTTTAAATAATTATCTACATGAGACCAAACAGTCAATACTCACCATAAAGCAAAGATGAGATGTAAAGTGGAGCAGAGAAGCTGATGGAAAAGAACAACCAGGATGGAAGAAATAACGAGAATGATGACACATTTGTGAAAAATGTAACTGACATCACTGGATAATATGTATAGAAATTGTTAAATGGGAACCTAATTTTCTGTGTAAACTTTCACCAAAAATACAATTAAAAAAAAAAAAAGGAATTGACTACTATGTGGACAAGGTACAACTCTCATATACTGCTGGTAGAAATGTAAGACGGCACAACATCTTTGAAAAATAGTCTGGCAGTTTCTTAAAGAGTTCAACACGCATATCTCATATGATCCAGATATTTCAGTCCCAGCTATTTATCCAAGAGAAATGAAAGCATATGTATATACAAAGACTTGTACACTAATGTTCATAGCAGGCTTATTGGTAATAGCCAAAAACTGGAAACAACCCAAATGCCCAAAATTGGGCGAATGGATAAACAGCATGTAGTATATATATATTTTTTAGTATATAACCATACAATGGAACATTACTTAGCAATGAAAAGGAATTAATTTCTGATACCTGCTACGATACGGATGACTCTCAAAATAATTTTGGTGAGTGAAAGAAGCCAGTCAAAAACTAGATTATTTAATTTACATACAATTATATAAAATTCAAACGAGTCTATAGTGACACAAAGCTGATTAGTTCTTGTTTGTGGAGAGTGAAGGTTGATGGGAGAGGTGTGGCCAGGGTCCGGAAGCAGAGATTAGGAAGGAGCAGGAGGAAACTTTTGGTGGTCACAGGTGTATTAATCAGTTTGATTTTGGTGATGGTTTCATGGGTGTATACACATGTCAAAACTTATCAGATGTACACTTTAAATATGTACAGTTTATTGCTTGTCAATTATGCCTCAGTAAAGCTGCCAAAACTAGTCTAGCTATCCAGGGCAGTTCTTGACAACTGTAATTTAGATATTCATATTAAAAAATATTATCTTATAAAAAATTTCAAAGACAAATAATTAACACATATAACTTTATTGCTCCCAGAATACAAATCTGAGGAACCACAAAAAAAAAAAAAAAGCATGATTTGGTTGGCTAATACATTCTTAAAAGACCATGTAGTATAATGTGTCATAAGTTTAATTCTCTGAATCAGTTTTTATGTCTTTAAAAATATCATTTCATTAAGTTTGTGTGTGTGTGATTTACAGAATGTAGTTTTTTTTTTTTTTTTTAGTGTTGTTGTTAGGTGCCCTCGAGTTGGTTCCGGCTCATAGCGACCCTATGCACAACACAACACAGATTACACTGCCTGGCCCTGAGCCATCCGTATAATCATTGTTATGCTTGAGTTCATTGTTGCAGCCACTGTGTCAATCCACCTCGTTGAGGGTCTTCCTTTTTTCCGCTGACCTTGTACTTTACCAAGCATGATGTCCTTCTCCAGGGACTGATCCTTCCTGACAACATGTCCAAAGTATGTAAGATGCAGTCTCACCACCCTTGCTTCTAAGGAGGATTCTAAGGAGACAAATTTGTTCATTCTTTGGCAGTCCATGGTATATTCAATATTCTTCTTCAACACCACAATTCAAAGGTGTCATTTCTTCTTCAGTCTTCCTTATTCATTGTCCAGCTTTCACATGCATATGATGCAACTGAAAATACCATGGCTTGGGTCAGGCACACCTTAGTCTTCAAGGTGACATTGTTGCTTTTCAACACTTTAAAGAGGTCCATTCCAGCAGGTTTACCCAATGTAACACGTCTTTTGATTTCTTGACTGCTGCTTCCATGGCTGTTGATTGAGGATCCAGGTAAAATGAAATCCTTGACAACTTCAAAGAGAATGTAGAGTGCTTATCTTTTTTTATCTAAAGAAATTGAAATTGTCATAATGTAATAGCAAAATAGTTATCCATATTATAGATATAACATGTGCTAGACACTGTCCTGAACACAATAGTTCTTCCCCTTCAGCAGCTCTTCTACAGAAAAACCATATAGTGGTATAAAAATATAGACAAAATTATATAGAGGTATATTACAGAAAGATATTAATTCTTTTTGAGGAGATTAACAGACTCATAGTGAAGATAACTATCGAACTGCATCTTACCTGATATACAATTATTCTTTTCAATTTTCGACGCCTATGTTATTAGAAAGGAGCCCTGGTGATGCAGTGGTTATGCACTTGGCTGTTAACTGAAAGGTTGGTGGTCTGAACCCACCAGCTGCTCATGGGAAAAAATGTGGCAGTCTGCTTCCTTAAAGATTTACAGCCCTGGAAACCCTACGGGACAGTTCTACTCTGCCCTATAGCGTTGCTATGCATTGGAATTGACTCAACAAAGACGGGTTTTTGAGTTTGGTATGTTAGCAGAGGCTCCTGGGTGGTGCAAACAGCTTGCGTTCAGCTACTAACCTAAAATTTGGAAGTTCAAACCCACCCATCAGCACTTCGGAAGAATTATAGCTAATGATCTGTTTCCATAAAAAATATAGGTAAGGAAATCCTGTGGAGCGGCTCTAACCTGTAACATGAGTTGGAATAGGCTAGAAAAAAAATTTTTTTAAATATTATTTTTCAGAAATTGATTATTATAACAAGCACTGTCAGTTTCCTCACAAGTGAGATATAAAATTAACTAACCCATTTAAGATATCCTAAACTTGTGCCAGATTCTGCTCTTGAATAAGTCTTGAAGGTAAGTGAAGTGTTTCTAGAGGCGTGAAACAGGGGTAGAAACCCTGGCGGCGCAGTGGTTAAGTGCTACAGCTGCAGACCCAAAGGTCGGCAGTTCAAATCCGCCAGGCGCTCCTTGGAAACTCTACGGGGCAGTTCTACTCTGTCCTATAGGATCGCTATGAGTCGGAATCAACTCGACGGCACTGGTAGATCTGGGAAATAGGGGTGTACATTAAAAAAAAAACAAAAACAAAGAAACACTCTGCCATGTTGAGAGTAGAATTAAGTATTAGAATTGCATCATAGTAGAAGAAAGACCCCCAGGTAACAGCCTAGTATTCCAGATGAGAAAATGGTAGCTTGGAACAGGATAGCGATAATGGCCAAGCGATAAGTAAGCACAGGACGTATTTTGGATGGAAAGCTAAGAGAACTTGCAGATGAACTGGATGGAAACATAAGGAAAGCAAGCAATCAAAGATGATACTTAAGTTTTGGGTTTGAGCAACTAGATTGATATGGTGCTACATGCCACGTGTGGAGAAAGGCTTTTGGAGGATAGAAAATCAAGTATCTTAATTGTCATTGTCTATTTTGCATCTACAACATAAATCATGGGCCTGGGATTTATGATTGATATTCTTCTAGCCCAGGCTTAGAAACCACACTGATAAAAAGCTAACCACCTTGTGAGGTAACCTATTCCAAATTTCAAACTCTTTTCAGGTTTATCTGAAGTATTCTACGTAATGTGCATCATGGGCCTGGGATTTATGATTGATATTCTTCTAGCCCAGGCTTAGAAACCACACTGATAAAAAGCTAACCACCTTGTGAGGTAACCTATTCCAAATTTCAAACTCTTTTTAGGTTTATCTGAAGTATTCTACGTAATGTGCATCCATAGGTCTTAGCTTTACCATCTGAACGCACTTACTTTCAATGACAAATTCAGGAAGATTGATTCTAATTTGATTTGAAACTTAATTAGCACTGTATGGATTTACTGAATTTCTTGAAATCTGTGGACAGTAGCAAGCATTTATTTATTAACCATAACCTAGGTAATATGAATATAGATAATATTTTATAATTATTTATTTTGACATTAATGACTAAAATGGAAGCAATATCACAGTAGCTCACAAAGCAATATACTGCTATCTACCACAGAAAATTTTATTCCAGCCTTGAACTGACTTTATTTAACCAGTAGGTGCCAGTCTTTGCACACAAACTGAGAGTCCAGTAATTGCGGCTTGGTAAATTCTATTAAAGGGATTTCTGTTTTTAAAAAATCTAGAATAGCAGAGATTTGGTGTCAAGAAAAATAACAATTAATGAACTTTGCAGGCAGAGCACAATACAAGCTCCTGAACAAGCATTCGACCATAACAACAATTGGAAATAAGATTCATCATTTCTAGATTTTTCATGTTGATATCAGAAAATACTGTCCCCATAAGAAGGAGAAAAAAATTTTTTTTTAATTTAGTATGTAGGTGGCACTTATTAAAATGATTGCTCACCTTACCTTCACTTCTGTCTTGTATTTTTGATGGATGTAAATAAAATATATATGTATGGTAATTACAACCAAGAGGAATGGATTTTTACTTACTAAATTGTTATAGCCTGGTATTCCTGAATTAGACAAAGAGGGGTCCAGTTGATCACTATGATAACTGTGCCTAGTGACTTCTCTTTTATTAAGGCAAAGTGCATCCTCGTACTGTATCAAAATTGAGGAGAGCCCTTAGATCTCACTGGGACGAGCTCAGATACACCCATTCTGCCATAGAATTGGGTGCTATTTGCGCTACACTGCCTAGGATGAAATCACACTGGTAATAATAGATTGTGTCATGGTGTGATTTTAAAAATCTTTCTTAACTCAATTATTCTAAGAAATATTTTGTGTCTGAGTTGCTAATGCTTCGTGTGAAAGCCTCAAACTTTTCTCTGTCCATTAGCTTTGCAAAATGATACAGGTAAACATTTAAGAGGGTGGCGTAGCATTCGAAGTCAAAAAGCTCTAGATAAAGGGCTTATTTGCTTTAGGAAATACTAAAAGCAGTTCAGAATATAAGCTATGTTTGGCAAATACACAAAGAGAGCACCCATGCACAAAGGTGTTATTTTCATGCACAAAAATACTACTGTTACCCAAGTGCATAAAGGCAGCCTGCAGCTTGCCAAACCATCTTACCTTAAGAAAAGAATAGTAAAGCACTGGACTGGTTAAGCTATGAGGCTGGTTCTCCCTTCCAGATCATTAGAGGACCTGTGTGGACCTGATAATTTACCATGGTGAATTCACTCTCAGGAAAGAACCAGTCCTCATTAAATAAAATGTTGCTGGTCACAGGCTCCTTTATGTATGGCCCAAAGAAGAGCTAACTCACCAAGGACAGATGTGGGTGAATTTGCACATTCCAAATTCTCCCTAGCAATTTTCTTTGCCCCTTATTTTTGCACATAAAGCAGAGTAGGATGAAAGGCATAATTACTTCTCGATCTGTAAAAGTCACTAAAAGACACTGGAATACACTGAAGTAGTGTGCCGCTTATATCAAACTTCACCCCAGCCCTGATTCCTTGTATATCTGAAGAAGCTATGCCCTTTCTGTTTGGGAAAAGGTAGAAAATATGTTTGAATAGAAAATAAAGCAAAATCAAGCAAACTACCAACCAAGAACTTTCCATTGTGTATTTTTAAAACAGGGATGTGCACACTGAATGCGATAACTCTGAGGGCACCCCTAGCCCTGGAATCAGCTAGCCGACTGCTGCCTAATGTGGACAGTTGCATTCAGGTGAAATTCTGAAGCAAAATCATTCATTGCGTGGTGTTCTTTAGAGGGGTTGCAGGCTTTATTTTAATTTTCACTGAATTTCAAACTCTACATTGTTTGTGTTTCTGTAAATCACAAAAGAAAATTAAAATATAAGACAATGAAAAATTTTAGTCCACAAAATAAAATAACTGAAATTACAATGCAGTTATGTATCTTATGCCAATCCTGTGTCAGTATGATAAGTGCTATTAGTGCTATAAAACATGGGGGGACGGAGGGAGTGAAAAAACAATTCCAAATTAATTATAGTGTTATGTTATTGGCATGAGTGTGGTACATGTTTCAACCTCTTCCCGATAGAATCTTCTCTCTACCTGCACAACAAACCATGTACAAACTACCATTATCTCTTGCCTAGACCACAGCCATATCTTGCAAACTTATACCCCTGCTTCTACTCTTGCTTCACTCTAATCCATTTTTCAAGCAGCCGAGTGAACATTTGTAAGTAGGAAGCATATCCTCTAATGCCTAGATTGGGTAAAAGCAACTTAGCAGTCCCAGCTATTCTTGCAAAACTTTCTTTATGCTCTTTTCACAATGCATTGGCAGCTAGGTCACTGACCTAAAGGTTTACAAATTTATTTTAAAGAAGTTAGGATATGGTAAAATAAAACACACACACACACACTGTAATGGATTGACTTATGTCCCCCCAAAAATATGTTTATTAACTTGGTTAGGCCATGATTCCCAGTATTGTTTAGTTGTCCTCTGTTTTGTGATTGTAATTTTATGTTGAGAGGATTAAGGTAGGGTTGTAATACCACCCTCACTCAGGTCACCTTCCTGATCCAATGTAAAGGGAGTTTTCCTGGGGTGGGGCCTGCACCACCTTTTGTCTCTCAAGAGTTAAAAGGAAACGGAAGCAAGCAGAGAGTTGGGGACCTCATACCACCAAGAAAGCAGCACCAGGAGCAGAGTGAGTCCTTTGGACCTGGGGTCCCTGCGTCTGAGAAGCTTCTTGACCAGGGGAAGATTGAGGGCAAGGACCTTCTTCCTCCAGAGCCACAGAGAGAGAAAGCCTTCCCCTGGAGCTGACACCCTGAATTTGGACTTCTCACCTAATAAGCTATGAGAAAATAAATTTCTCTTTGTTAAAGCCATCCGCTTGTGGTATTTCTGTTACGGCGGCACTAGATGACTAAGACACACACACACACACCAAAAACAACAAAAATCAAAGGCATATATGACCTAAAATAATATTTGTAGCAGACTGTAATTTATGCATTACATAGGCAGATTTTCTCAGAGGGGGTCCTAAGATTCTTCCAAGCAGCCACAAGACTACTAGGATGACTACAGTAGCATCAATCCCTCTATGGCTGTTACTTAGTCTGATCCTGCCACAAACAGGAGACTTGCAAAGTGTTGGCAAATGAAAGCAGTTTAATTACTCACGGAACACAGACAGCAAACAAGAACAGTTCCAGGTGGTTCCGCCTACCTGGAAAGCTGTCTGGGCAAAAATGGAGACTCCTCTATGTATGCCCCAACTTAGCACCTTGGGAGAAAACCAAACCACCAAACTCGTTGCCATCGAGTCAATTCTGACTCATAGCGACCCTATAGGATAGAGTAGAACTGCCCCAATAGGGTTTCCAAGGAGCAGCTGGTGGATTTGAACAGCTGACCTTTTGGTTAGCAGCCATAGCTCTTAACTATGCACCACCAGGGCTCCACCTTAGGAGAAGGGCTGGGAAATCTTGCCCCCACTCAGTTTTACACTCCAGGGGCTATCCAACTCACTGCGTGGTTTCCCATCTGACCACCTGAGGAGGGGGTATTAGTAGACATACCGATGCCAGTCTGATCTTCATAATTTGAGCACTGCTGCTGATCTTCAGGGTGGGCTGTTTGTGTTGTTTGTCCTGAAGCCTAAAAATATCAGCAGGGAGAGGAACCATGAGGAACTATAGCTGATATGAGGTCTGAAGGACTGCCTCCTCTCAAATGACCATCTAATATCCAGCCTCTGCTTCTTCTTTAGACTAGAGCTCCCATTTCTTTAGAAGTAGCAGTAGGGTAGCTAAAAGAGCACACTTCCAAGATGCTTTGTAGCTAGGGGTGACATAAGGCCCAGTTATAGCCAGTGAGATACAAGTAGGTGTGTAGTGGGGAATTTATAGAAAATTGCCCTATGGAAGATTATTTTCAGGGAGATGGCAATGTTGTCTTCTCTCCTTGATTATACCTGCTGTCTGGAATATGCATATGACAGTGTCTTAGGGTTCTCTGGAGAAACAGAGCCAGTGATATATAAATAAATTTTATTTCTCGAGAGTAGAACTTTACAGTTCAACGTCATTACCTACTGTTCTACAGACTTTGCACTGTATTTTCAGTTCACATTTTTCCTTGGTCATTGTATCCTTCCCAATTTCAAATGTGACCTTTATCATCTAAGTCACCCGTTTGAAGTTAATCTTATGTTTTCATGTTCTGTTTCATGTCTAGGTTGTTGTAGCATGAAAAGAGTCCAATTAATATGGCAAGATGTTGGTGGGGTAGTTAAGTATTTTTATTCCACATATCAGCTGCAAGTTACAGCTGATTTGGTTAAAAAACGATTTGTCCACATGAATGCAAAAATCACATATCTGTCACACAAATTCACTTTTAAGAAAATTTTTGTTCCCTTATTTAATTTTCTGTCAATCTAATTTAGCCTGTTGATCAAGTGCATAAATATGCTACTCCATCTAACATCTAATTAATATTTGCTTCAGTTCTAAATATAGACACATCACCCACACATACATATACAGGTAGTCCCCAACTTACAGCTTACATAATGCATGTATAACTGGAGAAGCAGGAAGCACAAATATTAAAGCTGCCAAAAAATTCAAGGATGAGCTGGACAAGATAATACAAGATGAAGACTACGTCGCAGAGCAGATTTTCAACATGTACGAGACAGGCTTCTTTTGGAAAACGGTGCCGGAACGGACCTATAGTCACAAAGTGGTAAAGCTAATGCCTGGTTTCAAAGCATTTAAAGATAGAATATGCTGCTGCTTGGAGGGAATGCTGATGGATTTAAAAAGAACTTTTTCTTGGTCAGACTTACTGGCCCGAGAGAGACTGGAGAAACCCTGAGAGTATGGCCTCCAGACACCCTTTTAGCTCAGAAATGAAGCCACTCCTGAGGTTCACCCTTCAGGCAAAGATTAGATAGGCCCATAAAATACAATGAGACTAAAGGGGCACACTAGCCAGAGGGCAAGGACTAGAAGGCAGGAGGGGACAGGAAAGCTGGTAATAGGAAACCCATGTTAACCAATGTCATAAAACAATATATGTACTAGCTGTTTAATGAGAAGCTAGTTTGTCCTGTAAACCTTCATCTAAGGTACAAAAATATAAATTTAAAAAAAAAAACAAAAAAAGTTTTCTTGTTTCCTATTCTGAAAACCCCCAAGAATTCCAAAACGTTGACAAAAATAAGTTTTTAGTCTGCTACAAGAGTAACTCCAGGGCCTACTTAGATGACAATTTGTTATTCGAAGACTGGTTTTTAAGGTGTTTCATCCTAGAAGTGCACGCCTACTGCCTTGAAAAGAGTATTCCTTTCAAGATTCCGCTGCTACTTGATAATGCCCCAGGACATCCTCCTCACATGGATGATCTAAATCAGGATTTGAATGGGGTGTATCTGCCTTCCAATACAACAGCTGTGATTCAGCCTACCATCAAGGTGCAATTGCCACTTTCAAGGCATACTACCTATGGGCTATGTTTGCTCAGGTCATAGCCGGAACCGATGGAGGTATGGTAACATGATGCGATTTCTGAAAGAATCATAATGTTCTTCATTGTATCTGGAACATTGCATCTTCCTGGGAGGAAGTTATGGGAAAATATATGCAGAGAATTTGGAAAAAATTGCTGAGTTATGTGAACATGCTTCAAGCATTTGATTCGGATGATATGATGAAAGAGATTGGTAGAAAAATCATCCATATGGTAAGAACTCTGAATTTAGAACTTGATACCGACTTGATGGCACTGGGTTTTTTTGGGGGGTATCTTCGACGTGGAAGGGCTCATAGATCAACAAGAAAGGGAATTGACAGGTCAGGACTTAATGGATTTTGAAGAGGAAAAATTTGCTGAAGAAGAAAGAAATAATGAGGAAGATGAAGGAGAGAAGTTGTCAAAAAATTTTACAGTGAAAGGATTAGCTGATGTTTTTTCTAAACTAAGTCAGGGGCTTCAGTTGCTTGGAAACATGGACTCAAATGCTGATTGCTTTGCTAAAGTTGATAGATAAATCCAGGAAGCAGTGAGATGTTACCATGAAATATATGAAGAAAAAAAGGAAAGGATCATACAGACAACACTCATTAATTTTCTGACTGGAAACACTCTCCTTGTTCCCAGGGATAATCCAGAAGATTTGGAACCTTCCACAGGTGGAGTTATTACCACAACTGACAAAACGCCGATGTTGTCCAACTCTTTCATCATCAGAGTAAATTTTTATGATTTGTGTTTTTTTATGCATGTATATGCATATTAAAATACATCTGTAAGTTTATATGCAGTGTTTCCGATCCCCAAAGACAAACAAAAATTAGATTAATAAAGGTATTGATAGTAAAAGGCAATAACAATGCAAACTAAAAAAAAAAAAAAAGAGGTATTCAACTTACGTCAGAACTGACTTATGACGGAGTCGTCAGAAGGAACCCTGTCAAAATTTGGGATGAATTAGGATGAATAATTTTTTTTCTACACCTCCATGGATCAATCTTTTTGAATAAAATGTAGAACTTCAGGTCATATTTAGTTTGCAGCTAAGGGAATTTTTGGAAAAGGACATTTCAAGTTCAATTTTGCTAATATCTTATCCTAATTAAGATCTTGAATTCTCAGATTTCTATTAAATCCAGACTAATTGTAGTGGGGTTTTTATTTAAATCTGCTTTTCTGGTTGGGGTTAAATCTGACCACAAATCCACTTAATCTGATGATTAATCTTGATTAGCTTCCATAGTTGTATTAAGGGGAGCTCTCATATTAATGTTAATCTGCTCTACAGGACCGTACTGAATATATTTCAGTTCTGTATTCAAAAGTGTTCATTTTAAATGAGTAAGCCATTACATAGATTTTAAAGTATCATAAATTGTGTTTGTGGTGATCAATCATGTTAAGCATGGTAACTTAACTTTGCAATTCAGATGAAATAATTTGCAGAGTATTTAAAGTTGGAATGTATAAATATAAGTTCATAAACTACAGATTTTGTCATTGATGCCTCGTTGCTTTAGGTAGATAAATGATAGACAGAAGTTAAATAAATAGATGATAGAGGATAGATAAATGGTAGAAGGTAGATGGATAGATAGATGATAGACAGACAGACAGACAGACACCTTCAAGTCAACTCTGAAGCATGACAATCTTAGGTTAAACAGAACCATACATTGACTGGTCCTACATCATCCTCACAACTGCCAGTGGGTCCAAGTCCTTATTCTGGCTACTGTGCCAACCCATCTCACCTTGGGTCTCCCTCACCTTGTTAACCCTCTACTTTGCCAAACATGATGTCCTCCATCAGCCATTGATTCCTCCTGATGACTTGTCCAAAGTAAACTGGACAAAGTTCTTTTGTAATCTATAAGATTTTCACTGGCTAACCTTTGGAAGTAGATGATGGGGCCTTTCTAGTCTGTCTTAGTCTGAAAGCTCCACTGAAACCTGTCCATAACGGGTGACCCTTCTGGTTTTTGAAATACCAGTGGCGTAGTTCCCCAATCACAGGAACATGCAAGCCACCACAGTATGACAAACTGACAGACCGGTGATGGGAGTTTTATATAAGATATATTTTTCAAATGTTGTTTAATCATTTATAAGCAGATATCTTCTTAAAAGTCGGTTGTGTTCTATAAGTTTATTTGGAAAACAGTTATTAGGAACATCGAAAACACTTTCCCGTATTGAAAAAAAATATGTTTTAGGTTATACCACAATGTAATATTTTACCTACACAGTAGTTGAAATCTGTTACATTAAAAATAAAGTCAAAGAAAATTAATAATAGGAAAAATTGAATAAGACATATTTATGTGTAGAAAATTGAATATTTTTACAGTGTATAGGCATTTTGATATATTTGGTCATTAAAATATTTTCAAGTATATATTCAACATATTCAAATAATTCCCTCCAAGAAGATGTATACATTTCAGCATAAAATATAAATCTCATATGAGATAAATAATTTGAAGTGCTATTATGATTATCTTTAACAACAAATTAGCTTATTAAACAAACAAAAAACAGTTGCTCTCAATTTGCTTCCAATTTACTAGAGAATACTAAACCAATACACTAAGAATCAAATGCAAACAACTAAAAAGTTGTATAATTTTTTTTAACTTTTCCTATTAAGAAGTAGTATATGGAGCACATTTGAGAATTACTAAAGATAATACATACAAAACATTGTTTAGTCACAGAAAATGCTTCTTGGAAAGTATCTACTTATAGCAATAAAAAACACATTTGCTGGCATATCATAAAATCTTAATTTATGTAAGATCTTTAAAAAGTCTCTTTTCCATGGATAATATTTTAAATCTTTAAGTGTTAGTCACTGCAGGTATTATAAAAATGACAACCCCTTACCCACAAAAATAGTTTTATATGATTAATTGAAAATGGCACTTTTTGCTATTGTTGTAATATTCCACACTTGCCCTGAAAGGAACTTCAATGGGTCTTAAAGAAAATCACGTATACTTGGGATTGGTAATCAGGTCAGTTGTAAACTGGATACTGTAATGGGGGCAGACAAGTTTTTTGGTAGATAAAACCAGACCAAAAAACCCGTTGTTACAGAGTTGATTCCGACTCATAGTGACCCTATAGGACAGAGTAGAACTGTTCCACAGGGTTTCAAAGGAGCAGATGGTGGATTTGAACTGCCACCCTTTTTTGGTTCGCAGCCGAGGCTAGCAGCGAATCTTAACCACTGCGCCACCAGAATGATACAACTTACCGGTTCACTCTTATAGGAGGTATAAGCAAAATTTAATGAATAACCAAACTTGGTCTTGAGTTAGGGACCAGTCTATTTTAAACAGGTCATCTCTAAACACGAAATCCTAGGCAGAAATAAGCATTACCCTATCGACAAACACATAAGTCACTGTCACCTCTAGCAGCTTGTCTATGGAAAATAGCTCCTACGGCAATTAGTTTTAAATTTCTGAATGATCATTCACAGCTGGCATTGGAAATTGCAACAGTCAATAGAAATTGCTCATTCGCGCCTCTGTCAAGCACTGCCCAGGGCATATGCCTTACCTGCCATACCTTAGATACACTTCTGGTCATCTCATAGTAATTGCATTGTAAATAAGCCTTTTATTTACTTACTTTCACAAAAATAACAAAGGCCTGCTATTTCTAGCACCCTGTCTATGCTCTTGTTGACATGGGTACAAATCAGAAGTTTTTGATGTAGGTTCATTTTGACTGATGTTCTAAAATACAATAGTGTGTGAAATATAATAGCTTTTTATTACCTACGCACCCCTGTGGCCTAGTGGTTAAGAGTTCCTCTGCTAACCAAAACATCAGCAATTCAAATCCACCAGGAGTTCCTTGGAAACCCTATGGGGCAGTTCCGCTCTGTCCTATGGGGTCGCTAAGAGCCAGAATCACTCCATTGCAACTGGTTTAGTTTTTTGGGTTGGTAAGCAATCACACAGAATTCACTTCCTTAACTAGTTTCTATTATCTTTCACGAAGGAACCACCTTTATTTTTTTTGGACAGTGGCCAAAAACACTAGTTTTAAAACAATTCCTGTTTTTGTCTTACCTGTCTGACGTATACACGTGTCCCCAAAAATGTTGGAGCTGATGATATCCAGCAACATAGAGTTATTGACAGCATAAAATGCTCTATGAATAATTATTTTTTTTAATATAAAGTGACTAGACTTTTTTCTTCTCAGCAATTATTCATCATTCTTAAAAATATGCATTACCAAAATACATTAGGTTCAAGGAAACCTCAGTTGCCGCTCCAGGAACCTACCCTCACGAAGAAAAGCGGATGTGTTAAACTTATCCTGGCTACAGTATAAATGCTTCAACTCTTCTCTCGTGGGTGAATTTGTATTTTAATGTGTGCAGAAATTATCTTCCCATGGTAGCATTATCTGCTATCGCATATCCACCTGCATACTGGGCAACTCAACTTGTATATGCCAACATCATCATCTTCTCTGGAGTATGAATTAACTAGTTAATTACTTAATTTTTGTCACTTAAGGAAATGACTCATGGAAAGTGGAGAATATTTGTTTACCTAGTTTTGGTTTTTCTCAGCTGTCTCCTATCTCTCACTTCCTTGAGTTACACGACCTTTCTTTTGGTATTTCTTTAATTGCTGTTTTTTTTTATTGGTATGTTACTCCTTTAAATGCAGCACCCTGGTGGCACAGTGGTTAAGTGCTCGGCTGCTAACTGAAAGTTCGGCAGTTCAAACCTGCCTGCCACTCTGAGGGAGAAAGATGTGGCAGCCTGCTTCCATGAAGATTTACAGCCTTGGAAATCCTATGCAGCAGCTCTACTCTGTCCTGTAGGGTTGCTATGAGCCAGAGTTAACTTGACTAGAATATTCTTTTTTGGGGGGAGGGGTTGGCTGCTACTCTTTTATTTGCTTTAAAAATCTACCTATGTTTGCATATGTTCTTTTAGGGGAGGTATCAAATCTTATGCTTATTTCTTATTTTCCCTGATTTCTGTTTCAGTTGGAGCATGGAGTAGCTTCTCGATAATAATGATTGATTGATTATATCATATTTTTTTCTTTGGGTATGACATCTCAACAGATATCAAATTTGGCAGAAGTATGCAAATTAGAGGCAACCCACTAGTTTAATTTTGCAAAGTATTCTGGCAATTTATTTGCTATTCTTCTAAATTTAGTAATTTAATTTCCATTTAATCTAAAGAAACTGGGCCATAGGAAAGATGAGTTCCATGATATTAGAGAAAGCAGGAGCGTATCTAGAATTCACTTCTGGATTTTTGCTTTTCAAATCTTCGCATTACTGCCACTGAGCAAGAGGGAATTAGCTAATAGGAATAAGGCCTAAATAACTTAGTTGGATTGGGTTAGTTTATATAGCCAAAGTTAGGTTATTTGTTTGGAATTGTGAAAAATAACAAATACCAAAGGGTATTCAACTAATCTGGATTGATGAAGAGAGACTTTGCTGAAATCCTTGCAAAATGACTTCCACTAACATTACAATTCTGGCTTTCTATCCTGTATTTCTATGCTTATGGTTTTTTACTCCCAGTTTTTTAAACACATGGAAATCAAAATCAGAGAGACAATGACAGGGATTCAGTAGGGGGAAAAAAAAAACAAACAAGTGGGCATGGCATTAAAAACATACTTCTTTACCTATATCTGTTGCTGAGAAAAAGATGCATTTTTCCCAAAATCTAGAAAAATTTATAGAATTTAATTCTCTAGTTTAGAAATTGTATTCCCAGAGCCAATCTCTGGTAACATATGGGTATATTAGTCTTCTTATACACTAAATCCAGAAACTCAAGCAGGTGATACTTACTGGAATCCTATTTTGTGCAAGACACTGTTTTAAGGGTTTTTTATTATTGCTAATCCTCACAATAAATCCATCAAGTGGAACTATTATTCCTGTGTTTTGTATGAGGAAAATGAGGCTTTGAGATGTTAAACTCAAATAGTTAATAAGTGGCAGAACTAGGAACAACTACTCATTTATTTACAGTTAAGCATCTATATGTTGGGCTCGTATTGTTGTGACTCAATTTTCTGGTACAGATGCTTTTGAAAGTTTTATTTAATTTTAGCACTATTTTAAACTGAGCATTTTTATAAGAAAAATTTCTTATTTCCTATAAACCAAAGGAGGGATAATTAATAGCTCTGTGTAGTTACAGATGACTTGCTGTTCATATCAGAAAAAATATACTTCTAATATATTTGAATGTGTGCAGTCCTTATTTATATTGTCTCAGAGAGATAATAAAGTGAGGTGAGTTGGGAAGAGATTTTTTGTTGAATTATAATAGCAAGATTTTTATGTACTTGGAGTTGGCTTTATGAGGCTCCTGCCTTCTACCGACTTCATCACTCTTCCCTCTTTCCTCCCTCCACAGTAACGTTAGGGTGAAGTAACGTCGACCTTTTTCTCAATGGAACTATAATTTGCCTTAACTTTCTTCTCATCTGTGCATAATACCCAGGTAGTGGGAAAATACATTTGTATGTGGGATTTGGTGAGATGTCTCTAATGCAGCTCGTTAGTCTTCAGAGAACATATATAGCACAGAAAGCACACCAGGTTGATATTTTTAAAGCTAATGAGCCTCTCTGATTAGCATCTGACTAACTATAGTTAGCAAGATGTGTGCCCTTCCAATGATTTACGGTGATTAGCAGAATCCGAGCTTCCTTCTCATCTTTGAAATTTGTCTTACCAGCAAGATTTAAGGAAACGACACACACAGACACAAGTAAGTGCAAATACACACACACACATACAAAGTACTTGATACACTATGAAAAAATGATTTTCAGTAAATAGACTATATTTTTTCGAAATATTCTTTTGGGGATAAGGGAACAGCAAAAAATAATGCTATTGTGTAGAGTATGTTGGCATTCAGAAAACCGCATACATATTGTTACATGTTGATAACGTTTCATGTGATATAGTTGAAGAAGTCCTGGATGAATGATGTTGTTGTTGTTAGTTACTATCGAATCTATTATGACTCCTGGTGACCTCATGTGTGTCAGAGTAGAACTGTGCTCCATAGGGTTTTCAAGACTGTGACCTTTCGGAAGCAGATCACTAGGACTGTTTTCCAGTGTGCCTCTGGGTGAGTTCAAACCACCACGCTTTGGGTTAGTAGTGGAGCACGTAACTATTTGCACCATTCAGGGACTCCCAACTGCATAATAGGCCGAAATTTGAGTCTTTTATTAATGTTTCACTAATTCCTACATTTATTCATTCAACAAATATTTTCTGAGTGTATGTCGTATAACCTTGAACTGTGTAAGCTTATAGGGATACGATCGTGAATAATAGAGGCATAGTCTCTGTTCACATCCGGTTTACAGTCTGGTGGTGGTGGACAGGTAAATAAGCAAGTGATGAACTGGGGTAAATAGCATGATAGGAAAAGTGCATAGCAGTAGGAAATAATCCAGCAGCAGGCCAAGGAATTGTACTAGAAGAGATTTATTTCAATGTGACATATAAAAGGATAAAAATTATATGGTGTGCTTATACGTGTGTCTATGTGTATGGTGTGTTAAGAGGTGGGAGTAGGTGTCTAGTGTTCTGCAAGCCATTTTCCAAATCTGTTCTCTTATTCACTACATGAAACAATTTGTTTCCCTAAGTTCTAAGGCCTTTTTTTGCTTAGGAAAAATGCTATGTTTCTATGAAATCTTAACAGCAACATCACACTAATGAGGCTAAAGGAGTCAGTCTCTCCTAGTTCTTAATTGATACACCTCAGATCAAAAATTCTAAATCTTATAAAGTTACAATACGTCTTTTGAACTAATAAGGTAATAAGCTCATTGCCAGCGTGGGCAGAAGTCTTGGATTATGCTAAATACTTCCCTAATATTTCGTAAATTACTACTAGAGTAAACTAAACGATATCCCACAGCTTGAAAGAATGATTACAGTCTTTAAGGTGCGTATGCTTCTGCCCCGGGGTTAGGTTGCAAAGTGAGAGATACTAGTTTTTGTCAAAATGAGAACCATACATTTGCTCTAAATCATACCAAATTGTGTGCAAAAACTTAATTTTATGTAATCCAGCCTATTAAAGAGACCTCATTTCATCCTTCAAAGATAGTCTATTAAGATGTTCCAAGAGATTTTGACCAGCAGAGTCAGGTTTATAACTTAAATCCTTAAATTCTGCTAGCAGCCAGTAGTGTACCACCCCGACGATCCCTCACCTATAGAAACCTGAAAACAGTGGGAAGGACTTAGTAGTAATTGCAAGATAGTGGAATTTTCTTGATGGTTCTTTGGAAGAATGAATTTTTGATTGAAGCCATTGGGCTAAACAATACCAGAACTACCCAGATAAAAGGGCATGCAAAAAAAAAAAAAAAATTTTTTTTTTTTTTTTTTATTCATAGTCAGCAGATGGACTGTGTGGAAACCATTTCCCAGAACTCTGGAAACATTTAGGCTACATTTTCTTTTGGTATCATATTGGCACTGAATCTACTCTCCCCTTCCAGATGAGTCTGTGGCCTTGTTGATCTGAGACTGGTTCAAGAAACAGAAGTGCTTCTCTTAGTTAATTATCTTTTTGGAAAGATCTGATAAACTAGTCTCTCCTAAGACACTAAAGACCTTCATTCAGTTTAATATATGAGTAGGTAAAGAGTATTCCTATTTTTAAAAGAATGCTTATTCAATTCAAAATAAACTAATTTTAATTATGTGGCAAGGAAATCCTGGGCATACCCTGCAATTAACCTCCTACTTTGCATTGCAAGGCAGTATGGCATGGTGATGAAAGAATATATATATGTGAAAGAATGTATATATGAAAAGACTATGACTAGTGTTGCTATAACAGAAATACCACAAATGAATGGCTTTAACAAATAGAAGTGTATTCTCTCACAGTTTAGAAGGCCAAAAGTTTGAATTCAGGGCACCAGCTCCAGGGGAAGATTTTCTCTTTGTCGGCTCTGGGGGAAGGTCCTTGTCATCAATCTTAACCTGGTCTAGGAGCTTCTCAGCACAGGGACCCTGGGTCCAAAGGACACACTTTACTCCCATCTCTTCTTTCTTGGTGATATGAGGTTTCTCTCCTCTCTGCTCGATTTTCTCTTTCATATTTTGAAAGAGATTGACTCAAGATACAACCTAATCCTGTAGATTGTGTCCTGCCTCATTAACGTAACTGTCTCTAGTCCTGCCTCATTAACATCATAGACGTTAGGATTTGCAACACAAAAGTAATTACATCAGATCACAAAATGGAGGACAGCCACACAAAATTTGGCCTAGCCAAATTGACATACATTTTAGGGGACACAATTCAATCTATTACATATATGTGTATATGTATATATGTGTGTATATATATATATATAATTTTTGGTGGTATTGATATATATATATGTATAACCTTTGCTGTCAAACCAATTCCAACTCATGGCGACTACAGGTGTTACAGAGAACTGTTCCATAGGGTTTTCTTGGCTGAAAGCTTTATGGAAGGAGGTTGTCAGGCTATTCTTCTGTGGTACTGCTAGGTGGCTTTGAACTGCTAACTTTTAGGTTAGTAACCTAGAGCAAAGTATTTGTGCCACCTCATAGCACCTGATGAAAGAATACATGAGTACAAAGGGTAATGTCAAGAATCAATATCTCTGAGACTGGACAATGCATTTATTCTCCTAGTTTTTCAGGGTTTTTTTTCACATGTAAAATGGATCAAACAATAGCTAGAAACTCAGGGATTTGAAGTCTGTATTAAATGAGGTGGCATTGGTAAAGAGTTTACAATGGTGATTGGCAAGTAACAAGTGATCAGTAAATGTTAGCTTCTATTTGCAAGTTATTTGCAAATAGGGGAAACAAGAGCACAATAACAACAACATAAAAGTGAGCTTAGAATGTGTATCAACTTTTTCTAAAAATCTGTATTTCAAAACTGAAGAACACTATCTTCTCTCCTGTCATCCCACAACAAGGAAAGCGGGCGAACTGATGTACTTTATTTTATGTAGAATGTTGCCTTTAGCTACTTAAATGTTACCACTTATCCTTATTCATAAGGTTTCCTCCTTAAAAATCTTTAAAAAAAAAAAAAAAAAAGGAATCAATTTAAAATTTGAGTTTAAGCCACCTCTATTGGAGCTTAGAAATATCTCTTCCCCAAACATAAGTGTTTCTCAACTGTGGAGCATACTGTGAAAGTAAGCATTTGGGGATGTTCAGCCCGACCAGTCATAGTGGGAAATAGCTTTGGTCCTGCACCAGTCAGGAGGGTAAGCAGCAATAAAATGATCCAGTGCACTCAGTCCAGGACCCATAACTCAGAGCCAAGGAATGCTGCAGTAAAAAACAAGTTATGAACATTAAAAAAAAAAAAAAAATCAACGCAAATAATTAATCTTATCATTTTCACAAGAAAGGAACTTAAGCATATTTAATGTTTTATGATATCAAGAGGACAAATGTGTCAATGAAAACAGCAAGTCCTTTATGATTACTAATTGAATATTAATTCTAATTCTAAAACCTCTAAAAAACTGTTTTTGGTATTTTAATAGTTTTACTTCATATTTTTTATATAACCTGTCCATCCCATGTTTCTCAGTTAAATTATTTTTTTTTTGTGAGCTGCTGTGGAGGTGGTTCTGATTCGTAGCAACCTACATACAATTCAAGTAGCTACTGCCCAAGCCTGCGACATGCTCATGATAGTTGTTATGCTTGAGTCCATTGTTGAAGTCACTGTGTCAACCTGGCTCATTAGTCTTCCTCTTTTTCACCTACCCTCTACTTTACGAAGCATGACGTCCTTCTCCAGGGACTGGTCCCTCCTGATCATATGTTCAAAATACCTGAGACAAGGTCTCACCATACTCACTTCTAAGGAACATTCTGACTATATGTCTTTCAAGACAGATTTGTTCGTTTTTCTGGCAGTCCATGATATACTCAGTATTCTCTACCAGCATCATAATTCAAAGGCATTAATTCTTTGGTTCTCCTTGTTCATTGTCCAGCTTTCATATGAATATGAGGCAATTGAAAATACCATGGCTTGGGTCAGGCACACCTTAGTCCTAAAAGTTACATCTTTGCTTTTTAACACTTGAAAGCGGTCTTTTGCAGCAGATTTGCCCAATGAACTGTGTTTTTTGATTTCTTGACTGCTGCTTCCACGGGTATTGATTGTGGATCCAAGCAAAATGAAATCCTTGACAACTTCGATCTTTTCTCTGTTTATCATGATGTTGCTTACTGGTTCAATTGTGAGGAGTTGTGTTTTCTTTATGTTGAGTTGTAATCTGTACTAAGCACGGTGGTCTTTGATCTTAATCAGTAAGTGCTTCAAGTCCTCTTCACTTTCAGCAAGCAAAGTTGTGTCATCCACATGACACAGGTTGTTAATGAGCCTTCCCCCAATTTTGATGCCCTGTTCTTCTTCATATAGTCCAGTTTCTCAGATTATTTGCTCAGCATACAGATTGAATAAGTATAGTGAAAGGATACAACCCTGACACACACCTTTCCCGACTTTAAACCACGCAGTATCCCCTTGTTTGGTTCAAACGTCATTCTGTTGCTCTAAGTGTAGGTTCTTCATGAGCACAATTAAATGTTCTGGAATTCCCGTTCTTCGCAATGTTATCCATAATTTGTTATGATCCACACAGTCAAATACCTTAGCATAGTCAATAAAACCGGTGAACATCTTTCTGGTATTCTCTGCTTTCAGTCAGAATGCATCTGACATCAGCAATGATATCTCTTATTTACCATCCTCTTTTGAATCCGGCTTGAATTTCTGGCAGTTCCCTGTCAATATACTGCCATAGCTGCTTTTGAATGATCTTGAGCAAAATTTTACTTGCATGTGGTATTAATGATGTTGTTTGATAATTTCCATATTTGGTTGGATCACCTTTCTTGGGGACACGCATAAATATGGATCTCTTTCAGTCAGTTGGCCAGGTAGCTGTCTTCCAAATATCTTGGCATAGATAACTGAGCACTTGTAATGCTGCATTCGTTTTGTGTTTTGTTGAAACATCTCAATTGGTATTCCATCAACTCCTGGAGCCTTGGTTTTCACCAATGCCTTCGGTGCAGCCTGGACTTCTTCCTTCAGTACCATCTTAAAATATTATGTATCTTAAAATACAGCCTTAGGATGACAAATCAAGTAGTAACTGAATTATAAAAAGAAATGAAGAAATCGACAATTATGGTGGGAAGTTTTAACATTTTTTCCCAGAAAATGGTATTTCAAGCAGACCATATTGGTAAATATATATTTAATAAGCAAAACAGTAACAGATTTGAGGCCATATACAACACACACACCATACTGTGCATAATTTATCCCCCAAAGAATATATGTATTCTTTTTAAGTAAAAATTAAGAATTAGAAAAATTAACATGTGATAATTGCAAAATAAAGTGTAACAAGTTTCTTATAAACAATATCACAAGACAATATTATCAATAAAAATGAAAAGAAATTAGAATTTGAAAATAAGAAGAGATATTTAAAAAATTTCTTCTTGTAATTCAATCAGTTTTTCTTCTAATGTTTTACATTTCTCAAGGCAATTTTTGGATGCGTATAATTTTATGATTGTTTCATATTTTTTGGAGTTGTTCCACTTACTTTAATTTAGCATTTAAGCTGAGATCCTAATTAATGATATAAAGAAATAAGTCATAAAAACTGTAAAGAAACCAACACTCTCTGTAGATATAAAAAATTTGTATATTTCTATAGAAAATCCAAGGGAGGGTACAAACTGCAGTTATCAATTGATTCATATAAATAGATTTAATAATATTGTGCAAAACTAAATATTTTTGTACAGCAACATATAAGTGAAAAGGGTAATAGAAATATCCCATTTACAATCACACCAAAAACCAAAAGATGTACCAATAAGGAATGTATTAAGGTGCTTATTTCAAAATCATAATAACTGAACAAAATGGTAAGTTACACCTGTGTAATCAGGAGAAGATTTATTCTGTAGTGTGAAGCTTCTGTGAGCAAGACAAATTCTCTATCTTCAGTGTAATGATTTTTTACATGCTTAAAGGATACAAAATTATATGTGGGATCATGTACAGTGCTTAATACTGATAGGAAATATAATTAAATTGCTTTGCATTTGAATAGTATGAAGCCTGTTGCAACACTATATAGTGGAATGCAGGGCCTTGGAAAGGAAGAGGGAGAAAGAGAGAAAAAGTAAACTGTTTGGCTGAGAGGAGAGACTTGAGAGAGGATACATATTTCAGAAACCTGTTACCATTGAAGGGCTGTAGTTCCTGTGAAGTGTGCTCTCTCTTCTCTTTTTCAATCAAAACTTCTACAATATTTATGTCACAGCATCAATGTGGCCATCTGTTTCCGTAAAGATTTACAACCTTGGAAACCCTTTGGGACAGTTCTACTGTTTCTTATAGGGTCACGATGGGTAGGCATTGACTGGATGGCAATGGGTTTGGTTTGGTTTTATTGATGCTGTAACATACATGTAATTTTATTTAGATAAAAGTTGAAAAGGAGAATAAGATAGCTGATAATCATTTATAAATATAAAAATAAAAGATATCACTTATTATTAGAAAATCAGTGTTATACTTCTTTACTTCTTTACTTACATAGTTTAAAAAATAACAGGTTACCTTTATAGACCAATTAATATATTCTATGCACTGCTCTAAGTAATTTGTTTTTCAATTAATCTTCATAAAACTCTATGAAGTGATTATTACCACCATTTTATAACTAAGGAAAGGGAGATTTAAAGATATTAACTAATATGCTCATGATGACTCAGTTAATAAGTAGAAGAGCTGATATTAAAACTTACAGTGCAGCCGTAAAACCCATGCTTTCACAGTTGTGGAACAGCTCTGTGTACACACACACACACATGCACACACACACATTTTAGAAAGAAGAATCTACTGTAATCCGAATAGTATTTTTTTTAAACCTATAGTCCTGCCCCACACCGAGTTCAGTCATTTTAGTGTATCCGTTACACAATACCATGCCTGACACATAGTGAATGCTCTGCTCAGTAAAAACTTATTGAATGAATGCTAGAATAAATAAATGAGGAAATAAATGAATGAATGGATAAATGAATAACATGCTAGTAAGTTGTGCTATTTTTTCTTCAAAAAGAACCACAATTGCCTAGACATTCATTCCTTCAAAGATGAAAGGGAATATTTTGCAGTGATGGGGCAAGACAGAATTCCATCGCTTTGTTATTCAACTGTCCAGACATGTTAAAATTATAAAGATTGAGTAAATATGTTAAATGTTTATACCAGTGTTTTGTTTTAGCAGAACCATACCATTTCATTGTGTAGTAGAAGACCTCCCCAAAATATCCTCCTTCCCACCTCTTATTGTCAATTAATTGGATAAGAAAAAACACATTTCGCTTCACTCCTGAAAACCAAAATATTATAGTACATATATAAAAATACTGGCTGAGAAATAAGCATAATTGCCCTTTACTCAAAAGATGGTGCTGTATCAACCAAAACCCTTGTTTTGATGGGAAAGAGGCTGGATTAGAAGGCAGGAAGGTACAGCATGAAATAACAATGAAGGAAGAAAGTAAAACAGGGATGCCTTGTAGACTAACTTAATTATTTTATGGGGTAATAATAAGTATTTGATTTCTGTGTGGCCCTGGGTGCAGATTTTATCAGCAACATGGAGCAGCCCTAAAGAATGTACTAGGAGCTATCAAACCCAAATAAGGATCTCATTTAGCCAAGATCCTAGTAGGAGTGGCACTTTTTTTGTGTGTGTGAAACAAAGCTGGAGTTTATATTTCTCTACCATTTCTTCTTTCCATTGGTTTTAAGTTTAAAATAGAGGTCCTCCGTTTGACTTTTGGCCTATGATTTTAGCCTTTACTGAGAACTAAAGGGATGCTTGATGTCTTTCAAGTAGCATTCTTTAGTGTAATACAGATTGATAAACCCAGTTGGAACAAGTGGTAGATTTTGAAAGTTTACAGATAATGAAATATGCACATACCCTTAGTATAAGACTGAACCCAACTCGTTGCCCTCAAGTCAATTTTCACTCATTGTGACCCTATAGGACACAGCAGAACTACTCCATTGAATTTCCAAGGAGCTGCTGGTAGATTCCAACTGCCAACCTCTTCATTAGCAGCTGAACTCTTAAGGACTGAGCCACCAGGGCTCCACCGTTAGTATAAAACAAACAGATAAAACAAAACAAAAAACTCATTGCTGTTGTGTAGATTCCAACTCATAGCGACCCTATACGACAGAGTAGAACTGCCCCTTAGGGTTTCCAAGGAGAGGCTAGTGGATTCGAACTGCTGACCTCTTGATTAGCAGCCAAATGCTTAATTACTGCACCACACTTGGTATAAAAAAAAAAAAAATAGATATATACAATTCACAATTTATTTTATTGAAGAAATAAATACTACATATGATGTAGGCCTGTATTTCGTTTTTCCTTTTTCTTTCCAGCTGCAGTTAAACTGCCTGTCTTCTGACTCAGAGCAGAAATTGAGGAGCATATACACCATTACATTTGAAGATGAAACTTCTGACAGGGTGGGTTCAGATATTCAGAAACAGCTGACAAGCTTGGTGCTCAGCCTGCAGCCCTCGCGCAATGACAATAATGGTACAATCCATTCTTTTAATAGCCCCTGCAGCTGTTGCTTCTGGACACTACACTTAACTGATTTTTTAAATAGTATAATTGTCTCCTTAAAAAGAATGTCTGGCAAATTTGTGAAAGCTCTGATAGAAAGTTCCCAAATTTCCATATCTGGAACCAAAATTCTAGAATGGCTTGTAAAAAATCCAAAGATAAGTTGAAAGACCCTGATCTCTTTCTTTTTTCAGTGTGCTTCCTCTCTCACCCAGTATGACGTAAAAGAAGGGCTCAACCTGATTTAGAATTTCTTCTAGATTCAAAACACTTTCTGAAAATTGCCTAATCCTAGTTTAGCATCATGGCAATCTTTTCTTTTTTTCTCGTTTTTGGAGAAATAGCCCAAGGGAATGGGTCTCCTGGTACTTCTGCTTATCCACTGTCTGAAACGAAGTGATGATAAAAATAAATACACTTCACAATATGTGTGATTTGGTCCCAACCATCTGTTTAACCTGATGAAAAGATAGCAAGCAGGACAGGCTTTGAGCGACACAGTACAGTGAGTCAGTGTCTGGAAGAGTCATCGGAAATATTTGATGACTCATTCCAGGCCATGGGCAGCATGGCTTACACTGGCTAGTGAAAAAGAAAACCCTTCTGGTGTTGACTGAATGATTAAATGGAGTGAGAATATGGCAACTCTTTATTTTTGGTAAAGAAAACAAAATATAATCAGCTCCCTCATTTCAGCCACATTTATAAACACTGATGAAGCTATTTGTGGAATGATTTTCTCAAGTACATAGAGCATAGTCTTTGAAAAGAGCAATTGCGATGGGTTGGCTTTTTCTCTTGACAAAATTTGGAAAGAAAAAGTTTTCTTTACCCCTCATCTTTCCAAGAAATGCTATAGAAATAGATGTAGTATTTTTTGTGTGTGAATTCGCACATAAAACACCACAGTGGCTCTTAGTTAAAGTGAGGAGAATTGGTTCACTACAACCACAGTGCTTTGATACACAATGATAGGATAACTTCCGTGGCTGATATTTGAATGCTCATGCGATCGACTTAAAAACAGGAACATGTTTCATCTGAAAGAATACCAGACTCTGTCAAGAAAATTGAGACACGGGGTTTGGTATGCACTATTCAAACCAAAAAAATCAAACTCGTTTCCATCGAGTTGATTCTGACTCATAGAGGCCCTACAGGACAGAGTAGAACTGCCCCTTAGGGTTTCCAAGGAAAGGCTTATGGATTCCAACTTCTGGCCTTTTGGTTAGCAGCCACAACTCTTAACCACGGTGCCACCAGGGCTTTATATCAGTGGTAGATAATTCTTTCTCATTGCCCACTTCCCTAGAGGAAATCTAGGTCGTTTTTATGGGTCTCTTTTCCTGTGAAGTGGAAAGTTATGTTGTATAAAAGAGCAGTTTTATACTTATACCATTCCTGAAACATTAATCATTTGGTTTAGTAACTGTCCACATTAACCAATTTCATATATTTTATAATCATTTATCATTTGCTTTTGAAATAAAGTCTGCAATGCCTTTTCTGCATTTAAAATTCAAAAAGCTGTGAAAACACAGGATTTTTAGTTTTTGTTTTGCTTTATTTTGGGCCTAACTCATTTGGGAGCAAAACCTGACCTGACACGGATCTGTTCTTGGTCTTTAATTATCTTGTGTAGTGTAGTGTGAATATTTATACCTTCCACTGAGAAATATCACTATGTTCTATTACAAAGTGCTGCCTCAGGCTCCAGTGTATGACCCATTGCTGTCAAGTCGATTCCGACTCATAGTGACCCACGTGCACCAGAGGAGAACCGTGCTGCATAGGGTTTTCAATGGCTGATTTTAAGGATGTAGATCTCTGAGCCTTTCCTCCAAGGCCCCTCTAAGTAGAATCAAACCACCAACCCTTCATTTAGCAACCAAGGACATTAACCGTTTGCAGCTCCCCAGAAATCCTGTGCCATATTTCCTTTCTAAAATTCAAAAAGACATCAATTCCAAAATATATCAGGCCTAAAGATTTTCGAAAAGGTATTGTGGGCCTTATATTTTCTTTTTCTAAGTGTATTTGTGTAGCTTGTTTTGAGCCCATTGAAATAAGTTTGCTTATTGTTTTTTAAAAGTTCTCAGTGTTAAAATTTAACTTTGCATTTATTAATTCTGTGGTCATTTAACCGTGTAAAAATCTTGTTTAGATACATGATTCATCATTTAAAAAAAAATGGGAAAACTTAAGAAAGCCTGAGTTGATGTAGTAGAAAAATATTTGTATCATAACTATCAGGTTCGACATTTATGGTCTGATTTTGAAAATTGGCCTAAGGGGGGAAAATGACTTGATCTAGTGTTATTTCATGATTTAGATGGCAAAAGAATTTGTCATGTGTGCTTATTCAACCCAGTCAGCTTTGACATGTCTTTCCTTCTTTTCAAATACAAAATAACAACAGCAAAGAGCATTGCTTATTTGAAATGGTCAGTTATATTTTGCTATTTTTTTATGTTTACTTCTATTATTAAATATGAAATTAGAATAAGGTGAGACTTGATTTTAGCATAATTAAAAGCAATCATTTTTGATGAGGAAAGAGAAAATAAGTATTTAATATTCTGGTTGGTGACAGGTTTCATGCAAGATTAATGTTTTTTATTTTAATCTACATTTTACTTCATTTCATGTTGAAATGTAAATTAACATTATTAATGGCATTAGAATTAAAAAGAAATATGATCTGTAAATAGACTCATAGCAACCCTATAGGACAGAGTAAAACTGTCCCATAGGATTTCCAAGGAATGGCTGGTGAATTCGAACTGCCAACTGTCTGGATGGCAGCCAAGCTTTTAACCACTGTGTCACCAGGGCTCCCTATAAAGAAAGGCCTTATAAATTTTAAAGAGTCACTTAACAAAACTGAACTTCTTTACCTTGGTCAAGACACTTAAATTTTAACCATGAAAGATTCAAAATAAAGTATTATATTTTTTCCTTACACACACAGGCAGTGTGATTAATTTTTCATAAAAATGTTAGGATATACATTTAAAATATATTACATTTGAATACTCTCAAATCATTCATTTATTTCAATGATATAATCATTAAAGTTTTTGGTGAATATTTTTTAAAGTTGAAGTTCAAGAAAATTTGTGTTCTATTTTAGAAATGCCTAATTTCTACCAGGACCAGTTTTTGTTTCGTGACTAGGTGGGTCAAAATTTTATTTACTGTATTTGCTTCTTAGTGACTTTTGTAAATTATCAGACATTGAGTTGTCTCTCAACAGAAAAAAAAAAAATGAAATTACTGGTTATTTTCAAAGAATTAATTCATTTGATGAATATTTATTGAATGCCTGCTTTATTCCCCAAAATATCATATAACTGGAAATACAATGGTAAAAAAAAGACAAAAAAAAATTTCGTCCCTCAATGAGGCTAACATTCTAGTAGAGCCAGCCAGTCAATGTACAAAATAAGTAGATAGAAGTTAGATAACCAAAGGGCTAGAGACAGGAACAGAGGATTCTAAGGGGGGAGGGGCTTGCAATGTGAAAAGACGTGAACAGGAAAAGTATTACTGAAAGGATTACACTTGATTAAATGCCTCAAAAAACAATGAATGAGCTATATAGATAACGAGAAGAGAAAATTTCAGAGAGAGCAATTAGTGAAAAAATCCTAAGGCAGGAGCATATCTTCTGTGTTCCAGGAAAAATATGGAAGCCTGTGTGTATAAATGCATCAAAAACAGACTCTAAAAGATCAGTTTCTAAATTGTTGTTTAAATTATTTACAATGAAATATGGTGAATACTTTCATATTTGCCTAAATATTTTGATATTCATTGTGAATGCTGCTTGAAAGAGAAATAATATCTACAAAAAGGGAGGTGAGAGTCAGATATTGCTCATTACTGGTCACTCCACATGTATAGCAGTGCATGCAATCCTGGATATTTTGATGTAGAAAAGCTTCAAATAACTAAGAGCCTAACTCAGAAAGAAGAGATCAGTACAGTGAGGGAGCTTAAAACCATATTGTACAATGAACTGTGGAAGGGACCAGAATATTGAGGCTGCAGATGAAAAGTCTTCCAAGGGGGAGAAGGCAGTGGTGGCACTAGGGTTGGTGTCACCCACTGCAGTAATTCCTGGTGTCACTGCCCCACCCCATGGGCAGGGTCGGCTGGCAATCCTTCCTGGTGGGCAGAGCTGCCTGACCCCACCCGCCCCATGCAAGGTCTAGTGCCGTGCTGTGACCCGTCACTTCTAGCCAAGCCCCACCCACAGCTCCTCCCCTCTCCCACTGGTCAAGGCGGAGAACCTCCTATCTGTCCAACGGGGGTGGGAGAGTGGTAATGACAAGTTACTGCACTGGGTGATGGGTGACACCAACCCTAATGATGCCACTGCCTTCGTGGTCCCTCCCTCTACCGCATTGCCCAGCCCGCCCTGCTGTGGACCCTGGGGACTTTTTGGTGTCACCCTCTCTGACAGTGTCAGGGGGAGCAGTCCACACCAAAATCCCCTCCCCTTGCACACCCCTAGTGACGCCACTAGAAGATTGGCAGAGAGGAAATGATAGCTCTCAACTATTTTTGCCACAGGTAAAAAGTATCACGAAATTTAAATCTGGGAGTAATATTTGAAATATATAGCTGAAAACTTTATTTACATGTTCCTCTTATATAGCCCAGATTGTTACTGTTGTTATTGTTAGCTGCCTAGTTGATCCTTGACTAGTGGTGACCCAATGCACAGTAAGACTGGACGGTTGTGATCTACAGGGTTTTCACTGGCTGACTTTTGGAAGTGAATCACCAGGCCTTTCTTCCCAGTTTGTCTCTGCTGAAACCTGTTAAGCATCACAGCAATAAGTAAGTCTCCACTGACAGATGAGTGGTGGCTGCACTTGAGGTGCATTGGCTGGAATTGAACTCAGGTCTTCTGCATGAAAGGCAAGAATTCTAACACCAAACCACCACTGTCCTCAAATTATAATTGCCGTTGTTGTTGTTAGGTGCCGTTGAGTCGGTTCCGACTCACAGCAACCCTACGCACAACTGAACAAAACACTGCCTGGTCCTGAGCCATCCTTACAATCGTTGTTATGCTCGAGCTCATTGTTGCAGCCACTGTGCCAATCCACCTCTTTGAGGGTCTTCCTCTTTTCCACTGACCCTGCACTCTGCCAAGCATGATGTCTTTCTCCAGGGACTGAGCCCTCCTGACAACATGTCCAAAGTATGTAAGACGCAGTCTCGCCATCCTTGCCTCTAAGCAGCATTTTGGCTGTACTTCTTCTAAGACAGATTTGTTCGTGTCTGTCAGTTTGTCGTACTGTGGAGGCTTGCGTGTTGCTGTGAAGCTGGAAGCTATCCCACCAGTATTCAGATACCAGAAGGGTCGCCCATGGAGGACAGGTTTCAGCTGAGCTTCTAGACGAAGACAGACTAGTAAGAAGGACTCGGCAGTCAACTTCTGAAAAGCATTAGCCAGTGAAAACCTTATGAATAGCAGTGGAACATTGTCTGATATAGTGCTGAAAGATGAGCCCCCCAGGTTGGAAGACACTCAAAAGATGACTGGGAAAGAGCTACCTCCTCAAAGTAGAGTCAACCTTAATGATGTGGATGGAGTAAACCTTTAGGGACCTTCATTTGCTGATGTGGCAGGACTCAAAATGAGAAGAAACAGCTGCAAATATCCATCAATAATCAGAACCTGGAATGTATAAAAGTATGAATCTAGGAAAGTTGGATATAGTCAAAAATGAAATGGAACACATAAACATCAATATCCTAGGCATTAGAGAGCTGAAATGGACTGGTATTGGCCATTTTGAATCGGACCATCATGTAGTCTACTATGCTGGGAATGACAACTTGAAGAGGAATGGTGTTGCATTCATCGTCAAAAAGAATGTTTCAGGATCTATCCTGAAGTACAACGCTGTCAGTGATAGGATAATATCCATATGCCTACAAGAAGACCAGTTAATACAACTATTATTCAAATTTGAAGACTAAAGTGTGCCTGACCCTAGCCATGGTATTTTCAATTGCATCATATGCATGTGAAAGCTGAACAATGAATAAGGAAGACTGAAGAAGAATTGACACCTTTGAATTGTGATGCTGGAGAAGAATATTGAATATACCATGGACTGCCAAAAGAAAGAACAAATCTGTCAAATTATAATCAGACTCTCTATAACTGAAGTAAGAAATTAGAGAAAATATGACTTAGTAGTTACTCTATGAATATAGTTAATGTTTTTAGAGGCCTTAGTAAATGATTAGCACTTGCATTCTTTATCTCAATTAATCCTTACAATAGCCTGATGAAGTTGTTAACTAGCTTCACGCATACATACATACAGCTGAGGAAACTGAAATTTCAGGGTCTTAATACTTCCTATGGGGCAGTCCTACTTTGTCCTATAAGGTTGCTATGAGTTGGAATGGACTGGACGGCATTGGGCTTGGTTTTTTTTTTTGGTACTACTACCTGTAAAGATTTATCAAGGTTGTTGCTAGATACCACACCCTTAACACCCCATTGCTAATCAGGAATTCTATTGGAATGCAATACATAAAAGACCTTTCTAACAATGAAAGGCCTCTGCCTTTGGAGTAGTCTAACCTCACAAGGAAATGAAAGTATTATTACTTTAGGTGGTCAATGACAGGCTGGATGACCATCTGTTCAGGATTTATATTAAGTAAGGAATTTGTGAGATGTATATCTAAGTCTCTACTAACGTTAATGCTTTGTGATCTTATTTTGATTATGTTAAAAGAATCAGAATACTTTATGGTGATGACTTGTAGATAGTCTTATTTGTATTCCACGTAAGTTTTTGAATCAATTTTATTTCATTTTTCTTTATTATACTCTTAGTTGGTAGACCTATTTGACCAAATCAAAATTGATAGGTTTGTCACAAAAAGTCTGAGCTAGATTTTTGCATGGCTGTTTATTATTTTGAATTTGTGTCAGAAACTAATGACATCTCCCACTGAATATGTAGCTTAACATCTAATGATAGCTGGTTTATAAAAGTTTTATTTTTCATATTATCTAGAATATTTGATTTAATCAAAAGTTGCTGTAAAATTGATATCTTGCATTTCTCTCTTCACATGGTTCATTCCTTAGTGATACAAGTGTGAGGCTCAGGCTTTTGAAGGTCAAAACACATTCCACTAAAATATTAGAACACACATTCAAACCTATCTTTTGTAAATACAGTCCATCTTTGTTATTAGTTTGTGATTCCATCGTCTTCTAAATGAACTGCAGCAGGAATTTTTAACTGCTGTTTGGATTCATCCCAGAGAATAGAGACTTCAAAGTTGTATGCTTTTAGGTTTGACATAAAAGGGAGACATAGGCACATATTTTATAAATGGTATTAAATGCATGCATGACAGAGCAAAGCTTGATACATCCCTCATTAAAATCTTTACTGCTTGGTTTTCTCAAAACATTGATTCCATAAAATGCCGATTTTTCTCCGAGCACGAATTTTCCCAAGACTGCCTAATTATTGAATATGATTTTCTATTTATCAGAAATATGTTCTTGACTCCTTTCCATGTATGACAAAAATAGTTTCTCCAATTACAATGAAATAATATCCATATTTATAATAATACTTAACACTTACATCAGGCTTATTTTATACCAAGCATTAATTTTATTAAACCAGCTACTATTATTACTTGTTGCTCATATGGAAATTTGTGATATGTTCCACATTTTTCACTCTGTTACTAAGGCCTTCACTGACCACTCTATTTAAAATTGCAAAACTCAACATTTCCTATCCCCATTATGATCTATTTTTTAAATGATATTACTTATTACATATAAAACTTTTATTATTATATATAAAAATAATATAGTCTGTTATAATAATATGTAACAGACTATATATTCTTTTTGAATGTGCTTTTTTTTTACAGCTTACTTTCTCCCACCAGAACAGCAGATCTGAGTGAAGTCAGAGACTCCTACTTTGTACAAGGTGAAACTGATGCAGAGCCTAGAAGGTGCCTTGCAGGTGCTAAGAATGCAATAAATATTTGTTGAATATTCCCACTTCACATTCAAGGAAACAGAAATAAAGCAAAGGAAAACGATGTCATAAATGAACAAATGTTTCCTGAGTACCTCTGTGTGCAAGGTACCATGCTAAGAATGTGAATAAAATAGAAAGGAAAACAAGCAAAACAAAACAAAAAGCAGATATGGGACTCACTCTTTTACTCCATTAAAAACTAACTCTGTAATAGGAAAGACAGTAATTAGATAGACAGATTAGATAGATAGACAGACAGATAGATAGATAGATGATAGATAGGGAGATAGAGAGATAGATTGATAGAGAGATGATACGGAGATAGATGATAGAGAGATAGACGATAGATAGACAGACAGATGATAACCCGACCAAACCCAGTGCCATCGAGTCGATTCCGACTCACACAGCGACCCTGTAGGACAGAGTAGAACTGCCCTGTAGAGTTTCCAAGGAGCGCCTGGTGGATTCAAACTGCCAACCCTTTGGTTAGCAGCCATAGCACTTAACCACTACGCCACCGGGGTTTCCAGATAGATGATAGATAGACAGAAATAGATACAGATGATATAGACACATACACACACACATAATAATTGCCAATGAAGTTGAGATAAAGGGGAGGCTTGGGGTATTTAGTGGCCCTGGGTATCACATCTAGTCTGGAAGGGTGAGAGATTAGCTTCCAGGAAAAAAATAAAAAATTAGACGATATTTATAAGCCAAAAAAAAAGAAAAACAAAGAAGAACAGAAGAGAAAAACAATACCTTTCATTGAAAACCAGTTCATATCACATTTTGGTACATGTAGTTAAATTCAGGAGGCAACTGGAGTCTCCATGTCCATTAAGTTGTATATAGTACCATTAATTCTCAAATCTATTCCAAGGCCTTGGGAAATTCTAATGACTTCTTTCAAGGTTTCTGTTAATTTCTGTATATCTTACATTTTCAGTATCACCTTTGACTCTGAGCTTAAAAAAAAAAAAAATAGAGCTTACAAACCTCATTTAGTTTAAGGATGCTTTCTCTAAATCTTTGCACCATGGCAGCCTAGATAAGAAGTTTTGCCCCTTTTATTAATTGTCATCAGGACATTTTTTATGTATAAAAGACTTCACTGAATTATTAAGGTGACAAGGAGCTTTACTGCACAAATGAAAATCACATAAGGTTAAATTCTACGTATCCCTACCCCTCAAAGTGCTTGACCATATAAGATTTGGAACTCCGTTTCCCACCATGTTCCTTGCTCTGCTCCTTCTCTCAACTCCCCTGCTTCTCCAATAATGCCCTTTTCCATTTTCTGTCTCTGAAATTGCTGTTCATCCATAAAGTGATGACATTTAGCCACCTCTTCTTAAATTTTTGGCCTCCGTTACTACTGGTCCATACTCGAGGATCTCATCTTTCATCTAACAGGCTCTTTTGAATTACCGGTCGCCTATTTATTTATGTACGTGTAGGATTTTTTTTTTTTTTTTTTAGGATTTAGTTTGTTTGTGTGTTTTATTCTTACGTATTATAAATCATGTAGCAATGATCATCTTTGTACAGCAGACTCTCTTAAAAATAAATGGAAACAATCTTCTGTGATTTTTATTTCTTCATACAGCTTAACCTTCCTTCTAGTTTTTTTCCTTTCTGAAATATATCCTTTACAAGTTATTTTAAAGGGAGATTGGTGGAGCTAAAATTGTGTTTTTAACATACTTGAAATATAGTTACATTGCTCTCATTTTGGTATTTAGTTGTTAATGCAATTCCAATTTGATGATTATTTTCTGCTAGTGTATACAGATATACCTCTGAGATACTGTAGGTTCAATTCCAGACCACAGCAGTAAAGTGAGTCACACAAATTTTTTGGTTCCCCAGTGTATACAAAAGCTAACCAATGGAACAGAGTTGAGAACCCATATGTAAATCCATCCACCTATGGTCAGCTGATCTTTGACAAAGGACCAAAGTCCATTAAATGGAGAAAAGATAGTCTTCTTAACAAATGGTGCTGGAAAACTGGGTGTCCATCTGTAAAAAAGCGAAACATGACCCATACCTCACACCATACACAAACACTAACTCAAAATGGATCAGAGGCCTAAATATAAAACCTTAAACAATAAAGATCATGGAAGAAAAAATAGAGACAACACTAAGGGCCTAATTCATGGCATAAATAGAATACAAACTATAACTAACAATGCACAAACACAGAAAAATAAAACTAGATAACTAGGCTCACTGGCCTGATAGAGTTTGAAGGAACCCCCAAGACTGTGGCCCCTAAACACCCTGCTAACCAAGAACTGAAGTCACTCCTGAAGTCTACCTTTCAGCCAAAGATTAGGCCTGTAAAACAAACAATAGCACACATTTCCTCCTGAAGGGGAGGGGCTGGGATGACTTGTTTTGGGCACCTACTGGGGATGACAGGGCAGGCTGGGGGTCAGTGCAGGGCAGGTTGTGGTAGGCCACGACTGTGCTGCTCAGGGGTGTGATGTTCAGCTCACAGTGCAGATAGGCAGGAGAGATGGAGGAGGTTGTGATGTCTAGAGCTATGCTGGGTATAGGAAAGAAGAGAGAGAGGAGAGAGAAACAGGAGCCAAAAAAATAAAAAATAAAAAAGTGCTGAGGGAGCTTGCCATAGGAGTGAAGAGATGGGAAACCGAGACATGAAGAACAATAAAAAGGGGGAAAAAATTAAAATAAAATAAAAAGAAATGCTCCCAGGGATCCCAATGGCAACCAGGGAAATGGCTCCCAGGCCTCAAGCCATGGCCCGTCTAGAAGAGGGGGAGATTATGTACAGCCTGTCAATAAGAAGCAAAGAGCCAGGTGTTCAAGAGAAAGGAGGGGGAGGAGACAAGAGGCAGGGAAGAAGCAAACAAACAAACAAAACGAATAAAGCAGCACCAGCAACAAAGAAATGGCACTGAAGGAGCTGGCTGGTATGGGTAGGGCAAATCCAAGCGGCAGGGAGCTGACACCTCCTGGCTGAGCGACCTCAGACCACTGGGTAGTATCAGAGGCCAAGGAAGGGGAAGAAGGGTGGGGAGTGGGAAGGTATGTAGTGCTGGTTACCAGGTGCTCTGTCTCCTTCTGGGAGCTTCATGAAGCTGCTTTTCTGTACTCCCTGTCTGCTGATCTCCAACAGGAGTACAAGATGGTGAATTTGTGTTGCTTTAGCTGATAGGCGACCTCCACTCGTATCTCTCCTTGCTCTTTGTTCTTTTACAGTTTCTTATTCCATTCAGTGCTTAGCTGAGTTCTTTATCTCTTTATTGGATGCTTAGGGTTCCAGGATTGATGTTTGTCTGTTTTAATCAGTTTTTCAGGTCTTTTTTGTGGAGGGACAGTGTGGTGCTTCTGTCTATACTGCCATGTTGGCTCTGCCTCAAAAAAAAAAAAAAATTTTTTTTTTTTTTTTTTTTTACTATTAATTCAACTATCTGAAGTTGTTGTGAAACTAAATCTGACTTTTTTGATCTGCTGATCCATTTTCATAGAGTCATTGCTGTCCCATCTTTTTGGTAGTTATTATGGAGACCTCACTTCCTGTGTGAATAAAGAGAGGATTGAGCTAGGGATGATTTCAACCAGGGAGGATTCAATTTTGTCCTTACCTGGTACCTGATTTCATTTTGAATTTCTTGTTATTATGCTATGATGTTGTTGTTGTTGTTAGCTGCCATTAAGTCAGTCCTTGAGTCATGGTGGTCCCATGTACAATGGGATCGGACCATTGCAATCCATAAGGTTTTTATGGCTGATTTTTGGAAGTAGATCACTAGGTTTTTCTTCTTAGTATGCCTTTGACTGGGAGCTACACTGAAACTTATTTAGCATCACTGCAGCGTGCAAGCCTCCACTGACAGAGAGCTGGTGGCTGAATTTGAGGGGCATTGACTGGGATTCTAACCTGGGTCTTCCCGCATAGGAGGCAAGCATAATACCACTGAATGACTACTCTCCCCTCCATGATGCCATGTTGTTGTTGTTGTTAGGTGCCATCAAGTCAGTTTTGACTCATAGCAACCCCATGTAACAGAGTAGAACTGCCCCACAGGGTTTTCTAGGTTGCTATGTGTCATCATGGGACTTCATGGCACACAAAAACAACAACAATCTTTATGGGGATGGATTACTAGGTCTTTCTCTCACAGAGCCCCTGTGTGGGTTCAAACCACCACACTTTTGGTTAGCAGCCAAGGATTAACCATTGCTCTACCAGGGCTCGTAAGGAGGCAATACAGAAAAAGCTTAAAAGCACAGGCTGTGGAATCTGGCTTACAACATACTTGCTTGTGACTTGGAGCAAAGTAAACAAAACCTCTCAGTATCTTTATCTATGAAATAATAATAATAATAATAGTACTTAATCACAGAGTTTTTGTGAGGGGTAAATGTGTTAATACAAGTGATTTGAAGACTAACTAGTAGATAGTGAAGAGTCAACAAGTATTTTTTTTTTACTAATTGTTACATTGAGTATTATCAGAAAAACTAAAGAAGTCAGTTTTGACACAGATCTAAAAAATTTTCTGACCCTGACTCCTCATTTATGCTTTTGTACAGACTAAAGGAAAGGGGGAATACCTCATTAAGTGACACCAATTGTCTGAGGAGAAATCTTTTTGTATTACATCCCTAATTTGCCCTGTGAGAAAAGGTTGAATAAATTTAGATTCACCAAGTTGAGAGTGGGAAGGCAAAAGGAAAAGTTTAACAGGCTGAGGAAAACTGTAGTGCTAATTATGGTACTGCTTAATCTTTTCTTTAGAAAACTGGAAAAAAAATCAATGTTTCAAAAATGCCAACTCTGCCATAATTAAAGATATCAATAGGATGAGAATATCAACTCTTGGTGAATCTTTAAAAACATAAGAAAATAGAAATAACTTTAAATAAAATGTCACCACCTTTTAAAAAAGATGATATTTGAATTTAAGGTAGAATAAATCTGTTGTGGTTCTTTTTTCTTTTCCTAGTTATTTTTTCCCCCATATTCTCATTTTACCAGTATTTCACATCCTTATCTCTTTTTAATCAATATAAAATTATAGAGCTCTTTACTTTATTTGGTCTCTAGTTTTAACTCATAAGAAACTTGTCTCAATAATGTTAATAAAGGCATGAGTTCTAACTGCAATTCATTATGATTCAATTATTTAATTATTAAATGTTAAAATAAGAGCTTATTTCTCATCAGTGGTCATGAACACAGGCTTTAGAACCAGATTTAGTCTGGGTTTTACTTCCAACTTGTACGAACTGAGTAAATTACTTAATTTCCCTGGCTTTGAATCTCCTCATCTCTAAAAGAAATATTTACCTCATAGGGTTATCATGAGGATTAAATGAAATTATATATTTGTTGTGAATTAAGTCAATTTGGTCCCTCACAACCATAATACATTAGATGGCTTTACGGACTGAATCACTTCCCCCCAAAATTTATGTTGAAGTTTTAACCACTATGTTTGTGAACGTGACCTGGCTTGGGCAAGTAGAGCCTTTCTCAGTTAAATCATATCACAGTAGGAGTAGGGTGGGTACTAATCCTAATTTCTTCTGAAAGGGCTTTTATAAAAGTAGAAGACAGATATGGAGATTGGGTTATACGCAAGGGGAAGACAGATGCGTTATGATGACAGAAGCTGATGAATCTCTAAGCAGTAAAAGAATGCCAAGTATTACCTACTGCTGCTCAACGGCACTGGCTGGGCTACCAGAAACTAGGAGAGGCCTGAAACAGATCCTCTCTCAAAGCCCTCAGAAGAATCAACACTGCTGATACCTAGATATGAACTTCTGGACTCCAGAACTGCCAGAAAATAAATTTCTGTTCTTCAAAGCCACCCACTTTGCGGTATTCTGGTACGGCAGCCCCAGGAAACTTAGACCGTTAGCTTTTGCAGGTAAGAGTAGCCACCAAGAGTTAAAACATGCATGAGGCAATCTCTTGCAAACTCATGACTAAACTACACTGAGGTATGCTTCTGGCCAAATTATGACACACATATTCCATTCATTAAGCCAATATTTACTGTCCAAAAGGTGAAAAAGAGTTCATGCAATATTTCCATAGTCTAATAGATTCTCATTTTTCTTTCTCACAGATGCTTTGAACACATTAATATGAAAGTTTAACAAAGACTGATGTGACAATATTACAGGATTTAACCTCCAAACCAATGCCTGGGATCCAGACCATTCAGAGATCAAGTCTCAGGCACTATCCCTAAGATTAGGGGTGACCAGGTTTATTAGAATCTTATAAGCTATTCACATCAGAGAAGGACACATTTCTAAAGTAATATAGACAATTTATACTTCATCAATGAAACACCTTTAATATCAATTTTTCTAATTCCATGCATGGACCAAGCCCCTTCCCAAATTTTTCACGTTACTGCTGAGATTCAACTGAGAGGTTTAGAAAAAAAAAAAAAAAAGTTCACCACAATGAGGAGTCCCTGAGTAGCACAAATGATTAAGTGTTTAACTGTTAGCTGAAAGGTTAATGATTCAAACCCATCAGGCACCACAGAGGATAGGTCTGGCAGTCTTCTTCTGAAAGGTCATGACCTTGAGAACCCACTGGAGCAGTTCTATTCTGTACACTTGGGGTCATCATGAGTTAGAATAGACTCAACAACAATGAACAACAAGGGCAACAATACCATGATGAAAATATTTAACAAAAAGATAACTTATATTGCTACTCCTTGACTAAGCCATAGTCAACCTCTGTGTGAATGATTCTCAACCCTGTTCATATTAATGCTTTGTTTGATATAAAATATTTTATACTTTCTATTTAGCACACTAAATTGAATTAATGAATATAGCATTCAAAAAACGGAACACGTTGCCGTTGAGTCGATTCCGACTCATAGTGACCCTACGGGACAGAGTAGAACTGCCCTATATAGGGTTTTCAAAGAGAGCCTGGTGGATTCGAGCTCCTGACCTTTTGGTTAGCAGCCGTAGCTCTTAACCACTACGCCACCAGGGTTTCCATAGCATAAATACATACCTTTAAAAATCATATAGAAAGAAAATAATTAAAAGAAAGCAACATCCATTTCAATATGTAAGTACTCAGGTTTAACTACGCTGAAAGTTTAAGGACGAAATCAATTTCTTGCTCCCATAACAGAATCACAATGAATGTGGCAGCTGTAAATGCAGATGCAGAAGTGTTGGTTTGGCAGCTTAAGCACCATAGCAAAGCAGTATTGCTGTTAGTGAACAGCTGACGTGCTACTAAACTGGAGGACAATTTATCTTTGATTTTCACAATAGTGACATTCCAGGAAAAAACAAACAGGTGTATATTAACTGTTCACAAAACCACTTTGGTTTACGTATGAAATGAGTTAGGTCCCAAACTGAAATGATTTAAGTAGGCTTTTCACTCCAGTGAACATTTCTCAGCACTGTGTGTGCATCCCAGAAAGATTTTCTGGGTACTTAAACAACGGAAAAACTCCCCTTCATTTCTATTAAAAAATGTCCACTTGAGGTAGTAGTGCTCCCACTGACAACTGTTCCTACCAGTACATATGCTCCAAATGCCTTTGACAAACCCAAGTAACATGACATACAGAAAAAGGTAAAAACAAAATTAAACGAAAAATCTCCTTCTTTTCCTCAACAATGTTCTTTTTCTTGTTAGTTGCCATGGAGTAGATTCCAGGACCCACATAATTAGTTTTCATATCTTACCCTTCTCAAGACAATCACGAGTGTCAATATCCTTCTTTCAGGGAAAATTCCAGACCCTCATACTGTGGTGTGGCTTTGTTATCAGATCTTCGGAAGAAAGCCTTCTCTCTCACAATACCACCAAAATAAGGTAAGGGGATGGTGGATAGGCAAGACAGACGGACAGACGGATGGACGCATGGATGGATGAATAGATAGATATAGATAAGTAGATGATAGATAGGTAGATAGGTAGGTAGGTAGGTAGGTAGATGATAGATAGATAGATGATAGATAGATGATAGATAAATAGATGATAGATAGATAGACAAATGAGAAATAGATGATAGATAGATAGATGATAGATGATAGATAGATAGATAGATGATAGATGATAGATTAGACAGATAGATAGATAGATAGATAGATAGATAGATAGATAGATAGATAGATAGATAGATAGATAGATAGATAGACAGAAAGACAGATGATAGACAGATAGATACACAGATAGACAGGCAGGTAGATTATTACAGACCCAACTTTAATTGATTAAAGTAATTTACCTTATCTAATAGAATTTTTTTTTTTAATAGAACAATTAGCATCTCATCCTAAAATATTCACTTTCAGGTAACTTCAATCTTTTCCAGAATAATGGATGTACCCTTGCTTTACATTTATGTAAGTAAATGCCTGTCCAAAGGATTTATCCCAAATAAGGACAATCCACATGGGCATTAAAATTTCCATCTTTTCAGGTGTTTAAATTTGTTGGCAGAATGGTTAAGTGTTTGGCTGCTAAATGAAAGGTGGGCAGTTTGAACCTACCAGTGGCTCCATGGAAGGAAAGACCTAGCAATCTGCTCTCATAAAGATTACAGTCTAGGGAATCCTATAAATGCTATCCCATTCTGTCCTATAGAGTCAGTAGGAGTCAGAATCGACTCAATGGCACACAACAACAACAAACTTGTTTATAGCTTATGAATAGTAGTATTTTTTTCAACTTCAACCATTTATTAGCTGTAAGATCTCAATGTAGAAAAAAAATGGCTTATGTTTCACCAATGGCACCCTAGTGGATTACTATTTATGTCTTCAAAAACATGCCTTACCTAGACAGAATATAGTGTTATATTCACATATTCGTCTTTCTCTGAACATCATTGTTGATGTGATATTTCTGAAGGTTTTAAAGCAGTTCGGGAATATAAGGCAGCAGAATTGTTGCTTTTCACTAGATCGCCAAATTGCCATGGCCAAATCTTCTTGCTTACACAGCATGTTCCTTTAGGGCTTTGTCAGTTATTTATAGTGAGTCCTTATGTTTATGGTGAACAGTTTGCTAAAGTTTTAACTTTAAGAATGTTTTGGCCCTGCTTACACGTGGCAATGAAATTTTATTATACTGTGGGTTTCAATGTAATTGTCAACTCTGCTCTTTATTCTTAGTTTTCAAATGTTCTCAGTCATGTTTGATTTTCTAATGGCTGCTGTAAATCAGGCTCCAATTTTTCCATAATTTTTAGATTAGAAAACATGGGATCCATGATAGCTTCCCACTTAATAATAATGCTTACATATTAAAAAACAACCCAAAATAAAATTCTACCAAAGTACTTTAAAAATTCAGTGTTATCAAAGAAGTATGCATACGGTAAATGGAAGACTCAACACAAGATTGGAAGTGCCACCGCAGAGTGGTCCATTTATAGCAGTCAAAGGAGAAGCTGAGAACAGTGCGGTATATCGATCATCAGATCATTTTTTCTCCATTAAGAAAATAAAGCAAAATTATAATAAGAGTAGTTAATTAAGTTAAAAACTTCATGTCACAAAAGCTAAGGAAATTGGAATAATTATTGAGACATTTAGGGAAGCATTTTTCAGGTCTGAATTGCTCTCTTTTCATACTCAAACAGGATGCAAGGGTGAGACAGGTCTAGTCTGTTGCCTATAATGCATGGAGACTTGGGAAGTTAAAATCACAACAGGAAACGTATAAAACTATCATCCACAATTAAAACAGCTCAGACCTTGGAGATCTAACACTTGGGAAGCAGCATTGCCCCTAGGGAGTATTTTGTGAATCTGTAATGATCATTCTTTATTCTATTAGCACTTATATATTAAAATGAAAAAAATTTTTTTTTAAATTACATTTTATGTTTCATTTATTTATTGGTAGGCCAGTACATTGAATATTTTCAAAAAATACTATGTGTTGGAGCTGATACAATAATTTCATTTCAGTAGTTTAAATGGGATATCTGTTCTATACAATGTGGACATTATACAAGTTGAGGACCACTGTGCTACATAAGACAACGTATCCATCATGGTCCTTACCGTGATTGACTTCCATGAGCATTCAGTAAACAAGTACAGTATGTGCTTCTGAAGAAAGTAACTATATCTTACTCACTTCTATGTCTGTAGCCAGAACCATCCCTGGCACAGAGTAGATCCTCAGTATGTATTTCAGATTTGGATTAATTGACTTAATTAACTTGTGTCTATTGATGTAGCCAAGCAAATGAAAACATTATGCAAATCACTGTTGGGCAGCTGTTTGCAGACAGAATCAATGTATTACAGTACTGCTACAAACTGAATGTCCAAGTTAAACATTCCAGCCCCTTTACTGCCAGCTCCAAATGAAAACATTCAGGCAAGACCTCTAATTGGCCTTGTTTGCTTCATTTGTGTTATCCTGAACCAATCACCCTGGCCAAAAAATTAGGTACTAAAATTAAATAGAATCTTGGTCAAGCCTGAAAGATACTATGACTGGAAATTGGACCAAGATTGTATGACTGGAGTAGAGCAGGAGCAATCACCCACGTAAACCATGAGAGAGATTTGAGAATCTGAAGAAGATCATGGAATTGCTTTCAGAAAAATGTGCACGTGCACTCACACAAAAACACATAAAAATTAGGTTTTATTTCACATCAAAAATGCTTGTTTCAAAACTCTATTTCCGTCAGTCTTGACTCATTTATTGAATTGGGTTAATGTGAAACAGCAGCTGGCGGTAGTATCCAGAGTCCTCTCCATGTGAAGAAAGCCTTGTCTGCAGAGGAGAGAATAACAGACACAGCAAAACAGAACTGAGAGAGAGAGAGAGAGAGAGAGAGAGAGATGTAAGTTCTCGGGCCCGACTGTATTTGAAATTTGTTCCATCCACAATTTTCAGTTATATGAGATGATAAATTTAGTTCTTGTTTAATTTAATTTGGATTGGGTACTTTCACTTGTATCCAAAAGAATGCTGTTGAATACTGGTATATCTAACTCCCAGTATATCAAGAACAACTGCATTGTAACATTAGCAAAATTATGTGGCCATAAAATAAACACATGAAATTGCAAAGCTTTTACTTTTAGTAACTAACATTAATTAATTTTGTTTTTAGCCGAGCATAGAGAAAGAAGGTATTGTGGGGCAAGCATGCTTCCATATTCATCTTGGATCGGCCATGGATCTTTTTGTTTTTTAATTTGTGTGGCATGCTAGTTTTGTTACAAGGTATCTGCAGATTATTTCCAATAGGACATTAGGATAAGGTCCATAAAGAATAAAACACTTCAACTCAACTCAGTTATGGAGATGAGATTTATCAAATGTTGACACTTAGAAATATGCTGATGGTCTATGTCTGACTCTCTTAGTGAGGTTTGCTCTCTTCATTTGTCTATCACAATGTTATGTGTGTGTGTATGTGTGTGGTTTCCCAAAGAACTTAATCACGTGTGAAGAAATAGTTCAAGTACTGAAAGTCAGACTTGCAACGGCAGCTATACCAAGAAACCAAATGCCCTTGAGTCGATACGACTCATAGCAACCCTATAGGACAGAGTAGAACTCCCCACAGGGTTTCCAAGGAGCAGTTGGTGGATTCAAACTGCCGACCTTTTGGTTAGCAGCCAAGCTCTTAACCACTGCACCACCAGGCTCCATAAAAATATAAAAAAGCTATAGAGAGATCTAAAATATATTGCTTCCCATGCAATCTCTGAAATCGTTAAATTAAATGAACCACAAAAGTAACCCAAGACCACCACCGTGGAGGTGACTCCGACTCATAGCGACTCCATAGGATTTCCAATGGTCGTTACAGAAGCTGACTGCCAAATCTTTCTCCTGTGGAGTGGTGGTGGGTTGGAACTGCCTACTTTTTGGCTGGCAGCTGAGCACTTTAACCACTCTGCCACTAGGGCTACTTACGCAAGCAATAGTGAACACTAAATTAAACAATTATGTATTCTATTTTCCCCTCGTTCTTAAATATCAAGTAAGCCACTTCAAAAGATTTGAAGAGAAGCGTATTTTATTTCTTGTAGTATATCATTTTATACAGAAACGTTTGGGTAATGAAGGAGTCTTTTTTTTTTTTTTTATATGAGCATATGGTTGATGATAAAACTAAATAGTTTTATTATGGGAACAGAAAACAATTTTTATTGTTCATGTAGTTAGCCTAACAACAACACTTCATTATGTTTGTTAAATTAATTGAACACATCATACAGACCAATCACCCAAACAACTGACTAAATGCTTTATTGTTTTGATTTTGATTACATTGACTAGGTGTTTTTTGAAGCGTGTAGAGCAGCTAATAGGGTACTAGGAAAGTGATCACTTGAGTTGCAGACAGAAATTTCCCATAGCAAAAAATATATTATTTAATTAATAAATATTCCTGGTCTGAGTCTACAGGCATAACGGTTTTGATCGCAGAGATGTTCAAATCGGTTGTAAACTTTCCTCTTTGTTCTAACTACCAGGTTGTAGTGATTTTTGATTGTCCTATGGTCAACTAATTGTGCACAATGCCATGGTAACTTATTGTTTTTTCTTTGCCTGATAAAACTTATAAAGTTAAGAAAAAAAACTTTATATTTCCCCTGAATATATATTATATACTCTGGAGGCTGAAGATTAAAAGTACTACTCATATTCTAATTATTATACCACCTGGAATGAGTAATTTGAGTATTTAATTGAGTGCTGATCTCATAGTTCCTTGGTCATTTTGTACAATTCGATATAACCCAGAAGATGTTTAACATGTTTTATACCCAATGACCAGCAAGTTGAGGTAGTTGAATACAGTAATGTAATAATGAATTTATTACTTAAATCTAAGTGAACCTAATTTATAATACTACATTTGGTGCTATAAGAAGAAAATTTATATTATTGAAAATGTATTTTGTATGAAATGTTGAAAAAAGAATAATATTCACTAGTTTGGTTTAACTCTATAATTATAAACTTTAAAACAGTCAAGTCGTAATTACCAAACAACCTTATCCTGCGAGAGAAACTTTATTTACTAACTTTTTGTAGAGTTACGGAGGAAACAAAACAAAACAAAAGTTTTCTTTCGTTGTTTTCACATGAAGAAAAGGGACCTATTAGTAGATAAATGACCTTGAAGGCAATCATTTAGTACAATTTGAAATCGCTTGAGTTACAGATTTGTGAGAGGCTAAAGATTGACATTATTCTTCCAAATATTTTCATATTGATACTGTTACATAAGACCAAGAAAATTCACAGTAAATGCTTCTAATTGACAAAGTCTCTCTTGCATTTAATATTTCTAGAGGGAAAAACAATCCTTTGTGAGTTTTATACTTAGTCCATGCTTGGATGTCTTTGAAAATGTGCGTTAGGGTCTAGAAATGGATCTAAATGAAGTATTCTCCCTGTTTTGTACAAGTTCCAATTTCCTTTTTTAAGTAATGAAGAGACTGTCTCTACCTCCACATTTCATCTTGGCTTTTTTGGAAAAGAATATTTTATTTGTGGGATAAGAAGAAAATTGTTTTTGAGACTTCCAACTTTTCAGTTCAGTTACCTGGCTGATATGATCTGCGATGCTCACCACTCATCCTGGGAGTCGTGGGATATGAAGTCCTCTTGTAATAAATGAGAATGTAGCTACTCTTACAGAAACCACTTATGCCAGTTAATGAAAATGAAATGGTAAGTTAATATTCCAGATAGACCTGTATTTCAAAAGTGCAATGCCATAAAACAATTTCATCACACCGTCACACTTTTGCCAAGTTGGACAAGGTTCAAAAAACAGCGAATATTTGAATGTCATGCTGTGGGATAGGATATATATGTATATGTACTGAATATGAATGGAAACAAATACATAAATAGAAACAAATATTATACACAGTATGAAAATTTTTTAAAGCCTAGATTCTGAACTTAGAGCACAGTTGAAGTGTTTGGTTCAAGATAGACACAAGTGTTGAACAAATGAAAGGCCTTTAAAAATGGAAAAGAATCATATAACACATTCATATGTTTGTTTCTTAGCCAAAAAGGTGATACCAAAAAAAATTTCTGTTGAGTTAATTCCGACTCATGGTGATCCCGTGTGTTGCAGAGTAAGACTGTGCTCCATAAGGTTTTCAATGGAGGATTTTTTTGGAAATAGATTGCCAGGTCTTTCTTCTGAGGTGCTTTTGGGTTGACTCAAGCCACCATCTTTTCAGTTAGCAGCTGAGCATTTAACCGTTTGTGCCACCCAGGGACTCTAAAGACATGATACAGTCCCTAATGAAAATTATCGTTGAAATAATTTACACTGGTTTAAATATGAAGAGTTTCAACTAATAGTGGGAAAATATATCAGGCAATAATTTGTAAATATTTACAGGAGAAAGTGGCCACTATGCTCATCAGAAGTCAGTGATAGTCATATTATCATCCAACTTTATTTATGATCTGGAAAACATAGTATAAACGATATATTAAAATTTGCAGATGATATTAGTTATACCTATTTGCTCATAGTATGAGGCAGCAATTTATTACTTGTATTTCAAAAGTGACGCTATTTTATGTTATAATAATGCAGAACCAAAAAAAAAAATTAAATTGGGCAATATATTTAGAAGTCAAGAGACGTATTTAATGAGAACATTTTAAAATTTTCTGCATGAATACGGCGCAGATAACCTTTACTAATCTCTTTGCAAATCCTTCATTGAATAAGGGAAGAAATGTATTTCAACATTATACTAAGGAAACACTTATTTTTCTCTTTCCATAAACTACTCCACCATACTAATCTTAATTTTTGTTTCAGTTAAAGAAGTGATAATAAAATAAGTGGAAATCTCTGTTTTATTGGGCACCAAATCAAGTAATAATAGTAGTGGATGGTCATGATGGTCACTGCTGTTACTAATAGCACTGCTACTTGCTGTTGTTGGGTGCTGTCGAGTCATTTCCGACTCATAGCAAACCCATGTGAGAAAGCAGAACTACCCCAAAGAGCTTTCTTGGCTGTAATCTTTCTCCCACAGAGCCGCTGGGTCGGTTCAAACCACCAGCCTTTTGGTTAGCAGCCAAGTGCTTAACCATTTGTTCCACGAGGGCTCCTTAGTACTACTACTAGATAACAAGTATTAATATTATTCTGTGTGTCAGATACTGTGCTAAGCATATTGTATGCATTAAACTCATTTAAACTTGTGATAATAAGTTGTTATTATTTAAATTGTTGTAGGTTTATAGCCTGTTTAATATGAGTAATTCTTCTAGATCTAGTCATTGAGGTTTAAGGTTTGATACATCAAAATTAACATGCCCAAAATTTAGGGCATTATAAAAGCAGGTTCTCCATGGGTTTCCACTAACAAGATTTTTTTTTTTTTAAGAAATTATAGTATTATAGCACATAATGAATGCTACTATTTAGAGATCAATATCTGGGAAGAAAAACACATTACATAATGGAGACAAAAAATCGACTTTGTGAAATTTAGGACAGTCAATCTGTGCCCAAGGTTCCTGAGAATGACTATTTGCAAATCAATTACTAGTAATTAAATATTTACACCTACAAGTGATATCATAGGCTTGTTAAGACAGGTTAATTAGAGAAAAAAGTTGATCAACTATGTATATGTGTACAACTTGCTCTCAGTCTCTTTCCATATTATCAAATTCTTTCTATCCTTTGATATAATTTGGCATTTGCCATATTTCTCATAGTGTGGTGTATTATTAACTTTCTTTTTATGTCTGAACAAAAGAACTTTCAAAAGAACTTTATATTTCATGAGTTTTTGATAGGCATGTACAAGTAAGGTAATTATAAAAACAAACACTTGTTGCCCTTGAGGGGATTCCAATTCATAGCGACCTAGGACCGAGTAGGAGCGGATGGTGGTTCAAACTGCTGACCTTTTGGTTAGCAGCTGAGCTCTTAATCACTGTGCCACCAGGGATTCAGTTGTAAGGTAGATTAAATGAATACGTGGTTGATTGCTTAGTTAATACCAAATTGTCTTTTATAAAATTTTCCAGCTAAATATTGGACATTTCAGAGAAACTAACAATAGCCACAATTTAACTTAATTATGAGTATATTTTAATGTCTGTATACATGTACACCGGCTGTTAACCAAAAAGGTTGGCAGTTTGAACCCACCAGCCACTCCAAGGGGAAAGATGTGGCAGTCTGCTTCTGTAAAGATTCCAGCCTTGGAAACCCTATGAGGCAAGCCTACTGTGTCCCGTAGGGTCTCTTGCCATGAGTCAGAATCGACTTGACAGCAATGAGTGGGTGATACATGTATGCACATATTAAATATTTGATCTAGCATCGAAAGTACTAAATAAATACCTGATAAAGACAATAATGAGCCCTGGTGGCGCATTGGTTAAGAGCTTGGCTTCTAACCAGAAGGTCAGCAGTTCCAATCCACCAGCTGCTCCTTGGAAATCCTATGGGGGCAGTTCTACTCTGTCCTGTAGGATCTCTGTGAATCAGAAATCACTTGATATCAACTCTTGTGTGTGTGTGTGTGTGTAAGGCGATAAGGAAGAATAAAAACTGTTTTTAGATTTTTAGAGTTTTCTTGAGCACTGTCCGACCCACTGGAGCATGAACATATATCATCTTTTGCAAAGGCATCAGTCATATTCTTAAGGAGCTATTTGCCAAGTTCATTTAAATGATACCTTCATGAACTCAGGCTGGGATTCACCACTTGGCCTATATAATATATAGATTCACTAAAATGTTATTTCGAGTATATAGCCCTAGAGGTCACTCAATTTAACTGTCCCCCAAAGTTATAATAAATGATTATAGCAGAAGTCAAATGGCTAGAATACAAAGCTCATAGCCATAACTGCACTTCATTAAATGCATTCAGAATGTCAAACTCAGTTGCTTCTGGCAGTGGCATTCCTGTTATCATGTTGATCAAAAGGTAATGGGAAGTGACAAGCAGTATCACAAACACTGTATTGTAAACAAAATACTCTTCAAACACTTAAGTGATCACAGTGATAGTCTGTTTTCATAATAGTAAAATCCAGCAGTCTTATTCAGCTTTTATTCGTGCATATGTTTCTTAGGAGCACATCTTGTCCTAACTGCTTTGAATATAGTGCAGTGAACTACTCTGAACAATGCAGGTAAAGAAATGTCAATATAAAGAATTCCTACTCTCCGCCTCTACCCACAACATTAGCGTGTTTGGTTGTTTTATTTTACACCTAAATAAAGATACTGATTATATATTTCTTCCTCCCTGTTCATACTTTATATATGGTGGGTTTTATAGAGTTATAATTTTCTCCTACATGGGATTATCTTTATTATTGTCAGTGAACAATGCCATCTTGTCTTTCATAATTTACTTCAAATGTTACTTTCACTGTCATTTTCTGTAAACTTTTCTCCCAAATACAAATAATTGGCCTTCCATCTGTGTTTACAGTATTATTTAATATCTATATTATAGTAAGTCAAATATTTCAGCCTGTTATTCAAGACACATCAAGATCATACACAAAATTGAACTCAATGTTTCTCCCTTCCTAAGCCAAAATGCTCATACTCTGTAATTGGTTCTGTAAGTGATTGGAATTACTACCTCAATCCCCAAGTCATAACCTCACTCTATTCCTCATCATCCACTGTATTTGTAAGAAAATACTGTCAGACCCTCATAAAAGAAGTATGTCCAGAACCTCATAACTTCTCCTCTGTACCACCAATATCAGATACCTGTGGACTTACCATCAGCTACGTTTCTAACTGGGCTGTCTGAAATTATAAACAGTTCCACCACTTTGTCATTACTATTTTCCCAATAATAAATATGATTTGATGACATCAGTAGTAAGTCTGAAAATACAATATCAACATACTCATTGACTCCACACTGCCTACAGGGTTAATTTTTATTTTTTATTTTAACAGAAAATAAATTATTTTCAGAACCTCAATCCAAGCAATATTCTAGTCTTTTTATTGATGCTTCCTGTACACTCTCTTTATCAGTATTCTACACATTAAATTATACATCCAACAAATATTCATTAAGTGCCCCACTATGTGTTGGGCAATGTGCTTGGTCCTGGAGTTACAACAGTGAACCCAGTGGACCACCCAGCAGACATGACTTTGTCCCTCACCTCCTTCATGTATTACTCAGATGTCATCTCTTCATTTAGGCCTCCTTCAACCACCCTATTTAAAACGTCATTGCACAAATATACACATCCCTTCTCTCTTCCCTCTCAATATTTCTCCATAGTTCTTCTAATCATAGATCTATTACATATTTTAGATAGTTTGTTTATATCTTTTGCTGCACTAGAGAGAAAGCTCCATGAGGTTGAGATTTTTGTCCTCTAGAAGTCAGTAAAGTTTGTGGGAAGTTTTAATATGTGAATTTTCCTCAAAATAAGGTGATTCTTAAGTAACTCAGGAAGGCATTTCATTGTCCGGTTACTGCTGTCCAAACAGAGATATTTTTCTCTATGGTCAATCCTGAATAATCTGTTTGGTTTTATTAATAAATGTGAAAATTTTACGTAAATCTCATATCCCATTTTCCCTAATCCATTTAAATTATTTTCATATTTCAAACCCTGTCTCAACTATCTCCTTCTCTATGAGGCCCTTCCTGGTTCTCTGGTAGAATTTCTTGCTTACTTGTCTTTGTCACAATAGAATAAGTGATGTTTCTATAAAAATGTTTACCATAGTATGTATAAAAAAAGTTATTTTAGTTTTCGTCAGAATTATATAGCATTAGGTGAGATGAAAAAGAGGAATCCGGCATTAACCTGCTTATCAAGAATTTCCTAGAGAATATTGCTATAATTTTTTTACCCTAGAAAAATGATATAATAGTTATATTAACTATATTTGTGGTTCAGATGAGTACCTTTTAATTTAAAATGCCAACAAAAAAACCTCCAAGGTATACTGTTATACTGAATACATATAAAGAAGGTACAGAACAATGTGTAAGTTTTGTTTGAAGGCAAAATTGAGATGAAACCTTTTATTGGTTACTCTATACTTTTTGGATTTTAAAACCTATGTATATATTAACTATATAATAATAATTAAAAAAACAACCATAAGCCCATAACCCTTTCCCTCTTATTTGCACTGGTCAGCATAAAAAGCTAGATATATAGTCTCTTTTCTACAAAAAGTAAAATTCTGATTTTTAAAGATAGTTAAGCTTTAATGATAAGCTCACATAATTAGACGTCAAGTCCTAAGAGGAAATAAACTAATTAGAAATAAGTCCTTGTTTCTTTGTGTAACTCCCTTGGGTAAAAAACTCCCTTGGATAATATTAAAATAATGTTCATTCAATTAACACACACGTATTGAGCTTCCATGCGAAGTATTGGGTATACAGTAATTAACCTGACAGCTATATTTTCTGTCCTCCTGGAAATTACTAACTATTCAGGAAAACCAAAAATAAATTAGTGAAATGGATAAATACAATATGTACTAAGTGCTAGGTAAGGAAAGTACAGGGTTTTGTAATAGAGAAGCAGAAGAGGATAGTTCTAACTGGGAAGGCCTCTTAGGGGACAGAATATCTATGCTGGATGACATGGAGTCAGTCATGAATAGATCTGGGGGAACCATGTTTCAGGAAGAGGAAATGAGTTGTTCAAATTTTGAGACAACAAAAAAACCACTATGACACTCCTGACATTGGAGAGCAATGGGCAAGATAAGGAAGAGTAGTGTGATATGAGGTAGAAAAGGTTTGCAGACACCAGATTCTGCAGGGCCTTGTAAGATCAAGTAAGGAGTTTGGATTTTACTCCAAGTTCAATGGGAAACCACATCATTTTTCTAAAATTAGAGGAATAACTACACATATTTTTTATTTTAAAAACATCATTCTGGCTGATGTGTGAAGAACAGGTTCAAAGAAGACAAGAGTAAAAGCAAGAACAGTTTATCATTGTCTTACTTCTATGGGAGAATGTGTGCACATTTGTACATGGTGTAAGGGTAGAAAGAAACCGTAGTATGGTGTGGTGCTACTGGCCTGTTCGGTCCAATGATGTGTGAGACCTAATGTGACCTCATAGTTTTCACTCAAAAACAAGAATACCGGAAGAGAAAGAACATGGCTAATGTGGGTAAGTATTGACTTCATGAAAGAAAAATGTATAGACTATGAAAATATTTTACATTTAAACGAAGGGTGGAAAATTTGGAGGTTGGGATTTGTTAACAGTTTTATCTCTTCCTTTTGCTAATAATATCCAATAAAAATTGCTATTTTGGGAGGGGTATCATATACAGGAAGTCCTGGTGGCATAGTAGGTAAGGACTCGGCTGCTAACTAAAAAGTCATCAGCTTGAAACCACCAGCTGCTCCTTGGAAACCGCATGGGGCAGTTCTACTCTGTCTTATATGGTCTCCATGAATTGGAATTGATTTGATGGGTTTAGTTTGGTTTTGGTCATATACATAGTGCCTCATTTCATGGAAATACGTGGCTATGATTAGAAAAATTGAAATGAATTATCTACAAATTTCTCTCATTGTTCAGGATACTGCAAGTCAAATTATGTATTTACTTTTTATTTCCCTTTAGACTTTGAACTTAAAAGTAGCGCCTGTGTTGGATTTACCCCTTGGGGAACATATTGTCTGTTAGATACAGTAAAAAAAAAAGTTTTGTATGGACTGTTTCATTTAATTTTCAAAACAACTTTTTGAAGTACATTGTATCAGTTTGGATACATCAAGTTTTGTTGCTAAAACAAAAGTAAGAACCATAGTGCCTTTGCCATAAGACCAGGAGGACCAAAGATTCAGTAGAAGAATCTTGATCCAAAGACGGAAAATGTAGAACGAAATTTCAAATTCTTATAGAATTCAGACTTTCTATAGAGCTTATAGAGCCATTAGGCCTGGATGAACCCCTGAAACTATTGCTGTGAGATAATCTTTAAACCTTTAACCAAAGCTATACCCTGAAATCTTCTTAAAATCAAACAATAGTTTAGCTTGGTTTGTAAAGAATGTCAGCTTTGAGCAATGTGTTCTTTTAAAGAAATATCTACATGGGAACAAATTGACAATAGAAGCTCGAAAGGTTGGATAAGAAGCTTAGGGGGCACTGAGTTTTTGTTAACGGTAGAGGAATAATTCAGAAAAAGTAGGTGAGAATGGTTGCACGACTTGAAGAATGTAATCGTTGTCACTGAATGTTACATGTACAAATTGTTGCCTTGGTGTATGTTTTACTGTGTATAATTTCAACAACAATAAAATAAAATAAATTATTAAAAAAAAACACAGTGGCTTAAGCAAGAAAATTGAAATTTCTTTCACTTAATATTCTGGGACCTTTAGAGAAACTAATGGATGTCAGGGCCACAGGATCTTTCTATCTTATTGCTTTGCCTACTTCAAATACGACTTTTAAGTTGTGTCTATCATGCCTGCTCCAGCATCTCACCATGCATTAAACAGGGAGGGAAGAGGAAAAGTGGGAGGCATATTCTTTCCTTTTAAGGAGTCAGTAGGTATTCATATCACTTCTGAGCTCATTTCATTGACAGAACTTCAGTCACATAGCCATATCTATATGCAAAAATGGATTGGGAGATAATAGTCTTTAACTGGCTTGCCAGCTAAACCTCGTGCTTTTAATTATTACAGAATAAAAGGGAAAATGTAGTATTAGAGAACAAATGGCAGCTCTGTCCAAGTCCCCCACTCTGATCACCCGAAGACCTTTTTATGCATAGCAATATTACCCCCTCTCTACAGGAAAAATACCCTCAAAAACAAAAACAAACTAACAAAAACCAGAAAAAAAAAAAAACCTAAACTGTATCCAACTACTGAAATCAGCTCAATTTTCATAAGCATATGAGCTATGAGCAATGTAATTTCTCTTCCAAGCCCAGTGACCTATAAACGGAAGGAAATGATATTGGATTCTCAGTTCAAATACAGTATGGTGAAGCAAAATCAAGATCATTGCACCTAAAACACTACTTCAGGAAAAGACACAGGAGTCAGTGGTACGCAGAAATTATCACTTCCTCCTGGGCTAAACTCCCCGTCTCGCTAGTGGGATAAATTCTCAGGAGCCCTAGGGATAGCTGTGTTACCCATTGTCTTTGTGACCACTGGTTTTGGCCTCAAAAGTTCAACTTCTTTTGCAAAGCTGGACAGTTTAAAGGTAATAAAAAACTGTCCTTTTTCCTACATAAATTTTTTAAGTGAAATTGATGTAGATAAAACGTTTGTTCCTAATTACTTGAGCATAGAACTTCATTTTACAGAAAAGTAATGTTATAATATTAAACACTCTAAAACTGCAGATAACAGGTGAATTAAAGAAAATTATATTGCCTTTTGTGGACAGATTCAGCAAGACTTTTTTTATAATTTCAGAAAAATCAAATCACGTATTTTAATGCTGGTAGTAGCTTTTTTTTTTTTTTAGCATTTCAGGCACAGAAGCAACATATCTATATCAGCCTTTATTTGAGGCTCTAGCATTTGTGAAGATACTAAGTATGTGTGCAAATACCTGAGCTCTTATATGTCTTCTAGTGTTGTTTCCCCCAAGTGAATAAATCCTGAAATACGTATTATTTTATTATAAATGCATTTTTTTTTTTATACTTTCCCCTTTTGATTTCAGTTGCAGCATTATGTTAATTTTGTGAAAACTATGTGGACATGCAGAATATGTAAGGCAAATATTTTATTTATCTTTGTATTTCCAGTACCTAGTAATGTGCAACGACAGGCTCAAATAGCAATGATTGTGATGGTGGCGCATGACTGGGCAGCGTTTCGTTCTATTGTACGTGGCGTTGCTATGAGTCGGAACTGACGCAATGCACCTAACAATAATAACAACAAGCAATGTGTAAGATAAATTAACCCTTGGTAACATAAGATGTGTCATGAATCTGGAGGAAAAGCCTATTGTAACTTTCCAAACCCATTGTCTTCAAGTTGATTCCGACCCATAGTGACCCAATAGGACAGAGTAGAATTGCCCCACAGCATTCTCAAGGCTATAATCGTTATGGAAGCAGACTGCCACATCTCCCTGCTGTGGAGTGGCTGGTAGGTTCGAACTACTGATCTTTCTGTTAGCAGCCAAGCACTTAACCATAGGAAGCATGGAGAAAAATAAAATAAATTAAAATGTTAAGTCAACATTGTTTGTTTTCCCATATATTTTGCCCAATTTTATTAAAAAAGCAAGCATACAGTATTGATTGAGTTATTCTAACATACTTTTAGCACTATACCTTCAGTAAATATGCAAATAATATATGAAGATGGATATTTACTTAACAATTGAAAGCTAATTTGAGCATCAGACATGGTTAAATGTAAAACTACAGTATCCTAGATATTTATGTCCCCAGAAGATAAAAACACCAATAGAGAGATGTATTACCAACATATTGAATTTTTTTCCAGTTTTTTTTTTTTTAATCCAACGTGGTTGTCATATTTTATTCTTTCATGTTTCGAGAATTTAACCATCAGCCTATAAGAAAAGAGATGGTAACAGAGATGATTTAAAATTATATGACTTTATGAACAGTGGTAGATTGCAGCCACTGACAGATGTTCTGAACTTTCAATAAATTTATTATAAAGATAAAGAAAAAAATAACATTACCTAGAAGCATGAATAGCAAAGACTGACTGTGATAGTTAAGGTTGTGTGTCAACTTGGGTGGGCCATGATTCTCAGTGGTTTGGCAGTTATGATGTAGTTTGGTGTTATGTAATGGTGTAATTTGGCAGCTGGGTAATGAGGTAGTCATCCTCCATTTTGAGATCTGATGTAATCACCTCCATGATATGATCTGACGTGATCAGCCAATCATTTGTAAGGTGAGTTTCCTTGGGGGAATGGCTTGCATCCAATATATAGGGACAGTGTGGCAAAGCTGGCTGGCTTTTGTTCTGGATCCTGCAACTGGCTTGTCATCATCTGACCTCCAGTTCTTGGTATTTGAGCTAGTGGCCTACCGTGTTGCCTGCTGATCTTGGGATTCATCAGCTTCTGCAATCTGTGACACAGCAGCCTGCCACCTTATCTTCTGATCTTGGAATTTGTTGGCCTTTGCAGCCTGTGAACAAGCAACTTGCTGCCCTACCTGCCAATTTTGGATTCATCATCCTCTGCACCTTGTGAGTCAGTGGCTTGCTGATGGACCTGCTGATCTTGGGTCCATCAGTCCCTGCCGCTATGTGAGTCAGGAGAAAACTCCAGACTCCACCCCTTCTAAACCAAAAATCCAAACCTGCTGCCATCAAGTTGATTCTGACTCATAGTGACCCTATAGGAGAGAGCAGAGCTGCCCCATGGAGTTGCCAAAGAGCAGCTGGTGGATTCAAACTGTTAACCTTTTGGTTAGCAGCCTAAGCTCTTAGTCAGTCTGCTACCAGAGCCCCCACCCTATCTATATCTGTATCTATACCTATATCATCCATATCTATACCTATTGTCCATACCTATCGTTTATACCTATCGTCTATACCTATGTCTATACCATCTATATCTATGTCATCTATATCTATATCATCTATAGATATATCTACAGATATAGATATATCTATAGGTACAGATATATCTATACCTATAGATATATAGAGACAGAGACAGAGATAGAGATATATCTCCCCCACACATCTATCATTTTGTCATAATGTGGGGCATGCATGTTGCCAAGGTGGACAGGCTTCAGCTGAGCTTCTAAACCAAGACGGATGAGAAAGAAGGACCTGGCAGTCTACTTCTGAAAAAAATTAGCCAGTGAAAACTTTATGAATAGTAGCAGAACATGATTTGATATAGTGCCAGAAAATGAGCCCCTCAGGTTGGAAGGCACTCAAAAGATGACTGGGGAAAAGCTGCCTCCTCAAAGTAGAGTCAGCCTTAAATATGTGGATGGAGTCAAGCTTTCAGGACCTTCATTTGCTGACTCAAAATGAGAAGAAACAACTGCAAGTATACATTAATGTGGAATGTACAAAGTAAGAATCTAGGAAAATCGGAAATCATCCATAATGAAATGGAAGGCATAAGCATCAATATCCTAGGCATTAGTGAGCTGAAATGGACAGGTATCGGTCATTTTGCATCAGACAATAATATGGTCTACTATGCTGGAAATGACAAATTAAAGAGGAATGGCATTGCATTCACTGTCGAAAAGAACATTTCAAGATCTATCCTGAAGTAGAACACTGTCAGTGATAGAATAATATCCATACACCCACAAGAAAGACCAGTTAATGTGATTTTTATTCAACTTTATGGAGCAACCACTAAGGTCAAAGGTGAAGAAATTGAAGATTTTTACCAAATTCTTCAGTCTAAAATTGATCAAACATTCAATCAAGATGCATTGATAATTACTGATGATTGGAGTGTGAAAGTTGGAGAAAGAAGATTGGTAATTGACAAATCTGACCTTGGTGATAGGAAAAATGCTGGTGATCGCATGATAGAATTTTGCAAGACCAATGACTTCTTCATTGTAAATACCTTTCAATAACATAAATGGTCACTATACAGGTGGACCTCAATCAAACTGACTACATCTGTGGAATGAGTCGATGGAAAAGCTCAATATCATCAGTCAGAACTGGGCCAGGGGACAACTGCAGAACAGGCCATCATCATATGCTCATACGAAAAGTTCAAGTTGAAGTAGAAGAAAATTAGAACAAGCCCACGAGAGCCAAAGGACAACCTTGAATATGTCCCACCTGAGTTTAGAGACCATCTCAAGAGTATATTTGATACATTGGACACTAATGATCAAAGACCAAATGAGTTGTGGAATGATATCAAGGACAACGTATGTGAAGAAAGCAAAAGGTCATTAAAAACACAGGAAAGAAAGAACAAATCTGTCTTGGAAGAAGTACAGCTGGAAGGCTCCTTAGAAGCAAGAATGGGGAGACTTTGTCCCATATGCTTTGGACATGTTATCAGGAGGGACCAGTCCCTGCAGAAGGACATTATGCTTGGTAGAGTAGAAGGTCAGTGAAAAAGAGGAAGACTCTTAACGAGATGAATTAACACAGTGGCTGCAACAATGGGCTCGAGCATAAAAAAGATTGTGAGGATGGTGCAGGATTGGGCAGTGTTTTCTTCCATTGCACATAAGGTCGCTATGAGTTGGAACTGACTCCACGGCACCTAACAACAACAGCAACACCTAGCTGCCTAGCTATCATCTGTCTGTCTGTCTGTCTATCTATCTATCATCTACCTACCTACCTATCTATCTGTCTGTCTGTCTGTCTGTCTATCTATCATCTACCTACCTACCTATCTATCTATCTGTCTGTCTGTCTATCTATCTACTTCAGCAGGTTTGCTTCTCTAGAAAACCCAGCCTAAGACACTGAAAAAAAATATTTTGTCAGAAACTTGGAGTAATTTTTTTCCTCCAATTTATCAAGGTCATCCATATCCTCTTTGTCCTATTCTTACCTGATTAGTTTTCAAAATTGATCACTTCTTTTGCTGGGTTTTCTTCAGTATTTTCCAGTTTACTTCATATTTTGGTTTCTCTCCTAGTGTATGAGTCTTTTTTTCCAGTCTCTACTGTAGTTTCCTCTTATCTTTAAAATTTTTGAACAGCTTCTTTTCTCTATCTACACTCACTACCCTAAGTGATTCGCTAAATCTCATGATTTTAAAAGCCATTTATATGTATAGATGAACTCCAAATTTTTATTTCCAGCCTAGGTATCTCCCCCAAACTCATACATATGTAATTTATACCTTATTTGAATGTCGAAGATATTTTCAAAATTCACACATCCAAAACTGAACTCCCAATCTTCCCTATCAAAATCCTCCAACATTCTTACCCATTTAAGATATTGACAACTCCGTAGTTCCAGTAGCTCAGGCCAAAGCTCGTGTTACTATCTCTCACAATCTTCACTAAATCTGTAGGAAATTATCAATCTTTCTGCTCAGTTCCACTGCCACCTGTCACCTGGGGGTGAAACCAAAAAACAAACAAAAAAAAAGACCCTATTGCTGTCAAGTGTTTCTGACTCATAGTGATCCTATAGGACAGAATATAACTGCCCCATAGGGTTTCCAAGGCCATCATCTTTATGGAAGCAGACTACCACTTCCACATCTTTCTCCTGTGGTTAACAGCCAAATGCTTAACCACTGCACCACCAAGGTTCCTTCCACCGGTGGCAGGCCATCATAATTTCTTATCTAGGTTATTGTTACAGTTTCCTAACTGCTCTCCTTGTTTGCCCTCTTGTTCCTCCTATAGTTATTTTTCAATACAGCTGCTAAAATGACTTTTTTTCTAAAATTTTCTGCTCAAAGTTCATTTCACCCTGCATGAAAGCCAAAGCCCTCATAATTGTCTAGAAGTTCTATATGATCTGTCTGGCACTTTCTCCCTTTAAGCTTTCTGACCCCATTCCCTATCACATTTTTTCTGCTATATTCTTAACACCTATAACAGTGATTAGCACATAGTAAGAGTTCAATACCTAATTGATGAAAAAATGAATTTACAGTATTACGTGTATAACCTGCTGTTAGTTCAATTAAAGGTCCTTCTGAACAAAGATGTCCCCCAGCTAATTATGCCCTTTCAAGCATTAATTTACCATTCACGCTACATGCTCATGCTACATTTGCCTGCACATTATCTATTTCATATTTCCCTCTGTAGAATAAGTTATAACTGACTTTTGTGCTTCTAATCTTTGTTTTTATCACCAAGGAAATTAAGGTAGACAAAATCTGTAAGCCCACGTAGCTTACACAGTATTGTCTGGATTTCAGAGGGCCAGATGACAAAGGTTGTTTAAAGCCTGAGCTGAAAACTGATCCCCTGCAGAATGATGTTTTGTAGTTAAAGATGCCATTCAGTTAAGGGAATCTGTTGACTTCAGCATGTTCAAGAGACAGCTTTACATTCCCATTATATACATGTGTTTGGTCCTCTTGTAATAAGCTACACCCACCGTTGAAATTCCCAGAAACTCTGAAAAATAAAATGAAGCAAAATGTTATTTTCCAAAAACAAAAATAAAGTAGAAACAGAAAATTATAAACTAATGACTGTTTGTCATTATTAAATACATACCGTTGTTGTATGGGTGAAGACCTGCATAGTAACAGCATGAATTTAACATTCCATGTCTGAGTCTATAATTTTATAATAATTACCAACAATATGTAATGATACTACAGTAAAAATTAAAATCATCAATAAAATTTTCTCTCTTCCCAAATTTCAACCTCCAATTTAATAATATCTTATCTGACTAATGCATCTACTCTGAATTGTATTAATAAAGACCAACTTCTGCTTTTAAAATGTTCATGTCTCCTTTCCATTGTGTTTTTCTTTTAAAGAAAAGGGAATGGAGAAAAGAAAAATGACACTTAATGGGTACATTAAAATTAGGTCTCCATTTGACATTTCAAGAGAATAGACACAGCTAATTAAAGTTTCCATCAAATCTACACCCCTTAGCTGTGTGTAGCCATTAGCAGTTTATTGAATTCACAAGTAGGAAAAACAAACAAAAAATCTGGCAATGTTTCCTCAAGTCAGGTATAAGAAACACCTGGGGCACTTTCGAAAATGGAGATTACCAGATCGCACTCCAGGTATTATGATTCAATAGATTTATTTGTTGGAACCCTGGAATCAGCATTTTGAGAAGCACCCTGGTGATTCAGATTCAGATGCAGACAGCCCAATAATTTTGCACTGAGAAATTTGTCCTCCTGAGAAGACTCTCTAATGGTCAAGGGCCTAAGAAAGCAGAATTTATGTTTTTGCCTTTATCTAGAAGCAAGAGGTAAAATAAAATTCCCATGACATAAATAGCTCTCAGGCTATTATTCTTCCCTGAAAATTACTGGTGACCCATGACTCTGAGCAAGGCAGCTTATAGGTGCTTTTCCCTGCTCCAGCCCATTACGCTAGAATAAAAAAGATTTTATACTGAGGAAGCTCAGCTATCCTCTGTTACAAAAATTGGTGGATTTGGAATTTGGATTGACCCATGCATGCCCTGTTGAAAATAAGAAACAAAGAAAAATAAATGAAAGGGAAATGCCATTACATAATTGTCTTGAAGTGCTAGAGAGTCAGGACAGAAGGAATTCTTCCGGCTTTTGCTTTTTAACTTTTTTTCTAGTGTGAAATTGTTTTTTTCTGTGTAGAGGTAGGCATATGTTTTAGGCAACGGTTTCAGTATTTTAACCTACATGTCTAACCAAGGTCAAATTAGTAACCTGTAGGCAATAAAGAAAATCCTATTTTCTTTGATAATCTCCTAAATATTTCAGATGGGCAATGGACTAAAAAAATGGACTATATGAGATAATTTAATGTTCATATTATCTCAATTTAACTGTAAACTTTCGTAGAACGCAAATGTGGATACATTATGCAAATGCAAAAAAATACACCAGAAATTACTAAGTTATTTGTTTTCTTTATCATATTTTTCACATCTCTTTTGATCTATTAAAATTTTATGTGCATAGATATGTGAAAGCATGTTGGCTATACCACTGAATCACAGGGGTACTTCGTACAGCACACATGGTAAACGTGCTGTTATATAATCTACGAAACATTGCATCACTTATTTCATGTTATGTTTAAAATACTCTGTACTTCTGCATTGCCAGAACTGAATGCTTAATGTTTCTCTTTCATTTTTTTTTTAATTGGTTGCATATTTTTAAAATAATTTCAGAAAGATTCTACCTCAGTGATTTTCTTTACTGAACTTCATCTTATCTCCTTCTTTCAAGGGAAAGTCAAAACGTATAAAGTCTGTAACTTAGGCAAAGAAAATAAACCTACTTTTTCAAGGTTCAGGATCTGTACAACACAAACACACAGAGGAATAAAAGACCAAGTTACTGGTTATTTTGCTACTCGCTTTCAACAGAATTTCCGAATAACATGGGGTCAGTATTTCTGGCTTCCATTAGTTTGTAGAAAACTTCAAAGAGCATCACTCCCAGAGTAACAACCAAAAAATCAGATAATCTACAAAATCCTAGCCTTCTTTTCAACCTGGCAGAAAGCTGGGGTCACAGGGCAACCAGCTAGCCTGAAATCGAAGGATAGATTGACACAATTCAACATTGCTTTACCTGGAGTAGAACACAGAAGAGAAACAGGTTCACCATCGGAACTGTAAAACAATGCTGCTAAAAATTTTAACAAATTGCTGAAGGCAAAATATGGACTAATATAAAAATATAAATTCCAGGGAACTGCAGAAACTAAGTGAGTTTGCCCCTACACCCAGGTTCTTTCCACAAAGTGTAAACTGTGTGCATACCAAAAAGACTGCTAGCTGGGCGGAAGCCTACAGAAAGCTTCCCTGATGGTGCAGTCCTGGAGGAGAGGAGCACCTGCTGCTGTAGGAAAGGCACAAAGCCTCACTCAGGCTCTTCCTTGCAAATGGTTAATGTGTCCAGCTGCGTTGATGTTTGGCAGTTTGAATCCACCTCGGTGTGCCTCAGAAGAAAGGCCTGGATACCTACTTCCAAAAAATCAGTCATTGAAGACCCTGTGGAGCATAAGTTTAGTCTAACACACATGGGGTCACCAAGAGACTTGACAGCAACTTTCTTTTTTTTAAAATTGTTTTCTATACAGCTGCTCCTATACCAAAACCAAACCGAACCCAGTGCCGTCAAGCTGACTCTGACTCATAGCGACCCTATAGGACAGAGTAGAACTGCCCCATAGAGTTTCCAAGGAGCACCTGGTGGATTTGAACTGCCAACCCTTGGGTTAGCAGCTGGAGCACTTAACCACTACACCACCAGGGTTTCTGCTGCTCCTATAAGCTCCTATACTTCCCTGTATATATGGATCCATCTGACTCTCACCACCTTCCCTCATCAGGGAAATGGAGCATAAGGAACCAGATCTATGGTTGCTTTGTAAGTAAATAATTGGTCTTTCTCAAATCTAGAAACCTTGTGTTTACTATCGAGGGAAATAAATACAGATTTTAAAAAATATCACTAGTGCTTGACACATGGTAAGTAAATATTTTTGAAAGATTGATACATATACATATAATCTCTCCTGTGTCTTCCTCTGTCTCTCCATTTCTGTCTCTCTCTCTTTCTGTATATAAAATGATCATTTTTTCTTAGCTTGGCAATATATATTACTCCTCCAAGGACTGGCCCACTTGTTACTTTTTTATTTTCCCCTTCTAAATTTGTTTTGTGATGGTATATTTTTTTCTAATTGTATCTGATAAATATCTATCCCAGCCATAATAGAGCTTAATATGTATAACATGTTGTACTCAGTTCTTTCCAGCTCCCACAAAATTGTATATAACAGTGTTGAGAATGTCTATTCCAACCCTTAAGATGATACTTTTCCTAGCAGGCAAGAAAATACTAACACAGTTACTCATTCAATAAATATTTATTGACTATTGACAGTCTATGAGGTTCCAAGTGTTTTGGTTAGCAGCTAAACTCCTAACCACTGTGCCACTAAATCTCCTTTCCTTTATCACTAAAAAATAAAAAAATTATTTAAATCACTAGAAGCTATACATTACCAAAGACATTGCAGTTCTTACCCTCAAAGAGGTCTAAATTGAGTATGGAAACTGATATTAGTAATCACAGTTATAATCCCAGTTTTATAGAGCTGTTTGGAGGACTAAATGGCATAATGCATATAGAACACTTACTGAGTACATACATACATTAGAACTCAATAAATGTTTACTACTATTATTTTTAGCAGCAAGAGCACAATAGAGTGTAGGTGCTCTAATGAAGTTATAGTTGTGCAGGGTAGAGCTCCTAGCACTTAACCAAGACTGAAGGCAAGGGCTTTGGGACATCTTACTGAAGGCAGCAAAATGACAAATTTTTAGTGTTATATGCAAGTCCAGAAGCCGCAGCAGAGAAATGGCAGCAGCAGAGGCAAGAGATGGGCAAGAGACTGTCAGAAGACAGCGCTGTGGGCTTCCTCGCCCATGCAACAAGGAAGCTGAGGATCTTCAGGCAGGAGGCTTACTGGCAGTGTAGGGTGCCTCAGGGCACTTGGTGGAGCTAGGTTTGCACACCCACAGAGCTAGAGTTGGGCATCTTTGGACCACAGCTTACTGGCAGAATGGGTTGCCTCAGGGTTCTTGTCAGCAGAGCTAAAAGAACTTTGTAACCCTTGTGGGAGGAGGACAGAGGCCCAGAACCAGAGAAAGGCATGCCTAAGGGCACAGCTAAGAAGAGGCTGTCCTGACTGAAGAACTGTATCCTGAGAGTTCCTGAACCTGAATTGTAACGTGATACTTTCCTACTAAGCCTCTTAATGGTGAGTATTATCTGTCGGTTCTGTGTGGCCCTTCCAACAAATTATCAAACTCAGCAGAGAAGTAGAGAGTGCCGTTGGAGGGACAGATAGCTGGCGTCAGAATTGGTAAAAAGAGCTGATGAGAGGACGTATGTCTGATCTCTGCTCATAGGAATCAGCCTTGGGCTGTTGATCTTGATTCTTCTTTCCCCTCATGAAGTTAGAGGTCAGACACTGCTGCTATGCCATTTTTACAATGACATATTATTCTATATATAATATCTGATACATGTTTCTGTAATAATTACTGCATGACCACTATACCAATACCACTCGAAAATATTATTGTGTTTACTAGTCAAAGCAGGATAAATTCAAAAACCCACATCCCCAGATCTCAAAGGTTTAGAAAAATTAAAATGTGTCTGTTGCTCACATCAAAGAGTAATATGGTTAGTGAAGGAGTCTCTTTTTCCTGTTCATCCATGTATCCTAGTTTCCTCCATCCTATTATGCTAGCAACTTCAGCATATAACCTCCAAGGTCACTGTAAATAGGAAAATGGGCGTTGAGGGGAGATATTCACTCTTAATTCTCCACGTGAAGTGGTGCTTCACATCGCCATTGGTAAGAATCAGCTAATGGTTCAAGTCAAATGAAAAGGGGGGCTGGAAAATGATGTTTAACTATTTGTTCAGGAAGAGAAAACAAATTTATTGTACATCTAATCAATCAGCATTACAGAAAGGAAGTCCTTATTTTTTAACCCAAGCAAAATCTCAACTCTTGCCTGCATATTCACTTTGGTCAGTAATCTACTAAGCAAAAATTTGAGGTGACTAAGGAAAGAATCTGACTGGGAAGTACATAGGTCATTTTGACCCCCTTATTAAGGGGGATGTTTTGTTGAGCATTCTAGGCTCATTCCAAAAGATCCAATCAGATAATTATTCATTAGACACCGATGGGAGTCTTCCTTACAAGTTTCTAAACATTCAGATAAATCATTCCAACTTGACATGAATTAATATAGATACATGCCTTTGGCCATCTCTCTTTCCATGAAAATTGGTCAAATAAATAGCCCCCTGTGAAGATTTCCCTTCTTTAAAAAAAATTCTTTAGCATCGTTCAAATCCACCGTTAGTGGGACTCTAAAGCTACCCCAGTTCACTTCTGGCTGGTGATAGCATATCCTAAAAAACATTTTGTAAATCAGGCTCAATAATTTTTTTCCCCCTTCTCAGCTAATAGGTTATAGATCATCACAAAGAGATCATAACTGTGTGTTGTAGCAGGAGTCAATGTGTTGGGAGGAGAGGTAACTACTTTAGGATAGAGTACCATTGGTGATGTCTGAACATGTAGTTCGATGGATCAGAAATCATCCAGTGTATGGAAGAGACTCAGTTGGGTTAAGTGTACTGAAAGCCATCTGAAACCTATAAAATATCCACAATCAAATTTTAGGGTCCCACTATTTCTCACAAGTTTCTTGGTAATGGCGTATATTTAACCTACGTTGTATTTGCGTAATCCACAGGGTCAGAATATAAATCTGATTTTTGGCTGCCTAAATCCTGTGGTTATGAGAAAAATGAATTAATTTGGTGTAGACAAAAAAAAAAAAAACTTGTATTTTCTACTACCAAGTATTTAGCTGAGATTTTAAAACTTTGAGTTTGATATTTTCTTTCTTTAAGATTTCCCTTGCAATCAGTTAAACAGTCTGTTAAGTCATTACATTCCTCATGTATTTCCATGGTGGTATATAGCAGTAACTGTATCAAAAAAAAACAAACCAAACCCGTTGCCCTCGAGTTGATTCCAACTCATATTCCTTACCAAAACCCTGCTTTTAATAATGTTTAATTTCAGTTAATAATTTAGTTAATTGTTTCACTGCAGTATGTTGTATATCATCAGTGTAGTATCATCAAAAGCTACCTGGTCTTCACTAAATTAAAACCCAATCGGGTAAGATAATAATTCCCAGATTCCCAATTTCCTAAGTGTATATTATTATGATACTTCCTCTGGTAATAATTATTTTGTCAGCTAAGTTTTTAAATTTAAGGCAACAGATCCCTCCACCTCCACTCCAGGAAGTTTAAGCAGAAAGAAGGTTATTATAAAGCTATGTTGTTGTTATTAGGTGTCCTCTTATTGGTCCTGACTCATAGCGACCTTATGTACAACAGAATGAATCACTGCCTGGTCCTGCACCATCCTCATGATCATTGTTATGCCCGTTGTTGCAGCCGCTGTGTCAATCCATCTAACCAATAAAGCTATCGGTTAGCTTAAAAAATTTCTGAGAGGGGCAGGGAATCAGGTCTCGGTATTACACAGAAAGAAATACCGCAAAACTAAACCCAGTGCCCTCAAGTCGATTCCAACTCATCACGACCCTATAGGACAGAGTAGAACTGCCCCATAGAGTTTCCAAAGAGTGCCTGGTGGATTCGAACTGCCGACCCTTTGGTTAGCAGCCGAAGCACTTAACCACTACGCCACCTGGGAGGTTTGGGTATTACACAGAAAGAAATACAGCAGCAAGTGTAAATGTGCTACTATAACCCGTGCTATTCTAACACACAAAAAAATTTTTAATTCTAACAGACACAACATTGTTATAGGTAAACATCAATCAGAACCTATAATACTGTACCAGCTGCCCTAGAACAAGTTGCCACCATCATACTTGACATAATAACGAATAACTATATATTTGGCTATCACCTTATGTTGTTTACTTCTGTTTCCGAATATCATAGGGATGTTTCTGCTTAGTGGACCCACGTCATTTGCAGAACCCTAGATGCATGAGGGTCTGCGAAAGACAGTTTTTAGTTTTGTGCCTCTACATTGCAGGAAGGCAAGCTCGAAGGGGTTGAAATAGGTTGTAAGCCAATTTTAAGATTTAACATAGTGGAGCAAAAGTCATTTTCAGCAGAAAGATTGTTATTGCAAAGGCCTGAAGGAAAAAAGAGAGTGAACTCTATCCAAAAGTAATATGACTATAACAGCACTATTTGAGATGTTCCATTAAGGGGGGGAAAAAAGATTCTAAAATCAAATGCTTGGAGAAATGCTTTATACTATTTTTGGAGATTTACAGCACACAGTAATTGCTCTGGGAAGATATTCAGTTAAAAAAAGCAGAAGGAAAGGAGGGAAGAAGGAAAAAAAAATAAAAAGGAAAACAAAACCTCTTTGGCAATCTTTTAGCCAAGTATTTATCAAACTTACTTATTCAGAGAACAGTGGTTTGTATAATACCTATTAGCATTCCAAAGAACAATAAACTGGGGAACACATTTTAGAAAACTTGAAGCTAGATTGAAGGCATCAGAAGAACGGTGGTGGACAAAGATGAGACTGAAGATACCTTTTGTCTTGTTTATCTTGCTAAGAGATTTGCATTTTTAATGACAATGAAGGTGGAACCACTGAAGAGTTGTAAGCAGTAACATGGCAAGATAAAATTTAATTGGCATCACAGGCACCTGAATGAACCAAGTAGGTTAAAAGGTTGTTGCAATAATCCAGATGAGAAAGAGGTGAGATTGAAATATTAGGCACTCACACCTGTGGAAAGTTCTACAAACCCATTATGAAAAAAAATTTAAGTGCCCAGTTGAAGTATGATGGTAGAGGCTAACTTGCACCCCACCGTAATTCCCCACCTGTGTTTTGAGCAAGATGTAGTGGAGTCCTTGATCACATCAGAAAACAAGGCAAAAAATGAAAATATGTAGAATCTGCTATTTTTTAGGAGCCAAGAACTTGGACTCCAATGGCCAAAGCCAGGAAATCAAAATCAAGAACAGTTCTATAATAGAAAAGATCAAAAGATCAGGTTACAAACAGTGCTAGAATGAATCATGGGTATAAGAGTAAAGGGCTCCTAAGTAATAATATCAATATAAATTGAATTTTATCTTGCTAATATGTGAAAATTGACATTTTGGTGTTTGAGTATACTGCAGTGAGCAAAGGTACAGAGTTTATGAACATACCATATAATTAGAAGGGAAAGAAAGATAAAGGAAATTAGTGTTGTAAAGGCAGAGAATGGATAATAATACATGAACATATAATATGTAGTACGATAAATCACCTTTAAATATTTACAATATGTCGATATCTTAATATTCTTGTAATCAAATAATGATTGATTACTCATAGATTACTGTTATTTGTTTTAGTGTCAAGAATTGTGTAGTTATCTGTTGTTGGCACAATTAGTTTCAGTGGTCTAAAGCTTTACTATACGTTGCTGACTTAATCCAAGTAAGAAGTTTATATATTTCCACACTAGTTTAATATATAATCATTTTCTAAGATTTAGCTCCCAGCAGGGAAAACATTTTAATTTGACATGAAAAAGTGATATTACAAATCTTGCTTAAAGTTGGATATTTTTTCCCTTGTAATTTGGTAGACTTGAGATGAATTGATAAAATATGAATCCCTCAATGTCTCATATATAACTTGGGAAAAATGTGTTGCATTTTATTACATAATTGATGAAAACTAATATATCAGCATACATATGTACTTTCTGACTGTGCTGCTAAATTATCACACCTTGATATTTTTTTCTTCTTTTTTTAATAAAACCTTTTAGAACAAACCCTAGAGTTAACAACCTATTTTAGTTATTAAATTCTCTATCAAAAATGTATATGTATAGTCAGAACAAAGTAACCAGATACATATACTTTAACATGTTAAATGTAAAAACTAGTGTGTTTTAGTGGTAAAGGAGAGGTCAGTCAAAAGTTAAAAAAGACCCTTGCAATTGCTGTAGGAAATAAATGGAGGTATTTTGTTCTTAGAGGTACTGGTTAAGGAATAAAACAAGTCTCTTTTAAGAAAAAAAAAAAAAAAATATCGTCAGTCAAATAGTACATTTATGGTGTACCAAGGGCTAACAATAGAGTTCTATCAGAAATGTTACTAAAATATTTTTATTGAAATTATATAAAATTCACTACAATACTTGGAAAAACACTGAGTATTTGATTCAATAATAGCTTGTCTATAGATGTCCAGAATCAGAATCTAGATATATTTTAAACTTTGTTCCTTGGATAGGGTGAGAGAATAACCTATAGGAGCATAGTAAGATTTATCAGTAGACTAGAAATGATCAAGATATTTGAGAAGGTTGTAGGCCTAGATATATTTTACTGTGTCAAATAGCTTCTGACATTTATAAGTTAATGACCCTATTGGCATTACAGGAATGAACTATGAAATGAAAAATATATTTTGATACAAAATCAAACATAATTTTATAACATCAAACCTAATATCATCCTTGAAGTATAGATTTACATAAGCAACTATTTAGCTTTTTTTTTTTTATTTACTTGGATATCAAATTGTAAACTCAAAATGAACATGACAAAAATTCGGCTCCTCAGAGTTTCCATTTAACCTGCTCCTTGCACAATTGTCTTATCATGCTAAATGGATACCTCATGTTTCAAGTTGCTCAGGACAAAAATCTTGGAGCCATTTTTAACTTTCCCTTTCATAAACCGCATCTAACCCATTAGCAAATACTGTCAGCTCTACTTTCAAAACTATCCAGAATTCATCCACTTTCCTACCTACCATTCTGTTACCTTAATTTGCTGATAAAGCCTTTTAACTGTTCTCCCAACTTCTGCTTTTGGGCTAGTCTCGACAGATCAGCTAGAAGTTTTCCTACTAGCTGTGACAGAATAGCTTGTATCAGACCAATCTTTTGTTGAGAAAGGTATTAAAGTGCTTTTTTTTTTTTTTAAAAAAAAAAACAGCTATTTAACCACATTGGGAGTCAGAAGTTAGGAGGGCATATCCTGGAGGGAAGGGAAAGTACTTAGGTAAGCGTATATTTTCCATCGCTTTTCCCTTTCACACATTTTCTGATTCAAGACTGGTGGGGAGAAGGCTGTGAAAGTTGGAAAGACTGTGGCTCCCAAATTTAAACAAGAAAAAGCTGGAGAAGCCACAAAATCATAACCTTACTCAAATTCTTCAGACAGCTAAGGTAGAAGGGCAGAAAAGTAGCCTGAAATCTAAGGAAAGATGACACCTCCAAGGAGAGATAATATGTGAGCACTTGCTTACCTGGGGAAAGCACTGAGTATCATACAAGCTGGTAAGGAGATTCAGTTAAAATTGTTAACAGATTGCTTAAGGCCAACTGTAGGCTGTCAGGAAAGTGTAGAGCTCTCAGGAGCCTGGAAAGCAAGGGTTATGCACATCCCCTCATGCATTCTTCTCTAAAGGTCTCTCCCAATTCACTCCAGAAAGACAGGGTGGGGTATACAGAATAAAACTACCTCTGGCCACTGCTATGAAAAGGCATGAAGTTTCACCTGGATCCTTCTTTGATACCTGCCCTGTGAAACAAAAGCCTTAAGCTACTGGGGGAAGGGCAGCAAACCCTGCTACTCTCAGGATACAGGTGAAGACACATTTCATCTGGGTGAAGATAACACAACAACAACAACAAAAATCCCCCCTACTACTAGGGAATAAACAGGAAAATTCCCTGGTACAAAACTTTAGAGATCTTCTACCACTGGAGGAGGGAATGGATCACTGAGAAGACCATATCCCAGAGTCCCAGTGACACAGGGCCTACCTAAAATTTAGCCTGAAACAGAACAACAGGGAGCACCCACTCCTCCATTGGACCATGATTTCCAGCAAGCACCAAATACCATATAATGACAGTCTACTGCTGGAGGAAAGGAATGTTTAGGGAATAAGAAGGTGTCTAAAGCAGAAGGTCCTAGGGAAAGATTAAAGCTGAAGATAGAGAATGGGAACGTTAAGAAAAACCGCCAGCAAACCAGCTTCCATGCTAAAAACAGATTCATATTAGAAGAATGAGAAGTTTCTGATACATTGAGGATAACCACCAATGACAAAACCCAGCTCAGTCCCCGACTAGACTGACTCAACCTCCCCACCCACCTCAAAACACATACGCTAAAGACCTAACAAAAGACAAGGTATGCCCGTTCCTAGACATAAAATACTGTTTATTTCAGTCCCTGATGTTGTAAAAGATTTTTTGATGTGTCAACTTGGCCAGGCTGCCAAACCATAAAACCAAATCCATTGCCATAAATTTCATTTCATAGTGATACTTTTGGACAGGGTAGAACTGCCCCACTGGGTTTCCAAGATCGTAATCTTTATAGAAAAAGACTGCCACATTTTTCTCCTGTGCAGTGGCTGATGGGTTTGAACCTCTGAACTTTTGGTTAACAGCTGACATTTTAACCACTGCACTGCCAGGCCTTATTTTGTTAAGTGCTTAGCTGCTAACCTAAAGATCAGCAGTTTGAACTCACCAGCCAGAGCGGCCTTAAGCAATTTGTTAACGATCTCAGTTGAATTCTTACCAGTGTATATGATACCCAGTGCCTTCCCCAGGTAAGTAAGTGCTCACATCTTATCTCTCCTTGGAAGTGCCATCTTTCCTTACCTAGCCAAGTAGGTAACTCGGTAACTACTAACACCACCATAAGCCAATCAATTGTAATAAAGCTATATCATCTAAATCCTACTGGTCCCTCTTTTCTAGGTGAACCCTACTGATACAACTGTCAAACACGATATGCCTAGACTTCAGAAAAGAATTATGAAACACACAGAGAATTAGGGAAAACAACATATTATAAAGATAGAAAGCAATCAAGGAACAGGCTCAGATATAACTCAGATATTAAACAGACAAGGAATTAAAACAACTATGACTACTGGAAAAGATGGACAATGTGCATGAACAGTTAGGGAATTCTGGCAAAGAGATGGGATTTACACAAATGAATAAAATGGAAATGTTGAAATAAAAACATGTCAGAGATGAAGACAGCCTTAGAGAGCTTTAGCAGTAGACTCAACACAGCTGAAGAAGAGTCAGTAAATCTGAATGCAGAACAATAGAAATTACCCAAATTGAAAAGATAGAGAAAGGGGGGAAAAAATTAGCCAGGTGTTGTGGTACAATATCAGTAAGTATAATATATGTATAATTGGAATTAGAAAAATAAGAAAGAGAAAATGGGGCAGAAGAAATATTTGGAGCAATAATGGATAAAGTTTTTTTTTTTTTTTAGACAAAACTAACATTAGACAGTAAACCGTGGATCCAAGAGACTCAGAGCACAACAAACAGTACAAGTACAAAGAGTACAACAAGCACAGCACACACACCTCCTATTTAAAGTGCTGAAAAATCTGTCTTACAGGCAGTCAGGAGTAAAAAACACAGATACATATGACATGTAGATTACCGCAGATTTGTTTTAGAAAGTATCCAAGCCTGAAGACAATAGAGTTTTATCTGTAAATTATTTAGAGGAAAAAGAAAAGTATATTAAGCCAGAATTTTATACATAGGAAAATCTCTTTAAAGGTTAAGTTTTTTTTTTCAGACAAACAAAAACAGAAAATTCACTGCCAGCAGAAAATAAGAAATATTATGGAAAGTCCCATGATGTGTAAATTACAGGTATGTGTCACTTAATGTCCATGATATGTACTATGAAATTGGAGGCTATGTGACTTGGAAGTTGTGCGAACACCTGAGTCCTAGGGACACGAACTAGGTACGGCTGGCAGGGCTGCTGTGAGGCACCCCATCTGGGCAGAGCTGGCTGAGGATGCCTCAGGTGAGCGCTCAGCGTGGCTCTGCAGCCGCGTGTGGGCCTGGGCAGCAGGTGAGTGGTCTCACCACCTAGCGCCCCGCTCTGGCTGGGCGCAGATGTTTGCAGACCACAGGATCAGCAGCAGGGGTCTTGCTCCAGTGAGTAGGGGATAGCGGGGCAGGCTCACTGCCGAGTGCAGCTGAGGGAAGGTGTTAAAAATACGAGTAGCCTGTTTCAAAGGTCAGGGAGCCAGTGTAACCTTAAAGCAAAAAGCCAGGGGGAAAGGGAGAAATCAAAAAGCACTGTGGGCTAGGCTGGCCGCAGACATACCAATGGTTTTTGTCATTTGTGGCTGGGCAAGATTTATGACAAGGTGCCCCAAAGCTGTAAACAGAGCACAAAATAACAAACACTTGCTCCTTAATGTGTATTGCGGTGGCGCCACATGAAAGAGGGAAGAGACCCTGCAGCAAAAATCCGCTTGCCAGCATTTTCTCTTCAAACTGGCCCAGTTAGTTGTGGCATTTGAAGAAAAAAAGGCTCTGGGGTCAATAGTCTACCAGCACTTTCTCCTCCAAACTTCTGATGCGACTCTCACCACCTTCTCTGCTAAGCCAGATGCAGGGAAGGTCAGCTCGCCAGCCTGTAAGAACCTACCCAGGGAGAGGACTGTGCAGGCCAAGGGGGCAGGGTGCACCAAGCCAGGGCTGGGGAGCCCAGGGCATATACCTCCCCATCGGCGTCGTCTGAGACCACGCCAGGTAAAACATGGGGACTAGACCCGCCAAATTGTGGGAGCTGAGTAGATCGAGGTTGGGAGTTTGGGCCTGACCATCATCGCCTCGGACTAGGTGACTTCCGGGGCACACGCAACAGCCGGGCAGAAGTGGGGCTTCAGTCTCAAGATGTGGGCTTGCCGTCATGGCACCCTGATACCTGGGTGCCAGGGCCCATGGAAGTGTGTGCGGTTGGATGGACATTGCCCAAACGGAGGTTAAACAACACTTACCTGTGTCGTACTATGACAATTCATTAAATATAGCCAAATATAACTTCCCGTTTTAAGTTTACAGGAAAATCTGTCTGCAATGTCAAATTATAATCAGAAGGGTATTTGGTGATCATGGCATAAGAACAGAGGGCATTAAAATAATAGAATGTTTAATGCCATTAGTAAGACAGCTTGCTGCATTCATCACTTGAAAAGCCTACAGTTGCCAAGTGGGGAGGAACATTATACATTTGTTTTTACAAGACACTTGCTCTTGCCATATTTTAGGATGCATACATTTCAATAGCTAGTGTTTCCAGTCCTTTCTACATTACTTGGACACTGCTAACTTTTTCTATTTCTCATCCTTTTTTATGGTTCCCTCATGATACACCACCCTTTTCGTCCACACATATTTCTTTTCAAAATACATACGCAATTTTTTACCACAAATGCATGCTGACTTGAGAACCTTTCTGTTTCTTTAATGTAGCTTTGAATGTCTCTATTCTATTGCACGTTTGGAGTTTTACAGCTTTACTCTTAGAGATAAATTGAGTTTCCCTTACTTCTAAAGATTATCTTGGCTTTCAAAAATTCCTTAAAAAATTATTTCTAGCAATTTGAAGTTTACCTAGTCTCTTAAGTAATGATATCAGCCACCATTTCAGTTGGCTTACTGAATAAAACCCAATGTATTTAATTGTTCTTCAAAGCTTTACATAATCTGCAAGATCTATATGATTTAATTTCCCAACATTTCTCTGATCTCATTTCCAGTCACCTGCTTTTTTTTTTTTTAGCACAGTCTGCTCTATCCAAGCTCCCTTCCTCAAGATTCTTTAAACACACAAAGTGTTTTCCTGCCTCACAGCCTTAAATTTGTTGTTTCCTCTCCCTGTAATTCTCTTCTCCCCAATTATCTAAACATTTCCTCCCTCAATTACTTTTGGCCTTCTCTGATTACCTCTTTAACTCCAAACTCCCCTTACTGGCTTTATTTTCCTACTGACACTTTTCATCAACTGACAAATTGTTATTTTTTATTTAATCTCCGTGAGAAGAGAGACTCCATTTGGTTCAGAGTAGCATCCCCAGCGGGTAGAACAACTGTGGCACAAAGTTGGCCCTCAGTAAATATTTGTCAAATAAAAGGGTGAATGTGGATCTGACACTATATTAAATCCTTTCCCATTACATTCTTTCACTAAATTCTTATATCAACTCATTTTATAGATGAGGATGTAGAAGCTCAGGAAGGGTAAAATAATTTTCCTGGGATTTTACATTTGGAAAAATTACTTAAACTGCTAGTCTTCCAGAGTAATCAGCCATGGTGTTCAAAGACTGTGTTCCCTGAAACATGTCGTACTTGGCAAACTTTGAAGAAATTAAAAAGCAAGGAAAAGATCAAGGGGAATTTTGGAGCAAAATATATAATTCAAAGAGGGCTGACCTAGATCAAACTGCAAAGATTCTCAGGGTGAGGACAGGACTGAGAGTAGGGAATAGGGATTCTGGACTGAAAGTAATTGGAGGGGTGGTGTCCTATGGTGGTAGCAGAGAAAGGTGAGAAAAACATGACAGTGAAAAAAAGAGCATACCTTCCTATTAAACCCTTTCAGGACCGACAATATATATAACTACCACTTACTTTTTGTTGCTTTGGGATTCACTGGGAAGCTATTGTCCCACTGACAGTAGGTGCTGCCAGCAGGCAGGGTCCTATCTAACACTTTGAAACAGAAAGAACAGGTGTATGCCACAAATTACTGTTTACACAGGGGTTTATGAGGGGGTGGTTAATCATTGAATTTTTGGCAGGAAAAACATGAATTTTGAAAATTTTTATTCAGTACACATATATACCTCTGAACTCTGGAGGTGAAATTTGTGGAATGAGGCATAAAGCAAAAACTATACTACCTACCAAAAATTCAGACATACTCAATGATTCAGCATGTCCTCCATTACTGAAAACACATAGTATCAAACAAAAAATTAAAAGGAAAAAATAATCAGGTCATGAAAGGGTTTATGAGAATTCTCTTTACATGGAATGGCTAGTGATATGGTGAGCTTCCTGTTTTTCAAAAATATTTTAGAAAAGGAGTGGGTGTCTTTATCAGGGATGCTCTAAAGGGCATTACTATTTTACTTGGGTGGCTGGTTTTATTAGTTGGAATAAGAACTATACTGTAAGATTTATATTTGTGTTGGTTAATATTTCTAGTATACAGATTCCAAATGTTTTGCAACATAGATTTATATGACCTTTCTCAGAATATTAAAATTGTTTATCTGCCATATTTCAAGTCACAAAAACAAAACCCTTGTGTGAAAATGACAAGGTATTAAAAGTGAAAAAGGAAAGTATTTTAGAAGAATACTTCATACACATCATATTTTCTTTTCAAATTTTTCCAGGAGTTGTCACACATAAATGTATCTGTGCCACTATTATGCCAATCTAATAAGATAAATGGCTGAATAAGGAGTCCCTAGGTGATGCAAATGGTTAACACACTCAGCGGCTAACTGAAGTTGGCAGTCAAACCCAATCAGAGCCTCAGAAGAAAGGCCTGGCAATCTAATTCCAAAAAAATCAGCCATTGAAAACCCTATGTAGCATAGTTCTACTCTAACACGCATGGGGTAACCATGAGTTGGAACTGACTCCAGCCCAACTGTTTAATGGCTGCAAAAATCCAAACCCATTGCCGTCAAGTCAATTCTGACTTATAGCGACCCTACAAGACAGAGTAGAACTGCCCCATAGGGTTTCCAAGGCTGTAAATCTTTATAGAAGCAAACTGCCACATCTTTCTCCCAAGGAGCGCCTGGTAGGTTTGAACTGTCACCCTTTTGGTTAGGAGCTGCAGCTCTTAACCACTATGCTACCAATGGTTAGGTTATTAAATAATAAGACAAAAATACCTGCAATTGGGACTTGAGGATTGCTGTAAGTTGAAGTCACAGCTAATCCTGTAGACTTTGTGGAGGAGTTACTGATAATTTTGAATAGAAAGAGACATTTTTTGGAGCTCAGATCTTTGTAATTTCAGGGAAATCCTCAAATTTATTGACCCAAGTACAAAATTTGGGGCTTAATAAAAAAAATTCATCAGGCCATTTCTACCAAGTATGTACATATTTGGATATAAAACTCTGTTTTAAATATCCCAAAATCTTAAATGAATCAACCAACAGTATATTTTAGCAGTTTCAATACATTATACTTAAACAATCTAGCATTTTTAAAGCATGGTATAAGGCAAAGAAGTCTGTGTGTGGGTGTGTGTGTGTGTGTGTGTGATTATCAAGATTATTCAAGTTTATCTATCTATCTAACTCTTCCCAAGTGAATTTGATACGTGTTAATAACTTGAACTAAAGGCTACAAGTCTTCCTAAAATGGAATTAAAAACTGGTGCTGCTTATTAACGCCAAGCTGTTTAGCAGAGGTCGAAGGCCAAATTATTAAAGCAGATGAGAAGGCTCCCTAGAACCACCTGGGCCTAGCAATAGAAAAAAAAAAAAATATTGGGGAATCTAGGCAATTCTGTTTAAAAACAAAACAAAACAAAAAACTACATATAGTGAGACCTAGGCACATAAATCATGAGAAATGTTCTAGTGAACTCTTTTCCATGTGTCTTTATATCTGAAGTCATCACCAATTATGTCTATAATAAGTTAAAGCTGTTTTTTTCTCCTGATTTATAGAGAAAAGACCTTAAGTAATAATACCTTGCTAAGAAAACATAATGGGGAATATAATTGAGAAAATAGGACAGAATACAATGGTTTTCTGAAAAGGTAATAGTGAAAATAGGGAGAATTAAAATCAGCAGGAAGAAGGCATGGGTAAAGGACACCTAATTTTCTGGGGTGCTGAGCAGCAGAAACTATGGTCCTCCTTCAAATCCCCCTCTCATCTGCCCTTATCTCTATACTCATTTTTACCTCCGTCTCCCAGATCTCAGTAAAACATTTGTTTTTTTTTCTTCTCCAAACGAAATTCCTCACTGAGGCACTGAGTCTATACCTTCTTGCGATCTCTGGTATTTCATCATAGCTTAACCGTTTCCCCATCCTCCTTGCTCATTTCCTTCTGCCTATCAACCATGCTCTAGTCTGCCAGATTAAAAAAAAAAAAAAAACAGTCAAATTAAGGTTCTTTCTAACGTGTTACTGTTGTTAGGTGCCATCTAGTCAGTTCCCACTCATAGTGACCGTACGTACAAGGAAACACTTCCTGGTCCTCTGCCATCCTCACAACTTTGCTATGTCTGAGCCCATTGCAACTTGAGGCTTGAATTTTTTCTTCAGTTCTTTGAGCTTGAGAAATGCTGAGTATGTTCTTCCCTTTTGGTTTTCTAACTCCATGTCTTTGCACATTTTGTTATAATACTTTACTTTGTCATCTCGAGCAGCCCTTAGAAACCTTCTGTTCAGCTCTTTTACTTGACCATTTTTTTTCCATTCACGTTAGCTATTCTACATTCAAGAACACATTTCAGAGTCTCGTCTGACATCCATACATTCCTGTCTTTTTAATGATGTTTTGCTTTCTTCATGTGTGATATTTTTGATGTCATCCCACAACTCATCTGGTCGCTGGTCATTAGTGTTCAACACATCAAATCTAGTCTTGAGATGGCCTCTAAATTCGGGAGGGATATAGTCAAGGTCGTACTTTGGCTCTCGTGGACTTGTTTTAATTTTCCTCAGCTTCAACTACTTTCCTTTACAGCCAAGATTCTTTAAACAAATTTCTCCTCTCATTGTCTCCAAATTTTCACTCCCCAATTCACTACTAAAAAGCTTTACCTTTTAGTTTCTTTCCCTAAGTGCTGTAACAAGCTATGAGGCATACATTATCTCTTACTTTGTAAAAACACTGAATCATTTTTAACCCTTATTTTATTTGATCTCTTTGCAGGATTTGGCAGGTTGCAATCCGCTCTGAGGAACCTTTACTTGTGGTTCTCAGACACAATAATTTCATTAATTTATTAATGGAAAAGTTTTATTTTCATTAAGGTGTTTTTCTGCTTTTCTAGTTGCTTTTTCTCAGTCTTTGTCATGGTCTCTTTCCTTGAAAATTCAAGTTTTATGTTCCCTGGGGTCAAGTCCTTGAATATCTTCTCAATTTTAACATTCCCCTTTGGGATTTTCATTCAGTCCCATGACTCCCAATAAATGCTAATGACATCCATGTTCATATCTATTTCATGAACTTCAGACCCATTTGTCTGACTTTGTCCAGCCTAGCCATGGTGGAAAATGAACAAATTAGTGAATAAGATTATTATCATGCCTTGATTAGACTTTTTTGCATTTCTTCAGTTTTTATGTACCTTCTTGCATAGGGAATAGATGTGTTAGTGCTAAACAAATTATCACCTTTGAATCTCTTCTTTCATGTACAGAGAAGTACATTCCTAACATGATCAGTCCTTAGTGCAGTAGAGGCTGGCTGGATTACATGCAGGTCAACCAAAATGTGTAAATTTATTGTCTGTGGGCAATCCAGAATGAAATGGCCTTTTACATTCCTATTTTAAATTAAAAAACACAAAACAAAACTCCTGCAGTAAAATCTATGGGGGTGAACTCTGAAATCGTTGCTCTCCTCTTTTTAGATATTGGAAACCCTGGTGGTTTAGTGGCTGCCAACCAAAAGGTCAACAGTTTGAATCCACCAGGTGCTCTTTGGAAACTCTATGGGGCAGTTCTACTCTGTTCTACAGGGTTGCTGTGAGTCAGAATAGACTCAATGGCAGCAGGTTTATTCAGATACAGATGATAGCTTGTTTCTTTTTTGAAAGGCACATTAAATAGGCCCAGTTACTTGACTGGTATCATGCTCAAAGTCATACAAAATTGAAACTTACAAACATCCAAATTTAAACTAAATAGATTTGTTTATCACTTTTAGTATAATTTTACCTATTACTTTTGTCTTCTCCTGTCTCTCTGTTCCTTGAAGGAAAACTACATTTTATTTTTCCAGTTTATTCTTTTCTAGCTAGTTCTTTTGAAAGATACCAGATTGGACAGCATCAAAAGTGGTATTGGAGCTAAATTACTAAGCTACTTTCTTATTTTGATTTTTATGCAGAGAAAAGGCAGAACTCTGGGAATTTGAGTTTGGTTTAGCTTTCTGTAGAATTTTCTTTTCTTCCTTTGTTTCTAATTTGTTTGACATCCTCAAACAAATGCTGGGGAAAATTTACTTTCCAAGGGGAATCTGAAATATCATATGAACATTGACCCTGAAGGTTAAAACAAAGGAGGATGACAAATCCTCATTTGTTTTGATTTTTCCAAGAGCTTTGACCTGCAAATAAGATAGGTTTGAATTTTTCAACTCTATGTAAATTATTCAGGTCTCTGAAAATATGAGACTTGCTTTTTAATCATTGTGTCTAGAGATTCCATTGACTTGACTGGATATTACATCTCATTCCCTACAGGAAAGGATCAGAATTAATTTAATTTCAGTAACTCTTGCCTTCAATAACAAGGCTGCGTAAGTTATTTGAAAGAAAATGTTGAATTATAAAATTCAAAGGCTTTGGAATTATTTTTTAGAAGAACCAACACTGAAAAATCTTGTAGTGCTGTCATGGCTAAATTTTGTCAGCCTAATGTGCAAAATAAATAGTAAAGCTCAGGGTTACAGCCTTTCTGCTTACATTTGTGCTGACAGATTGTGCTTATCAAAGCCTAGAGGTTCCAGAAAAGTGGCACAGCAACAGCCATTACTGGTTCAGCTGTGGTTGTCTTCAGCACTACAGTGGTTTTTAACAAAAATGCAACTGGACTTCAAGCTGCTCTTTAGAGTTGTTAGCAGAGGTATGGCAAGAGTATATCACTATTCAAACCCAATCCAAACAAACTGGTGGATATTGGTTGCTCAGTAAAACTGTTGACAAATATATCGTTTAACCAGTTAAATAGATTGAATGAGTTTATGTAATGAACTAGTCCACCATGTAGAATGCTGTACCTAGAAAGTGATTAGCCAAAAAAAAAAAAAAACCAAACCGGTTGCTGTCGAATCGATTCCGACTCATAGCAACCCTATAGGACAGAGTAGAACTGCCCCATAGGGTTTCCAAGGAGTAGGGTTTCCAAGGAGTGCCTGGTGAATTTGAACTGCCAAGCTCTTTGGTTAGCAGCTGTAGCTCTTAACCACTACACCACCAGGGTTTCCAGAAAGTGATTGCAAACTGCTAAACAGGCATATTGAAAAAAATACGTTCTTTTTAGTATGTGAGGCTAAGGTGATGTGATTTTCTAGAACACAGCTCTTAACTTTAAAATCAAAATTACTACAAAGCTATTTATTTACGCTAGATGAAAGGGAAAAAATACTCTTCATTTTAAAATACTTGCTTCAGCAGATAGTATTTTCAATTTATCTGAGACGACTGTACATTTTGCTGAGCTAACATGGATAACAAAGAAAATCCTCAATGCTCAAATATACTGTCAGTGTTTCCATGGAGACCAAAGAAAGCATAGCCCTTTAGTTCAAACAATTTGAGAAAGGCTAAATACCACACAACACATATAGTGAGGAGCGAAAGGTACAAAATTGAATACGTTACAGAAACACATTTTTACATACGCCGTACTTAATATGCATAAAAATGAATTATTTTATTCTCCTTAAATTCCTCAGAAAAATTAAACAAAAGGTATGTAGTTAGTGAGTTGTGAGCCCCATGGCTCTGAAGTCAGAACATGGGTTTTAGGACTGACTCCCACTTAACAGCTGCTTGACTTAGAGCCAATAGCCCAATCCACTTATTAATTCCACTCAAGAAGCTTAAAAGAAGGATAATCAATCAGAGCTGAGGTGAGTTACTGAAGAGGCAAAGGCCTAAAAATATTTCAAAGCTATGCTGCCTAAATTCTTTTTCTTTGTGCCCTCTGAACGGTGATTTTTTTTTTTGAATTTGCTAATAATCTGGATTAGTGTCCATTATTGATAATTTGCATGTCTTTGTCTCAAAATCTACTTTTGTAGTATGTTGGGGTTCTGCACTTTTCTCCTTGTTTGGTTGGTGAGATTTATATATACAGGGAACTTAAAAAGATGATTACCTTGATAGCTGATAACATAAATCTCTATTGGGGGAACTATTACTGTTTGGAAAAATTCTATCATAAATTCCTGGAATAGAAAGCAAAGCCTGAAAGCACGGTTATCTGAAGGGACAAAGTCAATAAAATGAGGTAGATGAGAAAAAGAGGAATTTGCTTTTCTCTTTGAAACAGAGAAGTGCTCATAATAAGGGGAGTAACAACTAGAGGAGCAAGAGAGAAGACAATAAGGTGGTGAAAGAAAGTTCCTCAGAGTTTGAGCAGCCAATATATATTTAAAACAGTAATATCTCTAGTTTAATTTGAAGTCTTCTACATTTCTGTGATGAAGCTGCTAACTAAATCATCCCATTCCAAACTTCAGTAAAATCTACTATACTCTATTACCCTCACAAATGCTCTGGTTGTGTGTGTGTGTGTGTGAATTTAAGGAAGGGATTGAGCTGACATAGTCTGGAACAGAAATAGTATGCCTTATATGGAATAGAGAAGTATTAGGCATATGAGTCTTGCAGTCATCTACAGCATTTTAGGAAGGAATGTGGATTCCCATAGCATGTAGAATGGGCCTTAAGCCTATCTCCATGGGGCCAGGAAAGCTCAGTCAGCCTCTATGTAAATTACATATGAGATTTTAGTATTTATTAGTATTCTTAGAAGGGGCATCATTACATCTAAGTGTTTATTTGGGCCAAGTTGTCAAGAAGATCAATGATCCCTTTAAACACTTGAAAAAACATCAATTGAAAAATACACAACACACAGGATGATACAATATAAAAAGAATAGTGTAGTATCAAGGGATAAATCTCCCTTAAACACAAATGATTGTAAACTAGCAATACAGCCAGCATTTACAGACTTGCTTCACTCCTCTCCTCTTATAAGATCCTCCCCATTACTACCCCCAATGTTTGCGATGTAATCTTTTGTGATGTTGTAAAGAGGGTAAACTGAGAAGGGATTAAGAAAAATATTGTGGGCACAGGTGTAAAATATTGATAAGTCTTTGTCACCATTTTTTTCCTGGAGTGGATTTTGAGTGTCTGAGTCTTCTGCTGTATTTCCAGAGCATTCTGTGACAAAGTTTCTGAGGTTCTTGCGAAATACATAGAACATAGAATCATCGTATGAACTGCTTTGCAGTAGAGATCATAAAGGGGTGTGTGTGTGTGTGTGTGTGTGTGTGTGTGTGTAGGGGGTTCCCCTGCCACTGATTAAGAATTTGCTCATTTGCAAACATTTATTTAGTGTCTTCTATGTGGTGGCTGTTGTGCTGGGTGCTAGAGACACAAAGTCATTTCAGGAAAGGGTGTACAGAAGCTTATAAGCCAATTAGGCAAGCATTTCAATTTGTCCATAATAAGCACAGTATTTGAGATATGCATTGAAATTGTGAGAGCACAAGGGAAGGGTATCTTCATCACACATCTGAGTAAAGAAAGATAAAAGAGATGATGTTAGAACCTGGCTTTTCAAGGACAGGTTACTCTCTCTTCACCTGTAATATGAAGAGCATAATAACCGCTCTAACTGCTTCACACAAATGTTTCATAGATTAAATATAATAATATATAATAAAGCTCTATACATATATTTAGTATCATAATTCTCTAGATATAAAATATCCCTATAGGAATAAGACTGGAATCAGGGCAAAGCAGGTAAATGAATGAGCCTTAAGCAGTGTAATAATTTGGTTCTCTTTCAACGAGATATTATTATTTTACATTTATTTTATGAGATAAGCCCATTTTGTTTTTGAAAAATGTATACATTTAAAAAAATTATTGTTAAGTTGATATCACCCCACTGTCAGCTTGTCACACTGTGGTGGTTTCCGTGTTGCTACGATGCTGGAAACTATGCTGCTGGTATTTAAATACCAGCAGAGACACCCATGGTGGGCAGGTTTTGGTGGAGCTTCCAGACTAAGACAGACTAGGAAGAAAGGCCTGCTGATCTACTGCCAAAAATTAGCCAGTGAAAACCCTATGGATCACAACAGAACATTGTCCGATATGGTGCCAGAAGATGAGTTCCCTAAGTTAGAAAACAAACAAACAAACAAACAAAAAACCCAGTGCCGTCCGAGTCGATTCTGACTCATAGTGACCCTATAGGACGGAGTAGAACTGCCACATAGAGTTTCCAAGTACCTTCGGTTAGCAGTCGTAGCACTTAACCCCTACGCTGCACTCAAAATTAACAGTGACCGCAGCAATGAACTCGAATATAGAATTGTGAAGATGGCGCAAAACAAGACAACCATTCAGCTCTGTTTTACGTGGGATCACCGTGAGTCTGAGTCAACTCAATGGCAACTAACAAGAAATATATCACAAAAAATTGACACTTCATCCAGCCTGAAGTGTACAATGAACACAATGAAGTGACAGTAATCACACTCACCACGTTGTGCATGTCGTGCAACTGTCACAACTATCCATTTCCAAAGAAAAAAATATATATATATTTTCTCACCTGAAGCAAACTTCGTATCCCTCAACCAATAACTTCCCATTCCACACTCTCCCATCCCTTGGAAACCATTGATAAACTTTGATGTCTGTTTTTCCTTTTAGATATTTCACGTAAGTGGAATCATACAGAATTTGTCCTTTTGAGTCTTTTTTTTTTTTTTTAACTGCACTTAAAGGCATAATGTTTTAGCATGATGTCTTCAAAGTTCATCCATATCAGAGCATTTGTCAAATTGTCAAAATTTCATTTCTCTTTATGGCTGAACAATAGTCCATCGTTTGTGTTGCTGTTTGGTGCCATTGAGTCTGTTTTGATTCGTAGTGGAATTGTGTACAACAGAAAGAAACACTGCCCAGTCCTGCTCCATTCTCACAGACATTGCTATGTTTGAGCCCATTGTTGCAGCCACTGTGTCAATCCATCTCGGTGAGGATCTTCCTTTTTTTCGCTGACCATCTACTTTACCAAACATGATGTCCTTCTCCAGGGACTGGTCCCTTCAGATAACGTCCAAAGTATGTGAGATGAAACCTCGCTCTCCTTTCTTCCAATGAGCATTCTGGCTGTACTTCTTCCAAGACAGATTTGTATATTCTTCTGCAATCCATGGTGTGTTTAACGATCTATCTTTGCCAACACTATAATTCAAAGGAATCAATTCTTCTTCGGCCTCCCTTATTCATTGTCCAGCTTTTGCATGCATATGAGGCGACTGAGAACACAATGACTTGAGTCAGGTGCACCTTAGTCCTTAAAGCGACATCTTTGCTTTTTAACACTCTAGAGAGGTCTTTTGCAGCAGATTTGCCCAATGCAATGTGTCATTTTTGATTTCTTGACTGCTGCTTCCATGGACATTGATTGTGGATCCAAGTAAAATGAAATCCTTGATAACTTCGCTCTTTTCTCTGTTTATCATGATACTTCTTATTGGTCCAGTTGTGAGGATTTTCGTTTCCTTTATGTTGAGGTGTAAACCATACTGAAGGCTGTGGTCTTTGACCTTCGTCGGTAAGTGCTTCAATTCCTTTTTGCTTTTAACAAGAAAATTTGTGTCATCTGTATATTTCAGGTTGCTAATGAGTCTTCCAACAATCCTGATGCCCCGTTCTTCATATAGTCCAGCTTCTTGGATTATTTGCTCAGCATACAGATTGAATAAGTATGGTGAAAGAATATAATCCTGACTTACATCTTTCTTAACTTTAAACCATGCAGTATTCCTTTGTTCTGTTCGAATGACTGCCTCTTGGCCTAAGTACAGTTTCCTCATGAGCACAATTAAGTGTTCTGGAATTCCCATTCTTCACAATGTAATCTATAATTTGTTATGATCAACACAGTTGAATGCCTTTACATACTCAATAAAACAAAGGTAAACATCTTTCTGGTATTCTCTGCTCTCAGCCAGGATCCATCTGACATCAGCAAAGATATCCCATGTTGTCTTCTGAATCCAGCTTGAATTTCCGGTATTTCCCTGTGGATGTACTGCTACAACTGCTTTTGAATGACCTTCAGGAAAATTTTACTTGTGTGTGATATTAATGATATTGTTCCATTGTTGGTATGTAGCACATTTTACTTAGCCATTTATCTGTTGAAGGTTACTTGAATTTTTTCCACTAGTTGGCGATTATAAAGAACGTTGCAATGAATATTGATGTACAAGTATCTGTTTAAGTTCCTGCTTTCAAGTCTTTTGGGTATAAACTTAGAAGTGAAATTGTTGGGTCATATGGAAACTCTATGTTTAATTGTTTGAGGAACCATCAAGCTGCCTTCTACCAAGTAGCTACACCATTTGTGTTTTCCTAATGAGGAGTCCCTGGGTGGTGAGAACAGCTAAGCACTCAGCTAATAACTGAAAGTTTGGTGGTTGGAATCCACCCAGACAAGTCTCAGAAGAAAGGCCTGATAATCTGCTTCTGAAAGATCACAGCCACTGAGAACCCTGTGGAGCACAAAGTCTACTCCGAAACAGATGGGGTTGCCGTGAGCTGGAGTTGACTCGATAGCGACTCATTCCTTTTCATGACTGATGAGGGGACAATAGTTGCTCAGTGAGTAGAATTCTTCCTTTCCTTATGGGAGATCTCTTTTGATTCCTGGTGGTTGCACCTCATGTGTGGTCACCACCCATCTGTCAGTGGAGGCTTGAGTGTTACTATGAGATTTCAGCAGAGCTTCCAGACTAAGACAAGGAAGAAAGACCTGGTGATTTACTTCCAAAAATCACCCAGTGAAAACCCTCTGGATCACCATGGTCCTATCTGCAATCAGTTATCAGGATAACCCAGGAGCATCATTTTGTTCCTCTGTCCATGCGTTTGTGATAAGAGGCCAACTCTATAAAAAATAGCAGCTAACAAAACTAACAAATGACTAATACGCTTTTGGCCATTCGTGTGTCTTCTTTAGAGAGATGTATCTTTAAGTTTCTTGACCATTTCTTAGATTATCATTCTGTGGTGAGTTACAGAAGTTCCTTATACATTCTAGGTATTAAACCCTTATCAGATATGGGATTCCCAAATAGTTTCTCCCGTTCTGTAGTTTGTTTCTTCACTTTCTTGATAAATTGCTTTGATGCAGAAAAGTTTTAAATTTTGATAAAGTCTGATTCATCTATTTTGTCTTTTGTTACTTATGTTTTCTGTGTCATATCTAAGAATTCATTGTTAAAAACTATGTCCGAAAACATTACCCCTATGCTTTCTTCTAAGAGTTTTATTGTTTTAATTCTTACATTTAGAGCCTTGATCCATTTTGAGGTATTTTTGTACATGGTGTGAGATATGCTTTCAACTTCATTCCTTTGCATGTGGAGGTCCAGTTATCCCAGCACCATTTATGGAAAAGACTATTGTCTCCCCATTGAATGGACTTGGCACCCCTGACAAAAATCAATTGGCTATAGATCACTAGCTCACTGAGAGAATGTGCTGTAATTAGGTGTTCATATTTTCAAAATTCACATTTCTTTTATTATGCCATATAGATATAGTAGAAAGTAAATAGCCACAAGTTGGATCAAATGGGGTTTACATTTTACTATAGGAAGAATTTTCAGGTGGGGAAAACGGGTAGCAATGCATTCGTTAAAGCTCTGTGTGTGTGTGTGTGTGTGTGTACGTATGTGTGTATCTGTGTCTATCTACTAAAGAGGAAACTAACATTATTAGACATGGTATGGTCAGATGCTAATAAGTTATTTCAGATTTTCCCAAATGGGTTCTGATTGGATCTTTGGTATATGTTTTTATTTTCATTGCAGTATTAAAAATCAGTGGTGAGGCAGCTTACCTTAAATTTAATGAAGAATCTTATCTTAGTTCCCAAATGCACTAGTGATTAGGACCATAAAACTTGCCAAATAGTTCTTTATAGAGACTGTTGATATTTCAGTTGCGACATAGTATGATTCACTGACCATGTTTAAGGCCGGTGACAAGATTCTCATAAATTTTAGAAACATGGCCCCAAGCTTGACCCTGTCCAATTACCGTTCTGCATGGGAAGTGATTGCAATTCTGGGTCACGTCTATGCTGTTCAGTGTAGGGAAGATTTAAAAGCCATTTTCTGTGGGAAAAAAAAAAAAAAAGCTTGCCTCACTAAGATAAGTAACATGTGTGATCATTTCTTTCTGATCAGTTTGCTGGCACTTCTTGATTTTTTTTTTTTTTGATTAGTTTTGAAATAAGAGTAATGGCATATTCTATGTTTTCTTCTATATTTTTTAGGACAAAAAAATGAATGTGGTTCCCATTATAGTTTGAAGTAAACTATTTCAGAATGAATCTCTGAAATTTATGGGCAGATATGAGCTATATCAGAAATAGCCTCAAGTGTGGTTGTTTTCTAAACTCTTAAGGATTATAATATAAAGAATAAGTTTAAAATATCTGCATTATTACTTCAGTTCTTAGCTAGGGAGAAAATCATTAATATGATAGTCATATGAAGTAAGAGTATTAGGTAATATACCTGACTAGGCATATCCATTGCAACAACAAAAGTCTTAATTGCATCAAGAATTTCTAGATATGTTTTAAGTTGTGTTATACCATCACACACCAACACTGTTGCGACAGCATTTTATCAGGGACTCTTAGAATTTCTTCTGAAACTAGTACTCAACAGATACTCTAGTAAAATTTTGATTAGAAAACATTATGGTTTTTCCATATTGACTAAACTTTGATAATTGCCACACCAAATGTGCAATTTTAAAAGCAAAATAAGATTAATTGCTGTCATAGAAAGCTTTACTCACAAGTCAAAATCAATGTTTCTTCTTTTTTCTACATAATTAAGATGGCAGAATTATTGCAAGACAGCAATTAGAATAAACCTTATGATTTGTAGTTCTAACAAATATGCTATTGCTGCTGCAGCTATACAAGTTCAAGGTCATAATTTTCTCAGTACTAAAACATCAGAAGAAACACTATGTATATATACACATATATACATACATCCATATATATGTATAAAAGAGTCCATGGGAGATATGGCAAATGGTTAAACACTCGGCTACTAACCAGAAGACTGGTGGTTAGAATTCAACCAGAGGCCCCTCAGGAGAAAGTGCCTGAAATATATTAATGCTTCTAAAATATCACAGCCATTAAAAACCCCGTGTGGTGCAGTTCTACTCTGAAACACATGGGGTCACCAGGGATTGGAATCAACTTATGGCAACCAGGTTGGTTTTTGTGTGGTAAAGAGCTCGGCTGCTAACCAAAAGGTCGGTATTTCACATTCACCAGCTGCTCCTTGGAAACCGCATGGAGCAGCTCTACTCTGCCTGTACGGTCGCTATGAGTCAGAATCGACTCGATGACAATGTTTTTTTTTAGTAGATATAAGTATAGATATAGGTATTGGTATAGATATATATAGATATAGATGTAGATATCTATTAGACATGGTGAGGCCTGTGGCCTGCTTGAGAGTAGAATATGTTTGAACATTACATTTAAATTGTGACTTAACCTTTTTTATAGTGAGGAATGAATCATTCTCCTTTTATATTGGAAATCATACTGAGGCCCAACGTTTTCTCAAAGATGACAAGGTTAGAGTATATTGAGATGTGGCAAAATGAAACCAGCTGCGGTCATTGTGCACTATTCATGTGCCGAAGTCCATTATCATGCAACATATTCTCAGAGTTCGATCAGAAGGCTACCTCCTTTATTGTCTCTGGAATGCCAGTTAAAAATGAAGGTTCCTGGTACCTACGTAAGAGTTACTACTAAGTCAGTCTGTTTTATGAAGAGACAGGGTTCTACACTTTAAACAATTCATGTGCACTAAATTTGAAATCAAATGGCTGTTCCTCCTTGGTTTAAAGAGAAAACAGGTAAGGGAGAGTGGCTCTATGGCAGACCCTATTACTCCTTCAGAACTCCTAAGGCATGTGATTCCGATGCAAGTGTGAAAACACATCAAAGGTGCAACCTAAACAGAATTATATGTTTGGACTTCTTCCATGAATACACTCTGCCAGTGAGTCCCTCAGGACATTCTCTCTCTCTTTTTTTTTTTTGAGTAGGCAAAGACTAGCCAAGGTCTCAGAAAGGCCAGCTAAGAGAAGTTATTGAAGAAAGCCCAAAAGCAAAGACAAGAAAGCAGGAAGGGGTAGGAGAATTGGACAAATGGAAACAGAGAACCAGGGGAAGAGAAGGGGAAAGTTGACACATTGCAGGATTGGCAACCAATGTCACAAAACAATATGTGTATTAACTGTTTAATGAGAAACTAATTTCCTCTGTAAACTGTCACATAAAGCATTAAAAAAACAAATTTTCAGTTTCATGTATTCATTACAAATTTTATTTTCATTTAATACATGCCAAAGGATATGTTACTTATATGCAAGCTGTTGAAGATCTCTATAAAAAACAAGTACTATGAATTCATCACCCATCTAAAGGCATGAGATATTACCAACAACGTTCAACCTGCGTGAATGCACATCCCATTTCCCACCTTGCCCATTGACGTTCAGCACTGTCTTAGAGTGTGTCCACAATTTTCTTGCTTCCTTCATGCATGTATATGTGCCTACGTGTGTGTGTGTGTGTGTGTGTGTGTGAGCATCCATCTATTTCTCTAACTTACCTATTTCTCTATCTAATCTCTTTTTGGTGTGATTTAGGTATCCGGTTTCATTTCTACTATAAGAATAAGCAAATACACCAGCACCATTCATTGAATGTTCATCATTTGCCCACTGCTCCAAAATTTCAGATGTGTCATATATCATTCTTGTCTGTATGTACATGTCTATTTTTGGTTTTTCTAATCTAATTGGTCAACTTGTGCCAACATATCCAGTATAATTATTGTAGCTTTAAATAAACATTGATATTCTGACATTTCCCTCTTGCCTTATTCTTCTTCCTGAATTTCTTGGCTCTCTTTAGCCACCTTCTCTGCCTCATATTTTAGAATAGCACTTCAAAAATATATACCGATTTTTATTACTGTTCAGTTATATCTATAGATTGATTTGGGGTGATGTAATACTTTGGTGTTAGTGAGATTTCTTATATAGTGACATGCACCCCTTTCTGGTCGTTCAGGTTTCCATTAATACAATGAACTGTGTCTTATAATTATTTTGAAAGTCTTTTACCTGTTTCATTGGATTATTCCAAGATACATTATTTATTGTTGAAATTTACATCATTTATTATAAAAATATGTTCATAATATCCAAGAATAACAAATTTGTTGTTACTTTGTTTCTGGCTAAGACCTCCAGTACAATGTTGAACAGAAATGTTAACAGTGGCCATGTTTGTCTCCTTCTGGATTTATAAGAGAGAGGGAATGGATGCTTGTAATATTTCTCCATTAAGAATCATATACATTTTTATGAAAGCTTCAAAGGTCAGCGGAGCAGGGGCTGGGGTTTGGGGAACTTGGTTTGAGGGGACTTCTAAGTCAATGGGCAAAATAATTCTATTATGAAAACATTCTGCATCCCACTTTGAATTGTGGCGCCTGGGGTCCTAAATGCCAACAAGCGGCCATCTAAGATACATCAATTGGTCTCAACCCACCTGGAGCAAAGGCAAAGGAAGAACACCAAGGTCACACGACAACTAAGAACCCAAGAGACAGAAAGGGCCACATGAACCAGAGACCTACATTATCCTGAGACCAGAAGAACTAGTTGGTGCCCGGCCACAATCGATGTCTGCCCTGTCAGGGAGCACAACAGACAACTCCTGAGGGAGCAGGAGACCAATGGGATACAGTCCCCAAATTCTCATGAAAAAACCATACCTAATGGTATGACTGCAACTAGAGGAATCCCAGAGACAATGCTCCCCAGACCTTCTGATGGCACAGGACAGGAACCATCCCCGAAGACAAATCATCAGGCATGAAAAGGACTGGTCAGTGCGGGGGAGAGAGATGCTGATGAAGAGTGAGCTAATTAAATCAGGTGGACCCTGGAGAGTGTGTTGGCAACTCTTGACTGGAGGGGGGATGGGAAGATAGAGAGAGAGGGAAGATGGCAAAATTGGCACGAAACGAGAGACTGAAGGGCTGACTCAATGGGGGAGAGCAAGTGGGAGAAGGGAGTAAGATGTATGTAAACCTACATGCGACAGACTGATTGGAATGGTAAATGTTCACTTGAAGCTTAATAAAAATTAATTAAAAAAAAAGAATCATATACATTTTTAATACCTATGCTGGATATTTCCTCCTATATCCAGCATATTAAACCCATTGCCGTCAGTCAAGTGGATTCTAACTCAAGTGACCTGACAGGACAGAGTAGAACTGCTGCACATGGTTTCCAAGGAGCAATTGGTGAATTTGAACTGCCGGCCTTTTGGTTAGCAGCTGTAGCTCACCACAGCTCTTCGTGCCACCGGGGCTCCATATAGCATATTACCCATAGCCGTTGAGTCGATTCCGACTCATAGTGACCCCATAGGACGGAGAAGAAATGTCCCACAGGGTTTCCAAGGAGCACCTGGCAGATTCAAACTGCTGACCTTTTGGTTAGCAGTCGTAGCTCTTAACCACTAGCCACCAGGGTTTCCATATAGCACATTAAAAAAAAAAAAGCTATTTAAATCAATAATAGCTGTTGAATTTTATTAAATGGGTCTTCTGCTTCCTTGCAATAATAATAGAGTTTAAATATTTTAATCACTGAATACGATAAATAATTGAATATGTAATGTAAAGCCAGTGAGGAATTTCTGTGATTTAAAAAAAAGCCAACATACACCTGATATTCGTATTGATTAATTTAATCATGAATACTTGCATGCTTAACTTATAGCATCAATAAATTATCAATCAATATTTTATCCCTTCTTATAAACAATGCAAGAACCTTAGAACACAAGTGCTCAAGAAACTTTCCACTAACATGTTATTATTGTCCACTAATTCAGTTGTTTTATTTTATTTTTTTTAGCTTCACACATTGGGCATTATTTTCATTATTTTGTCCATGAAAAATTTGTTTAGATTGAACTTCATGTTCACTTATTTTTCCTTACTATTACTTTTGTTCCATCTCGTAATTTCATTCTAAGGCCATTTCCTTTGCTTTTGAAGTACGTTCTTTAGGAGCTCCTTTAGGGAATTCTGTTAATTTAGTTGTACATAAAAATGCCCTCTTTTCATTCTCATTTCTGAAAAATAATTTATCTGGTTTTAAAACTCTAGGTTAATAGTTATATTCTTTCAGTACTGCAAAAATACAATTCCATTTTTTTTTTTTTTTTTTTGTGCCCACAGGACAATGCAAGCTTTGATACGTACTGCATACCTTCATTGAGCATCTCATGTATGCTTCACTTCCAGCCCACTTAGGTCCAAGATTCCTTTTTGTTCTCCATGACCTGTGTATTTCTCTAACTTTCACATGAGCTCAGCAATGCCATAAAAGGGATGTGATAACTTATCCCAGAGCTAGGGTTGCTATGAGTCACAATCAACTCTGTGGCAAAGGTAATTAAAAAAAAAAAAAATTTAGGTTCTGAGGTCCTGAGATTGGCATTTGTTTTGGGAGGAAGGGAGGGCGAGCAGTGTAACTTAATTTTGAAAGGCAATCCTGTTCTAGGAGAGAAGTACAATCTAATGAGGGAAAGCTGCACTTAGGCATGATGCCAGGCAGGTGGGATGAGTACATAGAGAAGATAGATCTTCTTAATGTGAACCAGACATAAATGACCCAGCTTCAGAGTTCCAATTGTCTGTGGTGGGGATTTTGTATTTCTTCTGAGACCTCTACTGCAAATCAGAATCCTCCTAAATTTGAAGGTTTTTTAGCCTGGATAAGGTTAAACACAAGAAGAAAATCCTGGTAAAGAAAACCGTGTATACCTGTGGGTAGCATCGTAGTTCAAACCTTGTATTTCGGTTTTTGAGTTTCTGAAGGTGTACACTATGGTGTTTCAGCCTGTGGTTGGCCTGAGTTTTTACATTCTAAGGATTCTTACTGGTGTCCTGCCTTTTTATCCTCTTCAAGTCCAACATAGGCATGGGAAAAAGCAAAGCTCCTATTGACTCGTGGAATTTTCACAAAAACTGAGATAAAAGATAGAGTTGGTGTAAGGTAATGGATCTTTTGATAAAAAAATGTGCATTTTAGTTACATGCATGGCATCTTCCTTACAAGCTCTTCAAAATATCAAACATTTTTCAGTAGCATAGCCCATATGACATTTGGACATTTTATTTTGAAATTCAGGTATATAGAGATATAATTCACATATAGTAAAAATTGCCCTCAGCTCTATGACTTTTGACAAATACATATAAATCAAACACAATACAAATGCATATAATTATGAAATAACCACCGTCATCAAGATAAAGAATAGTTTCCTATCCCAAAAAATTCCTCTGTGGTCCTTTGTTGGCAACCCCTATCCCAAACCACAGTCTGTG